>NW_028270159.1:33968723-36468723 GCF_037043375.1 Chiloscyllium plagiosum | reverse complement strand
ATGTAAAAATAATTTCTAAGAGTACCATGATAAGGAAACAGGTTTTATTAGTTAGGGAGAAGTTGATGTTAGGGAGTGAACTTAAATGCCTTAACATTAGCAAAGCATATAAAGAAAAAGGATCTAAGTATATATCAGTAAACAACACTTGGAAAAAGAACAGAAAATTCAAATAAGTTAACATAAAATAAAATTATAAAGGAAACCAGAAGTAAGGTAAGAGATGTTAAGTTAAAATAAGATGTCATAGCAAGTTTATATTAATTCTCAGGGTAACAAATAGTTTTCAGAGTTACTGGATGGCATATCAGCTGGGCCAGCAAATGATTCAGCACAGGGAATGTCCATTACATTTATTGTTGACGTGCTGTCTGGGGGAAGTGCAATTGATATAGTGCACTCAGATTTTAATTTAATATTTGACAAGGTTGTCTTTCATTGATTAAAAGTGAAGATCCTGCTACAGTGTGGTCCTGAAGAGAAAGCTGCCTTGAAAAAAGAACAGACACAAAGGAGGGGAAAACAATGTTGTGAGCAGGAAATCCACCATGCATTTGTCAGGAACTTTCAGTGTTGTTAATAAGTATCAGAAAGTGTGATCAGGGCATTAGAAGTAACATTTCAAAGTTTTTAGGTAAGGTTCAAATATCCTTTGAGAATACAACAGAAATCCTTGTCACTAAATCTTCAGGCTTTCATAATTTATTCTTTAGAAAGAATTCCAAAATGCAGTGGACTGCTAGCTATCAATGGGATTAACTGTAAACAATGTCAGAATGTTCCAATAATTGTTCATAATCTGCCAGTAGCAGGCAATTGTTTCCTGAAATATATTAATGTAATACCAACAAATGGAATAAGATTGGCATGGGGTTTTGAATTTTGCTGGTTCACATGAAGTAGCTTAAACATGGGCTTTGATGATTTACAGGACACAATATTTCTTAAATAGTTGAATTTCTTCTCTCTTCTGCCCCACGATTTACCACAGAGAATATAGTGATCTATCAAAAATGGCATTCAATGTTCTTGGACATATCAGGCAATTTGAGACAAATATACAAAATGTGACAAAAATGGTAAGTTGCCACATTTATGAATGAGTAAACTGTTTTCAATTACGGTGTCATACTAGATCACCAGTTAATGATAGATTCCAATCTGAATTTTACTCCAATATGGAATGGTTCCATAAAGACAAATGAGAACTGCTTTCACTTATTAACCCTTTAATCCAAGGATACGCTGCAAATGTGCTCTAGGTATTTTGTTAAGATGTGTTGATAAGCGAAGATAATTAACTGCTTAATCAGTAGTTAAAAATAAGTTAAGCAGCAGCAACCTATAACATTTTAAACAGCTGTGATTTGTGATAGCATTTTTGAAGCAATATCATTGCAATCAGTTGAGAAAAGGTGAATTGGTTCTCCTCTTGTTGGTCACAGCAAAGGTTTAAGTTCTTCTTTTGGCACAAAGCTTTCTCTTTTTCAAATTGAAACGTAGCTAACTTTTTTCATTGTAGCAATAAGATGTTAATTACAATGTTTCTTTGAAAAAAATTGATTTATTATCTGCTAACCTCAGGAACAATGATTCCTAAAGGAGGGTTATACCCAAAATGCCGACTTCCCCATCTCCAGATGCTGCCTGGCTTGCTGTGCTCTTCCAGCCTCCTGCTTGTCCACTTTGGAGTCCAGCACCTGCCTTTTATTTGTCTCTAATCCCAAGAACAATGCCAAACACTCAATCTATAGGTAGTCTCACACACACACACACACACACACACACACACACACACACACACACACACACACACACACACACACACACACACACACACACACACACACACACACACACACACACACACACACACACACGTGGAGTCATGGAGCCATACAGCATGGAACCAGTACACACCAACCATGTTCCCAAATTAAACTAATACCAGCTGCTGAGTTTGGCTTGTATTTATTCATTTACTTATCCAAATGTCTTTCAGACTTTGTAACTATATCTGCACCCTCCACTTTTCCTGGCATTGCAAAGCTTAAAAGGGATAGTATTTATAATAAAAGGAAGATAAAATACTGCATAGTTAGATCCTTTTCAGTTCCATAAGAGTTTAATCTAAAATTACAATTCATTTCTAGGACCATCAGCAGTAGAGAACAATGCATTTATCTTTTCGATTCTTGGTTTCCTCGTGTTTCTTTCCAGTCAGTGTTGTCACTGACTCTTCTGCTTGAGTTTTATCCAGCCTGTTTTAGTTTTACAATCAAAAATCCATCCATTTTTCTCAAAGACCTCCGTCAAATGCAAGTTGTATATTCCATCTGCTGATGATGTTTCATCTCCAATATGAGAAATTTCTCATGCTTGTCATTTGATCTGTTTTTACTGTGATCGTCAAATTGACTGCTGGATGCCACCTACAGAAAGGTAATTCCATTTTTAACAGATATACATCCCGACATTAATGTGGAGTGAAGAATATCAAGAGTCCTTCTTCTGGTCCACAACAGGCAGCTTAATGCCAATCTGTTACCACCTTCCACACTCCTGTCATCAACTCATCATATTTCTCCCTGCTGCTTTCAGTGAGTCTTGTTTAATTCAGCAAGACCATTGAAGACCATGGTACTTCACTAATTACTGATCCAAAGGCACAGAAATGACTAAGTTAAAATTTGAAACTACAAAGTAGATTGAGCATCGCAACATTAAATCTTCACCAAAGACACAACAGTAAAAAGGGTAACTTCCACTTATGAAACGTTTTCCACAGCCTTGAAATCCAACAATGTTTTGCAATCAATGAAGAAAAATCATTGCTGTAAGCTTGGGATAATATAATTGTGAACGTTTTACAAAGATTCATGAAAGTTGAGGGTATCATGTCCTTAAGAAATTATCTTAAAGTAGCAATATTGTTTAAAAAACTTTCTGTGATAATCAATTGAATTTTGTTTATCACTGCAAATGTCATTAATCAGCTCTAATTGGTTTGTAAATAGCAACTTGCATTTCTAAAGGATACACTCTCCCCAGCCCCCAAACTCTGTCAAACATCTGTTGAAACTCAAGTAAAATTGGGAATACCAGTCTTAACAATTGTGCAGTCCAAACTATCATAGTCACTTAGTTAGAAGTATTTTCATAGATTTTGGTTAAATCCAGCTGGAAGATCAGGAAGGAGATCCAGTCATTGGAGTTTAGAAGAATGAGAGGCAACCTCATTGAAATGTATCAGATTCATAAGGGACCTGGCGGGGCAAATGTTGAGAGGATGTTTCCTCTCATGGGAGAGTCGAAGACCAGACGGCATGGTCTCAGAACAAAGGGGCACAATTTAAGATTGTGATGAGGAGGAATTTCATCTCTCAGAGGGCTGTGAGTCTTTGGAACTCCTTGCCATTGAGAGCTGTAGAGGCAACGTCCTTGAGTATATTTAAGATTGAGATAGATTATTCATCAGTAGGGGACTCAATGGCTATGGGGAAAAGGCAAAAAAGTGGAAGTGAGGAGTGTTGGATCAGCCATGATCCTATTGAATGGCAGAGCAGGCTCAATGGTCTGAACAGCCTACTCTTATTCCTTTTTCTTATGGTCTTATGGTTATTGTCAATATAGGAAATTCTTGCCTTACCTCATTGCAAATTTCTTCCATTGGGAAAATTTTGATTCTTGGTGGTCTTGCAAATTTAGTCCAGTTGAGGCTCTTTGCAAGAATCTCGAGTTTTGGAATACTGGGGGAAAGGGACACTGAGATTTTCTTTAGTAGAGTAGCTATGACATGATTTCTATCTGCCTGGATTGTGGAATGCAACTGAATTTAAAATTTACACTACACCAATCAGTTTGAAATTGTTTGGCTGAAACTAATATTGAATAAAAATTTCAAGTTGAATGCAATCCACAATGCAGGAAATTAAAGAAGAACCCTCATTCTAAGCATTTTGAAAGATTGACATGGAAATTATTTTCTGCCAAGAACTGAAGCCCTAGTGACATGCAAAATATTGTAGCAGGGGAACAGACTTATGACCAGTATTCATTTTGAAGAAGACATTTCACTTTATTTAACAATAATGCAGAATGAGCTACAAACTAGAAATGACATTGTAGAATATACTTAGGACTTACAGCAAATAGAAAAGTTGCATTCTGTTCACCAATGCTCAGATTAGGTCCCCCTGGGCCTGCCTTCTTTACAGCCTCAATTTAAACATGGAGGCAATGGCCCCCGGGTATTATCACTTGATTTTCAACCCAGAGACACAGGTAGCATTCATGGGGGTGTTGGTCTGAATCCTACCATGACAGATGGAGGAGTTTGAATCTCATTGGAAATCTGGAATTAAGAGTCTAATAATGATGATGTAATTGTTGCAGATTGTTGGAAATTCCTATCTTATTTACTAATGCTCTTTATCTGCTGTCATTACTTGCTCTGACTTACATGTGATTCCGGACCAATAGGAATGTTGTTGGCTCTTACCTGCATCTGGGCAATTAGAGATGTGCAATAAATGCTGACTTAACCAACAACACTCACATACTGTGGATGAATTGAAATATACGGGAAAAGCCTCTGAAGATCACTTCTATATGATACCACAATGTGCAATATTGAACACTGCCCCATTCTCATCTCAGACAAGTAACTAAGTTAAAATTTAGCAGTCAATTCAGAAAAGAATTCTTCGAAATTATTTTCTGATCCTTTAGGGCAATAGAGGAAAGCTTGTGAAAACCCATAACTCTGAATTATAATGAAGCTTTGTTAGTCATAACAGTTCTTTTGAAAATTAATTAACTGGATGTGAATGCCAGTGGCTGGTGAGCATTATTCCCCTTATAACTGGGAATGTCCTCCTACAACTTCCTTTTCAAAGTACAGCAGAGAATGTATATCCATCCCATGTTAAAATAGTCTGGCTCGTAAGGCTTAAAATAAATGTTTCTTGGCATCTAACCTAACTTTATATATCATTTTATATTTGCATATAGTCAACTACTGTTATTCACTACCCATATCAAATAATCCATCCAACCTGACTGAGACCAATGCCTTTGTCATTTTTAAATCTGAAATCGTAAAAGCAATTTCCATAAAATAAATAATGCTCACTCTTGGAGCATATAACTGAAATAAAATTCAACATGTATGGATTTCATTCCAGTTCTCCTCATTTGTTGCTTCCCACAATATTGTGGACTAAAAACTGAGTGCAGTAATCCAAGGGCAAATGTACAAATGCCTTACTTCGTATTCCTACAGCATTATCCTATTTATACAAAATAAATACTTCACACTGCGCACACATATTTTTTATTAACAATCAATTAATTATCCCCCACCTCTTCGCTTTTCTTTTACCATTAATAGGTATTCATCATCTGTCTTTTATTTACAACAGGCAGCATTATTATGGAGGTAATATAAGGCCTTACAGGTTTTTCAAAGTTCAGAAATATTGCATATTGTAGATGTTCTATTATTGACAGGCATCAAGAATGAGACCCTGTTCACCTATGTTGCCTTTGGTAGATTCTGCCGCTAATTTGCTACTGGAGTGGCTGCAACTTTAACAAAGTTCTGCCAATTGTACATTTGTTTCCAGGATGGGATTTTTTTTGGGGCCAGACCTTGTGCCTATCCTCACACGGCCTTCAAAATGTGGGAACATATCCTAAATCTCTACTTCCAATTTCTGGGCCATTGTTGATGTAGCATATTTTATCAGCAAGTGGCCAAAATGAGCAGAAGTGGGAAAGCCCAAATGAAGGTCCAGGCAATGTTTAGGATCTGGATCTGAGAGAGGAAGGACTCAGAATTTATTTGGGGAGAAATTAACACTGATATCCTTTGAAAAGGGGCTACTGGGAGAGGAAGATTATTCCCCAGATTTGAATGAATGAATGAAGGAAAGAATGAATGAATGAATTAGCTTTATTGACACATATACTCAATGAGTACAGTGAAAAGTTTATACTTCACCACTTACAGCACCATCTTAAGTACAAAGGTACCTAGTTGCAGCTTTCTAAATTAGAAGAGCTTAGTGAAATAAAATGTCCAGGGTTACAGAAATAAAAGTTCAGAACAAAGGTCTTCCAACCCAGACCAGATTTGGATCATATTTGGCTTAGTTAGGTTAGGGAACAATTTAAGTACTATCATGTGATGCAAAATACGCACTACCCACCTTAACCCTTTTAACTTTACAATAGCATGGCCAAATGTGGCCAGGGGCAACTTCATCTTGAAACTTAATCTAGGAAGCAACCATGTATGAATGAATGAATGAACGAATGAATGAATTAGCTTCCATCTTCATTTTTTCAGGCTACATTAGATAATTGAGTAGTCAAACCATGGAAGTAATATTAGGTTTTGAAGACTGAAAGGGATTGTTTGTTTGTAAGCTGAATGAGGAAAAATGTTTGGAATCGAAAATGATTGATTGTTGATTTGTGAATATTATTGTAAGACGTGGAGACCCAGGAGTCTATTAGAGAAGTGGTACCTACTATTGTTTGATATAAAATCCTATAGATAGGAATAAGAAAAGCAGCTTCCTCTTGCTTGTGGAGAGCTCTGGAGTAGTGGTGCTGGAAGAGCACAGCAGTTCAGGCAGCATCCAAGGAGCTTCGAAATCGACGTTTCGGGCAAAAGCCCAGGGCTTTTGCCCGAAACATCGACTTTGAAGCACCTTGGATGCTGCCTGAACTTCTGTGCTCTTCCAGCACCACTAATCCAGAATCTGGTTTCCAGCATCTGCAGTCATTGTTTTTACCTTGTTTGTAAGGAATGTTATTATGAGTGAAATAATTCGCCTGAAATGTCAATGTTTTCTCCATCCCATGCCAACCTGGAGTTTTAAAAAAACATCCATCGGTTAAGCAAGTTATGAGGGTCATGATAATATATCGGAAACTGACACTTCTCAGATCTGAAGAAGAATCAGAGCAGACTTGAAATTTTAATCTGCTTTCTTTCTAGAGATGCTGTCCTCAACTGTTGGTTTTCTGCAGCATTTTTGTGTTTGTTGCAATTTTCCAGCATCTGTAGTATTTTGCCCATATTTATAAGAAAGGTTGCTGTGAATCAGTGGAAATGTCTAACTTAGAGTTTGAAAGACTGGGAATTGAGGATTTCCAGTTCACAGGGTTACTTCTGCATTGTCTGGATGGAAATCCAGTTCATCTTAAGACAAAACAGATGCAAGGAGCATAAGCAATTGTTATCTAGGTTAAAGCTTCTCAAATACGTAAGAATGCCACTCAGAGTTCTGATAAACCTCTGATGTTCTAATAGCAGAATGTCAAGTGCAAACAAAGCAACAAAGAATTGTAGAGTGATCACAACCTTCCTATAGGAAAACACCTTCTCATTTAATGCAATTTATTTGAAGGAATCAGCTATACATAATCTCTAGGGGAATGTGGAGATCAACATGCACTATTTCTGTCAAATGGCCTATTTTTGGGCTGTACATTCTATGGAAAGAGCACTGTGCCATTCCAATGAGCTAAAATGTTGTCGTTTTGAGTTGTGTGAAGTAAGAATTCATTGAATGAGCCAGGAAATTCGACCTTTTTCTGAAGAAAAATCTGTCAACTAAGGGAAGTAAGAAATAAAGTTTGATAACTTCACAGAAGCAAATTAGCACTGAGAAACAAGGTGACATTTGTATTTCACTGTTTGAACACTTAAAAAAATGAGCATTTATGATTGACTGCCATTCTCATTATTAAATTTGTGCTCACAATTCAAGCCATCTACATTTGAATTTACCTTTATGTGAATACTTCTGAGTCATTGGATTGTTGGTGAAAAACATCATTCTGAGGTCAGCCCTGGTGGAGTAAACATTTTCTCTGGCTCTCTGCTAAAAGCTTTTAATGACGTGTAAAAGAATTTATGACTTATTGGTAATACAGTGCTCACTGCAGAGTCCCTGCTCATTTCAAACCAGCTGCTTGCTGTTCAGATTGCTGTATATCATGATGCAAAGGCAACTTTACTTTGTACAATCATTTTTCTTCTTCTGGTAGAGTTGAATTTTATCTGCTCTTTAATTCAAAGGCTATTCAGCTTTGAATAAATTTTGCTGAGTCATGTAATCTGCAGTTACCTCAGCACAAAATATCACTGAGTGCTTAAGTTCGTCACTGAAGGTAAGTGGCTTCTGTAGAGTCGAGTAGTTCAACTGTAGTCGTGCCTTCAGATTCTTCCAAAATGCTTCATGAGCAATAGGAGTTTGGATTTATATAGCACCTTCAATGTAATAAAAACATCCCAAGAGATAAGGCAAGACCAAAAAATATTGTATTTGTCTCAAATAATCGAATCCTAATTCTATTAACTGTGAATTACTTAAACCATTCTCTTGTTAGTTTATATCACCGGCAATATGAACCAATATCAGTGTTCATTTCTTTTGCTTAAAAAAACATTTTCATTTAGCAGTTTCCCCTCAACATAACCACAGACTAAAACAATGCATGTTGGAGAACAATTATGTAACTGAGAGACACAGGGCCAGGTTTGTCTGTCAATAGCATTGGCATTGTAGAATTTTCAATGGTTTTACCTGGCCTCTACCCAGTTAAACCATTTTCCACTAGTCCCCAGATTACTGGAATGACTTGTTATTCATGGATTGTTGGAATTGTGGAACAACACGCGACCCAGTTTTAACTGGATTGTTAAAAATTGAAAATAATGTATCAAAAGTAAATGTTTTTTGAAAACTATTTCACTTACTTGACACAACACTTAAGTCTGCAATGAAATAAAACTCCAGTCATATGACTGTCGGTCTCTCTATTCCTCCACAGTCTTGTCTCTACACGAGTAATCCGAAGTTAAATGACTTATGTAGATAAAGAATGGTGTCAATTTACTAACAATGATGGTAGTTGCTATAAGGTGAAAGGTAGTATTTCAGTGACTTCTGGCACACCACATAGTGGGATCTCAGGACAACCAAATGAAATATAATTAGACGTGTAATCACTGATAATTGAAAATGTTGCTGCCAGTTGTGTGCACAAGAATATTAAGGGAGGCAAGACAACAAACAGCTGGAGCATTGACATCCATCTTTGTGTTCTCTTTGGCCAAAGGTGGGTCCCAGAGGAATGGAGAATAGCCAGTGTTGTCTCTTTGTTTAAGAGTAGCAGGCATGATTCAGGAAATTACAGGCCTGTGAGTCTCATTTCAGTGGTGGGGAAATTATTGGAAAAGATTCTCAGGGACAATATCTATATGCGTTTAGAAACGTATTATTGATAGGCAACATGGTTTTGTACGGGAGACGTCATTGACTTGATTGATTTTTTTTGAGGAGGTAACGAACATGATGGATGAGGGTAAAACAGTTGATATTATCTACATGGACTTCAATAAAGCCTTTGACACGGTCCCTCATGGCAGGCTGGTACAAATGGTGAAGTCACATGCTATCAGTAAGCTAGCAAGATGTATTCAGTCATAGTCATAGAAGACAGAGGGTAGCAGTAGAAGGATGCTTTTCAGGATGGAGAGCAGTGCTGGAAAAGCACAGCAGTTCAGGCAGAATCCACGGAGCAGGAAAATCCGACGTTTCGGGCAAAAGCTCTTCATCAGGAATACAGGCAGAGTGCCTGAAGGGTGGAGAGATGTACAGGCGCTCTGTCTGTATTCCTGATGAAGGACTTTTGCCCGAAACGTTGGATTTTCCTGGTCCTCGGATGCTGCCTGAACTGCTGTGCTTTTCCAGCACGACTCTACTCCAGAATCTGGTTTCCAGCATCTGCAGTCATTGTTTTTACCTAGGATGGAGAGCAGTGATTAGTGGTGTTCCACAGGGATCAATGCGGGGACCTCTGATGTTCATGGTCTACATAAATGATATGGAGGAAAATGTAGCTGGTCAAATCAGTCAGTTTGTGGATGACGCAAAGATTTTTGAATTGCGGATAGTGAGGTGGATTGTCAGAGGATACAGCAGGATATAGATCAGTTGGAAACATGGGCAGCAAAATGGCAGATGGTGTTTAATCTGGACAAATGTGAGGTGATGCATTTTGGAAGGTCAAGTACAGGTCAAAATTCGGCAGTGAGTGGCAGAACCATTAGGAGTATTGACATAGAGGGATTGCAGTTCCACAGATTACAGAAGGTGGCATTGTAGGTAGATAAGGTAGGAAGAGATGTCTTTGGCATGCTCGCCTTTATTTGAAGGGGCATTGAGGATAAGGATGGACAAGTTATGCTGTAACTTTATAGAACTTGGAATATTGCGTACAACTCTGGTCACCACACTACCAGAATGATGTGGATGCTTTGGAGAGTGTAAGGAAAAGCTGTACCAGGATGTTGCCTGGTGGAGGGGATTTTACTTATGAAGAAAGGTTGGATTGATTGGATTTGTTTTCTTTGGAACATAGGACATTGCAGGGCAACCTGATAGAAATGTATAAGATTGTGAATGACATGGATACAGTGGAAAGTATGAGGCTTTTTCCCAGGATGGAGGAGTCAATTACTAGGGGACACAGGTTCAGATTGCAAGGGTGAAGATTAAAAGATATGTGTTAGGCAATTTTTTTCACATAAAGGGTGTTGAGTGCCTGGAATGCTGCAAGAGGAGGTGGTGGAAGTAGACACAATAGCAGCATTCAAGAAACATGGACAAATACATGAATAGGAAGAGGATAGAGGTATATGGATCCTGCAAGTGAAGACAGTTTTAGTATGGAAGGGCAAGATGTGTCAACGTAGGCTTGCGGGGCCAAAGGTCTTGTTCCTGTGCTTTATTGCTCTTTGTTCTTTGAGTTAAACCAAGTTTCTGAGAATCACTCCCTTAGACTAAATCACGAATTTGAAATCATTTGTAAATGGATAGTTTTCCAGAGCACTTACATCACTTGTTAGCCTGACTTACCCCACTGCAGAGCAGAAAACCTGAGTAAGAGTGTGGGAAAGTCAAGCGGCCTATTTAATGATTGTGAGATTTCTTTAGTCAATTTGGCTCATAAGTGTATCCCTGACTGAAGGAATGTGAATATTTTCATGTTTGATAATAAAGAGTATATAGTTTTCCAGATAAACAATTCATTACTTTATTGAAATGATGTGTACAGTATGCTAGGAGCTCTCAGTTTAAATTGGCTGATTATGTACAACACAAGTTAAATTTTGGGAATGACAGAAAAACAGTCCATCAAAATAGCTGTTACTTAAGTATCGTATAAGCAATTAAACTAGCGCTAGAGGTAAGAAAAAGTCACAAATCCTGTCATACCCTTAAGATCATTGATCTGGTAGATTTAGATTAATTTATTAATGCATAGATTTATAATAGCACTAATTAAAAATGAGCACAACTAGGAAACCCTTCCTGAATTCTTACAATCACTGTGAAATATGAAAGGGTTCAGAAAAGATTTACAAGGACGTTGCCAGGCTTGGAGGATTTGAGCCATAGGGAGAGGCTGAATAAACTGGGGCTATGTTCCCTCCAGCATGGAGGCTCAGGGTGACTTTATATATGTTTATGAAATCATGAGGGGAAAACATATGGTGAATAGTCAAAGTCTTTTCCCCAGGGTAGCAAAGTCCAAAACTAGAGGACATAGGTTTATGGTGGGAAATTCAAAGGGACCTAAGGGCAACTTTTTCAGGCAGAAGGTGGTGCGTGTGTAGAATGAGCTGCCAGAGGAAATGGTGGAGACTGGTACAATTATAACATTTAAAAGACATTTGGATGAGTATATGAATAGGAAAGGTTCAGAGGGATATGGGCCAAATGCTGGCAAATAGGAGTGGATTAATTTAGGATATCTGGTCAACATGGATGAATTGGATCAAAGGTTCTCTTTCCTTGCTGCACAGCTCCGTGACTCTATGACTCTAATTGATGGAAATTTGCTGCCTCCAGTGTTTTTTTCCTGGGGCTATGGCTTCTTTTGTTGGCATGATTTGTGCAAAGTGACTTTTTGGATGGGCATAATGCATTGTAAACAATTCGTTTTATTTGTAGGCACTTGTGTTTTAAATTCTGAGTTGTTTCCTTAATTGTTGTGGATGATTCTGGCAAAATTGTGGACTGAGCAGAAATTTAAACTCAATTTTTTTTTCATGTTCTATGCCTCCATATTTTCCTCTATAAATGTAAACATCTCAGCATTGAAAGTCATCAAAGGGTTTTGTTAAACACAAGTTCCAGTTCCTGATGTCTCTTTGCCAGATTCTTATTCTCTTTCAATGTAATTTTGAACAATTTTCCCATTAGCAGTGTCAGATTTACAAAGAATGACTCATCCTACCCAACCTTCCTGTTTAAATTTAAAAGTTAAAACTTGCTATTTTGCACTCAATTCAGGGAATTGTCCAAAATGAACTCACATCCACTTGAGCCAAATTAAGTCATAATAAGGTTAATTTTAAAGTTTTCAAAAGTTCTTTAAAACACAGGGCTTTGGATAATCAGATAGTAAATATATTCAGAACTGTGCTCATTTGATTTTAAGGCACTAAAGGAATCAAAAGACATGGATTAAGGATGGACAAGTGCAGGTCAGATGGAAGCATAGGATCCTTACAGTGTGGAAGCAGGTCATTCAGCCCATCAAGTCCACACCGACCCTCTGAAGAGCATCCTACCCAGACCCATCATTGGAACACCACATTTCCCATGGCTCATCCACCATGGGCACTATGGGTGATTTAGCATGGCTAATCCACCCAGCCGGGTTCCTGGCACTGTAAGCCAGCAGTGCTTACCACTGAGCCATCTCATTCAAGAATGGATTAGACTCAAGGACCCATAAGGTTTATTCTCACTCCCATTTCTTGTGTTCATATATTGGAAAAAATATGAGCTCACTATGATTCCTGAATTTGGTTCTAAATTCACAAAACAAAGGGAAATTGGGTTTGATCATCTGCATCAAATTCTTCCTTTTGTAATTTGACTTGTGGTCTTGTAAATGGCGGTTTTCCGGGCTTTTGCCATCATTTTTTAATGAACATTTTCCTCACAATGTATTCAGACTGGCCATTCAATAAGTGACCCAGTGGTTAACTCTAAAGTCAGCCTTAATGACACGTCTGTCCCTTAGGTTGTGAGTAGAAAACGTAATGACGTGTGAAAAGAAAAATTCTATAACTTTTTTTTGCAAAAGCGTAAAAACACCATTAGTATTGTTTGCTTCACAGTTGCTAGTTTATTTTACTTGGCTTAACATTTGGGGTTTTAAGTAATTTTATGTAATATAGGCTCAAGGAAGGAAGTATATTTAAGTATCAGCTTTCCTACACGCGAAATGTATTTGTAGGTCCGAAACTAGCATTTCCTTCTCATTTGTCAAAAGTAATTCTTGACACTAAATTAAAGGTGTTTACATGCAGTTGATTTTATTATCAATGTGAATCTGTCTAGCATATTATCATAACAGTGACTGACATTAACAGTCGAACATTTGTTGCTTTCTTACTCCATTGTCAGAAATAAAGTCAAAGGACCAATAAAAGTTGAAGAAGGAATCACTGAAGTACACTGACATTGGGATTATAGAAGTGCTTCACACACACACTATTCAGCATATTGAAATTTAATGGTTTACACCAGGGCGGTATATTTCCATCATTATGGAATCTATTGCTAAGATGTTACTGAAACAAGGGTTTTTGATTCAAAAGTTTATTACTTTTCATAATAAATAGTTTGGATTAGCATCAAATTAAGATAATTTACAGGTTCTAAACATGCCTCTGATGATCAACTCAAAACGAAATTGTTTAATGCTGAATTTGTTCATCATTGGCCAGGTACTTCTATGGTTGTTCAATTACCTGATACTTTGTAAATTTCTTGCTACCCATGGCTCAACATGGTAACAGGAAAAGGGCATTGTGTCTGTTCTACTATTCAATTCATTCTTTAATGTCTACTGTTATCACTTATTGTCCTTCGTTCTGTATCTCTTAATTCCCTAATCAATAATTTGTCAATCTCAGTCTTGACTGTTTGAATTAGCACAACATCCACAGCCTTTTCCATTGGATTCTGGGTAATCCAAGATGAAGAAAGGGAAAAATTTTTGGATGTAAGAGCTGCTCTTTTTTTTGAGGTATTTTAGGTGTTGGAGGTGATTTCCTCGAATTCCAGGAGCAGCAATTACTGTTTTATATGCTGTTGCATTGTTTTGGAACTATGGAAAAAAAAAGTCAAAACAACAGCAGTTTAAGAGGGAGAAGGGCAGACACAGGAAGCACATGGTGAGGACAGTGCAGGAGAGAGAGAGAGAGAGAGAGACTGCACAGTTACCGCCTTTGCTGTTTGAATTCCTGTATCGCTGGACATCGGCAAACAGTGAAATTCACAACTAATCTTGGAGGAACTGTTGGGCGAAGTTCACAGCACAGAATCAGATAAGTTAATTGTTGTTTGAAGTCTGTCCAATAGAAAGGCTGCAGTAGTGGGTACAGTGGATTCTTTCTTGATTATATGTTTTTGGAGATAAGTCTTTTGATTAAACTTAAAATATAAGCCATAGCTATTAATTTAACCTGGGGCAGTGTTTGTAGAGGAATAAGACGGTGTTATTTTCTAGGTCTGTAGATTGTGAAGGAGCAAAAATGGCCTTTGCAGTGATATGTACTTCTTGTCAGATGTGGGAGTTTAAAGAGAGTTTAAGGGTTACTGCGGATTATATCTGCCATAAATGCTGTTGGATGCAAATCTTATCAGATTGAGTGGATCAGTTGGAGAGACAAATAGAAGCGATGAGGAATTTGCAACAGCTACAGTATGTGATGGACAGCAGTTATAGAAAAGGGGGAAAGTCTCAGATACAGTCACATAGATGGGTTAACTCCAGGAAGGGTAAGAGAGGTAGGCAGCTAGAGCAGGAGTCTTTTGTGGATATACCTATTTCAAACAGGTATGCTGTTTTGGAAAATGTAGGGGGTAGAACATAGAACATAGAACATAGAACATAGAACATAGAAAAATACAGCGCAGTACAGGCCCTTTGGCCCTCGATGTTGCACAGATCCAAGCCCACCTAACCTACACTAGCCCACTATCCTCCATATGCCTATCCAATGCCCGTTTAAATGCCCATAAAGAGGGAGAGTCCACCACTGCTACTGGCAGGGCATTCCATGAACACACGACTCGCTGAGTAAAGAATCTACCCCTAACATCTGTCCTATACCTACCACCCCTTAATTTAAAGCTATGCCCCCTCATAATAGCTGACTCCATACGTGGAAAAAGGTTCTCATGGTCAACCCTATCTAAACCCCTAATCATCTTGTACACCTCTATCAAGTCACCCCTAAACCTTCTTTTCTCCAATGAAAACAGCTCCAAGTCCCTCAGCCTTTCCTCATACAATCTTCCTACCATACCAGGCAACATCCTGGTAAACCTCCTCTGCACCCGTTCCAGTGCCTCCACATCCTTCCTATAGTATGGGGACCAAAACTGCACACAATACTCCAGATGCGGCCGCACCAGAGTCTTATACAACTGCAACATGACCTCAGGGCTCCGGAACTCAATTCCTCTACCAATAAAGCCAGTACGCCATATGCCTTCTTCACCGCACTATTTACCTGAGTGGCAACTTTCAGAGATCTGTGTACATGGATACCAAGATCCCTCAGCTCATCCACACTACCAAGTATCCGACCATTAGCCCAGTACCCCGTCTTTTTGTTACTCTTACCAAAGTGAATCACCTCATACTTACCTACATTAAACTCCATTTGCCACCTTTCTGCCCAGCTCTGCAACTTATCTATATCCTGCTGTAACCTGACACATCCTTCCTCACTGTCAACAACTCCACCGACTTTCGTATCATCCGCAAACTTGCTCACCCAACCTTCTAGCCCCTCCTCCAGGTCATTTATAAAAATGACAAACAGCAATGGTCCCAAAACAGATCCTTGCGGAACACCGCTAGTAACTGCACTCCAAGATGAACCTTTGCCATCAACTACTACCCTCTGTCTTCTTCCAGCCAGCTAATTCCTAATCCAAACCTCCAACTCACCCTCAATGGCATACCTCCGTATTTTTTGCAGTAGATGGATTCTCAGGGGAATGTAGCACAAACAGCCAAGTTTCTGGTATTGAGACTGGCTCCAATGCAACGAGGGGTACATCGGCTTCCAAAAGATCAATTGTGTTAGGGGACTCTCTAGTCCGAGGTACAGACAGACGTTTCTGTGGCCAGCAGAGAAAAAGTAGAATGGTGTGTTTTTTCCCTGGTGCCAGGATCAAGGATGTCTCAGAGAGGGTGCAGAATGTTCTCACGGGGGAGAGGGGCCAGCAGGAGGTCATTGTCCACATTGGAATCAACAACATTGGAAGGGAAAAGGTTGAGACTCTGAAGGGAGATTACAGAGAGTTAGCTAGAATTTTAAAAAGGAGGTCCTCGAGGGTAGTAATATCTGGATTACTCCCAGTGCTACGAGTAGTGAGGGCAGGAATAGGAGGATAGAGCAGATGAATGCATGGCTGAGGAGCTAGTGTATGGGAGAAGGATAGAGCAGATGAATGCATGGCTGAGGAGCTGGTGTATGGGAGAAGGATTCACATTTTTGGATCATTGGAATCTCTTTTGGGGTAGAAGTGACCTGTACGAGAAGGACGGATTGCACCTAAATTGGAAGGGGACTAATATACAGGAAATTTGCTAGAACTGCTTGGGAGGATTTAAACTAGTAAGGTGGGGGGTGGGACCCAGGGAGATAGTGAGGAAAGAGATCGATCTGAGATGGGTACAGCTGAGAACAGAAGTGAGTCAAACTGTCAGGGCAGGCAGGGACAAGGTAGGACTAATAAATTAAACTGCATTTATTTCAAGGCAAGGGGCCTAACAGGGAAGGCAGATGAACTCAGGGCATGGTTAGGAACATGGGACTGGGATAACATAGCAATTACAGAAACATGGCTTAGCGATGGGCAGGACTGGCAGCTTAATGTTCCAGGATACAAATGCTACAGGAAGGATAGAACGGTAGGTAAGAGAGGAGGGGGAGTGGCATTTTTGATAAGAGATAGCATTACAGCTGTGCTAAGGGAGGATATTCCTGGAAATAAATCCAGGGAAATTATTTGGGTGGAACTGAGAAATAAGAAAGAGATGATCACCTTATTGGGTTTGTATTATAGACCCCCCAACAGTCAGAGGGAAATTGAGAAACAAACTTGTAAGGATATCTCAGCTATCTGTAAGAATAATAGGATGGTTATTGTAGGGGATTTTCACTTTCCAAACATCAACTGGGACTGCCAGAGTGATAAAGTTTTAGATGGAGAGGAATTTTTTTAGTGTGTACAAGACAATTTTCTGATTCAGTATGTGGATGTACTACTAAAGAGGGTGCAAAACTTGACCTACTCTTGGGAAATAAGGCAGGGCAGATGACAGAGGTGTCAGTGGGGGAGCACTTTGCAGCCAGTGACCATAATTCTATTCGTTTTAAAATAATGATGGAAAAGGACAGACCAGATCTAAAAGTTGAAGTTCTAAATTGGAGAAAGGCCAATTTTGATGGTACTGGGCAAGAACTTTCAAAAGCTGATTGGAGGCAGATGTTCGCTGGTAAAGGGACGGCTGGAAAATGGCATGCCGTCAGAAATGAGATAACAAGAATCCAGAGAAAGTATATTCCTGTCAGGGTGAAAGGGAAGGCTGGTAACTATAGGGAATGCTGGGTGACTAAAGAAATTGAGGGTTTGGTTAAGAAAAAGAAGGAAGCATATGTCAGATACAGACAGGATAGATCGAGTGAAGCTTTAGAAGAGTATAAAGAAAGTAGGAGCATACTTAAAAGGAAATCAGAAGGGCAAAATGGGGACATGAGATAAATTTGGCAAACAGAATTAAGGAGAATCCAAAGGGGTTTTACAAATATATTAAGGACAAAAGGGTAACTAGGGAGAGAATAGGGCCCCTCAAAGATCAGCAAGGCAGCCTTTGTGTGGAGCCACAGAAAATCGGGGAGATACTAAATGAATATTTTGCATCAGTATTTACTGTGGAAAAGGATATGGAAGATATAGACTGTAGTGAAATAGATGGTGACATCTTGCAAAATGTCCGGATTACAGAGGAGGAAGTGCTGGATGTCTTGAAATGGTTGAAGGTGGATAAATCCCCAGGACCTGATCAGATGTACCCGAGAACTCTGTGGGAAGCTAGAGAAGTGATTGCTGGGCCTCTTGCTGAGATATTTGTATCATCGATAGTCACAGGTGAGGTGCTGGAAGAGTGGAGGTTGGCAAACATGGTGCCACTGTTTAAGAAGGGTCGTAAGGACAAGACAGGGAACTATAGATCAGTGAGCCTGACCTCGGTGGTGGGCAAGTTGTTGGAGGGAATCCTGAGGGACAGGATGTACATGTATGTGGAAAGGCAAGGACTGATTAGGGATAGTCAACATGGCTTTGTGCTGGGAAATCATGTCTCACAAACTTGATTGAGTTTTTTGATGAAGTAACAAAGACGACAGATAAAGGCAGAGCAGTAGTTGTATTCTATATAGACTTCGACAAGGTTCCCCATGGGAGACTGATTAGTAAGGTTAGATCTCATGGAATACAGGGAGAACTAGCCATTTGGATACAGAACTGGCTCAAAGGTAGAAGACAGAGGGTGGTGGTGGAGGGTTGTTTTTCAGACTGGAGGCCTGTGACCAGTGGAGTGCCACAAGGATCGGTGCTGGGCCCTCTACTTTTTGTCATTTACATAAATATTTGGATGCGAGCATAAGAGGTACAATTAGTAAGTTTGCAGATGACACCAAAATTGGAGATGTAGTGGACAGCGAAGAGCGTTACCTCAGATTACAACAAGATCTTGACCAGATGGGCCAATGGGCAGAGAAGTGGCAGATGGAGTTTAATTCAGATAAATGCGAGGTGCTGCATTTTGGGAAAGCAAATCTTAGCAGGACTTATACACATAATGGTAAGGTCCTAGGGAGTGTTGCTGAACAAAGAGACCTTGGAGCGCAGGTTCATAGCTCCTTGAAAGTGAAGTCGCAGGTAGATAGGATAGTGAAGAAGACATTTGGTATACTTTCCTTTATTGGTCAGAGTATTGAGTACAGGAGTTGGGAGGTCATGTTGCGGCTGTACAGGAGATTGGTTAGGCCACTGTTGGAATATTGCGTGCAATTCTGGTCTCCTTCCTATCAGAAAGATGTTGTGAAACTTGAAATGGTTCAGAAAAGATTTACAAGGATGTTGCCAGGGTTGGAGGATCTTAGCTACAGGGAGAGGCTGAACAGCCTGGGACTGCTTTCCCTGGAGCGTCGGAGGCTGAGGGGTGACCTTATAGAGGTTTACAAAATTATGAGGAGCATGGATAGGATAAATAGGCAAAGTCTTTTCCCTGGGGTTGGGGAGTCCAGAACTGGAGGGCATAGGTTTAGGGTGAGAGGGGAAAGATATAAAAGAGACCTAATGGGCAACTTTTTCACGCAGAGGGTGGTATGTGTATGGAATGAGCTGCCAGAGAATGTGATGGAGGTTGGTACAATTGCAACATGTAAGAGGCATTTGGATGGTTATATGAATAGGAAGGGTTTGGAGGGATATGAGCCGGGTGCTGGCAGGTGGGACTAGATTGGGTTGGGATATCTGGTCGGCATGGACGGGTTGGACCGACGGGTCTGTTTCCATGCTGTACATCTCTATGACTCTATGACTCTTTCACCCTTGATAAGAAGAAATACTTCTGGATTTCATTCCTGTAAGGCCATGCTGTAACCTTAGAATTATGCCTCCATTCTGAATTCCCCTAATAAAGGAAGAAGTTTCCCCATAATGAAGCATGTAATCTTTGGCCAATTTAAGCATCTTGATTAGACTACCTCTCAATCTTCGATTCTGAATACAATGCTCGATATTAAGCTCTTATTGAAGTACCTATTCAATGAAAGCAAATTATTTTATTTCCTTTACCCACCCTGAGCAAGTACTGCTCACTATTCTTTTTTTATTTAAGTAACATTGATGTCCTAAGTGCTTTGTAATGGACATTTTCATTGTGTGACTGTAAGTACCAGCCCAAATCCATTGTGCATTCCTCTAAACACCATGCCTTGAGTTTCCTCCAAGGCCACAATCTGCAAGTTGTGGCCAAAGTATGCTGAACACTGCCCTTTGGTAATAATGAAATTACACTCAAATTTCCCCAAAACCTTCCCTAAATCAGTATGGTCAGGCAGTGAGTAAGGCCAAAGTTAAGAAAATCAGAAAAAATGGTATTTGGTTGGCTCCCCAATTTGTTCCTGCTCCTATCCTTTTTTTCTGGGGATGGTGAGCGGAGCGATGATGGTTACAGAGGTGATGGCATCCTGTCTGACAACAGCAGGAAGCCAATTATGGGATTTAATGAGATAATTTGCATCACATTTGCTATCACAGTGCAATTTTCTGAGTTCTGCTTAGTTTTTCTCCAACCCCGCTCTTTCAGAATTCTGACAGATTGGAAACACATAAAATTTACTTTTCCAAATACATTGGCTACTAGAACTTTAAACATACACTGCACAAACAGGTACAGATGTTGTTGTACTCGCTTACACTAGGATTCATTGACGTCTCTGATAGTGCTACGAATGATGCAGTGGTGCTCATCCAGCTGGTAAAGATGGTATTTCCAAGGAATTTTACTACTCTTCCTGCTTGGGTGCTCAGAGTTAGAACAAGGATTTCCTCAGCTTCCCTAGCAATAATCTGTCAAATTCAGGCCTCTGGGACACTTCCGCCATTCTTAACTGATAAACAAAATATCAGAAACAACCGGCTGATCGGTCTTCTATAAGATTATGATGGCAGGCATGCCGCTGGAACATGAGCACAAACCCAATTTTCAAACACGTTCAAACTGCCAGCGATTCCAGCCTCTGGCTGTAGCAACCAATGTTTTGCTTCTCATCTCTCCAGATCGCTGTCTTTGCTCCCTCGTCCAGCAACACCAAGATGGGATGGCCAAAAGATGAAATGTTCCTCAGGTTTCATTTCACCGTTTGGTGATTTCTGCAGCAGGCAGGTCTGTGGCTTCATTTTGAATGTTGGCAACTGCTAAACAGCAGATCATTACTGAACTCACCAGGCCGTGGTGGCACGGTGACTCAGTGGTCAGCACTGCTGTCTCACAGAGCCAGGGACCCAGGTTCAATTCCTGCTTTGGGTGACTGTGCGGAGTTTGCACGTTCTCCCATGTCTGCGTGTGTCTGCATGGGTTTCATCTGGGTGCTCTGGTTTCCTCCCACAATCCAAAGATGTGCAGGTCAGGTGAATTGGCCATGCTAAATTGCCCATAGTAATAGGTGCATTAGTTAGGGGTAAATATAGGCACAGGGAATGGTCTTGGTGGGTTACTCTCCAGAGGGTTGGTGTGGACTTGTTGGGCCGAAGGGCCTGTTTCCATACTGTAGGGAATCTAATCTAATCTGATCAAGTTTCAGTGAATCTAATCAAGTCCAATTAGAAATTTCCTTTTCAGTCCTGGGGACATCTATTTGATTTGTGGGCAGGGATTGGTTCAGGTGATAGGTTCAACAATCAGATTTACAAGATCGTGACAATTTTGGCTCAAAGTTATTGTGAGAAGGTCTCATTTCCACCTAACACATCTGTTATGCATTTGACATGGTGCCATTTAGATTAAGCTATTACCCATGTGGAAATCAAATAGGAAATCAGGGCCTTTCTTGCAATGATTGGCTATGTTTGCTAGGAGTCATTGTTGTTGTCTCAACTCATGTCAGAAAGAATGGTATTTAATACCCTCCCCTGTAGCACATTTGGTGGCAGAGACCTATATTGGGCATGAAGATTGTGGGTAAGCCCCCAGTGTTTTCCTGTCTCTGAGTTGATTAACTCCCTGTTACATAGAATAGAATCCCTACAATATGGAAACAGGCCTTTCAGCCCAACAAGTCCACACCGACCCTCTTGAAGAGCAACCCACTCTATATTTACCCCTGACTAATGCACCTAATCCACACATCCCTGAACACTATGGGCAAATTAGCATGGCCAATTCACCCAACTTGCACATCTTTGGACTGTGGGAGGAAACTGGAGCACCTGGAGGAAACCAATGCAGACACAGGGAGAATGTACAAATTCCACACAGACAGTCATCCGAGGGTGGAATCGAACCTGGGTCCCTGGTGCTGTGACGCAGCAGTGCTAACCACTGAGCCACATCTAGCATTCACACCTGGGGTTTTTGCTTCTGGATTTGGTCTATTTATCTGCAGTTAACAGCCTGACTGATACTTAATCTAGTGGGACATTCTGACAGAGGATAATGTGGGACTCTTGGTGACTCTCCAACCGGCCAGCAATATTCCCATATTCACCATTATAAATTATTCCCCAAAGGCTAGAAATACCACTGACACTGTGACGTGATTATTGGGCTTCACCTAGAGATTTTTTTCCAAAAATATGTCAAAATCCAAACAGAATGCCAAATGGGCACTGCTACATTTAATTAGCAAATACTCAATGTAAGTTAAAATATTACTTTTAGACAAATTAACTTTGCAGTAATATACTTGGCAAAATTGGTGTAAGGAACTATAGTCAGTCATTTACAGACACAATTTCAAAAATAACTTAAACTTTTTGTTTTACTCTTACACATAAGCAATTTGCCTTGAGGTAGTTCCTAAAGCATTCAACTTAATTTGAAGTACAGTTTGTACTTATATTATGGGGAAAGTTATATCATCTGGTGTCAGAGTTGGCTGAAATTCTAGTGAATCCATGTTGAATAGGACTGTTCCGTATGAAGAACATGTTAGCTTATTTATAGAGGTTTATAAAAGCATGAGGAGCATGGATAGGATAAACAGACAAGGTCCTTTCCTTGAGCTGGGGGGTCCAGAACTAGAGAGCATAGGTTTAGAGTGAGAGGCGAAAGATATAAAAGAAACCTAAGGGGCAACATTTTCACACAAAGGGTGGTGCGGGTATGGAATGAGCTGCCAGAGGAAGTGGTGGAGGCTGGTACAATTAAAGCACTTAAAAGACATCTGGATGGTTATATGAATAGGAAGGGTCAGAGGGATATGGGCCAAATGTTGGCAAATAGGACTAGATTAGGTTAGGATATCTGGTCAACATGGACAAGTTGGACCGAAGTGTCTGTTTCCATACTGTATATCTCAATGACTCTATGTCCCAATCGGGATGACAGACATCATCAGTATTTGAGGTCATTACTTATTGGTCCTTCTTCTAATGCTTCCCTTTATATGAACAAATTAAGTGTCTGTGTCAAAACTACATCTTGCTACAATGACCAACTAGGGGAAATGTTGCCATGACACTGAATTTCCTCTGCAAATCCTTTGAATTCACAGCGAGCAGAAATGTTCCTGGGGGATGTTGCAACTGAGCTTCTGAATTGTTGACAAGAAGCCCAGATATACCAAGCTTTTGGACATTTCTGTGTGATGAAAACTGAACTTTGAAGTTCTTAATAAGTTGCTTTGGAGCAGGTGAAAAATCTGGGAATATTGTGCTTAACTCAAGAAATATATACTTCAGAAGGTAGAGACTGCCAGTCCCATTATAACTGCACAACACAATATGTATCAGTTTTTTAATAGGTACACACTGACAACTACACAGTGCACAGACCCGAGAGAGCTCCAGCTAATTGCACAGCTGCTCCAAGAAACCAGGGCTCTTAATTGCATATGCTGGCACTTTTAGCAGCTAACCAATCTTCAAATGATCCAGGGCAATGATCCCTCAGCACATTGTGGAATTTGAAATTTCTATTACAGTGCTGATACATTACCTTTCCCCCATTCCTGTTACAGAACATGGAGAAGTTCAGGTGCAGTTTAAAGTCTCTGAGGGACAATTCACATTAGAATATGTATGTTTTATATTGGACTGCATCAGATTGGTTGGAATGATTTACTATACTTCAGTTTCCAGTTTTCTGAGAGATATATTGCTGCTGTTCTGAACTTATGCTCTATTTATTGGGTAAAGTTGATCCAATGTGCACAAAAATTGAGGATTGGTCAATTAACATAATTAACTTAGTGTTACAACCAGTAGGTAGGCAGGAAATCTTGAAATATTTTTCTTGATGAACATAGGAACCATGAACATATCAGTGGAGCCCAATTGCATGAACCATTGGAATTCCCTTCCTAAACCTCTCTGCCTCTCTTTTAATATCTTTTCTTTTCATTGTTCTTTCAAAATGACTTACTTAACACACTTGGGGTTGTTCTAATATCTTGCGTGGCTTTTTAAAAATTCTGTTTGCATATTCTGTGAAGGGGCTTCTGCCGTAACAAAAGCACTATATAAATGGAATTTGATTTTTAAAATTTGATTTATTATTGTCACATGTATCTAAGTACAGTGAAAAGTATTGTTTTGCATATAGTACAGATCATAACATACAAAGATCATAGGGTGATTGAACAGAGCGAGGAATACAAAGTTACGGCTGCAAAGAAGGTGCACAGAAAGCAAGATTAAAGTTAGGTTTGGAATTTGAGAGGTCCATTCAGAAATCTAATAACAGTGGAAAACAAGCTGTTCTTGAATCTGTTGTTATATTTGTTTAAGCTTTTGTATCTTCTGCCTAGGAGAAAAGGTTGGAAGAGATTATAATCAGGGTGGGAGGGGTCTTTGACATTTTTGGCTGCCTGTGCGAGGCAGGGAGAAGTGTAAATGGAGTCAATGATGGATGGTTGGTCTGTGTGATGGTCTGGGCTGTGTCCACAACTCTCTGAAATTTCTTACAGTCCTGGGCAGAGCAGTTGCCATACAAACTGAATGCATCCAGATAGAATGCTTTCTATGGTGCATATTTAAAATTTGGTAAGAGGCCTTATGGACATGCTGAATGTCATTATCCTCCTGAGGAAGTAAAGGTGTTATTATGCCTTCTTGACTGTTGCATCAACATGGGTGATCCCAAACAGATTGTTGGTAATCGTCACCCCTAAGAATTTGATACTCTCGACCATCTCCACGTCAGCTCCATTGATCTAGATAGGGACATGCCCTCTTCCTTGCTTCCTGAAGTTGATGATCAGTCTTTAGTTTTGCTAATGTTGGAGGAAGAGATTGTTATCTTCACAACACACCACCAAGTGCTCGATCTCTTTCCTCTACTCTGTCCGGTCATTGTTTGATGAGGGCAGAGTGGTAGATGTGATCTATATGGACTTAAGTAAGGCATTCGACAAGGTTCCCCATGGGAGACTGGTTGGCAAGGTTAGATCTCACGGAATACAGGGAGAACTAGCCATTTGGATACAGAACTGGCTCAAAGGTAGAAGACAGAGGGTAGTGGTGGAGGGTTGTTTTTCAGACTGGAGGCCTGTGAGCAGTGGAGTGCCACAAGGATCGGTGCTGGGCCCTCTACTTTTTGTCATTTACGTAAATGATTTGGATGCGAGCATAACAGGTACAGTTAGTAAGTTTGCAGATGACACCAAAATTGGAGGTGTAGTGGACAGCGAAGAAGGTAACCTCAGATTATAACAGGATCTTGACCAGATGGGCTAATGGGCAGAGAAGTGGCAGATGGATTTTAATTCAGATAAATGCGAGGTGCTGCATTTTGAGAAAGCAAATCTTAGCAGGACTTATACACTTAATGGTCAGGGCCTAGAGAGTGTTGCTGAACAAAGAGACCTTGGAGTGCAGATTCATAGTTCCTTGAAAGTGGAGTCGCAGGTAGATAGGATAGTGAAGAAGGCGTTTGGTATACTTTCCTTTATTGGTCAGAGTATTGAGTACAGGAGTTGGGAGGTCATGTTGCGGCTATGCAGGGCATTGGTTAGGAATATTTCGTGCAATTCCGGTCTCCTTCCTATCGGAAAGATGTTGTGAAACTTGAAAGGGTTCAGAAAAGATTTACAAAGATGTTGCCAGGGTTAGTGGATCTGAGCTACAGGGAGATGCTGAACAGGCTGGGGCTGTTTTCCCTGGAGCGTCGGAGGCTGAGAGGTGACCTTATAGAGGTTTACAAAATTATGAGGGGCAAGGATAGGGTAAATAGGCAAATTCTTTTCCCTCGGGTGGGGGAATCCAGAACTAGAGGGCATAGGTTTAGGGTGAGAGGGGAAAGATATAAAAGAGACCTAAGGGGCAACGTTTTCACACAGTGGGTGGTACGTGTATGGAATGAGCTGCCAGAGGAAGTGGTGGAGGCTAGTACAATTGCAACATGTAAGAGGCATTTGGATGGGTATATGAATAGGAAGGGTTTGGAGGGATATGGGCCGGGTGCTGGCAGGTGGGACTAGATTGGGTTGGGATATCTGGTCGGCATGGATGGGTTGGACGGAAGAGTCTGTTTCGATGCTGTACATCTCTATGACTCTATGACTGTATGATATCCAGCCTACAAAGGTGGTGTTGTCAGCAATCTTGCAGATGGAGTTTGGACAAAATTTGATCACACAGTCCCGTGGAGTACAGTAGGGGGCTGAGTACGCAGTTTTGCGGGGCACTGATGTTGAGGATTGCTTAATTATTGTTGTTCTTATTGTTGCGGAGTATGGTCACCTTCAGTTTATCTTTCTTCGTGCCACTGTAGTGGGAAAAGGAGACCTCGTTGGGACCGATTTTTCTTGCTTCACTTTTTCTTAGTCAACTCAAAGAAATATGAAAGAGAAATGAGAATTTGGAGAATGAGAAGGAATTTTCAGTCACTGATCTGCCAATGAACAAAGATCAGAAAGATGCAGAGGTAAACCTCAACATCTGATTGAAGATTTATCAGGAGTGCTAAAGAACAATTCTGATGCACTTGTTTTGAATTGTTGCTTGGGTGGGATTCAGGAAATTAATGGAGACATTTTCAGAGATTCAAGAAATTCATGGTGACAGTTTCAGATAATTGAAAAGAAAATCTGTGCATGCTCTTGCACATAAAATAGATGAGGGAGCACCATGGTGGCTCAGTGGTTAGCGCTGTTGCCTCAAAGCGCCAGGGACCGGGATTCGATTCCAGCCTCAGGCGACTGTCTGTGTGGAGTTTACACATTCTCCCTGTGTCTGCATGAGTTTCCTTCAGGTGCTCCAGTTACCTCCCACAGTCCGAAGATGTGCAGGTTGGGTGGATTTGCCATGCTAAATTGCGCATTGTTTCCAGAGATATGAAAGCTAGACGGATTAGCAATTGGAAATGTGTTGTTATGGGGATAGTGTGGGGGTGGGGTTGATCTGGGTGCAGCGCTCTTCAGAGGTTTGGTGTGGATTCGATGGGCCCATTGGCCAGGTTCCACACTGTAGGGATTCTAAGAGAATGCAATGGTTCAAAATTTGCAGTCAAAAGGACACTGAGGCTAATAAAACTTGTTGCTTTTGTGTCACTTTAACAGACATTCAGGGACAAACAGATGTGCTGTTAAACTCA
Organism: Chiloscyllium plagiosum; assembly: GCF_037043375.1. Classification (NCBI taxonomy): domain Eukaryota; kingdom Metazoa; phylum Chordata; class Chondrichthyes; order Orectolobiformes; family Hemiscylliidae; genus Chiloscyllium; species Chiloscyllium plagiosum. Next base: position 36,441,273 of record NW_028270159.1, on the reverse strand, counting down.
GTCTGAGTCACAAATTCATTGTTTGGGATGTGCTGCTCTGCTTTCACAAAGTTGGTATTTCACCATCTGACTCCTCATACATTGAATGGAGAGAGGTTACTGATTGCCTGCACAATTAAGCACAAGATTCCAATGAAATGTCAGCTTCCTGGTGATGGGATGAAAGTAGGAATTAAGTCTGTGGTAGACTGAAGGAGGATTTGAACTCCTCAGTGGTGGGAACCTATTTGTAATGCATTAGCATGCCATTCAAACTCATTGAACACCATTCACCAGGTTAAATGAGACATTTGCAATTGACTCTGCAGTAAACAAGAAACCCGTGCCTTCAGATCCACAACTAATTATAGATGGCTTGCAAAAGGCAGGCCCATGTTCTTCTCTCCATGGTTGCTTTATCTCAGTCGCGAAAATGTGTTGCTGGAAAAGCGCAGCAGGCCAGGCAGCATCCAAGGAACAGGAGAATCGACGTTTTGGGCATAAGCCCTTCTTCAAACGTCGATTCTCCTGTTCCTTGGATGCTGCCTGACCTGCTGCGCTTTTCCAGCAACACATTTTCAGCTCCGATCTCCAGCATCTGCAGTCCTCACTTTCTCCTGCTTTATCTCAGTCCTCAAGTTGTAAATTTCACAATGCTTTGATCTGATTGATAACAGAGATAGACATTTGCACGTCCTATTGTCTAAAGTCCCAGATACTTGGCTGCCTCTTGTTGTGCTATTCCAAATTCGCAATTTCTACAATCTACTGTGGAAAGACTAAGGAATTAACACATGCAAGGGCAAATCCATCTTTTATTTTTAAAAAGGTCATTCACAGGATGTGGGTATCATTGGCTGGGTGAGCATTTTTATTGCCCATTCCTTGTTACCCTCGAGAAGATGGAAATGAGTTGCCAATGGCAGAGGCCATGAGATTTAGTCCTGCAACAAATTACTGGAAACTTTTTTTTCTGCAGGAATTCAGCCACACTGTCTCAAATATAAGAACAATGAATGAGATTAGAATACCAACATTCTGCTATGATTTCAAGAGTGGAGTAATGTTAATGTTGTCGTGAAATCCCTACAAATTTTAAATTGCACCTATAAACTGGGATACATGTGCATATAAATATTTATTGCATTTCAGCCAGCTGATTCCATTGCAGCTCCTAGACAAAATAAAGCACTATAATGCTTTATTGAGTTACAACATCAACTGTAATAAGATACACCTATGATTATTGATTAGGTCAAATCTAGGGCTATTACAGAATAAAACACAAGCAGAGCACTGAAAGTATGGAGGAAAAGCATTATTTAAAATGTGAAGAGAATAAATAAAGCTGTACAAGTATGGACAAAATTATGTCCGGGATTGTTTGAGAAATGTAAGACCTTAAGAAATGGTCATACTGACGATAGATGTAAAAAGAGATTTTCTCACTGGAATGTTGAGGTACTGAGTCTGTTCTTTGCCTCAGTTTATACAGGATTCCAGTAGAGGTTAAGTGACAAGAAAGATAAACAGAGTGCCTGAAAGGCTGGTGATAGAATAGCAATGAAAAATAATTGGTAGAACTTTTCTAGCAGTGGAAAAGGTACAACGCCATATTAGCTTGGACTCCAAACTTTGGGGGCAAAAACAGAGAGGAATCATCCAATGCTCTGAACAAAATGTTACAAAAAATTCATGAATGTGTAAGCATGGAAAGGCAAATCAGGGCAGGACGTATACACTCCATGGTAAGGTCCTGGGGAATGTTGCTGAACAAAGAGACCTTGGAGTGCAGGTACATAATTCCATGAAAGTGGAGTTGCAGACAGATAGGATAGTGAAGAAGGCGTTTAGTATGCTTTCCTTTAATGGTCAGAGCATTGAATATAACAGTTGGGAGGTCATGTTATGGCTGTACATGACATTGTTTTGGAATAAAAGCAAATTACTGAGGATGCTGGAATCTGAAACCAAAAGAGAAAATGCTGGAAAATCTCAGCAGGTCTGGCAGCATCTGTAAGGGGAGAGAAGAGCTGACATTTCGAGTCTGACTTTGTCAAAGCTAAAGCACGACCACACCACTGAGCATCAAGCCATTGTCTCCAACACTGTGACTGACCTCATTTCCTCCGGATGCCTCCACCCTACAGCTTCCAACCTCATAGTCTCCCAACCCCAGACAGCCCATTTCTACCTACTCCCCAAAATCCACAAGAAGGACTGTCCCGGCAGGCCCATTGTGTCAGCATGCTCCTGCCCCACTGAACTTATTTCCTCCTTTAGCTTTGACAAAGGGTCAGTCAGACTCAAAATGTCAGCTCTTTTCTCTCCTTACAGATGCTGCCAAACCTGCTGAGATTTCCAGCATTTTCTCCATTGTTTTGGAATATTGTGTACAATTCTGGTGTCCTTCCTATAGGAAGGATGTTGTGAAACTTGAAAGGGTTCAGAAAAGATTTACAAGTATGTTGCCAGGGTTGGAGGGTTTGAAATATAAGGAGAAGGTGAATAGACTAGGGCAGTTTTCCCTGGAGTGTCAGAGGCTGAGGAGTGACTTTATAGAAGTTTATAAAATCATGAGGGGCATGGATAGGGTAAATAGACAAGGTATTTTCCCCGTGCTGGGGGAGTCCAGAACTAGAGGGCATAAGTTTAGGCTGAGCAGGGAAAGATTTAAAAGGGACCTAAAGGGCAACTTTTTCATGCAAAGGGTGGTACGTGTATGGAATGAGCTGCCAGAGGAAGTGGTGCTGATACAATTACAACGTTTAAAAGGCATCTGGATGGGTACATGAATATGAAGGGTTTAGAGGGATATGGGCTGGGTGGTGGCAAGTGGGACGAGATTGGGTTGGGACATCTGGTCGGCATGGACGAGTTGGACTGAAGGGTCTGTACATCTCTATGACCCTTTGGCTCTATGTACAAATGCAGCATCTTTGATTGAGAAAGAACACTTCATTCCAAGGTCATGAAAGGAGTGTATAAATGCAAGTTCTTTTTGCAAGTTAGTTAAAAGACAGGAAACTGTGCGAATAAAGAAACCTTGATCAGACTGTCAACATCCATCATGGGTTAATGTTGGCACCGTGGTGTTGCAGGGAACTTATAAATAATCTGCAATTGTGTTTAAGGGACACAGTATCTGATACCAAAGATGTGAACATGATTAATTATGAAGAGAATTTAAGAAGGTCATAGACAGGTTGGTGAATAGAACACAAAGATAGCTGATGAGGTTTGGGGACAAATGAGAGGTGAAGCACTCTCCAAATAAATTTTCATGAGTTGGTAAAACCTAAAGCAGAATCATTATATTCAGAAACCTATATTAAAACCCAGAGAATAACTGGTTAAGAAATTACATGGCACCCTTGGGATTCTATGTACTGTACCAGCATAAAGTACAAAATCAAAGTGGTATTTCTAATTCTACGCAAATTATTGATTCGGCTGCAACTAGAATGCTATGTTCAGTTTTGGGAATTTTCCTCTAAGAGAGATGTTAAAACCAGGAAGGGGAATGCAGAAGATATTACCAGAGATGAGATGCCAGTGAAAAAGAATAGATTTGAAGAATGAGTTTCAAATCTTCTTTCATCACTTCTGGGCATCTCTTGCTGTGTGAAATGCCACTGATCCATGCCACTGATTTAGTCCAGGCTGGTTGTGTCTGCTTAAGTGGTCTACTTTGACAGTCCACAGTAAAGCTGGTCATCCTCCGTGCCACCTCTCCATCACCAGTGTGGCTTGCCAGCTTCCCGCTCTGGGATATGACCTTGCCAGGACTGGTGGGACAACACCCTATGAAGGACAGCTGTTGGTTTACAGAGTTTAAACTAATGTCTCACTGAGGTTTTAAAATGGCACGGGCTCAGTGAATAGCACAAGGCCCTGGAAACAGTGAGCACTTCTGCTTCTGCTACCACATGATTGGATAATAGGGGCTCTACAGAGACTGGATGCAGAAGTAATTTTGTGACCAGCAGACGAATAGGTGAAAACAATTGGTGGGAACCAATGTGGAAACCCATTATGAAACTCCCTGCAAAAAACACATCATCAAAATATGCAGAAATTCAACCATTTGTGCCAATTTGAATCATCTTCAAAGTTAAGAAGTGATGCACTTAACAAGATTGGGTGAACACTTGTACATAGATAGTGCTCCTGCAGTCAACAAGGAAAATATTTGCATAATTCCTACTTTTAGAAACATCTCAGATTAGAAGGGGTATGCATGTTGGTTATATTGGCACCCAGCTTAAGATCCAGCAAGCAGACACAAGGTAAATGATCAGCCTTTGCCTGGTGATTTTAGCTGAGAAAGAAACATTGACCAGATGCATCCTTTCCAGATTTTCAATTTTAGATACTTGTTTAGCAAATGCAAATCCCTGGAGCAAAGCAGTAGTCCCATCATTTTCCGAATTTAAGGTGATTCATCCACCACTGAGTTTGTCCATGAGATAATTCTTAGCATTGCTCTGTTTCTCCAGAAATGTAGATCATAGAATCTCTACCTACAGTTTGGAAGCAGGCCATTTGGCCCATACTGACCCTCTAAAGACCATTACACACAGACCCATCCCCTTGCCCTGGAATTCTGCATTTTCCATCATTGGACACTACAGGGAATTTAGCACGGTCAATCCAATCAACCTGTACATCTTTGGACTGTGGGAGGAAACCCACCCAGACACAGAAAAAATGTGCAAACTCCAGACAGTTAATCGCCTGAGGGTGGAATCGAACCCGGGTCCCTGGTGCTGTGAGGCAGCAGGGTTAACCACGGAGCCATTGTGCTGATGTACTGAGCCCCAAATTGTGCAGCTTCTCTGCAAAGGGACATTAGCTTTCTCTCCTTGTGGTTCAAAGTCTACCATTTGATAGACAGGTTTGTTAATGACTCTAAATTATAAGTTCTAAATTATAAAGGTCACTTAGTGCTAGGGAGTCCGTAACATGTGATAACTGAATAAGTAGCTGCTACCTCCGTTTAATCTAAATTGAAAGGTTTACCTTCCAGTTGCATTTTTTAAAGTCTTCTGGAAATACGTGCCACTAATAATTTTGAAAGCTTATTATTGTGATGCATTTTGATGTTGTAATTGTATTTCAATCTTAGATGTTCAGAAAGCCCCTGCCTTTTAAGAGTTAGTCAATCAGTACCCAAACGTTTATAAATTATGGATCTGTGTTAAAATTGATGGTTTCTGAGCCATGCATTTGTCAGATCTATGTTCATGTGCATAAATAGATACAAAAATTTGGAAAGTTTAGAACTGTAGCAACTCAATAATACTAACTTTAACTGTACTTATTTTATTGACTTTACATCTCGATACATATTCTGTGAAGACAGAATACATGCTGTTCCATATACTTGAGGGTCAAGGCTATTAATTGTTTGTCATGTTTTGAATAATGAGGACTTCCAATTTTCCCTCCTTATCTCTGGGAAGTTCAATCTATACATTACAGCCTTGAATACAGTTTGAAGTATTTCAGTGGCTATGAAATACTTCAGGAAGTCCTGATCTGTCAAATATACTTTATTTGTGCCTTTCATTTCATTTTGGCTATAGTGAAGGCAAACTCACATCTTGATTTGTCATGCTACTTTAAAAATAGTGACCAATTGTTTTAAAAATGAGAGAATGGAAATAAGAAGATTTGCATTTATATAGCACTTTTCGTGTTCATATGTTGTTTCAAACTGCAGAATCTGACAGGGCCCTGAGTGATATCGGTAATGGTGACACTTGAGGCAGAATTGGATGAAATGCCTGATGAGGCTTATTTACATCGGAAGCATCTTGTTCCATCCTTTATACTTTGTCTCACCTGTGAGGTGAGTTTCTAACGAGGCAGCAGCAAGTTGCCAGTTAAAAATAATTCTAGTTTAGAACTATAGAGAGAGAGAGTCATAGAGATCCACAGCACAGAAAAACAGGCTCTATGGCTCATTGCATCTGTGCAGGTCAAAAATAACCACCTAACTACTCTAATTCAATTTTCCAGCACTGGGCCTACAGACTTCAGCTTGCTTGCTCTCTTAGCACTCATTCACATAGCACCTAACTGCATACTTGCTGCACTGACTTACCTCGGTGTACCATACCAGGTAACAGAGTCAAACCAGCATGAGTTACTGTATTGCTACAGGTTCTGGGCTATGAGGATCAGTGCACCTCATATTCCTGTCCGCTCCTGCTCCACCCTAAGTATGTGGACAAAGTCCCAGATTGTTGGTACCGCTAGATCCTCTTCTGTCTGGTACTGAGCAGGTGCCTGGTCTCAGACAATCCTTCAAGTACCAGATAGCCCGGGTTGTACCTTCCTCAGCCAGCCACAGAGCTGTCATGGTAAGCTGCTCACCAGATTGCACTCCAACTATTTCTAAGGTTATTGTTCCCATTGAGTGTCAATGTCCGAGCTATTCATAGAATCCCTACATTGTGGAAGCAGGTCATTCGGTCCTTCAAGTCCACACCAAACCTCTGAACAGCACCCACCCAGACCCACACTCCTGCCCCTACCATATCCCCATAAATCTGCATTTAGCATGGCTAATGCGCCATCCTGCACATCTTTGGACTGAGGGAAAACAAAACTGAAGTACCCAGCGGAAACGGGACTAATATGCAAAGTCCACACAGACAGTCACCTGAAGGTGGAATTGAACCAGGTCCCTGGTGCTGTGGGGCAGCTGTGCTCACCACTGAGTTACTGTGTTGCCCCAAGGATATTACAGGGTGCAGGAGGGAGACTTGCTGATGTTTCCTTTGATGTCTCGGTGTTCTCATCCTCAGAGCTCAAGGAGTTGGCTTCTGGTGGAGCCAACTAATTTCTGCTGAGGTAGTGGAAATGTGATAGTAGCTGCAAGACACAAGGGAGAGAAGACATTGTGGTCAGTGGTTTGAAGCAATGTGCAATGAATGAGCCCGACAATGGGGTTACTGTGAGAATGAAAGTGGAATGAAAATGGCACTTCTTCAGTTGGAGGGATATTGCTGTCATGCTACCCCGCCCGCAGTCATCTCCTGGGAGAGGCAGGATTGGCTGCTCATATGGGCTGAGGAGTCTGACTTTCAGACATTTCGTCACCATACTAGGTAACATCGTGAGCAGATAGGGGAAGCCTTAAATTAGTTTTTTGCTTCGGTTTTCACCAAGGAAAGAGACCTTGTCATAAATGAAAACTTAGAGGAGCTGGAATACACTCTTGACCAAATCAAGATTGATAAAGTTGATGTGCTAGAAATTTTGGAAAATATTAAGATTGATAAGTCTCCAGGGCCAGATTTATCCTTGGCTGCTCCGGGAAGTGAAAAAGGAGATTGCTAAGCCACTGGCGAGAATATTTGCCTCCTCACTCTCTACAGGAGTCGTACCAGAGGATTGGAAGGAGGCGAATGTTATTCCTATTTTCTAGAAAGGTAATAGGGAAATCCCTGGCAATTACAGACCAGTCAGTCTTACATCTGTAGTCAGCAAAGCATTGGAAAGAATTCTGAGGGATAGGATTTATGACTATTTGGCAAAGCATAGTGTGATTAAAGACAGCCAGCGTGGCTTTGTGAGGGGCAGGTCATGCCTCACAAATCTTATTGAGTTCTTTGAGGATGTGTCAAGACAGGTCGATGATGGTCGAGCAGTGGATGTGGTGTATATGGACTTCAGCAAGGCATTTGATAGGGTTCCCCATGGTAGGCTCATTTATAAAGTCAGGAAGTATGGGATACAGGAAGATTTGGCTATCTGGATTCAGAATTGGCTGGCTGACAGAAAGCAGAGACTGGTTGTGCATGGGAAGTATTCTGCCTGGAGGTCAGTGTTGAGTGGACTTCTGCTCTTTGTAGTTTTTATAAATGACTTGGATGAGGAGGTTGAGGGGCGGGTTAGTAAATTTGCAGATGACACTAAGGTTGGAGGTGTCATCGATAGTATAGAGTGCTACTGCAGCCTGCAGCACGACATAGACAGGATGCAGAGCTGGGCTGAGAAATGGCAGATGAAGTTCAACCTGGATAAATGCGAAGTGATGCATTTTGGAAGGTCGAACTCAAATGCTGAATACAGGATTAAAGACAGGATTCTTGGCAGTGTGGAGGAACAGAGGAATCTGGGTGTGCAAGTACATATATCCCTCAAAGTTGACACCCAAGTGGATAAGGTTCTTAAGAAAGCATATGGTATTTTGGCTTTCATTAACAGAGAGATCGAGTTTAAGAGCCACAAGGTTTTGCTGCAGCTCTATAAGTCCCTGGTGAGACCACACTTGGAATATTGTGTCCAGTTCTGGTCACCCTACTATAGGAAAGATACGGAGGTTTTGGAGAGGGTGCAAAGAAGGTTTACCAGGATGCTGCCTGGACTGGAGGGCTTGCCTTATGAAGAGAGGTTGAATAAGCTCGGACTTTTCTCTCTGGAGAGAAGGCGGAAGAGAGGAGACCTGATCGAGGTATACAAGGTCATGAGAGAAATAGATAGAGTCAATAGCCAGAGACTTTTCCCCAGGATTGACTGGTATGTGAAGTCATAGTTTGAAGATATTAGGAGGAAGGTATAAAGGAGACATCAGAGGTAGGTTCTTTACGCAGAGAGTTGTGAATACATGGAATGCGGTGCCAGCTGTGGTGGTGGAAGCAGAGTCATTGGGGACATTTAAGTGACTGCTGGACATGCACATGGATAGCAGTGAGTTGAGGGGTGCATAGGTTAAGTTACTATATTTGACATTAGGATTAAATCTCGGCACAACATTGTGGGCCTAAGGGCCTGTTCTGTGCTATACTTTTCTATGTTCTATGTTCTATCTTCAGTGAGCCTCCAGATGAAGCACTGGTGGTGTAACCTGCTTTCTATTTATATGTTTGGATTTCCTTGGGTTGGTGATTACATTTCCTATGGTGATATCATTTCCTGTTCTTTTTCTCAGGGGATAGTAAATGGAATCCAAGTCAATGTGGGTTATCTTTGCATGCAGATGAGGAAGGACACCACTTCGATTGGGACAAAACATCCATCCTAGGACAATCCAGAGACACTGTCAAGAATTCCTAGAAGCATGGCATTCCAACCGAACTCTATTAACAAACACATTGATTTGGATCCCATTTACCACCCTGAGAAAAAGAACAGGAAATGACATCACCACAGGAAATGACATCACCAATCCAAGGAAACCCAAACATATAAATAGAAAGTGGGCACTAGTGCTTTATCCAGAGGCTCACTGAAGATGTTACCAAGTATGATGACGAAACATCTGAAAATGAAACTTCCAGCTCAGCGATCAAACCTACATCCAGAAACTCAACCTGAGCTATAAATCTTCTCAAAACTCACTAACATCTCCTCCTGTCTGGGTCTTTTCTGCTCTACTGTGATCTGGTTTCCCCTGGACAGAGGGAAAGGGAGAATTGAGTGAGGTGAAAGAGGGCAATATGGCTGTTTGTGCTGGTACAGGTGGTTAAAAGGTGAGAGGTGTCCTGGTGAGTAAGAAGACAGTATAGGTGTCATGAGGACTAACGTCATGGGTGGGGAGGGAGGAACATGAGTGAGTGACAGAAAATGTTGCCAGTATTAGTGAGAATGTCAGAGCTTGAGGCTTGGTAAAAAGTAAGTAGAATACCAGAGATGGAGTGGATGTGAAGAGATCTCAGAGAGAAAATGCTGGCACTGACTCTGGAGGAGTAGAGAAGATCATTGATCTCCTTGCAGCACTGCTGGCCATTCCTCTGTGGTGACTACACGAATCTGGCTGGCAGTGTAGTCTCTTTTATTAGTCCTCTGTGCAGAGAATACTTCTTCTCTGCATCACCCTCTCAACCAGGACTTCGACGCTTGTCAGAGCATCATGGCACCATCTTTGCCACTTGGATATGTTTAGGTTCCATCCTTGATGGAGCAAGGCAGCTTCAGAATGTCATACTCATCCCATGCACAGTGGCGTTTTCAATACAACACAGGCACCGGAGATGCTGGTCATTTGGTGGGCATCCAGTGAGTGGTGAATTGCTCTGGGAACATTGTGTGGTAAGATGGGGATAAAATCAGATGTGAGGGACACCATAAAGGTGAAGTGAGTAGTTAGTGAGGCAAGTTTAGAAAAAAGACACAGTTAGAGTCTCACTCAGTCTCAAGGATCCTTCCACAATTCACAGCTACCCAAAAAAAACTATAAGACTCAGCTCAATGTATTTACAGATAATGAAATACTGTTGTTATGGGGAAGAGCTACAGCATCTTTACAAATCAAAACTGTCAAACAATAAGTTATTACATTCATGTCTCAGGTAACCACGACTAGAGTCTGCCTGAAAATAACCTTGTCATTCATTCAGGGAGGTTGAATTTTGATACAGATACCAGTCTTTGTAAGTAGCACATGCTTATTTCAACTTCTCTACATCTGAGGTATTGAGCTTTCAGTGATATCATATCCACAGAAAGAATATATTTAGCTGGGTCTAACCAATGACCTGACATAAATGTATAATCCTTAAGTTTGCTTAAGATACATTCAGTATCAATACAAAAGTTTCTGATAGAAATACAACTTTTTTATTCATCATCATTGTTATCCATTGCAAAGAAAGGGTTTCATGGTATGTCTCTATCTGTCTCAGATAAAAACAAAGCCAAGTATCAACAGAAGCGATTATACTCAGGAAACCCTTCTCTGCATTCAGGAAGCTGTTCGAAAAGACTTCCAACATCTTCTCGAAATTTCAGAATTCAAGAGCTCTAATTAATTAGAACATTATGTAACTGAAGGAAACTAACCATTTTACCAGAACAGCTATATTTTCCCAAATGCAGTAAATGGCACATAGTTAATTACGATGTTTGTTGGCATTGAAAACAGGTTGATTTTTATAAAATATTGGTGTGGCACTTACAGTAATACTGAAAGTGAAATTGTTTACTTGCCAAAATTCCCAGCAACATATAAATAATTCACTTGCTAAAAGGCATTCCTTTTGTGCTTTCTGCATTAGGATAGAAAATAATTGATAGTAGACAGTATTCTATTGCATACTAATAGATCAATGCGAAATACACTGGACTGGGTAATGCCTTAACCCACTGTTTATTTTTTTGCTGTAAAATCAATCCGGTAGAGATTCAAAAACAAATGCCTGGAATTTAAATTATACTTGCATATATAAACAACATGGATATTTTCATGCAGGAACAGAGATCTTTGCACCATCATATTTATTCCTTCTGGGCCTACATATTCTCATCACATTCCATTTCCCTGTTCTTTCATTGCACTTTTTGCTGTCTTTCTCCAACAATGTGATTAAATTAAATGTTAAATTCTATTATTGCTTTGATTTCAATAGAAAAAAACATCCAAATGTAGAAAATGGGAGCAGGAGCAGGTCATTTGGGCCTTCAAGCCTGCTACACCATTCATTGTCCAACACAATACCCTGGTCCTACTTTCTCCCCATACCCAGATCAGGAGCAGTCCTTTAAAGAAAAATGATGTGCTTTTGGCCCTCCTGCTTCATTCACGGATGCAAACCGAATAATAAGGTGATTTGGTCCTGTGGTAAACACTTCTTTAATTGGAGGGCAAGTTCAATACAGATCCTAGAGGTCAGTTCCCTTTCTTTTGTCTTGGATTGTTAAGTCAGGGTTTGCTTAGCTGACCTTCTAGTTTCTTGCCATAAAGGACCCTCACCACGGCAGCCATTGTTCCTGCTGAAGTCCAAGGCATGTGGCAGTGAATGACTTTCCCTCTCCACTTTCAGATGCTGGGCTACCTACAAGGATGGGCCTAACCTCAGGATGTCTCAATTGTACAACATTATTATTTTTTAAAGCTTGGATTTTTTGACAAGTAGCATGTGGGTTTATTTTTGTGAAGAGATTAAGTGATGAACTAGTTTAGTCACTTTGCAACCAATACTTAAAACCTGCATATGTCAGAGAGCAGGTGATTGCAATGCCTCCTGTAGTACTAATGAAAGTTCATTTATACTATGAGGTTTACGATAGGAGAGAGAAACAATTAAGACAGCAGCTTTAGCCGAATTGAGGATGAACGGGTCTTTTCTCAAAATGAAACTCAAAAGCTTTTGGGTTCAGTTCAAAGGATATCAGACCAAGGTCAAAAGCAAATACAAAACATAAATTGCTGGAAAAGCTCAGCAGGTCTGGCAGCATCTGTGAAGTGAAATCAGAGTTAACGTTTCGGGTCTGGTGACTCTTCCTCAGAAGCGCCAGTACCGATGAAGGGTCACTGGACCTGAAACATTAACTCTGTTTTCTCTTTATGGAGATTCCAGACATGTTGAGCTTTTCCATCAACTTCTGTTTGTTTCTGATTTACAGCATCCGCAGTTCTTTCAGATCTTTTATTTAACAAGAGCAAATGGTTTGTCCTGAAATAGGAGATGATTCAGAACAGTTAAGGGAATAAGCTACTTCAGTAAAAGAATTTAGCTTGCAAAATGTCCAGACCCAGAGTATATTAGTCCACTAGACATTGGAGCAGAATTTAGTCCATTTGGCCCATCGAGTCTGCTCTGCTATTCAATCATGGCTGATAAGCTTCTCAACCCCATTTTCCTGTCTTTTCCCCGTAATGTTTGATCTCCTTAACAATCAAGAATCTATCTATCTCTGTCTTAAATAAACTCAGTGACCTGCCCTCCACAGCCTTCTGTGGCAATGAATTCCATGGATTCACCACTTTCTGGCTGAAGAAGTTTCTCCTTATCTTCATTCTAAAAGGTCTTCCCTTTACTCTGAGGCTGTGCCCTCAGATCCTAGTCTCTCCTACTAATGAAAACATCTTCCCAACATCCATTCTATCCACACCTTTCAGTATTCTGTAAGTTTCAATTTGTTGCCCCCCATCCTTCTAAACTCCACCAAGTATAGACCCAGAGTCCTCAAACATTTCTCATATGTTAAGCCTTTCATTCCTGGGATCATTCTCATGAGCCTCCTCTGGACCTGCTCCATGGCCAGTACATCCTTCCTGAGGTATGGGGCCCAAAATTGCTAACAATATTCTAAATGTGGTCTGACCAGAGCCTTATAAAGCCTCAAAACGCCCTGCTTTTATATTGTAGTCCACTCAAAGTAAATGCAAATGTTGTATTTGCCTTCATAACTACCCAATTCCACCTGCAAGTCAACCTTAAGAGAATCCTGGACTTGGGCTCCCAAGTCCATTTGCATTTCAAACTTCTGAATTTTCTCTCCCTTTAGAAAATAGTCGATGCCTCTGTTCTTCCTACTAAAGTGCATGACCTCACACTTTCCTATATTGTATTCCATCCACCACTTCTTTGCTCACTCTCCTCACCTGTCCAAATCCTTCTGCAGCCTCCCTGCCTCCTCAGTGCTACCTGTTCCTCGACCTATCTTTGTATCAGTTGCAAACTTAGCCAGAATGCCCTCAGTTCCTTCATTGAGATCATTAATGTATAAAGTGAATGGTTGTTGTCCCAACACTGAACTTTGTGGAACACCACTAGTCACCAGTTGCCATCCTGAGAAGGACCATTTTATCTCCAGTCTTTGTTTTCTGCCAGACAGCCAAGCTTCTATCTATCTTGCCTCTAACACCATGGGCTCTTGTCTTATTCAACAGCCTCCTATGTGGCATCTTATCAAAGGCCTTCTGGAAGTCTAAGTAGATAATATCCATTGGCTCTTCTTTGTTGAAACTGCTTGTTACCTCCTCAAAGAATTCTAGCAGATTTGTCAGGCATGACCACCCCTTGATGAAGCCATGCTGACTTTGCCCTATTTTACCGTGCACTTCCAAGTATTCAGAAATCTCATCCTTCACGATGAACTCCAAAATCTTACCAATGACTGAGGACAGGATAATCAGCCTGCAATTTCCCATCTTTTGCCTTACTCCCTTCTTAAACAGGATATCACACTAGTGATGTTCCAGTCCTCTGGGAACCTCCCTGACTCCAGTGATTCCTGAAAGATCACCACCAACGCCTATGCTATCTCTTCAGCTATGTCCTTTAGAATTCTAAGGTGTAATCTATCTGGGCCAGGTGATTTATCCAACTCCAAACCTTTCAGTTTTTTAGGACATTTCCCTTAGGACATACTCACCTCTGCCCCCTAACTCTCTTGAATCTTTAGGATGTTACTCATGTCTTCCACCAAAGTACTTCTTCAATTCCTCCTTCATTTCTTTGTTCCCCATTACTGCTTCTCCAGCGCCTTTTTCCAATAATCCAATGTTCACTTTTGCCTCTCTTTTGCCCTTGATGTATCTAAAGAAACTCTTGCAATCTTCTTTTATATTACCGGCTACCTTACACTCATATTTAAACTTCTCCCTCCTTTTAGTTTTTAGTTGTTCTATGTTGGCCTTTGTAGACTTCCCAATCCTCTGAATTCCTACTGGCCTTCACTGCATTATATGCTTTCTCTTTTGCCTTAGTCTGTCCCTGACTTCCCTTGTCAGCCATGGTTGCCTCATCCTCCCTTCAGCATACTTGTTTTTCCCAGGGATGAATTTTATCTGTGTCTCCTGAATTACTCCAAGGCATTCCTGACATTGCTGTTGCACTGTCTTTCCTGCTGGGCTCCTCTCCCAGTCAATTCTGGTCAGCTCCTCCCTCATGCCTCTGTAGTTGCCTGTATTCAACTGTGATACCGTTACATCTGATTCCAACTCCTCCCTTCAAATTGCAGAGTAAATTCTAATATATTATGATCACTGTCTCCTAAGAGTTCCATCACCTCAAACTCCCTTATCAAGTCTGCCTCATTGCACAACACTAAATCCAGAATTGCCTGTTCTCTAGTGGGCTCCACCACAAACTACTGCAAAAAGAGACATTCCATAATGCTTTTTCTTGTGAACCACTACCACCTGATTTTCCCAGTCCACCTGTGTATTTAAATCCCTCATGATCACTGTAACCTTACCTTTCTTACATGCCTTTTCTGTCTCCTGGTATATCTTGTGCCTCACATCCTGACCACTATTTGGAGGCGTGTACATAAGTCCCATTATGGTTTTTTAACCGTTGCGGTCCTCAATTCTTCCAACAAAGATTCTACATCATCTGACCCTATGTCATTTCTTGCTATCAAGTTGAAGCCTGCATTGAATATGCCAAGCTGAGTAAGTTGATCTCAGTTGTGTGAGTAGTCAAAAGAGAAAGCCTCACAGATCACAGGGCAGGACCTGAGAAAGAACAATTAAGTCAAACCTATAGATTAAATAGGGAAGGAATATTTCTCTGGATTTTGAATAACTGTAAAGTGATTGTGTTGGGGATTACATAGCATTTTGTTTTGCCAGTGTTATAAAACCTTTCCAACTGTGTCACATTTCAATCGGTTCAGTTGTTTTATTTCTGTTTGCGTTATGTAATATACTTCTATTTTATTAGAGTCACAGAGTCAGAGAGATGTACAGCATGGAAACAGACCCTTCAGTCAACTCGTCCATGCCAATCAGATATCCCAACCCAATCCAGACCCACCTGCCAGCACCCAGCCCATATCCCTCCAAACCCTTCCTATTCATATACCCATCCAAATGCCTCTTAAATGTTGCAATTGCACCAGCCTCCACCACTTCCTCTGGCAGCTCATTCCAAACCTGTACCACCCTCGTGTGAAAAAGTTGCCCCTTAGGCCCCTTTTTTATCTTTCCCCTCTCACCCTAAACCTAAGCCCTCTAGTTCTGGACTCCCTGACCCCAGGTAAAAGACTTTGCCTATTTACCCTATCCATGCCCCTCATAATTTTGTAAACCCCTCAGCCTCCGACGCTCCAGGGAAAACAGCCCCAGCCTGTTCAGCCTCTCCCTACAGCTCAAATCCTCCAACCCTGGCAACATCTTTGTAGATCTTTTCTGAACCCTTTCAAGTTTCACAACATCTTTCCGATAGGAAGGAGGCCAGAATTGCATGCAACATTCCAATAGTGGCCTAACCAATATCCTGTACAACCGCAACATGACCTCTCAACTCCTGTACTCAATACTCTGACAAATAAAGGAAGGCATACCAAATGCCTTCTTTACTATCCAAGGTCTTTTGTTCAGCAACACTCCCTAGGACCTTACCATTAAGTTCATAAGTCCTGCTAAGATTTGCTTTCCCAAAATGCAGCACCTAGCATTTATCTGAATTAAACTCCATCTACCACTTCTCAGCCCATTGGCCCATTTGGTCAAGATTCTGCTACAATCTGAGGTAACCTTCTTCGCTGTCCATCACACCTCCAATTTTGGTGTCATCTACAAACTTACTAACTGTACCTCTTATGCTCGCATCCAAATCATTTATGTAAATGACAAAAAGTAGAGGACCTAGCACCGATCCTTGTGGCACTCCACTGATCACAGGCCTTCAGTCTGAGAAACAACCCGCCGCCACTACCCTCTGTCTTCTATCTTTGAGCCAGTTCTGTATCCAAATGGCTAGTTCTCCCTGCATATGGGGAACCTTGTCGAATGCCTTACTGAAGTCCATGTAGATCACATCTACTGCTCTGCCCTCATCAATCCTCTTTGTTACTTCTTCAAAAAACTCAATCAAATTTGTGAGACATGATTTCCCACGCACAAAGCCATGTTGACTATCCCTAATCAGTCCTTGCCTTTCCAAATACATGTACACCCTGTTCCTCAGGATTCCCTCCAACAGCTTGCCCACCACCGAGGTTATTGTTAAAACCAAAGCTACAGCCTTGTGTTCTTAGGTATCAGTGAAAAACTACCACTTAAAATTTAAATAAAAGTCATAATATAAATCTATCAAGCCCAATTTAATTCTGAGATGCAACGTTTCAGAACTAGTTTCAGTTGCGATCATATTGCAATGTATTACACAGCTAATGAACCACATTACATTTACAATTGTCGTTACTGTCTATGCAATCACAGTTATAATTGGAAGATAGCAATGAACAAATGATAGCTGAGGGATATACAGGAGCTGTTTTTGAAATGATACCTTGAGATTGTTTATTTCCACCCAACAACAGCTTAAGTTATCGCCAATGGTCTCTCTGCCAAATCTGTAGTTTCTCAGTGTTGTCCTGAAATGTAGGTATTAGGTATTAGAATGCTGGGATTGACCTGTTATTAACTGGATCAAACTATAACCTAACCCCTGACCTATCAACATCCTTTGATCGTATCTTGCGTTATTCACAAAGTGTCAATGAATTAATATGAATGTTTTGGTGCCTTAGGTCCCTTAGCCAATAACACATTCAATTTGCAGACGAATACTAGTGTTAGACACATTGGAAACTATAACAGGAGTAGATGATTTGGCTCTTTAATCTACACCGCCATTCTAACAGATAGTGACAGATCTTCTACCTCAATACTATTCTCCAGTATTATCCCCATATCCCTTGATATAATGTGGACACAAACATCATCAAATATTTAATCAGGTCAGGTTTTTCCAATTACTTACCAGGAGATAGTTTGGAAGGAGGGAGGGGGTGTTGCATGGAATAAGTTAAGGGAAGAGAAGGCTCAGCAGAGGTTCTTATTCAAGTTTCCAGAAGAACGAATAGGATAGAGTGTATGGAAAAGCCCAGGATTCTAACTTCAGACACAGCAGATAAGGGGATAACAATGAGAGAGGGCGCAATCAGTGCAGGACTGAGGGTATTGGACTTTAATCCATGTTGTATACAAACCAAGAGAAATGAGCTGACAGAGCAGAATGAAATGGGCAGGTATAATGTGGGTATCACAGAGATGTAGCTGCAAGAGAATCCAAGGATACCCATCCTGTCAAAAGGGCAGACAAATAGGCAAAGGAAGCGAGATTGCCTGTTAGTAAGAAATGAAATTAAGGCCATTGCAAGAAGTGATGTAGAGGCCAATGGTGTAGAATCTGTATGGGTAGAGTTGAGGTACCTTAGGAGAAAAGACTGATGGGAGTTGTGTACAGGCCCCCCAGAAGTCGTGAGGACCTGGGAAAGAAAATAAATTAGGAGATAAGAAAGGCATGTAAGGAAGACACTATAGCAATAATCATGGGGGACTTCAATATGTTAGTGAACTGGAAAAATCAAGTTGGTAGTGGATCCCAAGGAAAGGAATTCATGGAATTCATGGACTGTCTAGGAGATGGGTTTTTGGAGCAGCCTATGGTAGTCTCCATGAGTGAACAGACAATTCTGGATTTAATGATGTGTAAAGAGGCAGACTTGATGAGAGAGATTAAGATGAAGGAATCCCTACTAACCACGATAAGTGTGAGGTCACACATTTTGGTAGGAAGGATAGAGACTTAGATTATTTTCTAAATAGGGAATGGTGTTAGAAATCTGAACCACCAAGGGATTTAGGAGTTCTGGTTCAGGATTCTCTTATGGTTAACATGCATGTCCAATTGGCAGTTAGGAAGGAAAACACAATGGTCGTGTTCATTTCAAGAGGGCTGGAATACAAGAGCAGAGATGTACTGCTGAGGCTGTATAAGGCTCTGGTCTGACCGCATTTGGGAGGATGAGGGAGGATATCATTGAAACTTACAGAATATTGAGAGGACTGGTTAAAATGGATATGAAGAAAATGTTTCTACTAGTAAGAGACTAGGACCTGAGGACACAGCCTCAAAGTGAAGTGGTGACACTTTAGAACTGAGATGAGGAGGAATTTCTTCAGCTAGAGGGTGGTGAATCTATGGATCTCATTTTCTCAGAAGGCTGTGGAGATCAAGTCATTGAGTGTATTTAAGACAGAGATAGATAGATAGATAGATAGATAGATAGATAGATAGATAGATAGATAGATAGATAGATAGATAGATAGATTCTTGATTAAAAAGAGGATCAAGAGTTACAGATTGAGAAGTATATCAGCAATGATCAATTGGTGTAGCAGACTTGATGGGCTGAATGGCTTAATTCTTCTCCTATATCTTATGGTCAGATGGAGTTTAAAGCATTAACCTTTTTCTCACTGTCCAATTGTAGAGTAGACCAATTGCATTTGGAATCAATTAAATTAGTTTCAATTGAACATAGTAAAACAATAACTACAATCTGCAATAACACTTTAACATAATAAAATGTCACGGTTACTTAATACATTGAAGAATTTATAACAGAAGTTGATGTTTCACAATTGATTACTGGCTTTGTAGTGCACAAGAATAATCTCTTATTTGATAAAAAAAAGTTTATTTTAAGTCTAAGGTTAAAACAAGGGTAGTAATTATTGAAGAATAACTGATCTGATAGTTTGTGGTTTTGACTCACAACAGTACAAGTGATGAAAGTGCTCCTATGGGTGATGAGGGTCCTGAGACTGGCACATATCCTTCAGATCTCTGTTAACTTCAATTTTATAGACATAGGCCTACGCTTGTACAAATGCTGTCTTGATGCCAAAGGACTAACTCTCTTTGGTCTAAGACTGTGATGAGATCTGTAGCTGTGTGGTTCTAGTAGAATCCCAACTATGCTTTGATGAACATGGGTTCTTCATTACTGAGTTAGTGCCACTTGATAGCACTGTCAATGCTACCTTCAATCAATTTTCTGATGATTAAAACTAGGTGAGGCAGTAACTGGCCAAATTGATTTTGTCCTGTGGAGAAGACAGTCTTGAGTAGCTTTCCAATTTGGTAGTTGGAAGCGATTGTTGATGCTGTCCTGGGAAACCTTGGCTGAAGGGATGACCAGAAACATAAGTCTTTGACACCATAGTTGGGATATTTTCAGGTCCCAAAGGCTTTGGTGTATCCAGGGCATTCAGTAATGTTTTGTGATCACATGGATTGAACTGACCATCTATGATGGGTTTGAATTTCAGGATGTAGCTAATATGGATCGTCCTGTTGGTCATCCTGTCAGTTTCACCCTTCACATTCATGCTAGACTCCACCTTTATAATGTGAGATCTACATTCTTGTGAGTGAACAGCAACTTTTCTGAACATAACTGTATACAGTTGATATTAAGATCACTGATGTTCAGTAGCTTTCTGAGAGTAAAGATTTAATCACCTTTGAGGTTGGGAATATTTATGGCTCCTCCTTCTCCAGGTGTTTAATTATCTGTCACCATTTACAATTAGAGTTGGTAGACCTGTAGAACTTTGAACTTATCCAATAACTGTGGATTTGCTGAGCTCTTTCAGTGATCCACAAATTCTATTGTTCAGCATGCATGTCATCCAATCTCGTAGCATCATCAGGATGGCACCTGGTTTTAAAGTACCTCTCCACAGCATCCTTATCCGTGTTTGTCGTTGAACCACATCTGGTCAGTAAACCTTCCAGTAATTGTGCAGTGAGTGCTTCACTACACCGATGGGACAATAGATTGTCACAGAACAGAAATCATTTCTGGCTCACAGTGTCTTATAAATGCCCTCTACCGGTGAGGCAGGACCTATTCAGGAAGGGGGATGGCGGGTTTGAGATTTTGTTTACTTGGTATGATACCATCAATGTGATTATTGCTGAATATTGCCTGGATGTCAGCTCGCTTAATTTAGGAATTGGTGCACAGTTGTGATAATACTCGGGTATTTTGTCCTGTTTTGTTTTGTGAAGAAAGGCTGAGCTGAAGCTGAGGTGCTCATCCTGCTGCTAGAAGTCCATGTGAGACAATCTATTTTACTGAATTTGCCTTTGTCAAGGGTGTGTTTATAGGATGTTACTACATTGGAACAGTTAATTTGTAGCAGTTAATATGTATATTTTGTTGGCCATTTTGTTAGTGCCAATTCTATTCTTCATTCTTTTGTCTGTTTTTTTTTAACTGCAGTGTAAAAATAAAGTGGGGTTTGCTTAAAGTTGAGAGTTTGACCAATCAAATTGCATCTGGAACACAACGACTTGCCCTTACCTTTAAATTAAGAAAAGTTAGGTTCTAGACAATCTTCTTAATATATTTTGAGGGGGTTTGGTCTGGTCTATAACAACAGAAGTTATTAAGGAAGTCTGTGCAGTGTTGACTGGGCTGAGTGTGCCTTTGTTGCATCCATATTTAATGCATTATTATTCATGCATTTTTTTCTTGTAGTTTGAGACATCCCAGTAACATGTGAGGCCATATCAGAGAACAATGAAAAGTCAATTACATTGGAGTCACTAATAGGTTGAACTGGTAAAGGCATTAGATTTTCTTCATTAGCCGTTAGTGAACTAATTAGGTTATTTTAAACATTCTAAGATGTGGAGATGCAGGGAAACAATGGCCTCATGGTATTATGACTGGACTGTTAGTCTAGACTCCCAGATAATGTTCCAAAGGACCAGGAATCAAATCCTGCCACAGCAGATGGTGGAGAAAGTGAGGACTGCAGATACTGGAGATCACAGTCGAGAGTGTGTTGCTGGGAAAGCACAGCAGATCAGGCAACGTCCGAAGAGCAGGAGAATCAACGCATTAGCTCTTTGTAAGGAATGAGGCTTGTGGGCTGGGGCTGAGAGATAAATGGGAGGTGTGCGGGGTGGATAGCTGACAAAGCAATAGGTGGATGTAGGTGAGGAAGAAGGTCAGAGGGCAGAGTGATGGACAGGTCCAGAAGGTGGTGCCAAGTTGGAGGCCTCGGACTGGGATAATGTGGGGCGAGGGGAAATGAAGATGCTGTTGAAATTCAGATTTATCCTGTGTGCTTGCAGTGTCCCAAGGTAGAATATGAGATGTTCCTCCTCCAGAGGTCGGATCTCAACAGTTTGGTGGTGGAGGAGGCCCAGGACCTACATGTCTTTGACAGAGAGGAAGGGGGAGTTGAAGTGTTCAGCAACAGGGTAGTGGCGTTCTTGGCTGTGAGTGTCCCAGAGATGTTTTCTGAAACGATCCGCAAGAAGGCATCCTGTCTCCCCGATGTAGAGGAGACCACATCGGGTGCAATGGATGCAGTAGGTGACGTTGGTAGAGGTACAGGTAAATTTCTGATGGATGTGGAAGGATCCCTTGGGGCCTTGGATGGAGGTGAGGAGAGTGGTGTGGGCGCAGGTTTTGCACTTCTTGCAGTGGCAGGAAAAGGTGCCAGGAGTGGGGTGTGGGCTGGTGGGGGACATGGAACTGACGAGGAGTTGCGGAAGGAATGGTCTCTTCGGAATGTTGATAGGGGTGGGTAGGGAAATATATCTCTGGTAGTGGGGTCTGTTTGGAGGTGGCAGAAGTGGCGGAGGATGATGCAATGTATGCTGAGGTTGGTGGGGTGGAAGGTGAGGACCGGGGGGTTCTGTCCTTGTTGTGTTGGGAGGGATGGGGTTCAAGGGTGATGGTGAATGAAGTGGAGGAGATGCGCTGGAGGGCATCGTCAACCCCATGGGAAAGGAAGCTGTGATCACGGAAGAAGGAGACCATCTGGGACTTTCTGAGGTCTTCATCAACTTTTCCAACACTTTCTACCCCGACCTCAAATTCACCTGGACCATCTTGGACACCTCCCTCCCCTTCCTGGATCTCTCCATCTCCATCTCCAGTGACTGACTAACCATAGACATCTACTACAAGCCCACAAACTCCCACAGCTACCTAGACTACACCTCCTCCCACCCTACCTCCTATAAAAACACCATCCCTTATTCCCAAATACTCCACCTCTGCCGCATCTGTTCCCATAATTCCACCTCAGAAAGTCCCAGATGGCCTCCTTCTTCCATGATCACAACTTCCTTTCCCACATGGTTGACGATGCCCTCTGGCGTATCTCCTCCACTTCATGCACTACCTCCCTTGTTCCCCACCCCTCCCAATGCAACAAGATCAGAACCCCCTGATCCTCACCTTCTAACCCACCAACCTCCACATACATCACACCATCCTCTGCCACTTTCGCAACCTCCAAACAGACTCCTCCACCAAAGATATATTTCTCTCCCTACCCCTATCAGCATTCCAAAGAGACCATTCCCTCCACGACTCCCTCATCAGGTCCATGCCCCCCCCCACCCACACCAGCCCACACCCCACTTCTGGCACCTTTCCCTGCCACAGTAGAAAGTGCAAACCCTGCACCCACACCACTCCTCTCACCTCTGTCCAAGGCCCCAAGGGATCCTTCCACATCTGTCAGAAACTTACCTGTACCTCTACCAATGTCATCTACTGCATCCGTTGCACCTGATGTGGTCTCCTCTACATCGGGGAGACAGGGCGCCTTCGTGCGGATCGTTTCAGAGAACATCTCTGGGACACTCGCACCCAACAACCCCACTGCCCCGTGGCTTAACAGTTCAACTCCCCGTCCCACTCTGTCAAAGACATGCAGGTCCTGGGCCTGCTCCACCACAAAGCAGTTGCCACCCGACGCCTGAAGGAGGAATGCCTCATATTCAGCCTTGGGACCCTGCAACCACACAGGATAAATCTGAATTACAACACTTCTTCATTTCCCTTCACCCTACATTATCCCAGTCCCAAGCCTCCAATTTGGCACTACCATCTGGACCTGTCCATCACTTCCCCCTCTGACTTATCACCTTCTCCCTCACCTTCATCCACTTATCGCTTTCTGAGCTACCACTCCACCCCCCTCATATTTATCTCTCAGTGCTGACCCACAAGCCTTATTCCTGATGAACTCTTATTCCTGAAATATTGATTCTCCTGCTCCTCGGATGCTCCCAACAGCACACTCTCGACAGCGGATGGTGGAACTTGAATTCAATTAAACATCTAAAATTCAGGGTTTAATGGTGACCACGAATCCATTGTTGATGTTGGGGAAGAATCCATCTGGTTTATTCATGTCCTTGAGGGAAGAAAACTGACATCCTTACCTGGTCTGACCTACATCTGACCAGGAATGTAGTTGACTCTTATCTGCCCTCTGGGTAATTAGGAATTGGCAATAAATGGTGACCTAGCTCGCAATGCCCTCATCCTGTGAATCAAAACAATAATAGCCTTGTGGTCAGCAATACTGACATTAGGGTTTTATTCCAGATTTTATTTTTCAGGTACTAGTACCAGTCCTGGCAACCATGACTTTTTTTTAAGGAAGTTCATGGCTGTGAGCTAGATAGACAAGGTCAACATTTATTATCCATTCCCTAAGATGGCACTAAACCCCTTCTTGAACCAGTGCAGTCTATCTGCTAACACAGCACTGCCAGGAATAATGTCATATTTCTGAAGGAATGGTGATGTGCTGTAAGTATCAGCATAGAAGTGGACTTCACAATCATTAAAAAAAACCATCCAAAAAAATGGGGGTTGACGTAGACGCTAAGTATAAAAGTGAACTGTAAGTGTGATTGCTCCCCATCTTTGTTGTCTGCCTTGCAAAGTCTCCTTTCTATTTTAAAATCCTGTGCAATTTTGCAATGCAACCAATCTTGTATCTTTGATAGCTTGTAAGTAAGAAGGAAAGAAAATGTATTTGCTGAATGAAAAATTGAGACTGACTGTTAATGTAAGTATAGCAAGTAAAGGCTGAAAAGGTGGGTTGGTTTCCTTCTGCACCATAAATTAGTTCTAAGTCAGAGGGGAATTTGCAGATGGTGGTGTTCCCATGCATTTCCTGGGATGGGAATCTCTTCTTCCAGATGCAAGAGGCCACAGGTTTGGTAGGTGCTTTTGAGGACTTTGCTGAGTCATGGAAGTGCATCTTGTCATTGGTATGCTTTGCTGAGATAGTACACTGGTGGTGGAGGGAATGAATATTCAAGATGGTAGAAGAGTTTTGATCAAGCAGGTTGTTTTGTTCTGAACAGTGTTGTTGGAACTACATTTATCCAGGTGATAGTGATTATTCCAAAACACACAAAACTTGTGCCTTGAAGATGGTGAATAAGCCCTGGGGATCAACAGGTGAGTCATTTGTTACAGACTTCCTTACATCTGACCTGCTGTTGTATTCACAGTATTTATATGGCAGGTCCAGTTAAATTTCTGGTAATTGGTGACCACCAGGATGTTGATAGATTGTTCAGCGCAGAAACTGCAACTGAACATTCAGGGGTGATGGTTGACACTTGCGTGATGCGCATGTTGTCTACCACTTATCAGCCCATGTTGTCAGTGAACACAGAAAGGCTACATATTAGGAGACAGTGAGGTCTGCAGATGCTGGAGATCAGAGTTGAGAGTGCGTTGCTGGAAAAGCACAGCAGGTCAGGCAGCATCCAAGGAGCAGGAAAATCAATGTTTCGGGCCGGAGCCATTCATCAGGATCTGAGGAAGGGCTCTGACCCGAAACAACAATTTCCCTGCTCCTCGGATGCTGCCTGACCTGCTGTGCTTTTTCAGCAACACACTGCATATTATTTCAATGAACTTCTTCATTTTCTGAGGAGTCTCAGGTAGTATTGGACATTGTGCAATATTAGTAAACATCCCACTTGTGATCTTATGGCATCGTTGGGCCTTGCATAATGTGGTGAAATATCCTGTAGTTCAGATGATTGCCCCGAAACAACAAAGAAATCATCTTCTTTGGCACTTGGTATGAATCCAGTCACTTTTGAGTTTTTCTCTGCTTCCTATTTACTTCAATTTTGCTTGGGCTCCTTGGTGCCCCAGTGAGTCAAATACCACCTTGATATCAAGGACAATTGGTCTCACTTCACCTGACATCTGGCATTAAGTTCTTTTATCCATGTTTCAAGCCAAGTAGCTGTGCAAAAACCCAAACAGAGCATCAGTGCTCAGTTTATTGCTGAATTAGTGCTATTTGATAGCCCTTCCATTATTTTGCTGACGATTAAGAATAGACTTGTGGGATAGTAGCTGACTACAGTAAATTTGTTCTGCTTTCTATGGACAGTTCATATGTGAGTAATTTTCCACTTTGTTAAGTAGATGCCAGTATTGTAGTTTTACTTCAATAGTTGGCTTGGGGCACAGTTAGTTCTGGAGCACAAGTCACATCCTGAAAGTGAACCAAGACCAATATAAACACCTTAGTCTCAAAGAACAGCTCAGCTTTGGTAGCTTTCAGTCCTAAATTAACCACAATGTTTTGCTAGAACACTTCAAATTTCAGATGCTCCCTCTATCCCTAAATTAGCCTCCTTCTCAAGTAGTTACGATGCAACTCTCTCTTGAATATAACTGTCATATAGCATGCTTCATAAGGAACATCTCTGCAACCAAACCATTTTTCTCCAAACCACTCTTTCAGTCAAGTTTATTTGATAAATCCTTGTGACCATTTCTCCACAATTCTGTTTTCCATATTCAATCTGGCCAAAATCATCCATATGTTTAAAGGACTCCATTGGATCTCCTTTTATTTATTTTCTGCTTAACTGCAAATAATCTGTTTGACAAGAACCCTCCTGTGCATTGACATTTTCCCATTCCTGGCATCAGCCTGGTGAATCCATGTTCCATGCTGATTATGGCTTTATTACTTTACTCTCATGGAGTATTCAAAACTGCAGATAGTACTTCAACTATGTTTTGCAAAGGTTTCTCAATATTCCTTTCAGGTTGCACCTTATCTTCCATTTTATAAAACTAAAATACTGCAGTGCTATTGCAGTTTATTACTTCATCGATCTGTACATCTTGAGCATACATCTTTGAAAAGTAAAGTGTGAGACTAGCTCACTGACAGCAGTCTCCTCTGAGTCAGAAAATTGGTGTTAAGTCCCACTCCAGGGTGTTACACATCAAAGGCTGACACTTCAGTGTCGTACCAATGAAATTCTACACTCTCACAGCTGCCATCTTTTGGATGACACAAGAAAAAAAATGGGGCAGTTCTCCTGGTGTTCTGCTTAGTTGTAGCATATATAGGCTTGGAATTTAATGATTTTTAATGCAACAAGTCACTACCTACTGACCTTAGAGTAAACTTCTCTAAACAATTTAGTCATTTCTATTCATTTCCTCAGTATTCTTGTACACATCTCATTCTGCCCTGCTCTATTTTCTTTCATCTACTGTCTCAATTACTGTCCCTTTTGGCTAGCAACTTGGTAAAGATGCTTGATAACTTGCTAAAGGTAGAAACTGAATATTCATGTCAGTCATGCCCCCCTCTAATTGAAAATTCCCCTTTTGGTTCCTAAACTACTCATCCTTCCTGTTTCCAAGCTCATACTATTTTGATGTCTGAAGAAGTGGATTGCTTTTAAACTGGACACTTCTCATCTTCCCTTTCATTTTCTCATGTCATTTTTTCACTTCCCCTCTGAAGCTAAAATAAACAACCTGGTTCACATTGGTATGACCCAGCAGACATCTGTGATGGACACCCTTTTCTGCTTCATCTGTATCTCAGTCACCATGCAGGGATCTCTAGATTTGTTTGCCAAACCTTATACCTCAGTAGGAATGTGGCTTGACTGTACCTTAACTAACTCCTGTTTTAAAGGCAATCTATTGTCCCATTACAACAGTTGCTGACTAATTTTTGATTCCAATTTACTTGGGACAGATTTGTTCGTACCCCACTGAAGTTGATTGTTCCTTGTGCTTTTCCATAGTCAATGTAAACCTTGTGACGTGATGATCATGACCTCCAAATATTTCCCTGCTGATACTTGACTCACTTGATTCTCCTCATTCCCCAAAGCTATATCCAATTCTTCATTAGATTGGAAATGCGCTGATGCTGAAAATACTCCTGGACATTCTCTGGAAACTCTTGTCCCTCTTTTCCCTGGTTATGCTAACCTATATTAGAATTGCTAATGCCTCTATTATAACGATTCTATAATTCTGGTAGTTTCTGTAATTTCCCTACAAACACTTTCCTCTATATTGTCCTCAAGCATTAGTAGCCCATAGAATCTTACCTCTCTCTCGACTCTCAGAGGTAGACTTTCCCCACTCTCCACCATATATGTTTAAACATTTCCTTACCGCTCAGAATGACTTTTCATAAGTACTTCTATGTAATTTTCTTTTGTTTTGGGTGCGGTCACACTTTACAGTTTGCAACCTCTGCCCCAAGAATGGGCACCTTTTCCTTCTGTGTCACTCCTCCAGACACATGTGACCATTATAAAGTTCCTCTCCAGCATCGATGAATCAAGCTTTTGTTTTTTCAATCCAATGGCTTTGATTTACTTGATCTTGATCAAATGAGCCTATGGGGAAAAATGGCAGATGGAGTTCAATCTGGATATTAGTAGAACAAACAAGAGTGGGGCTTTTCCAATGAGTTGATAAAGCATGGTGCTGGAAAAGCACAGCTAGTCAGGCATCATCATTAGAGCAAGACAGTTGACACTTTGGGCAAAACCCTTCTTCAGGACTGACCTGTTGTGCTTTTTCCAGCGCCACACTTTATCAACTCTAAGTCTCCAGCATCTGAAGTTGATTGCACGCACTCTGGATTGTTCCATGTGCTTTTCCATGGTCAATGTAAACCTTGTGATGCTATGATCATGACCTCCAACTATTTCCCTACTGATACTTGACTCACTTGATTCTCACTTTCTCCTCTGGCTTATACAATTAACGGTAAGGCCTTGGGTAGTGTTGTAGAGGGACCCATGGGCGCAGGTACATAATTCTTTAAAGTTTGCGCTACATATAGACAGGGTGGTTAAAAGGGCGCTCAGCATGCTTGCCTTCATTGCTCAGTCCTTTGAGCATAGGAGCTGTTGAGTTTGTACAGGACATTGGTGAGGCATCTTCCAGAATACTGTGTCCATTTCTGGTTGCCCAGTAATAGGAAGGATATTGTTAGCAAGAGAAGGTTCTAAAGAGACTTATCAGATGTTGCTGTGTGTGAAAGGTTTGAGTTATAAAGAACGGCTGGGACATTTTTCACTGGAGTGTAGGAGGTTGAGAGGTCTGATAGAAGTTTATAAAATAATGAAAGGTATAGCTAGGGTTAATGGTGGTTGTCTTTTCCCTAGGGTGGGGTTTTTCATGGCTAGGGGCACATTTTTAAGGTGAGAGGAGAGAGATTTATAAAAGCCATAAGAAGCTTTTTTATATAGAGAGGTTGTTCTCATGTGGAATGAACTTCCTGAGAAAGTGATGGATTACAATCACAATTTTTAAAAGACATTTGGATAGATACATGACTAGGAAAGGTTTGGAGGGATATGGGCCAGGACCAGGGAAGTGGGACTTGTTTAGATTGGGATTGTGTTCGGCATGGACTAGTTGGACTGAAAAGTTTGGTTCTGTGCTGTATGACTCTATGTTTAACAGGCTTTTATCTATGTTACTGATTTCATCATGAACTACAACTTCTGATTGTTCTCCTTCCCTTTCCCAAACTCCTTTTTCAGTGTATTCCATGATAATGTTCATCCTATTACCAGAGATACATCAAAGAATTTATGGCTCTTGGATATTACCCATGAAAGATTACTTTCTCTTCTGTTTGCAGAGTATCTCAATATTACCACACCTTTTATTTTTATAGTCTACTTAAATCCCAACAACTTGGCTAGTCCCTTGCTCAATGGGTTCATTATTAGGTGTCAACATCCTCCTGAATCCTATTATTGTCCATCTCAATAGTATAGGTAGGATTTTTCCAGTCCTCTGGAGACATACGGGGCAGTGGGAGGGCTTGTGAAAAGGCAACAAGAGGAATTTTGACATTTTCCCGTTTGTATAGGGTGTTGAGAGATGGAAATTGCAGTGTTGCGGCTGCACATAGACTGGAGGTGAGTGGCTAATTAATACAGTGAACACACCCGCCTGCACTTTACCCTCCCATGATATATGGGAAACCATCAACTAAAGGGAGGTGAATTGCTGACAAGGAGAAGGATTCCTTCTTCCCAAGGAGGAGGCACCCCCTAGTGGCATTGGCTGCCCCCTGATTCTGACACTGCTACTGGAGAGTACATGGCTTTTCTTTACTGAGGCCCATCTGCCCGAGACTGGTACATTTAAAAAAGAAACACCCAGCCTATGAGGGCACCACAACATGAAATCGTACTTTTTTGTCCCCTTGTAATCTCAGCTGTCTCACCAAGGCTTCATAGTTGCCAGCCGTCTGATTGGTGGGACAGTTTGGATAGATCATCTGCAGTTGTGAACAGTTCCTGCATTGACTTCTATATTAGATATCACTTAAAATCTGGTCCACCATCCTCTTGGAACAAGACCAGCATTTGGCAGGAGAGTGGAAACAGGCCCTTCAGCCCAACAAGTCCACACTGACCCTCTGAAGAGTAACCCACCCAGACCCATTCCCCTACTCTATATTTACTCTTGACTAATGCACCTAACACTATGGGCAATTTAGCATGGCCAATTCGCCTGACCTGCACATCTTTGGATTGTGGGAGGAAACCGGAGCACCCAGCTGAAACCCATGCAGACGTCGGGAGAACATGCAAACTCCACACAGAGTTACCCACGGTGAGAATCAAACCCGGGTCCCTAGCGCTGTGAGGCAGCAGTGCTAACCACTGAGCCACCGTGCTGCCCCTATATATTTATTTAAAATTCATGCAACACCAGTTTATAATTCAACAGGTAAATTTGGATGCACTAGCACCATCTGATGACGGACCAGCACTTCAAAAGCTAGTACTTCCAAATAAACCTGTTGGACTATAACCTGGTGTTGTGTGATTTCTAACTTTGTACGCTCCAGTTCAACACCAGCATCTCCAAACCATATATATTTGTTCATTGTAGTAATTCATGAACTCCCTGGTCTTGCTTTCCTCAGTTGGTCCTGCAGATGGTTTCCTGTTTTCTTTTAGTCTCCAGTATCCTGCTGTTTTGAACTATTTAGCACTACCGTTCTGATGACCCCATTCTGGAAAGTGCAATGCAAAAACCTTGGCTCCAGAGACTAAACTTGTCAGCAGTTAGTGGTAATATGTTGGTCCTTCATGAACTGAGGATCTATCATTGCTTATATGTTCCACTGCATGAATATGAGGGCTTGCCGCACTACCATCTCTTTGTGTGTCTAACTCAAATGTTATGAATGTTCTAATTTGAACTGAAATTCCATTCAAATCAAACCCCACTTCCCCTCACACAATTAATACTTACTGATAGAAAATTCCTGTCTGCTCCCTCGAATTATGAACTCCTGCTGAAGCGAAACTCCCCAATGTTCTGGCCTTGCACACTTCAATGGGTTCAGTCAGACAGCTGAAGTCTACTGCAGAGAAAACATCCACTAGCAACTCTTCTTGTCTGAATTCTCAATGTTGATTTATGAATTAGTTGCAGTGTGTCGTGAATGTTAATAACAATTCATAATTGAACTACCATTATAATGCTTTATCAGCATTGGGGTTTTGCATTATGACATCTGTTACAATGAAGCGAGTTCCACTTTCCATCAGCTTTGGACTTTCTTGTTGGCAATGGAATGATCCAGACTCCCAGGCTGTGATTGCTATGTAAGCAAGTTAGCATTCAGTATGTAAGGATAATTCACAAAAGACTGACATCAATTCCTTTTCATTCTGATATCACCTGTTTGGAGACATGATACTCAGTTATCAAGAGTCTAGGGAAGGCTTAATTGACAAGTTGATCTGTTTTTGCCTGCCACTCTGGTATGTTTCTAATCTCTACTAAACATCACATTGGGAATTAAAATGTAATTATATGAATTATCAAAATATCACTCCAGGAAAAAAATACAAAATTGCACTTTGCCTTCTCTGAGAATGAAACTTTAATTTGTTTTATTTTCTAAAAATTCATAATGCTCCACTAAAGTATGAACCAGATATTCATTCCCCAAGAACTGCAGGTAGGAAATGAATATTGCAGTTTGGAGGACAAGGTTGATTTTGTCATCTTTATTTTTGTCTAGCATTAGGAATTCTGATAACACATCACTGCTAGCTTACCCTTCTGAAAGAAATCACAATAAAGGATGTTGTCAGGGTTGGAGGATCTGAGCTACAGGGAGAGGCTGAACAGGCTGGGGTTGTTTTCCCTGGAGCGCGGAGGCTGAGGGGTGACCTTATGGAGGTTTATAAAATTATGAGGGGCATGGGTAGGATAAATAGACAAAGTCTTTTCCCTGAGGTCGGGAAGTCCAGATCTAGAGGGCACAGGTTTAGGGTGAGAGGGGAAAGATATAAAAGAGACCTAAGGGCAAGTTCTTCACGCAGAGGGTGGTACATGTATGGAATGAGCTGCCAGAGGATGTGGTGGAGGCTGGTACAATTGCAACATTTAAGAGGCATTTGGATGAGTATATAAATAGGAAGGGTTTGGAGGGATATGAGCCAGGTGCTGGGAGATGGGACTAGATTGGGTTGGGATATATGGTCAGCATGGACGGGTTGGACCGAAGGGTCTGTTTCCATGTTGTACATCTCTATGACTCTAAGTTTTAAAAAAACGTTATTGTAGTTTCTGAAAATCTGATGAAAAAGTAGAAAATTGTGTAATCACTTAGCAGTCATTTGGCATCCATGGAGAGAACTGACAGGAGAATTGCTTATGAAGAGCTTAAGCTCAAAACATCGATTCTCCTGCTCCTTGGATGCTGCCTGACCAGCTGTGCTTTTCCAGTGCCACACTTTCTGACTCTGATCTCCAGCATCTGCAGTCCGCACTTTCTTCTCGGATAACATTTCAGGTGTGGCCAAATGATAAATGAACAGCCATTTTTTAAAACAAAACAGAGTTCAGAGAGATGGAATAACAAACAAAAAACACATTTAAACACCCCCCACTGGTAGCCAGCCCCCATCTCATAAACATCCACAAGTAAGAAGACATGCAAAAATTGATAAAACATTTAAACCCATTTGGACCCAGGTGCTGGGTCCAATAGTTGAAATGATAATTGTGAGAAAAAGAATCATATTGAGAAAAATTAAATACATTCATTTCCCTATTTTTATCTTGTTGATACATTAAAATTATCTCTGTCATAATTTTTTCATGCTTTCATTATTTATATAGAAAGGTGATAGTTATCCTTATCATCTGGAAGTTCATTTAGAGGAGGATTCACAGAAATCTTGGGTGAAAAAAAGAAAGGCATTAAATACTTTCTCCAGAGTGTCCATGGATTTTACAATAGAGCTACTGTGGGTGATTGAGAGAGTCCTTGCAGAAACCCAATTCTATATCACTTTGTTTCAGCCATCGATGCCAGAAAACATCACCTGGATGAGAATTGACATCACAGAGCTGTTCTGAACAGACACCTGCATGCCATTGCTTCACATATTGGTCCTCAGGACCAATGCCGTCGCAACAGTAGGCTCTTGGAACCTTGATGCCAAGCAGAAAGCTAAGGTTAGAAAACCAGTGCTGATACGGTGATTCTGAAAAGGCCAAACTCAGCATCAGGTAGTCAATATTGAGCAAAACCAGAGTATAGGATTGTGTTGAAACATTTCAATTGAGATCAGCTGGAACACTCAAATAAATATGGTTCCATACTCAACAATGCCTGATTCAAGTTCCTCAACTAAAAATGTTCAATACTGTGCAAGACGAGCAAATCAAGTCATTTTCCAATCTATCAAGTTTCACGTTAAAAAGCAACTGTTTACGAAATATTTTTGCCAGTGTATTGTATGAATTGTACAGTCATCATGAAATAACGTAAATTATTTTTGAGTACCTGATGTTTAAAACACCTCTCTGATATTTGCAGATTTCTTGTGATGTTAATTATTGATGATTTGAGGTCTGGAGTAAGGTGAATGTATTTAGTGGCCATGTTAAAGTTGTGTTTACCTGTACACTTCCTCCCTCCTCACTACTTAAGGCAGCAGACAGACCTTCCCAGTAAAGCAGTGATTTACCTCCACCTCACATAATCTAATCTACTGTATTTTGCAGTTCACAATGTGGTGTCTTCTTCAAAGGGGAGACGAAATGCAGACTGGGTGACTGCTTTGTGGAACACCTCCGTTCTGTCCGCAAAAAAATCCAGGTACCTGCCACTTCATCACACCACCATATTCCCATGACAAATGTTCTCCCCTGGGCTTGCTGCACTGCTCCAGTGCGAATCAGCACAGGTTGGAAGAGCAGCACCATTTTTTTTCACTTGGGGATCCTTCAGCCTTCTGGACTCAGGATGGAGTTCAATCATTTTAAAGCCAGATTACCTCTTTCCAGGTCTTTTACCCTGGCTGTGTCATGACATGGATAGTATAGCTAACCCATTTTCACTCTCTTATTGTGTCCATTATTACCTATCTAGCTTTTCTTCTTCTTGGTTTATTACCAACAGTCCTTTTTGTCAGCCTAATTTTTCCCCTCCCTCTCAGGGCTTCATCTCCACTTAGCCACTCACTCTTTCTCTTTGCCTGTCTCTTGGACTACTCCCCCACAGGATTATTTGATTTCAATGTAGGGAAATCCAGGTATATTTAATTGCTTGTAAACTCCTGAGGTCAATTCGTGATTAAGTGTAGTAGTTTGCAGATGCCTAACTTTCAATCTTCTGGAGTGACCACGTTGTCAAAGGTTAGAAAAGTCAAATGTAAATGATGGCCTTCAAAACACTGGCATCCCTTGTGCCCATGCCATCTTCAAAGAATCAATGTGTGCCTGGATGTGAATTGACATTACAAAGCTGTCCTTAACACACACCTTTGGTCCTCAGGACAAAGCCGTAGCAACAGTTGGCTTTTGGAACCTTGATGCCAGTCCAGGTACCCCCTCCTCACAAAAAGGCTAGGAGGTGCCAGGAGGCACACATGGACTCTCCTGCACTTCCCACTCAGGAGCTTGCAGAGGTGGGTGTCCCCTCACCTCCATCCCTTGCCTCCAACCCTTGAAAATTCAAGCCAAGGAGGGTCAACTTGATTCCGTCAAGATGACCCTTGACATGTGTGGTCTGTCTGGACACAAGTGCTCCTGAGATTGGCCCACCACATTTCCAAGGCCACTGGCCTCCATAACTAATCTGGCTCCCTCCACCCCAGCTTCAGAACCATGGAGCACACTGAGAACTACTGGGAGGGAGAGAAAGAAGAAAATCTACTGAGGGCACTGTAGTGAAATGGCTGAGAAAGGCTTGCATGTTACTATCTGTTCCTGTAATAACCTGGTGGGAACACCACCACCTGCAAGTTCCTCTCCCAGCCATTCACCATTCTGACTTGGAAATGTATCACTATTCCTTCACTGTCATTGGATAAAATCCTGGAATTTTCTCCTATATTGCATTATGGCTCTAACTACAGGCAGCTCACCACCTTCTCAGCATCTACTAGGGACAGACAATAAATGCTGGCCAGGCAGCAATGTTCATGCCCCATGAATAAAAACAAAATGTTACTGATGTTAACTCTCAGGTGCTTGTATCTCTGAATAGATGCTAAATGCATCTTTACACCAGCATGGGCGCAGACGAAGCTTGATGGATGGAGGTCTGTGCTGAGAGCCGACCGCACCATTGGCAAGCAGGGAGAAGATAGCACTGGATCATGAGGTGGCCTTTAGCTCCCTCTGTGTGCAATGCTATCAAAGCAGTGTCCAGCAGTGACTGTGGCAGGGAGGCGCAACACACAGAGAGGGTCAATGCTGTGGGATGGCCAGGGAGTAGGCAACCTCCGTGCTGTACACTGCAAGGAGCTGTGACCAATACTGCTTATATTTAGAATGGTCAGTATGTGTTGCAGCCCCCTCTCTCACAGGTCGAGTCTCTTACCATATCCCCCCCCCCCCCCACTCCCCCAGGCTCAGTGTGCTCGCTGCCATTTCCTTCCTCATTGCATATTCCCAATTTGCATCTGCTGTCAGATCCTCCCAGCCTCAGCCTGGACAGGCTGGTGTGTCCTGAAGTTTCCACATCCCCTTCCTCCTCACCCATCCAACCCCACAGGTTTCCCACTTTTCAAACCCCACCCAGCCCATTTACGCACACCTATCCTGCCTCCTTTTCCCACCCATCCCCTGGCATCAGAGGTGATTGTGCCCATTGTGGCCATTCAGTGCCATGCTGAATCTAGGGTGCTCCTGACCGAGTCCCAATCCTGTAATGCACCCCTTCCCTGTAAAGCTTTTAACCGTATTTGCCCCCTTTCCAATTGTACCGCATCCTTGCTGAGACGGAGCGGCCCCCAGTCCCAAAGACAAAGCAACCAAGGCTCAGTGCCACTGCAATTGCTGCACATGTCCACCTCCTCTCCATCTTCTCCCTTAGTTTCTGATAGACCTCCCAAATGACAGGAGCAGACAGCACAGAAAAAACACGGCCCAGATCCGGGCTGGAGCCTGTACAACAGACTGACTGTACCACCCCAGATCCTTCGGTCCAACTCATCTTTCCAACCAGATATCCTGAATAAATCTAGTGCTTGCTCAGTCAGTGATCCTTACATCCTGTGAATAATTTTTTAAAAAATTGGTGTGGAGCCAAAGGACTAACCATGACGCACTCGCAGACTCATAGACCATCTCCCACACTGCCCCACCCCTGACTGAGAGCACCCTGACTGGACACCTAACTGTGAGCTATTGCCTGGACTGGATTGGGAGGCTGCCTTGACATACAGTGCTGGGACACTCCCTCCGACTGGGACTTCATTAGAACTTCTCCTCTAAGACTTTGAGACTTTGAGACCTAGATAGCTGCTTACTGCACATACACTGTGTTTACTGAAGAAGCTGCTGGTACATAAAGCAGGTGTGGGATCGATGTAAGTATACTGACATACCACAAGCTGTGCAACCCCATGCCTGACAACTGCTTAGCCTCAAAACAAGCTGCCTATTTCTGTAGCTGAGCTAATTGGCACAGTAAGACCAGGCAAGGAAAGACAGGGATGCTATAAACATGCAAGGAGGTGCTAAGGAAGTGAGCACAAAGACAATAAATGAGTAGCCCTGAGATGCATCCTAGGCCAGGCTATGAGCTGGGTACCTGTCCCTATGTACCTGCAATAGCCTTTTGATGCTGGTTGCTTTATTACCCTGCAATACTTCTAGAAAGCACTATTAGGACATAGAAGTTTCAGGATGGTCGTGATGATTGTCAGATACTGGATGCCAATGTCTATGGTGGAAGTGTACGTGTGATTGGTGCCTTTTGATCATGCCCTGGGGTATGATTTGATAGTCAGCAACATAGACATAACTCAGAGTAAGCCGCAAGCTGAATCTTCAAGGTACAAGTTCTGCTTTCCTGTCGAGTTTTCCTTGTCTAACTTGTTTGTTGAGTTTTTTTTGAGACAGGAGCTGAATATTAGTTATCTGTTTACAGTGTTAACACAGTATTTAACAAGACTTATTCCTTGTCCATTGATATTTCACTGATCCTAGTGAGAATCTTGCTTGTGGAAAACACCAGACTTGATCACCAATTCTGCCACATATCTCACCAGGGCCCACATTATTCAGACCTATAGAAGATTCCTTCCATATCCATCATTCTGTTTTTTGGACGAGTTGTTGCCTTAGGCTGCAGTAATCTGGGAAGGGGAGAAAAATAGTTCAGAGTTCATGCTCCTATACACAATTCTACTTTAACTGTACAACAGACATCAGTTAAGACAGGATCAGAATTGGTCAGGATGCCCCAGAGATCAAATAGTTTAACAATGCTCACTATCTAGAACTGCGTGCAAATGATCATTGAGTAGATTACTTACAGTGTGGAAATAGGCCCTTCAACCCAACACCGACCCTCCGAAGAGAAACCCGCCCCCCTACACCTAAGACCACGGGCAATTTAACATCGCCAATTCGCCTAACTTGCACATTTTTGGACTGTGGGAGGAAACCAGGGCACCCAGAGGAAACCCACACAGACACAGGGAGAATGTGCAAACTCCACACATACAGTTGCCTGAGACAGGAATTGAACCCAGGTCTCTGGCGCTGTGAGGCAGCAGTGCTAACCACTGTGCCACCGTGCTGCGCTTGGGTGGGTTTCAGTATATAAAGTATACAAGAAACAAGAAGTTTTTGTCTTTGAGAAGAAGACAGATCAAGGGGTCAAAATGCAAGGGAATGGAAGAGAAAAGTTGATAACCTAAACCTTAACCAATCTGAAAGCAAATACAAAAATTACCAATACCAATTTGGGATTGATTCGCAATGTACTTACTTGCAAATAATATTTTACATGTGAATTGGGAATTCCTACTTAGCTTTGCTCTAAGTGCTATCACCACAATGTTAAATAAAAGTAATTTCCATTTGAAATGTATTTTCAACCAAACATTTTCATTATGAGCTTCCAAACTGATTTTTTTTTTACATTTCATTTGCTCATCCTCGTTCTGTCTCTGCATCCGTCTCACTCTCCCTCCAAGGCTCGTTCTCTAACCAATCTCACTATTACCTGCAACACCTTGCTTCATTCACTCTCACCCACCCGAAGCATTGATGCCACTGTTGATCTTTGTTGCAAATTATTTTTGACTGAGTCAAATTGTGAAAAGAAATCAAGAATGGTATTATTTTTCAGGATATCTATTGATATGCCAAAACACTAGCATTGGGAATATTAATATTAATTATGAACTTTAATTCCTTTACATCTGATGAAAATAATTGCATTCTTGCATCATTCTTTTATTTTCTATTATATTAATTTCTAATATTTGTATTTTGAATATTTGAATTGAACGACTTTTATCAATTATCAGCAAACACAGAGCATGTCTGTTGCATCTGGTTGAATTCTAGAAAGAAACATTTAAAAATCAGTTTCTAAAAACATAATCAAAGTAACCCAGGAGGCTAACATTGAGCAAGAGGTGGGGCGATTCAGTGAGTGTGGGAACACCATTACCTTCAAATTCCCCTCTAAGTCAATCACTGTCCTGACTTGGAAATATACCGCCATTCCTTTGTATTGCTGGATCATAATTCTGGAATTCTCTCCCTAATGACATGGGAAGTTAACCCACAGCATGTGGACTGCAGCAGTTAAAGAAGACAGCTCACCACTACCATCTCAAGGGCATCTTGTGACAGGCACTAAATGCTGGCCAACCAGCAATGACCACTTGGCGTGAATAAATTTTAAAAATGGCTTTGGTGAAACGTTGCAAAATTGTCTCAGTATTTACTTTGCAGGTTGATGCATCTCTTTGAATGACTGAAATATAAGCTATTGCTCCATTACTAAAGAGCAAGTATGTCATTGCAGATGCCCACAAAGGAGTTCTTCTTAGAAGAACATGATCCAAATATAAAACGTCTCTATAGGGATTTAAAAAAATAGGCAGGATATCATGTCGAGAGAGACTCTCCCAAACTCATTCATATGTCACTTTAACTGACTAAGAAAGCAACTGGTCAACATCTCATTTTATTACCTTTCTCTTTTCCAAAGGTTTATGATCTAATTTCTGAGGACAGATTGTTTCTCGTTAAAAGAGCAGTCACAGTGATCTCCAGAAATTGCTTTGCGCAATCAGAACTCTGCACTATTCAAGAATGTAACGTTCTTCACAATGATGTTCTCATTCTCTTCTTCCATCAGTTGTATAAGGCAGAAAGTTATTTGACTCTGATTAATTTCTGAGCCAAAGGGAAAAAAAAACTTTTGCAAACATTTTGAATGTCCTCATCTTTGATGATGTTGCTTTCCTTAAAAATCGTCCAGATGGAGTACAAAAACAACTCATAAAGCTTGCTGACACCACCATCAAGAATGGGCTGGCATTAAACGTAGAGAAAGTTAAACATATGCCTCATGCATCAAAGGTTTGACACTTAGTAATGAAATAGTCAAGAAAGCTGATGACTTCATGTATTTCAGTTGACAGATGTCAGCAATCCAGGGCCACATAAATATCTGCAAGCTCCTTGTTTGCATTTTATTTTGAAAGTTTGAAAGGCAACGGTCCATCTCATTGCACACCTCGATTTACGAAGTCATCATTGCTAACTACAACTACAGTTCCATCAGCACTCCTAAAATTCCTCCTGTCAGAATAGAAAATGTAACTGAGTCTGTTTTTTGAGAAAGTGCAGGTTTTGTCTAGTTATTTGGAGGCAATTTTGTGATGGGGTTTTACCCGCTTTTTTTTAACCAGACTGGGCTCATTAACTACCTGGTTGAGAGTGTCGTGCTGGAAAAGCACAGGAGGTCAGCAAGCATCCAAGGAGCAGGAAAATCGACATTTCAGGCAAAAGCCCTTCATCAGGCCTTCAGTCCTGATGAAGGGCTTTTGCCTGAAACGTCGATTTTCCTGCTCCTCAGATGCTGCCTGACCTGCTGTGCTTTTCCAGCACCGCACTCTCGACTCTAATCTCCAATCCTCATTAACGTTTGCCTCATTAGCAACCTATCCCACCCCTGTAACATCCCTCTCATCTGATTGCATGCATCATTCCTGGAGTAAGTTGCCAATGCTGTGATATCCTGGAATTGTCCAGTTCGCTGGCAGAGAGCTTCAAAATCCAATGGTACACCTGGACAAGTACTGTCAATCCATAGCTGTCCTGCATGGTTCCTGATATTTGCCCTGGATATGGCATACAAAGTCAATTGGCAACCTGCTTTGTAGGCAACGGAGCTGGACACCCTGCTGGACCGGGGAAATGGGAAATCCTCTTCCCGCGGCTATGGTGAGGCTGACAGCAAGACCAGTGCAATCTCAGCAGTGTGGAAGAATGCCCAGCAATGTAGGAAGATTAATGAACTTCTCTGCTCCGCCAGTGCAAGTATAACTACTTTCTCTCTGATCCTCATCCTTGCTCTGTCTCTGCAGCTGTCCCAGTCTCCCTCCAAGGCTCATACTCTAAGCAATCTCACTATTACCTGCAACATTTTGCTTCGTTCACTGTCACTCACCCCAACCCCTGAGGCCACTAATTCTGCACTGCCTGTACACTCACTCAGGGCTCCTCCCCGACTGCACCCCAAGTAACGGCTGTGGCACCCACTTACATCCCCTAAATATCTACCCCTCTCTCATTCTGCTGCAACAGGGCTCATGACAGGACTGAAAGAGTCTGGACGGGTGCTTGGTTGCATGGGACAGCATTCTGACCCTGGCTGCTCCGAGCAGCTGACTAACTGTGTCCAAGACCCTGCACTGATATTCGCGACCATTTATCAAAACAACATCAGGGACAGTGACTTGATTCACCCGGAGGAAGGTATCACACTGACCTGGAGAACCGTGCGAATGGTGAACAGCAGAGAGCAAAACAACAGGAAGATGAAAGAAGGAAAGATGTAAGAAGAAAAGAGGACAAACAGGAGAGTTACAGGGATAAAAAAAGGGTGGAATAGAATGGAGAGGGTGAGTAGCAGAGGGGTGTGGAGTACAGTAGAGATGGGAACAGCAGAGGGGTATGCAGTATATTGGAGAGGAAAACAACAGAGGGATGTGGAATACAGTGTAGAGGGAACAGCAGAGAGGCATGGAGTACAGCAGAGAGGGGAACGACAGAAGGGTGTGGAATATAGTAGAGAGGGAAGCAACAGAGGGGCTTGGAATACAGCAGAGAGGGGAACGACAGAGGGGTGTGGAATACAGCAGAGAGGGGAACGACAAAGGGGTGTGGAATACAGCAGAGAGGGGAACGACAAAGGGGTGTGGAATACAGCAGAGAGGGGAACGACAGAGGGGTGTGGAATACAGCAGAGAGGGGAATGACAGTGGGGTATAGAATACAGCAGAGAGGGGAACGACAGTGGGATGTGGAATGCAGCAGAGAGGGGAGCGACAGAGGGGTGTGGAATACAGCAGAGAGGGGAGCGACGGAGGGGCATGGAATACAGCAGAGAGGGGAGCGACAGAGGGATGTGGAATGCAGCAGAGAGGCGAGCGACGGAGGGGCATGGAATACAGCAGAGAGGGGAACGACAGAGGGATGTGGAATGCAGCAGAGAGGGGAGCAACAGAGGGATGTGGAATACAGCAGAGAGGGGAGCGACGGAGGAGCATGGAATGCAGCAGAGAGGGGAACGACAGAGGGATGTGGAATACAGCAGAGAGGGGAACGACAGAGGGATGTGGAATACAGCAGAGAGGGGAATGACAGAGGGGTGTGGAATACAGCAGAGAGGGGAACAACAGAGGGGCGTGGAATACAGCAGAGAGGGGAACGACAGAGGGATGTGGAATGCAGCAGAGAGGGGAGCAACAGAGGGGTGTGGAATACAGCAGAGAGGGGAACAACAGAGGGGCGTGGAATACAGCAGAGAGGGGAACGACAGAGGGATGTGGAATGCAGCAGAGTGGGGAGAGATAGAGGGGCATGGAATACAGCAGAGAGGGGAACGACAGAGGGATGTGGAATACAGCAGAGAGGGGAACGACAGAGGGATGTGGAATACAGCAGAGAGGGGAATGACAGAGGGGTGTGGAATACAGCAGAGAGGGGAACGACAGAGGTGCATGGAATACAGCAGAGAGGGGAACAACAGAGGGGCGTGGAATGCAGCAGAGAGGGGAGAGATAGAGGGGCATGAAATACAGCAGAGAGGGGAGCGACAGAGGGGCATGGAATACAGCAGAGAGGGGAACGACAGAGGTGTGTGGAATACAGCAGAGAGGGGAATGACAGAGGGGTGTGGAATACAGCAGAGAGGGGAACGACAGAGGTGCATGGAATACAGCAGAGAGGGGAACAACAGAGGGGCGTGGAATACAGCAGAGAGGGGAACGACAGAGGGATGTGGAATGCAGCAGAGTGGGGAGAGATAGAGGGGCATGGAATACAGCAGAGAGGGGAGCGACAGAGGGATGTGGAATGCAGCAGAGAGGCGAGCGACGGAGGGGCATGGAATACAGCAGAGAGGGGAACGACAGAGGGATGTGGAATGCAGCAGAGTGGGGAGAGATAGAGGGGCATGGAATACAGCAGAGAGGGGAACGACAGAGGGAAGTGGAATGCAGCAGAGAGGGGGAAGATAGAGGGGCATGGAATACAGCAGAGAGGGGAGCGACAGAGGGATGTGGAATGCAGCAGAGAGGGGAGAGATAGAGGGGCATGGAATACAGCAGAGAGGTGAGCGACAGAGGGATGTGGAGTACAGCAGAGAGGCGAGCAACGGAGGGGCATGGAGTACAGCAGAGTGGGGAACGACAGAGGTGGGTGGAATACAGCAGAGAGGGGAATGACAGTGGGATGTGGAATGCAGCA
This sequence comes from Chiloscyllium plagiosum, assembly GCF_037043375.1. Taxonomy (NCBI): domain Eukaryota; kingdom Metazoa; phylum Chordata; class Chondrichthyes; order Orectolobiformes; family Hemiscylliidae; genus Chiloscyllium; species Chiloscyllium plagiosum. Next base: position 36,398,394 of record NW_028270159.1, on the reverse strand, counting down.
GAGAGGGGAGTGACAGAGGGGTGTGGAATACAGCAGAGAGGGGAACGACAGTGGGGTATAGAATACAGCAGAGAGGGGAACGACAGTGGGATGTGGAATGCAGCAGAGAGGGGAGCGACAGAGGGGTGTGGAATACAGCAGAGAGGGGAGCGACAGAGGGGCGTGGAATACAGCAGAGAGAGGAATGACAGAGGGGTGTGGAATACAGCAGCGAGGGGAGTAACAGAGGGGTGAGAAGTACAGCAGAGAGGGGAACAACAGAGGGGTAAGTAATACAGCAGAGAGTGGAATGACAGAGGGGTGTGGAATACAGCAGAGAGGGGAGCAACAGAAGGGTATGGAATACAACAGAGAGGGGAGCAACAGAGGGGCGTGGAATACAGCAGAGAGGGGAGCAATAGAGGGGTGTGGAATACAGCAGAGAGGGGAATGACAGAGGGGTGTGGAATACACCAGAGATGGGAGCAACAGAGGGGCGTGGAATACAGCAGAGAGGGGAACGACAGAGGGGTGTGGAATACAGCAGAGAGGGGAGCAACAGAGGGGTGTGGAATACAGCAGAGAGGGGAGCAACAGAGGGGCGTGGAATACAGCAGAGAGGGGAACGACAGAGGGGTGTGGAATACAGCAGAGAGGGGAGCAACAGAGGGGTGTGGAATACAGCAGAGAGGGGAACAACAGAGGGGCCAAAATAACGTGAAGCACCATCCCAGTGCAAGGATCGATAGGGAAAGAATTAACTTCCTTGAATGATCTGAAAAGCAGCATAGCTCAGGTTGATATGACTGTTGGTTACAGACATTGGCCACTACATTTGAGAAGACCACTTCTGTGCAGGTTATGAGGGCCAGACATTTCCTGTGGCTATGTTAACTGCAGCATTACCTTCATGCACTGTTTCCTGCACAACAGAGAAGATTCTGAACGACCAGTAAGAGCCACATTATGCAGCTTTTGATGAGGCTATTGCAGAAGCAAAGGCGAAGGATAATGATGGCTTTCAGCATTGACAGGCCGGTAGTCTACATTGCAACCCAGGATGCAGGCATGCCTTGAAAGGTTAAAAGTTCAGCTCGTGAGGACTCGCAGATGAAAAAATACAAAATGAAATCCCCTGGCCTGTGCTGACCATCAACGCTACACTTGCTGTCAAACTGCTACCACCGTCACCCTGACTACTCCCTTTGCACAAAGCAATCCTTACGGCCACTCATCTGCAAACTAGCTCTGGTTATATGCTGACATTTATCACAAAGCAAGTGAAACAGTGAGTTGGCACTCGTGATGCAATAATGGTCTAGACATGGGAGTGGAGCTAATCAATAAATTTTATATGGCATAATAAATAAAAGAAACTTAGCAACATATCATTTTGTCAAAGCTGACACTTGGTGAATTAAAATTGCTTTAATTTAATGTTCCAGACAGCCGCTTCGCTGTACAGCCTCTGTGGCTTCAGCCGAGGTAAAGGTAAAGCTCAGTTCGAGCTCTGCTGGCTGAGATGCTTTTTGGTCTGTGACCTCGAGGGTTTCAGATTTCCTGAGGTTTCCCTGAGGGGTGCTCCAGCCGCCTTCCTGGGCCATGGGGAGCTGAAGCTGCAGTACATGGGGTACTGGCTGAGGAGGGGGCAATGAGCAATAGTGAGATGTGGCAGTGGTTTGATTGTAGTTTCTATCACTATAACACATTTTCTCATCAACTCTCACCTGGGTGAGTACCACATCACTCCCCTGACTCTATTGCAGTGTGGCTTGTGAAGAGATGAGATATCACTCACCCTGTTTCTGTCAACAGATGTCTCTTGCACAGCGTTAGCCCTGCAAGGACCCACTTGGGGTCTGAAGCTCCACAAATTGTGGCCACTCTCCCACAAGCAGGCATTCTCACAATGACCTCTGCCAGCAGCTTCTCCACAATGATGAAAGCATGAATGGCACATCAGCTCTACCTCAACCATTCTCACCTCAAGGGTACAGCATTTGTGCCCTTAGAGAGAATACAAACCAATGCAGACTCTCCACAGTTGTTCCTGCTACTAGAGATTGCATGCTCTTACTGCTGACTTGTGAGTCACCAGATGAAATCCTAACTAACTTGCTAACTGGATCCATTCAAGTGCAGATATTTGTACATGTGCATGGCTGTATGCTTTGTGTTGGTGCACACCACACAAGGAATTATGAAGAAACATATTCAAAATCTCTCAATCCATCGGGGATCTTGGTTGAGCACTTAAAGTGCCATGACATTCAAGACTATGGACTTAGCAAGGGAGAGTGGGACCATTGCAAGTAGTAGTGATGCAGACTTGATGGGCCAAAAAGCCTCTTCCATACTGTATGAGTCTATGGGAGACTCATGGGGAGATTAAAATAAAACACAAGTAAGGGTTTGTCCTAATAAAGTCAGATCAAGCAACATCTGAGGAGCAGGATGCCTCCTGACCTATTGCTTTTCTAGCCCCACACTCTCGAATCTGATCTCCAACATCTGCAGTCCTCACTTTCTCCTAATCAAGTCAGAGATTTGAAAACCACTATTTGTAGGCTGTTCCTAATTCAGGCAAAAGGCAGTATTGCTGGAGAGAGGTGAGCAATTCATTGTCAGAACTGTGAGTAACTGAAGTTCACATAATTGCCCAAAGGATGTAATGCATTCGGTGAGGGTGACTATTGGAAAGATGCATCAGTTGGTGAGTCGCAGCAGTGGATAGATATTTTGGAAGGTGAGGACATGCATGGAGGAGAAAGATGAGTGTGTGCTGTTATTTGATGATGTCGGATTCACAAGACATAGTGAAGAGGCGGCATGATGCATGGAGAAGGATGTGGGTGAGTTTCTGACTGTACCCATCTTGCCTGAGCCATGGAAAGTGAAGGTTTGTCTTGAGAGAGTGCTCAGCAAAGATTGCCCGAGCCCTTTGACATCACTGAACATTACCTTGATGAAATACTGGGATAAAGTGAGTACTGAAGGTGTTGGAGATCAGAGTCGAAAAGTGTGGTGCTGGAAAAGCACAGCAGGTGAGGCAGCATCTGAGGAGATACTGCCAATTAACGGACAAGACTACATATCTACCACAAAGCTGTTCGAGAAACCATCTCCTAGTAGTCAGATGATCTTACATCACTTCCCAATCACTCCCCAGTGATATCCACATCAGCCCTTTACAATACAATGTGTCTGCTGAAACATAAAAGTATCTGAGGAAAGCTATAAGGTATAATTGGTAAAAACAGAATGATGGGTCAGTAGTTGGATAAAAAATATAATGATTTATCTTATATCTTTATTCAATATCTTTTATTCTTTATTTATCACTATCCAACCCACAATCTTCTTTCCTCCCACCCCCACCACTCACATACCCACACACCACTCCAAGGCCACCTTTCCATTAACGTTCCAGTGGAAATTCAAAGAGCTGATACAGACACAATAAGCTGAACAGCCTCCTTCTGAACTGGAAAAGTGATTCTGTCAACTCATTTTTGGGGAAAGAATCAAAGATTATACCTATTAAACCTTGAAATGATCTGAACAATATGGAATATTATAGCACCCTATTTTGGTTTTTATTCATTCATTGAATTAAGGCAACAGGAGCTGGGCCAACATTTATTGCTCATCCCTAATTGCCCTTGAGAAGGTGGTGGTGAGCTGCCTTCTTGAACTGCTGCAGTCTTTAGGGTGTAGGTACATACACAAGTGCTGTTTGGAGTGGAGTTTCAGAAGCTTACTCTGTGACAGTGAACAAAAGTTGATACAGTTCCAAGAGAGGATTTTGTGTGGCTTGGAATGAAACTTGCACATGGTGGTGTTGCCTTCCATCAGCTGCCCTTGTCCTTCTAGATGTTGGCAGTTACAGGTTTGGAAGGTGTTGGTGGAGGAGCCTTGGTGAGGGACTGCAGCATGTCTTGTAAATGGTACTCTCTGCTCCTACCATACATCAAGGGTGAGGGGAATGAATGTGAAAAGGGCAGGATGGGTTTCCCAATCAAGTGGGCAGCTGTATCCTGGACATTGTTGAGTTTCCTATCATTGCAGCTACACTCATCCAGGCAATAGAGTGTATTGCATCACACTCTTGATTTGTGTCTTGTCGATGGTGGACAGGCTTTGGGGAAGGATGAGGTAAATTAATCACTGCAGCATTTCTAAAATTTGACCTGCTCCTTTAGTCACAGTATTTATGTGGCTAGTCCAATTCAATTTCTGGTCAATGGTAACCCCTAGAATGTTGATTGTAGGGAACTCAGTGATGATAATGCCATTGAAAATCAAGGATATTTTTCATATTAGAGATGGTCATTGCCTGGCACCTTTGGTGTGAATGTTATCTGCCAATCAATCCTGGATGTTATCCAGATCTTGCTGCATATGGTCACAAACTTTTTCTGTATCTGAGGAGTAGCGATTCGTGCTGAGCATTGTAGAATTGTCAGTGAACATCCCCACTTCTGACCTTATGTTAGTGGGAAGGTAGTTGATGAAGCAACTGAAGATAAACAAGGGTTGCTTAATAAAAGTGTCAATGACTCTGTTGTGATGATCAAGGATAGGGGTGATGGTGGAATGATAATTGGATAGGTTGAATTTGCCCATCTTTTGTGCAGAGGATATACCTGAGCAATTGCGCACGTAGCCAAGTAGATTTCAGTGTGATATAGTCCAGTAATAGCTTGGCTCGGGGCGAGGCCAATACTGGAGCATGAGTCTTCAGGACTCTTGCCTGAGTGTTGTCAGAGTGCATAACATCCAGTGAAACCTCAGCCATTTCATGATGTTACTTGGGAATGAATTGAATCAGTTGAAAACTAGCTTCTTTGATGCTGCAGAACTCAGAAAGAGACCGCGATGCATCATCTGACTCAATACCCCTCCCTGAAGATGGATTAATATGCAACAACCTTGCGTTTTGTAGAAGGAAGTAAGAATGCGTGCAAGCGGATCAAGAATAGATCATACGGGTGTTGAGCCTGCTTGACGCATGGCTGGTGAGTGATCTGATCTTGCCCAATCCTGCCTGTTCCATATCAACTTTGACTCCCTGTAGTTTGAGAATTTGTCTATCTCAACATTAGGTTGAGGTTGCATCAACCCAGCTTTATAAAGATGGCTCACATAGGGTTTATAAGCAGAGACTCAACCTCCTTCAGGGGAGGTGGGGGCATTGTGGTAATGTCACTGGACTAGTAATACAGAACCCCAGGTCAGTGCTCTGGAAAATGGGTTCACATCCCACCATTGCAGATGCTGAAGTTTGCCTTCAACAAAATATCTGGAATTTTAAAAAAAAACAGTCGATAGCAACCCTGCTAATTGTCGTAGAATCTCGTTTAGTTCACTAATGTTCTTTAGGCAAAGAAATCTGCCATCTGTACCTCACCTGGCCCACATGTGCCTCCAAACCCATGGGCAATGTTTGTTGGCTCTTAAGTGCCTTCTGGAGAACTAGGGATTGTCACTGAGGGCTGTCCCAACCAGTGATTCCCGCATCCTGCAAGTAAATAATAAGGAGAAAAGAACAGAATCATGAGCAACTGTAGTGATTTGTGTTCAGCTGGTGGATACAGTGCATTTGGAGAGAAAGATAGGTGCACTTGCAAAATAAGTGGATCTGAGGAGTTATATGATGAAAAAGGCTTGACGGTACATACTGATGAAGGGCTTTTGCCTGAAACATCGGTTTACCTGCTCCTAAGATGCTGCCTGACCTGCTGTGCTTTTCCAGCACCACTCTAATCTTGATTCTAATCTCCAGCATCTGCAGTATCCACCTCTGCCCTTGATAATACATACGGACTGGAAATGATATGCATAACAGGACATAGGTCAATGTGCAAATGTTGTCCCATTTCCTGACCTGGTGAGATCACTGAAGTATTTCCTGGATAAATCCAGGAGTGTGGTAGAATGCGTGATCTGCAGATTTCCTTGCCCATCTTAGCCAGTCCTTCTTTGCTGCAGCACTAGGTCTCATTTCTGGGAAAGAGTATCTCTTTTTAACTTCTTACTGTACCCAAGATGTGATATTAGTGATGCATTATCAAAACAATATGAAGTCTTTGACAACCCACATGAAAACTTCCCTTTATTGGAACTTCTAACATCACCAAGTTCCATCTTTAGACCATCCTTTAATTGATGGTCTTCAGATTGCATTCAGTCAGGGCTGCTTTGTCAAATCATTTCCCTCAAGTTGTTGTCCACGCAAAACAGTTGCCAAAAATCTTCATATAGTGTGTTAAACTGCATATGAAATGTGAAAAGAAAGTACCTTTGAAGGCTGTTTTCAAGTGGTTTAATTAGAAAGCATCATGTATAACTCATACGCAAGTAATACCCATCTCACAATCATTCAAACAAGTGGGAGTTTGAGCAATTGGAATGCCCATCCAATATCATGAGTGAGAGCTCTGAACCATTTTGATGTCTGGATTTCACTTGCACTATTTCAGTAAGCTGCTAATGCGTTGTCAAGTCTGATAGGGAGCTGAATGTTTTTGGTATGATGAATGAAAGTGAATATGAATTGGGGTGGCACGGTGGCTCAGTGGTTAGCATCGTTGTCTCACAGCATTAGGGACCTGGGTTTGATTCCACTCACAGGCAACAGTCTGTGTGGAGTTTCCATATTCTCCTCATGCCTGCGTGGGTTTCATCCGGGTGGTTCCCTTCCACAGTCCAAAGATGTGCAGATTAAGTGGGTTAGTTATGCTAAATTGCCCATAGTGTCCAAGGATGTGCAGGTTAGCCGTGGGAACCATCGGGCTAGAGAATGGGGATGGGTCTGGGATACTTTTCAGAGAGGTGGTGTCGACTCGATTGGCTAAGTAGCCAGCTTCCACACTGTAGGGATTCTATGACCCTATGAGGAACAGCGACAGAGCATGAAACATTCCACACTTGGCTAAATGGCCAAGCATTGAGTCTGTGGGCACGAGACAAAGCTTTATAGAGTCATAGAGATGTACAGCATGGAAACAGGCCATTCAGTTCAACCTGTCCATGCGGACCAGATATCCCAACCCAATCTCGTCCCACCTGCCATATCCCTCTAAATCCTTCCTATTCATATACCCATCCAAATGCCTCTTAAATGTTGCAATTGTATCATTCTCCCCCACTTCCTCTGGCAGCTCATTCGATACATGTACCACCCTCTGCGTGAAAAAGTTGCCCCTGAGGTCTCTTTTATATCTTTCCCCTCTTACCCTAAACCTATGCCCTCTAGTTCTGGACTCTCACACACCAGGGAAAAGACTTTGCCTATTTACCCTATCCATGCCCCTCATAATTTTGTAAACCTCTATCAGGTCACCCCTCAGCCTCCGACGCTCCAGGGAAAACAGCTGTTCAGTCTTTCTCTATAGCTCTATGGCCACAGATAAAATATGAAGAAAATGATAAAGCTGGAGCTGTTGAAAGAGTTGCCTTTGTTTCCTTACTTTTCTATCATGCTATTTGTTTTTCTCATGTTTCTATGCCAGGTACCAGACTCCCAAAGCAATTATTCTACTTGCAACTCCTAACAGTTGCCGAGATGGACAATAGAAATACTTTAGGAATGTCTTCAATGCATCGCCCAGTAGGACAAATACTCCTGTTGAATCATGGGAGTCGACCCATTTGTGACCTACTAAAATGGAAAATGTTCACTCAGGAAGGCACTCAGCACTTTGAGAGAATCGATTGGGAAGAGGATACAGAAGTGAAGTTGAGCTGTTGGAGGAAATGCAAAAACCTTCAAACATTGTATCGACCTCGAGTCCACAGACCCCTCTCTGAAAAGTATCCCAGACCCATCCCCATCTCCCTCTTCTAGCCCTGTATTTCCCATGGCTAACCTACCTTGCCTGCACATCCTTGGACACTATGGGCAATTTAACATAACCAACCCACCTAACTTGCACAAATTTGGACTGTGGGAAGAAACCAGAGAACCCAGAGGAAACCCACACAGACATGAGAAAAACATAGAAACTCCACACAAACTGTTGCTTGCAGGTGGAATCGAACCCACGTCCCTAATGCTGCGAGACAACAGTGCTACCCACTGAGCCACTGTGCCGCCCTGCTGTAAAGTATCACCAGTCACACACAGGGCAGAGTCTTCATAGCATATAATGGGCTTATCAGTCATCTTAGATACCCCAAACTGGAGTAGAAGCACCTGATCCTCAATTCAGAGGAATTGGCTAAGAAGATTCCTTTTTGTATTTAATCTTTTGACATAATGATATGTGTGTAAATCATGATGATGCAACTGATCACATGTCTCTGATATCAGCAAGAGTATCAGTACTGAATGAGTGCATGAAGAGAAAGGTCTTGCGCATTGCATTGGAGAATTGTATTTGAAAACCTACTGTGCACAGATATAAAGAATGTTATAGTCCACAAAGAATTGAATACAGGACCGAGCAGCCTCAGGGACAGTGTATATGCACAGCCTGAGATAGTCTAGATCAGTATTTCAATGTTTAAGTAGCAATCTTGGCTTAAACCATGAGATAAAGCAATGAACTTTTAAAATGATCCAGGGAAAAGACGAGGCTGTGTGGAGTGGAACCTGAAAATTATTCAAACCTGGCAAAGTGCATTGAGACTTCCTCAAAATAAGACCGCAAGGAAGAATTTTTATTAACAGGATTTCAATATATTTCACACATTATGCTCTTTATTTGTAGTGTTTATTTATTATTGCAGCATGTCTGAGAGTCATTTTTGGCTGTGGGGCACTGAGTCTTTGTAATGGATTATCCCATCCGCTATTGTGTTTATATGGGGTGTATCGGATTTTTTAAGTCAACATCTTATCTCCTGCTAACTGCTCTAAACCCTATCCCTTGTGAAACTGCAGTGAGATTCCGGCACATTGTTATGAAAGAAAACACTGAGGATGCCAAGTGTATCAGTTAACTTAAAAATACACAGAAATAAGCAATTGTGATCATATGGTGTTTAAAGGATTATATTATTTTGTTTGCTTTGCCAATAAATATTGAGATACCAGTATGTCTAGTGAGTGATATTTAATGTACTGTTCCTTGCTTATTTTCCTCTCTTGAGAAGGGTATCATGATAATTCCTTAAAATATTTTAAGTTTCTCTCAGTTTACTGGTACAGTTGATGGCTGCATTTATAGCATATTTTTATAGACATAGACCACAATACCAATAACATGTACAAGGGAGTACCTTTGAACTGCAGTCAATGTAATGTAGGAAATATGACAACCAAACTATGTATAGCAAACTTCCACAAAGAATACTGTGAAATGGCCAGACAATCTGCTTTTGTGAAGTAGATTGAAGGATAAATATTGTCCAGGTTATCGGGATAACTGCACTGGTCTCCTTCAAAATTGGGTCATGATGTTTTTTCTACCTATCTGAGAGGGCAACTGGAGCTTTGGTTTCACCTCCTATCCAAAAGATTGCATCTCCAAAGTTGTCACACTTCCTTGGTACTGCATTCAAGTTTCAGCTATGATTTCAGTGCTGAAGAACAGCAATGGGTTTATGAACCACAGCATTCTGTCCCAGAAATGAGCAAACTGCCAACTAAAACATGGCTGATGGGAACAAATTATTATATTTCTTGCCCATACTTTTCTCCCATTCAGTTCCTCAGTCTTGTTACTCTATGAACATTCTTCTGCTAACAACTGATGTAGTGGGTGGTCAACATCTTGAACAAACACTGTATATTTTGGAATAGTTTGGGAATTTGTCAGACAACCTTCTTTAGAAAGCAATGTGATCATAAGCTAACTGGAAGATCTACACACTTTCAGTAAATGTTTCAGTTGCCAGAAATGTATCCTTATCAAATATCAATGCCTATGATAGGGGTGCAGTTTAGCGGTTTTTATTTTAAAAAACATTCCGAGCCAACTGTCTATGTGGAAAAATACATTGAAAATGTGGGGTAATTAAATATCTTGTTGAACAGTTCCCCGAGGGCTTCTCTGCATTTAAAGATACAAAGAAATGAATCTATTAGTTAACACAGATGGCTAAATAATTCCTGTTGATCAATTAGTCAGAGAATATAATGTTTAAAGTAAAGAACTAATACAAAAAGAAATAGAAGTTTTGAGAATTGATGTAAGCTATTCAGGGTTAGCTTCAATAATTTTAGACAATGTAAGAATTAGAGGCAACGGTAGCTTACAAAATTGCATCACATCCATCTCTACCTCTTCTGTATGTGGGGGTTGGAGAGGGTGGGGTGGGTAGCTGGCATTATTAACGTATGATACTGTCCACCAAGGTGGATCCAATATCAAAGAAAAGAAATGGCTTTTAATACCTTGAATGGAATAATTCACAAAAGGTCAACCTTTTGTTGGCGATGAAGCAGAGACTTTCTAAATGCCGTTGTAATACAGCTAATTCAACAGTTTGCACAGCAGTGAGATGGGCTAGACCAACAGCTACAGTTTGCAGTTTTCAAGAGCAGTCAATGAGGAATAATAAATGTTTGTCTTTCCAGTGAGATCCACATCGCATGAACGATTTGAAAAAAAACATAATCCAAAACAAAGGATTCCATATGCTCAATGTCAGTCAGGTGGGTGGTATGGGCTGTGCAGCTGATCCCATTACTAGGACAAAGCAAAACAGGAATTGATTCCTCAAATGGACTTGCCCTGGTTATCTGGAAAATCTCACTTTCATGAGTAATTAATTTGATGTTGAACTTGCTACTTTTCTAAAAAGGAATTGGTTAAGTATTCAATTAAGAACAGAACTAGAGTGTGCAGGGCGTGCATTAATGGCCATGGTGTATGTTTTACATGTTTCTGTATGACTTTGAACAAGCTCTTAACTGTCTGTTGATATTTATCTCTCTCCTTTTTACATTTCTGTCTGTATTTAGTGCCTGCCAACTCAACTTCTATCATCTGCCTACTTGTGGATTTGAACTTCTGTCATCTCTCATAGAAGAAACGTGTAATGGTGAGCTTCACTCTTCTGAAGTCACTAACAAGCTTCTTATGAACCTTTTATTGAGAAGTGTTGTAAATCTCACTCTCCTGAGAGAAAATTGGAAGCTTAAGAAAGAATTATATATTGGTCGCATTCCCAATTTAAACCAATAATCTGGGCTTGGTATTAATGGGTGTTTTTGGAAGTTGAACGCTTGTTGATGAGACAAGAACTTAATCCATTGACAAAGAATGACAACAGTTACTTCCTCAATGTCAACTTTCCAGCATGCCATCTTGGAGCCTGAGAAACCAAGATCTGAATGGAACTTTGGGAACGTGTTCCATGACAGAAGGCTATGATCTTTAAAGTATGGAAGCACAGTCAGTGCTGCTATAACACAGTAGTTCTGTTCCCATGCAACCCCGTGTTATAAGAAAATCGTGTAATAGCACCATTTAAACTAATGGGGCCGGAATCACATCATAACCAATACATGCTTTAAAACCTCGCACTTTAGAAACAGTGTGCCCAATTTGTATTAGCCCTGCCCTGATTTACCTTTCCAAAATGCAGCACCTCACATTTATGAGGAGAAAGTGAGGTCTGCAGATGCTGGAGATCAGAGCTGAAAATGTGTTGCTGGAAAAGCACAGCAGGTCAGGCAGCATCCAGGGAACAGGAGAATCGACGTTTCGGGCATAAGCCCTTCTTCAGGAATGAGGAAAGTTTGTCCAGCAGGCTAAGATAAAAGGTAGGGAGGAGGGACTAGGGGGAGGGGCGTCGGAAATGCGATAGGTGGAAAGAGGTCAAGGTGAGGGTGATAGGTCAGACTGGGGTGGGGGCGGAGAAATCAGGAAGACGATTGCAGGTTAGGAAGGCGGTGCTGAGTTCGATGGATTTGACTGAGACAAGGTGGGGGTGGGGAAATGAGGAAACTGGTGAAATCCGAGTTCATCCCTTGTGGTTGGAGGGTTCCTAGGCGGAAGATGAGGCGCTCTTCCTCCAACTGTCGTGTTGTTGTGGTCTGGCGATGGAGGAGTCCAAAGACCTGCATATCCTTGGTGGAGTGGGAGGGGGAGTTAAAGTGTTGAGCCACAGGGTGGTTGGGGTGGTTGGTCCGAGTGTCCCAGAGGTGTTCTCTGAAACGCTCCGCAAGTAGGCGGCCTGTCTCCCCAATATAGAGGAGGCCACATCGGGTGCAGAGGATGCAATAGATGATGTGTGTGGAGGTGCAGGTGAATCTGTGGCGGATATGGAAGTTTCCTTTGGGGCCTTGGAGGGAGGTGAGGGGGGAGGTGTGGGCGCAAGTCTTGCACCTTCTGCGGCTGCAGGGGAAGGTGCCGGGAGTGGAGGTTGGGTTGGTGGGGGGTGTGGATCTGACAAGGGAGTCACGGAGGGAGTGGTCTTTACGGAATGCTGATAGGGGAGGGGAGGGAAATATATCCTTGGTGGTGGGGTCCGTTTGGAGGTGGCGGAAATGACGGCGGATGATACGCTGTACATGGAGATTGGTGGGGTGGTAGGTGAGGACCAGTGGGGTTCTGTCCTGGTGGCGGTTGGAGGGGCGGGGCTCAAAGGTGGAGGAGCGGGAAGTGGAAGAGATGCAGTGGAGGGCATCGTCAACCACGTCGGGGGGGAAATTGTGGTCCATCTGGAGGAGGCCATCTGGGTTGTACGTTTTTGGAACTGGTCCTCCTGGGAGCAGATGCAGCGGAGATGATGGAATTGGGAGAATGCGTTTTTACAGGGGGCAGGGTGGGAGGAGGTGTAGTCCAGGTAGCTGTGGGAGTTGGTCGGTTTGTAGTAGATGTCCGTGTTGATTCGGTCACCTGAGATAGAAATAGAATGGTCGAGGAAGGGGAGGGAGGAATCTGAGACTGTCCAGGTGAATTTGAGGTCGGGGTGGAAGGTGTTGGTGAAGTGGATGAACTGTTCAACCTCCTCGTTGGAGCACGAGGCGGTGCCCATACAGTCATCGCTACATCGTTCCAAAAAAATACAACCCAGATGGCCTCCTTCTTCAAGGGCCCTCCACCGCATCTCTTCCACTTCCCGCTCCTCCGCTCTTGAGCCCTGCCCTTCCAACCACCACCAGGACAGAACCTCACTGGTCCTCACCTTCCACCCCACCAATCTCCATGTACAGCGCATCATGCGCCGTCATTTCCGCCACCTCCAAATGGACCCCACCACCAAGGATATATTTCCCTCCCCTCCCCTATCAGCATCCTGTAAAGACCACTCCCTCCGTGACTCCCTCGTCAGATCCACACCCCCCACCAACCCAACCTCCACTCCCGGCACCTTCCCCTGCAACCGCAGGAGGTGCTAGACTTGCGCCCACACCTCCCCCCTCACCTCCCTCCAAGGCCCCAAAGGAAACTTCCATATCTGCCACAGATCCACCTGCACCTCCACACACATCATGTATTGCATCCTCTGCACCCGATGTGGCCTCCTCTATATTGGAGAGACAGGCCGCCTACTTGCGGAGCGTTTCAGAGAACACCTCTGGGACACACGGACCAACCAACCCAACCACCCTGTGGCTCAACACTTCAACTCTCCCTCCCACCCCACCAAGGATATGCAGGTCTTTGGACTCCTCCATCGCCAGACCACAACAACACGACGGTTGGAGGAAGAGCGCCTCATCTTCCGCCTAGGAACCCTCCAACCACAAGGGATGAACTCGGATTTCACCAGTTTCCTCATTTCCCCTCTCCCCACCTTGTCTCAGTCAAATCCATCGAACTCAGCACCGCCTTCCTAACCTGCAATCTTCTTCCTGATTTCTCCGCCCCCACCCCAGTCTGATCTATCACCCTCACCTTGACCGCTTTCCACCTATCGCATTTCCGACGCCCCTCCCCCTAGTCCCTCCTCCCTACCTTTTATCTTAGCCTGCTGGACAAACTTTCCTCATTCCTGAAGAAGGGCTTATGCCCGAAACATCGATTCTCCTGTTCCCTGGATGCTGCCTGACCTGCTGCGCTTTTCCAGCAACACATTTTCAGCACCTCACATTTATCTCAATTAAACTCCATCCACCACTCCTCGGCCCATTGGCCCATTTGATCAAGATCTCACTGTATTCTGAGGTAACCTTCTTCGCTGTTCCTGCCAAACATGATCCTAACTTAAACTAGTCCCACTTTGTGAAAAACTTGCCCCTCATGTCTTTTTCAAATCTCACCTTAAAAATAAGCCACTCCCTGGAGCAGGTTGAGTTGAGCCCTCATCTTAGGTATTTACTACTTACTATGTTGTCAAGTTACTCAAGCTTGTTCAAAACGTGTGAACTGTGTAAGGAAGGAAATTGATTGCTGATACAGTGCAGAGATATTCATATTTCATTATATTTTTCACACTTCACGATGATACAATATGACAATTGTCCAGAAAAATTGCAATTTGATCAGACTATCACTGAATGGGTGAAGAACACCTTGGCAGTCTTTAGCTAAAGGATTGATTTGAATCCTTAACTCTATTGCTCACTCCACGCCTGCTGGGTATTTTCAGCATTTTCTGTTCTTTTTTATTTCAGGTAGATTACTTTTATTTAAACAAGAACCATCTTTCTTTATTAATATGGAAATCCTCACATAAATGCTCTCCATTCATGATACATCTGCAGGTGTAATGTTGATTTATACATGTAATAATAGCACTCAGCACAGCTTTTTCACTAATATCTTCAATCCCTAGATCACATCTGTGATGCCATATTACCTTTCTGACAGCAACTGTCCTTCCACGTTATCCAGCCTGGCCCCTTCCCAATCACTCATACGGCCAATGCACAATCATAAAAAAATCTTGTCTTTCATTTTGTACCAGGCTGATCAATACAAAGAATGAACATGAATATCTCTGCACTGTTAGCAATCAATTTCATTCTTTCTGCAATAAAATCCCCCATTAGTTAACATTGTTACTGCTGTCCATACCTTAGGCTAGCCAGGATTTTGCACTTTGCCTCTAAAGTTTAGCAGTAACCATCTTCGATGGCAATATATTTACCATGACCTATGATGAATTTCTTGGTGAGAGTTTTTCACTTTAACTGCAAGTGGGATTGATCTTGGCTTAGCAAAGCATGTGATGGGGGTGGGTGATGTTCTCATTCCCTCACCAGCACCTTCTGGGGTGAAAGGCTCTGATGCTATAGTTAAAAGTCACTCAAGCAGCTCTTCACTCAGACAGTATGTGTCACTCCCACCCTCTCCCAATCCCCCAGAGTTGTTGCAAAAATGTGCCAGAGGCAGGTCCTCTGCTACGTGGATTCCTCAGTGAACACTCCGCTCCAGTCCTCTTTCCTCTGATGGGTGACAGAAACCTTCCCGTCAGACCAGGCAAACTGGGCTTAGGTTATGCATGAGGCTAGTGCTTCAAGCAGGCTAAAATAGCCGATCCCAATGCAAGAAATGATTGAATGCTGTCCTATTCTCTGCAAAGGTAAGTGTCACCATCTTCTCACTGCAACATCACACATGAGACCATCACTCAGCTTAACTCTGCTGCTGTGCAGCCATGTTACATTGGCATGTCCATCTGTGTACAGCACAGAAACAGATCCTTTGGTCCAATTCGTCCATGCTGTCCAGATATCCTCAATAAATCTAGTGCTATTTGCCAGCATTTGGTCCATATCCCTCTCAACAGCTCCTATTCATATACCCATTCAGATGCTTTTTAAAAAGTTGTAATCAGATCAGCCTCCACTACTTCCTCTGGCAGCTCATTCCATACATGCACCACCCTTAGTGTGAAAAGACTGCCCCTTAAGGTCCCTTTTAAATCTTTTCCCTCTTACCCTAAACCTATGTCTTCTAGTTTTACTTCCCCAACCTGGAAAAAAAAATACCATGGGTTCATCCACTTTACCAAAACCTTCCACCCCGACCTCAAATTTACCTGGACCGTCTCAGACTCCTCCCTCCCCTTCCTAGACCTCTCCATTTCTATCTCGGGCGACCGAATCAACACGGACATTTACTATAAACCGACCGACTCCCACAGCTACCTAGACAACATCTCCTCCCACCCTGCCCCCTGTAAAAACGCCATCCCATATTCCCAGATGGCCTCCTTCTTCAAAGACCGCAATTTCCCCCCAGACGTGATCGACGATGCTCTCCACCGCATCTCCTCCACTTACTGCTCCTCCGGCCTTGAGCCCCGCCCCTTCAATCGTCACAAGGACAGAACCCCACTCGTCCTCACCTACCACCCCACCAACCTCCATATACATCGTATCGTCCGTCGTCATTTCCGCCACCTCCAAACGGAACGCACACCAGGGATATATTTCCCTCCCCTCCCCTATCAGCATTCCGAAAAGACCACTCCCTCCGTGACTTCCTCGTCAGGTCCACACCCCCCACCAACCCAACCTCCACTCCCGGCACCTTCCCCTGCAACCGCAAGAAATGCAAAACTTGCGCCCACAGCCCCCCCCTTACTTCCCTCCAAGGCCCCAAGGGATCCTTCCATATCTGCCAAAAATTCACCTGCACCTCCACACACATCATTTACTGCATCCGCTGCACCTGATGTGGCCTCCTCTATATTGGGGAGACAGGCCACCTACTTGCAGAATGTTTCAGAGAACACCTCTGGGACACCCGGACCAACCAACCCAACCACCCCGTGGCTCAACACTTCAACTCCCCCTCCCACTCCACCAAGGACATTCAGGTCCTTGGACTCCTCCATCACCAGACCATAGCAACACGACGGCTGGAGGGAGAGCGCCTCATCTTCCGCCTAGGAACCCTCCAACCACAAGGGATGAATTCAGATTTCTCCAGTTTCCTCATTTCCCCTCCCCCCACCTTGTCTCAGTCCCAACCCTCGAACTCAGCACCACCTTCCTAACCTGCAATCTTCTTCCTGACCTCTCTGCCCCCACCCCCACTCCGGCCTATCACCCTCACCTTAACCTCCTTCCACCTATCGCATTTCCAATGCCCCTCCCCCAAGTGCCTCCTCCCTACCTTTTATCTTAGCCTGTTGGACACACTTTCCTCATTCCTGAAGAAGGGCTTATGCCCGAAACGTCGATTCTCCTGTTCCCTGGATGCTGCCTGACCTGCTGCGCTTTTCCAGCAACACATTTTCAGCGCTATTCACCCTATCCTCATGATTTTATAAACCTCTGCAAAGTCCTCCCTCAGTCTCAATGCTTCAGGGTAAACAGCACCAGCTTATTCAACCTCTCCCTATAGTTCAAACCCTGCAACCCTGGCAACATCCTTGTAAATGTTTTCTGCACCCTTTCAAGTTTAACAACATCTTTCCTACAGCAGGGAGATGAGAATTAAACACAATATTCTAAAAGTAGCCCAACCAATGTCCTGAACAGCTACAACATGACCTCCCAAATCTTATCCTTAATGCTCTGGCCAATAAAGGCAAGCGTTTCAAACACCTTCTTCATGACCACGTCTCCCTGTGACTCCATTTTCCAGGAATTATGAACCTACACTACAAGGCCTTTTCACTTGGCAACACTCCCTAGGACTTTACCATTAAGTATATACGATGGCCCTGATGTGCACTACCACACCATGCATTTATCTAAATTATTAAGTATACATTCCCATTATTATCAATCCTGCTCTTTCTCTTACTGTTGGGGTATACAAAACAGAGAACCCAGGCCGGCGAAGGCATTCCAGATCTCCACCTCCTGTGAGGAAGATGCAGTCCGGGCTGAGGGCTGAGACAAATGCTATACTGATGGAGAGGTCAGCAGAACAGAAACTCTTGAAGAAATTTATTGTCCACTCTTCTAAGATGGGCATCTCTCTCGCACATTATTTTACCTAAAGTTTTGTGCATTTTCGTCAACAAGTTCTCTCGCTTCTCTTTCTCAGGTCACATGAAGCAAAAATGCAAGAGGCCCGAGAGATTGTCCAGAGCCAGCACCTCAGACAGTGAAACTTTGAAACAGAGCAAACTGTTTAGCTGCAGCGTCCACCTGCACTGGTGCTGTCGCCTTGGTGTATATCCTAGCTCGACCACAGCTCCCAGTTGATTCAGGAGCACAGTCTAGTGAGCACACCATTGATATGTAGCTGCAACTAGTGAAGTCAAAGAAAAGCAAGGTTTCTTGGACTTCGTCATAGAGATGTCAAGCATGGAAGCAGGTGCCTGGGTCCAACTTGTTTCTGTCGACCAGATAGCCTAAATTAATTAGTCCTATTTGTCAGCACTTGGCCTATATATGACCATTCTTATTCAAGTACCCATCCAGATGCCTTTTAACTGTTGTAATTGTACCAGCCTCCACTTCTTGGCAGCTTATTCCATACACGTACATGCTTTGTGTGAAAAGGTTAGGTGGTCACTACCTTTGACACTCAGATCCAGCAGAACGCGGAAGGGTTGCTGGATATGCACTCAGGCCTGCATTCCTCTGCTCTAGCCACAGGTGGTTGGCGTCAATGTCTAGGCAAGGGGTTGGGTCAAAGCAGCTCAATACCATGGCAGGTGACAGCTCCTCCTGGTGGTGCCAGGAGGCACCCACAAGGAGAATGAGCTACAGATGGGTATTATGGAAGCTTCACCTCATGATACTCCTCAATCTCTGTCAGTGGCCCCATTTCACTCAGCAGATCAGGCCAAGGAAGGTGTTCCTGTGCCTGTGCAGGGGCCTGTCAGCAGACTAGGGGCCTCGAAGTGCTGAGCTCCGACAGCACTTGTGCCAATGTCTTCATAAACACCATGGCGTGCCAATTTTCTGTATCCCTCTACTCCAACTGCAGCTGGAATGGTGGGAGCTTTTTAAAGGTTTTCTGATGGCTTTGATGTTTTTTAATTTATAGAAACTCTACATGTACTATCTTCTCATTTTCATTTCTCAATTGTTTGCTGCAGTCTCCTGTCCCTGCTTGGGGCTTACATGGCTGTCTGAAGAGAAAGTCGTACAGCAGCTTACCCCATTATAAGAAGATGCTGCCCTTCCCCCAGGAGACATGACGTTGGAAATTCACCCCCACTGCAATGGAACAGTGGTAACTTTCTGCAGGACAGTACGCAGACAGAGGGCAGTCATAGGATGTCTTAACTCTGGGGAGATTTCCTCATGTTCCATAATTGACCTTCTTTATAATGGAGCAGTGCCCCTGAAAATTGAAACCTGCCAAATGCTCCTGTTCGTATGAGTTCCAGCTGTGTTTACAGTGGTTAAGGACAGAATGGGGCCGCTGGCAATGCCATCATGTCAAGACTATATGGATTTGGTTCTGCTTCAACTTCCCTGAAAGAAAGTTGACTATTGTGCATAGAACATGAACTGCCATGCTTTCAGTAACCTGGCCAATGCATACTGCCAACATACAATGTCATGTTGCTCACTAGGACTGGAGCACACCTCTGACTGGAGCACCCCCTTAGATCCTTCCTCACTTTAACCGTTTCTGTGGTTCCATCTCACTCAGCCAATACCACCCTGTGTTTCCCACATTTGTTGTTCCATGTGGCTCAACCATAAACAATCCACTGTTTGCAATGTAGAAGCTTGCCCTTGAGTTATAAACTGTCCCCTATCTGACGCATACCGGTCAGATTTGTAATCGGCCCTGGGAGACCTTGTAACTGCCTCCACTTGGACATGTCAGCTGGACTTAGAGACTAGACAGTGACTGTAAACATCATTTAAAACTGCAATAGGTGAAAAACCGTACTCAACTCAAGGTGGATGAAGAAGTGCAACTTGCCAAGTATTTGCCTTCTTTTTGCTGTCAGACTTCTGAAACACTGAGTTTCTTGATTGTGCAGAAGTTAATTACGGTGAGTTGTGGTAGTTATATGCAAATACAAGCAGATAGGCATCCTGCCCCCTGCTGGCCATTTAGTTGACCTGCCACCTGAAGGAGCAGCAATTTATTACTGAGAAGTTTTCCTGATGGCAAGAATCTGACTTCCAGCCTCTCACCCAATTACGTTTATGTGTCGTCCAAACTCCACAGCACCCAAAGGGAAAAACAAGTAAAAAAAATCAGCGAAACTTAACTTGAAACATAATGGTTGTGCTTGAGCTCCATTCTGAAGTATGCAGGACCAGTGCATCTTATTCACCATTTTTATTGGTTTTTCCTTCGGATGATTGCAGGGTCTGAAAAATCCCACCCATTATTGCTGAAACTCTTATCCATGCACAGGTAAATTCACTTCAGCCTTACCAAGCCACGGACTTTGATTTCTCATTCAAGAGAGCCAATTGGTGGGGGCATAACCTCTGGGTCACAGCATTTTTGACAAGGTGAGAGGTTGAGGACAAGCTTTTGTGGCAATCTGAGCTGGTGTAACTATTGTACCCACTCTGTTGGCATCACTCTGTGTTGCAAACCAGCTGTCTAGCCAAATGAGCTACAGTTAGCTGTGTGTTTGACATCACAAGATATCCTCTTTGTGGCTCCATCATTGTGCATGCTCTTTGGGCTGCATTGACCCGCAGAGCGCTTTAGGGAACATCTCCAGGACACCCGCACCAATCAACCCCACTGCCCCGTGGCCCAACATTTCAACTCCCCCTCCCACTCTGCTGAGGACATGCAGGTCCTGGGCCTCCTCCACCGCCACTCCCTCACCACCCGACACCTGGAGGAAGAACGCCTCACCTTCCGCCTCGGAACACTTCAACCCCAGGGCATCAATGTGGACTTCACCAGTTTCCTCATTTCCCCTCCCCCCCACCTTACCTCAGTTCCAGTCTTCCAGCTCAGCACCGCCCTCATGACCTGTCCTACCTGCCAATCTCCCTTCCCACCTATCTACTCCACCCTCCCCTCTGACCTATCACCTCCATCCCCACCCCCATCCACTTATTGTACTCTTTGCTACCTTCCCCCACCTTCCCCTGATCTATCACCTCCATCCCCACCCCATTCACCTATTGTACTCTTTGCTACCTTCCCCCACCCTCCTCTCTGACCTATCACCTCCATCCCCACCCCCATTACCTATTGTACTCTTTGCTACCTTCTCACCAGCATCCCCCACCTGCACCTCCCCACCCCCACCCCCCTCACTTATCTCTCCACCCTGGAGGCTTCCTGCCTTTATTCCTGATGAAGGGCTTTTGCTCCTCGGATGATGCCTGACCTGCTGTGCTTTTCCAGCACCACTCTGATCTAAACTCTGGTTTCCAGCCTCTGCAGTCCTCACTTTTACCTGCATTGGTTTTATGTCCCCTCGTGGAATATATTTTAATTCCGTTTCCGCATTCTTCAGATTTCTCTGTGCCGCTACCCCATCCTATTCCGACATCTGCTCCAGTCCTTCAGCCTTTCCCTTGAGTATTGGTGGCAGGACCTATTGCTACCATAATGCGAATATCTGAAACTCCTTCCTTAAACTCCTCTGCTACTTCTCTCCTTTGTAATGAATCATGCTTTCACTGCCATATTTTCTGGCTCCAAGGTTTGGTATCCGATCCTATGTTTCATTATTCTATATATGTTTCCTTGTTCCTATGTAAACCACCAAGAGGTATTTTAATTGTATTATATAAACTGATGAGGAAGAGAATTTTATCCTGGAACTGAGTAGAAAAATCTATTGACTATCAAAGAATAGTTTGTCATTTTTGAGTGATTGACACCATTCACAATCACAGCCGTATTGGATACTGCTGTTATGCAGGGCTTTAAGTCTATTTTAAAAACACATTGCAGACAACATTAGTGTTGGATACTGATCAAGTGAACTCCAAAAGCACTTGTCTGACGTTATGTCAATGAACATTCTATGCCAGAACCATACTTATGTTCATGCCAACGAGGGACACCTCTGACGACAAAACAATCCCAGCGACTTCTGCGCTGATTTGACATAGCATTTTATCCATGCAGTGAAGCAATCCATGAGCTAAGACTGCCAACACTGTTCTTACATGTATCTACAAGGCAATACATGAATTGAAGGAGGATATGAATATAAACAATGAATGCAAAAACTCATTTAGACATAGCACACATGTGAAATGTGCAGTTAAATATAAGGTAGTACATTTTCGATATGAATGGAGAGCATCAAAAGTTTCTCTCCTATGTTCATGATGCTGTGAATAAATAATCATTGCCATATCCCTCTTTCTTATGGTTCAATGAAGCATAATGCAACCTGGAAATAGCCAGGAGAAGAAGGAGGCTATGGTAGGAAAGTGATCTGTGAATTGAAAAGAATAGCCTATGAAAAATTAATTGTAATTGTCTCATATAAATAAATAGTTTCCTAAAGACCTAGAGTCACCGTGGTTAATTAATTTTTGAATTCACACCTTCAATTGGTTGCTGATTTATTTTTCAGTGACATTTGGCAGGATAAGCGATCCTTCCCAAAGTGAACAGAATTGTTTTCACCACAAAATGCATACCTTAGTAAAATATTTCAGTGTAGCGATCTGTTACAATTGGTAAAGCCCCTGGCTCTAAGCTTTTGTTTCATGTCCCACACCAGGACTTGACAGCTGAGGAGTAACAGTAGGTTGATTATCCATCTGAAAGCCAATGCCCCATTGTAAATCTATATTCCTGGTCTGTTATAAAGAAGAAAGCATTCTATAGCCACTGTCAATATAATCCATCGTCCAGACTATGTTACCAACACAGAAACCTGGACCACTGAGTGACACACCACCTAATCTTCATCGTTAACTTCAGTTCAATGCTCATCATAAAAAAAAGTTTTATTATCTGATGACTCCAAGAGACAGAATTCAAAAATTTATTTGGGAGGTAATCCATAAAAATGCAATAAGTACCGTGAAGCATTCTTCCACATTTTATTAGCTTTTGTGATACTTACTCAATCATCTCCAGAAAGTGTTCAGATTAATGTTAAAGATATCTAGAAGCCCTACTAAAAATGAAAAAATAATGAAAGTCAAAACGCCCCAGCAACATAGTGGAGAGAGCAAGCTAACATTTTGAATATAGATGAATCATCATCTCGTTAGCCATCTGGACTCGAAGCATTAGCTTGCTTTCTCTCCATGCTGCCTGACCCGCTGTGACTTCTAGCATTTTTCACTTTCAGGACAGATTTCAGTGTTTGCAGTAATTTGCTCCTTTATCTGGAAGTCATCTATTTTAGAAAATTGTGTTACAGATCCAGACAATTACAGTAAGTGTTTTTCGAGGCATCTTAGCTGTTAATGGAGTGACAAACACTGATTATATTAGATTCCCTACAGTGTGGAAACAGGCCCTTCGGCCCAACTAGTCCGCACCGACCCTCCGAAGAGCAACCCACCAAGACCGATTCCCCCTAACTAATACACCTAACTCTATGGGCAATTTAGCACGACCAATTCACCTAACCTGCACATCTTTGGACTGTGGGAGGAAACCAGAGCACCCGGAGTAAACCCACGCAGACACGGGGAGAACATGCAAACTCCACACAGACAGTCGCCCGAGGCTGGAATCGAACCCAGGTCCCTGGCGCTGTGAGGCAGCAGTGCTAACCACTGAGCCACCGTGCCGCCCCATGGAAAATGTTAGATCCAAACATTTTTGGAAAAAAGATGCAAAGCTTGAAATAGTGGAATTCCAAAGAGATTTGATGATCCATGTGCACATATCACTAAAATATATCAGACAATTATGAAAGAAATGAAAAAGGCGTAGGGGACATTAGTCTTTATAACTGGAGTACTGGAATATAAAGGGAAAGAAGTGTGGCAACAAATATACAAAGCTCTGTTTAGGAGTACTGTGCGTTATTACTTTTCCCTCTTCTCCTTGCCCTGCGACGTCTATGTGGTTGAGCTGCCTAGTGTTACAGATTTGGCTCCAGCTGCATCCCCCTGAGGAACCATTGTCCTCACCAGTACCCAAAATCGAAAGCCACGTAGCAAACAAGATAGATCCATGAGACTTCTGCATGGGTAGTCTTCAACTGCCTGGTGGTTACCTGTTCCCCTTTCTGTCTGGTCCCAGGTTATGGTGTGACCACCTCCCTAAAAATGTGCTAATTCTCAGCCTCATGATGCTTAACAGTGACACCAGCCACCATTCAAGGTCTAAAACATGGTGGCACATTCTGCACTTATGTTGGTCCATGGCTCATGGTACACCCACAATTTCCCATTTACCACAGGGTGTGCACTCCACTTGACTGAGCTTAACAAGGAGACTAAGCTGGTCTTATAAGACCACACCTCTATGAATCAAGTGCAACCAATATAACGTGAAATGGTTACAGTGAAATTTAATTTTGAAAAAAACCCAGGGTATTTCTGTAATCTTAGGTCTGATATGAATGATAAATGAGTTAGCAGGAAAGGTTATGATGCAGACCCTCCTTGTTTAACCAGGAGATCCTTCCATAGCCCACTATAGATGCAGCATTGTCAGCTGATGACAGGTTTCATCAATGAAAAGCTTTCTATTTGCTAAAGCGAATGTGCGTTGCATGTACACCATTAGCATTTTGAAGTTTAATCACATGGGAAAAGCCAACATGAGAGAAAGCAGAAGTTCTGGTTGAGATGTTGTGTCTGGCAGGGTGTTGATAAAATCTAGCCCGATGCGAAGAGAAGCTTTATGCAATGTTTTAAATTGTCTGATGCCGTGCTTGCCTGTAGTTCAGTTTTTCTTTCTGAGTAACCACTCCAAGACTAAATAACGCAAGCAGTGAAGTGAGCAGTCAATCTTCTGATAGACATGCATAGTCAAACACCAAACAACTGAACAACTGAAGGCTATAGCATTGACAGTGATCAACAAGTTGCTTATGTCTGGAAGGCCAACCTATTTCTCCAGGTCTCTACCTCTCACTAACCTGTACGTTTTCTTCTTCAAAGTGGGAGAGCAGAGGTTTGCATGTGTTCACATGGTTTGTATGTTTATAGAGGAAAAAGGCATACTTTGGTGTAATTTTTCTGAAACATGGCTCTGATAAGAGGCTGATGATCATTGTGAATTTAGGCTGCTCAGGTCAGGGTATGGAGGGAACAAGAAAAATGATTAATGAGGTTCCAATTATGTGGGCTTCATTGTCCTGGATGGTATCAAGTTTCTTGACAATTGTTGGAGCTGCAGTCACCCAAGGAAGTAGAGAATATTCCATCATTCTAGTGATGTGCCTAGTAGATGATCAACAGGTATTGGGAAAACAGATGGTGAGTTACTAACTGCAGAGTTTCTGGCCTCTGATAGACTCTTGTAACCATAATATTTATATGGCTCGCCCAGTTCATTTTCTGGCCAATGGTATCTTCCTTGGAAGTTGATACTGCTGGAATTGCAGATGCCATCATTACTGACAAGTCAGGACTCTGGTTTGATAGATCATTTCGGGCGGCATGGTGGTTCAGTAGTTAGCACTGCTGCCTCACAGCATCAAGGTCCCAGGTTTGATTCCAGCCTCAGGTGACTGTCTGTGTGGAGTTTGCACATTCTCCCCATATCTGCGTAGGTTTGCTCCGGTTTCCTCCCACAGTCCAAAGATGTGTAGGTCAGGTGAATTGGTCATCCTAAATTGCCTATAGGTTCGGCGCATTAGTCAGAGGGAAATGGGTCTGGATGGGTTACTCTTTGGAGGGTCGGTGTGGATTTGTTGGGCCAAAAGGCCCTATTTCCACATTGTTGATAATCTAATCATATTTTGATTTGTTTTGGTTTGAACCAAGTGGTCTCTTGTTGAAACATAGGCACATATTACTGCAGATCTTGTTTTAACAGCAAAACAGGAGTTTATTACCAAAAGAAATAAAGAAAATGTAGTGTAAACCAAATCATCTACTTACATAATTCACAGATTTTTAAAATATGCAGCAAAGGTATATTTTAATTCCTTTTTAATTCCAAAACACACTTTCATAAATTGAAAAGAAAAAAAAGTTTTTTATCGCACCTGAAATACACCCTTGGTACTGTTCCCAGAACACCAGTTTTGCAACATTCATAACCGTGTCCCTATGTGTGATATCTTGAAAGGTTGAAGTCAATTCAACGCTTAGACTGGAACTGCTGATATCTTCTTCCTGCAATTATCATGTACCTGAACTTCAGTGTACTCAGCTTTAAGTAATTTCTTCTGGACTGGGACTAACGTTAACTCTTTAATTTAAGGTAACCTTATTCAATATTAAGTTAAAAATCACACAACGCCAGATTATAGTCCAACAGGTTTAATTGGAAACACCATCTTTTGGAGCGCTGCTCCTTCATCAGGTCGATGAGCTAGTACCTCCAATTAAACCTGTTAACTTTGTTAAAGTTAAAAATGACCCAGTCCAACACCGGCAACTGCAAATCATGACTTACTATATATCGTTACCTTCTCAGCAAGACTGAATTACACAGCCACATATTCCAAGAACTTCAGAGATCTGTTTAAAACTCAAAGTAAAACAGAAACCAAAAGTCTCCTTCTTTAAGCTATGGGTATTTTCCTTAGGCTTAAATGAACTTGTTCCAATATTCTCCAACAAACTTTGAGAATGCATTGTTTAGCTTATTGGATCACAAAACAAACCAAAGCTAAACAAAAAAAAAAAATCCATTAGCGGCACTCACAGAAGCCAGGACTCAAAAACGGTTTTAAAAAAGATCACCATGACTACAAAAATACTTACAAGTAAATAATTAATTTCAGAAACATAGAAAACCCATAAGTTGCTAGCTCAAAAACTAAGTCCAAGCATATACTGATTCATAATGAATATATACATTTTCTATATATGTCACATGATAAATCAGCACATACAGTGAGGCTGAGGTCAAGTAGATTTTTTTCCTCTTATTGATTCCTCAACCATCTGCCATTGGCTCAGCCCACGAGCTATATCCTTTAAGACTCAGCAAGCTTGATCAGTAATAGTGATACTGAGCTATTCTTAGTGATGGCTCCACGCAGAGTTTATTTTGTGCCCTTGTTATCATCATTATTTTCTCCAAGTGTTTTGAATTGAATTGAATTGAATTGGATTTATTGTCACGTCTACCAAGACACAATGAAAAGCTTTGTCTTGCGAGCAATAAAGGCAGATCACAGAGTTATGTAGAGTAGGTAAGTAAGTAATAGGTAAACAGCGACAAAAACAAAAACACAGGTACAGGCAAATATTAAGAGTCTGTGAGTCCATTCAGTTTCTAACAACAATGGGCTGGTGCATGTGTTCAGGCTTCTGTACTTTCTCCCCAATAGTAGAGTTTGCAGAAAAACATTGCCAGGGTGGGGTGGATCTTTTGAGAATGCTGGCAGACTTTCCTTGACAGCGGGCCTGATAGATGGATTCTATGGATGGGAGGCAGACCTTTGTGATTGTCCAGGCCGAGCTCACCAATCTCTGTAACTGTCTCCAATTTTGAATGGTACAGTTGCCATACCAGATAGTGATACATCCAGACAGAATGATCTCTATAAAAGTTGGCAAGGGTATTTGCTGTCTTGCCGAATTTCCTCAGCTGCCTGAAGAAGAAGAGACGTTGTTGGGTCTTTGCAACCAGTGCGCCCACATGAAGAGTCCAAGAAAGCTTGTTGTGGATGACCACTCCCAGGAGCTTGACACTCTCCACTTGTTCCACCTCTGTGCTATTAATGTGTAGGGGGGCATGAGTAACATCCTGCCGAAAGTCAATAAAGAGCTCCTTGGATTCGCCGGCCTTGCGAGCTAGGTTGTTCTCAGTGCACCATTTTTTTCAGGTCTTCCACCTCTTTGTAGTCTGTATCATCACTATCTGAGGTCCGACTTACTATGGTGTTATCATCAGCGAACTTGTAAATAGCATTTGTCTAGTACTTGGCGACGCAGTCTTGGGTATACAGTGAGTACAGTAGGGGGCTGAGTACGCACTCCTGTGGGGGGGGGGGGGGTGGTCCAGTGTTTAGTGTTCGTGAGGATGAAACATAATAACTATATTACAAATGATGGAGTACTGATTTATCAGTTGAAGGATGAAGGATGTTGTTTGTGGTAAGTGCTAATTAGCAGGAGATTTCCTCACCCATGTTTAACGTAATACCATGAGGTCAAAGTTGGAGACTCTCAGGGCAAGTCATTCTAGCCTGTAAACCATTGTGTTGCAACCTCTATCCATCCTTCCTGCCAGACAGGACAAACACAACATTGTTGATGGGTCATATTCATAGTCACAGAATCATACTTTACAAACAATGTTGGGTTGTTGCTTCGTTTATCTGTGGAACAGCATTCCCAATTTTGGTACAAACTCGCAGATGTTAGGAAAGAGAACCTTGCTGGGTTTACCATTGTCAATTCTGGTGACTAAATTGATGTCAGATGGTCTGTCTCATTTCATTTCTATCTTGAGACATTGTAGCAGCTTGATATAACAAGACTATTATCAAGACCATCTCAGTAAATAGTTAAGAATCAACCACATTGCTGGGGTGTGGTGACTTTAAGGATGGCAGATCATGTCTTTGAATTAATTTATTTTATGAAGCCAGTCATTTTGAAACAGGTATGGAACTCTTCATGCTTGTGATGAATTTCATGTTTTCTACTCAGCAGACAACCTTATACAATGCTAATTAGGTCTGCGACATTGCACACTCCATAATTGACATGATTTAGGGGCTTGTATGGTCCACAACATTTATCAAATCATACCCTATCACCACCTAGTGGACATTTATAAATTGTGATATTAATGATGATTTTAAAATATGCATTCATTATCAATCAATCTTGAATAATTGTTGATGTATTTCAAAGCTCATCAAGATTAAATAAAAGCATATCCATTGACCTCATACATAAATCCTCACAGTGTTCATTATTCACTAATAATGCACTTCTTGTCTAAGACTCCATTAGGATATTTTGTTGTAATGAATGTGTTGATGTTATTTATGATGGGAAGACCTACCCTTCCTCATGAGGAGTATAGCTCTGACAGCACATATATTATTCGCCTTGTTGCTTGTGTCAGCTGTGGTTTTCAGCTATCTAGGGTATACTATAATTTGAGCGAGCTATTCAGCAGGTCTATAATGAGCAACAGGAATATTAACTGTTCCTTACTGCTGCAGGAAACAAGGTAAAAAAATTACAACTTCTCACATACATTTCTTATACCCTATGAATACTGGTTACAAACAACCTTTTCATTTCTAATGAAAAGAACAGTTGGGGGTGGCGATGTAAAGAGTGAATTGTTAGAAGGAAAAGGCTTATTTCATTTTAAAATCTTCACATCTTTCCATGTACAAATTAAATAGATTCTTGAAGATGCAATTGTCTTCATATTGAAAAGAATCAATTTGACAAAAGAATAGCATCTTTGAATAAGGCATTATTTTGACATAAGATCCTTATGAGCACTCTCCAGAGGTATCACAGGAGGAAAAAACATGTCTGTGAATGGTAGGACTGGTGTTTTCAAACAGAGACACCTAGGTATTCATGTACACAATTCTTTGAAAGTGGTGTTACAGATAGACAGGGTGGTTAAGAAGGTGTTTAGCATGCATGCCTTCACTGCTCAGACAATTGAGTACAGGAGTTGGGACATCATGTTGAGATTGAACAGGATGTTGGTTGGATATTTCTGGAGTACTGTGTACTGTTCTGATCGCCCTGTTATAGGTAGGAAATTACTAAATTGGAGAAGGTTCAGAAAAGATTTACCAGGATGTTCCTGGGACTGGAGGGTTTGAGTAATAAGGAGAGGCTGGATAAGCTGGGACCTTTTTCACTGGTGCATAGAAAGTTGAGGGTTATAGAGTGTTATAAAGTCATGACAGGCATATATAAGGTGAATCGCAAAGGTCTTTTCACCAGGGTGAGGGAATTCAAAACGAGGGGGCATATTTTTAAGGTGAGAGGAAAAAGATTTAAAAGGAACCTAAGGGGCAACTTTTTCACAGAAAGGGCATCCATCTGTAGAATGGACTGCCAGAGAAGTGACAGATGCAGGTACAGTTACAATTTGGACAGAGACATGAATAGGAAAGGTATCAAGGGATATGGACTTACAGCAATCAAGTGGGACTAGTTTATTTTGGAACACTTGGATGGCATGGATGAGTTGGACTGGAGGATCTGTCTCTGTCTATATGACTCTATGACTCTATTTAACATGCACAGATGCAACGCTTCACTCTCCTATTGGACCATTCAACTCAATTTTAGACAATCCCGACATTCTTGTCTTTTCTACCCTGATAGAATACTATGTGTGCTTTTAATTCTTTGAATAAATATTTATTTGTGATATCTATTTCAGAAATATTTTATGCAAAATTTAGAGTAATATGCCTTCATATTATTGATAGCATTTAGTATATTTTATGCTTTGATGTGGTTTCCTCAATCCCCTTGCCTCAAGTTTATGTATCCTTTAATGCCTATGATAATCATGGTCTTTTTCCAATGATGCAGAGCGTTTTTGTAGTGCAGCATAAAAGGAGTGAAAAGAAGTGTAAAACCTTTGCAAGAAACCCAGTAAATGTATAATTTAATGCTTTGCCTTTGTTCACAAGCACATTAGCTTTTTTATGGAGAAAAGCCATTGTCACCTTGTTTAAATATTGAATGTGATATATGCAGGTCTCTTCCTGATTTTTCTGCTTTAATTCTCTTCAATTCATTGTTTGCATATAACCTACATTTTTCAATTGGTTTAAGAGATGACCAATGCTTTTTTTTCAATTTTTCAGACAATACAATTTATTTTGCAAATGTTTTGGTTTGAGTTCTGGTTTTTGAACAAATTTGACAAGTTTGCAATAGTAGTGAAAATTAAAAATTGGTTGGATACAAGCAGCAATTTTCTCAGGACTTTAATCAACACAGTATAGTTATTTTAAACAACATGTTCAGACATGTTATGGCACATGTGGAGCTTGACCCCAGATCTTCTGGCCCAGATTTAGGGAGAATATCATTGCATCATAAGAGCCCTCAAAACCTGCTGCTCCTGATTTATCCTCCCAGTATCCTGTCCGAGTACTAAACAAGCCTGAGTCTGCTTAATTTCCAAATTCAGACCTCTTTTTTTCAGACTATATCACTGTAGAAATCTGCTATTATCCTAGGGGAATTGATGGCCGAGTTTCCACTGCCGCACTGTACCAGAAACCATGGTAATGTTCTGGGGACCGAGGTTCCTGCTATGGTGATGGAGTTTGAATCCAATAAAAATGTGGGATTAGGAATCTAATAATATCCATGAAACCATTGTCAGGAAAAGCCCATTTGGCTCACTAATGTTATTTATGAATGGAAATCTGCTATCTTCACCTACAAGCAGAAGACTAGAAGAGTTTAGCGAGTCAGGTCGCATCAGGAGGTGGAGTAGCCAGTATTTTGTGTGTAAGCCTTCTTCAGGACCTGAAACGTTAATTTTTTTCTGCCTCTTGATACTGCCTGGCTTGCTGTGTTCTTCCAGCCTCCTGCTTGTCTACCTTGGATTCTAGCACCTGCAGTTATTTTGTCTCTAATCCTCACCTAATCTGGCCAACGTGTGATACCAGACCACTGCAGTGTGGTTGATTCATATCTGCCCTTTGAACAATTAAGAATGGACAATGAATGCTGGTGGAGCCAGTGACACCCTCATCCTTTGAATGAATATTAAACAAATGAAACCCAGGTTCTGGATTCCTGTAATAGTTTTTTTAATGAAAAGTCTTTGAATGAAATATTGTGCAAAGTTATTATGAAAGTCCAAATATGTCACATTAAAAAGAATAATTTTCTCATAAAAAACAAGAAGATTTGTTGGGAAGAACTTACTTAAATTATACATGAGACTGGATCTTGTCAGAAATTGGTGAAGTGTCTTTTTCGTTGAGTTTCCTGAAGGGTTCTTGTAAGTGTTCTCATGTGATCATCCCAAACTTACTTCATTAACTAGCTACCATGCCCCTATTTCATGCTGCTTGTCCAATGCGAGAACAAACCTCCTACTTGTCATAGGTGGGGATATTTGCCATTACTGGGCAATGGCACCCTGTCATATTGAAAAGGTTGTTGTACACCCAGTCAGGAACTGCCTAGCACAATTAGCGCTATTTTCCCCAGACATGGCAAGAAAAAGGAACTTACAGTCAAGGACCTGGAACTCTTCGTGGGTGAGGGTGGAGCAGAAAAGGGATGTCTTCTTCCTCCAGGACTGGCAGAGGAGTTTAAGAAGCCGAACCCTGTCAGGTTGGTCCAAGGTTACCACCCAGGTCAGTGTGGTCTCATTAATCTGGAAGAATGTCCAGCGGTGCCTCAAGAAGTTCAATGAACTTCTCTGCTCTGCCATCATTTTCTCTCTATTACTTCATACACTCACTGTCTCTGCTGACGTACCCACCTCTCACCAAGGAGAAAGTGAGGATTGCAGATGCTGGAGATTAGAGTCAAAAAGTGTGGTGCTGGAAAAGCACAGCAGGTCAGGCAACAGCTGAGGAGCAGAGGATTCGATGTTTTGGATACAAGCCCTTTATCAAGAAATTGGGGCTTACGCCTGAAACATCGATTCTCCTGCTCCTCGGATGCTGCCTGATCTGCTGTGCATTTCCAGCAACGCATTTTTCAACTCCAACCTCCCACCAAGGCTGATGCTCCACCACTCTGACTATTACAAGCAGCATATTTTCTCACCAGCTCAATTCCTCCAGCCTACTGACCCTGCATGCCCCTGTGCTCTACTGATCACTCATTTGGGATACCTCACCACTTTTCTCCCACCTATACAAGCACTAACAGCTGGGCCATCCATTTCTATCTCACTCAATCCCTCCCTTTCTCATTTGCCAGAAGAAAGCAGCACAGGTTAGTGTCAAAAGTGTCAGGGTAGTGATGGCATGGCCAATGTCTATTTCCTTGCTCCCGATGAGGAGAGGATCTTGCCCCTTGCTGAGAAGTCCAGGACTGGTCATGTGGAGATGCTGAGACATCCATGTCCTGGCAACCAAGTGAGAAGCATTGTTCATTGTCATTCTACTCTCCCATTAGCCCCACTGTTTATTCATTATTAACATGCCACAACTTCTACCCCTAACACATGATACATCCTCTCTTGTGTCTCCTTCTGGTCCATCATCTTTATGGTCAGGAGTCAAATGTTACAACACATCCCCTCCACCGTCTGGAAGAAGAGTATATGATGCCTCTGAGGATGTACTGTCAAGTTACTCCCTTCACTACTGTCAGCTCACACACTGACAGCTTGGTGGGTGTTTTTGCTTGCTTGGAGTCAGGAGAAGCTGCTGGTGAGACATCACTACCATGTCCCTGCAACTCACTGACGCCCCAGGTCACTACCATTCAGAGGACCACTAAAGACCAGACACCTGCTCAGCCCCAGGTAGGAGGGAAATCCTATGGTGTCAGAAAGCTGGGACTTCTGTGAGATGCACATGCAGACACTGGAGCAGCAAGTACATTTTTGAGGTACACTGACATGAAGGTTGAAACAAGGCCTTGGGTCCCTCCGCCTCAGGCATGTCAGCACCACAGACTAGTTGGTGGCTGTCAGGAAGCTCAGCCTCTGCTGGAGGTATGCTCAGAACAGCATTCCATCACTCTCACCTTTGTTGTTAAAGGAGACCAGAGTTGAAACTTTATTGCTGGAACAGCACAGCAGGTCAGGCAGCATCCAGGGAACAGGAGATTCGACGTTTCGGGCACAGGCCCTTCCTGAAGAAGGGCCTGTGCCCGAAACGTCGAATCTCCTGTTCCCTGGATGCTGCCTGACCTGCTGTGCTGTTCCAGCAATAAAGTTTCAACTTTGATCTCCAGCATCTGCAGACCTCACTTTCTCCTCAAAGGAGACCAGAGACCTTGAACTCACCAATCAGCAAAGCAATACTGTTGTATCACAGCCATTAGTGGGATTGATTCATTTGTGTTGCATACTGTGGTCAAGAATATTTCATATAAGCATTTGGACTGCACACAGTAGGTTAATGTCTAAGGTTCATGGAGTATGGACGCGAGTGTTTCAGTGACAGTGTAAGGGTTCCTCTGTAGTAATGCTGCTCTTTGAAGGGCCTCATGTCACTTGAAATGAAGCCTCCCTCTTTCACAGAATGAAACCTGTCCTCTGCCCACTCCGGGTGTGGCTGCAACCCCTCTTTCTCAACTTGTTATTGATAGCATGGTGAAAGGAAACTGAACTTGCTCCACACACTGAGAGTTTCAGGGTCAGCTGCTTACTATCGGTGAAGCCCCAGACGTGAACATTCCTTCATGGTTCCCTCCCCATCAACTTCTTAGGCTTTGAACTTCCCCAGATACCTAACCTATCTGTCAAAATCTTCACCAGCTTACTTTAAAACCACAACCCCAGGCATGTTAAGTAAGCATGGCAGATCGAGTAGTACGTTGCCACACCTTATCATAGCCAGGGTGCTGATTAAAGCAGTTGAACCCTTCTCACATTATCTCTTTTCCTTCAATGCTGTATCATCTCCCACACTTTATGTATTCAATTGCTCACCCCTCTTCCTCATTTCATTATTGCAATCCCTTCTGCATCCCAGCAATCTGACTCCAATTCTCATGGTTAATATCCCCATTTCTCTTCCCTGGCAGGTGACCTAAATGAACCCATCCCCTAAACTTTTGCTGAACATTGCCATAAAGACTGACCATGACCCACCTCCTTGAATGACTTAGCTGGACAGTCTCAAATGATAAGTGACTAGATTCCTGACTGCTATCTGTGTAACTCCCTGATGGGTTCCTGTTCTGATTACAATGGATTCACAGGTTGACCATGGCCCACCACCTCCCGGACTGTCGAGATAATGACCCTCTTACTCTGACCACTTTAAGTAGCCAATTGACCAAGCTTGAGTCCCTGGACTGATATCGGAGGCAGTCCTCATCTCGCTATGTCACTATCTCTGGCATGAAGTGTGTCTCCCTGGAATGGACTGTGGACTACTCCTATAGACTTTGAGAAGTGGCCATTTGCAGAAAACACTTGCGTTGGGTTGGGTGATGAATGCACAAATAACACTGGTGCAGGAACGCGTCCACCCGCTGACTGGTGACTAGAATGTTGGTGTTGTTTATTTTTGTTAAAGGGAGCTGTGGGTTGAACAAGTACAGTTTGATGGCTTAATTCCAAACAGAAAAGCAACACACCTGCAATTCGAAAAACCAAAATCAGGTAGCAGAGATGTAAATTGGCATTGCTTATGGGGTTTATCTTCAAACAAAAAAAGGCGAACATCAAGTGTCAACTACAATTTTAAAATTGTTTAAAATGAACTATGAAATCATTACCTGACATCCATTCCAAAATAATGGATAATTAAAACCAGCTTTAAAGGGTCTTCATGTATTGATTATGCAATGGGCACATTTATACAATTAGTTGTATTTCAAAAAGGACTGGAAAGCTGCTGAATATGAAACTCATCTCATCAATGAATGACAGCTGTGATGTAGTTATGAATGAATTGTATTGGTCCCACTAACAATTCCCTTTTACCTTTACGCATTCTGTTTGTGATTGATTTTAATGTTATTGTAAACTTGAATAGGATTTCATCTTCATGTCATACTGTGATATAATCTGTACCTCATAAACACAGAGGGCACTTTAACACCTGTTATCTTTTTATGTGAAGCTTTTCCAATTCTCTCGGGAGAATTTTATCTACCACTTGAAAAGTCCATTACCAGGGATTAACATTGGAATAACTATTGACAGCATCAGCTCCAGACACACTATTATAGTAATTTATCAAACAACTCATACACTTCTGCAATTCGGTGGCATTAAAGATAGTCAAGAAATATTAACAATACCGATATTTGTATTTTCTGCTAAATGCTTATAGCATTGTTGCACAATTTTAGCATTACTTTTGAATATTTAGACTTTTTGAATAGCTGAAGGCCGAAGAAATCACAAATCTATTTATTTTGATTAATCTTGGAACAAATCCAAAACTAAGGGTATTAGTTGTCACACTTTAAGATAGCGGTGAGGAGAATTTTTTTCTGCCATAGATTGTGCAATTTGGACCTTTGTCTAGCAGTATAAGGGGGTCATTCAATGTCTTCTAAGGCAGAAGCAGATGGATTCTTGCTGGGCAGGGGAATGAAAGGTTAATGGGGGAATTTAAAGCACAAAGACATCAGCCATGATCTCATTAAAGTGCAGAGAAGGTTTGAGATGTCCTACTTCCACACTTATTTCATACGTTCTTACAGAGCCATAGAGATGTACAGCAGGAAACAGACCCTTTAGTCCAACTCGTCCATGCTGATCAGATATCCTAAGTTAGTCTAGTCTCATTTACCAGCTTTTGACCCATATCCCTCTAAATCCTTCCTATTTGTGCATCCATCCAGATGCCTTTTAAAAGTTTTAATTGTACCAGCCTCCACCACTTCTCCTGACAGCTCATTCCATACATGCACCCCCGTGTAAAAGTGTTGCCTCTTAGGTTCTTTTAACTCTTTCCCCTCTTACCTTAAACCAAGAGTTGAATGGCCTCTAGATTTAGATTCCCCCAAACACAAGGAAAACATAGTTTTTCACACTATCCATGCCCTTCATGATTTTATGAACCTTTATAAGGCTACCCCTCAGCCTCCAAGGCTTCAGGGAACCAACATATTCAGCCTCTCCTTACAGCTCAAGCCCTCCAATCCTGGTAACATCCTTGTGAATCTTTTCAAGTTGAACAACATCTTTCCTGTAGCAGGGAGACCTGAATTGAATCCTGGAGTCCAAAAGTGACCTAACCTATACAGCCGCAACACGACCTCCCAACTCCTACACTCAATGCACTGAACACTAAAGGCAAACATGCCAAATACAAGGTTAGATACTCTTTGAGTGTCTATTGTCTAGACGCACATAGACAAGAGCCGACTATTTGAACCAAAGCACTATGATTAAATGCTAGGCGTATGGATACGTTTTGATTTTACAAATATCAGTAGTGTAACTTTATAACTTGAAGTCTTCCTCTTCAACTTTCTACAAATGAATATTTTCTATAATATAAACAAAACTCACCACCGCCAATACACAGAGCACCAAAAATTACAAACATGAGAATGAAACTTGAGCCATACCATTCTGACTTTGCACTTAAACAATTGCAGCAGAAAAGAAGAAGGCAACATCTGGCTTGAAAAAGTTCCAGTCAAATTTTACTTTGAACATTTGCATTAAAATTAACTGCTATCTGTATATGGGAACTCTTTACATTATTTGTGAGGTTGCTGGCTAATCAACACCAATCTATTAAACCTTGCTATTATACACGAATGGCTATTGCTTGGTTATGGCATTACATGTACAATAGAACAGCTATTCACTCAGATATTAGGGTGCTATTTTAATTATGCAGAAGAACTAGCAAATAAGCAATTATTAAGCTATGCCAGTTAGTATTTTCCTGAAAAATTTAAATCCCCTGACAATGAATTTGACCTCTTTGATTCTCACAAAATTATATAATGAGTTTTGCACACACTAGAGAGGCCTCCACACAACTTTCTTTGCAAGCTGATATTAAAGATGTGCAGGTCAGGTGAATTGGCCATGCTAAATTGCCCATAGTTTTAGATGCATTAGCCAGAGGGAAATGGGACTGGGTGGGTTACTCTTTGGAGGGTCAGTGTGGATTTGTTGGCCGAAGGGCCTGTTTCCACACTGTAGGTAATCTAATCTAAAACATATTGCAGTTTCATGACAAGGATAATAAACAACAGATATTTAACTGGAGAATGCAGATTTGTGAAACTCTGAAATCTAGTAGGTCATTTAAAGTAAAAATTACAGCAACCACAGGTTGGGAATTGATGTGGACATTATCAGAATTGGTAATGCTGTTAAAATAATGACAAGAGAAATTTGTTATGAACATATCAGGTGTTTGCATCATTTTACATGACATTATCAATATTTGTCACATCGCTTAACACTGAAGAAAATTATTCCATAGTCCTTACGATCTGGAGATACTCAATTGTAGTATTGTTACTACATACAGCAGCTGATTGCTGCACACACCATTCCAAATCAGCCTTTTCAGGAGCCATTGTCTTTAAGTTTAAGTAAGAACACCAAGGAAGAATTTTTAGGGCAATCAGGGAAAGCAGGGATGCAAGATTAATTTGATAATGCTTTTAGAACAGGTACAATTGGTCAAATGACATCCTTCTATGTTACATAATACCTTTTGCTCATTTCATCAAACACAGCTTTGTAACATTCCTTTCTGTGTACTCGTCATTTCTAATTTCTAAACATTTGCTGTTTACTATAACCAAGACGGGTCTCAAAGTCTTCAAAGTTTCCATAGATGCTGTAGGTAATCTAATCTAATGCAAGCAACATGAATTTGACTGGGACAACACTACCATTATAGGGCAAGCGATACAAAGAACAGCCAGGGAATTCCTAGAAGCTTGGCACTCATCCACAAACTCCATCAACAAACATATAGACCTGGACCCAATATACCGGCCACTACAGCGGACAGCTGAAACTGACAACCAGAAGCGGCAGGGACAGGCCACTATAAATGCCGGAGGAAATACCACAGAAGCGCTTCACTGGAGGCTCCCAAGCACTGAGGATGTCACCTAGACAAGGGACGAAACGTTTGCAACAAAAACTTCCAGCTCGCGAACAGAACCACAACAACAAGCACCCGAGCTGCAAATCTTCTCACAAACTTTGACCACCTACTCAATTTTCATAAATATTTATTAATCCCCCTTTGGAGGGCAGAGGTCAGTGTTAAACACAGATGCAAAATCAGCCAAGTCTGAAGCTATGTTTAATTATCTTCTTTCCCTCTGTTAGGATTAGTTGAATAACTATGAGAGCCTCTGATATATTGTTAATCTTATGGAATTTTGGATGTCAATATTAAAAATGATGCTTTTAAGTTTTAACTTGCCCTTTGTGAAGCACAAAATGTTATTTGTGATTACTGTTTACCTCACACAACTGTGAAACGCTCATTTTGTTCAATGCTTCAATGGTGGGGAGTATATTATGAAGACCTTCTAAAGTATGACTAGGCCAACTCACTTCTTTGGGGAATGGGGTAAAAATCTATTCAAATAACTTAGATTTAGCAGCTGAATAGCTGGAAGCATTTATCTTCCCTTTCTATTCTTCTTCCAAGGTAGATGACATCCTTCTTCAATGTTTCTTTCTAACAAGAGGCATGAAGGCAACTAGAAGTATTTATGTAGTACTTTTTAATTACAAATGCTCTCAAGGTGCTGTAGTAGTGAAAAATTAAGAAAAACCATTATTCATCTATGAGGAGGAAGTAAGTGGATATTAGATTGAAAGAACAAGTTTGAAGAAGAATGTTAGAGAAGAGACTGAGAAGGGAGGAGATGCTTAAGAAGGGAGCTCCAGGGAATGAGGTAAATGATGTCTAGCGAATGATGGTGGAGTGAAAAGAAAGGGAGAGAGATGCACAGAGTTGGAGCACCTAAGCCTGCAGCAAGAGGAGTAAGACCTGAAAAATCATAATCAGGGAGATGGACTTGGAAGATGAAGGTTTGAGTTGGAAACTAGTGTCATTCAAAAATGAGCACGCTAGGGAAATTAGACTTGTTTGAGATAGGGTATGGGAGGTTGGTTATATCAGAGTCAGTGGGAGATCAGAAAGAAGAACACTGAAGTGATGGAAACTGGAAAATAATCTCAGTGTTTAGTGGGATTACAGTGAAAGTTGGCAGTACTCTCGCTGTCATTGGAAGAAACGTAAGAAACCTGGTGATGGAGGAGATGTGGAACTGGAACTCACTGCCGGTTGCAGTGGTATAGGTAAAAGCCTAATAATATTGAAGAGGTATTTGGAGGTACACTTGTAATGCCAAGCCATGCAAGTCTGAGGGTCAAGTGCTGGAAAATCAGGTTAGAATAGTTATGTAGCTGTTTTTAACCAGCATAAACTCAATGGGTCGAAGGTGATTATCTGTGCTGTAGCCCTCACTGACTCCATGACATGAATAGCCAAGAGGGTCAGGGCAAATGTTGAAAAATGATGGTTTGATTTATCTGACACTCAACAGAAGGAAGTTGTGGCTCAGCCAAGATGATTCAATAATGCCTTGGCTAGGTAAGGTTTAAATATTCTCACTTCAAAGCCTTCTTCCTGCCTGTAAATGAAGCTGTGAAAGAGCAAAATAAAGGAAAGGTAGAATCGGGAGCCAACAATGGGCCACTGGGACCATTGAAAGTATTGTGCTGTGGAGTGAGTTGCCAGAGGTATACACAATAAGTGGGAGTGCAAACGCTCAAGGGAAAGCCGATTGAGTTTCCAAACTTATGAAAGTGAAAGGCTAAAAACGGAGCTCAAATCCAATCATGGAAGTCATAAAGTCTTATATTTTGTAAAAAGGAAATGCAGAAATATCCAAACATATGGAACAGTTCCCTCTTTCAGCTTCTTGCATTTGAAATGAAGCTTGAAGGCCCAACTGATTGTAAACATTTTGTCATTCTTGATGTACACAGCAATGTTATTAAATCTGTAAATATTTCTCTGTATCCGTGTGTTTTATCTTTTAATTCCATCACATTTATATAAATACTAAGATCATATTAATACACAAGCATGTGTATCTACTAAACATAATCTTTCTGAGGACATTTTGCTGCTCATAACAACAAAACCAATATTTTTGCAAAATATTTCGTAGAAGATCCCTCAAGTGTTTATCTTTTAGAAATTTCTGGAAATTGTTCTCCGAATCATGATGACTTTCTACCTTGTTCTCATCCTTAAGATGTTCTAACTGTGACTCAGTTTCAAATTAGGATGTTTCATTGCATTAAAGGTGGTATAAATGTTAAAGATGTTGTTCTTACTTAGATATGATGGTTAAGCCAAGATGCTTTTAAATGTCAGTGTAATTTTCTACTGGTGAGGTGTTTTCAATCCCGTTTTCAACACCAGAGCTTCCCAAGTCATGTTCACTCATTGCTAAAGTTCTGGTTTGCCAAAGTCAGACATTTTAAGCACATACATTTAAAACAGTCTATGTACTTCTTGGCTCATTTACTCATACTGATTAGGGTTGAATTGAGCAGCACCACAAGAATCACAGTCATAAGACTCTTTTTACCAGACTTCATGGGTTATTAGAGTACATTGATAAGGTTTTGTCTAAACAGCACCAAAAAAAGTCTCAAATATTCCCATGTATTTCTGGCACCATACAACCTGCGCTTGCCCTCAAGCTAGATGAGATTGTAATTTTCAATTTATAATCATGTGCAAAAGACACATGCCACTGCCTAAAATGGCACAATATTTATGATTAGAAATTAAAACTGATGCAATTTGAAAGCAATTATTTAGTAGAAGTGTTCTCTTTCCAGTAAGGGAAATATTACCTCACTAGATGATAATTTGATTTGGAATGAAAATGCAATGAATTTTGCAGCAGCATTATTGCAAAAACTTTAAAGCACATCTTCTCACTTCCAAATCACAATTGTTTCTTGTTGATATGATACTAGCAGGGTTGTTGGAGCTTTGCACTGGAGTGTCCCAAGAGCATCTTCTGTAATTAGCAGTGCCTTGGTTATCTTGACAGAAATTCCGGCATACTTCTCTTAAGTGAGCTGGAAGGTTTGCAAAGCGGGAAGAGTAGCAGTGATCAGCATGCTGGTGCAGTTTTACAAATGCTGACCCGAAAAGTTAAAATAATAGAGAAACACTGAAAGATGCACCATTGTTGGCAGGTGAAATCAACCAGGATCAGGCACGGTATAACCAGTGCAACTTGGGATTTGTGTGCTGTTGGATAAAGCACAGAATTTGTGCAGGAACAGCCAAAATGCCTCAGGGCTTCTTCCCCAAAGGTTGGGGGTACTGTAAGGGTCTGACTGTGCTGATTGGTTCTTGGGAGCAAATAACCTTACAAAGATGCGGCATCCTCCTCCTCTAACTCGCATCTGTCCAAACTTATGCTCACCACTGGCCATTTGCTGCACCATATGCTACTTCAATTTTTGGCAAATCTCTATCCTTAGTGCATCAATTGTGAGGCCCCTTATTTCAAAGTAACCCCATCGCTGGTCCAAAAACATCTCAGATCTCTGTCTTTCACAGCACAAGCTGTTCATGCCTGTTTCAGAAGTTAAAATAAACATAAAACAGAAGATTGAAATGTAAGTCCTAGAACATTAACTCTTTTCAAACCATGATACAATGCATAAAACAAAAAAAAACTAAAACTGCAGACAATTGGAATTCAAGTGCATGATTTGATTTGTACAATAAATTGTGCTCACCAGAAATAACTCTAAATGATAGCTTGAGGTGCAGGGCTTAAAATTAGGCTCTGCCAATGGCACAAAACCAGCTCATTGAAAATTACCAGCCTGTTTTCCAGTGCACCTCACTCTCTCCACTACTATTGGTCAGTTGTGATTTTGCCTTACTTTGAAGATGTTTAAATTGTATGAATTCTTGCAGAGTATTATGTGCATCAAGTAAAGGATAGTATAGGGCATCTTCGTTGTAATATTATTCTGTTTTGAAACAATCTGAGCTGTCTAATACATGCATTTTCTAAAAGCTGCTTTTCACTGGAGTTGCTGTTTGGAAGATTGCAATTCAGTTTGCAATACTCTTTTATTGATTGTTGTTTGAAATGTATAAAATTGTGCCCGGAGCAGCTGGCAAAGTATGCAAATAAAGCTAAATAGAGTGAGCAAGTGTTAGCTCTGAACAGCTGGCTAGTAATGCATTGGCAAATCTCCTCAAATTGTCATTTTAACCTTTCGTAATTTTTGAACTCCAATCTATTTAGCCTGAAAAAGTATGAAGCAATTTACTGTGATATTAATACACTACCACTTTGTAATTTTCAGGATTGTATTTCAAAGCCATTATATTCATCCTGTTGTACCTAAAATGTAAAGAAATCTTGTTTCACCACTCTCTGCAATTGTGTCTTGAAAGTTGTACATACCTTGATGACATGTCAAAAGTCTAATGGCGTGATTGCCTGTTGGTTGCACTGTTCTTTTTTTTTTAGACAGAAGAGTAACTTGTAACTTCATGAGCAATGTTCTGATTTGTTTCAGACACCAAATCTGTTTTTCACATTTCTTGATGCCCGTGTGTCCCTCAAGATCAGCAATCGGAGACCAGCCAGATGGATTGCAATGCTGTTTTTGGTCCTGTACATTCCTCTGTTCCCTTATGTCCCTAGTGAATCTTCCGCAGCATCTCCTTATGTAAGCTTTTTGGTATTAAGATCTTATTCTATTTGTACACTGTTGCTCTTTAACCCTTCTTTTCAATTCGAATAAACTTAAATGCTGGAGGAACATTCTTTTTTCATGAGACCGTCTACCAACCATTTTAATTCTCAGTGCTGACTAGCTTCCAACAACTCATCAAATACTGGTAGCACACCTTTGTTTTACTGGTCACATGTATAAGAATATCCTGTTGCTTTTATTTTAGTTTACTGCAGGTTACATCTCCTTTGCGATTTCTTGTGCTTTTCCTCAACAAAAGCACTCAAATATGCACCTGTTTCAATATATAATACATCCAATTAATCCTGTACTGATGGCAAGATTCAATCTTTGCAATTATGTAACAGACAGTTATGTCTTCTACATAAAGTTGCCATATAAAATTCATGAAATACATTTTTTTTACCACGGTTGATTTTGCTTAATCTGTGGTTTGCTTTCTCTTGTGAAGTGATTATTTCTGTTCTTTCAGGAATACTTTCCAAAAGCAAATTGTTTTTAAGTATTGAGTCTACACTGCTTGCACAACTTTCAAAATAAAATAACTTCTTCTTCTTCCTTCAGCTTTGAATAATTTTCAGATTTATGATCTGATTATTTCTTCATTCCACTCTTAATGATGTCAGACGGGTTCCAATTTGTCAAGTGTGCTACTTCTTGGCTCAGTCTTTTCCTTGCTTCTGTCTTTTCACATCCATTTTTTTGATATGAAGAAATCCATGCTTGGTCCCTGAGCAGCCTTATTCTGGAATAGTTATCAGGTAGTTATAATGACCAGGTTAGGAGGATGAATTGATTTCCTTTTTTTGTCCCATCCTTATCATGTCACAACAAGATTTGAATTTCAACAGGTGACATAACCAATTATATATTGCATTAGACCATATATGGCTCAGTATCCAAAGCAAATGAGCCAAGTTTCTTCGGTAACAAGTGAATAATTAATATATTACAAAGAAGACTTACTCAAGCAATGGGACCAAGAGGATTAATAAAAGGTTGAAACTGCAAATGTACACAATTGTTCTTCTTTAAAAGTAACACATTCACACACAAAGCTACAAAAATGATGCATATATTATCTTAAACGTACTTTGCAAAACTAATAGGTAAATTCAGGAAAAAAATAATTCTTTACAGATTGTCCAAATCTTGGTTCGTAGCCAAAGTCAGTTTGCACAAGAAGTGTCAGTATTGGGTGGCTTATAGAATAGTAATGTCTGGTTAAATTTTCTTTTCTGCAAACAGTGTAGACATTGTCTTCTCCTTTAGGAACCCTCCGCTTGTGGTGATGAGGCGTTCCAGTGGATTAACAACAACTGGAAAGATGAGAAGGGTTTCAGAGAAAAGATGGACAGAGA
This sequence comes from Chiloscyllium plagiosum, assembly GCF_037043375.1. Lineage (NCBI taxonomy): Eukaryota > Metazoa > Chordata > Chondrichthyes > Orectolobiformes > Hemiscylliidae > Chiloscyllium > Chiloscyllium plagiosum. Next base: position 36,353,882 of record NW_028270159.1, on the reverse strand, counting down.
AAGAGAGGACAAAAGATGTTGCTCCATGCAGGTCATCTCTCTGATTGATTGTTTTCAAATAAATATTATTTTTTCACACAGAAACTGGGTATTTGACCTCTCACTGAATCTATTGTAAACTTGATGCCTTCATTCAAACAGCTTGTTCCTTATGTTGGTTTGTAAAATGCTCATTCCAAAATTTCAAGATGACCAATAGACTTTCATCATCTAAGGACATCAAGCAATATGGAGTTAAGGGGGTTAGATGGATTGCCGTATAGATTAGCAATGAGCTCACTACTTAACAGGGCAGACTCCGGGGACCAAAAGAGACACTGCTCCTTCAGTGTATCTATTTATGCTTCAATGTTTCTATTTATATGCCAATAAATATATAAATATACCGATAAAGCTCCCCCCAAATTTCGCAGTTTACATTTACTTCAAGGTTGCAATTCATTTTTGCATGCAATACCGTGTTTCCTTCTTCCTCTCTTCAAAATGATTTTAAACAATGTTTCTTTTCCATGACAGCATGTAATATTTATTGTACTGTTTTACATATGTTGTGATAGTTGTTAAGAGCACTTCCATCAATGTTTAAACGTATTAAATTTTCCGTAGGATTCACAATCAAGTAAGGACTATATATTATGGTACCTTATTATAAATAACAGCTCCTCTTATAGTTGCAAAATATTATTTTTGTGTTTAATATTCACTTTCCAATTCTCAATTAGTGCTTCAACACTTTGTGCGATTTGTATTATTCTTGCCATTAGGTTTGGCACTGAATGATAAAGCAATAACTCTTTTAATAACGTTGAAAACAACTTCAAGCAGAACAGAAATTAGAGTCTTACTGCTGGCTTATCGAAGCTCCCTTACCTTCTTTTATGCTGACTCACATCTGAGGTTGGATTCCTCTGTGGGTGACACTGGGTGAGGGGCATGTAGCTCGTACACAGATGGAGGTGATAGAGGCAGCAGTAAGAGGTTTCTTCATATCCAAAGGGAGAAGGCAAACACAGCAACAAATCTGGGTTTTGAGCATCTCATGGAGAATCACAAAGAACAAGAGTAACTGAAGAGAGAATAAGGCCCTTTAAAGATCAGCAAGGCTGCCTATATGTGGAACTGCCGGGGAGGGAAGAGATACTAAATGAATATTTTATATCAGTGTTTACTGTGGAGAAGGATTTTGAAGAAAGAGAACTTGGGGAAATAAATGGTGACATCTTGAAAAATGTTCATATTATTGAGGTGGACGTGCTAAGCTTCTTAAAACATATAAAGGTGGATGAATCTCTGCAACCTGATCAGGTGTACCCTTGAACTGTGGGAAGCTAGGGAATTGACTACTGGGCCCCTTGCTCAGATATGTGTATCATGGACAGCCACAGGCAATGTGTCAGAAGACTGGGGGTTGGCTAATGTGGTGCAGTATTTAAGAAAGGTGGTAAGGAAACACCAAGGAACTATAGACCAGTGAGTCTGACATCAGTGGTGAGCACTTTATTGGAGGGGATTCTGAGGGACAGGATTTAAATGTACTTGGAAAGGCAAGGACTGATTAGGGAGAGTCGACATAGCTTTGTGCATAGAAAATTGTGTCTCAATAACTTGACTGAGCTTTTTGAAGAAGTAACAGAGATGAATGATGAAGGCAGAGCGGTGGACCTGATCTATACTGGCTTCAGTCAGGCATTCAACAAGGTTCCTCATGGTAGACTGATTAGCAAGTTTGGATCATATGGGTTACAGGGAGAATGAGCCATTTGGATACCGAACTGCTCGAAGGTTGGAAACAGTCAGTGGTGATGAAGGGTTGTTTTTCAGACTGGAGGCGTGTGACCATTGATATACCACAAGGATTGGTGCTGGGTCCATTGCTTTTTGTCATTTATATAAATGATTTCAATGTGAACATAGGAGGCATAGTTAGTAAGTTTGCAGATGACACCAAAATTGGAGGTGATGTGGACAGCGAAAAATGTGATGCTTCTTTTCATCATTTGGCGCAGAATCTGAATTTCATATATCCATTGCCATTGTTAGTCTTCACTGTGCTCAGATGCACTGTGCCAAAATGTGATTGGAAGTCTTCAGCCCATGAAACTAGGAGGGTGATTACCCCCAGCATAGTTGAGCGCTGACTATTCACTCAAGTTGCTCCTGGAGCTGACTCTGTAACATCTGTTTCCCAATGGGTGAATTGTTCCTCTGTGCCTTTTTATGGGACACAGCTAGTTCCCTGGATGGACCATTACTGGTTCTCTACTGTTTAGTTGTCTGTCTAAGACAATGTGTGAAACTGATCATTTGAAAATCTCAATGTTACCATTGGAACTTGATTTCTAGCAACACCTATTTTACTCTATGATCAGGTGCATCAAATACCTCCTCGTTGAAAAGAAAATCCATAAATATTACACTGATAAGAATTATTGACAAGTTTTTATTAATATTTTTATTATTAATTAATTAAATGGCTCTTATAACATGGTGAAATCAGTATTTGAGCAACCTTAGTGTCTGTTATTTTTCCTCCTCTGTTTCAATATGAGATCAATCCAGCTGCATTTATAATTGGTCCAACCTGTAAAATTGTCATAGGCTTATGAAACTAAAAGTATTGGATTCATGGAAACCATTTAATCCATTTCCATTGAATTTCAAACAAAATTAAATGACTGCATTATAGAAGATAAATATATACATGCTAAGGATGTCATCATTAGGATTTTTTTGCTTATGTACTCGTCTTTGCTTTTATATCAAAGCCACGTATTACACCTGCCAACTTGTAAAGTGCTGAATGGATTTCATTCAGCTCAGCATTGGAGGTCGATTGCAGTTTTCTGCACAATTGGCCAAATCTTGGCAACCCCAGTTTGAGATTTTGACACTTCTCTGCTGTCTTTTGCAGCAGCACTGTTTAAAGACTGAAGGTGAAAATTAAAACAAGAGACCCATGAGTTTTGTGCAATATATTCACTCCAACGAAAAGGAGAAATATGATGAGAGGAACCCAACAGAGACCCACAATCTAAAGCCAATAAAATGACTATTTATTATTTCATGGATTGTGAGGATCGCTGTCAAATTCTGTGTTTATTGCCAATCGCTAATTGCCCTTGAGAAGGTGATGATGGGCTGTCTTCTGAAACTGTTGCAGTTCATAGGGTGATGTATTCTCTTGTACTATTAAGGGAGGAGTTCCAGGAATTTGAACTAGTCATGACACTGATATATTCCAAGGAAGGATGGCGTGTGGTTTGGCTGAGAACTTGCAGATGATAGTGTTCATGTTGATCTCCTAGCCTTGTCCTTCAAGGTGGTAGAGGCCGAGGATTTAGAAGTTGTCTTGGTCTGTTACTGTTGAGTCTCTCAACTTTAACAGACTAGCAACTCAAGACTGGGCATCCAGGAGGCACAGCAGGCTGTCAGCAGGGGCTGAATTATATTCAACCACAATCCGTAAACTCATGGCCTCGCATTTACCGCTTTTTAAAATCGCATCTTCAATGAAGGGTGCAAGATGGTGTGCCAGGAGCAGCAGCAACCAAGCATACCTAAAAGGTAGCTGTCAAGCTGGTGAAGATACAACACAGGACTACTTGCCAAATACTAGAAGTGGTAAGTGATGGACAGACCTAAGCACAATCCCAAAAGCAATTAATCATAACTAAGCTCTGCAATTCTAACAAATCTAGTTTTGAATGATGGCGGACTCATTAGAGCAGGAGATTCATAAAATATCCCCATCCTCAGTGATGGGAATTGGATGGGAACATTGCATCAGTGTCAAAGACAAGCTTCCTCTGCCAGAATTTCCAAGTGGATGATCCATCTTGGCCTTCTGAGGTCTCCAGCATTAGCCTTTAGCCAATTCCATTCCATGTAATGTTAAGAAACAGCTGAAGCCTTTAGCTACTGTATATCCTGACAATCTTCCAGCTAAAATACTGTAAACTTGTGCTCTGGAACTAGCCACACCCCTAGCCAATGTTTTCCAGAATGGTTGGCCTTTCCCTGGCAATGTGAAAAATTGCCCAAGCATGTCCTGTCTATGAAAAGCAGGACCGATCAAACCTGGCCAATTAGCAACTAATAAAATCTACTCTTGATTATTCGCAAAATGATGGAAGGAGTCATCAATACTTTCTAAACAAAGGCTTGCTCACTAACGCTCAGTTCATATTCCACCAGAGATCCTTAGATACTGACCTCATTACAACCTTGATCAAGTGGGTGGCACGGTGGCACAATGGTTAGCACTGCTGCCTCACAGCTCCAGAAACCTGGGTTCAATTCCCGCCTCAGGCGACTGACTGTGTGGAGTTTGCACGTTCTCCCCGTGTCTGCGTGGGTTTCCTCCGGGTGCTCTGGTTTCCTCCCACAGTCCAAAGATGTGCAGGTCAGGTGAATTGGCCATGCTAAATTGCCAGTAGCGTTAGGTAAAGGGTAAATGTAGGGGGTATGGGTGAGTAGTGCTTCGGCGGGGGGGGGTGTGGACTTGTTGGGCCGAAGGGCCTGTTTCCACACCGTAATGTAATCTAATCTAATCTATAAAACAAACAAAAGAACTGAATTTAAGCATGGAAGTGATGGTGACCGCCCTTGACATCAAGAAAACATTTGACCGAATGCTACATCAAGTAGCCCTGGAAAAACAGGTGTCAGTGGGAATTGGGGGAAATCTCTCCACTGGTTGGAATCATTTATGGCACAAAGGAAGATGGTTGCACTTGTTGAAGGTCACTATGGCAAGAGTGAGCGGCATGGTGGCACAGTGGTTAGCAATGCTGCCTCACAGTGCCAGAGACCTGGGTTCATCTCCTGCCTCAGGCGACTGACTGTGTGGAGTTTGCACATTCTCCCCGTGTCTGCGTGGGTTTCGTCCGGGGCTCCGGTTTCCTCCCACAGTCCAAAAATGTGCAGGTTAGGTGAATTGGCCATGCTAAATTGCCCGTAATGTTAGGGGTAAATGTAGGAGAATGGGTCTGGGTGGGTTGCGCTTCGGCGGGTCGGTGTGGACTTGTTGGGCCGAAGGGCCTGTTTCCACACTGTAAGTAATCTAAAAGAGTTCCTAGAGGTATGTCCGAGGCCCAAACATCTTCAGTTTATTCATCATTGACAATCCTTCGATTGTAGGGTCATAGCTAGAATGCTCACTGATGATTGCCCATAAGGTTCAGCCTCATTTGCAACTCAGCAGGTACTGAGGCAGTCCAGTCCAAATCCAACAAGACTTATACAAAATTCAAGCTTGTGCCGATACATAGCAGTTAGCATTCATGCCACGCAAGTGCCAAGCAATGACCATTATCTCCAAGACAGGAAAAAAAAACCCTTGACATTGTGGTGAAATTTATTTGCTGTATAGTCAAAATGACAACATTGTGACAATCGGAGGTATAGAGATTTTCAAGCATAACTCAGTATCTAGAGGAGTGCGACAGGGTCAGAACTGGAGCCACAATTATTTGCAGCATGTATTTATGACTTGAATGAGGGAGGCGAATGTGCTGCTATCAACTTTGTGGATGACACAAAAAACAGGTGGGAAGACAAGTGGGCAGGATGATATAAATATTCTTCAAAAGGATATAGTCAAGTTAAATGAGTGGGCAAAAAGTTGACAGATAGAATACTATGTGAGAAAATATGAGGTTATCCAATTTGGCAGGAGGTATAGAGGAGCTCAATATGATTGAATTTGAAAAAGATTGCAGAAAGCTGCAGCACGTAAGGATTTAGAAATCCTTACAGCATGAATCACAAAAAGCAACGGACAATTTCAGTGGATAACAGGCAAGGCAAATAAAATAGGCAAAAGTGAGGACTGCAGATGCTGGAAACCAGAGTTTAGATTAGAGTGGTGCTGGAAAAGCACAGCAGGTCAGGCAGCATCCGAGGAGAAGGAAAACCTGCACTTTTTCAGCACCACTCTAATCTAATCAAAGCAAATAAAATGCTGACCAAAGGGGATAGATTATAAAACTATGGAAAACTTGCTAAATTATACAAGACACTGGTCAGACTGCAATTGGAATACCGTGAACACTTTAGTCCTTAATCTAAAGAAAGATGTATTGGCATTGAAGGCAGCAGTGAGAGTGCAGGTTGATAAACTCAAAGGCAGTTTTTGCATGATACAGTAGAAAAACATTTGACTTCAGGGAAAATCCAGAAATATTGAAAGCTCAGAAAGTCATTTTCAAAAGGTATATTCAAACATTATTTTCAAGAAATCAGGTCACCTAAACTAAATGACTTGGTAAATTATCTGGGAAGTTAGTTGGTATGTTTGCAAAGTTGAATATTTTTGACACACAGAGAGAAAGACCAAGGGCCACACTCAGTTTCCATTTGAGAAGAACAGCTTCTTACCAACAGCTTCTTACCAGCACCACTCTAATCTAATCAAAGCAAATAAAATGCTGACCAAAGGGGATAGATTATAAAACTATGGAAAACTTGCTAAATTATACAAGACACTGGTCAGACTGCAATTGGAATACCGTGAACACTTTAGTCCTTAATCTTTAGTTTGTGGCAATCCAGGATTTCAGAATTGGGAAGAATGTTCAGTACTGCTTTAGCAGTTTCAGTAGTCAGGGCTGTTCTTAAGTTCGTTTAGAAAAGGTCAGTCCTATTGCAGATGTCTGGGTATATCGGGGAGAGATCGCAACAGAATGACATCTGGTGAATGTATAGAAAATTACCAGCAGGAAATGCTTGGAAGTTCATCAGTGGAGTGAGAAATTAGGAAGTTAAGATACAATGATATTTTACTGGGATTGAGTATCTGTCAAGGACATCATTAGGAAAAGGTTTGAACTTTTGAGCTTATTTTTATGTCAAGATTGTCATATATACAATTTCTTCTTGTGTATAATAAGCTGGCAATCTTTTATTAAATGAACAATGGTGGCCTTGTGTAAATCTGTTCAGTGACAGGTTACTATGGTAACCAAATGGCAAAAGTAAAATTTATGATCTATCAATCCAGGATTCACTCTGAGATTGGACTTGTCTAATATTACCATCAACTGGCATGATAACATGGAATTCAGGAAAAGCTTCTTTGTTGCTGTGTTGGCAGCAGTGGGAGTGGTTCCTATTGGGGGCTTGGCAGTGGTGGGTTCCTTTGCTTTAATGGTGATCCCAGGATTAAGCAGCTGCAATAGCGTAAGCCAGAATGCGGCACTGGCTACTTCAGGGTGAGCGTCTGGTTTGAGCACAGTTCAGGACCTGGCAGCTTCAGTGGTGGCTGCATTGCTGAAGTCGGCCCAGCATAGAGTCATGGCAGGGGCAATGTCATTGGAGGGAAGATGGCACGGAGAAATGGTGACACAGTGGCAGTGATGGTTGTGCGGCTCCAGGATCTGGCTGGGCCCGAGTACCTGATGGTGGAGGCAGAGGCATTCCAGCTGTGTGGGAGACTGGGGCACATGAGTGTTCACGGATTGAGGGATGGACTTTGTGGCGTTGTTTTTCTGGTAGTAAGGACTCATGGCACAGGCAGGGGAGTGATCTGAATGTTTCTTTTTCTAATTATTGTTTCTTTCATTTCTGCTTCTGTTTTTTTAATCCTGTCTTTTGAATACTAAGATGGCATTGGAGAATGGCAACTTTGTACACTTCTCACTGCACTCCTGTATTCCTGCATTCAAGTACATGTGACAAGAAAATCTAAATCTACATCGAGATCTAAATATGAGTCTAAATCTAGATCTATTAAGACAGTGGTGAGAATGTGAACTGTGCATTAAATTAAGTAGTTGGAATAAATAGCATACATGCATTTAAGGGGTAATTAGATAAGTGTGTGATGAAGAACAGAACAGAGGATTTGTTGATCAAGAAAAGAACTACAGATGCTGGATGTCTAAACCAAAAACAAAACTTGCTGGAGAAACACAACATCTTTGGAGAGAAAACAGCATTAATGTTTGAGATCCAGTGACACTTGAAAGGGTTGTTTTTGTTTGAGAAGGATTTGTTGATTGTGTGAAATGGTATAATGTAGGAAGTGGGTCCATGTGGTACACAAACACTGATACAGAGCAGTTATGCTGAAAATTTATTATATAGCTGCTCCTATTCCATATCCTTGTGGCACTTGGACGAGTTACAACATGCCTCTCCCCAGGTAGGGAAGAAAATATTTTAAAAATTAAAGCAAATGCTAAAATCTATCTAGAATAGCCTTCTACAATTCTATCAGCTAAATGATCCAATGGTAATGAAATTGTTTACTAATCATGGTTATCAATCAGATTATAATATATTTAGTCATGTCACAATGGTATTCAATTGGAATGGATTTCAGGAACCACATTAGGGTTCCCAAATGAGTGGACTATGATGTCTTCTAAGACTTCTAATTGGTGATTGAGAAGCTAGTGCACAAAGTAAATATGTAAACAGATAATGGAAAGGTGTAGGAACAACAGGGTGGTGGTGATAGGAGATTTTAATTTTCCCAACATTGACTGGGATTCACTGTGTGTTAGAGGTCTGGATGGAGCACAATTTGTAAGCAGCATCCAGGAGGATTTTCTAGAGCAGTATGTAAATAGTCCATCTCGGGAAGGCGCCATACTGGACCTGATGTTGGGAAATGAGCCCAGCCAGGTGGTTGAAGTTTCAGTTGGGGATTACTTTGGGAATAGTGATCACAATTTCATAAGTATTAGAATAGCCATGAACAAAAACGAGAGTGGCCCTAAAGGAAGAGTGCTAAATTGAGGGAAGGTTAACCAAATCAAAATTTGACATGAGCTGGGGAATGTAGATTGGGAGTACCTGTTTGAAGGTAAATTCACATTTGATATGTAGGAGGCTTTTAAAGAGAGGTTGGTTAGAGTTCAGGAGAGATATGTTCCTGTGAAAATGAGCGATAGAAATGGGAAGATTAGGGAACCATGGATGACAGGTGAAATTGTGAGACTAGCTAAGAGGAAAAAGGATGCATGCTTAAGATGACTGAAGACAGATGAAGCTTTGGAAAAATACCGGAATGTAGGACCAATCTGAAATGAGGAATTAAGAGGGCTAAAAGGAGTCATGAAATACCTTCAGCAAACAGGATTCAGGAAAATCCCAAAGCCTTTTATTCATATATAAGGAGCAAGAGGGTAACTAGAGAAGGGGTTGGCTCAAGGGCAAAGGAGGAAAGTTATGCATGGAGTTAGAGAAAATGGGTGAGATTCTTAATGAGTACTTTGCATCAGTATTCACGGAGGAGAGGGATATGATGGATGTTGAGGTTAGGGATGGATCTTTGATTACGCAATGTTAAGTGACCATAAGTAGGGAGGACGTATTGGGTATTCTAAAAGACATCAAAGTGGACAAGTCTCCAGGTCCGAATGGGATCTATCCCAGGTTACTGAGGGAAGTGAGAAAGGAAACAGCTGTGGCTTTAACCAATATCTTTTCAGCATCCTTGAACTCGAGTGAGGTCCCAGACAACTGGAGAATTGCTGATATCGTCCCCTTGTTTAAGAAAGGTAGCAGGGATAATTCATGTAATTACAAACCTGTGAGCCTGATGTCATTAGTAGGGAAGCTGCTGGAGAAGATACTGAGGGATAGGATGCATTCCCATTTGGAAGAAAATGGGCTTATCAGTGATAGACAACATGGTTTTGTGCAGGGAAGGTCATTCCTTACAAACCCACAGTGGCTCGGTGGTTAGCACTGCTGGTTCAATCCCAGCCTGGGGCGACTGTCTGTGTGGAGTTTGCACATTCTCCCTGTGTCTGCGTGGGTTTCCTCCGGGTGCTCAGGTTTCCTCCCACAGTCCAAAGATGTGTAGGTCAGGTGAATTGGCCATGTTAAATTGCCCATAATGTTAGGTACATTAGTCCGAGGAAAATGGGTCTGAGTGGGTTACTCTTCGGAGGGTCGGTATGGACTGGTTGGGCCGAAGGGCCCATTTCCACACTGTAGGAAATCTAATCTAATCTAATAGAATTCTTTGAAGAGGTGACAACGTTGATTGATGAGGGAAGGGATGTAGATGTCATAAACATGGACTTTAGTAAGGTATTTGATAAGGTTGCCCATGGTAGGCTGATGGAAAAGGTTAAGTCGTATGGCATCCAGGGTGTATTAGCTAGATGGATAGAGAACTGGCTGAGCAACAGGAAACAGAGAGTCGTGGTGGAAAGGAGTTTCTCAAAATATAGACCTGTGACCAGCAGTGTTCCACAGGGATCCATGTGGGAACCACTGTTGTTTATGATATACATAAATGATTTGGAGAAAGGTGTAGGTTGCCTTATTAGCAAGTTTTCAGATGACACTAAGATTGGTGGAGTCGCAGATAGTGAAAGGGACTGTCAGAGAACTCAGCAAAATATTGATAGATTGGAGAGTTGGGCAGAGAAGTGGCAGATGGAGTTAATCCAGGCAAATGCGAGGTGATGCATTTTGGAAAATCCAATTCAAGAGCAAACTATACAGTAAATGGAAGAGTCCTAGGGCAAACTGATGTACAGAGAGATCTGGGTGTTCAGGTCCATTGTTCCCTGAAGGTGGCAATGCAGGTCAGTTATAGTGGACAAGAAGGCATACAGCATGCTCTCTTTCATCGGAGTGGTATTGAGTACAAGAGTTAGCAGATCATGTTACAGCTGTATAAGACTTTTGTTCAGCCACATTCGGAATATTGCGTACAGTTCTGGTGGCCACATTACCAAAAGGATGTGGATGCTTTGGAGAGGGTGCAGAGGTGGTTCACTTGGATGTTGCCTGGTATGGAGGGTGCTAGCTATGAAGAGAGGTTGAATAGATTATGATTATTTTCATTAGCAAGATGGAGGTTTAAGGGGTCCTGATTGAGGTCTACAAAATCATGAGAAGTACAGACAGGGTGGATAGCAGGAAGCTTTTTCCCAGAGTAGGGGACTCAGTTACGAGGGGTCATGAGTTCAAAGTGAGAGGAGTAAAGTTTAGGGGAGGTATGCGTGGAAAGCTCTTCATGCAGAGGGTGTGGGTGCCTGGAACGCGTTGCCAGTGGTGGTGGTAGGGGTGGGAATGAGACTGTCATTTAAGAAGTATTTAGACTGATACATAAATAAGCAGGGAGCAAAGGGATACAGGCCCTTAGAAAATAGGTAGCAGGTTTAGATAGAAGATCTGGGTTGGTGCAGGCTTGGAGGGCTGAAGGGCCTGTTCCTGTGCTGTAATGTTCTTTGTTCTGTTCTTTGTTCTTTGTAAGCATTCCTTTATCTGGAGTTGTTCTAGTACAAATCAACCCTAATGATCATCTGCTGAAACAAATTACAATAGTATTAGGCATTTTTTTAAAGATTGCTGTGGCCTTCCTCCCCAATCCTAAAATCTCAAAGTGTTGTTATAATCTTCAAAGAGACCACCAAATTTTTTACACGATCTCGATATGGACGAGTAACTTTATCCCAGTCACTGAATAAAATTACATGATTCCATTGTTTTGAGCAAACGTAATGTATTTCATATTGTTCATATAAGCAAAACAATCCACAATGCTCTGTACTACAATTGTCCCCCCATATTCACGGGGTCTACATTCCAAGACCTATCACAAAAGCCTGAAACCGTGGACAGGAGTGAACTCATTCATTTAAATAGGAAATTTACCTTCCTGGAAGTCCCCTGGGTCCCTGGTTCTGGAACGTTCCCTGTAATATGTTTGGGCCGTGATAAACTATGGGTAACTGAAACCGTGGAAAATGATTCTGCAGATACGGCGGTCACCCTGTATTATATTTTTTAACATCCAGAATTAACATGTGGTAAATATGGTTTAACAAACAAACTGGGGTAGAACATCCCACAATATGCATCAAATAGCAGATGAGGTCAAGACAGATTTTATTGATTTCTCAGCAATTCACCCAGATATTTTGATGCTTTGGTTTACCGAATCTCACCAAACATTTGTCTCCTCAATAAGGGATTCTAATTGTTTACTTTCCAAGTACTATCTTTGAAACTATGTAAAAGTTGCTCTATCATGCACTGCCTCCAAGACTGCTCAACTTTAACTGGCAAACTCTCTTTTTCCTGTGAATACACTTCCTTAGATTCTCAAGGCTGCATTCAAGCCTCTAATCTTGACATAGTTCCAACACTTCTGCAGATAGCTAGACTCACTAAGCTGACATTGTCATGGCTTTCCCTGAATCTTTCTTACCTACACCGAGCAAATACTGCTTGTGGGTTTCTTTCACTCTCAGCTGCAATGAGCTATCAATGGCTCCCAAGTTGGCCTTTGAGCTATCTCTTCAAGATATTGGCAACTTTTTTATCACCTTCTCAGTTTCATCATGCCCTTCTTGAGTCATGACTGTCTAGGAACTAAAATCAATTATGCTGCATAAATACTCTTCCACCTGCTTCTAAGCAACTGATTGCTGGCAGCTTAATGGCAGCAACCTTCAGCATTGACTGAGTCTGACTAACGGCTAGAACTGACTGAACTTTGAATCAACTTTTAAACTAACTTGAGTGGCCTCTTAGAACGTACGTTCCTGCTACTGCTCCTGTGGAGGACTGAATGCAGCAGCCAGGAGTGGAATACCCTGTCCTTTGAATGCTAAAAGATGCACAGGTTTGCACAGCACTAATGCACACAAAAATATTGATTTAATCATGCTATCAAATATCTTTCCTTCCCAGAGATTCCTGATCTTAGTCCTGGTTTGACCTCCAATTCTCTTCTCAGCCCTTTTCTTGTGAGGACTTGACCTTCACTGGTGCTGATGTTGTCCATGTCCTGGCCATAACCACCGTAATGTTGATCCTAAATCAATCTGACCTGAATCTAAACTGTTGCTCCTGCCAAGTTTACTAATCAGTCCAGGCTCAATTTGCCCCATGTTCATTCATTTCTGCTCTGCTGCAGCAGAGGCGTGAACCTCTATCACTGACTGATGCATCTTCTATTCACATCAGAATGCAGTCCAAGCATAATCCCCGAAGATCTTTGAACACTGCCTCATGTGCCCAAGTTGAACATTGTCCTGAATGCTCATTTCATAGGCCAGCAGTTATAAGACCTGCTTTTTATAAATGAAAAAAAAAAGCCCAAGTACGAATCACACAATATCCTATGCCATTAAATATTGCAGTGTGGGCAATTGCAATATTGTAAGGATCTCCACACATTTACCACAGTAGAAGATAATGTTGAAAAATGGCTGTTTTATGAACTGAGTACTTTTGATTTAATCTTCATTGATGAATTGTAGAGGATTTGCTTTATCTTGTTACCATGAGCAGTGCTGCGTAAAGCAACAAATAACAGTTAGATGTCACCATTTTTTCCTCGCTAGATTTTCAACTGTTCTGGTCTTATTTGGTATGGAGGGTTTTGTGCAGGCATGATGAGCTGAATGGTTGTTTTTTAATGCTTTATTGTTGCCATAATTTTGAAAGAAGTCAATGAATCTCTTCTGTGTATTCCTGTGCATGGTTACTGAACATAAATCATTGCAGAATACATTACTAGGAGGGCAAGGTCCAAGTACAGCCCTAGATTTTCATAAATTTTGAAAAATATCAGTGCCTCTTGTATTTTATGATTAACAAATGATTTCCACTGCTCCCCCCATCTCACCACTCTCGTGCATATTTGAATTGATTACAGATCAGCAAATAGTTAATGACATCAACAAAAAGAAAGTGGAACTGTAAGCCTATTCAAGTGTGAAGTGCCCGAAACATGCCTGAACATGTTTCAGTGTGAAACAAGTGATAGAATGTTGGCTGTTCTCACAAGCTCATATTAAAAAAATGATTCAGTCAGACTGGAAAAATTATCTGACGTGGTACAGCATATGCAAAAGGCAAAAAAAACATACAACTGAATCTGTTGTTTTGTCAGCATATTGGCAAAGTTTCGCCCCATTTGGGGGCCCCAGCTCTATGAATACAAATTCTTATTGAAAGCAAAGATTGAAATTCCTGCTGCTTATGTGAGGAAATGATTCTCTCAAACTGCCTTGAAATTGATTTACACGGATGTGGGACAAAACACACCTTTGAAACAATTTTCAACAATTTATTTTTTCCTTTGCACCTTCCATATGATATCACCTTGAGCTTGTTGTTGAAGCTATAGTTTCTCTTCAGTTCCTGTGAGTCTTTGTAGTGAGGGTCAGCAGTTTAAATGTTCTTGAGGGGATACCACAGCTGAGCCTGGTACAGTCTTCTTGTCATTCACATGCTCAGCATAACAATGATTAGGAATGTGAACTTGTGTCAAGATGTGAGATCTGGCTGAGAACATCACAGAGTAGGGATTGAATGAGGATAAAAATTTGGACAGCCCCAGCCTGTATCATCAGATACACTCCCTGAGCCACTAATGATATAAAAAATATTGTGAAAGGATTCAATTATGGCAAAAAATTTGAAAGTTGCATGAGAGAAAAAAAAATACAAATATAATTTTGATAGCATCAGTCTTGATGAATACTGTTATTTTGAATTGTTTATAAATTTTCCACTATTTGGAATCAACTTTGTGGTTAGCAGAGCCAAAAGTTGTATTTGCAACACAACGATTTCGAAGAAAAATGAATCAGATGCATAAACAGAACTCATGAGCTGTGAGTTATGTTTTGGTGGTTGATTCCTGGGATGGATGGATATCTTATTCTTCTCTCTCTATAAGTTGCGATGAACATTGATGGTTAACATTTCTCTCCTCCAGCAATGGTCCATCGAATGGATGAGGCACTTAGTGAAACAGCAGTGCCATGTAGACGTCATGGCACACTGATTGTTAAGTCACAACACTCTCAGGGAAATATCAATTAACAAGAGACTTGACACCTCCTGTCCATGAGGTCTGCTTGTGGGGCGAGACTGTGTAAAAATGGTTTGACTATTCAAAGTAAAATAAAGTAATGAATGAAATGAAAATTGACACTGCCATGCTGTAAGCTCTATGCATCTTTTGATTAGACTTATCCTCTATTTGGAATCTGGGCTTTGTTCATGTCAATGCAAGTTCATTGCAATCTTGCAGGAAGAGTTTCCAAATTTCCTAGAGTGCTGAAAGTTTTAATGGAATAAAACATCACATGCAATATTTTATACTCCAGCTGCAATGTTGTCCAAGAATCCATGGCGACCTGCAAATGGATGATGGAAGATCAAAAAGCAGACGTATTTTGCACTAGATAAATGGAAATGGGCTCACAGTTCAGCTAAGCAGGACGTTGAACTAAATCATAATGATCAGCAATCATTAGCTTTCTTTTTCAGCCCACCCATTTTAACATTGTTAGATGCTTTGCATCTAATCTGATCTTATGTATTTACTGGATGAAAATCACAGATCGAGTTTTAAATGACTGAAGCAGCAGTTTCTAAGATGGCTGAACATTGGCATCATTATACCTCACAAATTTCAAAGCAATTAAAATGGATTAAGCATGTTTGCAAGAACCAATAAAAGATAGTTCTAAAAGGAATACGAGTGATCTACAATTCTTGGTCTATTTCCAGAATTCCTAGCCAGCATTTGGGTGCTGAACAAGCTATTAGACATAATAATTTCAGACAATAAACTCCGACTGAGAGAGGAACCCTTTTAACCATAATCCAAGCAAGCTGGACCTAGAATCCACTAGTTACAACCATATTTGTTTCACTGGTTAGTTGGATCGAGAGGACCACGTGTTAAGCCAACTAATTCTCTGATGTGTTCAAGAAGCTGTTTTTCTTGGGGCCACAAAAAGAACAAAGTGGAAAAGTTGCAGAAAGAACAGGATCCCTGAGTGAGATCTTTCTCCTCAGCAAGCTTCAAGTTTGTGCCCCATCTGCTGATAGATAATCCACTCACTGTAAACTGAGTTTTAAGAACTAATCCATAAGAATAGAGAAATCATCTGCCAACACATTAAATCCCTTTGACACTAAATCCAAAGGGAGCCATGAGCTCAGCCTAGAACCATTCAAGTCATCAGAGCTTTTGTCTTTCAGTGAATGACAAACACACTCCTTAGTCAGTTCTCCCACTCTGTAAGTTCTGTGTGTTTGTGCATGCGAATCTGGGTGCACACTTACTTACAGTTAAGTGCATTTTTTATTATTTTTTATAAGTTTGATTTAAGTACAGTAAACATAATTTTCTTTTTTTTCCTTGAAACACACAAGGAACACTGTGTCTTTCTTGGTTGCAGAATATAAATCATAAAAAATTCATTGAATGAACAAACATATACTTAAAAAATATTATGTTCAAATGAGGATTAGGAAGAGAGAGAAAACATTCCATCCCTCTGCATCTTATCACAACACAATGCCATGTTTTCAAAGGTAGGGATGTGTGTTTGTGTGCCTATGGTGTTAGGAGATTCTTTACCTTTATCACCCTCATCATAAATGTCACACCATCCTCCTGACTATCCAAAGCCTGTCCACCATCTTCAAGGTACAAGTCAGGAGTGTGATGGAATACTCCTCACTTGTGTGGATGAGTGCAGCACCAGCAAGAAGCTTGACACCATCCAGGACAAAGCAGCCCATTTGATTGGCACCATATCCACAAGCATCCACTCCCTCCACCATTGACACTTAGTAGCAGCTGTGTGTACTATCGACAAGATGCACGGCAGAAATTCACTACAGATATTTAGACAGCACCTTCCAAACCCACGAACACTTCCATCTTAAAGGATTATGTCAGAAGACATAACAGAACACCTTCAAGTTCATCTCCAAGCTACTCACCATCTTAACTTCAAAAATATCACCATTCCTTCACTATCACTGGTTGAAAATCCTGGAATTCTCTTTCTTATGGTGTTGTGGGTCAACTCACAGCAGTTGGACTGCAGTGGTTCAAGAAGGCAGTTCACCACCACCTTCTCAAGGGCAACTAGGGAGGCAATGAATGCTTGCCAGCTAATGATGCCCACATCTCACAAATTAATGAAAATAATAATAAAAATAAATGTACAAATCCTTCAAATCTGTGATGATTCTGATTGAGGATAGGACCGAAGCACCTTGGGATTCGTAATTATTGAAAGATGATCTTAAGATCCAGAAGAAGGAGGAATTTAGATTTGCTAGAATTGCAGCGGCTAACTGATCTGGTTATTTCTTAGATGTTGTGGTATTCTCATTTATCTACTGTTAAGGATTCTGGAAGCAGTGTTTTGAAATTTAGAGGGTCCACCCTCATCTTACCTTTAAATAATTGAATCATCATGCATTGAAATCATTCTGATCTCTGTCTGAACTTCAGTTCTGCTCTCAACGAGGTATTTGTCTAGCTTTTTGCTCATGGTGATGATTAAAGCAATATTAATTGATCCTTTGTGAGTCTCTTCCATATATTCCAGTTATTGGATGGTGGAGACAGTGGAGAAGACCCTTACAAATTTCATGTCTTGTTTGAGGTTTATTACTGCTAGTCCCTTTGAGTTCATTTTTTAGTGACAAGTCAAATATCTTTATTTACTTCGATGCCATCATTTATGGAGGGACAGATTCTTTATCTTCTTTGTTTTGTTAGATGAGTGCATTTAAAATCCCTACTTAAGAGCATATTTGAATAATTTGATCAATTTACTAAATTAAGCCCAAGAAGTATTTTGATAATTTACAATACAAAAGAAGACAATACATCTCTCTGTAATTCAGTGAGAATTATTTCTTATATTTCTCTTTCAAGGCTGCCCATTCTTCTGCTATGATTAATTTTGGTTCATTTAAGATGCAAGTTGTTGGTTTGCAATCTGGCTCTCTCTGTGGTTGTTGAACCAGCCACACTTTTCCTGTCAGTAAGGTTAGGTACCAACATACGAAGAAAAACTGAGCAGCTTTTCATAGAATCCTTGTCGTCTGAGAGCAGGCCATTCAGTCCATCAAGTCCGAAGAGCATCCTACCCTGCATTTGTTATGGCTGATGCAGCGAACTTGCTCATCTTTGGACTGTGGGAGGAAACCCACGCAGACACGAGAGGAATGTACAAACTCCACACAGGCAGTCGCCTGAAGCTGAAATCAAACCTCGATCCCTAGTGTTACAAAGCAGCACTGCTAACCACTGTGCCACCATGCTGCTCCTTTTGAGTTAGTGCAACAACCCACATGTTATACACATTGTTGGTCTGGTGCGCTTTGCTGACTGTAGCAAAAGTGTTGGCTGCATCACTTATTTTTGGCCTGCAACTGTGAATTCATGCTTGTATCTGTTTTCAAATAAGGATCCAGTGGTGAGATCCTTTTATTTGCTTGAAAGGTCCTTTCCTAAGGCTTTAGTTGGTAGAGAGACTATTTCTAATTCGATATTCTTTCAGAGCGTTCATCAGCAAAGTCACACCTAAATTCTTTGCTACAGCATCTGCTGACATATTTCTCAATAGAATTGATTAAATTACCAATAATCTTTAGTTGTCCAAATGGTTTTGATATTCAGGGCTGCTGATATGTAAATCTTCAATCAAGGATCTAAGCTTCTGTCAATGCAGTCTTGGAAGATTATATAAATAACCATAACTGCTGCTATGCTGTAGGCTTTGGCTCCAGCAGCATACTTTCACTCAGTGTGGTAAAACTGATGTTAGCTCCTTTAACAAAAGGATTATAAGAGGATAACAGCATTGAAGATTAAACTCATATTTATTACAGTTATATATATATATTTCCTGATATATACAAGTCCTTCTGCTGTAATATGTTTTTTGTTAATGCAAATTCACGATAACACGATGACACGATTGAAGAACTGGGGACACTGTTTCTAAAGCTTGAACTTTTAAAACGTGTATTGGCTGTAACACAATTACATTGCCAAGACTTTAAACATTGTTTCTAAAGCACAATCTTTCTATAACACGGGACTACACAAGAGCTCAATCATCGCGTTCTGGAAGAACTGACTGTAGCTGATGATATGCATTCTTGGCTGCTATGGGAGGCAAAGGAAGAGAGTGCTGGGACCCTGGCTGAGATATTTAATACTTTTCTGGCCACAGGTTAAGTGCTTGATGATTGGAGAATAGTTAATTGGTACCTTTGTTCAACAGGGCAGCAGGGATAGACCGGGTAATTATTGACCAGTTGGCCTGATGTTAATGATTGGAAAAGTATTGCAAGGAATTCTGAGAGACAGGATTAATCAACACTAGGAAACACACGGATTGATCAGGGATAGTCAGTATGGATTTGCTAAATAGAGATCCTGTCTGACTGATTTAATTGAGTTCTATTGAAAAGAGAAGTGCAGTAGATGTGGTTTACATGGACTTTAGTTAGGCCTTTGACATGGTCTCACATGGAAGGGTAGTCCAAAAGGTAAGAGCTAAAGGGATCCAAGACAAGTTAGATCCATAATTAGATTGCAACAACGAGATGAAAGATAAGAATGCTTTTATAATGGGAAGCTTGTGACTGGTGTGTACCTCAGGGATTGATGGTGGGACCCTTGCTGTTTGTTGCATATATTAATGTTTTTAATGTAAATGTAGAAAGTACAATTAATAAGTTTGCAGAAAGCATGAAAATTTGGGGCATTGTTGATAGTAAGGAAAATGGTCTCAGATGACAGTCTGATGTTGATCTGTTGGTAAATTGGGCAGAGCAATGGCAGATGGAATTTAATCCAAATACATGTGAGGTGATTCATTTTGAGAAGTAAAATAAGGGAAGGCTATACACAATGTATGGTTGCTCCCTAGGGAATGCTGAGGGACAAGGGGGCCCTGGAATACAGTCCATAGATCCCCGAAGATGTCAGCACGGGTAGATAGGTTGATGAAGAAAGCAAGCAGGATGCTTGCATTCATTTGCAAGGGCATAGACATTTTGTTAAAACTTTATAAAACATTTTAGCTAGACCACAGATAGAATACTGTGTGCAGTTCTGATTGCCATGTTATCAGAAGGATATGATTGCATTGGGGATTCCGGATGTTGCTTGTGATGAAGCATCTTGGCTATAAACTCCAAGGGTTAATTTTCCTTGGAGCAGAGGAAGCTGAGGGGAGGGGGAATCAGATTGAGGTGTACAAAATAATGTGAGGCGTAGGCAGAGTAGATTGTGAGAATCTTTTCCCCATGGCAAGTGTGTCAAAGACCAGAGGGCCTATGTTTAATGTGAGGAGTAAACGATTTAGAGGAGATGAAAGGTTTAGCTAGGAAGTGGTAGAAATATGGAATGTGCTGCCATAGAAGGTGGCAGAGGTAGGTACACTTGCAACATTTAAGAAGCATCTGGATGAATATTGAAAAGACTGGGAATAGAAGACTATGGACCAATTGCAGGTAAATGGGATTAATGTAGTCTGGTATTTGCTGGTCAGCATAGACTTGGTAGGCTGAAGGGCCTGTTTCCATGCTGTATGAGTCTGTGATTCTGTATATTCAAACATGCAGTTGCAGACTGAAATTAAACTACTTAATTATAAAGAATAGCATATTTTCAGCAACATGCAATGCTCCAAGTGGTCCCTGTTAAGATATATATTGGTATAAAAGCTGGGTGTGACTGATAGGGCTGCACCATGAACCATCCTGAAGGAAAACTGAGTTTAGACCAGTTGAAGGCCACAACCATATCTATCCTGCATAACAGTCTGCACTGGAGGGTCAACTGCAACAACTGGAAATCTAACCACAATTGTCCCTCAGTTTTGTTAGCTGACTTTGACTGCAGCGGGTTGAGATTTGCTCAGAGCAGTTAACTTGAGCCAGTGATTGACTAGCAGTCATTAAGCATGCTCCAGTCCTGTGTGCCAATTAATAGACTGTCCTGACTCAACACAGACCATCAGACAGACCCACTGTTTTCTATCGGCTTTGAGATCAGATAGAGTTTGTACCCCTTTGGCCCATGTGCTAGTTATCTATTCTTACCAGGTTTTGTGCGAGTTTGTAGGCAGACATTGTGGAATCATTGGGATGCCTCAGTGGTTGAAGACAGGCATTTCATGTCCTTGGGAGCAGACAGCTCAGGCGTGCTGATTGTAACACATTTGCTGAATGACCTGCCCCCTGAAATGGCCCAGCAAACCACTCAGTTCAAGGGCAATTAGCGATATGCAACAACCACTGGCTTGGCCCACATCCAATGAAAGGATATGTAATTCCAATTATCGATTTCAAGGGGTGAAAAAAAACACCCATTTCTATCTTAAAAATTCTTTCAAGCTGCATACATGCTCATTGTTTCATTTCTCACTGTTTCTAGACAAAGCAAAACTTCATTGACAATATCAATGACAATTATGAAGAACTTCCACACAAAGACACAAGAAATGGGAGGCATGTGACTGAGACCACAATCACTTGGATCCCCAATGCTGGTGCACTTCAAAGCTTCATAAGATTAGATTAGATTACATTACAGTGTGGAAACAGGCCCTTCAGCCCAACAAGTCTACACTGACCCGCCGAAGCGCAACCCACCCATACCCCTACATTTACCCCTTACCTATTACTACGGGCAATTTAGCATGGCCAATTTACTTTACCTGCACATCTGTGGACTGTGGGAGGAAACCAGAGCACCCGGAGGAAACCCACACAGACACGGGGAGAACGTGCAAACTCCACACAGTCAGTCGCTTGAGGCGGGAATTGAACCCGGGTCTCTGGCGCTGTGAGGCAGCAGTGCTAACCACTGTGCCACCGTGCCGCCCACCTAACTTCCATTTGACATTGAAAAGTGCAGGAACCCTCACTTGGTGCAAAATACCTGATCTGCTGATCCTGGTTATAGTCACTGTCGGCCTCGTCTGTCTATTTCCACACTGATGCAGGTTTCTTAAAGAAAGGTATAGATATTAGGAAAGCAATGGCTAGTAAACAATACTTCTACCTGAGTTTACGCAGCTGGTGTTAACAAAAGAAAGTGCCCATGAATAAGCTGGAGAGGAAAAGGAACTGGTAGAAGTGGTGGTCCTGAATGGAGGAGCCCCCAACTTGACTACACATGATTGCCCACACTCACTTCTTACTTATCCTCATCCACTCACTCACCGTCACTCATTCACTCAAACTTACCTGTTAACTCACCATCACCCACTCAGTCATTCCTTAACCCAATCACTCACTATCCTGACTCACTCATCCACCTCATTCACTCACCCTCAGTCATCTATCCACACTCATCCAGTAACCCACCCTCACTTGGTCCCTCCCAGTAACTTGTTCTCTTCACTTTTTACCCTCACGTGTACATCCACCTCAATCCAAACTCATTCACCACCCATACATGGCCCTCGCTCACTCCAGTACCAATCAGCCCACACTCTCCACCCACCTTTCCTCATTCACTTCAATCCTCACACATCTGCTCACTCTCACTCATTCACCTGCACACATTCCCTCATTCCCTTATTTACCGAACAGGTGGGAAAATGACCAAGAGTGAGGTTTGCAGCCGGGTGCCCTTGCGTTTGGAACGCTCATCAGAGACACAGGCAGAGAATGGAAAAAGTGGGCATCAAGCCTGAGAACTGGTAGCGATCTTGGTGAAGGTGAATACAGTGGTAGACAAAGGAGTCATTTCAAAGGACGGAGAGCCTTACCAACTCCATCACCTAAACTGCACCCAGTAAAACCTTGCCCACGGTTCCAGGTCAATAGCTTTTGGTCATTTGTCAGAATTGGAAAAGTGTTAGAGAAAAAAAAGGTTGTAAACAAGGACAGAGGTAGCAAACGACTGGATGGGGGCTGCTGAAGAACAAAAGCAGACATCTGTGATGAATGCAAGAAGGAGATTAAATGACAATTAGTGTGAGGAGATGATAATTGAACATGGTACAAAGCAAACGAGAGAAAAAAATAGCAGAATCTTCACAAACTTTCACAGTAGAAAAAAGCAAGGGCCCTGTGATCTGAATCTGTTGAACCCAAGGTTACCTCTGGAAGGCTGTGAAGTACCCAATGGAAAGCTCAGTTGCTGCTCCTTGACATGATGTTGAACTTCATTGCGACTGTGTAAGAGGCTGAGGACAGACACATTGTTGAGATTTCAGTGAGCTGCATAATAATGACAGATTAGAAATGCAGGGTCATGTCTGTGGAGATATTGTGGGAAATGATCCCCCAGCTTGTATTTTGGTCTCATTCACAGTATCAGCAGCAAAAGCAGTATTTCACCTGGAAGGAATATTGATGGCCCAAACTGCTGAAGAACCTGGATGTAAAAGGGCAGCAGGTGTGTACCGTGAGAAGGTGTGTGGAAAAGGGAAGAAGAATTGGGGATTGAGGAAAGAGTGTCACAGAGGAGAAGATCTTTTAGAATACTGAAAAGGGAGACAAGGGCAAGATGGATTTAGTGGTACTCTTAAATGAATGGAGGGGTTGATGGGGTGAAAGGGGATTTTGCTTTTGCAATAGCAGTTCATGTTGGAAATTAGGCCTGAGAGGGTGTATCACATGTCTGTAAAAGTGTAGAGGCAGCTGCCATAAAATAGGGAACATGAAGTGCTGCTTTTGATTACACAGCAGTCACATATTTATATTGTGGAAGCCTTTTTAATTCACATGGAGTCATGAGAGGGAATTCCTGAAGCATATGGGTGTAATGAATATGGTCCATGATTTTTTTGGAAGTCTGTGATCTGGAGCCCCATTCTGCCTTTTGCTGTTATCCATTGGGGGAAAGTGATTAAAGTGTTTGCTCTTGTAAACACGATATCAGTCATCTGCTTAATGCAAACCCAGCCTGCAGACTGATTGGTGCTACTGATTCCCCAGTGGAAGGGATTGGAGGCAAAGGTCTTATCTGCTGCCATTGGCCTGACTGCACCAGGCAATGCCGGGCCAACTGTGGGACTCGATACAAGACGAAAGTCAGCCTCACTGGATCGTGAGGCAGCTGCAGTCTGCATTACACATTGCTCTGCAGAAGATTTATTGGTTCAATTTCCCCTGATGAACTTTGATTCAAATATATTGAAAGAGACACATTTTATGTATTGCAGGAGGCAACACAGTCTCTGGGCCAGCCTCTCTCTCTCGAGTCATTCAGTGTTCTTACAAGCATCAATTCTAAGGAAAGTGCAGGTATTTTATCCCAATACTGTAGACCTGTTTGGGATGACAAAGATTCTCTACAACCTTCCCTTCTTCCAGGTAGTCTCACTGCAGCTGTGGATGAACATGCTTTTTCCATCTTTTTGTTTTTAACCCTCTTCCTCCAGGCAGAATTAAACCATCAGAACAATCCTCTTCCTCCAGGCAGAATTAAACCATCAGAACAATCCTCTTGGAGTGAAAAAAAGTGTGTTGACCTGACCCCCAAACCCTTGCCAAGCCTCTGCAGCATTTGAAGTGAGAGGAACTAAGGATCCCTTTCAGTAGTTGGCTGTCTTTTGAAATATATTGCTCATAATTTGTGCACAGTGCTGATTGGCTTCAAGATTATGTTGGAGTCTTAATTTGTACATTAATTCCTTAATTCAATATTTTAAGTATATCGCTTATTTTTGGCTTGTTGCAGGTTGTAGTTGAATACATTCTACTACAACTCATGGTCCACACTGTCCTGTTTAGTGCTGCAAAATCTATTCAGCACTGTTGTATGTTCCACATAGTATAACAGGCGGTGCATTTCTTATGGTGATTGGAATGAGGTCAGCCAGGTGGATCTCATAGAATATGAGTTCCCTGATTTGGGGCTGTAAACCTGGTATAATCACAAAGACCTGACTAATGTAAATAGGAGTGTAAGAGGTTGTGTTCACTCTAGGAGTCAGCTCTGAGCCAGCTGGGTCAGTGTCATGTACTGTGCATGCATAAACCAATCTTCCTGGAGTTAGATGAGAGAAAAACATATCCATAAAGAAATTTGCTTTCAACAGTCATCTTTGAGTTGGGGTAAGCATTTCTGGCATCATATTGCCATTTGGGAAGCTTGACTCATTCAATTCTGCCATCAAGGACCGGGCCCAGTATGTGGAACGAATACATTTTTTTTCCCAGGCAAATGACATTAAGGCAGACAAAAAGCAGCAAGTAATTCTCCTAACAGCTTGTGGACCTGCAGCTTTTTCAGTTATTAAAAGCTCAACTTTCCCTGAGACGCCAGATATTAAAATCATTCAAGAGATGACAGATTTAGCTCAGGGATATTACGATCCCAAACATCCTCTAATTCTGAGGTGCTATCAGTTTTACTTGAGAGCCAGGGAAATCTGTATTGGAATTTTTGACGAGGTTAAGATGACTGGCAGAAGGATGTGATTTTTGTTTAATCCGAGAGAAGTGCTGAGTGACAGTTTGGAATGTGGGATTAGTGAGGTAACCATGCAAAACCCAACTGGTCTTCAAACAGGCACTCCAACTGGCTTTGTCATTATATAATGCAGCATGCGTGATACAGGTTATCTGATGGAAGTGGACACCCTCTGCAGTCCGACTGAAATTGGGAGACAGCACCTGAATGAAGGCAATTGCATAGCCTCACTCAGGGCATGTCCTGAACAGAAGGACTCTAGGTTACCAATAGCAAAACCCCAAAGCAAAGCCAAGCTTTGGCCAAACGGTTAAAATTTTCACAAGCACCTGAGCCAGCAGGCCATTGTAATTCGTGCCAGTATGCGGACTCAAGACAGTAAAAGAGTCTCACTGGGCCTTAATTGAGTAAGAGAGCTTATGGGTTGGTATCAAGGAGAGTGCACATCCTGGAAAGCCCACCTACCGCTGGTATGGAACAGGTAAATTGATTAGCAACATCCATATGAGAACAAATCACTATAAACATCTAGTTAATTGGTCACCCAGTTCTAATGGAGGTAGACACCAGCATGGCTGTATCAGTGATTATGGAACCAGTCTGTACCAAATTCACTTTGGACTCCAACCCTTAAGTTTGCCTTAAGTAATCCTAAAGACTTTGGCCAGACTGAGAACCTAGACTGGGAAGCCTCTACAGATTAAGGTTACAACTTCAGTTTACTCTGTTATGAGAAAGAGCTGGTTCGTTATCACTGATTACAGTAAAAGGCTCTGGTCCAAGTTTGATGGGATGAAATTGGTTGAGAAAGATTCAACTTTCTGGTCAGAAAATGGTTCCCTGAATGAAGTCCTAATTAGAAACCTGGAAGTCTTTCATGAAGCTCTAGGGACTATCAAAGGAGTCAAGGCCAAATTACATGTTGACCAAAAAGCAATTCCACAAATCTGCAAGGCCTGCCCAGTACCTTTTGCTTTATGGGCAAAAGTAGAGGCAGAAATCAAGAGGCTGAAAAGCGAAGGAATCAGCAAACCAGTCCAGTTTGTGAGGCGGGCAACACGGGTCGTACTGATTGTGAAAACCGACAGGTCGGTTATTCTTTGTGAGGGTTTCAAACAAACAGTAAACTGCTTCCCACAGCTGGATAAATATCCAATCTCTCACATGGAGGACTTACATGCTAATCTGATGGGTGGGCTGTCCATTAAGAAGCTGGACATGACCCATGCCCTACCTACAATTGAGGATTCCCAGACGTATACTGCAATTAATTCTCCTAAGGGTTTGTGCTAATATACAAAACTGCCATTTGATGTATTGTAAGCCTGTGCAATTTTTCAGCAGATGCTGGAGAACATTTTAAAAGGTCTACCCTAGGTTGCCATTATTGGAATGATGTGCTAATAACCAGAGAGAGATGTAAAGAGCATTTAGAAAGCTTAGACATAATGCCTAAACATTTATCCCAGGCAAGTGTATGCTATGGGAGGGAGAAATGTATGTTCCAGGCACTCCAATTGTCCTACTTGCCTACAGATTTGATAAAGTGAGGATGATCAAAGGTGCCCTGGCTCCCACCTCTGGACCAGAACTTAGATCTTTCCTTCGGTCATTGAAGTATTATGAAGAATTCAGACATAATCTGACCTCCATCCTGCCACCCATAAAACTGCTAATGAGAAAGAGTCAGCCTTGGAAATGGTTTCATAGCCAAGATGTAGCCTTGAGAGAAGTGAACAAGTAGCTATCATCAACTAAGGTGTTGGCACACAACAATCCCAGCTGAGATGTGGTGCTGACATATGATGCCTCCCCGTATGGTATTGGGGCAGAGTTAGCTCTCCGGCCTCCCAATGGAGAAGAACGTCTTATACCATATGCTTCCCAGAATTTGGCTGATGCCAAACTAAGGTATGCCCAGATAGAGAAGGCATGTCCGGGCAGTGGATGAGGGAGAAGAGGTGAATAGTGTGCAGCAGCAGTTTATACAGGGCCCGCCGTGATACTTCCTTAAAAGGGACAAAACTAAAATTCTGGAGGTTGTGGGGCACAGGTTCCCAGGGGAAGTACGGGACCTTGGGGCCAATGTGAAATTCCATCTGGGCAGGGGTGAGCGCAGATGGGATTCCACCGCACACCTGAACATCCTCCAAATGGTGCACTATGTCAGGTCCAAGCACTGTTGTTTCAAGGTGTTGAATGGCAGTGGTGACAACCCAGACTTCCACTGCTGCTCTGCTAGTATTGAGCTTTTATTTTGAGTGCCTACAATTACCAGTTGAAACACCCATCCAGGAGGCCAAGTGGCAAGCGCAGATGCACTGAGCTGCCTCCCCCTGGTGGATACTCCACTGGTGCCACCACTGGAAGAGTCCTTTCTGGTTTTAAACTTTTTGGACACCCTCCTGTCGCTGCTGACAGTATCAGACATTGGACAAAAAAAAGATCCAGTCCTGGCAAAAGTAAAACAGCTGGTGGTGATGGAGGAAATAAAAGAACTATCACAACCAGGATTGAAACCTTTTTGGACCTGGCAAGAACGGATCACCATAGAAGATGGCATTGTATTATGGGGAGGAAGAGTGATTGTTCTGATCAAAGGTCACCACCAGAAACTGACTGAACTCTACCAGGTCATCCAGGGGTTTCCAAAATGATGATGTCGGCAAGAAGTTATGTCTGGTGGCCAGGATTGGATGCAGACATAGCCGTTTTAGTGGGGTAATGCCCAGAGTGCCAACAAGGACAAACATTACCACCAGCAGCTCCCTCACATTCATAGGAATGGCTGGGTAAACACTGAACATGTCAACTATGCCAGTCCTTGCATGGGCTCTATGTTCATCGTCACTGGGGACACCCATTGAAAGTGGTTGGATATGCATAGAGTTCATTCATCAAACACAGTGATGATGATTGAAAAGAAGTACACGGACTCACGGCAGTGTCAATTACAGAGAACGGGCCAACATTTCCCAACAGGGAGTTTCAGTATTTCCTTAAGTTGAACAGTATTCAGGTCCATACTATTCATCATCCAATGCTCTGATGGAAAGAACCGGCCAAACTTTGAAGGCAGGCTTAAAGAAACAGCCAACGGCTTCACTCGATACCAAACCATCCTGGTTCCTGTTTGATTATAGGACCATCCCTCGTGCAACAACAGCGATAGCTCCAGCTGAGTTGTTGATGGGAAGAAGACTTCATGCCAGGCTAACCCTGCTCTTCTTGGACCTGGGGGCAGGGTGAAGTGGCCTCAGGAACACTAATACCAGAGACAAGACTCCTCTAAACACGAGAGATGGTTTACTTCAGGGGAATAAATTTGGTGTTGAAACCATGGAAATGGTTCTGTCTGGTTAAGAGGCATGGTCGCCATAAAGTCAGGTGACTTGGCGGTTGAGGGCTTATGCCTGAAACATCGATTCTCCTGCTTCTGACGTGCTGCCTAACCTGCTGTGCTTTTCCAGCACTACACTCTCATTCCTGACCAAGCACCTGGACTACATGACAGATGCGAACTCGCAAATGGGGCAGGAGCTAAACATACTCAGCCCCTCAGAACATCTGGCAAACCTGTCAGAAGCCGCGGGTGCTCCCTTCCACCTAGCATTGAAGAAACCTCTGGATGAGAGGGACATTGCAGGTGTCTCAGCCTTGGCTCCATTACCATCTGAAGAAGATGAACTTCAGCCGAGATGCCTCGAGCACAAGAGCCATGATATGGTTCAGTTCACGTAGCCGTATCTGAGGCAGAGTCGGAGGAACCAGAGCTGGTGCAAAACACCCCAGGAGAAGCAGCTAGAAAATGAATGAGCCTATTCCCCAGGACTCAGGGGAATGGATATAGTGATTGTAACGTGGACAGCCAGGTGGATCTCATAGAATGTGAGCTCCCTGATGAACCCTGGCTAACAGAGATAAACAAGAGTTCTGTACACTCTAATTGCCAGCTCTGAGTGAGTTGGGTCAGTGTCATGTACCGTACACGTGTAAATAAAAGACTACTTAGTGACAGGGTACCGGCCTGCGTGGAGTTATTTCAGTGAGAGTTTTCCTCCGAAAGGATGGCATGGTGATTGCTTCTACCATTCCTGCCTTGGATAGAAGTATCTGCGACAGATGGGTTGGTGAGGGCAAGATCATATCGGTTTTTCTGCTCTTGCTGGTTTTTTTTTCACAGCCTATTACAGATCTAATAATGCACCTGCTTGGTTCAGCTAACTGATTTGATCAACAGTTAATGCAGCTTTGGTGATGGACATTGAGGTCCCCATGCAGAGCACATTCTGTACCCTTGCTACTCTCAGAGCTTCTTCTGGAAGGGAGTGCTGAGTCATGAGTGATTCCTCAGAGGAGTAGGTAGTGATGAACAAGAAATTTCTTGGTCCATGTTTGAACTGATGGTAGGCTAACTTAAGGATCTCGGTTAAATGGTGAGGATTTCCAGGGACTCCACTGAACCACTCTTGTAGATCAGTTCTTCCGGTAAATAGAACATAACAGGAGTGGGGAGGAAGGAGTCTGGGATATTGGCTGGTGAGTATATCAGATTATTTCTTAACTAGCATTTGGCTGATGAACTCATGCCTCTCGATTGCCCCCTTCAGTAACTAGCCATACTACTTCCATTCTTGTCTTTTAAATGATCATGTCATAGTTTGAGAGGACATAGCCATTGTCAATCCGTTTGGTAAAGCTCATTCTTATCAAAATCTTACTGTACTTTGATATCACTAACTGCTGTGAATGGCTGTTCACCATTCCTAAGTTATTCATCTTGCACCTGAAATTCACAAAGTATAATTTAGTCAATCTAATCTGAAAATTTCAGTAATGAATGATAAACACCATTTCCACTGGTAGGAGAGTCAGAAACCTTACTGTATCAATTGAAGAAAATTGACAAAGATCTAGAAGGGTAATAAGATATTTTTAGGTTATGCTTTGGTCTGTTCATAAGAGCTGATATGTACTTCCTGTAAGGATAGCTTAAGCAGGATAACTTTCAAAATGGAATTGGGAATATACTGAAAAAGGAAAAATTTGCAAAATTGAGGGGTAAGAGTGAATAAGTGGGGCAAGTAGATGGGTGTTACAAAGAGCCAGTCATTACACAATAGATTAAATGGCCTTTTGTACTGTCTAATTGCTGAGACTCATACTTCTCATATCTGTCACATGATACTGTAATGTGGATTTATCTGACTGACCTTTTTAAAAAATCTTTTACACAAAATAAATAGCATTGCTGCTGCCATAGAAAGGAATTTCAGGCATATCATCTAATCAAAACTGATGCATCTACACCTAAGTAACATTTTGCTTCATAGCTACCTTAGATGCAAAGTTAAAATGAAACATTTATATCCATATGGTGGGACTTGAACTCATGATAGTATTTTTTAAAATCTTGCTTCTGTGCCTGTGGTTTATTATTGAGAATTATTTCACTCATTGAGCAAACACATGCCTAACTATAGGCATAATGCAGAAAATTGGAAGACTATTCAAGTTGTGCTATGTGAGTATGTGGAAAGTAAATTTCAAAACATCCAGATGAGGAAAAGCATTTGAAAATTAGAATCTATTAAATTGTCAAATTTAATATGAATGGTGCATTTTACACTTGATATGGTATGAAATTTATGTGCAGATGGTCTGACGGTCTTGTGATAAATAGTAATAGATACCTTGGAGTCAGTGTCAAATTATAGGTTAATTTTGAATTCTTAATGACAAATTCAATTGCTCAATCTTTGACATTGAAGATAGCTATTGTAATTGATGTAAATTCCAGGAACTAAGTTACTGGTTACTATTTTTTGCCAAATTGTTTTGCCTTTGTAAAAAAAAAACGATGTCTGGAGTGCAATTCACTAGAAAGAAAATTTTATTCAACGTCAGGTTCCAGTACATTGAGAACTTGCATTCCATACTTTAAACTTCTGAACATAAACAGCCTGTCAAGATAGCTGCAGAAAAGAAAATGTGATCTTTGGTATATTAAGTTCTAGGCAATCCTGAATCTCAAGCAAATTCCAATTTAAAAATGGATATTTACAGCCTTTAGGGAATTCACACATCCCTCAGTTTGAGGCTGGGTACATCTTCAGTTGTCAAATGAAAACACAGAGAGCAGAAAACGACTCTTCCAAACTGGGACCATTCTACATCTGTGCTGAAGTAACATCTAATGCAAAACACTGGGTCGTGCTCCTGATGTCATAAGTAAGCTATAATATGTTGGGCAAGCAACCTTCAAAATTGTGAACTTAACTACCATCTATAAAATAGCAATAAATCTGGTATTTGTCATATTAATGCAACTTGTCTAATAATCAGTCCTCGTCAGGGATTGATTAACTCCATGGGTTAGTTTCTTTTAAATAACAAAACACATTATGAGTTCTGAAACAGACATGACAGCAATATGACCAGTTTCTTTGTGGGCGATAGTGTTGGTAGGGTTTTGCAGAT
This sequence comes from Chiloscyllium plagiosum, assembly GCF_037043375.1. Classification (NCBI taxonomy): domain Eukaryota; kingdom Metazoa; phylum Chordata; class Chondrichthyes; order Orectolobiformes; family Hemiscylliidae; genus Chiloscyllium; species Chiloscyllium plagiosum. The sequence goes on along the minus strand of NW_028270159.1, from coordinate 36,322,210 downwards.
CACTGCATAATGAGATTCAGGATCTCACAAAGGATTGTTTTAAAACACATGAGATATTGGTGGCATGGTGGCTAAGGATTTAGCACTGCTGCTTCATAGTGCCAAAGACCTGGATTCAGTTCCAGCCTGGGCCAACTGACTGTGTGGAGTTTGCACATTCTCCGTGTCTGGGTGCTCTGGTTTCCTCCCACACTTCAAAACAGTGCCGGCTAGGTGAATTGGCCGTGCAAAATTGCCCATAGTGTGCAGGGATGTGTAGGCTAGGTGCATTAGTCAGGGGAAATGAAGATTAGATTAGATTAGATTACATTACAGTGTGGAAACAGGCCCTTCGGCCCAACAAGTCCACACCGACCCGCCGAAGCGCAACCCACTCGTACCCCTACATTTACCCCGTACCTAACACTACGGGCAATTTAGCATGGCTAATTCACCTTACCTGCACATCTTTCGACTGTGGGAGGAAACCGGAGCACCCGGAGGAAACCCACGCAGACACGGGGAGAACGTGCAACAGTCAGTTGCCTGAGGCGGGAATTGAACCCGGGTTTCTAGCACTGTGAGGCAGCAGTGCTAACCACTGTGCCACTGTGTCGCCCACAAACAGAGTCGGGGAATGAGGCTGGGTGGGATACTCTTTGGAAGGTTGGTGTGGACTTGTTGGGACCATTGGCCTGTTTCCACACTGTAGAGATTTGATGATTAATAATGCAAGATTTTTGACAGGACATACAGAGCATTGCTTTGAATAGCCTGCAGCCAATTGACACTACTGCTGCCTTCCAGGAAAGTAGTCTCACCTGATAACCCATTGCAGTGCTCACAATCATCCATCACCTCTGTTCATATGTTTTTGAACAACCAGTCCAGAGATGTTGTGATGCCTTTCTGAAGCAGGTGGGATTTGAACCCCAATTCTTGGCCTTGAAGAAGGGATGCCATCACTGTGCCACAAAGAATCCACTGTTTGTAACTTGTTTTACAAACACCTAACAATCTGCATGTAATTTGTCTGTCTGTCTTTCTCCTGACATACATAAACCATTAAAAACAAGAATGATGTGAGTGTAACAAAACTGAAAGTAACTAACCTCCCCTAGCATTTGCGAGGTAAACAAAAACAGAAGGTATCCAAGTGAACCAAAATATGATGATTGTTATTTTTAAAGATTATTTTCTGGGTGCTGTGGCATGGTGCTGCCCACTCTTTGTATTCCATTGCAATGCAGACAGAGACGGCTGCAGTGATTGTCTTCTTGCCATCAATAACATCGGTGAGACTCCTCTGTATAACCTCAGCTGTGAATGCCCAGTTGTAGAGGAAAACTCCTGTGAAGTGGCAGGAGTATAATCTGTCCCCGCTGTACTAGACAGAGATTAAATGTCTGGATGAGGGAAGGAGGAAAGTCTGGCCCCTTCAGAATAACCATGAGAGGTTCTTCCAAGTGGTGTCTGCTTCCCAACCCCTGCCAGGACGTCCCTTTGTACCTCCCTCCTCTTCAGAAAGGAATGAGGAGATGAATGCCAATCCAGGTGCCTAACCTCCTGGCTCTGGGACCCCTGTGCATGCAGTCAGTCAGTAGAGTGCAGTATACTACGTATCCCCATGATTGCTTTTGCAATTAGTTGGGCTCGCCCCTTTAAGATTGTCACCAGCCTGTCATGGGTGGAAACTGAAACCTATGTGTTCGGAATGCTCTTTGCTCAGATAGAGACTCCAGTGTCAGAACACATTGCCATTGATCAGTCTTTCACATTTCCACACTCAGTGTGCTGCACATCCAGCGTCTACCAGCCTATAGATGATCCTAGAGGTTTCTCAGCTAACTGGGACACAGCATCTTAATCATGTCCAAAAATCCTTTGACTGCCAGAGACCTGCTCTATCTCTCTCTCTTTGGCATCTATTAAGTGATTAGGTGACTGTGAAATGCTCTTACCAACTTGGAGATCCCAATATGTCTCTATTGAAACTTTGCTGAGCTGCCAGTATTGAGAAAGGATATGCTCCAATGCACTATCCTTCTGAGAGCTTACATGGGATCCTTGTTGGAGTTGACCAATGAAGCATTGGAGGGTTGACCAGCATAGGAGATATAAAGACAAAGAGCGTTTGGTATATAGTCCAAATTCATGGTAGTTGCAAGTGCAGAACATTCCACAATGGAGCACTTGAAATGACATTGAGATCTCTCTAAGAGTTTACAATGTCCAAATTATGTTGTGTACGTACTCTTAAATCTCTACCGCATTACAGTCCTTAGGATTCAGAACTGAACAAACTTCTCCTCTTGAGCTCCTTTGCATGACAGTCTGTCAGCAGCAGATAATGTGTTGGAGGGTGATGGAGTGGAAGGACAGACTGGAGTTAGTGTGGTAGTGTGCAAGGATGGGGAAAGTGGGAGGTGAGGGGCAATTGATAATTCCTTTCATGAAAGAGTGAAAGCACAAAAAACAGTTTTAAATAATTGGTTAAATACGTTGTGCATTGTCTAATTTTTACGTATGATTCAAGTGCTAAAAGCAGTTCAAAGAAGATTCCCTCGCTTCATTCCTGGAACAAAGGTTTTATGAAGAAACATTGAAGAAGTTAGGTCTATACCTTGTTGAATGAGACATAATCTTATTGAAACATCTAAGATGTGAAGGGATCTTGACATGGTGAATACGAGGAGGGAGTTTCCTCTTGTTTGAGAAACAAGAACAAGAGGACATATTTTAAGGTTCAGAGGTGCACCTTTTAAGTCAGAAATGAGGAGAAATGTCCTGCCAGAGGGTCTTAGTCTATGGAATTCAAACTTCTCCAGAAAGCAGAGGACACTAGATAATTAAGTTTATTCAAGGTTAAATTAGACATTAGGTTTTTATTAGTAAAAAAAGGGTATCAAGGATTATAGGAAGCAAATCAGAAAGTGATATTGAGGCCACAACCATGTCGTCCACAATCTTATTGAATGTAGAATGGGTTTGGAGAACTGAAAGACTTACACTTGATCCTAAATCCTTTAAATGGTGTAGGGCACTCACAGGGAGGTTGGACAAGCATCTGAGGGAGAAGATGATTATGATGGTAGGTTTATACAAGGAAATATGGAAAGTACTTAAGTGGAGTATAAACACTAGCATGTACTCATTGGTCTGGATGGTCATTGTCAGTGATGGATATCCTATAAACTGTAACTTACAAATTTGTATTTGCAAATTCTGCAAATCATACTAAATTATTGAAATTTCAGCTATTGAGATAAAAAGGACAATCACAATTTGTTCAAAGAGGTGTTTGAAGGAAAATGAACTAATTCAAGTGTTTTACTTCATTGGTACGCTCATCACTATTTTGTAAGCATCTTGTGGTATTCCATTACAAATATAGTTATCTGCTTTCTTTGTCATCAACCAGTATTTTCCCACCCACTGAATTGTAAATTCATCTTTCAATAATAATGTATTCAAACCATCAGGCCTAAATGTGATTCTAAATTTACACATCACATGTGCTGTAAATATGAGTAAATTAAAATGATTGCTTTTGCTTCGGGGTTTGGTGCTCCAACATACCTGTGTCAAAATGAATACCGTGTAATTGGCATGCCCACTCTCACTTCAATTTCTACTTAATTTTCCACAGTATTTGATTCTATTGCCAGAAGTTAAACTTTGATCAAACAAATTTCAATCGCTGTGTTTCTTTCTTCTGCTATTCTCCTCTGATGCTAGTGCTTGCCATTTCAGATCTAGGAAAATTGCTATCTTTATGGAGTCAATTCTCCTTCAGCAGGAGCCTGATAATTTCCATAATGGTACTGAACCAATTATTCCTTAGTACAGCCACAGTCAAGTTGAATATTTTTTTTCACTTTTGTAAGAATGTTGCTGTCTGGTATTTTGTTTACTTTGGTTACTAGGTAAAATGAAATTTCTAACAAACCATTCCAAATTATCAGCCTGGAATAAGAATGAAAAACTTGACAAGACTAAGGACAATAAATGAATACCCCCTGCAGCAAAATATCATCAAGTTACTGTATCATGGTGTTCCAAAAAATAAACTATAAATCTTTAGCTGAAACATCAAGATGAACTAAAATGTACAACTTATTTAATTTACAAACTTTAATTGATGTTTTCAATTCCCTTAGCCTTTAATTTGTTCTGTTTGTTTGCATAAACACCAAGAGAACTGCTGATGCTGTAAGTCAGAAACTGAAACAGAAGTTGCTGGAAAAGCTCATCAGGTCTGGCAGCATCTGTGCAGAGAAAACAGAGTTAATGTTTCGGGTCCAGGTCTGGTGATTTCTCTGCACAGATGCTGCCAGACCTGCTGAGCTTTTCCAGCAACCTCTGTTTTTGTTTCTGTTTGCTTGTATATTGGGATGTGTGCATGTGGTGGAATTCAACATGATTTTACCTTTTTAATAATCTTTCCAATTTTAGTTGAGTGAGTGTACAGTAAACTTAATTCATTTGGATTGAACATATTGAATTGAAAAAGAAACATCCTTTTAAAGATTTAAAACTCTCTTATACAAACCATGGGATTAAAAAGAGAGAACCACAATTGCCTTTCTTAAATTGATGATAACAACAGCCAAATACAATATTCATCTCCGTTTACTGCTCTTATTGTATTTTGTGAAGGGAATCTGTGACTTCAATGGGGGTGGGGGGGGCTCTCTTGTCCCAATAAAGGAAACTGCATCTACTTCTGAATATGTACAATAATCCATGATAAGGAGACAGATCGTTGGAGTAAAGTAAATTAATTTGAACTACTGAATGACACATTGTCCCCATTCTTGTTTTAGATATCACATAAGGGTTTTTGTCACTCATTTGAAACAACTGATTTTCTTTTATGAAGGAAAATAATTGTTAGCTAAGATGTTTGACTTGTATACCGCCCCACAGGGAATATGTCCAATTTCAAATGTATTATCCTGAATCCTGTTTTGTGTGTTGCCCACCCTCAATTCTCTCTCAGTCATAAATAATAAGAACATTTGTTTTCTATGAAGTTATGACTGAATGTGCTGTTGAAAGTACATACATTAAAAAAGCAAAAGTTCCATGAAATTCAAAATTGTCAATAGATAGATTGGCATTTTTGACAACGTCAGTGCCCAATTGGAAGCTTTCTACTGCTATGTTGGGTTTTGGCTGGAGAAAATGCCAAACTAAAGCCGCGGGATACTCCATACCATCTGATCCTCATTTGTAGCATTTTGTATAATTGAAGCAAAACATGAGTTGCCAGGTTGCAGGACTTTTCTGGCAATATTTTCGCATGCTAAAGTCAAATTCTCTCGATCGCAAGTTACGAATATACCTGAAGAGATGGGCCAGACAGCAAATCTCAAATTTAACTGACAATCAGAGTGATAAATTACAGCCTTGAATGAGGCTAGCCTGTATTACATTTTTTTCCTCTTGCACATCCCAATCTTTTCAAAATAAACATACCTTTCGACATTTAAATGGGGTTGTCGTCCATCTCATTCCATGTGCTCAAAAAATCTAATTCTATGTAATGTGCCAAGGTTAGCAGCTTTGGCTTTGCTCTGCAGAGAAGGAATCTGGTTGCCAACCATTTAAGTGAATGTGCCAACATTTGTTGTTAAATGAAGAACAGAAATATAAGAGGTGAAACTGTTACTGGCACCGCAGCATTAACAAATTGGGAAGCATTATTTACTCATGTGTATTTAACTGAAATCAGTGATCTTCTTAACGAAACTCAAGGGGTCTTTTTACCTCTGCAATCGAAGTCACAGAGCTCAAGATTGACAGAGGTGGAGGGCTACAGAAACTGAAAGGTCTTCCTGTTATAACATATGGTGCTGCCACACAACAAAAGCACGAAGATTCCTTAAAAACCCATAGCCAAGACTTTTCTCAGACAAATTGTCTACATGTCATGTAATTAAGTGTTGCTTACACTAAAGAACCTTTCAAGATTCTCACAGATATATCATGGGTTTCAGCATCTACAGAGAAAAAAAAACTCTGCTGCTCCCACTATTGCAGGGCCATGAAATTGTGCATAGTCTCGAACCTTGTATTGAATCTGAGGTCTTAAAAAGTGCTTTTACAATTGTGTGTTGCTTAATATGCAAGTGTTATAACAGGGAGACAGGCAGTCAAACCAAATCAGCCTCCCTATCCCTGTATTCACAACATAATGAAATTAAAATATTCAATGACCCTCACAATTGCTCCAGAGGTTCCTAACCAGCCCTTTTCAGTAATCAATCCCAGACTTCAAGAATAAGCAATACCAGCCACTAGGTTAAAGCTTGAACTAAAGGCAGCACGGTGGCTCAGTGGTTAGCACTGCTGCCTCACAGCACCAGGGACCCAGGTTTAATTCCAACCTCGGGTGACTGTCTGTCTGTGTGGAGTTTGTACATTCTCCCTGTGTCTGCGTGGGTTTCCTCTGGGTGCTCTGGTTTCCTCCCACAGTCCAAAGATGTGTAGGTCAGGTGAATTGGCCATGTTAAATGGCCCATAGTGTTAGGTGCATCAGTCAGAGGAGGGGTGGATTGTTCTTTGGAGAGTCAGTGTGGACTTGTTGGGCCGAAGGGCCTGTTTCCACACTGTAGGGAATCTAATCTAATTAATAATTTATTGATAATACAGTAACTTTAGCACAGCAAAGTTAAACAAGGCAATTTATTACTGCTTTAATTAACTGATTAATGATTTAAACCCACTCTTCTTTGCTTCCAGCCCCCACTCAGTCAAAAGGCAGACAGACAAACAGACACAGTTAGGGAATAAATCAAAGGAAAAATAAATGAGACGTAATTGGTCCATTCACTTAAGCTGTTGCCACAATGCATGACACTACAGACACATGGCATTGTATTTTGTTTAATTTTTGAAGATACCGGTTAGTTCTGGAGAATATTTGTTCAATGAACGTTCAGTAAGTTGATAATGGGAAGGTTACCAGGGACCAATCAAACCTTTGTCACGTTCAACTCTCACCTCACAGTTCATAGCTTCAAAACAAACATGATGAAAATAAAAATAAAAATAATGGATAAAAGAAAATAACAAGTGAGATAGACATTCAACAATCTAACACACCAATGCACTTCACAGGAGCATTATAAAACAAAATATGAACTGGGTCAACCACCTGTCGTGGATGAGATGACTAAATGTTTGATCAAAGAGGTAGTTTTTAAAAAGTGCTTTAAAAGTGGAAAGTGAGGTGAAGATGCAGGGTTAGAATTTCCCCAAACCTTGAGTGGCATGGATAATATCGAGAAATATGGAAAAATATGGCAAGATTGAAAAAGTGTTGGGAAGAAAATTTCCAATTTTTCATTTGGGGTTTCAACAGCAAATTCTGAATCACACTCATAAGTAGTGACTACCTCATTTTCTTGCCTTTACATTTCATTATTAACTCATCTCAGCTCATTTTCATATCACTCGCAATTTGTTCCTCCTCTTCCAGGAAACTTGTCTGTGACAATCCCTGATATGAAAGTCAGAATGGTTATTTGGCACCATAGCTTGCTGCTTGCTTCTATAAGTCTCAATTTTAAGGTCCATTCACGAATATGCTCCATGTTATTGCATGTTTGATGGGGATACATTCAAATGAAATCATGTACAAATGTCCTGTCTGGGTCTGTGGTGGTGTTGTGACCTCTACAATAAGGAACACACGCTGCAGGCAACTACACTGTAGACACTTAAATAAATAATTCATTCTGACCAGACTGCTGCCTGTTATGCCAAGAACATGAGCCTAGATTTTCTCAAAAATTGGCTAAGCGCCAATTTTGATGCATTTCACAAATTATTTCTTCCTGTGATCTTCAGTGATTTTTCTCATGCAATTCTCCACGACTCAACTTATGACCATTCTGCCATGCATCTGCACTCACACTGTCGTGCATTAATCACTCACAGAAATGTTCGCTGCTGCCAGTAACTTCCAGGTTTCCCACCTTCAGTGCCACTGCCCTAGGTCAAACACTGTAAGCTTGGAATTGGATTTAATACTCAGATGTTGTGGGAAGAATTGCCCTTAAGTTGGCTGGCAGAGTTAAATTGGTGTCCTGCATTGTTTAAAGGGATCTGAATGTACTGATTGATGGGGTGGTGCAGAGGACAGTCATCCACGTTCCTTAGGACCGTCAGAGGAGAGCACAGCACCGGTCAATGCAATGTCCTTGGCTGGAGGACTCGAGCAATGCTGCAAGATGGTCAATAACTCTGCATTCTGGAAAGGTAAATGACGCCATCTTCTCCCTCCTACCTCACACTCACTCTATCTCTGCTAGGGCAGGGGTGCAGAGACATCCATATCCCAGTGACCAAGTAAGGTTGATTGTCAATGAGCTGCTTTCTCATCACCACCACTGAAAATGTATTTGGAATGTATTCAGCATCTATCCTTAAACTTGTAACTTATTATCTGCTGCTTATTTTCTGCAGGTATAGGAGCATCTGCACAGCCTCTTCTGTAAGTCCACCAACTTTAGTGAAGAAGTCGCAGTCCTGTCAGAGTAAGCAATGTGAAAGCTGTTTCCTGCGCACTCCATCAGCACACCTCAGTGGGTACCTCAGTTAGATTAGACCCTGGAGCACATGTTGGTGAGCACCTCATTGGTATTTCTCCACATCTAGCCAAGAAAGAATCATTCTGGCACTCAGAGGACTACCAGAGACCAAGCAGGTGGTCAGCCCCAGGCAGGAGAGCTCTCCATGATCCCAGCCATCAATAGCTTCATCAAAATGTACTGCGAAATACATAGTAGCGGGCAGGTCTTTTGGATATACTTGGGAAACTGGAATTACATGGGGAACTCGTGGTCAAGATTAGAGTGGTGCTGGAAAAGCACAGCAGGTCAGGCAGCATCTGAGGAGCAGGAATATCAACGTTTCAGGCAAAAGCCTTTCATCAGAAATGGGGAACTCATGGCCTAGCGGCATAAAACTAAACTGTTATTTCAGGGATGCGGGTGATATTCTGGGGACACAAATTCGAATCCTGCTAAGGCAAATGGTGAACTATAAATTCAATTTTAAAAAATTGAAATTAAGAGGCTAATAATGACCATGAATCCATTGTCTATTGTTGGCAAAACCCTTCTGGCTCACTAACGTCTGGCCTACACATGACTCCAGACCCATAGCAATGTGGTTGATACTGAATTGCTCTCTGGGTAAGTAAAGATGGGCAATAAATGCTGCCCCAGCCAGCGGCAACCTCATCCTTGAATGAATATGAAGCTTGGAGGAATGTACCAGTGCTGGAATGGCATGTTTATGTCAGACTGTCTCTGTGGACAAGCCAGAGAGATCCAGCACACTCAGAGTCTGCCAAGCATCTGCACATACCTGCACACCATTTCTGTAACTAGTGGTGCTCATTGCCAAGGTGATAGGAGAATGTAAAGTATTAACTGCATATGTCCAGCTGGAGGTTGAACCACATATCATCCTCCTTTGAACCGCCCAATCTCCATTCAGCAGATTCCAGAGGTAGCTGGAACCTCCACCTCCACTCTGCTGGCCTCCTTCAATCCTGTGGAAGCTCAGGTTGAGGAGGGTGAGGCTGCCTCTGGCCAGGACACACTCAGCATGTCTGTAATGACTAGGCACAAATGACCTCGGGCGTGCTACCCAGAAATAGAAACAATTGGAATGTTGGGGTCATTCCTACAGACAGAGTGGATCTGCAAAGTGGTTAGCTCGGTAAAAACAATGACTGCAGATGCTGGAAACCAGATTCTGGATCAGTGGTGCTGGAAGAGCACAGCAATTCAGGCAGCATCCGAGGACAGGCAAAATCGACGTTTCGGGCAAAAGCCCTTCATCAGGAATAAAGGCAGAGAGCCTGAAGCGTGGAGAGATAAGCTAGAGGAGGGTGGGGGTGGGGAGAGAGTGGCATAGAGTACAATAGGTCAGTGGGGAAGGAGATGAAGGTGATAGGTCAGGGAGGAGAGGGTGGAGTGGATAGGTGGAAAAGGAGCTGGGCAGGTCGGACAAGTCCGGACAGGTCAGGGGGACAGTGCGGAGCTGCAAGTTTGAAACTAGGATGAGGTGGGGGAAGGGGAAATGAGGAAACTGTTGAAGTCCACATTGATGCCCTGGGGTTGAAGTGTTCCGAGGCGGAAGATGAGGCGTTCTTCCTCCAGGCGTCTGGTGGTGAGGGAGCGGCGGTGGAGGAGGCCCAGCACCTCCATATCCTCGGTAGAGTGGGAGGGGGAGTTGAAATGTTGAGCCACTGGGCGATTTGGTTGATTGGTGCGGGTGTCTCGGAGATGTTCCCTCAAGCGCTCTGCTAGGAGGCGCCCAGTCTCCCCAATGTAGAGGAGACCGCATCGGGAGCAACGGATACAATAGATGATATTAGTGGATGTGCAGGTAAAACTTTGATGGATGTGGAAAGCTCCTTTGGAGCCTTGGATAGAGGTGAGGGAGGAGGTGTGAGCGCAGGTTTTACAGTTCCTGCGGTGGCAGGGGAAAGTGCCAGGATGGGAGGGTGGGTCGTAGGGGGGCGTGGACCTGACCAGGTAGTCACGGAGGGAACGGTCTTTGCTGAAGGCGGAGAGGGGTGGGGAGGGAAATATATCTCTGGTGGTGGGGTCTGTTTGGAGGTGGCGGAAATGTCGGCGGATGATTTGGTTTATGCGAAGGTTGGTAGGATGGAAGGTGAGCACCAGGGGCGTTCTGTCCTTGTTGCGGTTGGAGGGGTTGGGTCTGAGGGCGGAGGTGCAGGATGTGGATGAGATGCGTTGGAGGGCATCTTTAACCACGTGGGAAGGGAAATTGCGGTCTCTAAAGAAGGAGGCCATCTGGTGTGTTCTATGGTGGAACCGCTCCTCCTGGGAGCAGATACGGCGGAGGCGGAGGAATTGGGAATACGGGATGGCATTTTTGCAAGAGGTAGGGTGGGAAGAGGTGTAATCCAGGTAGCTGTGGGAGTCGGTGGGTTTGTAGAAGATGTCAGTGTCAAGTCGGTCGTCACTGATGGAGATGGAGAGGTCCAGGAAGGGGAGGGAGGTGTCAGAGATGGCCCAGGTAAATTTAAGGTCAGGGTGGAATGTGTTGGTGAAGTTGATGAATTGCTCAACCTCCTCGCGGGAGCACAAGGTGGCGCCAATGCAGTTCATCAATGTAGCGGAGGAAGAGGTGGGGAGTAGTGCCGGTGTAATTACGGAAGATCAACTGCTCTACGTAGCCAACAAAGAGACAGGCATAGCTGGGGCCCATACGTGTGCCCATGGCTACCCCTTTGGTCTGGAGGAAGTGGGAGGATTCAAAGGAGAAATTGTTAAGGGTGAGGACCAGTTCGGCTAAACGAATGAGAGTGTCGGTGGAGGGGTACTGTTGGGAATGTCTGGAGAGGAAAAAACGGAGGGCTTGGAGGCCCTGGTCATGGCGGATGGAGGTGTAGAGGGATTGGATATCCATGGTGAAGATGAGGCGTTGGGGGCCGGGGAAACGGAAGTCTTGGAGGAGGTGGAGGGCGTGGGTGGTGTCTCGAACGTATGTGGGGAGTTCCTGGACTAGGGGGGATAGGACAGTGTCGAGGTAGTTAGAGATGAGTTCAGTGGGGCAGGAGCATGCTGAGACAATGGGTCGGCCAGGGTGGTCAGGCTTGTGGATCTTGGGAAGGAGGTAGAACCGGGCAGTGCGGGGTTCCCGGACTATGAGGTTGGAAGCTGTGGTGGGAGATCTCCTGAGGTGATGAGGTTCTGTATGGTCTGGGAGATGATGGTTTGGTGATGGGGGGTGGGGTCATGGTCAAGGGGGCGGTAGGAAGAGGTGTCCTCGAGTTGGCGTTTGGCTTCAGCGATGTAGAGGTCAGTGCGCCAGACTACCACTGCGCCCCCTTTGCCACTCTATGCCACTCTCTCCCCACCCCCACCCTCCTCTAGCTTATCTCTCCACGCTTCAGGCTCTCTGTCTTTATTCCTGATGAAGGGCTTTTGCCCGAAACGTCGATTTTGCCTGTCCTCGGATGCTGCCTGAATTGCTGTGCTCTTCCAGCACCACTGATCCAGAAAGTGGTTAGCTAGTCTACTTTTGGTCTTGCTGCCGTAAGGGAGACCGCATTGTGAACAATAAATGCAGTAGACCACATTGAAAGAAGTACAAGTAAAATGCTGCCTCACCTGGAAGATTTGTTTAGGCCTCCGTGGACAGTGAAGTGGGTGGAGGTGAATAGGCAAATGTTGCACCTTCTGCATTTGCATGGGCAGGTGCGATGGGGGAGTGAGGAAGCATTAGGAGTGATGGCGAAGTGGACTAGAGTGTCACAGAGAGACCAGTTCCTGACCGTGGAAGAGAGAGGATAATGTGTTTGATAGTGGCATCCAGCTAGAGAGTGGCATCTAGCTAGAGATAGTGGCATCAATCTGCTCAGCTTGCTCTTTCTCTCCCTCCATATGCACAATACAAAACATCATTATCCAACCCCTTTCAGCTCAGAAGAAGATTCATATTAATTCATATTAACTCACTTCCTCTCCTGTCCAACACTATTAGATCTTTTGAGTTTCTCCAGCATCTTTTGTTTTTCTTTCAGATTTCCAGCAAAAATAACTCCAGGGAGGCTGGTAATCCGTCACCAAGTCCCCCTTTCTTTACACATGGAGAGTCTTTGACACTGATCCAGCTCCCTCAGAGCCAGCTCTCAGAGTGAACAGAGCCTCTGACACTCCTGTTCATATCGGTCAGTCAGGGTTCCCTGGTTGGACCAGGTTACCAACCCTAATCATGGAACTCCTCTTCAATGAGGTCCACTTGGCTCACCTTGTTACAATCACTGCGCCAGCACACTCAATATTTTGCTTTTATTTAGTCCAAGGTATGAATGAGCTATTCCTGGATTTGTGCAGGCTGTGTGTTCAGGATATAAGGTCTGAAATGTTTTTGCAAATTGTCGATCTTAGGTGAAATCTTCCAGCTCACCTGACATTATTTCTACTTCATAGCCATTACTGCATTTTGGGAAAGCAAATCTTAGCAGGACTTAGCCACTTAATGGTAAGGTCCTCAGGAGTGTTTCTGAACAAAGAGACCTTGGAATGCAAGTTCATAACTCCTTGAAATTGGAGTTGCAGGTAGATAGGATAGCGAAGAAGGCGTTTAGTATGTTTTCCTTTATTGGTCAGAGTATTGAGTACAGGAATTAAGAGGTCATGTTGCGGCTGTACAGGATATTGGTTAGGCCACTGTTAGAATATTGCATGCAATTCTGGTCTCCTTCTAATTGGAAAGATGTTGTGAAACTTGAAAGGGTTCAGAAAAGATTTACAAGGCTGTTGCCAGGGTTGGAGGACTTGAGTATAGGGAGAGGCTGAACAGGCTGGGGCTGTTTTCCCTGGAGTGTCAAAGGCTGAGGGGTGACCTTATAGAAGTTTATAAAATTATGAGGGGCATGGATAGGATAAATAGACAAAGTCTTTTCCCTGGGGTGGGGGAGTCCAGAACTATAGGGCATAGGTTTAGGATGAGAGGGAAAAGATATAAAAGAGACCTAAGGCATAACCCTTTCACACAGAGGGTGGTATGTGTATGGAATGAGCTGCCAGAGGAAGTGGTGGAGGCTAGTATAATTGCAACATTTAAAAGGCATCTAGATGGGTATATGAATAGGAAGGGTTTGGAGGGATATGGGCCGGGTGCTGGCAGGTGGGACTAGATTGGGTTGGGATATCTGGTCGGCATGGACGGGTTGGACCAAAGGGTCTGTTTCTGTGCTGTACATCTCTATGATGCTATGACTCTATACTACTGTTGATTTGTAATGTTCAATGTGACAATTAAGTTTGTCTGGGGCCAGGTTATTCGTCATTGCCTGAGGTTGGCATCTAGATTTCTGAGATTACAGACATCCTTAACCCATACTGTGTGACTGTCTGATTATTGCAGTCACCCTTGAAGTGCCTGACAGGGACAAATAGGTTCTGCTCCCTCCGAAATTAAAGCTACTTCTACTGCACACATTCTGCATCTTGTGGCAACCAGTTTTCATTTCCAATATGCACTTGTGATTCACACAAGAGTGGAAGGAGAGACACAAAACATTTCACGGAGTGTATCACAGGCTCAGCCTGTCAAGTTAGGTGAACTCCCCTCCAAACCATTGTAGTTCGATTCTCCTCGGACTAGAGGAGATTGCAGAGATAAAGAGGGGCATGGATATGGGACAAATTGTAAACAAGATAAGTTGGCCAGAAATACAGTGGTCAGGGCCAGTACACCTCCAATATAGCTGTAAATGCAACACAAGATGCGAAAGATAGTAGGGTGATTTTGACATTGGGAGATAGGTAAAAGGGATGATATAGGTGATATTAGATTAGCTCTCCCCGCCCCTCCATCCCTGCTCCAACCACTACCAGCACCATTATACATCTCTCTTGATTGCTCGTTCTGTTAACTTCAGTAGAATTGGAAACAATGGGAGCTTTCATCTTTGATTTCATCTTTGTCCAAAGTCTTGAGTAGAAAATTTACGTTGACTCTCCAGTGCAGTACTGAGGGATAGTGCACTGTCAGTAAGATGCTAACTCTGAGGGGCCAACTGGTCTTTCTGGTGGATATTAAAGTTTCAGAGAGTGGAAACCATTTTGATTCTCCAGTCAATATTTATTCAACAAATATTATCACTAAAAAGGGAAATGGAAACTAGTTCTGAGAAAAGGTCAATGAACTTTTCTTTCTAGTAGACAGACCATTATCCTGTCCTTTGTCTTTCCAACTGTTCTCCTCTCTCTTTGGGCTCCACCTCCATTCATCATTTACTTCTTACACCCTCCCTCAACCCTATTTTCTACATAAAACCAACCTTTCCCTAGCTACCATCAGTTCTGAAGAAGGATCACTGGATCCCAACAGTTAACTCAGATTTCTCTCCACAGATACTGCTAGACCAGGGCATGGATGAGGGGCATGGATAGGATAAATAGACAAAGTCTTTTCCCTGGGGTGGGAGAGTCCAGAACTAGAGGGCATAGGTTTAGGGTGAGAGGGGAAAGATATAAAAGAGACCTAATGGACAACTTTTTCACACAGAGGGTGGTACGTGTATGGAATGAGCTGCCAGACGAAGTGGTGGAGGCAGGTACAACTGCAACATTTAAGAGGTATTTGGATGGGTATATGAATTGGAGGGTTTGGAGAGATATGGGCAGGGTGCTGGGACGTGGGTCTAGATTGGGTTGGGATATCTGATCGGCATGGATGGGTTGGACCGAATGGTCTGTTTCCATGCTGTACATCTCTATGACTCTATGATTCTAATAGAAAATTGTAAAGCACAACCTATTATAGATTTAACCAATATTTTTTTCTCAGCTTCAAGAAAGCTTTTGTAATGTCCTTTTCGTTTTGGGAGAGAGGGAGATCAGATCTGATGAAGAGTAATCTAGACTCAAAACGTTAGCTTGTTCTGTGTCCATGGTTGCTGCCTGACCCGTTGTGATCTCCAGCATTATTTTTCAGTAGTGGTTCCAGCATCTGCAGTAATTTTTTTTCCTACATTAAATTGACTTTGACTATTATGTATCTGAGGTTAAAAGTTGCTTAGGTAGTCCAAAAACTCCCAACAGCCAACTGATTATTTGTATATGAACTTTAACTCCTGTTTCCTATCCAATCCTTATATCCCTTTTTCTCCAAAAACACAATCAATCACACCTTAAATATATTCAATGGTTATGCATTCTTCTAGCCTTCTGTCCTCTCACAGACATTTGTTTTAATTGCTCCACCCATTTTCCTTGACCCTATTCTTGCTTAATTCCTGTTGCATGTCTAACTTTAATCAGTTCTCTTGAGGGACTTTTATGGATCTGCATTTCAGAAAGAGGCCTAATCAGAATCTTCTGTTAGAAATGTGGAACTCTTTCATTGCATACAAAGCAGGAGAGAAGCAATTGAATAATAATCTGCATATGATTGTTATTCATTGGAAAATCCACCCCATAACTTTTCATGCTTCACTTAAGTTGCCTGACAGAATAGCATTCCAGAATCTCATGATTATTTTGGAAATTCTGTTTTTGCTCTCCAGGGACTTGCTACAATTGTTTTCTCACAGGACTGCAGCAGGTCACCATAACCTTCTCAAGGGCAATTAAGGATAGTAAATAAATGCTGGCAGAGCCAATAGTATCTGTGTTGTGTGAAAGAAAAAAAGATCTGTGTACATTTAACCATAACTTTCATGAATGAGAAATGACAGAACTGAAGTTGTACAGTTTTGAGACACATATTCATAGAACAAAGAACATAAAACAATACAGTGCAGAACAGGCCCTTTCGTCTTCAATTTTGCGCCAACCTGTGAACTATTCTCAGCTCGTCCCCCTACAGTATCCCATCATCATCCTTGTGCTAATCCAAGGATTGTTTAAATCTCCCTAATGTGGCTGAGTTAACTACATTGGCAGATAGAGCATTCCATGCCCTTACCACTCTCTGAGTAAAAAACTGCCTCTGACACCTGTCTTAAATCTGTCACCCCTCAATTTGTAGTTGTGCCCCCTCGTACAAGCTAATATCATCATCCTAGGAAAAAGACTTTCACTGCCTATCCTATCTAATCCTCTGATCATCTTGTATGTCTCTATCAAATCCCCTCTTAGCCTTCTTCTTTCCAATTCCTTGGCACTTGACTCGTGTACTTCTTTTCAACCTATGATGAATTAAGTTTAACTGCAAGGACATTTTGTGGACTTGTTAGGGATATTTTAGGGATTAACTACTATTGGTGGTATATTGTCTGCTTTGTTAGCATCAAATCAGTGAGCAGTCAGCAGAACGCACTGCATGAAAATGTGGTGGAGGCAGGTTCAACTGAGGCTTTCAAGAGGGCATTGGATTTTTTAGAGAAATGTTATGTGTGGATATAGACTGAAGGCTGGAGATTGGCACGAGGGCAATAGAATGGCCTCCTTTTGCACCGTCGCAATCCCGTGATTGTGCAACATGATTTTATGCTCTGCTCTGGCAATAGCAACTAAGAATGAATAGGCAAATGACTGCATCGTAATTGGGCACAGTGAAACTTTACATAACTGGATTGACTGGTGAATGACCAGGGAGAATGGGATTCTTTCAAGTGCAAATTAAGCTTTCAACAAAATGTTCTTGGAAAAACACATCACAATAAATTCAGATGATTCCTTTTGAATGGCTTGCTATAAAAATGTTGTATTACCTCAGGCTAACTATTTTCACTTCATGTGTGCATGCACATACCATTTGCACTACATTAGACTGCCAATAAAGTAGTTGTGTTCATAAGGAGTAAACATAAGGGCCTACTGAACAAAATGCCATTTTAACCATTGGCTCAGAACTTGAATTCCTAAGTGGCTCCTATACAGGGTTAAGACAGAGATCTTTAACATATTGTTTGTAGTGGTTCAGACATATCTGCTGGATGCTATCAGCAATTAAGACAAGAAAAAGATAAGCCAAGGAACACAAGAACTGTGTTTTTATTGTGGGGATAAAAGGATGAATAATTTTGTTACATTTTAAAGATTCAAATGATTACTTTAATGATCAACATCACTGTATATCAAAATAATCCTGTCTGAGTGGTCTGGCCACACAATAGTTATACACCTGTGGTCTAATACAGGGGAGTATGGGCTGGAAGAATTCCAACTGCTGTTTCACCGCTGGTGCTGTGCGTGCCTGTGTATGTCAGGGGGAATTGTCATGTATGTGAGAGGGAGAGGGTTGGCCGGTATGTGTCGAAGAGAGGTGTGAGCATGTATGTGTGGGAAAGGGGTCGGTGTGTGTGTTGTGTGTTTGTAAGAGAGAGAGAGGTAGAGGGATCTGTTAGTGAGAGAGGGATCTGTATACATGCTTAAGAGAGAGGAATCGACATATTTGTGTAAGGGAGATAAGTGAGAGGGATTTTGTGTGTTTGTGTCTGAGGGAAAGGTGTGTTGGTGCATATGTAATTGAGTGCGGTATCTTTGTATATGTATGAGAAAGTGGGGTCTATGTGTGCATGTGTATCTGTGAGTCAGAGAATGGGTTCTGTGTTTATCTGTGTATCTGTGTATGAGAGAGTGAGGTCTGAGTGTGTCTGTGCATCTGTGTCTGAGAGAGTGGAGTCTATGTGTGCATGTGTATCTGTGTGTGAGAGAGTGGGTTCTGTCTTTATCTTGTACTTGTGTATGAGAGAATGAGGTCTGAGTGTGTCTGCGTGTATCTGCTTATCTGTGTGTGAGGGAGTGGGCTCTGAGTGTGTTTGTGTATCTGTGTCTGAGAGAGTGGGGTCTGTGTGTGTCTGTGAATCTGTGTGTGAGGGACAGGGGTCTGTGTGTATCTATGTATCCCTGTGTGAGGGAGAGGGGTCTGTGTGTGTTTGTGTATCTGTGTGTGAGGAAGAGGGGTCTGTGTGTATCTGTGTGTGAGGGAGAGGTATTTGTGTGTGTCTGTGTATCTCTGTGTGTAAGAGAGTGAGGTCTGTGTTTGTCTGTGAATGAGAGTATGGGGTCTGTGTGTTTGGGTATCTGTGTGTGAGGGAGAGGAGTGTAGATGTGGCACCATCTGCAGCTGGCTGTGACCATCGTTTGTGAAGAGAAGGGCTGAATTCTGAAAGCCAGGCATACCAGCAGCAAAGCTGAATGCTTTGAGAGGTATCCAGATTGATGTCTGATTCTTATATTGTTTCTCGGTATCCATTTCGTACTGCAGGCTTACTGCACTTGTTCTGATTTTTTTTTTGTCTTCTGTATCCACAGAGCACATTTCGCACGTCATCTGATCAGCTCGGGCTAAGTGGGGAGGGGACAGCGAGGAGCTGTTGAAGGTGAGCAGCTACAGATGAGAAAAAGCACAGGAACAAAATAAACGTCACCTATGCGGAACTCTGAAATCCTGATACGGATTCCCCTGGTTCTTGAATTGCCATGTAAAACCGATAACATCTCAGAATTAGAGGATGCTTAGGATTGTAATATTATTTGTTTTTCAGCAATTTCACTCACTGTGCATGTTTTGTTTTACATTTGTTGGTGTGGGGGTGAAAAATTCTTTGTGTTTTTGAAGTGGTCATTGATTTTCACATTTGCTGTGCTTCGTTTTCTTGGAATTCTTCAGGTTACAATTGTTTGTTTTCATAACCATAGGTGCATTATTTTTGTTTTCACTTTTGCAGTGTTCTCTTACTTCTGCGTGTCTTGCTAAAGACTTTCATGTGTCCTTTCTCTGTTTCTTAAAGTTAAAGAGCTAACTTTTAACAAAGAGTAACTTTAAAGAGTAAGCTCCATGTCTTTGCTTTGCTTCAGTCGAGCTTAAGCTCATGTCGAGCCTCCCGTTTCATTGAATTTGTTTTACTTGTAGATTTTAAAATCCACATCAATGTTAAAAAGCAAGTAAAGCAGAAAATCACAATGGGGGATCGATTAAATTGAAATCATGAAGGTGTGTGGTGCAACCTCTAGTATGGAAGCTTGCCATCAATTTAAAAGGCATCTGGATGTGTATATGAATAGGAAGGGCTTAGAGAAATATGGACCAAGTACTGGCAAATGGGACTAGATTAGGTTAGGATATCTGGTCGGCATGGAAAAGTTGCAACCGAAGGGTCTGTTTCCATGCTGTACATCTCTATGACTCTATCTGTGTGAGCTGGCAGTACCAGCTTACCAGACATCTACCAGAGACAGCTCTATCCAACTGCTAACAGTGAACCTGAATATGACAGGCACATATTGTCCAGAACCAGACCAGAGTCTACTGGTGTCCAATCAGGTTTTACCAATATCAAGTACTGGCCAAATACTGTTTCTACCAGGCCAATAACATTGATTATTTTCCTTCTTCTAAGATGTTTCATGGCTGTGACATGTTTCCAATAAAGCTGAGATGATAAATTATTCTCAACGGGCTATTAGAAACTTTTACACAAAAATTAATCACCGAGACAATTGTCTTTATTCCATGCATCATTAAGCATCTCTCAAAGCTGACTTTACAGACAAAGCTTGAGCTACAAGAAGACAAGAAAAGTGACATGTCACAGCCCATTTCAAAAAAGAGGAGATGAATAAAACTCGAGAGAGATTGCAGAGGAGCTTTACATGAATGCTACAAAGGATTGGTGATTATAACACTGGGGAGAATTGGATAAGTTAGTGTTGTTCCCCTTTCAACAGAAGGTGGGGGGTGACTTTAATTGATGTGTACAAAATAATATGGAACCTAGATGGAGTAGGCAGTGAAGACTTGTTTCTCTCATGGATAGATCAACTACCAGAAGACACAGATTTATGGTGACTGATAGAAGGATTAGTAGGGACGTGAGGAACAGGATGTACCCTACAGGGTGTCCAATGTCTGAAATTTGCTGCTCAGTTTGATCATTGTGGTAGAAATCCTCAAATCATTTACAAGGCATTTGAATCCACACCTGAAGCATTGTCACCTGCAAAGTTACAGATAAGATACCAGCAAGTGGGATTAGAATGCATGGCGATAGTTATCTTTAGACAAGGGCAATGGACTGTCTCTGCTAGATGTCTGGTAGACATTGTGGACTGCATGTTCTCTTTCTGTATCACAATTTTTTCTGGTTCCACCCCTGCTCAGAGTATAAGAAAAATAAAAGACCAAATATAGAATATGAAATCTTTATTTTAGGCAAAAAAAGATTCACTGCTAGCCACTGGCTCATTGAAGGAGAAGAAAATGAGGACTGCAGATGCTGGAGATCAGAGTCGAGAGTGCGGTGCTGGAAAAGCACAGCAGGTCAGGCAGCATCCGAGGAGCAGGAGAGTCGACGTTTTGAGCAGAAGCTTGAAGATGAAGAGCTTATGCTCGAAAAGTTGATTTTCCTGCTCCTCGGAGGCTGACTGACATGCTGTGTTTTTCCAACACCACACTTTCTACACTGGCTCATTTAAGCCAAGTTTGTCCAAATGCCTTTGTGAATTGGATAAAGCTAAATTTCACTAAAATATTTCATTCATAGAGAGTTTTGCAAAGCCTCAGGAGTTTCCAAACTGCTACATAGCTAATGAATTATTGAGAAAGTGCAATCTTTGTTGAAATCTAGATGTTAGCTGAGTTTTGATAGTTGCAAGGGATCTTTTGAAATCAAATCTCAGGGAAGCTGGGGACTTATTAAGGTCTCATCCAAAAAATGGCACCCATAACATTCTCAAACCTGATCTGTTTTGGAATGTCAACCTGAATTATGTACTCAAGTCTCTGAAGTGGAACTTGAACACAAAATCTTAACATTAAATATAAACGACTGTTATTCTGAATCACAACTGACACATATAAAAGGATGAACAGGTGTTATTAACATTGGTCCTGTCACTCTATTACAAGTAACATTGCCAAGGAAGAGAACAGTGCATCACAGAGTCATGTGATTTATTGAAGACTTTAACTTACTTTAAAATTCATGCTTCTGAATCATTAGACAAAAACAGGAATGGGCTTTTGTTCTAATCAGTTAAACCTACAGAGTCCAATCTTTTAAATGTGCAATACGTAATGGTGAGGCTTTCATTCCTAAAGGAAACAATGGGTGTGCAAACTTCAAATTCCTTAATATTTATTATCAAGCTTTTCACTAGTGAAACTCCTTTGGAAAGCTAAGGCTTCAGTATTATGTTTGTGTAGAATCACAGGTTGTATCATATTGCTTAGCAGGAAGTGAATTGGCCCACTGTACCTGTCCTATCAGACCAACTAACTCCATTTCTCCTCCCCTTTCCACATGACCCTGCATTTCTTCTACTTGGAAATGGTTATCCAATTACTCTTTGCAAGATGTATTTTTGAAACTTACACATTGTCCACAACAAAATGGATGGGTAATAACTGTATTTTGCATTGCAGACTTGAAACTTTTGAAAGTTGCTTCCAAATTGGTGCAGGCATAACATACATGTTTTCAACCAGCTGAGGTTGTATGTGGGCAGTCATCGTGTACCTGATCAGCAATGCTTTAAATAATAGATATTAGTCAAAATTTACAAGGCATTTAAAGATTGTTAAAAAGTTAAAAAGTCACAAGATGCTGCCTAGATGATAGACCAGAACTGATCAGAACTATGCAAAGTTCTCAATCACGTGTGGATCTAGCTCCAGACTGTTGAAGATCACACACAAACACAACTGAGATGATCAAATGGCCTACAGATGTTCATTTTCTGGGGTCTTCTAAAAACTGCTTGTGTGAGTTACATAGATAATTTAATTTAATCCTACCCACCCATTAGCCAATTAAAACCAAATGGGTTGCTTGCCCCAGTTGCTTGTTTCCTATAATTGTAAATGGTTGGGTTCTGAAATGTGTGTCTGATGTGGGGACATCAGGGCAGGAGTGGGTTGTGGAGGAACAGGTAGTTGATTGATTAGTGTAAATTGGACTCCTCTCACGTCAATAAGATCTCGATGATATTTGAAGTTTGATCAGAGAGGGCACATCAGCATGGACTTCTCCTTCATGTCATTTGTGAGATTGATATTTCCTTCCCCTTTTCAACATTTGACTCCCTCCCAAACCCAGACCTGCCGGCTGCCTGGTACAGCAGGAAGTTGCCCTGTACCATCCTGCCGTCCATCCATTCAGGAAACAAGAGGGGCTGGAAGTTAAGGTTGGAAAAGACTGCCTATTAGTTAGCGACAGCTAGGAAATGAGCTTCCTAGATCTGTTTCCCACCAGAAATCTGCTCTCAGTTCAAATTTTCCTTTGCCCACAAAGTCTTGAAATAAAACTGAGTAGGAGAAAAAAACTGGGGGGGGTGAGCATGAGATGAACAACTACTGGCATATTCCATGCTCATTTTTATCTTGTATATCCACTGAAACTTCCTCCCAATGGAAGCTTTTAACTTCTTACATAGGCTGAACCTGAAGAGTATGGATGTAAAATATTCTATAATGCTATTTTAAAGACAAACTGGGAGTCAATAGTCATCCATTAAGAAACATTACCAATCTATATCAAAGTAAAGCTAGAGGTCTATTACCATTCCTTCACTGTTGTTTTGGGCAAGAACCTGGAACTCTTCCTGACAGAACAGAGAGTGTCTCCTCACTTGGTGGAATGCAGTGGTTCAAGAAGCTCGCTCACTCAAGAGCAATTTGAGATGGGCACAAATGCTCAGAACTCATGAAAGAAGACAAAAGAAGCTTAAACAAAGATCCATCCATTATTTCATTACTGTATGTGAGACAATGCTGTGTTCAGGTTTTGTGCTAAATCCCTTTCTACATTGACTACATTTCAAACTATTTCACTGACTGCCAAGTAGATTGTCATAGAGTCACAGTCATAGACTCCTACAGTAGGGAGACATGCCCTTTGGCCCAAACTGGTCCATGCTGACCAAAATGTCCTTCTACACCAACACCATTTCCCTACACTTGGTCCATATCCTTCTAAATATTTCTTATTCATATATTTGACAAATACCTTTAAATGTTGTTAATGTACCCACCAGATGCAAATTATCCTTTTTGTAAAAGAGTTGCCTCTTACATTTCCTTTTATCCCTTCCCCTCTAACCTTAAACAATGCCCTCTCATCCTCGATTCCCCAACCCTGGGAAAAAGACTGAGTGTATTCACTCCATCGATGGCTGTCATGAACTTATACTCTTCTGTAAGGTCCCTCTCAGTCTCCTATGCTCTGAAGAAAAAAGTCCTAGCTTGTCCAACCTCTCCTTATAACTCAGACCCCTGAGTACTGGCAACATCCTCATAAATTTCTCCTGCACTCTTTGCAGTTTAATAACATCTTTCCATAACATTGGGGCAACCCGAGTTCACAAAAGTTGAGATATGAATGCTAACTGTTACTTTCTTTACAATTAAGTATCTGATAAATATGTAATTCATCTGTAAGTAAAACATTACAGTCAAATATCATTGCAACTGTATGAAAGAACAAATGAGAAAGACTTTTCATAATGCAGATCCAAGACAATAGGTAGGTTATGTGCTATCAGGGACAAGCATTTAAATGGAGAGTAAAGTGTTTGAAGAGGACATTTGGAGCAATGAGTAGATTGATGGAGTGTTGGAACGGGTGAGCATGATTTTTCATCATATTTTATATCAATGATTTAGAAATAATAACTCAACATCAAAATTTGCAGATGATTTCAGGAGTTAATGCTAATATTGAGAAATGGTTCAACATAATGTGGGCGGCACGGTGGCACAGTGGTTAGCACTGCTGCCTCACAGCGCCGGAGACCCGGGTTCAATTCCCGCCTCAGGTGACTGACTGTGTGGAGTTTGCACATTCTCCCCGTGTCTGCGTGGGTTTCCTCCGGGTGCTCCGGTTTCCTCCCACAGTCCAAAAGATGTGCAGGTCAGGTGAATTGGCCATGCTAAATTGCCCGTAGTGTTAGGTAAGGGGTAAATGTAGGGGTATGGGTGGGTTGCGCTTTGGCGGGTCGGTGTGGACTTGTTGGGCCGAAGGGCCTGTTTCCACACTGTAATGTAATGTAATCTAATAATATGGAAGCCATTAGAATGTTTTCAAACATATTTTAATGTTGATAAATGTAAGGCAATGCATTTGATAGGAAAAACAGAAACATCATAAACCCCTCAGAATTAAAAAGAAAATAGAATGGAGTCAAACTGCAAAGGGATCTAGGGATACAGGTGAACAAATCATTAAAAGAAGCAGCATTCATAAGACAACAGTTAAGTATATTAAAAGGTATACTGCTTATATCTGAGTTCAAAGCAGGCAAGTTATGTTCAATCTCTGAAGGGACTGAAGTAAAGACGCACCAAGGCTACTGTGTACGTCTAGTCCTCATGATATAAAAAAGAACATAGAATCATAAAAAAAGAGAAGAGTTTACAAGGAAGGTACCAGAATGGTACCTTTGGGCAGCACAGTAGCACAGTGGTTAGCATTGCTGCCTCACAGCGCCAGAGACCCAGACTCAATTCCTGCCTCAGGCGACTGACTGTGTGGAGTTTGCACATTCTCCTCGTGTCTGTGTGGATTTCTTCCAGGTGCTCCGGTTTCCTCCATAGTCCAAAGATGTGCAGGTTAGGTGAATTGGCCATGCTAAATTACCCAAAGTATTAGGTGAAGGGATAACTGTAGGGGGGCGGGTTGGTGTGGACTTGTTCGGCTGAAGGGCCTGTTTCCACACTGTAAGTAATCTAAACTAGCAAGGAAATGAAGAGGTTTCGCCTTCTTTCTTCAGAAAAGAGAGACTTGGAGGTCACCTCGAGATGGCTTTAGAAGGGTTGGATTGGGTATGTGTGAAGAAAATATTTATAGTTTCCAGGAGAATTCAAAATTAAGAATCATAAGTGCTTTATGATACCAGTCTGTGGTTGGGATAGGGTATTCCCACCAATCCTCCTTTCAATGCTGAAGCTGAGATTTATCTGATTAGCTGTGGCTCAGCATAAACCACTACTGACATCTAATGAGAAGGGGCACTTGTCCTAACAACAAATTTAATTCATTGCATGATAGTAGAAGGTACAAGTTGTATTGACCATAATTACAAATATGATGTGGAGCCAGCAATGGCACATCTAGATCCATTGGGATGTTCTGCTAGACCCCTCCTTCTCCACACAAAGACTGTGACATCATCGGAGTAAGTGGAGCTTGACTTAGCTTCAATCAGTTTAATTCTTTCAGAATCATTGTCTTATATAACAATAACAAAATCATTATTAATTCATTCAGTAGAGAAATAAACAGAAATTTCTTTTCTCAGAGAGTGTTCGGAATGTGAACTTCACTCCCACAGGTAGTCAAGAAGGACCAGCTGAGTGCATTAGAGAAAAGCAAAAACGAATGATGTGCTTAAAGACAATGATGAAGCAAATAGAATGTGAGGAGACTCAGGAAGCACAGTAAATCAAGAGCAGACTGGACTGAATGGTCTGTTTTCGTGCTGTATATTTTATGTAATTCTCTTCAGTTCTCGTAATTCCACAAACCTCTATTGTATTTATTAGCACTTTGTTGCTGATGAAAAAGTCAGCTGAGATTACTGTTGCTGTTTTTCATAGAATCTCAACTCTGACTTGATCCAGATTTCTACCCATTGCAAAAATTCAAGGAAAAAGATTAAATCTTGCACACTGATGATTAAGGGAAAAACTGGACTACAATGGTAAAGCATTCACTGTGTTGTGATTCCAGCTCTGGCTCTGTCCTTTTCAATCAAATGAGTCTTCCAAATTGCAGTGAATTGTGATGCAGGTCATGTTTATTTTTATTTTATAGGGTTTATCATAAATTCAGAGAGCACTGAAATAAGATGAGCAACTGCAGAAAGCAAGCAAAGATAAAAGTTTTGAAAATCTGTCATCCCAAGGATCTGTTCTAGTATACCAAAATAGTGGTGGAATTTCTTGCACTATAACAATTCCAACACTGGTGCCTGAAGTAGAGATTAATTGTATAGTAATGTCAGAATCACTTTAACCTTAAAGTGTAGGGTACTTGGGAATACTAACCATGATTACTCACAGCACACAGAGCTAACTTTATGGTGTGTGGTTCCATTCTTGTTAACTTTGGAGTACTTGCAATATTTCACGACTAATATTTGAAGAGGCTGAGATGGCAGTTTTTTTTTCCTTCATGACAGTTGCATATTATTTTAAAAAAGGAACTTAAGGCTTAAATGTGTCAATGTTATTTTTGCAGGATGGGCTGGAAATTATTGGTGACGATTTCCACAAGCAGCACATCTGTATGATATTATATTGTCTGCTCTTCTAAAGCCCATGTGAACCTCTTTCATTTTAAACTAGTCAATGCATCCGTTAAAGTAACAGGCAACAAACTAGCATAGGAATAAAGTGGGGTGGATACTTGGCTGGGACAGCAGTTAAAACAGGTGATAGCAGACTGACCCCAAACCAATATTCTGTTCTGTTGGCTGCAATAGAACTGAATGTTAAACAGGGCGTAAAGTAAATGCCTCATCCTATATCATGCCATTATAGAAATAACCCAAAATGAATTTCAGCCACGTTCACTCTTTTCCGGCAGATATCAAAAATGCTACAATCAATTCCAGAGGGCTCACAAAATTCTTCTCTGTGACTCTTGAGGTCATATAAGCAAAGTTTTATTTTTGAAAAAATGGTGTGCTTTTCAATTCAATATGGACTTGGCCACATGTCATGCTGTGAAGAAAGAAGCTAACCAGATATCTTTAATTAGAAGAGTTCATTTTGTTTTTATAAACTTATACAGTTAAAAGTATAAACATTAATTAAAAGCAAAACTCATCTTGAATTGCGGATATCAGGTATGCAAAGGGGGGGGGGGGGGCAGGTAGGTGAATTTAAAACTTAATGCTCCTGAAATTCCAGTGAGTTTGGGGCCAGTGTAAGTCTTTCTAAAGTCAATCTCCTTTAAATTGCTAAAAGTCCATTTTCAGAGTGGTTGCAATAGCACATGAATTTCCTTTCTCCTTTTAAATTCTACATTCTCTGTGATGTATTTCAACTCATAACAGAAATAAAGTCTGATCTGAAAAAAGGTTTATCGGAATAACTGCTGAATATTCCATCCTGCAGATCTCCTTGATGTTCCTGACTTTTGTAACAAACTGTCAAGTGTCAAGTGTTAGTTCTTTCAAAGTGGGGTTTTGATCTTATGACAACTGGCCATTGACACACAATGGAGGCAATCCATATTAATGAAGGAGATTCACTTCCTTATTATCAAATCGACCAAGACAATCAAAATAGGAGGGTATTCAGTGTCCCTTTTTGCAGTAATGGATTTCATTGGGTTTCTTTAGTCTTCAGTAGTTTCTGCAGCCAAGTTGCTGCCTATACTTAAGTTTGTTTTGAAATTCTCCAAACAGAGGTTAGTGTAAAATGCTGCGTAGAATTTTTGCTTTTTTTTAAGATTAGGTTCTCTACAGTATGGAAACAGGCCCTTCGGCCCAACAAGTCCACACCAATCCTCTGAGCAGCAAACCACCCAGACCCATTCCCCAACATTTTGCCTCTGACTAATCCATTCATGCTATGGCAATTTAGTATGGCCAATTCACCTACCCTGCACATCTTTGGACTGTGGGAGGAAGCCCACACAGACACAAGGAGAATATGCAAACTCCACACAGACAGTTGCCCGAGGCAGGCATTGAACCCGGGTCCCTTCTGCTATGAGGTAGCAGTGCTAACCACTGAGCTACTGTGCCACTCTATTTGTACAGCCATGTGCACTAGTAATTCACGTCAGAGGTTTTTGACCTCTTCCGCAGGTCAGATTACCTCTGCAACCACTTTAAAACATAGTGGGGTGTACTGCCTGCTTTCAAATTATTATTTTTTAAAAAAATAAAAGCCCCTATATTAAAACAATCAGTAAAATTAGAGATTAATAGTCCATACATTACGACCAAATAATAATCTCTAAAGTTCTAAATCTCTGATATATTCTGTCGAAATTGAGGCATTTAAGTCATGAACTGAACATATGTTACATATTAATATACACAAAGAAACTCAGTAAAAACCCATTCATGTCCATTTTGTACATTTGGCAATGCATCTGTAATGCACACCCTTCTCTGATTAGTGGTAAAGTTAAGTTTCTAGTCTAGTAATACACATTTTATTTATTGCTGCTTTTTAAGTGTTTTCTACAGTTCACTTTCCTGGCATGGAGCAATTTCAAAGACATCATAGATGGAGATAGCCTTCACGCCTTGCTCTAGTTGCCCTCTCTTATGTAAGAAGTCAGAGTGATGAGTGTTGGCAGACTATTGTCGTGGGCATTGTATCCATATATTGATCCAGGGAAGCAGGCACGTTGAGGACCCCGTGACAGGCAATCCGTATGCAACCATCAGACCATAAGACAAAGGAGCAGAAGTTAGGCCATTCAGCCCATCAAGTCTGCTCTGCAATTCAATCATGGTGGCTAAGTTTCTCGGGAGAAAGTT
The DNA here is from genome assembly GCF_037043375.1 of Chiloscyllium plagiosum. Lineage (NCBI taxonomy): Eukaryota > Metazoa > Chordata > Chondrichthyes > Orectolobiformes > Hemiscylliidae > Chiloscyllium > Chiloscyllium plagiosum. Next base: position 36,293,276 of record NW_028270159.1, on the reverse strand, counting down.
AGAACTGGAGATCAGAGTCGAGAGTGCGGTGCTGGAAAAGCACAGCAGGTCAGGCAACATTTGAGGAGCAAGAGAATCGACATTTTGGGCATAAGTCCTGATGAATAGTTATACCCAAAATGTCGATTCTCCTGCTCCCCATATGCTGCCTGACCTGCTGTGCTTTTTCAGCACCACACTGATAAGTTTCTCAACACCATTTTTCCCCTTTCTCCCTGTAACCCTTGATCCACTTGACAATCAAGAACTTACCTATCTCTGTCTTAAATATATGCAATAACCTGGCTTCCCCAGCTTCTGGGTCAATGAATTCCATCGATTCACCAGTCTCTGGCTGAAGAAGTTTCTCCTTATCTCCATTCTAAAAGGTCTTTCCTTTACTCTAAGGCTGTGCCCTCAGGTCCTAGACTCTCCTACCATGGAAACATCTTCCCAACATCCACTTTGTCCAGGCCATTCAGCATTCTGTAATTTTAAATTACATCCCCCCCATGCTTCTAAATACCATTGACTCTGAGTATAGACTCAGAGTCCTCAAATGGTGTTTAGAAGTAAGAGAGGGGGAATCTAATTTACACTTATGGAATGCTATTCTTCATGTGTTAAGTTTTTCATTACTGATACAGACGAATGGGAGAGATGGTGATTCCAATGTAGGCAGTCAGCAGTAACTAGAGATCCAAGTTAGAAAAGAACCCAGAGACAGGAATCAGAGCTTCATTGGAGTTGACTGGAATTGGTTCTTGACTGACTAAAGAGGATAGAGAATAAATGGTTACGGTCTTTTCTTTTCTTGGGTTTTAACATTGTACACAAATTGATTTTAAAATTCATAAAATATATAAAAAAGCAATATAAATTAGCAGATAATAATGAAATAACAGATGAAATGAACAAATATTTTGTTTCTGTCTTCATTATTGAGGGTACAAAAACTTTTCAGTATTAACTGTAAATCAAGATGTAGATGGGAATGGGAAACTTAGTGAAATTATAGCAATTAAATAATTGTTCTCAGCTAACTGATTGAAATGTGGGCTGACAATTCTCTGAGCCAAGACGGGCTTTATTCAATGATCTGAACAGAGGCGGCTAATAGCTAAAATGTGTATTGGTATGAATTTTCCACACATCCTTTGATTCAGACTGGAAAGCGGTAAATATAATGCTCTATTCAAGATGGAGGGTGGTGGAAAACTGGAAGCTATAGACAAGTTAGCTTGATGTCTATCATGGGGGAGAGATTTGGATTGATCATTAAAGAGATTGTAGCTGTATATTTAGAGAAATCCAAAGTATTCAGGAGGAGTCAACATGGTTTCACCAAAGTTAATTCATGTTTAAACAATTTATTGCTGTTCTTTGAGGGAGTATAAACACTGGCGATAAAGCGGACCCTGTGGACATACTGTATGTGGGCTTCCAGAAGACGTTTGATAAGTTGCCACTTCTAAGTTATTGTGGTAAAAAGAGTTCACAGTTTAGGTGGTAATATATTAACATGGATAGAAGATTGTCTGGCTGGCACAGAACAGAGAAAATGAGTATTGACAGAATGCGATGAGTGGAGTCCCACAAGTGTCGATACCTGATGCATTAACTATTTACAATTTATATCAATAACTTAGATGAGGGGATCAACAGCACAAGAGTTAAATTTGCAGGTGCTGTCAATATAGGCGAGGCTTGCTTCCACTGGTCTATAGAGGAATGAGATGGACGCTTCTAAGATCTTGAATGGACTTGACAAGGCGGAAGTGAAAAAGATGTTTCCTCATGTGGCTCAGTCCAGAACTAGGGATATTGTATTAAAATTAGGAGTCCACCTTTCGGGGCAGAGATAAGGAGACAGATTCTGGTTAGGCAAGGGAATGAAGAGGTAGAGATGAAAACATGAAATTCAAAACATAAACAGATCAGCCATGATTAAATGGCAGAGCAACCTGGAGGGGTCCAATGGTCCGTTTTTGCTTCTATTTTCTATGTTGTATGCATGTTCATTTTTGCAAATTCAACGAGAGTAGAGCAATCAGGCACTGGAACCCTCCGTGGTCGCCATTGCTTTCCTAGCTTGATATTTTGGAAACACAGGTTTTGGTGTTGACAGAATCTATAACTCTCTGGTCTAAGTTCAGTGATAGTACAGGTAGTATCTTCCTCTAGCAGGCCATTAGGGGAGGTTTCTGCTTCCCTACAGGTGTTTGTAAAGCCTGTTCTGGAAATTTAAACGAGACAACTGATTAATGGAACAGCTCAGAATGTAATTTTGATATTATGCTATGTATTGCATTGCAATATTGTTCAACCTCCATGCTTTTTTTCAAAAACAAATCAATTTGCAAATATTTTATTTTATCCTAAAGGCTGAACTATATTGTAAACACACCGAGCATGTTTGCTGCCTTTGGAATTAAGAGGCACTCCGAAGGTTGATATAAGGCTCAGAGTTTAGACTGATGTTCGCACAGCAAAAAGACCAATTCCCCAAACCATCCATTGCCTATCTATGTGTCACAGAAAGGTTACAGCTTTCCAGTAAAATACCCAAAGGGGCCACCTCAGAAAGGGGCCCTGAAGTAACAGACTGACTCATTTACTTTGGCAAAGAGTTTGAAAGCTCGATCTACAATCCTCCTCCCTTGCCGTTTGCTCTGTTTAATTCAACATTTGTAAAAATACTTTTTATCTTTTGTTTTAGTTCCACCTGATCTTTGGAACTGCTTGAGACTGACTCATGCATCTTTTTGGCAAAGTGTCAATTCTGTTAAGTTCCATGCAGGGTTTCTGTTTGCAAGGCTCAGTGAGTTTTCTCACACTATCATCCCAAACCTGCCTCATTTAACTAATGACTGAAAATAACTCTGCAGGGGCTGGCATCTCATCATCAATCACCCATCATTCACAATTGATTATAATACTGCCTCTCACTGAGTTAGACATTCCTGATGAAGGGCTTATGCCCGAAACGTCGATTCTCCAGCACCTTGAATGCTGCCTGACCTGCTATGCTATTCCAGCACCAAACTTTTTGACTTAGACATTCAGAGTCCCAATATCCCTGACATTCATCCTTTTATGTCAGCCTGGGTTCCCTGATTGGACCAGATTAGCAGCCCAAGCAGGGAACACATATTCTATGTGTCTCTTCTGGCTGACCTCATTACACCAGTCCCAGCCCTATGGTGTCCTTCTTGTTCTATGCAAGTGTAATTTTCCCACTGACCATAGACAGAAGAACTCTCCACTACCTTGATAACCTGGATCAGACTGGCATCTGTGGTGCCTGTGCTATTTTAAAAGAGTTTTGCACCTGGGTAAGTACCGTCAGACCTCAACTGTCCTACACAGCTGCTGGACAAGCCAGATAAGGGGAATTTGGCACCCTCCTTGTGGGCTGGCACTTGGAGGTCCTGGTAGATGTGGTGGTGCTGAGGAAGCCGTGCAACCAGACCAGTGCCAAGGTTACCACTTGGATCTCAACTGTCTGGAGGGTTACTCAGCAATGTAGAAGAGTGGAGATCAATGACTTTGTCTAGTTCATCAAGATAAGGCTCATCATATTGTGTCTGCTCCCTCAGTCTCACTCCCATCTCTGTTGCTGTACTCACCTCCCTCCAAGACTCATATGCTACCACTCTCACTGCTGTTTGCAACTTCATCTCTCACTCACTATTGCATGGTGGCTCAGTGGTTAGCATTACTGCCTCACAGCACCAGGGTCCCAGGTTCGATTCCAGCCTCGGGCGACTGTCTGTGTGGAGTTTGCACATTCTCCCCGTGTTTGCGTGGGTTTCCTCCGGGTGCTCTAGTTTTCTCCCACAGTCACAAAGAGGTGCAGGTCAGGCGAATTGGCCATGCTAAATTGCCCATAGTGTTAGGTGAATTAGTCAGAGGGAAATTGAGTCTGGACGGGTTACTCTTAGCAGGGTCGGTGTGGACTTGTTGGGCTGAAGGGCCTGATTCCACACTGTAGGGAATCTACTCTAATAAGCAGTTAAGAGAAAGGGAGTGGGGGTTAGCATTGTGACTCGTTGTTTAATGTTCACTTTGGGCAGCACAGTGGCTCAGTGTTTAGCATTGCTGCCTCACAGCATCAGGATCCCAGGTTCGATTCCAGCCTCGGGTGACTGTCTGTGTGGAGCTTGCACGTTCTCCCTGTGTCTGTATGGGTTTCCTCCCACAGTCCAAAGATGGATTGGCAAAGCTAAATTGCCCATACTGTGGAAAATGGGTCTGGTTGAGTTACTCTTCGGAGGGTCAGCATGGACTTGTTGGGCCGAAGGGCCTGCTTTCACACTGTAGGGACTCTAACCTACCTCTGCTCTTCTCTTACCAGACTTCATATTGCTCCCCCTGCATGGCCTCCACCTTTCACACACCTGCACCAAATTAACAGCTGTGTGACTCACTTTTCTCTCTCTTAATACCTTTCTTTCTCTTATTCCAAGAGAAAACAGCCCACAAGAGGGCAGGAAGGCCCAAGACAATGAGGGAATTACCCATCATTTGGCTTCTTGCCACTTTAGAGGAGAGGATCCTGATTCTGACCACCCCAAGTGACTAACTTACTGTATCCAAGCCCCTGGACTGGTATCAGAGGCTGTACTTATCTTGCTGTGCTGGAACTAAAGGGTGTTTCCCTTATTAGGACTGAAGATTGTTTGGCTTTGGCCTAAATACATTAAGCATATTTTCTGTCTTTGGAATCAAGAGGCACCCTGAAGGTTGATATTAGATTCAGAGTTTACTGATGGTTAGTCCAACAAAAATGTCAATTCCCAAAACCATCCATTACCCATATATATGTCACCTCATTGTCCAGTAAAATACCCACTGGGGCAAGGCAAAATAAATTTACTCTGAGTCTGGTAACTCTGGCTGAGGGGGAAAAATGCAAAACAAAAGCAAGACACTGTGAGCTTTCGTGTAAGGGAATGAACGGCTCTCCAATTCAGCCTGGTCCAAATGAGAGTGACGTGTCTGTCCCAATAAGCAATGTCAATGCAGCAGTATTACTGAAATAGTGCACCCCAAGTCACAGACTGGCCATGGATCAATACAAACCAAGTGGATCAGAGATCTTCCACACTGATGCAGAGCGGCTGGCAACAATGTGATGCCAAGGCCATAGAGTCATAAAGTCAGAGATGTACAAAGTGGAAACAGACCCTTTGGTCCAACTTGTCCATGTCAACCAAATATCCTAAATTAATCCATTACCATTTACCAGCATTTGGCCCATATCCCTCCAAACCTTTCCTATTCATGCATGCATCCAGATGCCTTTTAAATGTTGTAATTATAACAAACTCCAACACTTCCTCTGGTAGCTCATTCCATACACGCACCACACTTAGGTCTCTTTTAAATCTTTCCCCTCTCAACCTAAACCTATGCCCTCGAACTTTGGATTCCCTTTCCCTGGGAGAAAGATCTTGACTGTTTATCCGACCCATGCCCCTCATGATTTTATAAACTTCTATAAAGTAATCCTTCAGTCGCTGATGTTCCAGGCAAAATAATCCCAGCTTATTCAGCCTCTCCCTACAGCTCAAATCCTCCAATGCCGGCAACATCCTTTTAAATTCTTTCTGAACCCTTTCAAGTTTAACAACATCTTTCCTAGAGCAAGCAGGCTAGAATTGCATGCAGTATTCAAAAAGTGGCCAATCCAATGTCCTACACAGCCGCAATGTAATCTCCCAACTCCTATAGGAGAAAGCGAGGACTGTAGATGCTGAAGATCAGAGTCGAGAGTGTGATGCTAGAAAAGCACAGCAGGTCAGGCAGCATCTGAGGAGCAGGAGAATAGACAGTTTGGGCATAAACCCTGGTGAAGGATTATACCCGAAATGTCGACTCTCCTGCTCCTCCGATACTGCCTGATCTGCTGTTCATTTCCAGCATCACCCTCTCAACTCCTAACTCCGATAGTCAATGCACTGACCATGAAAATCAAGCATACCAAACTCCTTCTTCAGTCCCTTGTCTACCTGTGACTCCACTTTCAAGGAACTATGAGCTTGCACTCCAAGGTCTCTTTGTTCAACACTCCCCAGGATTGTACCATAATGTATATAAGTACTGCCCGTACTTGCCTTTCCAAAATGTAGCACCTCACATTTATCTAAATTAAACTCCATCTGTCACTCCTCGATCTGTTAGGCATGGGTGTATGTGACCATTGTTCATAGTGTATACCCTGAGATTCTGCTGCTGGGTGTCCAAGATGCAATTCTGAATGTAGAATGGCAAGCTGGAGTCATGAGAGCCCACTCAGACATTTATATCGGGGATTCTTGGCATTAGTTTCCTCAAGGTGAGCGGTTGCATAGGAATATTAATGAGATGAGATCTACTGTTAATAAAGTTAGCAATAAACAACAGTTATGTAGAATCCCTATATTGCAGAATGAGGCCATTTAGCCCACTGTGTCAGCAACAACTGTCCAAAAAGCACCCCATTCAAACCCCCTCTCTATTTCTGTCACCCAACATTAAGTACAGCTAACTCACCTCACCTTATATTCTTGGACACTATAGGCAATTTAGCTTGGCCAATCCACTTAGCCTGTACATCTTTGGGCTGTGGGAGGAAACTGGAGCACCCAGAAGAAACCCATGCAGACATGGGGTGAAAAGTGAAAACTCTGCACCAACAGTCACCTGGGGCTAGAATCACACCAAGGTCCCTGGCGCTATGAGGCAGCAGTGTTAACCACTGAGCCACCAAGTTAACTTGACACACCGATTAAGTTAATCATCATTTTGATGTCCCAAGTGACAATCTCATATCAATGTTCAGAACGCTGCTGCAAAATGAAACCAGTTGTTCCGAACATAGAAAAAGACATTACTGACTTTCTCAAATGATTGCAGTACAACACAGGAACTAGCCTTTTGGCTCACCATGCCTCTGCTGACCACAGTGCTATTCTAAACTAATTCCAACTGTCTGCATGTGGTCTGCATCTCTGTATTCTCTATCTGTTTTTGTGTCTGTTTAAATGCTCTTGTACTTGTTTCTACCACCGCCTCTGCAGCATGTTCCAGGCACCTACCACCCTCGGTGTAAAAATGTTCCCATCTTACCTTAAACCAAAGCTGCCTAGTATTTGACATTTTCACCCTGGGAAAAAAAGACTCAAACTGTCTACCCTAGCTATGCCATTCATATTTGTATATACTCCTATAGGTGGCTCCTCAACCTCTGATGCTCTCACCCAAAAGCAATCCAAGTTTGTCCAACTGTTCCTTATAGCTAACACACTCCAATCTTGGCAACATCCTAGTAAACCTTTTCTGCAGCCAGTCCTAAGCCTCCACATCCTACATTTAGTGCGGTGACCACAACTGTGCACAATATTCCAAATGTGGCCTGATTAAAATCTTGTACAACTGCAACATGAAATACTAACTTCTATATTCAATGCCCCGACCAATGAAGGCAAATATGCCGGATGCCTTCTTTACCACTTTATCCATTTGTGTTGTCATTTATAGGGAGCTATGGTCTTGGGACCTAAGATCCCTCTCTATATCAATGCTCCTAAAGATCCTGCCATTTACTGCAGACTTTTCTTTTGCATTTGAGACCCAAAATGTATCACCTCAGACTTGTCCAAATTGAGCATCATATGCCATTTCTCTGTTCCATTTTCCAACTGATCTATATCCAGCTGTATCATTTGACATCCCTCCTCACTATCCACAACTTCACCAATTTATGTATCATCTGAAAACTTGCTGCTCTGACCACAGACATTTTTATCCAAATCATTTATATAAATTGCAAACAACAGCGGTCCCAGCACACATCCTTGTGGAATACCACTGGTCACAGATCTCCAGTCACAATCACACCCCTCCACAACTGCCTTCTGTCTTCTATGACCAAGTCAACTTTGGATCCACTTATCAACTCACCATGGATCCATTGTGACTTAATCTTCTGATGTGAAGTTGTCAGCGTTGGACTGGCATAGATAAGGTCAGAGGTCACACAACACCAGGTTATAGTCCAACAGGTTTCTTTGAAATCACAAGCTATCCTTTCATCAGGTGAAGTGAACAAAAGCATACAGACACAGAATTTATAGGCAGCGAGATCAAAAGATCATACAAGTGGCGTGTGGATTGTCAATAATAAGTCTCTGCAGGTGATCCAAAGGATTAGATGGTGTGAGTACAGTGTCAACAGCTGAATATTAAGTGAAGCGGATAACCTTTAATCTAATTAATTGAGGCAGAGAGATAATTACAAAAAAATTAAAATAAGGTGGTGCTGGAGACAAACCAAATGGCTGGAATTACATGACAGGTACAGGAGTCACATGCTGAGGGCCAAACCAAAATAACAAGTAATCCAAAACTGTACAAACTAATTAAGATAGACAAATCATAACATGTTATCATGGTCATGATATCAAAACAGGACAGTAAGGAAGATATCTCTGCCTATACCCTTGGCTGAAATTGCTTTGTTAAATTGATAATCTTTGCCTGTTTTGCCATATTGACCAGCAAACACAGGTATGTACGTCCTCCCTGGCAAATTTCTGCTGTGATGAATCTCTGTCACGTTAACATTGCAACTGCCTGTATAAAATCATGATTTGGAGACGCCATTGTTGGACTGGGGTGTACAAAGTTAAAAAGGTGATTGTGGAGTCACCTGATTATGGAGCAGCGCTCCGAAAGCTAGTGCTTCTAAATCAACCTGTTGGACTGTAACCTGGTGTTGTGTAATTTTTAACTATATAAAATTAAGTTTGTAAATAGTTTGTTGTAAAGAAGCTGCTGCAGATTTAGCTGGTGAATGATATGGAGAAGAGGAGTTTTATAATCCTTTTCTTCAATGCTGATGTCATCCTGTTTTTCAAAGACCTTGGCCATCTCTTGAATTCAGAAGGAAGTCAAATTCTTTTCAATTACGGTTCTTTTTTTTTGGTTCTGTGTCCTAAGTAGTCTGTAGCTAAGTTGTCTCAGTACACAACAACACTTAAATCAACCTAAGACAATGGTTCAAGCCCCAGGTATACCTTTACTAGATCCGATCTAGCTAATTAATGACTGATCAGCTGACTTTCAAACATCGGTTGAGTGAAGAAGAAGCACATTAAGAGTACTTCTTCAGCAATAACCTGCCCAGGAAAACTTGTTTTTTTTTTCCACCAAATCTATGGCTCATTGCAGTCATGGTCTAGACATGAACAAAGGAGTTGTGTTGCAGATTAGATTACCTACAGTGTGAAAACAGGGCCTTTAGCCCAGCAAGTCCACACCGATCCTCCGAAGAGAAACTTACCCCCACTCCACCTAACACTACGGGCAATAGCATGGCCAACTCACTGAACCTGCACATCTTTGTACTGTGGGAGGAAACGCACGGCAGACATGGGGAGAATGTGCAAACTCCACACAGACAGTTGCCCGAGGCGGGAATTGAACCCGGGTCCCTGGCGCTGTGAGGCAGCAGTGCTAACCACTGAGCCACCATGAGAGTTGGGGCATAGCTTAATACAGCACTCAGGAGAAGCCATAGAGCCATAGAGCCATACAGCATGGAAACAGATTCTTTGGTCCAACTTGTCCATGCCGACCAGATATCCCAATCTGACCTGATCCCACTTGCCAGCATTTGGCCCATATCTCTCCAAACCCTTCCTATTCATGTAGCCATCCAGATGTGTTTTAAATGTTGTGACTGTACCAGCCTGCACCACTTCCTCTGGCAGCTCATTCCATAGGAGAAAGTGAGGTCTGCAGATGCTGGAGATCAGAGCTAAAAATGTGTTGCTGGTAAAGCACAGCAGGTCAGGCAGCATCCAAGGAACAGGAGAATCGACGTTTCGGGCATAAGCCCTTCATCAGGCATTCCTGATGAAGGGCTTATGCCTGAAACATCGATTCTCCTGTTCCTTGGATGCTGCCTGACCTGCTGTGCTTTACCAGCAACACATTTTCAGCTCATTCCATACATGGTTGAGAGTGGAGCAGCAGAATTGTAGCCTTGAGATGGGACATCTTGAAAAAGAATATCGGTGATAGACCGCTGGTTCTGTTTTCTACCAGTGACAGGAAACCTCCAATGCTTAAGAAGGCTAATAGAATTTCATCCTTCATTATGAAAGGAATTAAACATAAGAGTAATACCTCAATTATAAATGGCATTGGTGAGACCACTTCTCAAATAGAGTATGCAATTTTAGTCTCCTTCTTTAAGCAGGAATGTAAATATGTTGGAGGTAGTTCAGAGGTGGTTTATTAGACTCATCGGTAGAATGCAGGAATTGGTTTAGCTCAGTTGGCTGGACTGTTGGTTTGCAGTGTGGGTTCAATTCCCATCACAGGTTTGAGGTTACCATGAAGGACTCTCCTTCTCTACCTCTTTCCTCACTTGAGGTCTGATGGCCCTCAGGCGAGGAAAGGACAGGTTAAATTGCCACCATTTGTTTCTCTCCAATGGCAGTGCAGCCCCTTTAGTCTGTTAAGATTATGGTGACACAACCAATGCGGAATGCACCAATTGTTTTATGAGGAAAGGCTGTTTAAACTGAGCTAATTTTCATGTGCGTTAAAAAGAGGGAGGATTGACTTAAAGATCACAAAGGTGGAAATGGCAAGGATGTTTTGTTTTGCAGGTGAGTCCAGAATAAGGGTGCAGTGCTTCAAAATTAGGAGTCACCTTTTACGAGACAGAGGAGGAGAAGTTTTCTGTTGCTCAAATCAATTTAATGGAGATCTGCCCTTGGGTGCAAGCTTCCTGTATCCTCATTAGCTACTGTGCTGTGAACAATCTTGTACAAGAGAATGAGGATGCCTTGTATCTGGGGGATGCAGGTGAGTGGGTGGCATGGAATATTGAGCAAGTTGCATTGGATGCAAAGAACATTTTGAGAGATGGAAGGAAAGCACAGAACAACCTAATCCTTATGTGCAAAATGGCAGCCACCATTCACTTTCAAATTGAAGACTCATCCATCTTTTGTCAGAATGTTACCTCCTTCATATCATAACCATTGCTTCATTCTCCATTTTACAGCACACACTGATTGGTTGAACTGCAATCTTTGGTTCGACAGTCAGCAGTGGTCTGCCCTCAGGTTTCTCCATGGAAAAATGGTCAAGCCTCAGTTTTCTCAGGCTAACTGTGGAGCATGTTGCTTCTCAATATGGCTGCTGTACTATTTGCAATTTTTAAGGCAGAACTGAATGCAAGCCTAGCAGGCCTTTGAAAATGGTGCCAACACCTGCCTCATTGTCAGGTGGTGCCTAGGTCAGCCTCTTGGGGCCCATCCCTCGCCACAGCATTGGACTGTTGCTGTGCCACCATCTGCTTCTGCATGCCAACAATTCCCACTTCCAGATCTACCTCCCTGGCCTATGCTTTAAAGACTAAAATTCAGATCATAACATGTGTTGTCACTGAGGCTGAATGTGGGATCAGGGGAGTCAAGGTCAATTTTCGATGGTCAATAAATGCTGGTCATGCCAGCTTGCTTTGCCAGCAACACTTATATCCTGCAAATGAAGTACAAGATTGCTAGTTTTTGACTAGAAATAGATCTGCAACATGATAACAACAATTCTTCACAACTTGTGTCTTCTGTGAACTCTGCTGTGTGGGCACTCCTGAAGGAGATTTGTTGCACTCCCTTATTGAGATGGTCTTCCCAAGGGAGTAGTTTATTCACATTTTAATAGCTATGTGCACTAAGGTTTACCATAAGGTCTATAGAATTATTTATATATTTCTAAATATATATATTTATATTCTGTATAATTACTTCCATCATCATGTGATCTGTTACATGGTGGACACACCTTCCTATTTACACCTACAAGTGATAACCTTTAACTTATAAGTGTGGCACCTCACAGGGAGCATTCAATCTTCCCTCTTGATTTGAAGCAGCCATGCAGTCAGTCTTGGCCAGTATGGAGATGATTGGGTAATTGCCCTCTCCAGCTAGAGACCACAGTGGGATTGATTTTATATATACAATTTGTGTTATGTTACAATCTGCATTTTTCTGTAGAGATAATCCTGTTTTATCAAGAGTGGTTCCTGTAAAGTTGACTCTGTTTGCTGTAGGTCCCGTCCTGTCTGCAACACTTTAGCTGACACAATGATGTGAATGCTTACGCCGATTTTATTTTAATTAATTGCAGTTTATTAGCAAATTTCTTTATTACCATTCTACTTTGGCTTAATGTGAAGCTTTTCACTCTAAGCAGAGCTGCAAATTACAATCTGCTTCACTAAGAAACTCTTTGGAAAGAGCAGATTTCATGTTTGTTATGTGAAGTCTTATCAATGTTCCTATCACTAAACAGCTGTTACAACTTGAAGTGGCTCTGGGCCCATGTGCTGCGTAAGTTAGAATAGTGAGGGAAATCAGAGAAAAATGTGGAAGAAATCTTGATAAGATCTTTCTGTGAATCAAAAGGTTACCATTAAATTTCCAGGAATAAGCCAAATTTAAGTTAACTCCAGGCATAAAACCAGAAAGTGTTGGAGAAAGTCAATGGATCTGGGAGCATCTGTGGAGAAAACAACAGAGTTAACATTTCAAGTCCACTATGACTCTTCTTCAGAACTGAGAGTTCTCTCTTTAGTTCCATGGAAGATTTATACTGGACTCAGAATGTTAACACTGGTGTAGTTTTGCCTCCGAGAGAGTATTTAAACTGATATGACAATGCACGTGCTTGTCCCACTGTATGAGAAATTGGGCATGGTTGTTGTGGTATTGAAAACTCCAATATTATGGCTAAACATTGTGTACAAATAATACATTCATGGTCACATAGTTTTCTGGGCTGACTTTAAGCAATTCAGTTATGACGGAGCAGCATGACATAAGCAGTATCACACTTCAGGCAATCCCTGGGTAAGATGGTGTGTGAGAGCTTTATATCCTCAGGTCTCATTCTATGCTGTGGTGATGGTATCATGAGCATGTCTCTGGAAGGTACACCGACCACAAGACATGCCACAATAACGTTTCTCCACAGATGATGCCAGACCCATTTGTTTGTTGCTTGATACAATTTTTGGTTGTTTGATTTATTGTTGTCATGTGCACCGAGATATTGTGAAAAGTGTTGTTTTGCATGCTATACAGGGAGATCGCACCATACAGAATGCATCAGGGTAGCAGAGCAGAATACAATGTTACAGCCACAGAGACAGTGCAAAAAGAGAAAGATCAGTATTAACATTTGTGAGGTCTATTCAAAGGTCTGCTGAGTTTATCCAGTACTGTCTCTTCATATTTCAGGTTTCCAACATCCGCAGTATTTTACTCTAATGTTAACTCAAGACCTATTAGCTTAACATGCATGTAGAAATGAACACAATCAATTAATAAAAGAAGTATAACGTTGTTTTGGATGTGGATTTTGACAAAAATGTAATTTGATACAATTGGTGCAATAAAGTCTGTGGTGGTCCACAGGCGTAATTAGTCTGAACTATGATAATGAGGTCTATTTTTCCTCATTGGGAGAGACACCTCAAGTCATACAATATGCTGCTATCTGGACACAGGTTAGGTCCACATTAAGCCAGACCAGTGGAAACTTGTGGCATAATTATTTCCTGGCTTACACCCGAACTTGGCAAAGTTATTGTCCCTCTAAGAGATGTCAGAAATGTTCCAAACGGTGGAGAAGCAGTGTATAATCAGGTGTAATTTTCTTTCTGGGTCTGAGGGGCTTCCACATATTTTCACTGAAACTGGCATAGAATTTTGCTACCAATGCATCAAAATGACTGCATCAGAATGCAAATTTAAGTAAATGACAGGAAACAGCCAGTTCTGGGAAATGCATGCTTTTCAAACGAGGGAACGTCCTTTAGAGACCAGCATTTGGACTCTCCATTGCAGTCATTTTGCCCTCTCTGGAGGTAAAATTGGCCTGGGAAATCTCATTGCTGTGAGAAGAATAAACAAAGAGGTAAAACAAAGGTAAGTAGATTCAGATCAGCAACAATAATCAAGCTTTATTCCTGATGAAGGGCTTTTGCCCATTGTTTCTCCTGCTCCTCGGATGCTGACTGACCTGCTGTGCTTTTCCAACACCACACTCTCAACTCTGATCTCCAGCATCTGCAGTCCTCACTTTCTCCGAAAATTGATTGAGTCAAGTAAATGGCAAATACCATGACTTTCTTTTAAACTGATTTTCAGAAAAGATGGTAAGTGATTCATTACCCAGTTAAATGAGGTTAAACGATAAAACAAACCCTTCATAAGGTCCTGCACAATAAACAACAATTGATAATGAACAAGCTTCTCAAAATGCAGTAAACAAGTGGTAATAACCAAAGCAGTTGCCAAATGTGGGAATTTCGCACAATTGATCTGAACAAGTATGCTAGAGGGTATGGGGATTCTGGGTAAAGAATCCAGATGTGGAGACCCTATCGATATTATTAGCTAATTTGTGTAATAATGTAACATATGCGTCAGTCAATTGGTCAGATTGACAACCTGGCTGTCAAACAGTAACAATTAGTGCTAGCTGGCAGTCATAAACAGAGATCCATGGATAAATTTAGCAACAGTTCTGGTGTTCAGAACAGCTACCTCATTAGTAAAAGATGTGCTTAGCATCAACATTCTTTCAGGTCTTCCAATGTCAGTGATGGTTTTGGGAGATAGTTCAGGAAGGAACTCAGGAGAAGGGGAAATGTTTGGCTATAGTTTCATTTCAGATATCTGGTGCCTCCTTGGCCTAATCCTAGTGACCAAGTGTTCAGACATATTTTGATTATTTGGATATATCTGAGGGTCCTAACTTTATGGCACTGAGGTTAGCACTGCTGCTTCTCATCATTAGGTAACCGGGTTCGATTCTATCCTTGTGTGACTGTCTGTGTGGAGTTTGTAAATTCTCCCTGTGTCTGTGTGAGTTCCCCCCAGGTGCTCTGATTTCCTCTTACAGTCCTCTGATGTATAGGTTGGGTGGATTGGCCATGCTAAACTGCCCATAGTGTCGAGGGATGTGCAGACTAGGTGGATTAACCAATGGAAATGCAGGTTACAGGGATGGGGTAGGTCTGGGTGGGATGACCTGTTTCCACACTGTAGAGATACTATGATTCTATTCAAACTACCAGACAGCTCTCTTATGGTCTTAAAAAACAGAGGCAAGCCATTGAAGAGAATCATGATTTATGGCTTTCACACAACTGGGTCCTACCAAAGACCATTACTTACAGTTATTTCCTCTGTCAGGTAATGGATAGAGCAAATATCAAAGCCTTCTTGTCAAGGGAAATCCCTTTTTGACACCATATTCACAGCATTTAACAAATTTAAAGGGTGAAGATTGGTTAATGATCGTTAGACCTTTATCAAAGGGTCAGTTAGACTCGAAAAGTCAGCTCTTTACAGATGCTGCCAGACCTGTTGAGATTTTCCAGCATTTTCTCTTTTGCTTTCTATTATTTCATCAATGTGGGTGCAGGAGCAGAATATACAAATCAATGCAAACAATGCATACTACCCTGGAAGAAACTCAAGTACCTTCAGAGTCCACTGTAACATCAGTTATTGAAGGAGTAGCAGAATGTTTACCCCAGGTCCCTGGGTATTGGCACAAATAAGGAACGGTAGAAAACACTGAATGGAAAAAGTGAAGCTTGCACCTATTTCCTGTTTTGTCAAACATAAATTGTCATCCTGAACAGAAACTGACCTGGCAATATTTCAAAGATTATTGCATTGTCTTGCTATCCAGAGAGGATATATCTTCAATGAGAAGACAGCCTTAAGTCTTGGCCGAGAAGGTCTACCAGATGAAGAATTGGGCAACAGTGTTAATCCAGAAACAGCTGGCAGATTTTTTGTTGATTGA
Organism: Chiloscyllium plagiosum; assembly: GCF_037043375.1. Lineage (NCBI taxonomy): Eukaryota > Metazoa > Chordata > Chondrichthyes > Orectolobiformes > Hemiscylliidae > Chiloscyllium > Chiloscyllium plagiosum. The sequence goes on along the minus strand of NW_028270159.1, from coordinate 36,277,406 downwards.
CAGGGCATTACCTAAACCTGCAGCAATGTTTCTGAATATCTTACAGCGTTTAGCATAATCAAATCTCCTCTGCCTAATCTCAGCTGTCTCTATTGCAATATTTACTAATATTTTGCTGCCTCCTGAACTAACGTATCTCTTCGAAGAGTAAGTGAATGCAGCGCATTCTACATTCTTTGGGGGGAGTTTCTATATAGTTCATGTGTGAAATTGACTTACAGCTCAGCCATCCATTGCAGAAAATAACTGGCATTTATTGCCATTCAATAACTGGTGGCTCATCCACCACACTCATCCACCGGAGGTGTAGTTGCAGGTTAAATATCTAAGATGCATGTTGGAAATCTGACTTTTCATGTTTACTTCATCCATGGTTGCTTTGGTATGAGTAAATTATGTGTCAATTTTTACATTCTTTCTAAGGCTACCATAAATTATGTGGAGAAATGATAGCAATACTCTCAGCATTCACTCTCCTTATTACTTCAGTACAGGCAGCAACCCAAGGACTCTAAACAAATGAAAAAGAATTTTGAAATCCAGAAGCTCAGGCGAATAATTTCATTCTTCACCAAAGGAGCCCTTGTTGAGATGCTCCTCTAAAATGCAATCTTGAAGACAGCACTGAATTGACAAATCTACTTCTATGCTGTTAATCATTTCATAAAATTCTATGAAAGTATGGGAAAAGTCCAGCTTGTTCACTAATGTCCTTCAGGGAAAGAAATCCATCATCCTTACCTGGTCTGGCCACACTTGACTCCAGAGTCACAGCAATGTGGTTAACTCTTAACTGCCCTCTGAGCACTTACGGATGGGCGAGAAATGCTGACCTAGCTAGAGATGCCCACATCCTGAGAGTGATGTAGAAGAAAAATTACAGGAAATGATGGACTTGAGCCACCTTCAATCTAATTTTTGGGAAAGATGATATCTGTAGTGATTGTACCAAGGTCGACAAAGTGGATATAATGAACTCCCTGATTGAAGTTGTCCATGTAGGTACCAACGACATAGGTAGAAAGAGGGATAGGGATGTAAGGCAGGATTTCAGGGAGCTAGGGTGGAAGCTGAGAGCTAGAACAAACAAAGTTGTTATCTCTGGTTTGTTGCCCGTGTCACGTGATAGCGAGGCAAGGAATAGGGAGAGATATCAGCTGAACACGTGGCTGCAAGGATGGTGCAGGAGGGAGGGTTTCAGGTACTTGGATAATTGGGGCTCATTCTGGGGAAGGTGGAACTTGTACAAACAAGATGGTCCTCACTTGAACCAGAGGGGTACTAATATCCTGGGTGGGAAATTTGCTGGTGCTATTCAGGTTGGTTTAAATGAGCTCAGCAGAGGGGTAGCAACCGGAGGTGTAGTTGCAGTGCACAGGAGGATGAGAGTAGGAAGGACAGGGACAGGATTTCAGGATCACAGGAATGTGCTGACAGACAGCGAAGTTGCTTGAAGTGTGTCTACTTCAGCGCCAGAAGTATCCAAAATAAGGTAGGTGAGCTTGCAAAATGGCTAGATACCTGGAACTTCGATGATGTGGCCATTTCGGAGACATGGAGAGAGCAGGGTGAGGAATGGCTGTTTCAGGTTCCAGGGTATAGATCTTTCATTAAGAACAGGCAAGGCGGTAAAAGAGGGGGAGGCGTGGCCTTGTTAGTCAAGGATAATATAATGGTGGCTGAGAGAACTTTTGATGAGGACTCATCTAATGAGGTAGTGTGGGTTGAGGTGAGAAACAGGAGAGGAGAGGTCACACTGCTTGGAGTTTTTTATAGGCCTCCGCAGAGTTCCAGGGAGGTGGAAGAGAGGATTAGCAAAATTATTCTGAGTAGGAGTCAAAGGAATAGGGTGATCATTATGGGGGACTTTAACTTTTTTTTTAGATTAGATTACAATGTGGAAACAGGCCCTTCAGCCCAACAACTCTACACCGACCCACCAAAGCACAACCCACCCAGACCCATTCTCCTACATTTACCCCATCACGTAACACTAGGGGCAATTTAGTATGGCCAATTCACCTAACCTGGACATTTTTGGATTGTGGGAGGAAACCGGAGCACCCCCAAGCAGACACGGGGAGAATGTGCAAACTCCACACAGAGAGTCACCTGAGGCAGGAATTGAACCCAGGTCTCTGGCGCTGTGAGGCCACAGTGCTAACCACTGTGCCACCGTGCCGCAACTTCCCCAACATTGACTGGAAATGCTGTAACTCTAGTACGTTGGATGGATCAGTTTTTGTACAATGTGTACAGGAGGGTCTGACAAGAGGGGAGGCCACATTGGATCTGGTGTTTGGTAATGAACCAGGCCAAGTGTTTGATTGGTGAGCACTTTGGAGAGAGTGACCATAATTCAGTTATGTTTAGTTTAGCGATGGAAAGGGATAGGTACATGCCACATGTCAAGAGTTATCACTGGGGCAAGGGCAATTATAATGCGATTAGGCAAGAATTAGGATGCATAGAATGGGGTAGCAAAATGCAGGGGATGCAGACAATGGAAATGTGGAGCTGGTTTAAGGAACAGATATTGTGTGTCCTTGATAGGTATGTCCCTGTCAGGCAGGGAGGAAGTGATAAGATAAGGGTACCGTGGTTTACAACAGAAATTGCATCTCTTGTTACGAAGAAGAAGGAAGCTTATGTGTTGATGAGGCAAGATGGTTCAGATGAGGCGATGGAGAGTTACAGATCAGCTAGGAAGGATTTAAAGAGAGAGTTAAGAAGAGCAAAGAGAGAACACAAGCAGTCTTTAGCAAATAGAATAAAGGAGAACCCTAAAGCTTTCTATAGGTATGTGAGGAATAAAAGGGCGATTAGGGTAGGAATAGGGCCAATCAAAGACAGAAGTGGGAAGTTGAGTGTGGACCCTGTGGAGATTGGAGAGGTACTAAACGAACATTTCGCATCGGTGTTCACTCAGGAAAAGGAGAATATTGTAGAGGAGAATAATGAGGTACGAGATGTTAATCTTGAAAGGATTGAGGTTAGTTACGAACAGGTGTTATCAATTCTCGAAGGAGTTAAAGTAGACACATCCCCTGGGCCAGATGGGATTTATCTGAGGATTCTCTGGGAAGCTAGGGAGGAGATAGTAGAGCATTTGGCTTTGATATTTGAGTCATCATTGTCTACAGGTTTGGTACCAGAGGACTGGAAGATTGCAGATATTGTGCCCTTGTTCAAGAAGGGCAGTAGAGATGACCCAGGTAATTATCAACCAGTGAACATTACTTCTGTTATAGGAAAGGTTTTGGAAAGGATTATAAGAGATAAGATTTATAATCATCTAGCAAACGACAATTTGATTTCAGATAGTCAACATGGTTTCGTCAAGGGCAGATCGTGTCTCTGAGGAGAAAGTGAGGTCTGCAGATGCTGGAGATCAGAGCTGGAAATGTGTTGCTGGAAAAGCGCAGCAGGTCAGGCAGCATCCAGGGAACAGGAGAATCGACGTTTCGTGCATTCCTGAAGAAGGGCTTATGCCCGAAACGTCGATTCTCCTGTTCCCTGGATGCTGCCTGACCTGCTGCGCTTTTCCAGCAACACATTTCCAGCGCAGATCGTGTCTCACAAACCTCATTGAGTTTTTTGAGAAGGTGACCAAGCATGTAAATGATGGTAGGGCAGTTGACGTGGTGTACATGGACTTCAGTAAAGCCTTTGATAAGGTTCCATATGGTAGGCTGTTGGAGAAAATGCAGAGGCATGGAATTGAGGGTGATTTAGCAGTTTGGATTAGAAACTGGCTTTCTGAAAGAAGGCTGTGAGTGGTGGTTGATGGAAAATATTCAGCCAGGAGTTCGGTTACTAGTGGTGTGCCACGTGCATCTGTTTTGGGACCACTACTGTTTGTCATTTTTATAAATTACTTAGACGCAGCCATAGGTGGATGGATTAGTAAATTTGCAGACGAAACTAAAGTCGGTGGAGTAGTGGACAGTGTGGAAGAATGTTACAGGTTGCAGGGGGACTTGGATAAACTGCAGAATTGGGCTGAGAGGTGGCAAATGGAGTTCAATGCAGCTAAATGTGAGGTGATGCACTTTGGGAAGAATAACTGGAAGGCGGAGTACTGGGTCAATGGAAAGATACTTGGTAGTGTGGATGTGCAGAGGAATCTTGGAGTCCATGTACGTAGATCCCTGAAAGTTGCCACCTAGGCAAGAAGGCATACTGTGTGTTAGGGTTCATTCATAGAGGGTTTGCGTTCCGGAGCTACAATATCATGCTGCAACCATACAAAACGCTGATACGGCTACACTTGGAATATTGTGTACAGTTCTTGTCCCCATATTTCGGGAAGGATGTGGAAGTATTGGAAAAGGTGCAGAGGAGATTTACCAGGATGTTACCTGGTCTGGAGGGAAGGTCTTATGAGGAAAGGCTGAGAAACTTGAAAAAAGTTCTCATTGGCAAGAAGAAGGCTAAGAGGGGATTTGATAGAGAGATACAAGATGATCAGAGGATTAGATAGGGTAGACAGTGAAAGTCTTTTTCCTAGGATGATGACATCAGCATGTACGAGGGGGCATAACTGCAATTTGAGGGGTGATAGATTTTAGACAGATATCAGAGGCAGGTTCTTTACGCAGAGAGTGGCAAGGGCGTGGAATGCACTACCTGCTAATGTAGTCAACTCAGCCACATTAGGGACATTTAAACAATCCTTAGATAAGCACATGGATGATTTTGGAATAGTGTAGGGGGACAAGCTGAGATTAGTTCACAGATCAGCACAACATTGAGGGCCGAAGGGCCTGTTCTGCACTGTATTGTTCTGTGTTCTATGTTCTATGTTAACCTGGTCCAATCAGGGAGCCCTGGCTGACAGAAATAGACATGAGTGTCAGAGGTTCTGTTCACCCTGAGAACTGGCTTTGAGGGAGCTGGATCAGTATCAAAGACTGTTCACCTGTAAATAAAGGGTGACTTGGTGATAGAATACCGTCCTCTGTGGAGTTATAGCAGTGGAAATGAGAAAAAAAATACTCCTGATTAAGTTCATTCGCAACAGTCATCTTTAAGTTGATAGAAGCAATTCTGGCATCATGCTGTTATTTGGGAAGCTTGACTCATTTGATTCTGCCTTGGAATCCATACAGTGTGGAAACAGGCCATTTGGCCCAATAAGAACACACCGACCCTTCGGAGAGTATCCCACCCACACTCATCCCCCTACCCTATCCAGCAACCCTGCATTTCCCATGGCTAATCCACCTTAACTACACATTCCTAAACACTAATGGACAATTAAGCATGGCCATTTCACCTGACCTGACCATCATTAGATTAGGACTTATACTTTTAAGGTGCGAGGAGAATGTTTTAAAAAGGACATGAGGGGCAATGTTTTTACATAGAGAGTGCTTCATTTCTGAAAGAAACTCTCAGAGGAAGTGGTGGATGCAAGCACAATTATAACTTTTGAAAGACTTTTGGATAAATACATGAAGAGGAAATATTTGGAGGGATATGGGCCAAATGCGGGCAAGTAGGAAGGTTCAGTTTGGAATTATGGTCGGTGTGGACTAATTGGACCAAAGAGGTGCAGTGGACAGCGAAGAAGGTTACCTCAGATTACAATAGGATCTTGACCAGATAGGCCAATGGGCTGAGAAGTGGCAGATGGAATTTAATTTAAATAAATGTGAGGTGCTCCATTTTGGGAAAGCAAATCTTAGCAGGACTTATACACTTAATGGTAACGTCCTCAGGAGTGTTGCTGAACAAAGAAACCTTGGAGCACAGGTTCATAGCTCCTTGAAATTAGAGTCACAAGTAGATAGGATAATGAAGAAGGTGTTTCCTTTATTTGTCAGAGTATTGAGTATATGAGTTGGGAGGTCATGTTTTCGTCCTGTATGGCATTATGACTATGATATTCAGATTCATCTTAATATAATTGTATCCATTTGACCCCTGACTCAAATGCATAACAAATTAAGCTGATTTCCATTTTTCCAGTCTTAACTCTTGGAAAACACGCTTTTGGAAGTAGTATTTGGCATTTCATTGTAGTAGTGCTCACTACATATCATAATCCGCCTTTTCTCCCATGTCCAACAATGTCCATCACTTCTATTTTTTTTGCTGCATTTTTTCCATATTGTCAATGCAACGTCGTAGTCACTCACACTCACAAAGGTAATTTTTTAAATAAAGTTTAACAAATCTGGAATGAAGGTTACTTCTTATCATCCACAAATGTGCAATCTAACTTTTTATATAGCGTACAATGTGCTTTCAACTTCTTATTCATGTACCATATCATGTCTAACATTCAAGCAATCGTCCTGACAAAAAGGAGCATTGGATCTGCAAAAATATTCAGATATTCAATGAAGCAGGTTTTGAAATGCGATCAAGTCTTGTTTATTGACTATCATAGTGATGATCAAATCATTCGATTATCACCATAAATATTTTTTCTCAATCTTCACTATTTTACAAAGCCGGTGTAGGCATGACTTGTAATTGAAGTGACATTTCATCTAATGTGTAACATGTAGGGAAATTACCCAAGGTTTAAAACATAAGACAGAGTGGAGCTATCTCTTGCATTAACAGATTAATTTTCAATTAAGTTAATAGAGAGTGATGACAATTCTTATTGGTATTTGGCATTGTTTCCCTTGGATTTGTGTACAAGGTGTGTGTATTTTGATGGATCTCAGGGAAAGTGACAGTGTTTCCAGTTATTGTTTAGATTTACAGATTGAGTTTTTTGAAGAAGTAATAAAGAGGATTGATGAGGGGCAGATCGGTGTACGTGATGTATATGGACTTCAGTAAGACGTTTGACAAGGTTCCACATGGGAGACTAGCTAGCAAGGTTAGATCTCATGGAATACATGAAGAACTAGCCATTTGGATACAGAACTGGCTCAAAGGTAGAAGATAGAGGGTGGTGGTGGAGGGTTGTTTTTCAGACTGGAGGCTTTGACCAGAAGAGTGTAACGAGAATGGGTGTTGGGTCCTCTACTTTTCATTACTTATATAAATGATATGGATGTGTGCATAAGAGGTATAGTTAGTAAGTTTGCAGATGACACCAAAATTGGAAGTGTAGTGGACAGCGAAGAAGGTTACCTCAGATTACAACAGGATCTTGACCAGATGGGCCAATGGGCTGAGAAGTGGCAGATGGAATTTAATTTAAATAAACGTGAGGTGCTCTATTTTGGGAAAGCAAATCTTAGCAGGACTTATACACTTAATGGTAACGTCCTCAGGAGTGTTGCTGAACAAAGAGACCTTGGAGCGCAGGTACATAGCTCCTTGAAATTGGAGTCACAAGTAGATAGGATAATGAAGAAGGTGTTTGGTATGCTTTCCTTTATTTGTCAGAGTATTGAGTATATGAGTTGGGAGGTCATGTTGTGGCTGTACAGGACATTGGTTAGACCACTGTTGGAATATTGCATGCAATTTTGGTCTCCTTCCTATGGGGATGATGTTTTGAACCTTGAAAGGGTTCAGAAAAGATTTATAAGGATGTTGCCAGGGTTGGAGGATTTGAGCTATAGGAAGAGGCTGAACAGGCTGGGGCTATTTTCCCCTGGTGTGTTGCAGGGTGAGGGGTGGCCTTATAGAGGTTTATAAAATGATGAGGGGCATGGATAGGATAAATAGACAAAGTCTATTCTCTGGGGTCAGGGAGTCCAGAACAAGAGGGTATAGGTTTAGGGTGAGAGGTGAAAGATATAAAAGAGACCTACAGGGCATTTTTTCACGCAGAGGGTGGTACGTGTATAGAATGAGCTGCCAGAGGAAATGGTGGAGGCTAGTATAATTGCAACATTTAAAAGGCATCTTAATGAGTATATGAATAGGAAGGGTTTGGAGGGATATGCGCTGGGTGCTGGGAGGTGGGGCTAGATTGGGTTTGGATATCTGGTTGGTATGGATGGGTTGGACCGAAGGGTCTGTTTCCATGTTGTACATCTCTACGACTCTATGATTCTATGAATCACTGTTTCTCTTGACTTTGTGTGAAACCCGACAACCACATTTTCACAGTACTGGGGTGAAATGAAAACAAGTTTTACTCTTCCACTAATGTTGTGGTTTGGTCACTATGAAAATATTCAACAACTTGGATAAGCTAAAAGTTGCCCTTGCAACCAATCTGGAGGTGTGTAACTTGCTGAGGAAACTTCTTGTGATCATGGAAGACAAGAACCACAGAAAAGCTTTGAGGTTAGTTTCAATAACCTGCCATAAATAAGTTAGTCTCTTGAGGCAAAATAAAAAAAAATATATATATTGACATCGCACAATTACATAACCACTTGATGAAGGAGCGTCGCTCCGAAACCTAGTGCTTCCAATTAAACCTGTTGGACTCTAACCTGGTGTTGTGTGATTTTTAACCAACAATGAAGACACTCAAGGAAGGAAGTTGAAAGGCATGATTTAAAATCTGTTCAAGATTGTACTTTCTACTGAAGTGGCTTACCTGTGATTATACAATTAATCTTTTTATCAGAATTTACCCTTTGGATAGATCTATCAATAATTCTCCTGCTTTTATTAATTGAGCAATATGGATCTCTGAATGTTATAGTGGTCTTGGAGCCTTGGCTCACTCCAGTCACTGCAATTTCAAAATTTAATCAAGGGACACAGTCACAACATTTTGTGGACCTTCTTCTTTTCCACTCAGATGACTTGCCCAGAGGTGTGGAATTCCCACTGCAAATCCATCAACATAAAGCAGTCATAGTGAAAACAGCTCATCAGAATTGTATGGATGCATAGCCAAATGTGCTTCTCTGTTCAATCCTCTTTAGTGATATTATATATGGCTACCTCCATCAATGTTTTATCATGGCTTCAATGTTTCCTGGCCACTAGATGCATTACAATAATGCACCAAGATTTCTGCTTGGTGTCAATGCCATGACTTTTGCAATCCAGCAGGACAAGGTCAGCAGGTGCATGGAAATACCATTACTTCCATCCATTGCACTCCATCTGCAGTCGTCAAACTCAACATTCTTTCATTAGTGCTAAGTCCAACACCTAACCTCCCTGACTACAAGCATTATGGAAGCACCTACAGTATAAAGAGAGCAATGATTCAAGAAGGAGGTCTGTCACACCTTCTCATGGGCAGCCAGGAACAGACATTCAATATCAACCTTGATAGCATGAACGTGAATAAATGCAATGATCTTTGACCTGACAATGGACAATTTAGAACAACGCAAGACAACAATGTATACCTAAGATAAATACTTTATCATTTTGATCCACAATCAAAGAATCCTTCAATCATGATCCCTCCAATCCTCACCCTGCAGGCATTTGTAGAGTCAGTACTAGGATTTCTAACTATCGTGGGGCCAGGTAGGTGAATTTATGTCCATACCATTGAGCTTGAATAGCCAATGCCTTCTCAACACTGAGAGGGATTTACCAGAGCCCATCCTGACTGGCTCTTCCTCCTCTCATCTCCCTATTCATATTTATATAGAAAATAAAATAAAAACAAGCAGTCCACTCTGCCTAATACCGTAATTGTTTAGGAGTGGGACATGTGCGTCATCTTTAAACCTGATTAGTTTGGTTAGTCACTGCTTAAATGACAGCAAAGCTCAACCTAATTTCCTGTCTGTGTATAAACAAGTTAGCGCTGATGCATAATTATTTCTGCTCTTTGGAATTAAAATCTAATGATGTCAGGCATGAATTTGCAATCGCGTAAAGAAGTGGAGTGTAAATCTTGCAAGATCTATCTTGGGTGATGTTCACAGATATGCATTTCCTAAATATAACAAATACTGAGAAAAGAAAATAAATAGAGTCAGAAGGACTTGTTGCTGGAGAGAGCTTCTGTCCTTTTGAACATGTCTAAAGTGGCCTGGCTTGCCACACCTCCCAGCAGATTTGGCCTCAGTGAAAAACTGTTCTTCAATTTGCACCAATGTGGTCATTAAACTTGGAGATGCTTGCACAAAACGTGGCATGGGAAATTGAAAAAAACTTTTAAAAAAACTTGTGTTTAGTTGGTGCTTTCAATGACCTTAGGATAAGGGCAAAATCCGTAATTACCAAATTACCAAAAATCACAAAGGTGTCAATTTTGAAAATTTTCATGGATGGTTTTTCTCTACGTGCTGTAGTGATCTTTCATGCCATCTTCTCCAATTTGTGTTTTTACCTGTGCACCGCATAACACCTCACTGACTGCATTCTCTCACTTACCACAGGCAAGGGAGTTGACCACTGTTAGGGCCTCCCACGATTCCTGGTGCTGGTGCCATCTTTAAAGCCCAGCCATACATCTAGTCAATCTCTTACAGCCCACAGTCACCCTGAATGGTTCTTTTTATTTCCCTAGACATGTCAGACAGCGGATCATTGGCAACACACTTTGTCAAATGGGCCTGGACATCCTGCTATATGATTGATAGAGGGATGGCAGGCTGCATGTGCTAGCTGCCCATGGACCGTGCCCTTAGATAGTGGTGGCTGATGAAGATTAGAGGGGAAAGCATCAAGCTGGGATCACCAGGGTACTGTTCTGGTCTTTAGGTCAGGAATTATCACTGCTGGTTTCTGTCCAGATGGAGAGGGAATGGGAAACTATACATCAATGAGGAGACATGACATAATAATGAGGATGTTAATGTATAGTAATTGGTTTCTCACCACTCGCTAGTGAGAATCTCAATTCGTCATTCAACACTTGTTTGGAAAACAGGGCTTTTTGCTCTCAGTGATGAGAAGCTCCTCACTGCCAACCTCATGGGAGTTGCCCCAACTTTCTTGCAAATGCCCATGTTGTTCAGGGGCTTGGAAGGTTCTGCTCAAAGCTTTGAAGTGTAGCTACTGCTATAAACTGACCATAGAAAATGCCATTCGCTGGAGTCAGAAATGGAAATTGCTAAAGGAACTCAGCAGCTCTAGCAGCAGCTGTGTTAAGAAAGCACAGTTAATGTTTCGGGTTCAGTGACCCGAAAAGGGGAGCTGTCCTTTCTCTCCACATATGTTCCCATACCTGCTGAGTTTTTCTAGCAACTTCTGTTTTTCAGTACCTGCAGTTTTTTTTAAATTCTGCTGGATATCGCCTATGTTTTTGGAGGTCTGGCATTGTTGTGAAATGAAGAGAGTGTTTGTTATTCATCACACTTTTCAATGCCTGAACTTTTTTCTTATTCACACATGGGACATGGGCATCACTGACTGGCCAGTATTTGTTGCCAATCCGTAGTTACCCTTGAGAGTATGGCGATGAGCTGTCTTTTTATTTGCTGCAGTTCACTTGTGGGCTGACCCAAATTGCCCTGAGGGACAGAATGCCAGAATTTTAACCCAGGGATAGTGAAGGAATGACAATCTATTTCCTAGTCAGGATAGTAAGGGGCTTGGAGGGGAACTTGCAGATGGTGATGTTCCATGTATCTGCTGCTCTTGTTCTTCCAGATGGAAGTGATCGTGGGTTTGGAAGGTGCTGTCAGAGGATCTTTGATTATATCAGCAGTGCATCTTTTAGATAACACTAGCTGCTTCTATTGAGTGTCAAAATCTTCAACGTTGAGATTAAGTATACAAAATGGATGGTAATGGACTCGTCACTCACTGAGCATCGCGCTAAATTCTTTTCTCAACTTACTTTCAAGCCGAGAAATATTTCCACCATTGCAACTGACATCTCTTTGCATAGGCACCCTCACTATGTATTAGATTACTCTGTATTGGCACTCTGTAAAACATGATGTCCAAATTTATAGTTACAACTCATTTTGTGAATCAATTTTCATCATACATTTATGTTTTTAAATCAGAGGTCCACATTTTTTAAAGGGAATTAATAGAGACAACAGTCGTAAGTTAACGTTTTAAAATATACACATGAATTGCTCATGTTCATGAGATTCACACGGATGATCCCTGGAATGGTGGGTCTAACATACGAAGAATGGCTGAGGATCCTGAGATTGTATTCATTGGAATTTAGAAGATTAAGGGGAGATCTAATAGAAACTTACAAGATAATACATGGCTTGGAAAGGGTGGACGCTAGGAAATTGTTTCCGTTAGGCGAGGAGACTAGGACCCGTGGACACAGCCTTAGAATTAGAGGGGGTGAATTCAGAACAGAAATGCGGAGACATTTCTTCAGCCAGAGAGTGGTGGGCCTGTGGAATTCATGGCCGCAGAGTGCAGTGGAGGCCGGGACGCTAAATGTCTTCAAGGCAGAGATTGATAAATTGTTGATGTCACAAGGAATTAAGGCTACGGGGAGAATGCGGGTAAGTGGAGTTGAAATGCCCATCAGCCATGATTGAATGGCGGAGTGGACTCGATGGGCCGAATGGCCTTACTTCCACTCCTATGTCTTATGGTCTAATGGTCTTATGGCTTTTCTCAACAATTTCATTTGGCTAATGTATTCTAATGAAGACAGAAACAATATCCAAATTGGTCATTATCCTCAATCTCAAGTCTGCACTGTGTAGCAATGCAACTGACATTTCAGAAAACCACATGGATGTATTTAGCGAGGAACATTTTTCAGAGACATGTTAAAATGTTGATCTCTGATAGCTGAAATGCAACTTAAATAGACCAAGTTGCCTGAAATCAGGTTGCTTTCACCTCTTCTGCTCATCAAGAAAAGGAATGTAAACAATTCCAGTTAATCAATCACAATTGTCTCGCACGCCACATCTCCGACTGAAAATAAAATTTACTTCACGACCAAACTTGATAATAACAACAAGAATAATCTATTGAGCAATTAGTATCTATTTACCTCCAGATGCCAAGGCATCAAATTGCTGACAGAAGGACAAGATAAACAGACCATCGCTTTATTGCAGAAGAAATCAAATGAAAACAGACCAGCACACACATCTGACTGCTTAGTCGTCAGGCTACCTGGGTGTTCTGCCAGAAATGGAGTTACTGATATACCTGTTTGTAATCATCCAATTATATTACATGGCTGCAGCATTTAAACACCAACCTGACAAGTCCTGGCAGGTATTCCTCTTGCCTGAAGGCAAGACATTGCCAAAATGCCATAACGTGTATTCATTGAACAAATATGCTCCTCTTAGAGCACTGAATACTTTGGAAACTGCTGGTTTCACCAGAATGGAGCTAGTCTAGAGACTAAAAGTGTTGACTTGTTTTATCAAAGGCCACAAGTTCAGCTAAATCATTAAGATTAATTAAGTATCATTCCATGAATTCTGGAATAGGAGTCTAATCATAAAACATAGAACATAGACAATTACAGTGCAGTACAGGCCCTTCGACCCTTGATATTATGCTGACTTGTGGAACCTATCTGAAGTCCATCTATCCTACATTATTCCATTTTCATCCAAAATATTATCCAATGACCATTTAAATGCCCTTAAGGTTGGCGAGTGCACTACTGTTGCAGGTAGTGCGTTCCACACCCCTATGACTAGGTGAAGAAACTACCACTGACATCTGTCCTATATCTATCACCACTCACTTTAAAACTATGTCCCCTTGTGCTGGCCATTGCCATCCGAGGAAAAAAAGGCTCTCACTGTCCACCTTCTCTAACCCTCTGACCATCTTACATGTCTCAATTAAGTCACCTCTCAACCTTCTTCTCTCTAAGGAAAACAGCCCCATGTCCCCCAGCCCTTCCTCATAAGACCTTCCTCCATATCAGGCAACATTCTAGTACTTCTCCTCTGAACCCTTTCCAAAGCTTCCACATCCTTCCTATAATGCCGTGACCAGCATTGTATGCAAAACTCCAAGTGCAGCCACACCAGAGTTTTGTACAGCTGCAGAATGACCTCGTGGCTCCAAAACTCAATCCCTCCACCAATAAAATTTAACACACTGTATGCCTTCTTAACAACCCGATCAATCTGGATGGCAACTTTCAAGGATCGATATACCTGGATACTGAGATCTCTCTGCTCATCCACACTACCAAGAATCTTACCATTAGCCCAGTACTCTTTATTCCCATTGTTCCTTCCAAAGTGAATCACCTCACACTTTTCCACATTAAGTTCCATTTGTCACCTCTCAGCCTAGCTCTGCAGCTTATCTATGTCTCTCTGTAAACTTTAACATCCTTCATCACTATCCATAACTCTACCAACCTTAGTGTCATCTGCAAATTTACTAACCCATCCTTCTTTGTCCTCATCTAGGGTCATTGAAAAATTTGACAAACAGCAGTTACCCCAAAACAGATCCTTGCGGTACACCACTAGTAACCGAACTCTCGGATGAATGTTTCCCATCAAACACCACCCTCTGTCTTCTTTCATCTAGTCAATTTCTGATCCAAGCCACTACATCATCCTCAGTCCCATGCCTCCATATATTCTGCAATAGCCTACTGTGGAGAACCTTATCAAATGCCTTACTGAAATCCAAATACACCACATTAACTGCTTTACCCTCATCCACCTGTTTGGTCACTATCTCAAAGTCCAAGAACTCCCCACCTACGTTCGTGACACCACCCACGCCCTCCACCTCCTCCAGGATTTCCGCTTCCCCAGTCCCCAACGCCTCATCTTCACCATGGACATCCATCCCCCATCACGAAGGACTCAAAGCACTCCGCTTCTTCCTTTCCCGCCGTACCACCCAGTACCCTTCCACCGACACCCTCCTTCGACTGACCGAACTGGTCCTCACCCTGAACAACTTTTCTTTCCAATCCTCCCACTTTCTCCAAACAAAAGGAGTAGCCATGGGCACCCGCATGGGCCCCAGCTATGCCTGCCTCTTCGTAGGGTATGTGGAACAATCCATCTTCCGCAACTACACTGGCCCCACCCCCCATCTTTTCCTTCGCTACATTGATGACTGTATCGGCGCTACCTCGTGCTCCCACGAGGAGGTTGAACAGTTCATCCACTACACTAACACCTTCCACCCCGACCTCAAATTCACCTGGACAGTCTCGGACTCCTCCCTCCCCTTCCTAGACCTTTCTGTTTCTATCTCAGGCGACCGAATCAACACGGACATCTACTACAAACCAACCGACTCCCACAGCTACCTGGACTACACCTCCTCCCATCCTGCCCCCTGTAAAAACGCCATCCCATTCTCCCAATTCCTTCGTCTCCGCCGCATCTGCTCCCAGGAGGACCAGTTCAAAATACGTACAACACAGATGGCCTCCTTCTTCAAGGACCGCAATTTCCCCCCCGACGTGGTCGACGGTGCCCTCCACCGCATCTCCTCCACTTCCCGCTCCTCCGCCCTTGAGCCCCGCCCCTCCAACCGCCACCAGGACAGAACCCCACTGGTCCTCACCTACCACCCCACCAATCTCCATGTACAGCGCATCATCCGCCGTCACTTCCGCCACCTCCAAACAGACCCCAGCACCAAGGATATATTTCCCTCCCCTCCCCTATCAGCTTTCCGTAGAGACCACTCCCTCCGCGACTCCCTTGTCAAATCCACACCCCCCACCGACCCAACCTCCACTCCCGGCACCTTCCCTTGCAACCGCACACCTCCCCCCTCACTTCTCTCCAAGGCCCCAAAGGAAACTTCCATATCCGCCACAGATTCACCTGCACCTCCACTCACATCATCTACTGCATCCGCTGCAGCCGGTGTGGCCTCCTCTATATTGGGGAGACAGGCCGCCTACTTGCGGAGCGATTCAGAGAGCACCTCTGGGCCACCCGGACGAACCAACCCAACCAACCTGTAGCACAGCATTTCAACTCCCCCTCCCACTCCACCGAGGATATGCAGGTCATTGGACTCATCCACCGCCAAACCACAACAACCCGACGGTCGGAGGAGGAGCGTCTTATCTTCCGACTGGGAACCCTCCAACCGCAGGGGATGAACTTGGACTTCACCAGTTTCTTCATCCCCCCTCCCCCCACCTTGTCTCAGCCGGATCCCTCCAGCCCGGCACCGCCTTCCTGACCCCTGCAGTCTTCTTCTTGACCTCTCCGCCTCCATCCTACTCCGACCTATCACCCTCACCTTGACCTCTTTCCACCTATCACATTTCCAACGCCCCTCCTCCAAGTCCCTCCTCCCTACCTTTTATCTTCTCCTGCTGAACACTCTCTGCTCATTCCTGAAGAAGGGCCTGTGCCCGAAACGTCGAATCTCCTGTTCCCTGGATGCTGCCTGACCTGCTGTGCTGTTCCAGCAATAAAGTTTCAGTTTTGATCTCCAGCATCTGCAGACCTCACTTTCTCCACTATCTCAAAGACCTCAATAAGGTTTGTGAGGCACGACCTACCCTTCACAAAACCGTGTTGACTACCCCTAATCAATGTATTTCTCTCAAGATGATTATAAATCCTATCGCTTCTAACCTTTTCTAATACTTTACCCAAAACCGAAGTAAGGCTCACTAGTCTATAATTACCAGGGTTGTCTCTACTCCCCTTCTTAAACAAGGCGACAAGATTTGCTATCCTCCAGTTTTCTGGTACTATGCCTGTAGACAATGACAACATAAAGATCAAAGCCAAAGGTTCTGTAATCTCCTCCCTCGTGTCCCAGAGAATCAGAGGATAAATCCCATCTGGCCCAGAGGACTTTTCTATTTTCACACTTTCCAGAATTGCTAACACCTCCTCCATGTGAAACTCAATCCTGTCTAGGAGCCACAGAAAATGGGGGAGATACTAAATGAATACTTTGCATCAGTATTTACTGTGGAAAAGGATATGGAAGATATAGACTGTAGGGAAATAGATGGTGACATCTTGCAAAATGTCCAGATTACAGAGGAGGAAGTGCTGGATGTATTGAAATGGTTAAAAGTGGATAAATCCCCAGGACAAGATCAGGTGTACCTGAGAACTCTGTGGGAAGCTAGAGAAGTGATTGCTGGGCCTCTTGCTGAGATATTTGTATCATCGATAGTCACAGGTGAGGTGCCGGAAGACTGGAGGTTGGCAAACGTGGTGCCTCTGTTTAAGAAGGGTGGTAAGGACAAGCCAGGGAATTATAGACCAGTGAAGCTGATATTGGTGGTGGGCAAGTTGTTGGAGGGAATCCTGAGGGACAGGATGTACATGTATTTGGAAAGGCAAGGACTGATTAGGGATAGTCAATATGGCTTTGTGCATGGGAAATCATGTCTAACAAACTTGATTGAGTTTTTTGAAGAAGTAACAAAGAAGATTGATGAGGGCAGAGCAGTAAATGTGATCTATATGGACTTCAGTAAGGCGTTCGACAAGGTTCCCCATGAGAGGCTGCCTAGCAAGGTTAGATCTCATGGAATACAGGGAGAACTAACCATTTGGATACAGAACTGACTCAAAGGTAGAAGACAGAGGGTGGTGGTGGTGGGTTGTTTTTCAGACTGGAGGCCTGTGACCAGTGGAGTGCCACAAGGATTGATGTTGGGCCGTCTACTTTTTGTCATTTACGTAAATGATTTGGATGCGCGCATAAGAGGTACAGTTAGTAAGTTTGCAGGTGACACCAAAATTGGAGGTGTAGTGGACAGCGAAGAGGGTTGCCTCAGATTACAACAGGATCTGGACCAGATGGGCCAATAGGCTGAGAAGTGGCAGATGGAGTTTAATTCAGATAAATGCGAGGTGCTGCATTTTGGGAAAACAAAACTTAGCAGGACTTATATAGTTAATGATAAGGTCCTTGGGAGTGTTGTTGAATAAAGAGACATTGGAATGCAGATTCATAGCTCCTTGAAAGTGGAATCGCAGGTAGATGGGATAGTGAAGAAGGCGTTTGGTATGCTTTCTTTTATTGGTCAGAGTATTGAGTACAGGGGTTGGGAGGTCATGTTGCGGCTGTACACGACATTGGTTAGTCCACTGTTGGAATATTGCATGCAATTCTGGTCTCCTTCCTACTGGAAGGATGTTGTGAAACTTGAAAGGGTTCGGAAAAGATTTGCAAGGATGTTGCCAGGGTTGGAGGATTTGAGCTATAAGGAGAAGCTGAACAGGCTGGGGCTACTTTCCCTGGAGCGTCGGAGGCTGAGGGGTGACTTTATAGAGGTTTACAAAGTTATGAGGGGCATAGAAAGGATAAATAGACAAAGTCTTTTCACTGTGGTCGGGGAGTCCAGAACTAGAGGGCATAGGTTTAGGGTGAGAGGGGAAAGATATAAAAGGGACCTAAGGGGCAACTTTTTCACACAGAGGGTGGTACGTAGATGGAATGAGCTGCCAGAGGATGTGGTGGAGGCTGGTACAATTGCAACATTTAAGAGGTATTTGGATGGGTATATGAATAGGAAGGGTTTGGAGGTATATGGGCCGGGTACTGGGAGGTGGGACTAGATTGGGTTGGGATATCTGATCGGCATGGATGGGTTGGACCAAATGGTCTGTTTCCATGCGATACATCTCTATGACTCTATGACTCGAATGTTTGTAATTCTAAAATGATAGTTCTGAAAACTTGGGAGCTGGAAGAACTTGACGAGTAGATGAGAGGAACAATGCAGGTGGGAAATGTAAAAAGTATTCAAGATGATTTGTCAGTGGCAAAGATCTCAAAGGCCATAAGGCCAGGAACAACAGAATTAGCAGCAGTTTTGTGTCAGACATTTGCTGTGGCTTGACTGAAGACAGGGGGTATTGAAGCTGGGAGAGAAGAGGACAATTGTGATAGCTGAAATCAATATGATGTATTTCAGGATAGATTCTCATTGGAAGGAACTGTATCTTGCAAAATTAAGTTCAGAAACCCCACTGCCTACTTCGTTTAAAATGTCTGTATCCATTCCAGGTGAAATTAGTTTTTGATTTGAAAGCCATAATTACCATGGCTTGAAAATTTAGGAAAAGACACCAACAAAGTGCTGGAAAATAAAATAAATCAAATTTTTTCTTTGATGGTTGGTGAAATACTCCCTAAAAAATAAAAATCTCATTGCTTCATCTCTCTCTAACTCCCATTCCTCCCACAGTCCATAATTTCCCACTGTACTTTCAGTTTTCTTTCATGAAGTTGTCAGTAAGATTTTGTTTAGTGTTTAAGTTGGAATATATTTGAATTGCGTTGATATGACGACTAATCAATTATAGTTTTGTTGCTACCCTCTTTTGAAAACAAGAATTGTGTACTTAGGTTTAAGTTTCGTCCTAACTCTATCTATAAGTTTGTTGGCAAAACCACAGTTGTAGGCCGGATGATGAGACAGAATACAAAAAAGCGATAGAGTGCTTGGTGACGTGGTATAAAGATAACAATCTCCCCTTTCAATGTCAGCAAAATGAAAGACCTGGTCATTGACTCAGGAAACAAGGTGGCGGGCATACCCCCCTCGACATTAATGGAGGTAAAGTGGAGATGATCAAGAGCGTCACGTTCCTGGGAGTGATGATCAGCAACAATCTGTCCTGGTCCACCCATGTTGATGCTGCAGTTACGAAAGCACAACATCTTTACTTCCTCAGGAGGCTAAGGATATTTGGTATGTTCATAAAGACTCTCACCAATTTTTATAGATGCAGCATAGAAAGCATTCTGTTCCGGTGCATCACAGCTTAGTATCATAAGTGCTCTCCCAGGGCTATAAGAAAGAACAGAGAGTTGTGAACACAGGCCAGTCTATCAGGCAAGCCAACATTCTGTGAGATATCACCAGCTCATTATACTCATTAATATCGGGTTCCTGTTCATTTATTGATAGCCCTTTATTAAGACATTAATAATATGATACGGTTTCATTCATTTGTTCATAAAACTGTGGTTCTATAGTATACTTTACTATTGCAAAATAGACCAAATTAAAACAACCCTTTCAACTATTACTGCTTTTTCACACCTTCAGTTCTTAACAGCCCTTGCTGCAAACAGTGTTTAGGCCTATTTACCTCTGAATAAGTGTAGCATAATCAGAACAATATCATACCCATCATCAGCTCTTCACGAAAGATTATAATACTAAGCACCCCTTGGCAACCATCTTCAGACCAGAAGCACCAAACAGTTTCCCCAATTAGTATGCACTTGTTAAATGCCTTTTAACTGGGCCACTGTCCCATTTATGTGAAATTGCATGAATGAATGAAATTCATACTGGCAAATAGTAAACAAGTCTCACAACCCAGCTGGGACAACCAGTTTAATATCCGCTATTTTTATTAAGTCCAGGTAGAATTTCTAATTTATTTAGAGCATAAAGGCCTAGTATTTTTACAAACACTTGTGAACTTAAAAGGCAAAATGACTAACACCTCTTAATTATGCAAGCAGACTGGATAAACACTCTTAATCCTATCAGGAGTAGCAGCCAGCACTTAGCACACGTTTTAATCCATCTCCTATCTCCAAGGACAACAGCCCCTTAAACTTTTGTGTACTATAAATCAAAAGCAACACTATATTAATGGAATTTTAACATATGCAAAAATTGTATTTTGGGATTCTATTGCCACCTTGAACTTGTGCTACTGTGGTTGCTGAATAAAGATGCTTTTTCTGCCACTCACTGATTTGGTTCATTATTTGAACACAATCCTACACTTCCATCCATTGACTCTATCTATACTTCTCGCTGTCTTGAGAAGGCAGCCAACAAAATTAAAGACCCCTCCCATCCTGGTTATAATCTCTTCCATCAGATAGAAGACACAAACGATTAAACACATGGACTAACAGATTCAGAACAGTTTCTTCCCTGCGGTTATTAGACTGAACAGATCTCTCATAATTTTAAATTTAATGTTGATTTTGTTCTTTTTGCACCTTCTCTGCAGCAGTAACACTATTCTTTGGTCTGTTTTATTACCCTAATACACTTTGTGCTGCATGCAAAACCTTTCACCAAGGTGCATGTGACAATAATAAATTAAATCAAATCAAAGTTTCTTCACCATCTGACTAGATTATAACAAATTTAATTTTGTTCCAAAATTTTACTTCTCAATCAGCTTTTTGAAATTGGCTACATTATAGATAGGAGAAAGTGAGGTCTGCAGATGCTGGAGATCAGAGCTGGAAATGTATTGCTGGAAAAGCGCAGCAGGTCAGGCAGCATCCAGGGAACAGGAGAATCGACGTTTCGGGCATAAGCCCTTCTTCAGGAAGATTCCTGAAGAAGGGCTTATGCCCGAAACGTCGATTCTCCTGTTCCCTGGATGCTGCCTGACCTGCTGCGCTTTTCCAGCAACACATTTCCAGCTACATTATAGATAGGCATAATCACAATCTACCTTTATTAATGGAAAGATATAACTGAATATATAAAGGCAGAGCATGGAAGTGCAGAAAACTGGACTCTTTGCTTTTGGAAGTATATACTGACATTTTGTTAATGAATATGTGCCAAAGCTGGCTAAATATCTTTTGTCTTTTTATACTGCTTGCATCGCTTGAAATGCATTTTCCTTATTGAGTGATAGAAATGACTGCTGCAGGTATTTGGACTGAAGACTAATGACTTCACATTGACACTGTAGAAGATAAAAATGAACTGGAAGAATGGCTTCAAGGGTAAATGCGGATTGATGTTAACTACTGCACTTCAACTTTCCATGTATATTTTAAGATGTTGCTACCAATTCGTGGGATTTCTACAGACAGGAGAAGCAGTGTACTGGGCCAATGTAAAGTGTTGATGAGCAGCTGTGGCAGCTCCTGGCCCTTGTGTGAAGGTTTGGCTTAATGCAAGCCAGTCTTGTGATGCTGTTCAGGCCATAACGTTACAGAAGGCTGATTACTCCACCTCTATGACATTGTAGATGATGAACTCTGGCACAAGACGAGGACATGCCTCTCCCATCAATTGGTTGAACAGTATTGGAATGGACTCAATCCAGGAGCAAGACGTCTTCCTATTTGTACTTTAAAACACCAGCAAAAATCATTGAATCACTTCTTTAGTTTAACTTTCTGAAATGGCTTTCCTAACTCTTCAAACATTGCTTTTAACCCTTTTACATTTTCATAAAATCTCAACAGTGTGGAAGCAGGTCATACAGCCCACTAAGTCTCACCCAGCCCTGTATTTCCCCTGTTCATCCACCTAGCTTGCACAGAATGGGCAATTTAGCATGGCCAATCCATCTAACCTGTACATCTTTGGACAGCGGAAGGAAACTGGAACACCTGTAGGAAATTCACACAGACACAGGGAGAATGTGCAAACTTCACACAGCCCAATGATAGAATCAAATCCAGATCTCTGGTGCTGTGAGGCAGCAGTGTTGACCACTGAACCACCATGCTCTTGTTGAGGAATATTAATTTAAACAAGTTATTTTGTACCAGATTAACAATTAAATCATTGTAAACCATATTAATGATTGTAACAAAACAGAAAATGCTGAAAATGCTCAAAAGGTCAGGCAGCCTCTGTGAGAGAAACTGAGTAAATGTTTCAGGTAGATTAACGCATGCTCCTGTTTGTATTGTGCATTCCATTGATCAGTTCCTTTGAATACTGATGTTCAATTAGAATGAGAAGGAAATTCTTATGTCCAGAATGTTCACCATTTCCTGACATCTAACTCTAAGAATGTAGATGCAGATCCCATTACTAGAATTCCATTTTTCATAACACAATTCTTGTTAGTTTTCCCTGAAACTGATGTCTTTCCAGAATCTAAAATTGTCTTTTTATTGAAGATTTTATCATTTAGCAACACAGAATGAACCAGCACAGAAGGTCAAACATGCTTTGACCGATCTTGGAAAGTGTTGTCCCACATTTCTGTTGTTTCCCCACTGCCCAAAGTTTTCTCAACTTGGAGTATTACCTAACTCTTTACTAGTTGGTTAGCTCAGTTGGCTGGATAGCTGGTTTGCAGAAAGATGCCAATAGTGTGGATGCAATTCCTGCAATGGACTTCTAGTTACAAGCAGAGTTGTTGGTGTGGTCTCCTCTACAATGGGAAGACAGGACGCCAACTTGCGGAACGTTTCAGAGAACATCTCTGTGACACATGCATTAAACAACCCACCAGGCGAAAGCGAGGACTCCAGATGCTGGAGATCAGAGCTGAAAAATGTGTTGCTGGAAAAGCACAACAGGTCGGCAGCATCCAAGGAGCAGGAGAATTGATGTTTCGGGCATAAGCCCTTCTTCAGGAATCTGAAGAAGGGCTTATTCCTGAAGAAGGGCTTATGCCCGAAACATCGATTCTCCTGCTCCTTGGATGCTGCCTGATCTGCTGCGCTTTTCCAGCAACACATTTTTCAGCATTAAACAACCCACCGTCCTGCGACTGAACACTTTAACTTGCCCTCCCACTCCATCAAGGACATGCAAGTCCTGGGCCTGCTCCATTGCCAAGCACTAGCTTCCTGACGCCTGGAGGAAGAACGCCTCATCTTCCATCTTGGGACCCTCCAACCACACGGGATCAATGTAGATTTTACCAGTTTCCTCATTTCCCCATCCCCTCATCTTATTCCAGATCTTCTAACTCGGCATCCAATCTTCGAACTCGGCACCACCCTCTTGGACTGTCCTACCAGTCCATCTTCTTTCACACCTATCCACTCCATCCTTCACTCCGACACATCACCTTCACCCCCACCTTCATCTACCTATAGCATTCCCAGCTACCTTCCCCCCTAGCCCCACCCTCTTCCCATTTATCTCTCAGCCCCCCTGGACTACCCCCTCATTCCTGATGAAGGGCTTATTCTCAAAACGTCGACTGTCCTGCTCCTCGGATGCTGCCTGAACGGTTGTGCTTCTCCATCATCACAGTCTTTGACTGGTGTTCTTAAGAGTCAAGATTTTTGTGAGGAATGTTGATGTCAGCAGATTTAGAATACACTGCACTGGAAAAGAAAGCATTATTGATGCCAGCAACTACCATGAGATCAGGAGGGGAGTTTGGCTGATTAGTTACTTATTGGGGCTATAGTTGAGGGAGCAAGAGATAAGATCCATGAGCAGGCTGAGGTTAAAGAGGACACAGCACCTTAAATCTGAGTCGGAATAGTGAAGGCACAATGTTTCTGAAATCTTACTTGACCAAATCTGTCTCCAGTTTATTCTGCCTTATAAACATAGTTTAGTTTACAAAAGTTGACTGTTCTAACTTCGATGAGATGGCTGTGTTTACTATATGTGAGAAAATATAGTATTATAACCATTGGTCTTTGATTCATTTTCTGTATAGTTAAACATACTTATCATGGTTATCAAATTAATGATGCTCTTTTTTGTCATTCTTTGGGTATAAAGATTTTTAAAATCCTTTTCAGAGCTGGAGTGTTCTCCCGAAGCTCAAAGTTGGGAATATATCATGAGAGATAGTCATAGCTTGTATTAACATCTCAGGATCTAATATTCCTATCTACCAATATGGAATAATCCAAGCACTTGATCATGAAATGACCCTCATATATTTTAAAACATGAGAGAACAGGGTGTAAAGGTTCTGAGGGATAGTACAGTACTTTCTGTTCCTTCAACTGCTAAGGTCATCTTTGACCACCCTTGATGAAATTTATTCTGTCAGAAATGGAGAGCTGCAAAATATTTGTGGTCAAGTTAGTGTCTTTATTGCAGCAGTATTTCTTTAAATGCAAGATTTCTAGTTATTATTTCACCAAAGGATATTACAGAATCAAAACTTCCCATTCTGGATACATAAAACTGATATCTGTGAAAAAAGGCTTTGGAACTAATTGCAAATCTTGTCTTGGGTCTAACATTTTGACTTGTTTACAATCATGGAAATTACATCATTTGGGAACTGTTTGGTCTTGGCTTGAAAAGGCAGGCTTATGTTTTTTGAGCTCAACATTAATCAAAAAATAAACACATCTTAACTTTGAAATTTGCTCATTATAACACCATTATAATTCCTGAAGAAGGGCTTATGCCCGAAACGTCAATTCTCCTGTTCCCTGGATGCTGCCTGACCTGCTGCGCTTTTCCAGCAACACATTTTCAGCTCATTATAACACACCCCTGGTTACTCTATGTATCCTTATTAATGAAAAAGAATATTCTCATGTCACACCATTATTTTCCACTGTTATTGTTATTGAAACCATCGCTATCATCGACCGTTGGCAGCTGCATGCTCCTGTCCTCTGCTTGCACCAAAGATTAAGTATCCCACATTACAACCTGCTACCACCAGCAACAATATGTGCCTCATACTTCAATCCTCTAAGTGCCTTCGGGGGTGGGGGGGGGGGGGGGCCTGTTCCACCCATCAAATCAGCTCACTGTCCAAACCAAAACAGCCTGAGAGACAATTAAAAAAAGCACAAAGTGAGTATTTTGTTACAGGTTTACAACCATTTCCAGTTGAGTGGAATTTATGGAAGACAGATCTTCTCACCTCCACGGCATGCAAATTTAAGCATTTCCATTATAAAATATAGATAATCCTCATTTTGTCTGAACACTGTATGTTTTCCAGCTGATGCTTGGAATGTCAAATGGGTATGTTGTGCATTAAAGAACCCTTATTAGATTTGGAAAATTGGGTCATTGCCATAATGTATATATGACACTGTGTAAAGTTCATGGACAACAGATGCAATAGGTCTTGCAAGGCAAGATTGCAAAGAGCAAAATGGAACAATGGGATATAATGCCTTGAATTTTGCAGTGCTAATAATAGCGAAACTGTCAGTGTCCACTGCCATTATCCATTGAAACTAATTGTAATTTCAGGGTAATTTCTATACATTTGTAAATTGCTGTCTGGGATCTCATAAAAAGGAAAGTCATAGAAATAGGAGCAGGACCAAGCTATTCACCTACTTGAGCCTTCTCCATCATTCTCGATCATAGCTGATCATTCATTTCAATGCCATATTCCTGCACTATGCCTATTTCCTTTGATAACATTCATAACATTTTCACTTTTTCACAGAGAGTGGTTCATTTATGGAATGAACTGCTAGAGGAAGTAATAGATGCAAGTGCAGTTATTATATTTAAAGGTATTTGGACTGATATATGAAAGGAAAGTTTGTAGAGATATGCAGGCAAATGGGATTAGTTTAGTTTGGAAAACCTGGTAGGTATAGACAAGTTGGACAGAAGAGTCTTTTCCCATGTTGAATGGCTCTATGACTATGAATCTGGAACTGGAAATCCATCATGGTCTGTCTTTAACTTGCTTAATGACTGAGTTTATATAACCTCTGGAATACTGAATTCCAAAGATTCCTCCCCTATTTCAATCCTAAATGATTTGGATTTTAGTCCAAGACAATGTCCCCTGATCCAGACTCCATGTCCAGGGAAAACATCTTTTCTGCAGCTTCTCTAACTATCCCTTTAACAATTTTGTAAGTTTCTGTAAGATCAAATCTCACTCTTCTGACCTCCAGAGACTACAGGGCCAGTCTCCTCAATCCCTCTTTTCAGGACAGATTCACTATCTCAGGAATCAGTCTCAGCAACCTCTGCTAGCCTCCCTCTGTGGCAAGCTCAGCTTCCCTTGCCAACAGGACCAGGACTACAATCAATACTGATGTTTTGTTCCTCAAGTGGGCGCATTGTTGAGGCACTCCAAGTGCAATCAATGGAACTCTGATGAACTGATGAGATTTTTTACTCTATGCAGTTAATCACATGTAAAAACACTGAAAGGTCTTGTTAAATAAGGTGCAGGTAGATTCTTAATAGTATTCTTACTTCATCCTTCCTGCTACCACTCTGTCTTGCCTACATGTCTCCCATAAATGTTCTATTTATTTCTCTATAATGATGACAAATTTCTCAAATTCATTTTTAATAATCCATTTTTTGAAATACTTACCTTTATTTCAGTTTCTACATTAACTGAATCTAATCACATTTTTTCTCTTCAATTGTGGGCTTTGGCCAGCATTTATTACTCCTCCCTAGTTGTTCTTCAGAAGGTGGTGGTGAGCTGCTTTTTTGAACCATTGCAGTCCATGTGCTGTATGTAGACACACAATCCCCCTAAGACGGAATTCCAGGATTTTGACACAGTTAAATTGGAGGAATGGTGATACTTTCCAAGCCAGGATGGTAGTGGCTTGGAAGGGGAACATGAAGGTGGTACTGTTCACTTTTATCTGCTACCCTTGTCCTTCGAGATGGACGTTGTTGTGGGTTTGGAAGGTGCTGAGTCAGTATCTTTCTGACATGAATCATGAAACATACTGACAGCTGGTGATAGAGGGAGTGGATGTTTATGGAAGTAGTGCCAATCAAGTGGGCTGCTTTTTCCTGGATGGTGTCAAGCTTCTTGAGTATTGTTGGAGCTGCACATGCAGGCAAGTGGGGAGTATTCCTTCACACACCTAGCCTGTGCCTCGTTGATAGCTTTTTGGGGAGTCAGGTCGTGAGTTAATCACTGCAGTGTTCCTAGCCTCTGACCTGCTCTTGTAGCCATTATATTTATATGACAAATCCAGTTGAGTGTCTGGTCAACAGTAACCCCAGGATGTTGATAGTGGGGGATTCAGTGATGGTAACAATATTGAATGTCAAGGGCTGTCATTCAATTATTCTTAAATGAGGTGGTTATTGTGATGCACTGACATGGTGTGAATTTATCTTGCCACATGTCAGTCTAAGCCTAGATCTTGTTGAAGTTAAACATAGATTGCTTCAATATATGAGGAGTTGCAAATGGTGCTGAACCACAGTGAGTGGCACAGTGGCACGGTGGTTAGCACTGCTGCCTCATAGCACCAGAGACCTGGGTTCAATTCCCGCCTCAGGCAACTGACTGTGTGGAGTTTGCAAATTCTCCCTGTGTCTGTGTGGATTTCCTCTGGGTGCTCCAGTTTCCTCCCACAGTCCAAAAATGTGCAGGTTAGGTGAATTGGCCATGTTAAATTGCCCGTAGGATTAGGCGAAGGGGTAAATGTAGGGGAATGGGTCAGGGTAGGTTGCACTTCGAAGGGATCGGTGTGGACCTGTTGGGCCGAAGGACCTGTTTCCACACTGTAAGTAATCTAATCTAACCTGAAGGTTCTTCTAGAAAGTAAAGGATAAAAACCGTTTTTCATTCCCTGGTTTGCTGAAAGCATAGGAATTCTTCAATGTGTTTGATTGCTTACTAGCTTATCAGCTTGACAACATCACTGCTGCTACTGATTGAGAGATCTCCTAAGCTTGGTGTCAGGTTGGAACTGTTGCTGGGAAAGAGAAAATGATTTTACATAGATCACTAGATCTTTGTGGGCAGCTTTTTTTTCAAGATGTTAAAGGCATCAAATATTATGGAGAGAAAGTGGGAATATGCTGTCGAAGGGCTCGAAGGGCTGAATGGACTACTCCTGCTCCCAGTTCCTATGTTTCTTCAAGGTGAGGATTGGGAATTGTTGCTTTGCCACTGAAAGCAAACTCAGGACCACCTTTGATGGGTGCACCTTTTCCTTTGAAAGTTGAAGGCAATCTAGACATTAAACTCAAAAAACCGAAAAGCCTACGGATGCTGGAAATCAGAAACAAAAACAGAGATTGCAGGAAAAGCTCAGCAGGTGTGGCAGCATCTATGGACAAAAGCAGAGTTAATGTTTCAGATTTAGTGTCCCTTCTTGCTTTCTAAAAACTGCTGTCAGACATGCTGAATTTTTTTCCTGCAGTTTCTGTTTTGTTTTACAGGCAATAAACTTTTTGGTTCATACAGAAACTATTATTGTGGTTCATCCTTCAAATGGTAATTGTCAAAGGCATTTCCAAAGACAGTATTTAATTCTCTACTCTTTGACTCAGTCAATACTGTAAAGTGATTCATTGCTGATAGAACAATTCTGTGAGTCAGAACTGATTTGAAAGTTTGCTTGTTTAAATCTTGATATGTTGCATTTGAGGTCAAAAAACAGATATTTAGGCATGTTTGAATAGTGGACATTGGATGGAATCTTTCTGAATAGTCACAGCACCAGGGACCCAGTTTCAATTCCCGCCTCGGGCAACTGTCTGTGTGGAGTTTGCATATTCTCCCTGTGTCTGTGTGGGTTTCCTCCGGGTGCTCCAGTTTCCTCCCACAGTTCAAAGATGTGCAGATCAAGTGAATTGATCATGCTAAATTGCCTATAGTGTTAGGTCCATTAGTCAGGGGTGAGTGTAGGGCAATGAGTCTGGGTGGGTTGCTGTTCGGAGGGTCGTTGTGGACTTTTTGGGCCGAAGGGCCTGTTTCCACACTGTAGGGAATCTAATCTAATCTACTATACACGGTGGCACAGTGGTTAGCACTGTTGCCTTACAGCGCCAGAGACCTGGGTTCAAATCCCACCTCGGGCAACTGTCTGTGTGGAGTTTGCACATTCTCCCTGTGTCTGCGTGAGTTTCCTCTGGGTGCTCCGGTTTCCTCCCATAGTCTAAAGATGTGCAGGTCAGGTGAATTGGCCATGCTAAATTGCCCGTAGTGTTAGGTGAAGGGGTAAATGTAGGGGAATGGGTCTGGGTGGGTTGCTCTTCAGAGGGTCGGTGAGGACTTGTTGGGCCGAAGGGCCTGTTTCCACACTGTAAGTAATCTAATCTAATAACTGAGTCAGGGTTCACAATTGAGCACCCATTATTTTGGTCACAGCGGGCGTATTTGGTGATCATCTTGTCGCTCATCAGAATGGACACTTTATTTGATAAAAGTGTTAGGATATAAAATTAACATTCGTTGAAAATATTCAGCACAGGCAGATTGTGACATCAATCAATGTGTAATGCTAATTTGATGGCATTTGGAAGTTCAAACCTCTAGTGGATGTTTTCTCTTAACTTTACATAACAGAACACACATGAAACAGCAGGAAGTACTCCCCCACTAGCAGTTTTATAAGAAATTATGAAATACTGACACGTTAGCAATAGGTGTTTGTTTTTGGTTGTTCCTATGATTGTACAAACATTTTGAGCTTTCCATAGTTGTTTCAAGTTGTGAAAGTCCACAGGGAGAGGTATGGCAACTGCTGACTTCAATTCTCTGCACAAAGCAATTGTTGCCAAGTTGCAGATTTCAGGAGTGTTTCCAGTTCAACATGACTGGCAGAATGACCAGGGGCCGCACAGAGCATTAGAGTTTCAAATTAAAAACAAGCAAATAGCTCAATGTAAATTTATGTGAAAAACTTTTCTGGCTGCTGTTTAATAGAGTCATAGAATCATACAGCACAGAAATAGATCCTTCGGTTCGAGTAGTGCATGCCGATCACAATCCCAAATTAAACCAGTCCCACCGATGTGTCTTTGGCCCATATCTCTCCAAACATTTCTTATTCATGTACTTACCTAAATGTCTTTTAAATGTTGTTACTGTACCCACATACACCACTTCTTTCAGAAATTCATTCCACACATGAACAATTCTCCACATAAAACGGTTGAACCTGGTGTCTTTTTAAAGTCTTTCTCCTTTCACCTTAAAAATATACTCCCTAGTTTTGAAATCCTCACCCTAGGGAAAAGATGGCAAGAACTCACTTTACAGAAGTTGGTAAAACCTACTTTTCAATAACTGGCAAAAACCATGCCCATGCATAGCAATGAAAAATAAAATATGAGTACAGCATGATCCCATAGGTGACAGAGTACATAGCTAAGACAAGTTAATGGAATCAAACATAACAGCAGCTCTTGTTTCATCATAATACATTCAGGCGTGAAAAGAAGTGTGATTGACCATGGTCAATCTTTGCTGCAATGACAAACAACTGTCAGGTTTGTCTCCCTAAAATCATACAAGCAGTGGATATAATTTGTAGATGATTACTTTCTCATCCAACAAGAAAACTAGACTTGTAGCTGCTTCCAGATATTTAGCTTTGCTGTCTTACGCTGCTGAAAATGTGTTGCTGGAAAAGCACAGCAGGTCAGGCAGCATCCAAGGAACAGGACAATCGACGTTTCGGGCATAAGCCCTTCTTCAGGAATGAGGAAAGTGTGTCCAGCAGGCTAGGATAAAAAGTAGGGAGGAGGGACTTGGGGGAGGGGCTTTGGAAATGCGATAGGTGGAGGGAGGTCAAGGTGAGGGTGATAGGCCGCAGTGGGGTGGGGGCGGAGAGGTCAGGAAGATGACTGCAGGTTAGGAAGGCGGTGCTGAGTTCGAGGGATTTGACTGAGACAAGGTGGGGGGAGGGGAAATGAGGAAACTGGAGAAATCCGAGTTCATCCCTTGTGGTTGGAGGGTTCCCAGGCAGAAGATGAGGTGCTCTTCCTCCAACCGTCGTGTTGCCATGGTCTGGCGATGGAGGAGTCCAAGGACCCTGCATGTCCTTGGTGGAGTGGGAGGGGGAGTTAAAGTGTTGGGCTACGGGGTGGTTGGGTTGGTTGGTCCGGGTGTCCCAGAGGTGTTCTCTGAAACGTTCTGCAAGTAGGCGGCCTGTCTCCCCAATATAGAGGAGGCTACATTGGGTGCAGCGGATGCAGTAAATGATGTGTGTGGAGGTGCAGGTGAATTTTTGGCAGATATGGAAGTGTCCCTTGGGGCCTTGGACGGAAGTAATGGGGGAGGTGTGGGCGCAAGTTTTGCATTTCTTGCGGTTGCAGGGGAAGGTGCCGGGAGTGGAGGTTGGGTTGGTGGGGGGTGTGGACCTGACGAGGGAGTCACGGAGGGAGTGGTCTTTTCGGAACGTTGATAGGGGAGGGGAGGGAAATATATCACTGGTGGTGGGGTCCATTTGGAGGTGGCGGAAATGGCAGCAGATGATACGTTGTACATGGAGGTTGGTGGGGTGGTAGGTGAGGACCAGTGGGGTTCTGTCTTGGTGGCGCTTGGAGGGGCGGGGCTCAAGGGCAGAGGAACGGGAAGTGGAAGAGATGCGGTGGAGGGCATCGTCGACCACGTCTGGCGGGAAATTGCGGTCCTTGAAGAAGGAGGCCATCTGGGTTGTACGGTTTTGGAACTGGTCCTCCTGGGAGCAGATGCGGCGGAGACGAAGGAATTGGGAATATGGGATGGCATTTTTACAGGGGGCAGGGTGGGAGGAGGTGTAGTCTAGGTAACTGTGGGAGTCGGTCGGTTTATAGTAAATGTCCGTGTCGATTCGGTCACCTGAGATAGAAATGGAGAGGTCTAGGAAGGGGAGGGAGGAGTCTGAGACGGTCCAGGTGAATATGAGGTCGGGGTGGAAGGTGTTGGTAAAGTGGATGAACTGTTCAACCTCCTCGTTGGAGCACGAGGCAGGAGCCAATACAATCATCGATGTGATGAACTGTTCAACCTCCTCGTGGGAGGCCGATACAGTCATCGATGTCTTATGCTGCTGGCCACTATTAAGTAAGCAGAGATTTGCATTGATTCAAAGAATAGCACTCTCATAAGTATCTCAGATATAATCAGCCATTTATTTTCTTTGATACAGTGCTAAGTATGTTTACTATAAAATTCTTGAAACTCATTTCATCCACTTGACATTATGTATGTGCAGTTGCTTTTCTGAAGTGGTTGGTTGTCTAGTGTGAGTATTGAACAGCAATGAAATACACTCAGAAATGATGTTCATAAACAGTTATAAGTTTCTTAGAAACTTACCATAGAATTCTTGAATGATAATCAATTTCAACATGATTTTACTCAAAAGATCACCTGGAAACAGATTTTCAAATCAGAGTTAACAAATGTATATTGTGGGTGGCAGAAATGCGAAATAAACACAGAAATTGTTGGAAACATGAATAATGTCACATCTGTAAAGGATGAAACAGTTAAAATTTTAATTGCATGATATTTGATCATTCATAATGAACAAGGCATTATTAAGTTTAATAATTTCCTATCCAATTCAGTCATAGAATTGTACAATTGCTAAAATAGAGCATTCTAAATATGTTTAATTATATATAATTTGTGGGGCCAAGTCCTGTTTTTAGACAGAAGGCAGTGTATTTCAAGGTTGGAGTATAAGAGTAGGGAAGTCTTACTGCAACTGTGCAAGGTGCTGGTGAAACCACATCAGGTATACTGTGAGAAGTTTTGGTCCTTTTGTTGATGGAAAAATAGTGGACAGCAAAGAGGATTACCTCAGATTACAACAGGATCTGGACCAGATGGGCCAATGGGCTGAGAAGTGACAGATGGAGTTTAATTCAGATAAATGCGAGGTGCTGCATTTTGGGAAAGCAAATCTTAGCAGGATTTATACACTTAATGGTAAGGTCCTAGGGAGTGTTGCTGAACAAAGAGACCTTGGAGTGCAGGTTCATAGCTCCTTGAAAGTGGAGTTGCAGGTAGATAGCATAGTGAAGAAGGCATTTGGTATGCTTTCCTTTATTGGTCAGAGCATTGAGTACAGGAGTTGGGAGGTCATGTTGCGGCTCTACAGGTCATTGGTTAGGCCACTGTTGGAATATTGCATGCAAATCTGGTCTCATTCCTATCAGAAAGATGTGTGTAACTTGAAAGGGTTCAGAAAAGATTTACAAGTTGCCAGGGTTGGAGGATTTGAGCTATAGGGAGAGGCTGAACAGGCTGGGGCTGCTTTCCCAGGAGTGTCGGAGGCTGAGGGATGACCTGATAGAGGTTTACAAAATTTTGAGGGGCATGGGTATGATAAATAGACAAAGTCTTTTCCTTGGGGTCGGGGAGTACAGAACTAGAGGGCATAGTTTAGGGTGAGAGGGGTAAGATATAAAAGAGACCCAAGGGGCAACTTTTTCACGCAGAAGGTGGTACGTGTATGGAATGAGCTGCCAGAGGAAGTGGTGGAGGCTGGTACAATTGTAACATTTAAGAGGTATTTGGATGGGTATATGAATAGGAAGGGTTTGGAGGGATATGGGCTGGGTGCTGGCAGGTGAGACTAGATTGGGTTGGGATATCTGGTCAGCATGGACAGGTTGGACTGAAGGGTCTGTTTCCATGCTGTACATCTCTATGACTCTATATCATTTCATTGCAGCCAGTTCTGGGAAAGCTGATGAGGATGATCTGTAATATGGAGGGATTGTCTTATGAACAATGGCTAAATGAGTTGGGACTCTACTCTCTGCAGCATAGAAGAATGAGAGGTGATCTCATAAAAACATGAAATTCTTAAGAGGCTTGACACAGTAAATGTTGAATGTTTCCCCTCATGGTAGAGTCTGGGATTGAAAGGAAGATTCTCAGGTTAAAGTGGGCACTGATTTAAGACTGAGATGAGGAGGAATTTCTCCCCTCAGAAGGTTGTGAGATTTTGGAACTGGATTAGACCATTTAGCTGTCAAGTAGGCCCCACCATAGAATAGGATTATGATCAATCAAACACTTTAAGGCTTTCACCTACATTATTCCCATAAATCACTATGCCATTGTTAATCTTAAATCCATCAACCTCTAATTTAAATATATCCAAAGATTGAACTTCTGGCAGTTGTTAGCACTGCTACCTCACAATGCTTAGTTTCCAGGTTCAATTCCACCCTTGGATGACCACTTGTGTGGAGTTTGCACATTCTCCAAATGTCTGTGTGGGTTTCCTTCGGGTGCTCCGGTTTCCTCCCACAGTCCAAAGATGTGCAGTTTAGGTGGATTGGTCATGGGAATAGTGTCCAGGGATGTGTAAGATAGGTGGATTAGCCATGGCAAGTGCAAGACTACAGGGAAAGGGTAGGGGGTGAGGGGATGGATCTGGGTGGGATTTCGTCAGCCGGTCGGTGGACTTGATGGGCTGAATGGGCTGCTTCCACAGGGATTCTATGATTCTGCAGCTCTCTTGGGGTAGAGAAGTCAAAAGATCATAAACTTCTGAGGAGAAACATTTTCTCTCATTTCAGTCCTAAATAGCAAACCCCCTTATTTATAAATTGTGAACCCTAGTACTATGCTCCCAGACAGTGAAAACATCCTATCTACATCTATCCTGTCAATCCTTTTATTTTTGTAGATTTTAATGAGATTATCTCTCATTCTTTAAATTTTGAGGAAATGCTGCTTAATGTCTCTTCGAAGGACAGTCCTGGGAACAAGTCCAGTGAACCTTCATTGCACTCCCGCTATGGAAATAATACCACCAGAACATAAGAAATAGGAACAGGAGTAGGCCATTTGGCCCCTTGAACTTGTTCTGTCATTCAATAGGATCATGGCTGATCCAACATTCCCCATATTCATTTTCCCATGTTTTCCCCATAATCATTGATTCCCCTACTGATGAAGAATCTATCTCAGCCTTAAATGTACACAAAGACTCTGCCTCCACAGCTCTCCGTGGCAAGCAGTTTCAAAGACTCAGAAACGTCTGAGCGAAGAAATCCCTCCTCATCTCAGTCTTAAATTGGTGTCTTTATTCTAAGACTATGCCCTCTGGTCCTACACTCTAACATGAGGAGAGACATCCTCTCAGTATTTACCCTGTCAAGCCCTTTAAGAATCCCATATGTCAATCAATGAGACCCCAGTGAGTGCGGTCACAAGCTCTTTAGTCTTTGCACATGAGACAATCCCTCTATACCAGGGATCAAACTAATGAAACTTCTCTTAACTGTCTCCAATGAAATGATACCTTTCCTCAAATGAGGGGACAGAAACTACTGGCAGTACTTCAGATATGGTCTCACCAGCACCAGCACTGCAGTGGGACTTCTCTTCTCTTCTCTTATACTCCAACACCCTCAAAATAATTCCATTCCACTAGCTTTCCTGATAATCTGCTGTATGTGTGTGCTACTCTTCTGTATTTCATGCACAAGTATTCCTAAGTCCCTTTCTGCAGTTTTTCTCCATTTAAATAATCCTCTACACTTATGTTCTCCCTTCCAAAATGAACAATATCCTTCCTGAAACCAGGATCCTATCCACAGTGCTCCAGATTCAGTCTAACTAAAGTAAGACTTTACTACTACTGTCTGTAAATCCTTCTGCAGTAAAGCCTAACACTGCATTAGTCTCCCTAATATTTTGCTGCAGTTGCATATTAATCTTCAGTGACTTATTGACAAGAGCACCTAGATAATTTTCTGTGCTTACACTTTCCAAACTCTGACATTTTAAGGAATATTCTGTATATCTGTTCCTCCTGCAAAGGTGGATAATTTCACATTTCCAATTTATATTCATCTGCCATATTCTTGCCCACTCACTAAAGTCTGTCTGTGTCCTTTTCAGGCTGCTTTATGTCTTCCTCACAACGTACATTCCTTTGCTTCGTACTATTTGAAACGATGAAACTTATTGAAATGTACTGAAAATTAATATATATATTGTGAACACACATGCCTTGCAGTACCCCACTAATGACTGCCTGACAATGCAAGAATGACTTGTTACTCTCTCTGTTTTCTGCCTGTTTGCTAATCCTTAATCCATGTCTTTACATTTCCATGTATCGATGCACTTTGTTTTGCTAATCTCCTGTGGAGAATCTTATCAAGTGTCTTCTGAAAATATAAGTGTACTAATTTGAATGACTCTTCAACATCAATTTTCTTAGTACCAGCCTCAAAAAACTCTACCAAGCCGGTCAAACAAACGTTTCCATTTGCAAATTCATGTTGATATGCCAAATCAGATCAAGTATCCATTTATTGTATCATCCATAACAGATTCAGCATTTTCTCTCCTACCGACGCAAGGCTGTCTGATCTGAAGTTTCCTGTTTTCTCTCTCATTGCCTTCTTAAATAATGGGCTGGCAATCACTAGTTTCCAATTCACAGGAATCACTCTGGAACCAGTAGAGTTTTGGAAGATGATCACCAGTGCATTGACTATTGTAATAGCTGAACTTTAAGATATAGACCATCAGCCCCATTAATTCTTTTAGGACAACCTTTTTAGTAATATTAATTTCCATCAACTTCCTCAATCTCCACAATTACTTGGATCTCTAATTGTGGGAAATTTTCTATATCTTCCTTAGGGGAAATAGTGACAATATAATCTTTTAACCTCTTGCCCACTTCTGTAGGCCTGATTGTAAATTCTCCTGAATCTGTCCATATTTGTCTGAGTAAAGGTTTTCCTTTTCCTGTAAGTATAGAAGCTTTAATAGTCCATTTTTAATGTCTTTGTTTAAACTGCATTCATATTCTGTTCTTCCTTCTCTTCTCAGTTTCTTGGTCCATCTTTGCTGTTTTCTAAGTCTCCTTAATCTCAGATGTGCTGCTATTTCTGGCATGTTTGTAAACCTTTTTAGTTTAATCTTATATGCAATCATTAAGTTCCTTTGTCAGCCACAGTTAGCTGACATTTTATTAGCTTTTGCTCCTTAAAGTAATGTATAGTTTCTGTAAGCCTTGTTGTAATTCTTCAAAGACTATCCATTCCCCATCCACAACTATGCCTCTCACCATGGCAGGTAAAAGCCTTCCATTCGATTGATGGGATTTGTCACAGGAAACTTGTTAGTCACCTCCATTGTTTCAAACCCTTGATCTAAAGGATCCCCAATGGTTGGATGGTGGATCTTGCCTAGGCCGGTTGCTCCATATGGCGATGCTGAAATAGAATGTATGCACTAGATGGATCAAACAAGTTGTCATGGAGTGTGTAAGTGAGGTACAGCATGGATGGTGTCAGCCAGCTTGTGAATTTTGTTAATTGGCATCAAGTAAAGAGGGTGGCACAGTGGTTCAGTGATTAGCACTGCTGCCTCATAATGCTAGGGACCCGTGCTTCATTCCACACTTGGTCAATAACTTGGATTTGGTTTTGAGTTTTGCTTCTGTCTGCTTCAGATGTTCCCAGAAGGTTGAAGGCCTTTCTATAATCGCTCTCAATAGAGTTGATCTGGGATCATGCTTTCATCATTGGCCATCCATGCAGAAGTGCAATTTCATTTTGACACTGGCATTGTGGAAATCGAATGTAGTGTCTGTGATTTTATAGCAATTCAACGTGAGATGCTGTATGTTGCAGTCGTCCATCAACTTTGTAAAGTCTTTGTTCAGGATTTGGTAAGGAATAGGGGAGACTAGGGTTTAGGTGGCATAAAAGATATCAATAACATTGATGAACTCATTGGGTGTGGTTGTTGGCAGGTCATTTGCCTGTATTTTTTGAACAGCTCTAGGGCTGATACTGAGCCCTGAGATTGTCCATTAGTCAGTCCTCTCCACGCATTTCCCCCTTGTCCAAGTTGAACTCTGAATGATCTGCTATGAAGCAATGTTTCACTGACTCTTTCAACACAGATTGGCACTTTCTGGAGAGCAAGCATCAGGCCAATATGTCGCCCTGCATCAGAAACAACCCTGAGGTCAGTAGCATTATGCTTATCCTCAGGTACTTTTGGAAGCCATTTTAAGGTAGGTGGTGAGCACTAGAATGTGATCATTTGAGTCGTACCCTTTATGGAAATGTGTTTGGTTAACATTAGGATGGTCCCTATTTCTGGAGAGAATGATGAATGAAGAGAATGGGCAAGACAACGCCAAATGGATTCAATGTCGGCAAATATGGTGTCATCCACTTTGAATTTAAAAAGGATGAAACGGGGTATTTTTCTCGAGCTGAAAAAAGGAGGTCAAAGAGACTTGGTAGTCCCAGTCATTAAAATGTCATGAGAACGGAAGCAAATAATCAAAACAACTAATATAATTCTGGCCTTTATCTTGGAATTGAATAGAATACAAGGCTATCAAAGCTATACAAAGCTGTGTAAGCAGCTCTGAGTGTTGCATCTCAGGAAGTGTTTACTGCCCTCCAAGCAAGTAGATTGACTTGAACTCAAAGAGTTAAGCTACAGGGAGAAATTAAATAAACTAGGTTTGCATTTCTGGAAAATAAAATGCTTTTCAGATATTAAGTGGGGCATTAAATCTTAAAGATAAATTGGGATAAACTAGACCAATCAATTAGGGAGCATAGAATCAATCGAAACAAAATAGAGCCAGGGCTTTCAGGAGTGAAACTTGGAAACTATTCTTCAGGAAAAATGTGGTAGATACAGGTGGTTCTTCTACAACCCAGTAGGTGCATTCCTGTGCAACACCATGTCATAGAAAATCACGCAATACAAATAATGGAGCCTATGGGAAAAACGGGGTTGGGTGAACCACCAGAAATATCAGTAAACATCACAACAAAAATAATAGTTAGCCTAACACAAACGATGGCACAGTCTAAGTAAATTGTTAAATCATATATTTTAATGAAATAATACAGTAAATTTAACACTAACACTAAATTCACTGACGATAGCACTGTAACTTTCACAAACTTCTTCATCAGAAAGCGGGCAAGCCGACTGACCATGAGATGCCGATGTGGAAGTCCACTCCTCCTCAAGAGTCTCCTCTGGTTTGAAGTAAAGTTCCTTCCTCCCAGTTTCAAGCTCAGTTTCAAGGCTTGAAGAGCTGATTGCATTGCTGTTTTAGCTAACACACTGAATCTGCATTATGCAGACAGAGGATTGTGAGGCCAGGTTTAGCTGTTCAAGTAAATACTGGGGAAGGAGTTGCATAACAGCAAACGGGAGTTCACTTTATTAAAAAAAAGATCCACAGTTCACTGATTGTGTTACAGCTAAATCACGCTTAATAAATGCAAATTATTGGAGAACTACCTGGATTTGAAATTCTTCTGTAACTGTTGTTTTGCAGCAGATCAGCTTAAATTGAAAGAAAGAGATTGATAGATATACATTAGCTCAAATTATGAAATGATATCAGGCAAAGGCAAATAAATGATTGCAGTTTACTGGTCATCCATGATCTCATTGAATGATAGAACAGAGTTGAGGGGCTAAATGGCCTCTTCATGTTCCTTAGTCCTGTAAAGGACCAATTAGAAATAAATGTCCCCACCCTTTTTAAAAGGGATGATCTTGGTTTCATTTATCTTGGAAAAAAGTCTCATTGAATTTACAGCAATTTCACTTGGCAACCCGTTTTCCATGAAGTAATTACTAGATGACAAAAGATGTCCAGTTTAAATAAACTCAAGATCTTGGTGTTTCTAACAGCAGAATATTGCTATTGTGCCATTCGATTGCAAAATTGCAATATGTTTTAAGAAAACTCTGTTGTAACATTGTCTTTACACAATGCATTTTAGAATGAATGTTATCTGAATGGAATGATTTTTAGGTGGGAGAAACTATTTATTTGCATAAAATTCTGTCAACATATACAAGTCACTTCCTTGTTGTTGTAGATATAACAAGGATTGGTGCTAGCTGATAAAATTCATGGAATTTCCAGCCAAGTCACAGTAAAATCTCAAATTGAACAATGCATTAGAGTTACAGAAAATAAATATGGCAATTTCATGCTATTTTCAGAATTCACTTTACAACGACTAACTTTTTATGTTTGGATTTGAGTTTCTGGAATTGGTGTTCTGATGTTTTGTTTCTTCAACTTTTGGAGAAGAAGTGGAGGTAAAGCATTGTAGGATTATGACAGGACCAGTTGAAACTAATGCTATATTGAGCTGACATTTGCAATGTTCACAGATGTTGGGGAGAATGTAAAATATGTTGACAGCAAAAGCTTTGGCTGCAGACCTCAACCAGCATTGTTGCATCCCTTGAGCCAGACCATGCTATTTTCAGTGATAAACTTTTCCTTGTTGATGCCATGGTTGAACTTGACTTGGAAAAAGTTCAATTTTCCAAAGATAAAGAAAGTCAATTTATAGCACAAATAAACAACTCTTTGCAGGATGAGCAGTGAGTTTGCTTATGTTTTGCAGCAAATGACAAATATTAATCCAGTGATTTATTTTGTCAGGTAATGGGATCAAAACTATTATAATTTTGCAATTAATGGTGCAGCAAATTTCAGTTCAGACAAGAGAGGAGAAAATAGGTAAAGTGTTTCAATGTTTGTCACGTTGCTTAACAAACACTTTGTCTTTTTTAATGGGTCTCCGCACCATCTGTTCCTTTCACCCTCTTCCATTTCTGTTAAGACGTTTTCTAACCTCTTTCAGCTCTGGACTTGAAATGTTGTCTGTTTCTCCCTTTAACAGACAAGGAGTAATTTCATGATTTAAAGAACTGACAAGATGTTTCAGTATA
This sequence comes from Chiloscyllium plagiosum, assembly GCF_037043375.1. Taxonomy (NCBI): domain Eukaryota; kingdom Metazoa; phylum Chordata; class Chondrichthyes; order Orectolobiformes; family Hemiscylliidae; genus Chiloscyllium; species Chiloscyllium plagiosum. Next base: position 36,236,616 of record NW_028270159.1, on the reverse strand, counting down.
GGAGTTGAGACATCATGCTGAGATTGGGCAGGACATTGTTGAGGCCACTTTTGAAGTACTGTGTGCAATTGTAGTCTCCCTGCTAAAGGAAGGGTTTTATTCAAATGAACTGGAGAGGGTTCAGAAAAGATTAACCAGGATATTGCTTGGAATGGAGGGTTTGAGATATGAAAATAGACTGGAAAGACTGGTAATTTTTTTGCTGGTGTGTAGATGGTTGAGGGATTGCCTTATTGAGGTCAATATAATCATGAGAGGTGTAGATACGGTAAATGACAAAGAACTTTTCGCTAGGGTGGGAGAGTTCAAAACTAGAGTGATATTTTTAAGTTGAGAAGAAACTTATTTTAAAAAGGTCATGAGGAGCAATTTTTTTCACAGTTCATTCCACCGTAAGAATGAACTGCCAGAGAAAGTGATGGATGTAGGTATAGTTATAATGCTTAAAAAATATTTGGATAAGTTCATGAATAGGACAGGTTTGAAGAGATATGGGTCAGGTGGAGACAGGTAGGACTAGTTTGGGAATATAGTCAGAATGGATTGGTTGGAATGAAGGGTCTGTTTCCATGCTGTATGACTTTATGACTCAATGTTGTTCAGGAATGACTACAATATCAAGCATAATGGTGAAGCAAGAATCTGTGTTGATCTCAGTTGAATAAAGAAGTGGAACTTGAGATTCACATATTGCTTTGGCAAATGAAAATGTCATAAATGCTCCTCAGAATACCCCATGTACCAAACTGGATGCGAACAGTGCTTTCTGGCAACTGTTTCTTGATGAAGATTTCAGAAGGCTAACTATTCTTATTTCATCTCTTGAATGCTTTTGTTTTAACAGGTCACCCTCCAAAATAACACTCACAATAAATATTTTTCAAAGATCAACTTCAAACAAATTGGAAAGTATTGACAGGGTCACACAACACATGAAGAACATCGTAATACACAGATTCACAGAAGAAACACATGATCAAGAAGTTATAACAGTTACGAAATTACCTCCAAATGTTGTTCTATAATTGAATGAAAGTGTGAGTTTGCAGAACCCAAAAAAAAAATTTGGGAGTGTTGCAAACTACTCGACCTAGAGCAGGTAGTAAACCAATGCCATGAGAGACTCTCTGATGCCAAGAATCACCACCAAGTTAAAGAAATTAATTGGGATAATAAATCAAGTTTTTGCCAAACTCAGCAAAGTAAATAAGTCTTTGAGACAGCTACCACACAGGGCCAAGAATGATTTTGGAATGACCAGCAGGAAAGAGTGTTTGACAAAATCAAACAAATTCCTAATTTCATTAGAAATCCTTGCTATTTTTGATTCATTCATAGGACGAGAGGATCTCTGGCTAGGTCAGTATTTATTGCCCATCCCTAATTGCCCGGAGTGCAGTTAAGAGTTAACCACATGGCTGTGGGTCTGGAGTCACATGTAGGATAGACAAGGTGAGGATGGCAGTTTCCTTCCCTAAACAACATTAGTGAACCAGTTGGGTTTTTCCTGACAATTGAATTCATGGTTATCGTCATGTTTACTGAATTTAAATTCCACCATCTGCAGTAATTAAACTCAAACACAGGTATCCAGGACACTACATGGTCTTCTGGATTAACAGTCCAGCAATATTACCCTGAGGCCATTGCCTCCCTAGTGAACTGCATCCATCTGTTTTTTTCTCAGGTGCAGAATGATGGCAAGTGTAGCCTAGTCTGTCATGTTTCTAGATCACTCACTGAGATGGAACAATGGTATGCAATGTTTGAAAAGGGAATGTTAGCAACAAGACGGGCCAGTGAAAATTGAATTAGTTTATGCAACTGGACCTACAGTTTAGAATAGAAACAGATCACATATTGTTGATCGTTCTTGTGAATAAAATATTAATAACTAAGATGTCATCTCAGAGTCAATAATTCAAATTCAGACAATTGAAGATATGCAAGGGAAGTACCAGATGAGAACAGACACACTGTAAGGAATACCAGTTGCAGGTTAGACTTCATAGAAGATGTTGACACTTCAGAGTTTGCACCTAAATTGGAAGGGGACTAGTATACTGGCAGGGAAATTTGCTAGAACTGCTTAGGAGGACTTAAACTAATAAGGTTGGGGGACGGGGCTGGGACCCAGGGAGATAGTGAGGAAAGAGATCAATCTGATACTTGTAGAGTTGAAAACAGAACTGAATCAAACAGTCAGGGCAGGCAGGGACAAGGTAGGACAAATAAATTAAACAGCATTTATTTCAGCAAGGGGCCTAACAGGGAAGGCAGATGAACTCAGGGCATGCTTAGGAACATGAAACTGGGATAGCATAGCAATTACAGAAACATGGCTCAGGGATGGGCAGATTGGCAGCTTAATGTGTCAGGATACAAATGCTATAGGAAGGATAGAAAGGGAGGCAAGAGAGGAGGGGGAGTGGCATTTTTGATAAGGCATAGCATTACAGCTGTGCTGAGGAAGGATATTCCCGGAAATACATCCAGGGATGTTATTTGGGTGGAACTGAGAAATAAGAAAGGGATGATCACCTTATTGGGATTGTATTGCAGACCCCCTAATAGCCAGAGGAAAATTGAGAAACAAACTTGTAAGGAGATCTCAGCTATCAGTAAGAATAATAGGGTGGTTATGGTAGGGGATTTTAACTTTCCAAACATCAACTAGGACTGCCATAGTGTTAAAGGTTTAGATAGAGACGAATTTCTTAAGTGCGTACAAGACAATTTTCTGATTCAGTATGTGGATGTACCTACTAGAGAAGGTGCAAAACTTGACCTACTCTTGCGAAATAAGGCAGGGCAGGTGACTGAGGTGTCAGTGGGGGAGCACTTTGGGGCCAGCAACTATAATTCTATTCGTTTTAAAATCGTGATGGAAAAGGATAAACCAGATCTAAAAATTGAAGTTCTAAATTGGAGAAAGGCCAATTTTGACAGTATTAGGCAGGTGTTCGCAGGTAAGGGACGGCTAGAAAATGGGAAGCCTTCAGAAATGAGATAACAAGAATCCAGAGAAAGTATATTCCTGTCAGGGTGAAGGGGAAGGCTGGTAGGTATAGGGAATGCTGGATGACTAAAGAAATTGAGGGTTTGGTTAAGAATAAAAAGGAGGCATATGTCAGGTATAGACAGGATAGATCGAGTGAATCCTTAGAAGAGTATAAAGAAAGTAGGAGTATACTAAAGAGGGAAATCAGGAGGGCAAAACGGGGACATGAGATAGCTTTGGCAAATAGAATTAAGGAGAATCCAAAGAGTTTTTACAAATATATTAAGGATAAAAGGGTAACTAGGGAGAGAATAGGGCCCCTCAAAGATCAGCAAGGTGGCCTCTGTGTGGAGCCACAGAAAATGGTGGAGAAGCTAAATGAATATTTTGCATCAGTATTTACTGTGGAAAAGGATATGGAAGATATAGACTGTAGGGAAATAGATGGTGACATCTTGCAAAATGTCCAGATTACAGAGGAGGAAGTGCTGGATGTCTTGAAATGGCTAAAGGTGGATAACTCCCCAGGACCTGATCAGGTATACCCAATAACTCTGTGGGAAGCTAGAGAAGTGATTGCTGGGCCTCTTGCTGAGATATTTGTATCATCGATAGTCATAGGTGAGGTGCTGGAAGACTGGAGGTTGGCAAACGTGGTGCCACTGTTTAAGAAGGATGGTAAGGACAAGCCAGGGAACTATAGACCAGTGAGCCTGACCTCAGTGGTAGGCAAGTTGTTGGAGGCAATCCTGAGAGACAGGATGTACATGTATTTGGAAAGGCAAGGACTGATTCGGGATAGTCAACATGGCTTTGTGCATGGGAAATTATGTCTCACAAACTTAATTGAGTTTTTTGAAGAAGTAACAAAGAAGATTGATGAGGGCAGAGCAGTAGATGTGATCTATATGGACTTCAGTAAGGCGTTCGACAAGGTTCTCCATGGGAGACTGATTAGCAAGGTTAGATCTCATGGAATACAGGGAGAACTAGCCATTTGGATACAGAACTGACTCAAAGGTAGAAGACAGAGGGTGGTGGTGGAGAGTTGTTTTTCAGATTGGAGGCCTGTGACCAGTGGAGTGCCACAAGGATCAGTGCTGGGCCCTCTACTTTTTGTCATTTGCCGGCACAGTGGCACAGTGGTTAGCACTGCTGCCTCACAGCACCAGAGACCCGGATTCAATCCCCGCCTCATGCGACTGACTGTGTGGAGTTTGCTCATTCTCCCCATGTCTGCTTGGGTTTCCTCCGGGTGCTCCGGTTTCCTCCCACAGTCCAAAGATGTGCAGGTTAGGTGAATTGGCCATGCTAAATTGCCCGTAGTGTTAGGTGCAGGGGTAAACGTAGGGGAATGGGTCTTGGTGGGTGCGCTTCGGCAGGTCAGTGTGGACTTGTTGGGCCGAAGGGCCTGTTTCCACACTGTAAGTAATCTAATCTAATCTACATAAATGATTTGGATGCGAGCATAAGAGGTAAAGTTAGTAAGTTTGCAGATGTCACCAAAAGTGGAGGTATAGTGGACAGCGAAGAGGGTTACCTCATATTACAACAGCACCACATGGGTGAGAAGTGGCAGATGGAGTTTAATTCAGATAAATGCGAGATGCTTCATTTTGGAAAAACAAATCTTAGCAGGACTTATACAGTTCATGGTAAGATCTTTGCTGAACAAAGAGACCTTGGAGTGCAGGTTCATAGCTCCTTGAAAGTGGAGTTGCAGGTAGATAGAATAGTGAAGAAGGTGTTTGGTATGCTTTCTTGTATTGGTCAGAGCATTGAGTACAGGAGTTGGGAGGTCATGTTGCGGCTGTTCAGGACATTAGGCCACTGTTGGAATATTGCATGCAATTCTGGTCTCCTTTCTATTGGAAAGATGTTGTGAAACTTGAAAGGCTTCAGAAAAGATTTACAAGGATGTTGCCATGGTTGGAGGATTTGAGCTATAGGGAGAGGCTGAACAGGCTGGGGCTGTTTTCCCTGGAGCATCGGAGGCTGTGGGGTGACCTTATAGAAGTTCACAAAATTATGAGGGGCATGGATAGGATAAATAGACAAAGTCTTTTCCCTGGGATTGGGGAGTCCAGAACTAGAGTGCATAGGTTTAGGGTAAGATGGGAAAGATATAAAAGAGACCCAAGGGTCAACTTTTTCATGCAGAGGGTGGTACGTGTATGGAATGAGCTGCCAGAGAATGTGGTGGAGGTTGGTACAATTGCAACATTTAAGAGGCATCTGGATGGGTATATGAATAGGAAGGTTTTGGAGGGATATGGGCCGGGTGCTGGCAGGTGAGACTAGATTGGGTTGGGATATCTGGTCGGCATGGACAGATTGGACCGAAGGGTCTGTTTTCATGCTGTACATCTCTATGACTCTCTGACTCTAAGTCAGAAAACAATTACTGATTATTGACAAAAACTTGCAAAATATCAGGGAAGCACAAATGTATAGTGAAGAATGTATACAAATAAGGAAATGCTCTTTAGAAGGGTGACTAGATCACACACACAGTAGTACTATGCTCTGCCAACATTTTGAGTAGCATGGACATCTTACTACTATCAATTGTTTGATAGTCTTTCCTAAATGATTAGCAATACCAAGAAATAGAATATTTCAGCAACTACATCAAGGTCATTTTGGCATTACAAAGTGTCATCAAGGATGTAACAGTCAGTGTGGTGGCCAATGATTTCACATAAATATAAGAAATAATGTGCTTTTGTGTGTGAACTGTCAAAATGAGACTGTGGTATTTGTAGGGAGAAGCATTTTGCTACTATTTTGTCTCTTGACTTGGTCTAAGGGCCAACTTAATTTGCAGTGGTAGGGAAACAACCATGAGGCAATGTTAACCTGAAGAAGCTCTTATCTGAACAAGATGTAGTTTATTGCATGATAGCAATTGGCTACAACTTACATTAATTTGCTAAATCCTGTTACAAATGACTAAGAGACCTGTGATTATAAGTCTGCCGTTCATAAGATTCTCAGTTGCTTTGCTTTATCCCCATCTAAGTCTTCATGAAAACGCTATCAGAACAAATAACTTACAATAAAAATGACTTTGCAATCAACCCTTCCATTAAGGCATGTGAATGCCTGGGAGTAGATTTATTCATGAGAACTTATGAAGTAGGAGCAGCTCCTCAACCTCCAGCAGTTGAGTGTTTGGGCAAGATCTTCATTTTTGGCATAGATGACAACTCGAGAAGGATTAAGGCAAATCTTCTACACAAGATCATTGAAGCAATAATAGAGCGTTCTCAAGAAACGTTTCTCAATGCATAGCATTCCAGACCTTGTAGGTTTCACACAATCACCCACAGTTTGCAAACTAACAGTGCAAGAGATTTGCATGTGAGTACAATTTTATACACGTTACACCATTTTACCATTCTATCAAATGATTGGAAAAGCCAAGTGAGAAATTTGCATGATCAAAATAATTCTGAAAAAGCACAAAATTTTTAAACAATTAAGCTACTGATTTTCACAACTGCAGAATGGATTATAATTGTCAGATTTATTGCTTGTGAAGAGATTACAATAGCAACTTCTATCCCAGTTTCAGAAGCTATAGCCAACCATCAGTGAGAATGATCTTATTAGGGTGAAGAATACCAAACAAGAAATTTTAATAAGAGGACATGAGAGTTACTAGAGCTACAGATTGAGGAAAATGAGATAAGAGATTAACAGAGAGAAGGAATAAAAACACAGCAACTGAGATCAGATAGGGTTCTGAAGATAATCTGAAGAAATCATAATGCATAATATAACCCAATAATAAAGCAATAAAAATTTCTCAGATGGATAGGAGGAATAAAATATTCTACAACCAGCTAGGAGAGAAACATGCCGACTGAGGAAAGGAAAATAATAAAGCGTTGAAGCCCTCCGAATGAGAACTGAGCCAAAGCAGGGAAATTGGCTAAAGCACCAAGAAGCACAATAAAGTCAAAGACTTTGGAGAGAAAATGTTCATAAGAGAGATAAAGAATTAGAGGGCGGTAGAGAGGAATGAGACAACAACAGAATGTGTATTGAAGGTCATAAGTAATAATGATGGCATCACGCCATTATGCAGGTGATCGGAAAGGACGCAGAAGATCTGCCAAAATATAAAACAAAGCATGCATTTCTTAAGAGCTTTGTGAAAAGCACCCTGGACTTAAGAACCAGTAGTTGGGAAATGAGTATGAGTTAGCTGCCAAACAGATAATGATAGCTATCAAATCCCTCCATGACCTGTCTCATCCTCCAACCTACCCCAGTCTTCGTAATCTCTTTTAGATCAAATATGTGCACTCTTCTAACTGCAACCTCTTGAGAATTGCTGATTTTCATCACTACACCATTAGTGGTTTTGCCTTCTACCATTATGAGAACACCACTCCTCCATTTCTGAAAAGCATTTGGTAAAATACCAGACTGCAGGCCTGTCAGCAAAGTTAGAGCTAATGGAATAAACTAGACAACAGCAGCAACGTGCATAAAGAATTGGCTGTGTGACAGGAAACAAAGAGTCATGGTGAATATTTGTTCTTCAAATTGGAGAAAGTTTTATAGTGGAGTTCCCAAAGGATTTGGGTTCATGTCCTAGTATTTCCTGACATATATTAATAAACTAGCTCTTGGGCATAGGGTGCAATTTCAAAATTTGTGGCATTACCGAACTAGGATGTTGGGTATGGTTCATGTTGAGCTTCAAAGGAATGCAGCCAGCTTAGTAGAATAGATGCATAAGTTGCAGAATGAATGCAGAGATGTGTGAGGTGATTCATTTTGCAAGGAAGAATGAAGAGAGTACTGTAATAAAGTGTACAGTTTTAAAAGGTTTCAGAAGCAGAAAACTCTGTCTATATGTGACTAAGTAATTGAAGGTGGAAGGATAGATTGAGAGAGTGTTTAATAAACATATGACATCCTTAAGGTGTATAAATGATCGATTGAGAGCAGATTTGATAGAGGTGTTTAAAATCATAACGGGTTTAGACAGAGCAGGTAACAAGTATCTGATTGACTGGTGGAAGGATTGAGGACACGATGCCTAGCTTTAACGTAACAGGCATAAGAAGCAATGGTGACATGAGGGAAAGCTTTTTTTTGGGGTGGTGAGTAGTTGGGATCTGGACTGCACTGCTTGAGAATGTGGTGGAGGTAGGTTCAACTGAGGCATTCAGGAGAATCAGACTGCGAGCTGAAATGGAAGAACATGTAGGGAATGTGAGGGAGTGGCACCAGGTGAATTGCTCCTTCTGAGAACCAGCGGAAGCATGACAGGTAGAATTATTTTTTGTAACCATTCTGTAATTCTATGATTTGGCCTCAATTTGCTCCCTTCGACTACTCCCTAAACTTACTCGCTTCCATAAGTATTTCTTTGTCACCCAAACGTGTGAATTAGGAACATGAGTAGTTCATTTGACTGCTTTAACCTGCTCTATCATTTATTAAGATCTTGCCTGGCATGATTATGGCCTCAAATTCACATCCTGCCTATCTCTGATAATAGGCGGAAGTGAGGACTGCAGATGCTGGAGATCAGAGCTGAAGAATATGTTGCTGGAAAAGCGCAGCAGGTCAGGCAGCATCAAAGAAGCAGGAGAATTGATGTTTCGGGCATAAGCCCTTCTTCAGGAATCCTGAAGAAGGGCTTATGCCCGAAACGTCGATTCTCCTGCTTCTTGGATGCTGCCTGACCTGCTGCGCTTTTCTAACAACACATTTTTCAGCTTTTATCTCTGATAATCTTTGACTCCATTGTTAATCTGTATAGTATCTGTTTTTACTTTAAAACATTTACTGATTCCCAACTCCACCACTGTCTGGGGAAGGGAGTTTCATGTTTCATGACAGAATTAAAACAAACACATCTCCACCTTAAGCTGGAGCCTCCTTATTTTCCACCTGTGTCTCTTCGTTCTCGTCTCTCTTTCAAGTGAAACATCTTTCAGCATCTACCCCGTGAAGTTCTCTTATGTTTGGGATCACCTCTCATTTTTCTAAGCTCTGATGTATACACGCTCAAACTCCCCCAGTTTTCCTCATAAGACAGACTACTTCCCTCACACCCCATTTCAACTCTGTGGACCTTCTCTGAATTGCTTTTAACATGTTCATACACTTTCTTAGGTCAAGGAGACCAAACTGTAATGTCTCCCACTGTCGATTGGTATTGTCCTGTTTTTCAATGGGCCAGAACGTCTGGTCTCTCGTTAGACAGAGTCTGAACAAGCTTTGAAAGGTGTAAGTTAGTATCCCATGACATTTTTCCCAGTATCTCAAAGCCTTTGATAAAAGTCTCCAAATTTGAAGTGATCTGACTCAGTTATCTGGATAGTTACTCATCAAATACTGGAAGAATTAAAACCAGTTCTAACTCCAAAATGGAGGACTCCACCTATTAATTTCACACTAGCCCCTTGACCCACCATGGCTACTCCTATGATATGACTCAGCCAACACTGACCTGACCTGACCATCCCCTTAGCCCAAACCAAGCTGATAACCCTCCAGCCACTGAGACCCTACTCTCCAACTAGACATCATTCCCACCAGATCTAACCTGTACACTCACCTTCCTGCCACCCTAAACTCTGCCACACTTACAGATTTACCTTTATTCTGAACTTGTAGCTTCTCTGTAGCTTCTCAAAGAGGTTTTAGGACCTTTAAAGTGTGTTGTCTTAACAGTATATTGCAACTCGTGCAACACAAAATTATGTGACTTCAAATAAGCTGTTCTGCACTATTCCCAATGAGAATTGCTGCACTGACTCAATTATGAAGAAGAATCCTCAACTGGGAGGCAAACCTGAAAACTCATTAGGAGCCATAAATGCGACTATTTGTATAATCTAATTCATAAATAGGATTTTGACCCATGTCAGAAGATTTGGGCTAATGTGTCTGTGAAATTTCTTGAGAAATGTTATTATGTTCAATTCTCTATATAGTCACAAGTTGTTGTTGATGTACTTAACTGCAAGTTGTTGAGTTAGCTCACACTCCTCTCTGATGAGCTTCTGACAATCACTGTAAGATCCAACTGTTGTGAAGATTTGTTTCTTGATTGAGTCTAAATTCAGTTGATCTATTATATTGACAGGAATGTGGTCCATCACACTGATTTTTGCCCATAATACTGCTATCAGGATGCTTTTGAACCATTTGCATCTAATTATTTGATCACCTACACCATAGTGGCAGCCTCAGAATAACAATAAATAAAATAACATGCAATTTCATTTGATTTTCCACAACCTATTCAAAGGTTCAAATCTTATTTCAAAACTAAGTCAAACATTGGTGTGAAGAGATTCTAGTTTCATGCAGAATCTATGGATAGTATGCTCTGTTAAAGTGCTGGTTTGCAATTACTGCTGATCTGTAGTTAATGTGTGAATTGGAATAACATCTCTTTTTCAATTTCTGTTCCCTCAGTGTATCGTACAAAAGATGTCTCAGGGGTTAGACAGCAAAAGAAATTAGAAATTGATTTTATATTGAGCAACCTCTTTACTGATATTTGAATCCAAATCTGGTTCCAATTCTAAGATGGTTTGGTGGGACTGAGCAGTGTATGGCATGCTAATTAATTTTATTTTTCTTTGAAGCTCCATTGCTTTGACAGAAATTTTGTTGCCTTCCACAACTTACCATTCAACATACCCAAGAAAAATAGCAGGATATAGATCCAGTACATACCACGCAATTCCTCATGGCTTATCAAGAGTGGAAGTGGACCAATAGCTTGCACAGTCATTTAACAATTACATTAATCCAAACCGTGTGATTGACCTCAAAATGCTTTCGTTTTCTGCTGTCTTTTCCAAAGCCATTTCAATATTTGGTCCAATGCAGATGAATTTAATCCAGCAATTTTAGCTAGAACGCACTTTGAAATTTAATTGCCAACAGAACTTTCAAGTATCCAGGGAGAAGATTGACTGTGGAATGATTCTCCTTTGGAGAATTAAATTGACATGAGTACTATTCTTCCTGCATAACCTTGGCCACACCCTCTTTCTTCATGAAAGAAAAAATATAATAGCTTAAGTACCAATGGTGTGACAGGACATTTGTCATTCCATTCTTTGTTGATTAAAGGAAGAAAGTCCTTGAATTTCATCACTCCATTTCACATTCTCAGGACATCCTTAAGTGATTCACAATGAATTGAAAACTTCAGCAACATTTAATGTTGGAGAGTATGGCAGCCAATTTGCAAAAACGTGTTGCTAGCCTGCTCGCTGTGATGGAGAAGGTGGACACAAAATTCTTACCATACAAATCCTGATGAGACTTGGCAGAATGAATGGTGAGAAAATAATTCCTCCAGCTGGGAACTTTAGGTCTTGTATTCAGACTCTTGGGTTAATGGGTGTACCATTGCGGAGTGAGATGAGGAGAGATTTCACCCATCAAAGAGTGGTGAATCTTTGAAATTCCCCTCCTCACTCGATCCAGTCTTCAATTATACTCAAGAGAGCAGAAGGTGGATTTTTGGGTACTAAGGTATTTAAGTGATAGGGATATAGGTGTGGTGCAGTAAGATGGAGTTGAAATAGTAGACCAGCAATTACCTTGTTGAATGCAGAGCAGTTTTTGTTGTAAAAGTGAAAGTCATTATACTGCCAGAGAATCATTACAGAGAGACAGCTACTAGTGAGTTTAACCTGAGGCTCTACTACACTTCAGGCAAAGGATGAGTTTGCAAAAACTGGTCTTTCGTGGTGACCAATTGCCTGCTTCAGCTCCAGTTATTTATGTTATTTTATCCGTAGTCAATACATAGATTCCATTCTTGTTCCTAATAAAGGTTAATAATAGAGACAGGAGAATGGTTAACTGTTTTCTGGGAACTAGATTTAGTTATCATTGACTAATCATAATTCTGTAAGGGTTTGTAAAAAAGGGATTTAATCACATTCACATTATGCTTGCTATGACAGCACCAAGATTTAAAAACTTTATTTATTAGTCTCACTATCTGTTTTCATATTTATTTTCCATTAATACAGAAAAAAGGACAAAGTATAAGTGCGATTGTAGCGTGCACTCCAATACTAGAGGCCATTTCAATTTTAAGAGCTTGAATCAAGCATGTGATTGACAATGGCATGTTTACTTAAGCAGCCACTAGATATTTTGGGAGTCTGGTACACAAATAAAGTGAAAATGCTTTTAGCTTTAAATAAACATGTTTAAGGAAAGCAAAATTGTATAATAGCAGAGGCAATAGCACAATTTAATCTTTGTACAAGCAATAATGGTCTACTTCAGAATTGAGCCAGTAAAATTGACCCTGTTGCGTTAGGGGGTCAATGTATATCAATTGATGTGCTCCAAATTCATCCTCCTTTTTGTGGTTAGCAGAGGTGAATGACTCAATGGAAAAGTACATCTCCATGTCAGCACTTATCAAAAGGAATGAGGAATTCAAAACCTTCATTAATGAACTTGGAAGTATAGCTGTTGATTTGTTTTTAACACAAAACATAGGATGGGAGATGAGAGATACAATGGAAAAACTTCTCCAGTAACAATTGGCACACTAACTAGAATCCTCAGATTTTGGAGGGACAGGTAAAACCAGTAAAAATTCTGGTGAGGAAACGAGTATATGAATTGAGGAAGAAAGTGCAAAAAGGTTGGGAAAAATGCAAAACTCATTGAATGGAGAAAATTGAGACCACATTTCTGAATCTCTGAAGCCATTATAGTTCCTGCTCAGATTATGGTTTCAGAGCATTGCAAATGGCTGCTAAGTGAATTTGTCAATAATTTGTCAGTACATTTGGGTTTGTAGCGCTGGCTACATTACATGGAAGTGGAGTTTGGGTCCTAACAGTGATGTCTAAACTTTAGTTGAATATATTTAATAGGCCCCATTCTTGGCAGGAGTGACAGCTAGCTAAAATGAGGTCCGCTCAATAATCAGAACAGGCAGTAGGTCAACATTTTATTTTGTTGCAATTTCCCACTTGCCAATGCTTTACTCAGAGTGAAAAAGAAACCAATAGGAAAGTGAAAATCAGACCTCTATTTTATTGATGTAAACAATTACTCAAAGAATCAAGTGATTTTTTTGGAAAATGAAAAAAATAGATCACAAAATAAATTTGGAGGGGAAGTTTTGTGCCTCAACACCTGTGCTGTATTGGAAAGTAGCCTACCCTTTGTGAACCTGTGATTTTCATTCACTGATTTCCCCTAATATTTTAATGGTACTTTATAATATGTTTGTGCCTTTATTGTGATCACTTTAAATTGGTATTGTATGGCTTGAACAGTTTAGGCCAGATGGAACACACATTACTTGGACAAGGATTCCCACCATCTGTGACTCATAGTTATGTAAATAGTAAGACTTTGAGTTCTTTCTCTTCACTGTTGTCTTTAATTATATTTGCGGAAAATATGCATGGCCACAGTCAAGCTCTGGGAGGTGGAATCCCTCTTGTCTCTTTGTTTACAAGAGAATATCAGAGACAAGGCAGTCTGTGAAATATGAACCAGGCAGCATGATTGCTGGCAACTAATTAGTTAAGGGATAGAGAAATAATGGCTACTATTCGGTCGGAAGGATCCATGTTGTTTAAAAGCTTGCTTACAGATGGTGAGAAGACAGCATTGCTTGGGATTGTTTGTCCATCAGAAGATGTCAATGTATAGTAAGAGGTGTCCAATGTTATCTGATAATTGACTATAAACACCATGCTGTATGTTGAGTTTTCTTATACTGTTCTTTCCCGTTTGATTCATTAGCTAGGCACCATGCCTCTAAGGTGCCCCACGTGCACTATCTTCTGCTCAGCAGTGAAGGAAGTGCCACTGCCAGAATTCTAGCACAGGCACCATTTTTGGCAAGTCAAGTGCTGCCTGCCAAGCCTTGTCCTCACTGCGCATGTAATGGGAGGGGAACAACAAACAAATGTTTCTGTGGGCACTTAGAGACTTGGCTGACACTTCATTGCAGGTAGAAGTTTATTTTTGTAAATGTTTACTCGAAGCGAAACAGGCTAACCCCCTCTTTAGCATAATCTCAGCTTGGAATCCTATCTAAGAGACTGCTATTCTCGCTCTAATGCCGAATGCAGCCCAACATCTCTTTGTTCAAAGGGAGAGCATCACATACCAGAAAGCTTTCAAATGTTTGAAAGTGCTCATTTTCATTTAACAATATCCTCGACTTGCCTGCTCCAGTTGTGCAAGGTACAGAATGCAAGGATTTTGCAGGCAATCTATCTGGACTATACCACAAGGCTTCCCCAGACTGACCCAAACATTGGGAATCTCATTTTCAACATGTCTAACATCTGCCCTGCCATGACACTGGTGGAATAATGGACAGCAATATATTTAAGGCCGGGCTCAGTCAGGGGTTGCATAATCAAAGTAGCCCTTGTCTTCCAGGAACCATCTTTGTAAGGCATCTAATCCTTGAGACAAAGAGGAACATGGGAGTTCAAGGGTATCAGCATCATGGCCACCTCCAGGCTACCTTGTGCAAACTTCGAAGATGTGGTCCCAATGATCGCAGGTAAGTTGTACATTGATGGAGTGCAATCTTTTTCTGTTCATGAATTTAGCTGCATTATGATATATTGCCCTCAACTGTATAGGTAAAGCCTACTGCAACATTGGCCTCGTCATGGGGAAATATGGGTGGCACAATGGCTCAGTGGTTAGCATTGCTGCTTCACAGCACCAGGGACCCTAGTTTGACTCCAACCTTGGGTGACTGTCTGTGTGGGTTTCCTATGGGTACTCTGGTTTCCTCTCACAGTCCAAAGATGTGCAGGTTAGGTGGATTGGTCATGCTAAATTGTCCATAGTGTCTGGGGATGTGCAGATAGGTGGATGAGCCATGGGAGTTACAGGGGGCTGATGGGATGGTGGGTTTGGGTGGGATACTCTTTGGAGGGTTAGTGTGGATTAATGGGCTGAATGGCCTACTTCCATACCCCTGTAGGGATTCTATGATCTATTCTATGAACATGAGAGAGGTGAGAGCTGGCACAAATTGCATCAGTAACAGCCTTGATAAATATATGGTTTGAGGGATCCCATACAGATCTCCATTGGATCCATGGAAGCAGCCAATTGCATAAAGGTTTAGCACATCTGTCACTATCCAGGCATTGGGATAAGCTGGTCACCCACTCTTCCAGGTTACCGGCCAGCACCAACAGATGAAACAGTTCAGTGACAGCATCCTGCCACCTCTTCAGCCTGAGCCTCACTCATCTGGAAGAAATGCCATTGAGGATGATAGTGCCTCCTGAACCTTGTACATCCTCAGGAGACCTTCAACTTGTGATGTTTTCATGTGGAATCTAATTGGCATTTGCTGAATTTGGCTGGCATATGCATTCCTCCTCAATCTATCTATGCCTTTGTTACACAACAGTACCGGCAATGGTAACCTCTGCTGTAGTTGGATTCACTGGTGACAGTTCCAATGAAACTGTGCAAGGAATACCAGAAATGGAGCAGATTCTTCATAATGTAAACAGTCAGCATTCACATCACACGCAAATAACTGTTTAACATATTCTATACAGTGGGACATAGAAAACTCCAACAGGAAGGACAATGGAATGCCTCTCCACGGAACTTTGACATTGGACTTGATTCTGTTGAATACTGCACATGCAACATTGCACAGAGCAGTATGGGGAGAAAGTGAGGAGTGTAGATGCTGGAGATCAAAGTTGAAGAGTGTTGTGCTGAAAAAGCACAGCAGGCCAGGCAGCATCCAAGGAGCAGGAGAATCAAATTTCGGGGACAGGCCCGTCAACTGGAATGAGGTTGTAATTGCTGTATCTCACTGATACCTTATCTCTGCCCCCTCCACATTACTCAAGAAAAGCAGCCTTGTGATTGTGATTGTCAATGTCCCCCTTCCTGAAGAAGGGCATGTGCCCGAAACGTCGAATCTCCTGTTCCCTGGATGCTGCCTGACCTGCTGTGCTGTTCCAGCAATAAAGTTTCAACCTCAATGTCCCCCTTCCCCCTACAGTAACCTTTGCCCTCCAATGCACTACCATCTCACACCGCCACCCTCCCACCCCCCACTTATATGTTGAGCTGCCCCCACAACAATTTTTGGTCCTTCTGCATCCCAGCATTCTGCCTCCCATCCTCAGAATTGACTTCCCCAACTCCTTTGCTGCAGTTCTGGCCCTGATGAGTCCCTTTACTTTCATTCAGCTGACCCAGACTCCTGAATGATTGTAGACCACTGGATTGGTTTTGCAGTGCCTTCAGTGCCCACTTGCCAGACTGTCGTGACATGGATACACTGTTATTGAACCATATGACTGAATGATTGTGTCCAAGCCTCTGGACTGTGATCGGATGCTACCTTGACTTACAGTTCTAGGACCCACTGACTGAAGGCTTGACATTATGCAGTCCCGTCCTTAGACTTTGAAACTTGGCCATTTGGTTGAAGCACGCATGGGTGTGTGTAGTGCATAAGCTGCAGGCTGTGAATGTGAAATTGGCACCGTAAGTGCTGCACAGCAACATGCCCATCCCCTTGACTGATTGTTGCTGACGATTATGAAAAGGTGCCTGGCTTTGTGTCTGGCAAGGCAAAATAGAAAGACTGTGAGCCTTTCAGTTCTGGCAGAGGGGATAAAGCTCCAGAAGACAAGGGAAGGCTGAGATACAGTGAGCATCCAAAAGGGCACAAAGAGAATCAGCATAAAAAGAACAAGTGATGAGTCCTGATATTCACCCAGGTCTAATCCATAAGTTAATACCTGCCCTTGCACAGAAAGCTTCCTGACAGCAGTATTGCAATGAATGGTGCTGGTGTGCTCCAAAGTGCAGCATCGAAGTGCAGAACTTTACTGCAAATATGTTGGAGATGTGTCATGAGGATTCAGTGAAGCTGGCACATGTCTGACGTGAACCTCATTGGACAAGGATATAGGTGCTCGCTGTATGGAGTGCCTCTCCTGAAATGTTGGGGACTGCCATCAAAGATGCAGCCCTGGTGGAGAAACCAATGATTTGGAGTTGCCAGATACCCACTCTGACCTCCATGTAGCTCCATCTAGTTTCTCGTTGGCATGTGCAAGAATGAGAAAATGCATATCAATGAAGTGAGATAAGGTACTAATGAAATGGCAGACTAATGGCAGACAGCCATTTGCCACTCACTAGTGAAATTCTCATCACCTGTTAAAAACTTTGTTGCTGAATCAGTCTTTCTTCTCCATGTCGAGAATTCCATCTTTCCAATCTCACCGTCTTTACCCAACTGCCTCATCAGTGCCCACATGGTTCAGGAGCTGAGAAAATTCCACTCGTTAATCTTTCTCAATTGAACACATTTCCCCTTGCAGTTATGTTATAGAAAGACAAGGTAATGAAGGCTTAGTCTCAAAGTTATATAAAGCGTTGCATTTAGATATTGATCCAAAGTGACAGGGTAAAACAATAGAACTTCAAAATTTGAGAGCTTGAAAAGGGCTTTGGTGAAGTAAAAGTTGGTAATCTATTCAAATTTGCTTTTAGAAGAAACATTGCCCTGTAAAGTACTAGCTTTGAGGCCTGATGTGCTTAATGAGTGGATATCAAAGATCCCATGACAGTATTTTGAAGGACAGGACAGGAGGTATCACTGGTACCTTGGGCAATATTTATATCTCCATCAACTTCATTAAAATGCAGATTCACTTGTCATTATCAAAGTAAAGTATATGAGATTTTTCTGAGTACAAATTAACTGCTATCTACATTGTGAACATATGAAGTTGAGCCGAAATGCAGTGCACAGTATTCAGACCCTCAGGAATAAGGTCGTGATTGATCTGTTTGTGCTTTGAATTCCACATTCCCATCTACCTCCGATAACCTTTGTTTCCCTTGGCTAACAAAAATCTATCCAGCACTTTTGAAGAAAGACTCGAAATTTAATTCTGCTCTCTCCCTGCAGATGCTGCCAGATCTTTTGAGTTTCCTCAGCAATTTCTGTTTTTGATTCAGATTTCCAGCATCAGCAGTTCCTTGTTTTCCATCTCTGTCTTCAAAATATCTAAGGCAGAGAATTCTGAAGTTCTATAACTTTCTGAAAGAAAAACAATCTCATCCCTATCTTAAAAGAGTGCTGCCTAATTTTAAAGTACTGAACTATAGTTCCAGTTGATGTTCGCTGGTCATGAAATGCACCACGTAAATGAAAATCTTTTCTTTTCAACTGGAATAAATTTTAGTCCAGTTTTGTATTCAGAATCAAATTATCACATGACAAAAGAAGAGGCCATTCAATCCAACTAGGCCAGTCATTTGATCGTGATAAAACAGTAGTACACTGCTCTCCTGCTCCCAATTCTGTTGAAAGCCCTGCAAATTTCTCATTTCAAGCATGGAAACAAAAATCCCTTCTGAATATTACTATTGTATCCTCTTCCTCTATATTTTAGCAAGTGTACTGCAGGTCATACAAAGTCATTCGCAAAAGAAATTCTCCTCATTTCTCCCGTGGATTTCCTTAAACCTGGATCTGGTCTACCATAATTTTAAGAACTCTTTCTGTTCTCTTCTGTCAAAGAACAATTCAGTTTCTTTGAATTCAGTCCCTGCTACAATTTTGGAATATCTTCTGAGCACCCCACCCGAGGCCCATTCTTTGTCTCTGAATTAAAAGAATTTTTGTGCAGGTTCTGTTGCACAACCAACACAAAAGATCCTTGCACTGTTTCCCTGGGGTCTTCATATTTCTGCAGGATAAGCAGGAAAATGCATGTAGGAATCACAAAAGTATTTTCAATGCTTATGTGTTTAGTGCAAGAAATCTGAATGTTTATTGTGTTGTGGCTAGTGTATAGCAATTAGTAAGCAGCTTATTCTGCAGCCTACTGTTTGCTATGCTTCAATTCCTAAAGCATTTTTTTTAATTAAAGGAGGACTTGGGCTTATTAGTGGAAGCAAACCGCTGAATTAATTTTGATTGTTTTATAGCTCTCTTCTGAAGGTGAGGATCTAAAATTTGAATTTAGGCTGTTGTCAGAAGCAACAAGTATATGTAGATTTTTATTAACCATAAAAATGGCTTTTCAATTTAAAATAACACAACAAAATGGCTGAAAATGATTTAACTCTGGATTTGGGTTTATGAGTGGAAGCAAACCTCTGAATTAATTTTGATTGCTTTATAGATCTCTTCTGAAGATACTATAATTCATTTTAAAAAGGGTTGGTTCATTTGGTTGGTTGCACAGCTTGCTTGCAATGCAGAATGAAAGCCATGGTGTAGGTTCAATCCTTATACTAGCTGATGCCACCATGAAAGTACCACCTTGCCAACCACACTCCTTGCCTGATGCATGGTGACCCTCAGATTAAACTCACCATCAATCATCACTCTTTAATGAGAGAACGGCTTTCTGGGACCATGGCAATTGCACTTAATTCATTTTTAGGAAAATTATAAATTAATATTTATTTCACTTATTGTGTATTGGCTCTGAGTTTTCATCTCATGATGGTATTGATTGATCACAGCTCATTTTCTTCCAGCAATATCAATTGAAGTCAAAGCAGAGACTTAAATGAGCCTGACATAGTGCAATAAACAGGCTTAGAAGAAAAGCCATTTCAAATTAAATGTAGATTATGAAAGCCATTCAGAATATTTTAGTCCATGCATCCAAGAATCACTTTACAGGTATCTCATTTTGGCATCAAACTATGTCATGAATGATTTAGACGGTTTTCAATTTGTTTCAACTGTTTTTTCTTTTCTTGAAGTTAGTCATAATATAATTATAGAGTTGGTTCTTGGACCTCTTCAATCCAAAATGAGCTTGATAATTTCCCGAAGAATGGCCTTACTGATTTTCAAATATTATTGCGATCATATTGCTTTATTGTAACAACAACAATTACAATAAAGTCAATTACAATTGACTTTATTACAGCATAAATTTTCCCTGAGAAATCTTAGTCAATTATTTACCAACAACAACTTTGCTTGCCCTTACCATCACTTCAATAACTTAGGCTGGTTTTTTTATAAAATGGAAACAGAATTTGAATTAAACATATCTTTAAATTTGTTCCTGAAACCTCAGCATTGCTTTGTTAAAAAAAAGATTCATATTAAAAAAAATTGAGTGGTCTAAATCGTTGGTTAATATTTAAAAGACTGAACCTAAAGCAGCAGTTCCTAAAATGGCTGACTATTTGCATAGCCATACTCTACAGTTACATCCTTTGGGCATATTCCTTTTTTAATATTCTTGAAGATTAGTTAACTATAGCCACCTTGCACTGGATAAGATTTGATGAAATGAAAACTTAGTCCATGTTGGGTGCTTTCTGTAACCTTCGGTAATGACAAAAATAACTTGCATTGAGATAATGGAAACTAAATTGGATAGTTTCCGGAAACAGACAGAGGGCAGCAATTGACTGGAGCTTTTACCATGTATCAAACCCAAAGAATGCTGGAGAAACTGGTTGTTGTTGTTCTAATAAAGCCATGATAAATCTGAAGAAATGTCATACCAGACATGAAGTATGAGCACTGCTTCTCTCTCCACAGATGCCTGCTCAGTTTCTCTAGCATTCTCTGTGTTTGTCTTTAATACCAGTCTCTGCAGTATTTTGCTTTTACTCCTTCTATGTAACATAGGTATCAAAGCTGGATTCATGCTATTTGCCCATTGCAATGTTTGTTCTGTCTCCGCTGTGTTAAACACTCTGTTCACCCTTTGCATAGGGGTTAAAAAAAACGCAACTTCTCAATTCTGCTTAAAGCTTGCATGTTCCACGAAAAGGGTTGGGAAATTATGACGAGTTGATGTTGATAGATATGAATTTCACCCAGCAATCTGTAAAGAATGGCATAGCATGGGAGAAAGTGAGCTCTAATGGATGCTGCACTGGAGATCAAAAAGGAGAAGATGGCAAGAAGGAGATTTGGCTTTGTGTCCACGAGACACCAGGAGCCCTCAAGGCAGCAAATTGAAAGGCTATGGAAGCAGCAATCTCCAGAATTCAGAATCAGGAATCAAGGACTGAGAACCTAAATGCTTTCTCACAAAATCTTTCAGAAATAGTCCAGTTTATGGTGGCGAAGCTGTTCAGCATGCAACAGACCACAATGAACCTTTACACTCATTCCATTCAGTTCCTGCAGGACTCCTCCAGAATTATTCCAACCAGTGGAAACGTAGAGTTGTGTTAAGGGTTTAAATGAAGATAAATTTGTTAAGTGTGTACAAGACAATTTTCTGATTCAGTATGTGGATATATCTATGAGAGAAGGTGCAAAACTTGATCTACTCTTGGGAAATAAGGCAGGGCAAGTGACTGAGGTGTCAGCGGGGGATCATCTTTGGACCAGCGATCATAATTCTATTCGTTTTAAAATAGTGATGGAAAGGATAGACCAGACCTAAAAGTTGAAGTTCTAAATTGGAGAAAGGCCAATTTTGACAGTATTAGGCATGAACTTTCAAAAGCTGATTGGGGGCAGATGTTCGCAGGTAAAGGGACGGATGGAAAATGGGAAGCCTTCAGAAACCTCTGGCTGTAACAGCTGCTCCTTTATTGAGGTATTGTGGTGCTGAGAGGTGTTTTCCTCGAATTCCAGGAGCAGCAATTACTGTGGTATATGCTGTTGCATTGTTTTGGAACTTTGGAAAAAAAAGAGTCAAAACAACAGCAGTTTTAAAAGGGAGAAGAACAGACAAAGGAAGGACATGGTGAGGTCAGTGCAGGAGAGTGAGAGAGAAAGAAACTAGCACAGAATTGAACCTGCACAGTTACTGCCTTTGCTGTCTGAATTCATGTATCGCTGGACATCAGAGTGCGGCTGCGAAAATTAACAAACAGTGAAATTCACAACTAATCTTGGAGGAACTGTTTGTGTGAAGTTCACAGCACAGAAGCAGATAAGTATATTGTTTTTAAATGGGACCTACAGAAAGTCTGCAGTAGTGAGTAGAGTGGGTTCTTTCCTGATTATATGTTTTTTGAGATATGTCTCTTGTTTAAACTTAAAATATAAGCCATAACTATTTATTTAACCTGGGGCAGTGCTTTGGAGAGGAATAAAATGGTGTAATTTTCTTGGTCTGTAGATTGTAAAGGAGCAAAAATGGCCTTTAGTAGAGTGATATGCACGTCTTATCAGATGTGGGAGTTTAAAGAGAGTTTAAGGGTTACTGCGGATTATATCTGCAATAAATGCTGTTGGTTGCAAATCTTATCAGATCGAATGGATCGGTTGGAGAGACAGTTAGAAGCAATGAGGAATTTGCAACAGCAACAGTATGTAATGGATGGCAGTTATAGGAAAGGGGGAAAGTCTCAGATATAGTCACATAGATGGGTTAGGAAAAGGTAAGAGAGGTAGGCAGCTAGTATAGGAGCCTTCTGTGGCTATACCCATTTCAAACAAGTATGCTGTTTTGGAAAATGTAGGGGGTGGTGGATTCTCAGGGGAATGTAGCACGAACAGCCAAGTTTAGGTATTGAGACTGGCTCTAATGCAATGAGGGGTACGTCAGGTTCCAAGAGATCAATTGTGTTAGGGGACTCTCTCGTCCGAGGTACAGACAGATGTTTCTGTGGCCAGCAGCAAAAAAATCAGAATGGTGTGTTGCTTCCCTGGTGCCAGGATCAAGGATGTCTGAGAGAGTGTGCAAAATGTTCTCAAGGGGGAGAGGGACCAGCAAGAGGTCATTATCCACATTGGAACCAACGACATAGGAAGGGAAAAGGTTGGGTTTCTGAAGGGAGATTACAGAGAGTTAGGCAGGAATTTAAAAAGGAGGTCCTCAAGGGTAGTAATATCTGGATTACTCCCAGTGCTACGAGCTAGTGAGGGCAGGAATAGGAGAATAGAGCAGATGAATGCATGACTGAGGAGAAGGAATCACATTTTTGGACCATTGGAATTTCTTTTGGGGTAGAAATGACCTGTACAAGAAGGACGGTTTGCACCTAAAGTGGAAGGGTTTTTACAAATACACTAAGGACAAAAGAGTAACTAGGGAGAGAATAGGGCCCCTCAAATATCAGCAAGTCAGCCTTTGTGTGGAGCCGCAGAAAATGGGGGAGATACTAAACAAGTATTTTGCATCCCAACTCCTGTACTCAATACTCTGAACAATAAAAGGAAGAATACCAAATGCCTTCTTCACTATCCTATCTACCTGCGAGTCCACTTTCAAGGAGCTATGAACCTGCACTCCAAGGTCTCTTTGTTCGGCAACACTCCCTAGGAACTTAACATTAAGTGTATAAGTCCTGCTAAGCGTTGCTTTCCCAAAATGCAGCACCTCGCATTTATCTGAATCCATCTGCCACTTCTCAGCCCATTGGCCCATCTGATCAAGATTCTGTTGTAATCTGATGTAACATTTTTCACTGTCCACTACACCTCTTACGCCCGCATCCAAATCATTTATGTAATTGACAAGAAGTAGAGGGCCCAGCACCGATCCTTGTGGCACTCCACTGGTCACAAGCCTTCAGTCTGAAAAACAACCCTCCACCATCACCCTCTGTCTTCTACCTTTGAGCCAGTTCTGTATCCAAACGGCTAGTTCTCCCTGCATTCCGTGAGATCTAACCTTGCTAACCAGTCTCCCATGGGGAACCTTGTTGAACGCCTTACTGAAGTCCATATGGATCTCATTTACCACCCTGTCCTCATCAATCCTCCTCGTTACTTCTTCAAAAAACTCAATCAAGTTTATAGACCTGATTTCCCACGCGCAAAGCCATGTTGACTATCCCGAATCAGTCCTTGCCTTTCCAAATACATGTACATCCTGTCCCTCAGGATTCCCTCCAAAAACTTGCCCTCCACCAACTTCAGGCTCACCGGTCTATAGTTCCCTTGCTTGTCCTTACCGCCCTTCTTAAACAGTGGCACCACGTTAGCCAACCTCCAGTCTTCTGAACCTCACCTGTGACTGTCGATGACACAAATATCTCCGCAAGAGGCCCAGTAATCACTTCTCTAGCTTCCCACAGAGTTCTCGGGTACACCTGATCAGGTCCTGGGGATTTATCCACCTTTATGCGTTTCAAGACACCCAGCACTTCCTCCTCTGTATTATCGACATTTTTCAAGATGTCACCATCTATTTCCCTATGGCCTATATCTTCCATATCCTTGTCCACAGTAAATACTGATGCAAAATACTCGTTTAGTATCTCTTCCATTTTCTGCGGCTTCACACAAAGGCCGCCTTGCTGATCTTTGAGGGGCCCTATTCTCTCCCTAGTTACTCTTTTGTCCTTAATGTATTTGTAAAAACTCTTTGGATTCTCCCTAATTGTATTTGCCAAAGCAATTTCATGTCCCCTTTTTCCCTCCTGATTTCCCTCTTAAATATACTCCTACTGCCTTTATGTTCTTCTAAGGATTCACTCGATCTATTCTGTCTATACCTGACATATGCTTCCTTCTTTTTCTTAACCAAACCCTCAATTTTTTAGTCATCCAGCATTCTCTATACCTACCAGCCTTTCCTTTCACCCTAACGGGAATATACAGTAGCACCTCGACATGCAAACGACCCCGTTCACGAACAAATCGGTTTACAAACAGGATTGTATGTAAAGTTTTGCTTCAACGTACGTATGAAATTCAAGGTACGAACAAAGGTACAAACGCCAAAAGCCTGTGGTTTCATTGTCATTGTTCTGCTTTGCTACGCGTGCCTTGACTATCTGAACAATGGGAAAATTGATTCAGTTCGCGAACTTTTCGGTTTGCGAACTGGGTCCCGGAACGGATTAAGTTCGTAAGTTGAGGCGCTACTGTACTTTCTCTGGATTCTCGTTACCTCATTTAGAATCATAGTCATAGAGATGTACAGCATGGAAACAGACCCTTTAATCTAGCCCGTCCATGCCGACCAGATATCCCAACCCAACCTAGTCCCGCCTGCCAACACCCAGTTCATATCCTCTACTTTTTGTCATTTACATAAATGACTTGGATGCGAGCATAAGAGGTACAATTGCAGCATTTAAAAGGCAATTGGATGGGTATATGAATAGGAAGGGTTTGGAGAAATATGGACTGGCAGGTGGGACTAGATTGGGTTGGGATATCTGGTCGGCATGGACGGGTTGGACCGAAGGGTCTGTTTCCATGCTGTACATCTCTATAACTCTATGACTCTATAACAGGCAACTACACCATCTTCACGCTATTCAATGCTTTTCCATGTGATGAAAATCTAATGGTGGTATGGCATGTATCAGACTGCATATTCGTGTTTAACAGGCGCAAGTGCAGTTTTCTGAAATTCTGTTCCAAAATTCTGCTTATTATTTTGGGAGTAAAGTCTGGACCACTCTAACTCAGCAAATGCAATCATTGACCAATCAATGTTGTTGTTAGATTGTGTCATAATAGTTCTAGCATTCAATTTGTTTTGACTATTAAACTCATGAGAAAAGAATTCATCTTGACCTGGCTAACCCATCCCTTAATTTATCTTATAATACCACGGTGAATTTTATAACAATGTATAACTTTGTAAAAACGCAGTCGAAACTGTGGATAACAGTTCATGGCAAGAACGATCTTTTTCTCCTACAAACTGATGTATTTTAAGTACAAATGCTAATTATTTAATTTAAGAAGTGCCAGGTATCAAGTTCCTGGGACTGATGAATGTATGAACTCATTTGTGTATTGGACTTGTCCAATTTACTGCCGACATTGAAAAGAAATGATTAATAGTTATGTTAAAATAACAACGGATGAGAAATGAATTCTGATGCAATAACTAATTTTCTGAAAATAGTACACAGAAGAAACTAAAACCGCTAAAATCGGTTTTAGCTGTCCAAATAAAGAAATATCATACAGGGGTGGGTTCCAATTCTCCTCACTGATTTCCACCATGATGAAAGTCTCAAGCTAATAGGCACAATCTTAGTGAAGAATCCTGGTGAAGAAGAACTTCCATCAAGTTTGGTGGAGTAAAACTTGGCATGAGTGTGGGCAAGCTTTCTTGTTGTATATTACCAATCTCATTAATTTAGTTGCCATTGCCAACCAATGGTGAGTACTGCATCATATGTCCATTCCATCATTCTAAGTGCTGCTCCAAGTAAAAAGTGCCACTCGCCTATCATCCATTTATTGTGGCTATGCCATTTCCAAGAGTGCACCTGGACGAGCGGTAGCATTTATCCTGCACGTGATTGTTGATTAGATGGAGATAGCAGACAAATGTAAACTGGCACTGAGATTGTCCGAGAGGAGCATGGAGATCCTAGCTAATGGGATGGCGCACAAGCA
The DNA here is from genome assembly GCF_037043375.1 of Chiloscyllium plagiosum. Lineage (NCBI taxonomy): Eukaryota > Metazoa > Chordata > Chondrichthyes > Orectolobiformes > Hemiscylliidae > Chiloscyllium > Chiloscyllium plagiosum. Next base: position 36,210,304 of record NW_028270159.1, on the reverse strand, counting down.
TGTGGTCCTGCTCCCAGACGACAGGCAGAGAAGGCTGGGCCACTGTGTGATGTCTGTCTAGTCAGAGATCACTATCCAGATCAGTTCAGAGCTCATAGATTGGACAGCAGCACCTAAAGAAGGTCAACAACCTCCTCCATGCATGGTAAGTGCCATACCCTGTTCTCTGCTACCTCACATTTATTCCATCTCAGCACTCATCTCCCAGAAAGGTTTCTGCTCTGATGCCCCCTCTGCTCCAAGTAGTATCTTTCCTAACTCACTATTTTTACCCTCTATGCTCCCAAATTACTAACCCTACAACCTCTCCATTCTAGCTCCTCACTCCCTTGGAGCACCTTGACATCTTTGACCCACATGCACCAGAGCTAACTTGAGTCTAACTCATTTGTTCCCTTTATGTGAATGAGTGAAGACAATCTGGTGAGGGTGGGTATGGAGCCTTCTGGATGTCAGTGTCCTTAATCCAAATGAGGAGAGATATCTCACTCTAACTGGAGAGAACAGGGACAGGTCTTACAGGGATACAGGGACATCTATGTCCTGGCACCTGAGTAAGTACCACTTGTAGTAGCACTGACATGCTAATGATCACTAAGGCTGCCAGTATGCTGCTGCCTTTAACTACTGACCATGCTGCCTTTTGCCTTTTTGTGTAGTAGAGCTGCAGTCAGATATATCCTTAGAGGAGATAGTGAGGTCTGCAGATGCTGGAGGTCAGAGTTGAGAGTGTGTTGCTGGAAAAGCACAGGAGGTCAGGCAGCATCTGAGGTGCAGGAAAATCGACGTTTCGGGCCGGAGGCCTTCATCAGGAATCAGTCAGATTCCTGATGAAGGGCTCCAGCCTGAAGCATTGATTTTCCTGCTCCTCGGATGCTGCCTGACCTCCTGTGCTTTTCCAGCAACACACATATCCTCAGAGGAGACGTCCTTAACCTCAGAGGAAGAGACTGTTTAGGACCATGAAGAAACAGTCGAGAAGACTGCCCACTGCACCCCCAGCAGATGGGGGAAATGGAGTGTGGGATGTGAGGCTGCATCAGCACCTCACACTCACAGTTGCACAGATGGATGAGCGAGAAATGTCCCAGGTATCCAGCACATGGTGGACTGGCAGTGATTGGGTACCTGTCCTGCCCATGGCAGAAGAGTCATTCCAGCAATGAGGAACTTCAAACATGGTCAAAGATGAGCATGATCAGCAAGTAGGCACTATAGCTCTCCTTGTGAAAAGCTGGAGCAATGGTCCCAGTCCATTGACAGATGGTGGCTCCAATGGAGAGTCAGACTGGCTCCCATGCTCAGACCCTCAGGGAATGCTGGATGAACATCTGCACTCCGCCTAAAGGTCCTCAGGACTGAAGGGGTGGGTCTGGGTGGAGGGGCAGTCAGAAAACCTTGGCCACATTCCAGTTGCCCCATCCTCACATGGAGACAGGATGGCAGCAGTTGCCACCAAACCAGAGGAGAAGCTGCACACGGGTTCCTCAGCAGTGTACCCTCAGGACAATGCAGAGGTGACCTGGCCCCCCATCTCCATCCTGTCTGCCTCCATCCAATCCTTGGAAGTTCAGACCGGGAAGAGTCACATTGCCCCAGGCATGGCTGACCCATCTGGATAATCTGGCTAAATCTTCAGGGTCAACAGACTCCATTGTGGATCAGGTTCCCTTGATCCTATCTGGAGCTCAGTGAGGCTCAGTGAGAGGGAGAGGAGGAGAAAGATTATTTGCGGCCCATAGATGGCACTTATATACACAGTTTGTTTGTTGTTCATGTGATTGTGTAGGTTTTGATGCCTAGTTACCCCCTGTAACATCGATCCTTGATCTCTCAGGTAATGATATGCAGGAATGTATACAATGACAATTGATGACATAATGTGGGAGCATTTTAAGCAATGCACATCCATAATATTAGCTCAGTCCGGCATGTTAGGCTTCCCCTACCCTTCAACACTGCCCAGTTTTGACTCACTGTGCCTATTGGAGTGACTATCTCATGCAGTTCCCCAGCAGTGACATTGCCAGGGAGGGGTGATGAACAGGAAGGGTTAACTCCGCATGATGACCAGGGAGAACACAGCCTGAGTGCCTGTGTTGCACCATCACATGTGCAACAGCAATGTTCTTCCCTGGTGAAAGCCCATTGAACTCTTCCTCAGGTGCCAGCACATTTACTCCTCCCATTACAATTGCATTCTCAGCTGTCCTCCAGGACATTGTGCAATGTCCATGTGCTTCATGGTGGAAACATTATGGACTATACTCTGACACTGTCTGTCAACATCAGTGTTAATATGTCGCTGAAACCCTGAACATCACCCTTCTCCCCACGAGATGCCCATTCCAGAACCCTCAGGCCTCACGTTTCCAGATATTCCCTGGGCTGGGTAAATGCACTTAGGTTGAAACTTTATTGCTGGAACAGCACAGCAGGTCAGGCAGCATCCAGGGAACAGGAGATTCGACGTTTCGGGCACAGAATGCTTAAAATGCTCCCACAGGAATGAGCAGAGAGTGTTCAGCAGGAGAAGATAAAAGGTAGGGAGGAGGGACTTGGAGGAGGGGCGTTGGAAATGTGATAGGTGGAAAGAGGTCAAGGTGAGGGTGATAGGTCGGAGTAGGATGGAGGCGGAGAGGTCAAGAAGAAGACTGCAGGTCAGGAAGGCGGTGCCGGGCTGGAGGGATCCGGCTGAGACAAGGTGGGGGGAGGGGGGATGAAGAAACTGGTGAAGTCCAAGTTCATCCCCTGTGGTTGGAGGGTTCCCAGTCGGAAGATAAGACGCTCCTCCTCCGACCGTCGCGTTGTTGTGGTTTGGCGGTGGATGAGTCCAATGACCTGCATATCCTCGGTGGAGTGGGAGGGGGAGTTGAAATGCTGTGCTACAGGGTGGTTGGGTTGGTTCGTCCGGGTGGCCCAGAGGTGCTCTCTGAATCGCTCCGCAAGTAGGCGGCCTGTCTCCCCAATATAGAGGAGGCCACACCGGCTGCAGCGGATGCAGTAGATGATGTGGGTGGAGGTGCAGGTGAATCTGTGGCGGATATGGAAGTTTCCTTTGGGGCCTTGGAGAGAAGTGAGGGGGGAGGTGTGGGTGCAAGTGTTGCACCTCCTGCGGTTGCAAGGGAAGGTGCCGGGAGTGGAGGTTGGGTCGGTGGGGGGTGTGGATCTGACAAGGGAGTCGCGGAGGGAGTGGTCTCTACGGAAAGCTGATAGGGGAGGGGAGGGAAATATATCCTTGGTGCTGGGGTCTGTTTGGAGGTGGCGGAAGTGACGGCGGATGATGCGCTGTACATGGAGATTGGTGGGGTGGTAGGTGAGGACCAGTGGGGTTCTGTCCTGGTGGCGGTTGGAGGGGCGGGGCTCAAGGGCGGAGGAGCGGGAAGTGGAGGAGATGCGGTGGAGGGCACCGTCGACCACGTCGGGGGGGAAATTGCGGTCCTTGAAGAAGGAGGCCATCTGTGTTGTACGTATTTTGAACTGGTCCTCCTGGGAGCAGATGCGGCGGAGACGAAGGAATTGGGAGAATGGGATGGCGTTTTTACAGGGGGCAGGATGGGAGGAGGTGTAGTCCAGGTAGCTGTGGGAGTCGGTTGGTTTGTAGTAGATGTCCGTGTTGATTCGGTCGCCTGAGATAGAAACAGAAAGGTCTAGGAAGGGGAGGGAGGAGTCCGAGACTGTCCAGGTGAAAAGGAAGGGGAGGGAGGAGTCCGAGACTGTCACCTTGACCTCTTTCCACCTATCACATTTCCAACGCCCCTCCTCCAAGTCCCTCCTCCCTACCTTTTATCTTCTCCTGCTGAACACTCTCTGCTCATTCCTGAAGAAGGGCCTGTGACCGAAACGTCGAATCTCCTGTTCCCTGGATGCTGCCTGACCTGCTGTGCTGTTCCAGCAATAAAGTTTCAACTTTGATCTCCAGCATCTGCAGACCTCACTTTCTCCTCGTAAATGCACTTACACCTTCCTTACCTCCTTCTCCCCCCAAGTCCTGTTCCTCCATCCTCTTTAACTTCCAGGAATGATGATAATGGAATGACCACAGCACAAGCCATTGTGCGGCCTGATGAGCTGACACCTCACACAGAGCCCTGACTGGTGACCCCACAGTCCCAACAGTCTCACTCCTATCCTGGCACCTACAGTGATAGAGTACTGACCAAGACTTGCTTCCTGGAGCATACCAGCCACTATGTACATCCACCCTTGCCTGGAAGCCCGTCTGAACTGAATTTGGGAGGCTGCCCTTGGACAGCCCATTCTGGAAACCCCTGACTGATGGGTGTTCCCTTGGAGTTGAGTGGAATCGGTCCATGAAAACCTTCAAGCATTTCCCACTGCTTGCTGAGTTTGAGCCAAATGCTCCTACCATGCTAGTAGACTCATGTTGCTCATTGTGTGTGCCTTCGACTGGACATTGTCATACAGCATGGCCATATGCCCGGCTGTGTGACAACACTGATTGCCAGTACAGGGCATGGCAGATTAAGACTTACATGCCGTAGGTATGATGGTAGGCACCAAGTGAATGCACACTGAGGGAGCAAGGGAGCAGCCCTGTTGCGTGTTCTGATTCACACTATGGATGGGGTGTCACTACTGTACCTGATGCAAATTGCCACAAATGCAGTTGCTTGAATCATACAAAAATATAACCAACCTTTATTTTGTTATGCTCTGAACGTTTCCAGGCATTTGCTACCCAATTTCACATCCACTGTTTTCTATATTGAATCCACCTGATCCTATTCTTAAACTCCTGCCTGAAGGAACAAATTTCACTCCAATAGAATCTTGTGAAGCCGATTCTTAATCTTCAATATTTTTAACAAAATTTTCACTACGTTTTGTTTTCTGTTAAATAGGAATAAAATCTTTGGGTTTAATTCCATCATAATGACGGATATCTTCCAGTCTCTATTTGTTTATATTTTGTTACATGGAAGTTTTTGCAGAATGAACAGTTTTTCCACATATTTCCAATCTCTTGTCTTATTATGGACTTTTTTTTAACAAAGTTGAACCATGGAAAAATGTTACCTCCTGTATTATGTTGCCTCGGTTAGACATCTCCTTGGCAGTCTGTCAGTTTCAAGTCTAGACACCCTTAGGCAATAATTCAGAAGATGGATCTGAACTTTCATGCTGAGTGAGGTCATGTTGGTTTCAGCTTTAACATATGAGCAAGGGAGAAGCAACAAGTTTCAAAGAAACATGTTCTGGATTATGTCAACCATATACCCCTCCTGTTGATTGAGGCTCTTTGAAGGAAGGGACCCGTGACCTTTTTCCATATCGTCTCAAAAATCTAACAAACACAGTTCATTTTTAAATCATTATGTGTGCCATAAGACAGGGAATGTCAGTAGAGTGCTCTTCAATAACACAATGAATTGACAATGTTGATTTTGGAATTTCCTAGAAGCACCATTCCCTTTTGACTCGTCCAGTTTGAGCTGCCTGAATCTTACTTTGTTCATGTTCGGTTGGCAGTTGCTGCAATATTTTTCATTTTAGAAGAGGAGCTATATGAGAGCACACCTACATTAGCATCTTTAAAAAAAAAGACCTGGAAGAACTGGAAGGGACTCGGAAGAGATTTACAAGGATTTTGCCAGGGTTGGGGGGCTTGAGCTACAGGGAGAGGCTGAATGGGCTGGGGCTATTTTCTCTGGAGCTTTGGAGGCTGAGGGGTGACTTTATAGAGGTTTATAAAATCATGAAGGGCATGAGTAGATTAAATAGGCAAGGTCTATTCCCTGCGTTGGGGGAGTCCAGACTTGAGGGGATAGCTTTTGGGTGAGAGAGGAATAATTTAAAAGGGACCTAAAGGGCAATGTTTTCACACAGAGGGTGGTGTGTATATGGAATGAGCTGCCAGAGGAAGTGGTGGAGGCTGGTACAATTACAGCATTTAAAAGGCACTTGGATGGGTATATGAATAGGAAGGGTTTAGAGGGACATGGGCCAAGTGCTGGCAAATGGGACTAGATTAATTTAGGATATCTGGTTGACATGAACAAGTTGGATCGAAGGGTCTGTTTCTATGTTGTGCATCTCTATGACTCTAACTGTGATTGCTGGAAATCAGAAATGAAAGCAGAAATGGCTGGAAAACCTCATTAGGTCTGGCAGCACCTGTGGAGAGCAAGCAGAGTTAATGTTTTGGATCTAGTGACCCTTCTTCAGAACTGATGGTAGTTAGGAAAAAAATATTTTTAATGCTGAAGGTAGAGGTGGAGGTAGGAGCTAAGGCGTAAATGATAGGTGCAGGTAGAGCCCAAAGAGAGAGAGGATCAGTTGGAAAGACAAAGGAGTGGATAACAGTCAGCCCAGGAGAATGAATGGCTACGAATGGGGAGTATTAGTGGCGAATAATGGTAGTGTGTAATAGTGAGGCCATGTGATAACACTTTTTATGTAGATTCCAAAGCCTGGATCTGTGAAGGGTGTAATAAAGTTCACCTCTCAATTATGGTGAAGTTCATTTTACAAAATTGCAAAAAGGAAATAACAAAATAGGTATTTTGACTTTTTAATCTAATCATTCTTTTCATGGATGTTGAAATTAAAATACTTTCTGATAAGGATTATTTATACTTGTCAATTTAGTGCAAAAATTGTAGTGAATATATAGTTGCCTCTTTATTCAGTTTCAGTGAGATCATCTGGTCTATCAATCATTATCTTCTGATCATAGAAATAAGACAAAAAGCCATTAAGCCCAAGCTTACTTCAGGAATCCATCATATTCTTCAAATCTGTTACTATACCTCCAAACTTTTCTCTCTCCAGAAATGCAGTTTTTTATTATAATTTATACAGGATGTTCCAATGGTAATTTAGTTCAGAATTCTACAAACTGTGAAGTGGAAAGTAATTATCTTCCCCTGATGTTTACTCCTTCCTAATTTTTAACTGTGACTCTGAACCCTGGATTTTGGAAAAGAACAATAAAAATGTTTTACAGCAAATTTTCCCTAACAACACAAACAGAAGTTGCTTGAAAAGCTCAGCCGGTCTGGCAGCCCCTCTGAAGAGAAATCAGAGTTAAAGTTTCGAGTTGAGTGACCCTTCCTCAGAACTGATGGTAGCTAAGAAAATGTCAGTTTTTATGCAGAAGATATGGTGATGGAAGGGGGGGGAAGGTAAGGAGTAGATGATGGCTGGGCATAGAGCCCAAAGAGAGAGAGAAGAAAAGTTGGAAGGACCAAGGAGTGGATAGTGATCAGGTAGGGAGGGTGATTAGCTGTTAATAGAGACTGTTAGTGGCTAATAATTTCACAATCAAAATGATCAAAGTGCAACAAAACGTTAGATACTTTGCTGAATGCTGCAATTCAGTGAGATATGGAAGCTGCCTTCTGTTAATGTTAAGCTTGGTAAATCAGCTCTGAAAATTCACACTGAACCCAAAATGGAACAGAGTGAGAGATAGGAAAGTCAAAGATGGTTAGTCCATTTCATTCCTTAGTTATATGTGCGCAGCAGTTGTGCAATAGGAACATTGAACTAAAAAATAGTTACCAATGTAAATTTATGTTTATTTTGAAAAATATCGATTCCTGCATGTTTTCAGTGTTCAAATGTGGCTCCTGGATAACGTTTTGCACATTTACTTTACCTGAAAATGAAAGTAAAGAGGTTAAATCCAGTTCACTGTTTTTCAAAAGATTTTGTAAGTTTTGCTTGGCAGTAGCAATTTGAAGACAATCACTGCAAAATGTTTCTATTAACTGTACTATTTTTATTTTACCTTCATCAAGAAAGAACATTAAGACTGATTATAAATTAAGTCCCATGTATAGTGAGATACTTGAACATGGTTGCCTGGACTTTCAGTTTCTGGGATAGGGGTTAGTCTTCAGGCAGATGAAACTTTTGTCAGCCTCTGACTCCATGTTTTCCATTCAAGGTTAATTTACACATGGGACTGTACTTGGAAATGAATGCATGACTCAAAGATCTGTATGAAGGAAATTGGTTTTGATTCCTGATGCACTGGTCCCAGTACTGGGTAAAGTGGGGTCTGTACTGTTGAGTTAGTCTTCACCTGAACAACAAACTGGTCCAGTTTAAACACTGGGAAGTGATTAGTCTCCATGAGACATATTGAGTTGCTGTTGTGGTTCTGTTCGCCGAGCTGGAAATTTTTGTTGCAAACGTTTCGTCCCCTGTCTAGGAGACATCCTCAGTGCTTGGGAGCCTCCTGTGAAGCGCTTCTGTGGTGTTTCCTCCGGCATTTATTGTGGCCTGTCCCTGCCGCTTCCGGTTGTCAGTTTCAGCTATCCGCTGTAGTGGCCGGTATATTGGGTCCAGGTCGATGTGTTTATTGATGGAGTTTGTGGATGAGTGCCATGCTTCTAGGAATTCCCTGGCTGTTCTTTGTTTGGCTTGCCCTATAATGGTCGTGTTGTCCCAGTCGAATTCATGTTGCTTGTCGTTTGCGTGTGTGGCTACTAAGGATAGCTGGTCGTGGCGTTTCGTGGCTAGTTGATGTTCATGGATGCGGATCGTTAGCTGTCTTCCTGTTTGTCCTATATAGTGTTTTGTGCAGTCCTTGCATGGGATTTTGTACACTACATTAGTTTTGCTCATGCTGGGTATCAGGTCCTTCGTTCTGGTGAGTTGTTGTCTGAGGGTGGCTGTTGGTTTGTGTGCTGTTATAAGTCCTAGTGGTCGCAGTAGTCTGGCTGTCAGTTCTGAAATGCTCCTGATGTATGGTAGTGTGGCTAGTCCTTTGGGTTGCAGCATGTCCTCGTTCCGTTGTCTTTCTCTTAGGCATCTGTTGATGAAATTGCGCGGGTATCCATTTTTGGCGAATACCTTGTACAGGTGTTCCTCTTCCTCTTTTTGCAGTTCTGGTGTGCTGCAGTGGGTTGTGGCCCTTTTGAATAGTGTCTTGATGCAACTTCGTTTGTGTGTGTTGGGGTGGTTGCTTTCATAGTTCAGGACTTGGTCTGTGTGTGTGGCTTTTCTGTATACCTTTGTGGTGAATTCTCCGTTCGGTGTTCTCTGTACCATCACGTCTAGGAATGGGAGTTGGTTATCCTTTTCTTCTTCTCTCGTGAATCGGATTCCTGTTAGTGTCCATGAACATCAACTAGCCACGAAACGCCACGACCAGCTATCCTTAGTAGCCACACACGCAGACGACAAGCAACATGAATTTGACTGGGACAACACTACCATTATAGGGCAAGCCAAACAAAGAACAGCCAGGGAATTCCTAGAAGCATGGCACTCATCCACAAACTCCATCAACAAACACATCGACCTGGACCCAATATACCGGCCACTACAGCGGATAGCTGAAACTGACAACCGGAAGCGGCAGGGACAGGCCACAATAAATGCCGGAGGAAACACCATAGAAGCGCTTCACAGGAGGCTCCCAAGCACTGAGGATGTTACCTAGACAGGGGACGAAACGTTTGCAACAAAAATTTCCAGCTCGGCGAACAGAACCACAACAACGAGCACCCGAGCTACAAATCTTCACCCAAACTTGAACATTGGGTTGCTGCACAAGTCTGGAGATGGCAACTTGCTACAGCAAACCTTAAGAGCAAATGCAGACTTTTGGAGAAATGGATAATTGCTGCCTGAAAAGATGCTACACTGAATGTCTTCTGAATTTTGTTTTAGATGCCATTTAGCGAGCATTTGCAAAGCTCATTTCTTCCCTTGGAGCCCTTTGCTTTTGGATATTGAGTGCTGAGACTGAACAAGTAAGCCCTTCATTTCATCTGCTAATTAAACTGGACAACTTCAGGAAACATAGCGGAACCAGATATACCCTGTTCCAAAGGGACCTGGTTAAGGATAAGGGTGGGCAGGAGGCAGAGCACATCCCCAAGTGATTTTTTACTCCCCGTGTCTATCATTTAGAAAGACTGGTAACTCTCAGTGATGTCATAGAAACTAGAGGTTAGAGGCAAACTCTAACCATCTGTGTAATTATATTTCTTCCTAAATTTTATAAGCAGAGACAGTTGTTCACTTTCTGGCCATATCAGTATCCTTTTGTGTTTTTAACTGTAAAATGATTGATTGGGACTGGGCTGAAAACATGCCAGACCTCCTGCTGGATATGAAGTTCTGCTCCCGTGACATCCCAAAGCAGTGCATATGACTGTGAGCGATATTGTCATACAGTTTGCATCAGAAGTAGGTATATAGAAATAATTTCCACATGAAAATGCTATTCATAGCTTATGTCTTCATCCAAGATGTTTTAAATTACAAACCAGTATCAGGAATAAATGAGCTATAATGGCAAAAAAATGGGGGTACCAATTATAACTTCCAATAATATAATTTTGCTTAAAAAAGGAAGTAACCTCAGCACCCTTAGTCACATCACTCACACTAAGTATCTATTGGGGATAATTACCACAGGAATGTTGCTTCCCTCAGATTTTAGTCACTTTTGATATAAAGCAGGCAGGGGATTTATGATGCTCAGTTTTTGTTAAGCAAAAGGCTTTATTTAATGACATCAAATCTCTGTTTCATGTTCAACTCCTCCAAACGTTTAATGTTATTGTGCAAATTTAAAGCTGTTTTCCCTGGAGCGTCGGAGGCTGAGGGGTGACCTTATAGAGGTTTATAAAATTATGAGGGGAAAGGATAGGATAAATAGGCAAAGTCTGGATTAGTGGTGCTGGAAGAGCACAGCAGTTCAGGCAGCATCCGAGGAGCAGTAAAATCGACGTTTCGGGCAAAAGCCCTTCATCAGGAATTAAAGCAGAGAGAGGAGGAAAACTTCTTCAAGGCAGGCATCCTTGCAAGAGGATTCGCAGTAGGATTAAAATCAACTAAGTAAAAACAATGACTGCAGATGCTGGAAACCAGATTCTGGATTAGTGGTGCTGGAAGAGCACAGCAGTTCAGGCAACATCCGAGGAGCAGTAAAATCGCGTTTCGGGCAAAAGCCCTTCATCAGGAATAAAAGTGAAGGGCTTTTGCCCGAAACGTCGATTTTATTGCTCCTCGGATGCTGCCTGAACCGCTGTGCTCCTCCATCATCACTAATTCAGAATCTGGTTTCCAGCATCTGCAGTCATTGTTTTTACTTAAATAGGCAAAGTCTTTTCCCTGGGGTCAGGGAGTCCAGAACTCGAGAGCATAGGTTTAGGGTGAGAGGGGAAAGATATAAAAGAGACCCAAGGAGCAACTTTTTCACACAGAGGGTGGTACATGTATGGAATGAGCTGCCAGAGGAAGTGGTGGAGGCTGGTACAATTGCAACATTTAAGAGGCATTTGGTTGGGTATATGAATAGGAAGGGTTTGGAGGGATATGGGCTGGCAGGTGGGACTAGATTGGGTTGGGATATCTGGTCGGCATGGACAGGTTGGACCGAAGGGTCTGTTTCCATGCTGTACATCTTTATAACTCTATGACTCTAATTTGAATTAAATAGATCCTAACTAAATTTGCATGTTTGTCAATGCGGCATTAAGCATAGTTGCTCACAACATGCATTGTTTAGATCTGTGGTCAGACTAGGTCAGAAGTCACACAACACTAGTTTATAGTCCAACAGATTTATTTGAAATCACAAGCTTTTGGAACGCTGCCCCTTCATCAGGTGGAATGAAGAGAAACAAAGAGGCATAGCATTTTTAGGCAGAGAGATCAAAAGACCATACAAATGGTGTGAATGGAGTGTCGACTGGCTGAATAATAAATTTCTGCAGATGACCAAAAGTATCAGACAATGTGAGTAAAGTGTCAATAGCTGAATAGCAAATGAAGGGATGACCTATAATCTGATTAATGCCTCATAATGAAAACACAAAATACTGTACCTTACATGTATCAGCTTTCATACTGAGAGTCTTCCATTGCTCTTCACAGCCTATATTAATGATCTGGGTAAAGATGTTGGGGACAATTGGCCTTACATTCACTTAGAACACAAAGGGCTGAATTTTACCAGCTATCTCGGGATGGTGAGATTGAACATGCCACATAATGGCTTGGGAAGATGAGACCTGCTCCTTTCCCACTGCCATATCATTGTGCCAACCAAGGAGAAGGTGGCATACAGTGCTTACCTGCCTAGAGGCAATTTAAATGGTTTATTCAGGGCTCTTCCCAGTACCAGTGGCATATTATCAGCAGCCAAGTATCTCCTTCGGGTAGCATATCCACCAGAATACCGACAGTCATCAGTTGACTCAGGAGGAGAGTTTTCTCTTTGAGCAATCTTTGGTTCACAAAGGGTCTCATTGGGAGCAATAGCCAGACATTCGACAATGGTGCCTTCGTGATTGGTAAGGGGATCAAGAAGGTATGAATGGAGGAGACCTAACCTTAACAAATGTACCACAGATTTGAGATTCTTGCAGTTTTTGTGGATAGAAGTGGAGGTTGCATGACAGATGATCAAACTGACCGCTGTACATACTGTGGGGGGGGGGGGGGGGGGGGGGGGGGAGGGAGGTTCAAAGGATTCGAATGATGGTAATCAGGGATGGTATAATCAGGGCAAGGGATACAATTTTCTGCCCTGAGAGTGAGAATGCCAAAAACTGCATTGCATGTCCCTACCAGGCTTCAGAACATCTGCTCTGGGCTGGAGAGGAATTTGCAGTGGAGGGGATGGATCCACTTGGAGGTTCAAGTAATATTGGCAAAATTAGGAAAACAGGCTATGCCAAAAGAAGATGAGAAGCTAGGGTTTAATTAAAAAGGAAAATCTGGAAGTGGTCAATTTGTGGATTATTACATGATCCACAAGCAAATTGACATCAGGTGAACAAAATTAGAAAAATGAAAGTATGCATGACTCAAAGATCTGTATGAAGGAAATTGGTTTTGATTCCTGATGTACCGGTCCCAGTACTAGTTAAAGTGTGGTCTATTCTGTTAAGGTAGTCTTCACTTGAAAAACAAAATGGTGCAGTTTACACACTTGAAAAACTAGAATTAGTCAAAGTGCTTTTGTTGTTTGTCACTACTGAAGTGATTATAGTCTACACGAGACATGGCTCCAGTAAGGAGATCAAGGGTTACTGAAGTAATTGTTTTTTTAAAAGTTGCAGACACAGAAATTTCACAAAGCTTGAAGTAAAATGATAAAAATGTCACATTATAAACCAAAGCAGACAATGTCTAACAAATAGAGAGTGTTAAGAGTTTACACAGACTGTAGAAAAGGCAGAAAATCCATTAATGTAATCAAGCTAAAGATAGGAAGCATGTATTTGAACTGCACACAGCAGGATAAATCCAGGAAAACAAATATGGAACAACTGTGATTTTAATTTTGAGAAGCTGACAGCTGAAAAAAATCTAGAAAAAGCCATTGAAGGAATGGGATTCATCATATAGATTCAGAAAAGGCAGGACTCATTCCAGAAAGGGAACTGGAATCATGATTAAAGCTGCAAGCAGAAGGATTCATTCAATAAGTTTTCTCGGAGTGGAAACTGTTCATCTAAGCTGTAGGCAGCGCAATTCATTCAAGCAAGACAGTAAAAAAAAATCATTTCGAGGAAAGTCCATATAATTTCACGAAACATTTAGAAGAAGAAAATGACTATGAATCTCTAATGTCAGAATTCATAAGACATAGAATGGTTACTGGAACTGCTAATGAACCTCTGTCAGATTTATTACGGTCCAAAAAAGATTCCCAAATCAAAGCAGCCACTTGATCAGCACTGCCTCCACCTTCAATACTAAGAAGCAGCAGTGTGTGATATCAACAAGACGAACTGCAGAATATTATCAAGGTTGCTTCGACGTACCTTCTGAACCCAAAACCACTGCCATCTAGAAAGACAGGGGTGGCGTAAACATGGGAACTCTACCACTTACAAGTTCTCCTTCAAGACACTCACCATCCTGGCTTTGAAATATATCACTGTTCCGAGAGTGGTGCTGGGTCAAAATGCTGGAACTCCCTCCCAACAGCATTGTGGGTCTACCTCCAGCACATGGAATAATGATTCAAGAAGGCAGCTCACCACCACCTTCTCAAAAACAATTGGGGATGGGTATTCAATCCTGGACCAGCCAGTGATGCCTACATCCCTTGACTGAATTTTAAAAATTACCTTGAAGAAAGATACTCAGATGGTGAGTGAGGTAGAAGTCAAAACGTAGCACAGGTCAATTTGTTTCTTTGCTCAAAAAGGGCAGCAGGGTTAGGCCAGGCGTACAGACCAAGTAGTCTGACATGAGTGAAAGTATTGGACAAAATTCTGAAGGGGAGACCTTGGAGTGCAGGTTCATAGCTCTTTGAATCACCTTTGTTGTTTGAAAATAAAATAAGAATTTTCCGCTTCTCATCTTCATTGATACAGACTCCATTGGAACCTATTTTGTTATCTTTCTGAGGAGATTAAGTGCTATTGGGGAAGGTGAATTCTGGGGATCACAATTCTCTCCAATACAGGCATCAAGGCTGCATAGTTCCCCTCAAACATTGTTTTTTTATTGTTGAGTCTTCTTCATTTTGGTCTGTTCTACATTTAAAGTAATCACTAATATCTGAAGCAAAAGTTATTGTTCGCAGTCTGTGCAGTATCTTTTGGATGACGATGCAACCACACCAGTGTACAATTGAGAGGGAGCGTTTATGCTCATACAACTTAACTGTATGGGCATGAAAAGCAGCAGTTGCTTGCTACTTTGAAGTACTTAATCAGACATAATATGGTTTTCTTTGACTTCTGATTGACGAATAAAGGAGTAGTGGAAAGTAAACAATTAAAATTAAGACCCTATAGCTCAACGGGTTAGTCCCAAAACCAATTTCTCAGTCCCAGAAGTATCTTCTCAATTCCTCCTTTAAAATATTAGAGCCATTTTGCTTCATGTCGTCTATGGACCACCATTTCATCCATTTAATAACCTCTTTAAAGAGTTATTCATTTTAATTTGTGCAAGTTCCAGCTTTTAAACTTGAGTCCATGTCCCTAGGTTCCAGAGTTTGTGGGAATCTCAAATGAATTATGTTCCCTTAAAAATCTGCTTAATTACCAATGCAGGCTCCCAGCATGTACAGACAAAGCCAAATGTTCTATTTAAAAAAAAAGATATATTCTTGAGAAGGTGCTGGCAGTTTGACTTGTTAGTCTTTCCGACCAGAAGCATACTGATCCTCTGACCCAGAACTGTATGGATAGCAAATTCGACCACATACTGAATCATCCTGTAAACAATGACTTATTCAGCTGGATCAAAAATACAGAATCTGTGAGAAATGAATTTGAAATATTCAACTACATTTTAGTTGGTTCACCCAAAAATAACTCCTGACTCCCAGGGGAAAGAAAAATGTACATCAATAATAGGTTTCACCACCTAGAATTGTGGAATTTTATAATGAGTCATCAATATAGATATTTTTGTTCAGTTAAGAGTACTGGGGGGGTATGGAATCAAGGAGGATAAATGCAGTTTAGGAACAGACAAGTCATCTTAGCCCCGGAAGAGCAGGCATGAAAAGTTGAATCCTGCTACTATGAACCTCAGGATCATCTCTATGATATATTGAACTGACATGTCAATAAGTTAACCTGTCATATGAT
Organism: Chiloscyllium plagiosum; assembly: GCF_037043375.1. Lineage (NCBI taxonomy): Eukaryota > Metazoa > Chordata > Chondrichthyes > Orectolobiformes > Hemiscylliidae > Chiloscyllium > Chiloscyllium plagiosum. Next base: position 36,194,753 of record NW_028270159.1, on the reverse strand, counting down.
AGACACAAGATATTACTCTTAAAATGGTTCATCCGAAGGAATGGGATTGGGATACCGACAGACTTTAACCTCACACCTTTAAGGCATTTTCTGAGCTGAGATATCACCTTATGTTATAAAACCTTAAGTTATCTTCAGAATGTAACTTAGAAAAAACGTTCTAGTATTTACATATTGAAGAACCAAAACCAGCAAACCCATTCTAAAAGATGAAAGACTTAATGATCTAGGTTTGTTCAAAAAATCTTTTCAGCTGCATGAGACTGTAATCTTTTGCTATAAGTTCTGTGTCTTATGGTCCTGCTTCGTACCCACCTGATGAAGAAGTAGCGCTTTGAAAGCTAGTGCTTCCAAATAAACCCGTGCTCCATTCCAACATCGGCTCCTCCAAATCATCTAAAGGAAGTCAGAGTGTGGAATTTCAGCACATAAGATTTGCCAGATTCTCAAATCTTCTTAAGAATATCTCTTTTTTTAAAAACAGAAGAGCACTGGCCTTGTGTGGCCATGTTGGGAACCTGCATTGGTAATGAAGCAGATTTTTAATGGGACAAAATACATACAAAAGCTCTGGAACCAAAGGGCATGAATTCCAGCTTAAACACTGACAATTGGATATGTTACATTTAGTTCCTTTATTAAAAAGTACATCGAATGCATAAAATGGAAATTCAAAAATTGCAAAAGACATAGGACATACAATATCTTCGAGGGGAATTGGACACATTTCTGGGAATAGACAATTGGTTTTAGATCCATTGTGATTAAGTTCAGGGCGTTTTTTTTCTCAGTTATATTGTTTCCAGTGATCCTGAGCATCTCCCAACCGTTCCCTGATATTATACTTAGCCCTAAAGAAATTCCATCGTGCCAACTACTCGCATGCAGCACATACAAGGATTGCACAAGTTAATCACTGCTCTTGAATTTCTCTTCATTTCTGTTATGAAGTGACATGCATTTTTATTAAAATGACACACTATTTCTGTGGATTCTGTGGATTTGAAAGATTGATTGGAAAGTAGACTTAAGATTTTACACTTTCGCTCCACTAATGGAAAGTGAAATTGAAATTGTCACAAAGCATCTACTTATCTAGCAGGAATGCTGCTCTAATAACTGTAGTCAGTTATTATGAAGATGAATGCCCTGTCTTAAATATACAGCCAGAGGCTGTGAGATTTCATTTCCAGTAGTTAGAATAGTACAATCATATTTTCTATACTCATATGTTTTTGTCCTTGAACAAATAAATGTTTTAATTTCCAAAGTAGCCAACCAATATGTTTTCTTCAGTATTACTGTGAATTTAATGTCAGGTTATGGATAGTTTTGTACCGTAGACCAATGGACACTGCAAACTTGGTTGAATCAGCTCAACTAATTTCAGACATAGCCCATGTAGTTACCATTTAGCAGCAATTAATATTATCAAACAAGGTTAGATTCTAAATTAATCAAACTGATGCTTTACTGAATTCCATTGACATCACTTTTCTTGCATTTTATAAGGAAATCATTTCTGTAACTTATCACATAATTTCACAAGCTTGATAGCCATAGATTATTGCTTTAAATGTTTATTTTTGTTTACATGTAATTGAGATGGTAAAATTATGTGAATGTTTAATTCTCCACTGGCAAATTATTCAGTATCATTAAGATTCACTGTAGAACTAATGGCAGAAAATAATTTGTGTTTCTTTCTGCACACAGTGTCTAATGTACTTAAAATCTTCAAATAAATTGTTCTAATTATGACATAATTACTACTGTAATATTTCCCTAATATAAATTGTTTAATAAAAATAAAAAGATGTGTAAAAGCTTCTTGTTTAATAAAATATCTATTGATGTAAAAGGTTAATGTCCAATAGAACTTGAAGTTGAAAGCAGCATTGCCCTGAATTTTGAATTGTTCGATTTAGATAGAGCATGTTGGAGGCTCACAAAATTGAAATTGGCTTGTGTAGCGCCATTTTTAGTGGCACGATGAAGGCCTTGCCTTTGATTTTGCCCTCCATGACTATTTTTAGCTGACTAGCAGGATAAGGAGAAACCTTGCTGGGTTATGACTTTAGTGTTCTGGAGGGGTGTATTTGCTTCCCTCATTTGAAAGCACTCTGTCTGATCAAGGGAAGGAGGGACCCTGCATGGACTTACACTCCTTCCCATGATGTCAGTTAACTTACCCTTTACCAATGAGCTCCTCCCCATCCTGTCCTTACTCACTTGTATTAGGAGAGTTGTTGACAATCCTCGAGGTATGTTCCACTGTTATTCTTGCATTCAGCACTATTCCCGGCCTCTGATTGCCTGGAATCTCTCAGAGTGGGGATTTCCACTCTGTTGTGTCTTAGTTCAATCAGAGGCCCAACATTGTTCAGGCAGATTCTTGCCTACTAAGTAACTGTGTGAATCTACTCAGAGAAAAGCATCGTGGGGTTCCAAGCAGTGGGTGATACACTGATTGTCCACTTTAACATCTATCAATCTATTTCATACTATCCCGATGCTACACAGTCCAAACTGCGCGTATGCTATTAGAAAATCAAATTTAGACAATAATTGTGCGGACATCCGCTGTATCATTCATTCAAGGAATAAAGTAGGTAGTTGTAAAATCCACTTATTGGACAAAGATGGATAACCTATTAGAAAAGAATTGCTGGCATCTAAGTTGCAATCACAAAGCAAATGTGTTGTGTCTTAGAGTTTGTAACACCAACATTCCCAGGCTCTTCCTGTGCCATAATTGCTCTGCAGTTATTTTGTCAAATGGAACACACTCAGCTTTAATACAGCAGGATCACCTCAGCAAACTAATTTTTTTTCAATGTAATTACTACGCAGCATTATACTGTGAAGTAAAGTAGTCGGCCTGTCGGTCCAACATGGCGGTTGCGTTTTTATTAGTGCCCTTTGCTTAAGATTGGGCGGAGGTGGTAACTGCAGATGCTGGAGATTAGAGTCAAGATTAGAGTGGTGCTGGAAATGCACAGCAGGTCAGGCAGCATTCGAGGAGCAGGAAAATTAATGTTTCAGGCAAAAGCCCTTCATCAGGAATGGCTTTCCTGATAAAGGGCTTTTCCCGAAATGTCGATTTTCCTGCTTCTCAGATGCTGCCTGACCTGCTGTGCTTTTCCAGCCCCACACTAATCTTTGCTTAAAATTAGCCAAGCTAATACAAAAGAATTATGTAATTCTAAGCACAAATTAAATTTAACACATTTTAATTCTCAATTGTCTTTTATGGTTGTATAAAAACATTGTGTTAGAATTTGACCCTCTCAATAAAACTGATCACATCCCCAGATCAAATTATTCATCATTTTGAATTTCTGCTATTCTTACTTAGACTTAATCACAGACATTCCAGAATTATCCTTTCAAAAAATAGGTTTACTTTTGGAACCACAACATTTATTGGCATGTTTTAGAAGCTTTCGACTATGTATATTTTAACTTTCTGAGAAACTCAGAATTGTACGCATCAAAGTGACTAGCAAATGGTTTGCATTGTTTTTAATTTGATTTATGAAATCAAGTTGCTTACAGGTTATGGGCTAGTCACTATGTTTAATAGGTCTTTTATGATTGTAAACCCATTTTCTGTTCTATTAATCAAACTGCACTGAGTTCGCACTTATCTCAAGAAGCAGTTGAGAGATTGTTTTAAAAACATCATTAATTTCTAACCTATTGTCCATTTTTACTGGCTTATGGCAGAATTTATATTTAGCCACGCGACCATAAGCTATACGGGCAGAATTAGGCCATTCTGCCATTCCTACTCTGCCATTCAATCATTGCTGATCTGTTTCTCAATCCCGTTCTCCTGCCTTCTCTCACAATCCTTGATTCCCTTACCTATTAAGAACCAATCTATATTTGATGATGTGCAAATGGGTTTGACTGAAAACCTACCAAAAAAAAAGCTTCTGGGCATGAATGTAATTTCCTGTGCCTGTTGCACACAGATCGACAACTGTGTCCAAAGCAGAAACAGGAGGCCTCGTCCTTCATTTTTGTGATCGCCAACTCTTTTCACATCAGTTGATTATGACTGTTATATAAATAGCCCTTTCCACTTAGCTATGCTGAATGCAATGGACATTCTAACAATGTTACTGATTTACAGTGATGGAACAAGTCAAATTCCACTTTTATTACATTGAGATTCCAAGATTTTTAAAGCTGCTTTGGGAATTACACTCTGGAATTCATTTATTTTCCATGATAAATATAGGAGGGAAATTAGTCAATGTCATAGAACGTAAGAAATAGGCACAGGCATTGACGGTTCTGTCCTTCAAGCTTGTTCCATTCTTCAGTAAGATCCTGAGTGATCCCTCCCAACTCCACAATCCCACATTATCATCATGTTTCTTAATTCCCTTATGAACCAAAAAACTAACAATTTATGTTGGAGCATACTCAATGACTGAACATCCACAGCTCTCTGGGTGGTGAATTCCATAGACTCACAACAGTGTGAGTGAAGAAACTTCATTTCAACTCTTCTGAATTGATAACCTCTTGCTCCAATTCTGTGAACCTCAACTCCCTCAGCCAGGAAAGCATTGTCTCAGCATCTACCCTTAAACTTGGAGGTGCCAATGTTGGACTGGGGTGCGCGAAGTTAAAAATCACACACCAGGTTATAATCCAACAGGTTTATTTGGAAGCACTAGCTTTTGGAGCACCGCTCCTTCATCAGGTGGTTGTGGAGGTTAAGATCATGCTCACAGAATTTATAGCCAAAGGAGTTCAATGTCATGGAGATATGATACAGTAAACAATCTTAGATTAAAACTTTCATTTTTTATCATGGGATATGCTGGTTACCAAAATTGGATATGTAAATCCTAGAAATTCTTTTAAATTACATTCTCATGTTAGCTCAGCTTTTTAAACAATAAGTGTGAAGTCTGTATGTGCCCAATGTTATGTCAGACTGACAAACCCTCTGTATAGTTTTACAGAGTTTCACGTGGATTCATGCAGTTTTTGAAAAAAATAAACTGGGATTCTGCAAATTAAGAACTTTAATTGTTTTAAAAATCACATCCAATTCTCTTTCATTTTCAGTTCTTTTTCCGTGTAATTTAGTGATCTTGAAGGCCAACTCTGTCAAAATATGTTTAGAATAGGCTATTGGACATTGTTATATCCATAAAATAAATAAATGCTGACACTGCATGATATTTGATGATGATAGGCTACAGCACATGGACTGCAGTGGTTTCAAGAAGGCAGTTCACCATCACCTTTGCAAAGGCAGCAAGGATGGGCAAGAAATGCTACCCTTAGCTAGTGGCTCCCATGTCCCATGAGTGAGTTAAAAATATGGGCAGAAAACATGAGGTATGGATGCATAAAACTGCATAACTTGAATATATACCCAATGCTTTATCATATCCTAAATATTTGGCAGAGTGTTTTGTAACAGTAGATTAGACAATCACTGTAGTATTGACACTTCTTGCACATAGCAAAGTCTTACTAGCAGTCAATAAGAGAACATCTGGGTAATCTGATTTTGGTGGTGGTATTCAAGAATAGAGTTTTGGTCAGGTTAATAAACACATTTCTGACTCTTCTTCAAATAATGTCATATAAATTCATAGATATAACTGAGTTGGCAAAGATTTGTTTTATTCTTTCACAGGATGATGGCATCACTGGTTAGGCCAGTATTTATTGTCCAGAGAGCAGGTAAGAGTCAACTACATTGTTATGAGTCTGGACTCACATGTCGGCCAGACCTGGAAAAGATGGCAGATTTCTCTCTCTAAAGGGCATTAGTGAACCAGATGGGGTTTTTTTCTGACAATCAGCAATGATTATTGGTCACCATTAGACTCTAAACTCCAGATTCATTTTCTTGAATTCAAGTTCAAGTGGGATTTGAGTGCTGGTTCCCAGACCATTATGTGGTCTATAGATTAACAGTCCAGCGATAAGATCACCTCCCCCTGGTAGGCCTCTTTGTATAGAATTAACCGTAGTCCCTGCATTCAAATCCACAATTGAGTTCAACATATAATCATGTGGCTTAATGCCATTAGAAATTGAACAAAGCTAATATTTTGAATATTTTTCGACATAGGACATATGGGAGATGACTAAGGGCCAGTCAGGATAAATTAGAGGAAAATCGAAGAACAAAAAAATCTATAGATCTGTTTCACAAATGAACTTGATTAATCATGTTCAATAAATTCTTATGGACCCTCAGTACTGTAACTGTTGATGAGAATTTCCAATAAGCTTTCCTTGCAAGATCACTAATTTCTCCTTTGTTGATGAATGTAATAATGCACTTGATGTGGTCTACATGGATGTTACAAGGCTTTTGAAAAATTTCTTGTGCACACTAGTCAAGAAAGTAAAAAGCCAAAACAAAATAGCATGGTAGTTCCAAAATTGACTGTGAGGCAGCAAGAAGGTGTTTCAGTAAATGGAGGTCTATTTCAGGTAGCGTTCTGCAGGGTTCAGTACTGGGGCCCTTTCTGCTCGTATCGTACATTCATGATTTGAACTTAAATGTAGCAGCGTGATCAAGAATTTCATTGACCTTCTTCTCCTGAAGAAGGGCTCATGCCTGAAACGTCGATTCTCCTGCTCCTTGGATGCTGCCTGGCCTTCTGCGCTTTTCCAGCAACACATTTCAGCTATGATCATATGGAGTACAGCTAAGTTAGGTAGGAAGATATCTTTCCCATTATTAGCAAGATCAGACAGACTTAGGCTAAAAGGAGAACTTTCTCTTGTGGGTGGCCCGGTGGCACAGTGGCATAGTGGTTAGCATTGCTGCCTCACAGCGTCAGAGACCCAGGTTCAATTCCTGCCTCAGGCAACTGTCTGTGTGGAGTTTGCACATTCTCCCTGTGTCTGTGTGGGTTTCCTCTGGGTGCTCTGGTTTCCTCTCACAGTCCAAAAAATGTGCAGGTTAGGTGAATTGGCCATGCTAAATTTCCCGTAGTGTTAGGTGTTGGGGTATGGGTGGGTTGCTCTTTGGAGGGTCGGTGTGGACTTGTTGGGCCGAAGGGCCTGTTTCCACACTGTAAGTAATCTAATCTCTCAGAGTGTGGTGGGATTCTGGATCTCACTGCCTGAAAAGTGAGTTGAGTCAGACACACTTGAATCAGTTAAAGCTGTATTTAGATATTCATTTGCAAAGCCTTAGCCTCCATGGCTAAGGGGCAAAACTGGAAAACAGGTTTAGTGGAGTCAGATTCTCGCTAGACCGGTACAATGGGTTGAATGGCCTCCTTCTGTGCTATAAATGTCTTTAAGCCAGTGAGTTTCTCATTGAGAAATGCTGCAGATTTTAAATGCTTAATCTAAAGCTTCTTAAAAGACAAAACTGCTGGCCCTAATTTTGAATGCTGATCCATTGTTTGTAATAGACTGAATTGAGACTCTTGACTTTTGACTCCTTTGGCATCTGTAAATAAATGCCACAAGCTTCTTGACTATATCCCCAGTTTATATTTACGTAGATTTTTTTATTTTGTTCTTTATTGAATAATTTCATTGTAAACAATAAAAATATAATTTGAAATGCAATAGCATTCATCTTGAAGAACTACATTAACATTGTTAATTCTAAAGTTTTCAAATGCCAGTATTTTCTTTTCTTTACTAATGCTTTTTCTAATGAAATTATATATGGTTCAGTAATATAAAAGTAACACTTGTGTTTGTAGAAGCAACAAAAGCATTCTATTGCTCTGTAAAACAGGCAGCATAACACCATGCTCTGGAAACCATGTAGACTTAATTTCATTTAAATAGCACTACCATGAAAAGCAATAATCCTACACAGGACATAGAGCACCTAACTAAGTAAAGTCCATCTTGTCCAGTAATCCTTCTACTGTGTATTTTCTATTCATTTTATTCCAAGATGCCATTACACACCTCTGGAGCAGGTGGTATTTGAACCCAGGCTTCTCAGTCTAGAGGTAGGGACATTACCACTGCACCACAAGAGAGCCTTTCCATTCTATTGCATTATCTTTCTCATTAATATTATCACAATGTTTTGTGTAAAGCTTTTAATTGGCCCAAATGTAAATCAGGCAGCATTGTTATCTCTGAAAACCATCCTTGACTGCCTGGCCTTTCTGTACTGGTGTTGTATTGATTACACCCTTTCAGAACCAATGTATTCAATTCCTCATGTAGACAATCTGACAAATCTGAATTCCTGTCCAAACCATAAAGTTAACCAACTCTTTCGAAAGTAAAGCATTAACAACTTCAACTGGTAATCTGTTCCTTGTTAGGTTTGTATTTGTACCCTTTGCTGCAGCATTTGAAACTTAAACTACCTGCTTACATGTAAACAACAAATATCTTTTAGCCAGACATATTGCCTCGTAATTTATTTTTTGTCAACTCAGTTCAAATATATGAACTAGTTTCAAGCCCAAGTCTTTTAAAGTCCTGAACTATCTTTTATGCGCTCTTTGAATATGTTCATATTCTTTGGAAGATGGGATACTCGAATTTGATTTCTAATCATATTAACTGAGATACTTGACTAATGCTTCAGCAAAAGTTTGACATTGCTTGCACAGTTTTAGTGAATGGACTACATTTCTGACTCTGCTAATAAATGTGCTTGTGCCTGCAATGTGAACTTTCATAGAACCCCTCTGAAAAGCATTTCACCCTGACGCAGCCCACTACCCTATCCCTGTAACCCTGCATTTCTCATGGCTAATCCACTTAACTTCCACATCCCTGGACATGATAGAAAATTTAAGCATGGCCAATCCACCTAACCTGCACATCTTTGGACTGAGGAAGGAAACCGGAGCACCCGGAAGAAACCCATGCAGACACGGGGAGAATGTGCAAACTCCACACAGACAGTCACCCAAGGTTGGAATCAAACCCAGTCTCTGGTACTGTGAGGAAGCACTGATAACCACTGAGCCAGCATACCACCCTGTTATAGCTCTGGTGATAGAGAGGGGGCTGTTATGCAAAACTTACAGAAAGTTAATCTTGGATCACTGCTTTAAACACAGTTTAAAAGAGTGACTGTACAGTCGATCTGATATCAAATACTTGGGCCATAGAGATTACCAATGTTCCACACTCAGCACCCTGGTCTGGGGAAGACTGGGGGACAAACTTTCAGGGTTCTTGCCTGCTGAATGTAAGGAGATGCTGCGCAGAAAATGGTTGAGACTTACTGCCCCACTCTTGCCAATGCTGCGACTGCAGTGAATCTGTCCTGCACCTAATCACAGGACAGCTGAGGGCAACTGACTCTGAATTAGGTGTTGGCTCTTTTAGTATAAGAATCGAGGTCCCATGATTAACGTAGAATCTTGTTTACCAAGTCAGGATTAGTCAGTGATTGTACTTCCACCCAAATGGAACAAGTAGAGTGGTAAGTTTTACTGCATATTTGTGGTTTCCCCATAAACCAGAGATCTTGTGGGCTTCTGTACCACAATAGGGAGTGCCTTTACCCTCAAGAAAAACAACATAGTCCAGTTTCAAGTCATCCAACAGAAATACTCAGTTGTAAGTTATTCAGGCAAGTGGAGTTTAACTGTAGAATTAAAACATTAGCAGTCATTTTAACACAAATTGCTCAGCAGGAAATCTATTGGATTGTGCAGAATGTCAGTTTTCCATTATGCACAGAGTAACTTTGCATTGACTTCAATGGCATGGTTAACCAGACACAATGTAAACCAGTGTTTGATCCAGTCCTGCAGGTGTTCTGACAACAAGTAAAGATGAAAAATGCCCTCAATGTCTGTGCCCTGGTTGTTCTTTTTTCGAAAGTGGAGACATTTGTGTATAAAACAGATCCATAACATTACTTACCATGTTTTCTTTGCTTTTGAAAATAGAATGAAAAGGATTATGGCGTTTGCTATTACCAAAAGGATGAAGATAATAGTCATAACTGTAATAACAACTTTCAGGTTCTCTTTTCTGGCTAAATATCCACAGTCACATTTTTCAATTTCTATGAAAAAGAAAAGACTGGAGTTAAGTGAATTTTTCACATTTTGTGACCAGTACTAAGTTATATAACTTTGTTGTATTCTATTACATGCAATGAAGAAAATACAAATAGGTGTTTCATGTCATGCTGGTTGCAGTTGAAATATGCTACCTTAATAATAATACACTAAGTCTTCAAAGTTTATCAAGTTATTTTCTTGGCTATAGTATATTCATTGAAAGTGGAGAAAAAAAAGTAAGAAGCTGTAATTGCATTGTACCAGAACGGAGGGTTATTTCAGTCCTTCAGTACTTCATGAAACAAATTTGACATTTTGCTAATGAGGATTATTCAAGAACATTAAGTTCAGACTTTTGAACCACTTTAAGGGAATTAAGAATGAGATCAAAAAGAATAAATAACAATAAGTGACTTGGCAAATTCTACACGGCATCAGTAAACTCTTCCATACACGCATGTCTAAGATTAGTCAACAACTATTGTTCCAGTCTGCCCTTTGCTTTTCTATTTGGCTCAGTACCATTTAATTGTACTAATAAAGTGGTCTCACAATTGTCTTATTTATTGTCATTTCACCAAGTTCAGGATGGCAAAAACAGATTCATTGATTCATGTGTACATAATGTGTTTTTAATAGCACTGATGCTCAGATGAAAAAGAACTTTAATTGACATGATGTAACAAATGCTTGATCTTGCTTTAATCTTGTACCTTGTTTGCACCTTTAACAAAGTTTTCAGGAAGTCAACAAAGTCTGCTGGACTAACATCATCAAAATATAAACTCATTTGATCAACATTGCTTTCTCTTTTTGAAGCCACGATGCACATTGCTGATAGATCCCTATATATCCAAATAATTGTACATTGCATTCTGGGGCACTTGTGATATAGAGTTAGTGTCCCTGGGTGCTAGTCCTATTTGCGCCAGAAGTCTGTAATAATAACTCTGAAGAGGTCAATTATAAAATATCTATATTTTATTCCTCAGCATTTTTGTAAAAGCGGTCACATTGTGTCTCCTATTTACAACACACAAAAAAAAATACCCAATTACTGAGGACCCTTAGGTAGATATCATCTATCCATTGCTGTGGTTCTGTTCATCGAGCTGGGAATTTGTGTTGCTGATGTTTCGTCCCCTGTTTCGTCCGCATCCATGAACACCAACTAGCCACGAAACGACACGACCAGCTGTCCTTAGTAGCCACACACGCAGATGACAAGCAACATGAATTCGACTCGGACAACACTACTATTATAGGACAAGCCAAACAGAGAACAGCCAGGGAATTCCTAGAGGCATGGCACTCATCCACAGATTCAATCAATAAGCACATCGACCTTGACCCAATATACCGGCCTCTGCAACGGACAGCTGGAACTGACAACCGGAAGCGGCAGATTCAAACCACTATAAATGCTGGCAGAAACATCACAGAAGCGCTTCACAGGAGGCTCCCAAGCACTGAGGATGTCACCTAGACAGTGGACGAAACGTCTGCCACACAAATTCCCAGCTCGGCGAACAGATCCACAACAACGAGCACCCGAGCTACAAATCTTCTCACAAACTTTGATCATCTATCCATTTTCAAGTTATAAACTGCACTGAAAACAATATATTCATCAATTTTATTTTAAATTTCATTTTTTTTTTTCCATTTAATTTTACAACTGAGCATTGCTTTTAAGAGTGAAGACCAATGCAAAACATTTATTTCAGATTTCCATGATACCAAGTGAGTTTTTAATAATCTTTACTTGGGGTTTTAGAAATCCAGGGCGTTCTTTGATAGTTCTCCAAAATAACATAAGAAAATAAAGGCTATTTGGTCCTGGAGCCCTCTTGCACCATTCATTACAATTACATCTGCAGTTCCCATGGAATTTAATTTCCAATATCCTTTCAACTGAACGAATAAATATTATTTAGTTTCTTTTATCATTCTTCATTGCTTAATTTTGTTTCACAGAGTACTCAATGCTTCTGATTTGTGGAAGCATGTTTGTTTCCAGCCTGTTTGTCTTTGTAATTGAGAACAGACCAATGAGCGCATAGTTTAGGAGTAGGAGTAGGAGTAGGAGTTGGCCATTTTCCACCTTGAGTCTGATTGTGATCTCAACTCTACATTCCTGCGTACACCCTATATCTTTTGACACCCTTGTCCACCAAAATATGATTTAAAATGCCTTAAAAATGTTAAATTACCCTGCCTTCAATGTTCTCTAGGGAAAATAGTTCCATAATCGAAGGCAGCCTTGATGTTTTTATATCATACTTCTTTTGTAACCATTTGGTATATTTTTACTTACTGATCCTGTTTTACTTTCAACCTCATTCTTGCTGATGCTTACTGGAGCACAAAATTGGGCAAGGAGTACAATATGTGTCCAACCTTCTCACAAGCAATGAAAGATGGGTAATTAAAGCTGGCCTTGTTAGCAATACCAGCGCCCTGTGAATGAATGAAAACTGCCCAATTTTTCATCATTCCCTTTGGATAATTTAAGCTGTACTTGGGGTTTCAAAATTCAAAAACCACATCAATGTTTTCTTCATAATAACCACCTGTAGAGGGAGATCTCAGATCATACTTTTAAATTCATATAAGTTCGCCAGAGGATGTAATTGTTTGGGAATTCAAACATAAAATGATTTGCAGGTACCCAAGTTTCAATACACCTTGTAAAATGTCAAATTCATACATGTCTTCAGAGAATTTTCTTTTAAATCCCATGGCAGCGAAAGACTAGCTATGATATCATCATGCAATTCCTTCGTGGGCATACCTGCCCTATAAATTTAATGTCAGAGCAAAGTGGATTGTGGACCAACATAAAATGGTGCAGTCCTAGGCAGTTGTTGAAACCTGGGCACATCTGAAGGCGCTACTCTCCTTAGATTGGCTCGGAATCTTGATCTTGATCTAACAGATGGTGTGGACATAAGGTGAGTCAGGAAGCATCTCAAAAATAAATGCTGGTAGTTTTAACAAATATCTTGAAACTCAAAGGCATCTTGTAAAGCAATAAAAAGCTGATTATAAGGATCAATTGATCTGGATAAGTTGGTAACATCAATGTTGTCAGCTCACCTGTTATCTAATGTCTTTCTCTTCTTATTGAGAGCTGATGAAGAAGGAATGAATGTTTTTCCAAATGATTTAGTTTCCCTTATTAAGCAAATTCAGTTTTAGTTTCTTCCATGCTTTGGATTTTTTTAGCTCAATCACAATTAATGTGGTCATATAAAGGAAACAAGAATCTTCCTCAGCGTAAATATATTAAAAGTAAGCTTCAACTTCAAAGACAATTATCTTTGCAAGGGGAGGGGAGGAGATAATTGCCAAAAAAAGTGGCATGATGACGAATCATAAATAGTGCAGTAAAGCAGTTACTACCTTTTTCCAATAATTGCATTAACTGTACCTTTTTACTTTGTTTCAGTAAAAGAAAGAGATGCTGATTACACTGGTCAACATTTACTTCCAAATCTGGATAAGTACAATTCCTAAGCCAGTTGATCCATTGCAGCAATAATCATAGACAGTTCTGACTCATAACAAACTAACATGTCCTTCTGGTAAACAAGATTTGCTGGCTTTCTCTCCAGTGCCATGCTGACGTAGTGGTTCACTCATTTACACTAAAATGGTAATAACTTTCCCACTTATTCACCATCCCCAAATACACTGGATTGGTAGCTGGTCATAAAGTAATGCAACAAGCTGTTGTCAGCTTCCAAAAGCCTTTGGATGATCCTTAAATCTTTAGCCTTGTTATGTCTTCCCAATTCTTCTACTTTGTGATTTAGAAGAACCTAATCTTAAAAGTGAACAATCCTGATTCTGGGAAATGCATAAGAGTTCCTTCCTTTTTTGTGAAGTCGTCTTCTGTCCCTTGTCTTTAGGTTGTATGCCTTCTGGTTAATAGGGTTTTATATTTGATAGTTGGAACGGAACTTGTCATAAGAGGATTCTGGGGTTGAAAGAACCAAAATTCTCATTCCTGTATCCAGCTTCCTCTTTATTTTATGACACTTGAGTAAAAATTCAGCATTACAACAGTTTCCAATTGATCCTACAATCTTGCCCAGGATCAGAATAGCATTATTTTTCATTAATGATGTCTTGTATCCTCAGCAATGCCGATTATTGCAAGTCTCTTTAGGTTCTAAACGTTCGGATGTTTCTCTCCAATTTTTGTTGCCACTAGTCACTTTCTCTTTTGATATGTGAACATAAAGCTTACTTCAGTTCTGCAGTCATGAATCCACCTCTGTGGTCTCCCAAAACAGTTCCTTGAAATACAATCTTGTTTGTATCTTTCAATGTCTGAGTTAATTGTTTCCAAGTTTGAAAATTGGAGGTGATATCTTCCTTCAGCAATGTAGGAAACTAATCATTTCACTGTAAATTGAAAATAGGAGACAACGGCTTTCTTCATCCATGACTGGAGTGTAGCAGTTCTAATGTATTTTTGTAAAACTGTTAATATCAGTTTGGACAATTTTGTCAGTTAAGTCAATTTCTGTAGCCATTTTAAGACTGTGCTTTTCTGTTTTAAAATAATTAACCATAACCCAGGTATTAAAATCAGATCATTTAAATTACCAACATATTATCACTGTTATGACATACTGTTGATGAATGCTATTTTATTTACAAATCACCCTTAACACTGCAACATTTAATCATTGCATCATTAGCATTATCCAACGTATACATGAAGTTTCTATCTGTTTTTAGCAGACACCAGGACCTTTCTAAAAGTTATGCAAATAAAACAAAACAAGTAAGTGTTGATAATATGTTCATATTAAAAATTGTCTCCCTGTCTTACTGCATGTGATACACTGAAAGTTTTGTTTAAGGTTTAATATAATATCTGAATTGTATCCCCGGTGATATTTCTCAATGGTTGATTACTTTGTGAATGATATTGTCTTCAATTAAAATAGTCAGTGATCACATTCAAATCCCTCTCCCTTTTTATATTTATTACTGATTTATTAAAAGGTAGCATTTCCTCTACTGGGTACATGAATTTTGGCTCAAGGATATAATCATAGCACAACATAATAACGATTCTTGTCAATGATGTTACAATGGTGCATACAGAAGTAAAATTATAATACTAAGTTAAAATGCCACAATATAATCACTATGGCAAAGTTATACTCAAAAGATAACTTAAAAATGTACCCAATTCCGCAAAGACAATCCAATCTGCAATCCATTTTTACTATCACAAAATGTATTCTCTGAACTGCAAGCATAATATTTACCATTTGCTATCTGTTTCTTCAACTTGTCCAGGAAATTTGGTTTCTCGCTGGTAGGTTTCTAAAAATGAGACAGAGTGGAGGTGAATAAACAAATAATGACATTTTTAGCATATGTGGAAACTTTGTTTCAGTAGAAATCAAAACGTTACCTCAATATTGTTAATGAGTTCATCTACAGCCTCTTCCATATTTTCCAGGTCATTACGTGCTTTGATTGCATCTATGTTCACTTCATTTCTGACCGCTTGATGATTTTTATCAATGCAAAATACTGAGAACACAATGGTAGTGCAATCATAAATATAGGTTTCTACAAACTGGCAAAATACTGTTGCAGCTAAGAAAAGCACTCATCTTAATCTGGTATGATTGGAATCAATAGGTGAAAAGAGAAAGAAAAAGTTTGCATTTTAATAGCATCTTATCATTGGAGTTTTACATCCCAATAATAATAACACAGGAACAAAGGAACTGGAAGTGGAAATAGGTCATTGAATTCTTTCAGTTTGCTCTGTCAATCAATAAGGTCATGGCTGATTTCCTACCTCCAAACTGCTTTCTTAGTCTGCTATCATATTAGTATTAATTAGTATTAAGAAATCTATTGATCTGTCTTGAATATAGCAGAAAGGGAGCATTGATAGATCTCTTGGGTAGAAAATTGCAAAGATTCACAACCCTTTGAGTGACTAGTTTCTTCACAACTATAGGTGAAAAGGCAAAGTGTAAGAGGGATACAATCAATTTACAGAGAGATATTGGTATGTTTAGTCAATGGGCAAAATGTTGGCAAATGGAACATTATGTCGGAAAATGTGAAGTTCATTTTGGAAGGGAGAATTAAATATAAGAGTATTATTTGAATAGCAAAAAACTCCAGAAAGCTGCAACTCAAGGGGGCATGGAGATAATGGTGCAAGAAACAGAAAGCTAGCACATCAGTGCAGCAGGTAATCAGGAAGGTTAATAGGATAGTGGCCCCTATTTCAAAGGGTTTGAAGTATAAGAACAGGAAAGCCTCACTGCAACTGTAAAAGGTGCTGGTGAGACCTTTTCTGGAGTATGGTAAGCAGTTTTGATCTCTTTATTTAAGGGAAAATATCATTTCATTGGAGACAGTTCAGAAAGGGTTCACTAGGATGATTCCTGGTATGGACGGATTAACTGATGAACAAAGGCTAAACAGGTCAGGACTCTATTCAGTGGAGTTTAGAAGAATGAGAGGTGATCTCGCTGAAACCTATATGATTTTCAAAGGGCTTGACAGGTAAATGCTGAGAGGATGTTTCCCATCATGGGAGAGTCTAGGACCAGAGGGCATTGTCTCAGAATTACAAGTCACCAATTTAAGACTGAAACGAGGAGGAATTTCTTTTCTCGGAGAATAGTGAGTCATTGGAACTCTTTGCCACAGAGAGCTGTGTAGGCAAAGTCTTTGTTTTTATTTAAGTTTGAGACAGATAGATTCTTGATAAGTCGGGGAATCAAGGCTTATAGGGAAATGGCAGGCAGGTGGATATGACATAAGTTGGATTAGTCACAATCCTATTAAATGGTAGAGCAGGTTTGAGGGGCCAAATAGCATACTCCTGTTCTTATTTCTTATGTTCTTATGATTCTTCCAATTCATTTCTAAAGAGATGAACACCGACTCTATAATTTGTTCCAAACTGCTCAGCCAGAGGAAGATCCTTTGTCAAGCCATGAGATGACTCTTTCTCTCGTCCTCATTTACTCAATTTCTCTGAGAAGATTGTCTCTTCTCAGGAATGGAATTTGTTACATTTTCTCTCTGTTAGGAAACCAAATACCCAGTGCTCCAATATGGTCTCACCATGTCCAAATAATTACAATGAAACTTATTTACTTTTATACTTCAATCCCTTTGTAATAAAGAGAATTGTAACATTTCCCTTCTGAGTTGCTTGATATATCTGTATTTTAACTATCAGTGATTTGTGTACAATGACATCCAGATTGCCTTTGAATACCAATGTTTTCCCCTCCTTTCAAAGATAATCTACCCATAAAAGATTTTCCACCGAAGTGCAAACTATACTTTTCTTCATGTCACGTTCCATTTTTCATTCTCATTCATTTACTTCACTTATTCATATCTGCTTACAGTTACTTTACATCATCCCCATCAATTTTACCCCCATGGCTTTGTACTGTCAGCAATCTCGCATGTGTAAACTTGATATCTTCATCTAACTCATTGACCGAGATGACAAATCAGAGTCCAAGCGTTGATCCCCATTAGTACCTCACTAGTTACAATGTGCCAACCCAAAAATGACACGTTCATAACTATTTTCTGTTTCCTGTCTGTTAACCAATCCTCAATCCACCAAATCACCTACAACCCCATAATCTATACATGTCTTTAAAAATGTTAAGGTTTCACATTTTTAACAACTTTCAGAGTTTGTTTTGTCAATTTAACTTGCTATCGTGCTCCCCCCCCTTCAAAATACTGCTACTTAGTCTGTGTTTCCACTTGTATTCTTCTTGTAGTAAGATGTAACTCTGATGACCAGATTACAGATTATTTCCAGTTCAGTCTTCGTTACTAGAATTGTCACTAAGCAATTCTAAACTACCTAGCATTGTGTATTTTGTGGATGTATTGTATCTTATTGATGCTCTCTTCCACATTTTCTTCTCCCCCCAAGCCCCCACCACCCCTGCACTGCCACCAACGTTCTAAAAGCATTGGCAAGGTCCTTAGAAAAAATTACTGAGGGAAGATTTCAAACAAAGGAAACATTTGGTCATTTAGTAGTGCATAATACGAGCATTGTTGAGAAGAGAAAGATACTGTCAAACCTTTTCGCTTTCTAAACATCAACAGAATTGCAAGAACATCACATTTCAAAGGGAACAACAATCTATGCTATGTGATTAGTTGCCAAGTAAAATCTGAGTGCTTAAGGTGTTGGCATGATGAATGCAGCCAGGAAGAGTTTAAATTCAAACCAGACGAGTTGACTTTGATTGGTTAAAATATTGGCATTGGGAATCCACAAGCAAATAGTTGTCTCCCAGGCATTTATTTCCCTGTAAAATGAGCAATAAGTGGATATGTTCTTTATGTTTGCACAACAAAAGGGCCCTCAGTGTGAATATATTCTCCAAATATATATTTGGTATTCTTGGGATTTTGTCCTAATGAGTACAGGATGAAAAGATTTGACAACATGCTTCTCTGAAAGATTACTCTAATTGAACTTTGTACAGATATTGCAGACTTGAAGGCTTACATAACATATGCCTTGCTTCAATTTCTTTTGTTCTTATGCATCACCTTTAAAGTATTGTCCAAGTCTAGAAAGATACCTGGTTTCAATTACTCTCTAGTCTTTAGACAAACAACAATATGACAAGATTTTCCAGGAATTATCAATCTAATCGTGAAGATGATATTTAAGCAGTGGATCACACAACTGTGTGACATCCTGAGTTCAGTGACAAGTTTTGAGAGCGTTTGTTGAGAGAAAAGTGAAAAGAAAGAATTGTGTTTTTACAGCATCTTTATTCGACTCACACCATTCCAAAGCATGCCACATCAACAAGTAACGAAGAGCTGAATCTTGTGTTTTATTGGGCTGTCAATTTTAGTCAAGGTTCTCAGAGGGTTTCTTACCTGAGGCCAAGTGAGATCTCTTACCATATTGCATCAAAATTGCCTCATTAGCAACCTACCTCACCACTGTGGCATCACATTCTTCTGATTCTAGCCCCATTGTGCCATGTGCTTTTTGGGAAATAACTCATCACTCACCAGATTTCTGTCAAATATCCATCATTCCTGGGGCTAGTGCCATATTTATGAAGCCACTGTACAGATGAGCACTGCATTCTAAGGGTGCCGTGCTCGCTGATGAACGTTCATTCAGAGAAAGTTAGAGAAGGGGAAGATAGCACCATAATTCACTGAAAGGGATCTGGAAGTCCTAGTGTACAGAGTGGTCCAGAGGGAGGGTGTCCTCTTCCTAGAGTATCAGTAGAGTCGGTAACACACCAAACCTGGCAGCCGGTCCATGGTCACCATCCAGGTCAGTGCGGTATCCACGATACAGAGGGTCCAGAAGGTCAGTGACGATGTTTGCTCTATCAGGCTAAGTACCACACTCTTCTCTCAATGACTTGACACTAACTCTTTGTCTGCTACTGCACCAACCTTCCACCAAGGGGGATACACCATGGGTATCCAGCTGCTTCAAGCATGTGATCTCTGGGTGTGCCCATGAAAAGGTTGGCACAGAGCCAAGCCTAGCAGCCTTGGCTGCTGGTGAGGTATAAATGTCTACACACCACACCCCAGCCATTGGTCCTCAGGACCAAAGGCATCATGATGGTAGGGCAGGGGTGGGGATCTTGGAGCACATGCCAAGGTGGCTGTTCCACAAGGACAAAACCTACACAGGTGGAAAAAGAAAATTACAAAATCTCCTCTCAGGAAGCTCTAAAGGGTTGACATGGTGGCTCAGTGGTTAGCACTGCTGCCTCGCAGCAACAGGGTCCCAGGTTCAATTTCAGCCTCAGGCGATAACTGTGTGGAGTTTGCACATTCTCCGTGTGTCTGCGTGGGTTTCCTCCGGGTGCTCCGGTTTCCTCCCACAATCCATCCAAAGATATGCAGGTCAGATGAACTGGTCATGCTAAATTGCCCATTGTGTTCGGTGCATTAGTCAGAGGGAAATGGGTCTGGGTGGGTTACTCTTTGGAAGGTCGGTGTGGATTGGTTGGGCTGAAGGGCCTCTTTCCACACTGTAAGGAATCTAATCTAAAGATGGCCAGATCCTCTGCCACCACCTCAGTCCTGCCTGCTCTTCCCTTTAATCCTTGTATGTTCAAGCCCAGAAGACTCCAACTGCCTTTGCAAAAGAGACCGGCTGCATGTTGTCCAACCTCGAACAGCCCCAGGGGTTCAAACCTCCAAAGTCAACAATCTCCACTGCCAGGGAGGGGAACCTTGGACAATACTAAGAAATCGAGGGAGGGAAAAGAAGAAAACAAATCTTTTGAGGGCACTTTGGTGACAAGGGGAACAGCACACTGTAGATAAAGTATCTCATTTTGTACAAATGAGCACCACACCTGTTTGTTTGAGTTTGTTGTAGCCCTGAATGTAACTGCATCAGCATGATGTCTAATTTTGCGCCCATTCGGAACGTGACAGGTTCAATGGCTGTGTTGAGAATCTGCCGAGCTGTGTGGAAGCAAAATGAACAAAGTGTATATGAGGCAACGAGTTGTGTTGGCACCATTGCCTGTCAAAAGCAAACATCACGATTCATTCCACAGCCTCTGCATGGGCAGATTTTGGTGTGAATGAAGTGGTCAGCGATGTATGAGGCAGGGAGGTGTCCAATAAACAGGGAGCCTTGTGAATGGTGGTAGGATAGGAAGCTGCATATTAATGAAGTGAACTGACCAATTAATAAGATCTTTAACAAGCAATAATCCTCTCAGCAGGCAATTTGCTACTGCCTAGCCAGAATCACACCTTGATGTCTGAGAACTGGTTAAAGGTGCAATGTGTTGCGTCTGACATTGAGATAAGACTTGCTTATCTTATGTAATTTTACCACAGATCTCACCACAGTCTGTGTCATTCAGCACTGTATAGTATCTCACCCATACTTTTTGAAAGTTCTCAATATTGCAATGTAGGTAAGCATACAGTCATAGAGCTCTACAGCATGGAAACAGGCCTTTTGACTCAACCTCCCCATACCACCCAGTTCACACAGTTAAACTAGTCCCATTTGTGTGTGTTTGGACCATATCTCTCCTTATCTATCTCATCCATGTACCTGTCTAAATGTTTCTTAAAATTGTACTAACTTTTACCACTACCTCTAGCAATCTGTTCCATACACTCACCACCCTCTGTGAAAACATTGCCCTGTGAACTCTTTCGTATCTCTCCTCTCTCACCCGAAACCTACACCTTCTAGGTTTAGACTCCTCTACCATGGGAAATACTGTCAGCTATCTATCTTATCTATGCCTCTCATGATTTTATAGTTCTCTGTAAGGCTACCTGATTTATATATAACAAGGCCTGAATAGCAGCAATGCAATAAAGAACCAGTTAATCTGTTTTTGATAATGTTGTAGATTGATGGATAATTATTGTCCAGAGCATTGAGATCCACTGCTCATCTTGAGAAAATGTCATTCGCTCCTTATGTTTACTTTTAAGGAGCTCAGCTTAAAATTTTAACTTAACCAAATCGAGAAGTGTCAGTCTAAACCGCATGTTCAAATCCCAGGAGTGAGCGAGAGGTTTTGAATGATGGTGATAGTTATTTGAAGTAGTTTAGGAAGTATTGATCACAACATAATGAGGCTTAGAATAATGATCGATCAGAGATTTAGATAGTACAGGCTAAAATAATTGTCTGCAAAGAAGCCAATCATGAGTGAATAAAGGTGGAGCTACAGAAGAAAACTAGAGAAACATATTGACAAGGCAGTAGAATGACAACAGACAATATCTAAGGGTGAGACCAACAGTGTTCAGGAGAATCACAGCACACTAAAGTTTGGTATGAACTGGCCAAGGGTGAAGTGCCATATATAAACAATGAAGTGAAAATAAAATTGAATCTAAAGGAATAAGGCAGAGAACACCCAAACAACACAGACTGAGCATGGTTATGTGATAAACCTAGGAAAGACACTCAAGTGACACTTAGTAAGGCAAGGAGAAAATAGGGAATAAAAATGTCAAAGCTAATTTAAAAAAAGGTGATAAGGTATTCTGTAGACCTGTAACAAAATGGGGAGGTCCCGATTCCAAATGGAGACCTGAGTGACATTTTGGGGTTCCCAACCTTGAGGTGACGATGGCTGTCTTGGAGCTTCAGCCAAGTTATAACAGCTGAGCAGCCTCTGTAAGAGGTCTCCACTTTCACAGACTGCTAACTCCATTCTCATTGAGAGGTCCCCATGTTTTTCAAGCTTTGAAATGGAACGTCATGTACTTTTGAACACAAAATAAAGCCACTGCTGTTGGTATAATGAGTCTGAGACAGCTGTTTAGGCCTACCTTGGGTCTGCTTTATCTTTTACATTTAACCTTTTTTTTCTAATCAACCCTGTTCAGAGATGTAATTACACACCTCTTTTGCAGGTGGGAGGGACACTACCACTGTGCCACAAGAGGGCTCAGTCTGGGTCTGCTTTATAAAGGGTTCAGGTGATGACTTCCCGTGGGCAGGCCATTGCCTTATATGAAGGGAACTCATACTCAACAAGCTCCACAGAGAGATTATTGAGTGATTTCCCCATGGGCTTTGTAGGGGTTATTAAAGGTGAGAGAACATTGGAGAAGCACTGCTACATGCAGATAGGTAACAAAAGGAAGCTTAAGATGAGACTACTCACAGGGGAAAGTCGTATAAAATAAATGAAAAAAGTCACCATAGTCCCAAACTATCATTAGAAAGAGATGACTGGTGGTGGTGCCTCAGGCAATGGTGAAGTTAAGAAGGAGCCTTCATGGTAACCTCACTAGTTTGGAAATTGAACACACACTGTCAGCCTTACTCTGCATCAGAAAACCAGCCATTCAGGCAACAGAGCTAACTGAGCCCCAATGAGAGGTGGATCCTCACAATGATGCGACAGAAATGATGGGAATAGAGAAGATACCCTGACCTTGAACTTCACTGTATATCTAATGCAGAAAGAATAGAACTGGTGAAACAAATGTAAAGGGGTATAACAGCAGTTTACAAAGAATTCAAGGAGATGTTAGATAAACCAATCGACTCTAAGGATGCTAAGATCCTTAAGATCCTAAGACCTGCTTTGTAGATACTTAAAGGGAGAAAGTATCAAGAGTCATTAGTATTAACAAAAAATAATTCATTTGAAAAGGAAAAATGACTGGCAAACAATAAATTTAATTTCTATCTTCAAAATGCCTGTGGATGTTCAATGACTGACAGGTATTTTAATCCATACTTCAAACGGAGAAAGGAAACAGCAAAAATTAGTATTGATGAGTAGCTCAGAATTGCAGCAGGAAAATGGTACAATTATTTTCCTGATAAATAACACCATTGGGAAACAACTCACATTTGTTTAAAAGAAATAGCAAAAAGCATACAGTAGATTCTTCACTGTTAAGCCAGATATTTAGACATGACCTAATGAAGAAGTAACTGGTCTGGTGACTAATTGTACTCAATTGCATTCAGTTGCAATAATATTATACATTGGATCAATGTTGGTTCTTCCCAATCATCTCCCATTGACCACTGTCATCAGATCAACACCAGTCTGTATTTTCCGAACCACATATGCACTTGCATTTTGGACTCTGTTCATTTGCACTCACAATCCTTGTGTCAACAAAACGTGAGCTTACAGTTTGTATTATTGAATGAGTGAGTTTAATTCTTAAGATAATTCACTCACTTACTTTAAATGTGAGTCTTGAAGTTTATACAAACTAACTCGAAGGGATGTGTTTGTGTTTGAATGTGTTACTACTATTAACTATTAGCCCAAAAGTCTTTTAGCTTCCCCTACCAATTTTCCACAGCAATTATTGTAATATAACAGAGATTGTTCATTGTACAGAACTCTAAATAATAGCAATGTTCCCAGGAAAGTTTAACTGTATGCCTGATATTTTGAAAAATTAAGGTATTACGTGAAATATTTTTCCATTAGTTAATTCACTTCAGAGGGTGTTTTTTTCTGGCTGAAAACAATGTAGGGACTTGAAGGCTTTACTATCCCCAAATGAAAATAAGATAAATGAAGAAATGTAGTGTGGAACATTTTAACTTAATTTTTTATTTTTCTATTTTTGTACCTAAGATTTTGTATCTAGGTATCTAAGGTAGAGCCAGAAATGGTGACTTTGTAGACTTTTCACTGCTCTCCTGTACCCCTGTTCTTGAGTCCATGTGACAATAAAACATAAACCTAGAAAGAGACAGATTGAGGCTTAAATGGTTCATTAATTATCTGAACAAGGAGATTCCTGTTTTGCTATGAGTGGTGAAATTCTTGGATTGGTGGAAGACAAACTGAATCAAAATAATTTGCCAAAAATAGTTTTACATTCTTATGTTGAGTTGAATTTCTGCAATTAAATATTTGTAATGCAACTATTAAAATATTATTCCAAACCTTTACATGGAATTTTAAACCACATTTTTAATAAATATTCAGTGTACACATTTACAATAACTTTTTATCTGTCACAATCAAATATCATAGCTTTATTTTTGATACAAAACACGGAGAGAAACACAGCAGGGAAGACAACTCAAGCTTCAAATGTGAAATTTCTTTGCCAAGTAAAAACTTAACTCAGATGGACCTAACAATGTGTTTTTGGAAACATTGCAATTTAAGCTAATGTTTCTCAAATACTTAAGGTTGGAAACTGCATTAAGCTCAACTGAATCTGATACAGTCCTACTGGAGAATCAAGACGTTCAACTTAAGATCTCAATGGGGTCAAATGTGTCATCGCTTGTTACTGATTATTTTTCTTATTCATTCAACTGAGGTGGGTATCATCTACTGGGCTAGCATTTATTGTCCAGCCCTAGTTGCCCTTAAGAAGTTGGTGATGAGCTGTGTCTTTGAACCATGGCTGTCTATTTACCATTAGGATGGGAGTTCCAGGATTTTGACCCATGACGCAGAAGAAATGACACTTTGCTGACGTTAGGATAGTGTGTGCCTTGGAGGAGAAATTGCAGGAGTTCCTATGTATCTGCTGCCCTTGTCCTTCTTGATGATTGTGGACATGGATTTGTGCAGTGCATCTTGTAGATGGTAAATACTGCTGCTACTGAATGCCAGTGGTGGAGGGAGTGAGGGTTTGTGGCTGTGATGCCAATCAAGTGGCTGCCTTATCCTGGATGGTGTCAGCTTCTTGAGTGTTGTTGGAGATGCACTGATCCAGACAAGTAATGTTGTAACTAGCCAGTAAAACATCCACCTATATCTATCATACAAAAAAAAACAACCTTTTGATAAGACAAGTGCCTGTTCTTGTTAAGACATACTAGTGGTTCATCCTCTGTTCAAACAACAAGGTGATTGGTTATGGGTCTTTTGCAAAAATACCTCAAGCAAAGAGGTTAAGCGGTGACCTTATAGGTTTATAAAACAATGAAGGGTATAAATAGAGTACATGCTAGTTCTTCTTCCCAACGTTGAGAGATTTCAAGACTGAGGGGAGCATTTTCAAGTTGAGAGAAGAGACATTTAAAAAAGACATGAGGGACAACTTTTTTACACAGACGATTGTTCGCATGCAGAATGAACTTAGAGTCATAGAGTCATAGAGCTGTACAACATAGAAATTGGACCCTTCAGTCCAACTCATTCATGTTGACCAGATATACTAAAGTGTTCTAGTCCCATTTGCCAGTATTTGGCCCATATTCCTCCAAACCCTTCCTATTCATATACCCATCCAGATGCGTCTTAAATGTTGTAATTGTACCAGCCTCCATCACTTCCTCTGGCAACACATTCCATACATTCACCACCCTCTGCATGAAAAAGATGCCCTTAGGTCCCTTTACAATCTTTCCCCTCTCACCCTAAACCGATACCCCCTAGTTCTGGATTCCCCCAACCCAGGGAAAAGACCTTGTCTATTTACCCTATCCTTGCACCTCATGATTTTATAAACTTTTATAAGGTCACCCCTCAACCTCTAATTCTCCAAGGAAAAAAGCCCCAGCCTATTCAGCTGTACCTATGGCTTAAACCCTTCAACCCTGGCAACAGCCTTATAAATCTTTTCTGAACCCTTTCAAGTTTCATAATATCCTTCCTATAGCAGACATGAAACCAGAGATCTCAGGGGATTGCAGGGCTGGAAGAGTCTATGGAAATAGGAATTGGGAAATTTGAGCTTTAGCATGGCAGTTTTAAGTTTGTGATATTGCTGGACCATGAATCAATGTAGGTCATCAGCACAGTGGTGTTGGCTAAGTGAGATATGTAATAACATCTCAGTTTATTAAAGAAATTGCATTTGTGGAAGGACTTCAATTTTAACATAAAACAACTTTAAATGTCTTTGAAATAGAGGTCTGAACAAGAAATAATAAAATCAAAAGTCATTTTAGAAAGCACAATAAATCACCAGAAATATTGACTTTATGTCTACTTCACCAAAGATACCGGGTACAGATTTTGCTCTATTCAGAACTACACAGAAAACTCGTGTGGGCTGGTCTTTGAATGGGAAAGGAACTGTATGAATAAGTTAATTGCAGCTTCTGCAGATGTAACACCGGATGTAAATTTGTGAAAATAATGGACCACAAACCCCTGCTAGGTCTACTTGAAGAGTATAAGGCAGTGCTGCCCATAGCTTCAGGCCAAGTTCAGCAGTGGGCTCGAAGTGTGTATAAGTACAAGTTGGAATGCCATCTGGAAGGACAAGTAAATACACCATTGGAAGATTCTGTAACAGTTTTAAATTTTCTGGGCACACTTCTAGTCATAGCTAATAATATTAGACTGTGGGCACAAAAAGATCTGGTTCTTGCTAAAATGCAATTATTATTGGTGATGCTGTGGTTCTGTTCGCCGAGCTGGAAGTTTTTGTTGCAAACGTTTCGTCCCCTGTCTAGGTGACATCCTCAGTGCTTGGGAGCCTCCTGTGAAGCGCTTCTGTGGTGTTTCCTCCGGCATTTATAGTGGCCTGTCCCTGCCACTTCCGGGAAGACAACAGAACGAGGACATGCCGCAACCCAAAGGACTGGCCACACTACCATATATCAAGAACATCTCTGAAATGACAGTCAGACTACTGCGACCACTAGGACTTATAACAGCACACAAACCAACAGCCACCCTCAGACAACAACTCACCAGAACGAAGGACCCGATACCCAGCATGAGCAAAACTAATGTAGTGTACAAAATCCCATGCAAGGACTGCACAAAATACTATATAGGACAAACAGGAAGACAGCTAACGATCCGCATCCACGAACATCAACTAGCCACGAAACGCTACGACCAGCTATCCTTAGTAGCCACACACGCAGACGACAAGCAACATGAATTTGACTGGGACAACACTACCATTATAGGGCAAGCCAAACAAAGAACAGCCAGGGAATTCCTAGAAGCATGGCACTCATCCACAAACTCCATCAACAAACACATCGACCTGGACCCAATATACCGGCCACTACTGCGGACAGCTGAAACTGACAACCGGAAGCGGCAGGGACAGGCCACTATAAATACCGGAGGAAATACCACAGAAGCGCTTCATAGGAGGCTCCCAAGCACTGAGGATGTCACCTAGACAGGGGATGAAACGTTTGCAACAAAAACTTCCAGCTCGGCGAACAGAACCACAGCAACAAGCACCCGAGCTACAAATCTTCTCACTAACTTTGAATTATTGGTGATAGAGGAAACCAAAGGGCCATCACGACCGGAACAAAAATCTTTTTGGATCTGGAGAGACCAGATTGCAGTCAAGGATGGCATATTATTATGGGGAGCAAGAGTGATTGTCCCAAGCAAAGGTTGCCACCAGATACTGGCTGAACTCCACTAGGGCCATCAAGGGCTTTCCAAAATGAAGATATTGGCAAGATGTTATGTCTCGTGGCCATGATTGGATGCAGACATAGCCATGTTGGTGAGACAGTGCCCAGAACGCCAACAAGGACAAAAATTACCATGAGCAGCTCCCCACCACCCCGAATTCATGTGAATGCCTGGGTAAACTCTGGACTCTGTTTTATGTTGACTGTGCAAGTCCTTTCATGGGCTCAACGTTCTTGCTTATTGTGGATACCCACTCAAAGTGGCTGGACATGCACAGAGTTCATTCATCAAATATGGGGATGACAATAGAAAAAAACTGCACACATCTTTTGCAATATACAGACTCCGGGAAGGTTTGGTCACAGATAACAGGCCATTGTTTACCAGCAGAGAATTTGTGTATTTCCAAACGTCGAATGGTATCCATCATATAACAACTGCTCCATACCATCCATTGTCCAATGGTCTGGCAGAAAGCGCAGTCCAAACACTGAAGGCAGACTTAAAGAAGCAGCCTATACGTTTAATAGATTCCACCTGTCCCTGTTCCTATATGGCTGTAGGACCACTCCTCATACAACTACAGGAATTGCTCCAACAGAGTTACTAATGAGAAGAAGGGCCTCCATCAGGTTAAATCTGATCTTCCCAGACCTGGGAAAGGGGGAAGAGTGAAAAGTCATCAGGGACACCAATGCCAGACACAAGATTCAGCTAAGCGAGGCAGACAGTTCACTTCTGGGGATGAAGTTTGGTGTAGGGAATGGCCCTGCATGGGAGAGAGGCATGGTCGATGCAATGTCAGGTCCTGTGATGCATAAAGATCAGGGAGGAGCAACTGTCCTGAACAAACACACAGACCATATGAAAGCTGCAAACTCGCAAATGATGCGGAAGCAAAACGTGCCTGGCTCCTCGCCAACCTTTACAACTGTTCTGGAATTAGTGGGTTCTCCCTGTCCATCAAGAGTTGAAGATATCTCGGAATCTGAAATGGACACCAGGTTGTCTTTGCCTTGAAGCCTTTGCCACCTGAAGAAGAGAATGAGTTTCTTCCGAGATGCTCCATGCGCAAAAGGCAAGCTCTGGTCCATTATATGCCACCCATATCACAGGCAGAGTTAAAGGAACCTGATGCCCAATGCTAAAATTCCCCAGGAGGAGCTACAAAATGATGAATGGGCTGATGTCCTCAGACTCAGAAGGGAGGGATGCGATTGTAACAAGGTCAGCCAGGTTGATATTATAGAATATGAGTTCCCTGATTGGGGCTGTTAACCTTACCCAATCAGGGATCCCTGGCTGACAAGTATAAACAGGAGTGTCAGAGGTTCTGTTCACTCTGAGAGCTGGCTCTGAGGGGATTGGATCCACAGGGACTCTGTATGTGTAAATTACAGGATGATTTGGTGATGGGATACTGACCTGTGTGGAGTTATTTCAAATATAAAAGAGTGTAAGGGTTTACTTTTAGATACGTGAAAGCTAATGACACTAAGATGAATGGCAGAGCAAAGTGTACAGAGGACTGAAACTTTGCAGAGAAAGATAGATATTTTAAGTGAGTGGGCAAAGGTTTGGCAGATGGAACGTTAATAGATGTGAAGTCATCCATTTTGGCAGGAGTAACAGTAAAAGGATTCATATTTGAATGGTAAAAAGTTGCAGCATGCTGCTATGCAGAGGGACCTGGGTGATTGAATCTCAGAGGGTTGGTCTGCAGGAACAACAAGTAATTAGGAAGGCAAATGGAATTTTGTCCTTTGTTGCTTAAGAGAGTGAGTTTAAAAGCAGGGAGGTTATGTTGCAGATGTACAAGGTGCTGGCGAGGCCACACCTGGAGTACTAGGTTGATTCTGGATTTGAGAGGGTTGGCTTATGAGGAGAGACTTAGTGGACTGGGATTATATTCATTGGAATTTAGAAGAATGAGGGGGAATCTTATAGAAACATATAAAATTATGAAGGGAATAGATAGGATAGAAGTAGAGAGGATGTTTCCACTGGCAGGTGAAACCAGGACAAGAGGGTATAGCCTCAAAATTAGGATTGAATTGAGAGGGTTGTGAATCTATGGAATTCCTTGCCCAGAGAAGTAGTTGACTTCAGTAGACATTTTTAAAGCTAAGGTAGATGTTTTTTGAACAATAAAGGAATTAAAGGATATGGTGAGAGCGCGGGTAAGTGGACCTCAATCCATGAAAAGATCAGCCATGATCTTACTGAATGTGGAGCAGGCTCAAAGAGGCAGATGGCCAACTCCTGCTCCTAGTTCTTACATTCTTATATCCTTATGATCTAAGACAGAGGTAGAGTGAATATTAGACCACTGGAAAATGAGGCTGGAGAAGTACTAATGGGGAACAAAGAAATAGTGGAGGAACTGAAAACATACTTTGCATCAGTTTTCACAGTGGAAGAGACCAGCGACAGACCAGAAGTTCAACACAGTCAGGGGACAAGGTGAGTATATCGTGAAGGAGAAGGCACTGGAGAAGCTGAAAGGTCTGAAGTTAGATAAATCACCAGATCAAATGGACTACATCCCAGAGTTCTGAAGGAGATAGAGGAGGAGATTGTGGAGGGATGAATGGTGATCTTTCAGGAATCACTGTAGTCAGGGAGAGTCTCAGAGGACTGGAAAATGGCTCATGTATTACCCAGGTTTAAGAAGGGAGGGGGGCAAAAGACAAAAAAACTCTAGGCTATTTAGCCTACCGTTTATTTTGGTAAGATTTTACAGTTTGTTATTAAGGATGACATTTGTACTTGGTAAAATAGGGTTGGTTTAGAATGGCTTTGTCAAGGGAAGATCATGCCTAACAAATCAGTTACAATTCTTTGTGGAGGTAATGAGCAAGTTAGACAAAGGGCAGCCAATAGACATGGTTAATTTGGATTTCCAGAAGGCCTTTGACAAGTGCCGCTCAGGAGGCTGCTAAATAAGATAAGATAAGAGCCTATGGTATGCAGGACAAGATACTGTCATGGATAGATGATTGGCTGACTGACAGAAGGCAGAGGGTGGACATAAAAGGGTCCTTTTCAGGATGGCAGCCAGTGAGGAGTAGAGATCCACAGGGATCCATGTTGGAACAAATACTGTTGCAAAATTTGCAGATGACACAAAGACAGTTAGAGGGACAGGTAGAGTTGAAGACAGGGGAGACTGTAGAAGAAGTTGGATGGGCTAGGAGAGGGGGCAAAGAAGTGGCAGATGGAACACAATGTGGGAAAGTATGAAGTTATGCACTTTGGTTGGAAGAATAGAGGTATAGACTATTTTCTGAATGGATTAAGGCTTTGGAAATCTGAAGCAGAAAGGGACTTAGTCCTAGTTCAGGATTCTTGGTTCAGTTGGCTGTGAGGAAGACAAATTCAATGCTTACATTCAGTTTGAAAAGGCTGGGATAAAAGAGTAGAGATGTACTGTACAAAACTCTGATTAGATTACATTTGTAATATTATGAGCAGTTTTTAGCCCTGTATCCAAGGAAGGATATGTTGGTGTTAGACGAGTCAAGAAGAAATCTACAAGAATGATCCTGGGGATGATGGGCTTGTCACATAAGGAGCAGCTGAATCTGCATTTAATGCAGTTTAGAAGGATGGGGGTGGGGGGGTGGGGGGTGGGGAATCTCACTGAAACTTATAGAAAACTGAGAGGCCTGGATAGAACAGATCTGAGAAGATATTTCCATAAGTAGGAGAGATTAAGACCCAAGGGCATAGCATCAGGGTGAAAGGATGACCCTTTAGAACTGAGATGAGGAGGAATCAATGAAACTCATTGCCACAGAGTGCTATGGATGCCAAATCATTGAGTGTATATAAGATAGCGATAGATAGGCTCTTGGTTAGTAAGGAATCAAAGGTTACTGGGAGAAGTAGGATAATGGGGATAAGAAACACATCAGCCATGATAAAATGGCAGAGCAGTCTCAATGGGTTCAATCACCTAACTCTGCTCCTATATCTAATGGTCTTATGGTCTAAGGTGGTTGTAGATGCTGGACATTAATTATTTCAGCATAATTTCCAGGGTTAAACCACCTTCAGCTGCTTCATCAATGATCTTCTCGCCATCATAACTTCAAAGGTGGGAATGGTCACAGATGATCAGTGCCATTCTCGACTACTGAGATACTGAAACCTTCCATTCTGTATACAGGAAGACCTTTGCAATATTCAAGCTTTGGCTGATTAGCGATAAATAACACTTATGCCAGGCAGTGACGACTATGAGACAATGTAACCAGATCCCCTCGCTATTCTTGGGCATTGCCATCATTGAATCCTCCACGATCAACATTCTGGGGGTTACCATTGACCAGAAACAGAACTGGACTAGCCATATAAATACCATGGCCACAAGAACAAGTTAGGGGATAGGAATTCTGCAGTGACTAACTGTTTCCCCAGAGCCTGTCCAACATTGCCAAGGGACAAGTCAGGAGCACGATGGAATACTCTCCGCTAATGTGAATCTGTGCAGCTCGAACAGCATTTGAAAGCACCATTCAGGAAAAAGAGCAGAGGTGTACTGCTGAGGCTGATGTTAATTGTGATTATTGCTATCATGGGCAGATGAAGTCTTCACAGATGAAGCTGGCCAAAAAAGTAGTTGATTAGGTTGTCTATTTTCTTTCATTTCCTCCTCATCCTCTCCAGGCCTCCCGCTTCTTAGCTGCTTGTTGTACAATCAATACCAAGTTCTGACTCTTTACCACGAAGAGGCATGATGTCTCAATGGCTAGCAGTGCTGCCTCACAGTGCCAGGGACCTGAGCTCGATTCCACCCTCAGGCACCTTTGTACATTCTCTCTGTGTGAGTTTGTACATTCTCCCTGTGTCTGCGTCGGTCTCCTCCGGTGCTGTGGTTTCCTCCCACAGTTCAAAGATATGCAGGTTAGGTGGATTGCTCATGATAAATTGTCTGTAGTGTGCAGGCTAGGTGGATTAACCACGGGAAATGTAGGGTTACAGGGAAACAGTCGGGGGTGGAACTGGGTGGGAATCTTTTAGAGGTGTTAGTGTGGACTCAATGGGATGAATGGCCTGTTTCCATGTTGTAGGGATTCATTAAGAGATTGTAAAGAGCATAATGTAGATGACTACAAATCTTGACATTGTTATGTTGTGCATAGCTGGGCTCTTTGAGATCATTTGAAGTAATAGACATGCTATTTCATGACACCAAATGGTCTGCTTTGTCAGAAACCATAAGGCAACATAGTTGACATTGTATGCTTTCTTCCCTAAAGCTTATTGGTTGTGACCCAGTGATCAGCCCTGTCGACAATGAGTGGGCAGTCCTTTTCACCCAGTAGCCATACTTTATTTTGCAACTGACACATTAAACCTTTGCAGAAAGTAGGCTTTATGTTTACTTCCAGGTGACCAGACAAGGACCTGCCTGATTCTCTTCTTATAGTCAGACACCTTTGCAGGAGTGAAATTGTTCAGCATCAATATAGGGTATAATTAGCATATGCCATTTATAACCCAATTCCTGTGCAGTTAGTGCCATTCTGTAGAATAGGGAAACCTGCGATCTTAGAGCAGTAAAGTGAAATGCAGTTAGCTCTCAATTAATGGAAAACCTCAGTAACTTCTCATAAACAACAGTGGATGGCAAAATATGAAATGTTGCAAATATCTCCAGGTCAAGTTCAGAGGTAACTAGCTGCATAAAAACTCAATGCTGTGACCTTTATCATACTACCATCCATGCATGGCTCTGAGTTGTGGTTTCTGATTTCTAAAGTGCAAATGATTGATACATTCTTCCTCATTGAGGTTTGGGTAGGAGCATTGGTGCCTAATTACCATGGACACATGTGGATTGCTGCTGAGAGCTGTTCTCACCCCACTTTCTCCTTTCTCTTCCAGCAGCTTGTCCTGTTCTGCATGACATCTATTGACTCTCCAGGTAATCGTGTACTTCAATGCAATCGTATCTGAGTGAGTGCAGAAATCTTGAAGTCAGCAAAAGATCCTTCACCCCTTGTCACATCGCACACTTCCAACTTGAAACAACTGCTGAAGGCAATAGTTATAGATACAATTGGAGAAACAGGGTAACAGAAAACCATTAGCAAACTAACCCATTAGCAGTTGATGATTTCTTTAAATCGCACTGCAGGAGTCCTTCCTACTGTTGACACAAATTCATCTGTGCAAGATTTAAAAAAAAATTATAGCATTGATCACTGAAATGTTTGCATCAGTCAAATCAGCACTTGACTTGATCTGTTTCCTCTGCATATTGCTGGAAGCTATTTACTGTACGCATACTAATACCCACATCAATATGACACCTAATATTATTTGCGCAAAGATGACCATACACACAAAGGTTGCCATTTATTTGGAGGTTTACAGGTAGTCATGGGACCGAAACGTCAGGCAGAAAGAATCCCTAATTATCTCCATCATTCAGGAGCCTTCAGTGTCACATCAGATTGTAAGTGCTTCATGTATGAGTGTCAACAGAACACTCGCCCAAAGGAAGCATCATGTCTCAACTCATTTGGGTTAACAGCAAAAGGAATCTTAATCAAAGTTGTCACTGGAAGGAACAAAACCACAAGAAATCCATAATCTCAGATGGTTCAATGGAATAAAAGACAATCACAATCAATGAGTTACTTACCAGAGGCCAGCACAAATATTAAAAAGATTAATGTTGTCATGCTGACATTGTATTTTTGTTTTCCCACTTTTTTTTTATCACAAAGCATTTAATTATAATTTAAATAGTGGCAAAGCTACTTTTTCATGTCATGATGGATGACTGTTTCTAAGTGGATTCATAAAGTAACTAAGTGGATTATTCATTTGGCCAGTTAGATTGTTACATCATAGAAGACAGACAGAACAATTATTGTCAATGAGGTTGACAAAACATGATTGACAGATCCATTAGCCAATCAGGATGGCCTACCCTAGCTTAAACCTATCTGTCTTTCTCAAGTCAATCATCACCAATGTTGCAAATACATTGATGAAGCAAGGATGTATCCTCATGTGGGGCTATATAAATTGAGAGATAATAGTTATAGGATAAGGAAGTAGCAGATTTAAAACAGAGATGAGGAGAAATTACTTCCCTCAAAGTGTCATGAATCTGTGGAATTCACTACCCCAGACTGCAATGGTTGCCGAACCATTAAGTAAACTTGATGAGGTAGACAGATGTTTCATTTGTAATGGGTTGAAGGTTTATGTAAAATAGGCAGCAAAGGGGAGCAGACATAAATGTGAGATGAGCCATGATTGTATTAACTGGTGGAGCAGACTTGAGGGGCTGAATTGCCCACTCCTGTTCCTGGTTCTTCTGTTCTTATGCTCTAGTTGTTCTTTATTACCAATCTTACAACTGTAACATATGTGGAACTCACAAACACATGGGACAGATTTGTATGTTGGTAAATCTCCCTCCCTTTCATTAAAATGTTGCCATGAAAGCCATCCTTGTACTGTCAATCTGCCCAAAACCAGTTAATGATCGAAGGAATGTTAATAGGCTACAGGTGAACTGTGGCATTTTGACCAATCAGGTTGGAGCTCCTTAGTCCTAGCAGTGCCACCGGGAGAGGTCACCATTAATGGGACTATATCAGTGCCAAACAGGAGCTGGCTGATAGATAAGTTGAGATTGTTTTCAGGAGAACAAGGAAGGAAGGCCCTGTATGTTATGGAGACCAAAGATGTGGACAGTGGGGTTACCAAGATGGGGATAGGTGTGATGAGAGAGTTGCAGAGGTGGTGATGTTAGAGGTAAACAACAGTTGATAGTCTGATTGGAACCATGAATAGTCTAAACTGGCAGGGGGACCATAAAGCAGGTTAGACAGTCAGCAACTAGAATAAAACAAAGAACTGTGGATGCTGAATATCTGAAACAAAGACAGAAATTGCTGGAGAAACTCACCAGTTCTGGCAGCATCTATGGAGAGAGAAAGCAGAGTTACTGTTTCAGGTCCAGGGACCCTTCTTCAGAACGTATTGCAGCTGGGAAATGTATATTTGCTGTAAAAAGGGGTGGGGAAAGAGTATATGATTGGTGGAGATGAAGCCCAGAGACAGAGCACAGTAGTTGGATAATGGTGAGCTAGGGAAAAGTGAAGCTGCTAATGGGGACCACGAGTAGAGGTAAATCGGGTAGCTGTGATGAAAGCAGCCTATGTGATGACAAGACGTGGTGTGTGGGGTTTGAGGTAAGAACATGGGAGAAGATACTCGAGTCCCACATTATTGAACCTGATATTAAGGCCAGAAGGCTGCAGGATCCATAAGTAGAAAATGAGATGCTGTTCTTCCAGCTAACGTTGAGCTTCGCTGGAGCACTATGTAGCAAGCCCGAGACAGAGATGGTGGCCAGAAACATGATGGTGTGCTAAAGTGGCAGGCAACTGGCAGCTCTACCTTCTTCCATGTCTCCCCCAACCCCACCCGCACACCCCAGGCCTTGCATTCCCATGAGTCTTTCTAAGTTACTAATGGCCCCCATTAGCAGCTTTTCTTTCTTTCCAACCATCCATTTATCCATTCCTTTCTCTATCCAACTTCTATTCACCGTCTGTGGACTCCATTTCCACATGTTGTTTAGTCCTTTCTTCAAGCACACCCCCTCCACCCATTCCCACCACCCACTCCCACTCTCTTCAGCAATTATACTGTGATGATGCTGCGCCTTTAATAAGGTTATGCTGCCCTTGGTTCCTTTTTTCAGAGAAGTTGTAAAAGCAGCAGTTCTGAAAGGTCTGGTTTGGATGGGTTTTAGTGCCAGTTTGATTATAGCTAACAGATACTGCCCCGGGAAAAGGCTATCAAGTTTAAAAAAAAACACTTGTTCAATGAAAGGGGAGTGACCAGTTCTCCCAGCTCAGCTTTTTTTATGATTTAAGTTGGTTTTGGCAATCAGGCTGTTCACTGAAAACAAGCAGTCAGTTTGAGGCCGCTGGTCCAAGAAACAGCTACATACAAGAAGGTATGTAGCTCAGTGTCTCTGCCATTTCCTTCTCTCTCTCTCTCTCTCCTGTATGACCC
This sequence comes from Chiloscyllium plagiosum, assembly GCF_037043375.1. Classification (NCBI taxonomy): domain Eukaryota; kingdom Metazoa; phylum Chordata; class Chondrichthyes; order Orectolobiformes; family Hemiscylliidae; genus Chiloscyllium; species Chiloscyllium plagiosum. The sequence continues at coordinate 36,157,828 of NW_028270159.1, read as the reverse complement.
TGTGTTTGAGTTTACTTTTTTTTGCCAAGGGGTGTTTATGCGGATTGTTGCAGGAATTTTGAAACCACATCATTAAGTTGGGATAATCTGTTGGGTTTTCAGATAGGTTTAATTATTCAGCATTCTGTTCTCTTCTGTTTGTGTTTCATTTAGTAATCTTGTAAATAAATGTTTTATTTAAAACTAAGTGGTTTGACGAGCTACATCTCTCCTGGATATATCCACCTTATGCCTGCTTAAAATAACTAGCAAAATTAGGGTGTGGGCGAGTTTCTTGAAATGTTTAGAGGGGGTCTGCTGATACAATTTGAATATGCACTGCACAGAACTCCCAGGAAGCTATCACTGAGAAAGGATGTCCAATGTCCAAAAGTTCAACAGGCGTTCAAAGGAAATTGGTTGGCTTAGAGATCTAGAATGTTGCAAAATAAAAGTGTTTATTACACTTGGGGCAGCATTTTCCATGAGATTAAAGGTTCTCCAAATTTTACAGTGAGCAATTGCTAATGTCAGCAGGAAATACATCCTCAGTGTAGGAAACCCAATAGATAAATGATCCTCCAATTTAGGGAGACCAACAGACCTCACACTGATGAGATCAAATAGCATGGAAACAGACCCTTTGGTCCAACTCATCCATGCTGACCAGATATCCTAAATTACCCTAGTCCCATTTGCCAGTACTTGGTCCATATCCCTCTAAAACCTTCTTATTCATATATGCATCCAGACATCTTTTAAATGTTGTTATTGCATCAGTCACTACTACTCTCTCTGACAGCTCATTCCATACACACACCCAAGTTGTCCTTTGGGTCCCTTTTAAGTCTTTCCACTCCCACCTTAAACCTATGCCCTCTAGTTCTGAACTCCCCCAACCCATGGAAAAGTCCTTGTCTATTTACCCTATTCATGCCCCTCATGATTGTATAAACGTCTATAAGGTCGCCCCTCAGCTTCCAAAGCTCCAGGGAAAACAGCGCTAGCCTATTTGACCTCTCCCTATACCTCAAATCCTCCAACTCTGGCAACATCTTTGTCAATCTTTTCTGAACCCTTTCAAGTTTCACAACATCCTTTTGATAGGAAGGAGAGCAGAATTGTGCACAATATTCCAAAAGTGGCCTAATCAACATCCTGTACAGCTGCAATATGACCACTCAACTCCTATATTAATTGCTCTGAACAATAAAGGAAAGCAGGCCAAATCCCTATATTAAAACAGGTATTGCATCTCAAAAATATATAATTTTGTGCATGTCACTTTGTGATGTGCGTTGGTTGTAGAAGATGCTATATCAATGCAAAATATTTTTTTTTTTAACAATTGTCTTTCTATTTGAAATTCATCCATAGATACAGTGGCGATGTTATAATGGGGTAACCTCACTGCACCAGTCATTTCGAAGCCCAGGCTAATGTTCTAAGTTATTGGTTTAAAGCCCTCCCCAGCAGCTAGTAAAATTTAAATGCACTATCATAATAAAAGTCAGGAACTGAAATTTAGTCTCAGTAATAGTGACCATACTACTATCAAGAATTGTATAAAAAGCCCACACGAGGTTTGTTAATATTCATTTGGAAAGGAACTCTGCTCTCCTTACATTATCCAGCCTACATGTGACTCCAGACCCACAACAATATTGTTTACGATACAATACACAATACAGCATAAGAACAGACTGTCCAGCCCACCAAACCGGCACTGATTCCTACTCTTTATTTAGATTTGCTAGTTAGCTCCTATACACTGCTTCTATCCCTCTGGTCATTTCCTGTTCATGTGTCTATCAAGATATGGCATAAACGTTGCTACCATGCCTGCTTTCAATAGCTCCACTGGCAGTGCATTCCAGGCACCCATGCTCTGTGTGAAAAACTTTCTATGGACCTCTCTCCTAAACTTGCCCCCTCTCACCTTGAAACTTTGTCCTCTTGTCGTTGACATTTTTACTTTGAGTAAAGTCTCTGACTATCCACCCTATCTATGCCTTTCATAACTTTGTAGACCTCTACCAGGTCACCTCTCAGCCTTCGTTTTCCAATGAAAACAATCTGAATTTATCCAATCTCTCCTCATAACTAAAATCCTTCAGACCAGGCAACAACCTAGTCAACCTTCTCTGCATCCTTTGCAAAGCATCCAGAACCAGCAACCAGAACTGCATGCAATATTCCAAATGTGGTCTAATTAAAGTTTTATACTGCTGTAATGTAACTTGTCAACTTTAATATTCAGTGCCCTGGCCTAAGAAGGCAAGTGTATTGTATGCTTTCTTGACCAGCTTACCCACCTGTTTACCACTTTCCGGGATCTGTGGACCTGTATACCCTGATTCCTCTGTGTGTCAATGTTCCTAAATGTTTTGTCATTTGTTGTATAATTCATACCAGAATTTGATCTTTTAAAATACACCATCTTGCATTTGTCTGGATTAAAGCCATCTGCCATTCCCTCTTCCCAAATCGGAAATCTGGCTATATCCTGCTGTATCCTTTGAAATCTTCTGCATGATATGCAACTCTGCCAATTTTGGTGTCACCTGTAAACTTACTAATCAGTATATTTTCCTCCAGATCATTTATATACAATATACTACAAACAACAGAAGTACCAGCACTGATTCCTCTGGAACACCACTAGTTACTGATCTTCATTCCGAAAAGTACCCTTCCACCACTACTCTCTGTCTTCTATGACCAAGCTAATTCTGTATCCATCTCGCCAGCTTACCCCAGATCCCATGAAACTCTGCCTTTTGTACCAGCCTGCTGTGAAGTGCCTTGTCCAATGCCTTACTAACGTTCATGTAGACAACATCCACTGTCCTTCCACATCAATCATTCTTGTCACCTCCTCAAAACACTCAATCCAGTGGGTGAGACATGACCTTCCCCACACAACACCATGCTGCCTATCACGAACAAGTCCATTTGCTTTCAAATATGAATAAATCAGTAACTAATTCAACAGCTTTCCCAACACTGACATCAGGCTCACCAGCGTATAATTACTTGGATGACCTGATTCCCTTCTTCAACAAAAGAAGAATGCTGACTATTTGCCAGTCCACTGGAGCCTTGCCTGACACAAAAGAGGATGTAAAGATATCTGTTAAGGCCCCAGCTATTTCCTTCCTTTCTTCCCAAAGTATCCTGAGGTAGATCCCTTCTGGTCCTAGGGGTCTTGTCTACCTTAAGGCATTTCAAGGCATCCAACACTTTTGCCTTCATTATGTTGATTTGCCCAAGAGTATTCAGACACCTTTTCCAAACCTCAACATCCCTCACACCGCTCTCTTTGGTGAATCCTGACGTAAAGTACTCATTAAGGATCTCACCCATTTCCTCTGGCTCCACAAATAACCTCCCTCCTTTATCCTTGAGTGTACCTACTTTTTCCCAGCTCCCCTTTTAACCCTAATATATGTATAAAATGTCTTGGGATTCTCCTGCTGGCTGGGGATATTTCATAACCCATTTTAGCACTCATACCACCCCATTTAAGCTCCTTCTTAATTTCTCTACATTCTTCAAGGACTTTTTTTTTAGTAGTCTTGACCTGAGATATGCTTCATTTTTGTTTTCGACTGAGCTGATAATTGCCCCTGCCAACCAAGGTTTCTCAATCCTGCCATTCCTGTCTTTCACTTTCACAGGAACATGCCTGCCCTCCACACTAATCAATTGGTCTTGAAAAGAATCCCACTTGTCAGATGTGGATTCACCCTCAAATAGCCACTCCCAGTTTACATTCTCCAATTCTTGCCTTATTTGGTTATAACTTTGCTTCCTACCCCCACAATTTGTACCTTCGTCCAAGGCCAACTCTTGTCCTTATCCATAAGTATCCAAAACCTTACGGAATTATGGTTATGATTCCAAAATGCTCCCCCACTGCAATTTTGATCACTTGACCAGACTCACTTCTCAATGCCAGGTCCAGTATGGCACCAGTATGTTGACCCATCCACATATTGTACAAAAAACCCTCATGATTGCACCTAACAAATTCCTTCCTTCCAAATCCCCAGCATTAGGGGAGTCCCAGTCAATATGGGGGTATTTAAAATCACCACCACAACTGTGTTATTTTCACATTTTTCCAGAATCTGACTACATATCTCTTCCTCTAACTCCCACTGGCAGTTGGGAGGTCTGTAGTACAATCCCAGCATTGTGATTGTACCCTCCCTATTCCTGAGCTATACCCATAATGTCTCACTGCAAGATCCCTCCAGTGTGTCCTCCCTTAACACAGCTGGGATATGGTCCCTAACTAATAAAGCAACTCCCCTTCATCTTTTGCTTCCTCCTTCATTTTGTCTGAAACATCAATATCCTGGAAAGTTAAGCTGCCAATCCTGTCCCTCTTTTAACCATACCTCTGTGACAGCAACAACAGCAAGAGTTATAGGTGAGGGAAAGGCACTTATGATGCAATTAGGCAAGACTTAGGATACATAGGATAAGGAAGGAAACTGCAGGGGATGGACACAATTGAAATGTGGAGCTCATTCAAGGAACAGCTTTTGTGTTTCCTTGATAAGTATGTACCAGTCAGGCAGGAAGGAAGTTGTTGAGTGAGGGAACCGTGGTTTACTAAAGAAGTTGAATTTCTTGTCAAAAGGAAGAAGAAGGCTTGTGTAAAGATGAAGGCTCAGTTAGGGTGCTTGACAGTTCCATGTTAGTCAGGAAGGACCGAAACAGAAAGCTAAGAAGAGCTAGCAGGAGACATGAAAAGTCTTTGGCAGAGATGATCAAGGAATACCTAAAGCTTTCTATAGCTATGTCAGGAATAGAAGAATGACTAGAGGAAGATTAGGGCCAGTCAAGGACAGTAGCGGGAAGTTTGCGTAGAGTCCGAGGAGATAGAAAAGGCGCTAAATGAATATTTTTCATCAATATTCACACAGGAAAAAGACAGTGTTGTTGAGGAGAATACTGAGATTCAGGCTATTGACGTTCATAAGGAAGAGGTGTTAGCAATTCTGGAAAATGTGAAAATAGATACGTCACCCGTGCCAGATGGGATTTATCCTAGGGTTCTCTGGGAAGACTGCAAAGCCTATGGCTTTGATCTTTATACCTTCATTGTCTACAGGAATAGAGCCAGAAGACTGGAGGATATCAAATGTTGTCCCCTTGTTTGAAAAGGGAAATAGAGACAACTCTGGTAATTATAGACCAGTGATCCTTTCTTCAATTGTGGGTAAAGTATTGGAAAGGATTATAAGTAATAGGATTTTATATTTGCCTTAGTCTCAAGCTCTCCCCCAATCTCTATACTTACTGAGTTGCTGCTCTGGTTCACACCGAAGTACTGGCCGATTAACTGGCACTCTGAAATGAGCTAGCAGGCTGCTGAGTTTCAGGGCAGTTAGGGATGGGAAACCAATACTGACATTGTTAGCAATTCCCACATCCCATGAAAGAATTAAACACAAAAAAAAACTGTAGAAATGATTGTGCTGCATACATCACTGCTAGATTTCCTGCTTGTTTTCATTTTATGATTTAATTACATCCTGCTTTGAGAGACTTATAAAGTACTTTATTTGTTTTTATTGTGATCGTATTGATATTTTGATGGGATTGTCAATTTGTTTTTGACTTACTTCTCTTAGCCCTGTGATATACAAGTTCTTGACTCCCACACTACAATTTCCCTGCTCGTGGCCCCACTGCTAACATTTACTTAGCGTCTCACCCTTCCTATTAGTAAACACTTGGGCTCCAACATTCATAACCGCACAATCAGTCTGTCCCAGCCTGGCCTCTTGACTGGCATCCAGACCAAATTTACACTTCTCTGGGTCTCTTAATCCCAGGCATCAGGTTTAAACATGCCCATGATCCTCCCTCTCTGCCTTAACCCAAGTTTTCTCTCATGCTTTCAGACATACATCACTCCAAACCTAAGCCCATATTCACTGTGGTCTCCCAAATTCATACTCGTGAGTTGTGACCGTATTTCCTCTGGCTTCCTAACTCACATTAAAAATGTGGCCACAGAGGTGGGTTTTGGAAGACTCTAATAGGAGGAGAAGGACTCAGGCTTTAGAGAATTAATTGCAGAGTTATGAACCTATATCACTGAAGGCTCAGCAATAAATGGTAGGCAAAGAGTTTGTGGTTGGAGAAGGAGTGGAGTATACACAACAGCCCAAAAGTAGAAGGGTGGATGATTTGTGGGAAGAATTGCTGATTTGGAGGAAGTTACAGAAAGAGGGAAAGCTAAGGCTGTAAAAGTTTCTGAATATAATATTGAGAATGTTAAACTGCAGGTGCCAAGGCCTTGGGTGCCAATGGATGATGGGTGAGACATCTGAAATAGGACACTACTTTGGATGAATGAAAGATTATGGATCCTGGAGGGTCAAGGCCAACAATATTGCTTTTAAATTGTGCACATGTAATAATGCAGCAATCTGAAATTTACCGTTCACACAGAAGTCATTCTCTTTAAGTTTCCATGAGTGCATGGCCACTATTATCATTGTCCACTTCAAGGCTTTCAGATATCTTTAATTGCTGAATCATGCATAATTTATGCTACAACAAAAAAAAAAACCCAAATTACAAAGAAAGAAGGGATATTCTTGCATTCTTTGGGTAAATGTGGCAGTGTAGCTGACAGCTCTTTCAGCTCAGGGACTGAAATCTGAATTTGACCTTATCAGTTATGGTGAAGCTTTTGTCATTTATTGACTCTAAGGGTTCTACATCAGGTGAGTTTGAGATGATCTCAATGAATTGCTAACCAGCACCGTACAAAGCCCTGTCAAATTTAACTAAGTAAGCAACCATTCAAAAGTTCATTAATTGCTATCAAAAACAAAGACATTGCAATATGTTGTATGAGGAGAATTAGTTGACAGTGGCATCCAAAATGTAAAAATAGGTGACTTCTCATCTTACAATGCTTTTAACAATGAATTGAGTGAGTCTGAATGCCTAACTTTTTGAATTTGTTCATTGCATAGAAATAATGGTGCTGCCTAATTAAACCACCAGCCCACCCAGTCCATTAGAACCAACCCCCATTCTACACCTCTCATATCAGCTTCCACACAATCACCTGCCCCGCTGAATTCAACCAGACCCAACCTGATCACTCCACTTGCAACTCAACATGAGCTCCCAAGATCCATTCCGAACACTCTGCTGGGTCAAATTTTGTCCATCCACTCCAAATTACTATAAACACTCCATCACTTACCTTGCCAACGTGCAAACTGGCACCGTAGCCAGCAGTCATCCTACTAACATAGCACCCTAATTCATCTGTACCCTACCTCTGGCACCATATCCCCTCCCCAGCTTGCATTCAACCCAACTGGCACCCTACTCACCTGGCACACTATTCCTCTATCTATCTGGCACACTACTCTCCCAGTAGCCAAACATTTATCTTATGCATTTACTGTTTGACAGTAGCTGTCAAAGTGGCTGTCGGGACCTTTACATTTTAGAATGGGGCGACACGGTGGCGCAGCAGTTAGCACTGCTGCCTCACAGCACCAGGGATCCAGGTTCGATTCCAGCCTTGGGCAACTGTCTGTGTGGAGTTTGCACATTCTCCCCGTGTCTGTGTGGGTTTCCTCTGGCTGCTCCGGTTTCCTTCCACAGTCCAAAGATGTGCAGGTCAGGTGAATTGGCCAAATTGCCCATAATATTAGGTGCATTAGTCAGAGGAAAATGGGTCTGGGTGGGTCACTATTTGGAAGGTCGGTGTGGACCTGTTGGACCGAAGGGCCTGTTTCCTCGCTGTAGGGAATCTAATCTAATCTAATCAGAATACAGCAGCAGATAGTTGCAGAAGGGGATATGGTCTTCATTCCACTGTCAGTTCCGCACAGTGGAAGAACTGTTAGAATGGAAGTATGCTCCTGCATGTCTGAGGTAGCCCTGAGTAGATCTCCTCTCAGAAATGCACAGCTCTCCTCTTTCATAAAAATAAAAGGAATATCTGCGTGAGATTGCCACCTCTCAGTAAATGCAGCCAAATATTTCTTACTTTGAAAAGTGCAAAATTGAAGGCTGATGTCTATTGGAATTATTCTTAATGTTGCAGCTAAATACTAAGTAAATGTGCTAGTAAATAAAAATAAAAAGCCAAATATCAAAACCTAACATTTAGAGCCTTGTTCATTAGGTGTGTCATCTGAATGCAAGATTTCACACAAAGCTGGTGGAAATTTGGCAATTTCTCCAGAAAAGCTTGAGGGTGGCAGTAAATAGGAGAAAATGAGGACAGCAGATGCTGGGGAGTCAGAGTTGATAAAGGGTGGTGCTTTCAATTGAAATTTTCAAAATTAGGATTACTAGATATTTTTAGACAAGGATCTAAAAAGTTATGTAATTAAGATAGGTAGATGAAGTTAGGAAACAAACATGGAATAGATTAGAGAATTGACAAGACCACTGTTTGAACACTCCATACCTTGAATTGGTTTTTAGTTCATAGCATGATTGTGTTTTCAAAAGCTGGAAGTGTAGGGGAAGAAGAAAAGATTGAAAAAGTAGACAATCGATGTTTCAGGACAGAGCCCTTCATCAGGAATGAGGATGAAGAGCTCTGGCCCAAAATGTCGATTCTCCTGCTCCTTGGATGCTGCCTGACCTTCTGTGCTCTGCACGAAGGTGTATGCAGAGGAATATTATGTAGGGTGCCATATTTGGGCTTTAAAATGAATCATAGTGAGATGCTAATTTGTGTACTGACCACAGCATTGTCCGCAAAGAGTGAGAGAATCATCAAAGATTATGACAGAGAGTGGTCAGAGCTGAATGTTGAAAATGTTTGACATGTTTTTTTAAGGTCAAGTTGAAAAACAAATGAATGCTGTTTTGATAGCATTGTTGCTTGCAACTCCATAGAGGACGTTATACTATAACTTACATTAAGACTAACTAACACATTAAAATGATATCGATACCACATAAGCATGTTTATCGAATGTATTTTATGTTTACATAGTCTCTTAGAAAATAATGATATATCACTCTTACAGATTTATGAACAATACTACAATTATTCTGAAAAGTTTCAAAGATTTACAAAATTCTTTCAGATTTATGAACAATAACGCAATTATCCTTTTAAGACACATAGGTCTTCAGGAGTGGGTAAGTATACTTTCTGTTTTCTATAAGTTAGCTCCTGTCACGAATTATCTGAAATTGTAAAATGCAATTTTGGCACAGTGTTAAAACCATCAATGCAGGCAATGCTAATCTAACCTTTGAATGGTTAAAATCGCATCAGTTTAGTTGTTAATGCTTATTTTGTCTGCTGCTGAAGGAAAATATGAAGTAACTGAGAATAAACTGAGGGACAGGTATCACACAGCTACTGCACTTAGACTAATCAAATGCAATCTTTTCCACTGCTTTCATTTTGTCAACAAAGTAACTTAAAACTGTGCCTGCTGGCTTGAGAATTCTCAAAACCTGCAGAGTCAACAGAAGCTAAATCATGATGGAATGGGTCTGACGCCTCACACACAGTCCTTCATTCAGCCCAAATTGCTTTGAAATGGCTTCAAATTTAATCTTAAATGTTATACATCACATATGTTTTGAGGTGCATTTCTTAGTAATGAAGTTGTATCTGCATAGCAGAAATAGAATAAAAGTCGTCTCTTTGCTTAAGCCCGATAAACATATGTTTAGTTTGCACTGAGTCACACATTCATACACTGAGATGTGTGCGTAAAAGCCACAAGTAGAACAAACAAGGTTACAAATGATCTTACAGATTGATAAAGTATGTCTTTAACTTCATCACCTTTAATGCCTATATATTTCAAGTGCCAAGCTATTTCAGGATGCTGGGTAAAGTGATTACTAATGTGATTAAAGTGAGCAAATTATCTAGGGCAGAACAATTAAAGAGTCTTGTTGCTTTGTTTATTCCTTAATTCCATTTTTTTTCTTAATAAGCCAAGACAGTGGATTTTCTGAGTCAAATGAGAATCAAGCTGGATTGTTCAAACATCAATGGAACTGTGACTGTCGAGTCATGGAATAATACAGCCTAGGAGGAAGGGTTTTGCTTCACTGCGCATGCACCTGTCCACTAACCTGTCAGCTTTTCAATTGATTATCCAAGTCCCTTTTGAATGTCATTACTAAATGTACATCTTCCACCCCTTCAGGCAGTGTGGTCAGGTCTAAAAGTGATTCTCGGCATTTGGTTTCTGGTTATTTCCTGAGTAATTTTACTCTGTTACCAACCATTGGAAAAGGTTTTTCCTTATTTACTCAATCAACATCCTTCACGGTTTTGAACGTAGCTATTAAACTTTCCCTTCTCCTCCCTCAATCTAACAGAAACAACCTACAGTGTCTCCAAACTCAGCACATAACTGTAAATCCTGCATCCTTGGACCTGTTCTCGTAAATCTTTTCAGTAATGTCTTATAGGCCTTGACATTGTTCCTAAAGTGGGTGCATTCCTGAAGAAGGGCTTATGCCCGAAACGTCGATTCTCCTGTTCCTTGGATGCTGCCTGACCTGCTGCGCTTTTCCAGCAACACATTTTCAGCATTGTTCCTAAAGTGTAGTGCCTCTATCTGAGGCCTGCACATTTTTGTTTCATGCCAGGTTTTGTATTCGATGGCCCAGATGTTCATGTTTGCACCATATCAGAATGAAAGTGAAAGCTTTAAAACTGACAGGTTGGACCTGATTCTACGATTTCGGGCCACATTCTCATTGTGTGCATATGCAAGTGCAGAACATAATAAGAAAGGCAAATGGAATCCTGACATTTATTGCAAAAGGCATTGGTGTGAACACAAATGGAATATTATGTCCAGCGTTGGTCTCCTTACTTGAGGAAGGTTGTGATGGCTTTGGAGACAGTTCAGAAGAAGTTCACCAAGTTGATTCCATGGATGTCATCTGAGGAGTGGTTGAGTAGTTTGGACTTGTACTTGCTGGAGTTGAGAAGAAAGAGGGGAGGATCTGATTTTGATATATAAAATGCTGAAGGAGATTGTTAAGATGGATGTCGAATAGATGTTCACCCTTTTGGGACAGTCTGAAACAAGAAGCTTAGAAATAGAGAGAAAGAGAGAGAGGGGGCAGATTGAGATGAAGAGAAACTACTTCTCTCAGAGGGTTGTGAATCTGTGGAACTCACTGCCCCAGAGTGCAGTGGAGGCAGAATCAATCAACAGATTCAAGAAAGAAATATATAGGTATCTGATGAAAAGTGGAATAAAGGTCGATGAGGAGCAGTTGGGAAAGTGGAGTTGAGACCAGGATAACATTAACCATGATCATGTAGAATGGGGGAGTGAGCCCAAAGGGTTGTATTGCTTACTCCTGCTCCTAATTCCTATGTTGCTACATGTGGAGTTTTTGACATAAGGGTAAAGACGTAAATAGCAAATCCATTCTCAGAAATGCCACCCTTGTCCATTTCAGAACCTTTGCTATTTTCCTGCAATCAGGCCCATTTTGAGAGGAAATATAGTTCAGAGTACCTCAGATAACCACAGGTGATCCCAACCCCCAAAAAGTGATCCAATACAAAAGCTGTCACCTGCTCATGGAGAACTTCTATTTCTGCCTTTGAAATATAATTAATATGTTCATTAAATTTCAAAGCTGTACATTAGATGGGTTTTCACCACAGTGAATAGTAATAAGTCTCTGTCTGGCACAGGTAAATTGATCATTACTTTGATGACTGCTGTTGAAGTGTTGACATGCATTATGGTACTTTTCCCAATACAGAAAGTACCATAAATATTTCAAGCTGTAGAAAAGAAAATGAGGAAACTCTTCTGTCATGTTTTGGGCTGACTTTTAAATGTCTCATAACCTTAAACATTGAAAAAAAAACTCCTTGTTTTTCGAACATTAAAATAATCCAAGAATCTATTTCATTCAATTGATTAGCAATTTGCTTTGGCAATTGTTGCTATTTTGAAAAGAAAGTCTATATGACCTTTCTCAGAATTCTATTTGATAGCCACAGACATTATAAATGTTTGGTTGAGTTTCAAGAGGTCTAGAACCATCCATCTCAACAGGATGGGTTACAATAACATCTTGATTGACAGTTGTAAGAACTTATTAAAGGATTAACTCTCTTGATTACTTCAGTGAATAAACGATTTTTTAAAAAAACTGGACCATCAAAGTGGAATCACATGTTTTTGAATGGTTTTATGAATGAGATCTTTGCTTCACTATAAAGTGTCTTTGATTATGATAGTTCAGTTAATTTGTTTGAAACTTATTCTTTTCTTGCTTGATTTGAAGATATTTTGAGATCTGCTTCTCATAGAAACTGGGAGAGTGGTTATACAGGGTTCATGAGGGACATGGAAATATGGTGGTATTGAGGTAACCTAGATGTATTAGGACATGGAGGAAGCTGGGGTACATTGAGGGAATGGAGTTGGCATTGAGATATGATGGTAGTTGATTGGTGGGGTGTTGATGGATGTGAGTTTGAGGTCCTGCCATTCATTACTAGGTCAATCATGTAATAATATAGGCAGGTTTGCCAGCTTGCCTTTGTGCCCACTTTTCTTATTGTATCAGACTTGTCTCTGGAACTAACTGGCCTAACTCCATCCATCAGACTGGTAAGTTTCCTGATTCATCCTTTCTGACTTCTCCACAAAGAAATGCAGCCATTTATACAGCCAAGGATATATGATGTTTCGTTTTAAAAGTGTTCTGAACTTGTCTTGGAACCTTCAAAGATCTATGTAAGTACATCCCAGATCTGTCTGTTCCAGCACTCCTTAACATTGTATTATTGTGTTCATATAGTATTGGTCTTTTTAGTTCTTCTGACAAAAGTCTATAACTTTACACTTCACTGCATTAAATTTTATCTGCGAAGTAAAAGTGAATTAATCCAATCTATGTTTTTATGTGTAGTTTGTTACAATCTCCCTCATGTTTATTATGTTTCTGAATTTCTGACCATTTGTAAACTTTGAAATTCTACTCTACATATCCAAATTCAAGTCATTAATACATATCAATAAGTGCAGTGAGTTTAATATGATCAGCAATACACCCTAGTGTAGTGATTATAATGAGGTCGGTCAGGTGGACCTCATAGAATATAAGTTCCCTGATTGGGGCTGTTAATCTGGTACAATCAGGGAGTCCTGGCTGATAGATATAAACAAAAGTATCAGACATTCTGTTTACTCTGAGAGTTGGCTCTGAGGGAGCTGGTTCTATGTCAAGGACTCTCCACGTGTAATTAAAGGGTGGTTTGGTGGTAGGATACTGGCCACTGTGAAGTTCCTTCACCTAGGAAATACTGTCCTTCCCTCCAGCTCAAAATACATTGATTCACAAGCCATTACTCTCTGCTTTCTCTCTGTCAGCCAATTCTGCATCCACTTTACAAATGATCCTTAACCTCATGAACTTCAACATTGCCAACAGGTCTATTGTGCCCATTGTAAATTGTGAAATTCTACAAGAACATCAGCCACACTATTCTCATTTACCCTATCCATTACTTCGTCAAAGGACTCAACTGAGTTAAGCAGTCACAATTTACCACAAATCCATGCTGGCTGTCCTTTATTAATCCAAGTTACAAAGAATTAGGTCTTTGATTATAATCATTTACATTTACTTTGCTGACCGAAAATTTATTTCAATGGTGAAGGTTAATCAATACTTCTAAATTTCTAAAATAAAAAAAGGAAATGCAGCAGGGCTGTCAGCCTCTATGGATAGAGAAATAGAGTTAATGCTTCAAGTAAACATGACTCTTCGGAACTTTAAAATATTGAGCTTGCTTTAAATGAGAACATTTAAATGCAGTTGACTGCATACTGTATCATTCTTGCTGCACACCAAAACATCCAATTGAATTGGTGTCCATTTTAAACTGCTGTTGGCCATGGAGATATCCATACTACTAAAACTGCAGACTCTGTTGGTCAATTTTGTTTGAGGTTAACATTGGTGCTGTTACTTTGTTGCCTGGCACAATATGTGGACCGTAGTCTCTAAATCTTTCTCACTGCTGGGGGGCTGAATGGCATAAGAGTATTTTGCTTTCAGCTGGAAATAAAGGAATCAAGGACTACAAGGTAGGGCAGGAACATGGAGTAAATGTGTATGTTTATGATTTAATTGAATGATGAAACAAGCTCAAAAGGCTACTGCTGCACTAATTTCTTCTGTTTTTATGATCCCTTGGTGCATTTATTTCCCTGTTCATTACTGTGATTTAACACGGGAAGATGAAAAGACCATGTTTACTTTTCCAAATTCTCATAAATGGGGAAAACTTTGCAGTGTGAGTATGCTGCATGATTTCATAGCTGCAACGCAAACTTATAATTATATTGCAACTTTAACATAATAAAATATTCCAAATGAACAGGAACACTATAAAACAAAAGTTGACACTGAGCCATATGAGGCAATATTAGGGCAGATAGCCAAAGGTTTGATTTGGGGAAAAATGACCAAATGTCACAAAATAGCCATTATCTGTACGTCAATGTAGTTGAGATTAAAATTACTCTGTGACTAAAGCTAATGTCTGCAGTCAATATTAGCTAATGGGTAACAGTTTGGTGCCTCAGCATTAATACAACATTAAAGCATTTTTCCCAAATTCCAAATGTTCTGCTGAGTCTTGGAATCAAATGTTAATGTTTATTAAGATATTGAGGAATCGATTCTCTAAAGTTGCTATTGATTTGCCACAAACTTTAACTCATTCGTCATGCAAGAGCTTATATTCTCTCCTGCACAATGTTCTGTATCAGGAATAAAACCATTCTCTTCCCAACATTTCACCTTGTGACACACTTTTTCCTATATTCCTCAAATTTGAGTGGTTCCCACTGTGCTTATATCTTCTATAATCCCCGCCCTTTCCTTTGTCATATCATCTTCTGACCTGGTTTCAAAAGCCTGTTTTTATCTATTTTGCCCTGCTCATATTCTGCCTTACATTCTTTCCTGCAGACATCCACACAAAAACTGAAAGAATATGTGCATCGTGCATTCTGGTCTTCCATGCCACATCATGTCAAAGTTACCCACGATAAAATGCCACTTTGGTAACATACAATGTGCAGAAGCTCAATACAGATCAGAGTGGGGGATAATATTGGGAGTATTTTGCTGCTTGAGTCAATACCTCAGAATGATACATGCGCATGCCTGACTTTGTTGGATACACGTGAAGAAGACAGGTTGGTGAATGTTAGGAGAGCAAATGTAATCTGAGGTCATGGAAAGAGGTCTATTAGAATCAATAGTTACCCAAGGCTTCATATCTGTTTCCTGCAACAGAGATACCACAACTACTTCACATAGAAGGCTACATCTCATCAATAAACCATTTTTGATACATTTCTGATTAATATTGTGCACTCCACAGCTTGATTGTCCCATTTGTTTACCTTGTTGTATATCATTCAGCAACGGTATTCACTTGTACCTTCAGCTGTGAATCAACTTTTCCAAATGTTTAATGCAGCACAACATCAAAGAAGTACAGAGTGAAAAGTTTTTTTTAAAAGCAACCCACGATTTATGTGTAATGTCACCTCCAATATGGTTATCATTAGAATGGAGGATCATATAAAACCTCAATGGAGTGACTGTCCCTAATCTTTTATGAGTTACTCCTATGCCCACGTTCTGGTACCATACAGAGAGTTAAGAACAGTAGCCAATGGTAGGACAGATAGGTTTTCAGTGGTGATGATTGACTAACTAAAATCTCAGGCAAAACAGCTGCCTATTGATGGATCCTGTAGGAAAAACACTTGTGTTCCCTTTAAAACACAGATGGGGCAGACAACCACATTGCATCTTTACTTTGTTATATTTTTCATTAAAATTAAAAATAGAAATGTTCTATGAGCAAATGCAGAGGAAAGCTCAAAACCTGAATATGTGGAAAAGTGGATAAGGGTTATAAAATATACAAAAATCAATAACTGTAACATTATAAAGCATTACAATTAATCAACAGATTTCTATATGTATTTGCAAACAAATTGGCAAGGAAAACTAAAGAGATTGTACCAAGGTCAGCCAGCTGGACATCATTGAATATGAATTTCCTGATTGGGGCTGTTAACCTCATTCAATCCGGGAGCCCTGGCTGACAGGTAGGTGAGGCAGTACTAAAGCTGAAACTTTATTGCTGGAACAGCACAGCAGGTCAGGCAGCATCTAGGGAACAGAAGATTCGACGTTTCGGGCACATGCCCTTCTTCAGGAATGAGCAGAGAGTGTTCAGCAGGAGAAGATAAAAGGTAGGGAGGAGGGACTTGGAGGAGGGGCGTTGGAAATGTGATAGGTGGAAAGAGGTCAAGGTGAAGGTGATAGGTCGGAGTAGGGTGGAGGCGGAGAGGTCAAGAAGAAGACTGCAGGTCAGGAAGGCGGTGCCGGGCTGGAGGGATTCGGCTGAGACAAGGTGGGGGGAGGGGGGATGAAGAAACTGGTGAAGTCCAAGTTCATCCCCTGTGGTTGGAGGGTTCCCAGTCGGAAGATAAGACGCTCCTCCTCCGACCGTCGCGTTGTTGTGATTTGGCGGTGGATGAGTCCAATGACCTGCATATCCTCGGTGGAGTGGGAGGGGGAGTTGAAATGCTGTGCTACAGGGTGATTGGGTTGGTTCGTCCGGGTGGCCCAGAGGTGCTCTCTGAATCGCTCCGCAAGTAGGCGGCCTGTCTCGCCAATATAGAGGAGGCCACACCGGCTGCAGCGGATGCAGTAGATAATGTGGGTGGAGGTGCAGGTGAATCTGTGGCGGATATGGAAGTTTCCTTTGGGGCCTTGGAGAGAAGTGAGGGGGGAGGTGTGGGCGCAAGTGTTGCACCTCCTGCGGTTGCAAGGGAAGGTGCCGGGAGTGGAGGTTGGGTTGGTGGGGGGTATGGATCTGACAAGGGAGTCGCGGAGGGAGTGGTCTCTACGGAAAGCTGATAGAGGAGGGGAGGGAAATATATCCTTGGTGGTGGGGTCCGTTTGGAGGTGGCGGAAGTGACGGCGGATGATGCGCTGTACATGGAGATTGGTGGGGTGGTAGGTGAGGACCAGTGGGGTTCTGTCCTGGTGGCGGTTGGAGGGGCGGGGCTCAAGGGCGGAGGAGCGGGAAGTGGAGGAGATGCGGTGGAGGGCATCGTCGATCACGTCGGGGGGGAAATTGCGGTCCTTGAAGAAGGAGGCCGTCTGTGTTGTGCGTATTTTGAACTGGTCCTCCTGGGAGCAGATGCGGCGGAGACGAAGGAATTGGGAGAATGGGATGGCGTTTTTACAGGGGGCGGGGTGGGAGGAGGTGTAGTCCAGGTAGCTGTGGGAGTCGGTCGGTTTGTAGTAGATGTCCGTGTTGATTCGGTCGTCTGAGATAGAAACAGAAAGGTCTAGGAAGGGGAGGGAGGAGTCCGAGACTGTCCAGGTGAATTTGAGGTCGGGGTGGAAGGTGTTAGTGTAGTGGATGAACTGTTCAACCTCCTCGTGGGAGCACGAGGTAGCGCCGATACAGTCATCAATGTAGCGGAGGAAAAGATGGGGGGTGGGGCCAGTGTAGTTGCGGAAGATGGATTGTTCCACATACCCTACGAAGAGGCAGGCATAGCTGGGGCCCATGCGGGTGCCCATGGCTACTCCTTTTGTTTGGAGAAAGTGGGAGGATTGGAAAGAAAAGTTGTTCAGGGTGAGGACCAGTTCAGTCAGTCGAAGGAGGGTGTCGGTGGAAGGGTACTGGGTGGTACGGCGGGAAAGGAAGAAGCGGAGTGCTTTGAGTCCTTCGTGATGGGGGATGGAGGTGTACAGGGACTGGATGAAACTAAAGTACTAAAGTCAAGGATGCACATGTGTAAATAAAAGATGACTTGGTGATGGGGTACCAACCTCTGTGGAATTATTTCAAAAATCTCAAAATTTGTGTTCACTCAACATACAGTCCTTAAAGCAGCATACAATCCTAGATTCCTGATGAAGGGCTTTTTTTTTATACCTGAAATGATGATTTTCCTGCTCCTCGGATGCTGCCTGACCTGCTGTGCTATTCCAGCACTCTAATTTTGACTCTGGTCTCCAGCATCTGCAGTATCCACTTCTGCCCATGCAGTCCTTGAAGGCAAACTCTCTTAAAGGCAAGGTACATGTATAACATCACCCTGTTTTCCAAATGAAGGTTTAATTATTTAGATTGGCATGAGTCTGTACCATTTATTGAAGCATCCAGATGCCATAATGGTTTCGTCTGGCAGTGTTGTTGATTGCCAGTCTTCAATGATATTGTCTGGCATCTTGTTTGGGTTGTCAAGTTTCTTTTTAATGGACTACAGTAGCTGTTTCAGAATTTAGTTCTCCTGAGGCACAAGAGTCAAGATTTGCTCCAAAGGAGCCACTGACTGAATTCTTTCCTCAATCTGTTTTACGGTGGTTTAAATTCACTATTTTGTTAATTAAGAGCTTACAGTTCATGTTGAAGCATGTAGTTTTACACTCTAGATTCAACTATATCTATCAAAGTTCAGGCTTTCCATTAGTCTGGGAAATGTCTCTCCTTCATAACCTCCTCTAATAAGTGTTCAGCTCTTTTTTTATTTCCTTTGAAGTCTGGACCACTTCCAGTTGCTACTTCTGTGGCTTATTTTTCAGTATTCCTTTTGACTTCTTTCACTAGAGTACCATTACTGAAATTTATATCCAAAAGCATTGTTTGGTAAGTGATTTGTTACTCTCTGTTTTATACAGTGTACAGGTCTACCTATTTTTGCAAGTCTGTCATGTTCTTTAGCATCACTTTGAGCTTAAGCTGCTGTTCCAGCTAAGCCTGATTGCTTTTATATTTGGGCTATTCCAAATCTTCCTGTAATCAGGCAAATGTTTCATTGTATTAACAATACAGAACTTGTAGCTTATCCTGCAAGTGCAACATTGTAGCTCTCTTGAAACTGCCAATTCTATCAAACTATTCTGGATACGTCAATGTTAAGCCATGAATGGAAGTGGTAGTTAAAGTTTCTGAGCTTAATTTGCTGTCTGACTCCAGATTAATTCCGTGGATTGTGACTCAGAGTAGATCGCAGGATGCTGGCAGGGCTACAATTGCTGGTTGAGCAGTGTTACAGGTTAAACCACAAGCTCTGACTCAAATGAGACTGTAGTCCTACTGCATCCTCCAGGACTTTGGTGACTCTACCTTTTACATTGTGGAACATCTGCAAAGCTCAAGTGGATTGTTTGCACCCGAACAGCTGGGGAGGTGCCAGTTGACCTTTTTTGAAGCTTGAGGATACTACCAATGCGTGGTCTTTTTTGAGTTGGTGCATGGAACTTTGGAGTTGCATAAGCCTTGTTCTAGTGCATTGCCTCTTCCAAAGGCTTTTACTGTCACATGTCTTCCAAAATTGATTGAAAACTGGAGATTACCTTACTGTGTGCAGAAGGATACCCTTCTATATGTCCTACTCTGGTCAGATGTTTTAGTCTTTGTGTCTCTGTTAAGTTTGTGCTTGGGACATATGAACTTTGCAAGGATTGCCTTGTCCTTATATCTGTTCTTCAGTAACACTTCAATACTGTATGTCTTGTTTCTCAAGTAAACCTTTCTGGAAAGCTTGCATGGGGCTGGATATGATCTCCAATTCAACAATTCTATTTGTTAACTCTGCATAAATTGTCTATGGATTCTGTAGATTACTGTCTAAATGACATGAACACTAATTAATGAACATGGAAGTTTAATCTGACTCTGATTTGATCTAGTAAGAAAAGTTTCTTTTAGCGATTTTTCACTCTTCAGTTGTTAATTCTGAAGTGTTGAGTCTGTGCAGACGTTCATTGCAAATTGCTAAGAAAATCTATGTTTCATTAGGTTGATCCTTGGTGGGGAAGGATTATCTTAGAAGGAGATATTAAGTAAATTGTTTTTGTACTCTTTGGAGCATAGAAGAATGGGAGGAGACCTTATTGAAACATTGATTCTTAAGGTGCTTGTAAGGTTAGATGCAAAGAAATTGTTTCCACTTGTGGACAGTCTAGGACCAGAAGGCATTATACCAGAGTAAGACCCATTTAAGACAAAGATAAGGAATGAGAACAATTTTATTTTCTCATAGACTGCAGTCAGTCTGTGAGATTCTTTATCACAGTGGACTGTCAGGGCTGTGTTGTTACATACGTTCAAGGCTGAGATAGACAAATGTTTAATCAGTAAGGGTGTCAAGGATTATGGGGACAAGGTAGAAAAATGGAATTGAGCATTATCAGATCAGCCATGATCTCATTGAATGGTGGTGCAGACTTGATGGACTTCTTCTCTTACAACATATGTTCTTATGATCTTGACTTAGTGGCTTGTTTTTCTACATTAGATATTCCAGAATCTAGAAACTATCACTCTAAACACTATTCAAACATGTTAAATGTGTTTAGGAGGCCTGCTGAAACCCAATTTAAACAAGGGAATTTTAAAGAAATTCTGCCAATATCTCATTCACCTTCCCTTGTTAACAATCTTGCAAGCAGCCTGATCACTTGTATTTCTCAAGTGAGTTAAACTGGGTTCTTGAGGAGAATTTGATCTGTTTTACTTCAAGCTGTGCTTTCAACACTGAAACATTTTGAGGGTTGTCTCAAACACATGAGCATAAGTTAAAAGTGGAAATCATGTATTTCACCTGTAAATTAACTTGCTAGCTGATGATTTAAGCATGATAGACTTTATGAGCATGTTTCATTGCTTTTCTCCATGCATTGTTAATAATAAAGGTTGAGCAAACCATGACAATTGCTTGTCAGAAATTGATTAACTCTGTGAGTTGGTTTATTTATAACTGAAAAACACATTATAAGTTAGAAAGCAGATATTACAGAAAACCAGTTATGACTGCAGCTTGCAAATCCAAAGGTGAGAAACAGGTAGGTGAAGACAAAGCATTGCATACTGTACACACAGCTCATGGAGTCTTTAAAAGACAAATCTCACAAAAGCAATGTACACATATAAATGTTATAACTACATATGTAAATCGTAGCCAAATGTTTAAAGCAAAAATTAAAATATTGTTTGCTTTTGGCATCAGTATCAAGAGAGTGTAAATTTTATATGTTGAATGGTATTGTGCATTTGAATAGAAAGAAAAGAAAGGAGGTAGCTACATTGTAAGAATTCCTTTATTCTACATAACAGCTGACAAGATGTTCTGTATATCGCCAAGGTTATTTTGCATAAAACTATTGAGCTAATTGCTGATTCCAAAATTCAACAGGAAGTAATTGGAGGATAGACAACACATGCCAAAATTCTGATACAGGATCATTGATAGATAGTTGTTGATAATGAAGAGCTGATAAAAAAAAATTGGACTCATCATCCTGTTATTATGCTTCATCATATTAGGTCACATGGGAATAGTATTTAGCAGGAAATTGGG
This sequence comes from Chiloscyllium plagiosum, assembly GCF_037043375.1. Taxonomy (NCBI): domain Eukaryota; kingdom Metazoa; phylum Chordata; class Chondrichthyes; order Orectolobiformes; family Hemiscylliidae; genus Chiloscyllium; species Chiloscyllium plagiosum. Next base: position 36,136,409 of record NW_028270159.1, on the reverse strand, counting down.
ACAGTGTGAAGAGAAACTTTTATTTTTAGCAGGAAATTGGGTCAATATTATTTAAAATTAGTGCTCTGTCACATTCAATTTTCCTGGATGCTGCATCTGAGTGATCTGATATGCCCGGATGCCTGTCACACCACAGAAAAGAGATGGATTATAGCTTTTAAAGGTTTCACAGTCAAAAATCAAGCTTTTCTTGAGGCCAATATCTTTGTTGTTCCATATTCTTTCCAAGGTGTCAGATTTGAATTATATGAATTAAAAAGCGAAGTTGACATAGTCCAAACAGGCCATTGGGCTGCTTGCCCATCAGAGAAAGATGATTGGTGGTGGCTCACCATGCCTCAGGCAAGGGGTGAGATTGAGAAGGTGGTACCTTCCTGGCAACTTCAGCTGAGATCAGAATTGAACCCATGCTGTGGATATTATTCTAAACTGTAAACCACCTGTCCAACCAATTGAGCTAACTGAACATCACAAGATCAGGATTTGCTGAAACAGGACCAGAGTTACCATGCAGTCATGAATTGGAGGTTTTCATGTTCTGTTCAACTTGACAAATAAGGAGATTAAAAAGAATGATACAGCAATGACTAAGTTTTGAGGACATTTTCTCATTAAGAGGAAGATAGTCAATGTTTTGTCAAAGGAAAATCAGTGCAGAGAATTTGCAAAATCCTTCATAATTGTTTTCAATAAACTGTTTTTGGTATATGTGAGCTGTATAAAGAAAAACTAATCACGTGGGTAAGTGAATGTGTGCAGTTAGACAAAATTTAATGTGGCAGAATGGCGATCCATCATTCTTCCTCCACATGAATCTCTCCTTTGGTTTCTTCTCTAAATCCCACATCAGACTAATTACCAAGCTGTAACTTTGAAACTATAGAGAAGTGATCCTTTAATGTCTTGAATTTTTTTCAATCAAATTCAGTTTTTGCTGAGAAAAAGATTGTTCCATGAAGCAATAAATATTCCAATGCCCATGTCTTCCAATTATTGATTTCTCATTTACATTTGTTTTAGCCATTTATTGCTCTTTTTTCCTGACCTAAGTGAGTTCTGACAAAATGTTTTTAAAGCTTTATTGTAGTGCCCAAACTAAAATGACAACATCTTTGCTTAGTGTAATTAAAACCTAAGATATTTATTACTTTAAAAGTGATCTCAGGTTGGAATACAGAAGAGAAATGACTTTATAATGGTTTATATTACATAAATTTATACAGCCAAGTATGTACTACAGGTAAAAAAAACAGAATCTGTGCTACTGTTACTACAATTGCTACTGCGACTATAAACATTAATAATATCATTATTGGGATTAGAATATAAAGAATTATGTCAATTTACTTCAAACTTGACAAAGATCAGCAGCCTAAAGAAAGAGATAACACAGTGCCACAAAGCTTCATTAAAGAGGTGGATTTTGAAGTTGATTTTCATGGAAGAAGAAGATAGAGAAATTTGTGTGGAGTGGGAAATCCAGTTATAGGCAGCTGAAGGTAGGATCTTGGACAAGTGATCCTTCGCTGAAGAAATACAGAGTTTTCAGCAAGTTAGGGAAGGGGAAATTGCAGATCCAAAGGAACAAGGTCATAAAGGGATTTCAATAGGAGAATAAGAATTTTAAATTGAAAACTTTGGGGAACCAAAGGCAAGTGAAGTAACTGGGCACAGTGACATATGAGTGGGACTTGATTTGGAATAAGATGAATAAAGCATGGCTCTGATTGGGGTATAGCTTCTGGAGGATCATGGATGTGAGGGCAAGCAGGAAGCAGGAAACCAGTTATCCGGAAGTGATGGAAGTATAGATGAAGATTTCATACTTCAGGTTTCCTGGATGCTGCATCTGAATGATCCAATATGCTCGGATGCCTGTCACACCACAGAAAAGAGATAGAGTATAGTTTTAAAGATTTCACAGTCAAAAAGCAACCTTTTCTTGAGGCCAGAGATAACTGATTTTACTGAGATTGCTGAAGATTAGTATACAGGTAAAGCAAACAAACAAAACAGCTAAAGGATTACTACATTTTATTGTGTGGGCAAATGAATATAAGAGTAGGGAGGATATGCTTTAGTTATACATTGTTGAGACAACATCTGGAGTATTGTACTGGCCACAATACATATGGAAGGGTGTTAATGCACTGAAAGCAGTTCAGTGAAAGTTTACGAGACTAATACCTGGTATTAGATTAGATTCCCTACAGTGTGGAAACAGGCCCTTCAGCCCAACCCCGACCCCGACCCTCCAAAGAGAAACCCACCCAGACTCATTTCCCTCTGACTAATGCACCTAACACTACGGGCAATTTAGCATGGCCAATTCACCTAACCTGCACATCTTTGGACTGTGGGAGGAAACCAGAGCACCTGGAGGAAACCCACGCCGACACAGGGAGAATGTGCAAACTCCACACAGACAGTTGCCCAAGGCTGGAATCAAACCTTGGACCCTGGTGCTGTGAAGCAGCAGTGCTAACCACTGAGCCACCGTGCCGTGAGCAATTGATTTATGTGGAAAAGCTAGGCCTGTATTGGCTGAAGTTTAGAAGAATCAGAGGTGACTTAATTGAAGCATATAAGATCCTAAGAGGACTTGACTGAATGGATAATTAAAAGATGTTTCCTCTGGATGGGAGCGTGTAGAATTGGGGTCACAGTTTAAACATAAGGGGTCATCCACTTAAAACAGAGATAAGAATTCCATTTTTTCTCTCTCAAAGGGTTATGAGTCTTTGGAATTGCCTTCATTAAAGCCAATGGATGGAGAATCTTTCATTGTTTTTAAGGCAAAGATAGTTGGATACATGATTGCCATGGGGATGAAAATGTTTCAGAGATATGCAGAAATGTAGATCTGAAGTTAAATTCAGCTTTAATATTATTGAATGGTGGAGCATGCTTGAAGGGGTGAGTTGCCTAACCTTGCTCCTCGTTTGATGTTCGTAGATGGAAATAGGCTCTTGATGAAATGGAGATGGAGTTAAAAACTCAGCTCTACGGTTAAAACAGGACGCCTAGAATGCAAACACTCTGGTTCAACTAGCTCAAGGAGAGTGAATGTTTCCTGTGGCATACTGCACATTCAGTACTGGGTCCCTTCCTGTTTGGTGTGTACATTCATGAAGTAGATGTGAATGTAGGAGCTATGATCAGTAAGTTCACAGATGACACAAATAATAATGGTCTGGTAAGTAAAGAAGAAGAAAACCTAAAACTACATGATGATATAGATGGATTGGTCACATGGCCGAAAACTGGCAATTGGAATTTAAATTTGAAAAGTGTGAGGTGATGCATTTTGGAAGAACTAACAAGGCAAGACAGTATATGTTGAATGATGGGACCCTGGACAATACAAAGGATCAGAAGGACCTTGGTGTGCATGTCCACAGATCCCTGAAGGTTGGACAGGTAAAGATAGCTAAGAAGACACATGGGCTAAGCATCTATTAGTCAAGGCATTGAAAACAAGAGCAGGGAAGTTATGATGGAGTTCTATATATTGTTGGTTAGGCCACAGCTGAAGTACTGCATGCTGTTCTGGTTGGCATACCATGGAAAGGATATGATTACACTGGGGAGGGTACAGAAACAAGTGACTGGGATGTTGCCTGGCATGAACAATTCAGCCATGAAGACAAACTAGATAGACTGAGATAAGTAAAATACTAGATAGATGTGGGATTTTTTTTCCTGAGGCACAGACAGATCAGCAGGGGAGAAACATTTCCCCTTTGGACAGGGGCCAATAACCAAGGGGCACAGACTTAGAGTTAGGAGCAGGAGGGTTAAAGGAGATTTGAAGAAAATATGTTGCATCCATAGATTTGTGTATATTTTGAAATCATTGCTGAAAAGTAGTAGAGATGGAAATTCTCAAGACGTTGAAGAACTATTTAGATTAGCACATGAAATGCAACAGCCCTGGGCCTAGTGTCGTAAATTAGGATCAGAATAGATAATATTTGATGACTGGCCTGGACATGATGAGTTGAAGCTCCTCTTTCTGTACTGTTAAAATGTCTCTGATTCCATGCTCCATCAAGGGAAGCAACCTGATTGGACAGATTCAAACATAAAGCTGTGAAAAGTTGGGTAAGGATTGAGGAAGCAAAAACTGTTCAAATACCTTTGAAACAAAGGGCAGTTGGTAGTAGGGCAGTTACTAAAAGGAGAGACCGATGTTTAAGAAGGGAGTCATAATATTAATTAAGAGAGCAAGGGTAACTTCCTATGAAATGAGAACCATTTACAATATCTGGTCCGGTGGGGCCTGGAAGAAAGACTGGGCAGTAAAAAGTTCATGAAGAATGACGCCCACGTGTACAATAGATGGGTCTAATGGATGAATTTGAAAGATGCATAGGGGGAAATGAGACGGGAAATTTTAAAAAAAAGAAAATGACACAGGTTCAGGGATAAAATAGATGGAAGCTTGGAAGAGGTTTCTAGGCTGGGTAAAGTGGAAAGTTGAGTCACAGAGATATACAGCACAGAAACAGAGCTTCAATACAACAAATCCACACTCACAATATTCCTAAACTAAATTCCTCCCAACTGCCTTCACTTGGCCCATACTCCTTCAAACCTTTCCTATTCATGAACTTATCCAAATGTCTTCTAAATGTTGTAACTGTACCTGCATTTCTTTGGTAGTTTATTCCACACACAAACCACTCTCTGTGTAAAAACCCACCATTGCCCCTCATGCCATTTTTGAATCCTTTTCCTTACACATTTAAAAGTATGCACCCTTGTGTTGAACACCCCCACCTGGGGGAAAAGACATTTGTCATTCACCTCATTTATGCTCCTTAAGATTTCATAAACCTCAATAAGGTCACCTCATGAAAACCATAGGTTTATTGTACTTTGTTCTTGTAGGATTAAAGAAGCTGAGTAGAGGATTATAAGATTAAGATTCAGGATTACATTTGCTTTTTGGGATGGTGATTGAGTCATCAGCAAACTTAGGAGAAAGAAGCAAAATTTCTAAACACTTCCAGCTTTCCTGCAATATCAGCAGGTATCATAGCAATTATTCCTACACTTGCATATCACAAGTTTTTTTCAAATTCTGACTTTGGGATACAATTGAGACTCTCCAGTTGAAGATGCATTAATTGAGGTTCTTTAAGACCTTCAAAGCAAATTATTTAATTAGTAAGAAGTATTGGGATATACAGGGAGTTTCTGTGATGCAGCTGGAACCTTTGTGCTGCTGCCAGTTCCATTGATTTTGAATGTTGGGGACCAGTTATCAGTGTTTGTACCTCTTGCTTATCTTACAAGTATCTGGTAAATCACACTGGGGGTACGTTATCTAAGACTGATAAACTAAACTAAGTGAGGGTACCATTAACTTCATCTGGTGGAGATAGGAAACATCACCCTTCAGATTTCACAAAGTCGGAAGGATGAAAAAGACAGTACTACTTTCCTCACGAGATGAAAATGGCTTTAAAGACAAAAGCCATCAAGATGTGTTCAGGGTACTCTCTTGATGGAGCAGACGTGTGGTCAACCAGGCTTGCAGTCATCACTTTGGAAAAGGTTGGGGCAACATCTCATATTTAGCAATGAAACCTAGTTGTTGAAATACTATTGCTTACCAACAAAATGACTGGTACAAAACTTCATCCAACCCTCAGAAAAAGGAAGGCACCAGAGGAAGAAATAATTGCTCAAAATGACAGTGTGAAAAGAATATAGCATCATATACCTCACCCAAAATTTCTTAAACATGAACAACCATTGAGTGAGCAATAGATCAAGGTATCAGTTTTAATATCAGGTGTCAAAATACCAATAAAACATTCATAAGCTTGTTAACTTTAATCATGAGATTTTTCTGAGATAAATGTTAGAAAGTGTTTTTATTTTCTAAGGAGAAACCCTAGTCAACCACATTTTTCAGAATTGGTGAATAACTCAATTTCGTCTAATTCAAAGCATATTTCAGATAGAAACATTAGACTATAGAAGAAGGCTAGTATAAAGTCTTTGTTTTGGCACTGAACCAAATACTTTTTGTGGTGATGATAATAGACTTATATCAAAATAAATCAGCTAACGTGCTGCCAGATGAAAGTCACTTTCACAGTGCTATTCTCTGAAGAAGATATAGACGTAATGCTTATATTCTTATTAATAAAAGCATCTGGAATGGATTTGTGCATCAAAGAAATTCAGAAAATGTCAATTTGGAAAACATGTTTCAATAAGATGCTGGTGAAACCTCAGAAAACAAACGCCAGACGGACTTCAGAAGTTCAAAAGGAAGAAGCCTTGGTTTATGATAAACAAGTGCCAAATTTGCTCTGTTAAGTGAACAGAATAAAAAATTTCAAATTACTACCATATACCATGACATGATAGCATTAGAATAATATCACACAATTTCAGAGCTGCACTGGTAATTAATTTGTCTGCATGCATCATCTCTGGTGTTGGAGTGTAATCGTTTAATGACTTGGAAGAAGTAATAGAGAGTTTGAAGACCACATAAATTAAGAGGCACAGTAATTTGTGCAGATGGGGGCAAAAAGTTACAAAAGGACATAAGCAGACTGAATGAGTGGTCAAAACTATTGCAAATGGAAATTAATAATTGGGAGGCTGAGGTCAATCTACTTTTTCTAAATGAAAGACAAATATTTCCATAAAATCAGAAGACTAGGAGCTATGGAAGAGCAAAAGAATTTAGTTCTGAGGAAGGGTTACTGGACCCGAAAAGTTAAATCTGATTTCTCTCCATAGATGCTGACAGACCCGTTGACTTTTTCAGCAATTTATGTTTTTGTTTCTGATTTCCAGCATCTGCAGTTATTTCAGTTTTATTTAGCAAAATAATTTAGATGTCCAATGGCACATGATATCAGGAGTCCACACGTTAAAATAGTAATCAAGAAAGCTAACAGAATCTAACAAAGGCTTCAGCTGCAGATAGTGACACTGAGGGAGGGCACTGGTCAGGGCAGCAAGGACAAGTGAATGGACCCTTTCTGGAGAACATCTTTTGGGCTAAGCATTTTCATGAGAAGGAAGATTTGACAGGCAAAGGATTTCCTCAACCAGATGTAAACCATAGTTTTAATTCCAGGTAGGCAATTTGTCATCCATATTTAATGATAATTTACATTCATGTCTGTAATGCATTGACTTCAGTGGTATAAAAAAATCCTTGCTTCATCATCTTTGGGCTTTTTAAATCTCATATTACAGGATTTTAAGCACTTGCCTCAAGGGAGGCCTCGCGTGAGGTATTATTGAGGCATGAGTGAGTGACAGCTGCCTGCTGAATAGAGAGCTGAGGACAAACTTGTACTGCCTCTTTTGGGATGTCTTATAGAACCACATGTCAAATAGACAGTGGCAAGGCCACTAGTGAGACATCCCTTAGAACTAGAATCCCATGGGGGATGTCTCAGGTGCCGAGAACTATTGGCCAATCAGAGGCTGACAGATCTTATGGTCAGTCGTGCCACACAGGACTGCCACAAAGACAACATGAAGCATTAAACAAACTATATACAGTCATAGAGTCATAGAGCTTGACAGCATGGAAACAATCCCTTCAGTCCAACTCATCCGTGCTGACCAGATAACCCAAATTAATCTAGTTCCATTTGCAGCACATGGCCTATATCTGTCTAAACCTTTCCTATTCTTATAGCCATCCAGATGTATTTTAAAGTTGTAATTGGTCCAGATTATTTCCTCTGGCAACCCATTCTATATCTGCACCACCCTCTGTGTGAAAAAGTTGCCCTTAGGTGGTGGCACAGTGGGGTGGCACAGTGGTTAGCACTGCCTCCTCACAGCACCAGAGACCCAAGTTCAATTCCCGCCTCGGGCAACTGTCTGTGTGGAGTTTGCACGTTCTCCCTGTGTCTGCGTGGGTTTCCTACAAGTGCTCTGGTTTCCTCCCACAGTCCAAAGATGTGCAGGTTAGGTGAATTGGCCATGCTAAATTGCCTGTAGTGTTAGATGAAGGGGTAAATGGAGGGGAATGGGTCTGGGTGAGTTGCTCTTTGGAGGGTCAGTGTGGACTTGTTGGGCCGAAGGGCCTGTTTCCACACTATAAGTAATCTAATCTAAAATCTTAGCTTAAACCTATGCCCTCTAGTTTTGGACATACCTACTCTGGGGAAAAAACCTTGTCTATTCACCCTATTCATGCCTCTCATGATTTTATAAACCTCTATAAGGTCACCTCTCAGCATCTGATGCTCAGGTGAGATAGCCTCAGCCTATTCAACCTCTTCCTATAGCTCAAACCCTCTAACTCTGCCAACATCCTTGTAAATCTTTTCTGAACCCTTTCAAGTTTCACAACATCCTTCCAATAGTAGGGAGACCAGAATTGCACATAATATTACAAAATTGGCCTAACCAATGTCCTGTACAACTGCAATATGACCTCCCAACTTCTGTACTCAATGCTCTGACCAATAAAAGAAAGCATACCAAATGCCTTCTTCACTATCCTATCTATCTGAGATTCCACTTTCAAGGAATTGTGAAGCTGCACTCCAAGGTCGTTTTGTTCAGCAACACTCCCTTAGACATTACCATTAAGTGTACAAGTCCTTCCCTGATTTGCCTTTCCAAAATGCAGCACCTCACGTTTACCTAAATCAAACTCCATCTGCCACACCGCAGCCCATTGGCCCATCTAATCAAGGTCCCATTATACTCTGAGGTAACTTTCTTCACTGTCCACTTCACCTCCAATTTTGGTGTCATCTGCAAATTTACTAACCTTACCTCCTCTGTTCACGTCCAAATCATTTCTATAAGTGATGAAAAGCAGTGGGCCCAGCACCGATCCTTGTGGCACATCACTGGTCACAGGCCTCCAGTCTGAAAAGCAACCCTCCACCACCACCACCCTCTGTTTCTTATCTTTGAGCCAGTTTTGTATCCAAAAGGCTAGTTCTCCCTGTATTCCACATGATCTAAACTTGTTAACCAGTCTACCATGAGGAACCTTGTTGAATGCTCTACTGAAGTCCATCATAGATCATGGCCATGGCTCTATCCTCACTAATCCTCTTCGTTACTTCTTCAAAAAGCTCAATGAAGTTAGTGATACATGATTTCCCATCCACAAAGCCATGTTGACTATCCTTAATCAGTCCTTGCCTTTCCAAATACATGCAAAACCTGTCCTTCAGGATTCTCTCCAATAACTTGCCTACTGCCAATGAAAAGTCAATGGTCTATAGTTCCCTACTTTTCCTTACCACCTTTCTTAAATAGTGGCACCACATTAGCCAACCTCCAGTCTTCTGCACCTCACCTGTGGCTATGAATGATTCATCAGCAAGGGGCCCAGCAATCACTCACCACAGAGTTCTAGGGTATGCCTGATCCATCTTTACTCTTGGTATAGCTACTAAGCAAAGTAGAAAGAAGCTATGCCTGAGTGATGCTAAATCATGTGAATTTAAGCTTGGGTCTCTCAGGCTTCAGATAAGATGTCTTCTCTTATTAACCTCTGTACAATGTCGTGTTCAATAAATCCTTTTGATGTTCACACGCAAGATATAGATCTGACATTACTCCAGGTATATGGTGGAAACAGAGGTGAATCACAGCTTGACATAAGAAATTATTACAGGAAATCTTTCATAACCTTTCATGAATCTTCAATAAATGATTGATCTTACTTAACTAAATGCAGCACAGGACAGGCTGAACTTTGCAAACAAAGCAAGCCTCTGAACTGGGAAAACAGAGATTATCCTTCCAATCAGACCATTGACTCTGACTATGTTTTCTTCATGAATCAGAAGAATTCTAATGAACCAACAAGACAGCAATCACAATGGGAAGGCTTACTTCCTGTTACTGTTTGTGGTATAAAAAGATGCATCAACAATAATTGTATCTAACCTTTGATGCAGATTGTTATATATTCAATTGGATGGATCATTTTTACTTAGTTTGCTCAAGTAGCCATAAGTTGTGAAGGGAATGACTTCAACTTTGAGTACAGAAGTTTACAGGCAGACCACTTCGTTCTGTAGCAAAAAGAAATATTTGTCCCAAATCCTGGGATAAACATGATGTATTATTTTTGTGTGAAAGTAACAGACTGATATGATGAATTCTGGGAGGCACATGCAACGTTAAACAGCAGAAAAACACATTTCAAATCATATGCAAACGAAGATGTGACAAATCTTTTGGATGCTAGGTCCCAGTTATAAAAGGGAAGCTTCAGGCCATTCTAAGTCACACTTTAGGTGGGACAGGTACAAGAATCAGAGTAAGGGTCCAGATTTGTGATATGCCTCATGACGATAGAGAAAAAAGTTACATGTAATTCCCAATAAGTTTGTTTTTTTTGCATGCGTGGCTTTAAACATTTTTCAGTTAACATTTACTGAAGTCACTCCAGTCTTAGCATTGAGATTGGAGTAGACCCTCCATTTTCTTCAAAACAGACACAGAAAATGGTGGGAAAATTTGGTGCCAAGAAGGCAGCAGCCACCTTATGGATGGTGCTTTGTTTTTTGTGTCATCTTCTGGAGAAAGACTTGTGATTTTAAAAAGTGGATGACAATCATATTCTGGTAGACCTCAAGGTGACAGCTGCACTAAATTATTAACCAACTGGCAGCTTCCGAGGATGTAGAATCTCACATTCTCAGCCCACAGATGTATCAAGGCCATTACTGATGCAATTTGTGACAAGTTTACATTGTTTCATCTCATTTCCCCATGACAGGATCAGTACTATAGCTTGGGCAGTGGGCAGCACAGTGGTTAGTACTGATTGCCTTCCAGTGCCAGGGACCTGGGTTCAATTCCCTCCTCGGGAGACTGTCCGTGTGGCATTTGCACATTCTCTCAGTGTTGGTTTGCTCAGGTTTTTTCCCACAATCCAAAAGATGTGCAGGTCAGGTAAATTGGTCATGCTAAATTGTCCAAAGTCTTAGGTGCCTTAGTCAGGGGGGGATGGGTGAGGGTAGGTTGCTCTTCAGAGGATTGGTATGGACTTGTTGGGCCAAATGGCCTGTTTCCATATTGTTGGGAATCTAATATTTTTTAAAAAACTGATATCCCCCAGTACAGGGTACTTTAGACCAGTCACAGATTGCATTAAGAGCAGCATAGCACTGCTTACTTCATCACCAAAACAGATTTTCATTCTGTCAATGTACAAACCATCTGAGATCATTAGTTCCACATCTTATATGTCTGAGCCAAGTATCCTTGAAGTGGTCATTATGGCTATATCCTTTGGAATGTTTATATTCTTGCTTCAGTTCAAGAGCTAGATGCCTTAAAAAGATGGCTGCTGGGAAACTAAGGCTACTTCTGCTATCATGGCTTCTAACCCTTTTATACAAGCCACTGACTGAGACAGACCATAAGACATAGGAGCAGAAATTGGGCCATTCAGCCCATCGTGTCTGCTCTGCTATTCAATCATGGCTGACAGGTTTCTCAACCCCATTCTCCCTCTTTCTCTTCATAACCCTTGATTCCTTTGATACTCAAGACCTTATCTAACTCAATCTTAAATATAGTCAATGGCCTGGCCTCCACAACCTTCTGTGGCAAAGAATTCCATAGATTCACACTCTCTGGTTGAAGATGTTTCTCCTTATCTCTGTTCTCAAGGGTCTTCCATTTACTCTGAGGCTGTGCTCTCGGTCCTAGTCTCTGCTACCAATGGAAACACCTTGCCAACATCTACTCTGTCCAAGTCTTCCATTAGATCCTCCCTCATCCTTCAAAACTCCATCAAGTACAGGCCCAGTGTCCTCAAATGTTCCTCATATGTTAAGCTTTTCATTCCTGGGACATTCTTGTGAACCTCATCTGAACATGATCCAAGGCCAGTAGGTCTGAGATATGAGGCCTAAAACTGCACACAAGATACATGGATACAATGCAGCCCATTCTTTCACCAGTGAAGAAGATGATAAATGTTGAAGATGAGCTTCCAATGCTTGGATCAGTCCAAGAGATACCTTACAGCTCAGTCGATATGGAATATGCCACAAAATACTTGCATGCCTTGCTCTGCAGAATTGGAGTAGCAAAGAGGTGATGGAATGAATACTGAAGAGCTGAAAGAGTAGCTTCAGTCTTCCAAGGAAGAAGGTGATGGTATTAAGCAGGAGAAACATCAGATTAATACAGCAGTGCAATGTCAGGTACAACAAGCCAAACAGGATGCAATTGACACTGGATTCCAACAGATGTGAGTTGGATGAAGTCATCATTAATTGACTGTAATATTGTTGTTGTTCAAAAGCAAGTGGTTTGTCCCTAGAAGACCTATACAGCTTTTCTTTGCTTGTTTATTCACTTTTCCTGTTGCTTGATACAAACTATCATCAACAATTGTTTTTAGGCTTTCCAATATATGATGCTCCCACATCAAATGATATCAAGATGTCATGCTCCATCAAATGTTTATGAATGATTTGCATTACTTCAGAGTTCTAACACAGTATGGCACCAAGGACAGGCAGCTTGTGTAGCTTTATTCTTATTGATACCCTTGCTATGACAGCAATAACTTAGTGAGTATGAGGTTCTATTTCCTCTGTCACCCATGTGTCCTCAGAAGCTTTACTTTATCTTTTACTCCCATTTGGTGCACTGTGAAGCCTTATACTTGGCTGATAGCATTTGACTTGGTGAAGGGCTGGGCTTTAAATATGGTGCTGTGTTGCCAAACACAGGGGGTCATTTCAGGGGGTCATTTCAGAACAGAAATGCGGAGACATTTCTTCAGCCAGAGAGTGGTGGGCCTGTGGAATTCATTGCCACGGAGTGCAGTGGAAGCCGGGACGCTAAATGTCTTCAAGGCCGAGATTGATAGATTCTTGTTGTCTAGAGGAATTAAGGGCTACGGGGAGAACGCTGGTAAGTGGAGCTGAAATGCGCATCAGCCATGATTGAATGGCGGAGTGGACTCGATGGGCCGAATGGCCTTACTTCCACTCCTATGTCTTATGGTCTTAAACCCTGGAGGTACTGGCAGTGGCAGGCATTGTTGTGCATCGGATAGCAAGACCGTACAGTAGAGACCTGGTGCTTGCATAATCAGGTAGAGAACTATGTGAGATAACACGCTAGAGCTTACAGAGAGAAAAGCACCATGATACTTCTTAGAACTGACACTTAGCTAATTTCTAGTAAAATTTAGCCCAATAACGCGTTGCTGTGAATTAAACAACAAAATTAGGACATGTGATGAATGCTGCCAAATTTATTCACTTTTGTTATGAATAAAGGTATAAATGATAAGTCCACTCATGCTGTAATATAAAAGATAATGATAATATGCACACATGCACTGTCTGACCATTTAGTTTCTCACAGAATACAGGATAAATGCTAGAATGGGACGACACAATGTGTATTCTGAAAATATTTGAATTCAAAGAGTAGGCAAAATAATTCTTTGATGCAATTTAAGTTTGGAACAATTTGTTTACCAGCTCCATCAACTAAAAGAATAATTTATCAGAATATGCATCCATTTCATGAAATTATTAAGTTCGTGTCACTAAAAGAGAAGGTGGAATGCAAGTATAGCAACAATGAAATTAGCAATTTCTTTTCCATTTATGTCACACAAATATTTGATGCCTCTGCCGAAACCAGGAATGGTATCATAAACAAGGCAACATTCAATGCCTTCTTTCATTTCCTGTCACCTTTGGACAGGGCAGGTTTTCAATGTTTCGCAGCAGAACAGGAAACTAGTTAGATCATTTTGCTACTTCTCCTTATCCATTATATCATCATTATATTATGTATTCAAACAGTAAGCAATGATACAATAGACATATTGCACTTAGTTCACTGTAACAGAGTCACTCTGTCTTTACATTTTAAGTTAATGGATCTAAAACAGAAGCGACACAAAAACAGTAATTTCTGGAAAAGGTCAGCAGGTCTGGCAGCATCTGTGGAGAGAAATCAGAGTTAATGTTTCAGGTCCAGTGACATTTCCTCTTCTGAGTATGCATCACTTGGACCTGAAACGTTAGCTCTGATTTCTCTCCTCAGGTGCTGCCAGACCTTCTGAGCTTTTCCAGCAATTTTTGCTTTGGTTTCTGAATACAGCATCTGCAGTTCTTTCAGTTTTTAAAACATAATGAGAAGTGAGGCTGTGAGTTCAGGATCATCCATTTTATGCTTCCAGCTACAGTCAAAATTCCCTCAAAAGTGCTGACCCTCCAACTAAATTTTTGCATTGAAGGGAAAGTTTGCTCGTATAAGAATCCACAGATGAAAACAACAAAAAAAAACACAGGATCACTTCAAAAGCATAATGTAATTCAGCACTTTATTGTCACCTGACACTTTGACACCGATCCCCACTCTGCAACTAGCTGACCATCATACCTGCTTGTTGTAGTCAGCATTTCTATGCAGATCTGATTTTCAGACTAGATAGCAACTTCTAAAAAGCCACTTTGTTTGCCCACTCCCCATTAAAAAAAAGCTTGAAACAAAGTTATTGTTTCCAATTATGGAAAAAGCTGATTCTGACGTTCAGAGCAGCGAATACCACCTGCATGTTTTAGAACATATAACTATCTTCACCTCTTTATTCCCACTTCATTGTGCTCAGTCTGTGGTCATTCTTTGGCTTTAACTGAGCTTGGAATAGGCACTAAAAATATGTATGAAAGTTTCAGATGTTTGTGGCATTTATAAAGTTAATCTCAGAGTTAGCACTTTAAATATTAAGCACCTGTGTCTTGACGTATCCCATATATTTATTTCTCCCCAAGGATTTAATTTTCAGAATACGGAAGGGGATAAAATATCTCAAATGTATTACACTACAGCTAACAAATCAACATTGCAATCAATTCATAACATCAGAGGCATAGCAAAGTAGGCATCCTGCTGCTTTGTACAAGTTAAGCACCTTAAGGTAAAACAGGTCTTGGTTTCCTGATGCCCCAGTTAGTATTTTTTAAATTCATTCATGAGATGTGGGCATCACTGGCCAGACCAGCATTTAATGCCTGTCCTTTATTGCCTACAGGAAATTTAAGAGTCAACCACATTGCTGTGGGTCTGGAGTCATATGTAGGCTGGACCAGGTAAGGATGGGAGCTTGCTTCCATTAAAGACATTGATGAACCAGATGTGTTTTTCCCAACATTCAATAACAGGTTTATGGTCATTATTGGATTCTTAATTTCAGATTTTTCATTGACTTTAAATTCTACCATCTGCCATGATGGGATTTAAACCCAAGTCCCAAGAATATTAGTTGAGTCTCTGGATTAATGGCCTCACAATAATACCACTAGGCCAACTACAGTTTGGAACACAATTGGGTGAAGTGGCCGTTTTAGGTCAGATCTACAGTCTCATCTTCTTATCATTGCCACTAAGAAGAAGGGGATGTCCACCAGTGTCAATAGATGAGGAAAGGAAGAAGAAACAGTCAGTGTTCTTACTCTGATTTCTGACACATTGAAAGGAACATGGAGTATGGTTTCTAATTCCTGCACCTGACAGTATTGGAGTGTTGAGGCACAGAAAGTTCAGGGACACTGAGCAGAGTCTGTCAGGAGTAAGCAATCTTTTCCACCTAACCTTCCTATCAATGGTCCCAGGTACTTCAAGAGTTTAATCTGCAGAAACTAGAAAACCTATAATCCTCTGTTTAAATATTGGATTAGAACGGTTGAAAATTCCTTGCATCATTACAAGCATATCAATGGCCCAGATTTTGCAGTCTCATAACTGTACAACACATTAATCCGACATGCATGCTTCAGATTCTGTAATGGCTGCAGATTTAATCAAATAATTGCTTTAGTTGTTGTCGTGACAAACTTTACCCCATTTTGGTCAGAACAGTGTTTAATGAACAACTGGCAAAGCGTCCTAATCATCCAGCAAGGTGCCCCAAACCTTGGACAGTTGTACTGGTGAAGTGGGAATTTAACTGCTTAAAGGGGTTTATTGCTAAAAAAGAGAAGTTGTGATAAAGTGTGTTTTTGTTTTGTCATTCCTTATCTCAAGTTTGTGTTTCATAAACTTGCTTTTGGGAAAGATCAAGCTCAAGTACCCTATTGATTAAGACTGGTCAAGAACTATCAATCCTTACTGGTCAGATCAGTTAGTTTTGACAGAAAGTGAAGGATAACTTATCTGGCCTGTTGTACCACATCAAATAGAAGATGGAATTATCTCTCTGAATGATTTGTAAGAATTAAGTAGACTGTAATTTTCAAAATTCAATGCTAGAACTTTTCTCCCACAGCAATAATAATTTTGTTTTGGAAACTTGCTTTCATCTTGACACATTACTTGCAGAAAAATGACCTAATAAAATTGGATTAATGAATGTTGATTCATACAAGGCTTTTACATTAACTGGCAGCTGTTTTTATACTTGGCATTAATGTGCTTGTCAAGCTGGTCACAATCTATTGCCATGTTTCTGCGCAATTTGAAGGAACAAATAATACGACAAAACTTTGCAAAAATGATGACATATTGAGTTGGTACTAAAAAAAGACTGTCTCATTAACTGGTACATCTTCTGCAGTGTTGCAATTGTCATTGTCATTAATGTCCAGGAGATCATTTATCTTTGGATGAATCAGAATTTTTGTAATACCATGGCTACATTTAGATACTGACATTGGCAGCATTTGTGTAAGATGACTGAACTCAAAACTACCACAATGACACAAACTTCCGATTAATGGTCAGATCAATACTTTGCGGGCTTCCAGATTCTAATAAGTAAAAAGTTTAAAAATCTAATTTGACAGCACCACTGCTAAAGTCAGATACTGTTTGATTGTCAGTTTGCATTCTATTGCAAACAGAGTACAATGAAAGACAGCAAAAAAAACATGATCTTTTAACATACGTTCACAACTGCATATGAGCACATGACATTTAAAAGTAATACCATTCCTACAATTTACACTGTCCATGCTTATCATACACAGCCATTTGCACCATCACCATTATGTCCAATGGAAAGGTGTTTCTTAAATGTTCATAATCATGTCAACTATTTCTTACAATTCTGTACTTATAAATTTCATTAATCATTTCACTGAACTGAGGTAAGAATAGGTCTTCAAGCAACTGCAATCAAGTGTTCAAACTGTTAACAATGAGGGGAGGTAATTCATTGTTTCAATTTATTAACATTCCAGTGGACTTAGAAGGCAAGTCATGTTAGAACAAATGTGCATGTCATATTCAATGTAGATCATAATAGAACTAAACTTACGAAAAAAAACCTAAACATTGTTATAAAGTTTATAGCCAAGAAGGGGTAAGTAACGGGGCTCAGGTCTCTGGCACGGAGCCTGTCCCCGTTACTCAGAAGGGAAGGGTGAAGAAGAGCAGAGCAGTAGTAATTGGGGACTCGATAGTTCGTGGCACAGATAGGCGGTTTTGTGGGAACGAGAGAGACTCACGTTTGGTATGTTGCCTCCCAGGTGCAAGGGTACGTGATGTCTCTGATCGTGTTTTCCGGGTCCTGGAGGGGGAGGGGGAGCAACCCGAAGTCGTGGTCCACATTGGCACCAACGACATAGGTAGGAGGAGTGCTGAGGATGTTAGACAGGCTTTCAGGGAGCTAGGTTGGAAGCTTGGAGTTAGAACAAACAGAGTTGTTGTCTCTGGTTTGTTACCCGTGCCACGTGATAGAGATTCGAGGAATAGGGAGAGAGAACAATTAAATGCGTGGCTTCAGGGATGGTGCAGGAGGGAGGGGTTCCAGTTTTTGGATAACTGGGGTTCTTTCTGGGGACGGTGGGACCTCTATAAACAGGATGGTCTACACCTGAACCTGAGGGGAACCAGTATCCTTGGGGGGAGGTTTGCTAGTGCTCTTGGGGGGGGTTTAAACTAACTCGGCAGGGGCATGGGAACCCAGATTGTAGCTTCAGGGTGCAGGGCCTGGAGTGTAGGGAGGTGAGGAACATGGCATCAATTTCCAAGGAGGGTGCCTGTAAACAGGGAAGTGGCTTGAAGTGTGTATACTTCAATGCAAGAAGTATACGAAATAAGGTAGGTGAACTTGCAGCGTTGGTTGGTACCTGGGACTTCGATGTTGTGGCTATTACGGAGACATGGCTAGAACAGGGACAGGATTGGCTGTTGCAGGTTCCGGGATTTAAATGTTTTAGTAGGTTTAGAGGTGGGGGTAAAAGAGGGGGAGGTGTGGCATTGCTTGTCAAAGATAGTATTACAGTGGTGGAAAGGACGATGGATGAGGACTTGCCATCTGAGGTAGTTTGGGCTGAGGTTAGGAATAGGAAAGGTGAGGTCACCCTGTTAGGAGTCTTTTACAGGCCTCCTAATAGTCCTAGAATCATTGAAGAAAGGATTGGGAAGGTGATTCAGGAGATGAGTGACAGTAATAGGGTGGTTGTTATGGGGGACTTTAACTTTCCT
Source organism: Chiloscyllium plagiosum (assembly GCF_037043375.1). NCBI lineage: Eukaryota > Metazoa > Chordata > Chondrichthyes > Orectolobiformes > Hemiscylliidae > Chiloscyllium > Chiloscyllium plagiosum. The sequence continues at coordinate 36,117,968 of NW_028270159.1, read as the reverse complement.
GATATTGATTGGGAAAGCTGTAGCTCAAGTTCGTTAGATGGGTCAGTGTTTGTTCAATGTGTGCAGGAGAGTTTCCTGACACAATATGTAGACAGGCCAACAAGAGGTGAGGCCATACTGGATTTGGTTCTGGGTAACGAACCAGGCCAGGTGTTAGAATTAGAGGTAGGTGAGCACTTTGGGGATAGTGACCATAATTCGGTGATTTTTACACTCGTGATGGAGAGGGATAAGTGTGTACTACAGGGCAAGAATTATAGCTGGGGTAAGGGAAATTATGATGCGGTGAGGCATGATTTAGGATGTGTGGCTTGGAAAAGTAGACTCCAAGGCAAGAGTGTAAATGATATGTGGAACTTGTTCAAGGGGCAACTATTGAGTGTCCTTGATAATTATGTACCTGTCAGGCAGGTAGGAAAGGGTCGTGCGAGGGAGCCGTGGTTTAATAAGGAATTGGAATCCCTTGTTAAATGGAAGAGGGCGGCCTATCTCAAGATGAGACGTGAAGGTTCAATTGGGGCGATTGAGAGTTATAGGGTAGCCAGGAAGGACCTGAAGAGAGAGCTAAAAGCAGCAAGGAGGGGACATGAAAGGTCCTTAGTAGATAGGATTAGGGAAAACCCTAAGGCTTTCTATAGGTATGTTAGGAATAAAAGAATGACTAGGGTAGGAATAGGTCCAGTCAAGGATAGTAGGGGGAAGTTGCGTGTGGAGGCGGAAGAGATTGGGGAGACACTGAATGAATACTTTTCTTCAGTATTCACTCAGGAACAGGGCATTCTTGTCGATGAGAATACTGAGGCACAAATAAGTAGAATGGATGGCTTTGAGGTATGTAGAGAAGAGGTGTTGGAAATCCTGGAAAAGGTGAAAATAGATAAGTCCCCTGGGCCTGATGGCATTTATCCTAGGATTCTCTGGGAAGCAAGGGAGGAGATTGCAGAGCCATTGGCCTTGATTTTTATGTCCTCTTTGTCTACAGGAGTAGTCCCAGAAGACTGGAGGATAGCAAATGTGGTTCCCTTGTTCAAAAAGGGGAGTAGGGATAGCCCTAGTAACTATAGGCCGGTGAGTCTCACTTCTGTTGTGGGCAAAGTCTTAGAGAGAATTGTAAGGGATAGGATTTATGCACATCTAGATAGGAATAATGTGATCAAGGATAGTCAGCATGGTTTTGTGAAGGGCAAGTCGTGCCTCACAAACCTTATTGAATTCTTTGAAAAGGTGACGAAGGAGGTTGATGAGGGTAAAGCGGTAGATGTGGTATATATGGATTTTAGTAAGGCGTTTGATAAGGTTCCCCATGGTAGGCTACTGCAGAAAATACGGAGATATGGCATTGAGGGTGAGTTGGAGGTTTGGATTAGGAATTGGCTGGATGGAAGAAGACAGAGGGTAGTAGTTGATGGCAAAGTTTCTTCATGGAGTGCCGTCACTAGCGGTGTTCCGCAAGGATCTGTTTTGGGACCATTGCTGTTTGTCATTTTTATAAATGACCTGGAAGAGGGGTTAGAAGGTTGGGTGAGCAAGTTTGCGGATGACACGAAAGTCGGAGGAGTTGTTGACAGTGAGGAAGCATGTGGCAGGTTACAGCAGGATATAGAGAAGCTGCAGAGCTGGGCAGAAAGGTGGCAGATGGAATTCAATGTAGCTAAGTGCGAGGTGATTCACTTTGGGAAGAATAACAAAAAGATGGGGTACTGGGCTAATGGTCGGATACTTGGTAGTGTGGATGAGCAGAGGGATCTTGGTGTCCATGTACACAGATCTCTGAAAGTTGCCACCCAGGTAAATAGTGCGGTGAGGAAGGCATATGGCGTACTGGCTTTTATTGGTAGAGGAATTGAGTTCCGGAGTCCTGAGGTCATGATGCAGTTGTATAAGACTCTGGTACGGCCGCATCTGGAATATTGTGTGCAGTTTTGGTCGCCATACTATAGGAAGGATGTGGAGGCATTGGAACGGGTGCAGAGGAGGTTTACCAGGATGTTGCCTGGTATGGAAGGAAAATCGTATGAGGAAAGACTGAGGCACTTGGGGCTGTTTTCACTAGAGAAAAGAAGGTTTAGGGGTGACTTGATTGAGGTGTACAAGATGATTAGGGGGTTAGATAGGGTCGACAGTATGAACCTTTTCCCGCGTATTGAGTCGGGTATTACAAGGGGGCATAGCTTTAAATTAAGGGGGGGTAGATATAGGACTGATGTTAGGGGTAGGTTCTTCACTCAGCGAGTCGTTAGTTCATGGAATGCCCTGCCAGTAACAGTGGTGGACTCTCCCTCTTTATGGGCATTTAAGAGGGCATTGGATAGGTATATGGAGGATAGTGGGTTAGTGTAGTTTAGGTGGGCTTGGATCGGCGCAACATCGAGGGCCCAAGGGCCTGTACTGCGCTGTATTCTTCTATGTTCTATGTTCTATGTTCTAAATTACAGCTAGTGACATCAATAGATGACTGCTTTGAAAGGAAACAAAGGAATGTTAGAGTGGTACAAGATATGGATGGGTTTAAATAAGATAAAGGAAGAAAAACTGTTCTTGTTAACTGTACAAGGACCAAGGGACACAAATTTAAAGTTTCAGGTAAGAGATGCAGGGAAGATGTGACTTTTTTGTGCAGTCTGTGGGAATGATCTGAAAATTACTATCCATGAAGATTCTGGAGGCAGGAACAACTATTTCTCAAGGAAATCTGAAAGATTTAAACTTGGAGATAAAGGAGTGGGATTGATTGGATTGCTCTGTGAGGAGCTGCTGTGGATTCAATTGGCAAAATGGATCCCTTCTGTGCTGAAAATGATTCTACCCTGTAAAGTCAGGTGGATGAATGCATTAAGCATTTGTTCATTTCCATCAGCAACAATAATTGTGGGTTTATATTTTTAATTGAAGGTTACATAAATGTAATTTGGTTGTATATGGATCTAGTTTCATGCTTGTGATTTGTTTAATTAAATTATGCTCTAAATCACGTGCATCACTTCATTTAAATAAAGGCTGGAGGAAAAATATGTAAATCCCAGCTATTGATGGTGAAATAAGTCAACACCAATGTTCAAATTAGACTTATTGTAAATCATATCCAATTTTTCATCACATTTGATCTTAGAATCTCTACATTGTGGAAAGAGGGCCTTCAGTCCAACAAGTCCACACCAACCCTCTGAAGAGTAACCCACCCAGACACATTCCCCAACCTTATTATCCTCCATTTACCCCCGACTAATGCACCTAACGTACACATTCCCGAACATTGGGGGCAATTTAGCATGGTCAATTCAGCAAACCTGTACATTTTTGGATAGTGGGATAAAACCAGAGCACCCGGAGAAAACCCACACAGACACAGGGAGAATGTGCAAACTCCACACAGACAGTCACCCAAGGCTGAAATCAAACCCAGGTTCCTGGCGCTGGGAGGCAGCAGTGCTAACCACCAAGCCACCATATTCGTCCTTGCAGTGAAGTGACAGTTAAAATCTCTACTTAGAGACTCATTTCTCAGTCTTCTTGTCAATGTCAGCTTTTATGAATTCAAAATTTTTATAATGTCTTCCCAACTCAATAGAAAATAGAAACTGATTCAGTGGTAAATTCTAATGCACATGTAATGAGATATAACAAATTGCTGGTGTATATCAGTTTCAACTCATTGCCAATTTACTATCCCAACTGAATTATGTGATATTTGGAAGTGTTATAAATGTTTAGCAGCAGTACAAAGGTTAAAGTCTATACCATAAAGTCAGGGTTTCTTTCATTAATCAAGGTAGATGGTAGAAAGCTCTTTTCTATGTTTCAACACTGTAAGTAATCTAAAAAAAACATTAATATTCTTTGAGAGACAGAGGTAGAACTGAATTGTCAACCTATCCGTTTAAGCATGCAATTAAGAATATTAGTTATATTATAAAAGAAGTATAGTACTCAAAATCACCATCAAAGACCGAGTTAGATTTTCTTCTTGTGAATTAATCTGAAAGAGCATGATCAATTGGAAGCGCCATTACAAAATTCTCAGGAAACCCAAAGTGATTTGTGCTATTTCTGAGATACTTAATTTTATTTTATAAGTATGGTGATTCTAGCTGATGTTAGCACTGGACAAGTCAGATCCCAGGGTGGAACCTGGCTTGTCAGGTCCAATGAAGGGATGATGAGATCAGCCATGATCACACTGAATGTTGGAGCAGACTCAAATGGCCTTCTTCTGCTTCTATGTAATATAGTTTGTCCAATTGTATTGGGAAATATTATCCTTCACACAACATCACTAAAATATTATCCAATTATTTACTGTCCATTGCTGCTTGTGGGAACTTACATCTTGGGAACATATTGTTTACATATACTTCAAAAGTGACTTAATTTGCTGTGAAGCACTTTGGAACAACTTGGGCTTGTGAAAGGGGATGACAGACATTTGCTTCTTTTCTTCACGTTGTTTCTTTCATTCCAAATTTAGCTTAAACTTTGTCTTTTACTTGTTTGAATCAGTTACACCTTTCACTGTTGAATTTACTGTTGTGTTATGGATTTTACATTTTCTAAACTGTTTATTCACTATTTTTCTGTAAAGTAACTGCGCAGTTGCCTCTATTCAAGCTGAAGGTTAATTTTTCTAGTTGTCAGAACTCAGCCTTTGACACCAGCGAACAGTCTGTTTTTATTCCCTTTTCCTTGTCATTTCCAGAGCTTAGCTGTCTCTTCAGTTTCTCAATGACCAAAACTGGACATCAATCTTATGCTATGATTGATGTGCCTTAACCACAGCTTTCTCTGACTTTATCTCTATTCGCTTGGCTCTAGAAGTTAGCATTTTTGAAGAATTTTGTTTCGAGTTATGTACAGTGATTGGGAATGCTGAATGTCAAATTAGTTAAAATGCTTGGATTGTGAGTTACCAGTTTTATGGGGCAGATGCCAGATCTAAACTTCTGAATGGTCTCTATCTGATTATTATAATGGCAAGTGTTTGAATTTAGCCTCAATTAAAAATACCTCAAATAAAAAGTTGCAAAGGTTAGTCACAGTTATAGAGATATACAGCACAGATAAAGACCCTTTGGGTCTGAGCAAGCCAAAAACCTTTTCCAAAGGAAAACAAGCACAGTCTGTCCGATCTCGCTTTGTAACTGGAAACTCTCCAGCCCAGGCAACAAACTGGTAAAACTCCTTTGCATCCTTTCCCTCATGAAGACTGACAGAGCTTACAGATCTTAACTCTCGACAAGCTACAGTGTGTATTTCATTTATTATTGAAATCAGCTCTTGGTAGAATCATTGAAGATTTGAAACTCCACACAACATAAATTGACTATTGCCCTTGCGTAATTCTGTTGTTGCAAGATTTTCTGCTGATAGCTTCTATAATATATCATTCCATTATTTTTCTTTAAGTTCTAAAACTGTGAGTATGCTCCATTTCTAAATTGCCATAAATTGGTCATACATAACATGTGGGTTAAAGTTATCATTATTTATTCATTGGTATCCTAACTATCTTGAGTCAAATCTTATTTCTGTATAGTTGCTTAGTGCATAATGTTTTTATTATGACCTCAAGGAAGAGCAGCAATCTTTGGAAAGAAATTTAAACTCTTCGCTATTTACAAAAAGAATTAAACAGCAATCTTTCGCACTTTAGACAAAAAAAGGTATACAAGAGTACAATAAAACAAGTAACTCTAACTTAACATTATGTTTTTCATAAACACTTGCATTATGAATTCAAAAATTGCAACAGATAATACCCAAGAGTTCTCTTTTTGTTACATGATTTTGGAGGTTTCTCCTGGGACAAAATAAAAGTATCTCATAGCTGTCAGGAATTCATTTTGATTTGCCGTATTGTTCTTGGAATTCTCTGAGATTTGAGATTTCCTGGGTAAAGTCCAGCTAGGTGATTCTCCAACTCTTCACTATCTAACCATTTCACAATTATGGACACCCTAGCACAAAAAAATGGCTTCACCGCTCTCTTGTCAGTCACTCCAAAATGAGAAAATATTTTTGGTTTCTTATCGATGTATTTAATGGGTCTATGGCTTCCAGTAGTTTGGAGTTTTCTGCTTGCATTGAAGCTGCTTAGACTATTACAGACAGCTTGTGAGAGATATGAGATTATTGAGTTAGCCATGCCAGATTTTCAGATCAAGGGCTTTCCCTCCAAAGGAAGCAACACAGAAGGTAATAGGAGGGACAGGAAATCAGGTGCATTCATTTGCCCTCTTTCACCAACTCAGAAGTTACATTCTCGACAGGAAGGCCAAAGGTTAACATTTCAGACTTATTAAAGCCTGTTAGTGGATAATTAATAACCAATTAAGGGCTTTGTCCTGCCTGGGCTGCTATTACTTCAGTTCTGGCAAGAGCAGAAAGAGTCAGCCTACCTAACTGTTAATCGCTGCAAGCTTACCAGGTCAGAGTGCAGTTCTCTGGTCTGCATTAATTTGTGCAAGACTGATAGCCTGGACCTAGGGAAAGGCAGTGACTTCTGAGAGTCACACACATATCACTTGCTTCTAAACCCCTTAGCTCCCTCCTCTGACCGGCAATTCCAGGAACCAACAAGCCCCCACCACCTTGCCAAAATCTGATCCCCCAAACATTACCCACCTTTCTTGCCTGTGATCTTGGATCTGAAGGTTTAGGATCTGATGTTTCAGGAGCAACTGCGGCCCTGTGCCATGATGCTGCCAATTTCTGGATATGGTGGTCTGCTCAGGTGGACGGCACTTCCTGCTCTGGCTTTGTGATTCCTGCAGAAAGGTCACTCAGCCACAGTCAATCAGCAGCCTGATTAATGTACAATCTGTCTATATTCCTGAAAATGCTATGCAGTGCATTGCTCTCCACAACACTTTCATGTTTTTGGACTTATTCCACCCTGTAATTCATTTCCTAATCTCATGCTTAACCAAAATATTAAACTCACGCTTCCTCAAACATTACTTCATCCTTGATTGGATTTCATTTGTCATTTTTTCCTTATAACTCTATGTTTGTTCATTGTTAAAGGTCAAGATCCTGGAGTTAACTAGTCTTATTTGTTATAATATTATGTTCTACAGGATGTTTACATTCAAACAGTGACAGATCAATAAACAAGTGGGCAAGTGAATGCTGAGTAACTCCCTTGGGAATGGGTGGGTCTTAATACACATTTACTACTCAGGAAAGTTAAGCAGTCATCGCAACAACTAATTCTTCAAAGAGCAATTACCCTTCCAGGGTATATAATATCATTTTCATTTAATTGTAGGGGTGCAGGATGAATATGGATGAGAAAGGCATTTCAACTTAACTGCTCTTATTCATCTCAAAAATTCAACACTTCTCTTTGAGATGTGATTGAAGATAATCAAAGCTTTGTTTGATCTATGAAATGGTTTCCACTGTTTCTAATGGACCAAATCTTGCAAAGTTCTTTTCCATTCCAATGCAGGATAAATAAAATTGGACATTTGGAATTTCTTGTTGCAAGTGGAATCTCATTCAGTGCCTGTAAACTATGAGTAAGTTTTACCGTAAAAGCATTTGCCCTTCACAAATACTGAATGAGTCATTGATATCCATTCATCACGCAGCTAAAATTCACTCAGTCAAATGATTCCTTTACATTTGTAGACAGGTGCTTGCATATGTACTTTTACATTACCGCTTCTGGAAAATGAGTTTGATTCAAATGTCAAATTAACAGTGCAACTTTATTAACCCATCTTGGCTTTAAGGAAGTTTATTTCCCAATTCACCCATGGGAAACAATTGTCTAAAGCTCATGTCCAAGTTTCTGTAATTAATAATATTACATTCGGTAGTAGCAACATTAAAAGGAACTTGCGTGTGCAATGATTCTATTATTGTTTCCATCTTTCTACAGATCTCTATCCATCTGGCTTTGTGTTTGTTTCTGGCCTGGCCAATATTTGTGCCTCAACCAGCATCACTAAGAATTGGGCCTTTTGGTTAGTGTTGTAGTATTTTCCCAGATGGCCACCTCTGGCACCTCACGGTTTTTGCAACTTCTAACAAACAGCATCCCCTCTACTTTTCTGATTGGCGGCACAATGTGAGGGTGGTGACCAACATTGCCTTCCTGAATTGGAAGACAATACCATGTGTGGAACATCAGACCAGTTGTATGTGATTTTGGGTCTAGCTATTGATTCAAGTTCGAGGATACGACATTGTAGTGCATCTGCAGAGGGTGCACCTTTTGAGAATGATAAACCCAACTCCATTTGGACATGTATATTCACCAGGACCTTAGGGAGATGATGCAGCTACATCTACTCCTTCTGAAAGTTTAAGTAAAACCGCTGATCTCAACCCACAGATTGTGTGTGACATCAGTAGAATGGGTAAAGGCAACGCAACATGGACATTAACCCCCTTTAGAACTATTATGTTTGACAAAAGTGAGTGCTAACTTTTTTTTGCATGTTTCTGCTGTGTCCAAAAACTCTCTCACAATTTCTGCATTGTAACAGTAACTAAACCTCAAAAGCACATCAGCTGCAGATGTCTTGAGAATGTGAAAAGCGTGATATAAAGGCAAGCTTTCTTTCTTTATTTTCCTATCATTTTTCACGAGCCTGTCTCTCTAAGGAAGGCCTTATCCTGCACTCTTTGGAAACTCAGACCGACATTTTTCCTGGAATGCTCTCAAATCTTGTTCGTGAGCTGGGAATTTCCTGAACACTCTTGTGTTGATGCACAGTCAAAGCAACGTAATCTTCACACAATAGCAGAAGAACTGCAGTCTGATGTGTCATTCAGTCTGTGTGCTTCAGTCTAAATGCCAACAAACTTAAAGCTGTCTCAGAAATATTGGGCTAAACGTGCTGAGGAATGGCAATTCCACTCACATTGTCACTACACTCTTTTTTATCCGTTTAGGCATGAGTTCCAGATTTTCTGATGGAAGGTTTTGATCGGGACTCCATCAGAAGTGTTGATCATGTTTTAAATCTGACAGGTCTTTTGTAGTGTAGATTAATCAGTGCAAGGTAAACTATGCCCACTTTTTCACAGCAGTCAGAGTCGATATTCTATGAGTTAAATGCCTAGCATCATAAACACTTTGACAGCACTTGTGAAAAAGTAAACGCAAAAGGTTAAGGGTGTTAGGTTAGATGGCAAGGAATGATGGAATGGTTCAATTAGATCAGTGTACCCAGGAGATATCAGATCTGGTGGGGTAGATCAGTGTTGGGTGTCATGGCCTGACTGGAGCTATTGGGTCGAGGAACTGGGAGAAGGGAGCAGTTTTATTGGGTGCCAGATGTATCATAGAATTTCTACAGTTTGTAATTAGGCCATTCAGCTCATTTTGTCCACACCGTCCTTCCGAAGAACATCCTACCCAGACCTACCCCATCCCGGTAACACTGCATTTCCAATGGCCAATCCACCGAACCTGCACATCTTTGGGCTGTGCGAGGAAACTGGAGCACCCAGAGGAAACCCACACAGACATGAGGAGAATGTACAAACTCCACACAGACAGTCACCATAGGGTGGAATCAAACACTGGTCCCTGGAGCTCTGAGGCAGCAATGTTAACCACTGAGCCACGATGCAATGTAGTGGTTTACATTGAGCTCTGGATGGAGAAAGGAGATGCTAGGTCTAGTGGCAGGTGGAAGGTAGTGATGTTGGATCCTGATGGTAAAGGAGGTGTACACTGGTGAGAAACAGGGCATGTTGGGCCCCAGTTGGGATGTGTTGCTGGGGTGTGCAGTGAACCAGGCAGAGATACAGGCATCATGTTCCGAGTGGAGAGGGGTTTGTCAGGTCCTGACAGAGAGGAGAAAATGATGTGTCTTGTGGGAAGAGGGTAGGAATGGGGTGACATGTCCCAGTGTGAGAAGGGGGTGTCAGGTACTGGGCAGAGAGAGGGGTGGTTTCGAGTCCTGTACAGACTGGTGGGCTATGGGGTTCCAATGGTAGAGGAAGCTGTACAGTTAGGTTTGGTGGGGTACAGTTGGTCTAGGACAACTATAATTGGGGAAGTGATTGGTAATTTAGTGTCAGTTTAATAGTTATTCAGGTGTTAGATGAGGCATTTAATAGTTTAATATTTCCAAAGTAGCCATTTAACTTAACCACAGCAGAAGAATCAAAATACTCTGATTTAAATGTACACACTTGGAGGGTGCCATAGATATTTACAGAAGGGGCTACTCAACATGTTCAAAGCAATCAACAAGGATCTAACTGCATTTATCCCATTTTCCATGCTTTTGGCCTATATCTCTGGATGCTATGGCAATGCAAATGATTTTCTAAACACTGTTTAAATGTTCCAACAGTTTCTGACTCAACCATCCTTCCAGCCAGTGAGTTCCAGACTCCCCACTACCCCCTGGTTGGAAAATAATTCTCCTCTCTTATTCTTCTCCCTATTGCCTTAAATGTTTACTTCTTCATTGTTAACCATTGTACCAATGGAAATGTGTCTACCCATCTACACTGTCAATGCTCCTCAATAATCGTACACATTCTTATCAGGTCTCATTAAATCGCTGTTGCTCCAAGAAATACAACCATAGCCTATTCTATCTTTCCTCATAACCCAGACCCTCCAGCCTAGGCACCCTCTCTAGTACAATAACAGCCGTCCCTATAATATGGTGACTGGACCTATCCATTGTACTCTAGTTGTGGTCCAACTAGCATTTCAACTAACCACCAGCATAACCTAGTTCCAGCACATCCTGTGTTCTGATATTCTGTATTTCAGCTAATATGCCATATGCCTTTTTAACCATCTCATCTACCCTATCCTGCTGTCTTCAGGGCGCTCTGGATAAACACACCAAGTTCTCTATGATCTTCAGTACTTTCCAAGGTCTTTCATTCAAAGTGTAATCCTTTGCCTTTTTAGTTCTCCCTAAGTTGTATTACCTTTCACTCTTTTGGGTTGAATTCTATTTGTTACTGTTCAGTCCATTTGGCCAGTCTATTGATAGCCACCTGCAGCTTATGGCTATACTCCTGTCTATTTATCATCCTATTGTGTCATCTGCGAATTGCTTGATTATACCCCTATATTTTGGTGAAAATCATGAATGTACACCATAAACAGCAAATGGCCTCAGAACCTAGTCCTGCAGAACTCCACTGGATACAGACTTCCAATCACAGAAACATTCCTCTACCATCACCCTCTGCTCCCTTCCTCTCAGCCAGTTTTGGATCTAATGTATCACAATTTCTTGGATCCCAAATGGGGTTGATGCAAATATTAATTGAGGAATATGCTCACATCATCTGAGTCCACACATACATGACCTCTATGATCTCAAATAAGCCCCACTCTTTCCTTAATTAGTCTCTTGCTTTTATGAAGTTTTTAAAACCCTTTGGATACTCATCTATTCAACCCATCAATACTTTCTCATGCACTTTCTTTGCTTTCATAATCTCCATTAAGTTTCCCCCTGCATTTTATATACACCTCTAGGTTGTGTTCAGCCGTCAATATTTGTCTTAAGCTTTTCCCTTCTTGATTCTAACCTTTATGTCCCTCGAAATCTTCCCTGTGCGCTTTCTTGACTTATACATTCACTATTTCCTTCTTGAATGCCTCCCATTGCTCTGACAACTTTATCTGCCAGCAGACATTTTCAGTCCACTTGGGTCAACTGTATCTTAGTAAAATAACCTTTTTCCACTTAGAAAATTTAATTCCCGGCCTTTGCTTATCCTTTTTCATAACCATCCTGGATCTAACTGAGCATTGGTCACTGTCACTCAAATATTCCCCCACTGATAAGCCTTCCACTTGCCTGGTCTTCTGAAAATTAAGCCCAGCACAGCCCCTCCCTTGTTGAGTTTTCTGTGCACTGGCTATAAAAGTTCTCTGGGAACAATTTAAGACTTTTGTTCTCTCTCTCTAGCTTGCACAATAAAACTATCTCAGCTAATATTTATGTAATTAAAATCCCATATTATTACTGTCCTTATCATTCTTGCCCTTGCTTTGATTACACATTTGATCCTCTATCTCTCCTTAATTATTTGGGGGCTTATGATGTACACCCAAAAGCATGTTTCCTACTTTCCGTTTTTTACATCTACCCATAATACCTCATTATTTGACCCTTCCAAGGTATCACCTCTCCTCACTATTATAATTGAATCCTTGATCAATCACTCATTCTTCTCTTCTATCCCCCTCTCTATCTCGTTTGATTACTCTATAACCAGAAATGTTGAGCTGAAAATCCTGTCAGTCTTTCAGGCAAGTTTCAGATATAACTATACTGAAAATACTGAATGCTGGTGATCACAGCGGGTCAGACAGTATCCATGAAGAGAGGAAAAGCCAATGTGTTGAGTCTATATGACTCTTCATCTGATGAAGAATCTGATGAAGAGTCACCAAACTCGAAACATTAGCATTCTCTCTCTCCATGGATACTGTCTGACCCGCTGTCAGCTCCAGTATTTGTTGATTTCTTTACAAATTCCAACATTTACTGTAATTTGCTCCTACTCTCAGATATAACTATGTTATATATTCCTAAGTGCCTATCTGTGCCTTCAACGCATCCATTTTATTCCTCAGGCTCCTTGCATTAAAATAAATTCCAGTTATTATTTCTAAACTTGCTTCGATCTTAACTAGTCTATATTTCATCTGCTTCCAGAATCACTTACTCATGTTTTAACTTGTCTCCCCCATAGCATCTCAATACACAATTCCCATCTCTACTGCAGAAATGACTATCCGACCTTTGGAAAAGCCATGTGTTTCACTCATAAGTATATTATAAACAAAAGTCTTAAAAAAAAATTAAAAATATTTCTTGATGAACCAAAAGGATCTGTTCAAAACAACTTTAAATTGTTCAACATTGATTTAAAATAGAACTGGGCTGGCACTCAATGGATCCAGTATGATTTCTTCCCATGATGATTAACTTCAAATGGACACCATTTGCCCCTTATTTGTTAATCCATGAAGACAGGCCTACTACCAATTGACCACATCATTTGACTATCTCTAAAATAGCATATTTTCCTTCTAGCTCACTGCCTCAAAGTCCATTCCAAATGTTAGGCATTATTTACTTGAAGAAGAATTAAGAGACATTGGTTTTAAATTTGCTATCAGTTTGAACTCCATAAGCCATTGAATTATTTCCATATACTAATCAGAAATGCAGATCCGGAATTTAGAGTCATAGAGATGTACAGCATGGAAGCAGACTTTTCGGTCCAACCCGACCATGCCGACCAGATATCCCAACCCAATCTAGTCCCACCTGCCAGCACCCGGCCCGTATCCAACTAAACCCTTCCTATTCATATACACATCCAAATGCCTCTTAAATGTTGCAATTCTACCAGTCTCCACCACATCCTCTGGCAGCTCATTCCATACACGTACCACCCTCTGCGTGAAAAAGTTGCCCGTTACGTCTCTTTTATATCTTTCCCCTCTTACACTAAACCTATGCCCTCTAGATCTGGATACCCCAATCGCAGGGAATAGACTTTGTCTATTTACCCTATCCATGCCCCTCATAATTTTGTAAACATTTATAAGGTCACCCCTCAGCCTCTGATGCTCCAGGGAAAACAGCCCCACCCTGTTCAGCCTCTCTCTATAGCTCAAATTGTCCAACCCTGGCGACATCCTTGTGAATCTTTTTTGAACCCTTTCAAGTTTCACAACATCTTTCCGATAGGAAGGTGACCAGAATTGCACGCAATATTACAACAGTGGCCTAACCAATGTCCTGTACAGCCACAACATGACCACCCAACTCCTGTACTCAATACTCTGACCAATAAAGGAAAGCATACCAAACGCCTTCTTCACTATCCTATCTACATGTGACTCCACTTTCATTAAGTGTATATGCCCTGCTAAGATTTGCTTTTCCAAAATGCAGCACCTCGCATTTATCTGAATTAAACTCCATCTGCCACTTCTCAGCCTATTGGCCCATCTGGTCCAGATCCTGTTGTAATCTGAGGTAACCCTCTTCGCTGTCCACTACACCTCCAATTTTGGTGTCATCTGCAAACTTACTAACTGTACCTCTTTTGCTCGCATCCAAATCATTTATGTAAATGACAATAAATAGAGGACCCAGCATTGATCCTTGTGGCACTTCACTGGTCACAGGCCTCCAGTCTGAAAAACAACCCTTCACCACCATCCTCTGTCTTCTACCTTTGAGCCAGTTCTGTATCCAAATGGCTAGTTCTCCCTGTATTCCATGAGATCTAACCTTGCTAATCAGTCTCCCATGGGGAACCTTGTCGAAAGCCTTACTGAAGTCCATGTAGATCACATCTACTGCGCTGCCCTCATCAATCCTCTTTGTCACTTCTTCAAAAAACTCAAACAAGTTTGTGAGACATGATTTCCCATGCACAAAGCCTGTTGACTATCCCGAATCAATTCTTGCCTTTCCAAATACATGTACATCCTGTCCCTCAGGATTCCCCCCAATAACTTGCCCACCACCGAGGTCAGGCTCACTGGTCTATAGTTCCCTGGCTTGTCTTTACCACCCTTCCACCTGTGACTATCGATGATACAAATATCTCAGCAAGAGGCCCAGCAATCACTTCTCTAGCTTCCCACAGAGTTCTCAGGTACACCTGATCAGGTCCTGGGGATTTATCCACCTTTACCTGTTTCAAGACTTTCAGCACCTCCTCCTCTGTAATCTGGACATTTTGCAAGATGTCACCATCTATTTCCCTACAGTCTATATCTTCCATATCTTTTTCTTTAGGATTAATCTAATAACTGACTAATCTCTTACCAAGGATGATGCATCCAAGGTTTTCTTGTCCTTTCTTACAATTCTCTAATGTTGTTTGTTACTGAGTATTCCCCCTTTGTCTCAGCGACTAAAACTGCATGCAATCCTCAAGATGCAATCTAACCAGAGTACTGAGCTTCATGACAATCTCTGATTTACAACATACTGATTTAGCAATATAATACACTATTCATTCCAATAGTTTGATTGTTGCTCCACAATGACTGGTGATGTTAAGTGCAGACTCCACTAACACCCTTAGACCTCTTACAAAATTACCCGCAGGTGTTAACACCATTCACTACTTTGCCCATAATTCTTTTCCATGTTGTCAGGTTCATTTTCTTTCCATCATTTTACTGCTGTTTGTGAATTGAACTAATTTATATTGACTTTCTCAATCCAATTTATTGCTGTCATTAAAGATTCCCGGCACCAATTATTTAAGCACTCCACTCAGTTTTTCCATCGACTTTGATGTTACTCTCTCATGAGCATGCTGTTGCTTGCTTTCCTTCATGCATCTCATTTTGACTA
Organism: Chiloscyllium plagiosum; assembly: GCF_037043375.1. Classification (NCBI taxonomy): domain Eukaryota; kingdom Metazoa; phylum Chordata; class Chondrichthyes; order Orectolobiformes; family Hemiscylliidae; genus Chiloscyllium; species Chiloscyllium plagiosum. The sequence goes on along the minus strand of NW_028270159.1, from coordinate 36,102,636 downwards.
ACACCCCAGTTTCACTTTGAATCTCCACAATTTTACATTTGTGCAGTAGCTTTCTATCAGAAGTTTTATCAGAAGATTTTCTGCAAGTCCAGGCAAATTATATCATGATGTTTTACTCATTCAATATTGGCCTCCACTTTCTCACAAAAAAATCAAGGAAGCAACTTGGTCATAAAAGTACCCTTCTAAATTTATAGGTGATACTTGTTACTCATTGTTGATTAATCACTGACCTAACTGTTGCTGGAAGACTAATTGATATGTAATTTCCATGATGTGTTTTGCCCACTTTCTTGGTGATAACCGCTACTTGTTTAGTGTAACTTTTCTGACTCCTACATGACACTAGCTTATACATGTCCATGTTTCTGCTTGGGATCCTGGGAGCAAGCAAATTCAATTCTCGAATTTGGTTTTGGCATCTCAGAATTTTCAACTCAGGAAGAAGCTATCCAGACTGTCACATCTGTGAAAGGTTTCTGAACTAATTGTTCTGCTGAGATCAGAATCTATGTTTATAAACTTGTTGAAATCTGTGCTTCAAGGTCCTTCAGTTGTCATTCATTGACTATTTAGTAGAATCAATTAACAGCAAGTTGACAGAGTCAAGCTTGGGCATCCTTGCCTAGAATTTAACACCATTGTTGCTAGGAAGATGCTGGGGTTCTGGTAATTCAAACTCTCGCTTGCCACTTCCAAGACCTGAAGATCCTGCCCTTAGATCCAACCACATGATCTTCAAAACATTGATATTAAATATGACTGTACCTTTACAGAATCAAACCATTATATGTCTTTTGCTTATCCAAATGGTCTAAGTAAACATTTTGAGCTAACAATTTGTTGTGGTCTGCTTTTATTGCAGAGGTTGCTGTTTTCCAGCTGCCTATCTCCCTTGTCAGCCTGGCATATGGAATATACTTGGTACCACCTCCTCACTTACCTGATAATATCAGTGGTGAAGCACAACCTGCATTATTAGTGTGCATTAATAGAACGGGCACAACCAGACTGCTCTTCTTCAGTGCAATCTGAACATCTTCACACTGAGTCATAGGAAAGTGATGCTGACTGCTATTACTGCAGATAGAGACAAACAAAAATATAATACCAAGGAAGTCAAAGGGTTGCAGGTCATTGCCCTACTGGATGCCTTAGTGCTAAGGGTGGATTGGATGCAGAGGCCATGTTTTTTTATGGGGGTAGGGATTTGGTAGGAGTTACTCAAAGACCATGTTCTTGAGGAAATGAAGATACATGCCAGAAAGGTCTGAGTCTGAAGACCTGGCAGTTATGCCACAAGAAGGCTCATGATGTCACGGTGGTTGACAATGTTGATGAATGTATCTGCACATGACACTTTATAACCATGGCACCACTAAGCTTTCAGACTGGTCAGTGCACCGTAACTCCTTAACTCAGGTAGTAACACACTAGCATGCAGGAAGAGCTACCAATTGAAATCAAAGGTGAAAGTATATAAGGCAAAACCTGACAATATAAGAAATTGTCTGCAAGGTAGTAATAAATGATTTCTTGCTCTAGGAATTATGATTAAGTTGGAGGAAATATAGAATGGGTGACTTGAGGCATTAGGACTGCAACTATTTCTGAATTACACAATGGATTCAGAAACTTTAAATCACTCATGCATAGAGTCATAGAGTCATAGAGATGTACAGCATGGAAACAGACCCTTCGGTCCAACCCGTCCATGCCGACCAGATATCCCAACCCAATCTAGTCCCACCTGCCAGCACCCGGCCCATATCCCTCCAAACCCTTCCTGTTCATATACCCATACAAATGCCTCTTAAATGTTGCAATTGTACCAGCCTCCGCCACATCCTCTGGCAGCTCATTCCATACACGTACCACCCTCTGCATTAAAAAGTTGCCCCTTAGGTCTCTTTTATATCTTTCCCCTCTCACCCTAAACCTATGCCCTCTAGTTCTGGCCTCCCCGACCATAGGGAAAAGACTTTGTCTATTTATCCTATCAATGCCCCTCATAATTTTGTTAACCTCTATAAGGTTACCCCTCAGCCTCCAAAGCTCCAGGGAAAACAGCTCCAGCCTGTTCAGCCTCTCCCTGTAGCTCAGATCCTCCAACCCTGACATTTTTGTAAATCTTTTCTGAACCCTTTCAAGTTTCACAACATCTTTCCGATAGGAAGGAGACCAGAAATGCACGCAATATTACAACAGTTGCCTAACCAATGTGCTGTACAGCCACAACATGACCACCCAACTCCTGTACTCAATACTCTGACCAATAAAGGAAAGCATACCAAATGCCTTCTTCACTATCCTATCCACCTGCGACTCCACTTTCAAGGAGCTATGAACCTGCACTCCAAGGTCTCTTTGTTCAGCAACAGTCCCTAGGACATTACCATTAAGTATATAAGTCCTGCTTTCCCAAAATGCAGCACCTCGCATTTATCTGAATTAAACTTCATCGGCCATTTCTCAGCCCATTGGCCCATCTGGTCCAGATACTGTTGTAATCTGAGGTGACCCTCTTTGCTGTCCACAAACCTCCAATTTTGGTGTCATCTGCAAACTTACTAACTGTACTCTTATGCTCGCATCCAAATCATTTATGTAAATGACAAAAAGTAGAGGATCCAGCACTGATCCTTGTTGCACTCCACTGGTCACAGGCCTCCAGTCTGAAAAGCAACCCTCCACCACCATCCTCTGTCTTCTACCTATGAGCCAGTTCTGTATCCAAATGGCTAGTTCTCCTTGTATTCCATGAGATCTAACCTTGCTAATCAGTCTCCCATTGGGAACCTTGTTGAATGCCTTACTGAAGTCCCTATAGATCACATCTACTGCTCTGCCCTCATCAATCTTATTTGATCCCCAAACTAAAAGAGGCAAGAGAAGCAGATGAGGAAACTCAGAATTTACGAAGCAGTCAGCTCTTCCTCATAATAAGGCACATCAAATGTATTACATTTGGTTTCCGGCAGTCCCCTGCTACTGGTTTAACTGCTGTGCACCCAAATGAACACAACACAAGGCACGTGTTGTATTGGCCAATAGCCAACTGTAATGCAACTGTTTATTGATTCCAACCTCCCAGACTCGCACTGTTCATAAATCCTACAAACTTAAGTCATCTTGGTGCTGCATTCATCTGAAAGCAAGAGAACTGAGATCACACTCTGAGCCCCTACTACCTTCAAAATAAACTCTGGACCAGATTCTGATGAGGCTTTTCAGCCGCCTGCCTCTTGATTTCTCTTTCCTACTTGCAGTCCGATGATCTGTGAAGCTTCTTTAAATTCTCATTGATTCTCTTCTGGTGGCAATTGTTTGGTGTTCATTATGTACTGCTTTACACGTCAATGGAAGAATATTTCATGAAAGGAATGTGAATGATGATTACAATTCTTATCTGCCACTTGTTGACATGCATACCATTCTTATCAAACTTGTGGCTGCAGGCTCTCTTTAAACAATTGTCCCTCAAGACTAATTGAAATAACTTCAGCAGGCAGTGTGAGCTGTTGCAGACATTATTATTTAACGTTGCCAGAGACCGCTGTGAAGCAATCAGTTGTCTTCTTGGCTGGGTATTGGAAAAGCGCATGGGCTAAGATGTTGACTCATGTCTGTGTCAGTTCCAAAGGTGTGAAGGAGGAATGCTGCTTTCACTTCCCTTGACCAAACTTTGTGAGATCATTCTGTCTTATTTTTGCATTGCATGGCAGTATGTGAGGTCATGAAAACTATACTGACAGAATAAGTCAGGCCTTGCTCTTGCGGGGCTAAATGAGCTGAATTCTCTTTCTGGATTTTTTTTGCTTGCTCACATATCACCTGTCAGGTAACACAGAGTACACCTTGTTGCTTACCTACTCTGTCATCACCTTCTGTGCTACTTCTTCCCAAGAATATATGGACCAATGAACATCAGCGTTGAAATTGCCTCTGGCTCAGGCTCAAAATCCATCAGACAACCCAGTTTCATTGTCATAAACCCACCTCAATCAAACAGCGGGGTGGGTGCAGGAAGCTGGACTGAATTTGTTGTGAAATCTTGTGGCTAGGCAGCAGCTTAGGCCCTGTCTTAAGCCTATCAATGGCTAAGATCAAGTGTCTGTTCATATCAGGATAGGGGTTTGAGTTGCGAGTCATCAGAGCTAGTGGAGATCATCGCTGGATCGTGATTGGATGTTGGAGGATCGTTTGGTTGTGCTGACCTGCTATTGGTGGATGTTCATGCTGGCTTCGGCCTAACGCCAATTCAGGGACCAGCCAACCTCAGAGCTATGGCCTCAACAGCTGCCCGCAGCCCTGGCCAGGGGGTTCGAAACACAGTCCGGGTGACTGTGAAGAAGATAGAGGATCATACACCTGTCAACTGCATCCTGTTTATTAAGAAAGTACTGCTGGGATGCTGTGGGTTTGCTGCAGCGGACTGTACTGCCTGCAGGATTTCCCTAGGGCAGGCTACTTTGATGTGACCTTCAGAAGTGTGAAGCAGTGCGAACAGCTCCTGAAGGTCTTCAAGGAGAAGGAAGGGGAGCCGCTGTTCTTCATCTTGTCGGCAACTCCATTGTGTGTGCTTCCTGCACAGAGGAATCGGGTTGTTACAATCCATATGTACAACCCCTATGTTCCAGTGGCTGATGTCCTGACCTTCCTGGGAAGGTACGTCCAAGTTGAGGGAGAAGCCACCGATGTGATCGACCCCTTTGGGATCTGGACCAGTAAGTGGCAGGTCAGGGTGACTCTGAGGGTCAATGGCAATGGGAACATTCTTCACCCACCCTCGAGCTTCGCAATTGGAGGGAGCAGAGGCTACCTGACATATGCAGGACAGCCGAAAGTGTGCCGAACCTGCGGGAAGTCGGGACACGTGGTGGCGGATTGCAAGGTGACCATCTGCAGGAACTGCAAACAGGAGGGTCACCTGACTAAGGACTGTCAGGAAGCAAAGAGCTGCAACCTGTGCGGAGAGGCGGGCCACATGTACAAGACCTGCCCAAGACGGGGGGGCCCCACTTACGCACAGATGGCTGGAGGTGGCAATGTGAGCCGTGGACCCCCAAAGACCAGTAAGGTGCACCCAGACAGCAGGGAAACACAGTCTGGTGGCACCCAGAAAGAAGAACAGTCTGGAGTGGAGGAGGTGGCAGCCAGCGGAGAGACACAGCAGCTGATCCTAGCTCTCGCTGGGCAGATGGAAGCAATGGAGGAGAAGGTAATTGAGCAGACAGAGGAGTGGATACCTGTTAAAAACAGGAAGAGAAAATCCGGCCAGCCTCCCAGCAAAGGGGGAAAAGACAGCTGCACGAGGGAGGGACGGCCAGCTCTTCGGATGGGGAAGACGGGCGCAAAGAATGTCATCACCACCAGAAGAAGAGACAGAGCGCCGTAGATAGAGAGGAGGGCATTTCCTCCCAACCAGGAAACAACGGACCCCCCAAAGTCCACCCTCCACCCAGTGAGAACCAGGGGGTACCCACTACCCCACAACTACAGACAACTCATTAGATTAGATTAGATTAGATTACTTACAGTGTGGAAACAGGCCCTTCGGCCCAACAAGTCCACACCGACCCGCCGAAACGTATACCACCCAGACCCATACTCCTACATTTACCCCTTCACCTAACACTACGGGCAATTTAGCATGGCCAATTCACCTAACCTGCACATTTTTGGATTGTGGAAGGAAACCGGAGCACCCGGAGGAAACCCACGCAGACACGGGGAGAATGTGCAAACTCCACACAGAGAGTCGCCTGAGGCGGGAGTTGAACCCGGGTCTCTGGCGCCGTGAGGCAGCAGTGCTAACCACTGTGCCACCGTGCCGCCCACTGAGAGCTGCGATCCTCTGACAGTCCCATTGTCAGTCACAGAACTGGACGGTGCGGACCCTTGCCTTGGCTCAATGACTCCAGAGCAGGTAAATGACCACAGTGAGAGCCTGGATAGCTACCTCAGCCCAGCCAGGGTCCAGCAGTTCGTGCTCACCATGGGGATGCAGACAGCTACCCCAGAGACAGGACAGTCAAATGGACAACGGTAACCCCATAAACTGGGATTAAAAAAGGTTCATTTGCTATCGTATAACAGGGCACCCACTCAGTAGGTGGGTTCTGCTGAAGCCACAGCTAAATAATAAGAGACTGGATGGTTAATAAAGGGAACTGTAAATAGGATAACTGTAAATTCGAATAATTCAATCTGTACTTTGTAATGTTTAAGACATGCAATGTATATATCTATGAACGACATGACAAATTGTACAAGTACCAAAGATTTATTTCTATGAATAAAGTATATTTTGAAATTAAAAAAAATCAATGGGAGAAAAAATGAGCCCTTGCTTCTAACAGTCGGGAAGCTGGATTGATGAGGAGATTATTAAATGATTACACAGTAAAAATAATAAATTACTGTACTGCTGGTATTGGATATGTCTTTCACTCAGGGAGACTGTTCTGGCAACATATACATTATAGACTGGAGTTTTGGCTAGTGGTATTTTTGCATTATGTTTTAAACATCATACAGTCAACCAGGAATCTCTCCCACTTTTACCACTTGCCATTGGTGTAACTTGCAGTTCGGTGATGGCCCTGCTTGGCTGTGTTATGAACATGCATTTCTCTGGCCATTAAGTCATAGGATGTGACTCAAACTTAGACCTTCTGGCTCAAAGACCTTCAGGGCACTACCCTCCGACCACAAATCCCTACTTACTTACAGCGCCAAAAAAAATGAGAAGATAGCCCAATAAATAATGTGTAGAGTGTGCTGCTCAATTCAGCATGTTAGCTTGAGTGTAACATGCTGAGTGGAGCACAGTTATATTGGAGCACTGAATTTCACTGAAATTCATAATCACAAAAGCAGGTGCGTTTTACAGTAATCATGCCACTTGACATTATTTAGATTTCAATTGTGGACTCATAAACAATATACTCCAAAATTTGGAAAAGTAAACAACTGTGTACACTCCCTTCTAGTTTACAATCAATCAACTAACAAGAAAAAGCTGTTCCTGCAGTTGGCCGAGGGCATCGTGCCCATGGGAATACTATTGTTTTTCTAATTCACTCGAGTGTTGCTGCTTTTGGAGAAAGGCAGAAGAAGAATTAAGTCATCAACTGAGGTCATCATTTTATAAGTAAATAGATCTGTAGTAATTTGTTTTGCATTTCCAAGCATGTTGACATGCTTTCTAGGAACTTAATATATCCATTTAGGTTGTTTCTACATTAATAGCTGCAGGTCATTTGTCTGAAAGTAATTTTGGATCAAGACTCATCCTTCATGGACTGAAATTCCTCTTAATTGCCAGAGTTTTTGAAAAGGTCAGCAACTTCCTTGAAATCTCACACTGTGTATTTTGAACTTTGGCAAATTTTGTTTCTGTATTTCAAATAAAAACTTTGCAAGTGTTTGATTTCTTCAGATTTTTTAACAGCCTCTCCAATAGAGTGAGTCATATTACTTTCAAAGGCATTAGACTTCCTTTGCCATCTATGCTATTTTTCTTTCCCTGATTAGTTGTGTTAATCACATGCCATTCCACACATCATGAATTTTAGACTATGCTATGGACACCATAGACCAATTAATTTGGATTTGTCAAGAGACGTGACTTGCAACGGCACTGAAGAATCAAAGGCCCTGTTCTACATCCATACCTACACCAATTTAATGTGAAAGGTTTGAGTTTTCAAGGAGAGTACAGGTCGTTCTGCTATAACATGTGTTTTGTCAGCGCAAATTCACAGTAACTCAATTGGCGAATTGGGGATACCATTTCTAAAGTGTGAACTTTTAAAATGTATGTTGGCTGTAACACAATTACATCGCCAACACTTTAAGTGCTGTTTCTAAAGCGCGATTTTTCTATAATGCAGAGATTCACAAGAACATCTTGTGAATCTCTAAAAAACTTCCATTTGTTAATGACTGAAGATTGACATTATTCATGATGAAACAGCTTGCTAGATCAACACATCATTTACCACATTAAACATTCACTCCCTCATCTAAAGCAACACTGTGGATATTCTGTCACGGGCAAGTACCACTTGTTCCTTTGACAACTGGAATGACTTTCTACTCCTGAGTTCCTTTATTTAAAATCTTCATCCTTGTGCACAGCTCACTCATTCCTACATTGACATATTTCTCCAGTACAGAGTGCCTGCTCATGTCTTGTGTTTTTTCATCTTCGCTCTACACTCTACTCTCCCATCTCTTCCATTGCCTTTGTGTATTTGTCTATTTAGCTCCACATTCTGGAAATCTCTTTCCAACTGCTGTGCCTTGCGTGAGGCATGCTGAAGCATCCCCAAATTCTTCACTATCTTCCTCTTGGGTCTCAGTCTGAACTTTGAAGAATCATGAGAAGTTTTATTAAGTGAAGGGTGTTATATCAACATAACTTGCTGAATATTAGTCAAGTTTTCCAATGTGGTTAATGAAAGAATTCCACAGAAGTCAGTATCCTGTCACCAAGACATCCTTTATTTCCATGTGGAAAATATTTGACACTGACCCAGCTCCCTCAGAGACAGCTCTCAGAGTGAACAGAACCTTTTGCTCTCCTGTTTATAGCTGTCAGCCAGAGCTCCCTGAGAGGACCAGATTAACAGCCCCAATCAGGGAACTCAGATTCTATGAGGTCCACCTGGCTGACCTCATTAAAATTACTACAGTTAAGTCAGTTTCTTTTGTATTGTTTGTATCTCATTCTTAGCAACAATGAAACATGTTAAAATAACTCCACTGCATAAAAAGCATGCCATTCATTCTTCTGCCTATTAAACAGCATTTTTTTAAAAGAATACACTTGTGGGAGATCCCCCTATTAAAATGTTTTGTTAGTAAATTAATTAGATTGATTTTACACATAACGTTATACTGTTGTGACCTCTCTATAGCAGAATATAAGGAAGATCAATTCTACAGATTGTGGAAGCTGCCTTTTATGAAAGGTAACCCTCCAAGTAAATAATTACACTGCATAGGAGAAAAATAGGCAAACTCTAATTAGGTAATATTTGCATCTGTCACTACCATATCATTTCTCAGGAATCTACTTATAATGCAGCCCAGAGTGAGATGATTAAAAAGATGTATATCTTCATTTCGTTTTGAATATTCTGAATTAAACAATTCCTGGAACCTTTAATCCAATCCCTAGTGGACTTAAGACCACAACAGAAAATGACAAAAGATTTAAAACATAATTCTTCTGATTTAACATGACTGGAGGAGGTTTGGGAAGTGTCTAGAGCTGGAATACAAATGCCAGAGAGACTGTAATACTTGCGAAGGAACTTCAGATTTCAGGAACATGGTAATATGCCTGTCTTCACAATCCGATCGCTGGCAGTACATTTGTTTTTACTAAATGATAAATGATTTCCAATAACCGATTAAGTTTGATCTTTTTATGAAACCAGTCTTCATTTCTTTTTATTTTGCATGTGTCAGCCGCATGGGTATTAAACCATTACCCAGCTTTCCCCCATTTGCTCTTTAAAGTCAAAACATCTTTGTCAGATTAATGTGTTCGAAAATCAATAAGAAAGCCACAGGTTCAGAAATGATAACATAGGTAGCAAGAACAAAATGCAAGTCAATTCCAAAGGTGGCTCGATTTAACTCAGGTTTGCGATTTGACAGTTCAATGTGCTGTTAAAGAACCTGGGATTTGGTACAAGATTGGAAAGACTGGTGTAAGCAGATTGGATAGCAATTGAAAAGAACTTGAAAACTGCAGCAGCTAAATAGAATCACATCATAAAATCCCTACAGTGTGGAAACAGGGCATTCTGCCCAACATGTCCACTCTTACCCTCCGAAGAGTACCCTACCTAGACCCATCCCCCTCCATTTACCCCTGACTAATGCACCTAACCTACACATTCCTGAACACTATGGGCAATTTAGCTTGGCCAATTCACGTAACCTACACATGGTTTGGATTGTGAGAGGAAACCAGAGCACACACAGGGAGACAGTCACCCAAGACTAGAATCAAATGGAGGTCCCTGGCACTGTGAGACAGCAGTGCTAACCACTGAGCCACTGTGCCACCTGAATAGCAGTGCTTCGAGAAAAGATCAAGCTTAATCGGTTATTGGAAATCATGTGTCACTTAGTAAAAGCAAATGTACTGCCAGTGACCAGATTGTGAAGACAGGCATATTGCCATAATCCTGAAATCTGAGGTCCCTTCTCAAGTATCACAGTCCCTCTGGCATTTGTGTTCCCCTCCAGACACTTCCCGAACCTCCTGCAGCTATGTTAAATCAGAAATAGCAACGAAGCCTTACTGTTAAAGTGGTTCCAGTATGGACTTGATGAACTGAATAGTTAACTTGACAGCTGTGAAAAAAAAGCTATCAACTTAACTGCAAACTATCGGGTCTTTAACCACAATCAAGAATGCTTTAAATTACTTCATCCATTAATTAGATACAGCTCAAAATAAGAGGACTATTAAACAGTAAACAATAATCCCAATTCAAGCTCAAGTCGCAACGATAAATGCAACACTAACCAGAATTATGACAATCCAAAAATCTGTATGAACCCTTCCCTTGGCTCTACTCCCCTCTTGAGTCAAGCCATTGGTTTTCCAATGAATTATCCTTGTAGCTGAATACCTATTTCTCCCAGTGATTTTAAACAAGCAGCAGGAATAGTTTTCCAGTCAGAAGCACAATCAATCCAAATATTCAGTTCTACTCACGCCATTTAATGATATCTAATCACACCAAGATACATTTCTAGTCAAATGCTACGTGTAGTTAGTGCTGCACAATCACTGTGCTTCAGCACAGGAAGAAGTGCAGGCATAAAAGTATCACAAATGTTTGGCTTAATTTGTCACCAATATTTATTAGCTTAATCCTTCTGTTTAGTGGTGTTTTTTATTATTAAGCAAAAACACCTCACTCTGCGCTGCTACAAATTTCCTCAAATTTAATGTTAAGTTTTCAGGTGCATCTGCGAAGAGATTATCTTAAAGGACTTTCAGCACAACACCATCTTTATATTTATATTCTGTTCACATGAAATTGTGACTTGTATGCAATAAAATTAGCTTGTGATCTGTACATGTTAGGACTTTCCGCATTGCTCCTTCAATACTGTTTGCCAGGTGTATAATACATACAATCTATACTGTTCAGCAGACCATGGAAACTCCTTGAAGTTTTGGAAATGCTTATCTTGGCACGTTAAATGATGTATGATTACTTCATACTGCTATCTAGTGGACACATCTTAGAACAACAAGTGGAACATCAATGTACAATGAGGACTTGCTTTCTTGCCTTACCCCTAGCTTTTATAGTCTCTCTAATGGACAGAAATGTTTATGGTCATCTGTGTACCTATAGTTCTGATATTGGGATACCTTACTAATGTATGGGGAGCCTCGAGATGGTCAGGAATCTCAAATCATACATAGATTAGTAAGATGAGTCAAACCATATTAACTTATCCATCTATAATAAAACAGCTGTGCCTTAACTTATATGCTTATGACTTTTTGCAATGCTGTCTTTTACAGAGGAAATTTTGAATTCCTGGAATAATGCAAAATGGATAAAAACGCAGTCTATTACATACCAGATCTTTCAATGCAGTATACCAAGAACATACAATTTCTGGGCCAGTCGACTCAAGAATCACAAATACAATATCTAGGCTGAGCCTTCAATGTAGCACCAAGAGTGCACTGTATTGTCAGAGATATTGCTGAGATCTTAAAGAGAGGCCACCTTGTTTTATCAGGTGAAGGAGAAGTATCTGTGGAGATATTTGGAAGAAGAGCAGAGAGGTTTTCTCCAATATGTTGGCTAAAAGTTTATCTGCCAACCAGTATTACTGAAAGTGAATTATAGAACATAGAACATAGAACATAGAAGAATACAGCGCAGTACAGGCCCTTTGGCCCTCGATGTTGCGCCGATCCAAGCCCACCTAACCTATACTAACCCACTATCCTCCATATACCTATCCAATGCCCGCTTAAATGCCCATAAAGAGGGAGAGTCCACCACTGCTACTGGCAGGGCATTCCATGAACTTACGACTCGCTGAGTGAAGAATCTACCCCTAACTTCAGTCCTATATCTACCCCCCCTTAATTTAAAGCTATGCCCCCTTGTAATACCCGACTCCATACGCGGGAAAAGGTTCACACTGTCAACCCTATCTAACCCCCTAATCATCTTGTACACCTCAATCAAGTCACCCCTAAACCTTCTTTTCTCTAATGAAAACAGCTCCAAGTGTCTCAGTCTTTCCTCATATGATCTTCCTTCCATACCAGGTAACATCCTGGTAAACCTCCTCTGCACCCGTTCCAGTGCCTCCACATCCTTCCTATAGTATGGCGACCAAAACTGCACACAATATTCCAGATGCGGCCACACCAGAGTCTTATACAACTGCATCATGACCTCAGGACTCCGGAACTCTACCAATAAAAGCCAGTACGCCATATGCCTTCCTCACCGCACTATTTACCTGGGTGGCAACTTTCAGAGATCTGTGTACATGGACACCAAGATCCCTCTGCTCATCCACACTACCAAGTATCCGACCATTAGCCCAGTACCCCATCTTTTTGTTATTCTTCCCAAAGTGAATCACCTCACACTTAGCTACATTGAATTCCATTTGCCACCTTTCTGCCCAGCTCTGCAGCTTCTCTATATCCTGCTGTAACCTGCCACATCCTTCCTCACTGTCAACAACTCCTCCGACTTTCGTATCATCCGCAAACTTGCTCACCCAACCTTCTAACCCCTCTTCCAGGTCATTTATAAAAATGACAAACAGCAATGGTCCCAAAACAGATCCTTGCGGAACACCGCTAGTGACGGCACTCCATGAAGAAACTTTGCCATCAACTACTACCCTCTGTCTTCTTCCATCCAGCCAATTCCTAATCCAAACCTCCAACTCACCCTCAATGCCATATCTCCGTATTTTCTGCAGTAGCCTACCATGGGGAACCTTATCAAACGCCTTACTAAAATCCATATATACCACATCTACCGCTTTCCCCTCATCAATCTCCTTCGTCACCTTTTCAAAGAATTATCTGGTCATTATCACGCTGTTCTTTGTGGAACCCGTCAGTGTGAAAATTGGTTGCTGTATTTCTTACAGTAGCATGGTGACTGAATTCCACAATAATTTATCAGCTTTACCGCACCTTAGGTTGTGAAAAGTGTTATATAAATGTCTTTCTTTATTTGACGTATGACAAGATCTCTTGGGGAAAACCAACCAGAACAATCAGATACTGTCCAAATGGATCCGTCTTGTTGCATGAAAGAGAAACATGGTTGCTTCCTGTGAGTGTTTCATCCCAATTTATTCAGTTTACCCAACTTATACACAAAACGACCAACTTGATGTAACATGATGGCAACCAGGGTTTTATTTCAAATATCTAGACCCATAACAGGCAAGGAGAAAGTGAGGACTGCAGATGCTGGAGATCAGAGCTGAAAATGTGTTGCTGGAAAAGTGCAGCAGGTCAGGCAGCATTCCTTGGATGCTGTCTGACCTGCTGCGCTTTTCCAGCAACACATTTTCAGCCATAACAGGCAAGGAATGGTCTTAGCAGGTGGTGCTGAATACACACAGCTCATTTCAACGGCATGTATGCTCAGATAGTGTGTACCATTTTCTGAATGTTGAGTCCTACATCAGACAGCGTGCATTGTTTAGTGACTTGGATACAAATAAAAATACCTCTAAGCATAAGACAGTATTTAATCTAGTTGATCAACACTGCCAAGAAAAAATGGATTTTAAGGGAACAATCCACAGAGTCTATACTGTGTGTAAATTCATAAAGAATTTACGGGCACCCTGGCAAAAATTAAAGCAAACTACTAGCCTTCCCTTAAATATTTATATTTGAATTGCCCTCACACCATGTCCACTTCCACCCTATAAATGTGGACATGTCCCATGAGAGACAGCTTCCTGACTTCAACACACAGGATCTGACAGTGCACCCATACTCAACCCACCCTTTAGACCTTTCAATGTCCATCTTCTAACTGCTTTGACACTCCCCCACTGGGTCCCTGTGCTCAGAAGCCTATGGCTCCTGTAGATAGATGTCCTCATGTCCCCACATGTTGTTTTGTGCTTGTCCCTTCTGATCCTCTATCCAACCTTCCAGTCTCCTGTTCCCCTATCCTGTGCACAGATTTCCAAATAAAAATGACCATTCACTTCAAATCCAAATGAACAAACTCGACTGGTGTCTTTAAGCAGTGTTTGCTGTGTTAATCTTCAAGGCAGGATTTAATGTGAAAATGTTTTAGATAATGAGTGTTCCAAGATGTATATGCATTAGATGGTGCGAGGCATGATCTTACACTGTCACATCCAACTAAATCAGTGCATTACCAGCTGCTAGGTCTCCCAAGATTTCAGTTAGCACTTAATTATTTCCCTGTCCACCATGTTTCCAGTTCTAGATCGATATTTCAGATCAAGTACCTTTTTCCCAGACTGAAAGAAGGTACTTGACCAGCAATGTTAAATCTGTTCCTCACTCGAAATATTTGGCTAGACTTCCGGAATATTTCCAGCTTTGTTTTTATTTTGGAGTTATAGCATTTGTAGTAGTTGGTTTTATTATATTTCCCTCTACTCTGTCTCAAAAGACATCTGGGCCACTATCTCCAATGATCATCCAGATTTGGACCAGTATCATATTTATTTTCCATTAGAGAACCAGAATGCTAATTTCTTTTGAAACTTAATAAATGATTTAAACTCTTGGTCACTTTCTCACATCTTTACCCCTAAAGTGCACCATAATAATTCTAAGTGTATTTTTTGCTATAACAAAAGTCTACAAATAATATCATAATCTTCACTACAAATATTTTAGTTTTGTAAGACTGCTTTGAAAAGCCTTGAGGCCCTTCAAAAGCACTCAATTTTCAACAGCTCACTGAATAATTTTTCCGATGAAATGTTTGTCAAATCTCGATTGTTTTTCCTCAAGTTATTAATGAAACAACTGTAAACTATTGATTTTATATCTTTCTGATTGACACGTTATAAAAATCAAATTTGGTGTAAGGTTTGATTTGACAGAAGTTTTCATTGGAAACTTACATTAACAATCTGCTGGTTGTCAAACTATATTTTATTTTGAATCAGCCTCCTAGCAAATACTCAGCTTTCAGCCATGAAAATTTTCACCCTTCCCCTTTGAGCCAAGTCTTCCAACTCAGAATTTTACATTTATAGATATTCAAAATCTCTGAACAGGTGTGATTGCTTTGAGGGATTAAACTAGACCTGAGATGATAAAATTACTGTAATGAGAATGCTGGAGTGCTTTTGCACTTCCTTCCATATCTTAAGTGTTTGGCAGTTCAGTGTTTGTGTATTAATCTCAATAGGTGAACTGTTAAGATTCACAAATTAGAGGTTAATTACAGGAAATTGTTTTAACAACCTAAGGTGATCACAAGGAAATCAATTTAATCTTTCAACATGCAAAAATCTACCATTCAAAACTAATATTTGAAATCAAAGAGATCTAGTTCACTTTTTCTTTCATAATATCACTTCCAATAATATTCTACCTTGGCAACAAGGATGCCAGGCTATTAACTTGACATTGTTTGAATGAGTAATATTTGGTGAAGATAATGAATACTATATTTGCAGTCTTAAACCTGTCACAATAAAGGTTTTATCAAAGTAACTGAGCTTTTGCATGGTGTTTGTTGATCTGGAATGCATCTGAACATATCTGAACATTTAATAAACATTGTATACTTACTTGCATTAAATGGTCAGTTGGGAACAATGATCTTGGATACAGAAAGGCAATTGATGTTGCTACTGATCCTGCTCCTGCAGTTAAATCTCATGAACAAGTCAAAAAGTTAGCCCTTTAATCCACAGTGTTCATTTTGTCCTGATTATCTGCAAGTGTCTTAAATGATTCAATACTTAATTCTTAGTTATGGCTCTTATCTACTATCTAACAAAGTGTACAATAAACTGTAAGAGCTCTTGTGGCACAATTGTAGTGCCCCTTCCTCTGAGCTAGAAGACCTGTGTTCAAGTCTCACCTGCTCTAGAGGTGTGTAATGATATCTCTAAACTGGTTGACTCAACAATAGTTATAAAACAGTTTTGCTACATTCATTACATTTTCTATACTCATTGGGTCAGTTACTCAGTTGACTGGATGCCCAGTTTGCAATATAGAGTCACATCACAATGGCTGAGGTTACCAAAAACAGTTTAACTTTCTCAACCTTGCCTGAGGTGTGGTGACCCTCAGGTTAAATTTACCCTGACATTGTCTCTCTAACGAGAGAGCTGCCCTATGGTTCTCTAAGACTGCGGCAACCATGTACACATACGCCTGCACAAAATTTGATGGGTGTGCTTTTCTTGTTATACCCCAGTAACTAATAATGCACAAGACATTAGAACAAAGAATTGTGGATGCTTGAGATCTAAAACAAAAACAGAAATTGAGAAACTCAGCATGATCCATCAGCATCTGCAGGAAGAAAGTAGAGTTAGCATTTTGAGTCCCGTGACTCTTAAGAGTTTCTTCAGTGCTGTGGGAGCTCCAGGCAAGTGGGAAGTATTCTACTGCACCCCTGACATTTTCCTTGTAGATTGCAGAGAAGCACTGGGGAGACAGGAAGTGAGTTACTACATGCAGAGTTCCGAGCCCCTGATCTGTTTTTGTCATTATCGTATTTATGTGGCTGACTCCAGTTCAGTTTCTGGTTAAAAGTAAACACCGGATATTGATAATAAGGATATCTACAATTAGATGAAGTGAGCTGGCATGTGTTTATTCACATTTCTTTGCACTTAACATGAATGAGTTTTAATAGTTTCTGCTCTGACTTGAACCAGGAACCATCTGCATATAAAGCAAACATGATAACTTTACACTATAAAACAGTGTACTTCAGGTGGGTTGTGCTGAGAATTATATTTAACTACCCTGTTCAGATACCTTATGACAAATCTCCATTGTAGATGGGGCTTGAAAATGGACCTTCCAGCCCAGAGTACAACTGTGGGGCAGCATGGTAGCACAGTGATTAGCACTGCTGCTTCAGATCACCAGGAACCCAGTTTTGATTCCAACCTCGGCTACTTTCTGTGTAGAGTTCACACATTCTCCATGTCTTTGTGGGTTTCTTTCCATAATCCAAAGATCTGCAGCTTAAGTGCATTGGTCATGCTAAAAATTGCCTTGTTGTGTCCAGAGATGCGCTGGTTAGGTGGTTTAGCCATGGTTATGGGCATGGGATAGATCTGAGTGGGGTGTTCTTTGGAGGGTCAGTGTAGACTTAGTCCTCTGAACGGCCTCTTCTGCATTGTGAGGATGCAATGAGCTGCACCATAAAAGACTCTTTTTTGAGAAACCCACAAGCTACTGTGTTAGAATTTGAACAGGCATTCCCAAAAAAATGAGTCAGGATCTCTGGTTTACTAGTGTAGTGATATTATCTCTGCACATCCACCTCAGAGTCGTGGTGCTTAAATGGGAATTGAAGGCAGATGCTTGACATTGCTCAATCATTGGACTTCCGATGACTGGGGTAGCTCTCAGTTGGCTACATAATTCAGCCATTAGCTCTTAGCTCTTTTTAAATGAATGGTACTGACACTTCCCACTTTGGGAGCAATTGAAATCACGTTGTGTAATCGATGCTCCAAATAGTCAGCTTCACGAGCCTTGTGTGTGTTTTCAGGAGGTAGCTGTATGTATTTGCATTTCTGAAACATTTAACTAATAATCTTCACACATTTGACTTCAGTCAGGGTTACTTACAATATAAGAACCTGGCTGGTTCATACTGAGTAATATACAGCATGACAATATCACCTCCTTTTTAAATTCAAACTTTACTGTGAGCAGGAGTGGGACAATGAAAAGAATTAGTTTACCCTCCTAAATGGGTCAGAACACTATAGATACATGGAGTACACGCATCTAATTAATATTTTTATCATCTCGACAATATGTGGGAAATCTGTCATCAACATTAATACACGATGATCAAGCTCTCAAATAAAGATCTTCAGATGCATCTAAGAGTCATGGAAAACCTTGCTGTTGCTGCTCTCCCCCTCTCTTGGCCCCCACGTACCCCTTGCCTTGAGGCCTCTGTTCATTTAAACACTCTGGCTGACTTTCTCTTCCTCTGAACGCTTCCAGAATTCCCAGAAGTCTTTCACTCTTTAATCAGCTGCAGTTTTCAATTCTGTTACACAACTTAATTTCCCTCCCTTCCAGCACAGTAATCCAATGAGCTTTTTTTCTCCAATGAGCTGGGTTTTTTTTCACTGCAAATTCAATCTGCATTCTCAATGAGGGACAATTTAACCAAAAGCAACAGGTTTTGTTTCTTTTCTCATCGGTGGCATAAGATTACCTCTGGCAAGACTGGCATTTACTGACCATTCCCAATTGTCAGTGAGCATGGCGGTTAAACAAACTTTTGGTACTGCATATCTTGCTCTGTCATTCAATGAGACAACTCGTCATCAACCACATCAAAGTGAATCTGGCATCTTATTTCAATCAGAATGATTAAGGATAGAATGTTTTCCTCCCTTAGGATCATGAGTGAACAAAATAGAATTTTATCACAATCAAACTGAGTTATGGGCAGTTTTCAACAATACCAGCTTAATTTAATTAAAATGCAAATTCAAACAATCAGAGCTTCGATGCTGGGTTTTGAACTCCCATTCAACTGGATTAATAATACATCAATTTAATGTGTTACATTTCTGTGGCACCAAGAATTGATGGGCAATAAAGGCTGGCAGGAAGACATCTTGTCAGAGAAAGTGAGGACGGCAGATGCTGGAGATCAGAGTTAAAAAATGTGGTCCTGGGAAAACTCAGCCGGTCAGGCAGTACCGGATGAGCATTAGTCAATGATTCAAGCATAAGCTCTTCATCATCCTTCATCATTCCTGATGAAGAGCTTAAGCGTGAAATGTTGACTCTCCTGCCCCTCAGACACTGCCTGTCCTACTGTGCTTTTCCGGTGCCACACTTTCTGACTAAGAAAGAAATTTTGCCCAATCTCAAACCAATGAGAGAGAAGTTAAATCCTGTACCTTCCAATTATCAATGAGTCAGAAGTAGATGAAACACAGAGATTACTGCTTTGCACCCAAATTCATTACATTTGATAAAAGTGTAGACTGAGTACTTTACAGGTGACATAAAAATAATAGGCTGCAATAAAGGAAGAAGAAATTTACAAGATGATATAAAGTTAGATGAATAGGCCAAAATTGGAGCTTAATGTGGATAAGTGTGAGGTTATCCATTTTGGTCAGAATAATAGGAAAACAACTTATTACAAATGGTGAGCAACTTCAGAGGACTTGATGCAAAGTGATCTGGGTGTCTTTATGAATAGATCACAGAAATTTAGAATGTGGATTCAGCAGATAATGAGGAAGGCAAGTGGATTAATTGCTAAAAAAAAATAGACTATAAAAGTAGAGAAGTGTTGTTGCAGCTGTACAAGGCATTCGTGAGACTGCATGCGGAAGACTGCATATAGTTTTGGTCCCTTTACTTGAGGAAGGATGTAATTGTATTGGAGGCTGTTAAGAGGAGATTCACCAGATTGATTCCAGAGATGAAAGATTTGACTTATGACAGAGAATGAGTAGTTGAGGTCTATCCTGTTTTGAGTTTAGAAGAATGAGAGGAGATCACATCGAGGTATTAAGGAAGCTAAAGAGGATTGATGAAATAGAACTGTTGGGGAAATCTAGAGCAAAAGATAATAATTTTAGGCTGAGGGGATGCAATTTTAAACAGAGGCAAGGAGAAATTACTTCTCTCAAAGGTTGATGAATCTGTAGAATTCACTATTCCAGAATGAGGTGGGTGCTGGGACATTGAGTAAATTTAAGGAGGAGGTAGACAAGTTTTTAATTGGTAGGAGGTTGAAGAGTTATGGGGAGCAGGCAGGAAAGTGGGGTTGAGGCCAAGCTCAGATGAGCCATGATCTGACTGAGCAGGCCCGAGGAGTTAAATTCCTTATTCTGCTCCTAGTTCTTATGTTCTATATAATGGAGGTGAAATCTTCAGGCATTACCCATGTAGCACACTTTCAATGACAGAATAATGATTAGCTGTTCATTTAGTTGTAAATGTTTTCTTGTCAAACAATTACAGATAAGTTGTTTAAAAGTCTGGCACAATATATGATGGTTGGATTCCATTTCCTTTATCCTCTGTCTCCATTTTATACATTCAAATACAACGTCAATGAAGGCAGCATCTCATTGTATTATTAATTTGGAAAACACCCAGTTCAAGTGCTTGTTAATTTGACATTTTACTTCCCATGATACGTGAAATAGATACATTAAATTAATTTTTGAGCAAATCCGACATAGATTTGACATTGCTGGACCCAGCATTCCTCAAACATCTGACTCAGGAAGTGAGGTTGGATTATTAAGGTCACTGTTCTTGCCATTCTTGATGGATGGTCGGTTCTTGTAAACTATTGAAACTACCAGACTCAAGAAATATTTTATAAGTTCGATTATATTAACTTGAGGGCTATCAATAGGGAGAAGATACCTGATATAACAAAAGGAGACCATGTTTCAAGGAGAGACATGGTCAAATATTAACCCTCTCTGTGAACAGACTGTAATCAGTAATCAATAATAAGTGGACATCCCAACTGTCTCATAAAGAAAACATCTATTCATCTTGAAGAAAGAGACCCATTCATTTCCATTGTCTTTTCTAATAGAATGGTTTACTCCAAGTACATTTAAATAATTCTAAATGCTTCTGCAGATGCAATTTTACAATTTCTATAGGTAGTAATATGTCACCTTCATTTCTTAAACATACAATTATAGGATTCGCTCAGTCTTAAGACCATAAGACCATAAGACATAGGAGTGGAAGTAAGGCCATTCAGCCCATCGAGTCCATTCCGCCATTTAATCATGGCTGATGGGCATTTCAATTCCTTGACGCCAATCCAGTGAACTTTGATGACAACTTCCTTCCCCAGCATCTATCCCTAAATTTGAAAACTACTGCCCCTTACTGATATCAAGGCTCCAGAACTCTGCAAACTCTCATTGTTTAGATGTTATGCATTTTTAAAAATTGCTTTTTGCCAAAATGTATAATTTCATACAAGGTATCATTATACTTCATTTGCCACATCTTTTTCCTCTCACTTATCCTAATGTACATTGCTTTGCAGTCTTCTTATGCCCTCTTCACAACTTATTTTCCTACTTTTTTATGTCATGTGCAAATTCTAATGCTTTTGGTCCCTACATACTTATCATTTATATAAATTGTAAAGCATTGAGGACTCAATTGTGATCGCTGTGGTACACTAGCCATTACACACCACCCATTACATCTTGCCAACCAGAAAATCAAATTAACCTAAAGATTTATGTCATGCAATAATGCTCAATAAGACACCCTTTTCAAATGTCTTCTGGAAATTGAAATACAGGAAATCCACTTACGTCCCTTTGTTCAGAACAAATGTTCTGCACTCAAATAGCTCCAATAAATGAGCTAAGCATGATTTCTCTTTCAAAAAACCATGCCAACTTTCACTGATTACCATGTAGCCAGCCATGACACCTTTAACAATAACTTGTAACATTACACTGCGATAGGTAATTAGCTTACTGCATTGTAGTTTATTACTTTCTGGTTTCCTCCTTTTTTTAATAAAGGAGCTACATTAGATATTTTCCAATCTAATGGAACCTTCCTCAAATCTGGGGACTTTTGGACAATTAAAATCAATGCCTCAGCTTTACCACTAGTTACTCCCTTTAAGATCCTAGGATGAAGACTGTTAGGGGATTTTTCAGCTCACAACTTCAACAATTTGATCAATGATACTCCCTCGTGATTGTCAATATTTGATTTCTTCCTCCTTTCCATTTCCTAATTTGCTTCTATTTCAGTAACGTTACTTGCAAGCTCTGTAGTGAAGACTGATGTTAAACACTTATTATATTGATCTTCTATCTTCTAATTTTCCTGTATTAATACCAACGATTTATTTTCTATCAGGGCCAATGCTCACTTTGTTAACATTTCCTTTATCAGTGTCTGGAGAAACACTATCTGTTTTTATATTTCTAGCTAGCTTTCCATTACCATTAATTTTCCTTACTTATTAATCTTTCTGTTATCTTTATTTCCATTAATATTCTATCCAATCATCAATTATCTATCATTGTGCAATTATATGATTTTTCTTTAAGTTTGATACAACTTTAACTATTTTACTTAACCATGGACTATTGTGTTCTCCCCTTGGAATGCTAGCTCCTCATAGGAATGCATTAATTCTGTGAAATCTAAAATATCTCTTTAAATATCTACACTATGTTTCCATTAACCTATTCCTTATACTTAATTGCCATTTCACTTCAGTTAGTTTTACATTGATGCCTTCATAATTTAAATTTAAGCTAAATTTAACCTGATTTAATTTTAAAATCTCACTTGCCATAAGCCGTGAAGAGAACTATTTGGCCTGTACTGTGATTTTATCTCAACTGGTTCTAAATTAGATACTCCCATTCAGTGCCTCATATCTCTCGGTGGTAATTAGCAAGAGTTTCCCTTGCCTTAAGCATTCATGGCTTCAGAGTCAATGTTGAGAACTCCCAGGCAACTCTTTCCCAATGGAATACCACTGTTTTATCACTTCCTATCGACATGAGACAACATATATAGAGACAGTGATCATGGTAACTTGGAACATCCTCTGTACGGTATGATTTAGTGAGGTCAAATGTGGCAGGCTATTGCTTTCCCAAGTCACCAGGTAGGAGACTGCTACAGCGTTGACAGGGCTGAGTTGTGCCATTGTTGCTTTCAGTGCCAAGGTCAATGCCAATGGATCCATCTCATTCCATTCCTTTCATTAGATTTTGTAGAAGCTTGATACAATTGAGAGGCTTACTGTATCATTTCAGAGGGCATTTAAGAAACTATACACACCTGAAATCATAAGTAGACCAAACCAGGTAGATTACCTTCCCTGAAAGTCATGATTGAACCAGATGGGTTTCATGACGATTGACAATGGCCAATATTAGACTTGCTTTTAATTCCAGATTTATAAATTTTTTATCAAATTTCACCATCTGTATCCCCATGCCCCCACAGTGTTAGTTTGGGTCTCTGGATTACTAGTCCAGTGACATAACCATTACATTACCGCCTCCCATACAGAACACAGAATATAGAACAATACAGCACAGAACAGGCCCTTTGACCCTCGATGTTGCGCTGACCTGTGAACTAATCTAAGCCCACCCTCCTACACTATCCAATCACCATCCATGTGCTTAACCAAGGACTGTTTAAATGCCCCCAATGTGGCTGAGTAAACTACATTGACAGGCAGGGCATTCCACGCCCTTACCACTCTCTGAGTAAAGAACCTGCTCTGACATCTGCCTTAAATCTATCAACCCTCAATTTGTAGCTATGCCCCCTCATACAAGCTGATGTCATCATCCTAGGAAAAAGACTCTCACTGTCCACCCTATCTAATCCTCTGTTCATCTTGTATGTCTCTATCAAATCCCCTTTTAGCCTACTTCTCTCCAATGAGAACAGACCCAAGATTCTCAGGCTTTCCTCATAAGACTTTCTCTCCAGATCAGGCAACATCCTGGTAAATCTCCTCTGCACCTTTTCCAATGCTTCCACATTTTTCTTGTAATGGGGTGACCACAACTGTACACAATATTCCAAGTGCAGCCACACTAGCGTTTTGTACGGTTCAGCATGACATTACGGATCCAGAACTCAATCCCTCTACCAATACAACTTAACACATCTTATGTCTTCTTAACAGTACTATCAACCTGGGTGGCAACTTTCAGGGATCTTTGTACATGGACTCCAAGATCCCTCTGCACAGCCACTCTGCCAAGAATCTTTCCATTGACCCAGTATTCTGCCTTCCTGTTATTCGTCCCAAAGTGAATCGCCTCACATTTAGCTGCATTGAACTCCATTTGCCACCTCTCAGCCCAATTCTGCAGTTTATCCAAGTCCCCCTGCAACCTGCAATATTCTTCCACACTGTCCACCACTCCACTGACTTTATTGTCATCTACAAACTTACTAACTTATCCACCTATGCCTGCGTCCAAGTCACTTATAAAAACAACAAATAGCAGTGATCACAAAACAGATCTTTGTGGCATACCACTGGTAACCAGACTCCAAGTTGAATATTTTCCATCAATCACCATTTGCTGCCTTCTTACAGAAAACCAGGTTTCTAATCCAAACTGCTAAATCACCCTCAATCCCATGTCTCTGCATTTTCTCCAACCGCTTACCATGTGGAACCTTATCAAAGGCTTTACTGAAGTTCATGTACACAACGTCAACTGCCCTACCCTCATCCACATGCTTGGTCACCTTCTCAAAAAACTCAATGAGGTTTCTGAGACATGACCTGCCCTTGATGAAACTGTGTTGACTATCTGTAATCAAACTGTTGCTTGCTAGATGATTATAAATCCTATCTCTTATAATCCTTTCCAAAACTCTTCCTACAACAGATGTAAGGCTCACTGGTCTATTATTAACTGGGTCATCTCTACTCCTCTTCTTGAACAAGTGCACAATATTTGCAATCCTCCAGTCCTCTGGTACCAAACCTGTAGACAATGATGACTCCAAGATCAAAGCCAAAGGCTCTGCCATCTCCTCCCTAGCTTCCCAGATATCCTTGGATAAATCCTACCCAGCCCAGAGGACTCGTCTACTTTCACTCCTTCTAGAATTGATAACACCTGTTCGTAACTAATCTCCATCCTTTCTAGTCTAATATCCCATATCTCATTCTTCTCCTCTATGGTATTCTCCTTTTCCTAAGTGAAAACAGATGCAAAATATTCATTTAGCACCACTCCAATTTCCACAGGGTACACACACAACTTCTCACTTCTGTCTTTGACTGGCCCCATTCCTACTCTAGTCATCCTTTTATTCCTCACATTCCTATAGAAAGCTTTAGGGTTCTCCTTAATTCTGCCTGCTAAAGACTGCTCATGTCCTCTCCTTGATCTTCTTGACTCTTTTTTAAAATCCGCCCGAGCTGACCTGTAACTCTCCATCGCATCATCTGAACCATCTCATCTCAACATCACATAAGCCTCCTTCTTCCTCTTAACAAGAGATGCAATTTCTGTAGTAAACCATGGTTCCCTTACCTTATCACTTTCTCCCTGCCTGACAGGGACATACCTATCAATGACACGCAATATCTGTTCCTTAAACCAGCTCCACATTTCGATTGTCCGCATTCCCTGCATTTTGCTACCCCATTCTATGTATCCTAAGTTTTGCCTAAACGCATTGTAATTGCCCTTCCCCCTTCTATAACTCTTACCCTGTGGCATGTACCTATCCCATTCCATCGCTAAACTAAACATAACCGAATTATGGTTGATCTCTCCCAACTGCTCACCTACCACTAAATCAAACACCTGGCCTGGTTCATTACCGAGCACCAGACCCAGCGTGGCCTCCCCTCTTGTTGGCACTTCGACATACTGTGTCAGAAAACCCTCCTACACACATTGGACAAAACTGATCCATCGGACGTACTAGAGTTATAGCATTTCCAGTTAACATTGGGGAAGTTAAAGTCCCCCATAATGACCACCCCGTTCCCTTCACTCCTACCCAGAATCATTTTGGTAATCCTCTCCTCCAGACCCCTGGAACTCTGTGGAGGCCTGTAAAAATCTCCCAGCAGTGTGACCTCTCCTCTCCTGTTTCTAACCTCAGCCCATACCAACTCAATAGACGGGTTCTCGTCAAACGTTCTTTCAGCCACTGTTATACTGTCCTTGATTAACAAGATCACACCTCCCCCTCTTTTACCACCTTCCATGCTCTTAATGAAAGATCTAAATCCTGGAAACTGCAACATCCATTCCTGACCCTGCTCTATCCATGTCTCTGAAAATGGCCACAACATTGAAGTCCCAGGCATTGAAGTAGACACACTTCAAACCAGCTTGCTGTCTGCCAGCACATTCCTGTGACCATGAAATCCTGTCCATGCCCTCCCAACTCTAATCCTGCCGTGCACTACAACTACAACTCACGTGCCCATCCCCCTGCATTGGTGACTCATCTGTTCTTCCTTTCCTACTCTTCTTTATTTCAAGGCTCTTTGCATTTTGTCTACCACCATCCTATCTTTCCCTAGCTTGCAGGACTTACCAAACCCAAAATTATTTTGAGCTGGAGGTTTATGGATCAATTCACTGTGGGCTGCTATGATGTCTGCTTTGCTGGCATTTGAAAGTCTTTATTCTACCATATGGATTTAACATTGTACAAGAAGGAGCTTTTGAACTCCTCTGACAGAACCTTTTCCCTTAATCCCCTGCAAGTCCGGTCAATTTCAACACTTGCATCCACTGTTTAAATGTGCTCTGTTTCATCATTTCAAATTCAAGGAATGTTTGAACAGCTTTTCTTTTAGAGAATGCCTAAATCTCTGCTGATATGTTTCTGGCACTAGCTCCTAAGCACTCAAGGTCGTACATTTTAATATATCGTAGAGCTTTCTACAGGAAACAGGGGATCAACACCATGGACTTAGTTGACCCTGTATCAGAAGAGGCAAAAACTCAACTGATCACTTTAACTGATGTGTCGGCTTCTTAAAGGATATAACAGATTTCAAAGCCTCTTTCTTCCAATTTGGATACTCATTAGGAATACTAAGTGAAACCCAAACGTGAGTATTGCTGAGAAAAGATGCATTTTGTTGAGCCTTTCATCTTGCACTCATCAGGACAATTTGCAAGAGTACCAATTCAAGGGCAAAACCAACATTTACTCTGCACAAGAGATGAAAGCTGATTGGTTGGCAAATTGATTCTGACTGGTAGAGATGTTGCCAAGAAGGTGATGACTGCCATTTAACTGTTAAGTTTCATTCACATTTTTAACCAAGCAGGTTGACTCTGATTAGTCAAGGTATTGAGAAACAAACCAGGGTTTGGCTGTCACTGGTTTTGTTGAGTTGAACCAAAACAGGTCAAAAATGTGTCTTTAATCAGGAATGTTGAAACGACAAAATTAAAGCTTGGTTCTGAGCAAATGTTACTTGAATCACCAACAGCTTCTCCACCACTCTTGCAAATAAAATATCATAAATTTTATAAAGAAACCAAGTCTTTCTTTAAAATGGACAAATAGAATCTTATAAAATGACTCCCGAAAACCAAACAACTTCTCTTATTGATTCAACTGCAGCCAAAGCAGACAGTCAAACTGTGTTGTCTTAAGAGTATCACAAAGTATGACTAATTAATTCAAAGATTACAGAATAATCTCTAGATCCCTCAAAAAATATTGAAGCTTAAAACTCAAAGTGATGACCAGGAGACAGGAACACGATCATCACCAGGAATTCCGATACAATTGCCTTTGCTTTGTGGAACAATAATTCATCAAAGTTAACATTTGCAGTCATTTTGTTTCATTGTGATAAAAGATGGCCACTGTTAGCATTTAGAAGCAAACAATCCGAACACTAAGAGAGAGAGATATTTTGAAATAGAAACTACTTGTAAAAATGGAGACAGGGAGAGCCATTGAGAAGCTAAAGAACTGCTATATTGTATCAGGCTACCAATAGCTACTACCTGCAGTAGTATTAAGGCAAAACAAAGAAGCCTTCAATTGCTTCCTGCACCTAATCTGCTTTCATCCCCCATGGAAGCAATATCTAATTATTCAACCACAGAACCCTCCACAGCTGCTGCACTTAACTACAAGTTTCAACCACCTCACTTCAGAAGAAAATCTTCAAGAAAGTCACAATATTAGGGATCAGTTTCATTTTAGCTTCATGTATAACTTTCATCCTTACTTTAAATCTGTGTGTGCTTATTTCAGATAGCAAATTTGCCATTATTTTACTTAAATAACATTCAGCAATAGTTACAAACATAAACTAACCTTTTAACTTGTTTAAAGTGTGAAGCAATGCTGCTGGTTATGTTTAAATTGAAACACTCAATAATTAGAAAGGGTCTACCAATGAAATCTGTACATCATTCATGGACGGCTCTGGAGGAGCACCAGTGCGTGACACCATTTATAAACACTTCCTCATGAGTTAGTACATTCTGCCATATTTCGCTGTTCCTTTGTGCTTATATTTCCTTTTCAACCATTTCTCTTTGATAGTCTCTTTCTCACTGTTTTTTTTTCCTGGAATTACCTCACTCTCTCTTTCTCCTGAAATCAGTCTCTTTCCATCCACTGGAATTCATGACTTTTTATATTCCCTGGATTTTCTCTCACACTTTCTTCTTTGAATTTCCTTTCTCTCTAAACTCCATGTTTCTAAATTAATTATCACTACGGTAGTTTAGTCTGTTTCAAGTTCTGTTTCTTCTACCTGTTTCAATTGACACCAAATTACTCAGCCAGTATTTTCAGCACCTTGCATCTCCATGTTCACTTTATTGTTATAAATTTCAATTGGTTATCACTGCTTTAAGCTGTTTAGTTGTTAATGTTACTACTTTTTACCAAGTTGAAATTTCCTGTTCTACAAATCGTTCCACATGAAATCAGCCATTCTATTTTCATGTTAATGTGAGAAACCTACTGTTATAATTATTTTTCTTTAAAAGGAACCAATCCGTCTATTTAACTTGTCCATTTTTGTTTTCAAAGTAGTTTTGTAATGTCAGATTCTGCCTGCTTTAGTCCAATTGTTTCAGATCCCAGGTGCAGCACCCAATTTGATTATGGACAGAGCTCGAACAGATTGAAACTATTGTACTCATTCTCTTACCATCCATAAAGCAGTTTGCCTTTTGCAAAGGATGAAGTGAGTGTTTATTCACCCTCCAGAGATTGTGGTGTCAATTAAAATAATTGCAGCATGTTTTTATGAGTTTAAATTAAACTTCTAACAAAACATACAATTCAAGAGAATAGTGCACTTTTACAAGTTGTAAACATGGAAATACTTGCTGTGTTTGACTTGACAAAACAACTTTATTGCAGGCCCATTCAGTGTTTTCACAATAAATGGATAGTTTTTGAAAGTTTTCAAACAGCTAATGTCACACATCAAGATTCGAGCGGGTTGCCCTCAAAAAGATGCATGTTCTGAAGGTCAGAAAATTAGTTACTTCACAATTTTGTTTTACCAGGAGCCTGAATTTTTTTCCAAGTTGACTTAAAATTGGAATCCAGCTGGGAAACATTTCATTTGTAGCAGTTTAAAAAGCATAGGCCTTGTTGCCTTGATCTGCAGCCGGAGTTTTATAATGGGTGTTCTTTGCTAACTGTCTATGTGCATACTGATCAGTCTTTCTCTGGTTGTTGGGATCATAAAATGTGTAAAGCAAAGACGGTTTTGGTCACATAATCAACTGCTATTGCCCATTCAGAATGGTTTAAACTTAGGATCCATTACTATTCAATAGAAAGCAGATGGATTCCCTTCATGTCTACTTATGTTAAAAATCACACAACATCAGGTTATAGTCCAACAAGTTTATTTGGCAATCCTAGCTTTCAAAGCACTGCTCCTTCACCAGGTAACTAGTGGGGCAGGATCCTAAGACATAGAATTTATAGCAAATGATCACAGTATCATGCAATCAAAACAATGTATTGAACAAACCTAGATTGCTGTTAAGTCTTTCATTTTCTAGAATGGGTTGTAGGTTTTGATTCAGTGATATGTAAATCCCAGAACCGCTTTTAAGTCACATTCTCAAGATAACTTATGGTTTTATTTAAAAAAGTGATATCTCATCTCAGATCATGTATTCAAGGTGTGAAGTTAGAGTCTGTCTGTATCCTAATCTTGAGTCAAACTGGTTCTATTTCCAAAATAGGAATTTATAAAATGTTATATGGATTGACTGCCTGCATTGACTGACTGCAGGTTGTGTGGTTTTTGAGCAAAAATAGAATGTATCTGCAAATACAATTCTGCAAATTCAAATTCACCCCAGAGATTTACATGTGCATGTGTGCGTGCACATGTGAGGGAGAGAGAGAGAGAGACAGAGAGAGACAGAGAGAGAGAGAGACAGCCAGACAGACAGACAGAGACAGAGAGTGTGAGTGTGTGCGTGTAAGTATGAGTATGCATGAGAGACTGTGTGTTTGCGTGTGTGCATGCTTGGTAGAGTGTGTGTGTGAGTGTGACAGAGTATAAATCTGTGAGAGGGTGTGCCTGGGTGTGAGTGTGGGGTATGTATGTATGTGTCTGAGAGAGAACATGTGTATGAGAGAGGGTCTGTGTGAGTGTGTGAGTATGAAAGAGTGTGTTTTTGTGTGTGTGCGTGTATGGAGTGGAGTCACCTGTTATGTGACATGAACCCAAGATCTCAGATGAGGCCATCCTTAGTACCAAACTCAGCTATCAGCCTCTGCTTGGCCACTTTGCGTTGTTGCATATCCCAAGGTCCGCCTTGGAGGATGGTGACCTGAAGATCCGAGATCAAAAGTCCCTGGCCGTTGAAGTGTTCCCCAACTGGGAGGGAACACCCCTGTCTGGTGATTGTTGCACAGTGTCCATTCATCCATTGTCGTAGTGTGTGCTTGGTCTCTCCAATATACCATGCCTTGGGGCATCCTTGCCTGCGGTGTATGAGATAGACAATGTTGGCCGAGTCACATGATTACCTGCTGTGTACATGGTGGGTGGTGTCCCCATGGGTAATGGTGGTATCCATGTGGACACTCTGACACGTCTTGCAGTGGTTGTTATGACAGGGTTTATGGTGTTGTGGTCAATATTGTCCTGAAGGCTGGGCAGTTTGCTGCGAACAATGGTCTGTTTAAGGTTTGGCAGTTGTTTAAAGGTGAGAAGTGGAGGCATAGGAAGGTCTTGGTGAGGTACTCATTGTCATCAATAATGTGCTGCGGGCTGCGGAGAACATGGCATAGTTTCTCTGCTCCCAGGAAGTACTGGACAATGAAGGATGTCTGTCTCCTGAGGAGGTCATTACAGTTTCTCGCTGTAGCATATCATAACTGGCAATCAATGAGTTGCATGATGAGCTCCTTTTAATGTGTACTTTACTGGATCTGTCTTTTATTAAAAATGGACAACAACAAGTTGACTAAAATGGTTCAAAGCATATTAAAAGGAGTCCATTTTTAAAGACATGGATAAAGGAATTTCCTAACTGGGCATTACAATAGATTGCCATATATGGCCTCTAAGTCATATGAGAGAGACTGTTACCCTAAATTGATATCATATCAGTATTTATTATTGTGATTTTAAAGGCTTTATTCTTGGTTCTGTTGCACTGAGATTTGACAGGTTGTTTTTACTATTCACAATCATCTGACTTTGGTCAGATACAACCTTGTTTTGTTATTTTTCTTGCTGTATTTCTTTGGTATTTTGAATTTTACTTTAAAAGAAATGACCATGCATCAAGTCTTCCTTGCTATATTTAGTCCTTCATCTTTCCATTCATTTATGTATAACTATCTATGTACACTTTAAAAAAAGCCTCAGTAAAACAAGGGTGGAACTTGATTAAAAGTTGATCTCTCCTCCCATTTATCCTCGTAATTCTGCTGCCAGAAATATCCAGTGTTTCTAATTGGTGAGGACAGAATGACACAGCTTTTAAAAGGCAAACATGGGGCTAGTTTACATAATAACTATAAGTTTACCCATTTTCCACTGAGGGCAGTACATTCTGGAAATTACGTTGTCTAGTGGGAATACAGCAGAATGAGTCCCCAACAAATTTGCCAACCTACCATTCTAACTGGACAGGATTGAGTATATGAAGCTCATAAGATTGAACCTTAACACTGGGAAAGCAAAATGAAACTCCAATCACAAAGCAGACATATAATGGAAAGAAAAATTGTAAAATCAAATAATATGTGGTTGGCAGTCTATTCATTAAGATGTGAATGGTTAAATCATCTGGTGGTGCCACAAATTATTTATGAAGTCAAACTAACCTTCTAGTGCTCAAAAACATCTGTTACAATATGCACAATCTATATGACTTATTATTTAAACTGCTCTGCTTACTTTACAAGTTTAAGATGACCCTATCTTGAATGACCATGAGTCACTTGCCATGTATTAATATAAATAAAAAGCCAGTTTAATTTTAATGTGCAGTGGTCTATGCCTTTCAATGTTCCTTCAACCTAACATAAGTATTTAATTTGTTGAACTTCACTGTCAGAGAACAACTCTAAACAATAAGGAACAACAACTAGTTGTATTCATGAAGTGCCTTTGACAAAATAAAGTGTCCCAAGATGCTTCGCAAGAGCATTATACATTTAAATTTTTTACTAATTTTATAGAAGACAATCAAAATCTTGGTCAAAACGCTAGGCTTGATAAAAGAGGGAAGAGAATGGAGGGAGGGAATTCCAGCCATGGGGGCCTTTGTAGTTGAAGTTACACAAGTGATGAAGATTACAGTGGTATGGGGGACTGGAGGTCTTTGGAGTGATTTGAAAATGAGGATGAGAATTTTAATATTGAACTGTCACGCAACTGGGAACCAGGTAGGGTGGTGAGAACAGGAGTAATGAGTTAATTGGAATTGGTAATGAGTTAGGATATGGATAGCAGAGTTTTGAATGACCACAAATTTATGGAGGGTGTTAGGTGAGGGGCTGACCAGGAATGTATTAGAACATTCAAGCCTTGATGTGACAATGACATAGGTGAAGGTTTCAGCAGGGAATTAGCTGAGTCAGAGCAGAGTCAGCTGATGGTACAGATGTGAGAATATTAGTGGCAAGGGTTTGTGGTCAGAAGCAAAGCTCAATGATGAATATGGTTCAGTCACACTTGATAACCGGAGGGATGGGTTGTATCAGGGAAAGGTTTGTAGCACAGATGTTTCTCTTGAAGTCATGAGCTCTTTGAGAGATGAAAATGTGTAAGTTATAACCCTGATTTCTAACTTGAGCAGATTTTCTTCACTAGTTTACCTGCAATAAAGCCATGTCATGTCATTCATAATGAATGAGGAAATGGACCAAATGTAAGGTCAGATTATACAATAGCTGCAGATTCACATTTGTTTCAAATGTTCAGATGACGTATTTAAAACAGTGCAGAGTAAACACTGGGCTGCTATTAGTTGCTAACCACAACCATACCTTCCTTAGTGCAAACCTGGACAGCAAAGTTAAAGATTTACATCAGACTGTATAGAAATATTACAGACTTTTTTTAAATTTCAAAAGATTACAGACTATAGTTCAGAGAGCATACTACTTGCTTGAAGGTAGGCACTTTAATTTCAACCTAAAGAGGAACTACAGGAGAAAACACATGCAATTTTAGGTCACCTTGACCTACACCAGAAGCAATGTTTCCAAGAGTCACTAATCTAAACAGTTTATCAGACACTCATCACGTTACTGCAAGTTGTTTCTTTAACCCCTAAGCTTTTCCCTAACAGCTATATAAATGTCATCATGACGAAGTCAGTATGGTAATTCCTGTATACTTAGCTAACTATTTCAATGGCTGTACCATGTTTTATATTCGTAAGCTTTTACGAATACCAGCAGCATCATGTAACATTATATAATGCTGTTCCACAGAAATATCTGCATGTATAATGCCAATTAACATTTCAAGATGTTTTACACAACTGCACGGAAATGTGGCAGCCATTTTCGGCCACAGTAACATTTCACGAACAGAAATAAGATGCGTGACCAATCAGTTTTGATGATAGTGGCTTCCAGGAAAGTGAAGGAGTGGGAATCTCCAACCCTTCCTAACACCTATTGAAGTTGCAGGTCTCAGGTCTTACTTCAGTTCCTCATTGAAAACTTCACAGAATAATTTAAAATTGGTGGAGAATTGCTCTGGTGGATATATGTGCTCTTTTCCCAAGCTTCTGTGTAGTGTACTGACCTCATACTGATGAGAAAATTTGACCATTTATATGTCTGCATCTAGTGAATCCAGTAGTTGCCTACTAGTCCAATACTGTGAAGTTTCTCAGGGTTTTATTAACTTTCCAGTATTGTCCTTGAAATTCCTGAGTTCTTCTGGACCCAGAGATATACAACTGAGATGTAAAAGGTCAGTGCAGCATTAAAAAAATATAGTTTTGCTTTTCATTTTATTGTGAACATATCATTATTTACTGAACTACTGTAGATTAGCAAGAAATGTTTGGTTGACTAGGAGGGAAGTTGGACGTGAGAGATCAACAGATGATGTTTTCCAGGATGCTTCAAAACCAGACCTGTCAACCTTACTCAGGATATATAATCATCCCCATCAGACTGTCTTGGCTTTATTCACATTATCAATTGTAAGTGCATGTTCATTTTGACACATCTGATTTCAAATTGCCTGGAAACATTTTGCATTTTATGCTCTTGTTCACAGCAACTGCTATAAATTTTATATCTTGGAGCTATCCTGTGATGACACAGTAGTTTCTATGTGTATAAAGTGTTTTCTTTTTCCACAGTTCTTTCAAAGTTCTGCTCCATATTTGTAGCTATCACTTCCAACGACTATTGAAATCTGTTGTTGAGTCCTCACACAGCATCACTCAAACAAGCACAGTGAACATCAGTAAGAAACAGACTCACAAATTTTAACACAGAACAATTTGAATACTACGTTGAAGGTGAGGAGCAGGGGCATAGAGAAATCATAATATTTTGTGATTTTCTATTCATTTCCGACAACTAATTCCATTTTAAGCATCTGACTATTTTTTTTTATTTAGATGTCTGACATTTTGCTATTCTTGCCCTCATTTTGCTTGACCAACTAAGAAGTTCTAACTCTAATTGACAGATGGAATTTCAATGCAAACTTGACATCAGGGCAGACTCAGAAAATGATGATTCCTAGTCTTGAGTTTCAGAATGAGGTAAAATCACATTTAAACTTGTTTCCATTGGCACATGAAAGAATCTGTAGGGACAGTCTGGATCCTTAAAATGTTGAAAGGTATGAATATCGGGCAAGAACACAGTAAGACCCAAGTTTAAATTTAAATACACTTCATATTTAATAGATAAGGAATGACTGTGTATGTTCAATGTTTCTTTATTTCTGCCTTTGCAGATAGTTGATACAGGTAGTTCCAAACTACCTGAGTTTTACATCTCAGGATCCTGCATCCACTCCAAGAAAGAGAGGATGTAGTTATTCTTGGCCAGGTGACTGTTGAAAGTTCCATTTTCTTTGGCAACCTTCTCAGTCAAAAGGTAAAATCAGGACACAAAACAACTCTAAATTCTGAAAGAAAAAGTACTAATGGAAATATCACAGTGGTGTGATTTCTGACTTGAGGCTGGAGGCTGAAGTTTCGTTTTGAAATGGAGGATATAGGAGGCTGGTGAGGTGCAATGGCCTACACCACAACCATGAGTGTCACAAAAGGTATCTGTATGGAAGGCCTTACCTCTCTTCCTAGTACTCCAAAGCATTTAGGTACAAAAATGAATTCTACATTCATATTTAATTATCAACATAACCTTGGTTTGATGAAAAAAAAATCTAAGTTAGATTTTACCTAACTTCAGAAAACATTAATATCAAAGTAATGCTACAAAGGATTACTTATGAAACAAATATTGCAAACTCATGATGGATTATCTTATGAATCCACAATTGAAGGAGACATAAATATGTAGTGAGTGTCCAGAGCTGAAATTAAAAAAAAACAAGACAGTTGCAGGGGTATGATCTGCCACTGAGTCACAGAATCATAGTCATACAGAACGGAAACAGGCCCTTCGGTCCAACTTATCCATGCCAATCGAGTTTCCCAAACTAAATTAGTCCCATTTAAATGTTTTTGGCCCATTTCTATCTAAACTTTTTCTATTCATGTCCCTGTCCAAATATTTTTTAAATATTGTAATTGTACCTGCATCTATCATTTCCTCTGGCAGTTCATTCCATGTATAAATCACCTCTATGTGAAAAAGTTGCCCCTCAGGTCCCTTTTAAATCTTTCTCCTCTCACATTAAGCCCATGCCTTCCAGTTTAGAACTCTCCCATCCAAGGGAAAAGATCTTAGCTAATCATCTTATCTATGTCCCTCAATCTGCTACACTCCAGTGAAAGAAGTTCCAGCTTATCCAGCCTCTTGCCATAACTGAAAAAAAATGTAGATCACTGTGAAAACACTGCAATGTTTCCCTTCCCGGCTCCTGTTCAAATGTATGAGACAGAACGCAGAATCCTTCCATGGACAATCACAGAATTAGGCGATGACGGCAGATAATTTCATTGTGCAAACCAGAATTACAAGTTACTGCACTTCTACCATTTTTTGGAAGAGACTGTTTTGACATATTTTTCACCTTAAATCTTTCTGAAGTGCAGAGGAAAGTATACAGCAGAAGTTTAAAAGGCTTTCGGGGCTTGTTTTTGAGCTCCATGTGAGGGTTGCTCCCCAATATTGAATATGTACAAAAAATAGGGTTCATTATATTGTTAACTCAGTTCACCTAAACCTGTGAATTTTCACAGTTAAAGAATGAGTTAATAAGAAACAGGATTGTATTAGTAGTAAGGGACCAACAAGTGAAATAAGACAAATCTACACTCAAGAAATTGGTCTGTGTAGAAGTGCTAAGGTTGTGATTCCACAGTGAGAGCATATTCATAGCAGAACAGACTAGGTTTTGAATGAGGTAAAAACAATGACTGCAGATACTGGAAACCAGATTCTGGATTAGTGGTGCTGGAAGAGATCAGCAGTCAGGCAGCATCTGAGGAGCAATAACATCGACATTTCAGGCAAAAGCCCTTCATCAAGAATACAGGCAGAGAGCCTGAAGGGTGGAGAGATAAGTGAGAGGAGGGTGGGGGTGGGGAGAAAGTAGCATAGAGTACAATAGGTGAGTGGGGGAGGGGATGAAGGTGATAGGTCGGGGGGGGAGAGGGTGGAGTGGATAGGTGGAAAAGAAGATAGGCAGGTAGGACAAGTCATGGGGACAGTGCTGAGCTGAAAGTTTGGAACTGGGGTGAGGTGGGGGAAGGGGAAATGAGGAAACTGTTGAAGTCCACATTGATGCCCTGGGGTTGAAGTGTTCCGAGGCGGAAGATGAGGTGTCGATTTTACTGCTCCTCATGCTGCCTGAACTGCTAGGTTTTGAATTATTCTTACGGATTTTCTTGGCACACAGGCAGAACAATTGTAGAGGTTGCTATAGTCCTAGAGGACCCCTCTCCCATTATAGAGAAATTACTGCTGGCAGGTTTAACCTAAGCATTACCGTCCTCAAGCAAGAGGCAAGGTCCAGAAGGTAAGACCTTACTGATGACCTCAGCGGTTGGGAGAATTGACCTGTGCAGTTGCTGTCGCTCTGTACCTGGAAACCAGCTGTTCAACCAACTGAGCTAACCAACTCCCACAGGCAAAACATTTGCAGACAAAGAGAAGGACACAAGTACTGTGGAAGACAGTGTGAAAGAGAGAAAAGATGTGACCAGCATGGGGAAACCAGTATTCTCATTGCAAAAAGTTGAATCATTGCACACGCAAGTGAAGGGCTTCAAAAGAAGAACAACAAACAGGTACAAGTGGACATTGGACAGATAGCAACTAAAGATCCTAATGCATCACCTTACGCCATACAACATCTTGACTTAGGCAAGACATGGCTTGTGACTGTTGGAGTGAGGACTGCATCGGGTCCACATTAAATGTCAGGTAGACTCTGGAGTGTCATGCAATATGATGACTTTCACAGACCCGTGCATGTCTATCAGAAAATGAAACTAAGTGAAAACATTCTGATATCCTTCAGGAGATATAGACAGCTATGCATGCCAATTTGTATTTGAACTGCTCCAGAAGGATGTTAAAACACACAAAATGAGGCAATTAGCATCTTCCCGGAGTGGAGAAAAGATTTTCACTCAGAATCCAAAAATGTGAGAGCCCTAGTAGCATTTCAGTAACCAGTAGGTGTTATAGGGGTTGAATGATTTATTGTGTTCATCAACTATTTGTCAAATTTCTTGCCAGTGTTTTATCCATTACACAA
The DNA here is from genome assembly GCF_037043375.1 of Chiloscyllium plagiosum. Lineage (NCBI taxonomy): Eukaryota > Metazoa > Chordata > Chondrichthyes > Orectolobiformes > Hemiscylliidae > Chiloscyllium > Chiloscyllium plagiosum. Next base: position 36,064,480 of record NW_028270159.1, on the reverse strand, counting down.
GTCTTGGAAAAAGGATGTGCAGTGGTATTGGGACACAGAACAAAAATCAAGCATTCACTAAAATCAAGCAACTAATAACAGCAATGCTAGTGCTGAAATGCTACAATATAAAAGAGGAAGTCATTGTGCAGTGTGAGACATGACTTGGAACAATATGGCAAGATCAACCAATTGCATTTGCATCTAGGGTGTTAAAACAAACGGAGAGACATTATACCCAGGTCAAGAAAGATTCCTTGACAAAAGTCTTTACTTGAGTGCATATTTATCAATATTTGCTTGGCAAAGACAAAATGACAGTCAACTCCAACCATGAGTCACTTCTAAACATGTACACAGTTGGTAATTTTGGGTATAGCGCATCGCACGGAGAGAGCACACTGGAAGTCAAGCCCCACTATCCCTGGTGTGATCATAAAAGTTAAAACATTTATCAAGTATGCACTATCTCCAATTTACCTCTCTGACAGACCCAGGTTAACAGAAAACATAGACCATCTTTCAAAACATAACAAGAATTATTGTATGGAGTCATAGAGATCTTCACTGGTATATAGACCCTAACCAAGTTAAACAACCATGAACTGTCAATAATATAAGCAGCTCAATTACTCCAATCCCCAGGGTTTGCTGTGATGACCCTCTTGTATGCCAGGGTGCTCAGTACTTCAATGCCATTTCTACAGGCTCTTTTCACTTCTTCACTGGAGGTGCAGGAGAATGATAGTTCAATTGCAAAATGTCTTAGTTACTAGTTAAAGGCCACAATTTACAGAAACTGATGCTGCAAATGACTTTCTTTAGATTTTAGGTATTTTACTGGAGAGAAAGGACACCATCTGGACTCACAGCTGTCCAAAAGCTTCTGCCAGTATTGTGCATATCTACAAGCTGTTCAGCTACCCACGAGTCAATCAGCTAGTCACTGTCAGACTAGTGGCCTTTTGTCATGCACGAATCCACAAATCAATCAGCAAGCTGTTGCCAGCTGAATCTTACTTTGTGCGCACCCCATGGTATTGGCCCATCTACAAATAGCCTCCCACACTGCTTAAACAAAGTAACACTCTAACTATGGCTTATGATGAGTTTCAGTAACTTGCTTTTTAAAAGTGCAGCAATTCCTTCCATAATCCTGGTTTTAAAACTGACCTTTTATTTCCCATTTTAGTCCAGGAAAATAATAAGATTCAATCTTTACAGGTAACTGGAAAGTATGTAAACTGTAAACTCCATGCATCCTTATCTTTCTTTTATATCAAAAAGGTGATGTTTGGATTGGAATGCAATCAGGTACAATTGATTATTCTCGTATGCCATAGTCATAAGACACACACCCTGCAGGCAGATAGTTTAATCTTCTCGAATAAAGTCCTTGTCTTGAGCACACTGCTGTGTTGTACACTCAAAATACATACTGCAAACAAAATTGACAACTGCTACTGTAGAGAGATGTCCACAGTACTGCTGCCAAGGTTAAATACCTTGTGCTAACATTTCAAATAAAATATTATACAGAGGGGAAATTTCAGCTCAAATATTTGAGAACGTAACTTATAGCAAATAGAGATTGCTTAACAAAAAATAAATCTGGTCTCGAGGTAACTGCGTAGCGTGAGATATTCAAAGAGCTGAGGTTCACTGTTTACACTGTACACTTGTAAAGACATAGCCTTGATGTCCTTACCTTTTTCTCAGAACACCTTCCTTTTAATCAAGTGGTCTGTATCTAATTTTGTCTTGCCAAAATTTGTATTGATTTTTCCCACAGACTTTTAAATTTTACTGTAAAAACACCAGATGTCTCATTTGTAGAAACCCTCAGTCTGTTTCCAATAAATAGACAGTGTGGCTTTTGTGAATACACTTTGGATAGATTGGAATTTTGAAAAAAACGTGTTTTTTCTTACTTCAAATTTCTAGGTATTTTTTGCATGAAATACTACTTTGACATCTGAAGGTCAATTTTTTTTGAAAAGTAACTGTTGTTTTGATTTATTAATTTGAAATATCATGTGCTTACTTACTAGGGTTACAAAAAATGTAACTTCTCTCCAATGCTAATACTTCAAACAAAAACTACAGTGCATCCTGAAAGTCAATTTGTTTTTACTGAAGTTTAATTTTATTACATAAAAGCTCATAAAACCCGGTTGATAAAACCAATGTGCAACTGAGCTACATAAATCATCATAATTTTGGACTTAATTCCTGGTTTTTGATGTGTTTGCTGATCTCAATGTACTTGTTAGCAGGGAGTCCACAGCTGGTCTTAACAACACTGGTCTGAAGCTGGGTGAAGTAAGCTTGGACATTTACCAATGATTAATCTCCAATGAACCAATATTCTAGATGTCGACTGAGGACAGGATCTTGCAGTGTAATGATAACTTTATTGATAGCAAAAGCTGATAATATGACTTGGTTAAAGTAACATAGAGAAGGTGATACAAAACAACAGGGATAAAACATAGCATCAAACCTCACCATGACTTTTAGAATGTTTTGTATTCATGAATGTATTTACCTGGAACTTGGTCAAAGATACTAATGAATTTTGGGTAAGTTACCATCACCAGTTTCAGTTGAAATATCAATCAACCTAACTCATCGCTGAATATTTCAGAAAACCAAGGAGGTTGTGAATGTGAAAATAAAAGCAAACTATTGCAGATACTAGAAATCTGAAATAAAAACAGAAACTCAACAAATCTGGCATCATCTATGGACATACAAACAGAATTAATGTTTTGAGTTCATTCTGCCTCTTCTTCAGAACTTTCTGAAATCGTGAAGGACAGACCAGTAGATGGTGGCATGGTGGCTCAATGGTTAGCACTGTTACCTTACAGTATCAGACAGATGGGTTTGATCCCACCTTTCAAGTGACTATCTGTGTGGAGTTTGTGCAATCTCCCCATGTTGGCATGGGCTTCTTCCAGATGCTCTGGTTTTATCCCACAGTCCAAAGATATGCAGGGTTGGTGGATTAGCCATGTGAAATGCAGGGCTACAGTGATAGGGTAGGGGGTGGGTCTGGGTGGGATGCTGTTCGGAGGTTCAGTGTGGACTTGATGGGCCAAAAGGCCTACTTCTACACCGTAGGGATTCTATGAGTGATTGAAGCCTGGCCTGCTATTTTTCAACGGTGTGCTAATAACTAAGTCTCAATAATGTGCCTGAGGCAGCTTTGTTTGTAACCTGATATGATTTTATGCTGTAGTGTTAAACTGACTGAGTGATATATAAAAATGTAGATTGCAGTAACAGTACAGGCTGTAATCATTGTTCTGAAGAAAGGTCACTGGACCTGAAACATGAATGCTGCTTCTTCTCCACAGATTGCTGAGTTTTTCCAGCAATTTTTGTTTCTGTCGTCATTGTGTTCACTGACATGAATCGAGAGACAACTCCCTTCAAGTCAGGGGAATAGCTACTTTCTACCCACATTATCCATACCCATTATAACATATCTCAATTCAGTTAATTCTGAGCCTGCTCTGTTTTAAAGAACCAAACAGCTTCCAATTCAGACAAGACAGAATTTTTGTTGGAGTTACTGATATGTCATTTCTGATTTATTACACCTGGAGAAGATTTGACTTTGGAGAAGGGAATTCAAATTGTCCTGAAAACAGAAAATAGGTAGAGTCGCAGAGAAATCCTGAGAGGTGATGAACAATCTTATAATGGAGCAGTTAACAGAATCCATTCAGTTTATAAGGTATAAAAACTCTAAAGACACACATGACGAGCCCACACAAGAGAAGGCCAGGTAGTAGATACTGGGAGTGAGTGTCGCTGCTGTGGAGCAAGAAAACCTCACACACAGCTATTTAAAAAAATGCTGGATATATATGTAATCTGTAAGTCACTTCCAAAAGAAGTGAGGATATAGAACACAATTCCAGAACAGAAAAAGGTCAACTGGCTACTCATACAAAGATATTAATACTGATAGAGTGACCGGCATTACAAAAGAGGATCAGTGCATTACTTGGAGCCATTGATCGTCCAACCAATTCAAATCTAATGGATTATTTTTATGTCACTGAATGTCTAATAATTTTAATTTAATGTAAAATTGCGTGTTACTGTCTTAGAACATCTTTTACCATGTGTAAAGTATCGTAAGTTCCAACCTACAGAGGTAAATTCAAGATGAAAACAATGCTGCCAACAACACACAACAAAAATGGTGCAAGATTGTTGTGAATGTACACACAGTTCATAATCAAGAACTCTCACTCTTGAGAATCCATCCATGTATTTCTTGACCCCAAAGTTCTTGAAGTAGCTGAAAGAGTTATTCTAGTTACAAGGGACGATAAACTGGTCAAGATGGACCAGGTTATTCCAAATACGTCTAAGCTGGAAATGTGTTGCTGGAAAAGCGCAGCAGGTCAGGCAGCATCCAGGGAACAGGAGAATCGACGTTTCGGGCATAAGCCCTTCTTCAGGAATGAAGAAGGGCTTATGCCCGAAACGTCGATTCTCCTGTTACCTGGATGCTGCCTGATCTGCTGCGCTTTTCCAGCAACACATTTCCAGCTCTGATCTCCAGCATCTGCAGACCTCACTTTCTCCTCAAATACGTCTAAGGACAAGCCAATCAGAGAGCAACTGACCCAGGCACAAAATTATTATTAAACTACTGGTCACGCAACAACTCATAGAAACTTTAATTAGATACATGGAGAAACTCAAAGAAAAGAAACAATCTATAGAGATTACTTACCTTGGTATAAGACTATTCTTTCTTCCAGACAACAAGATGGAAGGGTTTGGAAGGGTTCATGTTGGAGACTGCATTGAGGCCCGCATGACTGGCTCTACTGGGAAAAAAATAGAACAGATTAGAATCTAATGAAGTGAAGACCTATGTCCTAGGTCTCTTCAGCTTTAGAGATGTCACTGTCTCATAAATATTACTTGTACATCATTGTTATCATGCAAAAAAAAAAGATACTTTTTAAGCCAAGCACTTTTTCTCTTTAGATTGATTTGGTTGCAGGAAATTAATAAAATATCAATGGTTAGTCTCCCAAGACATGCAACAGATATATGTTCATCAGAGATTTCAGTACTAACCACTGGTAAAATTCAATGCCTAGACTTTGATGTGGGACTTGAACCCATTATCTTGTGAGTAAAAATGGGGCAAGAGTGCTTCCAACTGAACAATACATGGTTTAATAGCTGTTTTCATCTTTACAGTTCAGACTGTGGAATATCATGATAACACAGGTATTAGCTAATCTTTCTGTATTAGTTAACTAATAAAAATGAAAACTTTATAATATTAATCCTCAATGTATTTTCATTCATTTTTGTTTTGGCAGTTAGTTGTTTGGACTCAAACAGTGAATAAAATTTCATTGGGGCTTAATATGATATTTCCTTCGTCAATTTCTAAGGCCAGAAGTAAATAATTATATTTTAAAAATGCCGATATAATCGCCTGCTAGCATTACAAATCATATTTTCCATTTAAGAGGAGAACTCTTGAAGTCTTCAGGATTGTATCTTGTAGGTACTTACATATCCAGCAGAGGGAATCCTGTAAAGATCTAATCTACTTATTTATCAAGTAAAATCTTCATTGAGAAGGGAATGACAGTTGAAAGAGTGGCAGGAATAAAGATCATTGAAAATCATTCCTCTTTAATTTTTAAACGCAAGCTATAATATTTATTTAATTCCACCTCATTTCTCCCCTCTCAATGTTCATATTCCGCAGGGAGTTTAACTTCAACAAATACAATCAGCCCTTTAGTTCATTCTCTATACATTCAGTGAGTATCTAGTCAGTGTTAGTCTGGGGCAGTACCACCAAGTCTGGAACTAATCGCACTCAGCAATCACAAGTATACTGTTTAACAAAGGGTCAGCAAGTCATAACCAAGGACAAGATTCTTGTCTGTTTACTGTTTCCTCCTTGGCATAGACCAACAATGGAGTCCTGAGTTCTGTCCTCATTTAGATCATCTGACTCAGCATTGTCTGCAAATAAAGTTTGGAACCTTCCAATCGCAATGACTCTGCCAGTCAACTAGCCAGAAAGAAATTGAGGAGATTGGGAGCATTTACTGGATAGATCATCTAAACACTTGACTTGTTATTTCGGACTGAATTAACAGCACTAGCTATCTGAGTTTCAATAATCTAAACAGTGAACATCGAGATGTAGACATTTATAAAAAATCTTTCAAACATGGAAAAATAATATCACCTCAACATCATACAGCTGCTCTGAACATGTTTAATTGGATTGAAGTTCATTATGCTATTCATTTTTTGGACACTTTTCTTTTCTCAGTCATTATTTCCCAAGCCCAAATCTGTGGAATTCCTTCCCTCTCTTATACGTTACCTTGCACTACAATTTATTGCTAATAATTCTTAACCACATGTTTGACATTGCCATATTAAACCTGGTTGATTTACATTGGCAACATGTCATTGGCTATATAGCATTTTGGGATACTAATAAGATTTGAAAGCTGTTGCACATTTTTTCTTTCTTCCTTGTCCATTGCTTTTAGCTTTGCTAGTCTTCAGCACTGTCGTCTTTAAACTCTTCCCCATAACTTTTCAATTGAAAAAGGAATTTATCAGTCCTATTTTGGTACAAATCCCATGAAAACTAATAGAAAATAACATAACGGTAAATTATTGGCACATTATTGCCTAGAATACACGAAGACCTTTATTGTTGTCAGTCTAGAATAGAATAGAATAGTAATTTGTCACTTGTATTTGTGAAAATACAGTGAAAAATATATAAATCACCATTTTAATTACAGAAATAATAAAATGAAAATATTTGGACAAAGTTAAGACAAAGTTCATTTTTTTCCCCTCCATGGCTACCAGATTTTTGAAATGTCTAAGGGACCAGTAATGCACTAACTAGCAAGTGATCCAAAGTATAAGTAATCATTTTCACTTTATTACGGTATGAATTTTTAGATTTGTAATTGGGACTTTTACTTCAGAGAGGGATTTAAATGTAGAACTCACAAGTATTTGAGATGAATGCTATTAGATGTATTTAAACATGGGGAATACAAGGAATTGGAGGTTATGGTGCGATTATGAGATGGAGAAAGTTCAGAGGAAGCTCTCGTAGAGATTTAACTCCATACTGTGGGCTAAATGGCCTCTTTCTGTGCTGTAAACCAGTGTACCTTTTTTTTCCAGGGACATAGTTCACCACAGTGAAATATCACTTCCAAACATACAACTAGGATTTACAACTGCCTGGCTGATGTATTTGAAAGCAGAAGATTTTGTAAAATAAAGCAGGTGGTCTATCCACCATGTTCTTTGCCCAGCACTCTGAACTGTCTTCAGTATCACTCTGTGTGTGTTTACTGAGAATGTCCTGTATCTATTGGAGGTACCCACTAACTCACTATGGTCAAGCTTTTATAAACTGGGCTCTCGAACTGCCCCCTCGCAGGCAGATTCATCCAAAATAACAGACTGAGCTCCGTGTCCACGCTCTGTGACTCTTCAGCCTCAGGGACTGCCTGTGATCCCAACAGTGTCCAATCCGAGTGCAATGATGGAGGTGTTGGCCAATCAGATTGGCTCACCACTCTCTCGGGCTGGGCACCCTCCTTCCCCCAGACATTGGCTAAATTCCTAAATGGGAGCAATTCAGGATAATCCTAGTGCATTTCCATCATGTGGGAGTTGGCTTCAGAGTCAGTGAGCTTAGGACTGACGTTTCGTCCAGGGAGGAAGGGACTAAACTCCATGTGCAATCCTGCCAATAGAAATTCACTTCCGAGGTTGGAGCATAGGACAGAGAAATATAACCAAAATGAACAAGCGGGCGACCAACGTTCATACAGTATTACAGACAATAAAAATATATTTGCAGCCAGTGATATATGGCTGGCACTGCACTACAAGGCAGTATATCATTCTGCATATGAAAGGGTTCAGGTGGCATTATATTCCATAAGAGCAAAACCTGAGATGTTTGTTCATTAGTTGAACTTTGAGATTACATTTCTGTCTGCATTCCTCTCATACACATCTGGTATTTATTGGATCATCTCCAACTTATATATTCAAAAAAAGAACACAAGCTGCCTCCATTGACTTTACTCAGTGGTGCCAAGTGTAGCAGGATCTGCAAATATGTCAGTTTCATTGAATCAGTTTCACATATAGCTTGAGACATTCAAAATTGTTACATGAAATGACATTGGATCCTTTTCCAGCTCTGGTGTATAGTAACAAAACACTGTGCTAGTCTGGTTCTGCTATCTCAATGCAGAAATCACTTTAATTCACTTTAGCAAGTGATATGTCATGAAAACTTTAAAGAAGAAATTGTTTCAATGTTATTGTACATTGAGGATATTTATTGTTGGTTCCATTCAATAATCAATGCTTTTAACTTTCTTTAGCTATTACTCTCATTGTTTTCCTTTCGTCTCTCTTCAGACACATGTTCCCATATTTCCATGTATCTAGACAAGAGATCTTGATCCTGAAATTTCAACTCTTCCTATTAACCACTTCTGAAAAGTAAAACAAATATATTCTATTATCCATGGGTTATCTGATCTCAAGATTTTCCCTGACATCTGACAACTTTGAAGTGGACTCTGTCAAATGCCTTTGGAAGACAAAGCTTCCTCTCTTCTTCTTTGGCAGTCCCTCAGGGTTATGGATGACTCACATTCACTCTGAGGAAGGTGAATTCTGCGGTGGCTGAATAGTCGAATCCTGTGAGCCACAGACCATGCCACAGATGGGGTAGGTCCCATTGATGAAGCTGGAGGGTGTGGCATGTTCTGGATTCTCTGCGTTCTCCTTGCTGCTTGCACCTGGCCTCCGTGTGCTCCACTCAGCGATGCTCCAAATGCTTGCCACCTTTGTAAATACTTCTTCAGTTTGAGAGATCTAGGGCACGCAGTTTCGCATATCGTTGGCATGTTGCATTTGTTGAGGGAGGCTTTCAGGAAGCCCTTGTAGCATTTCATCTATCCTTCTAGTGACCACTCACCCTTGTGGAGTTTGCAGTGCAGCACTGTTTTAAGGAGTCCTGTGTTAGGCATGTGGACAATGTGTCTCTGTTCAACTCTCCCCTACCCACCACTGTAGCTGGTTGTACATGACCAGTGTCTCGATACTGGGGATATGATGCTCATGCTGGTCTCCCTATCTTGCCTGTGGATTTGCAGTAACAAACAAAAACAGAAATTGCTGGAGAAACTCAGAAGGTCTGGCAGATTCTGTGGAGAAAAAACAGATTGAGTCTAGTGGATACTTCTTCAGAACTGATAGCAGCTAGGAAAAGGTGGTAGTTATGTTGATGAAGGGGTTAATTTTCAATCTGGATGGAAGTGAAATAATAATAATTGATTCAGACACCCATCATAAACCCTACCTGATTTTCCAATGGTCAATGGAAAAGCAAATCAAGTGTGATGACTGGTCGTGAATAATTGTAAATGTTCAAATTACTAGAAGCTAAAATTCCCCTCATGGTTGAGAATTCATATAGGCAACAAATTCCACAAATCTTTGCATATGGAGTTTCACACTTTATAAAAGAGCTGTCAACATCCTGGTGCATGGGCACAGAGGTAAGATTTCTAACCCTCTAGGACTGACCTTGTGTCTCCAGGATTGACTTTGTGTCTCCAGGAATTGAGCATCAGTATCCAGGATATGTGCCCAGAAGAGAATTCAAAGGGAGATAAAAATCTCCTAATGTTGATTGTTTTCTTTGAACGTTTCACTTTTTCAATATGTAGAATATTAAATAAATGGAACAAAAATCTCTTTGGCTGATAGTCAAGCATCATTTAATTGGATAATTAGTCTATTGGCAGAGGAAGGCAGAATGCCACAAAGATGGATGATTTGGCTGACTAATGCCTGGAACATGGAGGCAAGTCATGTGGTGAAATCTCCAGGAACAGTTGGCAACCTTACAATCAGGTACAGAGACTACTGAACAGTGTAATCTTTCAACCCTGCTCAAAGTTGACTCCTTTTCCAACAATTTATCATCTGCACATCTTAAAAATAAAAACCAGAGACCACTGCAATTTTGTAACATACGTTGCGAATTAATGGCTGTTCATTATTTTACAGGATCAATGGGCATCGTACAGGTGTACCACCATAAGATAAATATTTAATATGGCTCTCCATTTATGCAGAGCATATTAAGGAGATGACCTCGATTGTAAATGCATTTAAGAATGACATTTTTTTGTTAGAAAAGCGCATTAGCCCAGGTGGGTAATGGTGAAGTTTAATTTACTGCATGTTATGTTCACAAATATGTTCAGCTAATGAAAATTAAAGATAGAAGCAATTTATTATCCATCTTCAATTAACTGAGTTATGAATTCAATTTCTGCTTTGGGGATTTCTTTATCTCAGTGACTCTTTAGATTTTAAGAGCAAGTTCAGTAGTCACACCATTGCTTCTGAACAGTCTATCCACACATCTTCAGGATATGATGTTTTTGTGGATGTGGATCAGGAAGGCATTGCAATCAGATTGCTTCTTCACTAGGATACATGTAAATAGGAATGGGAAATTTTTCTAATGGGCACTGTATGTATCTGTCCATCATCTGGATTTGGTGATTGTAAGTGATAAGAAGACGCATGTCTTTGCTGGGACAACTCTTCCCACATCTCCTCTGCTTCATGTCATTACCCAACACAAATAATTGAATCAAACACCAACTGGTGATATTCCATTTTGAGCAAACAGCCTTAATCAGTTTATAATGAGGAAATTAATGTGAACCTTTTTGGAGGAGCATACAATGACACCCAGTCCATTTACCACGCAATCATTCCACCAGATGGAGATACTGGTGGTACACATGGGTGTAGATACATCAGCACTTCTGAAGTAGTCACATGGCTTCAGTGCACTGCATCATAACAATGAATCTTACTTTTCTTGGCGAAGAATGTGTTGCATCTAGGGTTTTGGAGGGATTTTCTTTGCAAGGCTCAGCATGGTTTCCCATCATATCATATCGAACACACCTCCTTATCTGTTTACTCAGCCTTCATGGCGTCCTTCATATCTAAACCACTCCCATCTTGGGGGACAAATCACCAAACCCTCTACATCTACTGAGAGACCAGTATCTCTGGCAAATGTGCCATCTTTAAAAGCTGTTGTGGACATGGACAGCAACTGGAGCTGTACAGTTCCTGACATTCTCTCTGGACATAACAGAGAGGGGGAAATTTGCAGTCAGGGGCCTGGAGGTGCTGCTGAATGGGGTGATGCAAACGTGGGATGTCCTTTCCTTCAGGATTAGCAAAGGAGGCTGTGAAACCAGACTATGCAAGCCTGGTCTGGGGTCTGTCATTCGGGTCAGTGAGGGTCTCAGCTGATTACAGACAGGCAGCTTAGATCACCACTGCTCATGCACTACAAGTAGTAGGTACACTATCCACTTCTCGTCTGCCAGATTATTTGCCATCCTCTCATTCCAGGAGAAAAACAGCAGAGAAACCAAAGAGGGTTGCCTGACTCTTGGCTTCTCACCACTTATCCGGAGAAGATCCTGACTTTGACAGCCCCAAGTGGCTAACTGACTGTGCCCAAACCCCTGCATTAGCAATGACATGCTGCCCTTAACTCTACGGTGCTAGGACTACTGACTGAAGTCTTACTTTCTTGATTTGACTGAGAACTTCTGATAACCAGAGCAAGCTTCCTGGCTTGGTGTCTTCAATAAACAGCGGAAGGATAATGGATCTACTATCTCTGGCGAAGGGTACAAAATAAAAACAGGCAAGGGAAGGAAATGCAAGGTCAGATAGTCTCAGAGCAAATGGCCCAGGGGTGCAGCCTGGCCAGTCCAATCCATGAGCTGTGTGCATGTCCCTGAATGCACAGTGTCCTTTCACCAGCATCACAATGATCATTGCCATCACACCTTGAGGTGCAACATTGAAATTCAGAAGCATTCTGTAAGTGGATTGGAGCTGTGTCATGAATGTGCATAGAGGTTGAAACATGTTGGATGCCAATGTCCTATGATGAGGATTGTGTGTAGTTGGTGCCCATACAGCATGCCCCGAGATGTTGGTGCCCGATGTCCGACATGGAGCTCCTTCAGAGCCAGTGGTGAGGTGAAGTCAGTACTATCTGCTCTGTGTTCCTTCTCATCATCCAGCTTGCTGGTGCACTTAGTAAAATATAACACTCCTAGAGCTCATCAGAACTCTCACCTGATTCTGATACAAATCTCACCATAGTCCTCATTGCTCAGAGGCCTATAAGATTCTGTCCAATTTTAAATGGACTTAAAGAGATTATTAAAGAGGCTACATAAACCCCTGTTCCTTCTTTCTTATACCCAAGAACCACACACTCTCATACTTGAAGGACATAAAACAAGTAATATTAATGTGATTATGCAAATTGACATACTCAGGACATTGATCTATGCACCTGAGAATGTTATATGAAATAAAGTGCTCAGCAGCAGCACTGAATCAGCTCATATACTGTCTTCTTTTCATGAAAAATACTCCGTACTGTATAGCTGTTAGAAAGAGACATTAATATACATAATCAAACATTAGTAATTTTGAAAGTCACTGAATTGGTTTTGACAAGTGAAAAAATATCCTTAAGTCATAAGGATATAAAGGACCTATGTGGGGATGATAGCCGATTGGTATTATCACTAGACTATTAAACCAAAGATGGTAAAAACAAGGACTGCAGATGCTGGAAACCAGAGTCTAGATTAGAGTGGTGCTGGAAAAGCACAGCAGGTCAGGCAGCATCCGAGGAGCAAGAAAATCGACGTTTCGGGCAAAAGCCCTTCATCAGGAATAGAGGCAGAGTGCCTGCAGGGTGGACTATTAACCAAAGACTTTGGTTCAAATCCCGGAATTTTTATCCAATTACAAATCTGAATTAACAGCCTAATGATGAATATGCAGTTGTTATCAATGGTCAGGAAATATCCACCTGGTTCACTAATGTCCTTAGGAAGTGCTATCCTTAACTGGTCCTGGCCTATGTATGAATCCAGACCACAAGCAATGTCACTTACTCTTGACGAGCAAGCTTAGTCAGTAACGCCTACTTCGCACGAATGAATTTAACTTTTTTTAAATGTTTCAGGAGAATTAAGGAGGAATACATTTGTGAGTAGCTGGGAGTTAGACTGATTGGAAAAGTATAATGTTTTAATCTTCAGTTTGTCTTACATTAGGTGATCACAGAAAGGCAGCAAGTCTAGTTAGAGTTGGCTCAGTTCTCCTGGAAGGAAAAGTCAAACAGGGTTCCTATTGATCTTGATAGCTGCTGGAAATGCACATGTTGGACATACCTGTGGATAAGTTTATGGTTATAATGTAATTAATCCTTTCTGTATAGAGACGCTGATGGTCTCACTATATATTGCTAGTCGTTCCTGATTTGATATATGTTGTTTGTTATTCATTTTACTATTATGGTTTTCTGACTGTTTTTTCTCAATATCACTTCCCCCTTCACCCTGACTACTGCACTCAAATGGGACAAGAATCATTAGATGGAGTTAGGTTGAAGATCATCCATGATCTCACTGAATGGCCAACTACCTTTGAAAAGCAAAATAGCTTTCTCCCTTTCTTTGATTGTACATTATAGATCTAAAATTTTCCAAATTCTGACCACAATCGTCTTGGTGTATAACTTTTCCACATTGGTTGCCAATTAAATCTTCCAGGATGAATGAGAGAACTCTGGCTCTGATACTTCCTGAACTCTCCTGCATGCCATTTCCAATGTTGTAGCATTAAGCAATTCAGAACAAAGTGCCACTCTTAATTTTAATTTAATTTAAATGTTAGTCACATTCTGAACTCTTGTGAAAGTTGAAACATTTTTTCCAACTTTTCCAGTTCTCCCTGTACTGCTAAAATTTTGGAAATGCCTTTATTACAGTTGGCTTTCTGGAAAGCTAACAGACATTATTTAGAAATCTCAGTGATTATGCACAAACTAGTTGTTAAAATTATTGGACTTATTTTTATCTAACACCATCTGAGACAAATAGTCTGCTGGTTCTTTTCTTCTAGTTAATACATACTAATCATTTTTATGGCAAAATCTTTATACTAAGTAGACAATAATTAGTTTAAAATATTTTTCCAGTTGATTATCAAGTCATTTGTACAGCAGAATGTTATCCCCACTTTCATCCATTGAAGAAATATATTTTGTAACAAAATGCGTAGACTGGCAACTTGCTGTTCCTCTTATCCAAACCATTTTATGAGCATGTTAATTTGGCAAACTAATTTTCCCCTCAACAATTGACAACAGCTTCTTGGTTATCGTTGGAAACTTTCATAATTTGTAGGATTATCTGCTACGGTGGGATTCGTACTTGAGTCCACAGGACAATACCTGCATCTGTTAGTCCAGCAAGGACACCACTAGACCATAACACCCCTGCATACATTTGCCCTTTGAATAATACATAATAGCTCCAAAGTGTCTAAAAGAGAGAAAGTGGCCTCCACTCCAAGTGTCTTTAGGTATCACATTCAACAAGCTCAGGACTTGGTTTCTGTGTGTTTCCATACTGCATCTCTAATCTCTAATCTCTAATCTGCCTGTGCTCAGATGATTGTTTCATCTTCCTGTATATGTTCTGTTGTTTCTGGTTTCAAAATTTAACATTTTTTTTCTTTTGCAGCCAGCGGGAGGAAGGAGATACGAGTTGCTTTGTGAAAATTTGTGCAAAACTGCACTGGGAAGTAATCAGTTGCAGGGAGTGCTGGAGATGAGTGGTTGATGTTTTGACAAATGGTTACGAATGTTTGCTGCTGTGAAATAAAATTGCATGTGTGGAAGACTTTTTTGTTTATTTATTCATTCAAAGAATGTGATCAACAAAGTGACAGGATAGCATTTATTGCCCATCCCTAATCGCCCTTAATAAGGTAAGCCACCTTTTTAAATGCAGACAATGTGGTAAAAACAGCCCAATGAAGCTGCATGTGTGGACATTCCATGAATTTGACTCAGCAATGATGAAGGAGCAGCAATATACTACCATCTTAGGTTAGTGTGTGTGAGCAGTATCTCTATATGTCCATGGCAATTGATCTAGCAATTTGTAAAGTTTATGGATTTCAGAGATGATGTCAAAGGAGGCTTTGTGAGTTGGTGTAGCATTATCTATGGATACGGCAGCTAAGTTCTGGCAATAATGGATGGAATAAATGTTTAAGATTGTGCATGTGGATCAAGCTGCCTGCTTTATCCTGTTCAGAGTTGAGCTGCTTTAGACTTACACTCATGCAAGCAAGGGGAAGCATTGCATCACCTTTCTGATTTGATGACAGACTACTGAGGTGGGTTTCTTGTCACAAATTCTGAATTGTGCTTGATGCTATAGTATTTATGTAGTTAGTACAGTCAAGGTTTAGTCAATGGTGACTCCAGGATATTAGTGGGAGGGGATTTGGCAATGTCAAATGGAGGTAACTGCCTAACCAATGAGCGAGTTGGCAAAAGATCAAAGCAATAAGCTGTTGGGTGGCTGTCAAGTTCAAATTTGTGAGTTTATCCAGGAATTATGCAATCCTCAGGTCAGGTTGCAACCAAAATATTGTGTTTGTCAGTGATTACAACTCTTACACACTCTTTGCTGACCTCAGTCATTGACCCTGATAATCTCCTGGATCCAAGGCTCACTATGTGACTTTTTTTTCCCAGAGGTTAAAGATTCAAGTGTCCATTAACACTCTTTTACCCACAATAAAAAAGTCTCACAGGTATCTCAATGCTGGCTTAACAGGAACCAATGCGAAATTTTGTATTTGAAGCAATGCCTATTTCAGTGATAGCACAACCTCATAGAACAGGTAAAACATTCAAGGCACTGTGTATCCTGAGAGCTTCTCAATGTTATATATTAAATTCCACATTAGCACAAACAAGGGGCCCAATGCCTGCATTAGTTGAATGCTGTAGATGGATAAAAATCATCCAAGGCTAATGTTGGATTTTTTTTTAACAACCAATATTTTTTAAGCTACTTTGGGCACACAGTATATCTTTGTGACATTGTTCCTTTCAGTAAATTTCTGTAAATTTCTACTCAGTTCTTTCAATTCTGAAAAGGAGAAGTTGTGAACGTGTAAGCTAAATTAAACATGCGGGTTATAATTAACAAATTCACCTGTAGATATCCATGATTCAGTTAATACTTCCTTACCTGTCTTTTATCTGTTTTCTTGCTGACATGAAGAAGTTCAAAAATGCTGTCTTAATCTTCTGGATATTTAATTAAACTGTTGAAGATTTTTTTTGTTGGAACTGTGAACTGACCACCCATCAAGAAATAATGCCTTCCAAATGGACACATTTCAATCTCACAGTGTGTAAATTCATGTTATACCAATCCAATCTGATGCATTTATCCTATATTGCTTGCCTACTTTTGTATTTCGATGTGTGTAATGGAAACATCATGTTGGTTTTCCAGTATTTGTGTAATAACCAGAGGTCACTTTATGATCAGTACAAATAAACCAACATGGAAAGTGAACTCACTTGCAAAGTATTCCTGCTCCATCCAGATAATGGAAACAGTGTTTTCTATCACTGTTTGTGTTTCCAGTGAGCTACCTCTTGTGGACTAAGTGACTGAGATGTATGGAACTTTATGCTAATCATGGCAAGTGCTTCAACATTAAAAGCTAGAGTTCATTTCATGACATTGGTCATGTAATGTAAGTGCAAAGAAAATATTTTCTTCATATTTTTGAAAGAAACAAGCCAGATTAATGTAATGTTCCTATATTTTAAACCATGTCTGATCTACAAAAATATCTTCTATAACTGTTTGTATTTTTTCTGAGCAGATATTTAGGCAGGAATTTTAGAAGGCTACACTTTTCAGGATTTTTGTTTTATTCATTCACAGACTGAGGGCATCACTGGTGAGGCCAGCATTTATTGACCATCCCTAACTGTTAAGATTCAACTACATTGCTGAAGGTCTGGAGTCACATGTAGGCCAGACCAGGTAAAGGATAGCAGTTTCCTTCTCTAAAGGATATTTGTGAATCAGGTGGGTCTTTCCTGACAATGTATTCGTGGTCATCATTAGACTCTTTATTCCACCAGCTGCCATGCAGGATTCAAACCCAGCTTCTCAGAGCATTATCTGGGTCTCTAGATTAACTGTCCAGTGATAATACCTCTAGACCATCGCCTCACCTAAATCATATTTTCATTGAATACTTGATCATTCTAACTTGACATATTCCCACTGATTATCCTTTGGATTGGAGAGTATTAAAAGCCGAACATTAGGAAAACCAACTTTAGAACTTAATCTGTAATGCACAAAAATTGCAGGAGTTCAAATGTAGACAAAGAAACCTCTAATTAACATTGGAGAGTATCACCATGATGAAAGGATTAAATTATCTAACAAACAAAAACTTCCAATTAAACTT
Source organism: Chiloscyllium plagiosum (assembly GCF_037043375.1). Lineage (NCBI taxonomy): Eukaryota > Metazoa > Chordata > Chondrichthyes > Orectolobiformes > Hemiscylliidae > Chiloscyllium > Chiloscyllium plagiosum. The sequence continues at coordinate 36,046,990 of NW_028270159.1, read as the reverse complement.
TGTGCTGTTTTAGAAGAGTTTAGAAATGATATTCAGATTGAATCTGGTTTTCCTTTACAGCAACTATTCTTTGAGTTTGGAAAAGATGAAGTATTTGCTGTGATTTAAGGGGCTGGTAAAGCAAATAAAACAACTCATTACCAGTTACTGGAATGTCTATAGAAGACAGGATACAAGGACGCAGTGTTCTGGTATCAAATCTATATGGGATTCTTTAATAACAGATTTGGACTAGAATGGTGTCCCTTGGAACAAATGGGTTGTAAATTTCAATAATACTTGGATAATGTTACCAGTCAAACCATTAGTCATGTTCTGGTGTCTGAAAATTTAATTCCAGACCAGCTACTTGACAACATTAACTTCAATTTCCCCAATTCCAGTATGCTGATCTCAGATCACTGTGAACATTTATACAATTTAACCTGAGATAACATGAAATTCTCTGATGGCGGGTATGCAGTCTTTGAATGGAATGATGGGATAGATTTACCAACATGTCAGCTACATATAAAACAAAAGCTGTTGATCAACTTTACTTTAAAGAAACTCTTCAATTTTTAATATCTCTGTTCCAATTTTAAGCTCAGGAAACAAGTCAGAATCTAATCCAACACACTTACCACCTGTAACACTATTTAAAATGAGCAGGAGGATTGATTATAAGTTTGAATTCAAATTTGGATGATCCTTTTAGCTAGGCTTGTACAGGGCAATCATTGTAGCACAATTTTACAAATTATTTATATGTAATGCCTCAAATCTGTACTTAACAGTGAATGTTAGAGTCCAAATCAATCCAGACTAAACTTGCACAGTATGTTTTGAAATAAAGTGCTCAATCTAGGGTCTTCGCAAAACTTGAGAATAAGTCGCTAATCTACAACAAAACTAAATAATGAGAAGGATAGAAACTCACTTTGAGAAAAGATAGATCTCAGGTTCAAAAACAGAAGTTGCTAGGAAAACTCAGCACGTCTGGCAGCATCTGTGAAGAGAAATCAGCGTTAACGTTTCCGGTTCGGTGACTCTTCATCAGGAGTTCTGATCCAACTGTTATCTAAACAACTAACCACTTGGCGGATATCAGCCAAAAGATTGGCATCCCTTGTGCCCGTGGGACCTTTAGGTGTACCTGAACATGCACTGACATTCCAAAGCTGCCCTGTTTGGTCAAGGACATTCGCAGAAAGTGTTGGAGAAAGGAAAGATGGCCCCAAAATTGTCTGACAGGGATTTGGTGGATATGATTAAGAAGAGAATGCAAAGGAGACAGGAGAACCACCAAAAAAGGCCACGAAGCCAGACTATGGCAGCCTGATCTAAGGTCATTACCCTGGTTAGTACCATCACCATGGTTCAGAAGAATGACCAGCAGTGCTGTAAGATGACGGATGACCTTCTCTGCTGTAGTCCTCTCTCTGCCCTCTGCTACTCCATCCAACTCCCACAAAAGCTCATGCTTGATCATTCTTACTAGCCTGCAACATTGTCCCCCCTGTGCTTTCACTTCTCCTCCCTTCCGTCACAAAACCCTCCGATACTACTAATCCAGCATTGTCTTGGAGCTGCACCCTCAAGACCTCAGAGCACTTTTCATTCACTAGCATCAAGACTAACAGCGGTGAAATCCTCCTCCACCTCACTCAATTCCTCTCATTCTTTCACCACAGAAAAAGACTGGCCATAACAGGCCAGACGGAGCCCATATGGATGGATGCCATTAGGCTCCTTGACATATGAAAGGAGAGAATCCTATCCCTCACAGGAGAAGACCAGGACCATTCCCACAGGGGTGCAAAGACATCTATGTCCCACCAACAGAGTAAGTACCACTCCTCATTCCACTGTGACTTTTATATTAAAGCCTTTGATTCGTTGAACACCCACTTCAAAATCACTGGCCATGATGCCTTCTCTCTTTTATCTTAGCAGTACCACCAACATGTCTGCTACCTCCACAGTAAAATGGCCAGCTTCACCAGAAGTCACTTCCTTAACCTCAAAGAGTGAGTGCACCGTTGCCTCTGGTGAAATTGTTAGGCTTAGAAACTGTTAGAGCACAACCTGGTGAGCAATTCACTGCGGCAGATCTCCAGTTGGCCAAGGAACAAATGCCTCAGGCCGCTGGCACTTGCAGGCCTGCTGGAGACTTGGTACCTGGTCAGCAAACATAGATTTCATACACATGCACAGGGAGGAACAGCAACATGCAGGGATGTGGGGCACAATGGCCTTCATTGATCAGAATTTGCATTGGTGCAACATGTATGACTATCTGTTTGCCACCATGGGGCAGGTTGGCATGGCCATACAGAACTAGGCCCATCACCTTCAGGGTCTGTCAGAGAGCCAGAGAGATGCAGGCACCTGCACGTCATTTGGCCAAACCAAGGTCCTCAGGACCACTGGCACAGTGACAAGAACCTGGCACACTTACTCTCAGTTCCCTTTCCTCAAGGAGGTAGGGCAATGCAAGGGGGCATTCAGCTGGAAGAGATAAGTCGCTCATAATCCTCCACTCAGGACACTCCAGAGGCACTGGGCTCTCTGCCTGTACCTCACCTGACTCCACTCCCTCTCCAAATCTTGGAAGTTCACACTGAGAAGGATACACTTACATCTGGCAAGAAGACCTTTGGCAAGTCTGGCCTGTTCAGGCACAAGCACGTTTAGAGTCACCTGACCAAACAATGTGCCCTGCGGCCTCCTCCCTCACTTACCCCTACCCACTCAGTGTCGTTTCTTCCCCCTTGCCCATTTTCTATTGCCAACATGTTTGAAGATGACAGTAAAATGCTCCTCAGCCAGAGGCTTGCAGTTTCCACCTGAACATGTCAGTGAGCCCCTAGGTAACCAAATCCTCCTCCCATTAGCCCCTCCTTCTTTGTTTTTCTAGAAGGACCTCCTGGACTGATCTATTTGAGCGGCCTAACTGGACAACCCTGATTGAGAAATGCCCGGATTCTCGATTGGTGGCTCTGCATCTTCACAAATGTGTTGGCACTATACCCACTAAGTGCACCCCACTGACCCCGCCTCCACCCCCACCCAATCGGAACAGGCCTCGATGGAGCTGACCATGACTCACTCCGAACTACAAAGGCATAGAGCCTGTCACTGAGATCACCCCGAATAGACACCTGACCACAGCCAATCCCCAGACTGGTTGCCCTTGTATCAGGACCTCTGACAGATGGCTGCCTCAATGAATGTTGGTGACTACCCCCCTAAGATTGAGACATGCCAGCTTGCTAGCTGTGCATGGAGTGTGCTTGTAGTCCAGAAGGTGCTGGCACATGTGAGGCACATGTGAGAATGATGTAGCACACAGCTGCACAGAAAAATCTGCACTTCATTGACTGAGGACTGCTGAGCAATAACTCAAGTTGCAAATGAACTGTTACTGCACTAATTGGCATAGAAAGGAAAGGCTTGGCATGGATGGTTTGAACATGCAGGTAACTTGCTAAGTGGCATAAAAAGGCCAATGGCAGTGCAATGCACTAGTGCAAAGGCTGCTTCAGCTACAAGGAGCCATGCGCCAATTCAAACACTGTATACAAGGAGTATCTCCAAAATACAAGGAAGACTATTTGGTATCTAACCAGAGACATAAAGATTATGTGACAAACCAATATCTGATGATGTACATAGTGATATAAAGATGACATGTTTCACACTTTTTGAAAACATCAATGTCACCATACTGTCCAAAATGTATGCAAAACTTCAATTTTTTTTGTCCTCAGAAAACTGGTGAGAATTTATTATAATGGCTAAGATTGACACAGAGGCAAGACTCCATAAACTATTGTTGTGAATCCTCAAATATAAGTACCCCAAGACGTGGGAAGACATGATAAAACCTACAGTTGTACATTTTTCAGCATACATGGGTACATTAATTCCTTGTGCATAATCGATACTGCTGGACTACAAGTATAGTTAAACCATATGGCCACTGCAGATTTACTACATTTTGATTTGTTGTCTGATGTCTGACTGATTCCATGGATTATGATTAGTGTCCGATCGCTGGCAGCAATGGTGGGTCTCCCAGAGATTGGACACTAATCATAATCCATGGAATCAGTCAGACATCAGACAACAAATCAAACTCAGAACTTTGCCTATCACTTCAATTCGTGATTTAACATTGACATATCCAGAATATTTTGATATAACTGCCAGCTTCAAGGGAAATGCAACATTGTGCTTGATGAAGAATACAAGATCATCCATTGGCTTACCATATAAGTAAAGTATCAATTTAAAAAAAAAACAATTGTGGACACAATGCAGTGAGTTGGAATCATTAGAACAGAACAGGGGCATAAGGAAGGTAAACCTTTCAGAGTGAGTTTTAATCAACTTTTGAATTATGCCCTTATATAGAGTCATACAGTATTAGAGATGTTCAGCATGCAAACAGACCCTTCGGTTCAACCCATCCATGCTGACCAGATATCCCAATCTAATCTAGTCCCACCTGCAAGCACTCCAGCCCATATTCCTCTAAACCCTTCCTACGCATATACCCATCCAGATGCCTTTTAAATGTTGCAATTGTATCAGCCTCCACCACTTCCTCTGGCAGCTCATTCCATACACGTACCCTAATTCTATGCCCTCTAGTTCTGGACTCCCCCACCCCAGGGAAAAGACTTTGTCTATTTATCCTAACATGCCCTCATGATTTTATAAACCTCTACTAGGTCACCCGTCAGCCTCTGACGCTCCAGGGAAAACAGCCCCATCCTATTCAACCTCTCCCTATAGCCCAAATCGTCCAACCCTGGCAACATCCTTGTAAATCTTTTCTGAACCCTTTCAAGTTTCATGACACCAATACCTTCTCTCACAGAGCTAAATCTGAGATTTCCAAGTGTGAACTTCTCAAAACTTGATGCTGAACATGGTACATCTCACTGAGAGTCCTTGTTAATCAGGATTTCTTGTGAGTTTGGATGGACTGAATTATATCCACCATAATCAGGAAACATCTGTGTAGCTCGTGACATTGCTTCTGTCGGAAGCACAAACCATAATCTGCAATTACTGAGGCAAACAAGATTCAGCAAAGGATTGCAGTTCACCAGTTAGAAATGTCACATTAACCTGCCACAAAACAATGTTTTCAGTCCTAATTAGACCAGTGCAGGCACACATCTGTATCTAAGTAAAAGAAAGAACATAACGCCCTGATAACCCCTCAAGTCAAGGGTGGTGGTCAAAATACCTAGGTCTTTTTAATTTCCTGCTGTTATACATTCTTAATTTCACTCAAAGGTTTTATAAGAGAATTATTGAGAAATGTATGGCACAAGGACTACTAGTACTTAGAACAAAGAACAAAGAAAATTTACAGCCCAGGTACGGGCCCTTCAGTCCTCCAAGCCTGTGCCAATCCAGATCCACTGTCTAAACCTATCATCCAATTCTTAAGGATCTTAATCCCTCTACTCCCCACCTACGCATGCTTCTGTCCAGACGCACCTTAAACAAATCTACTGTGCCTCCCTCTACCACCTCTGCTGGCAACGTGTTCCAAGCACCTACCACCCTCTGTGTAAAGTACTTGCTGTGTGTATCCCCCTTAAACTTTCCACTTCTCACCTTGAATGCGCGACGTCTTGTTTTTGAATCCCTCACTCTGGGAAAAAACTTATCTCTATCTATCCTGTCTATACCCTTCAGATTTTGTAGACCTCAATCAGGTCTCCCTTCAATCTCCTTTTCTCCAATGAAACCAATCCCAACCTACTCAACCTCACTTCATAGCTAGCACCTTCCACACCAGGCAACATCCTCATAAACCTTCTCTGAACCCTCTCCGATGCGTCCACATCCTTTTGGTAATGTGGTGACAAGAACTACACACAGTATTCTAAATGCGGCCGAATCAATGTCTTGTACAATGTTAACATGACCTGCTAGGTCTTATACTCAATACACTGTCCAATGAATGCAAGCATACCCTGTACCTTCGTGACCACTCTATCCACCTGTGCAGCCACCTTCAGGGTACAATGGACCTGAACTCCCAGCTCTCTCTGCTCATCAACTTTTCCCAAGGCTCTTCCATTAACAGTATAGTTCACTCTAGAATTACACTCCCCAAAATGCATCACCTCATATTTGCCCAGATTGAACTCCATCTGCCACTTGTCCACCCAACTCCCCAGTCTATCTATATTCACCAGTATTCACAGTTTCTGCTTTCTGCTACTCCACCAATCTTCATGTCATCTGCAAACTTACTGATCAGACCAACTATGCCCTCTTCCAGATCATTTATGTATATCACAAACAACAGTGGTCCTAGCACTGATCCCTGTGGAACTTCACTGGTCACCTTTCTCCATTTTGAGAAACTCCCTTCAACTACTACTCTCTGTCTCGTGTTGCTCAACCAGTTCTTTATCCACCTAGCTAGAACACCCTGCACACCATATGATTTCACTTCCTCCATTAGTTTACCGTGGGGAACCTTATCAAACACCTTACTAAAGTCCACATGTATGACATCTAGAGCCCTTCCTTCATCTATCAACTTGCTCACTTCCTCAAAGAACTCTATTAAGTTGGTAAGGCACGATCTCCCCCACACAAAACCATGTTGCCTATCACTGATAAGTCCATTCTTTTCCAAATATAAATATATTTTATCCCTCAGTATATTCTCCAGCAACTTTCCCACCACCGATGTCAGGCTCACCTGTCTGTAGTTATCTAGAATATCTCTACTACCGTTCTTGTATAGGAGGACAACATTAGCAACCCTCCAGTCCTCCATCACTTCACCTGTGTTTAAAGATGCTACAAAGATATCTGTCAGGGCCCCAGCTATTTCCTCTCTCACTTTCCTCAGCAACCTGGGATAGATCTCATCCAATGCTGGGGATTTGTCCACCTTAGTATGCTTTAGCCTACCAAACACATCTACCCTCCTTATATCAACATAATCTAGAGTAAACAAACTTCTATTTCTAATCTCAACATTCATCATGTCCCTCTCCTCAATGAACACTGATTCAAAGTAATCACTGAGAATCTCACCCATTTTCTCAGGTTCGACACACAACCTTCCTTCCTTATCCTTTAGTGGACAAACCCTTTCTCTAGTTACCCTCTCACTTCTTATATGTGAATAAAAGGCCTTGGGATTCTCCTTAATTCTGCTCATGAAAGTTATTTCATGACCCTTTTTAGCCCGCTTGATTCCTCATTTAAGATTGGCGCTACTCTCCCGATATTCCTCCAAGGCCTGTTCTGTTCTTAGCTGCCTGTGCCTTATGTATGCTTCCCTTTTCCTTTTGGCTAGTCGCACGATTTCTCCTGTCATCCACGATTTCTCCTGCCTTTCCTATCCTTTGTTTTCAAAGGGACATGACTATCCTGCACTAACTTCAACCTTTCTTTGAAAGCCTCCCACTTGTCAAATGAGGACTTCCCTTCAAATAGCTGCCCCCAATTCACATTTCCCAGCTACTGCTGAATTTTGATATAATTGGCCTTGGCCCAGTTTAGTACTCTTCCCTTAGGACCACTCTCATCTTTGTCTACGAGAATTTTAAAGCTTATAGAATTGTGGTTACTATTCCCCAAAAAAAACCCCCACTGCAACTTCTACCACCTGGCCTGGCTCACTCCCCAACACCAGGTCCAATATGGGCCCTTCCTTGTCGGACAATTGACATACTTGCTTGAATTTTCATACTTAGTTTGTTCTATACCCCAAAAGGTATCATTATGGACAATGGTCTTAAAATTATTGGTAAGCCATTCTATAGCATGTATGAAAAACCAGGTATCAATCACACAACTTCTTCAGCATATTATTCCAGGTCTAGCTGAATGTTTTGATCATTCCATCAAAAATCTAATCTTCAAATCTAGATAGATCCAGCAAGAGCTACACGTTGCAATGTTATATCTGAGAGCAATAGTTCAGAGTACAATCATTTCACCACCAGCAGCTTATACTTGGCAGACGAGTGTGTATCAAACTACCCGAAGTATTCTTTATTGAAACTCAAGACTAGTTTGTCAAATTGCATGAGAAGATGACCTACATCCATGATAAAAATATGGGTACAGATTTGCCAAAATTTCAAGTGGGGCATGTTTTGATAGTAATATTGGATAAATCAGGCTCCAGAATGAAACCTGCCTGATAAAATGTCTGTTTAACTCTTGCAGTTGATTACTGTGGTGTTTGATCATTGAAATATATTCACATGAGTCAACTGATGTTCTTTAACATTTCAACTGTCCCTCCTACTCTGCTGAGGACATGCAGGTCCTGGGCCTCCTCCATCACCATTCCATTACCACCTGATGCCTGGAGGAAGAGCACCTCATCTTCTGCTGCAGAACTCTTCAACCCAAGGGCATCAATGTGGACTTCATCAGTGTCCTCATTTCCCCTCCCCCACCTTTCCCTAGTTCCAACCTTCCAGCTCAGCACTGTCCACATGACCTGCCCCATCTGTCAATTTTCCTTCCTACCTTTCCGCTCCACCCTCCTCTCCAACCTATCACCTTCACCTCCTACCTCTATCCACCTATTGCACTCTCAGCTATTTTCCCCCCAGCCCCATCCCCTCCCATTTATCTCTCCACCCACAAGGGTCCACGCATCATTCCTGATAAAGGGCTTTTGACCGAAACAGCAATTTTCCTGCTCCTTGGATGCTGCCTGACCTGCTGTGCTTTTCCAGCACCACTCTAATCTTGACTCTAATCTCCAGCATCTGCAGTATCCACTTTCGCCTAGACGTTCTTTAATAACAAAGCCTAGGTTTCTTACTGAACAGAAAGAAAAATCATAAAAAGACAATGGCTTTTACATAGACTACAGCTGGAAAAACTTAACACAAATATGGTAACAATATTTTAACCTATTTCCCAAGACTATGCATTTCAGGAACTCAGTCCAGAGAAATATCACTCCTATCTCTGCCTATAAATCTTTTCATAACTGAGACGGAAACATGTTTGCAAAATGAAGCCAAGTAGGTTGGCGTTGATGAGTTGGATCGAAGGATCTGCTTCCATGCTGTATGACTCGATTGGAAACATTCTTTGGAGAAAGAGATGTGGAGTCTTGTGTTAGTCTGTAAATTACATATCTAGGAACTCTGAAGAAATTGTTTATGTGAACCCATTTCCCCTTTTCAAAGAGAGATTTCATGTCAGAAATCCAAGGCTGTTTCATTAGAGTTCAACATTGCAGCCTGACAACTTGAAATGATTTGTATGGGTGAGAAAAGATAATGTTAGAGCAGATTCTTTGACAATAGCTAATATGAATTAAACCAAAAACCTTGATCAAACTACCTAGCCGTAGAAAATAGTTGTTTTGAAAATTCGAGGATTTTTATTATAAATATATCATTACTATTACTGTTGATAAGTATTCCATTTTCTGGAAACATAATTGACTGCCCATTGGATCTCCAAGGTGGTCTCCCACCTGATGTTACCAGTACCAACAATTTGAGTAGCTCTTCAAATTCTGCTGCTGCTGAAATCCGATTTAAACTGTTAAACTGTGGTTATCAGTGCAGCTTTCAAGCTGTCAAAGATACTCTGACATTTATTTATCCATGTAACATTTTTCTGCCTTTCTTCGATAAATGTGGAAAGAAGCCACTACTATGCTAAAGTTCAGAACGAGCTCCAAAAGAGTCCATTCATGCCAATAAATCATAGAATTTTATATTTTATGCTAGGCACAGGAAAATCCAAAATTGCCCTTATTTTGCATTCTCTGATGCAAGTTTGCCTTGTTACATGGATCCCAGCTGATACTATAATTGAACACTTTAGATCACAGATCAAAGGCTGACTTCGAGTTATAGAGTCATAGAGCATGGAAACAGACCCTTCTGTCCAACCAGTCCATGCTGAACATAATCCCAAACTAAACTAGTCCCACCTGCTTGCTCCTGGCCCATATCCCTCCAAACCTTTCCTATTCATGCACTTGATATATTATCTTTTTTGTTTGGTTTTAATTAGTCTTTCACTGAAGCATACAAATGCAATCTAATCAAAAGAAATGAAGATAAAACAGAATAAATCACAATATTTACACAGAACACAAGTTTAAGAATTTTGAAACACATGATAAAAATAGAATCCCATTGATCTCAAACATATCCTATAACTGTCCTCAAATGCCAGAGAGAATTCCCTTTTCCATCCCATATAATGTTGGACTTAGCCATGGCTTTAATTTCTGGTCAAAATAATTTGTGAGCCCCTTCCTGGAATTTTCATCTGAGCATAGGCTTCTTCATCTTCACATAAGCTCTTCATAGTTTTAACCAAATATTTCTGGACTACAACATTTAAGTTAAACTCCTGGCAAAGAGTTCTCTTTCTTGATGACTCTAATAACATCCCTTTCTTGGGAGCAACTGTTGTACACATCTAACTTCAGCCAAGATTTCTACAAACCTGTTAAATTGAAACCCAAAAGTTTTTTCTCAAGGGATGTGTGTTTTTGAAATCTGCCTAAAAATTCCAGAATTTATGTGAAAGCCTGAATATTACACGGTTTACTTTGTTCACTTGTTAACTCTCAATTATAAAGAAAACTCCTTGAAATCTTCCTCTCATTTTCTGTTTAGAAAGAAATAATCATGGCGATAGTAACGCTTACAAAAAAAAAATCTGGAATTAAGAATCTACTGATGACCAGGGAAGAAAATCTGCCATCCTCACCTGGTCTGGCCTACATGTGATTCCAGGCCCACAGCAATGTGGTTGACTCTCAGCTGCCCTCTGAAATGGCCTAGCAAGCCACTCAGTTGTACCAATTGCTACAAAGTCTCAAAGAAATGAAACTGGATGGATCACCTTATGTAGACCTCAGTACTGGAAAGGAAAATGGCAGAAACAGCTCAGCTGATCCTGCACAGTCCTCCTCACCAACCCCCAGGGGATAGCACTAAATTTGGGAGAGCTGTTTCCTTTACTTTTCAATGGGTCAAAATCCTGGAATTGCCTCCCTAATGGCATTGTAGGTCAACCCACAGTAGGTGGACTGCAGCATTCAAGAAAGCACCTCACCACCACCTTCTCAGGGGCAACTTGGGACAGGCAATAAACTCTGGCCAACCAGCCAGAGTTGGCCAGACAAGATTTTTAAAAAGTTAATCTTTAAATCCATTCAAACTGACATAATTCATATGACACATAGTCATGCTTCAAAATACTTTTAAAAAATGTAAATTACAAACCTCATATTACGTTTTGCAAGTTCACGTTTATTCAGATTTATGACTAAATTGTAACAGTTCAAAAAGGTTACACAAAACTGGGTGAGAGGTTGAACTGCGAGGGGTATCTGGAAATGTCTCAATGTGACTTGAGAGAACAGGCAAATGTATTTGGCAGATGAAGTATAGTGGGGGATAATGTGAGGTTATCTATTTTGATAGCAAAAACAGGAAGGCAGATTATCCAAAGAGTGATGGAATAGAAAAGGGACAGAGAAAAGGTGCAATGAGACATGGGTTCCTTGTACACCAGTCAATGAAAGTAAGCATGCAGGCGTAGAAGGCAGTGAAGAAAGAAAATGGTACCTTAGCCTTCATAGCAAGAAGACTTGATTACAGGGCTTCGGTGAAACCACACCTAGAATATTGAGGAAGTATGTTCTAGTTCTGGAGGGAATGTGTCAGAGGTTTACCAGGCTTATGCCTGGGATGACAGAACTGATATATGAAGACAGAGTCGAAGAGTGTGGTACTGGAAAAGCACAGGCAGTCTGGCAGCATCCAAGGAGTGTGACATTTCGGGCAGAAGCCCTTCAGCAAGAATGAGTTCATTCCTAATGCTTACGCTCAAAATGTTGATTCTCCTGCTCCTCGGATGCTACCTGACAGGCTGTGCTTTTCCAGCACCACACTCTTTGACTCTGATCTCTAGAATCTGCAGTCCTCACTTTTTCCTAGTTGATATATGAAGACAGACTCAATTGATTAGGATTATATTCATTGAAGTTGAGGAGAATGAGTGGGAGAGTCTCATTGAAACCTATAAAATTCTAACAGGACTGAACAGAGTAAATGTAGAAAGGAAGAATGTTCCTAATGACCAGAGTCACAGTCCAAGGTCACGGGGGGGGTAGGCTATTCCAGACTGAGATGAGACATTTCAGCACTCTTAGTGTGGTGAGTCTGCCATGGGAAGCAATTGAGGATACAACATTAAATATGTGAAGATGGAGTTAGATAAAGTTCTCAGGGGCAAAGGGATCAAAGTATATGAGGAGAAAAGGGAAGAGATCAATGAGTTGGATGGTTGGCGGTGAACATATTAAATGGAGGAGCAGGCCTGAAAGGCCTACTTTTTTGTGAAAACATTTTTTTCTCACTTCGCATTTTTTTTGCAGAAGATTTTCACAATGTTACAATGATGTTGGAGTGATATTGGCAACAGCAAGATTATGGCAGATTTGGATGACAAGTATGATAAAGCCAATTTCAACATCAAGGGCAATCATGCCATCTTATATCACTTTTCACAATTGAAGTAGGGAGATCTCATTAAGCAGTGGTGTGTTGCCAATAGACAGAGATTCTTACTTGCTAAATGCTTTGTTAACAGCACAATCTGCCTAATCTCACCAAACAAGGTTATGTTTAAAAAAATTTCAACATGGAAACCAGAGACAGCACCTGGCATCTTCATTTCGCCTCTTGCTCTGACCGATCTCCGTGTTGGAAACTGGGCACTAACAGCTCAGGGCACAATCCATGGGCACCAGTCACATACACACCATAATCACAGACATTGCCAACTGAAGTGCAATCTCCACAAATCCTCATGACAGATCTTTTATCCACTTATTGGTATTTCTGAATGTCAATATGACTATAATTGAAATGCTGCACCATCTGCACTGCGTGTTCTCTCTCTCTCTCTCTCTCTCTCTCTCTCTCCCTGAGCCAGTCTAAATCCCCACAGCATCCCTGCCTTGCATTGCCTTACTTTGTCTTTTTGCACTTGACCCCCTCAGCCAGAGATGTCAGGCTCATATTACTGCTATCTTTCCTTGCCAGTTAGGTGGCTTGTCATGTTTGTCAGCAATCCTCAGTCAATTACGGGTGGGGAAGGAAATAGCTTTTGCTCAGGCAGTCCCAGAGCATGAGATCAAGGGTAGCTTTGATACCAGTTCAGGACCTGCTCAGGAATGTGAGAGTCAGGATTCCCTCTCTCACCATTAGGGGTGAGAAACTGAACAACAGGCAGTGCACCACTCGTCTCAACAATTTCTACCTTACTGAAGGTTGTTTTCCTCATGGACTGAGAGAGAGAAGCAGGTCTTTCAAGTTAATGAAAGTGGGTGACACATCTTTTCCAGTTGATACAGGCATCCAGATGTCCCGAGTGAGTTGGTGCAGGGTTGGGGGTGTTAGGGGCTGGAGTGGGTGACAGTGAGAGTGAGAAAAAGTTGCAAGCATAGTGAGAGTGACAGAGGATAAGCACCAGTGGGATGTGTGTACAGTAGCAGAGATAGAATCAATGTGAGGTATGGGTATCCCCCGCTATTCGAATATTTGCTTTACACATTTCGGTTTTATGAAAGACTTGCAGTAGTACCTATTTTTGCGAATCCGAAGAAGATTTTCACTTTTATAAAAACGGCGATACTTCTTCCCATATAAATTATGCACATTCTCTTTACTCGATTTTCAGCTTTCAAAAGGTTTCCTGGGAACACTCTGCTTTCAGATAGTGGGGCCTTCCTGCACTGGAGAGAGGACAGTAGGACATATGCTGGTGTAATGTGTGTTGAAGCTGCTCCTTTAACAAGGTTATGCAGCCCTTGGCTTTTTTTCCCCAGAGACGTCGTAAATGACACAGACTCTGAACAGTCTGGAGGTGAAGAGCTTTAGGGCCAAATTAATAATAGCCAACAGATACTGCTTCAGGCAGAAGGTTTTCAAGTTTAAAAATAAAACAGCTGGACATTGAAAGAGATGTGGCCAGTTCTCCCAGCTCAGCTATTCTCCGGTTTGTTTATTTTTAGTAGTGTGAAAGAAAGGCTGCTGCATCCAAAGAAGCATTCCAGACTGGTACGTTCTCTCTGATTTCTCTCCTGTAAAAACTTGTGTCTGATTTTATCTTTTGTGCCAAGGGGTGTTTACATGGATTGTTGTAAGCATTTGGAACAGCATCATTAAGTTGGGTTAGTCTGTTGGGTTTTTAGATAGGGTAAGTTATTCAGTATTCTGTTTTCCGTTCTTTGTGTTTCATTCAGTAATTTTGTAAATAAACTGTTTTGTTTAAAATGAAGTGATTTGACCAGCCGATTCTCTCCTAGAATATCCACAATACACCTGCGTAAAACAACTCGCAAAGTTAGGACCTGGGCTACCTTCGTGAAATGTTTTGAGAGGTCTGGCCTGGTCCATAACAGATTGGGGGCTCTTTGCAGGATTTGTTCTGTAGTTCCAAGTTAGGATTAAAGTTGCTGGACTCGAAGGCAGCGAGTGGTGGGTGTTAGTGTCTTTTATTCCAGGTGTTGATTTTGATTGTTTTAAACAGTACTTGGGATAGCAATGGCTCTTTCAGTCACTAAGAGTTTTCCGGGGGTCAAAGAGGTGACCTTGGAGGTTTTACAAAAGGTGATTAAGGCCAAGCTGTTGGAATTAGCAGACAAGCTAGAGTTGGAGCTGCCTCCTTCTGTGAGGAAAGGAGAAATAATTACAGCAATAGCTCAGCATCTAAATTTGCTAGAAATGCCATCAGAATCTTCAGAGATGACTAAAATTCAATTGAAAATGAAACAGTTTGAGTTAGAGACAAGGAAATGTATTTAAAGCAGAACAAAGAGAAAAGGAGAGAGAGGAAAGGAAGCAAAAGAGAGTTTGAAGTTCAGAAACTGGCATGAGGGGAGGAGTTTGAAAACTTACTTTCTGCAGTTGTGAGAACTCATTTGGAAATCAGAGAGTTAAACCGGCAAGATTAGCAGCTAAAATGGCTGATGATTATGAGTTGGTCCATAAAGCAAAGTTTGACTTCCAGAATCAAAATCAATCTATGAGGGATAGAAATTGGAGAAAAGTGAAAATCTCATCTGGAAGGGGAAAGGTAGATCTTGATGAAGATCATAAAGGTTAGTTACCTCAGGGTAAAATGTCAATCCTTGAAGGGGACAGAGAAGTTAAAAAGCTCTGGTGTTTTCACTGCGATAAAGTAGGCCACATGAAATCACAGTGTTAGTGGGTTAGGAGAAGCGCTGGGAAGCCAGATGTAGGAAAACATGATAATCCAGTGAATTTTGTTGGAGTGGTAACAGAAAGCACAGTGGAGGTTAGAAAGCTGCACCAGAATGTAGAAGCTGGTTTGAGGTTAGTTAAGGAGGAAGTGCCAGATCTGTTTAAACCATATACCCGTGAATGTAAAGCTTATTCACATAGGCCAGGAGCAGCAGGTAAAGGGGTTTCAATATTAAGAGACACAGGATCCTCACAGTCTGTGATGCTGAAAGGTGAGGAGATATGTACTCCTCAAGGACTACTGCCAGAAAAGGTACAAGTAATGGAATTCATGGTGAGACAAAAATTGCTCAATTATGTAATGTGAAGTTAGAGTGTCCAGTAAGGAGTGGAGAATTCATGATATGAGTACTGGACAAACTCTCAGGTCCAGGAATATAGTTTGTCTTTGCTAACGATATAGCTGGTTCACCGGTAGGAGTGGTGCCTACTGTGGTTGAAAAACCAGTGGAAACTCAGGCAACTGAACTATTGCAGGACCCATATCCGGAGGTGTTTCCAGACTGGGTAGCAACAAGGTCACAAGGTCACCAGCTGAAACAGGAGAGATTAAAGTGTACAAATAAGAAAGTTGAATTGGAATTAGCAGAGACCCGTTTTGATCAGATGGTTGGCACAAATCAGGAGCAGATAAATGACAATGCAGACATCTTTAACTCAGATAAATTAACTGAGTTACTGCAGAACGATGAAAATTTAAAGCAATTGTATCAAAAGGTTGGCACAGAAAAGGATTCTGACTTCATCTCTGAATATTATTATCTGAACTATGATGTCTTAATGAGGAAATGGAGACCATTGTATATTCAAGCAGATGAGAAATGGGCAGAAGTTCATCAAATCCTATTGCCAGTGGGGTACAGAAGAAAGATGTTGCGAGTGGCACAGGAGCTAGCACTTGGGAGTCATTTAGGAGTGAGGAAAGCACAAGTTAAAATAGAAAAACATTTTTACTGGCCTGGACTGCACAAGGATGTAGTTGATTTTTGTCAGAACTAGAAAACCACAGACGATAATAAAACCCGTACTTTTAATACCTATTCCTGCATTCGAGGAACCTTTTACAAGAGTCTTAATTGATTGCATAGGTGCTCTACCTCAAACAAAAAGTGGGAATCAGTATTTGCTAACAAGAATGGATGTAGTGACCAGATTTCCAGAGGCCGTTCTGTTACGCAATATCACAGCTGAAAGTATTGTAGAGGAAGTACTTAAACAGAATAAGTACCAACAGAGATACAATCAGATCAAAGGTCAAACTTCACATCAAAATTATTCAAGGAAATTGTGGACAGTTTAAGAATAAAGCAATTCAAATCTACTGCTTATCATCCAGAATCGCAGGGAGCGTTAGAAAAATAGCATCAGGCTTATCATCAAAACTATCCAGATGATTGGGATAAAGGAATTTTGTTTGTGCATTTTGTGATCAGAGATGCACCAAATGATTCAGTACATTTGAATTAGTCTTTGGGCATGAAGTGAGAAGACTGTTAAAATTGATTAAGGAGAAATTGGTAAGTCAGAATTCAGAGACACCATATTTGAACTATGTCAATTTTTAGGAAATGATTAAATAGAGCTGGGGAGTTGGTTAGAAGGCATTTAAAAGTATCACAGCATACAATGAAACAAGAAGCAAACAAGAAATCAAAAATTCACAATTTTGCTATCGGGGACAAGGTATTAATGTTACTTCCAGTGACAGGTGAACCTTTAAAAGCAAGGTTTAGTAGATCTTACCAAGTCAAAAGGAAATTGAGTGAGGTGAACTATTTGATAGGGACTCCAGACATAAGGAAATCTTACAGAGTGTGCCTTGTAAATGTGCTCAAAAGATATCTTGACAGGGAAGGAGAACAAGAGGAAAATGTGTTAGTGATTACAACACAGAGGGAAGAATTAAGTTCAGAGGATTCTGAATTGGACAGTCCCCAAATTAAATTGAACAGTGAGAAAGTTGTCAAAAACTGGGATAAATTATTGGGTTACCTTCCAGATGAAAATTGAAATGACCTGAAAGTGTCATTACTATCACATGGGGAGATAAGTTGAAATAAGCTGTGAAGTCCTAACCTAATTATGCATGATGTAGATATAGGAGATGCTGTTCCAATTAAGCAATATTCTTCTAGGCATAACCCTCTCAAGTTAGTACGTGTCCAAAAGGAGATTGAATGCATGCTCCAAGATGCCATAAGATGACGTGAAGCGAGTTACAGTGACTTGAGCTCACCCATAGTGATGGTGCCAAAACCAGATGGTACCCAACAGTTATGTGTGGGCTACCGCAAAGTCAATGTAGTTAAAAAGAATGATGCATATCTGATTCCACATTTAGAAGACTGTGTTGAGAAGGTGGAGCAAACAACTTATATTTCTAAGTTGGACTTGTTCAGAGGATACTGGCAGGTATCTTTGTCAGGAAAAGCAAAGGCAATTTCAGCTTTTGTAATACTGAATGGATTGTATAAGTTTGAAGTGATGCCATTTGGCATGAAACTTGTGCCAGCCATATTTCAGAGACTAACCAATAAGGTCATTGCCAGATTACCCTACTGTGTCATATATATAGATGACCTGGTGATTTTTAGTCACACATGGAAGGAACATTTACAACATTTATCCAACTTGTCTGATTGACTTTGGAGGGCAGGCTTGGTAATAAACCAGGATAAAAGTGAATTTACCAAAGCCCAAGTTACCTTCCTGAGTATTGGAAACTGCAAAATGGCCCCATGGGATGCAAAAATAAATATATTTTGGGCATTTCACGTCATCAACAAAAAGCAGGACTACGACTCTTGGGATTGAGAGGATTTTATCAAAAATTTGTACCAAATTGTAGCAGTGTTCTACTCACTGAATTGCAAAAGAAAGGTAAGAGATTTCAGTGGATAGCAAACTGTCAGAAGGCATTTGACAGCCTGAAATCGGTATTAACCACTGCTCCAGTATTAGTCACATCTAATTACGCAAAACCATTCAAGGTGGCTATCGATGCAGGTGACTTGGGTGTCGGTGCTGTGCTCTTGCACGAAGACGATGAGAAGATGACCTATCGGGCAACAGGTAACAGATACTGCCTCAGGCAGAAGGCTGTCAGGTTTAAAAAAAAACTTGGATAATAAAAAGGGTGTGGCCAGTTCTCCCAGTTCAGTTTTTGTTTGGTTTGTTTGTATTTCGCAGTAGTGCGAACGAAAGGCTGCTGAACACAAAGAAGCAGGTTCAGGCTGGTACTCTCTGTCTGACTTCTATCCTGTAAGAACCTGTGTTTGATTTTACTTTTTGTGCCAAGGGGTGTTTATGGGGATTGTTGCAAGTATTTGGAACAGCATCATTAAATTGGGATAGTCAGTTGGGTTTTCAAATAGGATAAATTATTCGGGATTCTGTTTTCTGTTACTTGTGTTTCATTCAGTAATCTTGTAAATAAATTCTGTTTTGTTTAAAATGAAGTAGTTTGATGAGCTGATTCTCTCCTGGAATATCCACTATACACATGTGTAAAACAACTCACAAAGTTAGGGTCTGGGCTATGTTCTTGAAATGTTTTGAGGAGTCTGGCCTGGTCCAGAACACATGGAGAAAGACATCAACCACCTTCCTGCAGTTCCTGAGATCCCTGAAACCATGATAACTGTATGAATTCCTTCTGCACTTGTATTAATTTCACTCTAGTCCATGTTTGGAGGAATAAGAATAATTGCTCAATGGTGACCTTGCCTCTGGTTTTATCTAGCAGATAACTATGTGCCGGGTACTTCTCTGTAAGAGTGAGAATCCTTAGAAACTCAATGGCATGGGTGTTGAACCAGTTTCACTGCACAATCACATTCTGGGAGTCGTCCATCAAAGTCCATGTCCAGAGCTAATAAAATGCAACCACTGGAAATGGAGCCAATCTGGATGGCAATACTTAAGTACGCAGTGCAAGAACAGCCAGGCCACCTGGAAGAGGAGAATTTCAATCAGAACAAGAAGGTTACAGTGTGTTCCTTTCCAACAATTTCTGTATGTTCTTTACAATTCATCAGAAATGCAGACAGGGCCTCTGTTTAATCTCTCACTCAAAGAGAACAGTACGATTGAATGTGTCAGGACTTTCAGTGAGGCCAATTTTAACAGCTCTCCTGCAGATATAGGGCCCCCAGTCAAGGAAACAATAGCACGCACCAGATAAAGAAAAATAGCAATCTAGTTCAAACATCTTACAGCAAATCATCTTTCATAGGGAGACAAAATTATTGACAACATTCAATAAAGGACTACATTTTACTTACACAACACATTAAAAAAATGACAAGAAGAAGTTGGAAATGCACATCACCTAAAGGTGAATGTATTTTCTGATACTGTGATATTTCTTGTTTTTTCTTCCATATTTTGAATATTCAAAAAAAAATCAACATCTTCAATACACTGTATTGAAGGTGTTGATTGCCCTACATTGACCTTTTGCCTCAGTGCACCATGTCAATTCAATTGGAAGAAGCCTTGGTTTGATTAGTGAGTACCATGCAATGACTTAATCAGACTGCAATAATAGAATTTGAATTCCATTATGACGATTATGAGATTTCAGTTTAGCAGTTGCTAATTTGAGTTAATCATACCACCTCTGTAGAGTGATCCATTTCAAAACCCAAACCAAACTATTACTGTTCTCTTAAATCCACATTCTGCTGTTGTTAACTAAACTCACATTTTGCAGACTTTCACCTGCTTAGAATAAGCTCATTGCTTATTTGTAAAATTGAAGCACAATTTGCTGGTGTTAAGGAAAGATCTCATGGTTCAAGTAAGGGACATCGTCACAAAATAAGGTGGGCACTAACTTAAAGCTGACGTGCAGACATTTAGGCAAAAGTGGGCATGGCAGATGCTGGAAATTAGAATCGAGAGTGTGGTGCTGGAAAAGCACAGCAGATCAGGCAACGTCCGAGGAGCAGGAGAATCGGTGTTTTGGGCAAAAGCCCTTTATCAAGACTTCATCAGGCAGTCATCACTGAAGAGATTTTATTGTAAATCAATTTAAGTTTGAAGTATCCAGAGCCTGCAGTAATAGTCCATACATTAGAGTAAATGGAACAAAGATTCAGACAGCTTTAGTTAAGGAATACAAAAACATGCATTTACACACTCAGAGCGCCAGCTTTGCTGGCAAGCATTTTCTCTCATATTGCCCCTTTCCAGCTGTCAATAACTGGATATTCCTGTCATTTTGCATATATTAAAGATCAGCACATGTAGAGAGGTGGGGCAATTCACCTAAATTGCAACCATTAGCTCTTTATGAAATAAGAGAATGAAGATTTTGGAAAACTGAGGGAGGGCAAGAAAGGGACCTTGGAATTAAGCAATTTTCAATCTCATGGATTATATTCTTTACTTGTTCATTCACAGTTTCCCTCGTACAATAAAAATGTTGCAATCAAATACCCTGCCAACCAGTTGATTTGAAGGCAAAAGAGAAAATGCTGGAAAATCTCAGCAGGTCTGGCAGTATCTGTAAGGAGAGAAAAGAGCTGACGTTTTGAGTCTAACTGATCTTTTGTCAAAGCTGGAGGATTGTCTTAATTCCAGCATTCTGAAGTATGAGAAATGACGTTTAGATTCTGGCATCAGTAGTGGGGAATGAGTGGCATTCCATTGAGATGGGCTCTACCAAAAGTGGGCTGACGTCAGTCTCCTGGTGAGTCATGTAACTCGGGCCATGGACAGTATTTTTAATAAAAAAGTTGGAGGAGAGGTTAGACAGAGGGTAAAAGAAAAGACAACAAAGAAAAGGAAGAGAATTTAATGATGTCGGTGCAAAGTCAATGTAAAGAATAGCATTAGTTTATTTTTGCAAAGGGTCTTAATCTGAATGATCCAAACAACAGAGACTATACTGTAAAGATTCATACTTGGGACTCTGTCTGGCATCTGTCTAATGATGTGAAGCTGAGGAGATTGGGTACACATTCTCTCAGGTTTAAAGGAATATGTGGTGATCTTCTTGAAATTCAGAATCTGTTTGGCAGGTTAGAAGATGCTTGATTATTTTCAACGACTGGGAAATCTAAAACATGGCAGCACAGTCTCAGGTTGAGGTGAACCATTTTGATCTGATTGGGGAGTAATTACTTCTCTCTAATGGTTGTGTATTTTCAGAATTGTTTACATCAGAATTTTAGGGATGATCTAATGATGAGAATGCATTCTCAAGAGCTATGGGGAATTGCAATCAAAGTAGAGTTCAGGTTGGAGGTCAGCTGTGATTGTCTTCAATGACGAAATGGGCTCAACAGGTTGCATTGCTCTTTTTCTTCTTCATTTTCTTTATCTTTGCTGCCACTTCTGCCCACTTTCCCTCCCAACCCAAGACAGAAACTGGCAGATTCAGTGCAAGAGATCTTATCAGAAGGGTCTGTGAGACCTGCCATCCAGTGGGTTGGTGGTGTCAGAGTGTGGATGGGAACCCAGGCAAATAAAAGCGAAAACATGTGGAACCTCAGTAGGGGCAAGGTGTTGCTTGTCGTCTCAAGGCCCCTTCAGATTATTAGGCCAAAAAATGCAGATCTTACAAGGTCATCCTATAAACAATAATATGTCAACACCAATACTGTAATGCCATTTGAAAATGTCACAATAGAAAACTTTAGAGTTTATCTGTCTTTGAGAGAGCACTGATGCTTACCTTGTGGAGTGATTCCGAGACCATCATGGCAGCCTCTGCTGTCAATCTAGGAGAACAGATATTATAGCTTAGTGCAAGAATTTGGCTAAAGGATATGGTCAAGCTTTTTGAACAGACCTGAATTTACCAAAAAGGGACCCTTCACTGTCATTGGATCAATACCCTCAAACTCCCTTCCTTAACAACACTGGCAGTGTATCTACATCACTTGGCCTGCAGCAATTCAAGAAGCTGGCTCACCACCACTTTCTCAAGGGCAACTGGCAATGGGCAGTAAATCACTCATGTCTCATCGTACACTCTAAAACTTACAAGCAATAAGAATGCAGGTCTATAATATATTCATACTAATGAAATAACCCACATGTTCAGTCAGCAGAGATATACTATAAAGTGTTTCCAAAGGAAAAGCATTTTCAGCTACTCAGGGTTGCCCTGATAAGAAAGTGGGTTAGATGACCTGAAGTGTGAAGCTTGGGCAGCCTAGATCTAACCATGTAATTGTAAAGACACTGAATAACCTGTTCCTGTTCAAGTTTTACAGGTCTACCTTGTGGTCTTTTGTATAATTGTTAATTACACCAGAAACATAATAGGTGTCCTATTATTTTTATAGTGGAAAAATATCCTTGACAATGGATAGCTAAAAAGAGCAAGTCACAGCATTTAAGCTATCGGAATTTACTATTGATTTCTAATGAGGAAATAGTGAGAATATACTGCTGATTTATATGCTGTGTAATTGCTCAATTTTTTGCTTCCAATTCACTGTTCGCAAATTTACAATTCTGCTGAATAGGAGATAGGGTGTGATAATAGGGCAGTTCAGAGTTTGCTAATGTTTGAACTGAGCTAATTATCGAAAGCTGCTTCAAGTTCTAATTCAAATAAAAATAATGCAAGCAAGATATAAGATCAACAGATGTATGAACAATTGGATCATTTCACAAAAACCTTTGTCCCAAGCAATGAATTTATTTATCCTAATGAAATGTTGAAACGCTAATTACCTCTTTTGTTATTAATGGTGGTTTGTCATATCTGTTACCATTGGCATTTCTTTGCAGAAATTAGTTTTGGTGCCTGTTGTTGAGTCTGGTCTTACAGATTACCAGTAATCGCTGCATAAAGAAATACCTGTGCTCACTGAGTTAAGATTTGTACTAATTTTGTACTGCCTTTTTAAAAGAAAGAGAAACACAATGAGAAGGGAAGATAGAAATGTTTTATTCAAATGTTTTATCCAAACAGGGAGAAATTTAATAGAAAATCATTTTCCAAAGCCATTGAATTTGACAAGAATTTTATGGGAGGTGAATATGAATAAGCTCAGAGATTGAACTAGCCAGCCAGGAACATGTTTCCTCTGGTGACTATAATCCTTATTTAGTCATAGCAATACAAAGTCAGTGATTTAGACAATCATCTGAAAGCCAGAAACTACTGAGAGTACGCACTGACTGCAGAAGAATTGAGTAATATTACCACAAGACTCTCTAAACTAAGAAAATAGGCAGAACTAAGGTGTCAAAGTACATCATTAGTTTAGGAAAATAACACTGGTGAAAGTATACGAATCACACTCACTCTACTGTATTAGGCAACACTGATTCCACTAGATGCCCAGAATGAGTAATGGGAGCTTCAGCTCATTTTGGACCAAGCACCTACTCTGAGTTGGAAAGGCAGATCAGCACACATTGTGGAGGAGGCACTGCTAATGGATTGCATCAAATGCCAGGAATCAGCCATGTATATATAAATATAACTATTGCTGGTGTTAGTTGAGACAGGATCGTCAGGATGGAGAAGAGGAGGCAGCATTTCACTTTCTGGAGGAAGCAGAGTCCTAAAATCTGGGCATCGGTCAGTTCAGTTGGCTGGTTTACAATGCAGAGTGAGGCCAAGACCTGGGTTTAATTCCCATATCAGCTCATGTAACCGTAAAGCTCCCATGTTCTCAACTTCTCCCCTCGCCTGAGTTGTGGTGACCCTCATACCAAACTCACCACCAACTGTGTCTCTCTTTAATGAGAGAGCAGCCCTTTGGTCCTTTGTGACTATGGTGACTTTACCCAAAATCTGACTACCTCACTCTATCTGGCATCATCAGTTAATGGAGTGTAAAATGAAGATGAAATCTGAAACTGTATGGCTCAGCTCCAAATGGATACAGTCAATGAACAATTGGGGGAAGTTTGACAAGCAGATCTTTAAATAAAGTTTAGATTGGGAAAAGGGAGTAAAAGGATATGGAACAGACTGGACACATTAGATTAGGACAACTACTTATAATACCAATATGAACTGGTTAACTGAGTGACTTGTTTCCATATATAAGTTATATTTAAATCCTGTGTACTAGATTATTATATTGCACTACAGATTAAAAATAATATAAGTACATGATTTAGCTTAATTTTCATGTGCAAAATATTAATCATATGGAATTATAAATTACAATCAAAGGATAATCTGCATTTTGTCCTTGCAAAGACCCATTTAAGCCTAAACATAACTAATTGTATTAACTGAGATATGTAGCAATGCAACAATGAAACCAAATTAGCTCTTCAGTTTGACAAATCCACACGGTTGTAAAATAAGAATGAATGTGACTGAAATCTTTGTCATGTCAACATTTTCAGAAAGCACAAAGTCCCAACGATATCAAAAAATGACTTTGAAAGATTTGTTTGTTGGAACTATCATTTTAATTTTTGCCAATTTTCTATTCTCCCCACATTCTAAAGATTTTGAGTCCGTGCTGGGATATGTCAGAGAATGACATGTGTGGTCCTGGCATTGCAATATTCATTGTGTTCCATGGAATACTTGAGGTTTCTTAGTTAACAAGGTTCATTGATTTAAAATAATAAACTTTCACCTTTCATGTGTAAAATACCAGGATTAATTATTGTGCAGATGGCAAACCCATTGGTACTGAACAGTAATTAAGGTATTTGCAAATTGGCATCATATGGATTAATGCTACCATGCATAATCCATGTAAAATCAGAAGTACATCTGAAGTAATTACCACAACCTTTCACAAGTTATAAAGATGGTTTCCTCTGCATGTATTCACAATTGCCAGAAAATTTTATTGATAATTAATTAAAACATAATTAATTTAATTACAGATATGAAGTGCTTAATTCCTAAATGGTAATAAATTTTAACAATGAGATGATAATGAACAAAAGAAATTCTGAAGACAAAATGAAATGCTTTTCTGACTTGCATAGTCCACTCATCCAGAGAATAGGAATTTCTAATTTTATTATACAGTAGATTCCATTCTCCCTCCTGGCTACTATTACAGCTGCATATTTGTGCATATTAAAAGTATAATTACTTGATAAACTGATACCAAGGGAGAGTGATTTGTACAATAACTGAGCAGACATAATTACACAATATCTGAATTTGTTGTCTTTTGAGTGCATACATTGGTCCTTTGGTCGAAATGTAACTTGTCCAATAATATAGCTCCTCTCTCTGGCCAAAGAAACAGCCTTGATTTATACCTAGTGTGTAGGATCAAAATGAGTGTTAAACGTGGAGCAAAGGATAACAAACCTTTTCAAATATAATCATGCCTATCTCGAGACAGTGCTTATTTTCAGGATGTATTACATAGATTTCACTGTATGGTGAATGTAATTCACAAAGAAGAACATAGCACTGGACTATCCAATGTCTATATGCAGAAATTTACAAGAAATTGTCCTCTATCGATTGGTCTCCCTTTCTCTACAATTTGGTTTATCCCTCTGTCGGTCTGCTTGCTTTCCTACCGATCATTCATTTTATTGAGTTATGGTGAGACAGTATATTGGCAAGAAATATTCATTGCTCATCTCTATAGTGAAGAAGAGTCATTAGACTTGAAACATTAACTTTGTTTCTCTCTCCACTGATGATGCAAGGTCTGCTGAGTTTATCCAGTGCTTCCTCTTTTTTTAAATTCATATTTGCAATATCTGCAGTATTTTGCTTTTGTTGCTCATCACTGTTTGCTTACCTCTCTTTCTCTCCTTTTTATTGACCACTTTTATGTCTATTTAACATTCCATAATAGTCATTCCATCTGACTGTCTACTGTTGTGTTTTTTTTTCCTTTTTCTAAAATCCAGAAGTCCTCTTTCACACAACTGAATGGTTTTCTTCCCCGTCACCAAATTATCCACGTTTTATTTTTCCCATCTATTAACCACCATCAGTAGATCATTCGTGTTTTCTAATTGAATAATTTACATGCATAGCCTTTTAAGAGCAAATCAGACAACCAAAGGTGAGGGAGAGGGGAAGGAAGCTAAAGCAAAATGAAGTTGAAAGGAGAGGTAAAGCATTCTACTTGCCCATCTTCTCTGTCTGTCTATTGTATATATGTTGAGGTAGACAACAGGCAATAAACTCACCATTTTGGAATGAATTTTAAAATCTACTGATTTGGTGTGATGGTGTGATGTCTTGCCTTGCAGAAATATGATACAGTTTATTTCATTGTCTTACTGGTAGATTTTCATCATTTGATCTGCAAAGCATCAGGTCAATAAAACCCACCCCACTTGTTCGATTTGGTGGTAATATTTCCTTAATCGTGATCACTAACAGCTACAATCTATCGACTCCATTAATACGATTCAGGGGAGGTTTGGATTACAAGAAACAAATTGGAGATGCCCCAGTATAATTTGCTCCAGTTATGAGCTTGAATAACTTTAAGCTGCCCTAATAACACGGCAAGGCACAGCTAAATGACTAACAAAATAAATTCCAGCGAGCGAAGGGAGGCCGTGTGCAAACATATGATGTACATGAATTTGCATCAAACCACAATCCACATAGAGATGTTTATACTGTGACAAGTTGTTTGCCAGTTTGCAGTCCAGCTCTAGGATTAGCCAAGAGGTTTGTTTTAATGATCTTGGATTTGTACTATGTTAATTTAATTGAGTTTATACTGGACACGTGAAAATGTTTACCACTTTCAGGATGTCATAGTTTTCCAATGTAGACTGAGCTAATAACTGAACTAGACTTTCTGATCATCAGGAGAGCCAAAACCTAACATGAATTGATGTGAAGGTATTGGTGTTGGACTGGGGTGTACAAAGTTAAAAATCTCAGAACATCAGGTTATAGTCCAACAGGTTTATTTGGAAGCACTAGCGTTCAGAGCACTGCTCCTTCATCACCTGATGAAGGAGCAGTGCTCCGAACGCTAGTGCTTCCAAATAAACCTGTTGGACTATAACTAGATTAGATTAGATTATTTACAGTGTGGAAACAGGCCCTTCGGCCCAACAAGTCCACACCGACCCGCCGAAGCGTAACCCACCCATTCCCGTACATTTACCCCTTTACCTAACACTACAGGCAATTTAGCATGGCCAATTCACCTGACCTGCACATCTTTGGACTGTGGGAGGAAACCCACGCAGACACGGGGAGAATGTGCAAACTCCACACAGTCAGTCGCCTGAGTCGGGAATTGAACCTGGGTCTCTGGCACTGTGAGGCAGCAGTGCTAACCACTGTGCCACCGTGCCGCCCACAACCTGGTGTTGTGTGATTTTTAACATGAAA
Organism: Chiloscyllium plagiosum; assembly: GCF_037043375.1. Classification (NCBI taxonomy): domain Eukaryota; kingdom Metazoa; phylum Chordata; class Chondrichthyes; order Orectolobiformes; family Hemiscylliidae; genus Chiloscyllium; species Chiloscyllium plagiosum. Next base: position 36,019,408 of record NW_028270159.1, on the reverse strand, counting down.
TGTGTTGTCACGGACACACTTTTCAATGAGCTAACCTTCTATTGAAAAGGCTGTAGCTGTTACCTCATTCCTGTTTTACGAGTGGCCCTCCAGTATCTCACTTCATTTACCTCTTCTTACTAGAATGTGTCCATGAACCATTCGGAAATACAGAGCATTGTAGCTCATCTTGATTGATACTTAGCAGGGGCAGTTGGGTAGCAATCAATAATGCTAGGGGAATGCTGGTATCAGTCGGGGAAGTGATGGAGGACTTACAAATGAATAAGTCCATTGAACCCACTCAGTCAAAGCAAAAGAACATGTCTGGACTTTTTTTGCTACCTGACAGCCAACATCATTAACAAAATCCATTTTGTTGAAGCCTTTTGCCTTACACCCAACAAAACAGTTCACAAGGATACCACTTAAGGGGAAAACCAAGGTATATACTGCATGAAGGGACAGTGCTGGATAGTTGGTAAGCAAATGCATCAATAAATAAAGGAATTTTCACCAGCTTGGCCTGGAACCTCCAGTACCAGGTAGACCTTATAGATTCACCACTAAAGGAGCATACTGTCACAAGTGGCTCAACAATTAACCTGAATTGGAAAGATTAGATATTTTTTAGATTAGATTCCTTACAGTATGGAAACAGGCCATTTGGCCCAACAACTCCACACCGAACTTCCAAAGAGTAACCCACCCAGACCCATTCCCATACCCTATAGTTACCCCTGACTAATGCACCTAACACTATGGGCAATTTAGCATGGCTAATTCACCTAACTTGCACATCTTTGGATTGTGAAAACCAGAGCACCTGGAGGGAACCCACACAGACACAATGAGAATGTGCAAACTCCACAAAGACAGTCGCCCGAGGGTCGAATCGAACCCAGGCCCCTGGTACTGTAAGGCAGCAGGGCTAACCACTGAGCCACCATGCCACTCCAACATAATGAGACATGATGAGATCATAGAGCCAAATATGTACAGCACAGAAACAGACCCTTTGGTCAAACTCGACCATGTTGACCAGATATGCTTTGTAAATCTAGTCCCATTTGCCAGTATTTGGTCCCTATCACTCTAAACCCATCTTATTCATGTACCCGTCTAAATGGTGTAATTGGACCAGCCTCCACCACTTCCTCTGGCAGTTTATTCCATACACGCATCACCCTCTGTGTGAAAATGTTGTCCCATAGGTTTTTTTCAAATCTTTCCCCTCTCATCTTTATGCCCTCTAGTTTTGGACTCCTTTACCCTAGAGGAAAACCCCTTGGCTATTAACCTTTATTTGCTTTGTGATATGGAATGCTGACATTTTGTAACCTGCAGATCTACATCAAATAGCATCAATAACCAAAACTGAATAATCTATATAATGACATTGTTGTCTTATTAAGCATGCTCCCATTCATTATAAACGACACTAGGTCAAGGCTTAAACATTAATTTATATCTAAGTGAAGAAAAGTGGTGCAAATGCAAAGTAGTTTGATCATTTGAAGGAAACATCACAATCAGCCTTGGAAGTCTAAAATCAATTGAGCAGGCAGGGTAATAAAAATAAATTGTGAGCGATTGCTTAAAGCTCCTTTTATCTTGGTGTGATCAGAACTTAGATTTCTGGAAATTCTGTCCATGTACCACTTCCTCACACTCGCACCACAATATCTGATTCCCTTATCTCATTGATGATGGTGAGATGCCCGAGATTCAGAACTCAGATACAACCTTACAGAGTAAACCTTGAGTAAGATCATGGATGGTAGTCTCCGAGAATTCAGTTTGTAATGATAGGAATAGCAAAGCTACTTTAATCTGTTAAAGGCAGTGAAAGGAAGGCAACAGAAGCAAATTTGAGGGAAAACCAGTAAAAACCAGTAATATTTGGAAACAATTATATTGTCCTGAACTGGAGTTCCATAATAAGGAATGCAAGATCACTTTAGACCAGCTTTATTAGTTCCAAATTTTATAGATTTACATGTACCACTGGATTTCTTTCTTTTCTTTCAGGCATATCCTAACCCACACGCTTACCACGAGGGCTTTCTAATGCCTCACTATGTTAGGTCTAATGAAGCTAAAAATTACGGTGTTAGTTGTTTGCTAGTGGATAGATTGACAGACCATGCATTATTATCATTTGTTGGGATTTAGTAGCAGTATTTACAACAGTTTTGGTTGAATGATTGCATATCCACATTTGGTTCATCCACATAATTCAGACTGAACAAATCCTCTGTATAGTGAATATGCTTTTTTTGAGTAGATTGGATTTGTGAGGTGTGATCCAGTTCTGAGTTTTATGTTTTCTGTAATTTAAAAATATAAGTCATTATGACCTGCAATCAGTTTGTCTGGTTCTCTCTTCATCATCTGGCCAGAAAATGAACTGGTATCAATTATTCTATGGACTTGGATTGATGCAATTCCTCTTTGGTATCAGTTGACCACTTACAAAATGTTTGGCAACTGATATTTGTAAAAGTTGTATCAAAACATAAATAAAAATCAGAAAACACAGCCAAGTAAATGTTTCTAAATGTCATATGTGTTTAACTTAAAGTTATGAAAACACATCTGTGTCCATTCCATGCTTTCATTGCCTAATACTTCCTGTATTTTTAAATATTATTCACTGAGTTTCAATATGGTGTCTCAGCTAATTGTTAAGTTCTTTAACCCACATTTTTCTTGGATCTCAATTATTAAACATTCTACTTAACTCACTAAACAGTTCCTAGAAATCATAAATTCAGCTCCAAGAGTTTGAGGAATGATTATAAAGATACACAATGTTTATTACCTCAGACAGAAGAAATTAATAAACACAAATCCCAAATTTTTGCTCATGAAATCTTTGAAATGTTGTTCAGAGATTTTCCAAATCTCTATTTTTTCTTCCGTGAGTATTGGGTGATTGTTTTAAACAGTAGCACATTACATTATAATTGAGCACAGATTGAACAACAAATAAATGAATAATATTTGTGGAAAATAGTTAAACACTGTATGCTGGACATTCTGTGAAGTACCAGAAATTATGACATGGGAAAGTTTGTCCAAACCATCAGTTGATATTCATTATGTTCTTTTTAAGTACAGCCTCTGTCTCTGTAGAAATATTTATAGATACCACTCTTATTAAATCTTGATAATTTAAATGTTGATACATTGTTTGTTGACAAATATCAACAAATTGATTCTATTTATATTTCAAGACTGAATGAAAGTAAATCAACAATATTTCATTTCACAGAGAGAAATGAACAGGAAAGACTAGGTGATGAAAAAAATGCAAGGATTTAGTAACGTTATACTTAGACTTTAATTGATTGGGTTGCACCTAGTAGGACTGATAAGCATGAAGCTTAGAGGTTTTTCTTCCTTTAACAAGTACACTTCATTGTATTTTTGTCACAATGCCAAGTGTAAGGTTAATAACTGTTATCTGTTTTATGAGCCATAACAAGAAAGACAAGGCTGTTTCCCTATTTATTATAAGCTATAAAATCAAAATGATTTAACGCTCCAAGGTGCTGACTCCAGTTATGAGGTAAAAATGTATTTCCAGAAGTCTAATGGGAAAAGATTTACTGTGCGGTAGTGATGTATCCAACTATTGTGGTGAGAGTCATTTGTATGTGCTTTCTATTTGTTAGCTGTGTTCAGTGTGAGTGTGTGCTTTTTTTTTGTGAGGGTGTGTGTATGCAGTGTCTGTGTATGAGCAGTGGTGATGGCATCGCAGGGAGTGAGGCAACAGTGGTGATAGCATCGCAGGGAGTGATCGTGGGCCCAGAGCAGTGTTGGCTGGAGGTCCAGTGCAGGGAAGCTGCCATGGGCCTGAGTCCAATGTGGTTAGAGTGAGCCTGAAATGTCAGTGAGGAAGGTTACCGGTGTTGAGAGTGGGCCAAAGCAGAGGAGACTGAATCCTCGCAGGGAGTGCACTTAAGAAAGACTTTTGTACTTTTACTTTTAATCCTTTATTCCTCCACTTAATGCTAGAAAGAACTGTCATGTTAACTTTTAACTCTATTTCTTGATTTTTTTTCTATTTATACTAAGAAAAATGATAATGCTTTCCTATTAACTTTGTTTCTCTATGTTACTACTTGTAGCTAGGTTTTGTACCTAGGTACCTTTGTGTATTGACATTATGCAGTTTTCACTGTAGTCCTATACTTGAGTGCATGTGGCAATGAAGCTTAAATCAAATCAAATCAATTATCAAGATGGCATCTCATAACTTGTAGCGTTCCACAGGGATCTGTGTTGGGACTACAACTATTCATGTTTACATTAACAATCTGGACGAAGGAACTGAGGGCATTGTTGCTAGGTTTGCAGATGGTACAAAGATAGATGGAGGGATGGATAAAGATGAAGAAGCAAGGAGGCTGCAGAAGGAGTTGGAGAGGTGAGGAGAGTGGGCAAAGAGGTGGCAGTTGGAATACATTATGGGAAAGTGTACGGTTATGCACTTTGGTAAGAAGAATAGAGCTGTAGACTATTTTTTAAATGGGGAAAGGTTTCAGAAATCTGTAGTATAAAGGAACTTATGAGTCCTAGTTCACAATTTTCTTAAGTTGACATGCCGGTTGAGTTTGGCAGGAAGGCAAATGCTATATTCCACATTTGTTTCAAGACGGCAAGAACACAAGAGTGGAGGTGTATTGCTGAGGCTGTTTAAGGCTCTGGTCAGACCACATTTGGAATATTGTGATCAATTTTGGGCCCCCTATCTAAGGAAAGGTGTGCTGGTGTTGGAGGGAATCAGAGGAGGTTTAGAAGAATGATACTGGGGATGAAGGACATGTCAAATAAGAAGCAGTTGAAGTCTCTGGTCATGTACTATGTGGAGCTTAGAAGGATGAGAAGGGATCTGATGGAAACTTACAGAAAACTAGTAGAGTGGACATGGGGAAGATGTTTCCATTAGTAAGTCAGCCTAAGACCTGAAAGAACAGCCTTAGAATTAGGGGATAACACTTTAGAATTGAGCTGAAGAGGAATTTCTTAAGCAGGAGAGTGGTTAATCTGTGGAAATCATTGCTACAGAGGGCCATAGATGCCAAGCCATTGAGTGTATTTGAGATAGAGATAGGTAAGTTCTTGATTAGTAAGGGGATCAAACATTATGGGGAGAAGCAGGAGAATGTGGTTAAGAAACATCAATCATGATCAAAATGTAGAACAGACTCGATGGGCCAAATGGCTTAATTCTGTTTCAATATGTTATGTGCCTATGGAAGAACTTACGCTCCCCTCCTGGCACCTTTCCCTGCCACCGCAGGAATTGCAAAACCTGTGCCCATACCCCCCCTCTCACCTCCATCCAAGGTCCGAAAGGAGTCTTCCAAATCCATCAAAGTTTTACCTGCACTTACACAAATGTCATTTATTGCATCTGTTGCTCCCGATGCGATCTTCTTTACATTGGGGAGACTGGACGCCTTCTCGCAGAGGGCTTCAAAGAACATCTCTGTGACACCTGCACCAATCAACCCCACTGCCCCGTGGCCGAACATTTCAACTCCCTCTTCTACTCTGCCGAGGACTTGCAGGTCCTAAGCCTCCTCCACTGCCACTCCCTCACCACCTGACAGCTGGAGGAAGAACGCCTCATCTTCCACCTCGGAACCCTTCAACCACAGGGCATCAATGTGGACTTACCCAGTTTCCTCATTTCCCCTCCCCCCACCTTATCCCAGTTCCAAACTTCCAGCTCAGCACCATCTTCATGACCTGTCCCACCTGTCAATCTTACTTCCCACTTATCCGTTCCACCCTCCCCTCTGACCTATTACCTTTAACCCTTTTGCCATCCATCTATTGCACTCCCAGCTACCGTCTCCCCAGCCCCACCCTCTGCCATTTATCTTTCCAGCCTCATTCTTGATGAAGGGCTCCTGCCTGAAACATCAATTTTCCTGCTCCTCGGATGCTGCCTAACCTGCTGTGCATTTCCAGCACCACTCTAATCTTAAATACTTTGGAATCAATTCAAAGAAGGTTTACTCGATTAATATCTAGAATGAGCAACCTATTATGAGGAATGATTGGACAGACTGGGCTTATTTTTCACCCAGAGTTTGGAAAAGCAAGAGGCCATTTGATGAAAGTTAAAAAGCTCCTAAATGGGCTTGCCAAGATGAATATGAAAGACTGCTTCTTCTTGTGAGTGAATCCAGAACTAAGGGTAACCATTTTAAGATTAAAGGTCACCTTTACAGAGGCAAGGAGGAATTTCTTTTTCTCTCTCAGCGAGGTTGTGCAACTTTGAAATTCTTTGCCTCAAAATGGAGGCGGGGTTGTTGAATATTTTAAAGCTAAGGTAGACAAATTCTTATCAAGCAGGGGAATCAAATGTTGTCAGGGAAAAGAGTAAAATGTGGAATTTGGAATGCAAATAGATCAGTCATGATCATGTTGAATGCCGGAGCAAGTCTGAAGATTTGAATGACCCGCTCCTGCTTTACATTTTATGTTCATTTGTGAATAGTGTGTTCACGTGATCCCACATAGTTTAGTAGGAAAGGAGGTTGGCAGTATCCCATGATGCACTTGTAATTGTAGTATGCCATTACAAATCCCTGGAAAGCTGTTGAGAAGGTAGGTTGGACGCTGAATTCAGATTCAACTTTACAAATGTGATAGTTAGAGATATGGAGTGTTCTATTTGAATCTGCATACACACAAAGTTGAATAATTTCCATTGATCCTACTCCAACAGAAGAAAATAAATATGCCGTTAGAGAACCCGAACTTGTGTCAAACTATCCCAGAGGCAGCACAGCTTTAAATTCAGAACAGGGTCAAGTACACATTTCGGTTTCACAGGTATTCTTACCTTTCTGTCCACCCTGTGAAATCTGGTGGTATTCACCCACTAAAGCTCTTTTATTTGGGAGAAAGGAAATGAAAATAATATTCAAATACTTAGTTATTTATTCCAATACTTTGTGACATCACCTCAGTATCCATCTGTTAAGACCTGTTGGAAGTGTTTGCTGTGACTGTTCATGTCTGGCCAGGTTAGCAATTATCCAGTTGGCTGTTCCTGCTAAACTACAAATGTTGTACTTAAAACTTGTCATGTTTTATTCTGCACTGGATGTTTCTTTTGAAATAAAAACCTGTAAGATCAATTTAGCATGTACTCTACCAGTGAGATATTCACTGAAGTGGCCTAAGTGTTCCGAGAATCTTATTCCATTTACATGACTGCCATCATGTGGTCAGCAGGTTGACATGCAAATTCCTGTCTTTTTAAAAAAAAACCTCATTGAAAGAAATTGGAGACAGGCAAGAAATAACTATCCCCACAAATGACTCACTGACTTTTTCATAATATCCCTTTTTTTAAAAAGATTAGATTCCCTACAGTGTAGAAACAGGCCCTTTGGCCTAATCAGTCCACACTGACCCTCTGAAGAGTAACCCACCCAGACCCATTTCCCTCTGACTAATGCTCTGGGCAATTTAGCATGGCTAATTCACCTGACCTACATATCTTTGGACTGTGGGAGGAAACTCACGCAGACACAGGGAGAATGTGCAAACTCCACACAGACAGTCACCCAAAGCTGGAATCAAACCTGAGACCTTGGTGCTCTGAGGCAGCAATGCTAACCACTGAGCCACCATGCCTTTACTGAAGCAGTATTCCAGGAATGTTGTAAATTAGCTAATTAACAGACAAAAAAGAGTTATTGCTCTTCCTCAGGAATACTGAAGGAAAATTAGGTTTGAAAAAAGTGTTTTCTGACCTTTGAGGGCATGCAATACACATTGACCAAAATGATACCTGGACTGCAATAGATAATACACCTGTATATGAAGAGAGATTACACATACTTGCATTGTATATTTGAAATTAAGAAGTTTAAGGGGAGTTTTGATTAATTTTTTTCAAAATATTAAGGGAAACAGATCAACTGAATTTTAAATTCTGTGGTCAATAGATGTTAAACTGCAGACAATAAGAGATATGGGCAAATACAGGTTTACAAGGTTATGATGTACTAACTGTAATGTCATTGAATGACAGAACAGAGCTGAAAGTTTAAATATCATCCTTCTGTCTTTGCATTTCTAAACTTTTTAAACGGAACCTATGCACTTGATGGAAGAGCTGAACATTGTAAAGTAAATTGAATTTACTTGTGAGTGGGTACTAAATGTTTCACGAGCAAAATACTTTATAAAGATGTATACATGTGACATTGAATTTAGATTGTGTTTAATCTCCCTTGTGTACAAATATGCTCTCCTCAATAAGTGTTAATTCTATCGTATTGTTTTGAGTATTAGCCTGTGTAACTGTTGCAGAGAACATTGTATAATGCATATTAGGTAAAGGCACAAAGAAAGTGATAAACTTTCTCTCAAAGTAAAATGTAATAGTTTTGACAAATGTTGATACAAAGACTTTTAGTTCTAGGGAATGAAGCATATGATTGGTGATTGAAGCATGCATTCTATGATTACCTACTTGGCTACAAAATAAAGTTTTCACTATTTATTAGAATTTACCAACACATAAGGCAATTGTTTAGACTACTGTATTTCCGCTGGCACCTTGAAAGAAAAACTCATTTAGTCCCATTTGCCTAACCTTTTCCATAGTCCTCAAATGATTATAAACCAGTGTGTATTCTGATCACTGCACCTTCTGTCACTGGAAAGAGTAGCTCATTATCTACTCTTTAAAAGGTAATAACTTTTATAACATAGAACACTTCCAATAAATCTGCTTTCAATATGCACTGCTTAAGGAGAGCAATGCCAACATTCCCAGTCTCTTCACATAGCAGAATTCACACGTCACTTGTGCCATTCTGATACATCTCCTTTGTTTCAGTCTTTGAGGAAGCAGTAACAGGAAGGAAGATTTGTAATTACTTTAATATATTTGGAGAAGTTGCATGTTTTTAAATGTTTCAATAATACTTTTAGGAGTTTGTGCCATGCATAAACACTTCAATTAAAACTTTGAGATACTGCAAAACACTGGCCTAAGTGACCTAGCATCTCTTAACCTGGAAGCAGTACTAGCAGGATGTCAAAATACAAAGATGAATAAAGCAGAAAATGAAAAGATAGAGAAACATGGTAATGTATAAACCAGGCCAGACAGCTAGTTTCCCAAGCAGTTGTAAAGCACATTTAAGACTGCTGGTGCTCTTAATTTCATTTTTGAGTCAATGGATTTCCAGAACCTGACATAACATATAAAGGTAGAAGCAAACTTGGTAGATCAAACTGGTCACTATGGGCAAGTAGTGAGAATAGAGAAGGTTTTGGAAAGAAATGTGCAATTGTGTCCAAAACTGAATGGCAGAACCCTGTGCATGCAATCACTGCGGTCTGTGAAAGGACTGAAATTATGTCTAAAGAGGATTCAAGCTTGGAAGAACTGTGTCACTTAAATTGTTGGCATATAAGAGGAATTAATGACTTAGAAACTCAGTGAGTTCTATCTTTATTCTAGATACCATTTTATGTAAAATTTATAATTTGCACCAACCGTGATTTGCCTGTAGGTTAAGGTTTTCTGCTGCATTGAATCGAGCGTGTGTTAAATTAATAGTTACTAAAAATCAAACATTGTAACAATGCAATTTTTTAAAAAATGGATAGAAATGCACGCAAAATGCATTTACTTCATATTGGTTAAAAGGTGATCAATATTAATGTTTTTTTGGAAATGTGTTGCGACTAAAATAGGATGCTGAAGAAAGATTCACAAATTCAGAAATAAATGTTATGTCCCAATGACTCTCCTTTCCAGCTGATGTTCTATCCAACAAATAGCTCATTCGTATAATACATCAGCATCTTTTGATGAAAACTCATAAGGAATCCTTCTTTCTGAGAAGTCCGAATGGATCGTGTGTCCTTTCCATTGCAATAACATTACACAAATGACACACCCTTGAATTTTAAGCTGATTTAGTTCATTGTATTATGTACTTGTAAACAAATAAATATCGTGAAGATTATTTTCCATTCAAGTTACAAATGACAAAGAAAGTAGTATGATTAAATATGTGCTGATCTAAACATGCTCTGACCCTATAGGAATGCGTTCAAACTTGCTGGCGCCTAACCATTTCCTTTGGTCAATGTGTTATTACAATAGTCTTCAAAGAAATCTAAAGTAACACTGACCTCATTTTTTTTTAAATAAGCCAGACTGATGGACAGATATTCTACATTAAAATTCCTGATTTCCCAAGCATTTGTGTTCTTGGTAAAATCTTGGTATTTTCTGCTGCTGGACACGTGACAAATCTGGTTCTGATTTTCCCGACTATGGGTCTGAAATGTAAAGTTACAAATTGAAATTCTCCTGAGGCATCTTTAGAGAAGGATTGGATTAAGGTGAATGACTCTATGAATGTTATTGTTGAAACCAATATTGTACCTCATGTAATGATGCAATTTCCAGATCTTATTTTCATTGGGAAGGCATGACAATTGAGAACAGACGATACAGAAAGGAAAACAACCGAACATTACTGGAAATAGTCTGTGATCAACACTGTGATATGGCTTGCATTTCAAATTAGTAATTTCATTTAACATATTTAATTTAAATTACTTACCTAACATGTAATATAAACAGGCAGTGTGATGTGGAATGGTAAACGGATAACATCACACTATTAATGGTGTCTATAGTTCATTCATGACTTAAATCACTCCTGAGCCATTAGATCAGCCTACACATGGGATATGGTTTATTTCCCAGGGCTCCTCATCATATATCGTTCTTGTCCTCCTCCAACATAAATATAACCATCCCAGAACATAAAATATAAGTTCAATTAATACTGAGTTACTGAACTGGAATGTTTGCTAAATTATATCTGAAATGATTGATTTTTATCATGATCCTACTCTCACACAGCCTGATACTTACTCTTGGGTTGTACTGCCTAAACCAACAGTTTGGTTTTTAAAGACAGAATACTACACACTAGCTTCCTACTGTTAAGGTCAATAGATAGATAGCATGTGGAACATTTATTCTCATGAATGGAGAAGATTAAAAGGTCAATTGATCACAGTTTCCAGGTCATTAAGGAGAACAGATTGGATAGATTGGGGATTCTCAGAATAGGGACTAGAGCCTAAAATTGGGAGCCAGTCCTTCAGGAATGAAATTAGAAAAGATACTTAAATTGCAAAGAATTATAGAAGTTGAAACTCTATTATTATCCCTTTCATGTCACTAGGTGACATCTGAGGCCTGGTCCCATGGACTAAAATAGTTCAAATACGTGTCTCATCACCATATTCTCCAGGATGAAATATGTCCAGACATAAATTAATTTTTTTACAATAATAATGTTCATAAACAAATGTTAACTTTAAAACTGATTAATGGAATTTTGTTAACCAATGCTATGAAGTTGCATAAAGTGGACAGGGAGGTGATGGCCTACTGGTACTGTTGCTGGACTATTGATCCAGAGACTCAGGTATTGTTCTGGAGACCAGAGTTCAAAACCCATCATGGCAAATGGTGGAATTTCAATTCAATAAAAAAATCTAGAATTAAGAGTCTGATGATAACCATGAATCTGTTGAAAATTGTTGGTGGCTAAAATACCTACTTTTGTTTCAATGTTCATATGCAGCAGCTGTAACTATGTACAACATTGATAATCTTAAACTGAAAAGAATGAAGATACGTTGTACCCAAGGAGGGGGAGTCATTGAGCTTGATATTCAGTAATGTCCTTAAGAGTGTCATACTATAAGGGTAAAGGAAGGAACGTGTGCTTTGGGACAAAGGATCTGGGCGAGATTTGAAATGATTACATTGCTTCAGTTTTCGCCCATGAGAAAGATATGGAAGATAGTGAGATTTATGTGGAGTATGCTAATATGCTAGGGGGTTTTGAGGTCAAGGCGGAAGTAGTTTTGAAGAGCATTGGTGGATAAGTCCCTCAGACCCGACGATGTCCAGCCTAAGTTATTGAGAGAGGCAATAATGGAGACTGCTGGGGCCTTGACTAAGATCTTGGTATTGTCACTAGCCACTGGAGAGGCCCCAAAAGCCTGGAGAGTAGCTAATGTTATTCCTCTGTTCAAGAAGGGAAATAAGGATAATCCAGGAAACTATAGACTGGTGAGTATCACATTGCTAGTTCGGAAAGTGTTGGAGAGAATTCTTAGGAATAGGATTTACATTCATTTGGAAAAGCATAGCTGAATTAGCAACAGTCATGAAGGTTTTGTGCAGGACAGGTCATGTCTTACCAACTTGTTTGAATTTTTTGAGGAGGTGGCAAAGGTAATCGATGAGGTTAGACCTGTAGATGTTATTCACATGGATCTTAGCAAGGCTTTCATCAAGGTCCCTCATAGTCACCTCTTTCAGAAGGTGAGGAAGCATTGGATCGACTTGGCCATTTGGATTCAGAATTGGCTTGCCTACAGAACACAGAGGGTAGTGGGGGAAAGGTGTTTTTCTGGCTGGAGGTCTGTGAGTAGTGGTTTTCTGCAGGGATCTGCACTGGGACCTCTGCTGTTTGTGATATATTTAAATGACTTAGATGAAAATGTAGATGGATAGGTTATAAAGTTTGCAGACAAAGATCGGTGGAATTGGGGATAATGTAGAAGGCTGTCAAAGGTTACAGCGGGATATAGATTAGCTGCAGATATGGGTGGAAAAATAGCAGATGGGGTTTAATCTGGGTAAGTGTGAGGTGCTGCACTTTGGGAAGTCAAATGTTAATGAAAAGTAAACAGTTAATGTGGGATCCTGAACAGCAGTGATGTACGGAGGGACCTTGGGGTTCAAGTCCATAGCTTCCTGAAAGTGACCATGCAAGTAGATAGGGTGGTAAAGAAGGGTTGAGGTATGCTTGTCTTTATTGTTCAGTGAATTGAGTACAAGATTCAGAATGTCATATTGCAGCTTTATAAGAATTTGGTTAGGCCACACTTAGAATATTGCTTTTAGTTCTGGTTGCCATGTTACAAGAAGGATTGGAGGCTTTGGAAAGGGTGCAGAAGAGGTTTACCAGGATGCTGCTTGGATTGGACAGTATGAGCTATAAAGAGAGTTTAGAAAAACTCAGATTGTTTGCTCTGGCGTGGAGTATGCTGAGGGGAGACTTGATAGAAGTCTATAAAATTATGAGATGCATAGATAGGATTGAAGGTCAGAATCTTATTCCCAGAGTTGAAATGTCTAAAACTAGGGGGCAAGCATTTAAGGTGAGAGGGGGAAAGTTCATAGGGGATGTGAAAGACAAGTTTTTTTTGATGCAGAGTGTGGTAGAAGTCTGGAACACACTGCTCGGGGTGGTGGTGGAGGCAGATACAATAGAGATGTTTAAGGGACTTTTAGAAAAGCACAGAAATAAACAAGGAATGGAGGGACCAGGGACAGGTAGAATGGATTAATTTAATTAGGCATCATGTTCAGCACAACATCGTGGGCTGAAGGGCCCAGTCTGTGTTGGACTGTTCTATGTTCTATGCAGTGTAATGAGAGCTTGAAAAATATCAGGTCTGAACATAAGACTAGCACAAACTGTTAACATTTATTGCCTGTAAATTATATCCATATAGCCTGGTTAGAAGGGTTTTGGCTGTGCCTTCTTCAATCAAGTCTTTATCTACGTGATCTGTCACTGTAACATAGTTCCCATGGACATACTTGCTATCTTTTGTCAAAGTATTGGTACAGTTAACCCTTCACTGTGTTTACAAGTACATGAGGGACTAGAGATTAGAGGAACCAAAGTTCAAATTCAAATTAAACAAAAATTGGAATCTTTAGAATACATAAGTGAAATATTGCAGAAACTGAAAGAAAAGCAGAGTATTCTGAAAATATTCAACCAGTCAGTTAGTATTTGTGCAAAGAGAAACATGCTTAATCTTTCATGACAAAGGGTCATTATGATGTGAAACATTAACTCTGTTCACTCCAGGCTGAATGTTGTGCACCTCCAAAAAGACCCCACCACCAGGGATATATTTCCCTCCCCACCCCTTTCCGCCTTCCGCAAAGACCGTTCCCTCCATGACTACCTGGTCAGGTCCACGCCCCCCTACAACCCACCCTCCCGTCCTGGCACCTTCCCCTGCCACCGCAGGAATTGCAAAACCTGCGCCCACACCTCCTCCCTCACCTCCATCCAAGGCCCTAAAGGAGCCTTCCACATCCATCAAAGTTTTACCTGCACATCCATCAATATCATTTATTGTATCTGTTGCTCCCGATGCGGTCTCCTCTACATTGGGGAGACTGGACGCCTCCTAGCAGAGCGCTTTAGGGAACATCTCCAAGACACCCGCACCAATCAACCTGTGGCCCAACATTTCAACTCTCCCTCCTACTCTGCCGAGGACATGGAGGTCCTGGGCCTCCTTCACCGCCGATCCCTCACCACCAGACGCCTGGAGGAAGAACGCCTCATCTTCCGCCTTGGAACACTTCAACCCCAGGGCATCAATGTGGACTTCAACAGTTTCCTCATTTCCCCTTTCCTCACCTCACCCTAGTTCCAAACTTCCAGCACAGCACTGTCCCCATGATTTGCCCTACCTGCCTATCTTCTTTTCCACCTATCCACTCCACCCTCCTCCCTGACCTATCACCTTCATTCCCTCCCCCACTCACCTATTGTACTCTATGCTACTTTCTCCCCACCCCCACCCTCCTCTAGCTTATCTCTCCATCCTTCAGGCTCTCTGCCTTTATTCCTGATGAAGGGCTTTTGCCCGAAATGTCGATTTTACTGCGCCTCAGATGCTGCCTGAACTGCTGAGCTCTTCCAGCACCACTAATCCAGAATCTGCAGTCATTGTTTTTACCCCGAATGTTGTGTGATTTCAATTCAAAGTGACCCAGTGACCCAGCTTCCAAACTTAGAACATCTTCCAAGTTCAGCTTTCCAAGAAATGGACAGCATAACATCCCAGAAGGATTTTGGTTGGAGTGGAGAAGAGTCGGGAGAGTTGGATAAACTAGGGCGGTTGGACAGGATGCTCCTCCCCATCCCTTTAATGGCATTAACTGCATACAATAAGTTTTAAGTTTTAGCTTGTACGTTCATGAATGAGTGAGTTAGCAAAGGGCTAGGGTGCAATCAGATAGGTAGGTGTGCATTCCAGCATGTGTTCCCTGAGCTCTTCATACAAGCTAAGGGCAAACTTCCAAGCTACATTTGCACAATAATCATTAACAGATTGTACTTGATGGCAAGTCTACAGTTTAGTATGCTCCTAGTTTCCAGGTTTCACCTTTCTAGCTGAATTCTAATATATAATTACACAATCACACATATATCAGGGCTTATTTCAGAAGTTCTTCTACATATTCTTTAAATCTTTCCTTGACAGTGGTTAAGTGCATGAGGTGGTAAGATGGGGGAGTGGGTTATCAGATCAGGAGGGAAGATCTGTGAGCAAACCTACATCCAGAACCTCAACCTGAGCTACAAATCTTCTCAGGAGGGAAGACAGGTAATTGGGAGATAATCAGGTCAGGTCAGGGCAGGATCTGGTGGGATAATCATGGGGGTGTCAGGGGGTGATTCGGAAAAGGTCATGGAGTTGGAAGAGGTTTTCATCTGTCCACCATTTCCTGGTAATTATTCAAGTGTTACACACTGTGAGACTTTCCCACGTCTCTGACTCGAACTCAGGAAAGTTGCCCAAAGAAGTTGAAACTTTCTGGAAAATTCCTGCTGGAAGTCAGCACATCAGAACTTCCAAAAGGTCCCGAAATGTATCTTAGGTCATTGGTCGAGTCTCCAACACAACTTCAATGTGACACCAGTGTTCAAGCCTTACTTTAATTCTGCATTTTAGACATTTCTAATCAACCTGTTCAGATGTGCAATGTCATACTTCTGGAGCAGGACATGATCCCAAACCTTCTAGCTCAGAGGTAGGGATACTACCACTGCATGCTTAATACAAACTACATCTATTATTAAATAACAAATGCAACTGCAGCAATTAGTGCAAACTGGATTGAATTCTGATTTCTGGAATTAGCTAAATCATTTCATAACAGTACGCAGTAATACAATTGTTCCCTTAATCTGAGGTAAATGTTTTTTCTAAATTGCTGTATCTGAAGAAGATTTTAATTGTGGAATGAATATTATTCAGCGTACACACACAAAACACTGTGACAGAAAGAAATAATATAAAGTACAAGTACATACAAAGGTTGACAATTGATCTTGAAAATTGTTAAATTGGAGGACTCTTAGTGACACCTACTGGAACTTGTGGGGACTGCTCCATTGCTGCAATGGCTCTCAAGTGATAGTTGCCATTAAAATTTTAATTTTTATAATAAATAAAAAATTAACTAATGGAGATAATCTTCCACTGTGCCCTATTTTAACAGCTGGCTAACCTGTTTAAAACAACTTGCTTAATGCCATTTTTAAAGTAGCAGACAGCAGAGTGAACCAATGTTTCAATCCAGCAACTGTGAGAAAGACAAATACGGTTCAGAATGCTTGCATATAAATACAATTGATGAATAAGAATGGTGAGCTACCAGACATTTACTCATGTGAGAAAACATCTGGTGACAACATAGAAACATGATTTAAAAACAATGTGAAGACTGGGCACTTAATATTTGAAAGTTCAAGTGTTCAGAATAGAGTCATAGAGCTGTACAGCATGGAAACAGACCCTTCGGTCCAACCCGTCCATGCTGACCAGATATCCCAACCCAATCTAGTCCCACCTGCCAGCACCTGGCCCATATCCCTCCAAACCCTTCCTATTCATATACACATACAAATGCCTCGTAGATGTTGCAATTGTACCAGCCTCCATCACATCCTCTGGCAGCTCATTCCATACACGTACTTCCCTCTGCGTGAAAAAGTTGCCTCTTACGTCCCTTTTATATCTATCCCCTCTCACCCTAAACCTATGGACTCTAGTTCTGGACACCCCCACCCCAAAGAAAATACTTTGTCTATTTATCCTATCCATGCCCCTCATAATTTTGTAAACCTCTATAAGGTCACTCCTCAGCCTCCGACACTCCAGGGAAAACAGACCCAGCCTGTTCAGCCTCTCCCTATAGCTTAGATCCTCCAACCCTGGCAACATCCTTGTAAATCTTTCTGAACTCTTTAAAGTTTCACAACATCTTTCCGATAGGAAGGAGACCAGAATTGCACGCAATATTCCAACAGTGGCCTAACCAATGTCCTGTACAGCTGCAACATGACCTCCCAACTTCTATACTCAATACTCTGACCAATAAAGGAAAGCATACCAAATGCCTTCTTCACTATCCTATCTACCTGCGACTCAACTTTCAAGGAGCTATGAACCTGCACTCCAAGGTCTCTTTGTTCAGCAGCACTCCCTAGGACCTTACCATTAAGTGAATAAGTCCTGCTAAGATTTGCTTTCCCAAAATGCAGCACCTCGCATTTATCTGAATTAAACTCCACCTGCCACTTCTCAGCCCATTTGCCCAGCTGGTCCAGATCCTGTTGTAATCTGAGGTAACCCTCTTCGCTGTCCACTACACCTCCAATTCTGGTGTCATCTGCAAACTTACTAACTGTACTTCTTGTGCTCGCATCCAAATCATTTAGATAGAGAAGGAATAAAGGAAGTTGGGATAACAGCAATAATCAGAGAAGCCACAATAGAGTTGGAAAGAGGATTTTCTGATAATGGAAAGACAGAATCCATATGGTTTGCTTGATCAAGATTATGTATCTTCTACCAATTTTGATTCGTGAGAGAGAGTTGGTGGAGAATGTCTGCAGATAAATTGGAGGGATGTGCAAGAGCGGTAACACTGCAGCATGCTGGCTGCCCAGTATTTATTGTATGTAGAGTTCAGAGGTGGAGTGAACTTTAAGGAAGAAGAAGAATTTCTGAGACATGTTCAGAAGGACTACATTGGCTAGTACTTACTCTTTTCAGCTTGACAGCAGGTATTGCTTGATCTACCATATTCTCCAGCAGCTGATCAAGTCGACCCACATGTCTGTGGGAGAATATAGGAGTAAAAGTGATCATTTTATGGTAAGATTTAGATTCACATTTCAGAAACGTAAGGAATGGTCAAAAAGTAGAACTTTTTTTTTAAATTGGAAGAGGAATCCTTTAGATGGGATGATAGGAGATCTAGCCAGTGTAATGTGGGAGCAATAATTGGTAGAAACTTTAGTGCAACAACAGGTGATCTGTTTGGATAAAATGTTTTGGGTATAGGTTAAGCACATTCCACCAAGGATAAAAAAGTAAAGAAAACAAAGCCTATGTGCAATGACTGGCAAAGGAGACAGAGAAAAATGATGAAACAATAAATGAGGATGTTTATTGCACGACAGGTGAATTATTCAAACAAAGACAGATTAGACCATCTGGGTAAAAATCAAAAGAACTGTAAATCAGAAACAAAAACAAAGGTTGCTGGAAAAGCTCAGCAGGTCTCACAGCAACTGGGGGGAGAAATCAGAGTTAATGTTTTGGATCCAGTGACCCTTCCACAGAACTGACGGTAGCTGGGAAAATATTGATTTATATGCAGAAGATTGGGTGGGGGGAGGGAGTAAGGAGTAAACAATAGGTGAGATAGAGCTCAAAGAGAGAGAACAGTTGGACAGATAAAGAAGTGGATAATGATCTGGCTGGGACAGTGAATAGTTGTTCATGGAGACCGTTAGTGGCTAACAATGGGTAGTGTGTAATGGCAGACTATGTAATATCAAGGTCTGGTGTGTATGGTAGGGGCCTAAGTCATGGCACTTTCCCCTGTAACTGCAGAAAGTGTAGCACCTGCCTATTTACTTCCTCCCTCCTCACTAACCAAGGGCCCAAACACACCTTCCAGGTGAAACAGTGCTTTACATCTACTTTGAACCCACCAACTCACACAGCTACCTGGACTACACCTCTTCCCACCCTGCCTCCTGCAAAAATGCAATTATTTACTTCCAACTCCTTCGCCTCCATCGCATCTGCTCCCAGAAGGATTAATTCCACCACAGAATATCCCAGATGGCCTCTTTCTTCAAAGACCACAATTTCCCCTTCCAAGTGTTCAACGATGCCCTCCAGTGCATCTCCTCCACTTCCCGTACCTCCACCCTTGAACCCCACCCCTCCAGTCAGAATGTCCCTGATCCTTACCTTCTACCCTACCAACCTCTGGATACATCACATCATCCTCCGTCATTTCCGTCACCTACAAGTAGACCCCACCACCAGAGATATGTTTCCTTCTCCACCCCATCTGCATCCTTGGAGAGACCATTCCCTCTGCAACTCCTTTGTTAGGCCCATGCTGCCCATCAACCCATCCTTCACTCCCAGCACCTTTCCCGCCACCACAAGAATTGCAAAACTTGTGCTTACACCTTCCCCTTCAACTCCATCTAAGGGCCCAAAGGATCCTCCCACATCTGACAGAGATTTACCTGTACTTCCACACACATCATCTACTTTGCCCGTTGCTCTCCATGTGGTCTCCTCCGCATTGGGGAGATAGGATGCCAACTTGCAGAACATTTCAGAGAACATCTCTGGGACATATGCACCATAATAACCCCACCATCCTGTGGCCGAATACTTTAACTCCCCCTCCCATTCTGCAACATTAACTCTGATTCCTCCGCCCAGTTGCTGCCAGACCTGCTGAGCTTTTCCAGCAATTTCTGTTTTTGTATCTTTCTTCAATCACAATCAGCTTTTTCTCAAATTATCACCTTGAAACATTATTATGTTTCAATGAGCCAACAGAAAGGCTTTCCATTAAATAATAATTTCATTATATTTCCACCTCAACTTTAAAAACCATAATTTAAACCTGGTAACTGGTATGAGTTGTTTCCATGGATTCAACTCTTTACTGTCCTTGTGGATTCTGCTTACCATGAGATCTGAACATTGGTGTCCTGACTGCAACTCGCAACTGCTTTGTGATGTTACACAGGCCCTACTTGGAATTTGCTATGTTTCTGTCTTTACCATGTACTTTATAGCCTGATTCAGGGTAAAATCTCTCATTTATACTCCATTATACGCCTGATTATTGCTCTCTAGTACAGTTCCTCCATACCTCTCTTCTCAAAGTTTGACAGTAAGTGACTGGTGATGTCAAAAAAGCTACTTTATTAATATATACAATCTCACTATACTACAGAAACAACCTTATTTACTCTTGATAGAGTTACATTGATGTGCTTCTGATAGTTAACTAGATTGGCCAACTGGAAACTGAGATAGAGAGCAATAAGGCCATAGGAAGTAGGAACAGGAGTTGGCTAATCAGCTCTTCAAGTCTGCTCCAACATTCAATAATCATGGCTAATCCAACATTTCTCACGTCCACGTCCCTGCCCTTGCCCTTTTACCTTTGATTCCTCGACTGACCAAGAGTCTACCTATCACAGTCTTAGAATACACAAGGATAGCTCTCTGTGGTGAAGAGTCCCAAAGACTCACAATCCTCTGTGAGAAGAAATGCCTCCTCATCTTAGACCTAAGGACTGCCAACTTAATACTGAGACAATATCCTATGACCATAGACTCTTTCATAAGGAGAAGCATCCACACAACATTTACCCAGTCAACCTCTTTAACAATTCTATACGCCTCAATAAGATCATCTCTCGTTCTTCTAAACTCCAGTGAGTAGAGTCCAACCTGTTTAGATTTTGCTCATAAGATAATTTTTCCATACCAGGGATTATCCTAGTGAACCATCTCTGAACTGCCTCAAATTTTCCTTTAATAAAGGGACCAAAACTGCTCACAGTTCTCCAGATGTGATCTTACCAGGACTTTGTACAGTTGAATTAAGGACTCCCTATACTTATATTTCAAATCCCTTGAAGTAAGGAGCAACATTCCATTAGCCTTCCTGATTACCCTATACACCCGTGTGCTCACTTTCTGTGCTTCATTCAACAATAAAACCCAAGTCTTTTTATGTTGCAGCTTCCTACAGTTTTTCTCCATTTAACTAGTAGTCTGATCTTTTGTTTTCCTTCCCAAACAAAATGAACAATTTCACATTTTCTCACATTACACTCTATTTTCCAACTTTTCCAACTTAACATTTCAATATCTCCCTGTAAACTGTTTGCATCCCTCTCATAATTTGTCTTTCCACCTACGTTTGTATTGTCTGCAAATTTGGCAAACATTGACTTTTCCTCCTCTAAGTCCTAATATGTATTTTGAACAATTATGGTTCCATCTCCGGTCCCCATGGAACTCCATTGCTTACAGGGTGCAAAGCTGAAAAAGAAATCCTAATCCCTAAGACCTTACAGTTATTTTAAACAGAAGAAGTACTCACAATAAGAGAAAAGGAGAGACAGATCATCTCCTCTCTGGTTCACCAAACTCCAGTTACACTCTGATGCCACAAGACAGCACTCCAGTACAAACAAGGCAGCAATGAACAAGGTCTGCCTCAGTAGCCCTTAATTCAAAAGCTTCAGAAACTGAAACTAAAACCATTGTCTTTTTAACTAGCTTCAGCGGAGTTCCTGTATATTCCTGTTTTCTTTTTAATTTTCTTTTCATGCCCAGAAATGCTCTTTCCCACAACTTCATGTTTTTTTCTCCCCCCATCATCAAATCACCCATGGTATATATTTTTGCATCTATTCACCAGCAAAAGTAAACCCCATGTTTCCAACTGAATAAGTTACATGCAAAAACCATTAAGGGCAATACAAATCAAAAATTAGGGAGAGGAGGCTAAATCAGAGTGGAGTTGAAAGGGGTAAATTCCTGTTTTAAAACTGTAATTAAACTTCACCCAATCAAAGAGCAACTTTTAGTTAATTGTTGAATTGTAGAACATATTAGACTTTAGATTGAAATGAGCCCTTAAGATCAATTACATATAAAACTCATACACCCAGACAGTCCCTGTTTCAACCAACTGTAGTAATACTCTAATGCATCAACAGTACATCTCATCAAGTTGCTTTCAGTGTTAGAGTGTAAATTAATTATTAAGTAGAGACGAGTATTCCATATCAAAGCAATCCATGTAGAAGTGTATTCATGAAACAACAAATATGCTGTCCTTCTTTTCATTATCACTATTCAGGGGTCAAAGCTAATGCTCTTTATAATATGTCCAGTGCAGTTAACAACACATAATTGAACTTCGATCCAAGCAGACTTTTTTATTAAGTTAATAGCATATGTTAGTATAATAATTGGGAACATCTCAAGAAATGAAAGTAATGAGATGTTAGGTTGTAAAAGTAATTTAATCACAATCCATTAATTATTTATGAAATATCTTCATTATTAAATTTTATATATTCTACTGTTTGCATTTTGAATCATCCTATTGGTTTCTACATTAAACAGCCAGCTTTTAAGGCTGCTAAAATATATATTATAAATGAAACCACAGATTGTGATTTATAGATTTAGCTACATCCTTTAGATGTCTCCTAGTTCCTTATTAATTCAAATAGCAAGATATATTGACAACCTTCATCATTTCATAGTATTGAAGCACTAGGCAGCCACTTATATATTCAGTAAGGGTTCACAGTAAGATCCAGTTATATTATTTTTCCTTTTACATTCAACCAACAGGCTTAAATACAATGAAAATACAGAAGAGTTCCATTAAAGACAGCCGAGTCCATTAACATGAGATTGAAGTTAATCCATTTTCACTGGTATTAATTAAATGGACAAATCAAACATCATTCTTCAGTGATACTTCATGCTATAAAATCGAATGCTGTCTCCAAATAATGTAGTTGAAAAGTTATAGCATAATATTTGTTAAAAGCCTTGGAAAATTCCTCTGTTACATTACTGAAGTCATTAAATTCTTTTATGTTAACTATGTAAGGAAAGGGTAAAATAAATCTAGAAACATTCAAAGCTTAAAAATAAAGTCTGCCTTCTAAACCTTATGAATTGAAACCAAGAGCAAGAATTAATAGATCTCCACAGTGCTGAACCTGAGGCTGACTATGATGTAATGCATCCTAATGTAATATGTGAGGGTATGGATGAAGGAAAGGTGTATAAGACTTTCATACTTCATACTTAAATTCTGAAAGGTTAATGCTAAACATAGATCCAGGCATTGGTTTCACAGACTAGCACTGGTCTCTCAGTCTGAAGTCTCTATTCTATTTGGAAAACAGAGGTTATTATTCTCATGTGGGTATTTTAGGGAGTAGCAAATTCTTCCAGCAGCAATGGTCAACAATCTAACTAAATGAGCATGAAATGTCAGACTATTGGATCATAGAATCACAGAGTACAGAAGAGGTCCTTCAGATCATTGAGTCTGTACCGCTAAAAATACAATTAATACCTACATTATTCCCACTTTCTCATACTGGTTCACATAGCCCTGAATATAAGACTCTTCAAATGCTCATTCAAGTATTTTTTAAAAAAGGTTTGTGGGGTTTCCCATCTCAACTACCCTCCCAGGCAGTGGATTCCAGACCCACACCGAGCTCTGAGAAAAAGTGTTTCTTCAAATCCCCTCTACATCTGCTGCCTTTCCCTTTAAATCTATGCCCCCTTGGATGGCCCAGAAAATGTCACCGGATGTGAAAGAGTCAACGTGGACCACTTTGGATGGGAGGGAAAGGGTTGATGCTTGGAAAGGCTTACACTGGGCCCCATGAAATAGTTCTGTTTTGTTCTGGCAACAGACAAAAGTTTTACACCTAACTTAGAAAGCATCTTGAGTAGCCTGACCAGGTATTTGCTTTTGGTCAGTTGTTCCACATGTCCAAGTGGTTGAAATGCGATAAGGCCTCTATTGATGGACTGTGAACTTCATGGTACATCTCCAGCCCATTTAGAGGACACTTCTAGACTTCAAAATAAGGCCTGAGGCTGCACTAGTAACTACCATTGCAATGTGGCTCAGAGACATGCACCCATGCTGCAGCTCTAGGCTCTTTGCTCACTGTCACAGAACTCACTCACTTCAAGCCTCCCTTGAGAGTTACAGTATCCCTACCTCACCTTCCATTTATGACCTCCAGGTGGCTGAGACTGCTTTAATTCGAGGGCTAACCACAAACCAGGCTGGCAAGGTCTGGCATCTTGGCCTCCTCTGCTGGGCATGGGCAAGAGAATGTCCCACCAGTGCACCACCCCATCCAACAGGAGCTCCAGGATCAATCCCACAAAGCCAGGTGCTGATTTTCCTCTGTCTGCTACATCCAGGGCAAATGTTAGGAAGTGGAGGACAGCTCTAGCGAGTGACCAAACTTGTCAAAGTGAATATCGGCCATTTAGATATGGCACCAGTGACAAGGATGCCTGTCAATTCCGGGATCTTCAGTGAGTTGCTCCAGAGGCAGCATCTTGCCCCACATGGTATCAATAGCCTGGACTAATCCCAGTAAGAAGGAGCAGTGACAGCAAACCTATTGTTGAAGTGCAGTAGGTCCAGGTGGATAACTATAAGAACACAACATGGTGGGATTGGAAGACGTAGAAGTGGCTTGCATTAAAGACTTTGAGACAACTGATTTATACTTTCCAATCGTCCAGGGGATATATTTATTTACGTTTTTACTGACCATAGCCATGCTTCTCCAAAAGCACATTGAAGAAGCAAAATGGAGAGTTTATTTATAGATTCATGTTAGCATTGTGGGATGAATATACAAATTCTCTACCAGAATGTAGCCAGGTGTGTTAAATGGAATGAACGATCAGGTCAGCGATAGATAGGTAAAATAAAAATGAAAGGAATATGAAACATTATTACATTTACCCAATACATTATTTTTAAAGAAAATGTTAGGACTGAAATGGGAGGAGTGGCTTTCATCTGACTACTCCATGGGTCACAGCATAAATTTAACTGATTTACTTGATTGTAGATGTGCCCAACTGTGTGCCTTCTCCGTGTTAGATTTAAAACAAACAGCTTTAACCACCAGGTTTATTTAACCACAAATCTGTTTATAAAAAAAAATTCCATAAAGGTGCAAAGCTGGTTAACACGTGGTTTGTCATATGGAAATATAAATGTTTACCTTTCCTACTGATCCAAAACGCATACACAGAGTCAAAGGGAAAAAATACGTTCCTCTCTGCAGAGATTCATTTTTGGGGGACAAATATAGATTTTCAGCCAATAGGTCTTAACTCTCGAAGGCAAAAAAGATTAGATTTGAGATACTTAGTAAACCAAATCATTCGCTGACATTTCCGCCACCTCCAAACAGACCCCACCACCAGGGATATATTTCCCTCCCCACCCCTCTCCGCCTTCCGCAAAGACCGTTCCCTCCGTGACTACCTGGTCAGGTCCACGCCCCCCTACGACCCACCCTCCCATCCTGGCACTTTCCCCTGCCACCACAGGAACTGTAAAACCTGTGCCCACACCTCCTCCCACACCTCCATCCAAGGCCCTAAAAGAGCCTTCCACATCCATCAAAGTTTTACCTGCACATCATCTATTGTATCCTTTGCTCCCGATGCGGTCTCCTCTACACTGGGGAGACTGGGCGCCTCCTAGCAGAGGGCTTTAGGGAACATCTCAGAGACACCCGCATCAATCAACCAAATCGCCCAGTGGCTCAACATTTCAACTCCCCCTCCCACCCTGCCGAGGATATGGAGGTGCTGGGCCTCCTCCACCGCCGCTCCCTCACCACCAGACGCCTGGAGGAAGAACGCCTCATCTTCCGCCTCGGAACACTTCAACCCCAGGGCATCAATGTGGATTTCAACAGTTTCCTCATTTCCCCTTCCCCCACCTCATCCTAGTTTCTAACCTCCAGCAACTCGACTTGTCCGGACTTGTCCAACCTGCCCAGCTCCTTTTCCACCTATCCACTCCACCCTCTCTTCCCTGACCTATCACCTTCATCTCCTTCCCCACTGACCTATTGTACTCTATGCTACTCTCTCCCCACCCCCACCCTCCTCTAGCTTATCTCTCCATGCTTCAGGCTCTCTGCCTTTATTCCTGATGAAGGGCTTTTGCCCGAAACGTCGATTTTGCCTGTCCTCGGATGCTGCCTGAATTGCTGTGCTCTTCCAGCACCACTAATCCAGATACTTAGTAGCTGCCAGTCTAATGTTCCATTGAATTAAGATGGACATTATCAAACAGAGGTAAATGTGTCTGTGAACTTGTTTAATGGAGCTAGCTCCAGAAACAGAGTATCGAGAATTATTCCTGATGTTGAGGAGGATGCTCATTGTTTAGAATGAATCAGGGCTTCAGGTACCACACTCATTCGAAAACAAGAGCTTTTTCTCATTCCAGGAGCAGGAGAGCTGGGCTGGGAAGCTCTTTACTTTGCCAAGGTTGACCACCAACTGAAAAATCCAGACAAAGAAATAATCTTCAGAACAGAAAGCTGCAACCTGACAGTAATAAGCCCAGAAATGGAGCCTTCTGTAAATGAACGGTTTTCATAAGACGTGTGGTTTCAAGAAATGTCTTGGTAAGTTCATTTTAAAAGAAGAGCTTGTTTCAAATAGATTATCTGCTGGCTATCAGAAACAGAAACATGGTAGTTATTTGAAGTGATAATAATACTATAAGCTATACTTGGTCTATGGGAACCAGTGCAGGAACTAAATTGAGTAGATAGTTCTTACCTATTGAAGTAAAATAATCAGTTCTACATCCTAATGACTTGTGTTTTTATCCTGTACATTTTGGATGGCATGGAAACATTTCAGCGACCTTGAAGTATCCCTAGTGCCAACTGAAATGGGAATCAAAGGGCATCACCCACAACAAAGCACACTTCACTTTTCATTCTAAAATGGTGAGTAGAGGTTCTTTCTTGTTTTATGAGACAATTAAATGCCTCACCTATGTGGCACAGTGGTTCAGTGGTTAGTACTGATGCCTTAAAGCACCAGGGACCTAGGTTCAGTTCCCACCTTGGGTGGCTGTGTGGAGTTTGCACATTCTCCCTGTGTCTGTGTGGGTTTTCTTTGGATGCTCCAGTTTCCTCCTACAATCCAAAGATGTACTGGCCAGGCTAAACTGCCCATAGTGTTAGTTGCATTAGTCAGTGGTAAATATAGGGTAGGGGAATGGGTCTGGGTGGGTTACTCTTTGGAAGGTTAGTGTGGACTTGTTGGGCCAAATGGCCTGTTTCCATACTGTAGGGAATCTAATCTAACCAGCTTTTCTAAGGAGAAAATAAGTTAATTGAAACAAAACAAAGTCCCAATATTAAAAGGGAAAAAAAACACAGAAGAATTTTACATAAATTCATCTTGTAGAAGTCTTAAAAGTCTATTTTCCCATTGGAAGTGCTTTAATGTAAATTGTGTAATCCAGGGCTTTTAGAAACCTAATTTATCAAATAAATTCTTAACGGTGAAAAATCTATTTTTGAACAATTTTGTGATTCAAGATCCTAAGTTACACTAAAATACTTCACAAAATTCAATGTAACTATTCTATTGCAGCTATTCAGCAGATGTTTCCAGAAAAATAGAGGGTTTTAAAAAAAACAGTAAGTGAGCTGCATAGCATAGTGACACTGTTGGTCAACGTGCATGCATTCTCATGAGATGTTGAAAGAGTGTGTTCATTTTATAATGGCATTAATATAACTGTCAGGCAATTTCTGGTTTTAAACTTGAGTTGAAGCTGACCACATAGCTCAGTGACTAATAATATATAAATTATATTCATTGGCTAACAGGCACGTTCAGATGATTTCCCTATTTGAGAGCAGCATAAGATGGATTTAACAAAACTTTATTCAGAGAAACCACACCTCTTTGAGTGAAGCACTGGCATAAAAAAACTAGATCAATCATCACTTTTCTACACATATACCTGTTTTAAATGAGGTGCAGAAGTAATGTGCCTTAGACAAGGACAAACTGTATAAGACAACTGCATCGCCTGTTCAAAACAGCAACACTAAGCACAGACCCTTTTACGGCTGTGACTCATTTGATTTTGATGAGCAAGCTGTCAGTTGGTTAACTGAGCACCTTTGCACCAAGCCATAGTGTGCAGTCTTAGTTGGGCCTGGCATAAGTTGCAACAGAGAATCCGGGGTTTCCACTGTGGAGTGTAGCTGAAGAGTTTTTATATAGTGAGAGCAAAAGATACTGTTATGACATGGTGGTGAACCCTTCTGTTAATTAAACCAAATACCCAGAAAAGCTTACCTCACTTCATAATCTGTTAAAATATGAGTGACAGAGAACACCCTAATTCCATTATTTAATGAAAATGTATTCTTTAACTCTAAAAGTGAACATTAAATAATAAATATTCACAACTCTAAGCCCCCCATTCTCTTAACTGCTTGTTAAGTGCCTCCAACTCTATCACAATATGCTGTTCCAATAAGACACTTATTAAAATTATATCAACCTAATTTCAAAACCACACAGTGGCTGTCATCTTCAGTGTTTGTCTTCCTCCGATTGAAGATCTCCCTGGGTCATCGTCTTTCTTTTTACTGTGAGCATGTTTCATATGAAAATTTTCTTTTGAAAGACAGTGTTTCTGAATTGCTTGGATCTGTGCTGATGGCAGTTGCTCTGTGTCCAACTTTCAAAACGCCTGCATTTTTATATCCCTAACATCAGACTGTCTCATTAGTTCAATGTTAGCAAAACAATAAATTCAAAGTTGATTGGATTTTCATACCCTCGAGCATAATTTAAACTGATTGGTGAAGTTCAAATTGTTGTCAAAACAGCAACCAACTCAGATATCCATTTCACAGCCAAATGTTACATATTTTCATTTTTTTAGTACACTCTGAGACTGCTATCTAGTCATATCATATGGGTGCTTCTAAGCTTTTAGTTCAGGACAGTATTCACTCTCTCTTAAAGGTACAGCACATGCCTTCAACTTCATAACAATATTAACAAGTCAAGTGCAAGATTTTCTAAAAATCATCAAAAAGCTTTGTTGGGGGAGTGTCATGAAATAAAGAAAATTCTATTTACAGATAGATTCAGACAATATTTAGGTATCATTGTCATCTATTATAATGAGGCATTAAGGCCTTTGCTTGTGCCAATGAAGGGACTAATGCATCTGGACCCTTGAACAAAATGCTTCAGCACTGAACAGAGCAGAAGCTGCAAGTGAATATAGGGCTGTCATGTTGATTATCAAACATCTAATATTGGAGAAGGAGCAGTTTTCTTGAATTAACTATTGGGAAGACCAAAGCCATTATTTTCAGTTTCCATTACAGACTGTTGTTTCGTCACTGACTTCACCCTGCTTGCTGGCCACCATTAGGTTGAACTGGACTGTTCCAACTTGATATTCCATTTAACCCTGAGATGAACTTCTAAATCCACATTCTCACTATCATAAAAACTGCCTGCTTCCATTTCTATCCCCATCCATCTTAATTAACTTTCTGATTAAATCTTCATCTATGACATTGTTGCCTTCTAATCCATTGCCCTCTCTGTCAGCCTGACATTTTCCATCATCTGTAAAATTGAGCTCATCTGGATCCCTCTTAAACCTCACTCTCACAATTCTGACATTAGTGCATTCTCAATTTCATTTTTCAATCTTTGGCTGCTGCACTTTCAGCTGTCTAAACCCAATGCTTTAAAATTCCTTCCCAAAATCTCTCTTTTTCTCTCTTTCTGCTCCTTTACATCCCTTCTGAAAACTGGACAACAAGCGTTCAATCTTTGGTCAGTTGTTCCACATACCTCAGTAAGAAATTTTATCAGACGAGTTCTGGGAAGCACCTTTACTACATTATAAAGGTGGCATGTTAAAACCGAAGTCCAGGGCACCTTAAACTTAAATATAAAAACAAACTGAAAACAAATCTTGTTGCTAGCTAGATCCCAATCTACAGATATGAACAATCATAGACACTTCAACATTTGGAACAATCCAAGATCAACTGATCTTGACATTCGATAACAGATCAAATTACATCAGGATAAATGGGTATGACTCAAAGCCAATGACTATATCTGCCTCTTCAGAGGTAGGGTTTCCAATCACTTGGGCATTGAGATTTAGCCTAATGTCACAGGAGACAACATCCATTTAGACTGTAAGTCACTTTTTTTTTCTCTTTTGAACGCATACATAAAAACAGCAGGAGAATCTTTTCATCAAAGGTGCTATATGTTAAATGCTTTGATACTACCCAAGGGGAGTTTCTGGTTGGGGTTGAATGCTGTCATCAATCCTGCTTTAAGTGCAGAGTCTAAGGCTCTAACCATACAGCAGTGGTAGAGAAGAAGCAATTACTGAGTCTTAATGAGAGGTGGCACTTGTCTTAATAACCAGGTATAGTTTACTATATGACAGGAATAGAAACAAGTTAAAATTGATCAATTAGAAATATAGAAAAATGGGAACAGGAGTAGGTCATTCTGCTTTTTGAGGCTGTTCTGCCTTTCAATATAATCATGGCTGATCATCCAACTCAGTGCTCTAGTTCTGCTTTCTCTCCAAACCATTTCATCGCTTTAGCACAAGAACAGTGTCCAAATCCTTCTTGAAATAGCAACCCTTTGGCCTCAATTGTTATCTGTGGCAGGAAATTCCATAGGATGCCATTCTCTAGGTGAAGAAATTTGTCTTCATCTAAGTGGTCTACCCCATAACCTGAGACTGATGCTGTTTCTGGACTCCCTCGCAATACGGAACATCCTCCCTGTGTCTTGTCATACTAGAATTTTATAGGTTTCTAGGAAATCCCTGCTCAGTTAGGAATAACTACAAAGACTATCACATACCAGAGATGACATGTCTGTTTCCATTAGGATCACATGCTGAGTTGATTCTTCTGCAGGCAAAGACAGTGTGACATCATCTGACTGAGTGGAGCTTAATGCAGCTTCAATATTAACTTTCAGAAGCTTTACCTTCTACAAACATTAGTTAATTGCACATTTTTGTTGGTAGTTGTTGGAATTATGTTTGCCTGCATTATAATAGTCACACTTGCAAGATTTAACCATCTACCCTCGACACTTACTGTACCATTTGTACACAAGAGTTACGAGTAGTACTAAGATAATATAAAGATGAAAGCACATATATCTTTCCGAGATTTGAACAATAACAACACCCATCACCAATATACCTATTTGTCACAACTATGTCACATAGAATTATGCATTAGAAAATCCAGCACGAAGGCTAGATCCCTCTTTACAATGATTTTTACATGATTCTTTTTAAGAGGAAAAGTGATTGCTGGGCCCCTTGCTGAGATATTTTTATCATCAATAGCCACAGGTGAGGTGCTGGAAAACAGGACATTGGCTAATATGGTGTCACTATATAAGAAAGGGGGTAAGGTAAAGCTAGGAAACTGTAGACCTGACAGTCTGACATCAGTGGTGGACAATGTTTTAGAGGGAATCCTGAGGGATAGGATTTAGATGTATTTGGAAAGGCAAGGACTGATTAGGGATAGTTAACGTGGCTTTGTGCATGGGAAATTACGTGTCACTAACCTGATTGAATTTTGTGAAGAAGCAGCAAAGAGAATTGATGAAGGCAGAGCAGTGGACGTGATCTATATGAACTTTGGTAAGGCATTTGACAAAGTTCCGCACATTAGCAAGGTTAGATAACATGGAATACAGGAAGAACTAACCATGTGGAAACATAACTGGCTCGAAGCTAAGAGATAGAGGGTGGAGGTGGAGGGTTGCTTTTCAGCATGGAAGCCTGTGACCAGTAGTGTGCCACAAGGATTGGCGCTGGGTCCACTGTTTTTCGTCATTTGCATAATTTGTTTGGATGTGAACATTGAAGGTATGATTAGTAAATTTGCATATGATACCAAACTTGGAGCTGTAGTGAACAGTGAAGAAGGTTACCTCAGAGTACAATGGGACCTTGGTCAGATGGGCCAATGTGCTGAGAGAGTTTAATTTAGATAAATGTAACATGCTGCATTTTGGAAAGGCAAATGAGAGCAGGACTTATACACTTAATGGTAAGGTCCTGGGGAGTGTTGCTGAACAAAGAGACCTTGGAGTGCAGGCTCATAGTTCCTCAGAAGTGGAGTAACAGGTAGACAGAATAGTGAATAAGGCATTCAGTATGCTTGAATTTCTTGGTCAGTTAGTGAGTTTTGAGAAGTTTTGTAGTACAGGTTGAGGTTCTGGATATAGGTTTGCTCGCTGAGCTGGAAGGTTCATTTTCAGACGTTACGTCACCATACTAGGTAACATCTTCAGTGAGTCTCTGGACGAAACCTATTGGTCAGTACATTGACTATAGGTTGTCATCTTGTGACTGTAGAGAACATTGGCTGGGCCACTTTTGGAATACTGCATTCAATTCTTGGCTCCCTGCTGTAGGAAGGGTGTCGTGAAACTTTAAAGAGCTCAGAAAAGATTTGCAATGATGTTGGCAGGGTTGGAGGGTTTGAGCATAGGGAGAGGTTGAATAGGCTGGGGCTGTTTTCCCTGGAGGTGTGAATGTGGAGTGGTAACATTATAGAGGTTCATAAAATTATGAGGGGCATGAATAGATTAGATTCCCTACAGTGCAGAAACAGACCCTTAGGTCCAATAAGTCCCTGGCAACCTTCCGGAGTAACCCACCCAGACCCACTCCCCACTAATGCACTGACCACTATGGGCAATTTGGCATGGCCAATCCACCTGACCTGCGCATCTTTGGACTGTGAGAGGAAACCAGAGCACCTGGAGGAAACCTACGCAGACATGGGGAGAATGTGCAAACTCCACACAGACAGTCACCCAAGGCTGGAATCAAACCCGGGTCCCTGGCACTGTGAGTTAGCAGTGCTAACCACTGAGCTACCGTGCCACCCCAGTGTAGGGGAGTTCAATACTAAAGAGCATAGGTTTAAGATGAGAAGGGAAAGATTTAAAAGGAACCTAAGGGGGACCTTTCTCATTTAGTGGATGGTGTGTGTACGGAATGAACTACCTGAGGAGGCTGGTACCATTACAAGATTTAAAAAGGTACCTGGATGGGTAAATGAATAGCAAGGGTTTAAAGGGATAAGGGCCACATGCTGGCAGATAGGACTAGATTAATTTAGGATATCTGGGCAGCATGGAGGTGCTGGACCAAAGGATGTATTTCCGTGCTAGCTATCTCTATGACTTTATGTCCCAATTTCTTGCATTGGAAATTTCATTTCCTGTCTTAATGTAATACAACCCAATTGTTTGAAAATACAACTAAATTATTTGATGTCAATCAGGTTCATAATAAACCTGATCGCAATGCTTATAGTTATTTTTTGAAGTTTAAACATAATCTCAGACAGTTTACCCTCACTTTCTAAATCAGAAGTATGTCCATCAGATATGCTTGACCACTGTTCATAATCCTAAAGCAGACATTGGACCATCTCCAATTACTATGAGCTAAGAGAGTAGGAGGTCACAAAGTCTAATTATCTCCTAATGATGGTGAGATCATTGAAAGAATACAAAATAGATAATCTGGTAGATTAGGTTAATAGTTAATGTGCCACTAAATAAGCAAGTTAACACCTTTATTAAAATACCAAAAAGAGAATGTCATATGAACATGTCAAATCCTTCTCTGCACTTACTGGCAATTTGTTTTGCCCCATAAAATATTTTTTTAAATTATTTGCAAACCAACTGAAAGACTATTATTAGCAATGCAGAATTGCCATTCTCAAAATAATTAGTTGATGAAGCCAGATAATTTACATTTGTCGTACTCTAAGTGGCACACTTTAGATGCCACACTTTGTATGAGGTATTGATAAATTACAATGCAATAGTTTTTGAAAAGTACACAAGAAAGAGAAAGGGTTGCAATTAACTGCTGGTATTTTATGACCTTGAAATAAAGTGGAGAAATTGTTGACATAACAGGGAGCAGAGCCAAGGAGCTACTAATATAGAAAAGCTTCCAACAACAATAATAATTAGCCTGTAATTGACCCATCCTCTGTTCAAACTACTTCCCCCACAGGGATTGTCCATGAAAAGGCCAGGTCAGGTTAAGAGTTATTCATTCCAATGTTCCAAATCACAAGCTGTCAGAGCCACCACAAGAGAACTCCTCGTTTTTCAAATGAGTTCTCCCCATCCCACCCCCAACTTCCAATTTGCTGTATTCTCAACTAGGCTTAAGAAACTTTATACCATTAGGATAAAAAACGCTTTATATAGTGAGTATTTTGGTACTGTTTGAGAGATCTTGCAATGTGAAAATTCACTCTTGCATTTCTTAAGTTGCAAAAGTAACTGAAATATATTAAATTAGCTGTAAGGCTTACTGAAACAGCACTTTCCTTCTCAAAAGACCATAACTCTTTTGTTAGTTTTGTTAAATGTTATCTTGAAAAATGAAGTGAAATCATTTTTTAAAAATATTGGGATGAAAGGCTATCTTCTACTGACCAAAATTCTTTTACTGTTATGAATTTATGCTTTCTTGCTGCTGTTAGTACCAGGAACTAATTTAATCGATCTTCTAATCTCCATTGCTCAGTGCAGATTACTTTTAAATTCTAAAGATTTGCATTTTGATTTAGAATGAAGTTGCTCACTGTTGGAGTCATAATAAATTACAATGAATTCATTAGTCTTGAATAGTCGACAGAATCAAATTCTAATCTTGCAGATAGGCGATTTGCAACTATTTACAAACATGCTCTCATCGTGCCATCATCTTCTGTGAAATTTGATTGAATTCCTCCTCACTTTTACATACACGTAAGGTAGGGAGAATTCTCCAGTGTACCAGTTAGAAAGGCCCTTGGATCCATTCCTAGGTTCTATAAAGCTAATGTACATACATTGACAAGGAGACAATGTGAGAAATACAGATGATTGATCACTCAAGAATCTGCAAACCTCTTGCACATATTCTGATTTAATACTCATGTATGGAAAAAGTAATAATATACAGAAAGTAGATTTTAAGTTCCAACTTTGATGTACAAATCAATAGGACAAGAATCTCAGATGCTTACTTGGTGCTAATGATGTCTACTGAAGTTGAATGAGGTTGAAGTTGAAGAACGACAGATTTGAATATTAGTTGTATTTTACTGAAAACCAGCAGACAGCAGAGTCCTTTATAAGACATCAGCTCATTTCAGTAGTCACATTGCTTTGATCGTAAGGTTTTGAAATTAGCAATATACTGAGTATCAATACAGTCATTTGATAGTATGCATCTTGGGTTTTAGAGTTAAGAGATGTTTCATTGAAGATTTTCATCTTTTGCTCATCAGGACGTTCACAAGAATATGATTATTGTTGAAGCATAGCTGTGGAGAACACACTGATAGGATTACGATGACAGTTAACTACCAGGCTGGTTCATTCTGCAATGCAGTGCCTTGACCTATCAGAGTAAACCTGCCTGGTTTAAATTTAGATCTAATGGTTTGAACACAACAATATATGCTTAGATTTCAAAGCAGTACTAATGCATCATAGAGATCGTATCCTTCAGATCATATATTAGACCAAGGACAAGGGTGCATATGATCTCATGACACTATATTGAAGATGGCCAAAAAGACTTTTCCCTCATGCCCTGACCAATATTTAAATCTCAAACTGCATCACAAAATTAGCATATCATTGTTTGCACAAATTTGCTCAGAACGGATTCGCTGCCATATTTCCCACATTGACATTCTAACTGAAAAAATGCACTTCCTTTGATTGTAAAATACCCTGGGATGACATTGATTATGAAAGTTGACATAGAAATGCAAATATTTATTTTCATTAACATTGATATTTGGTCCCCCAACACTCAAAATTTAGATAAAAACCAAAAGAACGTAAATCAGAAACAAAAACAGAAATTGCTAGAAAAGCTCAACAGGTCTGGCAGCATCTGTGCAGAGCAATCAGAGTTAACATTTCAGATTGTGTGATCCTTCCTCAGAACCTCCCTTAAAATTTAGTTTCCCCATTTCCAATTCCAACTTCCTCCAGCTCTATGAGTTCAGTTTCTCATTGTCTTATTTCTTATGCATCCCATCTCCTTTGAATCTGCCACCTGTATCCATGTATTTAGCTATCCAGATCCCACAATCAGAAATGCAGTCCCTAAACACTATTAAACTCCTTTTCCTCCTTTAAAATAAATCTCATAACATCGCATTTTGATTAGGCTTCTGTGAATTGTCTTGGAGCACTGATATAGAGCAACAATAGCAACAGCTTTCATTTATATTATGCCTTTAGGGTGTTAAGGCATCTCAGAGAATTTCACATCGGCACTAAGCAAATTAAGGAGACATTAAAAGTGTTGCATAAATGTATGTTAGTTTAAATTGCTGAAAGACATTAACTTTCATGGTTCTTACAATCTTTCTACTATATGTAAATAAAACTTAGAAAAGTGGCAACAATCATTAATAAATTAAAAAGCCAGGCAATCTTTGTGGACAGTATAACAGGAACCAACTGGTTTGCTAGGAGTACTGGCCAAAACCACATTGCAGATCAAACAAAAATAAAAGAGTGTAATTTTTTTAAAAAAGGCTTTCTTTTCATTCAAGTACTTTGCTGGGCCATTAAACCGAGTGATGACAGTGAGAACTGAATTGTTCAGTTTCCAGCTCCCATTTTTATTGGGATTCTCTTGAGCAGAAGCAGATGCTTTGCATTAACAGGCCAGTTAACTGACCATTGGCACTGGTAAGTCTTTACACAGCTGACTATGAAACTCTTCCACAGTTTCTAGGAACACTTGTCCCATTAGTGCGGATGTTGAAACTGAAATTTTATGGAAGTTACACTTCCAAAATTTGTTTTTCACATTCAAAGAACTGTTCTAACTTAGAACAGAATGCAATTGGACAATGTCCTTAACATAGGTTTTACGTAGAGGGGGGCACAGATACCAAATGTTCTCCAAAAATTTCAAAGAAGCAGCAAGAAGACTGGCTGATTTTGAAGATGCTTTTAAAAAGGACAGTAGAAGTAATAATGCTTTCTCCATAAGAAAACAGAAATGCAGTTTGATATCTGACATAATAACAACAAAAACTAAGTTAAAATGATAAATGTAGAGAGGAGAACAAAGGATAAATGGGCTAAAAGTATAATTGACAGAGTTTGACATGCTTCTTTGGACCTGTAAATGGGCTACAGTTTCTTAAGTATTAAAAGTTAATTAATTTTTTTTTCATATAAATGGATAACTGGAGAGCAACAGTCAAGTGGATTGTCATTAGGCAATTAATCCAGAGACCTAATTTTTTTTGGGTTGAATCACACATATCAGATGGCAGAATTTGAATTCAATTTTTAAAAATCTGAAATTAAGAGTCTAATGATGACCATGAAACCATTGTTGATTGTCATAGAAACTCTGGTTGTCCAATGTCCTTTAGTGAAGGAAACTGCCATCCTTACCTGGTCTGCCCTACTTGAGAGTCCAGACCTACAGCAATGTGATTGACTCTTAATTGCCTTCTGGGTAATTAGGGATGAGCAATAAATGCTAGCCTAGCCAGCCACACTTTTGTCCTGTGAATGAATAAAAAGGAAAGCAGGTGGTTGTGTTTAAAATTTTTCTGTTGATCCAACTAAGCAGTAGCGACAGTTTCAATGATATTTAATTTATAACTTATACATATCCACAAAAAAAATGTTGATGGAGAATTTGCACAGATTGAGCAGTGATTAATTAGTTATCCACACAGGATTTGGAGAATTCTCATTGCAAAATGAAGTCAGAATTTCAAAGGCGATGCTTAATAATCCTGATGCAGCATGTTTTAGTGAAATCTTCTCCAAGCATTCATCATAACTGTTCTAGTCATTGCACATTACTTCCGGCTTTCCTGCCTGTTTCATCATCCAAGGTCAATCATGCACTGAACATTGAGCAATAATTGGGAACTGTTCCACTTCTAACCTTAAAATGTGGACAAACTTATCAATAAAGTTTTTGAATCCATTCAAATGTATCTGCCCATGATCAAATCCAGGTGGAAATGTCCTGGCACTGAAACAAAAGGAACCTGAGTTCTTCATTTTCAAAGATTACTTTTTAACCTGCGTTGACGGGATTTCCAGAGTCTGAGGAAACTCATTTGGTAAATGATACACTATTGGATACCAGGTCTGCCAGCAAGGAATCTGTTGTGGTCATGTCCATCGGGACTATCTGAGACACCTTGAGTAGATGGATTGCCAGTCATCCTTCTCATTAGTCTAAGATACTAGGTGAGGAATGATGCCCACACAAAGTTTTCACAGAAGTGAGGCTCTGTCTTTATAAACAGGGTAGATTTATAACATTGTACTTAATGACTCGATACATTTCACCTGAGAGTTACACGTAAGAGTTCTTTGAAAGTTCAAAGGCTATATTTAAGAGTAAGTGTACATTATTGTTCACTATATAGCACTAAACAAATGGTTATTTCCTCTTAGGGATCCTTTACATTCCGATTGGAGGAGTCTATGTTGTGATATCAGTTAACCTTTTCCGGTACTAACTGGAGGCATGGTCTTAATTCCAAAGGGAGCTTTCCCTATTCCTGAAAGGGAATATTTAGCCTGACCATAGAATGATCTATGTTAAAACTGGATGAGGTGGATTGAAGATATGACACATTCTTTTATCAATAATATTATATTACAATTATTACATTAATATTAATTAACCCTTGCCTGTTACATTAATACATTTTAAACTAAGTGGCTACAATACTAAACTCCCGTGGAAGAGTATTGAGTATTTATCCTGCAATCTCTCTACAATATTAAAATGGATTGTGGTCTGTGTAAATGACAAAGCTCTTTAGATTTGTTCAATGTACAAGAAGCAAATTGAATCTTGTGTTGGCTTCATATCAATTTATTTGCTCCTCTCAGTTAAAGGAACTTGCCATTATTATTTATACAAGCCAACTTCGGGACCTTATGTATATGTTCAGTTCTTTTAATGAAGACTTTCAGTTGTAGAATATAATGCAAGTCCACATTTGTTACCACATTCACTCTGCAATAAATCGCTACACACAATTGGTGGTTCATTTGATTTTGGCACTACGATAGGTGAGCTCCAGCTGCTATGACTCAATTCAATAATGTCATTGTCCATCAGGAACATAATCTTACCCTCCTTTGAGCTAATTTCTCTGGAGTGAGTATGTAAGGGGATGTTGTTTTATAGGTAACACATCACCTACATTAACAATTCCTAAAAAACTATTTTTCTAACCTAGTCACAAATCTTTCAGTCTGTAATAGT
The DNA here is from genome assembly GCF_037043375.1 of Chiloscyllium plagiosum. NCBI lineage: Eukaryota > Metazoa > Chordata > Chondrichthyes > Orectolobiformes > Hemiscylliidae > Chiloscyllium > Chiloscyllium plagiosum. The sequence continues at coordinate 35,980,197 of NW_028270159.1, read as the reverse complement.
TTTGAGAAGTCATTTTGATAATTACCTGCAAAATTGTATAAGATTCTATATAGCTTTTGAAAAAAAATCTCTCTATTTTCCAATCTGGCTACTGGATTTCTTCTCCAATTAACATTATTTTAAAAAGAAATCTCTCTATATTTCTTTCACTTGCAGTACTCACTTTCTCCTACTTCGTTCACTAAAATTTTTTGTTGTCTATCGTAGTTTTCTTAATATCTCTAAAATATTAAAATCACATGCTTGCTGAGTTGTCCTCCTGTCTGAATTACACACTATATGATTTACGTTGAGTTACATTTTTGATTTGATAAGGTTGAGTGAACTTTTCTTTTAATGGCTCCCCAGAGATAGGTAACAACACTAACAGCTTGTGTCCCACAACAGAATTTCAAACTTTGGCCCTTTTATTGGCTCTATTTTTCATTATTTGTTGTGCACTTCTCAAATATTTCTTGCCCAGCTAGTACACTTTGCTGATATTCTCTAAAACTCAAATTATATGCTGGAATCATCATCTCTGAACTTTATATTATACATCTTTCTTCAGCCCAATCCATCATGCTAGCCACCTTTCCATCCATTGAATCCATCTATACTTCTTGCTGCCTCAGAAAGACAGCCAACAAAATCAAAGACCCCTCCCACCCCTGTTATATAATTTCTTCCAACCTCTTGTATTGGACAGAAGATGCAGAAGCTTAAATGTATGGACCAACAGATTCAAGAACAGCTTCTTCCTTGTAGTTATTCAACATCTCTATAGACTTTCCAAATTTTAAATTTAACATTGACCTTCATCTTTGTGAACCTTCTCAGCAGCCATAACATTGTATTCCTCACTCTGTTCTATTACCCCAATGCACTTTGTATGGTATGATCTGCCTGTACTGCTTGCAAAACAAAACTTTTCACTGTACCTAGATACATGTGATAATACTAAATCAATCAAAAACTTCAATTATCTCTCATCTCAATCCCATGTCAAAAGGACTGAATCCTTGAAACACATTAAGGACATACATAATTGTAAACAACAAGGAAATTCCTTTATCCCAATCACTATGACTTCTTTGAAATAATAAACTCTAATCATTATCTTCAAAGCTTGTTTCCAACAATCTAATAGCTTGTCGAGATTGTGGATGATAAATGGAAGTAGTATGTTGTTTTAACACCAAATTATTCATTATTTCTTTGAATGTGTAACATGTAACAAATGACAAATAGTTTGAACCTTGATATAATTATATTTATTTGAGTACTCATTGCTTTTAAACAAGCAACTAACATTTTCATTATCATTATTGATATTAATCTTCCAAAAGGCACTGATTCAAAAATCAGGTTGACAAATCATTATTGTTAAAAAAAAGAAGATACTGACTCATAAAGACTCTATTCAATGATACTTGAGAAAAGGTGGTTTGTGAATTAAAACATGAAGGTTCACAGGTGGTTAGTACTTCCTCATACAGGACATTAATGGTATATCTGGAAAAAAATTATCACATTTTCTAAACCTAAATTTTAGATGCTGTAGTATTTTAATGTGCATTTTTCAAATTGACCTACCATTAGAATTTCATAATTTATTCATAAAAGCTTGGCAGAATACACAGATGAGACCAGAACCTGATGGACTAATGTTCATTCTTCTTTGGCTGATTTGAGTTGGTCTCTATTTTGCCGTTAGTATCTTGTGTTCAAATAGTAAATCTTGGGTATTGAAATGCATCTACTTTTAGATTAGATTAGATTACTTACAGTGCAGAAACAGGCCCTTCGGCCCAACAAGTCCACACCGACCCGTTGAAGCGCAACCCACCCAGACCCATTCCCCTACACTTACCCCTTCACCTAACACTATGGGTAATTTAGCGTGGCCAATTCACCTAACCCACACATTTTTTGGACTGTGGGAGGAAACTGGAGCACCCGGAGGAAACCCATGCAGACACGGGGAGAATGTGCAAACTCTACACAGTCGCCTGAGGTGGGAATTGAAGCCTGGTCTCTGGCGCTGTGAGGCAGCAGTGTTAACCACTGTGCCACCGTGCCGCCCATGATTTTGAATCCATGTCTGATTCAACAGTAAGAATTCAGTTCTGAATGTGTATGTGTCATTTCTATTTATCATTTTTGGTTAATTTTCAAAAATTCTGTCTAATAACCAAGTCATCATTTTTCATTGACTCATCCAGTTTATCTCTAATGCTATGGATTTGACATCAAATCACAGCAGAATCAGGGAAGAATCCAGGATGTTCTTCCTGCAATGTTTCAGCTTGTTTTACTTCCACTGGTTATTCCACCACCTAGAGACGCCAGTATGTTTGAAACAACTAGATAATTCCAAGATTAAAATTAATCCCTCTATAGGAATTTTTTGCACTTCTCCAACTACAACTTCTCCATTTACAAGGTCAATTTTTAATCCAACTCTGCATTTAGGGTAGGTTTCACCTCTGAGTATATAATAATTAAGACCTTCTCCTTCTAGAAGCCAAATCGTGTCACCCAGAATCAGTGAATGATCTTTTTCAATGCAGGATCTGGGTGTCACTGGGTAAGCCAGCATTTATTTCTATTCCTAGTTACCACTGAGAAGGTGTTGGTGAGCAGCCATTTTGAACCATTGCAGTCTGTTTGATGTCACCAGCACCTACGGTTCCACTAGGGAGGGTGTTGCAGAATATTGATCCAGCAACGGTGAAGGAAAGGTAATATATTTTGGCAGGGAGCTAGCAGGTGGAGGTGTTCCCATGTATCATCTGCCCTTCTCCTGGATGGCAGTGGTTGCTCGATTGAGAGATGCTGTCTAAGGAGCCTTGGTGAGTTGTTACAGTTCACCTTCTACTCGGACATAATTTCAGAATTCATCAATCATGATTTCTCTTACGTGAGAAAAATTGTTCTCAAGCTTCAGTAAGCAATAACACTGATCCCACAGCAGTTCTTTTTCCATTGCAATTCCACAAAATATCTGATGAAGATTTTTCCTTATCATCCTAAGTTTTACTTAAGAGTCTTCAGGAGCAAGCTCACAAGCATCGAATATCAAATTTATAAACAGCAAATTGTTTGTCTAACAGATCTTTCTGCACAATCATAGCTGTACTTATCAAAACACTTTGAAATGTTGAAGGCCCAAACATCTTTTGGCCAAATAATCTGTGCAATTATATTATCAGGTGACATGAAATACCTTTTGACTCTGCAGTCAGTAAATTTATGCACCAAGTGTAGAATATTAATTAATTAAATCAAATCCTTCATTGGAATTAGATCATCTCCAAGATACAATCTCTTCTTTCTTTTCTCAGTATCAGCTTTTCTGTGGTCAACTTGTGCTCTCCTAATTTCCTATCTCTTTAAAGTTCAATTTTCTTTAATTCTCTCCTTAATAAGCTGACTTTAGTCTCTCCTTATTTTCCATATTTCCTTATTATTATATTTCTTCATTTTCCATTTGTATTAAATGTGTGTCCCTTTTCATTATTCCTAATTCCTCTTTTCCTTCCTACTGAAGACTTTTTTTATGTTTAATTGTATTTTAGCTAATTCTAGCTTAACAATTCAAATTCAAGTTTCTCTGATTTCAAAACATTAAATAATCACTCTCAACATCTATTGCTTATGAGATCTTGCTTTAGCTTCTACCTTCATTCAATGTAATAACTCTCTCTGTTTAGTAATGTTATTGACTCGGCCAGACCACTCAAAACATTCTTAAGCAGGCAGCCCAGACCATAACTTTGCAATTTGTTTTGGTATGTGTACAGTGAAAATTACCCAGAGTAAGTTAGTGAGGTTGACTACTAGATTTTAAAGCAGGCAAAATTTAGTTCACAAAGTTACACAATGAAACACAATGAACAGAATAAAGAACCTTGACAGAACTCAGTCTTTCCAAACTAGACTTAATTATACTGTTCCAAATATACACAACAGTCCCAATAAGCGAACTCCCATTAAAAACCAGTATAAATGGAACACATGCTTACAGGTTGAAGTTGAAGAGCAGAAAGAGAGAGATGGAGTTTCCACACAGCTCCCTGTTGAACTCCTCACCAGTTCAAGACTGAACTAAACTGTTCCGCTCAGTTAGAGAGCTGACCACTCCCCTTTCATTATATAGGTCACTTCTAAAACATGACCACTTTGGCCTCAAATCTTATCTGTTTACATATAAACAAAAGGCCTCTCAAAATCCTTTTTATCTCTGAACCAAACCAGACTGATGGGAGCCCGGCCTGGTTTATTACCCTTCTGAGAAAAGTCAAGGACAGAGTATCCTTGAGCCAATGAATAGCTTTTAGCAAATAAAGGGACTAGCTTTGTGACAGTAAAAATAGAAATTGCTGAAAAATCTCGGCGGGTCGGGCAGCATCTCTGGAGAGAAATCCGAGATAATGCTTTGCATCCAATGACTCTTCAAGTTCTGAGTAAGCGTCACTGGACCCGAAACATTAATGCTGATTTCTTTCCAAAGATACGGAGAGACCCATTGAGATTTTCCAGGAATTTATGTTTTTGTTTCTGATTTTCAGCATCCCAGCTCTTTTGGTTTTTGACCCACTCAGTTTGGCCTGCATCAAAGACATCAAATACACCACTGTTATATCTTGTACTTTCAGAAATCCTTTGGCAACATTTAAAGCTATTTTCAAAATCTATGCACAACATATCTGTTTTATATCCAGCACCTTCACATGCTTATTTGGTTAAGCGCCTTAGATCCTCTTATATTTTATATACTCAAATGCAGCAAGAACCCCCACTTGTTACAATCCCAGCTGATGGAATGGCATGGTGGCTCAATAGTTAGCACTGCTGCATCACAGCGCCAGGGACCTGCGCTCGATTCCAACCTCGGGTAACTGTCTGTGTGGAGTTTGAACATTCTCCCTGTGTCTGCGTGGGTGTGCCCAGTTTTCTCCCACAATCCAAAGATGTGTAGGTTAGGTGAATTGGCTGCGCTAAATTGCCCATAGTGTTCAGGGATGTGTAGGTTAAGTGCATTAGTCAGGGATAAATGTAGAGTACGAGGGTAGGGGAATGGGTCTGGGTGGGTTACTCTTTGGAGGGTTGGTGTGGACTTGTTGGACTGAAGGACTTGTTTACATACTGTAGGGATTTAGTGACTTTACTACTGAACTGGTCAAATCTCAGGAACAAATTTTACTTTGTGAATCATAATTAGCTTTGTTTGTATTTGATGAGGTGGTCTTTATTGATGCATAAGCACATAATGCTGCAGATTTGGTTTTGGGGGATAGGTAGTAGAATTTAAATTCAATAAAAACAATCTGGAATAAAGATTCTGATAATGACAATGAAACCGCTGTCAATTGTCAGGAAAAAAGCCCATCTGGTTCACTAATGTCCTTTAGGGAAGGAAACTGCGATTTTCATCTGTGTAATATAGCTGACTCTTAATTGCCCTCTGGCTAATTAAGGATGGGCAATAAATGCTGGCCTAGGCAGTGATGCCCAGCTGATGGAATGTAAAAATTCCATGACTGAATGTAAAAATTATTTGGTTTTAATAATAAAGCATAAGTTTATTATGTAAAAGAAATAAAGATAAAATAGAACAAACTAAACGATCCATACATAACACAATTTGACGGATTTCAAAACACATTAAAAATGTAATCCTATAAATCCCAACGCAATCACTTCATAGTACTCAAGCACAAGAGTGAGTCCCATTCTTTATCATATCTATGGGTTTGACTTAATAGTTTATCTCAACTCCTGGTCTTGAGTGTTTGCTAACTATTTTCTTGACTTATCACATAACTGAACATTAAATTTCTTAGCTTCAAATTACCCTTTCAGGGTTCTACCCAAACATTTCTGGTCTGGAACTTTCAAACTAAATCCTTACACTGAGATAACCCATCTCCTAACTGTTCTAAACAAACTCCTTTTTTAGGAGAAACTGTTCTTGTAACTAACTGCTGTCTGTGAAGCATTTCTATGAAGTGAAACCAAAAGATTGCCAAGCTGTTTGTTCCCCTAAGCAAAACAAAATTCTCATTCTTCTAAACAGAAAGTGAGTTAATGCTTTTCAATGTTTACTTTGCCCAATCATAAAATTTGCTAAATGCAAACAAATTCCCATTATTTCTCCAGGAACTCTCAATGTCAATTTTTTTTAAACACATTGCTCCAGACATACTGACAAATTAATCATGACATTTCGCTCATACAAAACCCATATGCCATAAGTTCAAAATCCAAACTCTTAAATATAAAATCACACCTTGCATTGCAACAAGAATTACTGATAGCAAACAAGTAGTCCCTATGAACTGAAACATAGCCTCAGAAAATTAAATGTAGTTCTTGAAAGGTCTCCTCAATGCCCTGATTGGAATCAAGTCTAGAATTATGATGGAAATGAATAGCCTTCTGAAAAGAGAAATGCTAAACTGAAAGACCAAAGAAAGGAAGATGCAAGATCAAAATTAAGCAGTTAATTTCCAACTCTTTATCATTAAGAAAAAATGTTTGTGGGTGTTCTACAATATTTTTTCTTTCCAATGTGTTTCACAGAACAGGATATATGTGACTCAATTCCATTGCTGCGAACCCCAACAACATGACAAAGAACCAACATTCACTGCAGGGTTGCATAGCCAGACTGGTGTTGTAAATCTTATGTACTGCAACACATGCTGTGGACATAGGATGAGGTAAGCTGTGCTGTGGAATTCCCCTGCTGCTTTTTCAGTTGATATAAGTCAAGGGTGAAGATGATTTTGGGAGATGATGTATTAACTTGTTAATGTGCTACAATATGCTGCAAATATTTCATTCCTCACAGAAATACCCAGCTGGTTAGTTACTTCACAAGAGACAACGACCTTGGCTATTTGATTTCCTGTTTTTAGAGCAAGAAGTCACGTAAAATGCTGCACTGACACCCGCTCCAACTTTCTCTCAAAATTTGCAACCCTCAATTGGCTTTGACAAGTTCTGACCTCCAAATATATTCAGTATGGTTGACCCTTTGAGCACAATGAATTCATCTCTTGAGATAAGTAGAAGCTTCTTGAGTTGTAACATACCACTGAAATAATTATTTAGGGTAGCTATCAACATGCATGATATTTTCTTTTAAAGGCTAAGATAACATTTGAGTGGAATGCAATATCTTTGTCCCTCATAAATATTAGTTCTCATCTAATTTAATGCTTTTAGTATCCCTGATTTTAACCACTGATGATGCAACCTCATTTTTTGGAATACTCTTCCTAAATCTCTCCACTTCTTACCTCTCTTTCCTCCTTTAAGATCCTCCTTAAAGCCTAATGGTTTGCCTGAGCATTAGGTCAGTTCCCCTAATATTTCCTCACCAAGGTTCAATCGCCAGGCCGTAGGGAGCTGGTTGGTCTCATTCAGAGCAATGATTGGGGTATTACGCTCGGTTTCAGCATAGTTGAGCTTGCAAGAGGAAAGGTTTGTCCAAGTTCCTATCTCCAATCACTTTCTAACAACAGATGCAGAAAAGTGCAGTGGGTCACATCCAGTTTAGTTCAATGTCCATGATGAAATGGTTGTGATTACCTTCCAGTTTGCCACAAATATACTGGACAGTTCCTAGGAGCTATCGACTAATGCTTGAGCATAATTAAATATGCAATATATTTCCCAAAATTTGGTAGGTTCTAAATTCATACAGATTAGAGACATCATCCCATTCAGAAATAGTTATTCTTGAACAAATGGAGGTGAAGGTACCCTTGTTCATCAATATTCCATTCTAAACTTATGATTTCTTTTGTAGTTCCTGTGCTGTAATTGAAGTCAACAATTATTTCTTCACTTATTCTTACAATTTTGGTGAGATCTTACTTTCATCCCAATTCAGTGAACTTTGTAATGGTTTCATAAGTGACCTGAGGAATGAATTAAGGTTTGCTCACTGAGCTGGATGGTTCATTTCTAGACATTTCATCACCCCACTAGGTAACATCTTCAGTGGGCCTCAGACGAAGCACTGCTGATAATTCCTGCTTTCTATTTATATGTTTGGGGTGGTGATGTCATTTCCTGTGGTTATGTCATTTCCTGTGGTGAAGTCACTTCATGTTCTTTTTCTCAGGGGGTGGTAGATGGGGTCTAACTCAATGTGTTTGTTGGTAGAGTTCTGGTTGGAATGCCATGCTTCTAGGAATTCTTATGCATGTCTTTGTTTGGCTTGTCCTAGGATGGATGTGTTGTCCCAGTCGAAGTGGTGTCCTTCATTATCTGTATGTAAGGATATTAGTGAGAGAGGGTCATGTCATTTCGTGGCTAGTTGGTGTTCATGTATCCCGGTGGCTAGATTTTTGCCTGTTTGTCCAACGTAGTAGGAACTATGCAGAGCTGAGGAAAATCACCTATACCGTGTATTCAAAAAGAATGAGTACCCAATGAACACAGTCCACCTATTTCTCAGCAACAAACCCAAACAAGCAGACAGAACATGTCCAGAAACCCTAGCCACTCTCCCCTACATCAAAGACATCTCAGAAATGACTGCCAGACTACTCAGATCCCTTGGCATCATGGTAGCCCACAAACCCACCAACACACTAAAACAGCAGCTAATGAACTTGAAAGACAACAAGCAAAAATAATGTAATTTACAAAATACTGTGCAAGGACTGTAACAAGCACTACATTGGACAAAACAGGCAGAAAACTAGCCACCAGGATACATGAAAACCAGCTAGCCATGAAATGACATGACTCTTTCTCACTAGTATCCTTACATACAGATAAGGAAGGACACCACTTCGACTGGGACAACACATCCATCCTATGACAAGCCAAACAGAGACACGCATGAGAATTCCTAGAAGCATGGCATTCCAACCAGAACTCTATCAACAAACACATTGAGTTAGACCCCATCTACCACCCGCTGAGAAAAAGAACAGGAAGTGACTTCACTACATGAAATAACATCACCACAGGAAATGACATTGCCAACCCAAAGAAACCCAAACATATAAATAGAAAGCAGGAATTATCAGCAGTGCTTCACTTGAGGAGAAAGTGAGGACTGCAGATGCTGGAGATCAGAGCTGAAAAATGTGTTGCTGGAAAAGCGCAGCAAGTCAGGCAGCATCCAAGAAGCAGGAGAATCGACGTTTCGGACATAAGCATAAGAATTGGCTGGCTGGCAGAATGCAGACAGTGGGGATAAAGGAGTCATTTTCAGGATGGCAGCCAGTGACTAGTAGAGTTCCACAGGGATCCGTGTTGGGAACTTAACTATTCATGTTATGCATTAATGATTTGAGCAAAGGAACTGAGGATATTGTTGCTAATTTTGCAGGTTACACAAAGATAGCTGGATGGGACAGGTAGTGTTGAAGAACTGAGGAGGGTGCCGAAGGAGTTGGACAGGTGAGGAGAGGGGCAAAGAAGTGGTAGGTGCAATACAATGTGGGAAAGTATGAGGCATGCACTTTAGTAGGAAGAATAGAGAAATAGACTACTTTCTGAATGGGAAAAGGATTCAGAAATTTGAGCCCTAGTTCAAGATTCTCTTAAGCTGACATGTTCATTCAATTGGTAGCTAGGAAGGCAAGTACAATGTCTACATTCATTTCAAGAGGCATAGGATACAACAGTAGAGATGTACTGCTGAGACTATATTAGGCTCTGGTCAGACTACATTTGGAATATTGTGAGTGATATTGGGCCCTATATGTTAGAAAGGATGTGCTGACACTGGAGAGGGTCCAGAGGAAAAGGTTTACTAGAATGATCCCAGGTATGAAGGACTTCTTATATGAGGAGTGGTTGAGGAATCTGGGTCTATACTCGATGGAGTTTAAAAAGAAACTCATTACAGAATACTGAGAGGCTCAGATAGAATGGACATGGAGAAGATGTTTCCATGAGTAAGAGAGGTAACATAGGAGGTATTGTTAGTAAGTTTGCAGATGTCACTAAAATTGGAGGTGTACTGTGCAAGGACTGTAACAAATACGACATTGGACAAAATAGGCAGAAAACTAGCCACCAGGATACATGAAAACCAACTAGCCATGAAATGACATGACTCTCTTTCACTAGTACCCTTACATACAGATAAGGAAGGAGTACCTCAGAGTACAGCAGGATCTTGATCAAATGGGCCAATGGGCCAAGGAGTGGAAAAAGGAGTTTAATTTAGATAAATGTGAGATGCTGCATTTTGGAAAGGCAGATCAAAGCAGGACTTGTATGCTTAATGGTAAGTTCTTGGGGGTCTAGCTGAACTAAGAGATCTTGGAGTGCAGGTTCATAGCTCCTTGAAAGTAGAGTTTCAGGTAGATAGGATAGTGAAGAAGGTGTTTGGTATGCTTTCCTTTCTTGGTCAGTACATTGAGTAGAGGAGGTGGGACGTCATGTTGCAACTGTACAGGACATTGGTTAGGCCATTTTTAGGAATATGGCAGACACTTTTGGCCTCCTATAGGAAGGATGTTGTGAAACTTGAAAGGGTTCAGAAAAGATTTACAAGGATTGCCAAGGTTGCAGGATTTCAGCTATAGGGAGAGGCTGAAAAGGCAGGGGCTATTTTCCCTGGAGAGGCTGAGGGGGTGACCTTATAGGGGTTTATAAAATCATTTAGAGGCATGGATTGGGTAAATAGGCAAGGTCTTTTTCACTGGGGAAGGGGAGTCCAGAACTAGAGGCCAAGTATTTAGGGTGAGAGGGGAAAGATTTAAAAGAGACCTAAGGGGCAAGTTTTTCATGCAGAAGGTGATGTGTGTATGGAATGAGCTGTAGGAGGAAATGTAAAGGCTGGTATGATCACAACATTTAAAAGGCATCTGGATGGGTATATGAATATGAAAGTTTAGAAGGATATGGGCCAAATGCTGGCAAATGGGACTAGATTTATTTAGGATATCTGGTCAACGTGGACAAGGATCTAAAAGTCCTTTTCTGTGCTATTTATCTCTATGACTCTGAGAGACTAGGGCACCACCTCAGAATGAAGGGACAACACTTTAGAACTGAGATAAGGAAAAATTTCTTCAGGTAGACGGTAGTGAATTAGTGGAACTCATTGTCACAGAAAGCTGCAGAGGACATGTCCTTAAGTGTGTTTAACACATAGATAGACTGGTTCTTGATGAGTAAGAACATCAATGCTTATAGGGAGAAGGAAAGAGAATAGGGTCTAGAAATGTATCAGTCATGATAGAATAGTGGAGCAGACTGGTGGGCCAAATGGCCTAATTCTGCTCCTTTCTCCTATGGCCTTATGACAATGAAAATGGTTTGTTGTCAAAGTTAAAGAAATCACTTTTCTCACTTCCAAATCATGCAACTAAAGTAAAACTACTTTAAGATACGCAGGAGTTGTTCAAATACTTTTGTTAGCAAAGGAAATGGTTTTCCCTTCAGAGAGTGAGTGAAACCAAGGTGTTAATAAATGGGCTAAGTGAAGAGTTTATCCTGGTTCCATTGTAGAAAACACAAAGGGACTGAGACTTGTTGTCCAGAATGTTGATTGAAGGAATTCATAAGAAATCATCCATGAAACTACTCAGAGATAGTTATTTACGTCTGAAGTGTACATTATAGTTTTCCTGTAATCAAAAGTCCCAGAGAAGTTAAAGAGATGGGTCAATTCCAGGAACAAGTTCCAGGTAATTTTTCATTATGTGAGGTGACCAGCGTAATACCTAATCGAAGTCTGTCATCAGAGGTCAAAGTAACACCACAAGCAGATGCTGGAGTTGCTGAAGCCGTAAGAATGGGGGTAATCCGAAAAGCTTTACTAAAATGTGTCTTTGATAATTGATATCCAGAATTACGTTAGTAAATCCAGTCAACTTACACTGCAGCTGAGGCTGAAAGAGTTCTGGAGTGTTATATTAACAGCGGAGTTCTGATGAAGAAGTGGAGACATTCTCACAGTCTAGAAGATAAAGAATGGATAGTTAGTCATTAGATGATGGTACCACCTAAATATCAGAAGGAGATATTGCAAGTAGCATGTGAAATTCCTATGGTAAGACTTGGAGGAATAAAGAAAGCTCGAGCCTTGATAATTGAAATGTTTTATCTTGTCAAGACCTCATAAAACTGTGGTGTGGTTCTATCAAAAATACTGCATATGTCAGTTAATAGGAAAATCAAACCAACACCTTCAATAACCATACTAACTTAAAACGGACGATTCAGTTAATAGATTGTATTGGACCATTACCAAAAATGAAAGCAAAACAATAACATATACCTACAGTTATGAAAATTACAACTCTATTTCCAATGCTTTTCCTGTAAAAGTGACAATTACAGAAAAAGGAGCAATTAATTCAGTTTTTTTTTCTCTCTTATAAAGTGCTACCAATTTAAATACAATCTTACCGAGGTTAGAACTTTATGTCTAAAACTTTCCAGGACATAACAGGCAGATGAATTCCACTAATTAATATCCACAAACGCAGGCAGCTTTGGAAGAATACCATCAGACTTTCAAAACAATGGTTTGAAGGCATATTGTCATGAATATCCAGAGGATTGCAAGAAAGGATCAGATTTCTTATTATTTGCCACCAGAGATTCTGCAGAACGAATCTACTGGGTTTAGTTCATTGAAGGTGATGACATCAGAGGATTAAAAGGAGGAGTCCACATGTATCCATTTTTCCAGAGATGCTCACAGGAGCATGCAATGTAGTGCAGGATCATTTAAAAATACAGACAAAGATGAAACAATGGGTAGACAAACAAGCTACAATAACAGAGTCATATAACACAGAAATAGACCCACAAGTCCAACTCATCCATGCCAACCAAGTTTCCCAAATTAAACTAATCCCACAGGCCTGCATTTCGCCCATGCACGTCCAAACTCTCCAATTCATGCATCTATCCAAATGTCTTTTAAATGTTGTAACTGTACCTGCATCTACCATTTCTTCGGGCAGTTCATTCCATATATGAACAGCCCTCTGTGTAAAAAAGCTACTCTTTGGATCCCTTTTAAATCTTTCCCCTCTCACCTTAAAATTATGGCCCCTAATTTTGAATTCCCCTAGCTTAGGGAAAAGACCTTTGCTATTCACCTTGACTATGCCCCTCATGATTTTATAAACCATTATAAGATCGCCTCTCAACCTCCCAAGATCCAGTGAACAAAGTCCCAGCCTATCCAGTTTCTCCTTATAACTCAAATCCTTCAGTCCCAGCAATATCCTGATAAACCTTTTCTGAACTCTCACCAATAGAATAATGATGTGGCGGTGTCAGTATTGGACTGGGCTGGACACAAATCACACAACACCAGGTAATGTTCAACAGGTTTATTTGGAACACTAGCTTTCAGAACAATGCTCCTTAATCAGCTAGCGACCTGATGAAGAAGCAGCACTCCAAAAGCTTGTACTTCCAAATAAACCTGTTGGACCATAACCTGGCATTGTGCGGTTTAATAATATCTTTCCTATAGCAGGGCGACCAGAACTGTACACAGTACTCCAAAAGTAACCTCATTAATGTCCTGTATTACCTTAACACGTCATCCCAACTTCTATATTCAATGGTCTGAGCAATGAAGGCAAGCATGCTAAGTGCCTTCTTAACCAACCTATCTACCTGTGATGCAACTTTCAAAGAATTATGCACCTGAATCCCTTGGGGTCTCTCTGTCCGACAATAGTATCCAAGGATGCATCATTAATGTACAGGTCCTGTCCTTGTTTGTTTTACCAAAATACAATACCTCGCATTTGTCCAAATAAAACTCCATCGGCCACTTCTCAGCCCATTGGCCCAATTGATCAAGATCCCTTTGTAATTTTAGATAACCTTATTCACTGTCAACTATACCACCAATTTTAGGATGTTTCAAAAAGTAAGAGTACCTTTACAACATGGATCCTTGAAAGTGAGACTCGATCTTCTGCCTAAGGTAGTTAGAATGATTCTTAAAATGATTTATATTGTAGATACTCGTGATTGTAAGAAGAATTGATTATGTCACATCATTATATTAAAACAATATCATCATTGGGAGGAAGCTAAGAAAGAAGTTTGTCAAGTGATAAGAATAGTGAAGGATGACAGAGGGCAGGAGTGATGCCGATGGAGAGTGAAGAAAGGAGACAATAGTCTGCAAAGCATTAATGTGATGAGGCAATACTGAAATACAGGGTCAATTGAATAATAGATTTTTTGAAATAAAGGAAAGACAAGAGAAAGATCTCGTAAGCTTAAGTTGGAAAAGCAAGAAAATCTGTAGAGGTACATCAGGGTGAGCAATGTTAGCTGTAAAAGATACAGATGGAAGGGAATCAGTAACAATCAAACAACATCCACATTGGTTATGCTCAGTAAAACAAGTTCTAAATCGAGAATCACTAAATATTAGAAAATTGTGATTGAATCTCACCAAAGCAGTTAGAGTTCAATGTGGTGTTAGTTTCTAAATTGGACAAACATAATAGATTCTACATAATGTAAAGCAAAGTAAATTTAGTAATGAAGACAGATGCATGCCCAATTCCTCAGTTATAATACTGTATTGTTAGGGTTGGAAGTGCTTCATCCCTTTCCTCGTCTGATTTACTGCAGAGGTATTGGCAACTACCATTAACTCCAAAAGCTAAAGAGTTTACAGTAAATTGACTGTATCGATGTTAAGTCAAGTTATTTGGGCTTAACTACGTTACAGCAACATTCTCATGACTCTTGATTCAGGTTTTAGCTAAAGTATCTAACTGTGTAATTTATTTAGTGACATTATAATATTATAGTAACACCTGGGAAGAATATGCAAAGTAATTACAATTAATTTGCTTAGTAATACACCCCACCAGGACTGAATTTTCAAAAGTGAGGTCAACTTATCTGGACACACAATAGGGCAAGAGTAAGCACTACCAAGTGCAGCAAAGGTGTAGGGTCTGAGCAAATTGACAATTTTAATTCTTACATAGGAAATCATGAGATTTCTAGGAATGAAAGTGTTTAATAGGAATTTTGTGCTTAGCGTTAGCACAATAGCTATACTTTTTAACAGATTATGAAAATGGGCGAAGTTGGTATGGTCAGCACAGTGCTAAGCAGACATTGACAAGCTAAAGGCAATCTAAGAAAATGGGTCTGGGTGGGTTTCTCTTCAGAGGGTCGGTGTGGACTCGTTGGGCCGAAGGGCCTGTTTCCATACTGTAGGGAATCTAATCTAAAGTGAATGGCTGATGTCTTTTCCCTACAGTGGGGGATTTCAATAATATGGAATACATTTTTAAGGTGAGAGGAGAAAGATTTAAAGAAGACATGAGAGGCAACTTTTTTACAGAGAGTGGTTCACGTGTGGAATGAACTTGCAGATGAAGTGATGGATGCAGCTACAGTTATAACATTTAAAAACGTTTAGGTAAGTACATAAATAGGGAATGTTTGGAGGGATATGAACCAGGTGCAGACTGGTGTGCCTAGTTTAGTTTAGGATTATGGTTGGCATGGAGTGCTTGACCAAAGTGTCTGTTTACATGCTGAATGACTATGATTCTCTGGAATAATTTAATAATTTGAGAGGAAAATGAAAATAAATTATTTAAATCCTACATAAAAGTTGAATGAATGAAAGTGATTTTCTTGTGTTGGATTTTATTTGTTTATGTTTACCTGTTGGTGATGTCATTTGAAAATGATGTTTCAAATCTATGGATAGAGACATGAAAGGGATTTTTTTCCCTTTTTTGATCGATAATTTGAATGGAATTCAAACACTGCTCTATTCCTGAAATACAGGAGAGTTTTGCAACTTGGGAAAAATAATCACATGTTTAGCTGAGCAAGACAATGTTGCTTTTTTAAGTAGTGAGGGGGATTCTTTGAGACAGAGTGGCACCGAGAGTTCTTAACTTAAGGAAAGACTGCCTGACAACACAAAGTATGCAATGCTCTTTCTGGAAATGTGGTCAAGGCAGGTTCAATTGAAGCATTCAAGGGGGCCTTGGTTGATTATTTGGATACAAGTAACGTGTAAAGGTCTGGGGAAAAAAGTAGGAGTTTTGCACTAGGTAACGATACACAATGGGCCAAATGACCTTCTTCTGTGCCTTAACACTTCTGTGGTTCTGAGTTTAACCCAGCATTGTGATCTGGTCTTTTGATCATCAGAATTTTATTTCCTGCCTCTATGTTATTTTTCCACCCATAATAACTGTGTCAAACTGTCCATCTTGATCACGAGTGAGTACCTGTGCTTCAATATTTTTAAAAAATGTATGGTTTACATTTAGATTAAGAACTTGCATTTTGGAACAGTGGGGCATGACTATTGACAAATTCTTCACCATCGCACCATGACAGTGATGTAAAATTTGAATGATTAAAGACCATAAACAAAATCGTGGGAACTATTCAGAGCGTGACCAGCACAGAACCAAGCCTATTAATACCCAAAAACAGAACCTCAGATTCTACTTATGTCCAAAGCCCTAACTGCCTAGCCTATTTCCTTTTCTTTAGAAACTTTATTTCCAGAGATTACTTGCTGAAAAGCAGTGTCCAATGAGACTTGCTGATTTGAATGTTTCTTAGAATTTCCTAACCAAACAAACAAATAAACAAATCATTGGGAAAAACACAATGTACCCAGTGTTTATAATAACAGATAAACAGCATACTGCCATTATACATATATTGGCAACAAGGAGAAAAAAAGCACATTGTTAATAATAAATTGGTTCTATGAAAAAGAAATGTTCATGCTGCATTGCCTTGCTGTGTTCTTCCATCCTCCTGCTTGCCCACTGAGTATTACTGCTCATTCCTGATGAAAGGCTTATGCCTGAAACGTCGACTCTCCTGCTCCTCAGATGCTGCCTGACCTGCTGTGCTTTTCCAGCACTACACTCTCGACTCTGATCTCCAGCATCTGCAGTCCTCACTTTCTCCCACTGAGTATTACTGGCAGGTTTTATCAAGCTGGGTTTTTGGAAAACATAAAACAGAATTTTTATAAAAGCACTATTTCAATTTCTCTAACCCTGCAAGATAATTATTGCCATACGCCTTCTTCAAATCAAAATCTCTATCAATAAAAGCAAATGAACAGAAATAGATAATATTATGTGATTTTTTTTGTGACCACTATGCGGTGCTGTTGGATTGTAATGGTGATCAATGAGCACTTTTCCAAACAAGTGAATGTATTCAAACCAGCCCATACTGCAAAACTCCAATGTGGGGCAAAATTTCTAGTCCTTGAGGAGCGTGAGCATTGGTGAGAAATTTGGGGAGATACAACAGGAATAAAAATAAATCATATTCTAAACATCATGACAAAAACAATCTGTTCAATTTCCCCTCAAGGCTCTGGCAACTTGATCAGAATCTCGCTAGTAAGTGATGAGTACCTTATTCCTACGCATTCTCACCTCATTATTAGCAAATCATACTTCATCGCTAAGCGATGTTTCCAGCCACTGGTGGAAAATTAGCCGGTGCAAATCCCCAACTTGAAAGTCAGAGCAGTACTCCAGTAGATACAGCTACTCGGGTGTTAACCTCCACGCACCAACAGCTCAAAGCATGCTCTACAGCAGCACCCGCCTCAATCCTTCATCCACAGAAGGTGGCATCAGCAAAATGCCAGCCTCACCACAGCACCCGTGGACAATCTCAGACCCACTCATACGACAGTTCAGCATTTCACCACAGCCCTTGAGAGCTCACAGCCACCTTCCATGGCCCAATGCTGCTGCAGGATCACTCAGTATGCAGGGAGTCACCTCCAGCTTATGCATCTGTATAGCATGTAATGCAGGACCCTTTGTGTGCTGAAGGAAACAAGCACTTTCTTGGACACTTTGCTTCACCTTACCTTTTAGCACATTGCTACCTCATTCAAAACATCAGACTCACATCAGCTCTCTCATATCCTGCTACTTAAGGCACGAAGCAAATCAGGTAGATTGTATGGTTTCCAACACTGAACAGGGTCAAAGTTTAATTTGTACAGATCTAGAGCGCAGGAAAAGCCTCGTTGGCCCATCATGCCTCACTGATCACCTAACTATTCTCATCGCATTTCCTAGCACTTGTCCCATAAGCTTGTATGTCTTGGCATCACAAGTGTACATCTAAATGCTTCTCAACTATTATAAGGGTTTCTGCCCTTATCACCATTACATGCAGTGACTTTCAGACTCCCACAGCCTCTGGGTTGAAAGTTTTTCCTCACATCCCCTCTAAACTATCTGTCCCTTACCTTAAATCTATGTTCCCTGGTTATCCATTTCCCCATCAAGGGGAAAGATTTCTTCCTGTCTACCGTATCTATACCCCTCAAATTTATGCATTCCCTCTCAATCCCCTCTGCTCAAAAGCGCAATTTGCTGCATAGAACTGTGCTTCAGCAATGTCATTACTTACAGTACGTGCCAGCAGCTATACACCAACACTCTGCCCTCAACCAATTTGCCAAGTCTGAAAGTCCTTAGTGAAGTGAAGGGGGATTATAGTCAGCAAAGGTCAGATAAGGAAACTATCAGATCACAGTCCAGCAAGTTAACCACTTTTCGTCATGGTTCAGTGCAATCAGGGGCTGTCGAACTGTATGCTTCCTGTCCAAGGATTGGAATGTTCTCAGTCACTGCGAGTGAAACCCAGCCAGTCGGTCAATCAAGGGAGTACACAATGTGAAATCAGAGATACACAGAGGAATCAGTCTAAAGGCTGGCTCAGGCTCAGGCAATTCTACGCAGCCCGCAGGGCCTTGGGCAGTAAAGATCAAGGGTGGGGGTCAGCAGGAGGCTGTGTTGGGAAAAATGGGAATGCATGTCTGGAGATGGGACACAGAGGGGATAGTAGCAGTGAAGAGAGGAGAACTCCAATCATAAGGATGGAAACATATAGCATTAGAAGTCATGGGGCATTGTAGGGAGAGATGGGTGGACATTTGTAAGTTATATCACCCTGGCTTAAAAATACGGGGTAGACCATTTAGGATAGAGATGAGGAGAAACTTCTTCACCCAGAGAGTGGTGGCTGTGTGGAATGCTCTGCCCCAGAGGGCAGTGGAGGCCCAGTCTCTGGATTCATTTAAGAAAGAGTTGGATAGAGCTCTCAAGGATAGTGGAATCAAGGGTTATGGAGATAAGGCAGGAACAGGATACTGATTAAGGATGATCAGCCATGATCATATTGAATGGTGGTGCAGGCTCGAAGGGCAGAATGGCCTACTCCTGCACCTATTGTCTATTGTCTATTGTCTATTGGCTCCAATGACTGGGGGTTGGGGGCGTGGGTGGGGGGTGGGGGGAGGGGGGGGGGGGGGGGCGGTGGATGGTGCGCAGGCTTGCAGGAACAGCAGATAGTGACAGTGAGCTCTACAGTAGGCCAGGGCAAAGGGAGGAAAATAAGGAATATTGATCAGCAAATAAAAAAGTCGGATGGGAATGTGGGCAGCCACAGAACAATGGGGTTGACAGGGACAGTGACACAAAATGGTCAATGAAGGCTTGGCTTTCAGCTCTGAGCCTGGAGCTCACTCTCAGGACCTGGATTATATACCGCAATCTACTAATTCACAATCCGGAAATAAGGATGGACTTGACTGCCAACAAACCCTCAGTGGGGTTTGTGCTGAGACAGAACTTGGATGCCAATGGAGCATTGGACATCATGCATCTTTAAAGAGTCTGCTCTTCCCTTGAAGGTACATGGATATAATGAAACAATGCTGTCTGGGCGATATCTAATCATGAATGAACACAGTCATACACACATGGTGGCAGTAAGTGTGGAATGTGATTGGAGATAAAACCTTTTTCCAAAGTGTTCATGTTAACTTTGGATTCCGTGACCTCCTCACTAAATGTGTTCAGTTTTAGTCGCACTCATGAATTTAACAATTGAAGAACATCTGAAATCTGTTGGTATCTAGGATACCAATGAGCAAACAATTGCTGCGATAATTTCCATTTGCTTTGGGAAGTGTAAGGGGAATGCTTAAGCCAGATGTGCTATCTACATAAGCCAGTGTGACATCTAAAATGACGGTCAATCAATCATACATGATGATTTGAAGTACATGTATGTTTACAGACATGAGTATACTTACAATGGAGTACCACCCATGCATTTCCTTGGAACATCTGCTCCCCTTGCCTTGTCACTGTGTCTCGGTGAAGTCCCAGGATCTGCAGCTGATGTGGAGGGGAACCTGCAGACCTGGAAGATTTATGGTTTATTTTTGTGGCTTCACAGCATAGACATGCTGTGTGTGACCAGATCTGAGCTCACCCACCTGGAGATCACAGGCAGAGTAGATGTGGAAAGGTCTGGAACCTTTGGGGTCTCCTGTGAGGTGAATCCTGGAGAATGTGGGGGAAGCAATGTTAGTTCTTCATTCATCTAGCAGCTTGCTAGCACCACCCTGTTTCCTTGCAGTGAAAGGGCATTTGGAGTGAGGTCAAAGTTGCTTGTAACTGTATCATCTTGCCACTGACTCTGAAAACCAATGCAAAAGTGATTCAGTGCAGGTTCTTGAGCATTTCCAGCATCAAGTGAGCCTTCTGCTGGATCTAGGCTTTCATAGCAACCACCAACCTCCCCATGGCCAGACAGGCTCTCACACATGTCACAGCCAGCACCTTACTGATAACAAAAACAGAAATTGCTAGAAAAGCTCAGCAGGTCTGACAGCATCTGTGGAGATAAATCAGAGTTAACATTTTGCGTCGAGGTCCCTTGCTCAGAATTGGTACCTTTCTGGGCGTTACTGATAAGTTGATTGACTCCTTCATCCCTTAATCCAGTTTGTCAAGTGTCTGACAAATTTGCCTGCTGCTCTTGTGACTGCCTGTGCACTGTAATGAGGCTAATGATTGACACCGTGTACCTGGGTCTGAGCAATTATCTTGGCCTCCAAGTGCCAAAGACTTGGGCACCTCTTCGTCAAAAAGCTGGACTGAAATGGCACAATATGTGCAGCAGATACTGAATTTAACCTAGAAATAGGATGACAGTCTCTGAGATAGTGGAAGGTGTAGGAGAAAGCCTTGCAGTGCATTCTGGGAGATCAATGGCTTCTTTTTCAGAGGTGGAGGAGGAGCTGATGAGGTGAGGGGCTGACCTCTTTAGATGGAGTTTGTATAGGTGTTGCTGGTATCTTCATGAGAGCAGAGTGGCCATTAGCTGTGTGACAGGGATACAATCTTGAATATCTTTAGAACACATTCTCAGTCATGGTAATGGGAGAGCAACACAGCACAATGGAGATTACTGGTTTGCATAAATATCGAGCCATTGGCATCTGTTCAGACGCAGTCTCAGGTGATCTCTTCATTCAATGTGATGACATGGATATTCGGGAATCTGTTGGTCACTCGACCCTATTGTGATATTTTGTTGCAATGAGACAAAAGGAGGAATTGAGGGAGGTGGAAGTTGCTGGAAGTGTAGTTAATGGCATTACAGAGGAAAGGTGAGGTGGAGAAAGTAGTGAGTGAGTAGAAAGCACAGAGGGCAGGAAGACATGGTAGCCTGGAAGAGAAAGGTGTGTGAAGATGTTGCATGCAGTAGTGTAATTTGTGGACCATTAGCCTTGGTGGGAGTTGTGTGTAATGGAGAGTTACATCAAGTGTGAGGTACCAAAGAGAATGTGGTGGCACTAAGTGTTGTGGAGCACAGAAGATCACTGACTACCTTTCCGCATTGTTGAGTGTTTCTTCTCAGCTGGAACACTGCACTGGTACAGGTTGCTATTTCAATCCGACCCGACAGCATCTGTTGCCATGGCCTCCTTTGGCAGTTTAGAGGAAAGAAGACAGCCCTCTGCAAAGAGGGACTCACCTCCTGACTCTCCAAAGCCTACATTCCCACTATCACAAGACACAATGCAGACATTTTATGGAATTCTCTCCACTTGCATGGAATGTGCATCATCACCACTACTTGGATACCTTGATTCCATCCAGGAAAAAGAAACAGCTTGCTACACCAGCAGTCTAACGACCACATTCAACACCTCAAATGCACAGTACACACTGCACCCACTATCTGCAAGAGGCATTACAGCAACACTCCAAGCCTTCTTTAACAGCATCTTCCAAACTGTGACCTCTACCACCTATAATGGAAGCAAATACATGGGAACAGCAGCCTCTGCAAATTTTATTCCAGGCCACTCACAGTGCTGAGTTAGAGCAGCAATATAGTTTTTTCACTGTCAGTGGGTCAAACTTCTACAATTTGCTTCTTCAATGTACTGTGAGTTCATTTTACCCACCATGAGCAGAGTGGTTCAAAATGGCAGCTCAAGAAAACCTCCTCAAGGACAGTCAGAGGTGGACAATAAATCCTGGTGCTTTCAGCAACACAATCTTCCCAGGAACAATGCATGGCCGTGCAACCATTCTGAGGGTTGCATTGGATCAACATACCAATGCATTGACCTCCAGTTTTGGAAGTTGTTGCCACGCATGAATCTTGGAGATCCACACACCAAATAAATAATGAGAGGAAACACAGCCTATAAGTGAATAAGTTAAAAGTTTAACAGTCTCACAAGTCAAGTGTAGTATTAAAAAAATGTCACCCATCTATATATTAAACTAAACAAATATTAATACTAAATTGCTTTTTTTAATGCATTCATGGGATGTGGGTATCACTGATTCGACCAACATTTATTGTCCATCTTAATTGCCCAATTGGCAGCTAAGAATCCATCCCATTGTTGTGGACATGGAGTCACATGTAGGTCAGACCAGATAAGCATGATAGATTTCCTTCCCTTGATGACGTTAGTGAACTAGATAGGTTTTTATAATGATCAACAACACTCTCATGGTCATTATTAGACTCTTAATTCCAGATTTTCTTTTAATTATTGAGTTCCAAATCCATTATCTACTATGAAAGCTGGTCCCTAGAACATTACTTAGGTTTCTGGATTAATAAACCAGCAGGTATTACCATTTGGCCCTCACCTCTTCTGGTGATAAGATTCTGAACAACAAGAGTAGTAAAGATGTCTTCACATGATGAATTACATTTTATCACTAGGGATGGCTGCAATACATGTACATATTTTGAAAGTTGGAATAGAGTTAGAAGCAGAATGTGGGAAACTAGAATGGGTAAGCCCAAACGTTCTTCAATTACTGGATGTCACTGAGATGGGACAAATACTGCTATGGCTAACTGACAGGCAGCACCAGATAGTTTGCCATCATGCACTAAATTGTGTTCTATTGTTGGCTGAGGTGTTCAGATACGTGAGGCAACCTGAACAGAATCTGCCTGATACTTCAATGAAGTTGGAAGGAACATGTTTCCACATCCAGTGTTGGATGAGGAATGGTTTCCTTTAGTTAAACATTGGAAGGCTGTATTTTAACATCATATTCTTATTAATTTCTCTCAAACCACACACACTCTATCTACTGACACCTTCTTCACTACCTTATACTAGATATTTTCAAATCAATCTGACCAGAGATACCATTATATTCCTCTGGAGCTGATAAGACTTGAACCTGGGTTTCTTGGCTCAGAGGTAGGGATGTTACCAGTGCACCACAAGTGCTTCAATAATTTTCACTATTGCCCTTCTCATGTACTTGACTGTACGGGTTGATCGGCATGGATGGTTCATCTGCAATGCAGAGTGGAACCAATAACATGGGTTCAATTCCCGCAGTGACCATGAAGGACTCTCCTTCTCAACCTCTTTCCTCACCTGAGGTATGGTGAACCTCAGGTTAAACCTCCACCAGATGTCTCTCTATAGTGACTTTACCTTTTTACTTGACTGTTCTAATCCTAACCTGCCTGATCTCCAATCCTATATACTCTGAACTCTGAGGCTTGTATTCAATCCTATTCTAAATCCCATTAATTTCTCAATTCAATGCTCCTTAAATGACCTTTCAATGACTCCATCCTTGTGCTTAAATACCTTCCTTTCTCTATAACTTTCTCCACTCCTACAACCCTATTCCCAGGTTCCCAGTAAAAGCACTCCACCAACTCCTTTCCACTGACCCTGCACCTCTCCATCCATCTCATCTGTGTTATTTCAGCTGCCCCAAGTCCAATTACTGGAATTCCTTCTGATAAATTCACGATGATGGCCATTTTTCTTTTCCCGATCATGTCACTGGAAAGATTCTTGTGATGTTTTGCTCAGTTCAAGTCTGCATGAAAATGCAAGTTGTTTGTGAAATGAGGAACATGGTTTTCTGATTGAAAACATTAAATTGGAACTGAAAAAGACGTTTGTGAACTTTGTTGCTCTCAAGGGACTTCTGCTTTTAATGATGAATGGTTTGGTCTGAAGTCTTCCACGTGTAAATTATGTGGTACATTTTGATGGCTACAGATGTTCCTCACCAGGATTCGAACACACAGACACACGCACATAGTTGGTTTTGCTGCTTTTTCCCAACAGCTGTCTGGCTCCAATATGTTTAGGTGTCAATCTGCTTCAAGTGGTTCAGCTTTTGACTCAATCTCCTCCACGGCAAATCCTGAGAGCTGTCTGTACACTGAGCATTGCCATGCAAAAAGTTATGAGTATTAAAGGCAATGAAATCCGTTCAGCTGGCAGATTAAGGTACATTTAAAACTAGATCTTGTATGCTCACAGGTACAATCCATAGCTTTTAGAACCAGCAATCTTCTATATTTATTTTTTTAAAATGTTTATATTTATCTCTTCTTATTCTACCTTTGCTTTTCCAAGGTTTTGGTCCTTTCCCCACACTATTAAGCATTTTAGTTAGCTTTGTTCATAACACTCTTTCTGGATTCTCCAATTCCAGGTACATTTTCTCATCTTTAGACCTTCAAGGTCATTCCATTATAAGTTATTTCCATCCAGCTCAGGAATCTACTCCTGTAAACTGATACTAGCAACAGGGCAAAGAAATTGAGGTTGTATCAAAGTGTTTTCAATTGCTCTTGCCCATGGGTGTAGCGAGCACTTGAGTTCATGTGCCAACTCTATTAACATTAGCCAAGTATAGCTTTCATTCTTAATGCATCAAAATCCAGTTTTGAACGAACAAATTACTGCAGATGCTGGAATCTTTACTGAAAACAACAAATGATGGAAATCCCAGCGGGGCAAACAGCATCTGTGGAGAGCAAGCAGGCTAATGTCTTGAGTCTAGATGGCTCTTCATCAGAGCTCTGGTGAAGAATGATCTAGACTCGAGAAGGGGTAGCTTGCTCTCTCTTCACATTTACTGCCTGACCCATTGTGATTCCCTGTTTTTCTTTTGTTTTCAACATCCAGTTTTGGTCCAATTCACTCGTTGCAAGTTCTTTCTTTATCTGTGAATGGAACGGTGTTAACGTATCTTTAGATATTGCTTGGATGTCTATAGCTGAGACATTAAACCTGCTTGAACCATAGTGCATTTCAATGTCGAATATAGGTTTTAAGTGGACTTGACAGGTCGGATGTTTCCCTTTTAGCAGATACTAGAACCAAAGGACACATCCTAAAAACAAGGGGTCTGTCTGTCAAGACAGAGGAGAGCAATTTTCTTTTCTGTCAGGAAATTATTAGCATGTGGAATTCTTTGCTACAGACAGCAGTGGAGGTAGGAATATTTTTAACTGAGTTTTTAAAAGATTAAATGAGGGAATTATAGATTACAAAAGGATGGCCAAGGAAGGAGGGTTGAGGCCACAATCAAATCAGTCATGATCTTTGTTCTCACTCATTCACAGCAAGAGGCGTGGTTGGCTGCATCAGCATTTATTGATCCCCCTGGAGAGCAGTTCAGAGTCAAGCACTCTGCTGGTGGGTCTTGAGTCACATGTCGTTCAGACCAGGTAAGGACAGCCATTTCCTTCCCTGCCTTCTTTCTGTTGGCAGTAGTGAAAGGGGTGACTTCATAGAGTGGAGCGGCCAGAGCGGCCAGGTAACGGCCTGACCTGGAGCAGAGCCAAGATGGGCCTGAAACGGGAACTTCAGGCATCAGTGAGGCAACAGTGGTAGAAGAGCTAGAGACTCCTGTTTGCAGGGAGACCAGGAGCAGGGACTCCAGGTTAGTGGTGTAGCAGTGGTGGGCAGCAGAGCCAAGGGCTCCTGGTTGCAGGGCGAGTGCGGGTCCAGCACAGGACTTGGCATTGGTGGTCTGTTGGCTAGGTGCGCTCAGTAATGAAGAGGTGGTGACTGAAGGGTGGTAACTCTGATATTGGTGGGTCCAGTGTGATGGTAACTCTGACATTGGTGGGTCCAGTGTGGTTGTAACTCTGATGTTGGTGGGTCTAGTGTGGTAGTAACTCTGACGTTGGTGAGTCCAGTATGGTGGTAACTCTGATGTTGGTGAATCCAGTATGGTGGTAACTCTGATGTTGGCGGGTCCAGTGTGGTAGTAACTCTGGCGTTGGGTAGGTCCAGTGTGGTGGTAACTCTGACGTTGGTGGGTCCATGTGGTGGTAACTCTGATGTTGGGTAGGTCCAGTGTGGTGGTAACTCTGACGTTGGTGGGACCAGTGTGGTGGTAACTCTGATGTTGGTGGGACCAGTGTGGTGGTAACTCTGATGTTGGTGGGTCCAGTGTGGTGGTAACTCTGATGTTGGTGGGACCAGTGTGGTGGTAACTCTGATGTTGGTGGGTCCAGTGTGGTGGTAACTCTGATGTTGGTGGGTCCAGTGTGGTGGTAACTCTGATGTTGGGTAGGTCCAGTGTGGTGGTAACTCTGATGTTGGTGGGTCCAGTGTGGTGGTAACTCTGATGTTGGTGGGTCCAGTGTGGTGGTAACTTTGATTTTGGTGGGTCCAGTGTGGTGGCAGAGTGGGACTTGCAATTCATGGTGGAAGCAACGGAGTGCAGGTGGACTTTCATTCAGCTTTGTTTTTTTTATTTTTGAAGTATAGTGGTGCCTCGGAATCCGACTTTAATTCATTCCAGGAGACTGTTCGGATTGCGAAAAGTTCAGATTCCGAAACTATTTTCTCCATAAGAAATAATGGAAAGTGAATTAATCCATTTCTGGACCCACGTGTACCGCTCTCATGCTTAGCGATAAGTTCTTTCTTCAACTCAATTGTCGTTCTCACGGACTTCCTCTTACTCTTATTTGCTTCACTGCTCTTCTTGGGTGCCATGGTGAATACACAAGGGTGATCATTTAAAAATCAGCACAAATCAAGGTGAAAACACGAGGTAAACTAATGATGGACCAGCTTGATATTCTCTGGAATTTAAAAAGGATGATGTGGTTGCTCTGAGATAGACATTTAGCTTCTCACAGAATCAAGGGATACAGGGAATGGGAAGATGGAGCTAAAGTTGAAATCAGATATAGACAGTGACATAGTGATAATGTGACTGGACTAGTAATCTGGGATGGCAAGCTATTGATCTACGAGAGAGGTTCAAATCTCACCATGGCAAATCAGAAATTTGATTCAATAAAAACCTGAAATCGAAAGCTAGCCTAACATTGATTGTTGTTTTAAAATATTAGATGTTAATCATTTCCATCCTTCCATCCTTACCTCCTCTGGCCTACATGTGGCTCCAACCCTAGAGCAATGGTTGGCTTTTAACTGTCCTGAGTAACTAGAGGTGGACAAGAAATGCAAACCTAGCCAGCAACAACCCCATCCCATTAATTAGTTTTACAATATGATCATTGTGAAGAACAGCAGGCTTGAAACAGCATATGTTCTATTCCTCCTTCCATTTCTACCATTCTTGTTTGTAAAATCCATACAAAAATAAAAATAGAAGCATGAATTGTAGAATTCTATCATATATAGTGATTAAATGTCTTTTCATAACAGCATTCCATCAATTAAGTTAGAATATTTCAGAATAAATGATTTCAGATAACACACTCTGACATTAGCTTGCACTGTCTAATAAATTCAGAACAGTTGCTTTGCAGTCTTATAACATGCAAAACTTTGCAAATATTGGAATAAGCTTCATTTTGTATCATCTTCTTAATCAGAGTTTGCAACATTTATTGTTCCATGAAGGAAACCTGAAATATGTTATCTCCATATCTCTCTTCACAGATACTGCATCGCAATTTTGGGTGATTCCAGCATTTTCTGTTTCAAATTTAGATTTCCAGAAACTGCAATATTTTACCTTTGAAGTAATGTGTGGGTTTGGCTCCAAATAAACAGTCCTTCTGCTTACATAAACACAGTAAACATGGTTTTGTTGTTGTTACTGCATGTAGCACTCAACAAATGTTTTATAAGCAAGTATTTTTAATTATTTGCATCCAATTTTATTGAAGCAATTGAGAGCATTTTAGATATTTGAGCGTGGGGCTTTAATCAATTACATTTTCCAAATTTTTTTTTAACAGGGTAACAAACAAGGTTTAGATGGAAATGCAGTTCCCCATTTAAAACTGGTTCATTTCATGATAATATTTTGACTACTTTAATAGCAGATCTGTATTCTTGTAATGGTCAATTGAATTGAACATCAAATTTTTAGATTCCATATGACTCCAAAACTGTAAAGCATTGCATATTTACAATTCTGAGTTTGATGGGGTAGGACAATTTGGTGGAATGGTTGCAAATCTCTTTCATTGTTCATTGTTTCCATATCATTTCCCGTCTATCTTCTGCCCGATTCAGAGAATCAAGAGAATAGATGACTGAAATGATCATAGTGCCCACTCAATGACTTCCATGTCTCTCCATACCAGCCTCCTTTGTACCCACATGCTCAAGCTCTGATAATGCCCTGAAAGTTGTTACAAATTATACTCTGCTTTTATGAAGATTTGTTTTGTTTTAATTCACTCATGGGACATGGACATCACTGACTGGTCAGCATTTATTGTCCGCCCTTGAGAAGCTAGTGGGTGAACTGCCTTCTTGAACTGCTATAGTCCATTTGCTGTGAGTAGACACAATCTCTTAAGGCAGGGAACTCCAGGATTTTGACCCAGCAAACCCCACTTAACCTTTGTTTTCTGGTCACCATTGATGCTGCCAGACCTGCTGAGCATTTCAACCAAAGGAAAAATTATGCTTTCCTTTTTCTTCTTCCAGCTCAGTAGGAATAGAATATTCATTGTTCTGTTATAATCCTCTGCCTGTCACGTTTTATTCATACACAACCATCATTGCCCTTGAAAACCTGCTTCTCTCTCTCTCTGCATGCAGACCTTCTTAACAATGACAATAACTTGTGATTATAACACAGTTAAATGTCTGCAGGAGTGGTATTCAGTCACAAATCTGACACTGATAACATTAACAGACCTCAGTACAACTGACGACCACAGAAGTAGATTTTAATGAGTCCCTTAAATGAAGCGAGCGCGGTGGAACATTAGAGAAATTTAACAATGCAAATTCAGAACAATTGTTCAGTATTTGCTGAGGTATACCTGCTAACAGTTCACCATCTCCTAACAATCAAAAACCTCAGTTTTGTGCAGGAGTGAAGTAGAAACTCAATTGAAAGCACAACCCAACATTTGAAAAAATGTAATAGAAGAATCCCGACAGTGTGCAAACAGGTCGTTCGGCTCAACAAGTCCACACCAACCCTCCGAAGAGTAACCCACCTCGACCCATTCCCCTAACTAATGCACCTAATCTATACGTACCTGAATTCTATGGGCAATTTGGCATGGCCAATTCACCTAATCTGCACATCTTTGGACTGTGGAAGGAAACCAGAGTAAATCCACACAGACACAGGGTGAACGTGCAAACTCCACACAGATACTTGCCCAAGGCTGGAATTGAGCCGAGGTCCCTGGCATTGTGAAGTAGCAGTGCTAACCACTGAGCCACCTTCCTCTTTCTGGAAATGGTGGGGGAGTTGTCGAATAGACAAACAATTGGATAGGGTGGCTCTTGGGCGCTAACAACCCCCATAATTGTTTTGGTTCTGTTCGCCGAGCTGGGAATTTGTGTTGCAGACATTTCGTCCCCTGTCTAGGTGACATCCTCAGTGCTTGGGAGCCTCCTGTGAAGCGCTTCTGTGATCTTTCCTCCGGCATTTGTAGTGGTTTGAATCTGCCGCTTCTGGTTGTCAGTTCCAGCTGTCCGTTGCATTGGTCAGTATATTGGGTCAAGGTCGATGTGCTTATTGATTGAATCTGTGGATGAATGCCATGCCTCTAGGAATTCCCTGGCTGTTCTCTGTTTGGCTTGTCCCATACTAGTAGTGTTGTCCCAGTTGAATTCATGTTGCTTGTCATCTGCGTGGACTAGAACTCATAACAGCACACAAACCAACAGCTACTCTCAGACAACAACCCACCAGAATGAAGGACTCAATACCCAACACACACGCAGACGACAATTTCCCTTTCTTCACTAGGAGATCAAAGCGTGCCATGGATTTTTGGAATTCATGGCTGCCTTACTGGCTATGGCATTGATTGTAGTTGTAGCAGTAACCCAAAAGAAGCTGAAACTTATAGAGTCATAGAGATGTACAGCACGGAAACAGACCCTTCAGTCCAACTTGTCCATGCCAACCAGATATCCCAAGCCAATCTAGTCCCACCTGCCAGCACCCGGCCATATCCCTCCAAACCCTTGTACATTGTGTCAGCACAGAAAGGTAACAAGTATTTGAGCAGTTTACAAATGATGCATCCATGTTTCACATGGTGGGTAAAAGCACTTGAAAAATACTTTGTATTAAAAAAAAAGTGTGTGGATCAAAATGCATATACAGTGCCCTCAAAAACATGGCCAAATTGTCAAAATACCTGTCGTATAAGGATGGAAGAAACTGAAAGGATTAATATTGACGTGCACATTATGCAACGTCCAATGTTATGATTTCACATGGACTCAATCATGATGACGGCTTTGAATCTCAAAAGCCTAACGCTGAAGGCTTCCTCATAGAGTTAGTAGCAATGTCTATGATGCCCATGTAACTTGTACTTAGTTGCTATCATGCTACAAACCACATCTTGTTTAAGATTCTTCTCATTGGATAACCAAATGATTTTTCACTGTAGACCTAGCAGGTCCTGTAGATGCCTACCAGGAATGAGGATGGTTTCAGCAAATCTACCAAATCTTACACCATCATGAGCTGCCGTAAGGATTTGTCTTTCAACAGGACCCATTGGTTCCCAAAATCATGTAGAGATAAGCTTATCATAACTTTAGCAGACCATACGGCTGCTCTCTTATTAGAGAGAGAGACAGCTGGTGCTGGCTTAATCTGAGGATCACTATGCCTCAGGCACGGCGAGAGGTTGAGAATTTCTTCATGGTAACCTCAGCAAGTTTGGGAATGGAACTGTTATTCTGCAGAACTCTTGAACTGAAGGAAATGATTCAGAAAGAGGAGGTGGAGGAGGAGGAAGAGGAGCTGGAAGAATTCACAAATCCATCTCTTCTCATAGAGTCTGCTTCAGATCTCATGACTCAATGTACCTGTCTCTCAGCCTTAGGTATACCGTTTTTTATCACTAAACCAAAAGCTTATTCACGTATCTTTTTGGAACAAGTTACTTAAAAGACTCCATCTTTAGGACTAGATTGGGTGGTATGTCTGGTCAACATGGGCAAGTTGGACTGAAGGGTCTGTTTCCGTGCTGTACATCTTATAACTCTGTGAGGATAAACCAACTATCCAATCAATTGTGATAACCAATTCCTTACCTAAAGCCATATCCAGCTTAAGGGAAAGGTGTTGCTCATGTTTAAAGTTAAATCATTTTTAAAGGAGTTGCGGGTCTGTAGTGTGTGATATATGTGTGGGGTTTCTTTTGGATTTCAAACTAGTGGCATGTGTAGTTTGGCCAAAGTGTATGAAAGGGCTTATGAACTAATTTGTAAGTTTCATCAGTATGTATGAGATGTCAGGTGACTGGGACCCTCCTGGTACTATAATGCAAGTTTGTTTATATTATAGGAATTTTATGGTCAGACAGAGCAAACATTGAAAACTGCTAACTTACTTTTGATTTAGGAGAATAAATAGTTATTTTTTGCTTAGGGTTAGATTAGAAAACATTTGACTGGCTTGCAAAAGACCTGGTTGGGATCAAATATAAGGGCAGTTTGTCCTGGAAAAAGGACTAAGTTCAGAACAATTAGGAAATAGGTTACCCCAGTCTTAGTTTGAAACCTCCAGACCAGAAGTGACTGGTTAGAGCCTGAAGCTAGGAAAATTAAGCTCAGCCATGAATAATCGAGGAAAAGGCTATCAATGGCTCAAGACTGGGAATTGAGTGAAACCTACAGATGGGGTAGGGAAGGAAATCTGTCTCTCTCTCTCTAGTGTTTGAGTGCTGTAAATTGATGGTGCTGAGACAGAAGGGATTGTTCTATGTTATCTTCATTATTTTGTGTGATAAATGGCTGTTTTATTCATAAAACCAAATCTGCAGCACTGTGTGCTTAAGTTTCGCTGAAAGACCATCATGTAAAATTAAAAAGAAAAGGTCTATTAAGCCAGTTTTCAGTCTGGGATCTGACTTACTCAGCATTGACATCAGCTGGGATTATAACACTTTGAACACTGCAGTCATCGCATCATTCTAAGGAATGTTCAGTGTAGATTGCTAGAATCTCAGTGTTGTTTCTCATTATATGGCTCGGTTAGTTAAGTTTCCGGTCAATGATAACCTTAAGGATGTTGATAGTGGGGAATACAGTGACTGTAATACTTTGATGTAATACTGAGAAGGTTGAGTTCTCTCTTGAAGACAGTTATTGTCTGGCACTTCTGTGTTGTGAATGGTAGTTGTACGATGATGCTGTGGCTTTAAGAGATATGTTTTGTCCTGGTTTCTTTTTGAGAGAAATTGTGGGACAGGTGTCAAGCAGTCTATGAGAAGATAAATGACTTGTGAGGCATTGTGTTTTTTCTGAAGTTGAAGCAATAGAAGCAGCCTGAGTGGGTGTGGTCAAGTTCCCACAGAACCAGGATTTTAATTAGCTTTTGGCAATTGTCGCTGGGGTCTCAGCAGGGTTGGAAAGCTGTTGCCCCTGCTACTATATTCCCTCTGTCTCTGAGTTTTCTCTCAGAATTGCCTTTTGATGTTCTTTCCTCCTAAATTAGAGAACTGCATGTGAGACAATTTGTTTTCTGAATTTACCTTTTTGACACCGGTGTCTTTATGGAGTGTTACTGTTTTGGAACAGTTACTGTTTCGTAGTAATCTATAATTCTGTTACATTTTCCAAAAGATTTAAGTTAATCCAAGTTCCTCCTTCATTTGTTGTATTTTAACAGTAGTCATCAAGGAAACAGACTCATTGGTCCAACCCGTCCATGCCTACCAGATTGAATAAAATTATGTTTTGCTTAACTTTGAACAGTTTGACAAATCGAATTGCATCTGGAATACAGCACCTCACATTTATGTTTGAAATAAGAAAAGGTTAGGGTCCAGGCTACGTTCTTAATATATTAGAGGGGGTCGGAGCTGGTCCATAACAAATGTCCCTTATTAACCCATGCATATCTTTTGGCCAATTCATGCTGCACATTGACAGGGAATGCATCAGCATCTGAGGGGTTGGAAATGGTGGTGAACATTTTGCAATCAATATTAAATGCACCTATATCTGACCTTCTGATCAGGAAAAGTAATTGATGAAAGAGTTGAAGATAGTTGGCCCTAGGTGGCTACCCCAGAGATCTCTGCAATGATGTCCCAGGGCTGAGGTGAATAATTTGAACAACAATTACCAGTTTCCTTTGTACTAGGTATGACATCCAGTAGCAGAGGTGTTTACTCCTGATTTTTGTTGACTCAATTTGTCCTGTCAGTTACAAGCATAGAAAAGAAAGAACAGTGCATATAATCCAACTTATTCCACACTTGAAATTGTTTTAATATATATGGAGGCGAGAAATAAAAAAAAAGGATTATTCACATTTAGTTAAAACTGTCAATTAATATTACCAAAAGCATCCAAAAAGAAAAAGCAACCCAAAATTGCAACATCTGGGCAGTTCTGGACAACAATGGTGTCCAGTTAGATATCCTTCCATGGAAACATTGAAACAATTTTCACAGAACATATTCAGAGAAAATATTTTACAAAAGGGCTATACAGGTCATTCTGCTATAATGCACATTTCATCAGTGCGAATTAGCTATAATGCAATTGACAAAATGTAAGCGTTGTTTAGACAACGCAAACTTTCTATTGAACAGATATAACAATTTTCTATTCGCAATCTTCTACAGCGTGATTTCTTATCGCAGGTTGCAGAAGAACACAACTGTTGCGTTATAGCAGAACGACCTGTATCTATACAATTTGATACATAGTAACATCTATATGAAATATCTTAAAGTTTAATACTTTCAGGTTTCCTATGAATATATTTAGTCCTATCATAGTTGAAGAAATGTAAGTACTGTATATGTATGATCCTACAGTTATCATTGGTTGAATCAATCTTACATGATGGTGAAATTGATATATCTTTGCTCAGCTTGACATTTCACATATAATAGTTTCTGGGGTGGGCAGAAGAGGAAATTGGAGGACAGGCCAAAATTCTAGCTTTCCGCTCTGCAAATAAATAATCCTTACTCGTCTCTGCAGATTGCCTCCTTGATAATGAGCCTTCCTTTGGTACCAGTTAGTGCTCTCTATCTTCCCCCTTTTGTAAGAGTCTTTCTGGACGTGCCAAATTTCTTTAGCCTCCTGAGGAAGTAGATGTATATCTGTGCTTTCTTGACTGTAGTCAAAAAATAAGATGAAAAATAAACCTTATTCTGGAAGCTGATTCCTTGAAATTTCCACACACTCTCAGATTCCAATTATGCTGGATAAATGCCATTGGGTAGCAGAAGAACAAATACATACAGGCTGGATGAGACGTCAGTTTTGATCTAACATTAAGATAAACACTTCCTCACTATGCATAAACATCCTTGTGCTTAAAAATGTGTTGCTGGAAAAGCGCAGCAGGTCAGGCAGCATCAAAGGAGTAGGAGAATCGACATTTCGGGCATAAGCCCTTCTTCATCCTTTGATTAAGCTATAAAACTGAAGACATGTAGGACTCTGTTCTTTAAATGCATTTTTGCTCACAGTAAAGATAAATAAACACAGCATTAAGGCAAACCATCATTCCAGTTGAATGTTCCAGTTATACTGAAAAAGTACACGTCAGAATTGTTTCTAACATTGTTTTTTAAACAGTGCATTTATTGTACACTTATTCTCCAACTTTATCTGTCATTTTTATGTGAATCATCTTTTAAGTTTTGGCCTTGGATTAGATGGAACTCAAAATCAAGAAGTATGTGTTTTAATTTGGCCAGTTCATGGACTGATAATCTCAAAATCTCACCAGCTTGATCAAAAGTCACTATACCAAAGTCTTCACTTTGGTAGAATTTAATTGAAGAAGCTCTCCTCCTCTCTCTACAAAGACCTCAGTCAGTCCCTTTCTCACTCTCCTCTGCCCTGAAGCTCTTCAGCCACATCCTCAAGCAGACTTGCTATCACAGCCGCATCTCCCACCTATCCGCTCCACCCTGCTATCTGACCTATCACCTTTACCCCACTTCCATCCATCCACCTATTGCACTCTCAACTACCTATTCCCCAGCCCTAACCCTTCCCATTTATCTCTCCAGCCCCGAGGCTCCAAGCCCCATTCCTGATGAAGGGCTCTGGCCCGAAACATCGATTCTCCTGCTCCTTGGATGCTGCCTGACCAACTGTGCTTTTCCAACAATACACTCTCATCTCTGATTTCCAGCATCTGCAGTCCTCACTTTCTCCTAGTTGATCTCAACCTTACTGCGAAGCCTCTTCCAAGGATGCCTACTTTGAAGAAGTTCTCCTCTCTCTACAAAGATCTCAGTGAGTCCCTCTCTCTGTGTACTCCCCAAATCCTCTCCTCTGCAGCCGCTTCCTCAAGCAGACTCACTTTCACAGCCATATCTCCCACTTATCCGCTCCACCCTCCTATCTGACCTATCACCTTTACCCCCATCTCCGTCCACCTATTGCACTCTCATCTACCTTCTCCCCAGCCCCACCCCCTCCCATTTATCTCTCCAACCCCGAGGTTCCCAGCTTCATTCCTGATTAAGGACTCCGGCCCGAAACGTTGGCTTTCCTGCTCCTTGATGCTATGCTCCTCGATGCCTGACCTGCTATGCTTTTCCAGCAACACACTCTCAACTAGAATTTAGTTTAACCCAAATGAAGAGCACTTCTATGTCCATCAGGAGAGATTCTCTAACATGCCTTGCAAGAGTTTGCAAAAAGTAAAAAAAAAAATTCAAATAGTGCAACATAAATATAAACCATGCCAATAGATTCACAGACTTGTTATATTGTAAAAATAACATCAATATACAGATTGATATTACAGCAGATGTCCTGTGTGAGTAAGTAGGAAACATTGAGGTCAAGAAGGGTTAGTGGCTTTGGGGGTGTTGGGTGGGTGTGAGTTATTGAGAGAAGAAACTGTGTGCAGTGTTGAGAATGGTCGATCATAAAGCTTAGTGGGAGGTGGATATAATTGCAGAGTTAGAGGGAGTATGAGGTAGCAAGAAGATGATGATAGCACTTACCCTTGTGGAGTTCAGAAGGTCATTTATCTCCTTGTGTAGGTTCCTTCTGGCCATGGACACTGGACTAATCTGACTGACAACTTTTTTTTTATTTCAAAAATATACTTTATTCATAAAATAATTTGATGGTCTGTACAGTTGGTCATGCCATACATATGTACATACAGAGATCAAAACTTATCATTTTTATACAGGTCTGTACATTTTTTGATCATATGCCCATATAATTAGCTGAGGCGTCAGCAGAGCCCAAATGACTGCATGGGCTCCCTGTTCTTCATTAGGCAGGCAGACTTTACACAGTGGTCTTTCCCCACCGCGCCTTGGCGGCAGCTGCCCCAAGCTTCAGCGCGTCCTTCAACACGTAGTCCTGGACCTTGGAATGTGGCAGTCTGCAACACTCAGTCAGGGTCAACTCCTTCAGCTGGAAGATCAGCAGGTTCGGACCACCCAGAGAGCGTCCTTCACCGAGTTGATGATCCTCCAGGCACAGTTGATGTTCGTCTCGGTG
Organism: Chiloscyllium plagiosum; assembly: GCF_037043375.1. NCBI lineage: Eukaryota > Metazoa > Chordata > Chondrichthyes > Orectolobiformes > Hemiscylliidae > Chiloscyllium > Chiloscyllium plagiosum. Next base: position 35,943,176 of record NW_028270159.1, on the reverse strand, counting down.
TGCGTCCCGGGGAACAGACCGTAGAGCACGGAGTCCTGCGTCACGGCGCTGCTCGGGACGAACCTCGACAAACACCACTGCATTCCTCTCCAGACTTCCTCTGCATAGGCACATTCCAGAAGGAGGTGTGTGACAGTCTTGTCCCCCCCGCAGCCGCTTCGAGGGCAGCGTGCGGTGCGGCTGAGAGTCCGGGCAGGCAGAGCCCTTCTCACCACCAGCCAAGCCATGTCTTGGTGCTTGTTGGAAAGTTCTGGCGATGAGGCATTCTGCCAAATGGCTTTGATAGTCTGCTCAGGGAACTGCTCGATAGGATCCGCCCTCTCCTTTTCCCGAAGGGTCTCAAGGACACTACGTGCTGACCACTTCCTAATGGACTTGTGGTCAAAGGTGTTTTTCTTCATAAATTTCTCCACGAAGGACAGGTGATACGAAACGGTCCAACTACTCGGAGCGTTCCGCAGCAGCGAGGCCAGGCCCATCCTTCGCAACACCGGGGACAGGTAGAACCTCAGTACGTAGTGACACTTGGTGTTTGCGTAATCTGACTGACAACTTCAGTTCAGCCTGGCAGTGTTCAACATGGTGTTTGAGAATGATGCTAAAGGCATGAACACTGAAAGGTCCCAGCATTGGCATCACTGTTGAGTGCAAGATGGTTTGAGAGCAGTTCTAAAAAGCATGGCGCACACTTAGTGTGGAGAGCAGTGTGATATTGCACAAGAAGTATCGAAGGCTCATGGAGAAGAACTTTCATGAAACTCCATGAAATTGACACTTAAGCTAATGTTTGTGAAAATGCAACCTGATGTGTTGTTTAAAGCTGTATCCAATGGATGGAAGGAGAGATAATCAGTGTTACTGTGAATGAGACTCTAAGCCGCAGCTGTTTCATGTGTCTATTAGTTTTGGAGTACAATTAGATTCCTGAGCTGGCTGCCAAGTTTTTAGACAAAGATGTCAATCTTTCTGGACAATGCCTCAGTGAAAAAGCAAATCAGGCTTTGAAATGACAAGTTGTCTCGCAAGAAAATTAATGCTTGAATGAATAAGTTATCCAAGAAAAAATACAGTGGATGTGATTAATTCTTTTCCCCCATCTGTTGAGTACAATGAAATCTGTTTTGACTGTCCACTTCTTAAGACCCATAGAACGAACAGTAGAACACTAATGACACAGAATACTGAGGTACTTTAGCAATCATGTTTTCACTGGATTCCTCCTTGGTTTATAATGGGTGTGGATAAGGAAGGTGAATTAGCACATCCTACCTGATCCATTCAGAGACATCCCATCATGAAATTCTCTGAAATCATCCCAAAACGTTTATCTTCAGTTTGAATCCACACCCTCTGTTCTATGGTTATAGCTTCTTTTGAACTAAAGTAGTGAATCTATCCTTGTCTAGACCAGTTACTGTAAGTAGAGGAAGACAGTGGCATAATGGTCTGGTAATCTAAAGGCTCAGGTTAACGTTTTGAGAACATGGGTTTTAATCCCGCTATGGCAGTTGTTGTAATTTGAATTCAACAAATTTTCAATTTTCAATGAATTAAAAAATTACCCAAAATGAACTAAATAGAATAAAAATTGAAAGAATTGTGAGTGTTGTGAATCAGAAACAAAACTAGAAATTACTGGAAAAGCTCAGCAGGCTGGCAGCATCTGTGGAGAGAAATCAGAGTTAATGTTTCAGTTTGAGTGATCCTTCCTCAGAACTCCCTTTCTAATTTAGATTCCCCTTTCCCAATTCCAACTTTTTCCAGCTTTATGAACTGATGCTGCCAGACCTGCTGAGCTTTTCCAGCAATTCCCATTAACCATATAGAGATGTCATAAAACACATGTGCTAATATTCTTTGGGGAAGGCAATCTGCTCTCTTACAATGCGTTGACTCTTAAATGGCCTTTAAAATAGCCTAGCATGAGCAATTAGGGATGAGCCACAAATGCTGACTTTGCCAGCAACATCCACAATCGATTGCAAGATTCTTTGAAAAATCTACAATGCCTATTGAAGCTTGTCCAGACTTCTCCTGAATAGTCCTCCATTTCTCCTTCTTCAGCAACATCCCAGAAGCAGAATTTCTATGTTTCTTGTGGTGGAGCAAACATAATCATTCCTGGATAAAAATGAATTGAATGAAAAAGATGGAATTATGATATAAATTAAACATTTTTGATTTAGGTGCAATAAACATTGGATGGGCACTTGAGGGAAGTGTTACAGCGATAGAGCAGAGAATAGGAATTGTTTGATTTTGTTTTCTACAGAGGGCCAGTATGGACTCAATGGGCATTGAGAATAATCCCATTCTACATCAAAAACTGGATTCTGTTATTATCTTCTTGGCCTAGCTATTATGTGGAGCAACATGAACATATGGGGACATAAGTAGATTATTTCAAATTGTATAGTTCCTATATTTTCAACAGTGCAACTTCCATTTAATTCAGACTGAGCACACCTTTGTTGAAATAGTAAACTAAATAATTACAGTATCAACCCATTGAGTGGCCAAATGGGAATGTCATGCTACGTGATGTACAAGCTCAAACAATAATGCAAATCTGAAATAAAAACATAACATGCTGGAAGTACTCCAGATCAAGCAGCAACTATTCTGAGGAAATAGAGTTAATTGCTGAATCTCCAAAGATCCAGAGAAACACAGTTTGGACTTAAAACAATGACTATGTTGGAACACATCAACAGTGCTAATGCATTCATGGTCATGACACTTGCTCAGGAAGTATTGAACTGCCTGGAACACTACACGAATGTCTCTGACACTGACCTCAGTGTTGGAGAAGTTGTCCAGATATCTATTACTTACCTTGGCAGAGGAAATACAACATTTAGTCCCTGATATCACTCATTGGACTGATAGTTCCCTATAACATTGGAATGTTGGCCCTTATTTCAAGGGGGTTGGAATGTATCAGTAGGGAAATCTTACTCCAATTGTATAATGCGCTAGTGAGATGACAATCTGGGGTACTGTGATCAGATTTGGCCCCCTTATTTAAGGAAAGTTATGATTTCTTCCGAATCAGTTCAAAAAGAGTTCACCAGGATGATCCCTGGCATGGAGGGATTGTCTTATGAGCAAAGGCTAAACTATACTCACTGGAGTTTGAAAGAATGAGAGGTGATCTCATTGAAAATTATAGGATTTGTAAGGGGCTTGATAGAGTAAGTGCTGAGAGGATGTTCACCCTTATGGGGGAGTCTAAGATTTGAAGACATAGTCTAAGAATAAAGGGGGCACACTTAAGGAGATAAGGAGGAATTTCTTCTCTAAGAGAGTTGAGAGATTTTGAAACTTCTTGCCACCAAAATGCAGTGAGGCCTGTGTCCTTGTGTATATTTAAGGCTGAGATAGATAGATCCTTGATCAGTAGGGGAATCAAAGGTTACAAGGAAAAGACAGTAAAGTGGACATGCGGAAAGTTGGATCAGCAAAGTTCCTACTGAATGTCACAGCTGGATCAAGGAGCCAAATGACCTAGTATTTTTCCTATTTCTTACACTAAACACAAGCTGGCATCTCTCCCACCATCACCCTGAACCTGATTATCCTAGAAACTAATTTATCCAGCTTAACACTCCACTCCCTCCCACCATCTGCTCACTCACCACTCTCTCAAATACTGAAAGACTTAAAAGCCTTTAAAAACTTACCTGACCAAGGCAGCCAACACAGTAAAATTAAGCTCTGTCTACTCTTCTCCTTGAGAGGCTGCTCTGACCCATATTGCTTCAACTGACATTGGACTTTCCAAATGATATAATATATTATGGTCAGGGTGCAGAACCTCTCCCGGGCATTGGAATATGCCCTACTTCATTGCTGGCCAAAGGGTCTGCTCCAACATTTCATCAGAACTGCCAGAAATTAGAAATGTGATAGGCTTTGAAAAAAAGATAGATCGGATGAAGACTAAAGGAAGGTATGTGAAAGGGTGGATGAGAGGAGAGATTGAATGATAAAACAGTTAATATTTAGGGTAACAAGAAACTGGAGCAAGAAAAGAACAGAAGAAACAAAGCATGTGCCTCTGGTGCTGGTGATCTGCTGACTGAAAGCAAAAATGAAATTAAAACTGAAATAAGCAAGGAGAAAGAAATAGAATAACACAGTGATTGCAATCGAAATTAACGAACACTGAGGCCAGAAATTTTAGATCAAAATCTCTACCGTATTTTGCTTTCTTTCTTTGCATTAAATTTTAAACAAGACAACGACAATAATAATACATCTATAATTTTTTTCTGTTTTGTAGGTTCCTGGTCTCAATGAAAAGAAAGTTGATTAATTGTCATACAATGTTGCACTGTATCGGTACGGAGACCAGGCTGTTTAGCACTCAGCAGAAGTGCCAACTTGAAATGACATTTACGGACTAATTGCAATTACTGTTGCTGTATCTTCTCAGATCTTACACCTTGTTTAAAAATGAAATGTTATACTGTTGCAAAATCGTGGGTGTAACTGTGCATGTGTAGATAGGTCACATCGAAGAGTTTTGCTTTTGGAATGTACAACTTTAAAGTAATAAAAGCAGAAACAGTGTGAAACTTGGAAATATCCACAAGATGGCATGATTATGAAACCGTGATCCAAAAACTCACTGAAGTAAAATGTGGTCATTTTATTTTTGTATATAACATTTCAAAGGCAGCTGCAAACGATTCCATGCAGAAGCTTTACAGGAACTAGATTGCTATACCATTTATATAACAGTCATCAAATGATTGGTAGCTAAAAACATTACCTCCTTGTAATTTTCTTTCCTTCATTTAATCCTTCATGTGTACAAATGTTTGAATGGTGATCCATGTGAACACTTACCATAAATAGAACTCAGTGTTTATTGTGTATAATTGATTTTAGACAATATCAGAAATCTTCAGTCTGAAGATAATATTTACTAGAATACTTTTAAAAGAAAGTCTTATGTTCAGAAAGCACTATGAGTATACTAAAGCACCATGAATTACTATTGAGGTGTAGTCACTGTTGCAACACAGCAGATGTAGCAGTTAATTTACACACAGTAAAATCCCACAAAGCAACAGCTTGATAATCATTTAATAAGCTGTTTTTGCCATTTTAGCCACAATATCAAGGTTAACTCCACTGCTCTTCTTTTAAATAGTGACATGGAATAATTTATATCCACCCTGAAAGAGAAGAAAAACCTAAATTTAACAACTCATCTGTAAGACAGCACCATCAACAATGTTGCAGTCCTTCAATACTGAAGTGTTGCATCCATATCGTAAATTGACACTTGAACCGATAACCTCATGACTTGGAGGCAAGAGTAATACCAACTGAGCCATATCAGGTCACTCAGGAAATTAATTGATTACAAATAATCTTAAAGTCCTTTGCATTTTTGATTGTTTTCCATTTGTACGTCCTATGATATGGCAACATATTACTGAGGGATGCTGAGTTGGTACATACAATTCAATGAGAGTCAAATCAGCATCATCAGCAGACTCTCTGTTGAAAGGTGTTGTCTACTGAGGGTTACAGGTTTCTGCTGTGAGTCTTTGTGAGACTGAACAACCTGATAGATCTATGGGAACATGTGATAAAACATTGAAGGAGATAGAGGGATCCAGAATATGGGATCCTCCTCCTTTTCTTTCCTTGCTGCTGCTCTGCCTCTGCATTAATTTGCTTGAACTCAAAGCATGATACTGCTTAATAGACAAGTTGTTGGCAAGTTCCTCCTGGTCATTAGACTACTGCACCTCAAGGAGAGCTCTAGAATGTCCAAACAAGTCAAATCAAAAATATAGATATTTGTCAAAAGGGGGCCCACTGAGGGGATCCTCAAGTGAAGTATGATGCCTATGAAAAGGAAAATGTAGACAACACAATCAGAGGGAGACTTGTAAAACATTTTCCTGCAGGTCTTTTCTTTACAATTTTCCATCCTCCTGTTGGCAAGATACTGACATTGATTGAAGGTACAGTTCCAATGTTTCAATAAACTTTATCCAAGTGTTTCACTTCATCTGTTATGCTAGACAATGAGATTGTAAGCTATTCAAATGTGCACTTTCCAGCAAGGGTCATTTGAGCAGCCATCAAAATGATCGCTGCTGATTAATTAGATCCAAAACAGCTGACAGAATACAGACCAGGAATGGCACAGTGGCTTAGTGATTAACATTACTGACTTACAGTACCAGGATCCTGGGTTTGATTTCAGCCTTGGGTCACTGTCTTTGTGGAGTTTGCACATTCTCTCAATGGCTGCATGTGTTTCCATTGGGTGCACTGGTTTTCTCCCATAGTCCAAACATGTGCAGGTTAGGTGGATTGGCTGTGCTAAATTGCCCATAGTGTCCACGGATGTTGAGGCTACGTGGATTAGCCAAGGGAAATGCAGGGTTACAGGGATAGGGGAAAGGTCTGAGTGGAATGTTCTTCAGAGGGTTGGTGCAGACTCAGTGGGCTGAATGACCTCTTTTCATACTGCAGGGATTCTATCAACCAGACCATCAGAGTAAACCTGGATTTTCCTAAACAAATGCTACAAAAATGGATCTTTTACCTTCCTACAAAGAAAAGTGCTATATTAAGAAAAGAGCCGAGACACCAGCTTGTTCTTATTTTTTAAAGACAAGTGTAAGCTGTTGTCTTCTGGGTGCAATTCAATTGATCAAACTATCAGACTTGAAGCAAAACACACTTTATTCTTCTACTATAGTTAAACTACAAACAAAAGAAAGAAGAATTGGAATGATTTAACTCGATTGGAAAACTTAACAAAATAATAGATTATTTAACTATTAAATAGCACCTATTTCAATGTAGTAACATTACATAAACAAACCCTTGGAAAAGGCAAATTCAATACATAGATTGTCTCATATTCAATTCTCTAGTACAGGAAAAAAGAAAGTCAAGAGAAAACTCAGAGAGAGAGAGAGAGAGAAATAACTCAAGTGGTTTGCTGTAATAGGGAGAGATGTATAGCAGCTTTCAAACCCCAACAGCTTCTGAATACTAAACTAAAATCCTGGTTCTGTGGGAGCTTGACCACACCCCTTCAGGCTGCTTCTATTATTCCAACTTAAAATAAAAACCCAAAGTCTCACAAGCTGTTTATTGGTTGTGAGCAGATCACACAGTACCTCTGTCTCAACTTTTCTTCATTAAAAAAAGAACAAAATACACCTCTTAAAGCCATAGTATCATCACAATACAGAGTGAACAATTTTATGAAGTAAATCAGTAAATCTATAATACCTGATTGAAATGGTCTACAATTTTCCATTATATTTTCAATACAGTGTAAAAAATTGATAACACAGAATAAAATCACATCATTGTTTATTTTCTCCATTTTGAAGGTCATTGGAAGTCATTAAAAAGCAAATGATTCAATATCCAGTCGAGAGATTTATGCAAGTTCCTAGCAGCAGTAAACAGGACAACAGGACAAAGCAAATGGGATATTGGCTCTGGTTTGAAATATATTTGTATTGCTAGATGAATGGGGTTGGCTTCAATGATTTTCTTTTTTTGTTGTTTTGTTTATTGCTGTTGCTATTGCTACAGGGAGCTTAACAATCTTCCCTTTATGGTACATTTATTCATAAAAAGTAGCATTGAAGTGAACTGGAATACATTGGCTCATGCTCAAAAATATAACAACCTCCTGCAAATAAACTGCAATAAAACCTCAGAAGGTTAAGGGAATATTAATAAAAAAGATTAATCAATTGTATTTGTCTTGGTTAAACTCAAGAAAGTTTAATTATACCTTAGGTAAGTGAAAGACTACCATTTAGAAGTATATGAAACTTTCCACTGTGGTTGTAAAATTTTTTTCTTGTGTAACAATTGTGATTAGACTTCTAAAATCCTTCATTGCCTGTCAAGTATTTTGTGATGTCCTCATGTTGTGAAAAATGCTGTAGAGACGTATATTCTTTCTTCTATCTTTCCCTTTGGTCTAAAATCCTGTTATGCTCAACAGAGTGTTAAGTTTTCCTGGGTGCTGCCAGAATAAGAACAATACAAGGAATGAAAAGATCAAAAAGGAGTTTTAATGTGTCTTCAGACCAAATCTAGTGAATATTCACAATGAGAAAAATACACTAAATTTTTAGTCACTGTGATAAGCTGTTCAATAGATTTTGTCAGCTCCTTCTGTTACTAAATGTGGACCCTGAGTCCTTCAGTCACAGACAATGAGGAAGAAAGGAGGACTTGAATGATAAGTGTTGGAGAAGGCTAATTAGCATTCTACTTCCTCCCAGATTTTGGTGCATTTCATACCGCTTTGGGGTAGTTGGGCAAGGCTCCAATGAGCTCTAAACTCATGCAAGATGGGAATTGAAAATGAGGAAACTACTGAAAAGGACCCTTCAGTGACACTTCACTCAGTATATGTACCCCGATTCCCTACAATCTACACAGTCACCATAATCCCTTTATTTTGTGAGCAGTGCCCCCGCCCTGGTGTGTCAAATATCATCAATTCGTGAGCTGATATGTTATCATTTATCTGTTTGTGTTTTGAAAAACCAGTTTATTGGAACTTGCAAAAAATTGCATAAATCCTCTGTACCTGAATTGATTTAATTACATTTTTTTACCTACTCAATATAGATCCATAGTTTTATTGCCCCGTTTTGATTTGATTTATTATTGTCACATGTACTGAGATACAGTGAAAAGTACTGTTTTGTGTGCTAACCAGACAAATCATACCTTACGTAAATATATCAGGGTAATAGAACAGATTGCAGAGTATAGTGTCACAGCTACGGAGAAAGATTAATTCTAATATATGAGAGGTCCGTTCATAGGTCTGATAGTAGCACGCAAGAAGCTGTTCTTGAATCTGTTGGCACATGTTTTCACATTTTTGTATCTTCTGCCCAATTGAAGAGGGTGGAAAAGAGTGTGAGGTGAAGATCCAAATGGTAACTGCATAAAAATGTTCACACATTTATAAATGTCTCTCATATTATGTTATGATCCATGATGGAGGTTGTTTTTTGAAAAGGGATAAATGTGAAAGCACACCACATGCATCAGACTCATTACTTCTTTTCCACATCATGGGCTACTGTGAAAGAGAGAAAAAAAGAGAGAAGATTTTGTGTATGAAGAAAACTAAGAGACAGAATGAATAAGAATAATCCCATTTTACATTCCTACATTTAAAATGAAACCAGCAATTAAATGTTGAATGTACAATGCTCTCACTTTGTAATAACAATTTTGCAATGCCATGGAGATTGCTTGCCTCCAATTAAGATTTACTCAGCCATTTCTCATAAACAAGATGTAGTATGTTGTATGATAACAGCTAATGTACAATTTACATTGATCTGATAGACATTGTTACAAAGGGGCGACTGTGGCACTGGAAAAGCACAGCAGGTCAGGCAGCATCCAAGAAGCAGGACAGTCGCAGTTTCGGACAAGAACCCATCATCAGGAATGAGGCTTGTGAGCCAAGGTGGTGGTGAGATAAATGGGAGGGACAGAGGGTCTTACTTCTTCAAGATCCAAGGTTGTTCTCCCACTGAGTCCTCGTGATGTCATTATAGTGAATGGAGCATTAAGCTCTTTTCAATGTTAACTTTTCCAGGCCCAAATATAGCTTCCATCATGGATCATAACATAGTATGAGAGACATTTATAAATGTGTGAACATTTTCATGCAGTTACCATTTGGATCTTCAGTGTGAATGGCAAACAATTGGGCAGGTTGACACCAGGGAGATAAACATTACCTCAGAAATTAAGCTCTGAGTGGGATGACAATGGGAAACCTTACTGGTCTGTTGCCAATTCAAGCCCTAAACTGGTCAATTAGCAACTATTTAAGAACCTCATCTCACCAGTACTCTGATTAACTGTGTTCTGGCAGGGGAGAAAGGCAGGAACTGCTTGTGTGCCAAGTTGTGTGAAGGCCACAATCTGTGGTGATTGTGGGCACAGCTCAAGGGAGGAGCATGGGGTGGGATGCAGTGGTGGAGGTGGATGGATACCACCCTCCAACTCTTGTCAGTGATTCCGCATCCACACCCCCACACCAGTCTCCCCTCTCCATATAATTCCACCTGGCCATTCCCCATAAATCATCACTTACCTTGCCTGCACCTCCTGGATTTCAGCGTTGCTATGGAGCCAACAGGGTCAGACCCTGGAGCAGGTTTGGCTGCCAGGATACCAGTGTCCCAGGAGGAGATGTAATGAGAAGTCTGTTAAGTCAGGCACCTACTTACTGGACAACTTACAAGTGACGGGGGATTGGGAGGGGGGAGGAATGAGACTTCGGGTTGTGTCTCATGTATTGTGTTGACCCTCCAGACCTATAAATTTTAACTGAAGAATTGAGAATTGCATCCCTTGTAACAAAGTTCAAAGATGACTTCTTTGACACTCAAAACTAACCAACTCAAGAGTAAACGGTCATTCTTTCAGATTCCCAATATCTTTTAAGGAAAATCTAAAACTGTCAAACTTAAAAGTCTTGAAAACATACTCCGGAGATTGGTAGGGCCACCATCTTAACTTTATCGATGGAAACTCATGAAGGAAGTGTTGTGCAGGAGAGTCACTTGCTTCTTAAGGCTGCTGGTCCAACCAGAGCACCAATAGGAATGGTAGTTATTGGTAAGTTGCATGGGGAACCTGCAGCCTGTTCAAAGGGAGGTTGAGAAAACTTCTTAAAACTTAATGAAGTACGTTGATAGATGGAAAACTTCTGTGATCTAATCACTGGGGCCTTGGCAGCATTCTTCCTGTCTACCATTCCCTCTCTGAATGAAAAAAAGGATACGCCCTCTATCACCCAGGCTGTCTAAAGATTTAAATTTACTTTCTACTCCAGTTGGAAGCCTGGCCTACCATTGGTTATGTCATGATGACAGGAGCACGTCAGAGCCAATATGACCAGGCTCCATCTGATTTTCCAAGCTTCCACAACAGGGATCCTGCCTCCCTAAGACAGTAAAATTCTCTTCTTTATTTCTCTTTCTGCACCCGATTTGACAATGAATTTACCCTCATCAATTTCCCTTCCATCTCAGTCTTCACATTTACCCCGCAATGTTGAATCTAACTATTTAAGGAGATTTAGAGCGATTTTTCCTGTTTACTCAGTTTCCACATATTCTTCCACCAGATCACTGTTCTTGAAGCATATTGGACAAAATTATTTTGAGGAAGGACATAAGAAAATTAACAGCAGATGACTGGTCATAGAAAATTGTGGCTTATTGAGTTGGACTGTCAAGGGACATAACTTATGTATAAGAAATAAGACCAGCAGATAGACTGTACAGCTCATTGAGCCTGTCCTGCCTTTCAATGTTATGATCATCAGCTCCAATACCAGTTTCCTCTGTTTCCCAGAGAGACAATAAAATCTGTCCATCTCTGCCTTAAACAAACCCAATGGTGGAGCCCTCCACAAACCTCTTGGTTTGAGAATTACAAAGATACACAACCCTTTGAGTGAAGAAATACCTTCTCATTTCAATCCTCAATGACATCTCCTTATCCTGAGACAATGTGCAGGCAGCAGCTGACCAATAACTACCATTCTTATTGATGTTCTGATTGGACCCGCGGCATTAAGGTGCAAGTGACTCTCCTGCACAACATTTTCTTCATGAGTTTCCATTGATAAAGTTAAGATGGTGGTCCCACCAGTCTCCGGAGTATGTTTTAAAGACTTTTAAAATTTGGCAGTTTTAGATTTTCCTTACAAAATATTGGAAACCTGAAAGAATAACTGTTCTCTCTTGCATTGGTTAGTTTTCAGTGTCAAAGAAGTCATCTTTTAACTTTGTTACAAGGGACGTAATTCTCAATTCTTCAGTTCAAGATTCCACAACCAGAGGAAACAACATTTCAATGTTCACCCAGTCACTCCTTGCATATTTCCACAAGATTACCACAGAAAAATGTCCTTTGGCAAAACCTTCTCTTTATGATTAATAATTACTACATCTCCCCAGGTCAGCTAGCTTCTCCGGCAGTGATAACATTAGAAGTTTCTTTGAAGTTCAGTGGCTGACATTTTTTGATTTGCAATGTATATTTGTCTTGGATTTTATATGTGTGCTTTGCTTGAATTCTTTGTATGTTCTCCAGAATGGGTTCGTTTTTTAGTGATAGTTGGATCCACTGACTGAATATTCATTAATCCATACAAACACAACAGTTTTTAAAATAAATCACCTTTTCACTGCATCGAGAAATAGCTATGCCAAAAACCAACTAAAGATTTCTGTCAAAATGCAACACTTTCTTTTGTCCAAGGATGGTAGTAATATTAAAGAACCATTGTTGAGGATGGTTTTTTCTGCACCTTAAAATTGGCTCTTCAAATCCGAAGCCTTGACCTTGAAGATCATTGCAATTTCTTTTTGCTTGTGTCCCTCTGAGATTATTTCTCAATGAAGAGTCATTGATGTAGTTGGTATTTCCCTTCACGCTACCACACACCACAAATGTCTTGAATTTTCCAGGAACTTAAATCATTTTGTTTAAAAATCATTTCAAAACCTCAGCTGAATTTGACATTCTTATTCTCAGAATTGTTTTGTTTTTACAACAAAGATAGACTAGAATATTAACCAGCAATGAGAGATTGCAGTTGTGAAATAATATTGGGCTGAAGCAAAATTGGCATTTTCTATTGGCTCAGTCTGAATTTGGGACAGTTTTTTGGAAGGTTTTTCACTGTAAGACCCAACAGGTTCCCTTGCCATATTTTGCTGCACTAGTTACCTACTCTGCTCCTATAGTACCTCTCATGTCCGATTCTAGCCCCTACTTACCCACCTCCATTCTCGGAGCAACTTAGCACTCAATGGATTCCTGGGAAGTCACTGGCATCCCTTGCACCTATACCATCTTTAAAAAAACTCATTGTGCACCTAGACAAGCTCTATTAGGCTACAACTGCCCTAATTATTTCTTGACATTTGCACAAGAAATGGTAGTCATGGGGATAATTGGCAACCAGCAACGTTGGCAGGGATCTGGAGGTGCAGCTGGGTGGGATAGAGCAGAGCAAGGACCTTCATTTGCCCCAGAACCAAGACTGTGTGTGGCCAATGCCCGTGGACCATGTTCTGATGTGATGGCACTCAGAGTCCAACATGGAGGCTGATCCACCAGGTGCTTGTTCTTATTTTCATGTCAAGTTCTCTCAGTGTCTAGCTTGTTGGGCAGTTTTGACAAGATAGAAACTGCATATTAATGAGGTGAGTTGGACTGTCAATAATTCAAAGCTCCCCTTTAATTGGCAGCTCACCACTGCCTGGTGAGAAACTTGGCACACCGCTTGTGAAATGGATAAAATATAGAACAAGAGGCGTCCAATGTTGAAATGGACCTTGGCAGACTTCTCATTCAATTCCGCCACACATCTGGCCTCAGCTTGTGTCGCTGAGTTCCCGAAAGGATTCCACCCACTTTCCTCCCTTTGTCTCTGGATCAAAGAACAGTCAGGATCCTTCAAGGTTCCAAAGTGCTTTATGCTTCAAGGAAAGGAGTTTGAAATTCAATTTCATTTAACCATTGTGTTTGAAATCAAAATTAACTTGTCCAGGCTAGAAAAGCAAGGCTGCCAAATAAGTCAGGTTTAGGGAGGTCACAGTCCATTTCAAACTGAGCGAACAAAGATATTTTCTTTCATCCTCAATCCATTAGCCACTGGCACGAGAGTTTTGAAGCAGTTCACTCTTCTTGTCACAAGTAGTTATCCAATGGCCACACTCTCTGCAGCCAAGATGGTTCTATTTACTTCAATACAGCACGAGGTGTTGACAGGGAAAATACATTGGGTTGGCAATCCACTCTACTGGATCAACAAACTCAGCATTAAACTTGAAAAATACCCTTTCATGAACTAATCAAGTTCACAAAGGAGCACCCATTAAAATATATGAAGGCAGAGGATGAGTTTTCCCCCCCGCCCAAGTCTTCAAAAACCCTGAGAAAATGCAATCACTGGGGTAAGCAATGGGAGAATAATCACCCCTATATACAACTCTCAGAATCTCTGAGGAATTGCTCTTCAAATCAATGTCTCCCATTTGCTGATGGTTAGGCTCAGGTTGAATCTATTAACTGCAAACGTGAGTGAGAACAAGCCTGACATTAGAACAGCAGAGTGAAAGAGATTGGCAGCAAAAAGAGCTGCAAATGAGAGTGAGGGTCTGTAAAGGGGAGAGCAGATTTTGACCTTTCAGTCATGGAATACTGAGCCAGAATGGAACCAAGAATACTTGAAATCACGAAGGTATTGATTGAATTGCAAATGAATGTGAAATCTTTACTTATGGCTGCAGAATTCAGGAGCTATTATGTGGAGAATAAAGTATAGTGGATGCTATTCTAATGAATGTTGCAACATTTGGATAATATGATCAGAATAGTTCTGTTTTATAAATATTTGCAATGATACTTTTCATTTAGCCTTTCATATATTGATAGGTAGTTACTGAGGTGAGTTTGGTAAGATAGAGTGACAAAACCCATTCGAACCCGTAGGTGCAATCCCTTCAAAAGCTTGATGCAACTCGGACTTAGCCAAAACAACAAAACAGCCCAAACATGCAACAGCTTAGCTTTGACCTGAGCAATTTATGGAAAGCATGTTATGTGTGGTGGCTTTTTGTATATAGAAGTATGTTAGTTCTTTTGTTTTAAGGAAAGCATTTGTTGCTAAATCATCCAAAAACAATTGCCAATTTTCCTTTACCAATTTCAGTACTGTGGTGTTAAGAAAATCAATACTCTCCTTATGTATTATGGTTTTAATTTTAAAGGTGGGGCAATGATTATTGAAGTTATTCTTAAATTCTTTGAATTCTACATCTTTGCAAGTCCAAACACCATGTACATCAACACAAGTATGCCTGATATTTGCCTGGAAATTCTGAATGTCAGAGAGTTCATGCTTCAGCAAAATCTAAAGTTTTGCCCAATGCAGCTGACTCCATGGGAATTGCCTGGGAGAACTGATATTCCAATAGCTACCTGGAACCTTCTAAAAGATTCAATTAATAGGAAAAGAGCTCAGAGAGTTCTAACTCATTTAAACGAATAGTTACCCAGGAATGGTTAGACGATTAAAAACTGTGCCTAATCCTGGATAATAACCAAATTGACTCCTTGACTCATTATGATCTCCAATCCCATCAGACCTCCCCACCCTCACATCTGATGACCCCCTCCTGACCAGAGTCAAACCCATGCCCCCACATAACTGACTAGATCCCACATCTCCCAACAGCACAAGATCTAACACCCATTCCCACTCCCTCTCTCACTGCCAACCCAACCCCACTAGGTCTTACACTCTGTCTTCGGTCACACAGCCCTCTAAACCTAAACCCTCTCTTGTTGGCCTGAAACAAGCCTCTCTCCCCAGATCCAAACCCTCTGCTGCTGGCCTGACATCCTGTTTCTGCACTCTCTCTCCTAACTCACCTTCCAGAATCCTTGGGGGTGAGGGATGGATGATCACTGGGTTGGAGCTGAAAGAGGAATGGCCACTGTCGAGGAGTAGGGAATAAGTGTGAGTGAGCGATGATCACTGGTAGAGGGAGGGTGGGGGTGAAGTTGGAGTTCACACTAGACAAAGAAAGAATGGGACAATGAATAATCACACATGCAGTTTCGAGACATTACAACTTGATAGAATATGGAATCTATTGCCATGTAAAAAAGAGCATGACTTGGCTTTCCCCAACTAGCCTGCACTATAAGGGAATTTTAGGTGTGCTCCTAATTTTGAAAGCCAGGATCAGATTCACGGAGCTCAGCAAAGGAGTTGGTTTGTGCAAACAAAAAATGGAGTCCACTCCTTTTCTTTTAGTTTTCTGCCCTGTTTCCTTGCAGCTGGTGACTCTAAAAGTATGAAGCACTATATTTACTTCTTCATGGTGAGTGGCAATGCATTATTTGAGCACTGGGGCATCATACCTGAATCTAATCCTGCCAGAATTGGTGCCAATACAAAGGCACTTTCAGTCGAAATGGGCAGGGGCAATTTTGGAGTCGCCATGTTAGTAACTGTAGCCATCACTGTTTAGTTAGTATAATCCTTGACTCAGTAATATAAGAGTGGAGAGGGAATCTGATGGATGATTACCAATCCTCAGAATTTCCTGTCGTTGTAACTACATCAGTGCATCAACCAACAAAGGAGTGGGTGAGAATGAAAAAGGAGACCCTGACAAACTAAAAAGTATGAAATGTAACAGTGCATGTACACACAGGGATTCCCTACAAACAATAATGTGAGAGTGTCTTCTTTGTGTCTTGTTTGAGGGATGAATATTCACCAATGCACAAGGAAGAACTTCTGGGGTTGTTTCCAAAATATTGCCATGCAATCTTTTATATCTAAATGTGAGAGTAGAAAGGATCCAGTTCTTGATGTCCCATCTGAAATACAACATCTCCAACAGAATTAAAGGTCCTGTGAATTGAGTACACTAGGGAGTACACTCAGAAAACAGCAGCATTCATCTGTAAAATAGATAGGAGGTGCACAGAAACTTAAGTAATTTGAATCACCAATAATGTAGTATTAATTAGAATAGAACAAATGATGCTTTACATTTAATATTGATGTTTGCAGATTGTGAACATTGATAATCCTTTTGCAAGCTAGCTTGGGATTATACTAACTAAAGTGTGATGGTTACAGTTACTAACATGGCGACTCCAAAATTGCTCCTGTCCAGTTCGACTGAAAGTACCTTTGTATTGGCACCAATTCTGGCAGGATTAGGTTCAGGTATGATGCCCCAGTGCTCAAATAATGCATTGCCACTCACCATGAAGGTGTAAAAATAGTGCTTCATACTTTCAAAGTCACCAGCTGCAAGGAACAGGGCAGAAAACTAAAAGAAAAGAAGTTGACTCCATTTTTGTTTGCACAAACCAACCTCTTTTCTTCTTCCTTATCCCTACATTTTCACAATCCTCTGTGAAGCATTAGAATAAATGAAAAAAAGGAGTTGATCCAATTTGGATCAGACACCGGAATCTGCCTCCGTATCCCCTCATTAATGCTGGTCAAAACAGCAGTGGACTTTAGCTAAATACATTCAAGCTGTCTTGTTTACAGCATCTTGTTACCCAGTCTAACGTATGGACAGAATAAATGAGACAGCCATATGAAAGAACTAGTTATGTTGAAACAATGTGGAATTCTTCGAAATGCTACGAAGAGGTACAATTTAGGAAACAGTAAATTCTTTCCACAACATTATGTTAATAAATCAAACAGTGATAAAACTGTTTCCAGTTTCTTCAACCTTTTTTTACATCAATAAATTTGATTGCATTTTGTAGTGATAAGCAGAGTTTCTTCTGTTAATAGCAATGTGAAGGTCCTGCAGTGTGGATTATCAGAGGTAAGCAGCAGTGCATCTACATAGACAATAAAAACAAATTGTTGGAAAAGCTCAGCAGGTCTGGCAGCTTCTGTGCAGAGAAATCAGATTTAACATTTCGGGTTATGTGACCTTTCCGACAAAGGTCATTAGGCACGGTCATGATGCCTGGAAATCATAGTAAATGAAGAATTAGACATTCAAGTTAATATCCTACCTGCATATCAAGTTGTCTGTAGAATCTTACGTACAAAGAAAGAAAAGAATCAGTACTGAACCTGCTTGAAGAACCAGAGCAGTATAGTATTCCACTTTAGTGAAAGAAGGTCCTCATGGTTCTGGATGTAGGTTTGCTCGCTGAGCTGGAAGGTTCATTTCCAGACATTTCGTCATCCTACTAGGTAACATTTTCAGTGGGCCTCAGGCTTTACCTGATGTTACCTAGTAGGTTGGTGAAACATCTGGAAATGAACCTTCCAGCTCAGTGAACAAAACCTCAACCTGAGCTACAAATTCTCAAAACTCGCTAAGTCCTCATGGTTGTTATTGTTGTGTTCATAGCAAAATGGTAAACTACAACAGGCAGATCAGACAAACATAAAGACTGTACAAGTGAAAGCATACTGATTGCAAAGTTTTGTCTTATATTAAAGAATAGTATTGTACAAAAAGGCAAAGGATTAAGCAAAGGGCATTCTACTTTGTAATGAAACTACCTATTTATCAAATTTCCTAACATCCAATCAATTTGTATGGATCAGAGTGAGGGCTTCAGACTTGATGTGTGAAATGACCATGGCACCTTAGTTGAGAAGCCATTCAAGTGGAGGGAGCAATAAGGAAGGTTCACTAGATTGATCCCAGAGATGAGGGCTAGTCGTATGAAAAGAGATTGAACAGTTTAGTCCGTTACTCTCTGGAATTTAGAAGAATGGGGGGAGATTAAATGGAGGTATTCAAGATGATAAAAGGTGTGGATCAAATAGATGTGGAGCGGGTGCTTCCTCATTCTAGGATGAAAGGTCATAGTCTTAGGATAAGGGGCAGCAAATTTAAAACAGAGTTGAGGAGAAACTATATCTCCCAAACTTTTGTGAATCTGTGGAATTGGCAACACCAAAAGTGCGGCAGATGTTGGGACAGTAAGTAAATTTAAAGAGCGATTAGACAGATTTTTAATTGATAATGGGTAGAAGGGTTATGGGAGAATACGGGAAAATGGGAAAGAGGAGCATGTCAGCCATGATCAAATGACAGAGCAGACCCAATGGGCCGAATGGCCTAATTCTGCTCCTATATCTTATGACCTTATGAATATAGTGATAGTAGGGGCTTTACACAGTGAAGGGATATTGATATGGTTCTCTGCAGCAAAGAGGGAGAGTCCAGATGACTGCGTTGTAGAGTTCAGGACATCTGGTCAGGGCTGGATGAAATAATTTGGAATGGAGGACAAAAGCGTGGAGAGTGACGGGGGGAGGGAGGAGGGAGGGAAAGCATGCTGCAGTGAAACTGTATTGGAGAGACCTAATCTGGAGTACTATTAATAACTGGAGTACTATAAATAATTCCTTATTTAAGGAAGGAAGTACATACATTGGAAACAGTTCAAGAAACTTTACTAGACAAATATCTGGAATGGGCAGATTGCATATGAAAAATGTTGTCTTATTATTGATTTGAATAAAACATATAAGAACACAAGAAATAGGAGCTGGAGTGGCCCATCCGGCCCACTCACTCTGCTCTGCCATTCAGTAAGATTATAGCTGACCTTCCCATGGGTTCAGCTCCACTTACCCGCCTGCTCACTATAACCCTTAATTCCTTCACTGTTCAAAAATCTACATATCTTTGCCTTAAAAATATTCAGCAAGGTAGCCTCAATTGCTTCACAGGCAGGGGATTCAACAGATTCACAACCCTTCGGTGAAGCAGTTCCACCTCAACTCAGTTCTAGACCTACTCCCCCTTATTTTGAGGCTATGTCCCCTAGTTTAAGTTTCACCCACCAGTGGAAACAACCTCCCTGCTTCAATCCAATCTATATTCCATAATTTCATATGTTTCTTCATAATTTTGTATGTTTCTATAAAATTCCCCCTCATTCTTCTAAATTCCAGTGAGTACAGCCCCTGTCTACTCAATTGCTCATCATAAGGCAACCGTCTCAATTCCAAAATCAACCCAGTGAACTTCCTCCTGTACCTCCCTCTAGTGCCAATACATCCTTTCTCAAGTAAAGAAACCAAAACTGTATATAGTACTCTAGGTGTGGCCTTACCAGCACCTTATACAGCTGCAACATAACCTCCTTATTTTTTAATTCCATCCCTCTAGCAATGAAGGACAATATTCAATTCGCCTTCTTAATTACCTGCTCCACCTGCAAACCGACATTCTGTGATTCACACACAAGGACACCAGATCTGTCTGCAAAGCAGCATGCTGTAATGTTTCACCATTTAAATAGTAGTCCATTTTGCTGTTACTGCTACCAAAATGGATTACCTTACATTTACCAACATTGTATTCCTGAAGAAGGGCTTATGCCTGAAACGTCGATTCTCCTGTTCCCTGGATGCTGCCTGACCTGCTGCGCTTTTCCAGCAACACATTTTCAGCTCCATCTACCAGACCCTGGATAGATTCTGAGGGAGCTTGGCCACGTGGATGCAGAAAGGATACATTCTCTCGTGGGAGAATCTAAAATTTAGAGTCAATGTTTAAAAATACAGGGTCACCAGAGATGAAGAAAAGTGTTGTTCCTCAGAGTGTCGTGAGGCTTTGAACATTTTTCCTTCAAAAGGTGGTGAGTCTTGAATATTTTCAAGGCAGAGTTGGATAGTTTGATGGCAAACAAGGGGATGAAAGGCTATCAGGACAAGACTATGAAAGTTAGGCAAGGTTTTGACTTGAGGTTACAATCAGATTTTCCAAACTTATTGAATCGCAGAAATGTGTGAAGGATCCAAGTAAGCCATTTTTGCCCTAAAATCATATATAATCAACATGCTTTCCAATTTTCTTTGGAAAATTAAAGTCCTCACTTCTCTGGAACTAATGAGACTTCATTTAAAAAAAAACTTCAATAAGATTATCAAGAATAAATAAAGTGGAGTAAATATATTCTAAATGTTCCATTATTTGCTGGGAATAACATCTATCGATGAAAAAAAATCACATATTTCCTGTTCCCTACAAAACAAAGAGAAGAATCTTTCACAGGTTTTCCCATCAGAAATAACTCGGTAATTTCAACTCAGTACTTATAATTAGCGTCCCTAAAATGCTGATGCATACAATGAGGCGTGTCACTCAGCCAGAAGCACAGCTTATACGAGAAGCAAACAAATCCTACGAGGGAGGGATGGAGGAACCAATAGTGTATGGAAATGCTTTCCTAAGGCCATGAGAAGCTTTTGTGGCCTCAGTACATAATCATTTTAAAACCATTAACATGCAAGCTAAGTGGCAGAAGGATTAGAGGGGACTGAGGAAAAACCTTTTGATGGGTGTCTGGAATTCGCTGCCTGAGCTGGTGGTGGGGGCAGAGACCCACAGCTCTTTTAAAAAGTACCTGGATCTGCAGGGCTATGGGCTGTGTGAAGGAAGATGGGATAAGAAAGGGCATCTGGGTGTATTTGGGTCCGCATAAAGATAGGCCAAATGGCCCCTTCTATGCTGTATCCTTTCATTGATTCCATGTCTGTTTTTAGGCATTTTGCAGTCCATTTTAGGAACATTGGTTAAATCATTCAATGATGATCATGCATAGTATCTTCTGTTTTTGAAAATTAAATACAATTCCTATTGATATCATGCAGCCCTTCATTTATTGGCATCATGTGGCAGCCATTGATTTTTCAGCAGACACTGAAGATGTGTGCCACCACATCGATGGGGGCTGGGAGATTAGCTGGGTAAGCGGGACACTCTATTTTCTTGCACCACTGCATTACTGGCCGCAAACAGGGTTGGAAATCGACTTGTTATGTGTAAAATAAATGGGTAACCAAGGTGCTCAAGAACGCATGATATCCAATCTCCACCTGCCTAAGCTAAAACCAGCAGAGCTACCTTTGGTGAGTGGAATTTCTACCTTCCTCCTTTCTGCCTTATTTTGCTCCCATTTGTGTCAAAGCAGATTTTTATTCCAAAGCTTTATGAGATGACTTTATATTGGAAAACTGGTTGATCAAGATTCAGGCAGTAGGATTTTTGATGATCTTTCTTTACAAAAAGCAAACTGATGTGACCAAATAATTTTTCTTTTTACACTTCACTTATATTTGCATTTGAATTTGTTTTTTTTTTGTTGGAGACATATGGGCGTCTGTTTAAACAGTTCTGAAACAGTTTTACATCACTAAAGTCTATGCATCCCTGCCATATTCTAAAACATTTTTCAACATGGGACAGTGAAAGTACACTACACCCATGGGAATACCTTTCCGTTTTGTATTTCTGTTATTTTCAACAAAGAAGCAATCGAATAGACAAATCCTATAGAAATGGAAGCAGGCTATTAAGACAACTGGGACAGAAGATAATGTTAGATGTATCTTTGAAAGCTTAAATGTGAATTGAATGTTGAAAGGTTTTAATCCATCTATATTCATTTTCATATTTGTTATGCAGAAAAGAAATGGCCTGCCAATTACAGTTAAGAATTTCCCCTTACCCTTTATTTGTACGTTCCATCCCACAAAGGAAACAGATGAATGGGAATGCAAAGAGATTTTACAGAATATGATGGAACACAAGGGAACATTTCAAAATATACCTCAAAATTGCTTCAACATATTTGTTTGAAGAATTAATGCTGTTGCTATATCACAGAGAAAATACAGATTTCTGTAGCACAGATTTTGGTAGTTTGATGAGTGCATCCTTGAGAACAGAATGTGCCTTGAAACAATATTTTCGTATCCTTTTAGACACAAATGATACAGCTTGTTTCCACAGGAAATCACAAAATCAGAAGTCTCTTGAAATTAGTTTGTAATATTATGAAAATGAATACCAATTTTCAATAAACATTGCAAAAGGTGTTGGAGTCCCTCTGTGTTTTAACAAGACTTTAGCAATAAGATTATTTCTCTAATGTCACAGATCTTGGGTAGCAAAAGGTATTCGAGGAGAAAGGGAGGACTGCAGATGCTGGAGATCAGAGCTGAAAATATGTTGCTGGAAAAGCGCAGCAGGTCAGGAGAATCGACGTTTCGGGCATGGGCCCTTCTTCAGGAATGAGGAAAGTGTGCCAAGCAGGCTAAGATAAAAGGTAGGGAGGAGGGACTTGGGGGAGGGGTGTTGGAAATGCGATCTCTCCAAAGGCTGATTTGTCGAGGGTCCCCAGAATGCAACCAAATCAGATACAGTTGAGCTGACAAGAACTTCCATTCTTATACTGTTAGGGCAGAATCTTATTGGGGTCAGAGTGATTTGGGCTATAGCAAAAGGTGTGGCAGAATCAGGCAACAAATGTGGAGAGCCCCATCTCAATAATGAGATCATCTAATTCTTTCATTTCTGTTCTTCAAAAGCAGACATTCTTGTTAGGCAGTGGCTAGATATAAACTGACAGTCATCATAGTTTCTTGAGTGCCTTGTTCATGCCACAATTCATCCAATTAAATGTTCAACTCTGATCTTAACAAACTTACCAAACAAGCCAAATGTCCAAAAAATCGGCAAGGAAACCAAAACTTGTACCTGGTGGACAAAGCTTGCCAGATGCTCAGAATGGCTTCTATTTTGGACACTAGACAATAGCATCTCAGTTCATGCACTCCTGTTCCATGGACATTGGCATCTGGAACCAGCCAACTCATCACAATCCTCTTGGTACTTCAATGTACTGCCAGTGTCTCTGAGAGCAAAGACCTGCATCACAGGTGCTCCAGCATCTAGATTCAAAAGGCTGCAAGAGGCATCCAGCTTACAGATTGAGTTAAGTTGCATATGGATGAAAGTGGGTACTGCAGATGCTGGTGCTGGAAAAGCACTGGAGGTCAGGCAGCATCCATGGAGCAGGAAAATCGACATTTGGGGCAAAGGCCCTTCATCAGGAATGATTGCCTCATTCCTGATGAAGGGCTTTTGGCTGAAACGTCGATTTTCCTGCTCCTCGAATACTGCCTGAGCTGCTGTGCTTTTCTAGCACCACTCTAATCTTGACTCTAATGGACACATGCTTGTTCTTTTAGCATTCTCTCACTTGATAATGACCTGCATGTTCTCAGCATTCATGCCTTAAAATAAACTCCATGCCTAAAATGAACTCCAAAATTACATTTTTCCAATGTTTTTGGAACACTGCTGCGAGAAAGTATTTTTTCTGAGAAACTGAGCTGGAAGCATGGGGTATATCATCTTTTCTGTAACAGCACTCCACAGCACTCCTTTAGCACTGCACTACATCAGGTTTGGAAATGCCGATATTGTGACAACCACCTGATGAAGGAGCGACGCTCCGAAAGCTAATGCTTCCAATTAAACCTGTTGGGTATAACCTGGTGTTGTGTGATTTTTAGCTTTCTACATCAGGATGGTTGGTTTATAATACTAAGTGGTGCCAACAGTGTGGGTTCAATTCCGACAGTGCCTGAGGCTGGTGTGAGGTACTCTCCTCTTCAACATCTTCCCTCACCTGAGGCATGGTGACCTTTGTTTTAAACCACCACCAGTTGTATCTCTCTAATGTGACAGCAGCCCTATGCTCTGGTAAGACAATGATTATTTTAACTTTATCCATGGTAGTATACCAGCACAACACCCTGGGTTCTTAACTTGCTTAATAGCCTTAAGCTGTAGCACCTTACAAAACTCCTTTTGGTTCTCTCTTATCTATCCTGCTTGTTACCTCCTAACAGAATTCTAATAAATTTGTCCGGAATGGTTTCCCCTTCAGGAAACCATGCTGAATCTATTTGATGATATACTGAATTTATAAATAATCTACAACTTAATAGACTCTAACATTTTCTCAATGACAGATATTAATCAAACTGACCTATATGTATATTTAGCCTCCTTCCCTGTTTGAATAAGGGTCTTACACTGGCAACTTTCTAATCGTCTGTGACTTTTCCAGAATCTAAATATTCTTGGAAGTTTATTGTCAGCATTATTTCTGTGGCTACTTCTTTTAAATCCTCGAATACAATTCAACACATCCCGTGGATTTAGCAGTCTTTAGACACATTCGCTTCCCTAATACATTTTTTTCCCTCTGGTAATTGTTAATGTATTTATTTCCTCTCTCTTGTCCCTTGAATATTTAGCATTTTGTAATTACTATTTGCTATTACTATCTTCTACCATGAAGACTAATGCAAAGTATTTATTCAATGCTTCTTTTGTCTCGTGTTTCCCCAACATTATTTCCCCAGACTCATTCATTAACAGGCCAATGGTCACTTTGACCTCTGCCTTCCTTTTTACGCATTTAATTGAACTCTTGCTGTCCATTTTGATATAACTGGCTAGTTTACTCTCTAAGTATACTTTCTCAGTGTTTTTGATTATCTTTTGTTGCTTTTTAAAATTTTCCCAATCGTCTCACTCACCAGTAATCTTTGCAAATGGTATGTTTTTCTTTCAATATGATACTGTCCTTGACTTCACCAATTAATTATGGTTAGTGTATCTACTTCCTATAATCCCTCTCCCTCACTGCAATATATTGAGTCATAGAGATGTAAAGCATGGAAACAGCCCTTCGGTCCAACTCCTCCACGCTGACTAGATATTCTAAATTAATCGAGTCTCATTTGCCAACACTTGGAACATATCCCTCCAAACCCTTCCTATTCATGTACCTATCCAGATATCTTTTAAATGTTGTAGTTGTAACAGTCTCCATCACTACTTCTGGCAGTTCATTTGATACATGCACCATCCTCTGTGTGAAAAAGTTGCCCCTTAGTTCCTTTTAAATCATTCTCCTCTCACCATAAACCTATTCCCTCTAGTTCTGGACTCCCTGACCCAGGGAAAAGACCTTATCTATTTACCCTATCCATGCCCGTCATGGTTTTGTAAACCTCTTAAAGGTCACTTCTCATATCCTTTTTGAGACATGAGCTAGTTTCTAAATTAACTGCCATTTTTCCTCAATCACATTTTCCATTGAACTCCTTTTCCAATTCACTCTGGCCAGCTCTGTGCTCATTCCTTTATAATTTAAAAATAAAATCCTTTTTAGGATATATGTGTCACTGTCTGGCCAGCATTTACTGCCTGTTACAAGTTGCCCTTGAGAAAGTGGTGGTGATCTTCTTTCTTGAACCACTGCACTTCACATGCTATAGGTTGCCATTAGGGAGGGACTTCCATGATTTTGACCCAGTGACAATGAAAGAACAGTGATATATTTGCAAGTCAGAATGGTGAACAACTTAGAGGGTGATGTTCCCATGTACTTGCTACCCTTGTCAAGTGGAAGTGGTTCGATTGTCTGTAATTATCGATGGTCATTGTCTGGCATTTGTGTGAGGCAAAGCTTATTTAAATTTGGCACAGCCTTAGCTGACCTACATTTCTCACTCTCAAACTGAATTCTACATTCTACCATCTCATTTTAAGGGGATCTTTTGCTCTCAGCTCATTTATTAAATCTGCCTCATTAGACATTACCAGATCCAACATGGCCCAATCCCCAATTGGATCCACAACATATTGTTCTGGGAAAATGTTGCAAAATAATACCCATGAATTCTTCTTTGTGGCCACCTCTGTCAATTCAATTTTATCAATCAACATGAAGATTGAAATCACCCAGTATTAATGCACTGCCTTTCTTTTATATGTCTTCATAACCTTCTGACTTATTCTTGGCCCTACAGTGTAGTCTCATTCAGGGGTTGTATAGACTACATCATTCTTTTTGTCTTCTTGCCCTTGCTATTTCTTACTCCAAATCATATGGATTATACATCTTCTGATCCAAGATCATTTTTTGCTGCCTGACCTATTCCATTTCATACTCACAAAGTTCCCATACCACACCTTAAATCATGCTTATCATTTTGAAAAGTCAGATCGCCCTCAATATTTTGTTCCCAGCTTTGAGCTTCTTGTAACCATGCCTCGATAATAGCAATAACATCATACTCAACAGCCTCTATTTGTACCATTAATTCATTTATTTTATTCCAAATACCAAATTGATTTAAGTTAAAGACCTATTCATTTTGCTTTACCACAACTTTTCTTCTTTTGACTGTACTTGTTGCCTTCTTTTATGTTTGTACAATTTGTCCTTCCTGTCCCACGCTGAGTATCATGCTGCCCCATAGCCTACCATATCCTTTCGCTTTCTAAGCCCACATTTGCTCTCACTCAGATCCTTCCTCCTCTATTTTATTTAGAACACCCTCTACAGTTCTAGTGATTCAAACATTGATTTCAGACCAGTTCAAGTATAGCCCATACCACCAGAACACCCCATTCTGTCCCATAATTCATTCCAGTGCTCCAAGAACATGAAACCTAATCCTTCAAGATCAATATTTGAGTCAAGCATTTAACTCTTTGACTTTTTATACCTTGTGCTGGTTTCCCCAAGGCTCAGGTCAGAACCTAAGATGATTACCATGGAAGGCCTCTCACTTCAGCGACAGGGGCACTACCACGAAGGCCCTAAATTCTTTGCCTCAGTGACTTGGTAACTCTGCCAGCTATCTGCAAGTATTTTCCTAACCAAACCATTCAGGATATCATTTCACACATCTAAGAGAAGGTTGGACTTAAACCCGAAACCTCCTGCCTCAAAGGCAGGGATACTATCTGTGGGCTCAGGTGATGAGTTCCAGCTGGATAGGCTATGGTCTGTTGCTCAGGGAACTCATACTCAATGAGCTCCACGAGGAGGTTAATTAATAATTCATTTTGACTCCAATAATAATAATAATAATTTTGACTCCAATCTTACATGTAACATGGCAATGTCTAAATCTATCATCTTACAGGCAATGCATGCATCACTGAGTCAGATACAACTTGGCATAAGATGTAAACCCACTATAATTTTATCATCTTTCACTTTCATCATCTAAATCTATACTACAGCCATTGGCTGCTGTATAAAAGCATATTCATTGTCCTTGGCTTTCTGGGATAACTAGAAATAGAAAGAACCTGCGATGTTTTCAATCTTTGTTTCAGTCTAAAATTAACTTGTAGTAAGGCCATCTGAAAATCATTTTGCGGGACTTGCAAACCACAATCTTCTAAACTGTTTGTTTAAATATATCTTGTTCCAAATACAATTTTGAGAAATCGTTATACATCTGTATTTTATTTATTGTCATGAAAGAGAATAAGTAAAGAGAGCAAATCAATGCAGTCAACTTTTAGTTTGACTTCAAGATATTTATTACCCAGTGAAAGGTTACACTTTGTACTTCTCCTGTGCATACCCATGGCATTAATCTTTATGCTAGTAATCCCAGGAGTCAAGAAAATGATTTTGCTTCAACCCATTTTCTCTACTATACCTTACCATGCAACAAGGAGCTTTGCCACAGCACTCTGATGAAACAGCTTTCTTTAGTTTTCTAACCATTTACACACCTCATAATACCTTTTTTAAAAAGCCTTCCACTTCTCTAGCACCTTTTAAGCACTGTAGCACACCTCAAAGCATTTTACAGTCAATGAAGTGCTTTGTAGCTACTATTGCAATTTAAGAATTTGACTCAAGTAATGAAGTAAACCATTGAATTCCCCTTCAATGTGACTATGACTTTGTACAAGAATGCCACAATATGACAACCTTGCAATATCATTTCATAATCTAACATTCAAATGTCATGATCCCATGTAATATTATTGCTGTACAAGTTAGATCCTGGACTGAAATCTTGCGTGACTGATCATATTTCTTTTGTATTTAACAAGATAATCTTTCAGTGAAACACAAAAAAATGAGAAACTGCAAGTTTGGTTTTACCAGTAAACAGCAGTTAATTACACAAAAGAAATGAAAACATTTGTATGTAATACAAGTTTAAAGATTTCAAAACACTTGGTAAAATGCAATCGCATTAAGCCCTACTCAACCATCAGAGAGAACTGCTTTCTGTATCATACATTCAGTTTGACACATATGCACACACCCAAAATCCAAATAATTATCTTGTTCTTTCCCAAATTCAGGACTGGACAGATACAGTATCCAAGAAGATGGCTTGCATTTCTCTAGGATATGCTTTGTTCAAGCAATGAGTCCTACTGCTAACATTGCATGCCCACTGCTGGCTTACCCTACCAAAGAAGAGGATGAGACTAACTCCCAAACCTGTAGCCATCTGGCTGTTATTGGAAAATAGAAATCCAAAGGCTACTAGCCCCAAAACTCAACATGAGTGTACCAAAAATCACCGGCTGTTTGGCATTGAATTAGAAAGAGAAAGAAAATCACAAAAAAATTTGAAAATGTAGAAGGAAAATTCAGAAATATAAAAGAAGAAGAAATTAAAATTCAAATAAAGGAGTAGAATTTCAAAATCAGTCAGAATACCAAGCAGTACCAATACAACTCTGGTGATACAGAAATAATTTTTTGAGAAGGTTTACCAACGACTAAGTGAAATAATGGCCCAGAATTTTAAGGAATGGGGCATTTTATTGCAAGTCCCATTTACCTTTTTAATGAGTTAAATTTAAGAACAGAAAATAAACAGAACAAGTGACTGAAATGGAAATCAGGTAAGTTACTATCAGATTGGAAACAGGAAGAGAAATAAAAAGAAGCAAAGAATAACAACATTTTATGTAGCACTTCTAATGTAGACATAAAAAAAGGTGCATCATAGGAGCATTATGAAATAAAGCATGACATTGAGCCTCAGGAGGAGATATTAGGACAGATGAATAAAAAACACTTGGTCACAAAAGTAGGTTTTAAAAAGCATCTTCAAGGGAGAAAGCACAGCAGAGAGATGTAGGGAGGGAATTCGAGAATTCAGGGGCTCAGCATCTGATGGCACAGCCACCAGTGTCATAGCAATTGCAGTGTCATCAGGAATTTATAAAAGGTCAGAATTAGAGGAAGATTCAGAGTGTTGTGGGATTGGAGGATATTATATAAATCAGGAAAAACAAGGCCATGTGGAATTTGAAAACAAGGATGTTGCTGGACATGTGACCAGTTCAGTTAATAAACCCAGTGGTAATAAGCGAATGCACATGGTGCTAGTAAAGATCATTTGGCTAAGCTTTCAATGACTGAAAATGTGTTGCTGGAAAAGCGCAGCACGTCAGGCAGCATCCAAGGAGCAGGAGAATCGACGTTTCGGGCATCAGGCCTTCTTCAGAGGTGTGCATCAATAACAAACACGGTAGAAGATAGGAAGAGAGTGAGGATGTTAAATTAAAATAAAGTGAAAGGAGAAATATGGCACTTCAAGCCTCACAGTGTCGACCCTTCTCCAAAGGCTTCAAGAATGCTGGTGAGCATTGCATGCTCTCTCTCCACCCTGGCACAAATGTAGTGGCACAAGAGGTGCAGCCATTCAGAATAATGACCCTCTGCATGGCTTGCTACATCAACCTGTTGATGGCCGCTTTGGCCAGACCAAGGAGCAAGACTCCGACAAGCCTGCCCCCTCCACACTGGATGCCCAAAGGTCAAGTACATGGGGTTGAAGTACAAGTGAAAGAATAACATGAGTCTTTTTTAAAAATAAACAGAAAGGGAGAGAGCAACTGCCCTCAATCAGTATGTATTTGTTCCACAGACTCCACAACACCACAAAATAAACAGTTGCGCTGGGCGTTCATGAACCACCAAAACCTACAATTGGATGGAATTGCTATATGCAAGACCCTCCACCCCAGGTCACCACTGGAAAGCAGGAGCACTCAAAGAGAATCTTCTATTGGGGATACCCATTCAAAAGGAGATAGTGAGGACTACAGATGCTGGAGAAGCCAGAGTTGATAAAATGTGGTGCTGGAAAAAGCATAGCAGGTGAGGCAGTATTTGAGGAGCAAGAGAGTTGACATTTCAGACTTGACCTTCATCAGGTCCTGATGAAGGTCAAGGCTGAAATGTTGACTCTCTTGCTCTTTAGATGCTGCCTGACATGCTATGCTTTTTCCAGCACCACACTTTATCGACATCCATTAAAAGGTCATTAATTACCAGCCCTAACTTATTGCAACAGATTTACCTGTTTTGACAGTGCAAGTGCAGGAAGTCCATGAAACCCGCAAAGAGACTAATGGTAATTTCCTGCCTGTCTCACTTAGCTTATGGTGAAGCAACAGTCATTGTCCAGCAAATTTTGGTGATTTGGCATACCACTACAAATTGCTGGGTGATTATAACCATAATACCAGTCTCGCACGCCATTATAAAAATAACACAGACACAAAACCTCACCTCTTCAAATTCACAAGCAACATTTTTGCAGCTTTTGTTTACTGATGTTACTTTTTAAAAAAAATCAATTTGAAAAGTACAGCAGCCCTTCACCAACAATTATCATTGCATAGTTTGATTGGAGAATCAACTAGAATCTAATTTTGATAAACCAAATAAATCCCACAAAATCTATAATTTATTTTAAAATATCTTGAGGCAAGATCTCCATGGATCTAAATTAGATAACAGAGGTAGATGAAATCTTAAACAAAAACAAAAATTGCTGGAAAAACTAAATAGGTTTGGCAGCATCTGTGAAGAGAAAGCAGAGTTTCAGGTCAAGTGACCCTTCCTCAGAACCCATTAAAATCTTATTCCACGTTTTGCTGTACTCCTTTCAAGTTCATATTTTAATTAAAATGTATAGTACATATTTACCAAACATGAATTTCCACAATGTACATCTTATCTCAAGGTTTCTGCACTGGTAAAGTAGTTTTCTTTTCAACATGTGGCAAGTTTAGTTCATCTGCAGACTGCACAACACCACTGATGAATGGAGGTGCATCAACATTGATTCATTGGAGGTAGTGAACTTTGATGCTTAACCATTATGTTAGCCTATTCTCTTCAAAGCCTCACATTGTTGTCTCCCATGGTTTGGAAGCTTCAGTTTCTGACTATTCATGATGTTTTTGCACTGTATAGAACAATGTTATCAATAAAACAATTGATTTGGTAATTGATGCAGCATAATTTTGGTGTGAGTTATATGAGGATATTTTCATGACTTCTTTTTCTGCTGTCAAGAAACCTTGTGCATCCACTGTGAATGGGAAATCCAGTCTAGCACTATGCAAGGTGTTCCAACTAAAAGTAGTTAGGAAATCATGAGCATCACTTTAGAAATTGTCAACAGACAAATTCCCCACTGTCAGCAAATATTTAACCTTCAAATTCTTGGCCAATTGGCTCCAGAGTTTATCCAGGAAATGAGTGAAGTCAGCATTGACTAATGTGGCAGAGAGACTGTATCCTTTGTATTATCACTGCAGCCCTGTCCAGTTGTCTGGTTCAATGCCGAAACGAAGATTACACCGAGTTCCAAAGAGCAGCTGTTTAATTGAGATCACTTGAAGAGCAAATTGACGCAAAAAAAACCTTGTTACTGACACTCAATTTGGACAGGCATTTCAACACCAAGCTTTGTCTTTCCAGATTAACAATCATCCTTGGGGGAAAGATACCCTGCAACATGCATTTAAAGGTCTAATTAATTTGACTTTTATGCTGCTAAGTCGATCTATGCATAACCTAAAGTTAATGATAAAATTATTCAATGCAGTATGTTTTGAGAATGTTGATCCTGGAACTAAATCTCACATAGGTTTTAAACTGCAACCTAATTTTCTCATTTGTGGAATGATAAAACAAGCATTGGAAAAATAGATGGACAGACGGGATGCCCCTCAGCCAGAAGGTCAGTGCTCTGGAGACAAGGACATTGGAGGGAATTTATGCATGGAGACGGATGATATGGGCCAGGTTCTTAATAAGTACTTTGCAACAGTATTCACCACAGAGGAGGTAATGGATGATGGTAAGTTTAGAAAGGGGTCTGCTGATACTCTGGGCCATGTTGATATTAGAAAGGAGGAGGTGGACTCGGCAAGATGGCGGTGATTCTGTAGGACTGCTGTGGACAGCTCTGACTAACGGCAAGGCAAACCGGTGTTTTTTTGCTATCCCTGGCCAACTTATGTGGTGAAGAAGGGCTTATGCCCGAAACGTCGATTCTCCTGTTCCCTGGATGCTGCCTGACCTGCTGTGCTTTTCCAGCAACACATTTTCGGCTCTGATCTCCAGCATCTGCAGACCTCACTTTCTCCCCAACTTATGTGGTGGAAATATTAGTTTAAAACCGTACAGAACACATATTTGTTAATATTTGGGAGTGGGAAGGATGCCAAAGGGAAAAGGAGCAAGCAAACACCTGCAGAGAGGACACTCCCCTGCAGTACCTACAACATCAGAGGCTGCAGCAGCAGTAGCCTCTCCTGAACCCCTCAGGGACCTGACAGACTCACAGGAATTGGCTGCGGTGTTGGAGAGACTTACCTTGAAAGTTGCCACTGCGATTGAGGAAATCCATGTGGAGATTCGTGCCTAGGTGCAACCAATCGCATCCATGCTGCAGAAGCACGAGCAGGAGATCCAGGGCCTCGGGGAGAGGCTGGAGAAGGTGGAGGGTCAAACTAAGGCCTCGGAAGCTGCAATAGAGTCCTCATCCAGTCGGTTCCAGGTGCTAGAGCAAGAGGTGCGGGCCTTGCAAAACCATATTGACGACCTCAAAAATCGTCAAATTGTTGGGCTCACTGAAGGTGAGGAAGGTGAACAGGCGGTCAGTTTCTTTGAAAACTGGCTGCCGAAGTTTTTGGGCCTTCACATGGAGTCCAACAGGCTTCAGATTCAAAGGGCGTATCGGTTTATGGTACACAGGTCAGGGCCAGTGCAGCATCCCCACCCGGTCCTAGTGCACTTCCACTCATATAAGGACAAGCAAAAAGCCATAGAAGCTTCCAGATCCCTGGGAAAGGATCCGCAGGCGCTGCTGTACAAGGGGTCAAAAATCATGTTTTTCCATGATTTTTCAGCAGCTGTAATCCGAAAGAGTAACTCCTTCGATGAAGTTAAAAAGAGGCTGAGGAACCTGGACATCCAGTACTCCATGAGATACCCCACAGTACTTCGTTTCAGCCATGAGGACTCAGTTTATACATTTGACTCGGCGGAAAAGGCTAAAAACTTTGTGGACACTTTAAAATATATGGATTGGCCTGAAGAATATGGTTAATGTTTGTTCTCTTTTCTATTTTTCCCCATGTTTTCCCTTCCATTTTTTTATTCCTTTCTTTCTGCCTAATCATTTCCTTTTTGGAAAGGGGGGAAAAGACTTTGGAATAAGTTGTTCCTTTTTTTTAATAACTGGATTTTCTGAGGGGAAATTTTGTGGATGTTCTTTGTTGTCTCTCTCCCTTTTGTTTGTTTGTTCTGCTTCTCTTTTAGTCACAGGTAGGGTGTGATGAAGCCAGGGATGGGTGGAGTGCTCATCCTGACTTTGTCTTTTGATTTAAGGATCATCTCCTTGTTTTTTGTTCTGGCCTAAGGCTGGGGCACAGTCCAGGTTTGAAGGAGCTGTGAAGGAAGGGATGGGTAGGGTGAGTGCCCCCTATGGGCAGGGGGAAGAGTCTTTCATTCAAGGTTCTATAGTTGGTTTTCTTTGTAGTTTTTTGCTAGTCATAGTTGTTTATAGTTATGATAGAATAGTTTTTGTATATATAGTTTTTCGATTTTATGAGTTTTTATTTACTTATGCTTAGCACTTTGTAAGCAGAGTACTCCCTTCAAGGGGTTCAAGGCTGTCTGAAAGGGGATATGGCTAAGTGTCTTATTAAATGGTGCACCTGGAACATTAAGAGAAGTCATTCGTCTATTAAAAGAAAAAAAAGTGCTTTCTAGCCTCAAGAGGGAAAGGGTTGATATCGCTTTGTTGCGGGGAACCCATCTTGATGATGGGGAACACCTGAAATTACAACAGGGGATTATGACTGGGTATTCTTTTTATCTTTTACTACTAAAAGTAGAGGAGTGTCGGTACTTATCCAGAAAATCTTCCGTTCACATTATTAGAGCAGGTGAAAGATGAGCAGGAACGGTTTGTGATTCTTAAAGCCCTGATACATGGGGAGGAATATGGCATTTTAAATGTCTACTGTCCTCCGGCGCATCCCCTCAAATTTTTGATTAGTGCTTTCTCTAAGTTGAGTGCTTTTGGAACACGGCACATTATTATAGGGGGTGGATTTTAATTGTCTTTTGGATCCGACAGTGGACAGGATGCCTTGTGGGCCCCAACTATTTCTTCGCAGGCCAAGCAGGTGGTTGACTTATGCGAGGAGTTGGGGCTGGTGGATATTTGGAGAAGTCTTCACCCTACCGGCACCCTACTGCACCTTTTTTTCAAACCCACATAAATGTCACATGAGGATTGACCTCCTTCTGGCTCCCTCGGCCCTTCTGGATTTGATTATGGGTTGTAAAATTGGGAATATAGCTATCTCTGATCAAGCGGCAGTATATTTGGAGGTTAAGGCCAAGAGTGAAGGGCTAGGTTTGCGGCACTGGCGTTTGGACCCCTTTCTCTTTAAGGATTCCAAATTTGTGGATTACTTTTTGAAGGAGTTTCAGGAATTCTTGACTATCAACTCAGGCACAGCTAGTAGTTCATCCATGCTATGGGAGACTGCTAAGGCCTTTGCTAGAGGATTAGCTATTTCCTATTCGGCTAGCTGGAAATGACAGAAGGAGGAACAGCAGCGTCTACTTGAGACGTGGTTGAAAGCCGCGGATGCAGCACATTTTGCGCAGCCTTTGGTGACTAAGCTACAGCGGATCACAGCCCTTCGGGCTGCCTTGAATTCAACACTGACACAGAACACAAAGAAAGAACTTGCTTTTGCTAGATAGAGGCTGTTCGAATATGGGGATAGGCCAGGGAAGTATTTAGCATAACTGACTAGGAAAAAGCGTACTCCCCAATCCATTACTACAATCAGAGACAGCGTCAGGGTCCTTACATACGATGCTAAAAAGATTAATGAGACTTTTCGAAATTTTTGCTCTGAATTGTATCGGTCTGAAGGTTGCGAAGACAGGAGGGCTAAAATGGAGACCTTTTTTAAGAACCTAGACCTCCCAGGGGTAACCTTGGAACAGACCTCTCTCCTTAATGCCCCCTTGACAGTTCAGGAAATACAGGAGGCAGCTAGGCAATTTCAGAGTGGGAAAACGCCTGGCCCTGATGGTCTTCCAGGTAAGTTTTATAAGGAGTTTATAGGGATTCTGTCAGGGCCGATGTTGGAGATGTACAATCATTCCTATATGCATGAATGCCTATCACCATCTTTGAGAGAAGCTAATATTTCCTTAATTCTTAAGAAGGGGAAGGTTCCTGAGGACTATGCCTCATACAGGCCCATCTCTCTATTAAATTCAGACTTCAAGATTCTGTCCAAGATCCTGGCGCTGAGATTGGAAAGGGTGTTGCCCCATATTATTAAAGAGGACCATACTTGTTTTATAAGGGGCCGTAGGTCCTCTAATAATATTAGAAGGTTGCTGAATGTGATCCAAGTTTGTCAGCAATGATTGATTTAGGGGTTGGTGATTTCCTTAGATGCAGAGAAAGCATTTGACCAGGTGGAATGGCAGCATCTTTTTTATGTCTTAGAAAGTTTGGGTTAGGTGGAGTCTTTGCTTGGTGGGTGGAGGTTTTATATCACCACCCTCTGGCTGCAGTCATCACCAATGCGGTGAAGTCTGGAAATTTTACAATCGGTAGGAGTAGTCGACAAGGCTGCCTCCTCTCACCATTGTTGTTTATGTTGGTGATAGAGCTGCTGGCAGAGGCTCTTCATCAGAACATCCACATAACCGCTCCAGAATCAAGGGCACACAAGATTACATTGTATGCGGATGATGTCCTTCTGTTTTTATCGAACCCGATCACCTCCGTACCCCATTTGATACAATGTATCAATTCATTTGGGGCTATTTCAGAATATAAGATTAACTTTGCAAAATCAGAAGCTATGCCTTTGGGGAACCTTAAGGATGTGCCAGAAGTTGAAGGTGGCTCTAAGTTCCCTTTTAAGTGGTCATGGGCAGGGTTCCGGTACCTAGGCATTTTTATTACCCTCAAGTTTGATCTGTTATTTCGGACTAACTTTGCTCACTTGCTCGACAATTTTAGGCGAGATCTCCAGAGATGGGAGGCTCTTCCAATATCATAGCTGGGCCGAATATCTCTCATTAAGATTAATGTTCTTCCTCGTTTGCTTTATCCCATGCGTATGCTCCCTATAATGTTTCCCAGGTCAACGCTGTGGAAGCTTATGGGGTGGTTTGATTCCTTTGCCTGGCATCGTGGGCGGCCCCTCATCAAACTTACTAAATTGCAGTTGCCTCAAGGAGGGGGCTAGGAGTTGATTTCCCTGCTGACATCAGAAGGTATCAATTGAGTTCCCTGCTGTCTTTTGTCTATGATTGGGTAGGAAACGATCCAAACTCAATATGCCTGGATATTGAGGCCTCCCAAGCAATGAGCCCTCTTATTAACCTATTGTTCATGAATAAGATGAGGACAGTTATGGACCCCTGCCGGAACCCATTGTCATTAGTACAGTCAAGGCATGGAGGGCGATGCATCAGAGTGAGGGTTGTTTATCCAAGACTTCGTCACTTACACCTATAGTTGGCATGCCAGGGTTTCAACCCAGGGATGATGGACTCAGGGTTCAAACTATGGGCAGCGAGAGGAGTTTCTAGTTTGGGAGACTTGTTTAAGGGGGAGGTTATGATGTCTTTTGAGCAACTGAGCCACAAATACGGGTTGCCCAGCAGAGACCTTTTCTGTTTTTTTCAGGTTAGGGATATCATCCGGAAGAAGACTACACTTTTCACTAAGCTCTATAAGCCCATTACAGAGAGGTTGTTGCTACGTGCCACAAGCACTCTTTCGGTTAGTGCCCTCTATAGCCTGCTGAGTGGCAGGGCCTGGCAGGATATTAACCAGTTATGTGAGGTCTGGGAGCAAGAGCTGGGAGTGGAGATCTCTTCTGAAACGTGGGAGAACATACGGGAGAATACTCGAAAGATCTCAATCTGTAACAGGACATGTGCTACGCAGTTAAAAGTTCTGCACAGGGCTCATTTGGCACCAGACCGTTTGGCAATGTTTAAAAAGGGGGCATCTCCAATGTGGCCCAAATGTAAAATAAGTGTAGCTACCCTTGCTTCTGGACATGCCACAGGCTCCGTGTTTCTTGGAGCGCTGTGGCGGGAGAGATAGGGAGCTTATTGAGGACTGAAGTCAAAGTAGACCTGATATCTCTCTTCTTAGGTCTATTGAATTTACCATCTTTAGATGGGCATGGGAAGAAACTATTTAATATTCTTCCACACTGTGCATGGAAGAATATTCTGATGAATTGGGTGTCTGAGAACCTGCCAGGCTTGCTGGGATGGCAGAAATTAATTATGGAGCACATTCCTTTGGACTTTTTCACAAACATGGTGCACCACACAACAGACAATTTTATAAGACATGGCAGCCCTACTTGAGTTATTTGGATATAGATTTATCAGTTATCTTAAGCAGGGCATTTGTTTAACAGGATGATTAGATTTGTCAAGCCCTGGGCCCTGGAGGGGGTCTCCCGAGGTAATACGGGTATGTATACAATGCTCCGGTTCCTTTGTATGGGAGCCTTGCGCCGAGCATAGCTGTTCTTTATTTTGTGGGGTTTTTTGGGGGTTTTTTTGCTTTTCTTTCTTTTTTTTTGGTGTTGCTTTGCACAGTGTTAGGGTTTGCTTTGTATTATAGAGTAGGTTAGTAGTTAGTAGATAGTAGTTGTATTGTAATTTGTGTTTTTTTTTCTTTTTATTATATTGATATTTGTGATTGTTTCTTTCAATAATTTCATATGTTTGTAAAGTTAAAAAAATTGCTAATAAATATATTTACAAAAAAAAATGAAAGCAGGAGGTGTTAGGGGTCTTGAAAAACATTAAGGAAGCAAAGAGTCCAGGTTCTGATTGGATCTATCCCAGAATACTGAAAACTGCAAGGCAGGAGATTACTGGGGCCATGAGAGAGATATTGTATCCTCTTTAGTCACAGAAGAGAGGAGGATAGACAGTGTTGGTCTTTTACTTAAGAAGAGAAACAGAGATAATCAAGGAAATTGTAGCCCAGTCAGTCTTATATCAGTGGTAGGGAAGTTACTGGAAAAGATTCTTCGGGACAGAATTTACTTGCATTTGGAGAAGAATGGACTTATAGAGTCATCGAGTCATAGAGATGTACAGCAGGGAAACAGACCCTTCGGTCCAACCCGTCCATGCTAACCAGATATCCCAACCCAATCTAGTCCCACTTGCCAGCACCCTGCCCATATTCCTCTGAACCCTTCTTATTCATATACCCATCCAGATGCCTTTTAAATGTTGCAGTTGTACCAGCCTCCACCACATCCTCTGGCAGCTCATTCCATACACGTACCACCCTCTGCGTGAAACAGTTGTCCCTTAGGTCTCTTTTATATCTTTCCCCTCTCACCCTAAACCTATGCCCTGTAGTTGTGGACTTCCCCACCCCAGGGAAAAGACTTTGTCTATTTTCCCTATCCATGCCCCTCATAATTTTGTAAACCTCTATAAGGTCACCCCTCAGCATCTGATGCTCGAGGGAAAACAGCCCCAGCCTGTTCAGCCTCTTCCTGTTGCTCAGATCCTCCAACCCTGGCAACATCCTTGTAAATCTTTTCTGAAGCCTTTCAAGTTTCACATCATCTTTCCAATAGGAAGGAGACCAGAATTGTGTGCAATATTCCAACAGTGGCCTAACCAATGTCCTGTACAGCCGCAGCATGGCCTCCCAACTCCTGTACTCAATACTCTGATCAATAAAAGAAAGCAAACCAATCGCCTTCTTCACTATCCTATCTACCTGCGACTCCACTTTCAAGGAGCTATGGATAGTCAGCACCGCTTTATGCAAGGGCGGTCTCATCTCACAAAATTGATTGGGTTTTTTGAGGAAGTAAAAAGGATGGTTGAGTGTAGGGCAGTGGATGTTGTCGACATGGACTTTATTAAAGCATTTGACAAAGTTCCTCTTGGTAGGCTGCTCCAGAAGATTAAGTCACATGGAATTCACTATGAGTTGATACATTGGGTACAAAATTGGTTTGGTCATAGAAGACAGAGGGTAGTTGTGAAGGTGTGTTTTTCTGACTTGAGATTTTGACCAGTGGTGTTCCACAAGGATCAGTGCGGGGATCTCTGTTGTTTGCAGATATGTAAGTGATTTGGATAGAAATATATGTGGTCTGTTTTGTATGTTTGCAGATGACCAAAAATGGATGAAATTGTGGATAATTAGGAAAGTTGTCAAAGGATACAGCACAATGTATATTTGTTAGAAATTTGGGTGGAGAAATGGCAGATGGAGTTTAATCCAGACAAGTATGAGTTGTTGCATTTTGGGAGGGCAAATATGAAGGGAAAATTATACAGCAAATAGCAGGACCTTTAGGAGCATTCGTATACAGGGGAAGTTTCGGGTCCAAATTTATAACTTTCTGAAAGTGACAACACAAGTGGATAAGGTGGTAAATAAAGCATACAACATGCTTGCCTTCATCGATCAGAGCATTGAATATAAGAGTTGGCACGCGAGGTTGCAGCTCTATAAAGACTTTGGTTTGGCCACATTTGGACTGATGAATGCAATTTTAGAAGCCACACGATAAAGGGATGTGGAGTTTTGGAAGAAGGTGCAGAAGGGGTTTATTAGGATATCACTGAAAACAGCAAATGCTGGAGATCACAGCAGGTCAGACAGCATCCATGGAGAAATAGCAAGATAACGTTTTGACTTTAAATGACTCTTCATTCAGAGCTCTAATGAAGAGTCAACTAGGCTTGAAACATTAACTTCTGGATCAGTGGTGCTGGAAGAGCACAGCAATTCAGGCAGCATCCGACGAGCAGCAAAATCGACGTTTCGGGCAAAAGCCCTTCATCAGGAATAAAGGCAGAGAGCCTGAAGCGTGGAGAGATAAGCTAGAGGAGGGTGGGGGTGGGGAGAGAGTAGCATAGAGTACAATAGGTGAGTGGGGGAGGAGATGAAGGTGATAGGTCAGGGAGGAGAGGGTGGAGTGGATAGGTGGAAAAGGAGCTAGGCAGGTCGGACAAGTCCGGACAGGTCAAGGGGACAGTGCGGAGCTGGAAGTTTGAAACTAGGATGAGGTGGGGGAAGGGGAAATGAGGAAGCTGTTGAAGTCCCCTTCCCCCACCTCATCCTAGTTTCAAACTTCCAGCTCCGCACTGTCCCCTTGACCTGTCCGGACTTGTCCGACCTGCCTAGCTCCTTTTCCACCTATCCACTCCACCCTCTCCTCCCTGACCTATCACCTTCATCTCCTCCCCCACTCACCTATTGTACTCTATGCTACTCTCTCCCCACCCCCACCCTCCTCTAGCTTATCTCTCCAAGCTTCAGGCTCTCTGCCTTTATTCCTGATGAAGGGCGTTTGCCCGAAATGTCGATTTTGCTGCTCGTCGGATGCTGCCTGAATTGCTGTGCTCTTCCAGCATCACTGATCCAGAATCTGGTTTCCAGCATCTGCAGTCATTGTTTTTACCTCGTTGAAACATTAACTTGCTCTCTCTCCATGGATGCTGTCTGACCTGCTGTGATCTACAGCATTTGCTGTTTTCAGTAATAATATCGTACAATAGAGCCAGGACAGAAGAGAGTCTGCATCGTAGCCTCACTTTTTTTGTGCCTGCTTCCTGTTCTACTCCCTCCTCTTCTTGTTCCCCATGCTCCTTTTCCTCAGATTCTCATCCAATAGCCGCTAGCAAAGAAATGTTTACTGATAGTTGGCCAAGTTGTTCGACATACAATCAAAAATCTTGATCCTGGGTAGCAGGGTTTCCCCAGAAATATCCCGCTGAAACATTACCAGTGGTGTGCTTTGTTCCTTGTGGTAACGGTGCTGTTACTGTAGCCCTGCACTGTGTGAGTTCCATGGCCCATAGTTTGTTGCCCAGTAGCCATTTTGGCTGCAGCAGTTGTCAAGTTTCAGTCACGGCTTCTTTACTGAACCAGGCATTGATTTTCACTGCAGCTGAAGTGAGGAAGTTGCTCCCTGAAGACACTTGTTGTAAAAAATTTAAAAATAAATTAGAGAGGGGAAATAAAATCAATAATTTTGAAGAACTGTAAGTGGATCAGGCAGTTTTGGAAATAGTTGCTGAATAAAATTAAGGGCAAATGAAGAAGTTGTTGCCAGAAAATTCATTCTCGAAAGATATATTTTTGTTCAAACTCTGTGGTAAGACAGTATATGCTTTATTCTTTAGTCCAGAACTGTGGATATAATATGCATATTGGGAAATTAAACATATTGTAAGGATTGGATTTCCATTTAACATTGTGTTTTATTACTCTTAATTAACCACAAAAGCAAAGACCTGGAAAGTCTGATGGCCAAAATTTGGAAGTAGCTGGAAAAAGCTTCTCTGGAAACTTGCAGTAAAATATTATTATATCAAAAGTTTTGCTAAACAGCTATAGGAATGAGTTCAGCAAAATAATTAAATAAAACTAGAAGAGACTGAACCTTTAACCAACTGTTAGGTGTGTTTAAAGTTTCAAATGTAATTACAGATTAGCATTGATGCAAGTTCTTGCTGACTGAGGGTTGGAAAGGTGAGATGCTGGAACAATTTGCACTAACTTAGCAACTTCCATGTAATAAAATGTCTCAGGGTGTTTGTCAGGAGTATCGTCAGAAAGCATGGAAACCATAAATAGTATCACCTACCATAAGGAGGTTACCAGTCAGTAACTTGAATAAAGCAAAGAACTGCAGATGCTGAAACAAAGACAGAAGTCGCTGAAAGAACTCAACAGGTGTGCCAGCAACTATGGAGAGAAAGCAAAATTTTGCTTTTCAGGATCCAATGATTCTTTGTCAAAACCCATGCTGTGCAGATCTGGAGTTCCTTTTGTTTTAGGCAGTTAGCAGTTCAGTTGGAAGAGAGTTGAGGGGGCAGGACAGGATTCTGATGGTCAAGGTTAGTTTCGAGAGAATGGAAGGACATTGAAGAGAAACTAGAGATCAGATAATTTCAAAATTAGGAAAGGAGGAGAAAAAAAGAAAAGAAAGAATCAGCAGAAGCCATTAAACTGAGGATGGGAAATGTGAGGTGTAAAATCAACAGTCAGGTGATTGATGACATCATAAATGTTTGTAACTAATCCATCTGGTCTGGAAGATCATTCAGTTCATACAATCTGAAAACCACCTTCTCAACCACCACTACCATGCAGTAAATGATGGAAATGCACAGTGGGCAGGTCTGCCAAAATCCCAAAAGACAGATTGACATTTTGGGTTACACCTTGTGTCAGGAGGGATTTTCATCTCTATTAAGTGTTGCACTGTGTCAGCTGTGGCTGAACTGGTAGCGTTCCCAAGTCTGAGTCAGAAATTTGTGGGTTTTAGTCTCACTCCAGAGACTTCAACATTAAATTTAAGCTGACGGATGGATTGAGTGAACATGCATGAATGAACAATGTCCTGTTGGAGGTGCCAGGTAGGATTTTTCTTAAGGGGTCAGGCCCTAGAGCCACTGAAATATCTGGGTCCCGACTTTGCATGGCATGGATGTGGCATTTCCAATTAGGCATAGGGCAGGCTCACTGCTCAATAAAGGGTGGGGAATAGGCTCTTAAAAGTAGAGGATTCAGAGGAGGCCCTTCAACAGTGAGAGAGGAGAAACATGCCAGAGTAGGTAGAAGGGAGGGAAGAAGCTTCAAGGTGGAGACAGCTTCCAGACAGCTCAAACATACAAATAAAATTGGTGACAGTTACCAGCAGACTATCTTTGGGGTGGCATGGTGACTCAGTGGTTAGCAAGGACAGTACCATGGACATGGGTTCAATTCCAGACTTGGGCAACTGTCTGTGTGGAGTTT
This sequence comes from Chiloscyllium plagiosum, assembly GCF_037043375.1. Lineage (NCBI taxonomy): Eukaryota > Metazoa > Chordata > Chondrichthyes > Orectolobiformes > Hemiscylliidae > Chiloscyllium > Chiloscyllium plagiosum. The sequence goes on along the minus strand of NW_028270159.1, from coordinate 35,899,771 downwards.
GCACATTCTCGCTGTGTCTGTGTGGGTTTCTTCTGGGTGCTCTAGTTTCCTCCCACAGTCCAAATATGTGTAGATTATGTGGTTTAGCCGTGATAAATTGTCCAGGGAAATGCAGGTTAAGTAGATTAGGGATGGAAAATTCAGAGTTATAGATATGGGGTGGGTCTGAGCTGGACGCTCTTTGGAGAGTCAATGAGACTCAGTAATCTGAATGGCTGGTTTCCACAGTGTAGGGATTCTACAACTTGTGAAGGGGGATGGCCTGATCTGAAAGCTGTAATCATTATGCTGCACTATGGGAGACAAGGGGGGTGGGCGGTTCTTAAAGTCTCGCAGGAATGCTGGCCTTGAGGACTAAAAGTTCAGTCCCTATCCCCTGTCACATTGTAATATCAAACCGACAGGCCAACTAGAAGCAGGATATTCTAAAACACAGCAAAGAATTGTAGAAACTAGAAATCTGAAACAGAAGCAGATGTGCTGGAGAAACTCAGCATGTCTAGAAGCACTTGTAGTGAGGAATCACAGTTAACAATTCAAGTCAAATGATTTTTCTACAGCATGAAAAGCAGTTGAGAAATAGAGCAGTATTTATGCTTATGATGGGGATTTAGTTTGGGGGTGGAGGTTGTGGGGGAAGAAGTGAATGGAATTAAAACTAGAGGACATAGGTTTAAGGGGAGAGATACAAAAGGATCCAAAGGAGCAATTTTTTCACACAGAGAATGGTGAACATCTGGAATGGGCAGCCAGAGGGAGTTGTGGAAGTGAGTATTACTGTGTCATTTCAGAAATATTTGGACAGGTACATGGATTGGATAGGTATGGAGGGAAATGAACCAAATGCAGGCAAATGGGACTAGGTTAAGTGTGAAGACTGGGCATGGATAAGTTGGGGCAAAGGGCCTGTTTCCATGCTGTAAACATAAGACCATAAGATCACAAGACATAGGAGTGGAAGTAAGGCCATTCAGCCCATTAAGCCCACTCCGCCATTTAATCATTGCTGATGGGTGTTTCAATTTCACTTACCCACACTCTCCCTGTAACCATTAAATTCTTGCAAATCAAGTATTAATTAAATGTCTTCAAGGCAGAGATTATGTCCCAGTCTCCACTGCACTCCATGGCAATGAATTCCACAGGCCCACCACTCTCTGGCTGAAGAAATGTCTCCTCATTTCCGTTCTAAACTGACCCCTTCTAATTCTAAGGCTTTGCCCATGGGTCCGAGTCTCCCCACCTAATGGAAACAAATTCCCAGCATCCACCATTTCTAAGCCATGGACTATCTTGTAAGTTTCCATTAGATCTCCCGTCAACCTTCTAAACTCTAATGAATATAATTCCAGGATCCTCAGCCGTTCATTGTATATTAGGCCTACCATTCCAGAGATCATCTGTGTGAATCTCCACTAGACACACTCCAGTACCTATATGTCCTCCCTGAGGTATGGGGCCCAAAATTGGACACAGTAATCTAAATGGGGCCTACTTAGAGCTTTATAAAGTCTCAGAAGCACACCTCTGTTCTTGGATTCCAACCCTCTTGAGATAAATGACAACATTACATTCGCTTTCTTAATCATGGACTCAACCTGCAAGTTAACCTTTAGAGAATCCTGGACTAGCACTCCCAGATCCCTTTGTACTTTGGCTTTATGAATTTCCTCACTGTTTAGAAAACAGTCCATGCCTGTATTCTTTTTTCCAAAGTGCAAGACCTCTCATTTGTACACGTTGAATTTCATCAACCATTTCCTGGATCACTCTCCTAAACTGTCTAAATCTTTCTGCAGCCTCCCCACTTCCTCAGTGCTACTTACCTGTCTGCCCCCAGTACCTTCACCCAGATCATTAATATATAAAGTGAATAGCTACAAACCCTGTGGGACACCACTTGTCACCAGCTGCCATTCAGAAAAAGAACCATTTCTACCAACTCTCTGCCGTCAGACAGCCAATCCTTAATCCATCCAGTAGCTCACCTCAATCACCAAGGGCCCTCACCTTACTCAGCAGCCTCCCGTGAGGCACCTTATCAAAGGCCTTTTGGAAGTCTGGATAGATAACATCCACTGGGTTTCAAAGAATTTTAACAGATTTGTCAGGCACGACCTCCCCATACTAAATCCATGCTGACTTGCTCTAATCCGACCCTACACTTCCAATAATCTAGAAATCTCATCCTTAACGATTGATTCTAGAATTTTACCAACAACCGAGGTTAGGCTAATCAGCCTATAATTTTCCATCTTTTGTCTTGATTCTTTGAACAAGGGGGTGAAAACAGCGATCTTCCAATCAATCGGGACTTTCCCTGACTCCAGTGACTTTTGAAAGATCACAGCCAACGCCTCCGCTATTTCCTCAGCTACCTCCCTCAGAACTCTGGGATGTAGCCCTTGGGGCCAGGATATTTATCAATTCTTAGACCTTTTAGCTTTTCTAGCACTTTCTCTTTTATAATGGCTACCATATTCAATTCTGCCCCCGACCCTCCTTAATTGTTGGGACATTACTCATGTCTTCCACTGTGAAAACTGATGCAAAGTACTTATTAAGTTCTTCAGCTATTTCCTTATTTCCCATCACTAGCCTTCCAGCATCAATTTGGAGTGGCCCAATGTCTACTTTTGTCTCTCATTTGTTTCTTATGTATTGAAATAAACTTTTACTACCATTTCTAATATTACTGGCTAGCTTACCTTCATATTTGGTCCTCTCCTGCCTTATTTCTCTCTTTGTTATCCTCTTTTTGTTTTGTAGCCTTCCCAATCTTCTGATTTCCAAGTGCTCTTGGCTACCTTATAGGCTCTCTCTTTTTTTTGATACATTTCCTGACTTCCTTTGTCAGCCATGGCAATCTAATCCCTTCTCCCCACCCCAGATAATCTTTCTTTTGTTTGGAATGAGCCTCTGTACTGCATCCTCAATTACACCCAGAAACTCCTGTCATTTTTGCTCTACTGTCTTCCCTACTAGCCTCTGCTTCCAGTCGATTTTTGTCAGTTCCTCTCTCATGCCCCTGTATTTGCCTTTATTTAATTGTAGCAGCATTACGTCCGATTTTGCCTCTCTCTTTCAAACTGCAGAATGAACTCTACTATATTATGATCGCTCGTCCTAAGTGTTCCCTTACTTTAAGATCTTGTAAAAGTCTGGCTCATTTCATAGCACTCAGTCCAGAATAGCCTGCTCCCTTGTGGGTTCCATCACAAGCTGTTCCAAAAAGCCATCCTGTAAGCATTCGATGAATTCCCTTTCTTTGGATCCACCGGCAACATTATTCACTCAGTCCACTTGCATGTTGAAGTCTTCCATGATCACCATGACCTTGCCTTTCTGACATGTCCTATCTGTTTCCTGGTACATCTTGTGCCCCTGGTCATGACCACTGTTCGGAGGTCTGTACATAACTCCCATGATGTTTATTTTTGCCTTTGTGATTCCTCAACTCCACCCACAAAGACTCCACATCATCTGACCCTATGTCATTCAGTGCCATAAATTTAATTTCATTCTTAACTAACAAGGCAAGCTCCCCCCTCTGCCAACCTCCCTGTCTTTTTGATAAGTTGTAAATCCTTGGATGTTCAACTGCCAGTCCTGAACCTCTGCAATCACGTCTCCGTGATTCCTGCCACATCATAATCATTCATGATGATTTGAGTCATTAATTCACCTAATTTGTTCTGAATACTATGAGCATTCAGGTAAAGTGCCTTAATGCTAACGTTCTTATCATTATTAGAGATATTGGAAATCATAAGATGTCCTGGGTTATTCTTCCTTTTTGCTGCATTCCTAGTCTGCCTTGAGCTTAAACCCACCTGCACACCTGTTATCCTGCTGCTTATCTTTCCATTTAACTCCATACTCCCTGTCACTTTTGCTTTCCCTTCTCCCTGAATCAGAAGTTTAAAGTCCAACCGATCACCCTATTTACCCTTTTCACGACAACACTGGTTCCAGATCGGTTCAGGTAGAGACCGTCCCAATGGTACAGATCTTCCCAGTTCTAAAACAGATGCCAATGCCACATGAAATGGAATCCCTCTTTCCCACACCATTCCCTTAGCCACGTGTTTACTTTCCTAACTTTCTTATCCCTATGCCAATTGACACGTGGCTTGTGGCACGGGCAGTAAATTGGAAATTATGACCCTTGAGGACCTGGGCTTCAATTTCCTTCCTTGTGCTTCAATCTCCAAATAGGTCCTCCACCCTAGCCTTACCTATGTTGTTAGTCCCAACGTGGACTACAACAACTGGATCCTCCACCTCCCACTCCAATATCCTTTCAAGCCGGTCAGAGATTTCCTGCACCCTGGCACCGGGCAGGCAACTCAACATGTGGGACTCCCAATCCGGCTTGCATAGGATACTACCTGTCCCCCGAATTATAGAATCCCCTATAACAACTACGTGCCTTTTTTGCTCCCACTCTTGAATGGCCTTCTGCACCACAGTGCCACGGTCAGCTGGCTCATCCTGCCCACAGCCTTTTCCCTCATCCATAGAGGGAGCAAGAATCTCATATCTCTTGGACAAGGCTAAGGGCTGAGGATCCTCCACTCCTGAACTCAGAATCCCCCTACCTGCCTCATTTACAGTCACACCCTGTTGTCCCTGATCACTAATTGAATTTGAATTACTTAATCTACCGGGTGTGACTGCCTCCTGAAACAAAGTGTCCAGGTAACTCTCTCCCTCCCGGATGTGCGGCAGAATTTGAAGCTCAGGTTCCAGGTCATCAATTCTGATCCAGAGTTCTTACAACAACCAACACTTGCTGTAGCTATGATCACTGTCGTTCGCAATGAGATCAGCCAACTCCCACATCATACAGCTACAGCACACCACCTATCCAGCCATAAATACTTATTTAATTAACTTTTACAATTTATATATTAAATAATTTCTAGTACTTCTCTGCTAGGGTCTTATTCAATTAACCAATTAATTGTTTAATCAATCATACGATACACAAGAAATATAAATTGAAAAGCCTTCCCTTAACAACACACAAGGGTCCTTGTTGGTTAGAGCTCCTGCTCTTCCTGCTGGGGGAACAGAAATGGAGGGCTCTGCCGGTCAAGGTAAGTTTTTTGGAAACCTTAAAGTGGTGTCTCATCTTCTCTTTCGGCCCCCAGATTGACGCTCCCACTCTTCCTGCTGCGAGTCTGTGGGCTCTTATTTCGGTTTGAGGGGGAAGGTGGGAAGGAGACCCTACACACCTATTTAATTAGCAATCACTTGCCTTCCCAACAACCTCCCTGTTCCGATCTCACTTCTGCCCAGCTCCCACTGCTCTCTGCTGTAAACATCTATGACTCTAGGTCACACCCCACTTAAGCAAACAATGGGTGCCCATTGACTAGTTTACAGGACCAGTCTCTGTCCTGCGATGATGCGTACCTGCTTGCCAATATTGCAGAGTGACTGGAAAATCTCCATTGCGTCCTAATATTTATATTTGGAGCCTATTTGACTGCCAACTTCAGGTGGGGGGTGGGGCAGTGCCTTGCTGGACCCCAGACCACTTTGACCAAAATAAACCAACCTTGAGAGTGGAGCCAGGGGACCAACTCTCCAGTCACTGCTGACATTTACAGACCCCAATTCCTTCCGTTCCCAACCTCTGTTTGACAAATCAACAAAGAATTCATGCCTTTAAAATTGGTTGATAGAGGAGGTGAGAACAAATCAATGAAAGTAGAAAAAATTAAAGGGAAATATTAATTTGAGTCAAAATTAAAGTCACTAACTCTAGAAAATTAAATGCAGTCTTGAACTGTAATAACCCATTCAGTCAGCACTCAGATCTTCAAAACTAAACAAACAACCTTTAAATTCTTGGAAGGAATATGAATAGAAAAATAATCAAAGCAACCTAATATCAGTTTGCTCAAAGGTTCACATCATCCATGGTTTGGATCCCATCAGACTCTGATCTCTTAAATATATTAATGCACAGAGAGGATGCCAATGTTTTCAGAGAAGTTCCAGCAGATACACAAACCACTTTGTTCTGATTATGCTAACCCTTAGCAAGATGTAAAACAACAAAAAGAAACATTTTAAACAGTGTTCACTAGAGTCCAGGAGAAACATTTTCCTTCAAGAAGCAAGAGCTAATTTAACAATAATAGGTGACAATTGATGAATAAAGACATAGGGAACAATTGAGGGTCAGAAATGAGGCAGACATTAAGTACAGAGGCACCAAAGGAGTATATGATAAAGCAGTATGCAAAACATTAGGAGAGAAGTCAGACATTTAGAAGGCTGAGAGAAGCTATGAATTTAAAATATCAAAGAACATAGAGCAAAGTAATGATTTAATTTAAAGGCACTCCGTTTCAAAAAAAGAAAAGGCTGTAATGGGAATAGGAGCATTAAGGAATAGGCAGCAGAGTACCATAAGTAACAATAGAAAGACATAGCAGAAATAATAAATGTTACTTCACTTCAGTATTACCAAATAGACTGAAGCAGTAGATATGATATTGAATGATGAGATGAACAGTGAGATAGTGTATTTGTGGGAAACAAAAGTATGTATTATTAAAAGCTGAACAATCCCAGAGGATAAATCCCCTGGTCCAGATGGATTTGAATCCAAGCATTTAAAAAGAATCTATGGAAAAGACAGCAGAAGCACTATTCTTCACATTTCATAGTTTGTTATAAATGTTTTGTGCCTGAGATCAGGTGAACTGCTCATGTAATTTATATATTCACGTGAGGGGGCAGACATGTCCAGGGAATTATAGATGAATCAGCTTATCATCAGAGGGAGAGAAAAAGAGAGAGAGAGAGAAACTTTGCTGTTTAAGTTCAAGTACTTCTGGATATCATAATGCATCGAAGAAAAATTAACAAACAGCAAAATTCACAGCTGACCTTGGAGGAAGGTGTGTGGGATGTTGTGAGAGAACTCACGGCACATGAGAAGATAAGTGCATGGTTTTTAAGTGTAACCTTGCTGTCTTTTTTCAATAGTGAGTAGAGTAGGTTATTTTTGGTTGTATGTTTTATTGAGATCTGTCTCTTGACAAAAATTTAAAAATATAAAGCATAAGTACGAAGTTAGCCTGGAGCAGTGTTTTTTAAGAGTAATAAGACTGCTCTTTTCTGCAATGATTTGGAGATGCCGGTGTTGCACTGTGGGGTACAAAGTTAAAAATCATACCACATCAGGTCATGTATCCTATGATCTTATACTCCACAACCACCTGATGAAAGAGTAGAGCTCCGAAAGCTAGTGCTTCCAAATAAATCTGTTATTTGAGCTATAGGGAGAGGTTGAACAGGGTGGGGCTGTTTTCCCTGGAGCGTCGGAGACTGAGGGGTGACCTTATAGAGGTTTATAAAATCATGAGGGGCAATAATAGGATAAATAGACAAACTCTTTTACCTGGGGTCGGGGAGTCCAGAACTAGAGGGAATAGGTTTAGTGTGAGAGGGGAAAGATATAAAAGAGATCTAAGGGACAACTTTTTCACACAGAGGGTGGTACATGTATGGAATGAGCTGCCAAAGGAAATGATGGAGGCTGGTACAATTGCAACATTTAAAAGGCATTTTGATTGGTAAATGAACAGGAAGGATTTGGAGGGATATGGGCCGGATGCTGGCAGGTGGGACTAGATTGGGTTGGGATATCTGGTCGGCATGGACGGGTTGGACTGAAGGGTCTGTTTCCATGCCGCACATCTCTATGACTATGACTCTTTGACTATAACATGGGGTTGTGTGATTTTTAACTATTTTTTGCAGATTATTAAGTTGCAACGATGGCCTTTAGTAGAGGGATGTGCTTTTCCTGTTGGGCGTGGGAGGCTAGAGAGAGTTTCAATGTTACTGATGATTATGTCTGCAGGAAGTGTCTTTGGTTCCAAATCCTATCAGATCACATGGACCAGTTGGAGTCACAGATAGATGCAATGAGGAATTTACAGGAGCTAGGGGGTGTGATGGATGGCAGTTATAGGAAGAGAGATAAACCACAGATACAGTCAATGGGTCACCGCCAGGAAGGGTAGGAGAGTGAGGCGGGTAGTGTAAGTGTCTCCTGTGGCTATCCCTATCTCATACAAGTATGCTGTTTTGGAAAATGGGGGTGATGGACTCTCAGGGGAATATAGCATAAACAGCCAAGTTTCTGGTACCAAGACTAGTTCTAATGTTATGAGCCTTTCATCAGGTTCCAAGCGATCGATTGTGATGGGGACTCTGTAGTTAAAGGCACAGACAAACTTTTCTGTGACCAACAAAGAGAAATCAAAATGATGTGTTACCTCCCTGGTGCCAGGATCAAAGATATCTCAGAGAATATTCTCAAAGAGGAGTGGGACCAGCAGGAGGTTGTTGCACACATTGGAACTAATGACATGGGAAGGAAAAAGATGAGGAGATTCTGAAGGGAGAAGATAGGAAGTTAGGTGGAATTTAAAAAGGAGGTCCATGCGGGTAGTAATATCTGAATTACTCCCGGTGCGAGTAGCTATTGGATGTAGGAATAGGAGGACAGAACAGATGAATGTGTGGCTGAGGAGCTAGTGCAGGGGAGAAGGGTTCCCTTTTGGATCATTGGAATCTATTCTGGGGTATAAGTAACCTGTACAAGAGGACGGATTGCACCTGAATTGGAAGGGGACTAATATACTGGCAGAGAGATTTGCCAGAGCTGCTCCGAAGGATTTAAATGAGTAAGAAGGAGTGAGTGGGACCCAGAGAGGTAGTGAAGAAAGTGATCAGTCTGAGATTGATACTGTTGGGAAAAGGGTCAAGTCAAACTGTCAGAACAAGCTGGAACAAAGCAGAGAACTAAGTAAATAAAACTGCATTTATTTCAATGCAAGAGGCCTAACAGGGAACACCGATGAAGTTAGGGCATGGTTAGGAACATGGGACTGGGATATCATAGCAATTACAGAGACGTGGCTCAGGGATGGACAGGTCTGACAGCTTAATGTTCCATGATATAGATGCCATAGGAAGGATAAAAGGGGGGGGGGGGTGCAAGAAAGGAGGGGCACTGGCATCTTTGGTAAGGGATAACATTACAGCTGTACCTAAGGAGGATAATCCTGGGAATACAGCCAGGGAAATTATTTGGGTGGAACTGAGAAATAAGAAAGGAATGATCACTTTATTGGGATTGTACTATAGATCCCCCATTAGTCAGCGGGAAATTGAAAAACACATTTGGGAGAAGATCTCAGTTATCGACAGGAATAATAGATTATGGGAGGACATTTTAATCTTCCAAACATAGACTGGGATTGCTATTGTGTTAAGGGTCTAGATGAAGAGGAATTTGTTAAGCGTATACAAGAAAATGTTCTGATTCAGTATGTGGATGCACCTATGAAAGAAGCTGCAAAACTTGACCTACAGTTGGGAAATAAGGCAGGGCAGTGGCTGAGGTGTTAGTGGGGGTGCACTTTGGGGCCAGCGACCGTAATTCTATTAGTTTTAAAATAGTGATGGAAACTGATAGACAGAATCTAAAAGTTGAAGTACTAAATTGGAGGAAAGCCATTTTAGACTTTATTAGGCAAGCACTTTCAAAATTTGATTGGTTGCGGGTGTTTGCAGGTAAAGGGACAGTTTGAAAATGGGAAGCCTTCAAAAGTGCGATAACGAGAGTCCAGAGATAGTATATTCCTGTTAAGGTGAAAGGTAATGCTGGTCGGTGTAGGGAACGCTGGATGACTAGAGAAATTGAGGCTTTGGTCTAGAGAAAGAAGAAAGCATATGTCAGGTATATACAGCTAAGATCTAGTAAATCCTTAGAAGAGTATAAAGGCAGTAGGAGTATCCTACTTAAGAGGGAAATCAGGAGCGCAAACAGGGAATAGGAGATAGCTTTGGCAAATTGGGTTAAGGAGATTTTATAAATACATAAAGGACAAAACGGTAAGAAGGGAGAGAATAGGCCCTCTTAAAGATCAGCAAGGCAGCCTATGTATGGAATATTAGGAGATGGGGGAGACGCAAAACAAGTATTTTGGATCAAGTTTATTATGGAGAAGGACATGGAAAATATAGAATGTGGGGAAATAATTGGTGACATCTTGAAAGTTGTCCATATTATAAAGGAGGAGGGGCTGAATGTCTTCAACTGCATAAAAGGTGGATAAGTCCCCAGGATCTGATCAGGTACCCTAGAACTCTGTGGGAAGCTAGGTAAGTGATTTCTGGACCCTTTGCTGAGATAGTTGTATCATCGATAGTCACACGTGAGGTGTTGGAAGACTGATGGTTTGCTATCATGGTGCCATTATTTAAGAAAGGGGGTAAGGAAAAGCCAGGGTACTGTAGACCAGAGAGCCTGATGTCAGTGGTGGACAAGTTGTTGGAGGGAATCCTGAGGCATAGGATTTACATGTATTTGAAAAGACAAGGACTGACTAGGGATAGTCAACATGGCTTTGTGGTTGGGAAATCGTGGAGAAAGTGAGGTCTGCAGACGCTGGAGATCAAAGCTGAAACTTTATTGCTGGAACAGCACAGCAGGTCAGGCAGCATCTAGGGAACAGAAGATTCGACGTTTCGGGCACATGCCCTTCTTCAGGAATGAGCAGAGAGTGTTCAGCAGGAGAAGATAAAAGGTAGGGAGGAGGGACTTGGAGGAGGGGCGTTGGAAATGTGATAGGTGGAAAGAGGTCAAGGTGAAGGTGATAGGTCGGAGTAGGGTGGAGGCGGAGAGGTCAAGAAGAAGACTGCAGGTCAGGAAGGCGGTGCCGGGCTGGAGGGATTCGGCTGAGACAAGGTGGGGGGAGGGGGGATGAAGAAACTGGTGAAGTCCAAGTTCATCCCCTGTGGTTGGAGGGTTCCCAGTCGGAAGATAAGACGCTCCTCCTCCGACCGTCGCGTTGTTGTGGTTTGGCGGTGGATGAGTCCAATGACCTGCATATCCTCGGTGGAGTGGGAGGGGGAGTTGAAATGCTGTGCTACAGGGTGATTGGGTTGGTTCGTCCGGGTGGCCCAGAGGTGCTCTCTGAATCGCTCCGCAAGTAGGCGGCCTGTCTCCCCAATATAGAGGAGGCCACACCGGCTGCAGCGGATGCAGTAGATAATGTGGGTGGAGGTGCAGGTGAATCTGTGGCGGATATTGGAGTTTCCTTTGGGGCCTTGGAGAGAAGTGAGGGGGGAGGTGTGGGCGCAAGTGTTGCACCTCCTGCGGTTGCAAGGAAAGGTGCCGGGAGTGGAGGTTGGGTTGGTGGGGGGTATGGATCTGACAAGGGAGTCGCGGAGGGAGTGGTCTCTACGGAAAGCTGATAGAGGAGGGGAGGGAAATATATCCTTGGTGGTGGGGTCCGTTTGGAGGTGGCGGAAGTGACGGCGGATGATGCGCTGTACATGGAGATTGGTGGGGTGGTAGGTGAGGACCAGTGGGGTTCTGTCCTGGTGGCGGTTGGAGGGGCGGGGCTCAAGGGCGGAGGAGCGGGAAGTGAAATCGTGTCTCACTAACTTGGATTGAGCTAATTGAAGAAGTAATGAAAAAGATTGCTGAGGGCAGAGCAATGACTTCAGTAAGGCATTCGACAACGTTCCTCTTGGTAGACTGGTTAGCAACGTTTGATCATATGGAATACAGGAAGAACTAGCCAGTTGGATACAAAACTATTTCAAAGGTAGAAGACAGAGGGTGGTGGTGGAGGGTTGCCTTTCAGACTGGAGGCTTGTGAACAGTAGAGTGCCACAAGGATCAGTGCTGGGTCCAAAGCTTTTCATCATTTATATAAATGATTTGGATGTGAACATAGGAGCTATAATTAGTAAATTTGCAGATGACACCAAAATTGGAAGTATAGTGTATAGTGAAGAAAGTTACCTCAGATTACAACGGGATCTTGATCAGATGGACCAATGGACTGAGGTGTGGCAGTTGGAGTTTAATTTAGATAAATGTAAAGTGCTGCATTTTGGAAAGGCAAACCAGGGCAGGACTTATATGGCAAGATCCAGGAGCGTGTTGCTGAACAAAGAGACCTTGCAGTTTCATAGTTCCTTGAAAGTGGAGTCGCAGGTAGATATGATAGTGAGGAAGGTGTTTGGTATGCTTTCCTTTATTGGTCAGAGCATTGAGTATAGGAGTTGGGAGGTCATGTTGCGGCTGTACAGGACATTGGTTAGGCGACTTTCAGAATATTGCTTGCAATTCTGGTCTCCCTCCTATTGGAAGGATGTTGTGAAACTTGAAAGGGTTCAGAAAAGATTTACAGGCATGTTGCCAGAGTTGGAGGGTTTGAGCTATAGGGAGAGGCTGAATAGGCTGGCGCTGTTTTTCCTGGAGTGTCAGAGGCTTATAGACATAAATAAAATCGTGAGGGGCATGAATAGGATAAATAGACAAGGTCTTTCCCCTGGGGTGGGGGAGTCCAGAACTAAAGGGCATATGATTAGGGTGAGAGGGGAAAGATTTAAAAGGGACCTAAGGGGCAACTATTTCATGCAGAGGGTGGTGCATGGATGGAATAAGCTGTCAGAGGAAGCAGTGAGGACTAGTACAATTACAACATTTAAAAGGCATCAGGATGGGTATATAAATAGGAAGGAGTTAGAGGGATGCAGGTGAAATTCTAGTATCCATCATTAAGGATGAGATTTCTAAATTCTTGGAAGTGCTTGGTTGGATTAGAACAAGTCAGCATGGATTTTGTAAGGGGAGGTTGTGCCTGACAAACCTTTTAGAATTCTTTGAAGAGGTAACAAGTAGGTTAGACCAGGGAAACTCTGTGAATGTTATCTATTTAGACTTCCAAAAGGCTTTTGATATGGTGCCTCTTGGAAGTTTGCTGAGTAAGGTGAGGGCCCATGGTGTTCGAGGTGAGCTACTGGCATGGATTGAGAATTGGCAGAGAGTTGGGTTAAAAGGTCCTTTTCTGGAATGGCAGCTGGTGACAAGTGGTGTCCCGCAGGGTGAAGTGTTGGGGCCGCAACTGTTCACTTCATATATTAATGATCTGGGTGAAGGGACTGGGGACTGGGGACATTCTGGTGAAGTTCACCAATGTTACAAAGTTAGGCAGACAGGCAGGTAATACTGAGGAGTTGGGGAGGCTGCAGAAAGATTTAGACAGTTAAGGAGAGTGGTCCAGGAAATAGCTGATGAAATTCAATGTGAGCAAATGGGAGGTCTTGCACTTTGGAAAAAATAATACAGGCATGAACTATATTTTTTTAAATTGTGACAAAATTCATAAAACCAAAATACAAAGGGATCTGGGAGTGCTAGTCCAGGATTCTCTAAAGGTTGATTTGCAGGTTGAGTCCGTGATTTAGAAAGCAAATGTAATGTTGTCATTTATCTTAAGAGAGTTAGAATATAAAAGCAGCGACATGCTTCTGAGACTTTATAAAGTTCTAGTTAGGCCCCATTTAGAATACTGTGTCCAATTTTGGCCCCCACACCTCAGAAGCGTGTCCAGTGGAGAGTTACACAGATGATCCCTGGAATGGTAGGCCTAAAATATGATGATCAGCTGAGGATCCTGGGATTGTATTCATTGGAGTTTAGAAGGTTGAGGAGCGATCTAATAGAAACTTATAAGATAGTGCATGGCTTAGAAATGGTGGATGCCGAGATGCTGTTTCCGTTAGGCAGGGAGACTAGGACCGTGGGCACAGCTTTAAATTAAAGGGGGTCAATTGAGAATGAAAATGAGGAGACATTTCTTCAGCCAGAGAGTGGTGGGCCTGTGGAATTCATTGCCACAGAGTGCAGTGGAGGCTGGGACATTGGATGTCTTCAAGGCAGAGATTAATAAATTCTTGATCTCATAAGGAATTAAGGGATACAGGGAGAGTGTGGGTAAGTGGAATTGAAAAACTCATCAGCCATGATTAAATGGCAGCGTGGACCCGATAGGCCGAATGGCCTTGCTTCCAGTCCTATGTCTTATGGGCCTCGTGCTGGCAAATGGGACTCGATTAACTTAGGATATCTGGTCGCACGGATGAGTTTGACCCAAGGGTCTGTTTCTGTGCTGTACATCTCTATGAATCTAAAATAGATTGCTGAAAGAATTCAGTCTGTGGAGAGAAAGCAGAGATAACATTTCAGGTCCAGTGACCCTTCTTCAGTACTGATTGTAATTAGATAAAGGTTGGTCTATATGCTGAAGATGGGGCATAGAGATGGGTGAGGAGTAAACAATAGTTGCAGATGAAATCCAGAGAGAGAGAGAAAATAACAGCTAGACAAACAAAAGAAAGGTCAGTCTGGGAAAATGAGCAGCTGCTAATGGGGCCCTTTAATGGCTAACAATGAGATGGCTGTGTTAGCAACCCATATGATAGTACAGCCTTGTGTAGGGGATGGTGTAAGGACATGGAAATTATTGAACTCCGTGATAAGTCCCAAAGGCTGAAGGGTCCCCAGATGGAAGATGAATTACTGCTGGGATGCTTCCTGAAGGCGGCTCACTGGACCCAAAACTGTGCTTTCTCTCCACAAATGCTGCCAGACATGCTGAGTTTTCCCAGCAATTTCTGCTTTTGCTCCTGATTTCTAACATCCACAGATCTTCAGTTTTCAAGTCAACTGAATTTGAGTTAATACGTTTTGATACAAAAAATAAAGAGTTCATTCAATACCTGAAAGATTCAAGCCTGTGTGAAGTTTCAAAGGAAAGGGATCTCAGCATAACTACATCAATCAATACAAATTGTGTCACAGATTCAAAAAGCTCCAAAGAAGAAGTGAATCAAGTATGAGGCTTTATTTCTAGCGGGCGGGGATTGAAAAGTAGGGAAGCTATATTGAACCGTAGTTACACTACGTGGAGAGTACCAAAAGCTGTTCTGATTGGTAAGTTATAAGTTGTATATGAAAGCACAGGTGGAGGGAAGAAGTATAAGGATGATCGCAGAAATGTGTGGATACATATTTTGGACAGGATTGATAGCCTGAATGTCTATACTCCTGATAAAGAACATGGAGGTGTGAGTAACTCATAATAATCAGAATTATGTGAGGTTTTAATAGGGGATAGTGAGAGCTCACTTCCTCCTCTAGAAGAGCAGACTTTGACAAGATAAGGTAGTCACCAAGCAATCAAACAGGGAATTCAGGAGAAATGTCTTTACCCAAAGAGTGGTGAGAACATGAAACTCATTATCATTGAGATTAGGGAAACAAATAATGTAGATGCCTATGAAGCAAGGTTAGACAAGCATTTGAAGGACAGAAGAATATATGGTTATTAAGGATATAGCTGAGGAAGGATTGTCTGTTTGGACTGATTGACCTGTTTCTGCACCTTGATACAAAGAACAAATGTCTAAAAGCTTTGTGAATTCAAACTACATCTTATCAAAGAAGACTCTTTTCACCTTTAGCAACCACAAAACAGTTCAGGTCAGTTCTTCCATTAAGAAGTTCCCCTGTTACTTGGACAGTCTTGCACAGTTGGAGTTGATCACTTTTTTCCCCAAGTTCTGGCATCATTCAGTCTCTGAGCTCACATCAGTGTCTGAGGTTATGTTTTCCTCACTTGTTAAATGAAATAACCCATGTCTGTCAATGTCAAAAAGTATTATTCTGTTACTTCTGGGCCATAATTAGTCAGCTCCATGTTTATTTTTGTATGTTATTACCCATTCAATCTGACACCTACAACTACAAGGGTGGACAGTTAAACCTAATCAATGTCACATTTAACTAGCCATGTCAATCAGTGACTCATCTTCACATTTAACTCCACCCTGGTTTAGAGGGACTCAGGCCTTCAATTTGGACTTTCCCACTCCATGAATCTCAGATCACAGGTTCAAAATCCTTTTCAAAGGATTGACATTCCTTAGTTACATTTGTTTCCTGAAGAATCACTGCTTTAATAAAGTCTGAGATCTCCAATCTCTAATATTTCAAGTATAACATCAATAATTTTCCATTTAACAATGGTATTCACTGTTGGGGAATAGTGATCTTTTCAATTACCATTCAGATTACCTTGCAGTGATTAATTCTACATTGTAGATATCACATTAACTGATCACGGTGAATCATATCAGTCACCACACCCACCGAAGCAAAGCAAGAGTCTACTGTGATCTCAGAGTTTAGATGATCAATATTTTAACTACTCTTCCATTAGAAATGGGATGATGTCTGTTTTGGAACTATTATTCAATGTTTGGGAACCACTTTTTGTTTAACAAAATTAATTGTTTTATATCGCCTCTTTAACATTAACCATGCCTTTCTCAGCAGTTAGCCTCAAAATTGGACCCTATGGAAATGAGGAAAGTGAGAGAGATGAAGAGGTGTTCTTCTTTATCCGTACCCGATGTGTTGAATTTCTTAACTTTTAACATTTAAGTTAAACATATAGATAAATTCAGAGCAAGAACCAAACATGCTGATTCAATGGTGACACAAAATGTTGGTTAGGGTTCAGGTTAGGGAGAGTTGTGGAATGAAATTTGAAGTATTTTGTGCGAGGATGTTCTTGTGACCTTTGGGAAATTTTCACTCTATTCCATTCAAACAGCCAGGCATCTGTCTAATGCACATTTACATTCGAGCTGTTTAAAACCATGAAAGAGCAGCCATTGCATTCAGCATTGTGAGTTTGACTGACTGTTTGGTACCGAGAGTGTGTTGCTGGTAAAGCACAGCAGGTCATGCAGCATCCGAGGAGTAGGAGGATTGACGTTTCGGGCAAGAGCCCTTCATCAGGAATGAGGCTTGGTGCACCAGGCCTCACTGTTGTAGGTTGTTAAAACTGATGTTAGTTTCTCCTTCTCGCTTTCTCTGTCGGAGATTGCAACTGTGCCGTCCGTGACAGCAACAAGTCTTCAGGACGAACTAGTAATAAACATCTCCACCAAACAACAGTGAACCTCTGTATCTGGTATTAGAAAATTGTATTGCTGTCGTTTTAACTTATTCAACAGCAAAGGAAATTCAAAAAGATGCTAATTTATCCACACTGTATTAAATGAAATTAAATTATATTAAATAAATTAATCATTGGTTTTAAACTAATAGAATACTTTCAGACCAGTTTGTAAAAAAATAGCAAAATATTTTGATGTGTTTGGAATGGTGAGGAAATGTAGGCTTAATAGGTCAGAGCTAGAAGAAAAAAGACTGAACACAGCACAAACTCAACTTCAGTAAGTGCTTCAATGGGAGTAATGGATGCTAAGGCAACCTGTGGCCATGAAATTTGTTATATAAATACAAGCCAGTCCTTCTTCATGGAAAACAGCACATTTGGAACATTTAAAAGCAGCAATATTCCATCTCACAAGATTATCTCAGCACAGGCATGGATATCAGCAAGTCTGTTTTCATCCCATCCATTTGTAAAGGTGGTATCTCCCCGAAAAAATAACACCCACCACCAAACTCTCCTGCCACACTCTCCCATACTCCCTAAATCAAACAAAAACATGTCCAGTATTGTAATACAGTGAGTGTTATTGGGATGATTTGGAGATGCCAGTGTTGGACTGGGGTGTACAAAGTTAAAAATCACACAACACCAGGTTATAGTCCAATAGGTTTAATTGGAAGCACACTAGCTTTCCGAGCGACACTCCATCAGGGCAATCACGTGTTTCAAATTAATGCAGCAGGATAAGTCTAGATGGGATGGCCAATCACGTGATGTTCAAGAGACAAGATGTTAATTTTATGGCGTTTAGGAAGTGTTGGCTGAAGGTTGTTTCTTGGAAAATAAAAGTCAGTTACAAAACAATTCTATTGGCAGAAGCGTAGCTTTTCCCACTCACTTCGACATCACTGTGGTAAAAGGTATTATGAAAAGAGACAAAAGTGTCTCAAACTTTACCTTTGAATGCTGCCATTTAGTACCAAAAAAAATTATATCACACTCTAGAAACAAAAAAAAATGTTTCTTACTTGAACAAACAATTTATTTGGGTTAGATTTATTACTATCAGGAAACCTAACAATTTAAGATTCCATTAACTCCATGGGCAGAATATTAAATGCCAAAGAGAATGGGTTTACGTATGGAATCAAGGTTAAAAGCCTTAGCATATGGAGTCAGGTAAACAACTAAATTACTCAAATGTTCAATCAGCTCATGATTTATCCCAGATGTCTGTCTTTATTGGCTAGCATATGGGTTTCCTGAGCTGCCTAAAACCTGCCCACACAGCCTAATACTGCGGGGAGGCTTGTTTAATGAAACTGACAGAATAAGACACCTACAAACAATGAATCTGAATAGCTGCAGTCTTGCCTAGATGAAAGGTGAATATTCATAGCACTTTTTCAGAGATTAAGCTTTCATTGCTTGTCAGCCCATCCTTGATTTCATTTATCTTGACACAATCTTCATTACTGCTGGCCTTAAATCCAGCATAGGATCTGTCTATTTAGCTCTATGTTGGATCCCTGATGAGGAACAATAGGAGTAGCACCAGCAACAAATCAGGGTTTGCCACTCTAGTGTCTACTGACCAGCACTCCCTTTGATCTTGCCTCACTAGCATAATCTGATCAGGAAATACTGCCTTACTATAGCTAAGGAACTGACAATATAACTGTTTGTTGTGATACATGCTTTTCAGAGTGAACAATGAATTTAATCCCATTTTCCTTTCCCTCACCTTTATATACTAAATCTTTATTTCTCAAATATTCAGTTCACTGACTAAAGGAGTCAAACTTTTCTGGTTTACTTTACAAAAAACTAACATAAAGCATTAATTCTCTAAAGCAAAATGAAAGGGGGACAGGTGGTGAGTGGTGAGGAGTGAGGAAGGTGGTTGACCATTGCAGGATAAACAATTGTGACAGCTGCCCGTTAAACTTAGAGTCACAGAGTCATAGAAATGTACAGCATGGAAACAGACCCTTCGGTCCAACCCATCCATGTCGACCAGATATCCCAACCCAATCTAGTCCCACCTGCCAGCACCCGGCCCATATCCCTCCAAATCCTTCCTATTCATTTACCCATCCAAATGCCTCTTAAATGTTGCAATTGTACCAGCCTCCACCACATCCTCTGGCAACTCATTCCATATACGTACTACCCTCTGCGTGAAAAAGTTGCCCCTTAGGTCTCTTTTATATCTTTCCCCTCTCACCCTAAACCTATGCCCTCTAGTTCTGGACTCCCCGACCCCAGGGAAAAGACTTTGTCTATTTACCCTATCCATGCCCCACTTGATTTTGTAAACCTCTATAAGGTCACCCCTCAGCCTCCGACGCTCCAGGGAAAACAGCCCCAGCTTGTTCAGCTTCTCCCTATAGCTCAAATCCTCCAACCCTGGTAACATGCTTGTAAATCTTTTCTGAACCCTTTCAAGTTTCACAACATCTTTCCGATAGGAAGGAGATCAGAATTGCATGCAATATTCCAACAGTGGCCTAACCAATGTCCTGTACAGCTGCAACATGACCTCCCAACTTCTATACTCAATACTCTGACCAATAAAGGAAAGCATACCAAATGCCTTCTTCACTATCCTATCTGTCTGTGACTCCACTTTCAAGGAGCTATGAACCTGCACTCCAAGGTCCCTTTGTTCAGCAACACTCCCTAGGACCCTACCATTAAATGTATAAGTCCTGCTAAGATTTGCTTTCCCAAAATGCAGCACCTCGCATTTATCTGAATTAAACTCCATCTGCCACTTCTCAGCCCATTGGCCCATCTGGTCAAGATCCTGTTGCAATTTGAGGTAACCCTCTTCGCTGTCCACTACACCTCCAATTTTGGTGTCATCTGCAAACTTACTAACTGTACCTTTTATGCTTGCATCCAAATCAATTATGTAAATGACAAAAAGTAGAGGACCCAGCAC
Organism: Chiloscyllium plagiosum; assembly: GCF_037043375.1. NCBI lineage: Eukaryota > Metazoa > Chordata > Chondrichthyes > Orectolobiformes > Hemiscylliidae > Chiloscyllium > Chiloscyllium plagiosum. The sequence continues at coordinate 35,879,959 of NW_028270159.1, read as the reverse complement.
CAATCCTTGTGGCAGTCCACTGGTCACAGGTCTCCAGTCTGAAAAAACAACCCTCCACCACCACCCTCTGTCTTCTACCTTTGAGCCAGTTCTGTATCCAAGTGGCTAGTTCTCCCTGTATTCCTTGAGATCTAACCTTGCTAATCAGTCTTCTATGGGGAACCTTGTCGAACGCCTTACTGAAGTCCATATAGATCACATCTACTGCTCTGCCCTCATCAATCTTCTTTGTTACTTCTTCAAAAAATTCAATCAAGTTTGTGAGACATGATTTCCCCGCACAAAGCCGTGTTGACTATCTCTAATCAGTTCTTGCCTTTCCAAATACATGTACATCCTGTCCCTCAGAATTCCCTCCAACAACTTGCCCACCACTGAGGTCAGGCTCACCAGTCTATAGTTCCCTGGGTTGTCTTTACTGCCCTCCTTAAACAGTGGCACCATGTTTGCCAACCTCCAGTTTTTCGGCACCTCACCTGTGATTATCAATGATACAAATATCTCAGCAAGAGGCCCAGCAATCAGTTCTCTAGCTTCCCACACCTGATCAGGTCCTGGGGATTTACCCACCTTTAACCATTTCAAGATATCCAGCACTTCCTCCTCTGCCATCTGGACATATTGCAAGATGTCACCCTCTATTTCCCCTCAGTCTATATCTTCCATATCCTTTTCCAGTAAATTCTGATGCAAAATATTCATTTCGTATCTCCCCCCATTTTCTGTGGGTCCACATAAAGACCGCCTTGTTGATCTATGAGGGGCCCTATTCTCTCCCTAGTTACCCTTTTGTCCTTCATATAGTTGTAAAAACCCTTTGAATTCTCCTTAATTCTATTTGCCAAAGCTATCTCATGTTCCCTTTTTGCCCTCCAGATTTCCCTCTTAAGTATACTCCTACTTCCTTTATACTCTAAGGATTCACTCAATCTATCTTGTCTATACCTAACATATACTTTCTTCTTTTTCTTACCAAACCCTCAATTGCTTTAGTCATCCAGCATTCCCTATACCTACCAGCCTTCCCTTTCACCCTGACAGGAATATACTTTCCCTGGATTCTTGTTATCTCATTTCTGAAGGCTTCCCATTTTCTAGCCATCCCTTTACCTGCAAACATCTGCCTCCAATCAGCTTTCAAAAGTTCTTGCCTAATACCGTCAAAATTTACCTTTCTCCAATTTTGAACTTCAACTTTTAGATCTGGTCTATTCTTTTCCATCACTATTTTAAAATGAATAGAATTATGGTCGCTGGCCCCAAAGTGCTCCCCCACTGACACCTCAGTCACCTGCCCTGCCTTATTTCCCAAGATTAGGTCAAGTTTTGCACCTCCTCTAGTAGGTACATCCACATACTGAATCAGAAAATTTCTTGTATGTACATACCTTTTGCAATACTGAAGGTAAATGAAGTGAAAGCCTTTTAATAAAAATTGCTATCTGGAGTTCTGGTGTTTTCGTGATGACACGTGTCAAGTCTATGCCTCCTTGCACATGAGAGAAGCCAGCGTCAGCTGCAAATCTCAGAACTAGCTTATTTGTACTTTGTTGGCAGCGACAGCAAGGATGAAGTAATTGGCTGACCCTGGTAAATGGGGGTTGACAACTTGTTTTTATTATTTGCAAGATGCAGCATGGGATCTTTCCCCAAAGCACTCGAGAATGATCCTGAGGCAAACACTTAAGGAGTGGGAATTGGATCATGACCATGACAGAGATGGTCATCTGGCCAGTTAAGATTATGTTATTTTGAAGGGGATCAGAGACAATCTGCCTGATGCATTGTAATCTCCACTGCTCTTTGAATGCATGAGAAGTGGGACTGCAAACTTTATAGGGGAAGCATGCAATTTCTGATGTCTCTTGCATCTGCCTCATGTCTCTAAAGTGTGTGACATGCAATAGAAACACTCCTTCATATCAACCCACAACTATAAAAATGGTAAGTTTCTTGAGCAGTTATGTGATTCTGTTACATTCTGATTAGGACATGTATGGGACGGTAGAACTGGTCAAAAACTGAGCGAGTTTTCACATTTAAGGAAATATCCAGTTTTCAGATGAGCACTCAAGGTGACTGGAACAGATGTAAACCAGTATGGTATCTGGTCTCGTCTCAGTCCAGTTTGGGCATGAGTAATCAGCTTAACTCAGATACAAAAACAAGTGTAAAGCAAGTGGCTGTGAATTATACTTGATCTTCAGTCGCCTTATCTACAATGCTAAAAAAAGTATTTAAAATGTGAGTGCAATAGTATGTGAACAGATTTAAACATTTGAACATAAATTTAATTGTAGCTATGCAGCTATTTCCATTTGAGGCACAATAGAGTTTTATTTTAAAAATGCAGAACACAAAAGGAAAGGGATCCGTGGATACCTCAAAGGAGCCAGATATACAGAGAACTAAGGAATAATGCAAACAGAAGGACAGGGATACAGATGAGAGGGAAAGCCTGACAGAGCTCAGGGAGACCAGGGCAAATGACACACAGATGTTAATGAGAGTGCCCTGAGAAAAGAACTTTGAAGAGGGAGAAGCATTTATAGAGTTTGAGGACACTTAGCAGAGCCACTCTGGGAAACCGCACTGACATTAAGCACAGAAACATATTTGGAAGGGTTTTCTAAAATAGATTAACAATATTAAAGATTTTGTTCATGTTTTCTTAGTCCCTGGACTCTTTTATATTGCACACTGTCAAAGTTCAGCTTTTTATCATTTGAGTGGATCTGACTTAGTTGACAGAGAATTCACAAATTCTAAGAGCTTAAATGAAAGAAAAAAAAATCCATGATATGTGGCCAAGAAACATTTCAGAAAAGAATCTTTTTACAGACAGAGTAATTCCATCAGTCGTTCCGAATGTAGCATTTGTGCATCTTCATAAGGAGGTCAGAGACACTTTGGTGGCTGAAATAGATGAGTTTGAGTCAGATACATTGTTATAATCTAAGCTAAGCTATCTCAAGCCAAATTCAGCCCAACTACAATCTACACATCTTTAATTTTAACAGAGTGGAGAGTGAGTAGTGGATAAACTAGTACACCTCAGATGTTAGTTCCTCATTAACATATTTTATTGAGGTTGTGTGTAACAGCTCTTGTCTCTGATCCAGCATATTCAGGAAACTTAACTGTCTAGTGCATCTCAGGAAACCTGGAAACATAACGGAGATGTGGAGTAACTTTCGGCGTAGCTTATGGTCCAGAAGGAGCAGTAGTTCTTACCTCTAGCTTTCCCACAGGCACACTTGTTTCCTTTTCCATCGTATCAGACTCTCCCCTCGCTCATCGATTGATTGATTGTCACGTGTATCTTGTTACAAAATACAGTGAAAATTGTTGTATCATGTTGCCACTCTCTGGTGCCATCTTAAAACAGGAAATATAAATCAAAGCATAGAATATAAAAGCAGAAAAATGAAGAAATAAAAATAATGTCAAATTTTACAGTCCTCTTGTGAAGTGCTTCTCCACCATAGGCCCTGGGCCTGGTGGCCAGGCCCGAGCCCCTGTTGTTACATCACTACTCTTCAGCGCCATCTTGCTTCCATTGACATGATTACGTAACCAGAATGAACAAAGCAGCAAAAATAAAGGAAACAAAGCCAAAAGGATCAAGAAAAGTGAAGATATTAAAGTTTCATTTAAGTCTTATCTCTGTTCAGGCACCTGGGCCAAACCGCAACCTGGAATCTCAGGAGGAGCTGAGTGCTTGCTGTTGCTGATGCTACCACCTTAGATCTGTCTTATCCACAATCACCAACTTTCCACAATCACTGACCTGAACATCTCAATGATTACCAACTCCTATCATCCCCACCCTCTCTGCAAATACCAGTCATTGGCCCATGATCTGACTTCCCTGCAATCACTGATGTTAATTCATTCCGAAGCAAGTCAATGAAGCAGGATTTTGCTGGGTTTATCATAGAATTAGATATTACAATGACAGTCTCCTCCCAAACCAAGAATTCTCTCCTTATATGTGCTCAAGGTGCTTAATTCAATTAATTCCCCAGCCTTCCCCCATCTGTATATCCTTAACTCTGTTATAATAAATGAGCCATTAACAGCCATTAACTAGACATCCATAGAATTTGGCATTATACATCAACCATGAAGTAATGTTCAGCCAGACTGCAAGAGTTTTCACTAAGCTATGGTGAAGTAAACAGGAATTATAAAGTATTTAAAAATCTTCTCAATATCAAGAGTGAAGTTGAACTCCCACTTCACATTGAGTGCAAGCACAGACTCTTTGTATTATGACTGAGTAATGTTTCACAAAAAATTCAATGAGTAAGACAATAGCATATTAGGAAGGTTACATTGACACACTAAACGCATATGATGTCATTTGAATGAATAGTTTCCAAACCTGCCACTTCTAAAATAATCAGTTTATGTTTGGATGTATCATTTTTGTCTAAAAGAAAAGTTCAAACCACCTTTAACAATAACATAGTGTATTTTTTTTCACAAATATACGTGTCTGCCAAGTTACCAAAGACAACTGTTCATGAATAGTGACTTCATCACATGCCTGAACCTCAGAATGGGATCACACAACACCAGGTTATAGTCCAAATTAACTTTTTAGACTATAACCTGGTGTTGTGTGATGTTTAACTTTGTCCACCCCAGTCCCACACTGGCACCTCCACATCATCAGAATGGGAAGCTGTGAACTATTCTCAAGAATAGCCATAATGGCCAGAAAATGTTCTTTCCTTATCCTTTTTTTTTGCAGAAGTGAATTTCTGCAGAAAGAAGACTTTTTTTTTCCCTGAAGTGTATGTGAGACAGTCTGTGTGTGTTTTGGGTTATTTAAAAGGATAAAAATTTATACTTCCATATCACCAACTAAATGTGTTGACCAGCTGTTGCCTTTTTAAAGCAAGTTTTCATTCAGCAATAAAACCGTTTCATTTATTAAAGAATGTTGTTTGATAGATGTTTTTGATTAAAACCTAATAGAGATAAGGATTTAATTGGCCATCTTAGTAACTTGGAAAAGCTATTTCTATTTTCTGTTGTTATCAGTGGAATAGTGGGGTTAGAATGACAGTATACTCCATCCTCACTTGTAACATTACATTCATCCACTTCTCCCAGCCCAAAAATCATTTCGTCATTCTTGCATCCTACTATCACTATACACTTGACTCACTGTAGAATCCCTGCAGTGTGAATAATGGCCATTTGGCCCATTAAGACTACACTGCCCCTCTGAACTTCATCCCACCCAGACCCACTTTCCCTTCCCTATCACATAACCCTGCATTTTTCAAGGTAAATCAATCTGGTCTGTATATCCCTGGACACTATGGGCCATTTCCTATGGCCTAACCTACACATCTTTGGACTTTGGGAGAAAACTGGAGCACCTGGAGGAAACCAACACAGACAAAGGGAAAATGTGCAAACTCCATAGAGACAGTCACCCAAGAGTGGAAGCAAATTTGGGTCACAGGTGCTGAGACAGCAGTACTAACCACTGTACCACCATACCACCAAGGTGGATATCCTTATCACTCACATACCATTTGTTTCTAGACTTGAGACGTTTTACAACATTTTGCTAATTCCTTGTCTCTTAACCCCTTCACTCCAAGTTTTAACATGTTTTCCCACATAGCTTCTATGATTACCAATATATAGACTGCCAGTTTGAAAAAAGAGAAGAGGATCAGAAAAAAATATGTAAATAATATAATTGAAAACCCCTAGACAGTGAGGAATTTTAAATATCTGGTGTCAGGAGGAGCAAAGGATGGAAGTTTGAAACTGAAATTATGCCTCAGATTACCTCTGGTTGGAGTCATTGGAAGTGCAGTGGAAAATTATGTGATTAACAAGTATCACTGAAACTGAAATGAAGAGTGCACATGATAATTGTGAGACAGACCAGAAGTTGCGGTAACACTTGAAGGGAGAAACAACCATATACTAGTAAGAATGACATGTCGAGATGGATGTGTGGAGTAATGGGAATGGACAGAATCAGGAACCAACAGAGCAGAGATGAAAATTGTATGGCCATCTATTATGGAGAGAGAGAGAGAGAGAGAGGAAACATGCGAAGGGTGAGTGATGGGCAAGGAAGACAGACAAGAGGAATACCTCAGACAAGACTGAAAAATGCAAGAATGAGACACTTCAACGCAGTGGGATTCATAGAGAAATAAGTGAGTGACAATAGAATTTGGAGAAAAGTGACCAATCAGTATTGTGGCAACTCCAAGTAAAAGGAGAGGGGCGAGAAGTACAAGTTGTTCTTCGTTGAATACATCAGGTTGTTAGGGATGAAACAGCTGGTTGAGGAGAAAATAAATGAATGGAATGGAGGCACACATTTATGAATGAAATGCAAAGGAATTTTTGCTTAGGAGCTACCCGTTCTTCCCACTCACAGAAGTAAAATTCCTGTCGTACATATACCTCTCTTCTTAATTCTAACAAGATATCTTAACCTTAACAAGGAAATCATCTGCTATCAGCTTAAGACAGAGAGTGCAGGCAACATATAAAACAAAATAACTAAGATTATCAGGAATATAACCTGTTTCTATCACCTCTGGGTCAGTGGGGATATTGTGAAAACCTAAATTAAACTTAAGGCCCATTTCTGCTTCATATCATATTGGACTTCCCAATTTGTTCTGACAATTGTAGAAGTGAGTCCTGTATTGCTCACATCAACAATTAAATATAAAACAGAACAAGCCATTTCTTTAAATTAGTTTGTTCAACCATTGTAAGGATTAAGCTGAATGCAACTTAAATCACCTAATTTTACTTAAAACAATGTCAAACCAAATTGACTTGTAGATAGAAGTTTCAGGAGATCTACATTGATTTAAAAGGCCGTTTTATCTAATAAGTTGATCCAGCAATCTGAATCTGCATCATTCATGATTGTTACTTATTGAAAGAATTTGCAAATTACAAAGTTAAACATTACAAAATTGTTTTCACAAGTACTGTGCTTTTTAAAATACTCTGATCCCAATTTTTTATTCATTTGTGGGATCTGGGTTATGTTGGCTATGCCAGCATCTTTTACCTATCTTTAAATGTCATTGAAAATGGGCAGTGGGCCACATTCTCGACCCATTGTGCTCCACATAGTGTAGGTATACCCACAGATCTGCTCAATTTGGTTATTCAAGTAACCTGATAAACCGAGTGAAGAAAATCTATTGAAAAACAAAACATTTATGCATCGTTTGCAGTCATAATTCATAAAAACAAGCTCTTTTGTAAAATTCAATGTATATATGATGAGAATGTCTCATATTCTTCAGGGGTATGCATTGTTTCTAGTTTTAATGCTAATGTGCTTGTTTTCCAACCGATTGATAATGATAACTTTAAATTCAGCAGAGAAACACTTTGTGACTCACTGAGATTCCTCTGCATATGGTTGTTGTTTACACAGTATGCAAACTGGGCAGCTGTCCACAACATTTGGAAGCAAGAAGTGCAGAACTTGAATTTACATACCATGCACTTTAGAGCGTCACAGAAGATATTCCTTAATCCAGTAATGTTAAATTTGGCAATATATGCATGAGATTGACTGTCAACAAGCTGTTGATGCTTTAGTAGAACTAAAGGCTATAAGACCATTCACCATACATGTTGATTATCATAATGAAGTGACTGGAACCCATCATCAGTCTTGAACTGAAATTTCAAGAAAACATTATTAATCAGTGATATCCTGAAGAAACATGCTTCTGTGCAGAAACTAAATTTTTCCCTCAGCTTTTAATACTACCATCTGTGTTTCATCATATTGATAGCTGGTAACCTTGCTATGTGTCTCCATTTTGTTTCAATATTTATACTTGCTGTAGCAGGTTAACAATTCACATCATTACTGTTTGGTTATTCAAGTAACCTGATAAACCTAGAGAAGAAAATCTAGTGAAAATCAAAACATATATGAGTCATTCACAGCCATGATTAGTAAAAGCTGTTTTGTAACAGTTCATTTTCATGATGTTAGTGAAGAATTAAAGCACTCTTCATTGAGCAAACTTCGCATGTTTTAATCAAACTTAATCAAACAAATCATAAGGAGTGAGGGAGTACATCAGTCATCAATTTATGAAATGGTCAAACAGGGCCATTTGACCAATTCCTCATCCTAATCCTTATTTCATGTAGCATCTTCGAATGGACAAGTTGCTATACATCTGATTTTGTCAAGAGAAATGTGCAAATTAAGGAAACGAAAATTGAGGAGAACACATAGATATGATTGAAACAGAAGTGGAATCTTAAAGGGGTTTAAATGATATCGGGTAAGGTGCGGTTTAAGACTGAAGCAGAATGGCAAGATCTGTCTTGACGTCTGGAGCACTTGCTGAGCGTTAAGGCAGGTTTCTCACTAGGGCAATGGTGAGTTGATAATTAAGGGGAATAATTATTTGTTAAATGCCTGATTCATGGCCCAACTCACCTCATTGGTATTTAGCTTTCCTTTCTACCAAACAGATCAACCAGATGTTGATCATCTTTGAGAAGGATTCAGGGTGGACACTGGCAACATCAGCTCACTACGGGCTGTGGCCATACTGCTCAGATCCAAGCAGCATCTCAGGGTTTGATCCATGGGCACCAATGGCGGCATGGTGGCTCAATGGTTAGCACTGCTGCCTCACAGCACCAGGGTCCCAGGTTTGATTCCAACCTCAGGCGACTGTCTTTGTGGAGTTTGCACATTCTCCCCATGTCGGCTTGGGTTTCCTCCGGGTGCTCTGGTTTCCTTCCACAGTCACAAAGATGTGCAGGTCAGGTGAATTGGCCATGCTAAATTGCCCATAATGTTAGGTGCATTAGTCAGAGGGAAATGTGTCTGGGTGGGTTACTCTTCAGAGGGTCGGTGTGGACTGGTTGGGCCGAAGGGCCTGTTTCCACACTGTAGGCAATCTAATCTAATCTAAATCTAATCTTAAAAAATTGCATGTGACCCTCATCCATGAACATTGGCATCGGAGATCTGCCAACTCCTCATCACCATCATGACACCTTTCTGATCCACCTTAGAAGGCAGACCAGGATACACCAGTAACTAGCATTGAGAAGTTGCACATGGTCAGATATCCAGTTTAGAAACTGGGGCTGCTTACTTGCTTTCTGAGTGCTCCCTCATTCTGCACCTGTCTGCATGTTCACAGCATTCATTGGCATGCCTTAATGTGCCAATGAACATAGTCACACAACCAGACAGCTGGAGTTGCTGCTTTGCAGTCCTCATCATGGGAGCACGTATCTTGCTGTACAGCATTGTTCCGCGTCAATCTCACATTGTGCTCCATGTGCCAGCAGTCCTTTCAGCAAACACACTACATGTGCAGCAGGCAGGCCGTTTGATCTCAAAGAGGTGAAATAGTCTTCATCAAAGTCCGTGGAGGTACCTGTCTTTCAGGACACTGTAAGTCAAGGGCAGCCTTCGATATCACTCCAAGGGAATGACCACAGTCAAGCCTCTACTCTGGGTCTTCTCGGCCAAGGGGTTCATGCTCTGCAGTCCTGGTCAGTCCTCTGTTCATGCATTGATGTCTCTGCATCCCAACAGGACCATTCTCAATTTTCACCTGTGAGAGCCAGGGTTCTCTCCTCGTTGGGATTGAGGAGTCTAATGTCAGGTGCCCCTTCATTTGTCCTGCTCTTTTGGCATTATTAGGGGGTGCTAACCACTGGAAAGCGAGAAAGAGAGGGACTGCATGAGGTTAAAGTTGGCTGTTAGTGCAGATGTGGGTGGGTGAAAGGTGGTAAGGTGTTCTGAGGGTGTGAGTAGGCAATGCAGAGGCCCACGCAGGATTAGTAGTATGGGAGATTGGGATGTGGGGTAGGTGGGTGAGAGTGAATAAGAGAAGATATTGCAGTCTGCAATGACAATGATGGAGCATGAACCTTAGTGGAAGGCGAGCGCAGGAACAGAGTTAAAGTGAGTGAGAAATAGCAGAGGGAATAGTGTGGCAGAAAAAGTCTTATGACATTGCTGGCCATTCCACTGCACTGTTGAGGTGGTCCTGTCCCATGTGGCAACATCCAACTGCCAGGATCTGGCAGTGTAACCTCCCCCGCCAGTCCTCCAGGGAGATCACCCCACAACCAGGATTTCCAGGCTCTTGTTGGAGAGTTGTGGTTCTACCCTTCCCTTCTAAAGCATCTTTGGAAAATGTCCTTGATGGAGCAGGGCAGCTTCAGAGTGCCAATCCCCATCTGGGTGCACATTTTAAATATGGACCCATCACCAGTGATGTCGGTCTTGCAGCCAATAACTAGTGAGTGGTAAGTTGATCTGGGAACAGTCCTTGGTAAGATTCTGATAGAATTAGATGTGAAGGATACCATTGGGTGGAAAAAGGAGTTGATGAAATGCATTTAGTAGGGTGCTGCAGAATATCTCTTCAGGTCTCGTTGCATGAATCCCACCAAAAAAACTCACATAACTTGCTCTTAGCCAAAATAAAGTAAAATACAGTCCACAGAAACATAAGAGTAGGAGTAAGCCATTCAGCCCATTAAATCTACTCGACCATTTGAGATCATGTCTAATCATCTTCTTCAATGCCACATTCTCACACTAACATTGACGTCATTGTCATCTGGAGAGAAAAAAATCATGTTTTAGGGGGTTTTCAAACAAAGATATGAGCTACAGATGCAAATAATTTAAGAAAGCAAGTATGCAATATGGAAAGCACACCATGTGCACTTTATTAGGCTGATAAAAAGTCCATTAAGATAACATCCTCTGACTTTTTAAGCTAGTTGAGTAAGAATTTAATGAAATGAAAGGACATCAAAAATCTTGACAGAATTATATTAGGTTTATGGGAGAGTTTCACTCAGGAGATACATCAGGAGAGGATGAACTCCTATAATATTTAAAATAGTTACATAGTCTACCCACTCACAGAAAGCAAATGAAAGAACGATGAGTTAGGACTCATGACTTGAAGAGCATTCTTTTAAAGAAATTCCGAATTTTGGTACAGCAAAAACACAAAATTCTAACAATAATAATGAGGTTTATCTGATGTTGATTTGAAACTGGAGCTGCAGTTGTTCAAATGGAACTTGCACGTTCCAGCTCTGACATTGGCTTGCGTCATCATGTTGCGACTTCCTTTGTTAAGACTATATCTCCAATGAAATAGATTCCTAGGGCAGTTATTTCAGAATGGGAACTGAATGGTCATTGGCACCATATGAGGACCACATGTCAAAATGCAGCCAATTCAACTGACTGTTTTATAGATTGCATGATTTGGGAAATGAATACTAGCTTAACCTTCACATACTAAATTGTCTCTGGAATATAATTGCCAATTTTTATGAGCTATGAATCTCCTGGTATTTCACCCTGATTTAATTCAATAATGACACTTTTAACACCTCTTTTCGAAATACTGAGAAGATATGAGGTATCTGAGGGTTGATTCAAGGGAGTCTGAAGATTTTAACACATGTCTCTGACATCTGCAGCCTGTCATCACGCTGTGAATCATTTCTACGGGATAAAAGTGAAGAGTGAGAAGTCTTTCTGTTGGGAAAGAGTACTGTTTGCACAAGGGACAGAATTAATCATAGAATGTATCAAAGAGAGAGCTGAGGGAACAATGTTCAGTTATTTTTACAACTAATTAGTGCAGGTAGTCAGTCTCCAATGGTTTACTTGTATTTGTACTCTATTACAATACTGATCCTTAACGATTCCAGACTATGAGGGACTGAGAAATGAACTTATGTCTGGAATGAACAGCTGGCTCTCCACAGCATTTTGTGTCTTTACACATGTGGTATGAAGTTTAAAGCAATTAATGATTCATCACCATATCCTCATAGTTAGGTTCAATCTGTAAATTGTACATTGTTCTAGTTAACAATTTAAATGCTCTCAGAAAATAACCAATTCAAACAGGTTCTGCCAAAACTGAAGAAAAGAAATCCATCCAAAATACATTTCCATTGACCAAAGGTATTGGAAATTACACATGCATTTATGTGTAAAGACAACAGTGAACATAATTATATTCTTGGAGTGGAAAAAACTTACTAAATTAATATTTTTGTTCATCTTACACACTTTAACGGGGCACATTCTCCCCAAGTCTGCGTGGGTTTCCTCTGCTTGCTCGGTTTCCTCCCACAGTCCGAAGATGTGCAGGTTAGGTGAATTGTCTATGCTAAACTGCCCATTGTGTTATGTGCATTAGTCAGGGGTAAATATAGGGGAATGGGTCTGGGTGGATTACTCTTCGGAGGGTCAGTGTGGACTTGTTGGGCTGAAGGGCCTGTTTCCACACTGTAGGGAATCTAATCTAATATAATCTTAAAATTATCTCAAAATAATTGGGGTGAAATTGGTCTAGGCCCGCAGCACAGAACGATCTTCAGAAACCCAGCAACCAATTTTTCACAGCACCAATTTTTATTTTCTAAATGTTACCGAAGTGCTTATTTTGAAATCAAGTAAAATTGACAGTGAGATTAGGAAATGTAATTCCAAAGAGTTTAAGCTTTTTTTTCATTGAAGTTTTCAGAAAATGTAATAGAGACCAGTGGCGGAATCTTCCCAGCCCCTGAACAATGTTGGCATCAGTGAGTCATTTGAGAAAATATAGCGAGTTCTGGAAAAAATTGAGAAAAAATGTCTTATTCTCCATTGAGTTTTGATTGTTGAGGTAAAAATCTTGCTAGTAAAAGCTGAGAGGCCTACTTTAATGTATCTTCATGCATTAGCATTCTGTTATTACCTAATCTCATCTCATTGACATGCAGTTTTCTATTCTCTCCTGCACGATATAGAAACTAGACAATTCACAACATGAAGGTTAGACCAGATACTGACACCTCTAGTTCCTTGTTTACTCCTATGGATCTACATTGTGGACAGCAAATACCAACATCTCAGGCTGTGATCCATGAGCAGCAATTGCCCTCACATTCTGGTGACAGAAGTTGGCATTAGACTCCTGTTGGTCACATCGCAAACTCATCAAACATCACAGTCCAATTACAATATAGTTCTGTTCTTCAATTCTGCTCTTTAGAATGCACTGGCACCTCATTGTAATGTTGCTGCCAGGACATTTTGAACCCAAGCTCAAGCATTCATCTCACAGAATCAACTATGGTGCATCGCAGGGCTCTTTGTGTATTCCCTTAGCACTCAATTACTTTGTACCTAATTCAGTGTTCACAGTGTCTGTACCTTGCTTTGTCATTTTGCACTTTGTCCCCTCAATCAGAGCATAAAAGTTTGAAGTACTTTTGTTTTGCCATGCTGTTGAGTGCAGACAGAAAGCCAGGCAGCTTGTTTGAGTTAAAGGTTGGATGTGTTACTGTACCTCACAGTGCTAGAAAGTTTAACACCTGCACCAGGTGCCTGCAGTAAATCCAGCAAATATACTGCATGTGCTTCAAGCAAATGGCCATGCCTTAAAGTCTAAGGGGGTAGTTCTCAGTTAAGCCAAGGAAGACAACCTTAAGTCAGCAGGTCCTGGAACAGGAACTCAAGAGCAGTCTCCACTCTCAGTCCAGCAGCTTGGGTAAGGTCAGTCAGGAGCTGAGGGCATCTAGAGACACTGGAGTGGCCCACTATCATTTTGGAAGGTCCAGTACAATCAACCAGTAAGTTAATCAGGGAACTGCACACATATCAGTGCCTGATCACACTGTCAGTCAGGGTTGCCTCTCCAAGTTGATCAGAGGCATAGCCACAGTCAGGCCTGAGATCAATCCAATTAAAGTCAACTGATGTTGTTAGCAGTCATTGTTGTGCTGAGAAGTTGGGAAAGTTAGCTGGTGGGATTGGAGGAAGCATTGAGTGATAGAGAGGGTACATTAAGTTTGATAGAGGATAACTCAATGTATGAGGGGAGATAATGCTGCATTGAAGGACATGAGTCATTGCAGGAGGGGGTTCACCGGTGTTGACTATCACTTTGGCTTTGATGTGGAATGGTGTAGAATGATGAATGGCAAGAACAAACAATAGGGCCAGAGCTCAGGGGGTAAAATTTGGAGGTGAACTCGTAATGCAAAGAGGTTTGTGGGAAGACGTGGATATTCAGTACTGATGGGCCTGGTGTTTGTATTTGCAGTACATCCTCAACAAAGCTAAAACACAATGCTGGGTCAATTTCACACCTATCCCATGTGACATTCATGTTGACAATTATCTAGTTTCTGTATAGTACAAGGGAGAATGGAAGATTAGGTAATGATATATAATCCTTGCATGTTGTACTCTGCACAACTTGAACAGGTAAAGGGGGAATGTGACGGACTCTGAAGAGCTGGGAAAGCTGGAGAAGTCGCCCAAGAAAAAAAGATTTAGGACATTGAGTTGGAGGAACATCACCTTCTACATCAGAACACTACAACATCAGGTACAACAAGCCAGCGAGGACTTAATTGACACTCAGCTCCAGTCGATGAGTGCAGTGATCACTCACTGACTCTATTTCTATTACTGTCTAAAAGGCAAGCAGTCCCTGCCTGTTGCAAAAAGCTTGGCTTTTGCTGTTGTTCAATAAAAGTTGACATTTTCAAATGTTTGAGGACTTTTTGCAATCACCCCACATTGAATTATGACAAGATATTGAGCTGTAATCAACTTTGGGAAAAGAGTAACGTTCCCTTAAACAAGATTCTAAGAGGGGTGGCATTATGGATGGGTAAGCCATGTAGCTGGGTTCTTAAGCAGCAAAACATTTATGAACATGTACTTGTATTTGCAATAAAGTGTCAGCTATGCCTTCTTTAGAAGCAGTTATTTTTATTCCCCTCCCACTACAAAGAGCAATTCCTGCCTGGCACTGGCTGTACTTCAAAAATGGTGCAAGGAATCCCGGGAGGTCCCAGCAGATGTAAATACTTCTGCCTCTGCTGAGAGGCAATATAAGATGAAATGACTGCCATAGAGGTGGGTGCATTAGTAACAAGGCAAATTGTGGAGGATAACATGAGAAAACTCAGATCGGCTCACAGAGAGAAATGCCTCATGAAACTCTCTGACATTGGCATTTAGCTGAAATCTGATATCTTCCATCCTCATATGGGATTTAAACTTCAGTAAACTTTAAGATGGGTAACATTCTGCAAATAAGCTGACAAGGTTTGGAACTAGAGTCAGCTCAGCAATGCTGTAAGCTAAATCAGATACATAGAAATGTGGAGAATACATAAGTCATGATGAGAAGACCCAATGAGTGGCCACAAGAATACACAACAGATGACAATGGCCTACCCATATTGACACTACAGTCAAGAAAGCACAGCAATGCCTCTACTTCCTCAGCAGGCTAAAGAAATTCAACATGTCCATACAGGCTCTTACAAATTTTTATAGATGCACTATAGAAAGCATCCTGTCTGGATGCATCACAGTGTGTTATGACAACTGCTCTTTCCAAGACCTAAAGAAACTATAGAGACTAATGAACATAGTCCAGTCCATCAAGCAAACCAGCCTTCCGTCTATTGACTTCATCTATACTTCCAACTGCATTAGGAAAGCAGCCAACATAATCAAAGACTCCTTCCACCCTGATTATACTCTCTTCCACCCTCTTCCATGGGGCAGAAGGTATAAAAGTTTGCAAACACTAATGAAAAGATTCAAGAGCAGTTTTTTTTTCCCTGCTGTTATCAGACTTTTGAATAATGCTTTTTAATGTTAATATTGGTCTCTGTCTGCAACTTCTCGGCAGCTGTAACGTCATATCCTGCAATCTCTGTTCTGTTACCCTGATGTACCTGTATAGTACAATGTGCCTGTAAAGTACATAAGACAGCACTTTTCACTCTATCTCAATGCACATGACAGTAATAAATCAAATCAAACCAAACCAATCAATGCCAGCAGAGGTGGAAGTAACCTGATGACTATCCCATTTTAAAAAAAAAATTACCAACAGTGTGGAAACAGGCCCTTTGGCCCAACAAGTCCACACCGGCCCTCCGAAGAGCAACCCACCCAGACCCATTCCCCTAACTAATGCACCTAACACTACCAGCAATTTAGTAAGGCCAATTCACCTAACCTGCACATCTTTGGACTGTGGGAGGAAACCAGAGCACCCAAAGGAAACCCACGCAGACACGGGGAGACTGTGCAAACTCCACACAGGCAGTTGCCCAAGGTTGGAATTGAACCTGGGTCCCTGGCGCTGTGAGGTAGCAGTGCTAACCACTGAGCCACCATGCCACCTCAGGTGATCGTGTTAGACATCTTTTGTTTGTCTAAGACCTAGAGGGCTCCATCCCAGTGAGAGTCTTCTAAATCAGTCCAATTGCTAGACATACTGGAGTCACTGACAGAGGGCAGGAGTGTTGGCAGTGGACACTTGAAACAATCTAAATTAGAATGGTGCTGGAAAAGTACAGTAGGTCAGGCAGCATCTGAGGAGCAGGAAAATCGACATCTCTGGCAAAAGCCCTTCATCAGGAATGGAGACAGGGAGCCTCCAGGGGGGAGAGATAAATGGGGGGGTGGGGGGGGGTGGGGCTGGGGAGAAGGTAGCAAAGACTACAATAGGTGCATAGGGGTGGGGATGGAGGTGATAGGTCAGAAAGGAGGGTGGGAAAAGTAGCAGAGAGTTACATGATTGAAGAGCTTCAGGGCAAAGGAAATGACCTGGGGGTTGCAGTGAGAGAGAGACACTCACTAAGATTCTTGTAGAAAAAGGAGGAGAACTTCTTCAAGGTAGGCACCCTTGCAAGAGGATTCGCAGTAAGGTTAAAATCAACTAGGCAAAAGTGAGGACTGCAGATGCTGGAAACCAGAGTCTAGATTAGAGTGGTGCTGGAAAAGCACAGCAGGTCAGGCAGCATCCGAGGAGCGGGAAAACACCTGATGGCCTTGGAGTGGCTTTCTGTTACTTCACCTTCCTATCAGTGCATGGTGATACCCCCTTGGATCCAGGACAAGAAGGGGCAGCTGGAGGGAGATCGAGAGAGGCTTTGACAATTGAGTCAGATGTCCTCTCTCTCTCTCTCTCTCTCTCTCTCTCTGTCTCTCTCTGTCTCTCTCCCCACCATTCCGCCCCCCCCCTCCCCACCCCCGCCACCAACTTTCTCATTGCAACTGAACTTCTTCCTTGCTCTCTGGCCAATTCAACAAAGAACAAAGAAACTTTACAGCTCAGGAACAGGCCCTTCGGCCCTCCAAGCCTGAGCCAATCCAAATGTACTGTCTAAACCTGTCGTTCAATTCCTAAGCATCTGTATCCCTCTACTCCCCACTTATGCATTTATCCAGACGCATCCTAAATGAATCTACCATGCCTGCCTCTACCACCTCTGCTGGCAACGCATTCCAAACGCCCACCACCCTCTGTGTGGCATACTTGGCGCGTGTATCCCCCTTAAACTTTCCACCTCTCACCTTGAAAGCCTGACCTCTGGTTATTGAATCCTTCACCCTGGGAAAAAGCTTGTCTGTATCCACCCTGTCTATACCCTTCATAATTTTGTAAACCTCAATCAGGTTCCCCCTCAATCTCCTTTTTTCTACTGAAAACAAACCTAACCTATTCAACCTTTCTTCATAGCTAGCACCTTCCATACCAGGCAACATCCTCGTAAACTGCCTTCTCCAGTGTGTGGAGTTCGGGGCAATTGCCACAAGGTTTTGTGTAAACACTCTTTTATCCTCTAGCAAACATAAGGATTCAGTATCAGCTTAAAAGGCAGGAAGAAACCATTTAAGAGCTTGCAAGTCTATGATACTTAATATCATCTCCTGAGTCAATGTTGCAAACACGCACTCTTTTGCAGTTGGTGCAGCTTTTGAAGCATGAATTGGATTCTCATTATTCAGTTAACATCTGATGTTGAGGATAGAATCCAAATTATTGTCTGGTACCCCTCCATGCCAACACATTTACATTGCTTGATGCCATTGTTAGTGCTACTTTACAGTGACCGCACTATGACACCTACCCTTGCATTGTTCAACACATCGTTGACTCTTTTGAAGCATCAAAACTAGTTTGATGTGAACTTGTGGACTCACGACTGCCACTCTCCACTGTCCCCTCCGTCCAGGCCACCTTGGTCATGCTGGAGGGTGAGAGTCGAGAAGTGTGGCGCTGGAAAAGCACAGCAGATCAGGCAGCATCCAAGGAGCAGGAGAATTGGCTTTTCAGGCATAAGTCTTCATCAGGAATGTGGAGGGGGTAGGGGCTGAGGGATATATATATAGTATTACGGGTTGGAGGGAAAGTAGCTGGGAAGGCGATAGGTGGATGCAGGTATGGGTTGATGGTGAAAGGTCTGTGAGGAGGGTGGAATGGATAGGTGGGAAGGAAGATGGACAGATCAAGAGGGTGGTGCTGAGTTGGAGGGGAAATGAGGAAACTGGTGAAGTTGATGTTGCTGCCGTGTGGTTGGACAGTCCCAAGGTGGAAGATAGGTGTTCTTCCTCCAGCCGTCGGGTGGCTTGGATTTGGCAGTGGAAGATGTCCAGGAGTTGCATATCCTTGGGGGAGTGGGAGGGGGAGTTGAAGTGGTTAGCCACAGGGCAGGGGAGTTGCTTGGTGCGTGTGCCCCAGAGATGTTCCCTGAAACGCTCCACAAGCTGGTGTCCTGTCTTCTCAGTGTAGAGGAGACCTCATCAAGAGCAACGGACACAGTAGTTGAGGTGGGTGGATGTGCCAGAAAATCTCTGCTGGATGTAGAAGGATCCTTTGGGGCCTTGGATGGAGGTGAGGGGGTAGGTGCAGGTGCAGGTTTTACACCTCCTGTAGTGGATTCTGGAAAAGCACAACAGTTCAGGCAGCATCCGAGGAACAGTAAAATCGATGTTTCAGGCAAAAGCCCTTCATCAGGAATACAGGCAGAGTGCCTGAAGGATGGAGAGATAAATGAAAGGAGGGTGGGGGTGGGGAGAATGTAGCATAGAGTACAATAGGTGAGTGGGGGAGGGGATGAAGGTGATAGGTCAGGGAGGAGGGTGGGGTGGATAGGTGGAAAAGAAGATAGGCAGGTAGGACAAGTCATGGGGACAGTGCTGAGCTGGAAGTTTGGAAGTGGGGTGAGGTGGGGGAAGGGGAAATGAGGAAACTGTTGAAGTCCACATTGACGCCCTGGGGTTGAATGTAGAGGAGACAGCATCGGGAGCAATGGATACAATAAATGATATTAGTGGATGTGCAGGTAAAACCTTGATGGACGTGGAAGGCTCCTTTAGGGCTTTGGATGGAGGTGAGGGATGAGGTGTTGGCGCAGGTTTTGCAATTCCTGCGGTGGCAGGGTAAGGTGCCAGGATGGGAGGGTGGATTGTAGGGGGGTGTGGACCTGACAGGTAGTCACAGACTCCCACCTCCTGTAGTGGCAAGGGAAGGTGCCCAGTGTGAAGGGTGGGTTCGTGAGGTGTGTGGACCTAATGGGGAAGTCACAGAGGGAGTGATGTCTGTGGAATGCAAATAGAATTGGGGAGGGAAATATATCTTTGGCGGTGGGGGTCTGATTGTAGCTGATGGAAATGGTGGAGAATATTGCGCTGTATAGATTAGTTGGGTGGAAGGTGAGGACTGGGGTGGGGGGTGGGGAGTTCTATCATTCCTGCAGTTGTAGGAGTGGGGTTCAAGGGCAGAGGTGTGGGAACTGGAGGAGATGTGCTGGAGGGCATGATTGATCACGCGGGAGGGGATATTGCGTCATTGAAGCAGGAGGCCATCTGGGATATCTGGGAGTGAAGTTGCTCCTCCTGGGAGCAGATATAGTGGAGGCGGAGGAATTGGGAGTAAGAGATCATATTTTTACAGGAGGGATAGTTGGGAGGAGGTGTAGTCCAGGTAGCTGTGGGGGTTGGTGGGTTTGAAATAGATGTTCATAATGAATCGATTGCCACAGATGGAGATCCCAGAGGGTCTCAATCGACCATCATTGGGAATCCAATCTCCTACTATTCCTGGGTGGGCTGGAGGAAAACCTGTGGGGAGGCAATGCTGAAGCGAAGGAGCCGTTGTTCTCTGTGTTCTGTACATCACTCGAGAACAGCAGATGGTTACAGTTTTCCAGAGTGGTCAGGTCAGCCAATTACAGCAACGATTGTACCTTCAAAACATTCACTCACACAGCCAGACTGAAACTGCTGAACTGGAGGGAATGAATATCTGTCCATGTACCCTTATGTACTGCATCCAGACATTTGACCCCAAGAGGTAACAGCAGGATTGCTATATCCTGCTCACACCCATCACATATTGGTTGGACATCTCTGCTCTGAATATTGAATTGTCTAGCCATAATGTTATTGGCCACAACGAGTCATCCATCTCCATCCACAGGGCTCTTGTGCTGCAGCGATAGTGTCCTTACCTCTGATCCAGTAGACCTGGGTTCAAGTCCCATCTGCTCAAAAGATGTGTTGCAGTATGTCTGGGCAGGTTAGTTAAAATGATATCTAAAACCAATCCCATTGTCAGGATAGTAGTGTGACTGCAAGATTCTACCTAAAGGTTGCAGAGCACATTGTAAGATCATAAACAGCAAGCAGAGTAAAATAGGTAGGAGAAATGGCAGGGTAATTATAAAAGCACAGTTGAAGAAATGGTTAACTGTGCACTTTTGAAAGATGAATGGCAAAGCAAATATGCTGAAGGATCCAAACCCAGACTGTGAAGAATAGTGACTAAATAAGCAGCTGTTGATGATAAAGAGGAAGTTGAGAATAAGCAGTAAACAGGTGTCCAATACTTATTTTGCCTGCATACAATGCTGTGATAATTTATTTAAAAATAGGATGAACTAAACTAATACTTTTCCTCTCTGATTGCGTGCACAGTGACAAAAAGGTAAGATTTATCTTCATCGGTCTTATTTTATACAAGAAACTAAGATTGTAATTATGTTGGCAATTTATCATCCAGCACTCAAGTAAGATAAAAAGCATCATTATCCTGTTTAATAGTTTATTTATGTTTCCACAGTGTTCAGCTCCGTTCACAATTGCCCCAATAAAATGCAGGCTCAACCTAGCTTACAGTAAGGCTTGGAAAATGTTCAGGTTTCACTTGACAAATAAAAACCATAAGTGCCAGATAATAACTACCAGGAACAAAAGCATGCTCAATCACTTCCTCTCAATCAACACCCTTCACTGCCAAATCCAAAAACTACAAATAATTGACCAGACATTTATCTAGACCCTGTGATACTGAAATGGGCCTGCAAGACAAGAGTTGAATCTCTGCATTCTCTGCTAGGTAAGTCACTTCTCGATTCCCAAATCTTTTCAGCACCTACAAGGCTCACTGAGGAGCCTGTGGAATCCAGACTAATTCCCTGGAGAAGTATAGCAACAAATATTAAAAATGATCAATAACCTGTGGGAAATAATTGTTTACTTGATTGACACTCTGTACCATTGATATGACTCCTGTCAAGACCAATACCAATTAAGAAAGAATATGAATTCCCCAGTGAGTGTTTTGGGCCAATCATATGATAAAAATTCAAGTTTTTAAGATTTTTATTGTAACAAGCAAACTAAACTGGACATTGACTAAACATATTGGACAACTAATCCACTATGCTACATAAAGATTATTCCCTACTAACTTCTGAACACAACCAACCCCAAAATCACATTTATACATTTCACTACACTCTCTGCAGAAATATAGTCTATTGTTTAAAATCCCTTCCAGCTTTAACAGGTCTCTTCACTCTATCCTAGCAAGATGAACCTTTGGATGTCTTTTAAACCACAATCCTCATCACTCAACCTCAGACCATAATTGGGTCACCTTCCAAAGGTTCTCTCTTGAGACTGTTTGGCTTTTAATTTTCCATCATCCTTGGCTTTTTTGAACTGGGAATTGGTCCTCACCAGCAACACTGCCTCATGTTTAACCAAACAAAAAAGTCCTATTCTTCTGTCAGGCATATAATTGCACTGGTTGTGGCTCTTCCACCAGAAACGCTCTATATGACTTATACTGAGAGTTTGTATAGAGCATGGAGAGAAGCCTCCTTCTTTGCGTCAAAGTGTTTGGAAGTGTGTCTTACATTTAGTAAACTTGGTTTGAATTTCTAACTGGATAATAATCATTTGTCTCTGGGCAGCTCTGGTATGACATGACATGGGCTTGTCTCTAGGTATATTTCATAAAAGATCACATTCCCCTCTCCAAATTAAAGGAGACAGTTTAAAGTAAACCATCTTGTAAACTTGAATGGAGATAAAAATATTCAACTGCTTTAATATGGGTAAATTGTGGCTGCATTAGCTATATGGTGCACTGCAGCAAGTCAACACACTTATTGCAGTAATATTTTGCAGCTGATAACCTGTACCATCTAGAGAAACAGAATGAATAACTCTTGGAAATACAATAATCTCTAATACATAGGGCCATACATTATTGCCTTTGAATAAAATTCTTGAGAGTCTTTCTATAATTCCATTACACAAGCACCTTGACAACAAGGTTTGCATCATTCTAAGAAAAAGGCTTGACATCACTTATCATAGAATGCCCACAGAGTGGAAACATGCCATTTGACCCAACAAGTCCACACCGACCCATTCCCCCTACCCTATCCCTGCATTTCCCATAGCTTGTGTACATAATGGCCACCCAAGTGGACAGGGTTGTAAAGAAAGCATATGGTGCTTTGGCTTTCATTAACAGGGGGATTGAGTTTAAGAGTCGTGAGATATTGTTGCAGCTCTATAAAACTTTGGTTAGACCGCACTTGGAATACTGTGTCCAGTTCTGGTCGCCCTATTATAAGAAAGATGTGGATGCTTTGGAGAGGGTTCAGAGGAGGTTTACCAGGATGCTGCCTGGACTGGAGGGCTTATCTTATGAGGAGAGATTGACTGAGCTCGGACTTTTTTCATTGGAGAAAAGGAGGAGAAGAGGGGACCTAATTGAGGTATACAAGATAATGAGAGGCATAGATAGAGTCGATAGCCAGAGACTATTTCCCAGGGCAGAAATGACTAACATGAGGGGTCATAGTTTTAAGCTGTTTGGCGGAAATTATAGAGAGGATGTCAGAGGCGGGTTCTTTACACAGAGAGTTGTGAGAGCATGGAATGCGTTGCCAGCAGCAGTTGTGGAGGCAGGGTCATTGGGGACATTTAAAAGACTCCTGGACATGCATATGGTCACAGAAATTTGAGGGTGTATACATGAGGATCAGTGGTCGGCACAACATCATGGGCTGAAGGGCCTGTTCTGTGCTGTACTGTTCTATGTTCTATAACCTACACATTCCCAGACACTGTGGACAATTTAGCATGCTCAACTCACCCAACCTACACATCCCTGAACACTATGGACTATTTAGCATGCTCAATTCACCCAACTTGCACATCTTTGGATAGTGGGAGGAAACCAGAGCACCTGGAGGAAACCCATGCAGACGCAGGGAGAGTGTGCAAATGTCACACAGACAGTCACCCAAATGTGGAAACGAACCCTGGGTTCCTGGCGCTGTGAGATAGCAATGCTAACCACTAAGCCACCATGCTGCCCCTTCTCAAGGTGACTAAAGATGGACAATAAATGCAGCTTTATCAATGTGACCCATTTTCCAACAGAAAACAGTAAAACAAATCTAAAGCTTTCTTTGGCAAACTGAATCAGTGCAAAGAAAAGATCAACAATTTTTATGTGAATGAACATGTTACAAATACTTGTGTTATGGGTGGCATTTTTATGCAATTTAAGAGATAGGTATGAAATGCTTATGGAGCTATCAGTTGCAGATCTGGAATACTATGTTCTGAAGGTATGTTCGCAATGTTTTGAATGCGTCATTACTAAAACATTGATGAATGAACAAGAGCAAATGCAAACTCCAAAATCACTTACCACATAAAAGGCAATGTGAAATGTTTGGCTTCACTAATTTTTAATTTGAGTAATAGGCTAACTTTTCAATCAGGTAATAAGTAAGACTATCCAGCAACATCAAAGCTTGAGTTAAACACCATGCTTAAACGTATAATTTTCCAAATCAAATTTCACTGTCCTAATTGGACACCATATGTTCCTCTTCTCCTGGGACAAAAAATGTCTTAAACTATATTTAAGAAAATGAGTGTGTTATTTTAAGAAGCCAGGTGAATTAATATGCTGCAATAATGCCCAAATATTTACTCGTTGGGTTTTAATTGAAACTAGAAATGATTACCTGGCTATTTAATATCAGAGTACGGGTTTCAACGGTTTCAAGAATGATCAGTGAATGTCAGTTAAATGTCACTGTAACAATCCATTGTTGTGTGTTCTTTGTTCCTGACTCTGAGGTTGAATCATGCAACTTTGAGGGAGGTAAAATTAAAATGACCAATTATTTAGCAACATGAATAAACAGACTGACTTCCATTATCAAGGAAGCAGATATTAGATTCTCTACAGTGTAGAAACAGGCCCTTCAGCCCAATAAGTCCACACTGATCCTCCGAAGAGTAACCCACCCAGACCAATTTCCCTCTGACTAATGTACCTAACACTATGGACAATTTAGCATGACCAATTCACCTGACCTGCACATCTTTGGAGTGTGGGAGGAAGCCAGAGTACCCAGAGGAAACCCATGCAGACACAGGGAGCATGTGCAAACTCCACACTGACAGTCACCTGAGGCTGGAATCAAACCCAGGTCCCTGGCATTGTGAGGCTGCAGTGCTTACCGCTGAGCCACTGTGCCACCCCCTAATACAAGCAGTGGGAGAAGTGACTTGGGAACAATATTTAGTCATGTAGGGACAACCCAGTAAGGATGAGAAGAGTCTCAATGAGTAAGGGAGTGCTGGACACCCAATAGGTGTCCAAATTGACAACTGGGCCTGGGATTGGGAGTAGGATTTTAGCAGCAGTATAGTACAGTGAGGGATCCTGGGAATGATCATTGGTAGTTACTGGGATGGGGGAGATCTACATGTGACCAAATTCTTGAAGTGAAGGTTATTATTCAAGTATGGATTAATTTCAATATCAAAAAGCCAAAATCTTGGACCAAGTAGGATTATTGGTAATATCAAGCTATTTAAACCATGAGTGAATTGAAACTGGGGACAAAATGTCAAAAATAATGTTAAAGGTTTTGATAATAAGGATGTTTTTATTCCAATGAGTCACAATGAGGCTTGGGACTGGGATAATGTTAGGGGAGGGAAAATGAGGAAGCTGTTGAAATCCACATTTATCCCATATGGTTGCAGGGTTCCACGGCAGAATATGAGGTTTTCTTCCTCCGGGTGTCAGGTGGGAAAAGTTTGATGGTGGAGGAGGCCCAGGACCTGATTTTCTTTGACGGAGTGGGAGGGGGAGTTAAAATGTTCAGCCACAGGATTAGGGGTTGGTGGGTATGGGTGTCCCAGAGATGTTCTCTGAAACAATCCGCAAGAAGGCGTCCTGTTTCCCTGATGTAGAGGAGATCACACTGGGTGCAACAGATGCAGTAGATGACATTGGTAGAGGTACAGGTAAATTTCTGATGGATGTGGAAGGATCCCTTGGTGCCTTGGACAGAGGTGAGGGGAGAGGTGTGGGTGCAGGTTTTGCATTTCCTGCAGTGGCAGGGAAAGGTACCTTTTGCACACAAGTAATGATGATGTATTAAATTTTCTGCTTTCAATTTGCCATGCAATAGAGAAACCAAAATTACACATGTATCTCTAGAATTTACTTCTCTTTATTAAGTTGCTTGCCCAAAGGAAGTCTGTCCCATAGCACCACATTATCCATCACACATAGGGAAAGGAGGCAGCTCTCAAATCCACACAAACTGTAAAACAGATCAAACTTGGTGCTGTTCGCACCAATCTAATCTGGACCAGTTGTCCAGTGAACTAAAACAACCAGACCGTCTGCAGTCACATACATTTTTACATGTATGTTGTAGCCTAGAGGTATGGACAATCATGTTAGATGCTTCAATTTCTGTCACATGGCTGACTTGGTAGCTCTCCCACTTCTACCATCTGCCATTGACAAATGTTCAAAAGATTTACAAAGAGATACTCAGTATTTTGGTTGCATTATCAATGCACCATCCTTGCCCATCAAATCCTGCATGGAATGTGAATGGAGAGCTACTAGCTCAGAGGCATGATGCTACCTCTGCACCAGCTCCACCTTACATGGTTTATAATGAGCCATTTTTTTGTGGTGATGGTAGTAGTCTACAGTTGTTCTATTTCCTTATTTGATAAAACACAACTATATTGTATGTGTTGCCATAGTCACTGGGTTAGGTAGCAGTGAATTTGTTTTGTCCTCAGCTGTACTACATGTAGCATGTCCAACATGGTGTAAAGCTAATATTTATGCAAGACATATCTCATTTTTTAAAGACACACTATTGCTAAACCAACCTCAATCCTGTACTATAAAAGAACACATGATTCATGAACATTCTGGCTTATTTATAAAGGAATTATTATAAAAGAAAATGATGAAAAGAGAGATAATCTGTGAAAAGAATAGACAGATAGAGTCCTATAGTTATGACATTCCATTTCTTGAAGATCTTTCATATGTCATTGGCTGTGGAATCTAGTTATACTGGTGGCTATGTTAAAGTTGCTTTTGAAGTGCTGACAAATTATTTTTCGATTTTACACTGTCTTAAGTAGTCTTATTTCAACACATAAGAGATCAATTTCAATCTGATTAACTGCATTGCAGCTGTAAAATTGAAGTTAATCTCATCAACTTTCAATTATTGTTTTGTCAGCAAATGAATTGCGTAACCAGGTAGACAGAGGATTCAGTAAAGGGGAAAAATAGGTAAATGTCATTGATTCCAAGCAATCACCCCATTCTGTAAAGCATATTTTTGCTGGTTATTTTATTCAGTGTAGCAAGCATCTCTTCAATAGGTGGACACGGAAATGATTTGTAAGATGGGCATTCTCATTAATTCTGACTATTTCTGCTGCTTCTATGTTGCTCTTTGCTGATACTTATGCAAAATGAAGGAGGAGATGGACTTTTAAAATTGAAATAGCCAAATAATTGACCAAATCACTTGAATCTGTCGAGGGCCACACTTAAAGAATTGCTTCTTGTCGGAGGTTCTGGGAATGCCAGAACATGGAGTTACAGACTATTTTTAGGAAGAACTAGAAGAGCAAAAGCATAGTTCACCAGTACCAACAAAAACAACTTTTTTTAATCTTCCAGTTCCCATGTTACCACTTAGTTAATGTGTGGCTGAATAATTACCTGAGAGTATCTTTACAACTCCAATATCAACTCCAATATCATTCCTGAAGAAGGGCTTATGTCCGAAACGTCGATTCTCCTGTTTCCTGGATGCTGCCTGACTTGCTGCGCTTTTCCAGCAACACATTTTCAGCTCTGATCTCCAGCATCTGCAGACCTCACTTTCTCCTCAACTCCAATATCAAACCTTTCTATAGCAATCATCTTCTGTATTCCCACTTTGAGACACGTTGTAACTAATCAGTAAATTTTACTCCATAAGACTGCCCTTTGGCTTTGTCAGAAATTATACACAAAGGAGGAACATTGATTTTCAAAGTTACATCTCCTCTTGAATCCTCCTGGATAACCGTGCAAGAATAAATACACGGGAGGTAGGAAGGGAATAGGGTAAAATTGTTGGATGGAAGAAATCCCTGGAATATGGGGGCCCTAATGAATTAGATAGCAGAATCTCATATCATTTTGCATTTCAATGATCTTCTGGCTGTTTTGTTTTAAGCCAACCTGTTCAGAGATGTCATGATACACCTCTGGAGCAGGTAGGTTTTGAATGCAGGCTTTCTGGCTTAGAGGTAGGGACACTACCACTGTACCACCAAAGTCTTTTTCCAGCTAGCTTGCCAGATGGACAGGAAGACTAAGGATAGAAGGCCACAGTTGGGGTCCAAGCAACAGGGGAAGATTAGGGATTGGTTGGGCAAATCACAGCATGGCAATCAGGAGGCAAAGATTGAGGCTTGAGAAAGGTAGGTAGTAGAAGATTGAAGGAGAGAAACATGGTCACAATCTGCAGTCAGGGGTACATGAAAGGCAGGGAGAAACTCTGCACAGCTTATAGGTCATGCTATAAAAAACATATACTTGCTGGATGGAACTGATCTCATCTTCAAAAACCAGCCACTGCTCAGTTTAACTCAGGCTCCTATCAACAGCATGGGAACTTCACTCAGATGTTATAATAGTGTTCTGTTTGTCTCAAAAGCAGAACACAGGCATGACTGGCTCATATGCGACAGTTTGATCCTGAATTTTGTGACTTTCATTTTTTTGATGGTCTTCCACTTTTGTGTGGGGTTAACACTGAGCTCACAACCAAATAAACCTGCTAGGCTAGGCTTAAGTAATTAAGCTGCAGTTATTTGACTTCAGTCCTGTGTCCTGAACAGGGAACATTGCCACTCTTATTTGTAGTAAAGCACTTTTTAAAGAATGGGGACTCTCTAAGATAGTAAATGCTTTAAATCCTACCTCTTCTTCAAGAATGGTGGCTCAGTAGTTAGCACTGCTGCCTCACAGCACCAGGGTCTCAGGTTCAATTCCAGCCTTGGGTGACTGTCTGTGTGGAGTTTGCACATTCTCCCCATGTCTGCGTGGGTTTCTTCCGGGTGCTCCGGTTTCCTCCTACAGTCCAAAGATGTGCAGGTCAGGTGAATTAGCCATGCTCAATTGCCCATAGTGTTAGGTGCATTAGTCGGAGGGAAATGGGTCTAGGTGGGTTACTCTTTGGAGGGTTAGTGAGTTCTGGTTGGGCCAAAGGACCTCTTTCCATACTATAGGGAGTCTAAACAAATCTAAATTCTGAGCCACAACAGTTTATGACTGGGTTATCACCTTTAGTCTTTTGCATTGTTCACATCCAGGTTCAGCAACGTTTCTTGATTGCAAACCAGGAATGATGAACCTGGATGATAATTCCAAACAGAAACTCATATGTTAACAATGAGATTAACTAGTCCTCTGTGGATTAATGTTGGTTGATTTTACCTAATAGTCTTCCTCACCTACAAGCAGCTGTAGCTAGAAATGAGCTTCCTTTATGAGACTACTCTGCTCCATGAAGGAGTTGCTACCAAGCTGTTCCAGGTTACCGTTGCAAACTGTAATGGTGTGTAGACTCCTCCAAGCCCGAAGTGGTCTATTGTGGATCAGGATGTGCATCTTTCTAGTCTAACTAGAAGAATCCTGCAGATCAAACAACATGAAATTTATTGCATTACTGAAACTATTTACATCTTGCATTTAAAGGGTGTTTGAGGACAACAACGTCAGATCTGACACCAAGATCATGATATACAGAGTTGTAGGGGTTCCTACCTTCCGACACAATTCTGAGATATGGACTGTCAACAGCAGATACCTCAAGGTGCTGAAGCAGTACCACCAGCGCTGCCTGCACAGGAGCCTATGAATCCACTGGGAAAAGAGATGCACCAACACTAGCTTCCTTGACCAAGTCAACATCCCCAGCACTGAGACACTGACCACTCTTGATCAGCCACAATGGGCTGGGCACATCGTCCATATGACAGACATGAGACTCCCAAGCAGGTGCTCTACTCCCAGCTCCAGGTCAGCAAATGAGCCCCAGGTGGACAGAGGAAGTGCCTCAGGGATACCCTCAAGGCCTCACTGGCAAAGCACAGCATTCCCGCTGACACTTGGGAATCACTGGCCTAAGACGTCCAAAGTGGAGGAGGAGCATCTCAGAAGGCATTGAGCACTTTGAGACTTGCCATCGTGGGAAAAAGCAGCGGCCAGGTGAAAATAGCGAAATGAATGCACTGCCTAACCAACGCCACACCCATCCCCTCCCATGACCACCAAACGTAACAGAGCCTGCGAAAGCCACCCTGGTCTGTACAGCCACCTGCAGACTCACCCTGAGAGTGGGAGAAAGTTGTCCTCGTCTGCCAGGGACCACCAATGAAATGAATGACACGTTTAATGAATATGACATAAATTGCTTCTGAGACTGTTAGTAGGAAACTATCTCCTAGTTTATTCCTTACAAGGTCCTTCTTTACTCTAAGCAAATCTGTGTTGCATCATTTCCCCCAGATGTTTCATTTTATGGAGTCACATGCTCTGTACCTTTCACAACTCTTTCCAATGGTATCATTTTCAGAGTCAGAAGAATGGTAGTGGTTGAGTAGAAAGTTGAACTTTCGACCTGACTGTCTCAGGCTTGTAGATCTCTTGTGAACTCGAGGTTATTTAATGTTTTAAGTTTTTTTTGTAGAGTACTTTGACAGCTAAAATAATAAATTTGTATCACCAATGTGGGCCTGGCTGTAGAAGTTGATTCCTTTTCTTTGCAGCATGTTGGATTTTTGGGCATTGTTTATCTTTTCTTAGGTATATTTTCTTTGGAGTTGTTATATGCATCATACTTTCAATTTGTGTCAGTGAATTGTTTATCTCACTCCATAAGTAACTTTGCATTGAAATAGACTAAATCATTACTTCAACTAAATACTTTAGGCTTTCCCTTTCCCTTTCAGTGATTGAATTACTGGTGAACCCAGTTTGTTCACTTCTTTAATTATGTTACCGAGAGATTCATTCTTCCTTGACATGATACTCTTTATTTTTGTTTGGAATTTTTCTTCGTAATATGTGGAGGTCATTATGTTCCTTCCAAATATTTTCAGTCTCTAATGTCAGACTTGAATTTGGAGTAAACATTTTTATTTACTGTTCTGTTTTGCAATCTGATTCAGACCTGTCTATTGTCTGTCTATTACGATATATTCTCTTGAGTGGTGTAGACAATCCAGCTGCTGCATCTTTTCTTGCACTTCATCGATGTTGTTGCCTCATGGAATCTGAACTCTCTAGCTATTTTGACAGCTGCGGGAAATACTTCAACGAAACTATAATACCACCTCTTCCCATCTTTGATTTTATGAAACGCTCTTCACTCCAAATTTACTAGTCTTAGGTAATTCTGCTTTGTATTTCGATTCCACCATGAGCAATATTTTCTACAGGGATTACATTGACCAGTTGATGGTTAAACCTTTCAATCTTTTGAGTGAGACTGAGATCAATTCAAATACTTCTACTCAGAAATGAAAATTCTTATATGTGTGAAGTGCATTAATGTTTTTGAATATTTAGTGTCCCTTTGTTGGAGAGATACTTGTAGCAACCTAAATGCCATGCCCCAGGATCATGTCGCTGAATTTCTATCAGCTGTGAACAATGTTTGGTCAACCAAAGCTACCCACCTGACAATAGCGTGACACTTGATCCTGTGTCAAATTGGTAATTCACGGGAGGCCTGTTACATAAAGGTCTAAAAGACAAATATTTGTTTTTGATCAGTGGTTTCCCCTAGAAAATACTTAAATACATCACTCATCAGAGAATGTCAGACCTCATTTATCTTATTGTAGAGGTAATTTGTTGATCTTTTCCTGTTCTCTGGTTGCGTTATGTTTCAGTATATTTTCTGAAAGTGACCTACTTTCTTAAAATAAAAGCATTCGGTTTTTAAAGCTGGGAACCTTTGAGACTATGATGTTTCTTTGATCAACAGCACTGGAAAGGGCTTTGAGTGCTTGGTGTTATTCCTACCCATTACTTATCTGATATGTATTTTATGGTTTTGTTCATGAGGAAATGGATAGATACTTTAGATCACCTATGCCAAGTTTTATCTCATCTTCTTAAGACTGATCTGCATTGATTTCAGAATTTTTCTTCACTCACCATTTGAATGGCTTTCTCTAGAATTAGGTCTTCTTGGATTGTAATAAATCTGCCTAGGGCTCATCATCAATTTCAGAAACAATCTCAAATAAATGCTGACTTTAAGTCACCACCGCTGCATCTTCACACTAGCTTAAGCAATTGTTAGTGACTCATATATAGATTAATATAGATGGTGCACTCTTTGTTGACAATTTTAAAGCAATGATAGATAGATTTTTGAACAGTAAAGGAATTAAGAATTATGGTGTTCGGGCAGGTAAGTGGAGCTGAGTCCATGAAAAATCAGCCATGATCATATTGAATGGCGGAGCAGGCTCAATCAGCCAGATGACCTACTCCTGCTCCTATTTCTTATGTTCTTATGTTCATGCCCTTTCAAGAATTTTATTAGTTCTGCTGTTGAAATAATTTTCAAATCTTTCAATACCTCTTCAAATTTGTCTGTTTTTTCTTTTACATCTTGACAAGCAATAACATTCTCTATCACACTCCCAGTTGTTTATAGAAGGGTACTTAATCATTCAGCTTCTGTCTTACTATATAGTTTAGATGTTATTGTATATCTTAAGAATTGTCTTCTTCGGATATCTAATTATCTACAATTTTGTCCAGCTCTGAAAGTAAATCTTCCTAGTAATACTGTTTTTTTTATTTTGCAATATTATTTATTAATTAAAGTATTTTCAATATTTTAAAATGCAAATTTTAAAATATAATCTTAAAAACTTAGAATATGAGCATGCTTGGACTTGGCATGTCACTTTAAATCAATTAATAAATTTGTAAAAGTAACAGACAGTAATCTGAGTGTTCTTAGCAGTGTTGTTGTTTAAAGCTTTAGGCTTTTTAGCTTTTATATATCTTCCAGACACCCTCATCACCTCTATTGGGCTATATTATTAATCCACATTCTTAGCCAAAGAATGTCCTTAAATCTTGATTGCTTGGAATATTTTGCAATCTTAGTATAATCTTGCTTTTAGAAAGGAAACATTCTTGCACCAATCAGGGTTGTAATAGTGACTGTTAATCTTCTTTTTCTTTTATCTCCTGTTCTCTGATTAGTTTCAACAATCTATAGTTTAGGCTAGGGGCAGAATCTAGACTGCAAGTTTAACATGCATTAGGATCCATCCAGAAATTCTGCTATTTGTATAATTCAGTTTACCAAATGATTAAATCTAGTTGGTTCTCTTCCTCACTGGATAAAAATCTGAAGTGGTGTTTGAAAATCAGGAAGTAAAGGCTAACTCAAAATTAAACCTTCTGATGAAAATGATTGTTCCAATTACTCTCTTCAGATACAGGATTGTAGATTAGATCTGACTGCTTAATTTAACCACGATTTTGCTGCGAGTGTTTTTCCTTTTTCCATCATTGAAATACTTGCTTATCATTGTGCTCATTCTCCGCAAAACTCATTTAATTAGAAAAGTTGAAGGAGATGTAAAGGATACATACATGTGCAATCTGTTGAACAGTAGAATAGTTAATATTTAACTTTTGACTTTAAGTCATTTAAAATATTTAAGTCATTTAAAACCTGTAAAGCAAGTAAAGATCAACTAAAAGCAATTATTATACATTTTAGGATTAATTCTGCAGAACTGTAATGTTTTTAACAAGTTTTATTGAAGTGATAATACTCTTTATTTCAGTATTTGGAGATGCCAGTGTTGGACTGGGGTGTACAAAGTTAAAACTCACACAACACCAAGTTATAGTCCAACAGGTTTAATTGGAAGCACACTAGCTTTCGGAGCGACGCTCCTTCATCAGGTGTCACCTGATGAAGGAGCGTCGCTCCGAAAGCTAGTGTGCTTCCAATTAAACCTGTTGGACTATAACTTAGTGTTGTGTGATTTTTAACTTTATTTCAGTATTAATGTTAGCTGTGCAAGTGTTATAGTCCCAGCTAAATACAGGCAAAAGAACACAAGTTTATGATACAAACAAAACCAAATAAACTATATGTTAGCAATTTAGAAAGAACTCATCGTAAACAATAAAAAGACCGAATCAACCCATTTCCCAGTAATTTTTCTTACTACCACCCAATTCCATCATATTATCACTTTTATCTTAATTCTTTAATTTCTAACTTACTGACAAAATTGTAAGCATTTGCTTTCAACAATTTCTATGCATTAAACAGATATGTTTCTCTCATTTATGCTGTCTCCCTGAGATTCACAGACTGGCTACTTCACTGATTTTACTTCATAGCACTTAAAGAAAGGCTCTGTCAACTTAAGTAGCTAAAGCAATCTTTGAAGCTTCAAAAGCCTGGACTACCACAAACTAAACAGCCTTTCTACTGATATGAAACTGTTATTCACAACTGAGCTGAATTGTTATCCCTGTTCTGCCTTTCTAAATGTCATGAAACTTCAACTTTCTAAACACTTCATAACCCTGCAGATAACTGATTGAAATTTATGCACTTTCTTGGAAATGCTATTTAAGTCACAAATCAAAATGACTTCCTGACAAAATGATTTCCTATGTTAAAAGAAAAAAAGTCACCTTCATAGAACTGAAAGCTAAAATCTACTTTTGCTTCACTTTCAAAACCAAGTTCCCAAATAGTTACAATATGCTATAAACTTATATTACACAAGAATACTTTGCACATAGTTTCAGTACGTGCAAGTCAGTGAAACAATTTTTAGAAAAATAAATTATTTAAAAGGCACGTTGGTATATTTAGGTGGTTAATTGTGTTGATTAATATCTATGCCTTTTTGCACTGATGGTGACGGTACAGTTACAAGTCAATTATATTTGTTTGTCAGTAATAAATGTAGGTTTGGATTATCCAACAGCTGACAAAGAACTAATTGTTAATAACTTTATGTGCCTTTTGGTGGCAAGTCAGTTTTTAAGATGAAGGAGAGAATTACCTCACTTGGTGCCAAAATGAGAAAAGAAATATTTCCTTCCTGGTGAAGACATTGTAAAAAGAAAATTCCAGTCAGGATGTTGGAAACTCTTGCCTCACTATTTAACTAAGAAAATACATTTTATTAATGTTTATTGGGAATGGCAGTGTACTCCCATAGTGACACTATTTCGGAACTTGTAGGATCAGTGCCGCGGACAAATATCAATGCTCCATTACAAAATAAACAGCTTCCAGTGTCATGGCATACTATTTGAATCATGACAGGATGTAGACTCACACAATGTGAGTTAGTTATACAGTTACATAAAGCCACAGACTAGATCACTGAAAATGAATAAAATACTGCTTTTCAAAATCAAAACAGCCTCAAGATCAATTTTTCCAACAGTTCATTTTTTTAGATTTTGTGGGACCTAAACTAGGGCATTTCACAACTGGATCCAAGTTCTGCAAAATTTGGATCTGTAGCATTTGTAATTTTCCTACTGTAATGGGTTTTATTTTCATACAAAAATGTTAGCTGCCCCTTGTGCACTTCAGCTCCTGTGCACCCTACACTGGTTTTGGTGTGACAGTTAGCACAGATATTAGGAAATTATAGCAGAAGTGTGCAGAGTAGGTTGACATAATGTTATTAGCATATAATGCCTGTTTGATGCATTTGCAATCAAGTTTAATGCCCATTCTTAAAGCCAAACAGCTTTATATACATTCAGCATCAAGAAAGTGCCTCCAGTGGAATCGCCACATACTGTCAGCTAAGTTTACTACTGCCTCTTACTGAGTTTGTAAAAGTGCGCTGAGTTTTCTGATGATACCTGAAGTTGGTGAAAATGATAATGAGCAATGTTGCATGCGGAAAAAGCCTTGATTCTAATTTCAAGGATTCTGCTTTGATCACTTGTCCCTTGGGATGGGTGCTTAGCTATCATTGATCTTAGTGTGCAACATGAGAGAGTGATTCAGAAGAAACAACTGACAGGAAATCAAGCTGCTTGCAGAGAAAGAAGGAGAGGAGATTGGCTCTCATGAGAGGAAGTTATTGATCCAGGGTCTTTCAGGAGTGTATTGCTTATCTTCCTGTAAACCATGAGCAGGAATGTGATTTCTCCATTTTACAAAGGGCATGCTCACAGAAATCATCCACATTTTGGAGTCTGATTCTTCAACCTCACAGCAAGGTAAGGATGGTGCTACTCATGGCTGAGACTACAAACTTCCCCTACGGCAGGATCCTTCCAGGTTGGAACTGGTGACATTTCTTAGCTCCCACTTTGCAATCTGTTATTGTGTGAAGGAGATTGCTACTTTGCCAATATATTGCATTCCTTTTGATCAAAGAGAAGCAGGCAGAATATGCCCATGATTTTGACTGGGCAACGGGCCTCCCTTTGATGTAGACTGTCTTGGACTCCATGCCCACAACCTTGCAGGTGCCCTAGCTCACATCTTGCAAATCTACAGAGTTCCACCCCATTAATGTACAACTGTTGTGCAACCATGTGCATTATCTTGGTGAATGCCCAGTAATTTGGCAGAAGGCATGTCCTGCCAGGCCACTGCTCCATCAGCATTTGAGATTGGACCTCAAAATAATGGGCACCCGCTAAGTAACAGTGCTATCTGCTGATGCCTTGGCTCATGACTCTGGTGTTTAAACTATTAAGTGCGTGTAGCATGTATGTAATGAAAACTATGTTGCTGCAAACATATTTGAGCAGACAGTTGAGATGTGCAATTGCAATGCCAACATGGTACATAATTTGATATTGTACAGGGAGCTGTGCTTTATCTAAACTTAACCTAAACCTTACCACCTTTGAAGCAGCAGGTTTGAGTGAATAATGGACAAAGCATATTTCCTCAGACATATGGGCTTGACCTCAATGAAATATGCATTTCTGATTCCTGGTATAAATGTTTGTTTCTTCACATATTTTCAGAATTGGAGTGGAAATAATGTTTTAAATTCTTGGCATCAAAATAGGTCAATTCCTTTCTTTAGTTCAGAATTCTGGAAACTATGAAAAATATCAAAGGAGTACAAAATATTCATTTTAAACAAAAGGGAAAATGGATTTCAGGAAATAATTAAAATCATTAAAAACAAATGGTGAAAATAAGGGGGTGTCATATATGATAATGTAGCAACATTAGAAGAAGCAAAAATGGACAAGACAAAAAAAATGGAAGTAAGGAGAAAGACTAAGGCAGAAATATCTTTTAAATTCAAATAAAGGCTCATCAATCTTTTTAAAGTCCATTTTCTACTTAACTATTTTGATGTAATTTATTATCTTCTCCTCTCCCATCCTCAAGCTAATAACTATTTTGTTTGACTATTTTTCTTCATTCATTTGCAGGATGAGGGCCTCGCTGCCTAGGCAGCATTTATTGCCCATCCCCAATTACACAGAGGGCAGTGAAGAGTCAACTGCATTGCTATGAGTTTGGAGACACATGTAGGCCAGACCCAGTTAAGGGTGTCAGGACAACTGATGAAGGAGCAGCGC
The DNA here is from genome assembly GCF_037043375.1 of Chiloscyllium plagiosum. NCBI lineage: Eukaryota > Metazoa > Chordata > Chondrichthyes > Orectolobiformes > Hemiscylliidae > Chiloscyllium > Chiloscyllium plagiosum. Next base: position 35,842,805 of record NW_028270159.1, on the reverse strand, counting down.
TCCGAAAGCTAGTGCTTCCAATTAAACCTGTTGGACTATAACCTGGTGTTGTGTGATTTTTAACTTTTTACACTCCAGTCCAAAACCGGCATCTCCAAATCACATCAAGTTTCCTGCCCTAGAGACCATGGCTGAACCAATTTTTTTTTTGTGAGAATCAGTGATAGTTCTCATGGTCAACATCACTGAAACTAGTTTTATATTCTAAAGTAGTGAAGCAGTTCTGACAACTACCATGGTACCTTGCCACCTAAGAATTAGCCTGTCCCTCTGGATTCTAGTCCAGCAATTTATATCTATTATTTTGCATTTACGCCCTAACAAAAATTGTTGGCAGCAATTCAGCTAGAAGGCTTCAGAGTGGAGCCTAATGCTATCTCTTATTAATGTGGCGAAGGATGCTTTTGCCAGAGGAGTATTTCATGGACAGCATATTTCCCCAGAGTATACCTATAACATCCATATTGCCAAGCTGTCCAAATTAGCAGAGATGGGAGTCATAGCTACTGATTATTCCAGTGAGATCCAGTAGGATACTCATGTCTAATGGTGTGAGTTGAAAATGGGATCATGATTCTTTTCCTGATTGGTAGTTATAATAACAAAGGAAAACAAATACTAATTTGTGGAAGTAACACCAAACGTCATCTGTTGAGGGTGGAACAATGAAAGGAATGTTTTGCTTCATGCATTATTGCCCATATTAACACAATTAAATGTCCCAAAGTGCTTTGAACGATTTTTTTATGTATCAAAAGATGCAGCAAGCCAGATTGTCAGGTACCTGGACAGTCAGAAACTTGACATATCCTAAATATGTATCAGGACCGCAGAGAAGTCATAAACTTGAATTTAAAAGTTCCAATCTACAATTGTCCTGTGTTTGGGATCCTCCAATCAAGTTCCCAGGTCTTAATTAGAGTTACTTGCCGGCTACTTGTGGAGCGTTTCAGAGAACACCTCTGGGACACCCGGACCAACCAACCCAACCACCCTGTGGCTCAACACTTCAACTCCCCCTCCCACTCCACCAAGGATATGCAGGTCTTTGGACTCCTCCATCGCCAGACCACAACAAAACGACGGTTGGAGGAAGAGCACCTCATCTTCCGCCTAGGAACCCTCCAACCACAAGGGATGAACTCGGATTTCACCAGTTTCCTCATTTCCCCAGTTTCCTCATTTCCCCTCCCCCCACCCTGTCTCAGTCAAATCCATCAAATTCAGCACCGCCTTCCTAACCTGCAATCTTCTTCCTGACCTCTCCGCCCCCACACCAGTCTGACCTATCACCCTCACCTTGACCTCTTTCCACCTATCACATTTCCGACGCCCCTCCCCCAAGTCCCTCCTCCCTACCTTTTATCTTAGCCTGCTGGACAAACTTTCCTCATTCCTGAAGAAGGGCTTATGCCTGAAACGTCGATTCTCCTGTTCCCTGGATGCTGCCTGACCTGCTGCGCTTTTCCAGCAACACATTTTCAGCTCTGATCTCCAGCATCTGCAGACCTCACTTTCTCCTTAATTAGAGTTGGACATGCTAGAGAATTCTAACTGAGGTCAGAAAAAGTCAGCAAAATTAAAACCTTTTGTCAGTGCTAGGTAACATACCAGTGAACTCCCAATCCTTCATACTGACCACTTCCCCACCCTCTCTGAACACCTGACCATCCACAGTCTCTCCACCTCTCTGCAGGATATCGAACCTGATCCTTGCTGATACTCAAATTGACCCCCACGGACAACTCACTAATCCTCATTCCACCTCTCCCATGGACACCCAATATCTTCAACAGATGACCCAACTCCGTAACCCCAAAAAAAATAACCCCCTTCCAAAGTTTTGTCTACTCCACCCTCTCTCCCATTTACCCACCACCTGTAGCTCCTCACAAATCTGCCATTGTCGACCACACCCACCTGTCACTCTATTGCTGTCCTGCATGTCAATGGTATCCCCTCACCCACCTGGCTACTGTATCTCACTTGGCTAGCTCACTTGGCATCCTTTCCCCCCCTCATACACCTTCAAATTGTACTGCCTCACCCAGTTGGCATTCCAGCCTTTACTTGCCTGGCAACTCCACAACTGATTCCATATGGCTCTGTACCTCCTCATTCATCTTCCACCCCACCCACCCATTTGAAAACTATACCTCCTCCCCCACCTTGAATCTTAACCATCACCTGTTTTTCATCTGTACCCCTGGTGCACCTGGCATACTAGTCCCACACACTGTCACTGTGTCCATTCACCCATCCAATTCGCATACCCATTACTCCATTGCTAACCTACCTACTGGTACACTAATGCTCCCCACTTATATATCATCCTCTGCTGTCACACCCCATATACACTTACTGTCACTCAGCAGCTGTTGAAGATTTGTTGGGATCGTTAAAGATAGAATATAGCAGGTGGTGCTGCTGAAAAAAAGGGACATAGTTTCAGTGACGATTGGCTCTGAAGTTGTCTGCATGGTTTATTGGACCAATTCATTTCTAAAGGTTCAATAAACAATATGCAAATGGTTAACTTTTTGCTTCATTTGGTTCAGAAATAAGGATCCTGCCCCAAATTGCAAGATTTAGGCCATTCGGTCAGATAAACAAAAAACTATGTCAAAGAGGCAGGTTTTAGGAAGTGTCTTAAATAGAAAAAAATGAGGGACTCGGGTTCAATTCCAGACTTGGGCGACTGTCTGTGTAGCTTCTGCACATTCTCCCGTGTCTACGTGGGTTTCTGCTGGGTGCTCTGGTTTCCTCCCACGTTCACAAAGATGTGTAGGTTAGGTGGATTGGCCACATTATTGTACACATTATTGCCCATGGTATGCAGGTGTATGTAAATTAGGCGGATTAGCCATGGGAAATGCAGGGTTATAGGGAAAGGGTAAGGGGGTGAGTCTGGTGGGATGCTCTTTGGAGAGTGAGTGCAGACAAGTCGAGCTGAAAGACCTGTTTCCACACTGTAGGGATTCTCAAAGCTCACTGCTTATGGACACCCTGAATAATAGGCTTCTGGCGTCTGTGTGTATATGAGCTGTCTGTCATGAAATATCTTGTACATTACATCACTGGCTATTTCCATGGTTTAGTTACACATGCTGGGTTCCCTCAGTAATTTTCCCTAAATTCCATCGGATTTCCTCTGTAGTGGTCTGAGTATTTTCCTAGATCCACAGGGAATAAGCTTTGTAATCCTCGGGGTTCCTGCAAAAAATGGCTGTCCAGACACATTTCAGCAATTCAATTATACACTGGCACTCTAAACTACAGAAGGAAAGAAATGCCTGCTCTTGAGAATGTAATTTCCCAGGGAACTGTGCCACGATCTTTGACTTAGATTTAAACAAAATCAGACAGATTGATTACAGTGCCCCAGACAGACTATGTGTCAGAACTCAGCAAGCATTGATAGTAATGTAATTACAAGCCATTAAAACTTCCTTTTCAAAGATCTACCCCAGTTTCTTTTATATTTAAATTAACAATTATCGAATATGACCTTAATGATTGGGAACAAAGAGTTAGCCTGTTTAGAAAGAAGAAATGGGAGTGGTTGTGTTCCCTGTTGGAACTGCTCACCTTCTTTGGTTTTGTTAATTTTAATCAGGTGAAAGACTATCTTGTTTTTTTTAAATATTTACCTAACATACATGTTGACATCAGCCTTGTCCCTGTCTGTCATGCTCACACCTCTGGAGTATAAGATTATGGGTTTAAATCCCGCTCTGTAACTTTAAGAGAAGCAATGAAGGTGAAAAGTTATAACAAGGAACACTCAACCATACAGCTAAATTGACACTTCGTTGCTGTTCTGAGGGAATTCTATATTGTTGAATTTCCTGTGTTTCAGATAAAACACAGGCTCTATCTACCCTCTCAGATGGAAGTAAAAGATCCCATTGTGTTATTTTAAGGAGCAGATGAATTCTGCCTGATGTTCAGGTCAGTGTTAATCCCTCATTTATTGTCAATAAAACAGATGATCTATCACTCATAATCTCACTGCTGTCTGTAGGACATTGCTGTCAAGTTGCGTTAAAGCTCCAAGTTTTTCAAAAAAGTACCAAGCTCCGTACATTACAACAGCAATTAAGTTTGAAAGGTGCTTGATTGGATATGAATAACTTCAGGACGTGAAGATTGTGAAATTTGCTCTGTTATATCATGGTTATTATACCAATTATTTAGTTATACCATGTTTATTTTGCGCATGCAAAGCAACTGTGTAATTTAAGAGGTTGGCTAAATAGATTTGGACAAGAAATCTGGAATTACATTGAGCAAATAGTTTTGCACTAATTTGTCTGCAATATCAATGCAACATATTTACATTTTCCTGGTACAGAACTCCAATTCCCAAAAATTAAGCTTTATGTTTTTAATGCTCAGCAGAGAATCGATTGTCCTCATGAGGTCATACTCATGTTTGATTTAAATGGTGAGGGTGTGTGAATGGAGCTTTGTATCTGATATCTTGGTTACATGTGTGACATTTCCATTCTACCAGTTTAAAGGACAGTATGGATTTGGTTGTACAATTTCAGTTTGTCAGGTTTTCATTATTCTACACATCTCAAACCAATGGTAAAACAGCACACTGCACAAGCAAAATCAAGTAACAAGCAGCAAGTTTGCAAGTCTCACAAAAGTAATGAATGCTATTTCAGGATATAACCCCCAAACACCAATAAAGGTTTTGGAATTTCACGTAATTTAACTTGGGTTAGAATTATTCGCTCCTTGTAATTTAGGGCCCTGATGACAAAGGGATAGAGTTGCAAAATGCTATCCACAAAATGCCAGTAAAGGGCCTGAACTCTCAAGCATCTGTAAAGAAATTTATTTGCTTGATCATTATAGACTAATGACCTTGTCAAGAAATCTGAATTTCGCAGAAAATTTAAAGGTGTGTCCAAAGACATATACCCATGGAACAGCAGGCTTGGCTTCAAGCCCAAGCTGCTCCAGAGATGTATAATACCATCTCTGAACAAGTTGATTAAAAAACAAATTAAGGAATATATAAATAAAAACTCAAGTGCCACATAACTATGCAATAATGCCTTTAAATTCTACTGTTTAAAACTGTTCAAATGGATCAAATGAGCTTGGTTTCAAGAAAATTTCACCTATTCTATGTATGCTCAGTATTGCGGATGTATCATTTTTATACTTGGACATTTTATTGAAAGTACAGGTCATTCTGCTATAACACGACAGTCATGTTCCTCTGCAACCTCGTGCTATACTAAATCACATTATGGAAAACTGCTACACAAAGTCACACTATGGAAAACTGTTATATAAAATCACAGTATGGAAAACTGATAGACAAAATCACCCTATGGGAAACTGTCATACAAAGTCATACTGTAGAAGGTCATAATAGAAAATAGCTGTATCCATTCAGTAGAATGTTTGCATTATCCAAACAACATCCATAATTCGTCAATCGTGTTATAGCCAATTTGCACTGATGAAACGTGCATTATAGCAGAACGACCTGTAGTTGTCAGCCTCCCAACTTTTTCATTGTTTCAAATTTTAAAATGTATACTTTTTCTTGCACTTTTAAGATTTACCTCTCTCTTGAACCTATTTTGTGAAATGAGTTTATAACTTCAACTGAAAATGATAAATATGCAGGCATGTTCCGCAGAAATGCATATGACTTCTAGTACTCCCATGATGAATTTTTAAACTGCTGGAAAAGTGCTGTGTTTTGCATTTTACCCAGTCTTTTCCAGATAAGTACAGGATTCCTATTAATTATATATCATGGACTTGAGAATTTGGTGACCCCAGTCTCAAATGTTAGTCTTGTTTGACCATTTGGCTTCCTGCAGTGGGAAAGGAGCAATACCCATCCATTATTGAAGTCAATAAAAGACAAAATTGTGTGAACAATATATTATATGTCACCTATTTCTGCAGCAGAGTACTCATTTAAAAACAGATCTACACTGTTCTTGAGGGTTGGTGACAGTGGTTTTTAGACAGTTACAAAACTGATGTCTGGAAGTTTATCAATATTTTGTGGGGAATTCTCCCAGCCAGAAAAATTTGAAAATCAAAACTTAAAACAAATTCAACCAGAGTAGTCATTGCTCTAACATAGAGAAATGCAATAATTAATTAGTTTGTATAGGGAGGTCACACAGAGAACAATGAGACCATTCACAATGGAGTTTAGAAGGATAAGAGGGGATGTGATTGAAAGTTATAGAATACTGAGTGGCCTGGAGAGAATAGATGTTGAGAAGATGTTTCCATTGGTAGGTGAGACGAGAACCTGTGGGCACAGTCTAAGTGTAAAGGGAAGACCTTTTAGAATGGAGGTAAGGAGAAACTTCTTCAGCCAGAGAGTGGTAAATCTGTGGAATTCATTGCCACAGAAGGCTGTGGAGGCTCGGTCATTGAGTTTATTTAAAACAGAGATAGATAGGTTCTTAATTGCCAAGGGGATGACAGGTTACATGGAGAAAGTGGGAAAAGGGTTGAAAAACCTATCAGTCATGATTGAATGTGGAACAGACTTGATGGGCCAAATGGCCTAATGTCTGCTTTTATGGTCTTATGGAGATCAATAGCTAGTTAATCCATTTATTTTTCAAGGTGGATGAGTTGGCTTGGTCAGCTCAACGGCTGGTTTGTAATGCAGAGTGATACCAATAGCACAGGTTCCATTCCTGCACCAGCTGAGATTACTCTCCTTTTTAACATCTTCCCCTTGCCTGAGGCATGATGACACTCAGGGTAACCCACCACCATTCATCTCTCTTTCTAATGAGACAGTAAGACTATGACATCTGTTTTTTAATGATATTAGTTGAGGAATTACGTTTTGGTTAGAGCACCAGAAATAATTCCTTGTTGGTTCATCAAGAAATGCTGTGGGATATTTCATCTTTGTCTTTCATTTAGCATCCATTTGATGGCACCTTGACAGTGTTGTGCTCCCTTAATACAGTGCTGAATTGTCAACCTACATCATGTGTTCAACTTTCTGAAATGAGGCTTGAGCAATCTTCTGACAGTGTTGCACCAATCAATTTAATTTATAATGAGGAGATGCCGGTGTTGGACTGGGGTGGACAAAGTTAAAAATCACACAACACCAGGTTATAGTCCAACAGGTTTATGTGGAAGTACAAGATTTCAGGTAGCTACTTGACAAAGGAGCAGTGCTCCAAAAGCTAATACTTCCAAATAAACCTGTTGGACTATAATCTGGTGTTGTGTGATTTTTAATTTAACTTAATGACTAAGTCTTAAATTTTTAAATTACATATGTCTTCTGTCATTGATGTAGGCACCATGTTGGGGTGACTTATAAAACTTTTCACTGTACTTCTTATGTAAAAGTACACCTAACAATACATTTCTATTCCATTCTAAGTAGTTGCTGAATGTAAAGAGCATAGCAATGCAATACCAACTAGATCAGTAACTATAGAAGCAATCACAGTATGAACCAAGTATATGTATGAATAAGTTCCAGCAGGAGGATATGAGCGCAAAAGTAAGGCAAGTTAATTACTGCATCTGAACATGGAAATGATTGATCTTTATGTGTGGGGTGAGGACAAGACCAGGTTCAGTTTTGATGCCCCACCCTTGCTCTGATGTTGAATATCCTGTTGCTGCTGTCAAGGCTCAGACATGACTAATAACTGCTGAAGTAAGATATTGGAATGCGCTCGGTGTATGTCAACTGACTGCACCCAAAAGAGTGCAAGAAAACTAGGATGGAAGACTTACCAAATGATCCCTGGAAAGACTTGTGCAAACATAAATATTAAATCTTTGATTGACAATAGATTTTGTTGAGCTGAACAACCCCCACAAGTAAATTGAATGTAAAGAAATTAATTTCAATCCTCATTTGGTCCAATCTGAGGACAAAAATGTATAATTTCTAAACGTTTCTTAAATAGTCACTTGTAACCTTCATACAGCAATGCAATTGAACCAGAAACACATATCCTTCTCAAAAACGAACAGACTTCTAGTTGCTCTTCATGAGTGACATGAAATAGTCTGCTGAGTATTAAAAACAAACAGAAAATCGTGAACCCTTACGAGCTTTGATTAATATTTAATACTGAAATATTATGCTTGGATTGATAACAAAACGGAGCAGTGTGTAGATATATAAAGTGAAATATTGTGCTCGGGTGAAAAGGGTATTTATGTGGACACTGCTGAATTGTCCTTGCTTTGACAATCAGCTCAGCCTAAAAGAAATAGTTTCCAGTAACTCTTGACTGAACAGTTCAATCATCGAACATCCTTTCGTGGATACTTTACCTATATTAATGAGGTGAATGGAATGTTAAAGTTATTATTCTCTCTTTCTCTGTTATGATTGGCATTCCTATTGGAACAGAATTCATTAATGTGTGGAATGTTGTGACCGAATGGCTGAATTTTCCCATATTATGGATGTGTCAATTTCAGGGAGTTACCCTCCTTGAGTCTAGGCAACTTCTCACACAGTTCTCTGCTGCTCACCTCATTGATGGTGTATCCCGTCTCTCTAGGGTTGCTCTTAAACAATCCTGTGCTCTGCAGAGGCAGAAATGCTGCAAGCCAGGAGCTGCCTATAATGTATTAGTGTGCAATTCCAAATGACGGGTCTAAGGGAAGCAAGTTGGCATCGCACTTCACAAACAGGGAACTGGCAGACCTATGGATGGTGTGGTGGAGAGGAGGACCATCCTCTTTCCTAAGGAGCATGTGGGAAGAAAGGTGAGGGCAGCACAGTGGCTCAGTGGTTAGCATTGCTGCCTCACCGTGCCAGAGGCCTGGGCTTGATTCCACCCTCAGACAACTGTCAGTGTGGAGTTTGCACCTTCTCCCCGTGTCTGCGTGGGTTTCCTTTGGGTGCTCTGGTTTCCTCCCATCCAAAGATGTGCAGGTTAGGTGGATTGGACATGGGAAATATAGGGTTACAGGGATAGAGTAGTGGGGATGGGTCTGGACAGGATTGTCTTCAGAGGGTTGGTGTGGACTCGATGGACTAAATGGCCTGCCTCCACACTGTAGGGATAAAATAAGTCTTAGCAGACACTGTCAGCATGATCCAAAGTAGCAAGTTGAATCAAATGGGGTGTCTGAGATCTCCACAAACCCTCTAGCAATTCTGCAAGAGGCTTAATGACCCTCTGTGTTGTATAACCCTGTAAGTGCCCCACCACACTCTGTCAGCTCACACTCACTCTAATTGTGCTGTAGCATCCACCTATAAACAAGTCTCATTACTGCATTGAACGTCTTCCTACAATATCTTTCACCTCTCCATGTTGCCCCCAAACTACACATCCTTGCTGCTTTATGTGCTTGCTAGTCACTCACTCAGATCATCTCATTAGTTTCCTGAACAGAGGACATACTAATCCCTGACTGATGACAGTCTGCCCTGACTGAACTAAGGACTACTCCTCTCAGTCATGGTCATTTGGTTGAAGCACGTGCAGTCTGCATACCATTTCTGCTGCTAATCTTGCAGTCTTAACTCCCAGCTCTTCCACATGAGTTCTCACTATTCAGGAAGTAAATTTTTGAATTCCTCCAAAATAATTGTCTCTCTAAGAGTGTTGTAAGTCTTATCTATTTTCAATGCCCTTATCCACCTATTGAAGTTACTTTGTTTGATTCTTTCAAACTCTATATATGTTTGTCCAGGTTCCCTCCTTAGATTCCTAAAACATTTTCTATAGGCTTCTGGCACGGGTTCATATGCACTTAAGTTGGCCTTTTCAACTCATCATACTCTCCAGGTATCTCCTCTGATATTGATGCAAATAATTCACAAGGTCTACCTGCCTCGAATCAAAAATACCAACATGGTCACCGGCCGTTTCATTTGTTTAGCCACAAAAAATTGAAATGAAAAAGGCTTCCATGTCCTCCTCATTAAACTTTGGTAATTCTTGGACATATTTAAACTGATCCCCACCAAGCTTTTGGTTATGATGGGTTTGCTCTTCATCACTGTCCCCATCACTACTCCACCTTTCACTTTACCATTTTAAATCATCTTTCCTCTTTCGTTGCCAGCTTCTGAAGTTCAAAACCTCTTTCTTTCTCCATCTCTCCTGCCAGGCTGTCCTTTTATTTCTTCTCACTCTGATTTTAATCAGCATTCAAAATGTTTCAATTCCTTTCCATATTCAAGGTGCTTCATTTGCAATTGAATGTTTCACTGTTTTTGATTATTCTGATCGCATCCCTGGCAATTATAAATGTAGAGCTGGTGCTGCAATTATTTCCCCTTTCCAAACAGACCCAGGTAGCTCCAACTTGAACCTGTTTGACAATTCTGAAAACTCTTCCTTCCTCACTTTCTGCAAAGTGCCCAAAGTGACTTCTTCCACCTTCAGGAGACTCTTAGTGATGGAAAGAACCAATATTGCACAGCACACATCCTGTTTAAACCAAACCCCAAAATGCAATACCAACACTAACCTGTCACTGTCTTTGAGACCAAAAGTCCTGTAGCCAACCTGGAATTAGAGATTTAGATTCTGACAAGAACCCAAGTTTGTTATGGACCGCCCTTCAAATGTATCAAGAAGATAGCCAAGACTGTAACGTTTTCTTATTTAAAGCATAAGGTGCTCTTGTTCTAGAAGTAATTCAATTAGTTAAACTATTCGGTTTTATGCAAGGAGAGAACTCAAACATTTTGTTGTAGCTGGGAAAGATTTCTGGCAACTTCAAAACCTCCAAAACTACTGAAAGTTAAACTAAAGCCCTGGTTCTGTGGGAGCCTGACTCCACCTATTCATTTTGTTTCTATTGTTCCAACTTTGAAAAACAAAAGGTCCAATGTCTGTCTCCTTTATTGTATTGGAATAGACAGTTCGATACCTATGGCTCAAAACCTCTCTTCAAAATAAAACTGGAACAAAATATGCATCTTAAAGCCATACTATCGTCACACTTAGTTTGCAAATTTATTAGCAATGGATGTAACGGAGCAAAGAGCCTTCCCCCATCAGGCATCCTGCTTTACTATGACGGGTCTGGAGAACTCAGGGTTCCCGGCACCGTTTGCAATCCTGGTCCATGATGAAGTCCAACAAGTGTGACAGAGTCCCTGATATTAATACTATTCTGGTTATGTGCTGATTCACCATTTTGTTATCAATTCACTGTTTTACCAGATATTCCATTGTCCAGACATTAAGTTGAAAACATCATCTAGTACAACCCCACGTCAATTACATAAAAGAATGGTTTCCATAGACAATCAAAGTTATGCAGTTACCTAACAGCCAAAAGAAGCTGTTTTTGCATGATGCCAGGCATCTTCCATTTGTCTCAAATTAATCATCGTCGTGTCCAATTAATCCTTAACAATGAACACTTGAAGGGGAGACAATTGTCTAGTGGTACAATTGCTGGGGTGTTAATTCAGAAATCCAGCTAATGTTCTGGGGACTCAAGTTCAAATCCTGGCATGGCAGATGGGGAATTTGAATTTGACAAATATCTGGAATTAAGAGTCTTAACGATGTCCATGAAACCATTGCCGATTGTCACACAAAAACTATCTGGGTTCACTGACATCCTTTAGAGAAGGAAACTGCCATCTTTATCTGGCCTACATGTTATTCTAGTCCTGCATGTTACTTCAGACCCACAGCAATCTGCTTGACTCTTAACAATCAAGGTGTGCAATAAATACTGGCCTATCTAGTGACACCCTCATCCCACGAATGAATAAAGAATGTATAATGATCTGGTTTGAAGATTACATTTTTTAAAATCCTATCACTACACCTTTCTCCTATGTCTTTATCTAGCTTCCACTTAAGTTCAGCTATATCGATTTGCCTCAGCTGCACACTGCACATAATGTGATCTGCCTTCTTAACACTCTTGAGAAAGAGATTTCTTTGAAATCCAAAACAACTTATCTTTGTTTCTACATCAAAAAATGTCATAAGTTGATATACTGTAAAACAAAAGAATGGGTTTATTAAAGGAAGCTGCACAACGTTTTTTTTATGATGTCAGTACTGACTCATCTCTGATTTTGTTCAAGTTGCAAAATAAAATGTCTATCCCAAACTGGGTGACCAATGACCAGATGCAAAGCCTTCCAAACATGTTTATGTAGACATGCCACATCACATGTGTCCTCACTAGCAGCTAATTGTCATCACTGTGTGACATGCATTTATAGACCAGAACATATTATAAACACATGTACAGAATTTAAACTAATTCAAGTTTGAAATACATCAAATGTTGTACAATAGGTGAAACAATACAAATCTTTTTTAATAAATGGATGCCAACTAAACTCGAACAATAACATTGTGCCAAATGTAGAACAAAGATATTATCCGAACCATTTTTAGCAACACAATCATGGAAATATTTAAAATAATTTTTAAGCCATAATAGATTACTGCAAGACATAGTTCTCAAAAGAGACTGATGATGCTTTTGGCAATAATCTAATAATAAATCATTGTCAGGGATCGGTGGGATAATTACTTTAAAACAGTAAAATACATAGTTGCCTGGAGCTTCAGACTGAGTAATGTTATGAAGATGTAGGTGAACTATACCTTTTAAGACATTTAAAAGCTAACAGTGACAGCATCAAGTGTTCTCAATAAGACACAATGCAACATGTGCTCCAGCTACTTGAGTAGCTAGTTGCCTGGAAATGACATTCAAATCAGTTTAAATTAAATCCCCAAAAAATCAAATTCCAATCAAGTTTGAACTGTGTCTATTAACAAGCTTAAAAGCCAATGACATGATCCAATGCTTTGGGGTATAAAACCAGAGAAAGTTGAACAGTTGGGAGGAGAACTGCCCAGCTATCAGCATGTAAAAGACTGCCTGAAAAATAGCTCTCTTAAAAGTACCTTTTTCAATCAGTAACCTGTGAAACAGAATCCCTAAGAAGAAGAAAAGAAGACACAGGAAAATCCAAACAGAAGAACCAAAATATGCGTGGCTTTGAGATAAGAAGTCTAGTTTTGAAAATCCTAATTGGGAGTTTTCGTGGACTAGTATTATAGAAGGGAAGATAACAGATAGGTTAGAGTAAGGAATTGTAAGTACTTGTTAGTTAATTATTCTCTGTTATACTTTAAGAAATGAAGTTGTTAACTTTTACTTTCAATAGTTCTCGGCCACTCGAACTTTTACAGATTACTGCGCGGGATAAACAATTTTTGTGTTGCTGGTTTTAAATGAAGCAAGAGGGTTTACCCCATGTCATAACATCTTGGGGGCTCAGGTCCGTGATTTGAACTGGTTTAGACAGATTTGAATAGGTTTGGGGGTGCGAAAATATCCCAGCAGATTTAAACACACTTGCAGATTAGTGTCCTAGATCTTTAAATAAAATGTGGGTGAGACAATTTGTTTAATTTTGGTGACTTGTGGGTTGATTATATTAGAAGCGAGAGAAATGGCTCTTAAAATTGCTGAAGAGGCTCTGGGATTTGAAGATGATTCTCAAATTTGCCAAGAAAGTTTAGAAGGAAAAAAAAAGGCCATACTTTTAGAATTAGCAAATAAGTTAGATTTGGGTTTCACCAAGGGCAAAAATAAAGCTGAAATTATCAAGGGGTTACTTAAACACTTCGGTGCGTCAGAGAAACAGAGACATGCAGTAGAGGTAGAAAAACTTAAATTACAATTGAGGAAAATAGAGTTAGAGGATAAACAGAGGGAGAGAGAGAAAAGAAAGAAGGTAGCAGAAAGAGAGAGAAGAGAGAGAGAAAGGAAAAAGAGAGATAGAAGGTTCTTAGCTGAGCAAAGAGAGAAAGAAGAAAGGGAGAGACAAAAAGAAAGAGAATTTGAACTTGAGAAGTTGCGACTTATTCAGTAATGTCAAGTTAACAGGATGAAGATTAAAAGAGGAGGTGGTGATATATATAAATATGTCAATTCTCTGCAATATTTTGATCGGAAAGATGTTGAATTCTTCTTTATTTCATTTGAAAGATTGGCTAGGCAGATGGTGTGGTCCGAAGATTTATGGGTAATGCTAGTTCAGACTAAACTGGAAGGCAGAGCTACTGAGGCATTTGCTGCACTGTCAGATGACGTTATGAAAAACCTAAACAGGCTATTTTAAGTGCTTATGAATTGGTACCAGAAGCATATAGTCAGCAGTTCAGAAACACAAAGAGGGTATCAAGTCAGACTTATGTTGAGTTTGAAAGAATTAAACACAGTCATTTTGATTGATGAGTGCTTGCTTTGAAAATAGATAAGACATTTGAGGCTCTAAGAGAGATTATTCTGCTGGAGGAGTTAAAAAACGCACCTTCAGAGATGGTAAGAATTCACGTGGAGGAACAGCAAGTCCAGGAAGTGAGAAGGGCAGCAGAATTAGCAGATGAGCACATGTTGGCGCATAAGACAAGCTTCCGACCAGAATTTCAACCTGTGATGAATAGAACTTGTGAGAAAGGGAGATCCTATACTTCGAAATCAAAAGCCAAGCACACTGTTAAGATTTTACCGTACGTCGAAGAAGCCCAAAAGGGTGGACAGGAGGTGAAAGACCTCAGGTGTTTTCACTGTAATGGAGTGGGACACAGAAAATTACAGTGCCAGTGGTTTTATAAGGACACTGGGAGAGGTGTTTTCACTGCCAGAGGGTGGGACACAAAGGCACAGTGCTGGTCGTTTAAGAAAAATGTTGTGAGAAAAGATGTAGTAAAAGAAGCTAAGCCAGTGTCATGAGTGAAGGTAGTAAAGGAGACCCCAAGAAGTGCCGAGGAGTTGCAGGAGAGTGCACAGCCTAGGCAGGGGCTGGGTATGAAGTTAGTCCTTGATCTCTACAAGGAATTTGCCTCTGTGGGTAAAGTTTACTCAGAAAGAACATGGGGAGAAAAACAAGAAGTTATAATTTTGAGAAATAAAGGATCTAACCATCGCTGATAGTTAGGGATGAACAAGTATGCACTCTCTCTGATCTGTTACTTGAGAATGTGGTAATTTGTGGGATAGAGGGACAGAAATCTAGCATTGCCCTATGTAAGATCAGGTTGGACTGGGGAAGTTAAAGTGGGAGCAATTGACAGTGTCAGTTCCACGAATTCAGATTGTTCTTGGTAATGAGTTGGCAGGATCCAAAGTGGGACTGATATCCCTTGTTGTGGAGAAGCTCAAGGAAGACCAAGAAACTGAGGAGTTAAAACAGAAATATCCTGTTATTTTCCCAGCCTGTATGGTAACCAGACCCCACTATCATAAGTCACAGCACGAAGTGAAAAGTAAAGGGAAAGATGAAGGAGTTGATGTTCAGTTAGCAGATGCCCTTTTTGATGTAATGGTGCAGGAAAAACCTGAACAGCAGAGGGTCAGACAGAAGTGTATAGTCCTGAAAGGCTAAGAGATTTGTAACAGCAAGTCAAGACAATAAAATATATATATGTGGATGCGTACTCTGAAAAGGAGACAGAGGATATTCCGGTGGATTATTATCTGAAAGATTGAATCCTAAAACTGAAATGGTGACCACGGCAGGTTAGTACAGGGAGAAATGGGCTGAAGTGCACCAGATTGTGTTGCCGTGAGCATATAGACAGGAAGTGTTACAGGTAGCACATGAACTACCTGTAGGAAGTCACCTAGGGGTATGAAAGAGTCAGGCTAAGGTACAAAAACAGTTTGATTGGCCTGGAATGCACAACAATGTAGTTAACTTTTGCCAGACATGTCATACATGCCAAATGGTGGTAATAAAACCAGAACCTTTGTTGCTAATTCCTGCATTTGAAGAACCTTTCACATGGGTTATAATTGATTGTATAGGTCCCCTCCCAAGAGCAAAAAGTGGGAACCAGTACTTGTTAATCATAACGGATGTGTCTCCCAGATTTCTGGAGGCAATTCCAATACGGAATATCAAGGCAAAAAAGGTAGTAGAGGAGTTAGTAGCTTTCTTCACACAGTATAGGCTACCCAGAGAGATTCAGTCGGACAAAGGGTCAAATTTTACTTATAGGCTGTTGAAAGGAGGTTATGGATAGCTTTGGTATACAGCGCTTTAAATCCATTGCATATCAACCTGAATCCCAGGGAGCTTCAGAAAGGT
The DNA here is from genome assembly GCF_037043375.1 of Chiloscyllium plagiosum. Taxonomy (NCBI): domain Eukaryota; kingdom Metazoa; phylum Chordata; class Chondrichthyes; order Orectolobiformes; family Hemiscylliidae; genus Chiloscyllium; species Chiloscyllium plagiosum. The sequence goes on along the minus strand of NW_028270159.1, from coordinate 35,826,709 downwards.
GGCATCAGACCTCGAAGACTATGTTGAGAGCATACTGTCAGGGTTACCCAAATGATTGGGATAAAGGTATCCCAATTCATACTGTTTATCATTAAAGATGCCCCAAATGAATCTCCTCAGTTTATTCCCTTTAAGTTAATATTGAGACATGAAGTGGGAGGCCCTTTGAAATTAATTGAAGAAAAATTGACTGGACCACCATCAGAGATATCACACTTCGATTATGTATCAGAGGTGAGGGAGAGACTACATTGAGTAGGTGAGTTAGCTAAACAGCACCTAAAGAGGGTACAGTAGAATGAAGCAGGTGGCAGATAAAAGCTCTGAGATTCGATCATTTTCCTGAGGGGCTAACATGTTAGTACTTTTACCAGTGTCAGGGGATCGCTTCAAAGCCAAGTTTAGTAATCCCTACCAAATTGAGCAAAAGTTGAGTCAGGTGAACTATTTAGTAAAGATATCAGATAGAAAAAAAGATATCGAGTATATCATTTAAGCATGTTGAAACCGTATTATACTAGAGAGAATGAACTGGAGAAACAGATATTAGTTACTGCCCCGCAGACTGAGAAATCAAATCCAGATGATATAGATTTTGAGATGCCTCAAAATAGATTTAAAAAATGAAAAAGTCCTTGAGGAGTGGAATAGGTTAGTAAGCTATCTGTCTCAGGAGCATAGAATGCAGGTGAAAGATGTGTTACTGCAGTACAAGGACATATGTAAAATCACATGGGGAGGACTAATGCTATTGTACACAAAGTAGATGTAGGGAATACTGCTCTGATAAAACAACACCCTTATCGGCTTAATGTTTTCAAAGCCAGACAAATCCAGAAGGAGGTGGAGGTCATGCTTGATGAAGACATCATCGAACCAAGCCAGGGTGAATGGAGCTCACCGATCATCTTATTTCCCAAACCGGATGGAACTCAATGATTCTGCATGGATTATCGGAAGGTCAATGCTGTTACACAATCAGAGTCAGATCCAATTCCTGGATTGGAGGACTGTATCGAGAAAGTCGGACGAGCCAGTTACATCATGAAGTTGGACTTAATGCGTAGTTACTGGCAGGTACTTTATCAGAGTTGGTGTAAGAAATTTCTGTGTTTGTAATCCCAAGTGGGCTATATCAGTTTAAAGTAATGCTCTTTGGAATGAAGAATGCACCCGCCACATTCCAAAGACTCATGAACAAAGTTGTGGCTGGATTAAGAAACTGTGCAGTCTATTTGGACGATGCAGTGATCTTTAGTAAGTCCTGGAAAGATCACATGGTACAGATGTCAAAGCTCTTTGAATGACTATGAGAAGCAAAGTCTGGTGATAAACTTAAATAAAACTGAATTTGCGAAAGCAGAGGTGACGTGCTTGGGACATAACATCAGTCATGGAAGGTTGACCCCACGGAAGGCAAAGACAAAGGCCATTGAGGAATTTCCACAACCAACCTCGAAGAAAGAGGTGCTTCAATTCTTAGGACTTCAGCAGTGTAGTGGCACCGTTAACTGATTTGCTGAAGAAGAACACAGTTTCGGAGGACAGAACCACGCCAGGAGGCATTTGACCATTTGAAATCTATATTAACCACCAAACCAGTTTTCGCTACACCAAACTTTTCAAAACCTTTTAAAGTTGCCATCGATGCTAGGGATGTAAGAGTTGGAGCTGTACTCCTAGAGGAAGATGAGAATGGGATTGAACTGCCAGTTGGTTACTTTTTGAAGAAGATCAACATCCACAAGAGGAAATACTCCACAATCAAAAAGGAACTATTGAGTTTGGTACTGGCCTTACAACATTTTAATGTGCATGTCACGAACAATGTGTCGGAGACAGTTGTGTACACTGACCACAATCACTGACCACCTTAAAGACAAGAATATGAGACTATTTCGCTGGAGTCTTACGTTCCAGACTTTTAGTTTTAAAACCATACATGTTGCGGGTCGGAAGAATGTAATCAGAGATGCATTATTGCAGATTTAACTGATAGAGTTTCGATGAGATTTGTCTTTATTTGATGTAATATATAACATATAGATATGTAGGAAGAAGTTAAGGTGAACTTATATTCAAGTTATCTGTATGTTAGGGTCATGTGTTTACAAAGCAGAGAAAAAAAAGAAGCCATCTTTTCATTACAATGTTTCATCTTTTCTTAAGGGGAAAGGTGTTATGAAGATGTGGGAACTATACCTTTTAAGAGATTTAAAAGCTAGCAGTGACAGCACCAAGTGTTTTCAATAAGACACAATGTAACATGTGCTCCAGCTATTGGGTAGCTAGTTGCCTGGACAAAAAACACAATCAGTTTAAATTAAACCCTGGAAAATACCAAATTCATATCAAGTTTGAATTGAGTATATTGGCAATCTTAAAAGCCAATGACACACTCCAATGCTTTGCTGGGTATAAGACTGAGAAAAAATTGAACAGTTGGGAGGAGAACTGCCGAGCCCCAGCATGTAAAAGACTGCCTGAAAAATAGCTTTCTTAGAAGTACCTTTCTCGATCAGTAACCTGTAAAGCAGAATCCCCATGAAGAAGAGAAAGAGGACACAAGAAGATCCAAATGGAAGAATCGAAAGCTGCCTCTTTGTGAGATAAGAAGTCTTGTTTTGAAAGTCTTAATTGGGAGTTTTATCAGATTAGTATTATAGAAGGGAAGATAACAGATAGGTTAGAATAAGGAATTGTAAATAGTTGTTCGTCAGTTATTCTCTGTTATATTTTAAGAAATAAAGTTGTTAATTTTTACCTTGAATAGTTCTTGGGCACTTGCATTTTTACAGATTACGCACAGGATAAATCTTTTCTGTGTTGCTGGTTTTAAATTAAACAGGAGGGCTTGCCCCATGTCATAACAGTAGCAATCTCACACAGATTGCCATTCCACCCTTCCTTTTTATGAAAGGAGAGATCTCTGTATTTCAGAAAGGAAATCCTGCTCAGAGCTCCTTCACAAATCCAGAGGCATACTTCAAATCTGACAGCTTTTGCACAGCACAAAACTGCTGGGAGAAGGCAAACCACACTGCCTTCTCAAAACTGTTAGCCACTATGTACTGACTGGGGGAGCGAATCCAGAGCAAGGCAAGGAGGTTTGGGGAAAAGGCAGAGCAAGTAGAGAGCAGAGTGGGGCAAGGAGTTTCCAGGGGGAAGGTAGGAATGGTTCCGGAATGGAAAGCAAGTACAGTGGCTCTGGAGTGGATAAAGTAAGGTTCGGGTCTGAAGAAGATGCTGGAGGGTTTTGATCCAGAGCAGTTGAAGAGGAGGTCAGGTCCACAGAGAGATAATGGGAAAGTATAGCTGAGACAATGTTGGACAAAGGTAGTCAGGATTGGAATAAGGTGGGGTGTCAGGTTACAGGCGTATCAGGTGTAGTGAAACAGTTGGGTGTACATCATACAGCTGGGTATCAATTTAATAGTTTTTAAGGAATCTGAGTATGTATTCCAAGAGACTCTATTTGGAGACTTACAGAGGGTTCGGGATAAGGGGTTTTCTCAGTGAGATCTTCAATTTGCCAGGCAGTGCCTTCAGAGTGTGCTGCAATGGGGAGTCTACAGGATTCCCATGCACAACTCTGATCTAAGCTAATCAGTGGAAAATCCAGGCCATTGAGTTATGGAGCAGACACTGCAACTGCTTGCAGAGTTGCAACACTAAATACATATAGCACATGAAATCCTTAAAGGAGAACTCTCTTAAAGTTCAGAAATAACAAGGTTGACATTGTGATATTGAACATTGTTTTGATTGTAAAGTACATTTGTACTTACATTTATATTGTCGTATTTTCAAAAGTGTTGTCATGAGTACCATTCATATTCTGACAATAACCTGATGCCTCACAGTTCACAAAATTAGCTTTGATGGATTTTGTGACAAAAAAGACATTGTTCACTTACTGATTTATGAATTTTGATGGCATTAGCAAATAATTTACTATGGAACACAGACGCCAATCAAAGCTTTTCACATTCATAAAATATAGAATAAATAAAGTCTGGCAATGAGTATTAAAAGTGTATTAATTCAATTGAACATTTCACATGGGCAAAACTCAAGTGGATTGAGGATTTCAACCACATATTTAGATTGAAATGGCAGCTTAAATAATTCTCTTTTTGTTTACAAATTATAGCATAAAGTTTATTTTTTAAACATTTGCAGACTAATTTTCCTCAAGTCACCACTTAGCAATGGCACAACATGCCTCTTCCGTAACAAAGAAAACACTGTATGGAGAAATGGAAAGAAAGTGATTGGCAGTTCCCACTTCATACCAAGGCAAACTTGTAGCTAGCTTAACTCAGGAATAAAGTTGTGAAGAAAAAGATTTTAACACGTAGTGGGAGATGACTTTTAAAATATAATGTAACTGTTTTAAAGTGAGATTGTTGGAACTAGAATCTTTTCAAACGTTTTGGCCCGAATCGTTTGGTATTTGTATCAATGAAATTTGGATGGACAATGGGAGACATGGTCAGGTCCGTCTGGAAGTTTACGTTTCTGTTGGATATAATGTCAGAAAATGTGAACTTCTCCAATGCAATATAAAAGCAGGGCAGTGTTTCCACAGCTGTACTGGATCTTGGCGAGACCCCACCTGTTTATAATTTTCATCTCCTTACTCAAGGAAAGATATAATTGCATTGGAAACTGTTCACCGAAACTGATAACATGACTGATTCCTAAGACGAAGTGGTTATGTTATGAGGCAAGGCTATTAAGTGTGATCCTATAGTCAGTAGAGTTTAAAGAATGCAATATGATTATATTGAAACATGTAAGTTTTTTGGGGGGATTGATCAGGGAAGGTGTTGAGAGGGTGGTTTTGCCTGTCTAAAACTAGGGATCCAACATTAAAGAGGCTCCCATGTAAGACAAATTTTTAGGAATTTGATTTCTCTCCGCTGCTAATTAGACTTTGGAAACCACTTTCCCAGATAACAATAGTTACTTGATTATTGATTGAATTGATTATGTTCATTCATTGATTATGACTGAAAAAGGAATCTCATGTGTTTTTGGAGCAGGCCACAAACAGATCAGCCATGATCATAGTAAATGGTTTAGCAGGCTTGATGAGTTGCTTGTAGTTCACCAATAAATGTAGATACTTGAGAGGACTTATGACCACCAAATTGGTCAACCCATCAATTTGCACTATTGGAACCTCAACATAACTGGAGGTTCAGTACTGACCAGCAAAAGTTTCTTGAATGATTGTGACAAATTGTGAGCTAGTTGAAGGACTTAGAGAAGGAACTAGGCAATCATCATTCATTACCTGATGACAAGTCCAATGAAGTGGTAGGGTAGGATGAAGACAAAGAGGAAGATGAAGGTGGCAATTCCAAGGCTGCAGCAGCCACACAACCTGCTGTTTGGAATGTCTAGGATACCTTAATTGCTCAATGTTTTAGTCTGCTGCTCACATTGGACCAAAGGTAACATCTACCTAACCTATAAATGTCCACCCACTCATACTCCGTCTTATTTATGCAAAGAGTTTCTGTAAATGAGTATAAGCCATTGGCCCAGTTCACTTGTAGCCCATTAAGTTGTTGAAAAGTTTAATTGCAACACTTTCTTTTTCATTCTTGAAATGTGAGTATCACTAGCGAGACTTCTACCTGTGGATTATCTTCCTTGTCCAATGTGTAATCTAAAGCAGACATCTTAGTCATCCTGTTACTTTATGTTACTACTGTGTGGCATTATCAGCACATATTGTCTGTCACCATGAGAACATGCAGCAATTATTTACCAGAAAAAACTGAAAACATTGTTGTGAGGAATAGACCTTTACAACCTCCACAAAACACTTTTCAATCTCATCTCCATTTTGCTGAGTCGTAAAAAATTCATACGAGAGGCATGGACCTGAAACCACAGTCACAACTGAATGAAAGTATCGGCAAAATTCATACTGAGGCCCCATCAACCAGAACAGATCTCTAACCCAGAACCCACCGCTGCCATTCCTGAGAGTTGCAGGTTGCTTTTCTCTTCTGGCACGGTGGCACAGTGGTTAGCACTGATGCCTCATAGCGCCACAGACCCGGGTTCAATTCCCACCTCAGGCAACTGTCTGTGTTGGGTTTGCACATTCTCCCCGCGTCTGCGTGGGTTTCCTCCGGGTGCTCTGGTTTCCTCCCACAATCCAAAAATGTGCAGATTAGATAAATTGTCCATACTAAATTGCCCGCATTGTTGGGTGAAGGGGTAAATGTAGGGGAATGGGTTGCTCTTCGGAGGGTCAGTGTGGACTTGTTGGGCCGAAGGTCCTGTTTACACACTGTAGTAATCTAATCTAATGTAAAACAAAATCTCCATTACCCTGTCCTTTCTACCAGGCATTGCTATTACTATATAAAAGCCCAATGTTACCAGTCTGAAGTGATTGTAAAAAATATCAGCTGAAGGCTGAAGTAATTTGGTCTCAGAATTTACAGTGAAATGAATCAGAGGTAGAGAGCTTTTAAGCCTCTTCAGATTGCAGTACACATCAAAACATGTTTTCAATTGATTCCTAGTATTATTATAGAATCCTGCCAATGTGGAAGCAGGCCATTCAGCCCATCAAGTCCACACCAACTCTCTGAAGAGCATCCCACTCAGAACCACCCTATCCCTATAACCCTGCACTTCTCTGTGGCTAATCCATTTAGCCTGCACATCTCTGGACACAATTAGCTATTTACCATGGCCAATGGACCTTTCGACTGTGGGAACTCCATACCTTTTAGAGTTTGGAACACATCTTGTCTATTTCATAACACTAAATATTTTGTTTCACTTACGAAAAGATAACTTTGATGTTTTTCTCATATTTGGAGAGAAGCGATTATGTTGTCCAAAATGTAACATTTTTATGAACTCTCTAGAATCTTTTATCTTATGCAGTCAGATTAAGTTTAAGGCTAATATTTGGATGATTAAAATTTAGCGTTTTCTCATACTCTTTCCACTATGAAAATCACTTTCATATTTTTGAGTTGCTGCATCTGTCAATGCTTAGTTGGTGGAGGCATTACATGGTGCAATGTGAAGATCATAATTCCAAGTTTTGATTACCAATTTGAACCGTTTGGCAACCTTGTCAGGGAGGTAATCAGCAGGAATTCATTGCTATTGGAGCAAAAAAAAAGACTAATCAAGGATCCAAACCAAATTACTTTCCTGTAAGCCAAAGCCTGACAGCATGGGTGTGTGATTGTTGACGGAAGATTTGGCTCAGCTATGATACGGGTCATAGTTTGATAATGTTGGAATTAATGGGTACTGTTACAATCCCTGTCAAGATCCATAGTTCTTAGAATGATAAGTACATTCTGATTGATTGATAGGAACAGATGGCAAGATTTCAATTTTTTTACAGCTTTACTGTAATAAACAAACTAAAAGGAACATTACTTAAACATTTTTGGCTTAGCAAATTTTATGCTCATCTACAGTCATTTCTAATTGGAAATGTCCCTATGCTGTCCCTTACAATGATATCTCAGGAACCGATCTAAAAATATTCTCAACTCCTGATTATCTAAATAAGCAATTCCTAATCTCCAAGTCTTTCCTGGAAAGGATTATGTCAGAGATTCCTCACCCTGACAAATACTAGGTGAGCTTTCAAGCCTTGTATTGAGCTCTCACAAACTTTGTCTCTTCAATTCAAGTGCAAGTTTCTACTTACATTCTGCATAGTGGAAAACCCAAGATTGGCTGCCTCTGTTTCTGTTTATCTCTCTCTCTCATGCGTCACTCAAAAAAGGCATTATCCGTTAGATTCAGAATGGTCCAGGAAAACTCACAATCTGATTCTGCAATGGCTTCCTATGGCCGTTTTCCTTAATAATGCACATCTCCATAGCAATATGAGCCATATTCACCTTGTATCAATGAGGAAATGTTAATTATCCATCTTCTTTACCTCCAATTTCATTCTATCAAATAAACACTTTAAACTAGAAATGTTTCTAAAGTCTGACATCCCAAATACTTTCCTGGGACTGACAATCTATCCATGGTCAGTACTACCCTGGTCATTTTGTTTTTGAATACCCATCAAATTACCCATATCACATAATCAATAATTAATGACTGCCCCAGTCATTTTTCTTTGATAATTTCTAATTAATCTGTTCAGACATGTTATGACTTACATCTAGAGCAGGTGAAACTTGAACTAGACTCCTGGTCTAGCAACAGGGACAATACCACTGCATGAGAAGATCTTTCTGAAGGTTCTGAAGGGCCACTGGACTCAAAATATTAAATCAAAAATGGAATTGGACTGCCCTGGTCATTCTTCCTTTTAATCAGCCTGTTCTGGGGCATGTTATAACGCGTCTCTACAGCCAGTGGGGCATGAACCTGCCTTCCTAGTTCAGTAGCAGGGACACTACCACTGCAATGTCTGTCTGATCTGAGCATGATTTCCAACTTAACCTGTTCAGAGATATAATTATACGTGAACCCAAGGGTAGGGACATTACCACTGTACCACAAGATGACCCTCTGGCCTAACAATCGCTTAAAAGGCCTGAATTTCTTGCACCTTCTTCCATTTACGATAATTGGGGCTTCCCTTTAACCTGTGGCAATTAAGCTAACTGGGTCTATTACCTCAACAGGATTCAGAAAAGGCCACATAATCACCTTTATTGCTCTATGTTTGCCCTTATCTTAAAAAGATAGTCCAAAAATATAACAACCTCATATTTTTAAGTAAGGTCAGGGGTAGGGGTAATTTTAGATATCAAGGACAGATTGGCAGCCAGTGATGAGGATGCCAAAAGGGGAATCATTGTTAGTTGCTTCTAGTGGCCTGAAATGTTTCCGGGTCCTTTGAAAAACCTGACAACTGAAAGGATGTGAGGAAAGCAAGAGAGAAGCTAAATTTATTTATAGCACTGCTTGTGGGCCTGAAGCATCCCCTAACAACCTCCAAACAATACCCCTGTCCCACTGACTTTTTCAATGAAAAACCCTTTGGGGTTTAACAGCAAATGTGCCAAGAGTCATAGCGTCTGAATACCCCTCTGTGTGAAAAGATTGCCCATCAGCTCCCTTTTTTAATCTCTCTCCTCTCACCTTAAAATTGTGCCTTTTTGTTTTGAGCTCCCCTACCCTAGAGAAAAGGCCTTTGTTATTCACCTTATTTATGCCCCTCATGATTTTATAAACCCCGATAAGGGCAGCCCTCAACATCTTACGCTCCAGTAATAAAGGTCCCAGCCTATACAGTCTCTCCTCATAACTCAAAACATCCAAAGAGGTGTTGCTCATTATGGGGAATCAAAAACTCAGAGGCACAATATCAAAATAACAGGTCTTCCACATAAGATGGGGGAGACGAGGACATTTTTATTTTTCTCTGAGGGTGTTGGACTTCAGAATTCTCTTCCCTGGAGAACAATCGATGCTAGGTCATTGATTATATTTTGTTTTTGATTAACAAAGGAGTTGATAGTTAAGTTGGTGGGGGATTGGCAGCCAGAAAAATGGAGTTCTGGCTGAAGACAGATCTCATTAAGAAAGAGTTCACTGGGCTGATGGTCTTCCTGCTCTAGAATCCAATTTACCTGATTGAAAGCCAAATCTGTTTATTAGGCTCAGTTCAAGGTGTCGAAACTGTTGAAAAAGAATTTTACAGCATGGGGGAAACCTCAGATGTTTTGACCCAAAATTTCCTGTCTAAACCTTGGTTCCCCTGCTGACATAAAATGCTTCAAGTTAATCTTCTAGCCAATGTTTTAGAAGGTGAGGTGAGAAAAGAAATTAGGAAATACAAAAAAAACTCCTTTTTAACTAAAAAGCAACATGAATGTGCGAACTGCAATGTGAAATATTTATTGTCATTCCTGATGCTAAGTTTGGAACTTCGTCTCTTGTGATAATCTATTAAATCTGACTTGTGGAAATTAATACCGCATTGATGGGGAATTCAATCAACCTCTACTTATTCATAAGTAATTAAACCATTGAAAGAAAATCAAAATGATTTTTTGTGTAGCCTATTCCACTTGTCTCTGTGCCTTTGAAATATCCTGTATTTAAACAGGGAACCCCTTCCTTCTCAAGAATGGTATACAGAGAAACCTCGATTATCCGTACGAGATGGACGGGCACTCTTTCATTCAGATAATTGATTATTCGGTTAATTGATTCAATGCCTCTCCTCTGGGATTTGGAGTTTTCTGAAGTTTACTTTTTCCTCGCTCCACCTGCCTTGCTCCCTCTCTCTGTCTCAGGGTTTGTTTCTGAGCAGACACACACTTGTGTGTAAGGGAAGTGCAGCATTGCTGAAGTCTCCCCACCACCCCTCATCAGTTCAATGGGATTGACACAGAGAGCACTTGCTAAGTTCGCTCCCTGTTCAGGAGACTAAGCAACAGGAAACCACATGCGAGCCCCCACTCCCCCCTCCGCGCCCCCCAACCCCCTTCCACCCCCCACCCACATTCCGCCCCCGGACTGCACCCCCGTTTACCATGCGCTTCCAGCCACTGCACACCAACAGTCAGACTGATGCTGTCTTTGGGGGGTAAGTTTGCAAATAGTGCACGCAAACACATTCACACACACACACACGCATACATTAACAAGTTCCACCTTTACGCTGTACAGGACAATGTTGAAGGGATTATCTGGGGAAGGGGGTTTCAGGGTACATGTCTATCAAGAACTCCAGGGAAAGTGTGAGGAGAGAGAGAGGGCGGAGATGGTGCCTGGAATCCCATTGATGTCCAGGACTGTTCTCGACAGCATTTGAGTAAGCCAAGTTCATATTTAATCATTGTAAACAAAAGGTGTGATCAGTGTTGGAAACACCTTTTTGATGTAATGTTTCTATCGGCACCTTAAGATCTACTTTGGATAATCCGAAATTCAGATAATTGATCTTCAGATAATCGAAGTTCTTCTGATTGTCGTAGAGCTCAGCAAAGAGGTAGATTGCCTACTGCTTGAACAGAACTGAGAACCTATTACCCAATGCCACTTATGAAGCAACAATCCTGAGCATATGACTGTCTTCATCTTTGAATTAGTTCAAGATGTCCGTAAGCATCACATTCCAGAAAGTAATGACCAAACCTTTTTTCCTGGCTATGAGGAACATAGGAAAAGGCACGGCATTTACAAGAATAGAACAGCGAAGGTATTAAACAGTACTAAAAAGGCAATTGGCAGTCAAGAAATAATCTTGCTCAATATGTTTTGTTACCTTAAAACAACTTTGAGAATTTTGAATAAAACTAACTTGTGCACAAAATTAGATCCCAGAATATTTCATTTCACCATCTATAATTGTCAGCAATTATCAATCCTGTGAGCAATTAAATGATTGGAATGTTCTCTTCTTGACTGAGCATCTCTGTTATTCCCAGCAGTCATGTAGTGTGTGAACGCTTTGAATTTATTTGTCTCGTAAATTCCATTGGAGTGAGAAATAGAAGCCAACACACTTCGAAGTGAGAGCAAAGATTAAGTCAGATTCAGACAGTTCGGTTTTAAGCTGAAGCTCTTAATCCTGAATCATTTTTGAACAGAAATCTGTGCAACCAAACATAAATAATAAGCATTGTATGATGTAGGTTCCACATTTTCACATCCATTTTATCCAAGAAAAATATCCGTGAAAAGTGCATTTGTCAGAATTATATGTAGGCAAGGTGAGAAACTGCCCAGCATTTCATCTAATGTATAATAGAAACACATTTTCAGAACTATTATCCTTGCCTCAAATTGTGAAAGGAACCTGTGCATGCATTATTCTGAAGGAAAATTGCATCAAAACATTGTTCATTAATTCTACTGATAATCCTGTTAGCAGCAGAATAGGGTGAAAGTCTGTTCAGTCTTAGAAGGGAGAGAAAAGGAACTAACAGTATTCACTCAACTTCCTCTGAGTAAAAAAAAATCATTGTTGCTGGAGGGGGATGGAGATTATTGTCTTCTCTCCCATTGACTGAGGAGATGATGAACTACACAGCTGTAGAGGGAATAAAACATATAAAGGAAAGCAAGCTATCAAAATCCTTTCATATCCAGCATATCTAGGGAGAATTGGGGAAAGGCAATAAACGCTGGTCTTACTAGTAACACTCAAATGCCAGAATGAATAAAAACAAGTCACACATATCATATGTGACTATTATTTATGAAAGAGTTGGAAACATGTTATACTTTATTGCATTTGACAACCAAAGTTTACCTTTGAAGTGATAGAAATATGAGGTATTATAAGATTATTATGTTTCAGAGCAATGTTTTTCATTTAGGATGAAATGAAGGAATGAATAGGGTCAAGTGACCTATTCTGAATTTTGTGAACGGCATGTTTGGGTGTGTCAGGGGCAAAACATTAAAGGGAGGTGAAGTCTTTTGCTTTAATGGGAAGAAGTTGTGAAAAAAAAACAAAATAAATTTTGTATCAATTCTGGAGACATGTTAATAATGTAGCATTGAACCATTTCCACCATTGCCATGAATATTTCAATAGAAAAGGCATCTGAAAATCTCTATCAAAAGGTTTTTGAATAATGAACCTCCCATGATCATTGCACATCGGGGAATAAAAACACAGCCCAGATCTTGAGAGATCACAAAGAAAAATATTACCACAAAATTCCTTTTGAAATTAAAATTACATAGTTAATCATAAAGAACTGCAGAAAATTGGAATAGTTTGCTCTCTGTTTTGCACTTACATTCACTTTAATGGTTAGACTAAAACTGCTTTGTAAAATTGCAAACAATGGAATGCTATTACAAATCCACCCTATTCAACTAGTCATTTTAGCCATTGCCCACATGTAGAATCAAATCTCTAGTGTGGAAAGAGGCTGTTCAGCCCATCAAGTCTGCACCAACATTCTGAAAACCATCCCACCCAAACCCAGCCCCTACCCAATCCCGATATTTACCATGGCTGATCCACCTAGCCTACACATCCCTGGACACTGTGACAAATTACCATGCCCAATCCACCTAACCAGCACATATTTGGAGTGTGAGAGGAAACTAGAGCACCCTTTGGAAACAGAGAAATTGTGAAAACTCCGTGTAGATAGTCACTCAAGGCTGAAATCAAACCCAGGTCCCTTGCACTATGAGGCAGCTGTGCTAACCACTGAGCTGGTGCATTGCCCCACATTCAGTCCTTGATTTGCATTAGTGTTAATTGACCTTTGTGATATAGTTTTAACATAAAATATTTCACTAATAATTATCACCCTGTTGAGGTGGAGTCCAATACAGAATTGAATAAGAAAGCCTCCCTATATAAATGCAAATTGAGGCAGTATGGTGGCTCAGTGGTTAGCACTGCTGCCTCATCGCATCAGCCATGGGAAATGCAGGTTTACAGGGATAGGTTTCCACACTGTAGAAATTCTACATTTTGTCCTCACTGACACATGGGAATCACTTGCCCTAGAATACACAAAATGGAGAAACAGCATCCACAAAGGTGCCAACCGAAGAGGCAAGATTCAAGAATAGCTTTGTTATTTCTACCATATACAACTGATACAGTAAAAACGAAACAGTGTTCTTCCAGGACTAAGGTGCTACGTGGACAACACAAATTACACAAGAGTACAGTCATACACAGGCAGCATAAAATGCAGAAGAAAAGTGCAAAATACACAAGACAGCATAGTAATTCCTGACAAGACAAGACAGCAGGCTCAGTGGTGGACAAATTACAATGTAATAACGAATGATCATTAATAAACCATTGTTTAGCTGCAATTCTAAAAGTTGTGCAAAGAATTGCGATAGAATACCGTGTGACCATACAGTGTTAAGGAGCCTGATGGCTTGGACGAAGATACTGTTGCACAGTCTGGCCATGAGAGACCAAATGCTCAGGTATCTTCTGCCAGTCTCACCAAGTGGAGCAGATGGAGGCCAAGGACAGACATCAGAATCAGTGCCCTGAATCCAGAGTGGCCCAGACCTCTGCCTCAGTAAACACCACCTGCACCAGCTGTGGCAGAGTTTGCGGCTCCAGGATTAGTCTTTTCAGCCACCGCAGAATCCTGCTGCCCACCACCACCACCCAACCCCCGCAGTGTGGAAGCAAGTCATTCTTGAACCTGGGGGACTGCCAAAAAAGAAGGAATAAGAAAGAAATAGTCCAGTCAGATAAGAGACAAATCAGGTGAAGCAAAATCAACATGCCGTGCTATTCATCAGCTCACTGCAGTCCGTAGAAAGTAATCTCAATATCACCTAAGGTTTAAATTGTTTTATACTTTGTTCAAGTAAATAATCAGAATGGAAATCAAATGATTGCTCTGCTTCATACAGAGATCATTTTGAGCTCTTGACAGTAGATGTTGTTACAGAAGACAAATGTAATTAAACATTTTGTCAATACACATTCTAGGCCCTGAAATTAGGTCAAACTGAGAATTGTCGGATACTTCATGGGACTAGAGAGAAACAAGAAGAGGCAAGTTTCAAACCTGTAGGATAGATTGCAGCATTTATAACAAGTATTCAAAGTAGTTACAGTGAAAAATAATCTTGATGGAACCTGATCAGGGCAGGTCTCCAAAGTGTTTTGGCAAGTACCTATTTTACAATAGTTCAACATCAGGACAATTAAAATGTTTAATATTACACCATTGCTTGAAATGTTCAAATTTACTTCGATTCATAAGCTGTAGTTTTCTGTATGTGTGCTGGCAACACATTTTGGTATGGCGCAAGTGAGTATCCCACCTATCCTCCATATTTACAAAATTGAACCTATAGATTAACATTAGCGAACTGACTCTTTTATACCTGTGCCTTGGTAACGAGTGTCTAATATGTGAAATGAGTTTCATTTTGTGAAATCATTAAGGCTAACATCACTTATTTTATGCATTTTATTTCTGGACATTGCTTCTAAAATATTAAGAGCATAACAATCACAGTCTTCCACATAATTATTGTATAGGAAACATTTCAGAAAGGAGTGAAAACTGAAATAGCATATAGTATATATGCAGATCTTTCCTCATCTATGCATGTTTTTTGAATAATTTTGAAGAGCAGATTTGAAGCATAATTTGGCAATGTATTTCATAATTTTATTAAAATGCATTAAAGTTTGCACCCCAACTCTAAAACAAGAAGTTATGTATTGGCTATGAAGCAGTCAGTCTCAAATAATACATGATTAATATTTTCATGGATTTGAATCTAGCAAGTTGAACTGTTTGAAACAAAACCCCCTCATTTGTGACTGGGTGTAATAAGACGCCTCCGAATTTTCACCGGTAATTGTACAAGCATTTCAGACCAGGAATTGTGGTGAGGACAGCGACTGTATGACGAGGCTAAAGTCCAAAGAAAACACTAGTATGCCAACAGCACTTTGTATCACAGTTGGACCTGATAGGAATAACTGAGTCACCGGATCTCTGCAAGATCTATTATACTGGCATCCAGCAGATGGGATGTGTGACCAGTGAGTTCAGTTGAACTTAATTCTGATAATTCCACCAGCTCCTTTTTGATATACAAATTGCTCCTTGCAACAAAGTTATTAAAACGTATCTTGGGAATTAAGTTTGGTTTAGGGCATTAAGTATTAACTAAACATCTGTCAAATCCCTGCCTTGATTCTCTGATTGTATTGGCATTGAGAACCATATTTAGTTAGGCTTGTGTATTATATATTATGTATATATTTCTAATCAAACACTGAGATAGGTATAATAAACAGTCACTTTAAATCATCAGGTGACTGAGGTATATTTTATGATTGCACAAATAAGTTATTTCTGAAAGCAATTAAATGTAGCTTGTCTGATTTGCAAGCAGTCTAGTTGCAAGGAACTTAGAATCAATTCCGAAAAGTTGTTTAAAAGAACAAAGGGGTGAGTAACTGTTGCATAGATTTTAAACAGAAAAGCAAATGTTAATGTCATATGGAAAGTGACACTTGCTGCACTTATCACTTATCACAACATCAGCCAAATATTGAATTGACCAAATGCAATTGACAGCAGTTTGCATTTATATAGCACCTTTAGTGTACTAACATATCTCAAAATGCATGAGAGACATATTCTTGAACAAAAGTTGATGCCAATTCACATAAGGACATTGTAGTTCAGGTAATCAACGCTTGTTCAACGAGCATCTTTGAAAAGGCAAGACAGAGAGAAATGAAGGACCAGCAACTATTGGTGGAGGAATCAAAAATGTGATGTGCGAGTGATGTACTAGATGTGGAATTGGAGAGAAGGGCAGTGCAGTGGGTGTGTTGTCTTTTTTGTCATAAGTGTCTGAAGTACATAACCATTTATTTGCTGCCTGTCACACACTATGGAAATGAGCTTGTTCAGGACTGAACTAATGTTTGATCGGCAGGAGCCTCAAGATGTAATTTGGCTTTAACATTTCACAGAAAAGTGTCAAACAAAATGTACAAGCAGATTACACTGATAGTCTATGACTCTATGATACTATTAAGGGTGCTGTTCTTTGTTTGAGGATGACATGTATTGTGAAAAATGAGGGAAAGGAATTGCAAGGAGGTCTCATGGATTGTTGGTGCTTATACCTTGGCCTCCCAGCCCATAATTTTGCAAACATTACATCCTAGAAGCATATACTTTCAACTCTCTTTATTTGTTTTGAGGAACAACTTTGAGTTTCTTTAAGTTGTATGCAAAACTCTAATTGTTGGTGATAATTGTTCCATTTCCACTGTTGTTATACCTTAGATTGCATATATAGGCTTAACAATTAATGAATGTGGGATTTTTACACGCTTTTCCTTTGATCTTGATCAGATCTGATTGCAAGGGGAAACAGGAACAAATTTATCATTTGCTGCATTTATTTGGAAGAAATCACAGGTTCCTGTTATGAAGAAAATAAATTGAATCAGACAACATTGTGGAATATTTGTTTGTTAATTATTTATATATTGTAGGCCTTTTTCATCATAAAAGTATCCATCCTTTGACCGTACTACTAGTATTTTGGGACCAATTTACCTCAATGGATGTTTTACAACTTCTGTATTATTAATTGAGTCAAACGTTTCGGCTTGAGCGGGACTCAACAATTTGGGCATAAATTGCATTGCAAATTGTTGAGGTTTTAAGAAGTTTCATATTTCCAATCATTTACTTGTATATCATCAACTAAGTGCCCCTTCTGCCTGCTCAGATAGGTGTAAAATACCCCATGACAATATTTCTAGGTGAAAGTGAATTATTTGTGGTGTTCTGACTAATATTAATCCATCAATTAACAGCACAAATATAAACATAACACTAACATTTCCATCATTACCACACTACTGCATCTGGGGCATTATTGAGCACATATTGGCTGCAATGATTCTTGCATTTCAGTGAGTATTTGGCTAAAGTGAGTATTTGGCTCTGACATGCTACATAGATATAAGTCTCTTTCTCTTAAAAATGGCATTCAAAATTTTGCTTCAATTACTTAAAAGAGACAATTCGGGATATTTGGATTAACAAAACTGAAAATCGGTTTATCATTTAAAAAAATACTTGTAATCAATATCTATTCAACTTGTTGTGGGTAACTCAGTTTGAAATAACCAAAGGCAACTTCAAAATAGCTGTACAGGTGATATATAGTTGCATTGGTTTTACAATTGACAGTTTCCTTACAAATTTTTTAAAATGCTTGAAAACTTTTAAAATATACTTTTTAGTGATCTGTGCCTGAGAAAATATATCATATTCTGATCCTTAGTGAAGACACACAAATAGGCACAATCAGTAGAAACTTGCAATGGTTATTATATTGATCTGGGGGCTATGGCCTGGGCTGTAGGCAGAGCTAACATTTGCTGCGATACATTTTCAATACATGCACGAAATCATGAAAACTTGATGTGCAGTGGCCCTAATTTGTGCTTGAAACTTCTTTATCTTTCAAGCTGGTTTGGCTGACTTCATGTAAATTACTCTAAAACAAATCTATATGACCTTGTGCAAGCTCCTGACTTTCATCAAGAATAAAGCGAGCATCATTTCTGACATACTCATATATCTTCATGTGACATCACATTTTTCTTTGTTTCTTGCAAGGCCAGTACTAATGTGTGTACCTCCCAACCAGACAATTCCGTCCTTGAGCTGTCTTTGTTTGTTGGGAATGATTCTTGTCCATTCTCAGCTGGAATATTCAGTGGAGAACCATGTTGAGACCAGATGCTGTATCATGGAGGGACAAAGTTGCTTTTATTCCAGATCCAGACTCCTGCATTCGTGACTAAACCCAACACAAATCTTCATGTTGCTGTATAACTAATTACTTCAAAGGCTATTTTTCATCTGTTCAGAAGGAGTTTGCATGACAAGGTCAAAATTAAAGCAAAACAATGACCAACACAAGTTATGCAACATATACTGCATCTTTCAATCTTTTCAACTAAATCCAAAGATGTATCCATCTGCCTCTTTGAGAGAATGCATTCAATTTGTACTGTTGATTATGGTTACAAGTGAATAATGGCAAATGTTTAAAGGCAGTTAAGAATAACAAATGAATAACCAGGGAATCCACAGAATCAGGCTTAATACTTCTCCAGTATAGTCCAATCTGCTCCAAAGGTGTCTAATAACATCTCTCATAGAATCATAGAATCCCTACAGAGCAGAAAGAGAGAAATCAGGAGGGCAAAAAGGAGACATGAGATAGCTTTGGCAAACAGGAGAATCCAAAGAAATTCTATAAATACAATAAGGACAAAAGGGTAACTAGGGAGAGAATAGGGCCCCTCAAACATTAGCAGGTCAGGCAGCATCTAGGGAACAGGAGAATCGACGTTTCGGGCATTAGCCCTTCTTCAGGAATGAGGAAAGTGTGTCCAGCAGGCTAAGATAAAAGATAGGGAGGAGGGACTTGGGGGAGGGGCGTCGGAAATGTGATAGGTGGAAAGAGGTCAAGGTGAGGGTGATAGGTCAGACTGGGGTGGGGGCGGAGAGGTCGGGAAGAAGATTGCAGGTTAGGAAGGCGGTGCTGAATTTGATGGATTTGACTGAGACAGGCTGGGGGGAGGGGAAATGAGGAAACTGGTGAAATCCGAGTTCATCCCTTGTGGTTGGAGGGTTCCTAGCCGGAAGATGAGGCGTTCTTCCTCCAACCGTCGTTTCGCTGTGGTCTGACGATGGAGGAGTCCAAAGACCTGCATATCCTTGGTGGAGTGGGAGGGGGAATTGAAATGTTGAGCTACAGGGTGGTTGGGTTGGTTGGTCCGGGTGTCCCAGAGGTGTTCTCTGAAACGCTCCGCAAGTAGGCGGCCTGTCTCCCCAATATAGAGGAGGCCACATCGGGTGCAAAGGATGCAATAGATGATATGTGTGGAGGTACAGGTGAATCTGTGGCGGATATGGAAGTTTCCTTTGGGGCCTTGGAGGGAGGTGAGGGGGGAGGTGTCCTCCCTCCAAGGCCCCAAAGGAAACTTCCATATCTGCCACAGATTCACCTGTACCTCCACACATATCATCTATTGCATCCTTTGCACCCGATGTGGCCTCCTCTATATTGGGGAGACAGGCCGCCTACTTGCGGAGCGTTTCAGAGAACACCTCTGGGACACCCGGACCAACCAACCCAACCACCCTGTAGCTCAACATTTCAATTCCCCCTCCCACTCCACCAAGGATATGCAGGTCTTTGGACTCCTCCATCGTCAGACCACAGCGAAACGACGGTTGGAGGAAGAACGCCTCATCTTCCGGCTAGGAACCCTCCAACCACAAGGGATGAACTCGGATTTCACCAGTTTCCTCATTTCCCCTCCCTCCAGCCTGTCTCAGTCAAATCCATCAAATTCAGCACCGCCTTCCTAACCTGCAATCTTCTTCCCGACCTCTCCGCCCCCACCCCAGTCTGACCTATCACCCTCACCTTGACCTCTTTCCACCTATCACATTTCCGACGCCCCTCCCCCAAGTCCCTCCTCCCTATCTTTTATCTTAGCCTGCTGGACATACTTTCCTGAAGAAGGGCTAATGCCTGAAACGTCGATTCTCCTGTTCCCTAGATGCTGCCTGACCTGCTGCGCTTTTCCAGCAACACATTTCCATCTCTGATCTCCAGCATCTGCAGACCTCACTTTCTCCCCTCAAAGATTAGCAAGGCAGCCTATGTGTGGAATCGCAGGAGATGGGGGAGATATAAAATGAGTATTTGGCATCAGTGTTTACTACAGACAAGGACATGAAAGTGATGGAATGTGGGGAAATAGATGATGACATCTTGAAAAATGCCCATATTACAGATGAGGAGGTGCTGGATGTCTTAAAATGCATAAAGGTGGATCAATCCCCAGTTCCTGATCAGGTGTACCCTAGAACTTTGTGACAAGCTAGGGAAGTGATTGCTGAGCTCCTTGCTGAAATACTTGCATCATCGATACAGGTAAGATGCCAGAAGACTGGAGATTGGCTAACCTGGTGCCACTATTGAAGAATGGTGATAAGGAAAATCCAGGGAACTATAGATCAGTGAGCCTGATATTGGTGGTGAGCAAGTTGTTGGGAACTCATGTCTCACTAACTTGAATAAGTTTTTTTGGAGAAGTAACAAAGAGGATTGATGAAGACAGAGTGGTAGATGTGACCTATATGGACTTCAGTAAGGCACTCGACAAGGTTCTTCATGGTAGGCTGGTTAACAAGGTTAGATCATATAGAATACAGGAAGAACTAGCCATTTGAATACAGAACTGGCTTGAAGGTAGAAGAGAGTGGGTGGTGATTGAGGGTTGTCTTTCAGACTGGAGGCCTGTGACCACTGATATGCTACAAGGATCAGTGCTGGGTAGATTGCTTTTCACCATTTATATAAATAATTTGGATGTGAACAAAGGAGATATAGTTAGTAAGCTGCAGATTACACTAAAATTGGAGGTGGAGTGGACAGCGAAGAAGATTACCTCAGAGTACAACAGGATCTTGATCAGATGGGCCAATGGGCCGAGAAGTGGCAGATGGAGTTTAGTTTAGAAAAATGTGAGGTGCTGCATTTTGGAAAGGCACATCAGGGCAGCACTTATATACCTAATGGTAAGGACTTGATGAGTGTTGCTGAACAAAGTGACCTTGAAGTGCAGGTTCATAGCTCCTTGAAATTGGAGTAGCAGTGAGATAGAACAGTGAAGAAGGAGTTTGGTATGCATTCCTTTCTTGGTCAGAGCCTTGAGGAGAGAGTTGGGAGGTCATGTTGAAGCTGCACATAACATTGATTAGGCTACTTTTGGAATATTACGTGCAATTCTGTTCTCCTTCCTATCAGAAGGATGTTGTGAAGCTTAATGGGGTTCAGAAAAGATTTATAAGGATGTTGCCAGAGTTGGAGAATTTGAGCAATAAGGAGAGGCTAAATAGGCTGGGGCTGTTTTCCCTGGAGCATCGGAGGCTGAAGAGTGACCTTATTGAGGTTAATAAAATAATTTGCGGCATGGATAGGCTAAGTAAACAAGGTATTTTCCTTAGAGTGGGGGAGTCTAAAACTAGAAGCCATAGATTTAAGCTGAGAGGGGAACAATTTAAAAGGGACCTAAGGGCAACTTTTTCACGCTGAGGGTGGTGCATGTATGGAATGAGCTGCCAGAGGGTGGAGGTTGGTACAATTACAATATTTAAAAGGCATCTGGATGGATACATGAATAAGAAGAGTTTAGAAGGATATATGTCAAGTGCTAGCAAATGGGACTAGAGTAGGTTAGGATAGCTGGTCAGCATGGACGAGTTAGACCGAAGGGTCTGTTTCCATGCTGTACATTTCTGTGACTTTATGACTCTATGGAATGTGCTGACCCTCTAAGGAGCATCCAATGCAGACTCACTTGCCCAGCCCCATCCCTGTAACCCTGTCTTGTTTTTTACCATAGCTAACCCATCTAATTTGCACATCCTTGGACATTACGAGGCAATTCTTATCATGTCCAATCCACCTAATGTGCACATCTTTAGACTGTGTTAATGTTGTACAATGAATGCCAAGAATAAATGTTCGGATAAAGTGTTTCATATTTATTTCATCATCACTTTTACATCTGCTTGTGATTATTTGTCATAGAAAGACATTTGTCTTTCTGCTTTCATCACCAGGCTGTGCTTGCCATTATATTCTGATTTGTCTTTGTCTTTGAATAAAAGCGATTCGGTCTGTCAAAGCAATCCTGATCTATCTCTGAACAGATTGAATGAAAATATAGAATGTAAGACGCTCTGGGGAAAATTGCTTCTTTGTCTGTATACATCAAGCCTGGGAAGAAAAGATCCCTCTGATGCTTCTACATACTTATAGCACAATTTAAAGAAATAAGCAAGAAGTGTTTGGATTTCGGCAAATTTGCTCGTAAATTCATGGCACCAAGATTTTCAAAGATGTATTACTTCACTGTTTTACAATTACATAAGAAATGCATAAGTAGCATGAGCATTTTTATAAAAAAGGTCAATCTTTTACATCTCAAGCAATACAGCAACATTGATGATTCAAACCAATACATGTCTTATTAATATCTGGATCGTCACTATTCATTCTTCCTCACAAATCCCTGGGCATTTGTTGTTCTTTTCCTTCCCTATTCTGTACTTTTTTATGTACAAGCATGGCTTTGAATCTTTGAAAATCCAAGTCAGACTTGACGCATGCACCATCCCTCTATTGAAAATGAGAATGAGACTAAGTCACACAAAATGTGAATGGAGGAAAGCAGATGTCTTTTACATCAAAGGACAAATGAAAAGTTTTAAAGAAATAACTGTTGAATCCTGCACTTTGTTCAGGACTTTGGGACAAATGATTTCTCCATTTAATTTTAAATGAATGTGCTCAAACTGTTGAAAAACATGCACTGTCAAGGTTGAGGAAACATTTTTCAGCAGTTTATTGTCACTTGATTTGCTTTGGCAACAATTGCATCATGATATTAGCACAGGTTTAGACCACAAAAAGTAAAATAGATTTGTGTGGGCTTGTCAAAGAACAATTCCAAAATCTCTTTATGGGTAAATGGGTGCTCTGTGATGACTGTTTGTAAAATTATCAATAATATTAGTTTAAATTAAACACTGATAGGCACAGGAGAGAATTGTATGGCTGATAATCTCTGGATACATTTTCAGATTGCTTCAGAACGTAGAAGCACATGAACAAAAAAAAATTATGTTTTAGGCATAAACTTGAGGTCAATAATTCCTGAGATGCCAGTCATGTCGTGATCATTAAGAGAAATGGCAACCCAGTCAAATCTCTGTGATACTAACAGATGGAGCACGAGGGCTGTTACATTGATTAAATATCTGGATAATGTAGCCTTCAGTGGGTTATTTAAACTGTAAGGTTAGCACTTGAGAAGTTATGATCACAGCACCGGCAAACTTCAAGTGTGACTGGAGCTCGAAATATTTCGTTCCACAAGGTAAGTAAATGGAAATATTCCTTGGAGGACCCATTTACTCCTTTGAAATGGAGCTGGATAAATATCCAGCTCAGAACAGAGTTGAGGATTGGAAGAAAAAGTTCTTGCACAATCCAGTAAAAGGTTTATGAGCCCCATGCTTCCAGCTATGATGGATTCAGAGGAATGTCATCTATTTATTGAAGTTGATACATAATCTAGAGTTTAATGTTATGCTGCGATACAGGAGTTTTTTGTCTCATTAACTTCAGAACTCAAGGATCAGGTTCTGTTTATTTCTCAGATCTTACCTGAAATTATTCACCTCTCTTGGAAAACTAAATAAAATAGAAACACAGGGCTGCTTAATTAGCATGGTTCTAACAACTCCTTTTGGTAATACAACCCTATTAGACTGGGGTATAGAAAGGACATAGCTAGCTCCAATGTGGACCACTAAACATTTGTTCCAACTTTGTAGGTTTTGTTTTAATAATATCTGATAATACACAGTTTTGACATAATTTTGGACTT
This sequence comes from Chiloscyllium plagiosum, assembly GCF_037043375.1. Taxonomy (NCBI): domain Eukaryota; kingdom Metazoa; phylum Chordata; class Chondrichthyes; order Orectolobiformes; family Hemiscylliidae; genus Chiloscyllium; species Chiloscyllium plagiosum. The sequence goes on along the minus strand of NW_028270159.1, from coordinate 35,802,747 downwards.
TAAACAATTCCAAATTCTGCTAATTTTGCACCATATCATGTTGGCAATGTGTATGTTTTCTTTTCAAACAGCATCTCAAAAGTGATGCATAGTTTAAAAAATATTGCCAAATACAATATTGTTGAGTTGAAATGTATGGTGCCGGAAAAGCAGCATCCGAGGAGCAGGAGAATCAACGGTTCAGGTATAATCCCTTCATCAGCAATGTGGAGGGAGAAAGCGGTCTGAGAGTTAAATAGGAGGGGGGGGTGGGCTGGGGGGAAGGTAGCTGAGAAGGCAATAGGTAGATTTAGATGGGGGAGAAATGGTGATAGATCGGAATGGAGAGTGGAGCAGATAGGTGGAAAGGAAGATGGACAGATGGGACAGTTCAAGAGTCTGGTGCCAAGCTGGAGGGTTGGATCTGGGATGAGGTGGGGGGAGGGGAGATGAGGAGGCTGATGAAATCAACATTGATGCCAGTTGGAGAGTCCCAAGGCAGAAGATGAGGCATTCTTCCTCCAGGTGATGGGTGGCTTGGATTTGGCGCTCAAGAAGGACATGCATGTCCTTAGCAGAGTGAGAGGGGGAGTTGAAGTTGTCGGCCAAAAGGTAGTGGGGTTGTTTGGTGTTGTGTCCTAGAAATGTTCTCTGAATTGTTCCACAAGTTGGTGTCCTGTCTCCACAATGTAGAGGAGATCACATCGAGAGCAATGGACACAGCAGATGATGTGTTTGGATGTGCACGAAAATCTCTGCCAGATGTGGAAGGAACCTTTGTGGCCTTTGATGGAGGTGAGGGAGGAGGTGTGGGCGCAAGTTTTACACCTGTTGGCACTGTAAATGTAAAATCTGCACCCACACTTCCACCTTCACCTCCAACCAAGGTCCCAAAGGATACTGTGTTCGTAGCTCTCAACGTGGTCTCCCCTATATTGGGGAGATAGGACTCCAACTTGTGGAACGTTTCAGACAACATCTCTGGGACACATGCAATAAACAATTCCACTATCCTGTGGCCGACCACTTCAACTCCACCTCCCACTCCGCCAAGGACATGCAAGTCCTGGGTCTCTTCCACTGCCAAATCCTAGCCACTTTACGCCTGGAGGAAGAACTTCTCATCTTCGGCCTTATGACCCTCCAACCACATGTGATCAATGTCAATTTCACCAGTTTCCTCATCTCCCCTGCCCCATCTTATCCTAGATCCAACCCTCCAACCTGTCTATCTTCCTTCCCATCTATCCGGTCTACCCTCCGCTCCAACCAATTACCATCTGCATCTACCTATCGCTCCAACCTTGCCCCCACCCCCATACCCCTCTTTCAGTCCCCTTTCCCAGCTGCTGATCCCACCCCCACCCCCCCACCCCAATATTCTTGATGAAGGGTTTATGCCCGAATTGTTGATTCTCCTGCTTCTCGGATGTTTCCTGACCTGCTGTACTTTTCTAGCACCACACTTTTCAACTCTAATCTCCAGCATCTGCAATCCTCACTTTCTCCTCATCATATTGGTATCACACTGAAAGACACTGGGCCTCTGACCATATCTATCATAATTGTCTCGCCATCCAGCAGAAATTAATTTTAAATTATATGCAGTAAATTTTAAATTATACCCAGTCACTAAGCTGCAGAAAAAAACATACTTTCACTCACAGTCTCTGAAACGTTACTCATTACATTTCCTTTTAAAAGGTCTTTGTGGCACAGGTCGGAGTCGGTTAGGTCAGTTGTCTGTTCTCCTGGTTTATGATGCAGAGTGATGCCAATAATATAGGTTCAATTCTTGCGCACTGGCTCAGGACCCTCCTTCTCAACCTCTCCCTTTGCTTGAAGTGTGATGACCCTCCAGTTAAACCACTACCAATTGTCTCTCACAATGAGAGGGTGGGACTATATGACTCTATCTTTACTTGTGGCATTATACCTACCTCTGGACCAGAGGTTCTGGGTACAAGTCCCATCTGCCCTTGAGGTATGTCACAGCATGTCTGAACAGGTTGAGTAAAATAACTTAATGTCCTTTAAACAATGGGTTGAAACTACAAATACATATAGTTCCAATTTGACCCTTATTTACATTAAGCCATCTAATATTAGACTAGAAATTATGGTGTATAATGTTGCATGATCAATCAATTTTTGAAAAAACTTCACACGCATAGTATTTCTCCGTTACAGGAATAAGCAGAAGTAATTATCATGAATATATTAATTACTTGTGAATAACATCATAAGGCATAATTTCCAATCTCTCAACATTTGGAAATAGATATTCATGATAAGAAATCCAATTTGATTTCTGTATTTATTATGACTCATTATCACCCTCCTAATTACTTAATCTTATCTCATTAATATGCAATTTCCCAGTCGACCACCCCAACTGGATAGAAACTTGACAACTAGAATTCCCAACATGATCATCCATGTGGTTACCTGGTGACTCCAGCTCATCAATTAGCACTCCAGACCTCCATCTTGGATATCTAACATGAGCAGGGCATACTCCATGGGAAGAGATTACACAAGTGTGTGCACACACACACACACACTCCAGCTCCATGAACATAGGCATCTGACATGTACCATCTTCACAACATCATCTTGGCACACCTCCAATCTGCTTACAGAGCATGTCTGCATGTCAGTAATACACTTTGGAGTGCACAAGCTCCCATCATTGGAATGCTACTGGAAGGACTGTTCCCATGCAGGAACAGGTACCTAGTTCACAGATTGGACCAGTGAACCTCTGTGGGTTTTCTTCTTGCTCTTTTTGTGGTCATTGAATTTGCACCTACTTTATGTTCATAATATCTCTTCATTGCATTGTCTTACCTTGACTTTTTTGTAGTGAACCCCTCAGCCAGTGTTAACAGGATCACAGTACTTTTGTCTTGGATTAACAGCAGACACAACCTTAGATTGCTCATGGCTCTCAACGTGGTTATCAGTTAAAGGGTAAACACTTGGTACCAAACCACATCAATTTTACACAGGCACCATGTGCCAGCTGGGTATACACCAAACACACTGGCAGCCATTGTTTTTGGTCCAGGGGCTTGGCACGGTCAGTTATCTAGGAGAAAGTGAGGACTGCAGATGCTGGAGATCAGAGCTGAAAACATGTTGCTGGAAAAGCACAGCAGGTCAGGCAGCATCCAAGGAGCAGGAGAATCGACGTTTCGGGCATGAGCCCTTCTACAGGAATGAGGAAAGTGTGCCAAGCAGGCTAAGATAAAAGGCTAAGATACCTTTTATCTTAGCCTGCTTGGCACACTTTCCTCATTCCTGAAGAAGGGCTCATGCCCGAAACGTCGATTCTCCTGCTCCTTGGATGCTGCCTGACCTGCTGCGCTTTTCCAGCAACACACTTTCATGGTCAGTTATCTACTCAGTCATGGCTGGAGTCTCTATACCTCTGTCATCAGGGGAATGGATCATGGTCAGTCTGGTGAATCCAATGCCGCCAAGCCAGAGAATCCTTGGTTATTTATGGTTTTAATGCCCAGAAAGGTGAAATGTGTCCAGCATGGATATAAGGCACCCTCTTCAGTGCAACCTCCTGAGGGTGCCATCCAGGGTGGAAGTGAAAGGCCTAGCCTCCTCTGATGTGTCCTGGGAAGTGAGCTCTGTTGGGACTGTATGTGATTCCATCTCTGACTGGATATTTATTAGTGCTGTCCTGTCTCCTTGTGAGGAAGAAGCAGTGAGTGAGTTCAAGTTCCCACATCCCTCTGTTGCTTTGCCAGTGGAGCCTCGCACCAGTGGCTGGAGTCATGAAATGTGGGTACATGTGCTGTGAGTAAATTACCACACACTATCTTTAATTTGGCTACTCATTAAGAAATCTCACAGACAATAAAGTAATGAAATAGTTATTTAAATTTCAGTGTATGTGGTAACCAAAATAAGACCTCTTAAGTAAATAAGTTAAGCATCACAACCCAGCTTGGCTACTTTCCGATTAATAATGGAGTTTAGCTATGATTCCAACCAGAAGTGTTTGTATCTGGATGTGTCTGGGGTTCAGTCTTTTGGCAATCAATTGTCCTTTGTGGCATAAGACAGCCACTATCAAGCAATTATAAAACAGTTTTGAAGCTTTGATTCCTTTTCCCACGCGTGGTTAATTGCTTTCAATTCCTGCATAAGTGTTTGTCTTTGCCCTCAGTTTATTCCAGACAGAGTTATTGTTGATTCTTTAAATCCATGAACAGTTATCAAAGTTATTAAGGTTACAGTAGCACACATGGCAGCTGCTAACCTGTTCATTTGTGCAACCAAACACTCACATGCCTAAGGAAGCAGGGTCTCAATCATGATAATGTAGTTCTGCAGCCCTAGTGTCAGGTTGCCCAGTACCCCTGACAAACCATTTTGCTGCTCTCTGCTTGTGCCAGTCAATGAAGCCCCTAATTTCTGGCAACATGGAGTTCTCTCCTGCCTGGGGCTGAGTCGATGCCTGGTCTCTGGCAGTCCTGTAAGTGGCAGTGACCTGGGTCATTTCTTCCTCAGCAATTGTGGAGACATGGCAGTAAAGTCCTCACTATTAGAAGCTCCAGACTATAATCTAGCTAGAAGGCCCACTGACCTGAAAGTTTCTCAGATGACAGGGAGTTCTGAAGTAAAGAACCTTGATGGTGCATTCTCCAAGGTGCCCATGCTCTCTTCCTCAGAAAAGAGGGATGTATTACAGTGGTGTGCTGTAGACCAGAAACCTAATAATGCTGTTTGTACCTTCAGGAGACAAAAGAGAAAATGTTTACATGACTAACAGGTCGAAGTGGGACAATGGTGTAATAGGACAGTGGTACAACAATGGGAATGGACAATGCTTCTTATCTGATTGCCTAGATATCGAAGTTTATGCATTTCCACAGGGCAGGTGCATTCCTCACCAATGAGGACCAAGACTCTCTCCTCATAGGAGGTGCACCATGTCTGAGGCAGGTTAATTGAGACATGCAGCCAGCTCTGGGCTGCCAGTGCTTACCACAAAGACAAAGCTGCCTTTTAAATATGGTGCTGATGACAGTGATATCAGAATGTCCCAGCAGCTCCAATAAGTGGGAGTTACGGGTTAGCATCAGGTGAACAGGGTTCAGAATCGGGATGATGTGCCTAATTAATGAGGTCGGTTTGGAATCATAGCATGATAAAACACATTAGGCCTCATGGAGAGATAGCTTCTATGAAACTTGACGAAAATGACACTTCCTCAAATTCTGATAAGTTTCAACCCACAGTAATCCAATATCTTAGCATAGACATGGATATTCCCATGAATGTAAAGTTTGCATATACAGCTAAGCTTCTTCTAACTGGCACTTTATGAATCAACACTCTCGATAAACCAGCAAATATTTTATACCTCAAAGATCAGAAGTTTGCTGTAAAATCGTGATCTCCAGAACGTCCAGGTAGTCAGTTGAGGGTGTGAGTGAGAACACTCTTTGCCTGTTAGTTGTATTTAAGGCATAGTGCATTGTTATTTAAGTAATTTATGCTGGAAATAAAATATAACAGTGATGTGCATTTCCTCTGGATTACTTTGGTAGTACTTGTGTGTATTTTCACAATTAATTATGTGGAGCTCTTGATAAACCAGAATATTTGATCAACCAGCACACTCCTGGTCCTATATGTAGCAATTAATAAAAGGTGAGCTGTAATAAATGTCTATTGGATCTTTCGATATCACATTACCCACATGCCAGTTTCTTATGTTACGAGGGATAACATAAGCATTACTGCATCAGGTAAAAATGGAGGCAAACCATACATACCAGTTGTCGTCTGTAAACATAAAAACTAAGAACTCAGTAGCAGATATTTGGAAATCTAATTGAAAATCAAACAATCAACAGCCCTGGACTTCAAAGAATTTGAGCAATCAGCAGCATCAGTTATTGAGAATCCAAGTAGGCATTCAGCCACTAAAAGATAAAACTCCTTTCTTTCTGTTTAAAATCTATGTTCTTTCAAGTTAGAAAGCACTTACAAAGGCCAAAATGCCAATGATTCCAATTTTAAAATAAACAGCAGTTAAATGCTTCTGACAACATACCTACAAAAGCTCTCCAAAAGGAAAATACAGACTAAAAATATACTTAAGAACCTATTTTGTTTTGAAGTACAACTTTTAAACAACACTTGCAGTTCTACTTGCACATCAAGTGAGTGGGTCACACTGAACAGTCTAGGATCAGGGCAATAGAGAGTCAGTGTGAGTCCAAAAGCACATAGTAACAGCCACCAGAGATAATAACCTGTCAGGAACTATGCATGTACACAGGGTATAAATGTTGTTGTAAACAACTGAATGCAGTCACCCACACAGGGCAGGGTGCATCATGAGATAACAGCTCAATAAGATTAAACAATCACTCAAAAGTTAGAACAGTGTGTTCCAGAACAGTAAAACTGAAGAAATACGTTTCAAGTCCACCTGGAGCATACATGAACCCTATATGTCCAACCATAATACGCTGAGTAACTGTAACAAGCTATCCGATGGACTGAGTCAGTCTATATAATTGTATCCATCACTGTTTGGAGACAATGAGTATAGAGAGCTCAGCAGGGGCTGACTGGAGGTTTAACTGTCCCATAAACATTAAATAAATCACTTGAATTTGACTCTCTACAGTGTCAAGGTCTTTATTCGATCTCCACAACAGTCAGCAAAACATGCCAAAACATAAGATTTGTAACAGATGCAGTTTATTGCACCTATCCAAGAACTGTGCAGCTTTTCTTCATCTTCACAATACATTTGGCACCAAGGAACATCGGGCATGCATGTGCAGGAAATCTGATTTCAAAAAGCAAGCCAGATCCTAAAACAAAACACATATTACCAACATCACAGCTTAAACCCAAAATATTGGCTACAGGAAAAGTGTTAAGAAGTTGTACAAGCACAAGTGTATTAATAAGGTTCAGAGTAATCCAAGCAAAAGAAAAATTTTTCAAGATGATCAAGGCTTTCAGATTGAGAACCACACACATCATATGGATACTATGAGGTCATCAGAAGCTCTTACAATCATTATTATCGTATGTCCTGAAAAGGGAGGATAACACACTTTTAAAGTTATAATTGACATAGAAGCTAGTGTCAATATATTACTGTGACCTACACTGAAAAATATGTGCTTAATCAAATGGTTCTTCATGATACTTTATGAGAGACTATCTCACAGTGTAGCACAGATCACCAATTCCAAGCATTCGCAGAATCACAATGCAATGCCAATACATAGGCTTACCTTGGCAACCAGAACTTTTCTACTTGGCAGATACAAATGGGCTAGCAGTGGCAGCACTAACAGTGTGCATAGATGTTGGTATAGTCATAAGCAATGAGATTCGAACCACATCACCTTGTTCCACTGTGGTAGAACAGAACACATGTGAGACAAATTATTCAGTTGAAGTTGAAGACATTCCTAAAGTGGACCTGTTACACTGTAGTCAGTGTCAGTGTGAACAGGCTGCCAGCATTCTCAATGATCCATCCCACTCTGGCAATGCTTTTCTACAACCTCTACCATCAGGGAGAAGGTACAGAAGCCTGAACACATGCACCAGCCAGTTTTGAAGCTTCTACCCTGCTGTTGTTAGAATATTAAATGGTCTCACAAGCTCCTAAGATTTGCCTGTACCTGTGTTTTTGTTTTTGCTGCTGTTTACCTAATATTTACTTATCTACGCTACTTAATTCTGTGATCTGCTTGCATTGTTCATAAGACAAAGCTTTTCACTGTGCCTCGGTACATGTGACAATAAATTCATTTCAATTCAATTCAATTCGATTCAATTCAATTCAGTTCAATTCAATTCAGTTGCAGTTAGCAATTTCTGAAATAGTGCAACTGCACGAGTTGCAGAACATCATTATTTAGGCATGGCCTGACAGTATGGGAAAGAATATATTCACTTTAAAGATTACTTCTTCAACTTTCTCATTGTTTGATGACTTTGGAACACAATGGTAGGATCATTACAGTAAATAACAGTACATTTAGGAGCACTGATATACAGAGGGATTTTGAGGGCATATTCACAGCTCCTTGAAAGTGGCAACATGAAGCGATAAGGTTGCAAAGAAAGCCTACAGCATGCTGGCCTTCATCGTTCAATGTATAAACATTGGCAAGTCATTTGCACTGGTATAAAACTTTAGTTAGGCTACAATTGACCTATTGTGTTCAGTTCTGGTTGCCACAAGATAGGAAGGATTTGGAGGCTTTGGAGAGGGTGCAGAAGAGCTTTACCAGGATGTTGCCTCAATTGGAGTGTATAGCGATAGGGAGAGGTTGGACAAGGTTGGATTGTTTTCATTAGAGCATCAGAGGCTGAGGGGTGACCCAATAGAAATATTTGCAACTATGAGGGGCACAGTAGGGTGGATAGTCTGAGGTTTTTCCCAGGGTGGAACATCAAATTCTAGAGAGTTTAAGGCTTCTAGATTTAAGTTGAGAGGGGAAGAAGTCTAAGGAAGAAGTGAGAGCAAAGTTTTTTTACGCAACAGGTGATAGACACCTGGAACTGTTACTGGGGAAGGTGGTTGAAGCAGATAAGGTAGCAATGTTAGTTAAGACAGACACATGAACAGACAGGGAATAGAGAGAATAGACGGGATAGACGGGATATGCAGATAGATGGGATTAGTTTGGAATGACATCATGGTCAGCACAGACATGGTGGGCTGAAGAGCCTGTTTCTAAGCTGTACTGTTCTATGCTCTATCATCTGGTTACCCTTGCTCTCACAGTCTAGTAGAATGCATGAAGTGGATGTACCAGTGTTGGACTGGGGTGGACAACGTCAGAAGTCACACGTCACCAATCTTGTGACTTCTGACCTAGTAGAATGTGTGGCATAATGTCAAATCAATGATTATTAAGTGTTGAGCAACAAATCAAAATTTTCATATGGCATTGTGTATTTTTGCGCAACATAAGTGGAGAAGGGATTATCAGCCCCAGCAGAACTCCTGTTCAGACAGCAAGTGCGAAAGGTTTTGGCCATCAAACAAATGCATATCCATTCAAAATACTAGTTTGTTATGATCAGATGCCTAATGTTAGTCTTGTCACATCAGATAAAGATACCCTTCCGAAGGCAAAATCTTAATCAGCGACAGAATAAGTTACATTTTTCTATAAGCCTAGGCCTAATGTGGCAGGAGACAGTTCTTCAATTTTAGAAACACTTGTTTGCATTATTAAATTCATGGCTGGATTTCTGACATGGAATAATTTTGTTCTAATAACTTTTGTGCATTGATCTCAAATCAATATTTCATAATTGAAACAAAACTCATGTTCTGCTGAACATTTGGGTTGTTGTCTATGAGCTTTGGACTGCATGTTGAACACTGATCTCTCCTTCAAGCTTCGGCAACCTGCGAGCGATTCCATTCCAAAACCAGAACTGTATCCTGGCAGACTATGAATGCACCTATAAACATGTTGCACCTAGGGAAAGATTCAGTCACACAGCTTTGAAGAATAAAACTGTTTTAACTTATTCATTGCAACACTTTTCCTCTCTTGCTTGATGGTGTCACAAAGCTGGTCCCTTTTTTCCTAAAAGCTGTTCCTTTTCTCAAGGATATTGTGTCCTCGATTCTTTTCAGAGTGGCCAGGCTCCGATTAAATTAGTTTGGTACAGATGAAACTTCAGGCCAAAGTGGTCATGTTTTAGAAGTGACCTGTATAACGGAATGGGAGTGGTCAGCTCTCTAGCTGAGCAGTTCAGTCCAGAACTAGTTAGGAATTCAGCTGTGTGGAAACAGGCTCTCTCTCTTTCTCCCATTCTAACTTCAACCTGTAAGCATCTGTTCCATTTTTTAACAGTTTTTCTTAAGGGGGCTTTCTTATTGGTACTGTATTGTATACTCAGAACAGCATAATTAAGTCTACTTTGGATAGACTGAGTTCTATAGGGGTTCTTTATTCTGTTCTTTATGTTTCAAGGTGTAATTTTTTAAGTAAATTTCTGTCTGTTTTAAAACCTGGCAGTCAACATAGCTAGAAGAAAGTGAAGACTGCAGATGCTGGAGATCAGAGCTGAAAATGTGTTGCTGGAAAAGCGCAGCAGGTCAGGCAGCATCCAAGGAGCAGGAGAATCGACGTTTCAGGCATGAGCCCTTCTTCAGTCAACATAGCTAGCTTACTCCAGGTAATTTTTACTCTACACTTGTCAAAACAAATTGCCAAAACAAAAGTTATGGAGGGTTGCCTGCTCAAGAATGTTTTGAGTCGTCTGGCCTAGTCCATAACAGTGGCTTGATTCAAATTAGCTAAACCTGGAATTGCTCTATTTTTCCCTTTAGCTCCATAGCGTATTATCCCAAAATGATGCCTAAAATTAAAAGAAAAACTCCTGCAACAGAAGGACATTACATAGTGCAATTCAATATTATCAGGACAAAAGCAATCCACATTTCCCAATGGGACCAAAGCAGACTGTATAAATCACATGAAGCCTCCCTCTTTCTTTCATCTAATCCCATCAACATCTCCCTTTTTTTTTCTCTCCCACATTTAGCAATGTCTGCTTAAATGCATTAATTCTAGTCACCTCAATTATTCTGTGTAGTGTCAGATTTCAGATACTAAGCAACTTCTGAGTAAAGGTAAAATGTGCTGGGAAAATCCCAGCAGTTCTGGAAGCATCTGTACAGAGAGAAACAGAATTATCATTTCAAGTTAGTACAATTCTTCTTTGAAGAACCGTGTTTCTCTCTCTACCGATGCTGCCAGACTTGCCATTGTTACAGATCTCCAACAATCAGAGTATTTTGTTTTTACTTTTGGTAAAGATTTTTTATTCTGAAATGCCTACTGTGTTCATCATGAGAAGATGGATTAACATTTTACGATTGGTTTCCTCATCTCAGTTGGAAGTATAATTTATTCATCACTGAGGTGAATCTTAAATTTCACACATTTTTGCCCAGGTGCTTGAAGCCATTGATTCTCAATTGCAAATACCGGTATCTAGATATCAAAGAGCAGTGAAAATGACCATCTCATTTTTCTGGCTTAAGGAAGTCTTTGTGACAATGGAATAAATCAGAGTTTTACATGAAATGAGTGCTAGCCAATTGTCAGCATATTTTATATCTCTCTGAATGCTGATTTTAATTGAAGTCAGTCCAATTAAAGTTTCAGAGCTGATGTAAAACAGCCTGGCAATTTGCTACCACCGAGTTTTAACCTGTTGAATGAAGTCAAGATCTAAACAAACTAGCACTAAATAAAAAGAGCTGCAGGCTAAGAAATCTGAACTAGATGTAAAATTCTGAAACCAAAAACATTTTGCAAATTGAGCAACTGATAGAAATAAAATGGTATTATTAAGAGATTTTAATTGTTCTTTACTTTGAAAGTAATGATGTAAGCATAACCCTTCCATTCAAGAAGAGATAAGGGAGAAAATAGTAAACTAGACCAGTTAGCTTGACATCTGCCATGGGGATGGTGTTAGAATTGATCATTACAGAGGTTATAGCTACACAGTTTAAAAAGAAATCAAGATAGTCAAGAAGAGTTTTGTAAAAGGGAAATCTTTTTAACCAATTTAGTGGAGTTATTTGAACACGACAGATAAAAGAGAGCTTGCTGGTATACTAGGATTTCCAAAAGGCATTTGATAAATTGTCACATAAAAGGTTTGTGTTAACAAAGAGCTTATATTGTAATGGGTAACATATTAACATGGATAGAAAGTTGTTTGGCTGGCAGAAAACAGAGCATTTGTATAAATTGATCTTTTCTTTTGATTGGCTGGCTATGTGAACGGGGTCCCACATCTCAGCAACTTGGATGAGGGGAGCAAAAGCATTGTAACTAACAGTTGACAGAATGATAGGTAAGAAACTACGTGTAAAGAGGACATAACAAGTTTGCAGACTGATATAAATCGGTTAAATGAGTGGGCAAATATCTAGCAGATGAAATATACGTTGAAAAAATATGAAGATGCTGTCTTTAGCAGGAGGAATTAAAAAACAGACTGTCACTTAAACAGGGAATAATTGCAGAATTCCAAGGTGCAGAGGGATCTTGGTGCTCCGGTGCATGAGTCATAAAACATTAATATTCAAGTACAGCAAGTAATTAAGATGGTCAATGGAATTCTATTCTTGATTAGGAGAGCAATTGAACAGAAAAGTAAGGATATTTTGTTTCAGTTAAGGCATCGGTGAGACCACATGTTGAATACAATGTGCAGTTTTGGATGGATATAAATGTGTTGGAGCAGTTTAAAAGAGGTTTTCTGGATTGATATCAGGAATGAGCAAATTGTCTTATGAGGAAAGGTTGGACAGTCTGAGCTTGTTTTCACTGGGGTTTAGATGTTGTTGTATGACTCAGTTAAAAGAAGCAAGATTCTGATCAGTCTTGACATGGTGGACATAGAAAGGATACTTCCTCTTGTGGTTGAGCTCAGAACTCGGGATCACCATTTTAAGTATAGGGTCACCCTTTCATGACAGAGCTGTTGAGATTTTTTTTCTCTCAGAGTGTTGTGTAACCTGCCTCAGAAGGGTCATTGAATATTTTGGAGTCAGTGATGGTAGATTTGTGTTCGGTCAGGAAACCAAAGTTTGTCAGGGTAAATGGGAATGGGGAATTCAGAACACAAACAGATCATTCGTAATCCTATTGAATGGTGGACCAGGAATGACGGGCTAAATGACCAACTTCTGCTCCTAATTCATATTTCAATGTTTGTACAACTGAGCTCTGAGCTATTTATGTTGCCTGTTTTTGAATGCTAAGGAAGATTGAAATTTAGATCATGCATTGTAGAAATTATGTAAAATCCTGTGAAAATAATTACCATGTGAACTATTTCAGAACTATCCCTAAAAGGCTTGTATTGGATGCAATAATTTGACAAATAATAACTTACACCAAAGTCATTCAGGTTAGACTATGAAAACATTAAAAAAGTTGGAATTGACCATTCTCCGTTGTGGGAGAATCTAGGTTCCATATTAATCTTTCAGTTCTTGTTTATCATCTCAATGAACTAGAGACTGTACAGAAGCAATCTGACTAGATTTCTTGATTTATTAGAAGACATAGTATGTAATATGAGCCCATTTAATGGACCAATGCTCATAAGATGTAAGGGAAGGGCAATGCCAAAATTCAAATCTCTCTGATTATTTTGATATATCTTCAAAACCTAATCAAGTCCATACTTTATACATGCACAGGTGTTTGTCTATTATTAGTTTAAATGCACTTTGAGGCAATCCTGAGGTCATGAGAGGCACTACACAAATAAAAGAGCTCTCTTTCAAAGATCAATACCCTTTTTAAAATCAGTTTCCATGGTAGTAATTATCACTGTAGATGCTGAGTAGTTTAGTTTGAGACTGTGTAATGTGACACCCTGCTGTCTGAAGCTGAAGCTGCCTCACTAATGTTGTGTCTGATAATGTGTGCAGGCCATGGGATGGCTGGAATAAATTTAGTTGGACCCACAGGAGGGTCTTTGGAGACTTTGAAAATGTCAGCTGGAATGGGCAGCTGTTGTCTCTTAATCTAAGATTGATGAGTCTTTTCCTTAATTTGTTCCATTCTCTGCTAGTTTGAGTGGTGATGAATATTAGCTGTGCAGAATGAACTCATCAGTGGTCGTAATTGTGGTGGTGTAGAAACTTAATGTGTAGATTCATTGAGAATTATCTCAGTGAGAAAGCAAAACTATTGAAAATTAACCCTAACGTAATCGAAGAGACTAATGTAATGTGGGTTATTTAATGGCAATCTTGTGATAGTAGATAGTTTCTGAAATAATTGATAGAATTGCTTCCTGGTCAACATGGAAGGTTGCCAGGTATGTAATTAGGACTTCACTCTGCAGCTATTTTGTAATCGCAAAATGTTGAACCAATCTAGCTGCATCTTTCTTAACCAATTTTGCCCCATCAGGCTTGAGCCCAAGCCTTTTACTACAATCAGTGGCAACTGAGTCAGCTGTTTCTCATATGAAACCAGAATTGAAGTTGCACCAGTAATCTGTATAGGTTCCCTGTAGAGATTTGATTTGATTTATTATTGTCATATGTACCTAAGTACAGTGAAAAAATTTGTTTCGCATGCAGTATAGGCAGATCATAGCACACAAAGATCTTGGGTAATAGAACAAAGTGAGGAATTCAATCTTACAGCTGAAGAGAAGGTGCAGAGAGTGAGATCAACATTGAATTTAAAGTTTGAGAGGTCCATTCAAAAGTCTAACAACAGCGGGGGAAAAGCTGTTCTTGGATCTAGTCGTATGTATTTACAAACTTTTATATCTTCTGCCCAGCAGAAGAGGGTGGAAGAGAGTATGTGGGTGAGAGGGGTCTTTGATTACATTAGTTGCTTTCCCAAGACAGCGAGAAGTATAGATGGAGTCAATGGATGGAAGGCTGTTTTGTGTGATGGACTGAGCTGTGTTCACAACTCTTTGTAATTTCTTGCGGTCTTGGGAAGAGCAGTTGCCAAACCATGCTGTGATGCCTTCAGATAGGATGCTTTCTATGGTACATCCATAAAAATTGGCAAGAGACCTTGTGGACATGCTGAATTTCCTTAGCCTCCTAAGGAAGTAAAGACATTATTGTACTTTTTTGACCATTGTGTCAACATGGGTGGACCAGGCCAGATTGTTGGTGATCATCACTTCCAGAAACTTGATACTCTCGACCATCCCATCTCTACCTCAGCACGAATCATGCAAATAGGGGCACACTCTCCACTCCACTTCCTGAAGTCAATGGCCATCTCCTACATTTTGCTAACATTGTTAGAGAGACTGTTATCTTTACACCATGCTGCTAAGCACTCAATTTCCTGTACTCTGTCTCACCATTGTTTGAGATCTGCCTACAGCGGTAGTGTCGTCAGCAAACCTGTAAACGGAGTTGGGGCAAAATTTAGCTTTACAATCGTGAGTGTATCAGGACTACAGTAAAGGGCTGAGGACACAACCTTGCAGGACACCGGTATTGAGGAGGTTGAGGAGATGTTGTCACCTATTCTTATTGATTGTGGTCTATGGGTCAGGAAGTTAAGGATCCAGTTACAGAGTGGGGAGCCAAGACCTCAGTCTCAGAGTTTAGGGATTAGTTTGTTTGGAATTATGGTGTTGAAAGGAGATCTATAGTCAATAAGTAGGAGACTGACATAAGTATCCTTGTTATCCAGATGTTCCTAGGTTTTCAGCGCCAAGATCTTACACAAACGTAAGGATAAGAGTCCAGAATGAATTTTGTTAAAGACTTGTTCTGCGATCACTGAAATGGCCACATCAGTATCAACCTCTATCAAAACCAGATGACCATTGACCCAGATATTTATTTTGATTGGCTGTGATTTGGATGTTGTTAAGCAATTGAATTGCTTAGTTAAGTTAAAACAGTTAACCAGATGTAAGTGGGTTTTCCAGGGTGTACGCACTCACCTGGATGTCATCTTATGAAGAGCAGCGCACTCACCTGGATGGCAGCAGCAACAATGGCTGGCCAACCCAGATCCTGAAGAAAATAAAAACTATTTCACTGAAGCTTAGCTTTGTTTTAGAATGTTGCTGTGGGCTAACCTAGAGTCCTTCTGTTCAGGATATCTCTGAGGGAGATTACACAATTACCTTTGCTCAGGTGGTGTCCTCCAAGCTCAGTCAGACTGGGGAAGGTGTCCACTGACATCAGCATAACCTGCAACCATGTACTCCAATTGCCACATTTTTAAAAATGATGAAGCCAAATTGTGGTGCCAGTTTGAAGTCCAGTTGGCTTTAGCTAGTAGGTGCTTTTACATGGTGACATCATTAATCTCACATACCAAATGGCTTCTCAGCATCTTGTTAAGAGTTAAACCAAAATCACACGCCTCTGCCGGTCGTCTTAACTTCATCAAAAATCCCAACACAAATTCCCATTTTTGTCGAATGTTGAGTAAAAGTAGTAGAGTCTCAGAATTAGAGGAAGCTTGGGATCGTAATATTCCTTAACCAAATCCGTGAACTCCTATTGCCAAACGTTAGGCTCTTAATATCAATAAAGCTGTGGGTCCACAAGGAGAAGTGCTCATTGCTTTACATCTGCTCCAATGTCATTTGCCTGGAAATAATAACATATTCTTTCCCCATACTGGGCACAGTCTTTGACAGTAAGATCAAATGAGCTTCCCAAATAATGACATGATGTCAGAAATGCTTCTCCCATATCAAAGGTGACTATTGCGATCAAATTTCTTCAGGAGAGTATCTTTTTCTCTCGTTGCCACTGAAATAACTCCAGAGGCCGGTATCCTATCACCAAGTTACCCTTTATTTACACATGCATAGTAAACCTTTTATTTACATGTGCATGTGACTCACTCAGAGCCAGGTCTAATAATGAGCAGGATGTCTGACACCCCTGTTCTTAGCTTTCAGCCGGGACTGCCCGATTGGACCAGATTAGCAGCCCCAATCAGGGAAACCCTGTTCTATAATGTACGTTTAGCTGACTTTGTTACAATCACTAAAGCACCTTAGTCCCTAAGCTAGAAACACCAGGTTTGAGACACCCCTCCACCCAGAATTTGATGGTCAAGAGTGCAACATTCATAACATGATTGAACAGCTTGATTATCACCTTTCCAACACATACCGATAAGCAGGTGGTAAGACAGGAGAGATTCCTGGCCTGTCATATGATGGAAGGAATGTTAGAGCCTCAAGCATCATTTTTCTAAATTAGACCATGCACATTTAAAAGTGCACGTTACCATGGCAACTATGACTCCGAGTGATTTACAACACATTGCAAGATTGTTTTACAATGCCAAGTGGGCAGATAGTGTCATTTTTGCTCTGAGTACCAATCACTGTTATCTGTTAAATGCATTCTTAAACTGCTGTCTGCTAAAATTCTTACGACCAAAAACTTCTTGTCATAAACAGAACATAACATTGACTTAGGAAAAGTGTCAGCCTAACATTTCATTCAGTTAAATAATAGTGACAACATAAAAATGACCATTGACACTCTTCTCAATCATATTTTATTTTAAGTCAAAATATATTATTGAAAGGTGTGGACATTCTAATAGCTGGTTGCCTGGGGATTTTTTTTTAACAATATGATCTTGCTTCTTCATCGCTGCAGGTTCTAACCACAAATATTTTTACAGTTAAAATTATTTCATTACTGGTTTTTCTTCCAAAGAATATTTTGAAAACCACAGAATATTATTTAGATCTCCAAGTCTAATGCTCAATTATGACTCGGATAATTTGTCTCAGACTGCAGGCAGGATCTCCATGAGTCATTCCCAGCTCAGCAGTGCACTTCTGTGGTCTGGCTCATTTTGAATTTTATCCTCAAAAGTGTAGGCTGATAACAACAGATGATTGTCTCAGAGTATGCGTTCAAACTCATAATGACCTGACAATGTTTCCACTGATTGATGAGTAAATGGCTTTTTGAGATGAGCATTTGGAATGTACCTTAAATTGGAATTAACTTTGAAATCCCACCTGCAATTGGTTAAAGAGTGTTTTCAACCTTCACTGGTAGACCAAAAATGTGTAGTATCAGCTGCATAACAGAAATAGCATGGGCAGCATGAAGTTGAGAAAGTTGTCCTCTTGTGTTTTGGACAGCCCAATGTCACTTAGTCTTTTTGTGAATGTTGACACATGTGCTACCCATGCATTTGACATGCCAGCTGCTGTTCATCCCGAGGGATAAGGACATGAGGGCACAATTCAGCCAATCAGAGATTAATGGTTCCATGAAATGGCAGAGCCTGTGGGAGTGGAGGTGATGCTTAGTAATATCATCATGAGACTATTAATCCAGAGACCCAGGTAAAGTTTAAGGGACCCAACTTCAAATCCCACCATAAAGATGGTGGAATTTGTATACAGTAAAAAACAATTGGGATTAAGAGTCTGGTTCACTAATGTACTTTAGGGAAGGAAATCTGCCATCCTTAACCAGTCTGGCCTACATGTGACTTCAGACCCTCACCAATGGAATTGTTTCTCAACTGTACTCTGAGCAATTAGGGTTGGTAATAAAGAATGGCCTGGCCAATGAAGTCACATTCCATGAATGAATTAAAAAATAAACTCGCCCAAAGCCTAGGATTATTCCTGTATCCCTGGCCACACGTGTGGTGCTGTTATGAGGGGTCTGTGTGGTTAAGGTAGAAGGGGTGAATGGGGTTGGTAATGAGTGGAGACAGTGGCCAACAGCACCACTTCCTCCATTTACCCAAGCGTGATCTCTTAATCAGGGATCCCTTCCTTTCAGCCAAATATCTCAATGCATGCTTCATAGGCACCAGTCACATCTGCCCCATAGATTCCCTACAGAGTGGAAACAGGTCCTTCAGCCCAACAAGTCCACACCAACCCTCCCCCCACCTAAACCCATTCCACATTACTCTACATTTACCCTAACTAATGCACCTGACCTACACATCCCTAAACACGATGGGTAATTTAGCATGGCCAATTCACCTAACCTGCACATCTTTGGCTTGTGGGAGGAAACCGGAACACCCAAAGGAAATCTATGCGGATACGGGGAGAATGTACAAATTCCACACAGACAGTTGCCCGAACCTGGGTCCCTGATACTGTGAGGCAGCAGTGTTAACCACAGAGCCACTGTGCCAGTCATGGACATCAAGATTGGCTGTAAGTGACTTCTGTCATGCTCTGCTGTTGAGTGCAGACAAGTAGCCAAGATGCTTAACGGTTGTCAGTCAAGTCAAGGGGGAATTGCTTTCCGTCATGAAGTGCCAGCGCAGGAAATCAAGGCAGACTTCGATACCAGTCCAGGGGCTTCAAAATGGCAATCAGTCAATTCCGGCTGTCAGGAGAAAGTGAGGACTGCCAATGTTGGAAATCAGAGTCGAGGGTAGCATGCTGGAAAAGCACAGCTGGTCAGGCAGCATCCGAGGAGCAGGGGAATCGATATTTTGGGCATAAACCCTTCATCAGGAATGAGGCTTGTGGGCCAGGGGAGCTGAGACATAAATGTGAGGGAGTTGAGGCTTGGGGGAAAGTAGCTGGGAATGCGTTAGGTAGATGAAGGTGGGGAAGAAGGTGATAAGTCGGAGAGGAGGGTGGAGCGGATAGAGGGGAATGACAATGGACAGGTCATGAAGGCGGTGCCGAGTTGGAGGCTTGAGACTGGGATAATATGGGGGAGGGGTAATGAGGAAATCCACATTGATCCCGTGTGGCAGAAGATGAGGCATTCTTCATCCAGACGTCAGGTGGTGAGGATTTGGGATGGAGGAGGCCCAGGAGCTGCATTCCCTTGGCAGAGTGGGTGGGGGAATTGAAGTGTTCAGCCACAGGGCAGGGGGGATGGTTGGTGCAGCTATCCTAGAGATGTTCTCTGAAATGATCCGCAAGTCGGCGTCCAGTTCCCCAATGTAGAAGAGACCACACCGGGTGTAACAGATACAGTAGATGACATTGGCAGAGGTACAGGTAAATTTCTGTCGGATGTGGAAAGATCCTTTGGTCCCTTGGACGGAGGTGAGAGGGAGGTGTGGGCGCACTTCCTGCAGTGGCAGGGGAACATGTTGAGAGTGGGGAGTGGGGTGTGGGCTGGTGGAGAGCGTGAATCTGATGAGGAAGTTGCAGAGGGAATGGTCTCTCCAGAATGTTGATAGGGGTGGGGAGGGAAATTTAACTCTAGTGGTTGGATCTGTTTGTAGTTGACGAAAGTGGTAGAGGATGATGCGGTGTATATGGATGTTGGTGGGGTGGAAGGTGAGGAGCAGGAGAGTTTTGTCCTTGGGGAGGGGTGGGGTTCAAGGGTGAAGGTACATGAAGTGGATTAGGGCTGTCAGCCAGGATGCTTTTGAGATAAACGGTGAGGAGCAAGGTGTACCATGTGCCTTGACTCTTTCCACCCCCATTGTAGGCTGCTTGTCTCATGGAATTGGAGAGGGGAAGATATTAAGGGAAATGAAAGTCGAGAGGTGTCCCAAGCGAGTCAGTAGGCAGCACCAAGGGCATGGAGGGTTAGTGGTGTCGGGGTTTGGGGGTGATGACAGTGCGTGAGGAAAGAAATAGTGAGAATAGTCTTCGGATAGCTGATCAGATCTCAACCAGCAGATCTTTCAGCACATGGGGAAGAATGTCCCATGAGTTAGTGGAATCTGGAATGCAGAATTTGGTTTTCTTTGTTCTTTCTCTGCTACCTGCTGTGCCTCATCATTAAATTGCTGTGGCTCAAATCCTGATAAAAAATTGATTCACAGGTAACTGCTATTCTGAACAATGGGAACGGAGCTCCTTCCAATCATTAATGTCAATACAGCTGCACTCAAAAAGAGCATTCAAATCATTTTGAGGTTTCTTTACAATACTGGAGGGGGGACAAAGAGAAAGGTGCATGGTTGTGTCTCATTAATGAGAATTGAATGCCAGCCCCTTAAGAAAGTCACAGCCAATGAGTAAGGGAAGAAATGGGGGACATAAATGAACAGAAATAAAACAGGTGATTTGGTGTAGGGGAAAGAAAGCTGTCAACTGCGTGTGCAAAACATTTCTGGAACATAGAAATGAATGGGCCCCAGTGGCCTAATGGATAAAGCACTAACTCCTAAACTAGGGATTATGGGTACATGCCCTCTCTGGAGTGAAGTGGGCTTTGCCTTGAAATGGTCTCTGTATGGTAGAGGGCTCTTAAGGTGCAATGGTAGTGTCCGCACCTCTTGGCCAGAAGATACAACTACTCCAGAAGTGAGCAATAACATCTCTGAACAGGTTGAATAGAAAATATAGAAAAGGACAGAAATTATATTCTTACATAGTCTCCATTTTGTGACCATTTCTCCACATTGCAGACACCACAACTTTTTCTGTGAATTCATTGATGGAATCTGTGTTTTGCTGGTAATGCCAGCATTTGTTGGCCATCCCAAACCATGGATTACTCGTCCCACGATATGACCACAATGTCGCCAACTCCTCTATTCTGTAACAGCTCTCCAGAATCTATAGAAGGGAAGCCTTTGATGACTCTGCTCCAGGAACAAGCTGCAGCAAAAACGTATTTCAAAATTAAAACATTGATGGAGAATTGATCAGTGGACTACATTACTCTATTACTCTATTTTCCAAAGCCAGCTCCCAATTTTGATTCTGGTTTATAGTTAAAATGTTATTAAATTTTGTCTAAATGCTTAAACAATTACAGTATAATAGAGGTATATTGACGTCCACACCTTATTTTGTAGTTGAATGTTTAATAATCCCAAATGCATTAACAGGAAAATAAGTCTCAACAACCTTGTGGGATGACAGCACAACTTCTAATCCTGAAGCAGAGAATGAGTCAGTATCAATAGAATGGAATGTCTCAAGTTGTTAATAACCATCAAGGTGTTGGTTACAGGTAAAGCCTGAACAAAATTATCTCCTCGTTTAAGTGAACAAATGGAAAATGAATGACTAAATTGGTGTAATTTATTGTAGAAAATCTTGCTTTCACATTTCTAAATCACTCAAATGAACCTTACATGCTTTATGGAGAAAGTGAGGACTGCAGATGCTGGAGATCAGATGATTCCTGAAGAAGGGCTCATGCCCGAAACGTCGATTCTCCAGCTCCTTGGCTGCTGCCTGACCTGCTGCGCTTTTCCAGCAACACATTTTCAGCTTGCATGCTTTATGGCATCATTTGAAGTTACTGCACTTGTTATCCTCTCATATTTGTGTTATTATTGTTTCGTGGTATGTTTAGTCTAAAAAATGCTGTTATCTGTCTGGTTTGCTTCATAAAACAATTCCCACTATAGAAAGTTTGCAGGGGACTATTATAGCATGTGCTTACCTGTCTTTATAATGATTACTAATTCAGGAAAATTCAATAATCTACTGGTCAGGTATTACATTCATGATGTATTTTGGTCATGGAACAACTCTAAGTGCCTTTGCTCTGTGAGGTGGGGTAAATCAAGAATAAAATACAGAGTCTTAGTAATGGAGTCTGTTCCTCATTATGATTTAGACCTAAGAGTAATAATTCATTCAGTAACATTGCATTAACCTTTACAAATTGAAGGAACTATTGGCACAATAACTACATTATTCTTTAAACATAAAAGCACATTTCTTGTTTAGCAGCAACTACCACTGCATTCACCAGTAAATGGAACTAAACTAAACCCAGAATATCTGATCACAAATGAGGACAGCTGCCTTCAAATTGTGTGTCTTTATTCTATCAGATCTGAGGAAAATTGAGGAAAATTTTGCATTGCCTTCAGTTCTACAGTGTTTGAGATTGAAGATCCTTCAATAAATCCACAGGACTAAACAAAAGAGTTTGGAAAGATAAAACCAAAAATAACTTACTAACATGTGTTGCACAAGTCATTTCATCTTGTGACCAAATAAGTTATAAATATACATTTTGGTGTAAAGTGCGTCAACTCACTAACTGGAAAAAGATGAATAATTACTTTAAAAATCTGGCAAATTGCTTTGAAATGCTCAGAGGTTATATTCAACATCTCTACACTTTTAACAGCATGTGGCAGAAGTTGTGTATTTCTACAGATTCACTAGTAATAGACAGCAAGAATAACCGTAATTCCAATTTAAATAGAGCCTTCAATGTAAATGAAGTGATCCAGGGTGCTGCATAGAAAGATTATGAAACTAGGCATGACAATGAGCTACATAGTCAGTCAGGGACACAATAGCTTGGTCAAACTGATGGGTTTTAAGCAGAGTGTTAAAGCACAAAAGTGAAGTAGTGAAGTGGCGGGAGAGTTTGAGGCTGAGGCAATTGAAGAGACAACCACCGATAGCGGAAGCTGTATTTTCTCATTGTTGTTTTTTCACCTTTAATTCACTTGACCTGTGTTGCTTCAGTACTTCCCATCCACTAGGTCTAACATGTTTCACTTAAATCTGTGCTGTAAAGGCACAAAAACATTGTGGATCCAAATATTGTGCCTTAACACTTATAATGCACACTTCCATAACATGGGCTGAGTCACAGCTGTTGCCAGGATCAGCAGAGCCATGTAGAATTTCTGAAGCTGAAGGGATGTCATTTTTTTTTTGCCACTGAGAAACAGTTTTTCACAGTACACTAGATAGGCCTGAACTCTCTTCTGATGACATTTTGTTGTGCCTCCCACTCTGCAAGCACAGTGAAGGATTCCCAGGAGCTGATGCATTATTGTCTCCCTGCATACTGTGTATGCTGTTAACATGAAGCAATAGAGGAGGATCATTGGGATAAAACACAGGAGAATCTCGCAGAATGATGTATGCCATCATGAAGTTCTCCCATTGAAGTTTTAGATAGCTCAGGTCATACAAGAACCTTACTGAGGAGCTGTGGAAATAATGAGACCATCTCACTGAATCAGGCAGATAGGCTGCCTACTGCATCACAACCACCTGCTTACATTACTCTGCCTTTGGCTATGCACGTGACAAACACACACAATTTTTATGGCTCTTCAAACTTGTGATGTGTTTACATTAGCCCTGGTTGCTGTCCAGTCATTTTTTCCTCAGGTCACTGATGAACATTGCAGGAGGAATTCACCAACTTTATCATCACAGCCAGGCACAAGCAAAATAAGGTCGGCAGGTTTTACAGCATCTCTGACTACCCCAACGCCCAGTTTGCAATCCAGAACACCCACCGTATTCTGAGAGCTCCCACAGAACTTTGCGTCAACTCTTTCAGAAAAGGCTTCCACTGCTTAGCGGTCAATGATGAAATTCCAAGTCGTAGATTTCCTTGGCCAGGCAGTGTGAAAGTTTTGTTGTGCAAGTCCTTAAAGAAGATGCTGCACAAAAAGGAAGAAAGAAAGCATCTGTCTTGCTGTACCTGTCTTGCTAACCATTAAACTTTACCCAACTCTGGTTAGCAGAACTGCAGATGAAACAATTGGCGCTCAGTGCCAGTTTTTTTTTAACTAAAGTGATATGGATCAGAAATGGATAGATGGAATTAGCTCATAGATCAGCCATGACCCAACTGAATGGTAGAATCGACTCAAGGAACCAAATAGCTTTTTGCTTTGTGTAAGTACGTGACACAATTGCTCTTCCCACTATATCTGATAGCCAGACACACAACAGTCATTCCACTCTCCAGCTCAACCTCCTTCATCTAACTTTACTGTAAGTTTTTCACCTGATATGAGGAAAGGATCTGGGATGCACACAGAACAATCCTAATTTGGAAAAAATTAAGTTGGTCTCAGACACACTAAACTTGTTTGCAGGTCAAGAATATGTAACAGTCCTGTTGCTACTCAGCGCATTCTGGCAACCAGTTCATCTGCTCCATAGATGGTGGCCAATGTTGTTTTATCTAACACACTGCAACAGTGAAAGAGTACATTTCAGTCCAGAGCCACGCTATATCCCATTTCTGAGCTATGTTTAATTCACAAAAACATGATCTGCTGTTACAGCTGCCTTTTGCAGTGAAATGAGCACAGGTTATGCAGAACAAGTTGAAATTGTATGATTTTAGCAATCAGAAGAGTCAAATAGTTCTTTACTTCTCAAAGATAGAGGGCTTCCTTGCAAAATTGCATGGCTTTAAAAATGCTTAGTTAATGGAAACATTTTCTTAAGTGAAGTTCACATTACGTTTAATTATAGTCATGTAGTAAAGTTTGTTAGTTATTCTTGTTCAAACTTCATTTATCTGAAAATTATGAAACAATATTCCCAGGAATACAAACAATTCCAGACAATGACGACCCTGTGGTTCATGCAGACAGTTCCACACAAATATGAATTGTAAAATATAAACTTTACCCTTTTTAAAAACTATTCCTCTTGAAAAGGTGTATTACTATGATACTGATTTCTGTCTATGCTGCTATCCTCAATTATTCCAGGTGGATCAAGTTCCATATTCTCGTAACTCTCTGCATCAACTTTTTGCGTAACTGCATCATTGAGACCAGAAAGACACTTGCTTTGATCCCTGAGTTGTGCTTTGCTCATGGTGCACCATCTGGTTTTCTCTAATATGCTAATATGTTAATATGTTCCAATATACTTTCGAAATGCCATTTTCCTAACCATGTATTTGGAGTTTTAATATTGACCGAAACCAGTAACCTGGCAGTCAGAACTTCAGTTTCACATCTCATTCCAAGCACCATATTCACTGAGTGCTTTATTAGAGTATCAAGTCCTGGAGTGTGACTCAAGTCCATAACTTTCTCAGTTGGAGTGAGAGTGCTACCAATAGAATCAAGCTGACCTCTCAGTTCATCTTTAATATCGTTAAAATATGCACACAGTGATTAAGTTCTGCACTGACGATTTTCGGTCAAATGGACATGGAATACTTCTCTGTTTGTCACCCTCACTCAGCTCTAATGTCTCCAGTGGCCGAGCAACAAGAGGCAGCTTTAGGTCAGAGGTTGCAAGTGATATCTCCATTTTGAACTTGTAACGTCTACTTGGCCAAATAGAAGCAAGTAACAGAAATTAGAGCATAGTCCCAAATGGCTTTTTGAGATTTTGTGTAAATAATTACAAAACCATGAGCAGAGCATGCCCAGATTCCCAATATCTCATTTCAGATGGCAAGGTTTCCATCAGGTTGCAATGCTGGAAAGTGCTCTTACAGCGTTGAAGAGTCAAATAAATGAGAAAAGCCTCTTAAAGAACAACTGTACATATAGTATAAATAACTAGGAGGAATTGAACCAAGTGCAAGGCAAAATGGGGAAAATAATCTGCACACAAATTTTCATCTCATATGATATCTGAAAATGTAAGCTGGAATAGTATCCAAATATTGCTAGTGATAGAAGTAAGCACATTCATGTTTATGTTATTGGACTTGTAGTTTGGTGCCTTTTACTACTTTCAGTAGATTGTGTTGTTTATACACATTACTATTGGATGTAATTATGGAAAAGAAGAAAAACAATTCATTGCTTTGTTGATAATTTATCATTAATGATATGTGACCTAAGAATGCTATGTGCCTCTGTATTTATTTGGAGAATATACACTGATTCATGTTGCCCTGTCAACATTCTACCAACGCTAGTTCAATACCAGATGTTGAAGTAAAGTTCCTGTATTTCTTATTGCAACATGCCTATTTACAAACAGGAGTTTTCAAAGGATAAGCTGCTGAAATTAATATGTAGCAGAACAAAAAGATACATTGAGCACAAGGAGAAAGTTTGAAAACATATTTTTCTGCTTGACAGAATAAAAAAAAGCGTTGTTGCCTCTTACAAAACAGAAAGGAAACAAGCTAAAAGCTGGAAGATCTGTGGTTAATGGAGACTGTTAGTGGCTAACAATAGATAGTGCATGATGGCAGACTATGTGATAACAAAGCTTGGTGTGTGGGGTAGGGGCTAGGATATAGGAGAGTTCAGGCCCCAAAATTATTGAACTCGATATTGAGACCTAGAGGCTGCAGGGTCTCCAAGCGGAAAATGAGGTGTTGATCTTCCAGCTTGTGCTGAGCTTCACTGGAGCAAACCTGAATCAGAGATGTTGACCAGAAACAGGGTGATGCGTTAAAATGGCAAGCAGCTGGAAGCTCAGGGATAGCAATAGGGTTCCCCTTGTCCTTACCTACTATTCCACCAGCATCCACATGCAGAAGATCATCAGCCGCCATTTCCGCCACCTCCAGCAAGATGTCACTACCCTCCCTCCCTTGTCTACCTTCCGCAGGAACCGTTCCCTCTGAGGCACCCTGTTCCACTCTTGCTTCTCTCCTAACACCCCTTCAGAGCCCCATGGTATCTTACCTTGCAACTGGCAAAGGTGTAACGCCTGCCCATTTGCCTCCTGCCTCTTTCATTGTCCAAGAGCCCAAATATACCTTCCACATGAAGCCGCACTTTACCTGCACTTCACACAATTTAGTCTACTACATTCGCTGCTCACAATGTGGTCACCTCTACTTTGGGAAATCAAATGTTGACTGGGTGACCGCTTTGTAAAACATTACATTCTGCCGGCAAAAAAAGACCGAGCTTCCAGTTGCCTGCCACTTTAACACCACCCTGTTCTGTGGTTAATATCGCTGTCTCAGGCTCGCTGTAGTGCTCTAGTGAAGCTCAGCACCAGCTGAAAGAACATCACCTCATTTTCCATTTGGAGACTCTGCAGCACCCCCCAGCCTTACTATCAAATTCAATAATTTTATGGCCTAAGCTCCCACATATCATAGCCCCCTACCACATACACCAGGCCTTGTTATCATATAGTCTGCCATTACACATGACCTATTGTTAGCCATTAACGGTCTCCATTAACAGCTATTCACCCTCCTAGCCAGATCATCATCCACTTTTTTGTCTGTCCAACTGTTCTTCTCTCTCATTGGGCTCTATCCCCATCTATCGTTTACTCCTAACCCCTTCCCCCACACTGTCTTCTGCATATAAACCAACATTTTTCTAGCTCCCATCAGTTCTGAGGAAGAGTCACTGGACTTGAAACATTAATTCTGATTTCTCTTCACAGATGCAGCCAGACCTGCTGAGCTTTTCCAGCAATTTATATTTTTGTTTGAGAAAGGAAACAAGTGTGGCTGAGGCTATGGGACCATAAATTTAGCGTTGAACTTTGTTTTGTGCCGATGTATATAGGATGAAAAGATTATGAGTCAATCAACATTATGAGACACAAAAGATAATGAGCAATATTAAACCTTTTCTCAACAAACCTTGAACTTTTTTTAGTAATCCGAAGCAATCCCTTTCAAAGGAAAACAAACTACGGATGGACTAAAGCCGGACATGAGGAAATCCGAAACAGAATCATCGGAAACAGCAATATATCGCAGAAGATGATCCATTTCTTTTGTGCTCAGAGTTCCTTGAGAATGAAAGACAACCTTCTGGAAGGGGGCCAAGTCAGAGATTGGATTGTCTAAAATCCACCAAAACACAGTGAAATGTAAGTAGAATACACATGAAACATCTAAAATATGCTCTTTTTAATCCAAGAAGAACCCCTACAATGTGGAAACAGGCCCTTCGGCCCAACAAGTCCACACCGACCCTCCGAGAGTAACCCACCCAAAGCCATTCCCCTCCCCTATTACTCTACAATTAGCCCTGACTAATGGAACTAATGTACACATCCCTGAACACGATGGACAATTGAGCATGGCCAATTCACCAAACCTGCACATCTTTGGAATATGGGAGGAAACCAGAGCACCCAGGCGCAGAGTGAATGTGCAAACTCCACATAGACAGTCGCCAGGGCTGGAATCAAACCCAGGTCCCTGGTACTGTGAGGCAGCAGTGCTAGCCACCATGCCAGGAAGTCTACCTTGTTCTAGTTGATTCTGCTGAGAATGTAGATGCAGAAACACAGGGAGAGATATTATAGAGGCCTTAGCGATGTAAGCTATGGTGAGATTTGTAGCAGAATCACACAACCGTCCAGTGAGGTCTGTCTCGACATTGGGAACAACCCGGTGCATTCTTAATGCAGCTGCTGAGCAGCAATGTGAGTTTCTAACTAGGCACTGGTGAATTACCAATCCAAGAGGGATTACTAAACACACTTTAATACCACAAATTACCTCATTAATATTCAGCTCCATATCTTACTAAAAGTGCCAAACAAGGTAAGACGTCAAAAGTTCTGGTCATGGAATTCAAATTGGATACTTGGTGAATTCAACTCACCAATTACCCTGAAGCAGCATCACGTTGGACACTGGGCACTGCATCTCAATCCACAATCTGTTGTCTCCACAGACAATTGGCATCTCAATGTGCCAGCCTCTGAGATCCCTCATGGAACATCTCTGAATCCATTTATATGTTGCTTCTGCACTTCTCTGCTGTACTTCCACCTGCACTGGCAAATATCATTGTAACACTACAGCCTGGACACCGCCCACTCAACGACACACACCAGGTCCATGGACTGGATCTATCTGCATCTCCAACCTGTTCGCTTACTGTCATAGTGTTTACTCACTCTGGCTTTGCTTGGCTGCTCACAACATCACTGCCTTGCCTTGGTGTTTTATGTATTTTACCCCCTTAGCCAGAGTTACCAGGCTCATAATATCGCTGTATTACTGAGTGCTATACCACAGTCACAAAGCCAGGTAAATTATCATGGTGTCAGCAGTCTTCAGCCAAAACAACAGAGATAGCCCTCACTCAGGGTCCTGGCACAGAAAGTCAAGGACAGTCTTTGATATCAGTCCAGGAGCTTGGACGCAGACTGAGGAGGAGTCAAATATCAAGTGGCACACTGACCATCTTGACATCTATTGCCCTAGTATGGGCTGTTTTCTCATGGAATGAGAGAGAGGCAGACATTAAAGGAAACAAAAATATGTGGCATCGGTTACAATTAGTGCAGGTCATAAGGTGTCCCATGTGAGGGTACGTACTGGGTCCGTGGTGTCAGGGCTTGGAGTGGGTGAGAATGAGTGGTGAAGATGGTGCAGTCAATAGCGATAGTGATAGAGGATGAGCCTTAGTGAGAAGTGAATTCAGTAGCAGAGAGAAGGTGGTGGTACTTATGTTGACTGAGTGGAGGAGGCCATTGACCTTCTTCCTACATTGCCATGAATTCCTCCAGGTAGCTGACACTGGGTGGCAACCTCAGACCAGGCTGGTCTCCTCTGCTGGTCATGGTGGGGAGAGGAGAGCTGCCATCTGCACCAGCCTGTCTAGCAGCTCCTCTGAGCTCCTGCCCACAAAAGGAGGTAGCAAATTCACCTTGTTTACCATGTCCAGGCCAAATGTCAAGAATTGGTCCTAGACTAATCTCTGGGTGAACAAAGGGCCCTCTAAAGATGTCAGAACATTCCAGAATATCCTGGCAGTTTTGAACTGTTCTGGGAATGGTAAATTGTAAGATGGAGCTAGAATTGAAGGAGAGGAATGCTGTAGGTAAATGCAAGTTTTGTAATATACAGTGGGAAGACTCAGCAGGTCTCACACTTGAAAAGTCCTTGCAAAAAGAACTCAATATAACTGGCACTTAGCCAGTAAGATTCAATCCATGTTTGGGTGTCATTGATGAATTCTGCATTTCCTCTTGGATTTGATCCTTTCATTTGATACAGAAGTCATTAGCTATATCTTTGTTCAAACAGGAAGTCACACCTGCTGTTTCTGTCTGCTGCAGTTGACATAGGGGTCTGATTTTCCTGCTGCTATGAGCTCCACATTTTCACAAAGCAGCCTAACCTATCTAATAAGAAACATTTGCAAGCTCATTATTGCCAATAGCAAAGTTCGCACATTTTAACTCAAAACATGTCTAAGAATAGCTCTAACAATTTCAATGCAAGATAATAAAAGGGACTAGGTCATGTGGAATTAATGAATGACTCCAAAGCCCAGAAATGGCATTACTACTGGAAAAAGTATTTCATATCATGATGTGTTACATTCTTTACTGCTGTATTTGTGGTTTATAGCTACGCAATAATATTAGGTTTAGCTTCTCACCCCATCTCAGGGTCACTGTCCACATTGCTAATACAAAACAACCCTGGCAAGTGATCATTGGTGAACAATTCTCAGCTCACTGCAACAGACAGTAGTCACATAGGTCAGGCATTTTAGAAAAGTTTTAGAAAGCAAAAATGTTGGAAAATAAGAGGAGGAATTGAACCTGGTCTGTTGTTCAATATGGTCACAGGTGACCACGTTGAAAGTTAAAGTACCCAACCTCATCATTATTTTCATTTTGACTATTTCCATGGCTGCCACCTTGTCACTTAAGTTAGAAGAACCTGCTTAAATAGCATTAATTGGATCTGCTACTGTTCATTATGTGATGTATGGACTGTTTCTGTTTCAGATAGGTATTTTCCAAATTCAAATTGACATTGCCAGAGGAGAAATTTGATTTTAATTATCTTTTGCCACTCAGTCAAGAGCTAATTAGTTGTGGAGACACTTTGACCTTCAAAGCAAAACTGCAAAAAGTGCCTTCTGAAGTCCTTAAACTCATGTTTCGGCATTTCAGAAAGTTTGACAGCCAGGATCGTCTGGAATAAACATCGCAACCAATTGGCAGGCAATGTGGCTCCTTATCAAGTGTGAAAGGGGCAAGGATTTTAAATAAAATTTGTCTATTAAACTTTTATTTCATGATGAATATTTGCAGCAATGATTTCAATCCATCTCAACATTTTCATTGTTATTTTCTCTGTGCATTTTTCTCAATTAACTTAGAAAGTGAGTCATGGTAGTAGTAATTGGAATGTTTTTAACATGATGAACATGATAGGTATCACTTTCCTGCTTTTTTCCATATGGCCCCACGAGTAATTTTCCTTTTGAATGGTCATCCAATTCCCTCTCAAAAGTTTGAATTTGTTTTCAAAATCTGTTTAGGGGACAGCAACAGGATGACATCACAGCAGGAGTCCACTCAGCCACTGACATCTATACTGACTCCCAAATGAGCAATGCACCTAGTGCCATTCCTCCCACTTTCTCCCTGTAACCCTGCAAATTCTTTCTTTTCAGATAATCGTCTAACGCTTCAGTTTATCTCGCCTCCATCACATTCTCAGGCAATGCATTCCAGAGTTTGACCATCCACTGCATGAAAAAGTTCTCCTCCTGCCTCTATCACTTCTTTTGCCAATTGCCTTAAATCTGTGTCCTCCCACTTTTTGATCCTTCCAGGATTGCGAACAATTTCTCCTTATCTGTTTATCCATACTAGTCATGATTTTCAAAGCCCCAATTAAATCTCCTAATAAGCTTCTCTTCTCTGAGGAAAACAATCATAATTTAGAATTATTGAAAACAGGAGCAGGAGTAGGCCATTGAACCCTTTGAACCTGCTCCGTTATTCAATATAATCATAGCTGATGATCCAAAAAAAGTACCTTATTTCCGCTTTCAGCCCACACCTTTAGATCCCTTTACTCCTACAACCACAGGTATATCTAACTCCTTCTTAAAAACATTCCATACTTTGGTCTCAACCGCTTTCTGTGACAAAGAATTGCATAGGCTCAACATTTCTTCTGCGTGAAGACATTTCTCCTCATCATAATCTTAAATGGGTTTATCCTGTTTCCTTGAAAGGCGATCACTTCTCCATCTATGTAGGTAACTGAAGCTCCTCATCCCCAGGATTATTCTCATTGGGCTTTTCTGGACAGTCTCTAAAACCTTCTCGTCTTTCATAAAGTGTTGCACCCAGAACTAGATATAATACTCCAGTTGAGGCTGAACCAGTTTTTTATGCAAGCTTAACATAATATCCTCACTCTTGTACTCTATGCCCTTATAGTACAGCCTCTCAACCTGTCCTACCACTTTCAATGAATTATATATTTGTACACCCAGCTCTCTCAACTCTCACCAGTTTTCTTCAGGAAAGGAAATCTGCTCTCATTACCGAATCTGGCCCACATGTGACTCCAGTCCCATAAGAGTTTGGTTGACTCTTTATTTCCCTCTGAAATGACCCTGCAAGCCATTCGCTTCAAGGACAATTAGGGATAGGTAACAAACGTTGGCCTTGTTAGTGACGTGCTTATCCCATGAAAAGATTTTTTAAAATTCTCTGAATTGAATTTCATCTGCAACTTTTCTACAGCCTCAGGAGAATTCTGCACTAACCTCATAGCTCACCATGCTTCCCAGCTTGGTACCATCCTTCGATTTTGAAGTAGTCCTCTCTATACCAAGCTCAAGGTCATTAATATAGAACTGGAAAAGCCAGGTCACCCTTTTAGACAATGTGTAACGTTTACATCTGAATAAGGAGCAGCAGAAAACCATTCAGGCCTTGAGTCAGCTTCACCATTCCAAAATATCATGGCTGATATGATTGTAACCTCAAATTCATATTCCTGTCAACCCTTGATAAATTTTCAACTCCTTGCTTAACAAGAATCCTCCTCTGCTTTAAACAAATTCAAGAACTCTGGAACCACCATTTTTTTCCAGAAGAGAATTCCAGAGGTTTGTGAACCCCTATCGGAAATATAACTTGTCTTCTTCTTTCTTAAATACATTTTTATTGAAAAATAGATTTGTTAATATTACAACAAATACAAAACAATACAATTTAATAACAGGACAAAGAAAGCACAAGAAAAAATAAAACCAAACTGCACAAATATACAAATGTATAAATCTATATATAAAAAAGCTAAATATGTAAATAAATAATAACTAATAACTAACAATTAACTAAATAATAATAATGCTCAGCGAGACAAGACACTGGCTCTCGGCCATTGAGAGCATTCATTTACACATATTCACACATTCGCAGTTCCCCCTCTCTGGGTATTAGATTCATAAAACCCAATCATTATAGTTATATAAAATCCCTTACTAGTGTGGCAGACAGATCTGTGTCCAGGTAGTCCAAAATAAGTCGCCATGTCTTATAAAAATTCTCAGTTTTATGTTGCACCATACTTGTAAGAAAACCCAAGGGAGTATTTTCCATAACTATCTTATGCTAACCTGACAAACTCAGAAGATTTTCAGACTTCGGGTGTAGGTTTGCTCGCTGAGCTGTAGGTTTGCTATGATTACATTACTTACAGTGTGGAAACAGGCCCTTCGGCCCAACAAGTCCACACCGACCCGCCAAAGCACAACCCATCCATACCCCTACATTTACCCCTTCACCTAACACTACGGGCAATTTAGCATGGCCAATTCACCCGACCTGCACATCTTTGGTCCGTGGGAGGAAACCAGAGCACCCGGAGGAAACCCACGCAGACACGGGGAGAATGTGCAAACTCAACACAGTCGCCTGAAGCGGGAATTGAACCCGGGTCTCTGGCGCTGTGAGGCAGCAGTGCCGCCCTCATCCAGACATTTCATTACCTGGCGAGGTAACATCATCAGTGGCGACCTCCAAGTGAAGCGATGCTGTTGTCTCCTGCTTTCTATTTATATCTTTCTCCTGGATGGGGTTCCTGGGTTTGTGGTGATGTCATTTCCTGTTCGCTTTCTGAGGGGTTGGTAGATGACATCTAGATCTATGTGTTTGTTTATGGTGTTGTGGTTGGAGTGCCAGTGGTGGCACGTGTTGTCCCAGTCGAAATGGTGGCTTTTTCCATCCGTGTGTAGGGCAACGAGGAAGAGAGGGTCTTGTCTTTTTGTGGCTAGCTAGTGTTCATGTATCCTGGTGGCTAACTTTCTTCCTGTTTGTCCTATGTAGTGTTTGTGGCAGTCCTTGCATGGAATTTTGTAGATGACATTGGTTTTGTCCATGGGATGTACTGGGTCTTTTAAGTTTGTTTGTTTTTGTTTGATGGTTTTTAATGTCCAGAAGATCCACTCCCCCAGTCTGTGAGGCAATCGCAATTTAGCTAATCTAATAAGGAGACACTTACGATGCCAGATAAAAGAGCTGATTCTGCCATTCAGTCTCCTGAACATTTGCTTAGCGAAAATCAAGGGTGGCATTCACATAGGGTATAATAGACTGGAGAGAATGTTCATGTTAATGAGGGGTATCTGACCTAACCAAGAAACCAATGCGCCTCCCATCTTCGAAGGTCTTGTTTAATTTTGTTGAATAAATGAATAAAATTAGCCTTAAACAGCCGATCGAAAACTGGAGTGATGAATATACCCAAATAAAGAAAACCACTCTGTGACCACTGAAAAAGGAATTGAGATTTGCCCTCAAAACCTAGTATTTTCGTAAGACCACCCATCGGCATAGCGTCTGATTTTGCAAAATTGATCTTGTAACCCGAAAAGGTACCAAACGAATTGATACGTTGTAACAGACAAGGCCTCAAAACTGCTGTGTTTGACAAAAAGATGAGGACATTGTCCACTTACAACAAACTCTGATGTGATTTTGACCCCACTTCTGGGACTAGTATGTTAGGATCCCTAAGAATGGCCTCTGCCAGCAGCTCGATCACCAATGTAAAAAGCAATGGTGAAAGGGGACAGACCTGTTGGCTGCCCTGAAAGATATTAAAATTACTTGATCGCACACCATCAGTGAGAATCGGGACGAGAGGGTCACGATAGAGATCGTGTACCCATCTTA
Organism: Chiloscyllium plagiosum; assembly: GCF_037043375.1. NCBI lineage: Eukaryota > Metazoa > Chordata > Chondrichthyes > Orectolobiformes > Hemiscylliidae > Chiloscyllium > Chiloscyllium plagiosum. The sequence goes on along the minus strand of NW_028270159.1, from coordinate 35,767,695 downwards.
TAAAGACTTCGCCCAAGCCAAACCGCTCTAATGTATGAAAAAGGTATGGCCACTCGACCCAGTCAAATGATTTCTCTGCATCTAGAGAGATCACCAATCCCTGTACAGACTGTTGTTGACATGCTTGAACTACATTAAGTAACCTCTTAACATTATTGGAGGATCTGCGGCCCCTTATAAAGCCCATCTGGTCCTCTTTAATAATAGAAGAGAACACCATTTCCAGCCTTAATGCAAGAGTCTTGGAAAAGATTTTAAAATCAACATTTAAAAGTGAAATGGGCCTATAAGAAGCACAGTTCTCCACAGCTTTCCCACTTTTTTAAGAATAAGGGAGATATTGGCCTCTCTTAGAGTTGGCAGGAGGCGATCATAACTGTATGAGTCAGTAAAAATGTTGAGCATCGGGTCCGATAATATGTTTGTAAATTCCTTATAAAATTCACTGGGAAGTCCATCAGGACCGGGCGCCTTTCCACTCTGAAGCTGCTTCACAGCCTCCTACACCTCTTGCTCTGATAAGGGGGCATTGAGAAAAGACTCTTGTTTGGGGGTTACATCTGGAAACTCCAAATTCTTGAAAAAGGGCTCCATCCTAGCCCGCCCATCGTCTCAATTTCAGATCAGTATAATTCAGAGTAAAATCTCCAAAATGCCACATTGATCCTTTTAGAATCATGGGTTAGGTTTCCACTACTTTCCCCGATTGATGTAATGGATTGAGGGGGCACCCTTTGTCCTGGCATGATACATTAAGTACTGGCCCAGTTTGTCACCATGCTCAAACAGCCTTTGTTTTGTAAAAGCAAGCTCCTTCTTTGCTGTCTGCGTGAGCACAGAATTCAATGCAGACCGCAGTACCGTAATTCTCTGTAGCTTGACAAACAAGGGCCTGTCAGAGTAAGCTTTCTCGCCTGCCTTCAACCGTGCTTCGAGGAGACGTTGCTGCTCGCCTTTCTGCTGCTTCCTACTGGCAGACTAGGAAATAACTAACCCTCTGGAGTAAGCTTTAGTAGTCTCCCAAACAACGGACGGGCTACTAGCCGCACCTGAATTAATGTCTAGAAATTCCCTGAATTCATTAGAGAAATACTCCACAAACTTACTTTCCTTAAGGATAAAGGGATCCATTCGCCAGTGTCTCAGACCCGCTACAGTATCCTTAATCTTAACCAACAAGTACACTACAGCATGATCAGAGATGCCAATATGACCAATCGTACAAGATACCACTAAGTCCAGGGTTCCACAGAGGTAAAAAAAAATCAATCCTAGCGTGGCACCTGTGCGGATTGGAACAACATGTAAAATTCCTGCCAGTAGAGTGGAGATGCATCCAGACGTCCACCAACTCTAACGCCACACACAGATCCACTAATTGTTTAGTTTGTACAGAGGGTATTGTGGGCCCCTTTGAGTAACCTGTCTAACACGGGATCCATAAGACAATTAAAATCTCCCCCTATGATTATATGCTGAGATTCAAGACTAATCAACTAAACATCTAGCAGAAGTTTGGAGGGACAGATTGCGGGACAGTAGACATTTAAAATACCATATTCTTCTCCATTTATCAAAGCTTTAAGGATTAAAACCTCCCATGTGTGTCTTTAACACACTCCAGTAAATTAAATGGGATATTCCACTTAACCAATATGGCCATTCCCCTACTCCTAGTATTAAAAGAAGAAAAGTAAACCTGATCAAAGCCATTCTGCTGCAATTTTAAATGTTTCCTACCATCCAAGTGTTTCTCCTGCAAAAAACAATATACACCTTTTCCTTTCTCAGACTCGTGAGTATCTTTTTGTTCTCAATTAGCGAGTGACTCCCCTTGATGTTCCAGGTACACCATTTAAAAGAGACATTAGCCATAACCTTCTGCACTATCATTTAGAGTACAGAGAGAAAGAACTCAAATTAAAATTGCTGAGCCTTAATAAAAGAAAATCCACAGAACATAAACACTACATAAGTTAAAACCACTATAGTTAACAAATCTATACAACTATCAAAGACTATATACAACAAAAAACAAAAAAAAAACAAAACAACATATAAAGCACAAATGGTACTGGATAGGGCAGTTCACTTCCTGCTTAAAGGGGGCACCAACATACCCCAAAACCCAACTTCCCATCCCAACTGCCAACGCAGCAACCGGGCCATTTAAATACCTGAACTGGGCTTACACTGCCTGCAAATAGGCATCTTGCCATCCCAGCCATTTTTGCTCCTCCTCAGTCCACTGGTCGCTCACCTTCCTTTCCCTCCAACAGACCAATGTTCCAAATATTTTTCCTCCAAACTGTATTGTAGAGATCATCAACCTGGTCAAGCAAATTATGGACCTGTGTCTCCAGGGGCTAAATCCTATCCTTGGAGGAATCAGTCTCAGTTCCACCACTATGACCCCGCATTTGACCTCGTCTGACCTTTTTCCAAGGTCTCCCTACTGCTATTCATGCTTCTGCAGCATAATAGAGATCCGGGCCAGCTTCTTTTCAATTTGCTTATCCAAGATCTCGTAACATTTTGCCAGCTCTGATACCAGGGCCTGGTAAGAAACTGATTTCGAGGATCCTATAGGATGCCTCAGGCAAGTCTGCTCCCTTCTTAAGCATCCCTTGATGGCAAGAATGCAGGTAAGTGACTTCTTGGAACTTTCAAAGACTCTGTGACTTTTTTGGAGTCCTAGAATACCACCCTGACCTGGGTAATGTGGGTAAAGGTTTTGTCCCACTTACGATGCAGTGCAGAGCTCTGCAAAACAATCTTCCTAGATCGACACCATCTTGGAACCCCCCATTTGTCTCCCTTTTAAATGATTTTTAAACAATGACTCCCTTCTTCTACATTTCCTCAAAAAAAGGAAACATCCTGTCCATATCTTCCCTAATGAGACCGTTCAGGATCTTATATGTTTGTATCAAAATGCCCCTTACTGTTTTAAACAGCAGCAGATCCAAGTCTTTTCTTTAAGACTCACTACAGTGTGGAAACAGGCCATTTGGCCCAACAAGTACGCACTGATTCGCTAAAGAGCATCCTACCCACACCCATCCACCTACTCTCTTCCTGCATTTCCCATGACTAATCAACCTAACCCTGGACTTTATGGCAACTTAGCACAACCCACCTAACCTACACCTATTTGGACTGTGGGAGGGAACCAGAGTATCCGAAGGAAAGCCACGCAGACACAGGGAGAGAGTGCAAACTCCATACAGACAGTTGCCCGAGGCTAGCTTTGAACCCAGGTCCTTAGTGCGGTGAGGCAGCAGTGCTAACCACTGAGCCACCTTGCCACCCCAACCTTTCCTCATACATTCATTCCAAGTGTTGATCTAGTTAACTTTCTCTGCCTTCCATAGAAGACAACATCTTGACATGGAGCAATATCTCCATTAATTCACTCTAACTGGTTCAAGTTTCAGAATTCCCTTCCTAACAGCACTGTGGGCATCTCTACACACCATGGACTTTAACAGTTCAAAAGGATGGGTCTCCACTATCTTTTCATGGACACTTAGAATTAGAATTTGATTTTATTGTCATGTGTATTCAAGTATAGGAATACAGGGGTAGCATGCAAAGTGTACAGGGTCACTGAAGTAACTGCACCAGAGGCTGGTATCCTATCACCAATCACCCTTTATTTACATGCACACAGTACATGGACTTTGACCAGCCCAGCTCAGAACCAGTACCTAGAGTGAGGAGGCTCTCTAAGGCTCCTTTTTATATCTGTCAGCCAGTGTTCCCTGATTAGCCCAGATTAACAGCCCCAATCAGGGATCTCATACTCAACAAGATCCACCGAGCCAACCTTGTTCCAATCGCATACAGTCGCCATTCTCCAGAGCCATCTTGGTTACACACTTGATTACAAAACTGGGATTTTTTATAAAAACAGCAAACGTAAAGGAAACAATGCTGACAGGAATGAGAAATATCCAGATGTCAAAGTCTTATTGAAGTCTTATATCTGTGCGGGAACCCAGGCCAAGCCTCAGCCGGGAATCTCAAGAGGAGCTGAGGGCTTGCTGCTGTTGATGCTACTGCCTCTAATCTTCTCCAGTTGCCACCGGGAGAATAAATGCTGGCCTAGTTAGTAATGCTGTGAATGATGTAAATGAAAAATGTTGGCTTCATTTCAACAGCCAGTGTGGCACTGTATAACACAAACAAGGAAAATCACGATTTAATTCTGTGGTTGCACAAATTTAACTGATCTCTAGTTGACCTAGTGCCCAAAGGCTATGGAAGGGTACAAACAATGAGTTTCCTGTTACTTTTTCATCAATCTCTGAGAAGTTTGTGTGTATGGATATCAGATGAGAGCTTGAACCAGAGTTAAACAGCCTGCTCACACGCATTATCATCAAGTCTGCAGTGCGGCCAATCCCCATGGAATATTCCAGCATGAGTCAACATTTTGAGAAAAAGAAATGAAAGTAAATAGAAGAAAACAATTGAACTTGATGAGCAAATTAGGGTAAATGAGGAACTCAAAATATGAATCCTTTGAAAATAAAAGAAAAATGCTCAAGTGGTTTTGTGACAACTTTGCTGTGGAAAGCTTGTAAATGTTAATTCTTTTAGAAATAAGACATTGTGTTCATTAATCAGTGTACAAAGCCTTAAGGAGTATCCAAAGCATCACCACAAACTTTGCAATATAGTACTTCCTGCCATCTTAATTATTGGGTAAAGCCTCATGGAATTCTTTGTTTAGAACAAAACTGCAAATGCAAGCTATTTCACAATAAAATGCTGAGTTTATTTAACATGTAGTCTGTGTAAATATGAGGCTGGTTTAAACTATTTAGATCAATTTATAATTTAGCATTCTTACAAAACTGTTCCATTGTGTGTGCCACTTTCTTACCCACCATCCTTAATTCTGCTTAACCAAACTCTGAAACCCTCAACCATTTTCTCCCATGTATTCCATGTATACTTCAAGGATTTGTGGGCACCAGTCCTCCTCCGGGTATACGTGAATCTGAAAAATAGAGGTGTTGGACTGACACAGATACACACACACCAGCTTTGAAAAATGAGCAAGCTCAGTGCTGAATGAATATGAAAGCTAAATCAATCCCTTAAGCATGTAAACCAGGAAGATTTGCTACTTTGGTATTTCTAGTGGGAAAGTTAAAACTTCAAAGCCAGTTCAAATGAAATAATCTTTCAACTATCTCAAGAGCCCTACAATTATTAGGTTTAAATGTAACAAGTGGTTTTATTTCTTGGTGTAAACAGTGGAGCCCATGTCTGCCAATTTAAGGCACAGCTACTTGAAAAGGATAAAATTTATGATTCTTCAAAGGTTTTTTCAATCAATTGTGGGATGTAGACAATGCTAGTGATGGTGATATTTATTGCTTGTCCTTAATCGCACTTGAGATGATGGTAGTGAGCCACTTTACTAAGTGCAACTGGTATGTTAGGCCATTTCAGAGGGCTGATCAGATTACTATGCATCTAAAATTATATATGGGCCACACCAGGTAAGATTTCCTTCACTATAGGACAGTTGTGAGCTAGCTAGTTTTTACGATAATCCAAAAAGTTCATAACAACAATTCCTAAAAACAACTTTTTTAACTGTCAGATTTAGTTGAATTAACTGGATTTAATTTCGTGAAATTTTTGTTGTGAGATTCGAACTAATGGCTGAGAGCATCTCATTTTGGGCTAAGTCCAAAAGTGGGAGAATGTGGAGATCGGAAACCCATAACCTGTGAATATCAAAAAACTGCTGTATTATATCTTCACGTAATCAGGCAGCTTCCTACCAGAATTAGGATCCAGCAGGAGGAGGCCCTGTCTGCCAAGAGCTACTGGTCAATCAGAGACCAGCAATCCAGAGCTCAACAGTGCCAGGGCAAAGGCTGTGGCTGCTGGTAAAACATCACGTGGACTTCCATGATGGAGGTTTGGCTCTGGGAAAGGTAACTGATTTGGCAGATGGTTTCTGGGCTTGGAGGACACGGGCAGTGGTGCCCAAAGCAAGAGAAAGGGGATGGCTCTCAGTCCCTCAATCATGCCGAGATTAGTGCAGAATTAGTAACCACCATCCCCTCCCCCCCTCCATTCCCCCCTCGGCTCCCCTCACTGGTCGGTTATCAGCTTTTCCTTATCCCACCAATTTGAAACCTGCACTCGGCCTCTATATAGACATTAATTTACTTAATGACTACAGTTGACAACAGGGCTAGAAAATGCAGCTTGGGCCATCCCATCTAGTACTTTGAATCATGGAATCCCTATAGTGCAAATAGAGGCTGTTCTGCCTTTTGAGTCTGGACCAACCCTTCTAAGAGCATCCCATTCTATTCCCATAACCCTGCAATCACAGATTAACCATGGCTAATCCACCTAACTTGCACGTTATTGGACTTTGCAAGGAAACTGGAGCACCTAGAGGAAACTCAAACAGACACAGGAAGAATGTGCAATCTCCCCACAGAAGTCACCTAAGGTTGGAATCACACCTGGGTCCCTGCTAACTACAGTGCCACTGTGCAGCTCTAATTTACTTTGGGAGAAGATGGAAAAGCAGGAGGGTTGTGGTCCCCACCATCCTGCTTGAGTTGAATTCTTACTTCTGAACCCACCATCTTCAGGTCAAGAAGATTCTGCTCTACGTCTGTAAATCGCAAGTTCAGACCTCAGACTTACTCGTCCAGTAATATCATCACAATGCTACTGTATGAAATATCTAATGTTGTGATCTTGTGCAACCTTCTCAGTAGATTGGGTTATTATTGAAATACATTTGTTTAAAAAAAGCATTATTATTTATGAAACAACTGACAGTTTTGGGTCAGTTTTTATGCACAATTTATCAACTGCCAAGACAACCTGTTGTCAGTAAGATGCCAGTGTTGATCTTACCCAACAGGTCTGTGTGCTTAAGAGTTAAAAAGAGGATTTGAACCTTCAATGAAAATCTGATATCATGTGAACTAGCCAGGGTCTGTTGCTTGAAAAACTCATCTCTAAAATACAAGAGAAACTTAGTTAACTTCAGTTGGTGGAAATGAACACACCAGGCCATTGTGTTGTTTTGTTTCTCCTGTTGCACACAATATATGAATCCATGGAATGCTACTGTGCTAAACTATAATTACCATTCCCTCTCACTTCCTACATGAGGAAATGCTTTTTTTCCTTTTGACACTTCTCCCATAAGTGGCACCTCTGTGAACTGGAAGTTATCAGTTACATCCAGATAATCTGAGATACAGCCGACTTGCATCTCTTGGCTATAGAAGTGAAATATATGTTCAGTCCGTCAGTTCATGACATTACTGCTAATGATTTGAACATATGAACATTTGTATTCCTGAACTCTCGTAATGTATGCACTCCTTCCAAGTCAGTGAGATCATTGCTTTTCAAATTGGTGGCCTTCTCAGATCAAGACTAAAGTTGTAAATCTACACCAAAAGCAAAAGAGGCTGAAAAGATCATCCAGTGCATTTCATGAGACAGTAAGTAGGCTTGGAAGGACAAACCAAAGAACTATGTCAATTTGTCTCCACGATCTGTTGAAATTTGTCAGAAGCAACAACATGAAAAGAGCAGCAAGGTAACAATTCCCTGCTGACTGTCCATTTCAATCCCCCAAAGCTTTGTTGAACAACAGACATTACAGCAGCCTGTAAAAATGTTCAACTGAGTAATGTACCATCTGGCATTATGGATGGTTACTGTAAAATAGCAAAATGATCATTTGAAGATCTGCCTCAATCTTTTGTACAATTGTTATTGGAACAGAGGTCGTGTTACTTTATTACATAATTCATTCGATTTGTTTTTTGCTAAAACTGTATTAAAGTCAAGATGTTTAAATACATGTAAATAATTCAGTTCATTAACTCTGCAATGCAAAGTGTACAGGATCTAGATTTTATCCAGGTATTTATAAAAAAGGTTACATTCAAAGGCCTACAGATTGAAAACAGATCAAAATTTGCAGTTGACCTACCATGTTCTGAGTGCAGGAAGGAACTGTAGTATATGGGCCTGAAAGAGTCAATACTGAGGAGTGCTTTATTTATCATGATATTATGTAGATCTATGGATACAGCAGGATCTCAAAGCACTGAGATCTAACATATGGTCATCCTCAAAACATCTGTGACAATGTCCATCTTACTAATGTAACCTGTAACTAGTTGCTAATGTAAAATACATGATATCTTATTCACTACTTTTGACTCTTCTAGTCAGGCTAGGAAATAGTTATCCTTCATTACACTAAACCATTAAACCAGGCCCTATAGTTTCCTACACTTACAGGGACAGTAGCAGCAACCTTCATCATGAGCAACAGCTCCTACAATATAGTGAGCTGTACACTCATGCAATGTGGTAGATAGCAGGATGAATTTGATTTCTCTGACTATGTAGCACATGGTGCGGACTGGTGTGAAATCTGCAGACTCAAACTGAAGCCACCTGCTCATTAAAAGCCTAAGCAGACCTATTCAAATGAGGAAATGAGTTTCAGATACACTATTCAAGAAAGATGGGAAATTCTTCATAAGAGCCACAATAAAGGCAGGATTTCCTTACACAAACCACGAGGAATGAGAGTCATGCTGTAAAACTGTAATTAAAATTGAAACATTTATTAAACAGTGGGATTCATACAGTGAAACCATAAAAAGAGGTGTGAGTTCTTTATTTTAACTGTTCAAATTGGGAATCTCCTTCTTTAGCTGCAAAGCATGGGAAAACCCTTCAGCACAGAATCAAAGAGTGGCATTATTTGTGACTGTAAAAAAGAGTTCATTACAGAAGCAAAAATATGTTATCAAATTAGGAAGGCATGCACTAAGAATAATATTTCCAAGAGGACTTCATTTGAGAAATATGCGAAGTAGACCACAGAATTTGACATCATGGAGAAAACAGTTCCTGAGGTACAGGATAGCTTTGAAATAATTCTGAAGCTGAACAAATAAATACACATATACACTATTTGGAGTGAAACTTCGCAAAGGACTAAAAGAAACAACAGATACTTTCAAAAAGGTACTGAAAGCCTCTGAAATACTCTTCAGATAATCAGCACAACTTGATGGGTCAAGTGGCGTCGTTTTGCCCTATTGGGATTCTATAATTCAACTTTGATGCAAAGAAACCTCATACTGTCCAGCTTTTAAAAATGAAACGTTAGTCTGTCAGGCAACAGGTCAAATTCAGACAAAATGAAAAAAAAGTGGACAGATTCAGAAAAGTAAGAAATCTAATAAGTATCAAGATAAAAACTATAATAAAGAAGGCAAGTTTGTAATGGAATTAAAAGTTAAAGTGTTCTTAGTAGAAATAGGTGGTCCAGATGTTATATTTTGGCATCCTGATACTTATTTCAATAGTCATCTCATGAATGTCCAGTTATAAACTGCAGTGAATGTCACTATAACATCAGATAGCCAGCCATGGTTTAAGAAAACACTGTTTATTACTGACAACAGTGCAACTGCATGTTTGAGAAGGCAAGCAATCAAGATTAAAAATATTCTACAAGCAGCTTTTTTATATAGAGAACACCAACTAGTAGAAAACTGATACATACCTCACATCAACAATGATCACTCTTCAGTAGAAAGGAATATTTTGACTTTATTTTCTTCAAATGGTGAAAGGAGTCAATCTAGATAAAACTAATGAACAGCCAGGCAAGAAACAAATGGTCAAAGAACAGCCAAATGAGAGAAGACCTGTTCAAAGAACAGTCAATAGAACATTTTATTGGGTTCCTCAGGTTCACGGTGGGACATAAGTAAAAATCAGAATCGATTGAAGTTAGTTACGTTAGCATAAGGAACTTGTTTCATACTGTTAATGAAATGGGAAACTGCAATATTACTGAATTAACACTTTTTTTGTCAAAAGGAACAGAAATTTAATAAGCAACAAGCATATAATGACAACACATGCTTTTGCACCAAAATGTTGCTAGTTCCAGAACCAGGTCAAATAATGTGGTTCAAGGAACTCAACAGTCATGGTGGTGCCATCTAATGTGTAGCTGAAAATGTGTTGCTGGAAAAGCGCAGCAGGTCAGGCAGCATCCAGGGAACAGGAGAATCGACGTTTAGGGCATAAGCCCTTCTTCAGGAATGATGAAGAAGGGCTTATGCCCGAAACGTCGATTCTCCTGTTCCCTGGATGCTGCCTGACCTGCTGCGCTTTTCCAGCAACACATTTTCAGCTCTGATCTCCAGCATCTGCAGACCTCACTTTCTCCATCTAATGTGTACCAAATCAACACTAACAATCACAAGGAACAGTACATCAGAATTGCAGACAACTTAAGATAATCTAAACCTCTCACTACCTCCTGAGGATGAACGTTACAAATGACATGGGGAACCTGATCATACACAATCAAGTCCAATACAAGACCCATAATCAAATCAGCTATTCCCAAATAATCAAAAAAAAACTTCCCATTCCAACTTATAACCAGTCAAGAATGACTGAATTTGCAATTCAGAGAGCAGAGATGGAATTATGGTAAGTCAATTTGGTAAACTGACTTTACTTATTTGAAACAATCATCTAAATAACTTAAAAACAAGAAAACAAATTGTAGTAGATGTTACATAACACCTGGTATTTGAAAAGGTTACCTGACACCATTAGATAAACTCCACCATCAGAATGTAAAGGATATCCTGAGAAGAACTAATGAGTTGCAAGTACCTATTCCATTTTCAACTTTAGCAGTATGGAGTTAAACAGTGATGTACACACATTCTCAACACTAACCTAAAGTCTCACATGAGACTCTGTAACTCAGATGCAATGTAACTAGCTATTAGTTACTTTTGATTATATCTATTCTGTTCATACTTGCTCTGTTTATCAAGATTGAATCTCACTTCTGCAATAACTTATTGTGGGTATTCGTTCTCATGTGGTATCTATAGCTTAAACATATACTAATAAGTAGTAGTGATTATTCTCAAGGCATCTCGGATGGTAAAGGTAGACACAACCAAAACATATAGCAATATTATTGTGATGAGGTTATTTCGGTCAGGTTTTTATTGAAGAGAAGTTGTAAGGCAGAGGCGCTGAGTTGTCCCTAAGAAAGTAAACAATTTGTGAGGCCTTAGATTTTTTTTAAAGTTGGAACGATGGAAGCAGCCTGGGTGGGGCCAGCTCTCACACACCAGACTTTCTAGTTTTTACATGTAGTTTTGAGCAGAAGCTTTAAGGGTCTTAAAAGAGTTGGCAGCTTCAATGAATATCCCTTAGCTGCTATTCTGTCTGAATCTTCTCCTGATGTTTTTGACACCTGCATTGGAAAAATGCACCTGAGAATCTGTGTCTGAATTTTTGCCAAGGGGTGTGGTTATGGGATGTTACAATTTGGAACAGTTAATTAGTAATATGTACTGCATCTATTATTCAGTTAAGTTTTCCAATAGTTAAGTTATTATACCTTTCTCTTTCTTTTGTTTGTATTTTAGTGTTTAAATAAATTGTGTTTTGTTTAATATTGAGTTTTGTGACCAAAACTGTGTTCCATATTACATGTGGAACACAGCACTTCACATCTGCCTTTAAAATAAGAAAATTATAGGGTGTAGAGTCTACCTTCTTAAAATATATTGAGGGGGTCTAGGCTAGTCCATAACCATTATATCTAATACAGCAACGCTAGATTATTTTTCTGCATTGGCTTGTTAATTTCTATTTTGAATTTTGAGGATCAAGGCATAAAAGGTAAAGAACCAAAGTGACAAAATCAAAGCATTTTGAAACAGAGTGCTCGTTTTTTCCTTCCAGCCAATTTGGTTGGCAAAGATTCTGCAAGGGTGAAAAAGTCACAGGCTTGAGCAGCAAAGGCACTGTCACCACTGTGGACAAATTTCTGTTATCTGATTTTAAGCAGGTTGTTTACATACAGAAAGGAAACTGATGATTTAATGTCTCCATGGCTAGTGTGGTCAATCATGTAAACTTGAATGTTAGCTTTCTCACACAAAACATAAACAGCTTATATGTATTTTGCCAGTGGATTGCATTTGATCAGTTAATAGCAATCTGTCAGTAAGTAACAATTAATTTATGAAAGTATGTTATAATTTTGATAAGTTTGCAATCAATCATATCGTTTTCATATCATAAAGCAAACCTTGAGGTCAACAGCTTGTTTAAAACTGTACATCCTGGGGTTGGGTTTGATCCTAATCAGGGAAAAGGATATCTAGATTTGGTCAATCACTGTAATTATACCATGACATTCCTCAATAATGAGCAATCCTTCCTTTAATAGAAATGATCACTTGAAAGACCAATGAATGCAGCTGCATCTAAATGGTTTCGGAAACTGGTATTTAAAGAAGTGAAATTGCTGTCTGTTGTTACTGAGAGCAGTGTTTTTCACTCAATGCCTGGATATAAATTTTACTCTTGGAAGAAACTGTGAGTTTACAAGATTTTGAATGGTCTACAGTGAACTTGATTAGTTCCTGAAGCATGAGCTCACAGCATGTTTCTACTTTCCTTGCTTTACCTTCAAAAACTCACCTCTGAATCTGCAAAGCTGCATCTTACTAATCACAGGACTTGGAACTGAGATAACAGATGTCTTGTACTTGCAACATGTTCCTTCTTGTGGGTAAAGAACATCAGATTCCTTACATCTTGTATTTATGAGATTGTATCAGTAATTCAAGTCCAGGGACTCATGGACTGGACAATTCTCCCTAACATTTAAAAAGCAGGACCCCAACAATCTGGTGAAAAAAAATCTCCCAATGGTTGGTGAGTCCATGTGGTGTTTCTAATATGAATCCACAAGAACAACAACTTTGGAAACATGAATTGCACATTTGTGGATTAATAGCTCAGTTGTCTTTAAATGGCCTGGCAATACCAGGAGTTTTCTCTGAATTGATGGAACGTTTATAATTATGCTCTAAGTGCTTCAAGGAAATTGTTTCCTCTATTAGGCTAAAACAGTTATCCACTCAGCCCCAATGGCATCATCACCTACTCCGATCAACTGAGAGAGTTCTCACTCCATGTGCAAACGTTGAAGTAACAGCTTCCAGGTGGCAGAGATTGTGAAGAAGGGCAATAAATCAATAGATTCTCCACAGAGAGAATGAGATGACAACTTGATCCAGCTCTGGAATAATTTGGTACGTATTAAGCAAATCATTTAACTTTGTGCATAAATCAGTTGCAGTCATTTCAAGTGTAGTTTTAAAGCACTGTATCATTTCATCTAGCTATCATTTATTTCCTCAGTAAAATGTGATGAAGTGTTGAGCTGTTCAGTTTGGTAGGAAAAACAGCAAGGTATTTATTGACTGGTGAGACGTTGGAAAATATTTGCATTTTGAGGCACTTGGCTGTCTGTGACCACCTGTACAACAACTTTACAATACACCATCATACTGCTACTAATTTAGCACCAATTTACTGCCAAGATAAATTTTGATTGTCGATAGAGCAAGGACAACTTTCAATGGTAGAAGCTTATTAAGAACACTGTTAGAGAATTCCATACTTAAATTGAAGTGGATAGTAAAATATTGGTAGAGCATTCGGTCAGATTCTTTAAAATCTATTTTTCAGTGGAAAGCCTGCAGTGCTTGATTAATCAGCTTTCCACTGAGAAAAGAAACTATTACACTTCAATTGGCCCTTTTAAGGTATGAACTTAAAATTACCAAATTAATCAATTAACAGACTACTGTAGCCCCCTTGTCAAATTCTGCTAAACATTTTGCAAATACATTTTTGTTAGGGGAAGTGAAAATGCATACATGTATTTATAAATTGGAATTGTTCTCTCAACAGAATGTTGTCTGCCTGTTAAAAATATAGCTAGTACATGTACATTCAATGTCACTGTTATGCAGTGGATTTAATTTTAGCCTATTTTCCTTTCTGAACATTATACTTAGTACTATAACAATAGAGTTGAAAGCAGAAGGTTACTTATTTTGTTTTCAATATTGAAAGAGATTTGTGTAAAGCAGATTTGCTTGTATCTTATGCCATTATTTCAACATCTAAATGGTGAAAGAACCTAACATTGTCTGGGCTGTGCAAGGTGGGTCGATATAACATAGCCTCTGCAATACATGTAACATTTAAGTACATGCTAAATGATTTTTGTTGCTATCTGATGCAAATTGTACCCATTCCTTTTATAGAGTCATACAGCACGGAAACAGACCCCTTGGTCCAACCAGTCCATTCTGACCATAATCCCAAATAAACTAATCCCGCCGGCCTGGTCCTGGCCCATATCCCTCCAAATCTTTCCTTTGCATGCACTTATCCAAACGGTTTTTAAACATTGTAATTGTACCAACATCCACCAGTTCCTCAGGAAGTTCATTCCACATGTGAACCACCCTCTGTGTAAAACATTCGCTCCTCATATCTGTTTTAAATCTTCCTATTCACCCTAAAAAACGCGTCCCATTCTATGGAAAAGACAACATATACCTGGTTTTTTTTATTTCACCAACTCAACATACATTTCAATGAAGTCTTTAGGAATATTGAAGAGTTAATGGCCAGAATTTATTTCTTTTGTTGGAAGAGACCAGATGAAAAGAATTAGAACCTTAAAGTATTCCATTAGCCATTCAGGATTGATGTTATGAAGCATTATTATTCAAAGGGTAAAAAGAAATCTTGGAATTTACTTCCTCAAAATTGTTGATTCAAAAGTGAGATTGATAGACTTCTGCCATGCAAGGGTAGTGAAGGTTACCCAATCAAGTCAGACAGTTGAGGATAAGATCCAATTTGTTATGTCTTATGGTAAATATACAATGTACCTTTTAAAGTACATATTCATGATGTAATCACCACACTGCTGCATGTGACTTAATCGTATAAAGGTATCAGTCTCCATCCCACTGAGTCCTCTTGCAGCATGACATACTAGATCACATCACAAGATTTGAAGCTCATATCAGCTATCATGTCACTGTTCAGTCATGATCTAATCAAATAGCAAAACATGCTCAAAGACTTAAATGGCTCCTATTCATATGTTTCTCTGATGCAGTGCAAAATGTCTGTGCTCATCCTTCTCTATGTTGGGAGATTTTTCAATTGGCTGTAGTAGATACTGAGCAAACAAATGAAATTGGGAGAATTACAAAAATAGACTGTAGCTCTGTTTTCTGAATATGAATGTTTGGTTGCATTAAACAAGGGGCAGAGGGGCTTGCACCCTAAAACACAGAACCTATTTAAAGATTCCACCTGGATTTAATGTAAATAAATGTACAATGCCTTTTACTAAGCCTGTATTAATAATGTTATATGCTCATTTTAAAACGTATGAACTCATTTATATTTATACCAAGCTGAAGACAGACATTAAAGAGAAACTTTTCATTTTATACTCATCAGGACATTTTGCAAGAATACCAACTTAAGGGGAAAACCAACTGTATGAGAGAAAAATAATTGGTGACCTCTGGTAGAGGAGTTACATGGAGTACACACCCAGTAATTATGACTGGTTGCTAACAGGACTTCTTTTTAAATTAAAACCGGAAAGGTCAGGGCATTATAATAAATAAACTGGTGACTGTCTAACACCTATTTTGTTGTATTGGGACTACTGCAGTCCATGTACTTTTTCCCTCTGCCTGCAAAGGATAGTGTTCCGTGTATTTGTATGTGTAGCTTCCAGTACATATAAGTGTGCCACACTGTGAAACAGACTGACAATCTTAAACTGGTTGTCAGCATAATTCCTGATGAGTGAAAGTTTAAAACTTTTGGCAAAATCATTTTTTTCATCAATAGTCAAATTCTATTCTACCTTGTGACTATTTGGACCATAATTTCCAAAGTGGCTTATTGAAAGTGTTATTTCTTGTCAGGGTTTCTGTATTTTTTAAAATGCTACTCATCTGCATTATTTACATGATTTGGAGGTGCAGGTGCACAAAGTTAAAAATCACACAACACCAAGTTATAGCCCAACAGGTTTATTTGGAAGCACCAGCTTTCGGAGGGCTGGTCCTTGTGGTGAAACGGTTAAAAATTATGTCCCAATACATGTGTGAATCTAACCGGAATGGAGGTGTTGCTTAGTCCCGTGTGAATCTTATTACACACCTCCCCGTGTGAATCTTCTTTTCTGTATGTAACCAGAATGGAATGTGTTTTTTAGCCTTGCTCTGCTGTTCACATGAATGTTTATATCTGGAAAAGAGTATATCAGCTGGAAAAGTCTCCAGTTCGGTGAGTCTGCTCCGGGGTTACGTTTAACCGCCGAGCGTGGGTTGTTGGCAACCGCTCTACGAGAACTGACGGCTCCCAGTTCCGGTAACATGTAGAGTGAGTATAAGCCAGACCCGTTGTAAGTATGAGACCTGGTTGTGGCGACGCTGCGGGGAATAAAATGCTCATATTCTAGCAGACTCGCCTCTTGGTCGTTTGTTCTGTGTCAGACTACTCTCCTACGAACCTGACCTTGAGAATTTTTTAAAACAGTCCTTCATCGGGTGGTTGTGAAATATAAGATCGTAAGACACAGAATTTATAGCAAGAGTTTTTAGTGTGATCAAACTGAAATTATGTATATAATTATATGTAATTTCAGTTGCATCACACTGTAAGCTTTTGCTGTAAATCCTGTGTCTTACAATCTTATACTCCACAAACACCTGATGAAGGAACAGCATTATTTGCAGTTGAACTAGTGGCAAAAGTGACAGAAACTTCATATGTGCAGTTGAATTCAGATCTTGCTGTCAGTGACTATGGACAGCATTTCCTCCAATTTGGAAGGCTTCAAAGGCACTAGAGTTGTTGTGAATCCAGTAGATTTGCAGTGATGTACAGCACAACGATTATTCCTGAACAATCAATCTGGTCCTGAGAAACTAATTATTTTATTTGTGAAGTTGCAAACTTACCATTTTAAAATTTCCATAGCTTTTTTTTAATGTAAAAATTAATGCTATTTCACCTATCTTAACTCCATGTGTATGTCAGAATGCTTATTTCGCTCTCTCACATAATTAGAGAAGGATACATCTTACCTCCTGCTGGAATTATTCAATGCAATTGGCTAATTACTCTGATATCACCACCATTGCTGAGTATTGCTAAACTCCCCTTTGCCTACTGCTGCAATTAAATTGTCAGGAAATATTAAATCAGTTCAATAGAGATTACTGGATATCAGGTGTAGATTTCTCCAAGATCCGTACTAAATGCAGTCACTCAGTCATGGACAATAAGATCTCTAAGTCATCATTACCAGTGCAACTTATGGTTCTGTTGCATCCAGGAGCTGCAAGCAAAATATAGTTTTTCATCTTTTTAGACTTAATTTGTTTTGACATGTTTTTGTTACTAATATAGTTAATGCGAACAGTACAAAACTGAATTTAATCCTGCCCTGGTTATGCAACATTCTGAACAATTTTTCACTTTAATGCTTAAAATGTTTCTGATTTTTTTAAGTCTCCTGGCAAGTACAGATTAAACAATAGAATGAATTTGGCGAAGTGGTTATAGTTGTTACGAGTCAGTCAGCTCTGCCGAAATTCCCCTGCTCAGATATTTTTTAATCAACGTGATCAGAGATTTAATGACACATATCTCGTGCAAGTATGAGTTGAACACAACCGCTAAGCCACAAGATCCCTAGTTCCTTTGGTTAGAGATTTTGGTATTTTCTGGTCAATGTGTTTGGAGAAGTAATTACACACTTCTTGAGCAGATGGAATTTGAGCCCGTCTCCTGGCTCAGAGACAAGGACTCTACTACCACATCACATGAACTCCAATTCTTCCGGTTAGTGTGCTTGGGACAGTTTCTAAGAGCAGAACATTGTAGAGTTAACTAGGACGCAAGCTAGATATTTCTAACCAACCAGTTCAAAGACGTTTTTACACCTCTGGAGCAGGTCAGGCTTGAACCTAGGCTTTCTGGCTCAGAAGTAGGGACATTAGCACTGTGAGGTAAGAGACCTTGGTTCCTCTGGTTAGGAGTCCTAGTCCCAATCATCTTCAGTTATTCATTGATAATCTTCCTTCCATGGTCAGATTAGCAATGAGGATGTTTGTTGATGATTACACGGCTTACAGCACTGTTTATAAACCCCAGATTCTGAAACCTCCCATATCTATTGCAGAAATACCTGACTAACACTTGGTTTGTGCTGACAAATGGCAAATAACATTTGTGCCAGGCAAGGACCATCTATCACAAGAGAGAATCTAATCATTGTCTCTTGACATTCATGTCTAAATCCCCCATTATCAACATCCTGGGTGTTACCATTGACCAGAAACTGAACTGTACTAGTTTTATAAATATTGTGGCTACAAGACCATGTCAAAGGTTGGAAATCTTGCAGCGAGCAATTTGCCTTCTGACTCCCTGAAGCTTGTCCACCATCTCCAAGGCACAAGTAAGGATTTGATGGAATATTTCTTATTTTATGGATGAGTGCAGCTCCAACAAAACTTAGGGTGCTTGATAAAATCTAAGTCAAAACAGCCCACCTGACTAGCACCAGATCCACAAATATTCATTCTCTATCATTGATGCTCAATAGCAGCAGTCTGTACCATCTACAAGATGCACTGCTGAAATTTACCCTGGCCTCATAAACAGAACCTTCATCTCGAAGGGCAAGCACAGCAGATACAAGGAAACCATCACCACATTCCAAACTTCCCCTCTAAACCACTCACCATCCTGGCTTGGAAATATATCCTGGAACTCCCTCTTCAATGGGTGGGTCAACCTCTGCCAAAGAGACAGCTACAGTTCAAGAAGGCAACTCACCAGCACCACCTTAAAGGCAACTTGAGTGGGTAATAAATGCTGGCCCGGCCAACAATACCTACATCCCATGAATTAATCCTTTGTAAAAAGTTTTATTATCCAGATATTATAATCATTTAGATAATCAAGTTGAGTTAAATTAATTCTTCTTCATTGCATTCAGCTTAGGCCCTTTTTTTTATTCTTTTGACATTTATTGTTCCTAAATTTCAGATTTCTTTATATTATCTCTTTATGTTCACTGCAGAGAGTATTTACGTGTGTGCACACTTTCCATTTCACTGTCCAAGAATAGACATTTTGGCTCCTTTGGGCACTCTCATTATTTGCAGTTCCAAACATTCCTTGCTTTTGTCAAGAAGAAATTCATGTATCTATTTTGTAAATTGTCTTTTCCCTTGCATATTTTCTTTTTTGGTCTGTCCATCTTCCCTCTTGGCTTCAACAGCTTCTTTTGTATAATTTCTCCATACTAAACAAAATGAAATGCTCCATGATTGACTGCATGTAGTTGAATCTAAGGTCAAGTCATTTCTTTTCCCCTTTACATTCCAGTTTGCAAATAATGCATTTTTGAGTGAGCTTTGTTTGCTTTTGGGTGACTGTAATTGCTGCTAGAACTTGTAGCATTAAGTATTTACAGGTTTGACTCAAAGACAATCTTCTCTTGTGATCTAGAAAGGCAAAATATTCCAAGATTTAACATTTCACTTTGCAAAAGAACATTCTCCCAAACTCCCTTTATTCTTTATCTCCCTTAAAATGGTGGCATTCGTATTGGCTCCAATAGAGAAAATAGTCCATCTGAGTCACCCTAGAATAGTTGTTAATCTCTTTTTAATCCTCTTTGATTCAGTGGAAATAATCTTATACCTGAAATGTTTTCCAAATTTATCACTAACTTACTGCTCCAGATCTCGTGCTCCTTCAAAGAAGAACAAATATTATCTGCCTTTCTATCAGCACTTAGTTAGTGATAAAAGAACTGCAAATGCTGGCATCAAAGGTAGAAAGGCAGGAGGCTGGAGAACACAGCAAGCCAGGCAGCCCCAGGAGGTGGAGAAGTCAACGTTTAGAGTGTAACCCTTCAACAGGCTGAGGGGTGAGTGTAAGGGGAGCTGCAGATAAAGGGGACAGTGTGGGCAGGTTGCAGAATGGTGAGGTAGGGATAGGTGAATACAGGGCAAAAGTGAGGACTGCAGATGCTGGAAATCAGACTCTAGATTAGAGTGATGCTGGAAAAGCTCAGCCGGTTAGGCAGCATCCAAGGAGCAGAAAAATCGACATTTCAGGCAAAAGCCCTTCATCAGGACTGAATCTAGGTGAATACAGATAGAGGGTACAACCTGGTTGGTCGATGGGAGGAATGAATCTGGTAGGTGGCTAGAAGGAAGGATCGATCAGAGGAATGGAAGAGGTGGGAAGGGAGTCAGGGGCTGGAAAGGGAGGTTATTTGAAATTGGAGAACTCAATGTTGAGGCTGCCCAGGTGGAAGATGAGGTGTTGCTCCTTCAATTTGCAGTCTGATTCACCTTAACAATCGAGGAGGCCAAGGATGGTTATGTGAGAAAGTGAATTTGAAGGGGGATTAAAATGGACAGTGACTGGGAGGTCCGGTTGTCCCTTGCGTGCCTGACTGAGATGCTCAGCGAACCGTTCCCTAAGTTTGCGTTTGGTCTCCCTAGTGTAGAGAAGACTACCTCAGGAGCACCTGATGCAGTAAACTAGGTTGGAGGAGAGGCAGGTGAACCTCTGTCTCATCTGGAAGGACTGTTTGGGGCCCTGGATGGAGGTCGGGATGGTGTGTGTACCGGCAGCTTTTGCATCTTTTCTGGTTGCAGGAGAAAGTACCTGGGGGTTTGGGGAGGTTGGTCGGGAGAGTGGCACAAATCAAGGATTGGCAACGGGAATGGTCCTTGCGGAAGGCAGAGAGGGATGGGGAGGGGCAGATGCAATTCGTGGTGGGGTCTAGTTGGAGTTGGTGGAAATGTTTAAGGATGATATGTTGGATGTGGAGACTGGAGGGTGGTAGGTGAGGACAAGGGGTCTCTGTCTTTATTGTGTTGGGGAAGTTTTAGAGCAGTGGAATGGGAAATGGAGGAGGTGCAGTAGAAGACTGTCTGGATGACATGGGGGAAATGCATGTTGTTCAAAATAGGTGGACATCTGGGAAGCTTGCAAGTGCAATGTCTCCTCATCTGAGCAGTTGCGATGGGGGCAGATGAATTAGAAGAATGGGATGCAGTTATTGCAGGATTCTGGGTGGTAGGAAGTGTAGTCCAGGTAATTGTGAGAGTCTGTGGGTTTGTAGTAAATGTTCGTCTGGACACAGTTACTGGAAATGGAAATAGAGAAGTTAAGAAAGGGGAGGGAGGTGTCAGAGATGGACCAAGTGAATTTGAGGTTGGGGTGGAAGTTATGGGCGAAGTTGATGAACTGTTCCAGTTCAGACCGTGTGCAGGACGCTGCATCGTTTCAGTCATCGATGTAACTGTGAAAGAGTTGGGGCACAGTGCCTGTGTAGGGACTGAAGAGGGACTGTTCGATGTAGTCGACAAAGAGGCAGGCACAGCTAGGGCCCATCTGAGTCAACATGGCTATTCCTGGATTTAAAGGAAATGGGTTGAGTTAAAGGGAAAGTTATTAAGGGTGAGGACTAGTTCAGCGAGGCGGAGGAGGGTATTGGTAGAGGGGGACTGGATGGGTCTGTTGGAGAAGAAGAAGCTGAGGGTCTGAAGGTCATCCTTGTGGGGTATGCAGCCTACAGCCCAGAGGATTCAACATTGAGTTCTCCAATTTCAAATAACCTCCCTTCCCAGCTTCTGACTCCCTTCCCAGCCCTTCCCCCTCCTTTACATTTATCTGATCAAACCTTCCTTCCAGCTACTAATCGGATTCATTCCTCCCATCTACCCACCAGTCATACCCTATACCTGCCTTTACCTATCCCCACCACCATCCTGCTCCTGCCACCCCCTTTATCTGAAGCTCCCCCTACACCCACCCCCAGTCCTGAAGAAGGGTTATATCTGAAAAGTTGACTTCTCCACCTGCTGATGCTGCCTGGCTTGCTGTGTTCTTCCAGCCTCCTGCTTGTCTACTTAATATCAGCACGAGCACTTTCAAGAATTTGTGTATTGGAATTGCTAGGTTTACCTGTTTCCTGATTAATGTCTTTCCATTGGTCGTTAGCTCCTCAAAATTCACCACCTTGCACTTTTCCACTTAAGTTGCTTTCTTTTACTATTCCCTGTGCTTTTTACCAGCTCAATTAATGCAATGCAATAAACATGTTTGTCGAAAATCTTTCTTTCCTTGTGATTCAATCATGGGCAGCATTTAAGGCCTGCCTAAGTGGTGAATTTGGTGAGGAGAGGGCATTTTATCCAGTAGGAGGATAGCAGGTGAGGACCCCTCTGTTTACCCACCTCGCTGCCAATAAGTCTGGGTCGGGTAACCCTATGGATGGAATTCTTGGTCCATAAGAGAGTAATTGGTGCCCAGTAATGTTTGCATCCTGCTGCTGTTAGTATTAACCCAGCAGCAGTTCGAGGTATTTTCATTTTTTCGTGGGATGTGGCCATTATTGGCTCAATCAGCATGTGTTGCCCATCTCTAATTGCCCTTGAAGTCATTTGTTCAGCAACTTCATGTCAGTTATGAGCCATTAACATTTGACTAGCTTTTAATTCCAAGTTTGTTAATTGAATTTAGATTCTCCATGCAACTGTGGTGGGATTTGAATTTTGTATCTTCCAATCCGTATATCTGGATCATTAGTGTAGTGATATTGCCATTGTCACCTCTTATCTCGGGAGCACAACAAGCAAACTTGTGCAGGGTTGCTAGCGAGGGGTCAGGGATGCCTTGTTCAAAAGCACTTGATTGAGGGACGCAGCATCAGCAGGAAGGGAGAGCCTACTGGGAGCTTCACTCCTGTACGTTTTGCTGATCGCTGTTCTGTGAATACTCCACCTGCCATTACTCACCTGCAATCCAACAATGATACAGAACCTTCAGTGAGTGTAGTACTGGCACCAGTCACTGGCTCCCATTGGTGCTCGCAGCTCTCACCAGGAAGGATACCAATATCTTTATCCTGAGGGAGGCCTGAGTCCTATTCACATTTAATTCAATGAACCTTTATTAAAAGATATGAAGGTGCCTATCTTGGACTGGCGTGGACAAAGTTAAAAATCACAAGTTATAGTCCAACAGGTTTATTTGGATGTACAAGCTTTTGGAGCACTGCTCCCTCATCAAGTCACGAGGTACCTGATGAAGGAGCAGTGCTCCAAAAGTTTGTACTTCCAAATAAACCTATTGGACTATAACCTGGTGTTGTGTGATTTTTAACTTTCTTAAAAGAGACATTGCAGAGCTCTCAGCTGCTTTTCAGGTGATTGGTTTTTTTTGTGGAATTTGTACATTCTCCCTGTCTCTGTGTGGGTTTCCTCCAGGTGCTCCGGTTTCCTCCCACAATCCAAAGACATCTAGGTTAAGTAGATTGGCCATGCTAAATTGCCCACAGTGTTCAAGGATGTACAGGGTAGGTGGATTAACCATGAGAAAATGCAGGGTTATACAGTAGGGAGGTAAACCTGGATTGGATGCTCTTTGGAGGGGTGGTGTGGACTCATTAAACCAAATGGCCTGCTTCAACACTGTAGGAATTCTATGATTCTAACTTCGTTTGTAAACCAAAAGGTTTCTTCATGCTTTACTTAGTATTAACATTCATAAGCGCAAGTTAAACATTGACTTCCTTTTGCATATAAATCATCTTGCATTCTGTGTAAATTCCCTTGTATGTAAGTGGTGCTATTTATGAGTGCGCTCTTGTACTAAGCCCTGCTATTTCATTCCAATATGATTACCATTATGTGTATGGATCAGCAACTTAACTGACAAGTATTGCTTTAAAAATAAATATGAATTTAACACATGTATGTTCGTTTGATAAAATGGATCTCTGAAATCTCTGATGTAAGGCTCAAGATGAATTGTTCAAGAAAAATTGTCTTCTGTCTGAGAGAGAAAAATCTAAATGTAAATGTGAAATTTTCTCTCAGCAAAGGAATCTAAAAAGTCCATTCTCTTTGGAAGTTAAATTTGTCTTTAGCAATCATTTTTACATGGGCACCAACATTGGAGAATGTATATTCCTTATTATCGAAAAGACTTAACTGAGTTTAAACTTTGCTCTTTGTGGATCAATTGTTCATTTGCATTCAGTGTGTAACAGCTGGTTCTGTTTAATCCAAAGTATTTTGAGCTGATCTGCCCATACTGAGTAAATCAAAGCAGATTCAAATTCGCCAGAATCAAACCAGAAGTGACAAAAGCATTATCTTCTGATGTACAACATGGTATAGCTCATGAATACTGAGAGGAGGAGACCATTTTTCTTTTCAGAGGTATCTTCTGATTGTACTGATATCCAAAATGATGAGAAGTGAGATGCAGGAAGCAGAGAAGACCAAAGATCCAGTCCAGATTGTTCCATAATCCAGCTCCTGTCTCAGAATTAAATCTCCTGTACCTGTGAATTAAAACATTATTATGCCAATAATATTCCTTTTTACAGCCTTCAACAGTATCCGCAGTTTAACTGTTGTACTTCACATGACAGCTACATTTTTGCCTGGATGTTAGGATTCCTTGACGGTGAAGCAACATGTCACAAGATAAGATCCGATTACTTTTGTAAACAGTTTCATGCTTTCAGTTTCCATTGCATTCTGTGGGAGAGCACTAATACATTGATTCAGTTTTCAGATTAATCAGGTAAATTTTGCCTGTTGCTACTTTGGACACACACCCTTTCCCTTCTCCTTTTAATTACTATTTCCACGCTGTCTACTAACACATGTTTTGATCCCGGACATGATCGGCAACATTATGCACAGACCCTTGACAAAAGTCTCCAAATTATGTTAAATTGCCATTAAGGATCAGTAATTTTTAATTTTCAAAATTGTAAAAAAATGAGATCCAGGAGCCTTTCTAAATGAATAAAAGCACAAGATTCCATAAGTTTGAACATGGTAATACTTTACAAGTTGTAAAGGTAATACAAAACACAATACATGCACAATGTGCTTATAACAAATAGTATTAACAAATAGTAAACATGGTTAATATACTGTGATCAAACACCGTATAGTAAATAGCAAATGCTATCACAGATTTCACAGAACTAGTACCACCCCAACACCCCTTGCCAATTCCTCTGACAATACTGACACACTAGTCATCAAATCACGTTGCATTTCACAGGGGATTGCAGTTATTCTGTTGCTGACCTAGCCTCCCTCTCGAGAGCTACTCCCTCATGAATTCCCTCAATGACTGCTTCTGTTCTAGTTGTTCAAGCCCCCCTTGACTCTGAAAGTACATTCCAGTATCTATTCACTGGCAATAATTTCATATTTTTGCCAACAGCTAGCTTCACCAAGCTAGATATGACCCTGAATTTTCAGTTGTATGAAGCAAATACTACTGTTTACAACCCCCACTCTCTCATCTGCACTGAAGTATCAATGCTCACAGGCTTGACATCCCTCCCACAGTTCCCTCTGACACCTGTTATCATTCTATTTTCTGAACTCTGACATCTGATTCCTGATTTCCAACAGCTAGATGCCTACTGATTCCTAAACTACTTCCTACGTTTGTTCAAACGGCACAGAACTATCCAACTTGATTCCTTCTATACTGGATCAGTGGTGCTGGAAGAGCACAGCAATTCAGGCAGCATCCGAGGACAGGCAAAATCGACGTTTCGGGCAAAAGCCCTTCATCAGGAATAAAGGCAGAGAGCCTGAAGCGTGGAGAGATAAGCTAGAGGAGGGTGGGGGTGGGAGAGAGTGGCATAGAGTACAATAGGTCAGTGGGGAAGGAGATGAAGGTGATAGGTCAGGGAGGAGAGGGTGGAGTGGATAGGTGGAAAAGGAGCTGGGCAGGTCGGACAAGTCCGGACAGGTCAGGGGATCGAGTTTCTGGAGGTTAGAAGCTAGGATGAGGTGGGGGAAGGGGAAATGAGGAAACTGTTAAAATCCACATTGATGCCCTGGGGTTGAAGTGTTCCGAGGCGGAAGATGAGGCGTTCTTCCTCCAGGCGTCTGGTGGTGAGGGAGCGGCGGTGGAGGAGGCCCAGCACCTCCATATCCTCGGCAGAGTGGGAGGGGGAGTTGAAATGTTGAGCCACTGGGCGATGTGGTTGATTGGTGCGGGTGTCTCGGAGACCCCACCACCAGGGATATATTTCCCTCCCCACCCCTCTCCGCCTTCCGCAAAGACCGTTCCCTCCGTGACTACCTGGTCAGGTCCACGCCCCCCTACGACCCACCCTCCCATCCTGGCACTTTCCCCTGCCACCGCAGGAACTGTAAAACCTGCGCCCACACCTCCTCCCTCACCTCGATCCAAGGCCCCAAAGGAGCTTTCCACATCCATCAAAGTTTTACCTGCACATCCACTAATATCATCTATTGTATCCGTTGCTCCCGATGCGGTCTCCTCTACATTGGGGAGACTGGACGCCTCCTAGCAGAGCGCTTTAGGGAACATCTCCGAGACACCCGCACCAATCAACCACATCGCCCAGTGGCTCAACATTTCAACTCCCCCTCCCACTCTGCTGAGGATATGGAGGTGCTGGGCCTCCTCCACCGCCGCTCCCTCACCACCAGACGCCTGGAGGAAGAACGCCTCATCTTCCGCCTCGGAACACTTCAACCCCAGGGCATCAATGTGGATTTTAACAGTTTCCTCATTTCCCCTTCCCCCACCTCATCCTAGCTTCTAACCTCCAGAAACTCGATCCCCTGACCTGTCCGGACTTGTCCGACCTGCCCAGCTCCTTTTCCACCTATCCACTCCACCCTCTCCTCCCTGACCTATCACCTTCATCTCCTTCCCCACTGACCTATTGTACTCTATGCCACTCTCTCCCACCCCCACCCTCCTCTAGCTTATCTCTCCACGCTTCAGGCTCTCTGCCTTTATTCCTGATGAAGGGCTTTTGCCCGAAACGTCGATTTTGCCTGTCCTCGGATGCTGCCTGAATTGCTGTGCTCTTCCAGCACCACTGATCCAGAATCTGATTTCCAGCATCTGCAGTCATTGTTTTTACCTCCTTCTATACTGGTCAGTATTCCTAACATGCATTCTGCCGTTGACTCTTTATTCAACTAAATGTCTCCTCTCCCTCTGTCTATATTCTTTTAGAATTGTTATTGCATGATTCTGAACTATGCTGAATGACCTATCAAATGCTGTGCAGGCAGCCTTGCCCTTTTTGCAAGGTAAAGTTGAACTTCACTATCTCAACTACTCTGGAATGACTTCCCTCAAAATGATACATTTTCATTGTCCCTGGTGCAATCTGGCATCCAGGAAATGGATTTCACTTCTCATAGCAGAATAAAATTGCATTTCATATGTCCAAGTATCGCTGACCTCTCTTTTGCATCCTGATCTCTAACATGAGAGACCAGTATTGTGGCAATACTGAAGTTGTCCATTCATCGCATGTCTCATTGCCACCTGGGTGACTACAACTGAGTTCAATACAGTCCATAATCAAACTGCGAGCAGGGCGTGAAACATTTCCTTACCAATTCAAATTTAGATATCCAAAATCTCTGATCTCAATTAGACATTTCAGAAGTACAAGCACATGAGTGTTGTAAATGGAGGCCAGGATCTTCCAGGGCCTAAATGCTGTGTGTTATAATGAGAAAACTGAGACACTTGTGAGAGAAATCAAGCAAGGCCTTTCCCGATGTCGGGAGCAATTTGTTGTGTTTTCAAATAGAGTTCCGGGGGTCAAGATGAGATTCTTGGTAAGCAGTGGGGTGATGCCTCCTGTGGGCAAGCATCGCTTGTTAACTGCCCCATTAACCTCAAATCTCACGATATTAATGTGCAGCTTTATCCTGCTATACATGCCATGTGGATCTAGACACCGAGAACTCTAAGCATGAAAATCAGAGATAGGTATGTGATGATTCCAGCTCATTGCTTACTTCCCTGGAGCTCCTGGACACCTGACTCCATTATCTCAGGGCATTTTCCATGGTTAGCAAGTGAAAGCACCACACGCTCTCTCCTGCCCACTGCCAACTCATGGATTGAACCAACCTGCATCTCAGGACAGTTGGCTTGATCTCTTACTTCTCACTCATTTTGAGCTTCACTCAATGCTCTCAACAGCTTTGCCTTGACCTACCATTTTGTAGTCTGCCCCCTCAGCCAGTGACACTGGGCTCGTGGTTCTTCTGCATTGCCTTGTCACTGAGCAAGACTCAAAGCCAGGAAGCTTGTTATCATTGTCATCAGTCAACTCAAGGGAGACACCCTTCAGTCAGGCCATCCCAGCACAGTAGGTCAAGAGTAGCCTCGGACACCAGTTCAGGCACAGGCAGTTCTGCCAACCTGTCAGGTCAACCGGGATCCTTTCCTCACTACCGGGTATAGTAGCATCGACTGGCACCAGCACGATGGTGGTACATTATCGTGGCAGACTACAGAATGTCAATTCTCCAGGGGGCCGAAGCTGAATTGACATGTTTACAGTTTCTGACCAGGCTAGCAGAGCCAGGTCTTGTAGTGCCTGGAGGAAGAGAATATCCTGAGGAGGCAATGACCTCATGGTATTATCGTTGGCCAGTAATGTGAAAACTCAGGTAATGTTCTGGGGACCTTAGTTCATATCCTGCCATGGCAAATGGTAGAACTTGAATTCAGTAAAAGTCTGTATTTAAAAGTTTAATGATGACCATTGTTGGGGGGGGGGTGCAATCCATCTGGTTGAATAATGTGTTTTGGGGAAGGATTCTTACCTGGTCTAGCCTACATGTAACTCCAGACCTACAACAACGTGGTTGATGTTTAACTATTCTCTGGGCAATTAGGGACGGGCAATGAATGCTGGCCTAACCAGTGATGCCAACATCCTGTGAAATAATCTCTTTTTTAAATAGTCCCTTTTTCTAGACGTCAACTAAGACGTTCGGGTCCTTTTCTGTGAAGTGGGACACCAATGTACCCTTCTCGGCCATGTTGAAGACAAATATCAAGAATGGTGCAGGGTTGCTTCAGACTGACTGATTGTGCTTACCTGGATGTACAATGGCCCTTTTAAAGATGACACAGTGCCAAGGATGCCAGTCTTTTCAAGAATATCTGGCAGTGGTGAATTATTTCGGCTACAGCAGGTGTTAGACTCTGAATAACATCAGATGGGATGTGTGCCGTAGTGGGGTAAGTAGTTAAGGAAATGAATTTGCTAATATAGCATGAGAAAATTCACTGAGAAACTGTGGGAAACCCTCCATGACACTCAATGAAACTGACACTTTGCCAAAATATGGCCATATTCGGCCCAAACCTTTACATGGTAAGGCCTCACCTGTGATATTTGTCATAATGGAATGTAATCTATCAAATAGAATTTACATAACTTACCCAAATTGTTTATATAAATTATATAAATCAGAATATAGGAGGCATGGTTAGTAAGTTTGTGGATGACCCCAAAATTGGTGGTATGGTGGACAGTGAAAAGGTTATTGAAGAGACCTTGATCAAGTGGGCCGAGGAATGGCAGATAAAGTTTAACTTAGATAAATGTGAGGTGTTGCATTTTGTTAAGACAAACTAGTGCAGGACTTACACAGTTAATGGTAGGCCCTGGGAAGTGTTGTCAAACAAAGAGACCCGGGGTGCAGGTATACAGTTCCTTGAAAGTTACAAGACTGGTATACAGGGTGATGAAGAAGGCATTTGGCATGCTTGCCTCCATCAGTCAGAGAATTGAGCACAGAGTTGGGACATCGTGTTACAAGACATTGGTAAGGCCACATTTGGAGTACTGCCTACAATTCTGGTCACCCTGCTATAGGAAGGATATTATTAAACTGGAAAAGGTTCCAAAAAAGATTTACAAGGATGTTACCGAGACTGGAGGATTTGAGTTATGAGGAGAGGCTAGATAGGATAGGGACTTTTTTCTCTGGAGTGTCTGAGGCTGAGGCACGACTTTATAGAGGTTTTTAAAATCATGAGGGGCATAGATAGGATAAATAGCCAAAGTCCTTTTCCCAGGGTAGGGGAGTTCAAAACTAGAGGGCATTGGTTTAAGCTGACAGGAAAAGGATTTAAAAGGGACCTGAGAGGCAACTTATTCACACACAAGATGGTGTGTATATTGAAAGAGCTGCCAGAGGAAGTTGTAGAGGTGAGTACAATTATAATATTTAAAAGACATTTGGACAAGTTCATGAATAGGAAAGATTTGGAGGGATATGGGCCAGATGCAGGCAAATGGGATTAGTTTAGTTTGGGAAACCAGGGAGGCATGCATGAGCTGGGCCAAAGGGTCAGTTCCAATGCTGCATGCCTCTATACAGAGGGACCTTGATTATCTGAATATCAATTATCCGAAAATCAGATTATCCAAAGGAGATCTCAAGGTCCCAATAGAAACATTACATCAAAAAGGTGTCTTTTGTTCACAATGATTAAAAACAAACTCAGCTTACTGAAATGCTGCTGAGAACAGTCCTGGACATCGATGGGAGCCCAGGCACCATCTCCAAATAACTGACCTCCCGTCCTCTGTCTCCCGGGGGCAGATGGGGTGTGGGGGGGGCGGGCGGCGGAGTTGGACAGAGTTGGAGGGTAGACGGTGGCAGGGGCCTGCGCGCAGTGTGCTGCTGCCCAGTGTCCTGAACGGGGAGCGGACATAGCAAGTGTTCGCTGTGTCAATCCCATTGAACAGATTGTGTGCGTGTGTGTGTGTGTGTGCGTCTGTGGTGCAGGAGGCTTCAGCAATGCTGCAGGTCCCTTACACACAATGTGTGTCTGCTCAGAAACAAATCCTGAGACAGAGAGAGGAAGCAAGACAGGCAGAGTGAGGATAAAGGAAACCAGAAAACTCTGTGCCCTACAGGAAAGGCATTGAATCAATTAGCTGAATAATCAATTGTCAGAACGAAATTGTGTTTACCCGTCTCATTCAGATAATCAAGGTTCCTCTCTATAAGCAGACCTGAAGGATTTGAGAATTCTGCCAAAAGACATGGAATAGTAATTGTGTGTGAATCTGGCTGCTGTTGAGAGTATTGTAATAAGTACCTCAGGTTACTTAATTTGTTGATTGAATTTGGGATTGACCTTGAACTTGGGGCTTAATCCTACATTAAATTGGTATTTTTCAGCTGAACAAATGGAAAATCCGCTTGGGGTTAATTGAACAAACACAGAGTATTTCATTTACCAATGTTACTTAAGGAGATTTTTACAGGCAGGTGGGTAGATTTTCGAAAGTTCAGACAGTCAATATTCCAGTGTAGCTGGGAGTTACACTTGGGACCCTGTGGAATCCCCATCATAACTCATTCCAATGGAATTGGCCAGGAAAATGAATTTTCCTCTGAGTGATTCTCTTATGCCTGGAACCCTTCAAATGATTCCATAAAAATTGAAGACTTCAATAGTTCAGTAAAAATTAAAGTAAAATTGTTAGTCAGGAACTGTTTGATTATTACATAAGTTATGTATGTCATTGTCTAAGGATTTTTCTGAGTAAGTATTAAACATAATGCATGCCTCACTTGCGTGTACACACACGCTACACCATGCCGAGGTGATTTACACATCTGGGATGAGATAATCCCCATCCTCCTTCATTCCTAAACATGACACCCTCCCTCCTCACATCCCCTGATGGACTTAATTTCTCCAATTCATCCCAACTAACCCTGAACACTGAGCTGCTCCCCTTTTCACCTTGCACCCTGACATCCTACCCTCCCAGCACCCTAACATCACACCTCACTTTTATACACTTTAACAACAGCTGTCTAAGTCGCTGTCAGGACTTTTACATTTCAGAATACAGTAGCTGACTGCTGTGAAAAGGGGGCGTGGTTTGTCTTCTTCTGACAGCTCTGTGCTAGGAAAACACAGTCAGATGGTAAGTGTACATTTCTGAGGAAGACATGAGTGTAATCTCCTCTTGGAAATCTGAGCTCCCTTCTTTCATTTAAAAAAAGAAGGACTGGAGTAGCAATTTGTGTGAGAGGCCATCAGTGGAAAATGTAGCCCTGAGTGTTTTGTTGTCTTTCAGTGACTGTGCAAGCTTTGCCTGAATAAATGATACAATCAACTTATGCAATATAGCAGAGATTCACACATGAGCATCTCCTCCTAAAATAGTTTCAGTGGAAGATTAGAGACGATCAGGACCTAAAGATGGACAGAAGACCTGTAAATAAGGAGATAACTGAGCAGATGAAAGTAAACAGGTTGCTTATCCTAGACAGTGGACATAGGACCTGAAGACACAAGCAAAACATTCATAAGCTTTGAGCAAGAGCAAAGATTATATACGTTTCTAAGTTTTATCCTTCCCACAGATTGGATCTTCACAGATGGTATTTGATTTAGGGTCAAGAACAAAGAACAAAGAAAATTACAGAACAGGAACAGGCCCTTCGGCCCTCCAAGCCTGTGCCGATCCAGATCCTCTATCTAAACCTGCCGCCTATTTTCTAAGGATCTGAGTCCCTTTGCTCCTACCCATTCATGTCTCTGTCTAGATACATCTTAAATGATGCTATTGTTCATGCCCTTACCACCTCAGTTGGCAACACATTCCTGGCACCCACCAGCCTCTGCGTGAAGAACTTGCCACACATATTCCCCTAAACTTTTCCCCTCTCATTTTGAACTCATGGCCCTGAGTAATTGAGTCCTTCACTCTGGGAAAAAGTTTCTCGCTATCCATCCTATCCATGCCTCTCATGATTTTGTAGGCTTCAGTCAGGTCCCCCCTCAACTTCCTTCTTTCCAATGAAAATAATCCTAATCTACTCAACCTCTCCTCATAGCTAGCACTCTCCATACCAGGCAACATCCTGGTGAACTTCCTCTGCACCCTCTCCAAAGCATCCACATCCTTCTGGTAATGTGGCCACCAGAAGTCTATGCAGTATTCCAAATGTGGCCAAACAAAAGTCTTATACAACTGTAACATGACCTGCCAACTCTTGTACTCAATATCCCGTCCGATGAAAGAAAGCATGCCGTATGCCTTCTTGACCACTCTGCTGACCTGCGTTGCCAACTTCAGGCAACAATGAACCTGAAAACCCAGATGTCTCTGTCCATCGATTTTCCCCAGGACTTTTCCATTTACTATATAGTTCACTCTTGAATTGGACCTTCCAAAATGCATCACCTTGCATTTGTCCAGATTGAACGCTATCTGCCATTTTTCTGCCCAACTCTCCAACTTAGCACTGCTGCTTCACAGCACCAGGGTCCCAGGTTCGATTCCAGCCTCAGGTGACTGTCTGTGTGGAGTTCGTACATTCTCCCTGTGTCTGCTTGGGTTTCCTCCCACTGTCCAAAGATGTGCAGGTCAGGTGAATTGGCCATGCTAAATTCCCCATCGTGTTAGGTGCATTAGTTAGAGGGAAATGGGTCGAGGTGGGTTACTCTTCAGAGGGTCAGTGTGGACTGGTTGGGCCAAAGGGCCTGTTTCCACACAGTAGGGAATCTAATCTATAGGGAATTAATCTATCTATATTCTGCTGTATTCTCTGACAGTTCCCTTCACTATCTGCTACTCTACCAACCTTAATTCATCTGTAAACTTGCTAATAAGGCAATCCATACCTTCCTCCAAATCATTTATGTATTTCACAAACAACAGTGGCCCCAGTACAGTTCCCTGTGGAACACCACTGGTCACAGGTCTCCATTTTCAGAAATTCCCTTCCACTACTACTCTCTGTCTCCTGTTGACTCCTGTCTTCTGTTGATCCCTCTGTCTTCTGTTGATCAAGGGCATCTTTACAAACATATATCCATACATATATGGATATATTTCTGAGAATTATCCCGTGGCACCTTATCCACGGGAGGCTGCTGAGCAAGGTGAGGGCCCATGGTGTTCAAGGTGAGCTACTGGTATGGATTGAGGATTGGCTGTCTGACAGGAGGCAGAGAGTTTGGATAAAAGGTTCTTTTTCGGAATGGCAGCCGGTGACAAATGGTGTCCCGCAGGGTTCGTGTTGGGGCCGCAGCTGTTCACATTATATATTAATGATCTGGATGAAGGGATTGGGGGCATTCTAGCGATGTTTGTCGATGATACAAAGTTAGGTGGACAGACAGGTAGTACTGAGGAAGTGGGGAGGCTGCAGAAGGATCTAGACAGTTTGGAGGAGTGGTCCAGGAAATGGTTGATGGAATTCAATGTGAGCAAATGTGAGGTCTTGCACTTTGGGAAAAAGAATAGAAGCATGGACTACTTTCTAAACGGTGAGAAAATTCGTAAAGCCAAAGTACAGAGGGATCAGGGAGTGATAGTTGAGGGTTCTCTAAAGGTAAGCATGCAGGTTGAGTCCGTGATTAAGAAAGCGAATGCAATGTTGTCAATTATCTCAAGAGGGTTGGAATATAAAAGCACTGTTGTGCTACTGAGACTTTATAAAGCTCTGGTTAGGCCCCATTTGGAGTACTGTGTCCAGTTTTGGTCCCCACACCTCAGGAGGGACATACTGGCACTGGAGCATGTCCAGCGGAGATTCACACGGATGATCCCTGGAATGGTAGGTCTAACATATGAGGAACGGCTGAGGATCCTGGGATTGTATTCATTGGAGTTTAGAAGATTAAGGGGAGATCTAATAGAAACTTACAAGATAATACATGGCTTGGAGAGGGTGGACGCTAGGAAATTGTTTCCGTTAGGCGAGGAGACTAGGACCCGTGGACACAGCCTTAGAATTAGAGGGGATAAATTCAGAACAGAACTGCGGAGACATTTCTTCAGCCAGAGAGTGGTGGGCCTGTGGAATTCATTGCCACAGAGTGCAGTGGAGGCTGGGACGCTAAATGTCTTCAAGGCAGAAATTGATAAATTCTTGATGTCACAAGGAATTAAGGGCTACGGGGAGAATGCGGGTAAGTGGAGTTGAAATGCCCATCACCCATGATTGAATGGTGGAGTGGACTCGATGGGCCGAATGGCCTTACTTCCACTTCTATGTCTTATGGTCTTATGGTGTTATAATTATCCAGATACTGAGCAGCACTACTTGTTCATCTTTTTAACTGAAGGAAGAAAGTTTAATATTTCTTAAATTAGCTGATTGGCAGACAATATAGAATTGTCTGGGATCTGTGGGGAGGCCTTGAACTGACTGGCATTTCATAATCCAGATATTTTAACATGGCAATGAAGACTCATGATCTAAACAATCTAACCAGATTGTAATGTGTTATTCAGAAATCGTTGATGCCTTAAAATATCAAAAAAAGAAAAATGTCATTCATAATTTAAGGAAAAATGCAGTTCAAATTTTAATTGCTGTAATTGATCAACATCTGTTGGGTGAAGTAGAAAAATGTATTAACATTTCAGACAGGGCCATGATTTAGGTTTGAAAAATAAGCAATCTGTTTGTATATTGTGGTGCATTCAAAACTGTAGTAAGTATTTTGTTGTCTTGAGGCAACTATACAACTCTGCTGACCCAGCAGAGGTACCCTGTTAGGGAGAGATAATAAAGGTTTAACCCAGTATTGATTCTAAATGTCTGTGGCTTAATTTACAACTGTTTCAGTCCCAAGAACTTTGCAATCATGGTCTGCGTGTACAATTGAATAATTTATTTTGAAGAGTTCTTCAAATTGAGAGCTAATTAATTTTGTCCTTGTGTTACTAATGCTGTGTTAACAGAACAAAACATGTCTTTGAAGACTTCTGATTAATTAGATTGTTCCAGACAATTTGAGTATTGCTAATCATGCTTAATGTTTTCTTCGTTACCATCTCTTCTATTTCTTCCATTAATTTGCCCCCTTTCGGTTCTCTGCTGTCTTCCCTCTTTCAAAAAAATACAATGCAACAAACTTTAAATTCTGAAAGCATGGAGCAAAGCCAGTAAAATTTGAAATTATAAAAAAGGCCACTGAGTGTCTGTGGAAAAATGATTGACTAAAATGTAAAGCAGGTTTTCTTTCAGAATTAGGTCATAGAGGTATATAGCATGGAAACAGACCCTTCAGTCCAACTCATCCATGCTGACCAGATGTCCTAAATTGATCTAGTCCTGTTTGCCAGCACTTGGCCCATATCCCTCTAAACCCTTCCTATTCATACACCCATCTAGGTGCCTTTTAAATGTTGTAATTATACCAGCCTTTACCACTTCCTCTGGCAGTTCATTCCATACGTGCACCATACATGAAAAAGTTGTTCCTTTTAAATCTTTCTCCTCTCAACTTAAACCTATGCTCCCTAGTTTTGGACTCCCCACCCCCCACCCCTCAGGGAAATATCTTTGTCTATTTACCCTATCCATACCCATCATGATTTTATAAACCTCTAAGGTCACCTCTCAGCCTCAGACGCTCCAGGGAAAACAGCCCCAGTCTATTCAAGCTCTTCTTATAGCTCAAACCCTCCAACATCCTTGTAAATCTTTTCCGAACCCTTTCAAGTTTCACAATATATAATTGAAGAATAAAACTTAATAATCATTTAAATGAAATTAGAAATTGTTGGGGAATAAGGAATAAATTTCAAACATAAAGAGAAAGTTGATGTGATGGGAAATCTGTGATAGATTGCATTTTGTTGGACTGATTTTCAGCATTCAGAAATAGTTATTGATTTGCTTTTCAAAGTAAAGTACAGTCATCTGTATAAGTTGGAGGGGAAGGTAAAAGAGTTATGAAGGTGGCACCTTGCCAATAATGGTTTATGGAGGTTTTTCTCCTCTGAAGACTAAACAGTTCAATAGTATGTCTTGGTAATGACAAAACAATGGATGTCAAATACTCTGTAAAGTTTCAGGCAACAATCAAGAAAATCTTCTACTTGCGCTTTGAGAAAAGTAAACAAAAGAGGTTGAAATGTGGGAAGGAGTCATGGTCGAGCTCAAGCTGCAAGGAGGAGTGGAGTAAGGGTTATTTTTACTTCTGTAGATGGAACTTTCATTAATTTGAGTTGCATTATAAAATCATTAAGTGTGGAACTCGGCCATTCAGCCCATCAACTCTACACTAACCCTCCAAAGAGCATCCCAGCCCCCCTCCCTCCCCCACCCCCCACTCTACCCCTGTAACCCTACATTTCCCTTGGCTAACCCATCCAGCCTACACATACCTGGATACTAACTTAGCATGGCCAATCCACCAAACCTGTACATTTTTAGACTGTGGGAGGAAACCGGAGCACCCAGAGGGAACCCACGCAGATTTGGGGAGAATGTACAAAATTCCCACCAATAGTCACCTGAGGCTGGAATCAAACCCAGATCACTGGCATTATGAGGCAGCTTGGCTAACCAATGTGCCACAATGCCGCATTGTATGATGGTAAGAGGTAACTGTCTGAATTAATGGTGCTGATCATAATGGTGATATTATCTGTTCACTCATTGGACTCAAACCATTAAATTATTTTTATTTCAATAAGAATGCCCTATCTTCTTAGGGAATTCTGCAGTTGGGTGCTCTTTTCCCTCCTTCTAGCTTCTCCCACCCAACACCCACCATCTCTGCTAGAATGCAATAAAGTTGGTTTGAAAAAATGCAGTGCCAGAATTCCCTGAAGGGTCCAGACCATCCAAATCATTCAAGGAGCCAACAAAAATGATGTCAAAATATTTCTGACCTCATTTTATCTTTCTACCCAAAGGCATCTGTGGATCATTTAGGTTACCTCTGAAGAGGGCACTTATTCCAGTGTATCACCCATGGTTTGTGGGTAGCTTGGGGAACTGCAGAGAGCAAAATGGTTTCAGGGTCCTGGCAAAATAATTTGAACCTGATTTGAGAAGAATCTTGGCCTGTTTCAAGTGGGATTGTTAGCTTTTTGAATCAAGATATTTTCAAAATTTGGAACAGGTGGGTCTCCAACTGGGTTTAAAACTAAAGGCAGTTTCACCTTTTAAAATGGTTATAGCGAGAGCAATGTGAGCATTGAGTTAAACACATTGCATGCGTGGTTATTGCTGAACTTTACATAAACCTCTCATGAAACAAGAACATTTTCCTCATAAGAATGATTAATTGGACCACTCTTGACCAAGATGTCACAGGATTAAGAACCAAGATGAACATATTTCAGAAATGACATTTGTTAATTCCTTACATTTTACGTCAAGTTATGAACATTCCCTTCCCGCCCCCGGTTCGAGGAAGTTCTGTGTCTCCATAATCCGATCAAATACTTTTTTTTCCTGACCATGAGTGGGAAACGTACATTACTCTGTGTGGGCTGAATTCCGTCCAAAAATGAGATGAGCGTTTTGGTGTTATATTTCGTCTGGATCGGTGAACAGCCAAATAGATAGTCAGCATGAATCACTGGAGCCATCTCAGTAACTCTCTCTCTTAAAATATTGCTAAATAAAGTAACCAGGTGGCTCAAATGCAAATATATTGTAAATCTACAAAGACAAAAGCAGAAAGTAACTTGTAGTTATACATATTGTACTCATGTGTTACAATTCACTGAGGGAGTCTGATCTTGGCAATGTGTACACTACTGATATAGATAGTGATGATAGAAGCTTTAACCATCTTTCATCACTTGGATGATAGGGAATCTCTCCCTTGCTTTTGGTCTACATTGAAAGGATTTACAGTTTGATGTTCAAACTTTCTGTTCACCATGATCCATCATGCTTATCTATCAGGTCTTGAAGTGAGTCTGTAACACAAATCTCTTGGCTCTAAGGCAGGGAAACCATCAACTATGTATCAGCATTCCTATTAGCATTCTAATCCTTTATAATCTTAAAACCTCTGTTTGGTCACCTCTTAAATTTTAATAGACTTAATTTAAATGAGCAACATTTTTATGGCCTTTTTTTTGATAATTTGAACAGTTTCCTTCCTTCACTCTCCATTGTTGGAAGGTGAAAAGGTGGCTAAATGTACCTCGACTAGTCCAAAGATGTGCAGGTTAGGTGGATTGGCCATGCTAAATTACCCATGTTCAGAGATGTCTCAGTTAGGTGTGTTTTCCATAGGAAATGCAGGTTCAGGGGACTGGTCTGTGTGGGATGTTTTTTGGAGGGTAGGCTGAAAGGCCCGTTTCCACATGGTAGAGATCCTATGGTACAAGGGCAAGTATAATCTTGACCAATCTGTAGTAACACTTTTTAACCTGGGCATGTTATGCAATGAGATGGACAAAAATCAGGGGAATGTCCAACACAACTTTATTGAACATTTTATGAAGGAAAAACAATATTCGTCAGACTTGATAATTGTACTTTGATTTATCATAGAATCCCTACAGTGTGGACACAGGCCATTTGGCCAAACAAGTCTACACTGACCCTCCAAAGAGTATCCCACCCAGACCCATTCCCCTACCATATTACTCTACATTTACCCCTGACTAATACCTAATCTACACATCTCTGAACACTATGGGCAATTTAGCATGACCAATTCACCTTACCTCCACATCTTTGGACAATGGGAGGAAAGCAGAGCACCCTGAGGAAACCCATGCAGACACAGGGAGAATGCCCAAACTCCACAAAAACAGTCATCTAAGACTGGAATCGAACCTGGGTCACTGGCACTGTGAGGCAGCAGAACTAACCACTGAGCCCTGTGTTTTCCCTAGATTGACCTCTATCAGTCTCTTCACAGGACTCTCTAATAAACAGTGCCAAATCTACACTAGCTATCTTCTTCTGACACCAGCTTTTGAGGATTGGCTGCACCCTCTCCACTGCTGTATTTGAACTGTTTGTCTGAAAAGCCTGGTAATACCCATTCAGTAAAGCTAGGACAGACTGTTCCACAACCTTCAAGGGTTGGATGATGTTTCAGGATCTGCAGTTGTTGATTTGGGCTTCCCCTGTTGACTCGGGCTGTTTCTGGTATTGAGCTCATTTCACTGAGTTGGTGTCTCTGAGTCTGGTCAGTCTGATGATGCTCAACATGAGGGACAAGCACCTGGTGATACTGTGCAGCTCGGCTGCCAGTCAAAGGTGCTCTCTGGAGACGCTTTTGAAGAAGGTGCTAAAGCATAAATAGCTGGGACTCAAGCTTGCCTCTTTTATCCCTCTCTTCATGCCTTTCTCCAAGATTCTGTGACCTTCTATCCAATACCAGCACTGAGCAGGGGGCAGGAATGTCCAATAAGTTGACTATTTTCTATGTTTGAGGGTTGCAGAACATGGTTTTGACCCTGCAACTGTCATGTGCTGTCCTTGTCACTGTTTGCCTCTGGTCTCTAACTGAGCTAGATGCCATCAAGTCTGTGTATTATTCACCTACCAAAGCAGCTTCACGGGAGATGCAAACAATTTTGCCATTAGCACCTGGCCAGGCAGTTCCAAGCAAGTTGATTGTCCAAGGCCAGGCTGCCTGAAAACTGTCTATTCCAACTCTGTGGCATGCAAATTGCAGAGTCTGGCTAAGTTTATACATGGCTTCCGCACATCATGTCCATGTCCATATCTGTGCCCATGAGAAAATATCAATATTCTGTAACAATCCTGGAGATCATGGGTCACCTGACCACACCGTGAACTGCCATTCTACCTCTGTATCCTTCCTATCTCACTTCAAGCTTTGTTCAAATATTATAGCTGTGCTTGTTGAATTAGGGTGGCACAGTGGCTCAGTGGTTAGCACTGCTGCCTCACAGCACCAGGGACCCAGGATCGATTCCATCCTCGGACAACTGTCTGTGTGGAACTTGCACGTTCTCCCCATGTCTGCGTGGGTGCTCCAGTTTCCTCCCACAGTCCAAAGATGTGCAGGTTAGGTGAATTGGTCATGCTAAGTTGCCCATATAGTTAGCGGGAATGGGTCTGGGTAGGTTACTCTTCAGAGGGTTGGTGTGGACTAGTTGGGCCGAAGGGCCTGTTTCCACACTGTAGGGAATCTAATTGAATTATGCTGGTTCCTGATCTAACAATACCTAAGGTTATAAAATGCGCCTCATGTTCAATTCCTCCATGATTTCTTCTCTTCTCTCCTTATCTGTGAATTCTCTTCCAAATCTTTGAGAATACAGAACTTTGTATCATGATATCTCCTGGAAGAGAGAAGCAGAAGTACTGTTGTAAAGAATACAGAATTTTGAAGGATACCTTTCATGATTGACTTCATCGGTCAAGACTGCTGAGCCAATTGATTCGATCTGTCTTTGTATATCCCATTGAATTCTTGTTGAATATTTCATAACCAACAGCAATTTGCCTGCTAATTCATGTTTAGCTTTATGTGAATCGGTGTCCTAATTTTTTTTTATAAATTGAAGAGTATTGATAGTTAGCTGAGATAGGATTTAGTGTTTGCTTTGTTTGATGCTTATACAGTAAAAACTCTTCTGTTTTTAAACTGTGCAATCTTGTGACTTCATCCTTTTTGTAAATAAGTGGGATTTTTGGAGAAAGGTCGTAGTATTATTTATGAAACAGAATGATACTAAGCAAAATCCATCCACCCATAAAAGCCACAAACATTTTTTTTTCACTTTCTAGGTGCCAAATTTTAATCCCGAGTTAAAATTAGGCCTTTATCTGTAGTCAGTGATACTTAAGTTAAATGTTAAACATATAATAGCGACGATTTAGTACGAACGATGAGGTCTTGACCCCGCCTCACTGTTTAGAGAACTGATGGCAGACCTGAGTTGTTTGTAGAGGGCAGCCAAGTATAATTCAAGTCACATCAGGCTTTTCACATAATTAAGCCACCACTGAAAGCAAAATTGCCCCCATGCCTTCTGGACTGGCTGAAGCCAGGTCCTTTGATCGAAGTCCTTTCACCAAATGGAAAACACCAAGAGGGTTTACTAACTGGTCTTTGCGAAGTATAGGAGAGCCATATTGTACAGGCTAATGATACCCCAAATAGCAGTCTCATATATTGGTACAAACCCTTATGGGTATTGATTAGAGCATGCTTCTGGGAATCCTCATTTAACCATAAGTATAAGTAAGCATGGGTCATTTTCAGCTGTGTGAAGGACAGCCCAAAACCGCTTCCTCCCGTTTCAGCTCCCAGGAGGACCAGTTTCAACACAGAACACATTTCCAACGCCCCTCCTCCAAGTCCCTCCTCCCTACCTTTTATCTTCTCCTGCTGAACACTCTCTGCTCATTCCTGAAGAAGGGCCTGTGCCCGAAACGTCGAATCTCCTGTTCCCTGGATGCTGCCTGACCTGCTGTGCTGTTCCAGCAATAAAGTTTCAACTCAACACAGAACACACCTGATGGTCTCCTTCTTTAAAGACCGCAATTTCCCTTCCCAGGTGGTTGAAGATACCCTTCAACGGATCTCATCCACATCTCGTACCTCCGCCCTCAAACCCCACCCCTCCAACCATAACAAGGACAGAACCCCGCTGGTCCTCACCTTCCACCCTACCAACCTTCGCATAAACCACATCAATTGCTGACATTACTGCAACCTCCAAACGGACCCCATCACCAGGGATATATTTCCCTCCCCACCCCTTTCCACTTTCCACAAAGACCGTTCCCTCCGTGACTACCTGGTCAGGTCCACGCTCCCCTTCAACCCACCCTCCCATCCTGCCACCCTCCCCTGCCACTGTAGGAATTGC
Source organism: Chiloscyllium plagiosum (assembly GCF_037043375.1). NCBI lineage: Eukaryota > Metazoa > Chordata > Chondrichthyes > Orectolobiformes > Hemiscylliidae > Chiloscyllium > Chiloscyllium plagiosum. The sequence continues at coordinate 35,725,229 of NW_028270159.1, read as the reverse complement.
AAAACCTGCGGCCACACCTCCCCCTCACTGCCATCCAAGGCCCTAAAGGAGCCTTCCACATCTATCAAAGTTTCACCTGCACATCCACCAATGTCATTTATTGTATCCGTTTCTCCCGATGCAGTCTCCTCTACATTGGAGAGACTGGACGCCTTCTCGCAGAGCGCTTTAGGGAACATCTCCAGGACACCCGCACCAATCAACCCCACCGCTCCATGGCCCAACATTTCAACTCCCCTCCCACTTTGCCAAGGACATGCAGATCCTGGGCCTTCTCCACTACCATTCTCTCACCACCCGATGCCTGGAGGAAGAACGCCTCATCTTTCACCTTGGAACACTTCAATCCCAGGGCATCAATGTGGACTTCACCAGTTTCCTCATTTCTCCAACTCCACCCTTCCCCAGTTCCAACCTTCCAACTCAGCACCATTCCCATCCTACCTGCCAATCTTCCTTCCCACCTATCTGCTCCACCCTCCTCTCTGACTTATCACCTTCATCCCCACCCCCATCCACCTATTGTCCTCTTAGCTATCTTCTCCCCAGCTCCACCCCGCTTCCATTTATCCCTCCAGCCTGGAGGCTCCCTGCCTTCAGTCCTGATGAAGGACTTTTGTCCAAAATGTCGATTTTCCTGCTCCTCGAATGCTACCTAAACGGCTGTGCTTTTCCAGCACCACTCTAATCTAGACTCCCATTATAGGTGCCTAGTCTAGCCAAGATCTTGCGCAAACGTAAAGGTTGAATTCCAGCACAAATTTTGTTAAAGACCGGTCCTGCGATCACTGAAATGTGCACATTGGTATCAATCTCCATTATAAATGGGTGACCATTTGACCAGATGTTTATTTTAATTGGTTCTGATTTGGATGTTGTTGAGCAATTTAATCGTTCCAAATCAGCTGTACGTGGACTTTCCAGGGAATGTATTCTCTCGATACCGGCCTCTGAGTTATTTTACTCCATTTAGGTCGAGTCTGACTCCCTTGCTTTCTTGACGCCATATACCGACAGCAACTACAATGGCTTGCCAGCCCAGATGCTGAAGAAAGATTTAACCATTTGGCTGAGGTTTGTCTTTGTTTTGGGGTTTTGCAATGAGCTGACTTAGATTCTTTCTTTTGCCTTCTCTCAAATAGTGCCCCTCAAGCTCATTTGGACTGGAGAGGGTGTCCACTTCCATTGGAATACCCTGCAACTCATCTGCTCTATTTATTGCATCTTGCAATGATAAAGCCGGTTACAGTGCCAGCTAGGCTTCAGTTAAAAGGTGCTTTTGCATCGTTATATCATTAATCACACATACCAACCGGACTCTCAGCAAGTTATTAAGGATTAAATCAAAGTCACAGGCTTCTGCCAGTTATCTTAACCTCGTCAAAAATCCCAATGTGAATTCCTCTAGTTCTTGAATTAGTAAGCAAAACTGTCAGTATCTCAGGCTTGGGACTGTAATTCTCCTTAATTAAATCCGTCAACACTTGAAAGGTTTTAGTAACTGGTGCCTAACAAAAAGTAAGGCTCCTAATAACCAAAAAAGCTGCTGCTCTACAAGCTCTCAGGAGAATTGCTTGTTGCTTTTCATCTGCCCAATGTAATTTGTTTAAAGAAAAACTTTCATTCCACTTACTGGGCCCAGTCTTTAATGGCAGGACCCATTGACCCAACCCTCCCAAATAATGGCATGATGCTAGAAATGCTTATCCCAACTCAAAGATAACTATTTCTTCAGGAACATGCTTTACATTCATTACCACTGAAATAGCTGCTCAGAGGCTGGTATCCCATCACTAACCCATCCTTTACTTATACATGGAAAGTCCTTGACACTGATCCATCTCCCTCAGAGCCTGCTCTCAGATTAAAAGAAGAATGTCAGACAACCTGTTCAATCAGTCAGCCTAGGCTCCTGATTGGACCAGGTTAACAGCCCCAATCAGGGAACTCATATTCTATGGTGTCCAGATGGCTGACTTCATTACAATCACTGCATCACCACTGACCAGGATTCCCACAATGACTCCTTCCCATCACCAATTTAAGTGGTCACTCCAATAAAGGCAAAATACTGCAAAGAATAGAATTTTAAAATAAAAAGTAGAAAGTGATCGAGAATCTCAGCAGGTCTGGATGCATTTGTTGAGAGAGGAAAAAAAATATGTTGCAAAGAATAATTGCATTAGATCCACCATTAACTCAGAGTTTCTCCAGATGCCAGCAATCTGTTCAGGTACTCCGGCTCCCAGCATCACATCCATTTCAGCATTAAATTCTACCTGATGTTTTTGCATAATTCCAAAGACCAAAAGTCAGTTTAATTCACTGACATTTGATCAAAGTATGTGAATACTAAAGAAAATTCTGTTTATTCTGCTACTAGTAGCAGTAATGTAATCCAGATGTTTTTGGCTTATTTCTCCATCTTGGGTAAGCTAAAAGTCTGCTTAAAAATGTATTATTTTAAAGTTACTTTTTAGTTCTTCACAAGTCTGGAATGGAATTGCAATTCCACCTAAAATTAATGTACTGTAATGATTTCATCACATACTTCAGTCAATAGTCACCCTCAAACATGATGTAGTTTTTTTTAAAAGTAGGCAATAGAATAGCTAACAGTTTTGTGATAATTTGAAATTAATAAAGAGTAACTTGATTTTTTGCAATCTCGTCTCTCGTGATTTATGCGTCCAGAAATTTTCCTATTTTCTGTTTAATCCGTGATAAATTCTGAGGCTTTTCCAAATGCTTTTTCCAGAATGTGAAAGGTGTTTTTTATTAGCAGTTCAGAAGCTTTTATGGTGTCTGACATTCTTCCTTTTAAGTCACAGAATGTTCCTTCTCTGCAGTTGAGATTCTGTGCCTACAAAACAATAGCCTCTGAATATTGTGAAAGTTCAGTGTGTAAAATCCCTATAATTATTGGTTGAAATCTCTTGGGAAAACTGTTTTGGCACATAGAAAATGGCTTGAGTGAAACTATCTGGATGTATTATTTTGAAATAAGACAGGCCCAGACACGGGATGTCATCTTCACACAACGGAAGGCTTGCATAATGATTCAGAGAAAACCACATTTTTTTTTTCGAAAAACATGCTCTGTATAATGAGCTTTCATGCTACTTAATGTTTGAAATTCAGATTGTAGGCTATAGGTTTACCTACAAGCTGCTCTTTATAGTGGCTCAATGTGAAGTGAGGAAATGGGATTGCAAATCATTCCCAGGACAGTAAGAAACTCCAGAAAGTTGTGTGCACAGCCCAGACCATCACGGAAGCCAATCTTTCAGCCATGGACTTCACTTACAGCTCTTGGTGCTGTGGAAAGGCTGTCAACATTATCAAAGACCTATCGCACCCCAGTATCACTATCCTATAACCTCAGGGAAAAGATAGAGAAGCCTGAACAAACGCACCAACAGGTTCAGGAACAGCTTCTGTCTGGTCACTTTTACACTGATTTGGACTCTCTAACTTCAAACAATGTTGATCTTGTTAATGTTGTTCTTACCTTCATGCCTCACTCCGTGTAAGTCTTTTTCACCCTATGATTTGTATATTGTTGCTTACTATGATCTGCCTGTACTGCTCACAAACAAAGCTTTTCACTGTACTTAGGTACATGTGACAATAAATCAAATCAATCCATCAATTATTCCACCTGTCTCTTCCCTTCCCCAGAATGGGGATGTGGCTCCATCAGAACTATTGGCATGCTTTGATTTGCATTAGCAAAATCTTCTCCACTGAGCTCCACATATTTATCACAATCTCCTTTCTCAATAATAACTCTTCCAGTAGCAAGCCCTCAAACTACTGGAACACCATCTGCTCAAATAGAAAACAGAAAGCTAACTGGGCACATGTCCCGTTACTAAAGGGAAAGTACAAATCTCAGTGGAATAGAAACATTTCAGCTTTAACTTTGAAGCTGCCATCAGGTAAACTTAAAAGCAGAATATGCTGAAAAAGGCTGAACATCAGATAATATTTGCGGAGCTGCAGCAAACTTAATGTCACAGGTCAATAACCTTTGAAGGGCTGTCACCTTGAAATGGTAATGGCTTCTCTCTCTAGCCACCTCCTAATTTGCTGAGTATATACAGATTTTTGTGTTTTTATTTCAAGATTTCTCCCCAGTATATTTTGCTTTTGCATCAGGTTAATTTGACGACAGGACAGTCACTCAGGGAAAGCAATTTGAAATGTAATCATTTCCAATGCTATGTAATTCCTGAAGTAATTCTGAGTGTGCAGTCACTCTGAATGTATGTACCTTGCGTCCCTTTTGCACACTTCTACCTCTTTCTGTCTTTCCATTGCTTCCTTTGTGTTTTTTTGTTGTTGCTTGGTCTTACTCAATATTCTTTTTCTTTGCTGCTTTAGTTTGAGCCATCATGATTCTGTACCTCAGCATTGGGCATATTGTTCACACTTTGACCAAGCATTCTAAATCTTTTTATCGTTTCAAGCTTGTTTACAGCTTAGTGCCTTGGTCCCTATCTTTGTTACTGTTCCCTATCACTCCATGATCATGCAAATGATGTCAAACCTTTTCACACATGACTAGAACATTATCTTCTTTATTGTGAGTCCTGAAGTGTTTTGCCTGAAGGAAAATGAAGGGGGTGTAGCTGACCTTGTGAACTGCATATCAAAAGGTTGTGGTACCAGTACTTTTAATGAGATTGGGCCCTGTCTACTGAAAACAGATGCAGCATGGTGAATGGTGGTAAATGTCCTTGATGATGAAAAGCTGAATCATCTGGAGGCTCCCGGGACCTCATTTACAGCTCATCATTTCTGGGGTGAAAGGAAATTATTTGGGTCCCATGCCGAGCTGAGTGACAACTGCAGCCTGTTCCCCTTGGTCCCCTGTAAGACTTCCTGTTATTCTGAGCTTGCAGGTACCCAAAACAAGTATGCACACTTTGAAGTTGCCATTAGAGCATTCATAATGCACATGTTAAAATAAAAGGTGCTAATGTATGCCTTTCTTTTAAAAATACCATATTTAAAATGAAATTAATTGGAAGCAATATAACAGGTTCAAAGGTTACAATATCCACAAGATTACTGAAATAAACTGAGGTGTAGCAGAGCTGGCATCCAGCTGGATGTGCTAAATGCTGAGATACATAAAACAACAGACACTTTTTTAAAATAAAGTGAGAGCACTGAGTATTACATAGCTATGGAGAAGGAGAGGATTAGGCAAACTGGGAGGATATTTAATTGAGGAAGAGGAAACTATGATGCGGTTAGACATGAGGTAGGAAGCATGGATTGGGAGCAATTGTTCCATGGTAAAGGCACTATAGACATGTGGAGACTGTTTAAGGAACAGTTGTTGCAAGTGATGAATAAATATGTCCCTCTGAGACAGGTAAGAAGTGGTAAGATAAAGGAACCTTGGATGACGAGAGCGGTGGAGTTTCTTGTCAAAAGGAAAAAGGTAGCTTACATAAGGTGGAGGAAGCTGGGGTCAAGCTCAGCTCTACAGGATTACAGGCAGGCGAGGAAGGAGCTTAAAAATGGTCTGAGGAGAGCCAGGAGGGGGCACAAGAAACGCTTGGCAGAACGGATTAGGGAGAACACAAAGTCATTTTACACTTATGTGAGGAATAAGAGAATGGTCAAAGAAAGAGTAGGGCCGATCAGGGATAGCATAGGAAATTTGTGTGTGGAGTCTGAGGAGGTAGGGGAAGCCCTAAATGAGTTTTTTGCTTCTGTCTTTATGAAAGAAATGAACTTTGTAGTGAATGAAACCTTTGAAGAGCAGGTGTGCATGCTAAAATGGATAGAGATAGAGGAAGCTGATGAGCTGAAAATGTTGTCAAACATTAAGATTGACAAGTCGCCAGGCCTGGACCAGATTTGTCCTCGGCTGCTTTGGGAAATGAGAAATGCAATTGCTTCGCCACTTGCGAAGATCTTTTCATCCTCGCTCTCCACTGGAGTCGTACCTGAGGACTGGAGAGAGGCAAATGTAATTCCTCTCTTCAAGAAAGGAAATAGGGAAATCCCCGGCAATTACAGACCAGTAAGTCTCACGTCTGTCGTCTGCAAGGTGTTAGAAAGGAATCTGAGGGATAGAATTTATGACCATCTGGAAGAGCATGGCTTGATTAAATGCAGTCAACATGGCTTTGTGAGGGGCAGGTCATGCCTCACAAACCTTATAGAATTCTTTGAGGATGTGACTAGAAAAGTTGATGAGGGTCGAGCTGTGGATGTGGTGTATATGGACTTCAACAAGGCATTTGATAAGGTTCCCCATGGTAGGCTCATTCAGTAGGTCAGGAGGAATGGGATTCAGGGGAACATAGCTGTTTGGATACAGAATTGGCTGGCCAACAGAAGACAGCGAGTGGTAGTAGAAGGAAAATATTCTGCCTGGAAGTCAGTGGTGAGTGGTGTTCCACAGGGCTCTGTCCTTCGGCCTCTATTGTTTGTAATTTTTATTAATGACTTGGATGAGGGAATTGAAGGATGGGTCAGCAAGCTTGCAGGTGACACAAAGGTTGGAGGTGTCATTGTAGGGTGCAGCGGGACATTGACAGGATGCAGAGATGGGCTGAGAGGTGGCAGATCGAGTTCAACCTGGATAAATGCAAGGTGATGCATTTTGGAAGGTCGAATTTGAAAGCTGAGTACAGGATTAAGGATAGGATTCTTGGTAGTGTGGAGGAAAAGAGGGATCTTGGGGTGCAGGTACATAGATCCGTTAAAATGGCCACCCAAGTGGATAGGGTTGTTAAGAAAGCATATGGTGTTGTGGCTTTCAATAACAGGGGTATTGAGTTTAAGAGTCGTGAGATCTTGTTGCAGCTCTATAAAACTTTGGTTAGACCGCACTTGGAATACTGCATCCAGTTCTGGTCGCCCTATTATTAGAAAGATGTGGATGCTTTGGAGCGAGTTCAGAGGAGGTTTACCAGGATGCTGCCTGGACTGGAGGGCTTATCTTATGAGGAGAGGTTGACTGAGCTCGGACTTTTTTCATTGGAGAAAAGGAGGAGAAGAGGGGACATAATTGAGGTATACAAGATAATGAGAGGCATAGATAGAGTCGATAGCCAGAGACTATTTCCCAGGGCAGAAATGACTAACACGAGGGGTCATAGTTTTAAGCTGGTTGGAGGAAAGTATAGAGGGGATGTCAGAGGTGGGTTCTTTACACAGAGAGTTGTGAGAGCATGGAATGCGTTGCCAGCAGCAATTGTGGAGGCAGGGTCATTGGGGACATTTAAGAGACTCCTGGACATGCATATGGTCACAGAAATTTGAGGGTGCATACATGAGGATCAGTGGTCGGCACAACATCGTGGGCTGAAGGGCCTGTTCTGTGCTGTATTGTTCTATGTTCTATGTTCTAAGATGGAAAAAGGAAAAAAAATAGCAAGAAAGAGTGGAAGGAGGAACAGAGACAAAACAGGGTGTTGTGTGGGGAATGTTACAAAAACTCCCAGTGTGACTAGCCCTCAAACTGGCAACAGCCAGGCTGATTTGGAGGTGCCAGTGTTGGACTGGGGTGTACAAATCACACAACACCAGGTTATAACCCCTCAAATTTATATGTATATGTGTGCATGTGAGTGTGTGTGTGTTGGGGGGGGGGGGGTTGGTGCTTTTATGAGTATCTGTGAGAGGGTGTGTGTATGTGTGTGAGTGAGAGTGTAAAGGGGTTTAAGTCTGTGAGACTGTGTGTGTGTGAGTGTCTGTGTGTGTGTACGTGTGTCTGTCTGTCTGTGGACTTCAACAGCTTCCTCATTTCCCCTTCCCCCACCTCATCCTAGTTTCAAACTTCCAGTCCCCTTGACTTGTCCGGACTTGTCCGACCTGCCTAGCTCCTTTTCCATCTATCCACTCCATCCTCTCCTCCCTGACCTATCACCTTCATCTCCTCCCCCACTCACCCATTGTACTCTATGCTACTCTCTCCCCACCCCCACCCTCCTCTAGCTTATCTCTCCACGCTTCAGGCTCTCTGCCTTTATTCCTGATGAAGGGCTTTTGCCCGAAACGTCAATTTTGCTGAAGCTCCTCGATGCTGCCTGAATTGCTGTGCTCTTCCAGCACCATTGATCCAGAATCTGGTTTCCAGCATCTGCAGTCATTGTTTTTACCTGTGTGTATGTGTGTGTCTGTCTATGCATGTGTCCATCAGTGTGTGTGTGCATAGTGCAATGGGGTCACCTGTAGTGCGACATGAACCCAAGGTCCCGGTTGAGGCCATCCCCATGGGTACCGAACTTAGCTATCAGCTTCTGCTCGGCCATTTTTTGTTGTTGCCTATCCCGAAGTCCGCCTTGGAGGACGGTCACCGAAGGTCCAAGGTCTATCTCATATGCTGCAGAAAAGGATGCCCTGAGGCTTGGTACATTGGCGAGATCAAACAGAAGCTACAACAACAGGTGAATGGACACTGCAGAATAATCAACAGACAGGAGTGTTGGAGAACACTTCAGCGGTCAGTGACATTCAACCATGGACCTTTGGGTGACTATCCTCTAAGGCAAACTTCGGGACAGGCAACAATGAAAAGTGGCTGAACAGAGGCTGATAACCAAGTTTGGCACCCATGGGGATGGCCTCAACTGGGACCTTGGGGTCATGTCACACTACAGGTAACCCCATTGCACTACACACACATGTACATAGACACATATAAGTTTGTGGGATGAATTTGTACTTGCAGGAGTACATTTTATTTTGCTCAAAAGCTGCATGATTCCATGTAAGATTCTGTAAATCCATTTTATAGATTAGAATCAGTCTAATCATTGTGGCACAGTCTCACAAGGAGTTAACACCTTCAATACCTTATCTGGGCTGACATGACACCTATTGTTAAAGGTGTCACTTGAGAATGTAACTTTCGAAAAAATGTTGTGCAATTTACATATGAAAGAACTGAAACCAACATGATCATTCTAAAAGATGAGAGACTTAAAAACAATCCGGGTCTTTTCAATATATAGTTTCAGTTACATCACGCTGTAAACTTTTGCTATAAATTCTGTGTCTTACAATCTTATTCTCCACAATCACCTGATGAAAGAGCAGTGCTCTGAAAGCTACTGCTTCCAAATAAACCTGTTGGACTATAGCCTGGTATTATGTGATTTTTAACTTTGAACAGCCAGACTGACTCTGATACAACTCCCATGTTCAAACAGCTGTAACCTGGGTAACATGAGTTAAAATTAACTTTGTTGCCTCTTGATCTTCAGCAGTGAATGGGAATTTTAGGATGCTTCAAATGAGTTACATTTGGCCTTGTTTTAACTGAACCACAAACAGTGATCAGGCCTGTGGCTATAGGGAGAAACAGACATGGCACTGCAGATGTTGGTCTGCTTATATTTGTCCCTTGTACATTTTACTGTTAGATACTAAAGTTTTTAATACATCAGTCTGGACTGCAGTCCCCACTGCACCAAGACCCGATGTGGATATCTGCTAACATTATCACTGTCAGTGAATGGATCAGTTTCCTGACTCCATCTTGTCACCAGCTCAATTTTTCTTATCTTGCATCATTGTTTCTTTCAAGCTGGAAGACCTCTGATTGCAGCTTATGTGTTGAGATCTGCCTATTTCTATGCCCCTTCGCATCCCCCACCCCATCGTCTATTGGGCAATAAACCTGTCTGCAAGCCAAGAGGTGCCTCTGCCAGAGACTACATTTCACGTGTGGATGGGTTTGTGACACAGAAACAAAGCTGGTCTCTATTTCCACCTTTTGAAATGAAAAATTCAGACTTTCACCTTTTATAAAACTATATTATAATATGGTTTTGGTACCCAAAACTAGTTTTGAATCTTGATTATCACAACAATTAATAAGCAGAGCTGTTGAAAATTAGAGTGAATGATCTGAGTTAGTTACACAGAATTTCATATACAGTGATTGCATTAAAACTGACCCAATTTCTACATTGCAGTCACTTGTATATCACCTTCTTTCAACTCATCTGCTGAACCATTCCATTTATAACTTCTGGACTTGACAATCCCTATGTCCTCCAGGCCAGCCTTCTAGCTTTTAAATAAATAAAGTTATAAATGTTATGAGCCAATCTAATGATAATACTCGTAATTAGATCCCAGAGTGAATCCTGGCTTGACAGATAATACAGTTTTCTTTTATTGTTGCTCAGAATGCTGTTGGTCATTGAACACACTAAGAGTCATAGAGATGTACAGCATGGAAACAGACCCTTCGATCCAACTCATCCATGCTGACCAAATGTCCTAACCTAATCTTGTCCCATTTGCCAGCAGTTGGTCCATAGCCCTTTAAACCCTTTCTATTCATATACTCATCCAGATACCTTTTAAATGTTGTAACTGTACCAACCTCCATTACATCCTCTGGCATATCATTCTATACACGCACCAGCCCCTGCATGAAAAGTTACCCCTTCGGTCCCTTTTAAATTTTTCCTCTCTCACTGTAAATCTATGCTCTCTAGTTCTGGACTCCCCCACCCCGGGGAAAATACCTTTTCTATTTCCCCTATCCATGCCCCTCATGATTTTATAAACCTCTAAGGTCACCCCTAGCATCCGACACACCAAGGAAACAACCCCAGCCTATTCAGCCTCTCCCTGTAGCTCAAATCCTCCAACCCTAGCAACATCCTTGTAACACCCTTTGAAGTTTCACAACTTCCTTCCGATAGGAGGGAGACCAGAATTGCACACAATATTCCAAAAGTTTCATGAGGCTGTCAGTGTTCTTTAAAAGCAGAACACAAGTTCAGCATACAAAGGGAGAAAACAAATAAAGCCTCTTCCAAGTTATGCTGATAAGACCTTCCTAAACTGTACAGAGAATAATTCAAACATTCATTTTTCCCAGCAATATCCCTGCCAGATACTCAAACTCTATTTTAACTGTATAATTTCTCATTTTCAATGATTCCCTCTAATTTTGATGAATAAGAGGCTTCTTTACAGTTCTGATAGCCTAAACCTCTCTGTCCTGAAAGCTAAACCCTTCAAAACAAACCGTCACAGCTTAGATACTTCACAAACTTCTTCAACCTGGAAAGTCAACAAACCAAACACTGTTCTTCAGCTAGGATGTTTTTTGCCCTTTCTGAACTGAACCCAAACCATTAATGCCCAGGGTCTATTTTCCAGGAAAAACAATGACTGTAGATGCTGGAAGCCAGAGTCTAGATTAGAGTGGTGCTGGAAAAGCACAGCAGTTCAGGCAGCATCCGAGGAGCAGTAAAACCGACATTTCGGGCAAAAGCCCTTCATCAGGAATACAGGCAGAGAGGCTGAAGGGTGGAGAGATAAATGAGAGGAGGGTGGGGGTGGGGAGAAAGTAGCATAGAGTACAATAGGTGAGTGGGGGAGGGGATGAAGGTGATAGGTCAGGGGGGATGGTGGAGTGGATAGGTGGAAAAGAAGATAGGCAGGTAGGACAAGTCATGGGGACAGTGCTGAGCTGGAAGTTTGGAACTGGGGTGAGGTGGGGGAAGGGGAAATGAGGAGCCTGTTGAAGTCCACATTGATGCCCTGGGGTTAAAGTGTTCTGAGGCGGAAGATGAGGTGTTCTTCCTCCAGGCGTCTGGTGGTGAGGGAGCGGAAGTGAAGGGGGCCCAGGACCTCCATGTCCTCGGCAGAGTGGGAGGGAGAGTTGAAATGTTGGGCCACAGGGCGGTGTGGTTGATTGGTGCAGGTGTCCCAGAGATGTTCCCTAAAGCGTTCTGCTAGAAGGCGTCCAGTCTCCCCAATGTAGAGGAGACCGCATCGGGAGCAACGGATACAGTAAATGCTATTGGTGGATGTGCAGGTAAAGTTTTGATGGATGTGGAAGGCTCCTTTAGGGCCTTGGATGGAGGTGAGGGAGGAGGTGCTGGCGCAGGTTTTGCAATTCCTGCGGTGGCAGGGAAAGATGCCAGGATGGGAGGGTGGGTTGAAGGGGGGGTGGACCTGACCAGGTAGTCACGGAGGCAACAGTCTTTGCGGAAGGCGGAAAGGGGTGGGGAGGGAAATATATCCCTGGTAATGGGGTCCGTTTGGAGGTGGTGGAAATGTCGGCGGATGATTTGGTTTATGTGAAGGTTGATAGTGTGGAAGGTGAGCACCAGGGGGGTTCTGTCCTTGTTACGGTTGGAGGGGTGGGGTCTGAGGGCGGAGGTGCAAGATGTGGACGAGATGCGTTGGAGGGCATCTTTAACCACGTGGGAAGGGAAATTGCGGTCTCTAAAGAAGGAGGCCATCTGGTGTGTTCTGTGGTGGAATTGGTCCTCCTGGGAGCAGATATTCTCCCATACATTATGAATTCCACATTGTAAGCAATTTGTTATTTAACACCACAGGTATTCTGCAAGGCAGTTAATTGGGGTCGAAAATGTGTTGCTGGAAAAGCGCAGCTGGTCAGGCAGCATCCAAGGAGCAGGAGAATCGACGTTTCGGGCATGAGCCCTTCTTTCATGCCCGAAATGTCAATTCTCCTGCTCCTTGGATGCTGCCTGACCTGCTGCGCTTTTCCAGCAACACCTTTTCACCTCTGATCTCCAGCATCTGCAGTCCTCACTTTCTCCAGTTAATTGGAGTCATATGCTGTCATCAAATTATGTATTAACTTCACTGATCCAAATTACTTTCTGACCTTTCAAAAACAAGCCAGTTACTACAACAGAATTTTGCTCCAGTTCTTCCTTACCTCATCATGAAAAATCTAAATTCCAATATATTGCATAGCTTTATCACCTTTCCTGATTTCTCCTTCTTTAACTCAGTATCGAAAGATGTTTTTATTAATATTGTTTCTGCTGAACACTCTGGATTGTTTGATAAATGTAAATTGTTATAAATAGATTCCTTTTATTAGGGAGGGATAGTTTGAGTTAACTTAGAAAATGTGCATTCTGATTATTTGCCTTGGGATGGTCTTTACTCCATCTGCCATTTGAGATAGAAAGGTGTAAGCCATAGATACAAACAAGCTTCCTAATACACCACACAAAGTGCACTGTATCTGAGCAGACTTTTTGCTTGTATATTATTCCTTCCTGTTCTCTTTTCATTACTTAACCTATTTAACAGTAATGCTGCAGCTTGACATTTCATAGTCGATTCATATTCGATGCATTTATTGTAATTATAGCAAGGTCTGTCAAAAAATCTAATTGCAGATACCTAAATACACTACTCACTTTCAGCTTTCATCTAAGCCTCTGTTGGGATCCAAACTTGCAAAATTTCAATGGTATTCGATTTGTTACCATTTAAGTTATGATGTCCAAGGAAGTCAAAAACAACAAAATTGCCTAATTTTCCATCTAAGGAAACTAAAGGACATTTTTCAGAACTTTTACTTTGACAAGCAAACTGATATCAACATAAATTAACCATGAATAAACAAACAGGCAAATTGTGGTCAATGTAAATTATAAGTGGCACGTTAACCTGCTGTAAAAATGGTACCAAATCCTTCAAAACTCTGGACCAAAAAAGTTCTAAATCATTTTCTTCAAAGCCTTAGACGTTAGTTTCTCAGCTGGTAACAGAAACCAACCAACCTAATTTAACAGGTATGGCTTTCATCGAAATAGTTATCTTTTGAACCTCATGAGCTTTTCTCATGATAGTTTTAATAGTGTGGATTTACTAGAAATGTCATTATTTGAAGACACCGTAATAACCCCATGCACTTTGTTGCTGGTTCAGATCAATTAATTCCGTTTTTCAAAAAATCTAAAGCTGTGGCCATAACTTTTCTTTATCTCTGGTCCAGGCTTCCCATTCAATATTTTTAACTGTTTGCAGTGCATCATTGGATAACCTGAGCTCTGATGGTTCTGTGTCTTTGATATGGTTTCATCCAGCATCAGTTTCCCCATAACCCTGAAGTTTCCATTTAGTTTTAAAGCTACAGTTTCCATCACAAATAACCAAATGACATTTCTCTTAACATCTAATTTTTAATCATTAACGGTAAAAAAAGATAACATTCCAGGGATAGGAATCACTCTTGAGTGTTTGCATAAAGATCGGTATTAGATCAGCCACCCAACATGTGCTGAGCCTGAAAATTCATTGCATTGACTGCAATGTAACTGACTACCAGGAACAAACAATTAACGGTTTGACCCCTGCACAAGACCAATTCTGTCACACAATTTCAACAGTGTTTAAGAGTATAGTGCTGGGTAACATTTTCAAACTGGAAGGGGATGGGTAATATATTTTCTGTGAGAAAAATGCTCCTGAAAAAATAAGGTATAAGAAGTAAATGGAAAAATTGCATAATTTGAGAATTGCTCTTTTTTTAAATGCTTGTTTATAAAACCATATTCCAAATGTAGAAATAAAATGGTTATTATCAAAACGTTGATGACTGATAAACTGCTACAAATAATATGAAAAATAAAAGTCTAGTCCAGAACTGGTTCTGAGGAAGGGTTACCAGACCTGAAACATTACCTCTGACTTCTCTTCACAGATGCTGCCAGACCTGTTGAGTTTTTCTAGCAACCTCTATTTTTGTTTCTGATTTACAGGATCTGCAGTTGTTTTGGTTTTCATTTCACATATTTTGTCTTCAGGAAGAAGAAAGTAATTGAGAGATCTCTGTAAAATATTAAATGGTGTAGAAAATTGATATTGCCTTACATTTTCCTTAAACTAAATTGCATGAATAAAACTATGGGGCTTTCCCTTCACTTAAGGACAAATGAAAATGTACAATGATTATTTTTACACAAAGAATTCTCGGTACATTGAATGGATTCGCACAAAACTTTGAAATAAAATGACCTTGAATAACTTGGAAAGCAATTGGATTCCACAGAAGTAGGCCACTCAATTGTACACAATTGACTGTACAAACATCATTCTGGATGTACAAACATCAGTCAATTGGTATGTTTCCAACAAATTTATCTTGCAAACTATTGCAAATTGAATTTTTTTTTTTCAAATTTTATGAAGGAAAAGCCCACATGAACTTTGATTTCCAACTGAAAACAATCGGTTTGTCTCTTTTTCCATTCAATATGGTTCTCTAACCAGTTTTGACTTGCCTGATTCACACCTCTCAAATGATTTAGCAATCACTTAACTAGGAATGAATCATCTGATAGTAAACCAGCTGCAAAGAGTGCAATTCTCTCCTATTTTGTCCAAGCCCACACCCTGGAGAGGCTTAATGCGCAGGTAATGTGTTTGAGCATGTGGTTTCTGGTAAGGAGAGAAACCTGACAAGAATCACTTGCACAAAGTCAGTTGCTGGAAATGAAGTTGCCAAGTGGGAGAATATTGCTTCTGTGACTTCCATGATCCAGAACAGACCTGAAAGTTTTATCTACCTATCACACTCTCAGCTACCTTCCCCCCAGCTCCATCCCCACCCCTCCCATTTATCTCAGCCCCGGGCCCACAAGCCTCATTCCTGATGAAGGGCTTATGCCCGAAACGGGAGTTCTCCTGCTCCTCGGATGCCACCTGACCTGCTTTGCTTTTCCAGACCACATTCTTGATTCTGATCTCTGGCATCTGCAGTCCTCACTTTCTCCTGAAAGTTTAATAGTTTGTACAAAATTATTCTGGTAATCTGATAGTCTTCACATTTAGATCTGATGATAAAAGAACTAAGACAAATTGAAATGAAAATGGCAAGATAATTGTGAAAATATCTATTTACTGTCTGAACATACGCCAAATGATGCTCAAAATTAGTTTCGAGAAATGAACATACCACCCACACACTTGTGCAATCCTCAACCTGCCTGTTACTGATATATACATGTCTGCAAGAAAAATGCCGACTGATGAGGACTGGAAAGGAAAGGATCTTGTTTTCAAAGAGGGCCATGATTTGAAATCCCTAATGTATAATTTGACACAACAAAATATGGATGCCACTCTGATTAGCACAGAATATCTCTGACATGTATCATATGATCCAAAAGCAAAAGATTTAATTTGCTCACACTGCTCAACAATATTAATACTAATATTAACAGGCCCTACATCGTCCTCCATATGCTGCCCTTTGGGATGACTTAGAGTGGAACCAAATGGAAAGGTGAATAAGGCATCAAAATAGATGACAAGTGACTGCTAAACATGAGATTTGGATCAAATAATGCATCCAGCCCACTTTGAATGTGACAGAGTTTGGCAGAAGGAGCAGACTGCTGTTTCTATGTTGAGGCTTGATACATTCTTTGAGTGATACAGTTGGTTTTACATCTGGTGGGCAGAAAGAATCAGTTTAATACCTTGCTCAAAAGATGGTACGTCAGACAGTGCAGTACTCCCTCAGTCATGTATAGAAGAATTTGCTTAGGCCATGGTTGAGTCATGGACTGGGCCTTAATCCCACAACCTCGTGAAGCAGTGTTGTTAGCACCAGGAGTGATATTTAGGGTCACTGTTAGAAGTTGTTTGATGTAGGAGTTTGACCTGGGTTTATCAATCTCCGTTTCTCACTTCTGGTCTTGCTATTGTTTACATTTTTGTATATTGAAATCTAGAGGAAAAGGTTGACAAGCAAATTATTACAGATGCTGTAGAGCTAAAATAAAAACAGCATTGGAGAAACTCAGCAGATCTGGTAGCCCTTGTGGGCAGAAAACCAGTGTTCACATTTTGAGTCCAACCTGACCCTTCTTTGGTTCCAAAGAGTTTTACTGGACTTGAAATGCTATCTCTTCATCTCTAGTCACAGAGACTGAAAGATCTGCTGAGTTTCTCCAGCATTTTCTGTTTGATTTCCAATTGAAGAAGAAGCCACTTAGAGATATCTCTTTCACTGTTATAAAGAGGAATGTGAAGAGCTAAGTAGGGTGTCCATGCTAATTTGACAGTACAACCAATGTCCTCATCCTGTCTATTTATACTTCCATTTGAAAAGTCATAAACAAAATTCACACTCAATCCAGGTACAAGTAACCATTCCTGATGTTAGGCTCTGAGTGAAATAACTTTTGAATGAGGAGACAGGAAAGTGAAGATCTTTTATTACTTCATGACTATTTCTGATAAGTAATTTGTATATAGTAGTCAACACAGAAGTTTGAGATGGTTAGAAAAATGAACAATGCTTACAATCTTCTATTGGCTCACATTGTGATAAGTTCTTCAGACTCTATCTGCAAACTTGATGAGGTCATTGATTTTTTTCCTACATGGAGGTGGCTTATGCTCACTGGCCAGATCACCTACATCCACTGGGTCTAGACTGTGTTTTTGGCTTCCGTACCTCTATATTACCAATTCTGTTGCCCTTCTTATTTTTTGCCTTGTTTTAGATGGCATTATGTTCACAGGTGAAGCAAGCCATTTGAAGAGATGCCAGCTGAGCAGTTATCCCCCCCTTACTCTTCTATCCATTATCTAGTTTCTCACTAACTGCAAAAGGCCAGTTATATTAATGCCATATAATTTTGGAATCCTATTTTTCTTCACCATGAACATGTTTGTTCCCTGAAACAATTTCATAAGGGGACAGTGTTAGTGCCATTCTCTATTTAAATTAACTCCATCCCATATGCTTGAGCAGGGTTAATGGACAGCATCACATTGAGGGACATAATGCCTTTTCGAAACATCTTCTGTGCCAGAAGGGGTAATCCATTCTACTCTCTTATCAACACGATGGAACTCTTATTCACTTCTACCTTATTTTATTCTGAAGTTAGTGGCAATCAAGGAAAACATGGTTCCTCAATACCCTTAAAGAGTATAACAATGACTATTCCATGGAAATGAAAATTCACATATGGCCGGAAAAAATTTAAACTTTGCTTTAGTCACAAAATAAAAATTGTCCTTTTAAGTACGCAGTTGTGGTGTGATATTTGCACTGAGCTCATTCTTCTGATTTAAATTATACTTTTTTATAATTGAAACAAGATTGAAAGCATTGCACTTGGCTGGCTAACTTAACAACATGATGTAAGCTACACACAAACATGTGGTGAAGTTTGCTTAAAATGTGATGTAGAGCTACTGTGCTAGACAACGAATTGTTAAGGAAAAAGGAGGTTTTATCACTGGAGCTATATCATTTACCCTACCATTTTAAGTGAGTGGTAGTCTCCTTTTCAAGATTCTAACAGTGATAGTCTTGGGGACTTATTTGAATGCAGAATTAACATGTGTTTCTGAATGAAATCTGTCAATGAGCCCAACAAACCAAAACATTCAAGCTTGGTAATCATTTGTGGCTGCCCCCTGCCATTTGTAATAAGTTAAAATAAATTGATCTGTTTGCTTGAATCATGTGGAAATCACAGTTATTAGTAACATGACCTCAGTAATTGTGTGTTTCCAGTCATCTAAGCTACGTGAAGCATGGTAACATAAGAGTGAGTTGAATAGTGAAGTAATGGATATAATTTGACCAGATCTCTACATCCTTGGGATTTAGTTTCAGGAAGTCTTTTCCAGATGGCCAATGTCCATGCCATTTACTAAGATTAGTGAGGCTATTTCCAGTTTTCCTCATCAATTCTTCATCAAAGGCCTTTGTCTTTGTCTGTAAAATATGCTGGTTTTAAGGTTTCTAACAATCAGTATCCGTTTTTCTGTTGTTATTGTGATTAGTTGCAATTTTAAGAGTGAGTTGGCTTGTACCTACTCACAGTGCAAAGTCAATGAATACAGAACAGGAATAACAACACTGAGCAATTGGAAGGGAGAAAGATTGAACAGTGTTTGATGAACTGCTTGATACTAAGAATCACCAAGATAAGTAGAAGTCTCTCACCTGGGGAGAGAAAAGTACCTGACTTATTGCTGATGCCACAATACCATTAGGTCATCACATTCACCTCTCTCCCCATATCCATTTCATTTATGGTTAACCAGGGCATCACCATGACCATCAAGTAGGCAAGTGCTTGAGTTTGAATATAATGTACAATATATCGAAATCAGTCACTAATAACCAGAAAATCTGAAGAGAAATACTTGTATTGATATTGTGTCTTTCAAGATAATCATTGGTTATAAAATGTAAAAGTACTTCTACATTTGAAATGTTGTGACTATTGTAAGGGACATGGCAGCCAATGTGCACACAGTATGTGATGTTTAATGGAAGCTCCTGATTGCAGAGCCATGTGAGACCCACGTCACCTCTTTTAGGGAACAATTCACTGGATTGAGAGCTACAGGTCATTCTGCTGTAACGCACATTTTGTTATTGCAAATTCACTATGACACAATTGATAAATTGGGGACACTGTTTCTAAAGGGCAAAGTTTTAAAGGGAGTTTTGGTTATGATACAATTCTGGCCCCATTAATTTAAATAGTGCTGCTGTTATGTGATTTTCTTCTAACACGGGATTGTATAAGAAAGGAACTATTGTATTATAGCAGAAGTGACTGTATTTGGATATTGAGCTGGACTACAGCAAGCTTTCCCTATGATCAATGATCACAGAAATAGAAGCCATAATCGCCAAGAACTGTCTGCCAATTGGAAGTCCAATTGAATGGCTATGCTACCAGATAGCCAGTGGCGGCTATTGATATTGCACCAAGGCAAGTCCCACTAACATTGCAGAAACCCAGGCCACTGAGGAGTAATGACAGAAGACTATTCGTAGGGTTGTAGTTGCAGGGAGGGAGTTTAGTAGCAAGGACAGACTTTGTCAGATCCTGTCTGTTCAAAGTGGACCTTGCAATTCATTTTGAATACATGCAGTCTTACTCTGCAGATAATCTCCTTCGACTGCACTGATACAGAAAGCTGGTAGAAGTCGGCACCCACTCCACTGGATGGATATACAGCTTCATTTACTCCATTATTGTGCTTGGAGTACTTTCATCTCCCTGCTGGGTTGTTGCCCTACTCTGCCAGTTGGCTTATAAGGGACTCAGATCTCAGGAAAAGGGCAGATGCGCATAAACTCTCACCTTAGGTGAAACTACAAGTCCCTTTCTCACACTCTTGCACAATACACACATCTGCACATTCACACACCAAAAGTGTTTTTTTTCCCGACAGTTTGGCCTTTACCCTGGATTCTCAAGTTAGTTGTACCTTTACAACTCTAACTGAACACAACCAAATCACTCCCGTTCCACCATCAGATATTGTCTGTTCACACAGCTGCCATTCTACCCAGTTGTAGTGTCATAGGCCGACAATGATCTAGTTCTGTGCATGCACATGTGATGATTCACTCAATGGTTATGTTGGCCTTAATTTCCAGCCACCAATAAAAGCAAGACAGTTTAATATGGGACACGAGTCAGAGGGCAATCCAAAACCACTGATAGACAGCATTTATTTGCACAGAATCAGAGTGTTTATTATTTCATTTCAGACTGTATGTTTCTACTTGAAAAATGGGCTGAATTGTTTTGTCATCAGTACTTATTATATTTATGCACTTTATAAAAGTCATGCATTCCGTTCACTTTGTTTCTCAGAAAGGACCATGACAATGTCTGGTGGCACAGTAGCTCAGTGATTAGCACTGCTGCTTCACAGCACCAGGAATCTGGGTTCACTTTCAGCCTCAGGTGCGTGGAGTATCTGTGTGGAGTTTGAACATTCACCCCTTGTCTGCATGGGTATCCTGCCACAGTCCAAAGATATGCAGACTAGATGGATTGGCCAAGCTAAATTCCCATCGTGTCCAGGGATGTGCAGGCTAGTTGGGTTAGCCATGGGAAATGCAGGGTTATGGGGTAGATCTGGCTGGGATGCTCCTTGGAGGGTCAGTGTTGACTTGCTGGGCCAAATGGCCTGCTTCCACACTGTAGGGATTCTATGAATATCTTGTTGATGTGCGTACCCAGAAGTCACAAACAAGTGTTGCAGTCTTTATAATTTCTCTTTGCTCTGTTTTGCATTGTTCTTAAAGCATTGTGTTAGTACTTTGCTGAAAGTTCCAGTTAATATTGCAGGCAATCATCTGAACCCATTTGTACATCAGCATTGATGTTTAAAAAGATTCTATCATTGCCTCATACACTGGTGTCATTGGTTGTCTTTCACTGTATCTTGTAAAGTCCCCAAAACATAGTGAGGTACCTCAACAGACCGATGGAAGAACATAGCAGTTATCAAAATGATCAAATCAGAGAATCATGTTAAAAGGCTGAATTAAAGAAATTCTAATGAATCTACTGAACATTTGCCCAAAGTTTAATAAGGGCTTTTGGCCAAAACGTCGATTTTCCTGCTCCTTGGATGCTGCCTGACCTGCTGTGCTTTTCCAGCACCACTCTAACTAGACTCTGATTTCCAGCATCTGCAGTCCTCACTTTTGCCTAATAATTTGAATAGTCATTATAGGGAATTGGCCACGGGGACTGATTCAGTTAGTCCTTAAATAAAGGTTCAATCATCACCTGTATACCATCAAATCTTTTAATGTATTTTCCTAATGCCTCCCATTTGCTCAGTTTCTAAAGATTCTAGGGGACTAAAGATTTTGAGATTCAAAAGTGAATGTCCAAGAATATTTCACATTTTGAAGGAATAGACCAGAGGATAAAGAGCTGAGCCAATAATCCTAATATGAGATTCCATTAGTGAATTGGTAAGAGAGGACTTTAGGTCAAAGGATTAAGATGTAGAATCAGTTTGGGTGGAATTAAGAAACACTAAATTGTAGACTAATGTTGGGCTTGAAATAAAGCAGAAACGTAAAGATGTACACAATCAGTAAGAATGGATGACTTCAATTTGCATAAAGACTGAGTTAACCTCGTCAGTACTAATGCTGTGAAGGATGAATTCCTGGAGTGTGGGAGTTTACAAAACAGGTTGTTGAAAAATTCACAAGGATTGGACTATTTTGTATTTGGCATGTCATGACAGAAGGCTTATTAATATCTTTATTGTAAAAGAGTGTTTAGGAAACAGTGTCATAAAATGATAGAATGAAACTTATAGTTTAGATGTGAATTATTTTGTTCTGAAACTCAGGATCTTAAACTTGAGCAAAGGAAACTGAGCAAATGGGGGGCATTAGGAAAATACATTAAAAGATTTGATGGTATACAGGTGATGATTGAACTTTATTTAAGGACTAACTGAATCAGAAAATGAATTTAGTGGTAAGATGGCTATTATATCATAGCAACAGCCAACGAGCTGCTTGAAAGAAATTTAATTGTTAGATGAGAACAGAATCATTAAAGTGTTATGGAATTGTTAGATATCCTGAGTGTCTGAGAGTTCAGAAGTAACCTCTTAACTTTTGACTATTAAATTATCCTGTATTTCCAATTTCCTGGTTGAGTTGGCCGTTTATCTGTTAAAGCTGTGAGAAAGGTGTCTTATGAAAGGTATCATTAGATAACTAAACAATACTGGACTAAAGATTTTGGACAATCATTTCAGCACAGCTAGAGTTTTCATCAATCTGAATATTACAACATTTCATGACACACTGTATTCTTTTGCTTCTGTGTAATGGTTTTACCTGAATACATTGTGTGCAATGAGTCTTGAGGAGTGGTTTTTAACTCTCTTTCTGAAGCAGTCAGAGGAGGATGGTAGAAAACAAAAGAATCTGCAATGTGGGAGGGAAAAGACAATTGCTTGTTGCAAGGATATCAATTCATTCTACTTAAGTGAACAAATTTCTGTTTCTGGCATCCTGTTCTGTTTAAAGTTTTTTTAAAGGTAATAAAACATTGTTATTAGCATCTAAAGACAGTGACCTACTTCTTGAGTCACTGGTCTGTAAAAGTATAGGTTGGGTTTACTTGCAAACTATTTTATTTAACTGCAAAAATTTATGAGAATGCAAAGCAGCTTCCAGAATGCATATCTGGAATCAAGTTGACTTCAGTGGGGCAAGTCCCTGGAAGAGGTTCACCTTCCGTTGACACTTCATGTTATATAAATCAAACGTGTTACAAATCCCCCAACTTCAGTACTCAGACAGCAGGGAATTTCCAATCATTTCAACATTTACTTTTATAAAATTGTTAGTAAACCTGTCTTCTGGGCAGCTGACTGGAATTTCCAGCAGGCAATGGAAACATATTATTTTCTTGTTGGAAGCTTGTACTATAGCTGCTGGAATGCAAAATCAGCCATAAACCCGTGCATTGGATTAATTTTGTGACTGAAACTTATAAAGTTTGCACATTAGTATAATGGGAAGTATGGAACTCATATTAGCTAGATGCAAATAAATAAAAAAAAGGCTGGTCTTTTCCTTAAAATTACTGCAACTCCTATCTATCATTTATTTTCCACACTATCTATCTCTCAAAAATGAATAATATGCCTCTTTTTCAGATCCTCATTAATGGTTTACTTCATAATAATTTCAGTTTGGAGAGGTGGTAAATTAATGGGAATGTTATTGGATTAGAAATCCAGAGGCCCAGATTAATATTTGGTTGATATAGGCTCAAATCTTTTCAAATAGATGGCATTTAAAATTAATTAATAATCATTAATAAACCATTTGTCAACTGCCGTAAAGTCTAGTTGGTTTTCTGATTCTGTTTAGGAAAGGCAACCTATTGATCTTTTGTCCGATTGGTTTATATCTGATTCCAAACCCAAAACAATGTGGTTGACTCTAATGGCCTTTTGAAATGGCCTCACAGGCCACTGAGTTGTAGCAAACCACTTCACAGGCAAAGAAAAAAAGAATTAATCCAGGCAGACTGCACAGCAGCAATCTGGTCCCAGAGATAGCAATGGCAAACTGTTGATCCTGAAAGGTTCTCTGTACCAACATCTGAGGCTTGTGCTAAAATTGAAGTTCTGTTTCAGACAAGACAAGTAACAGCCTGACATTAGCTACATTATGATTCGCTGAGTGTGACAGAACCAAACATCACCACCATCATCTCTGGGCATATGTTCCCAGCAGCAAAGCAGACACACCAGAGAATGTGGCACAGGGGTATGCAGTTGGGAGGGTGTTGTCTGGAAATATTGACATTAATTCTGGATTCCAAGAAGTCTCGTGGCATCAGGTCAAATATAGGCAAGAAAACCATATACCAGTAACTGTACTCCTCCTTCCCATACCACCATCCCAAAAATTCATCATAGCTTATGAATCCATACTCCTCAATGTTGAACATCACTTCCTGCAAGCACTGAGAGGGCAAAGACACAGAGTATTCTTGAATGGGATCTACAATGCTCATCACCAAAAATAGCTTGGGTGGCTTGTTAAGCACCACTAACTGACTCAGCCAATGGACTCCTGAAGGGTATAGCTGCTAGACTGGGTCTGTGACTGCTAGCTGAGGGAGTCTTAGGTGAAATTTAAAAACATGCTGGAAATGAAGGGGAGGTAGAATCCAAAGGGGAATCAGTACTTGAATTGACAAAAAAAAAACTAGCAGGGAATTGAGAAGAAGCTTCTTTACCCAATCACAGCAATATGGAATTTGTTATCATTGGGGATGGGTGTTGCAAATAATATTGATGCATTTGTTGAATCCCTGCAGTGCGGAAAGAAGCCATTTGGCCAATGCATCTGTACTGACCCTCCGAAGAGAAGTCTCCTCCAATCCTATCTCTGTAACCCTGGATTTACCATGGCTAATCCACCTAGCCTATTCATCCTAGGGTAATTTAGCACAACCAAACCACCTATCCAGCACACCTTTGACCTGTGGGAGGAAACTGGAGCACCCAGAGGAAATCCGCACAAACATGGGGTGAACATGCAAACTCCATACAGTCACCCAAGGCTGAAATCAAACCTGGGTCCCTGGCGCTGCGAAGCAGCAGGCCTAACCACTGAGCCACTGTGCCACTGATGAACATTAGCAGGAGAAAGGAATAGAGGGTTATGAAATGCTGAGTGGAACCTCAAGGGAGTCATAAATGCAGGGAAAGCTGATTGTACTGAATGACCTGTTTCTGTGCTGTATATCCTGTGAAGGAATAGTGAGCTAATACTTCCATAAGACAACACTCTCATTCAGCATGTGCCTGTTAATATCATCAGGGTGTTATTTCAAGATTCAGAAATGTGTTTATTTTTGGAACAAATTCATTTAGTTTGTCTTAGGAATGTTTTCCAATTTGTCCGTCATGCAGTAAGTTTAATCTATTTTACCTGGCATTATTACCAGTTATATTGATATATAATGTCATGAACTTTACAAGCAACTTGTTCATTCTTAATTGTTTGTGGTTCTCTACCGCCCAAGATTAATTCGCGCCTTTGAATTACCACAGGCAGCATTGTAAGGGATTTCCTGAGAAGAGAAAAAAACCCATTTTCACATTTTATTCCATGACTTTTTATGCCAACTAAAAAGCTGTGTATTATGAATTACGTAAGACATTTTCACTCTGAAGCCTTCACACATCATAATCGGTATCTATGTCCTAATTTCCACAATAACTGTTTTGTTATTTTTGTTGGACAATGTAATCTTCAGCTGTCGCAATGCATTCTTCACAGATCTGATGTTCCACAGATACTCAGTCGAGTCTAATAATAAATCACTTTTGGAAATTTCCAGAAACAAAATTACAATTTTAGCCAAAATATATTGTGGACCGTTTTGTGATTAATAACTTGACCCAACTCCAGCACCTTGTGCAATCCAAACAGAGTCCAAATGCACGATTCTTCAGGAAGACTGGGAAGACAACATTTTTAAAGACAGCTTATTTAACAATAACAGCTTTCAATACTCCAGAATGTCATTGTGTCGCCAAGGTTCGTTGGCAAACAAGTCTAGGCTGAAACATCGGCATAGTGCTGTAAAAGATGTTGCCTGACAGTTGAAGACATTAAACCTCTCTCTGGTGCATGGAAAAGAACCCCTGGTGATACTGTATTAAAGAAATGCATAAGACAAAAAGCAATTAGACCAGGAGTAGGCCATTCAACCCTTTGAGCCTGTTCCACCATTCAGTAGGATCATGGCTGATCTGACCTTTCACACATCCACTTTCCCTTTCTCTGCAACCATTAATTCCTCTATTGACCAAGAATCTATCTATCTCAGCCTTAAATATACACAGTCTGCTGTGGCAAGGAGTTCCAAAGTCACTCAATCTCCTAGAAGAAGAGATTCCTCCTCAGTCTTAAATTGCTGTCCCTTTATTCTGATATCAAGCCTCCTGGTGCTAGACTCTTCCATGAGGGGAAACATCCTCTCAGCATTTATCCTGTCATGTAAGGATCCTCTATGTTTCTCATTCTTCTGAATTCCAATAAGTAGAGCCCCAACTTGTTTAACGTTCGCTTAAGACAATCCCAGAAGAAATAAAAGAGTTTTCTCTGATGTCATGACCAATATTTATCTCTCAACCAATGGTATTAAACACATTGTCTGATCACGACCATACTGCAACAAGATTCTAAATGTAGCAAGCAAATTGCCTTTTAAATTTCTACATTGCAATAGTTAAGACTGCATTGACTGTAAAGCACTTTGGAATGTTAATGTGGCTTTATTTCCCATCATTCTTACAGTGACACAAATCACTAAAAATACAAGTCTGCTATGATATTCAAATAATTGCTTTAGTCCAAAATAAAATTAAAACATCCACCATCAGTGACATAACTACTTTTTGCCTTCTGCTAAACTGATTTTTTTAAAATTTAGTTCCTAAGTATTTGTCACCTTGCATAGACTTTTCTTTTGGAATCCCAGGCTTTAGCCTGCACAAGGAGAAGAATAAGTAGAATCCACCTGCTGTTTTTGTGAACCTTTACCTATGTATTCTAATGAATGATGACCCTCAGTTAAAATAGACTAACCATAGTATTGCAGCGTTTATACTCAAATCAGAAGTGGATAAATTGTAGTGTTACTTCAAGAGCCTGGCATTCCCAGCTGACAGCAGAGCTCATAGGGCTGACATGTGAGGAAATAAGTGACATCCTGAGCAAGATTTGCTGTTTGTTAATGGATAGAGCATCATTAGCTGCAGTGAATTCCCACAACCCATCTTTTTAAGAGCACAGTTATTGCAGTCAGTATTGGGTTGTCAAATCAACTCTTCACATTTCAGCAACATTAAACAGAAATCTGCCTCCTTCCATTGTTATTTATTGTTGTGTAAACAGTCTGCTTCTTTCTCTTTTCAAATGTGCAGCACGGTGGTTCAGTGGTGAGCACTGCTGCCTCACAGCGCCAGGGGCCCAGGTTTGATTCCCACCTTGGGCAACTGTCTGTGTGGAGTTTGCATATTCTCCCCGTGTCTGCGTGGGTTTCTTGCAGAATCCAAAGATGTGCAGGTTAGGTGAATTGGCCATGTCAAATTGCCCATAGTGTTAGGTGTTATTAGTCAGGTTTAAATGTAGAGGAATGGGTCTGGTTGGGTTACTCTTCAGTGGGTTGGTATGGACTTGTTGGGCCGAAGGGCCTGTTTCCATACTGTAGTGAATCTAAACCTAAATATTGTATTTGTAAGTTAAAGGGTTTTGATCAATCTAATCATGTGTTCAACTAATTGATTTGGAACTGATATAAATAAGTATTTAATTAACCTGCTTTCAAATAATGATCACTAAGGCATGACCAAATAAACTTTCTCTTGATAACTACTTCATTCTGATGTAATGCTCACAATTTATACATAAAGTATAAACAAACCGTTACTTGTAACTAACACACACTGAATAAGTTGTGACTTTAATATGTCATTCGCTATTTTAGCCAAAGTAAAAATAGGCAGTATTTAGACTATTGCATCAAATTAATAAAATTCTGACTGGATTAGAAAGATTATTTTTGCCTACAGAATACTGATACCTTGGACTAGATCCCTGGTTAAATCAGTGAATATTGTTTGATCAATACTTGGAAGAGCTACATGAAAATCAGTTCATATTAAATTCAGGGATCTGAGATGTGTACAGAAAGGAATGTTTGAAAACTGTGCAGAACATGATTCCTGAACTACTTGGGCCTTAGAAAAGTCACCTGAAGGAAGGAAACAGTTTAGAAATGTAACAGCCATCAGGTGTATCAGAATGGATGCTAGCCATGGTTCTGTTGATACCTCACACATCCCTTAATCGTACATTCTAATCACACTCCGGAATCTTGAGTAGAATATCCATGTTGTCATTTGTAGTCCAGTATTGAATGAAAAATAAACTCATTCTGGTCTTCAGATGAGATTTGTGGCTCAACATAGTAAACAATGGGGGCTAAAGGTTTGTTCGAGAGTTCTGGAGTCAGATTTGATAAGTTTGAGGGTAATGCCTATAATTGAGAGATTGCTGGTTTCACTTTCAACTTTAGGCACTATTTTTTATTCCTGTGAAGATCTGGAACAAATGGCTGTATAAAACAATGCTCCTGAGAGGAGAGGTTATATTGCTTTAAATCCTTAAGGTGCAGAGTTAATGTTGGTTTCAGATGGGATAAAAGAGCCTGTTATGTCTCACTGGGGAGGCAGCTAGAAATTAAGCCCCACCACTCCAGAGTTATCACCAAAGTGAATGACTTAAGAAGTAAGAATTCCCCAATTTGCCTGTCCATTAGAACTAGCCTGACAGAAAATATGGTCTACACTGAACACAAATCACTATTTATTCCAGATAAATAGCCTTTAGTCACAAATAAACAATTAGGAACTGTCAACATTTTACTCCAGCAGTTAAAACACTACTTCCCTCATAAACTACCTTTCTCCGCATACGTACAGTCATACAAAACATGGGTATTATGTGTGGAGGAAAAAACTAAGCAGGCAGTTAAATGTTCACAGGGTCCACTGGAATGGTCCTTTTGGGTTGGTATGCCCTTGATTCTCTTTCTTCAGACATTTTCACTTCCTTGTAGAAGGTACAGGGTGGCTGGTTCACACTTACAAAGTTTTGGTTTACTCATTAAGAACCATAGCTTACAGAAGCTGATGTGGGAGAACATAAAACTCACTATCACCAAGCTTGAGACTCTTTTTGGTTGTGGAGCAAAAACAGATCGTTTTCCTACAGAGAAAGTTTCATGGTTTCTGACAAAGTAAGAATTTACCCACCCCAAGCTGTTCAGCTAACTGGGAACCAATCATTTAATTGATGGCAGGCAGAAGGTTGCTGTCATTGATCCATGGTCTAGTGACAAGTTATCATTCAGCTGTTTGTTGCTGGCCAACACTCCATTTGTACACATCCAGGTATCATTTCCTGTGGTGATGTCATTTCCGGTTCTTTTTCTCAGGGGGTGGTAGATGGGGTCTAACTCAATGAGATACGCATGAGAATTCCTAGAAGCATTGCATTCCAACCAGAACTCTATCAACAAACTCCTCGAGTTAGACCCCATCTACCACCCCCTGAGAAAAAGAACAGGAAATGACATCATCACAGGAAATGACATCACCAATCCAAAGAAACCCAAACATATAAACAGAAAGCAGGAATTATCAGCAGTGCTTCGCCTGGAGGCCCAGGGAAGATGTTACCTAGTAGGGTGAAGAAATGAACCTTCCAGCTCAGTAAGCAAACCTATATCCACAATATTTGGAAAGTTAAAGTTCCCATAACAACCACCCTGTCACTCTCGCTCCTATGGAGGATCATCCTTGTTATCCTATCCTCGACACCTCTGGAACTACTCTGAGACTATAGAAAACTCCCAACAGGGTGACCACTCCTTTCCTGTTTCTAATCACAGCCCATACTACCTCAGTAGACGTGCCCTCAAATGCCCTTTCTGCAACTGTAATACTGATCTTGACTAACAATGCCACAGCCCTCTACCCCCTTTTATCATTTACTCTCTTATTTTCTCTGTTCTTACTGAAAAATCTAAATCACAGAACCTGCAATAACCATTCCTGTCCCTGCTCTACCCATGTCTCCAAAATAGTCATAACATTGAAATCCCAGGTACCAACCCATGCTGCAAGTTCATCCACCTTAATTTGGGTGCTCCTGGCATTGAAGTAGACACACTTCAAACCAACTTCTTGCTTGCCAGTGCCTTTTTGCGACCTTGAAATCTTAGTTCTGACCTCACTACTCTCAACCTCCTGGATACTCGAACTACAATTTTGGTTCCTATCCACCTGTAAAAGTAGTTTAAACCCATCTGAAGAGCATTAGCAAATCTCCCCCCAGGATATTAGTACCCTTCTGGTTCAGGTGAAGACCGTCCTGTTTGTAGAAGTCCCACCTACTCCAGAAAGAGCTCCAGTTATCCAGGAATCCAAAACCCTCCCTCCTGCATCGTCCCTGTAGCCATGTATTCAACTCTTCTCTCTCACTATTCCTTGTCTCAGTAGTACATGGCACAAGCAACACACTAGACATAACAACTCTGTCTGTTCTAGCTCTAAGCTTCCACCATAGCTCCCTGAACGTCTGCCTTAAATCCCCATCTCCCTTCCTACCTAATGTCACTGGTGCCTATGTGGACCATGACTTGAGCCTTCTCCCCCTCCCATTTAAGGATCCCGAAAACACAATCAGAGACATTGCAAACCCTGACACCTGGGAGGCAACACACCAACCGTGAATCTCCCGTTCCCACAGAACTTCCTATCTGTTCCCCTAACTCTGGAGCCCCCAATGACTAATACTCTGCTCATCCCCGCCCCCCCCCCCCTCCCTTCTGAACAACAGGGACAGACTCTGTGCCACATTGCTTACCCTTTGTTCCCCTCCAATGGTATCCAAAACAGTACACTTGTTATTGAGGGGTAAAGCCACAGGGGATCCCAGCACTGCCTGCTGGTTCCCTTTCTGTTCCCTGTTGGTAACCCATCTACCTTCTTCTTTTATCTGAGATGTGACTACTTCCTAACATATTTTAACATAGTCTCTTTTGTAATAAACTTGTGTTTTGTTGTTAAATCAAAATCTGTCACTTGTATTTCAGTGAGAGATCTCTTCAAAACAAATAAAATTATGTTCCATCAAGGCAGGTTTGTGGATTTGCTCTGTAATAACATCCACCAGGATCATAACACGTATTCTGGGGTTCTAATTTTTCATTCATTCTTCTGTGTATTTTTTTTACCCCCTTCCTGTCACATATTTTTAATTATTATTCATCTCTACAATACCTTTCACCTCTGCTCGCTTGTTTAGTTTTCTTTCTGTTAAAAACTCCCTTCAATTGAATCTTCCCCTTACTAATTAGTTGAAAGCATTATCTACAAATCAAGCAATATGACTCACCAACAGAGCATGGTTCAAATGAGGGGTGTCCCAAAGGAACAGCTCAGTCTTTCATCAGTACTGCTATTAAGTCCCCATGAATTGTAACCCATTTCCCACACATAAGTCATGCATTTACCCCTCTAATCTGATTTACCCAATGACAATTTGCAAATGGTTCCCTTAGAAATGCAGAGATTTTGCCTATAGTAAATCTTTAGTCACCTGCCCTTATATGCTCACAATAAAACACCTCTGACAAACCACAAGATATTTTACTATGTGAACAGGGTTAGCTTAATACCTGAGGGTTATGTGTTTTAAATTTGAAGCAAAATAATGTGGATGCTGGAAATTTGAAACATACAGGAGCAACAAACAAACCAGAGCAACTGAGCATGTCTGGCCATCTCTGTGGAGAGAGAAACAGATTTAACATTAAGTCTGTTATGGTCAATGTGTAGACTATCAGGCAATTTTTGAAAATAAACATTAAATAGTTGTCCATGTGATGTCTCAGCTTCTTGGAAAAGAACTGCTGTATTTACACTTTCTCTGTCAACATATTCTGGCTGCTGCTTACTAAAGAGCAAATGTTATTTTCACAACATATCTTGCACATTCATTTGAACTTACATCAATATAACGATACCAAAAATTACTTGAAGGTATATCATTTTTCCTGTCCTCCAAACCTTTGACATTCTACCAAGTGATAATCCAGGCTGCCAGTTAGCATTAGGCATGTCTTTACCATATCATTTGACTAAAATCTATCAACACTATAAGTTAGCATAATCAATATTGGGCCAACACATCATTATTATTTTTCCCATCTGTTTCTTGAGCTTGGTTGTGCCATTTTTTGATAGTTCTATTTATTGTGAGTTTTTTTTTGCTTAAAAATGTAAAAACATATTAATGGCCATGATCTTATATTCTGCACTGCGAAAACTGCTGCTGAGTCAATGTTCTCTTAGGAATCTATATAATTTCTGTGTCGAGTGATGAACTTGGCAAAGACAAATTGATTTTGGCTGCAATTTGAGGACTATCCCCTTGGAAACATTGAACATTATTTTTATAGCCACTGTATCAAAATAGACACTTATCGGGTGCAATAGTATTTGTTAATGCTTGGCATTTGTAACTGTTTCATTTGTAACAATTGGATTTCAAAGAGCTATTTATTAAGTTTTTTTGTAAATCTCTGCATGGGATGTAGGTGTCACTGGCTAGGCCAGCATGTATTGTTCATCTCTAATTGCCTAAAGGGCAATAGAGGTTCCATCACAGTGCTGTGGGTCTGGTGTCACATGTAGGTTCATATAAGAATGACAGATTTCTTTCCCTAAAAGGCATTAGGAAACTAGATAGGTTTAAATGATAAGTAACAGTGGTTTATTCCAGATGTTTTTTTCTTTTGTTGATTTTTTAAACATCTGCCACTGGGGGATTCCGGCCTAAATCCCCAGAACAGTAATTTGGTGGTTTGGTATACTAATCCGGTGACATTCCTAATATGTCACTACCTCACTTTAAAGTTGATTTAAGTGGATGAATTGGGAGTTGTGAATAAATAACACACCAGATGGCCTCCTTCTTTAGAGACCACAACTTCCCTTCCCACGTGGTTGAAGATGCCCTCCAACGCATCTCAGCCACATCCCACACCTCTGCCCTCAAACCCCACCCCTCCAACCGTAACAAGGACAGAACCCCCCCCTTGTCCTCACTTTCCACCCTACCAACTTTCGCATAAACCGCATCATCCGCCGACATTTCTGCCACCTCCAAATGGACTCCACCACCAGAGATATATTTCCCTCCTCACCGCTTTCCGCCTTCCGCAAAGACTGTTCCCTCTGTGACTTCCAGGTCAGGTCCACGCCCCCCAACAACCCACTCTCCTGTCCTAGCATCCTCCTCCTGCCACCGCAGGAATTGCAAAATCTGCACCCACACCTCCCCCTCACCTCCATCCAAGGCCCCAAAGGAGCCTTCCACATTCATCAAAGTTTCAGCTGTACATCCACCAATGTCATTTATTGTATCCGTTGCTCCTGATGCGGTCTCCTCTACATTGGGAAGACTGGATGCCTCCTCGCAGTGTGCTTTAGGGAACATCTCCAGGACACCCGCACCAATCAACCCTACCGCCCCGTGGCCCAACATTTCAACTCCCCCTCCCACTTTGCTGAGGACATGCAGGTCCTGGGCCTCCTTCACTGCCACTCCCTCACCACCCAACGCCTGGGGGAAGAACACCTCATCTTCTGCCTCAGAAAACTTCAACCCCAGGGCATCAATGTGGACTTCACCAGTTTCCTCATTTCCCCTCCCTCCACCTTACCCCAGTTCCAACTTTCCAGCTCAGCACTGTCCTCATGACCTGGCCTACCTGTCAATCTCCCTTCCCATCTATCCGCTCCACCCTCCCCTCTGACTTATGACCTCTATCCCCACCCCCATTCACCTATTGTACTCTTTGCTACTTTCTCCCCAACCCCACCTCCCCCCACCAAGCTATCTTTCCACCCTGGAGGCTCGCTGCCTTCATTCCTGATGAAGGGCTTTTGCCCGAAAGGTCGATTTTCCTGCTCCTCAGATGCTGCCTGACCTGTTGTGCTTTTCCAGCACCACTCTAATTTAAACAACTGTTGTGAATAAATGCATTGTGTGTGACTGCTGGATTACATAATGGATGTGAAGCCATAGTATAGAATTGCTGAGCATTGTCCTATTGCAGTGATTGAAGCAGTGTCCTAAAATAACTAGGCAAGCATCAAGATTAAATAAGAAACTGTAGCTGAATTGACAAAGGGTCAGACTGTCGACTAAAAGCATTGTGGAGTGTCCTTTGATTTGGAAGAAGAAAGTGATGCAATATTCCATACAGATAATGAACCTTTTCAAACCTCAGGACATTGCAAAGAGCCTTGCAATCCAGGGGACTGGTGAAGGTCAAATATGGCTAAGGAACCCTCCTGCTGATCACCACATACAATCCCCATTCCCCACTCTTCCACTCAAATGAATCAGTGCTCCTCCATGTTGAACAGTTCTTGGAGGAAACTGAATCAGCATAGTCATATAAATACTGTTGCTACATGTGATATGAATCTTGCAGCTGTCATCACCTGACTCCCCAAAACTGTCCGTCATCTACAAGGCACAAGTCATACATGTGATGGAATATTCACACTGGCCTGGATGGGTGCTGCACCAACATCACTCAAGAAGCTTGACATCATCCAGGAAAAAGTAGCTTTCTTGATTAGTACAACACTCACAAACATCCACTCCCTACACCATTGTCACTCAGGAGTAGTGTGTGCTGTTAATGAGATGCACTGCAAAAATTCACCAATGTTCTTTATACAGCAACATCTAAACCTTAAGCCCAATGCTAACCTTAATCACCTCCATCTAGAAGAACAAAAGCAGATGTACATGAGAACATCCTCATCTGCAAGTTGTCCTTCAAGTCACTTGCCATTCTGACTTGGAAATATATCACAAGTCCTTCACTGTCGTTGGGTCAAAATCCTGAAAATCCCTCCACATAGGTATTGTGTTGTTAATTACAGAAATAAACTGCAACAGTTCAAGAGACAGCTCACCACCACCTTCTCAAGGGCAAATATAGAAGGGTAGGCTGGCAGGATCGGGTAGTGTGGTCTCCTCTGGTCCTTAGGGAAGAGGACAGCTCTCTGCTACATCTTCTAGTTCTTTATAGGAAAAGCAAGGTATCAATTTTCTGCTGTCAACCATATTGAGGACAGTTCTGTAGTGATAACATGAATGAGTTGGACCAAAGGGTTTGTTTCTGTGCTGTACATTGCTATGACTCTATGACTAGGCACATGAGTATGTTCTAAATATTACACCTGCACCACAGAATCCAGAAGCTTCCAGCAATGATTGGCCTGTGGTGAGAGAGAAACGTGATGAGCAGTATGCTATAGCAGCACAGTGCATAGCTAATGAGGTGAATTTTGGAGAATTGTGTGTGAAATCCTATGGGCAATCATGAAGAGAAACCGACCATAAAATGGACCAAAATTGACACTAATTTTCATAACGTCTAAGCCCTCAAAATGAAGGCTATAATTTTCCAGTGGGAGTAAAAATTGAACTTTGCCCCCAGATTGATTCTAATGGAAATTACTGTTAATTCTGCTTATTTTAAAAAAAAAGGTCTTTGACATGTATTCCTGCATTGGCACTCTGCTCCCTGTTGAACATGATATTTTAAACCAAATGCATTTCCAGCAAAGATAAGCTGTAATGGGTTAATATTTCAATCAGGATAGAACAATTCACCATTGAAGCAAAAATCAGAATGAAGAAACCTTTCAATGGAAAATATTTTTATATGTCAGCTTTGTAAGTGTTTCCAGAAATGATCTTGCAGAAGCTCGTTTTTGTGACCACAACATTGTTGTTTTAAAAAAACTGGAACATTGTACTATTTTTCATAGACTTCTAAGAAACTATCAGTGTTTGTGTTTACTTGGATGCTTCACATTGAATTTATTTGTAATTTTTGATGGTTGCCAAGTTTTATAATACTTTTACTGCATTGTAAAAATGTTAAAGTGGTAAATGATTCAAAAGTCAAGTATTTTTGTATTGAGAAATATTGCCCTGATTTATTGCATTCATGAAAAAAAACATCCTGTTACCTCACACCGGTTGCATTATATGAAGAACAAAGTGTTATCAATTTTGAGATGCAATCATATTGTTGGGTGAGTTGTGAATGAGCTCCATGACAGAGTCATAGAGATGTACAGCATAGAAACAGATCCTTCGGTCCAACTAGTCCAAGACGACCATATATCCTAACCTAATCTAGTCCCATTTGTCAACACTTGGCCATATCCCTCTAAACCCTTCCTATTCATATACCTTTCCAGATATGTTTTAAATGTTGTCATTGTACCAGCCTCCACCACTTCCTCTGGCAGATCATTCCATAGATGCACCATCCTCTGTGTGAAAAGGTTGCCCCTTACGTCTCTTTTAAATGTTTCCCTTCTCATCCTAAACCTATGCCCTCTCATTCTGGAATCCACCACCCAGGGAAGAGACCTTTTCTATTTACCCTATCCATGCCCCTCATGATTTTATAAACTTCTATAAGGTCACCCCTCAGCCTCCAAAGTTCCAGGGAAAACAGCCCCAGCCTATTCAGCCTCTCCCTGTAGCTCAAACCCTCCAACCCTGGCAACATCCCATAGAGTCATACAGCACAGAAACAGACCCTTCGGTTCAACCAGTCCATGTTGAATATGATGCAAAACTAAACTAGTCCCACCTGCCTGCTCATGGCCCATATCCCTCTAAACCATTTTTGTTCATGTATGGATCTAAGTGTTTTTTAAATGTTGTAACTTTTTCCATATCCACCTCCAGGAAGGTTAAGCCACATGTGAACCACCCTCTGTGTAAATAATTGTCCCTCCTGTCTTTTTAAATCTCTTTACTCTCATCTTAAAATATGCCCCCTAGTCTTGAAATCCTCCATCCTTATCTGTACATCTCATGGTTTTATAAGACTCCATAAGGTCACCTCTCACCCTCCTACCCTCCAGTAAAGGAAGTACTAGCCTATCCAGCCTTTCTTTATGTTGTAGAGTTTGTCACCCAGTGCATAAACAGCCCCCTCTAATATCAAAGAACTGACTTATGATTCATAGGGATGAGTAAAAACAATGGGAAATATTCAACAAATCAATATTCAAATTTCCTCTTGTCTTGATATTACATTAGTGCCTCTGTACAGTTAGAAGGACGAGCACTCTGTTATAATGTGATATTAATTTGCTGTTGATTCTGTTCCAGATGTGTTCGGGAATCTGACGCACTCAGAGGCTCGAGGTTAGTCTTTTAAGGTTTTAATTAAGCACCACAATTGCTGAATAAAGGTTGTCAGCTTTCATGATCAGCTGAGAACCAGGTCATGGGGATTTAGTGCTACACCTTGCTAGAGCCCATTCTTCTCAGTAGAAGGATCCATATATTTGATGGAGAAAACTTAGCAAATATCTTAAGTTCCAAATATTAAAAACACTCTCATAATTTAATATAGCTAACATATTTTCACTTGACTTTACTAGAACCAGTTACTTGATGCCCCTTGTGGCAGTTATTGTTGGAATATAAAACGTAATCACTATTTTAGTTTGGATATAATAGCATTCCCATTCACCAGTTAGAAGAAATTCCTACTGTACACGATGATTCTATCCTAACCTTGATGTTAACTCTCCCAATCTAATACCGTATCCCCATTTAAAGAAAAACAACTTAGTTTAAGTCTTGTAGTTCTCCAACCCCGCCCCACCCCCTCAACTTCCCTCGCCCCAAGTGTGCCAGTTCTTGCTGGGTTATGGCTGACTCCGTTCTAGTTCCTCACCCTGGTGGCAACTTTTTATTGGTTAGACTAGACGGCAAACACTGATCATTATTTTAATTGTTAAAATGCATGATTTCTCAGCCCAGTTCCGCTCAGCGTGTAACTTCTATATTCGCATGCATTGAAATAGTTTCAAAGTATAATCATTACTTCTTGGTTTGAAAGATGTTGCATAAATAGAAGTACTTAATTTTTCTTCTTTCTTTTTTTAATTTGCAAAAGGCTAGCAATCAGGAATGATATGACAAACTGCTTTTTACACTGTTAGGAAAGTAAATCTGTCCAGCTATTGTATTCCTGTTTTACCACCTGGGTATAGTCCAAAGAACACTCTGAAGAACTAATTTCCATAGTGAGCAGTACATTGATCCACTGAAATGTCAGGGAAAATGTAATGATTGGAACCAGGTGGATCCTGTTGACTATGAGATCCTCAATTGGGATCAGGAAAACCCTGGCTGACCAATCATAGAATCAAAAAAATCCCATTGAATAAAAACAGGGGATTTCGAATCTCCTCAGTCGAGGGGACTGACTCTGAGCTGGCTGGCCACAGCCAGTGTACTGTGCACAATTAAATAAAGGGCAACTCGGTAATGGGATACTGGTCTCTGTGCTGCTATTTCAAAAATATTCTGGAATGCGCTCTATACTTGAGCAATTAGGCCATATTGCCCAAGAACAGCTTCACTAGATGGGAAAACAAGTTGAAGTGAAGAAGAAAGAAACTTGCAATTGCTGTAACATCTATTTGGGCTTTTAAAATGTCCCAATGTATTTCAAGGATTGCCCACTGTTGTAGCGTAATGAAATGAGTTGGCCAGTTTGAATGCAAACAGAGAAGGAACCACACACAGCTCACCGAGAGCTTTTGTCTTGGGACACCGCTGATCTAGTAAGTGTCTCCATCTCCACTTTGCCTGTGAATCCTTAACCCTGCAGAAGTTCCTGTGGGTAAGGCTATAAGACCACAAGAAATAGGAGTGGAAATAAGGCCATTTGGCCCATTGAGTCCACTCCGCCATTCAATCATGGCTGATCGGCTTTTCAACGCCACTTACCCCCATCCTTACCGTATCCCTAAATTCCTTGAGAAATTAAGAATTTATCAATCTCTGCCTTGAAGACATTTAACATCACGGCTTCCACTGCACTCCATGGCAATGAATTCCACAGGCCCACCACTCTCTGGCTGAAGAAGTATCTCCTCATTTCCATTCTAAATTGACCCCCTCTAATTCTAAGGCTGTGCCCACGGGTTCTAGTATCCCCACCTGACGGAAACAATTTCTCAGCATCCATCCTTTCTAAGCCATGCATTATCCCCTCAACCTTCTAAACTCTAACGAATACAATCCCAGGATCCTCAGCCATTCATCGTATGTTAGGCCTACCATTCCAGGGATCATCCGTGTGAATCTCCACGAGACATGCTCCAGTGCCAGTATATCCTTCCTGAGGTGTGGGGCACAAAACTGGGCACAGTATTCTAAATGGGGCCTAACTAGAGCTTTATAAAGTCTTAGTAGCACCTCACTGCTTAGTAGCACCTTTTTCATTCCAACCTTCTTGAAATAAATGACAACACTATATTTGCTTTATTAATCATAGAACTCAACTTGCAAGTTAACCTTTAGAGAATCCTGTACTGGCACTCCCAGATCCCTTCGTACTTTGGCTTTATGAATTTTCTCACTGTTTAGAAAATAGTGAACGTAAGTGAGCCTACTATTGGACATGAAACACACAGCTTCTCTGACCTCTCTCACCACAAATGCCCCTAGGAGCCATGATGTGGAGGTGTCAATTTTGGAATAAGGCAGACAAAATCAGAACTCAATGACACCAGATTATAGTCCAACAGGTTTGTTTGAAACATAAGCTTTCCGAGTCTGGACTCCACCTGACAAAGGAGCAGCACTCTGAAAGCTTGTGATTTCAAATAAACCTGTTGGACTATAAAAAACAAAAGTTGCTGGAAAAGCTCAGCATCTGTACAGAGAAATCAGAGTTGACGTTGTGGGTCTGGTGATCCTTCATCAGAACTGATGGTAGCTCAGAAAATGTCGGTTTACATGCAGAAATATGGTTAGGGAGGTGGTGAGAAGTAAATGTTAGGTGGGAATAGAGCCCAAAGAGAGAGACGAATAATTGGACTGGCAAAGGAATGGATAACGATCTGGGCAGGAGGGTGAATAGCTGTTAATGAAGAATGTTAGTGGCAAACAATAGGTAGTGTTTAATGGCAGACTATGTGATAACATGTGTGTGGGGTAGGGGGCTAGAACATGGGAGGGTTCAGGCCCTAAAATTGTTGAACTCAATACTGAGTCCAGAAAGCTGCAGGGTCCTCAAGTGGAAAATGAGGTGTTGTTCTTCCAGCTTGTGATGAACTTTGCTGGAACACTGCAGCAAGTTTGAGACACAGATGTTGATCAGGGAACAGGGTGCTGTGTTAAAGTGGCAGGCAATTGGAAACTCAGGATCTTTTTTGTGTTCTGCAAAGTGGTCGCCCAGTCTACGCTTCATTTCTCTAACATAGAGGAGACAGTTGGACTATAATCTGGTGTTATGTGACTTCTGAATTTGCCTCTGGGGGAATTGTCCATCCTAAACTTCCAGGCCTGCAGTGCTCACTCCAGAGCAAGCTCTGTTCTCCCCCCCCCCCTTTCCAGGACTACACTAGACATAGTGAGAGAGCAAGAAACAGTGCTTTGGAGGTAACACGGGTAA
Source organism: Chiloscyllium plagiosum (assembly GCF_037043375.1). Taxonomy (NCBI): domain Eukaryota; kingdom Metazoa; phylum Chordata; class Chondrichthyes; order Orectolobiformes; family Hemiscylliidae; genus Chiloscyllium; species Chiloscyllium plagiosum. The sequence continues at coordinate 35,685,006 of NW_028270159.1, read as the reverse complement.
CTCAACCTGTGCTGTAAACACACCTTTGCATCAGGAAATCCATACGCGCTTTCAATCATCACATAGAGTCAGAGAGTCACAGAGATGTACAGCAAGATGTACTTCGGTCCAACTCGTTCATGCTGACCAGATATCCCAACCCAATCTAATCCCACCTGCTAGCACCCGGCCCATATCTCTCCAAACCCTTCATTTTCATATACCCATCCAGATGCCTTTTGAATGTTGCAATTGTACCAGCCTCCACCACTTCCTCTGGCAGCTCATTCCATGCACGTACCACCCTCTGTGTGAAAAGGTTGTCCCTTAGGTCTCTTCTATATCTTTCCCCTCTCACCTGAAACATATGCCCTCTAGTTCTGGACTCCCCCACTCCAGGGAAAAGACATTGTCTATTTATCCTATCCATGCCCCTCATGATTTTATAAACCTCCATAAGATCACCCTTCAGCTCCAGGGAAAACTGTCCCAGCCTATTCAACGTCTTCCTATAGCTCAAATCCTCCAAACCTGGCAACATCGTTGGAAATCTTTTCTGAACCTTTTCAAGTTTCACAACATCCTTCTGATGTTTTCCCTAACTACCATCGAAAGATGGCTCATCTAACCAGCATGCAGATCCCTCTACTGCACACCAAGTATAAATCAAACCCACTTCGCCCACTGCAATTTGATAGCAGTCATTTTTCACCTTTTATTGAAGAATTGAGGTTTCGTTGAAGATGACACTCACTATGTGAGTAAGTTCCTGCTCCACCTGATAGTCAAGATTAATCCCTGTACAACTTGTTATATATAGATTTGAGGTGTTACTGTTCTTTTAAGAGCGTGGGTCAGGTGACTCAGAGCATAGTTTTAGGTCAGTCTAGGACTAGCTGTGTAACTGTACAGATGTGTAATAAATTGTTCCCTCTGCTATGTGCAATGGACAATTTATAAATTGACTATAATAGATCTATTTTGAGTTGCTGTGACTTTAGCCTCGAGACTCCCCATGTTCCCATCCACCATGTTATTTAATTGCTAATATCTCCAAATATTCTCCTCCTCCCATGGCCTATTGCCACATTCCCCTTTATAGTTATCCACTGCCCACTGAAGCTACAGTGGTGGTGACTTATAAACGCTTCATCCCAGGCCCATCCCCACCACACGCCCCACAATACCCTGTGCTCTTCTATACTGTGTCAGATTCCACCTTATGGTAGGAGATGTCTCCTATTATTGTTATCATCACTTCAGCATCACATCTAAATGCTGCACTTCCATCGAATTGTGTTTCCCACCATTGACTGGCCCCAATGACTACCACAGAACCCCACTCTCTTTTGAAGTTCGCTGACCAGCCTCTTGGACTGATTTGTGAGTACAGCCCCAATGACCCAAGCCCCATTCTGATGTCTCGCTGACTGATTCACCTGTTAGTCGAGAGTGTGGTGCTAGAAAAGTACAGCAGGTCAGGCAGCATCCAAGGAGCAGGAAAATCGATGTTTTGGGCATAAGCCCATCATCAGGGGATCTGAGAGATATAGGGGTGTGGAGGTGGGAGGAAGGTAGTTGGGAATGCAATAGGTAGATAAAGGTGGGGGAGAAGGTGATAGGTCAGAGAGGAAGGTGGAGCGGATAGATGGGAAAGATGATGGACAGATCAAGAGGACAGTGCTGCATTGGAGGCTTGGGACTGGGATAAGGTAGAGGGAGGGGAATGAGGAAACTGGGTGAAATCCACATTAATCCCCTGGGGTTGCAGGATCCCAAGGCGGAAGATGAGATGTTCTTCCTCCAGGCGTCGGGTGGTCAGTGTTTGGTGATGGAGGAGGCCAGGACCTACATGTCCTTGGTGAAGTGGGAGGGGGAATTGAAGTGTTCAGCCACAGGGCAGTGGGGTTGGTTGATTCGGGTGTCCCAGAGATGTTCTCTGAAACCTGTTACACTAAGCTTCTGACTGACTGTGGGCAACCACTTGGATTCAGATCAGATGATACCATTGACTGAGTATTGTAGCATCCCCTGACTAACTGTAGCCCCCACCACCAACCACAGTCACTCCACTAAAGGAAGTTCCCATTGTCCTTTAGACATGGATGTTTACCTAGTGCACATGCAGCCATGTAAGCTGTTGGGAGATGCTGTAGATATGACACTGATGCAGCACCCACTCCCTTAACTGTTCAGTGTTGGCAACCACAACAATCTAAAAAGGGAGTCAAACCAGGGATGTTGTTAGCATCCAAATAAATGCAAAATGAGTGAGTACTAAGAACCAAACCAAGGGCCATAAAATACATTCTCTGCATGTGCACAAAGGGGCATGTTCTTGCATGCAGAGCAACTTTGCAGGAACGTTGCAATTTACGGTAGCTGTGAGCTCCACAGTGCAGGGAGGAGGTCTGCCTAAACTTTGAGTTAGTCCGAGATCAGCCATGAAGATGTAATGAAGCTGTTCTTTTGCTAATGTCAAATTCCATGGCTGAAGGGTGGAGATAGTCATTGTCTACAGAGCGTACCATAAGATTTTGGTCAATGCATCGTAAGATAGAGGCACAGAGAAGCAACTAGCAAGTTTCTTCTGCTGGGTAAACTGCCCCGAATTTCAAGTTGGGAATTGTCGCCTTTTAATTTTTTTTCCCTAGTGCCTGGGAAAATTGTGAATTGTATCCAAGTAAGGAGAGGTTAGCCAAAAAATGAGACAGAAATGTACAGAGATAAAGTCTCACTCATTAACAAGGTTCGGAATGCACAATTTAAGCCTTAAGGAGAAAGTCAGAAATTTTATTTCTCTTGATTTGAGAATCAGACTTTTTTATTCTTGTTATTTTTTCCTATATTTCTCAGCACTGTCCATTCCACTGAAAGACTGAAAAAAACACCCCGAGTACATTTGATGGGTTACTGTCCTTGTAGAAGAATTAATTCCAAATAAGAATTCCAATATTTAAAATTTTCTTTTCCTGTCATAATCAGTAATGCAAACTGTGATCAGACTCTGATCATGCTGCTTGGGCTTAAAACTTGTTCTTGGATCTTGAATATGTGTGTGTGCCTGCTATGTACAGTGCAGCGAATTACACAGAGCTAATCTCAAGGCTACACTTGGCATGCTCTCCATAAATTGATTGACACGTTTCCCAGTGAATTCATTAACACTGGGTGGGCTATTTAAATGATGTGCTAACATTCTTTGTGCACTCATTCTCCCACGTTGCAAGAGCACAGGAGCCAAATGATTTCAAATGGACAGTGAACCTCTAATTGGGAATCAAGGTCTTAACTCTAGCCAAGAGCAAAGAAATTGAACTTCACAGATTGTGGAGGCTGGGGGATATTGTCTTAGAAATATATTACTTAAGGATCCTTCAGTTAACCTCTCACTGATGATTCTATGTATGCTGCTTAGAACATTTTTTATAATGTTAAATACAAAGTAAGATGATGTATTCTGCCATTTTTTGGCAGAAACAAAAGAACAGTATAGTTTTATTTTACCACACAGTATGCTTACTGGTTCAGTTTAAGCTTTTGTAGAGATGTGTGTTCTCTCATCAGTTTCACAGCTGTTAGTTAAAGAAGAAATTCAGATTTATATCGCATCTTAATACATCCTCAGGCCCTTCAAAGTCTGCAATAACCATTGAATAATCTTTGAAGAGTGATCGCTGTTATTGTCTAAGAAAACTAATTGTCATTCAATAGACCAAGCACTCCAGAAAATGTAACTCTATGTGCTTTCATAATAACCTGCTTTTAGTAACTGGTTAGCAATTATTTAACTTGAAGTAGCCAGCTTATTAGATCTAACATTACCCTGTGCTAAATTAGACATTCATTTTAGAATGACTAGTAACAGTTCAAGTAATTGGATTATTTTGCTACGATTGAGCTGTAAAGCACAACAAAGCAAAAACCTGGCATTAGAATATCTGAACATAGAATGAGAGATGTCTATAATTGATAATTAACCCTTTGAAAAACATTCTGTGGTCAAATCACACTAAAGGTGTAATTTACAAACTGGGCCTTGTATACAATCTGTAGCTTATCAGAAAATCACAGATAACAATTTTCTAGCTGTGGATTTCAATGCAGATATTATTGGCTCAACCTGAAATTTGGAAGTATTTGCATTCCAACTATGCTTTTTAATTTTCACCTAAAGTGGTCTCCAAATTGACCATAAGAAGCAAATAGGAGTATGTAACTGTGTAGGAACTCTTGATCTGTTTATCTAACTTCAATCAGCACGTGACTTTCACTCAATTTAAATATGCAGCAAACCCACTTTTAGGTCATAGTTGATTTTTGTTCTGTAAGCCTTTTGTAATTCCCCTTGCTTTCTAATGTGGATGCATTCCATTATCATTAGTCAAGCCCCATATTTAAATTCCCTCAGTGACTCAATGAAACATCATATTTAAATTCCCATTGCTATTCATTTATCTCTTTACAGCTCTAATAATTCAACAGATATGAAATGAGTACTTCAAGTAAGAACTTTGCAAAGGTGATAAATGGCAGGAAGCAGCTTACGGAAAATGCAATCAATCTCTTTTGACAATCTGGGTTGAAAATATCTTGACTGTGTGGAATCTGTAATTTGCATTGCTGATGAGGAAATGTGGCTGTTGTTTGGTGTATCCTCTATTAATTCCTGTTAAGGTTCTGTGCTCTTCAGTCAGGTTATTTAAGCTGTGAGCATGGAATGATTGCTGAGATGTGGATCTCAGTTGCATCGTTCTTCACTGACACTTGGTGTAATGTGAGTCAGGACTTCTGTGGCAAGCTGGAGACAGGACCAGAAGTAAATGGGATTGGAATTTCCTGCCTCTGGTTTCCCAGCTTGGTTCAGACTCCCATGTATTTATTGAAGACCAGGTCAGATCAAGAATGTCTAACCACCAGCGAGGAGTCAGTACCTCATGAGCAAGTTAAGGAAGTTAGTAAGGTCACTTACTTGCACTGACTGGAAGTTTCCAATTGGGCTCTCTGCAAAGGCCAAAGCATAACAGACTTGTAGATGGACAGTGCTCTGGACTGCTGTTTAAACTCCTTTGCTCCAAATTATGTTTTTAGAAAATGGTGGTAACTGTAGGGTAGGACATAGACATTCCCCTTCACAAGAACAGTCTGGCATCTGTGACCATTGTTACATGTATAAACTTTTCAACGAGCTCAGAGGATGTGCTCATATCTGTAACAGCAGGCTGCAGCTCTTTCACTGTTGGAGGCCTTCCTTAATGGCCCACCAGCATTGGAAGCCCACCCACTGTCATTAATCAGATAGTAAGCCTTAAAAATTGTGTTGGCTAACTGTTCCCAACACTGGGGCAGCATCCAGACACACATTTGATGCTGATAGCGGGATCCTGACCACAAACTGAAAAGCAGCCCATGGTTTTGGAGAAGTGTGTCCTCCAAGTCTTTTTGCCCTTTGATCAGATTGAAGCATTACTCCTTTCGAAGGGTAAATTGGCATTAACTTTAATTCTTCAAAATAACAACTGGCGGCATCTATCACTGCATTTTCACACCCAATATTTTTAATGCCAGAATTCCAGACAAGATCATTTTACAGTGTAGGTTCATGTAAACTGTTGGCCAGGTTAGAATTGCCAGAACAGATCTGATATGTTGTGTTTAGAAACATGGGAACTGGCTGAGACCATTGAAGCCCTCCAGCCTATTCCATCATGGCAGATCTGAAATACAACGCCATTTACCAACCTGGGATTAATATCATCTTACCTATCAGACATTTACTGTACTTTGTTTTGAAATCCAACTGTCCCAACATCCACAATTGTTAATGCAGAAACTTTCAGGTATATCAAACCCAGTGGATGAGAGAGAGCTCCCTGATCTTCCTGACAAACCCAATTACAAAGTTATGCTCCTTCATTCCTAGTTTTTCCTAGCAAAGGAAATAGTTTCTCTGTACCTATGCAATGCAAAGAATTTAAATGCTTCGACCACATAACTTCACAAGGTATTATCATGACTGTGTAATTACAAATTATGTACTTTGTAAGGAGGGCTGATCTGTCTCTTCAAAATAGACAAAATGGCTTCCAAACTTTTTTGAAATTCATCAAACTTTTCAACAACAGATAAACAAATTTGCTCCGTTTGATGACATCAACATCTGAAGCTGCTTGCAGACTACACAACCTCACAGCTGTTTACATTTCAGCTGTATATATGCAATATTAAACAGATTTTTAATAAGTAAAATAATAATCCCTTTTTGTTTCATGTTTACTTCTCTTGCTTTATGTACTCTTTCTTCAATAATTTTCATCATGATTTTTGTTAGGCTTCTATTCACTTTTTTGAAAATACATTTATGAGACATTTTGCTCCTAGTGCACAGGCTGTTGAGTTTCCAGTAAGGACAATCAAACAAATACTCTGACAATGGTTCCCCTGGTGATGGGAACAGTCCTTCCTAGCTTACTACAAACAGTGAGAATTATTCAAACTAATGACTGGCACAGTCATTACCCTTAAGTAATAGACAATGGATGGGTCTGTTACCTAATATGATAGCATGATGCAACTGTTTTGGGAACATAGCCAGTTTGAATTTCAATCTGTATAGCACAGGCTGTAAGATACCATTTTGAGCAGAACTTCAAAAGACACCATCAGAGAGAGAGGATGCCAGAAAACAGGCTGAACTGCTCAAAGGCTATTAGCCTGCTCCAGGCAATCAAGGTCTACAACTTGTGGGACCATAAAAGCAAACTATAAGAGCATTCACTTCCACCTAGAACCTGTTCTGTTCTGATCACCTATGAGAGAATATCTCCAGGTGTTTCATGACAGAAGCTATCAGCTGCTGAATTCTGACTTTTTTCCACCCTTACCTCAGAAAGAGAAATCTTCATTCAAACTAGGTCTGCAGTGTTAACCCAGAAGGAAAACCAATCATTCTTATGAATGACACATATTTGTCTGACTTGTTTTATATACCTCAGAACACTGCTCCAGTAGGATCATTGTGTTCATTTCCCTGTCTTATTGTTTCATTATTGAGTTTTCACCCTGAGAACAGACTGATCTTACTTTGTATCTTTATAAGTTATTTTTATTTGTATCTACTATTAACCTTGGTATGCGTATTTTACCTAACAGTTATGTCACTTTGTACATGGTAACACTCAGCAATAGTTATGTGAGAATTAACTTTCACTTGGATTAGATTACTTACAGTGTGGAAACAGGCCCTTCGGACCAAGTCCACACCGACCCTCCGAAGAGCAACCCACCCCTACACCTAACACTACAGCCAATTTAGCATGGCCAATTCACCTAACCTGCACATCTTTGGACTGTTGGAGGAAACCAGAGCACCTGAAGGAAACCCAAACAGACAATTGCCCGAGGTGGGAATTGAACCTGGGTCTCTAGCACTCTGACGTAGCAGTACTAACCACTGTGCCACCGTGCTGCTTGGTTTAAGACGTAACATTTTGCTGCTTGGTTCCATTTAAATTGGAACACTTCAAGCTAAAGGGAGACTAAAATGAAATAAACTGTGCAGTTTGCAGTTCACAGATCTGACCACAACTGATGTGGTTATTATAAGTTTATGTAACCTGGTCTCAAATTTGAGCTCCCTGTCATTCATGTGAATCTGTGCTGCAAGTTTTCAAGCCAAAACATCTTCCTGTGGTACACTGCCGAAAAGTATGTGCAATTCTTCAGCTGCACGCTGGCTAAGCTGTGTAAAGCAGAAGTATAACGTCCTCTCCTTTCTAATTCAATCACCTTGCCCCTTTGATTTACTCAGGTATAAACATTCATGCCAAATGGTCTGTATTGATTGATATGCAGCATAGACTGAAGAGAGAAGAACCTGACAGCCAGTGTGGGAAATTAGCTTGACATTGTTCAAAATTGCCAAACTAAATGAAGCAGTAAAGAAGGATAATTTGTCCAACATTCCTTGGATCGGTGTTGGGCATTAAACAAACCCTGCTCTTAATAGTCAGTAATTATATCAGCAGAATAGAAAAGAAGAGATGATACAGTGATTATAGGAAGAGAAAGGCTGACAAAGAAACCAGATGCTCAGGAGATAGGATGCTTTCTTTTCAGCAGCTGTAATTGTGGAGTGACAAAAAAAAGAGAGAGATAAAATTGGCTTAAATACCTCAAACTAATCAAAAAGATCCCAGGTGCAACACACACAATATTTTTGAGATACAGAGGAAGTGCAGGCTTAATTGCATCGAGATGTCATTCCAGATCTGACAGATGGGGGAAGAGAAACTTTACGAAACCATGCCAACTAGAATAATATCGACTATTGTACTAATGCAGATTTTTTATAGACCAGAAGAGTTGAACTAGTGAGTTATATAAATGATTGCATTCCCTGGATTTACTTTGAAATTATATTGTTGGATATTAATGAACAAATGTGAAATTATGTTGAAATAGAAGGAGAAAACAAATAAATCCAATTAACGTATTTGAGCCCTCACTAAACTAGCGGAGGAAGGATTTTTAAATTAATGCATTTAACATTGGAGTACTTATATTCTGCAGCACAATTTTATCGCCTGAGGCTTTATTAAATTTTGAGGAAGTAAATCTACAAATTCATTTACATTTTAGTTTATGAATGTTGTCAGTATATTTCAGACTGTTTTGTTATTCTTCAGAATGCTATTCTGGCTATTTAGCAATGTAGATTAATCTTCATTACACTCTTGGCACCATGCCATTCACTGGTTGAAAGAAAACATGGTATTATTGCTTTTTTGTATAGTTATACAGATTGGAGAGATATCCTCAACTATATTACGCAAAGGACATCTGCTTCTAACGAGAACATGGTACAACAAATAACAGGATTCCTCACTCCTCACCTTGTGTATTAGAATCATAGAGTCATAGTGATGTACAATTTGAAAACAGTCCCTTCGGTCCAACTTGTCCATACCGATCAGATATCCAAAATTAATCTAATCCCATTTGTCAACACTTGGCCCCTATTCCTCTAAACCCTTCCTATTCATATATCCATCCAGATGGCTTTTAAATGTTCTAATTGTACCAGCCTCCACCACTTTCTCTGACAGCTCAATCCACACACGCACCACACCCTCGGCGTAAAAATGTTGCCCCTTAGGTCCCTTTTAATTTTTTCCCCTCTCACCCTAAACCTATGCATTCTAGTTCTGGACTCCCCCAACCCAAGGAAAAGACCTCGTACATTTACCCTATCCAAGCCCCTCTATAAGGTCACTCCCCAGCCTGTGATGCTCCCGGGAAAACAGTTCCAGATAATTCAGCCTCTCGCTATAGCTCAAAACCTCCAACCCTGGCAACATTCTTGTAAATCTTTTCTGAACCCTTTCAAGTTTCACAATGCCCTTCAGATAGGAAGGAGACCAGAATTGCACTCAATATTCCAAACGTGACCTAACCAATGTCCTGTACAGCAGCAATATGACTTCCCAACACTATACTCAACGCTCTGACCAATAAAGGAAAGTATACCAAATACCTTCACACTACTCTATTTACCTGTGACTCTACTTGCAAGTAACTATGAACCTGCACTCCAAAGTCTCTTTGTTCAACAACATTCCCCAGGACCTTACCATTAAGTGTATAAGTCCTGCCCTCACTTGTCTTTCCAAAATACAGCATCTCATATTTATCTAAATTAAACTCCGTCTGCAACTCTTTGGCCCATCTGCCCATCTGATCAAGATCGTGTTGTACTCTGAGGTAACCTTCTTTGCTGTCCATTACACTTCCAATTTTGGTGTCATCTGAAAACTTACTAATTATACCTCCCATGTTCACATCCAAATCATTTATATAAATGCCAAAAAAAAGTGGATCCAGCACCGATCCATGTGGCGCACCAATGGTAGCAGGCCTCCAACCTGAAAAGCAACCCTCCACCACAACCCTGTGTCTTCCACTTTGAGCCAAATCTGTATCCAAATGGTTAGGTCTCCCTGTGTTCCACATGATCTAACATTGCTAACCAGTTTGCCATGAGGAACCTTGTCGAACTCCTTACTGAAGTTCATATAGATCACGTCCAGCACTCTGCCCTCATCAATTCTCTTTGTTATTTCTTCAAAAATCTCAATCAAGTTAGTGAGGCATGATTTCCCATGTTGACTATCCCTAATCAGTCCTTGCCTTTCCAAATACATGTACATCCTGTCCCTCAGGATTCCTTCGAACAACTTGCCCACCACTGATGTCAGGCTCACCATCTGTCATTCCCTGGCTTGTTCTTACCATCTTTCTTAAATAGTGGCACCATGTTAGCCAACCTCCAGTCTTACAGCACCTCACCTGTGACTATCAGTGATCCAAATATTCAGCAAGGGGCCCAGCAATCACTTCCCGAGCTTCCCACAGAGTTCTCGGGAATGCCTAATCAGGACCTGGTGCTTTATTTACCTTTATGTGCTTTAAGACATTCAGCACTTCCTCCTCTGTAATATGGACATTTTTCAAAATGTCACCATCTATTTCCCCATGTTCTATATCTTCCATCTCCTTCTCCACAGTAAACATTGATGCAAAATACTCATATAGTATCTTCCCATCTCCTGAGGTGAATCATATCAGGAGGATAGGAAGAAACTGTTCCCATTGGCGAAAGGATTGAATGGCACTGGGCACAGATTTTAAGTACTTGATAAAAAAAGCAAGGACAATAAAAGGAAAACATTTTAATGCAGTGAGTGTTCAGAATTTGAATGCTGTACCTGAGAATGTGGTGGAGACTGGTGAGGATAGGGTGAGGGTTTAAAAAGAAAATTGTACCATTTTCTGAAAAGGAAAAAAATTGCAAGGTTCTGTGGAAAAGACAAGAGAGTGGTACAAATTGAATGACTCCTTCAGAGAACTATCAGACATAATAAGCTGAATGGCTCCCTGCTGTGTTGTAACCATTTTATAATTTTACTCCATGATGTGAGAGACTGACTGAAACATGTACTAATTATTTGTAATTGTAATACAGAAGGAAGGTATTTTGCGGATTGAAACGTTTGTTACCTGTCCACTACTTCAGTCAGGCAAGACAATGGAAGGAAGGAAGGAATTTTTTTTTTTGTTCAGCAGTACTAAAATAACAATGCATTCCAATTAAAATAGAATTATTTCTTCAAACTAAAATGAGAAAAGCCATGGAATGGAATGATATGGACGTACATCATAATTTAGGATGCCGTCACTCTGGGAGACAGTTGAGACAGTTAAGCTGAGCGTTTTCAGCCATCGTTTTGTTTTGCAAGCTGTCAATCCAATTTTCTGACTGTGTAGTTTCATCAGCCTGCTTTCTGTTAAAGCACAGAGCAGACATAAATACTATAACTGTCTTTGCCTGTTGTACTGAGGTTAGGAAATTGTTTTACAGCCATTTTAGACCATTATAGTACTTGGAGACACTTAACAGCCCTGCAGGTAATGACACCTCAGATCCTGGGGATAAGTTTCATTGGATTAAAGGGGTGAGCACCCAATCCTTGAATCCTTATCTCAAAATGGGAACACACTGATCCAAGATGGGAAGCCAAGTGTCAATAACTGAAGATGATGGTCATTGCATCTGACTTTTAGTATGGAAATAATAGTCTCCTTTGAAGTATTCAATGATCCAGCTGGGAGACCTCATTAACCTAGAATTGGATCTGTGACTTACTCTATCAAAATAGCTCCACAGATTTTAACATTAAGTCTGTAACTGCATAAACATCTACACACAAATACACAGTGAAAATTATATCGATGCATACATAATCGGAAGGATGACTGATTAAAGCATCCAAAGTTTGGAATGGGAAAATCCAGACCTTTTTGACACAGGTGCATTATCTGTCGTATTTTTTTTCAACTTTTCAGATTAGAAATAATGAACTTGACTCTGTTTGTTTGAGATTAGTCCCAAACTCCTTAACTGTTGCAAAGTGTTGAACACAGTGCTTAGGAACCATAACAGAAGCCTCAAACAGTGCCCAATTGCCAATAAATGCTTCAGCATAAATTTTTTCTCAAGCCTTTTTACGGCCAGAAAAATTGAGTGACCACGAGACATTAAACAGACGTACATTTCAGGATTTGGGTTGCTTCAGTTTGACTGAATCTGAGTGATTAATATTCACTTCCCTCGTCTGAGGTAATGGCAGCAAAATTTGTAGTGTCCAAGAATCTCATGAGTATTGACCGGATGTTAATGTTATCCAGTTGTGGGAGACACAGCACTTCACTTCTAAGTGTCTGCATGACAAGTAGACTCTGACTGAACAGTACAAGCCCTCAAGAGGCTAAGCACAGCTCTTCGGGTCAGAAACATAGGATTGAATTCCTGAGAGGCAGTGTGTTGCTTTTCACCAGAAACAGATATGTCAGCCAAGGCGAGGCAATATTAGAGGTCAGAATTAGGTCATTGTGAAACAACGATTCTCCTTGAGTTTCCATGCTACTGGAGTTGCATGTGAAAACATCCATTTTCTGAATTTGCCTTTTGCCAAGGGCTGCGTTTATGGGTTGTTACTAGATTGGAACAGTTAATTACTAATTGTTATTGCATCTATTATTCTTTTAAGTTTCCCAACAGAGTTCAGTTATTCCAATTCTTTCTTTCTTTTGTTGTATTTTAACTATAATGGATGAATAAAGTGTGTTTTGCTTTAATCCTGCATCTGGAATGCAACGCCTTACATTTACCTTAAAAATAAGAAAAAGTTAGGGTCTGGACCATCTTCTGAATACCTTGAGAGGGTTTGGTCTAGTCCATCTCCTGATGTGCCAACAGATACCAATCAGTTCAGTTCACTCCACATAATATCAAGAAATGGATGAAGACACTAGATAGTGTGGAAGTTTGGACTGTGACAAATCATGGAAATAGTACTGAAGATGGGATTTTCAGAACTTGTCACCATCCCCACCCTGTCCAACATATACCCAATGTGGAAATGTTTACAGCTATGATCTGAAAAAGACAGAACAAATCCAACATACCCAATTGTAACTTTCAGTCTACGCTTGATCATCAGCAAAGTGATGAAAGGGTTGGCAAACAGTGCAATCAAGCAGCATCTGCAAAGGAAAAACCTGCTTGTGGTGTTCAACTTGGATTCTGCAAGGGTCAACAGCTATTGACCTCATTAGATTTGGTTCAAAATGGTTAAACAAGCTGAATTCTAGAGGTGAGGTGAGAATGACTGCCCTTGACATCAAGACAACATTTGATCGAATGTGCCATCAAGGAGCCCTAACAAAACTACAGTCAATGAGAATTGGGGCAACCTCCATTGGTTGGAGTCATACCTGGCACAAATGATGATGATTGAGGAAGTTGGAGGTCAGACATCTCAGCGTCAGGACATCATTATAAGAGTTTGTTAGGGTAACGTCCTAGGCCCAATTGTTTCAGTTACTTCATCAATGACCATCCATCCTATCATAAGGTCAGAGGTGGTGTTGCACCATGATCGTTGCACAATGTTCAGCACCATTTGTACTCCTGAGCTACTGAAGCAGTCAATGTCCATTTGCAGCAAGACCTGGACAATATTCAGATATTTTTGAATCAACCTATTCAGAAATGTTATGTTGTACATCTGGAGCATGTGGGACATGATTCTTGGACTTTTGATGCAGAGGTAGAGACATTACCACTACACCATCAGGGCCCCCAAAAGTTTGCAAATATACTTTGGATATTTTAAATCAAACTGTTGGGTTGTGTTATGACACATCTCTGGATTCGGGACTACAGCCTAGGACTCCTGACTCAGATATAAAGATAGTACCACTGCACTACAAAAGCCGACAGGTCAATGTAACCTGTGCTTGTTGCTACCATGCAAGAAACTCCATCTGGTTAAGACAAGTGCCACTTCTTGTTCAGACCAACCAGGGTTTATGCCGCACAACAGTAGCTAGTTTTCCGATTGGTAAATTTTGGGAATTAAGACATTGACACATTTGTTGTATGTTATGGTACCAACCACTGTCAGTTTATGGAGGGCTGCACCTTTGTATACTCAGTCTAAGATTCAGTATAGAAGGGTGCAGACCTCCATAAACTGTCAGTGGTTGGTACCGCAACACACAACAAATATGACAATGTCTTAATTCCCAAAATTTACCAATCGGAAAACTAGCTATTTTCCCCATCTTCTGAGAAGACAGCTTATCAGGCCGGTGGCAAGTTAAGAAGGTTCCCAACTGACCATTTTGTCCAGCAAGGTGGCAAGAATGGAGTAAATATCTCGCCCTGGTCAACTTGTTCAATTAATTGCCATTCTCACAACCCACCTTGCCACCTTCATGGAAAGGATAATGTGCCTTTTAACTTTCTTTCTCTTATCAACAATATTGCACGACCCACTGAATATTTTTAGCATTTGCTGTTTCTTTTTAGTATGATGGAATAGACTGTAGGGAGATGTTAGCAATTCAAATATGTGCATTCCATTACCTACAGTGTTTGAGCAGACTGATTCCTGGTGGCAGAAGGGACTTTGTGTTGCATTTGGCTATCAACTCATTTTTAATCAGCTTTCTGTCCTCCACGTCAGCACAGAATTTGAACATTCAGACGCTGGAGCCCTATAGTTCAGCTCCATTTTGAATGGCTCCTCTTATTGTGGAGAAGTTGACAAACCCCATTCTAGGCATCACATGGAACTTGCATACAAATAGCAATTTTAAAATGCATCCAGCACTGCAAAGCTATTCATTGAAAGATTTTTGCTGTACACAGCAAATGATCTATGTGGTTGGCATGTCTAGGCTGGCATTGATATGCGTCAAGGAGCCAAAGTGGCTTCAGAAACGACAACTCTGAAGGTTTTCAGCAGCACTGCATTTACAATGCAAACATTATCTTCCTGAGAGAGGGAAAATAGGCCAAATAAAGCAGACGTTTTAATGAAATCCACAGTGGAGGAATTGTTTCCCTTTGTTGTTAAAATTGTACTTTTATGTTTTTCCATGAATACGGCAAAAGAAGAATTGTGAGCCAGATTCTGCTGGTGCAGTGTTTGCTCTTAGTTCACCAAAAGTAATACTGTCTTCCAAAGAATCCAGGTTTTTTTATTACCTTAAAACTTATGCAATGGAAATTGTTTCTCTTCATTTCAAATGAAAAACGCCAAAAATCTGTTTTGTTTCAAAGGCCATTCCCATTACTTTTCTTTGTCATGAATATGGTCAGCTTTTATTGTTTTTGATCTGTCTGACAAGATGCAGCGATAGCGTGTGAACCTTTATTCAGAAAAGAAATTCTTTGTTTCTTCATTTCTCCAGATTGTTACATGTCTGATCTGTCTCCATTCATGGATAGAGCTCCTTAATTGAACCGAAACTCCCCTCAGTAAATAGTCAGCCAGTGGATTATGAGCTCCCTATGGACGACTACGAGTGAGGTGCGACTCTTGACTTGTTTCCTTTGGCTCTGCTTTAAACTCTATGAATGCTACTGTGTTCTTGCATTCAGAATCAGATGGGAGCATTTCAGTCATCTCAGCTTAGTGGCAGTTTTAACCACATCTTTTCAGCAGAAATGTAAATTGCCTCAAGTTAAAAAGCCGCAGTCCTGTGTGGTTATTCCAGATTTAAACGGTCTTGAAATATTTAATAAGCCCGGTGGTATCTTCTCACAAAGGTAACATTGTGCAGAAAGAGCTCAGCAATTCTGGGCAAGTCCACAAAAGGGTCAGCCTGTGAGGGCTACTTCTCTTCAGGGCTTGGTGCCTATTTGTTTTTGAATTGTAGGAGTTACGAGGAAATTAGAAAGGCAAATTGTATGAAGGTTGGCACAATGTCCATCTGTTAAAACCTTTAATAATTAAACATCACATCCCATGCTCCACCTGCTGCCATCTACATGCCAGCTGACTAATTTAACCTCATAGTGGAAGGTTACTACATTATCAGGAGGAGGATTGATTGCAATGGCTACAGGCTACTTGTTGAAGCAACTGGAGGACCCAGCAAAATAGACCAGCATTCCTTTATTAAGTGAGACACATTTATTTAGGTCTCTGTGTATATTTTGCTAAATAACATGCAAATCTAGACTGGTGTTTCAAATTGAGGATAAAATTAACCTGAAAACAATTAGAGCTGCAATTCATCTCATTTGTTACTGTGAGCCACAAGCACAGAATTTGACCACTTTACAATCACTATCTAAAGAATAAAATCGGATTGAATAAAGTTAATGTTATCTGTGCATTTTATAAAACAACAGATGCATGGCACAATTTATACTTATTTTGTGGTGGGTTCATCCAATCAGTGGGCAGGGCAGGGTAGATAGGGATATGCGGTTCCCACTCATGAAAGTAAAAAGAATGAGAGGGCAGAGATTTGAAATGATTCGCCAATAGGAATGCGAGAAAAAGAATTTTTTCACGAGGAATTAGGGTATGGAAATCATTGCCTGGTAAAAATAGGTTTAACTGAGGCATTCAAAATGGCATAGGACTATTATTTCAATAGAGATAGTGTTCAGGAATATGGAGGGAAAGCAAGAGATTGGCAGTAAGTAACAGAATCCACGCAGGCACAATGGGCTGAATGGCCTTATCTGCACCCTATCAATTCTATGAAGATGCTCACATTAGGGATGATGAAATAAACACATTCTAGCAGCTTTCAGCATGTCTGGTTCAGGTACAATAATGGGAACAAGAAAGAAGCCAATAGTCTGCCTCAACAGCAATGTCACATTAAAAGATGACAACATTATGATTACCCATAATGCACCTGATGATATGAGGGACACATTAAAAGATGACAACATTATGATTACCCATAATGCACCTGATGATATGAGGGAAGTGTGGAGACGAGAAATCTGCTCTTTGTGGGCTAACTATTTCTAGGAGAATGCAAAATTCGGCAGCACCCAGTTAAAGAGCAACCCTTTATATTTCTAGTTGTAGACATTGTCTGAGGCAGCAGCAAGAACAGTAAGGTTTTCAGATGCATCTGTCTGAAATATCTGCTGGAAATAGTCAGGGCAAGATTAGACCCTTGAGCACTGAAAGCAGGAAACCCCACAAAAAGGGTAGTGCCTCTTTTCAGAGGGGAGGTGAACAATACAGCCAACTCAGGTACTCAGCTACCTCCACACCAGGAAGTATCCCATGGTGCCCACAAAGGTATTCACAAAGACCAATCTATGCACAGAGTTTGAGCAGATATTTAAATACAGTTGAGAAGATAATTCATAGAATCTTGAGTCATGCAGCACGGAAACAAACCCTTTGGCCCAACTCATTTATGCTGACCCAGTTTTCTAAACTGAACTGTCATATTGTGAATGTGCCGGTGTTGGACTGGGATGGCCAATGTCAGAATTTACACAAAACCCAATTATAGTCCAACAGATTTGTTTGAAATCACAAGCTCTCAGAGCGCTGCTCCTTCTCACCTGATGAAGGAGCCGTGCTCCGAAAGCTTGTGATTTCAAATAAACCTGTTCAACTATAGTCTAGATTAGAGTGGTGTTAGAAACACAAGGTAGGTCAGGCAGCATCCAAGGAGCAGGAAAATCGATGTTTTGGGCAAAATCCCTTCATCAGGATTTACTTCATCAGCATCACTCTAATCTAGACTCGGATCTCCAGCATCTGCAATCCTCATTTTCACCTGTTGGACTATAATCTAGTGTTGTATGACCTTCTGAACTTTCATATTGTAGAAGTACTTTCTGGACACTGTGCAGGCAAAGGTTGAGCTTTCAGTGGGACTGGATAAAATGATAGTCTCCAAGATGTACCAGTCTTAGAATGATGAGCTGCAGACTCTACAAGCACACTTTTGCCAGAGTCAGATTTTCAGGATTGGTATGGAAAGTAAGTTAAGGGAATCACTTTGGAGAATGAGGTTTTGAATCTATTAAATGACGCAATTATAATTCAACTCTCTTAGAAGGAACCATTAATATTTTGGGATTATGGTCAGCATGGACTGGCTGGACCAAAGGACCTGCGTCTGCACTTTATGACTCTAGGACTACCAATTGGTGACCGCTGCACTGTGGTTAAAGTTCTTGGAACAGTTGAATGGAGACTTGTCACTAATTTCAAATGGTCCTGCTGAGTTTATGATTTGGAGATGCCGGTGTTGGACTGGGGTGAACAAAGTTACAAATCACACAACACCAGGTGCTCTGAAAGCTAGTGCTTCCAATTAAACCTGTTGGACTATAACCTGGTGTTGTGTGATTTGTAACTGCTGAGTTTAGATTTCCTCCTGATCTGATTCACATCTCTCCTCACCATCCAGACTGAGACCTACTATAAATGAGGGTGGGGCGTCAGCCTTTGGATTCCAACTGCCTCCAGAGTTAGCTCGATTTTGAGACCGAGGGACCTTTACTTTCTCTCTCTGTTGTGGCCTTCTTAAAAAGGAAGAGACCAGACTTAGTGCACCCAACAAAACATTCTCCAAGCCACTCTGTGCAGACAACAGCTCACAAATGCTTTCCCACTACTCTTATGAAGTGTGGTTTTTGTTACAAAGCTTCATTGCTGGTGTTTGAATGACATTGGTGCAGAATAGAAGGGGAATGGAGTGTTCTCCCTTTCTTGTCCATGTCAAATTTGGTCTGCAAGTACTTTCTGTCAATATTGATATTTTTGGCATTTTACTTTAAGAGTTAGAAATGTATGAGAATGGGGTCTTCTGTGGGCTATGTATCACAAAATTGCAATTCATTTAATTAATAAATAAATTCACAATCTTCTTACTAACCACACATCAAACTTCCCCAGAAGGAGTTCATTGGGATTGATATACGTTGTCCGTTTGTGAACATTTTAGGTTTGTGTGAAAATTACATTACGAAAAAGTAAAATGTGACATGAATAGGAATTTAAGGAGTAGAGAATAAGGCGAAGCTCCAAAACTGCAATAAATATATCCTTTCTGTGAGCCGTTTTGAAAATTAAACTAATTTCGATATTGAGCTACAAAACTACTTCACCCTGTTTATTCAATGTAAATGTAATATATATTTTTTGGCCCGATTTATGATTACTTGCTCTGAATTTCCTCAATTGTCTTTAGCACTTGCACTTATGCACAAATTATTGTAATATATTGTCCATAATCTTTTTAAACCATGAAAATCTCCCTAAGGTCCATGAAGATAGCTGTACTGTTGAAAAATGCAGACATTTTCAAGGTTTATCCACTTCTGAAGTCAGTGTAAGCTTTTATTATATATTTTCTAATCAGCCAGCTCAGATATTATTGCACATCTTTGGAGCAAGTGGAACTCGCACTCAGGCTTCCTAACTCGGTGGTAGGCACATTCCCACTGCACCCCAAAAGTCCTTAATTAAACATTGTGTTGATTGTAGTGCAACCTTTTACACCCACTAAGAAGTCTAACAACTGCTCTTAGCAGTTTGAAGAGTTGCTGAATTACTAAGGAGACAAAGTCTGTTGATTCCTGTTTTTGAGGGGCAATTTTTCAGCACTGTTTACAATTACTTTACAATACAGGACAGGAACAGGCCCTCGGCCCAGAAAGTCTGCATCACTTCCTACTCTTTTTTTAGACCCGCTACTTATTGCCCATACAAGGTTTCTATCCCTCTGTTCACCTCCCATTCATGTGTCTATAAAGATTCACCTTAAATGTTGCTAACGTGCCCGCTTCCACCACTTCCACTGGCAGTATGTTCCAAGCACCAACCATCTTCTATGTGAGAGATATTCCCTGTGTTTTTCCCCTAAACATTCTCCCCTCATCTTGAACCTGTGTTTCTTATAGTTGACCTTTCCACCTTGGGCAAAAGCCTCTGAGTATTCATCCTATCTACACCTCTCATAATTTTATAGACATCTATCAGGTTGTCTCTCAGTGTTACTTTTCTAGTGAAAACAATCTGAATTTATCCAACCTCTGCTCATAACTAAAGGCCTACAGACCAGGCGACATCCTGGTAAACCTTCTCTGTACCCTGTCCAAAGCGTCCATGTCCTTCTAGTAGTGCGGTGCCAGACCTGCACACAATATTCCAAATGTGGTCTCACTAAAGTTTTATACAGCTTTAACATAATTTGCCAACTTTCATATTCCATGCCCTGGTTGATGAAGACAAGTATGCTGTCTGCCTTCTTGACCAGCTTATTCACCTGTGTTGAGGAGCCAATATGTAGGATGAATAAAGGGAAACCAATAGATGTAATACATTTGGAATTCCACAAGGTGCTCAATAAGGTGTCACACATAAGGCTATGCAATCGGATTATGGGTCACGGTGTCAGCCGTAGTACTTTAGCATGGATAGAAGATTGGCTAATTAAGAGAAGGCAGAAAATTGAGTAAAGTGGGCATTTTCCGGATGACAACCAGTAGTGTGAAACTGGGATTAGAGCCAGTGGCACCATTACTTTCAATATACGTGAATGACTTGGATGATGCAAGTGAATATGCCATCAGCAAGTGTATGGATTAACCGAAAACAAGTAAATAGCTGAATAGGAAGGTAGTGAGGAGAATATAGGATGCTTGCTGAGTGATTTTGTCAGGTTTAGTTGGTGGACAAAAGGTTGGCAGGTGGAATCTAATATGGGAAAATATGAGGTTAGACACTAAGGCTTCAAGAATAGGAAAGTTGAATGTTATTTAAATGGAAAAACATTTCAGAACGCTGCAATTAGTAGAAATTTGAGCATCTTCCTGCATGCATCATAAATAGCTAGTCTCCAACTTCCAGGGGTAATAGAAAGGGCAAATAGATCATTGGCCTTTACTTCAAAGGGACTGCTGAATAGAAATAGGAAAAACATAGAACATTACAGCACAGTACAGGCCCTTTAGTCCTTGATGTTGCACCAACAAAGGTTGCGGTAAAGGTACTTATCTGACTAAGCTTGCAATAGTGTGAATAGTGTTGGGTCCCTTTTCTAAGGAACAATATATTGGCAATGGATTTTGGATTAGTGGTGCTGGAAGAGCACAGCAGTTCGGGCAGCATCCAAAGAACAGTAAAATCGACGTTTCAGGCAAAAGCCCTTCATCCTGATGAAGGGCTTTTGCCCGAAACGTCGATTTTACTGCTCCTTGGATGCTGCCTGAACTGCTGTGCTCTTCCAGCACCACTAATCCAGAATCTGGTTTCCAGCATCTGCAGTCATTGTTTTTACCTATATTGGCAATGGAGGCAGTCCAGAGAAAGTATTCCGAGTCTATTCCAGGTTGGAGGAATTTTCTTATGAGAAAGGTTTGAATAGGTTGGACCTGTGTGCTTGGGAGTTTAGAAGAATGAGATGAGACTTTATTGAAATATGTAAAATCCTTTATGGTTTTGATAAGGTAAGTGTGGAGAGGTTCTTTCCCCTTGAAGGAGATGCATGGATCAGAGGCACAGTTTCAGAGTAGAGATTACCTATTTAAGAGAAGGATGAAAAGGAATTCCTTCTCTCAGAAGGTAATGAATCTGCGGAATTCTTTATTGCAGAGGGCTATTCTCATAAGGCTGTTAAGTAGAAAGATAAGATAGAAAGATTTTTGATCAGTAAGAGAATTAACGGTTATATGCAAGTAATGGCAGGAAAGTGGAACTGAGAATTACTAGCACAGCCATGATCTCATTGAATTGCAAAGCAGATTTGGTGGACTGAATGTCCTATATTTGCTACTATATCATATGGTCTTATGGTGAACTGATCATACTATTAAAAATAAACATATTGGCAATTCCAATAAAATTGTTGAAATAGGAGTTTGATATGTGTGTATTAAATCTTGTAAGATCATCAGCAAAGTAATGTCTCAGGTTTTATTTTCAATGAGTTAAACAGTAAATAATAAACAAAAGAAAACATAAGGTTGTATGGCAACATATCTGCAATTGTGCTGGGTGAGTTATCTCACTCAGTCATAGGCTTTGCAGCTCATTATTATGACAGTGAGATGTTGTGCGAGTTACTCAAAGAATTGCATGGCAAGCAAGCCAAATGTTCGCGCCACTGGCAGAATCCTCTGGGCTCAAAGGGTCTACTGCTACGTTTCAAGGCCAACTTGACAGCACTTCAGATGTTGCAAGCCAGGAGCTTCACCTCATCCTGTAGTGTTCACTCCTTCAGAAGAACAGATGCCTGCCATGCCTTCCTATCCATTTCACTACTGACTCAATGGGAATCCTACACCTCCTTATATGGTCATGCGTGCTCATAACTGCTCCTGCACTCAGTTCAATCACATTCAAGTTGTATCTTTGTCTCACTGCAGGAATTACAGGCCCATAACTCAGGCCACAGTGCCTAGACTGGCACTGACACTTGAAGAAAGAGCCCTTAAGCTAGCTTTCTTATTTTTGCATTAGCACCAATATTAACACATTTGTACTGGGCAAGATCAACTTCTCTTCCCTCTCTCCTCTCCCTCTCCAATTCAAACCTCCTCTCACCATAACCACATGATCACACCACCCCAAAGGATAATGTGCAATCCCTCCCCCCCTTCCTTCTTCCTCTCTTCCACCTCCCTCAATGACAGTGACCCATTAATTCTACCTGACTGACTGCTGACTCCTCATGGCCCAATCCTCAGACCTGCATTGTATGAGCAAACTACCTGACTGTGGCCAAGCCCCAAGACACAAAAAGGCTGATCCTCTACACTGACTGTGGTGGTAGCCTCTAACTCAAATCCACTTTTGACTTTCATACACTATCCATGCTCTTTAAATACATGCCATTGTTTGCCAGATTAGTTGTTGGTACATGGGCCAGAGAGCCATACAATATACTACCATGATACCAATCTCCCCATAGCCTCCACTCTTTCGCAATCACTCTTCACTGTTTCTGCCTGCCAATTAGACCCACTGATGAGAACTTGATTTTTGGACTCTAGCTCAATGGAAGCATGTTGGAAACCATAATCATATTGTAAAGTGATGTACGTTTTATCAATTATGTCTTATAATGCTGTACTATTTGGCTTTCTCATATGGCATCACTTTTTAAGTAAGAAGTCATTTCATCAACTGAAGAATGTCAATATTATCAAATGTTGCGAAATAAAGCACAGTATTATTTGTGTATTAGTATGCTAATGATTCTTCAGAAAATACTGCAGCATTGTTAGGAACAAGTAAACACCTATTTTGTCTTTACCCTCCTTTCCGTGGAGGATAGCATGTGAAAATGGCAGCTTCCTAATCCTTCCTACACCTTCCTACACCTCATGTGTGTTCCTGGACACACTAGGGCAGCACAGTGGTTAGCACTGCTGCCTCACAGCACCAGAGACATGGGTTCAATTCTCGCCTCAGACAACTCTCTGTTTCCACACTGTAGAGAATCTAATCTAATCTAAAGTCCTTAAATGAGGAGGGAGTGCACAAGTTAAGTATTGCCACCTTCATAAAATATATAAATTCAGAAGACAAAGGTGAGGTCTGTGATATTTATAGGCTGTTCATAGATTTGCTACTTTGTCAGTTCATCCCAGTACACACTATTAATTAAGTTATTCTGTTGTGTCTAATTTTGAAATGTAACAGTGAGATCCTCGACATACAATTTATGACAAAACAAATGACTTGAGGCCCATCACTGCAGAGATTTACACAAGACTCTCAGCTACTATTGAAAATAACAATTGCATATTTAATAAAATACATTGTATCACCTTGTTTTATAATTATTTTCCCATTAATTGTAAAAGATCACCTCACATAGATAGAAGGTCATGTTGCAAATCTATTTGAGTTATTAGAGTTGATTATCCATGGTAACATTTTGATTTTATTGACTTACAATTATAGCAGCTCATTCAGATCCAGGTTTGAATATGGTTATAGATACTTGATATGATTTCTCATTGTCACTGAGATGCAGTGAAAATTATTGTTTTGCATGCTAATAGACAAATCATACCTCACAAAAGCACATCAGGGCAATACAGCAGAATGCAGAATATTGTGTTACAATTGTATTTTCAATTGAGAAGGTGTAGAGAAAGATCAATATACGAGAGGTCGATTTATAAGTCTAATAGAACATAGAACATAGAACATGACAATGCAGTACAGGCCCATTGGACCTCAATGTTGCGCCGAACTGTGGAACCAGTCTGAAGCCTATCTAACCGACACTATTCAACTTCAGCCATATGTTTATCTAATTACCATTTAAATGCCCTTAAAATTGGTGAGTCTACTACTGTTGCAGGTAGGACATTCCATGCCCCTACTATGCTGTGTGCAAAGAAAATACCTCTAACATCCATCCTATATTTATCACCCCTTACTTTAAAGATAAGTCTCCTCGTACTAGCTATCATTGTCCAAGGAAAAAGGCTCTCACTGTTCACTCTATCTAACCCTCTAATTATCTTATGTGTCTCAATTAAGTTACCTCTCAACCTTCTTCTCTCTAATCAAAACAGCTTCAAGTTCCTCAGCCTTTGCTCATCACACCTTCCGTCCATATCAGGCAACATCCTAGTAAATCTCCTCTGAATCCTTTCCAAAGCTTTCACATCCTTCCTACAATGTGGTGACCAGGACTATACACAATACTCCAAGTGAGGCCGCACCAGATTTTTGGAGACAGTGAGGTCTGCAGATGCTGGAGATCAGAGTTGAGAGTGTGTTGCTGGAAAAGCACAGCAGGTCAGGCAGCATCCAAAGAGCATGCTGCCTGACCTGCTGTGCTTTTCCAGCAACACACTCAAACCAGGGTTTTGCACAGCTGCAACATAACAGCGGGGAAGAAGCTGTTCTTAATTCTGTTACAATATGTTTTCAAACTTTTATATCTTCTGCCTGATGGAAGAGAATGAAAGAGAGTAAACTGACATTCGAAAATGGAATAATGGATTGTGTTGCCACGAGTAGTGATTAAAGTAGGGATTATGACATGTGTTAAAGGAATCCAGGCATGTCAAGATTTATAGAGGCACAGTAGGACAGTGAAGTTTGTTTTGGATTGCTTTCACAAAGAGTTGGTTTGAACATTAAGGACTGATATGAAGGGATAAACCCCTACATTAGTATGGAGACAGAATTAGATTGTTATCTGTTACCTGAAAACTATACTACACAATATTACTCTGAATTCATACTCCTTTGTTTGTTATTGTAACAGACATTTGTCAGTAAAAATAAATTCGTTATTAACCCTGCATTCAAAACATTGACAGAGCAATTTAATACAAAAACATTCATAACGACATTGGATAGAATAATTTCCAAATTTAGTTTAATTATGTTTGAGTTTATAAAAGTTGATGAGTAGTCCAGGTTTTGTAGTAACTTTTAAGCTTTAATTGATTGCCTCTATTGAAACTAAATTTCCCATTGATAACAACTGGTACCAAATTGCATTGTGGAAAAACTGCATTTGAACCGTGGTCTGGTTTGATGAATATATTCATCAATTTGTGCAACAGCCCTGCATCTTCTAGCTCATTATATGCTTTAATGATAATTACAAAAACAAACAAGCCCGTTGTAGAGTTGAGGGGTACTGCTGCAAGGTTACAATGAAGCACACGAGAAACAGTTTCTTTTCAAAAAGGTAAGAAGGCAATGGTATGACCTCATTCTGCTAATTAGATTAATAAGTAATACCATGACCTTTACAATGTTGCCATGGGATCCTAGCATCTAAGTTCTAACCACATTTGTATGACGTTCCTTTTGTTACCAGCCTGAGGTTGTATGTAATCCATTAATTTTAACTCGCTTAGCATCTCTGTTAAAATAGCGGGGGAGAGGAATTTCAGGCACTCAATATTTATATACTATTAACCCACACTGTGATTTTAGGACCTATGTCCTTAGCCAAGCAGGAAGAATTTATGGTCATGGAGCTGTAACCTAGTTTGAAGGATTGCTGTGAGGAGATCAGAAGCATAGAAGAAAGGAAAGAGTTTGAGGAATTCACCAATTTTTCTCTGACCTCTGTATATTGGTATCACATCTTCTGATAAGGGCAATAAAAAGGTATTACATAATTTTTGATGCTCAAGTGTAGCAAAAACGTCAGACTTTATGAAATGACAACAATAAATTAGTTTCAACAGTAAATTTACAGACAAAGAATTATTTAGTTAAACCTGTATCTTTTATGTTAATAATCAGTTTATGGAGTGTACCAACCACTTACAATTGTTAATAATGGTGGAATTTAATTTGAGCTTTAGTTATTTTATGGTTACACAAAGAAGTGGAGCTCAGTGTTGTTTTACTGATCTTGAAATTATTTAATGAAATATTTAACTAAATCTCCTATGCTCTATGTAGTATAATTTTTTTATTTCTGTAAGAGGCGATGAGCATTATTATAACACAGAAATCCAATGTTTCTTTTACTTTTTCTTCTGCGAGAACACTAAAAGGGAAAAATGTTTTTCTGTTATTTAAAACACTTTCTCGCCATGAATCTCCGCCTCACTCTTATTCCTCTATTGTGAATTAAACACCTTTTTTGAGTTGCTACTGGCTTCAACACTCCTACAATCTAGTGTATATATGTTCAACCAATAACTGGTCGCAGCTCTCCACTTGCAGAGGCAGCCCTTCTCTCCCTTGGTACCCTTAAATGTTTCAGCTGGAAATCCTTGATTTGTGGCAGGGTCTCTATTTTGGGAGTGCAAGGGGCTACAAGCACAAATGCAGCTGAAGACCTGTGGTATTTAAACAGGAGCAGAGAGCAAAGCCTTCTCAATCTTCCAATCTCGTCAGAAACAACAGGAGCTATTGCCCAGCCGCCCTGGGAAATGTGTCTACTTTCAACTGGGTCACCGTTGTTACTTCAGAACCATTGAAGGTAAATGCCTACTTTAAAAAAAAATCCATTTGCAACAGGCATTTTTTGATATCCTGCTACTGATGTTTGTTTATATAGTTGTGCCTTTATCTTCACAGAATAATCCAGTTGTTTTCATTTCAGACCTTAAAGATGCTTGTGATTAAAGTCAGTTGTAAACTTAAAGCTTAGCTGTTTACAACCCTTTTCTGGCTTATAAATATAGCAGTGTCTGGTACTGAACACATTCTTTATCTCCCCAAAGAATATTATTTCCTTAAGTACTTTATCAAGCTTTAACTCCAAGTGCATTTATCTCACACTGTTGTCCTAATCTTGGCAAAATGCTAGAGAACAGGTATTAAGGAAAGCCAGCAGTCCCTCAATCCAGACAGAAGTGACGGCGCACATTTGATTGTATTTCCATGTGCTATCTTTAGTTCTTTGAAAGCCACGTACAGACCTACTGAGAGTTAGTATCCACTCCTAATTAAATGCAGGGACTCGTAAATACACATCTGTACCAAAAATTGTCTGCAGTCAGAGAGATAGACACAGAACAAAACACAAATCACAATTTTCTTGATCTACTTGTAACAGAGCATGCTTCCTAACAAAATAGTCCTATGTTCAGGATATTGCTGCAGTTTATTAATGTATTCTGAACAAAACAGTTGGTTTAGGACCTGTTAGATTTTTCCGTACACTTGGTGAGAAAATTCAATGAAATAGTTTAGAGGATGGTGAGTTCATAAGTTATTCATGCAAAGTTGCCATTCAGTCCATTGTGCTGGACTGAACCCTTGTATACCTGTCTATTTTGTCCAAATCTCCCCTGGTTTTCTCAAACCCCTACAGTTTTTTTTTTTCGCTTTCAGGTATATATCAAAATTCTCTTTTGAAGGTAGCTATTGACTCTGCTTCCAACCATGTTGATAGTGCATTGCAGATTATTAAAAATTAAAGTTAAGCCCATTTTTTGGGACAGAAGAATATTGTTAATAAAATCATGAGCAGTGTTTGCATGCAAGTCTGAACCGAATGAGTAACATTATGGGCTCCATTAATTTCTACCCTGGCAGTCTATGATTTTATCTGTCACAAATAAGTCAGGCTAGGATTTCTTTGCAAATACTGGCTATACAAAGTAAAACTGAGTTTTAAAGCAGGAGAAATTGAATATGCAGATGATGAGAGAGCCTTAGCAAGAAAAGAAACAAGAACAAATACTCTCCATGTGCTGCTCTAAGATTATAATTTTAAATTTACAAGGTTGCACTTTTGGAAAAAGCATGATATAATACTGTAACAATAATATTGGACATTCTCAACCTCATTCACCTTGTGTTTGCACAATGTGTTCAATGCTTTGGTGCACCTGTGCCCTTATGTGATCTGTATCTCATGTCCTTCTTGCCATCATTCTGAACACATCAGAAAAGGTACTTACAAAAACCTCCTTTCATCAGTGAGTTGCTAGGATCTGGAATGCACTGCCTGAGAGTGTGGTAGAGATTTAATTGTGTCTTTTAGAAGAGAATCAGATAAATATCTGAAGAGAAAAGAATTACAGGACTATATGGAAAAAAAGCAAGGCGGGCACCTAGCTGAAGTGTTTTTAACAGAGAATCAGCAAGGATAACCCAGGCTGAATAACCTTTTCCTGCTCTATAACCAATATATGATTCAATGCTTTGATTCTCTGTTTCTTAACCAATTATTTAAAACAATTTGAATACATTTTGTTGGTAATGAAATTTTTGGATGGTGTATATAATAATTAATGGAAAGCACTGTAAAATCTTAAAGGAAGCAAAATACGTACATGGTGGAGGGCAGAGGTAAGTTCCCGCATGCATATCAAACGCAAGAGGCAGCAATTACTCACCTAATGCTTCCATCAGCATGATGCAAGAGCATATTATGAGTGCAATATCTTATTAAAAATACCTGTATGCCAAGGCAGTGAAATAAATTGGTCACACTCGCATAAGGAAGCTAATACACAGATGATTGAAATAACTCCCTTGTCAAAACATATTTCTGTATGTTTGAAAGATTTATGACCTACCTAGTTTGATTCAAGTGGAAATTGCAAAATCTCCATATGTGTCCTAAGCAGCCAAATTGAAAACCCAGCCAAACAGTTCTGCTACAATCTTTCTCAATAAATAAAGGGACACAATAAAAAAGTGAAGGCCCATGCCATCGTTACACTTGAAAAGATGCCAAGTGCTTTTCCATGCATTCGGTCCAATATGCAGAATAGAAGCACGTCATTGAGGATATCTGATAGAAACATCGAAGTTTTAATAATTGGGCAAAGAAGCCATGTGATTAACAAAGATGTAGTCAGCCATTATTGCCTAAAGGTAGCATTCTGAAAATGTTAACATCTTGAAATATGAGTGCCACTTTGATAAATCAGTTCGAGATAAAGAAAAAATGAACCAAAGATTATGTTAGTGAACATTATCCCCACCTTTTATCATCCCCATTGCAAGGAGAAAAAAGTTGTTTAATTTGGATTGGTCCACAAATTAAAATAAGGCTCGTATTTTGAGAGCTACCTCAATGATGGGAACAGCTTTCATCAAATTCAGCAGATGGAACTTGAATCTCCTCTTTGGAACTAGCTACAATTTAATCAGGCCCATATTATAGAGATTGTTAATTCCATTTAAATATCAATCTCAACTTGAACTCCAAGCTGTAACTATGAGCAAAATCAGAGATCTTGCAGTAGGGCAGCCTGTTCTCATTTTAAGTTATTAGGAAATTAGGGGAAAATTAAGGAAAGTATGCATTCACTATCAATCAAAACTGTTTCATTGTCTGTTTTACACCCTGCCCAATTTTACTCATCATTGAAGTCAATAGAGGGTAAAATTAATAAAGTATGTGTTTGACCCAAACAGCAGGAGGGTTAACTAAGCATTGTGAGGTTCATTTTATGAGATGTTTTAACTTCTAATTTAATTCTATTCTGCCAGCACCTGGTTCCATTAGTTTCAAGGCACATTTCACTACTAGGGTTCCAAGATCAGTAGAGTCAGGAGACTTATCAAATGTCTGTGTTCAAATAATGGGTTGGATGACTCAAAGGATGCCTGGAATTGTTCAACAGTCAGATAGTGACCATGTAACGCAAAAGGTCATTCTAATGAAGAAATAAACCCTACTGTGCAGCATAGGGTTAATTAATTTACACTTCTTTATATCTATAATCATTTTTCTTTCATCCTGTTTTGACTCTTTAAGAATTGGTAATTATTAGATGATTTAAAAATAAAATTGGTTATGCATTTGAAATTATGACAAATTATTAATTTTCTTTAAGACAATATAAAACATAAAAGTTGAATTCCTTACACTTCCATTTCAATGCCATTTTCCTGCATATGTCCTTAACCCATGATATCTTTAATATGTATACACTTCTGGTGCTGAATGTACTCAATGACTCATGTGTGATGGTAGGAACATCAGAATAGAGGAATAGGAGTAGGCCATTCAGCCCTTCGAGCCTGTTCTGCCATTCAATGAGATCATGGTTGATCTGTTACCTAACTTATATATCTGCCTTTAACTCATATTCCTTAATACCATTGCTTAATAAAAATCCATCTATCTCAGATTTAAAGTTAACAACTGATCCAGCATCCACTGCTGTTTGCGGAAAAGAGTTCCATATAACTACCACACCCTGACACAAACCATAATATTATTCATATTGCTTACTTTGCTATTTTTGCAGAAGTGTTGTCTGGATCATTTTACAAATCTCCTATTGTCACATACATAGAAGCATAGGAAATGGATGTAGAAGTACACCACGGCTTCCAACAACCAACTAGATTATGACTGATCTTCCATTTCAATGTCATTTTCCTGCATATTCCTTAACCCATGATATCTTTAATATGTATACACTTCTGATGCTGAATGTACTCAACGACTCAGCCTCCATAATTCTCTGGGGTAGTACCTTCTAACGATTCATCACCCTCCACAATATATCCAGCAATTGTTTTGATGACATTAATTATGAATTTGAAAGTTCAGGAATCTGTTTGATTAATTCCTTTTGACAGAGTGGGTCTCAAAAAGGTTGTCATAATCCACACCAGCCATATCTCCATAAGCAACATACCTATCACTGTGTCAAGAAAATTTATTTACACTGACAATATTATCTTGACAACTCAGGCAAAATCTTGCAAGGTTATGGAAGCCTTGATGAACTGTTGACCTGTCAAAAATGGCTGACTAGTTGAGATTGCAAACAAAAACAGCCAAGTCCATTGTCTTTGAATTCCACCTTGAACATCACAAGGTTTGCAGCACTCCAAATGTTAAATTCTATGGACATAAAGTGCAGGCTTATTGAAGTTAAAAATCACACAACACCAGGTTATAGTCCAACAGGTTGAATTGGAAGCACTAGCTTTCAGAGTGTTGCTCCTTCATCAGGTCCTGGAAGCTAGTGCTTCCAATTAAACCTGTTGGACTATCACCTGGTGTTGTGTGATTTTTAATTTTGTACACCGCAAGGCAACACCAGCATCTCCAAATCATGTTCAAATGACATACTGTTTTTATATTTTGTCTGCAAAGCAGACAAGTTCACACTTTTTCATCTGTATATAGAATGAACTGCCAGAGGAAGTGGTAGATACATGTACAGTTGCAACATTTTAAATAAATTTGGACAGGTACATGAATAGGAAAGGTTGAGAGGGATATGGACCAAATGCAGGCAAGTGGACTGGTTGGACTGAAAGGTCTGTTTCCATGCTGTATGACTTTAGGTCCTGTATGTTCTCTAAGGAGCAACCACCATACACCACTGATGAAACCTAAAGGAAACTTGAACAACTAAACATATTGTCTCCCAAACAACATCTCATCAACCAGGCTTCAATCTCCCTTGGGTTATGTGGACAACCTTCAATGAGATCCAAATTGGAAAGGGTTGGTGCAGCCACCTGATGTACAAGTGACACCTCCACCCTTTGCCTGGCTATGAATGAAGAAAACCTGACCAAATTATGGAACATACAATGGTACTTTGTCTGGGAGTCAAGTTTGAAGGTGACTTGCTGGCATTGCACTTCTCCCTAGGAAGGCATTGCAATGATTAGGGAACTCACCATTAAAATTGAGATAAAGTGAGGACTGCAGATGCTGGAGACCAGAGTTGAAAGGTGTGGTGCTGGAAAAGCGCAGCAGGCCAGGCAGCATCCGAGGAGCAGGAGAATCGACGTTTCGGGCATAAGCCCTTCTTCATTCCTGAAGAAGGGCTTATGCCCGAAACGTCGATTCTCCTGCTCCTCAGATGCTGCCTGGCCTGTTGCGCTTTTCCAGCACCACACCTTTCAACTCTGGTCTCCAGCATCTGCAGTTCTCACTTTCTCCTAGTTGATCTTAACCTACTGCGAATCCTGTTGCAAGGATGCCTACTTTGAAGAAGCTCTCCTCCTCCCTCTACAAGGATCTCAGTGAGTCCCTCTCTCACTGCACCCCCCCAGGTCATCTCCTCTGCCCTGAAGCTCTTCAGCCTCATTCCTGAAGAAGGGCTTCTGCCCGAAACGTCGATTTTCCTGCTCCTTGGTTGCTGCCTGGCCTGCTGCGCTTTTCCAGCACCACACTTTTCAACATTAAAACTGAGATGACAGCTTCTGCTCCTAGAGCCGTATCAATGAAGATCCCTCCTGCTATCTCCTTAAATTCAACATTTGCCTATTACATTTTCATGAAGCCTGTTCTATTGACTGCATTGAAACTGAGTGTCAGGATATACCCCGGTACAGGGAGTGGAAGGGAGGGGGGTGGGGGGGCCAATCAAATGATGAATTTCTCAGTGCATATCCTTACAAACATCAAATGGGTCTCAAGTCAGTATTATTAATTCTCACATACAGCTCAAATTGCTTCTTCTAAATGAGTTAACTCCACATAAATTGGCTAAGCAAAGCTTATAAACATATTCAATAGCAAGTCTAAATCCTGTACAAAGCAATTTCTAAGCTGCAGCAACCTCATCCATCTTCTCAGAGACCAAAATAAATCTATTTGCTGGAGAGAATGATAGATAAATCAGACCTTGCAGTTGCTTGGATAAATAATACACTGTAAATTTATTAAAATGCATGTACTGTTTAGTAAAGTGTCATTAAAGAGGCATTCTGGCTGTATTAAGATTTTACTATGTTCTATATTAAAAACTAATATCAGGTGAAGAAATCTGATCAGATCATAATTTTGTTTTGAATACTACCCTCAGCTTTTATCTCCTTCACTGCCAGTGCACAAATATGATTTAATTTGGAATATTTATCCACGTACTCAGACATCACCTTTCTTTACTGATCACACACCGTTGCTGAGAAACATGTGGTGCTTGATGTGAGGACCTGTAAATCCTTCACAATGATGCTAAGCCTGGACTTGCTTTTAAACAGAAGAGTTGTGCAGTGATACTGATGTTACCATTCTCTTGAATTACATGAAGTAACTGTCAGTTGTTCTGCAACTTGATTGATCATTGCGAACATTGCTAAAAATCACACAACACCAGGTTATAATCCAACAGGTTTATTTGTAGCTACCTGAAAGCTTGCACTTCCAAATAAACCTGTTGGACTATAATCTGGTGTTGTGTGATTTTTAACTTTGACCAACCCAGTCTAACACCAGTACCTCCACATCATTGTGAACATTGATAATAAACATATCTGTATATTCAAATGGGAAATGTGATACTCATGATTTCAAATTACAATACATCATCTCAACAGTGAGGCTTCCCTTCTGACCCTCTCACAGGTTTCTTTCTCCTAACAGGTATTCAGCCATACTATCTTCACCTGTCCCTAAATTTCTAAAATGAGGAAAGAAAATGATTATGATAAGTTCTTGCGTGTTTGACAAAAGATTTGCTCATGCATTCCTAAAATCATAGAGTTCAGAAAGCTCATTTGGTATTGGCTAAAAATGTTACTAATTAGTCCCACTCTCCAGGTTGTTTCCCCCTCAACCCCGATCTATTCTTTTTCCTTTTCAAATATATATCCAATTTCTTTCTGAATGTCCTACAGAATTTACCTCCAACACCCTTGATTTAGGTAGCCACAGGCAGCATTTCTGTTTAAAATGAAGCTCATTTTATTTTGATTATTCTTCAAATGCAGTGAAATTCAAGGCGTGATTTGATCTTGTATGTAAAACTGATCTTTTGTTTGCCAGCATTGAACATATGTTCACACTAATAACTCAGAATGCATTGCAAAACTATTATCAGTAAATATTACATTCTTACACTTTCAGCTTTATTTTCACACTTCAAACTGCACACCATTGGAAACCTGATGGAAACATCTACTTCACTTTTGCTAAGCCTTTTCTCTAAATA
The DNA here is from genome assembly GCF_037043375.1 of Chiloscyllium plagiosum. Classification (NCBI taxonomy): domain Eukaryota; kingdom Metazoa; phylum Chordata; class Chondrichthyes; order Orectolobiformes; family Hemiscylliidae; genus Chiloscyllium; species Chiloscyllium plagiosum. The sequence goes on along the minus strand of NW_028270159.1, from coordinate 35,650,808 downwards.
TTCAACATGGTCAATACAAAAAATATGAATACACACAGGAATTATTGTTTTCGCTCAGTAGAAATGAATTACACCCTTCTCTAAGAAGCAGAAGCAGTAAAACAGCCTAATTCATACAGATTGTCAAAGAAAACCCAGTTTACATTTTCTGATGTAAGGATTGGATGGTGTGAAAGAATTCTTTTACCATGGAACTGAGGATAGTAAACTTATTGGAGGATTTGAGTTCAATTCCCCAGGAGTACAAGTGTTTGTCAATAGTAATATTTAACTAAAATAATGCACTCTACTATACATTAGGACTCAACTTGCTTATCTCCAAATCTGCTAAACAGTATAAGTGTAAAATGGTCTTATTTGAAATATGACGTCTTAAAATGCAGAAGTTGAAACATTAATTTTTTTCTTAGAAAATTAAGCTCAGTGTTCTGATTAAATAAAGGTGATTTGGGGAAAATAGGCAATATTTTTATTTGTCTCTTTATATTGATTAATATTTCAGTTCTTGCCGTCCCTTGTGGGTTTATTTTCTGGAGCTAGTGACAGAGCTGATATGGTCGATGTAGTTCCCCATAGAATCAAAGCTGGCAGTACAATCTATCATTTGGCCACAGCATGACTTCTATATCTGCTGGAGAGCACAAATGAGAGTAAGTCAGGGAATTCTGTAATTTCTCCAATAATGACAGAGACATATCAGTCCATATGGAAAATGACAAGGAAGTAGAGGCAAAGATGGATGACATGAGAAATAATAGAAATTCAAATTTGTGACAGACAAGTCATCATCATTTGTCAATTATTTTCAAAGATGCATGTTTCCACTACCTGTATTTTAAATCTTTGTATCCATGCTCACACCTCTAACATTCACTCATTTTCAAACAATTGCTTAGTGGTATAGAACTGTAATATTACTAAAAAGAGAGATGAAGACGCGAGACATGCTTTTTCGCTCTACATTTGTCAAGAGTTAAAAATCACACAATACCAGATTATAATCCAACAGGTTTAATTGGAAGCACTAGCTTGCGGAGCGCTGCTCCTTCATCAGGTGGTTGTGAAGCACCTGATGAAGGAGCGGCGCTCTGAAGTTCTAGTGTGCTTCCAATTAAACCTGTTGGACTATAACCTGGTGTTGTGTGACTTTTAACTTTGTGCACCCCAGTCCAACACCGGCATCTCCAAATCATGACTACTTTGTCAAGAGTGAAAGATAGGAAAATCAACTTTCTGATAAGAGAGGGCTATGGATCCTTACCGCATCCCGTTGCAGTGCCCTCATCAATCAGACTTAACATGCCTGCTTTGAAGTTAATCAGATAATGAAGAGTTAACAATGTCTGCTGTATCCTATTGCCAACCACAGTCTAATAAATCAGTATCCTCTTCCCCATGTACCCTCTTCCCCATTCTGCTTAAATTGCTGTTTCCTTTCTGAAGCTTTTTTACTTGGGTTTAAAGATGTTGAAGCTATTTGCCTTCATGACGTCCTCATCAGAATTTAAACATGGGTTTCGAAAAATTTGTCCAATGCTTTTGACAGTGCAATATTGCTGGCGAGTCGCATTAACTACAACTGAAAATGTTGGAATTTGTGATGTGAATATAGTAAATAATAAATTTAAACAAAGCCATAATAAAACACATCCTAGTTACGTAGTATTCTGGGCTTTGTTAACAAGATGTGAAGTTATTTTTCATACAAGTAAATGTACTGCTTGATCAGCTGTGATGTTGATCATAAGAATATGCTTTTAGTGCAGTTAGGAAGTTAAATGGAAATATTTTTGATTATTTGTTGAAGGAGAGGGTTTTCTAAATGCTTATTATGTCATGAATTTTACTTTAAGACACTTGGTAATATAAGTAATAACATATGTTGAATATGTTTAATATGGAATATTGTTGGTTAATGTTTTGGTGGCATGTAATTTCAAAGACAACTCACATTACAGTGAAAGGATTTACATAACATCAAAAGTAATGAAGCATAGATTTAAACATTAAATTGAAGACAAAACAAAATATGACTGAGCTATCATAATCATTTAATAAACAGATTATGAATTTAGCAGAAATGGTGTTTCATCAGATAATTCAGCACTATAATTGTGAACAGCTACTTGAATGATCTCACAGCTTTGGAAATATGTATTATATTCAAATTAAATTATTGAAGGAAACTACATATACATGTGTATGGAGACATATTCTTCAGTCTACTCTTAAGAGATATAACATAGCTGTTTAAGGGGGACTTTATGCAGGATTTTCAGAAGCTGAGCATGTGGGACTGGAGATTATGGAATTCATATTTCCTGCCACCAGTGTTATCATGGCATGGGCCAAGCTCTGAGCCCTTTCTGTTCTGAAAAGATCAGATGAGTGATAAAGTAAGGGGTAGCATATAGGGTTAATAAAAGGATCTGTTCAGGCCACTGAGAAGAAAGCTGATTAGGTCCACACATTGAGTCGAAACCACAGCCAAGCAATGAAGATAGCAAACTAGGATGGTGTAGGAACCAGTATTCACCAACCATCCTAAAACCTGCCAAAACCAAACATAAGCAACTAGATCTTTGACCACTAGCCAGCCAGTGATGAAAATGTCCCTCCGCTGAGGTGATTTTGCAGCTCTTGCATTTTTAATGTTCTAAATCTTTAAATCCATCTTGAGGCATGTTTTCTTTATATCTCCTCTCTACAGTTCTTTGAGAGAAGATTCATTCGGGTGAATCCTAGGATATGATAGAGTTGTCTTATGAGGAATAGTTGGACAAAGTTGGGCCTGTATTCACTAAAACTTTGTTAATCTTATGGAAGTTCGTAAGATCCAGAGGGGACTGGACACGATGGATGCTGAGAGGATGTCCCTCCTCATGGGAAAGATTATGACTAGCGTACGCAATATAAAAGTGGTTGATGATTTGTGAAATATTCTTCTGCAGGTAGCAGTGGAGGTGGGATATTGAATTTTTTTGTCAATTTTTGACTGATAAGGGAGCCAAAGGATAGTGAAGAAAGTAGGGGTCACAATCAGATCAGTCATGATCTTATTAAATGATGAAGCAGGTAAGAGGTGCGGAATGGCATATTATGCGCTGAATTCATATGCCCTTTTGTCCTACTTAGCTTGGCAGCGCCCATCTCGAATGTTGGAGCTGCCAATCTGTATACTGGAGGTCTTCCTATTGGTGTTCCAGCCTTGAAAGCTCACTCTTGCTCAAGTGCACACCTTGACAATTATTTGGTAGCCCATCAAATAAAAGCATGGCAAATATCAAGGGCCAGGATCTGAACCCAGAAATTCATCTGACTCTGGGTTCTGCACCTAGAGCTAAGGTTCAGCGACTTGTGTTTCTATTTGTGGTGTTTTGCATTTTATATTCATTCAAAGTTATTAATTACTTTAAGTTTAACCATTTCCGAAATAAATGTTATTCTCACTAGCTCACTTGTTTGGTATATTTTCCCATTTATCATAAGAGGTAAGATTGCACTGATATGCCAGAGTTGCTGAGCAATAATCATTAGCTAATCAATCTTGACGTTAAAAAAAATTAAATTGTCAGCAGTATAAGACACCACACAATACTTACTTTAAAACTTCTGAATGTCTGAAATAGTTTGCAGAATAATTACTTTTATTGTATGCCTGTTTTATCAGATGTGATTTGAGCTTCTGTTAATTTTATTATCGTCACTTTCAACAGCATTTGATTTTTAACTGAAGGAGAAACAAAACACTCTGTGTGTGGTCTTCAGCACAACACCATCAATTAATCAGAATGGGCTGCCTATTTGGCGCTTTTGTCACAGGGGAATATTTCATTCTGCAGTGCTGGCTAAAAGCTAATGAATACACAATATATTACCTAATTCCTTCCACACATGTATTATTAACAACCCAAAAATCTTATTCATATTAATTTCTATTTATAGTGCTTTTAAGATAGTAAAACATTCAAAGCACTGCACAGGGACACTATCAGACATAAATCTGACACTAAACAACAACACAATATTACGATGGACCAAACACATGCTGGAAGATGTCAGTTTTAAAAAGTGACTTCAGGAAAACAGAGGTGGAAAACTTGAGGAAAGCAAGAAGCACTCATACCACCCCTTCATCCCCAAACCTCTACAATTCCAGAGTGGTGGAGTTATCAAAATATGGAGAGGGAGTGGTGGTGTCAGAAGATTGTAATAGTGAACTAGAATGGTGAACTCTAAAGCTTGTAGAACCTGAAATAACACATGATACGGATGAGGCCATGGAGGGTTTGGACTCAGGGATGAGAACTTGAAAGTTCTCAATTTTGAAGTAACAGAAATATCAAAAATTATTTTAAATATAGCTCAACCTAAGGGCATTTCAATCTAAGGACATTTAATTTGGAAATGGTGGACTTTTTTTTGCTTTGATAGTAATTTTAGTTCTCCTTTTGGATGTAACTTAATACAAACTAACACATTTACTCTAGCATATATAAACATCATTTGTTTTGTCATCTGCCTGACTTTGCATAGCATTTGTGACCTGTTGCCACCATTCTGCACTGAAGCGAAACACACCTAGTGGGATAGTTGTAACAATCACAGTGACTGTGTCCATCCAGAGTGATAACATCCTAATCTACCATGTACAAAGAAATCAACTTAAGATCTTTCAGAGTAAGGATGGTATTTCAGCCCTTCGATGGGAGAGATTTTACCTTTCAATAGAAGGGTGGTTTTCAATTGGGTAGAAATTATCCTTCTTCTCTGAGATTTTCCTACTTTACTTGGTTGTCACCCTTTTCTAACTCATCCTGTCAGTCACTCTTCTGATCCAACTACATTTAAGTCCTTCACCATCATATTTTTCAGTCTGCTCACATCTTTTCTCATTCTTCATGGCAATCCCATTTCCATCATTTGCCTCACATTTCCTCTCTCCCTCCCTCTCTCTTCACAACGGATGGTCATATCATATCAACATCTTGGATACTTGCTTCCATGCTCCCACACACTTGACTGACCCCTGATGTGCTGGTTCTTAACTTTGTCCTTTCGGAATACTCAAAATGTATATCTTAGCATCTTCATCTCATTACTAAGCAGTATTTAGTTATCCCTCTCATATGGTGTTGCCTATGTCTTCACACTGTAAGTAAAGGCCAGTTTTACAGTTGCAATGTGAATTCTTCCTTTCACTTTCATTGTTACCATTCTATTGCATAGCATTCTACTGTACTTCTTGTAATCAGTCTAATCAGTTCTTTAGGCTTTAGCCTGAAAATGGAAATCAATATTTACCCAGACCTGCCTCAAATCCATTGCTTTCAGGTTTGACTGGAAACAGGATAGAAGGCAATCTACAGTAGAAGTGGAATGAACACTTTAAATATTGTAATAAAGCCCAGAGCAGTGAATTCAGCAAAATAAAACATTGCTAACCTCACATATAACTGCACATTGTCAATTTATGCATATCATGTTTAACAAATGTACACTGAGTGCCATGAGATTCCTGTGGGCTGGTGACTTTACCTAAATGGTAGGGTGTAAATCTCAAAGTGCTATGCTCCCAGCTAATGTTATTACTAAACTAATTGGATCCCAAGCTTAAACCTGATTTTATCAATCAGATATTGTTATTTGGTTTTAGCAAAGTGATCGCTCATTAGCGCACAATACTCCAGATTTTATTTACACGGTAAAGCAAACATTTTATTAATAGATGTTACTAACAAAAGAAATTAAGATGGAATAAACCAAGCTATCTAATTTCTAACGTAAATTCAAAAGTTTTTAAACTCATAGTAAAAGTATAATCCCATTAATCCTAAAACATACATTTATAAATTGAAAAGAAAAGCAACAGTTTTTATATAATTATACAAAACACATGCTTGGTACTGTACCAAAAACCTTACATAATACACAACACCACCGCTTATACACTACTCAAACCAGAGTCACTGTCTCGAACATCTTCGTAGATTTAAGTCACTTGTGTCTTTAACTTAGAGAGTGGAACTCAGATAACTTTTTCTTGGAGCTATTAGGCATTTGGGCTTAAAAAATACCTAGTTTCAAGTAACCTCCTCAGTGTTTTATCCCAACACTTCTAGTTTGGGATTATCACTAACTCCTTACTTATAGTAACCTAGTTTTAATACATATATCCTTCTATTTTCAGGAGCACGGTTTATATAGCCATTTTCATCCAAAGATGTCATAGGACTCCTGAAAATACAAAATAAACTAAAAGAAAAATAACTCTCTTACAGCACCCAAAACTTAAAGAAACTTCTCCTGGTCTTTTAAACCAGATGTTGTTTAATTTCTTTGGTTATAAAACCCTATCAAAGTATACAAAAATCACCAAATCTAAATCTAGGGCTCAAAATCTATTTTAAAATAAACCATGACAGCTACAGAAATGCAAGTTAACTAATAAAATTTGACACACAGAAAACCCAGATGTTACTAACTCAAAAACAAAACGAACTTACAATAAATAACATCAAAAATATGCATGCATCACACAGACAATATCACAAAAGCTTCATGTTAATAAGGATATGTGGCATGGAAGTTTAGTACCAGTATGAATCCATTACAAGCTAGCATGTGGCATATCACACTGGGAAACACTGCTAACTTGGCATTGCAATTTCCTGTCAGGAAAATTGAAATTTTTGGTTTCTGCCTAATTAAGTCACTCTGAACTCTACACTTCCGGCTCCATGAAATTTTACCTCCAAGCCCCAGCCCAGGATTCCTGATCCAAATTTGAACTCGATAGTAGGGTGCAGATACCCAGCATAAAAATCAAGCCTTACATTTATGTTTTGAAAGAGTCTAGAAAATTAAATGTTGCAGAATTTGAACAATGATATTGAGATCATTGAGGAAATTCTACATCTGGTGTTAATGTGATTGAAAATGGGATCATGATAGGCAAGACATTCCTTACTGTTCAAAAGCAAACAAAAAAAAGTACTGGCTGGTTTTAAGTGGAAAGTAGATTTCCTTTTGCCAGGATTTTGCATAATGTGAAAAAAATACATTTTCATTTCCTCACCATTCTTTAACAAATGGCTTTTGTGAAAAACCCTTTGAGTTCCCCAGTTCATTGAATGAATGTCTTTGACATGCTATGTGGACATTGAAGAAGGGCTGTTTAAGTTATTAGCACAAAGCTGCCATTAGTCTTTAAAAGTGAAGGATGTCCCTATGAAGAGAGAATTAATAATGTTATATATATTTTGAATCTTTTTCAATTTGCAAGAAATCTGTCGATAATCAGGTACTAACTTGGCACCATTGTTATGCCTAAAAAGGAAACATTCATTTTGTACAGATCTTAGTCTTTAAATTCATTCCAAATGTATTTGTATTTTTCAGCCTATGTCACCAGCTTTTATCTTTAGTCAGGATATCCAGTGATTTATTTTTGTTATTTATCACCATGAGTGTCTCAGCTGGTAACACAGGACATAAATACAACATTTATTGAATTGTTTGCAATGGGCTGACATCATTGAGATCTTTTAACATAATAGAGCTTATTTGGATTAGCAGAGAAAGAATTTTTCCACTTTGGATGTCTCCAAGATGAGAGGCCAGAAATATAAAATAATCACAAATAAATCCAAGAAGGATTGCAAAAGAATCTGCTTTACTCAGAAAGTGGTTACAACGGAATTTGCTATCACAAGAAATAGTTGAGGCAAAAATCATTGTTGTTTTTAGTAGGAAGCTATTTACAGTTAGATTTATTGTCACGTCTATATAAAAATATAGGGAAAAGTGTTTTCTCACGTGTTATACGCAAAGTGTCCCATCTTGACACACTGAATAGAATGCAAGATTTTACAGCAATAACATTCACCTTTCTCTCTTCTTCTTGTTTCTCCTATGCTGCTCCTTCAGTTGCTGCTGGGTCTCTGTAACCGTCTCTGGAGTCTTGGTTACAGGCCTCTATTGCCACCACTCCTGTGATTGCCATGTCCAAACTGGAGCCATGGGCCTGGGGATATGCAGGTTGCATACCTCCTGTTCCCCATCTGTTCCTCCTTCAGATGCTGCCACTGATCTGCCATCTGTCCCTTTCACTGATGCTTCCTCTCCTTTAATCAATCGGGCCCAGTTGCGGGCCAGAAGCCTCAGCCTAGTCTGCGAGTCCCAACCCGGTGTGTCAGCCTGGGACCTTTCTCCTCGCACACTGAAAGACCCCGGGTTGGGATGGAGCTGTCTGGCTGGTCCTTCTGTTTCTGCTTCTGCCACTGCTGCAGCCACCGGAGGCCTCCTCCACTCTCCAGCCTTTAAAGAAAAGAAAAAAGAAAAACAAAAATAAAGTGAATGAAAGTGGGCGAGCCCTGGGCTCAGCCTCCCTACTCCAACCTGATCTCTAGAGGTTTCTGAAGGAGAAAGGAATTGAAGTACAAACAGATGATGTTGGGTGAGTTAGGTTTGGAGAGGGCTCACCAATATTGACCAGTGGGGCTGACTGGCCTGTTTTCTTGGCACTGTGTTTTTTTTGTTTTGGATACTTTGACCAGTTTATGTATTAAAAGCACTTTACGTAAGAGCTTTTGTCAATGAGGTGGCAAAAGGGACTCAGAATTTAGTTTGCTGTTCAACTTGATTGTATTTTTAAAAATTTCTGATTAAAAACAAAATGTGAGCATTTCACAAATTCCCACAATATTACACTCTAACAACTCTATCTGATAAAGATAGGATATTACCTGCAACAATCCATATGTTTGAGCTGGGCTGTTAGAATTTCCTTCCTCTCTAAAGTAGGGCTGGCTCTCTTCTATAAAGGTGGATCTTGCACATCAGTCGTCCACCATGAGTCTTGCTGTGAGTCTTCGCTGATAGGGTGACTTCTAGCTGTGTGTTGTTATCCCCTTTGATTTTGACCAATGGGGTCATGAGCAGGCTTCAAAGTATCCTACAGAGTTATGCCAATACCTTTCACTGTTGCCATGCCAGGGAGGTGTGAAGTTCATGACCTCAAGAACTGGTAGTAAGTCAAGGTGCCAGAAAGTCCGATTGATATTTCCCCAATACACAACCCATCGGACTGATTGTAACTGATTGCCCCAAACCATTGTGACCTCGCTGACCTTTCCACAGTTCTCTGTAGCCAATACCTACTGGTTGTTGTTTAATTTAGCATGGCCAATATCTGTGGAAGTGGTCTCACGTTTGAGTTGAGGCAGTGAGGTGGTCATCCATTGCGAATTGCAGGGGTCAAAAACAAAATGAAACCTTGTACAATAGGGAAACTGTAAGTGGAGCAGCAATTCATGCTAAAAGGGCAGTAATTAAAAATAAGAACATGTAGAACTATGAGATAGGGCTGGGAGAATGAAACTAAGAGAGCCATGAGAGAAAACCCATATTCCTGGAGCACAGAAATAATTAACTAAGACAATCAAGGGAATTGAAAGAACTACATGTTTATGGTCTAGTACAAAGTATCTTTGGGAGATAAAGAGAATGCAGTTCAGCTGTGAAAGGTGAGTAAACATTCATTGCAGCAGTAAAACATGGAACGACTCTCAAATACAACATCATTCAATGATAAAATACAAATGGGGAGGCTATAGAATCAGAAATAGTATTGCCAAAAAGATTTAATTTCAAAGGCCAAATGGAACATAAAAAATTGGACATCCTAGAGAAGAGAGTAATCAAGGTACAGAATAGCTTCTAAACTTATTAGAAACTGAACAAATAAAAACATTTCTGTACAGAACTGGGAATAAGGCAAATAATGTCATTGCTCACCAAGGAATAAATTAGGTATCAGACATATCCAAAAAGATGCTGAAGGCCTTTGACAATTATTTCAACCTCGCTACTAATGACACTCTTGAAAGGATGTGGGATTCAACAAAGAATGCAGCTTCCATGTGCAGTACAGGTGATTTCATTAATGATCTCTCCAGACTAATAGAGAGATAAAATCGCGGCAAATTAAAGTCAAAATTCAATATTAGCAATTGTTTATGGTCTGTTTCTGTAGTAAATTTTAATCTTAGGATGTTACCTGCAAATGTTTCATATACTCAAGTAGCTGTTAGTGTCTCTATCTTGATCACAGTGCACTTTTGATTAGTTTCCTTTCACGATCTCGACATACAGTTGATGGTCTAGGAAACTATAGACCAATTAACTTGATATCTTTCATGGGGAAGAAATTAGAATTGAATATTAAAGAGGTTGTAGCAGGGCACTTACAAAAGCTTGAGGTAAATTAAAAGAATGCACATGGTTTTATTAAAGGGAATACATGTTCAACAGATTTACTGGAGTTCTTTGATGAAGTAACATGCATTGTAGATAATGAACAGCGTGTAGATGCACTGCAGTTGGATTTCCAGAAGGCAATTGACAAGTTACTGCATGAAAGGCTCCTGTGAAAAATAAAGGCTTGCAGTGTAAGTACAACACATTGACATGGCCAGAAAATTGGCTGGGTGGCACAAAACAGACAGTTTATATAAATCAGTGGTTGTCTGATTGGCAAGTTGTGATGAATAGAACCGTAGGTCTCTGTGCTGGGTCCTGAGGTTTTGACAAGTCATTTAGAAATATTCAATGACCAAAGACAAAGAGTTCAAAAGTCACTCAACCCTCTGGGGGAAACACATTCTCCTCATCTCTGTCTTAAAAGGGCAAGCTCAAATTTTAAAATAATGCCCATTAGTTTTGGACCCACCCATAAGAGGAAATAGACTTTTCACATCTACCTTGTCAATATCATTCAGGACCTTGTAGACTTTAATCAAATAAGCCCTCATTCTTCTTAACCCAAATGGAAACAAATCCAGGATCATCCATCCTTGCTGAAAATGTGTTGCTGGAAAAGCGCAGCAGGTCAGGCAGCATCCAAGGAGCAGGAGAATCGACGTTTCGGGCATGAGCCCTTCTTCCTCATTCATCCTTGCCCTTCTAGGTGGGTAGTGGTCATAGGTTTGGAAGGTGCTGTCTCAGAGTCTTTGGTGAACTTTGGCATTACATTATGTAGATGGTTAACACTGCTCTGACTGAGCATCGGTGGTGGAGGGGATGGATGTTTATGAATGTGGTGTCAATCAAGCAGGCTACTTTGTCTGAGAAGTGTCAAGCTTTCTGAATGTTGTTAGAGCTGAACTCATTCAGGGAAATGAGAATTACTCCATCACATTCTAGACTTGTGCATCGTTGATAGTATACGGGTTTTGGAGAGTCAGGAGGTGAATTACTTGATGCAAGATTCCTAACCTCTGACTTCCTGTAGCCATTGTATTTATATGGTCATTCCAGTTCAGTTTCTGATCAATGTTAAGCACAGGGTAATGATAGTGGAGCATTCAGTGATGGCAAAAGCATGGAATGTTAAGATAAAATGGTTAGAGTTCCTTCTGTTGGAGTTAGACATTCCCTGGCACTTGTGCGGTGTAAGTGTTACTTGCCACTTGTCAACCCAAGTCTGGATTTTGTCCAGGTCTTTTTACATATGGACATGGACTGCTTTGGGGTCTAATTAGTCACCATCAATGCTGAACATCCTCACTTCGGATTTGAAATTGGAGGGAAGTTAATTGTTGAAGCAGCTAAAAATGGTCAGATCTAGGACACTACCTGAAGAATGCCGGGAAAACTGAGATGGCTGATCTTCAACAACCACAACCATCTTCCTATTTGCCAGCTACAACTCTAACCAGCAGTGAGCTTGTCCATGACTCCCATCGATTTCAATTTTGCTCGGGCTCCTCGATGCCACAATAAGTTGAATGCAGCATTTATGTCAAGGACAGTCAGTCTCACCTCACCTCTGGAATTCAGTCCACTCTGAATGAAGTTTGTAATGAGGTCAGGAACCTAAACAGGGCATCTCAGGGCAGGTTCTTGCTAAGCAGATGCTGCTTGATAGCACTGTTGATAACACTTTTATTCCCTTGTATGTTCTGTTCAGATTAAACGCTATAGTTCCGATCCCCTGCGATCACACATTATAAGGAAGTCACATCATAGCAGCGCCATTCAAACCAATGGGACCGGAATCATGTTATAGCCAATACAGGTAAGGAAAGTTCGCATTCTACAAATAATGGTCTAAATTCTTCAATCGTGTTAAAGCCAATTCACATTGAAGAAATACTTGTTATAGCAGAACCGACTTGATTTGCAGCATTGATGATTGAGTGTAGACTGATGGGTTTGTAATTGGCTGGGTTGGATCTGTCTTGCCTCATGTGTACAGGACATACCTGGGTAAATTTCTACATTCTCAGGAGATGCCAGTGTTGAAAGAACTTGGCTAGGGGAGTGGCAAGTTCTGGACCACAAACCCTCAGTTCTATTGCTGGAATGCTGTCAGGACCCATAGCCTTTGCAGTATCCAGTGTCTCCAGCTGTTTCTTGATATTGCATGGAGTGAATGGAATTGACTGAAGATCGACATCCGTGACACTGAAGATTCCTGGAGGAGGCCAAAATGTATCATCTACTCAGTACTTCTGGTTGAAAATCATTTCAAGTACTTCACCCTTGTCTTTTTCACTGGGGTCCCTAATGCTGGAAATGGGAATGGGAATATTTGTGGAGACTTCTCCTCCTGTCAGTTGGTCAACTCTCCACTACCATGCACAACTGGATGTGTTAGGACTGCAGAGCTTAGATATGATTTGTCCATTGTGAAACTGCTTGACCTTATCTAGGATGGCACCTAGACAGGGGACGAAACATCTGCAACACAAATTCCCAGCTCAGCGAACAGAACCACAACAGTGTCAATTGGTTCTGGTCATCTGTTTGTAATGAACTGGTTATCAAAATTACAGTGGTGCTGGAAAAGCATAATAGGTCAGGCAGCATCCAAGGAGCAGGAGTATTGAAGTTTTGGGCAAAACTGGTTATCTCCCAACGAAAGGAATAGCCCATCATTCACAATTTAAGGATACAGTCTTGCCTTTGAAACACCTGAAACAATGTGGTTGCTTCAATATTTCTGCCATTATGTTAAAATCTCTTGTGCTGTGTAAGCTCCATCAGACTGGTCACAGAACAGCTATGAGTAGAAACATCATGGAATTGTAAAAAAAGCCTTGGAAGAGCTACACGAGTGAAGTAGAAAATTAAATAAATTTAAATCTTCCTTGTTTGTAATTTTGAAGTGAGAGTTTTTTTCTCACTAACACAGTAATACACAAGTTAGTTGTTCATAAGCAATGTGATTGCGACCATGTCTTTAGTTTCCATCTGACTTCATATTCATGTTTACAGGTGAGAACATCTGAGAAAATTCATTGATGTGAATAAAGGACAGGAAGCATTGATTTCAAAGCCTAGTAATTTAAAAAAAGATTGTTGTTAATAATTAGGGATTAAACAGTGTGTAAAAATAATCAAATCACTTGTCTCTACCTGAAGGCATACAATTAAGTTCACTTAGTGTGAGATGATGGTGAGCCTCATTTTAGACACTAAATGTACAAAACACAATAAAACTCAGTTTATCATCCACAGACAGTCTCTGATATGTTGTACACAGAGTGGGCAAGAATAGTTGACTACATTTTCCTTTGTTCATAAGAAAATTTAGAACTATTGTGTGGAAACAGACCCTTCAGCCCAACAAGTCCACACCAACTCTCTGAAGAGTATCCCACCCAGACCCATTCCCCTACAGTTACTCCTGATTCATGCACATAACCTTCACATCCCTGAACACAATGGGCAATGTAGCACAGCTAATCCACCTAACCTGTACATCACTTGAAGTGTGGGAGTAAACCGGAGCACCCAGAGGAAACCCGAGCAGACAGAGGGCGAACGTGCAAACTCCACACAGTCACTTGAGGCTGGAATCAAACCTAGGTCCCTGGCATTGTGAGGCAGCAGTGCTAACCACTGAGCCACAGTGCTGCCCCTAAGTCTTAGAGTGATTATTATATTCCAGCAGACAAGAAAAGAATGTTGCATTATTTTATCCCTGCTCTAAGTAAAAGGTTTAAATGTAAAGCCTCACAAAATGAAACAAATGTTATCCTTTTGGATGGTTTTTTAAAGCAGCTGTGAAAACACTAGGGGACATCATTAGGTAGAGGATGAGAAGGAAGGAAGTGATAATTTTTAATGAGGGTTTCTAGAAGAACGAGAAACATGTCGATGGGCAATTAGAGGTGGTGCATGTTAATGATGACGGCACGTGCCAAAAGATAATCTTTTGAAAATGACCCCACTGGAATGAAAAGAATCCCAGAAGGAAAACTACGTTCTTTAAATGTAGATAAAATTTTAAAGAATGATATTTGTATATTCCACATGTATTCCAATATTTTTTGTGTTTTTTTTTCAACTGAAAATAACATAGTCTGAGCTTTTTAATGACTTTGTTGGGGTTGGGGGGAGCACAGGGGGTGGAGATTGGGTCAAGGTTGCATTAACAGTGATAATTACAATTACAAAATGTGTCATAAATTGCAATTCTATCAAATTCGATCATGTGTTTATACAAAATGGGTGATTACATCCTCTAATCACTCTTACACAAATGTGAGATAAATTTGTCATTTCGAGCATTCTGCAGCTGTTTGTTCAAGTGATATAAACTCAAACAATTTAACTGTGCCATGCTTCTTGGAAACAGATTTATCATACCATTGCATATTCTGGTGGCCTAAAGTTTAATGTTATTTAAAATTGTGCTATAATTTATTTTTGCTAAGGACATATAAACAATTACCAAGTGTCAGCACAAACTGGGTTATAAAACTTCAACTATTGTACATGCTAGCCAACATTATTCTTTAACTCTTCTAAGTTCTGAAAGTTCCAATAAATTTGTGGTGTCTCTGGACCGACCACATTTCCAGGTTTAAACACAATGGTCCAGATAGAGTCATAGAGATGTACATCACGGAAATGGACCCTTGTGTCCAACTTGTCCATGCTGACCACATATCCTAAATTAATCTAGTCCCATTTGCCAGCACTTAGCTCATAGCCTGCTAAACCCTTTATATTCGTATACCCAGATGCCTTTAAAATGCTGCAATTGTACCAGCCTCCACCACTTCCTCTGGCAGATCATTCCACTGTTTGCGTGAAAAGGTTGCTCCTTAGCTCCTTTTTATATCTTTCCCCTCTCATTCTAAACCTATCCCCTCTGGTTCTGGATTCCCCCACCCCAGGGAAAGGAGTTTGTCAATTTATCCTATCCATGCCCCTCATGATTTTATAAAACTCTATAAGGTCACCCCTCAGCCTCTGACACTCCAAGGAAAACTCCTATTCAACCTCTCCCTATAGCTCAAATTCTCCAACCCTGGCAACATCCTTGTAAATCTTTTTTGAACCTTTTCAAGTTTCACAACAGCCTTCCAATAGGGGGAGACCAGAATTGCACACAATATTCCAAAAATGGCCAAACCAATGTACTGTACAGCTGCAACATGACCTCCCAACACCTATACTCGATGCTCTGACCAATAAAGGAAAACATACTAAATGCCTTCTCTCTATTCTATCTACTTGTGACTCTACTTGCAAGGAACTATGAACCTGCACTCCAAGGTCTCTTTGTTCAGCAACACACCCCAGGATTTTACCATGAAGTGTATAAGTCCTGCCCTGATTTGCCTTTCCAAAATGCAGCACCTCATATTTATCTAAATTAAACTCCATCTGACACTCCTTAGCCCATCCGCCCCTTTGATCAAGATTGCGTTGTACTCTGAGGTAACCTTCTTCGCTGTCCACCACACCTCCAATTTTGGTGTCATCTGCAAACTTACTAACTATACCTCCCATGTTCACATCCAAATCATTTACATAAATGACAAAAAAGCAGTGGACCCAGCACCAATCCTTGTGGCACACCAATGGTCACAGACCTCCAGTCTGAATAGCAACCCTCCTCTACCACCCTCTATCTTCTACCTTTGATGCAGTTCTGCATCCAAGTGGCAATTTCTCCCTGTATTCCATGTGATCAAACCTTGCTAACGAGTCACCAATGAGAAACCTTGTCACACACCTTACTGAAGTGAATATAGATCACATCCACTGCTCTATCCTCATCAATCCTCTTTGTTACTTCTTCAAAAGCTCAAACAAGTTTCTGAGACTCGATTTTCCATTTACAAAGCCATGTTGGCTATCCTTAATCAGTCCTTGCCTTTCCAAACACATGTATATCCTGTTCCTCAGGAATCCCTCCAACAACTTGCCCACCATAGGCTCACTGGTCTATAGTTCCCTGGATTTCCTTACTACCTTTCTGAAATAGTATCCCCACATTAGTCAACCTCTAATCTTCCAGCACCTCACCTGTGACTATCGATGATCCAAATATCTCAGCAACAGTCCCAGCAATCACTTCCCTAGCTTCCCACAGAGTTCGAGGTTACACCCGATCAAGTCCTGAGGATGGATCCACCTTTATGTATTTTAAGACAGCCAGCACGTTCTCCTCTGTATTATGGACATTTTTCAAGATGTCACCATCTATTTCCCCACATTCTGTAGCTTCCATGTCCTTCTCCACAATAAACACAGATGCCAAGTACTCATTTAGTATCTCCCCATCTCCTGCAGTTCCATACATAGGCTGCCTTGCTGATCTTTGAGGGATCCTATTCTCTCCTTAGTTACCCTTTTGTCCTTAATGTATTTATAAAATCCCTTTGGATTCTCCTTAACGCTCTTTGCCAAAGCTGTCTCATGTCCCGTTTTTGCCCTCCTGATTTCTCTCTCAAGTATATTCCTACTGCCTTATACCCTTCTCAGGATTCACTCAATCACTGTTGTCTATACCGCTTGATTGAATTAACGGTGAACTTTGAGGTAATTGCTGCAAGTTAGCACACAGAGGAAGCTCTGAGGTACTCCCATGCACGGTATTTACTTAGGAATTTCAAAATTCTCATGGGCAGAGATATGCTGATTAGATCACACTGTGGATGCTTCTAACAGTTACTCACCTTTTGTTGAGTTTGGCCCAATGTCATGAACTTGCTCAGATATTTCCTTCAGGATAAGTACTCGCTTAGTCAGGGATGTTGGATGCTGTATCAGAAAGGCCTCAAAACATATTTAAAAGTAAACTTGCTGAACAATTAATATCATCACTCACTCATTTATCCAGGCCACAGTTTTATCATAATCAGCAAAACTCGGCTGAGCATGGCCAATGACTGCAAGATCTAGCTAATGACAGTGACACAAATGCTAACATTGTCATAATAAACTACTGCTGACATCAGGATAGCTTTATTATTGTAATATTGACCCCGACAAAACTCAGTTTATTATATTTTGCTAAACAAAAGGAACAAAAAAACAAAAGATATTGAAATATTCAGGAGATCGGGCAACGTGTTGGGAGGTCATGTTGCGACTGTACAGGATATTGGTTCAGCCACTTTTGGAATACTATGTACAATTCCAGTCTCCCTCCTTTAGGAAGGATGTTGTGGAACTTAAAAGAGTTCAGAAAAGATTTAAAATAATGTTGCCAGGTTTGGAGGGTTTGATCTATAGGGAGAGGCTGAATACGCTGGAGCTATTTTCCCTGCAGTGTCGGAAGCTGAGGAGTGGCCTTATAGAGGTTAATAAAATCATACTAGGCATGAATAGGGTAAATACACAAAATCCTTTCCCTGGGTTGGGGGGAGTCCAGAACTAGAGACCATTGGTTGAAGGAGAGAGGGCAAAGATTTAAAAGGGATCTAAGGGACAACCTTTTCATGCAGAGGGTGGTGCATGTATGGAATGAGCTGCCAAAGGAAGTTGTGGAGGCTGGTACAATTACAACATTTAAAAGACATCTAGATGGGTACATGAATAGGAAGGATTTAGAGGGGTATGGGCTAAGTGCTGGCAACTGGGACTAGAATAGGTTAGGATATCTGGTCGGCATGGATGAGTTGGATCAAAGGGTCTGTTTCCCTGCTGTACATCTCTATGATTCTGTGAGAATGAGACACAAAATCAGGTTTCAGGTTGAGGACCTATTGTCTCTTCAATTGTTTGGAGCTCTGAAATTATTGCGTTATGCAATGAGAAGGTCACAACTGTATCACAAAAGCATACAGGTGTGTTTTTCCAAAAACACTCAAAAAGCTTGAAAGTAAAAGAAGCCTGTTTGACTGGCACCCCATTTACCATGTTCAAAATTCACAATTTCCAAAATGGCTGCAGTGTGTAGAATATGTGCTGCAATAATTCACTAAGACTCTTTAAACAGCAGCACCTTCTAAACTCACAACCTCTATTAAAAGGAAAGGAGTAGCAGATGCATTGGGCCACCATCATTTGCAAGCTTCCTCCTAGCTACAATTGGAACTACATCATTGTTCCTTCAATGTCACTGGGTCTTCGTCCCAAACAGCTCTGTCCTTATCCACATGGACTGCAGTGCTTCAAGAAGACCTCCTTCTCATGGACAATTATGTATGAACAAAAAAATGATGGTCTAGCCATTAATGTCCACATTCTTTAAATGAATAAAAATAAAGGTTATATTTGTGAGAATCAAAGCAATGCTTTACCAGAAAATCTTTTCAACAGCAATTAATTTGTAAAGAAATTATCATTTATATTAAAATTATTTAAAGCTTATTCAATCTTGCATCCAATGAGTTTAAGAGAACAGGCAGAACAGATCATCTTCTCTAACAGTCTCAATGTCAGTGCAAAGTTGTGCAGATAAAGATGATAGTTCTCTTTGTCTTCCTGACCAGATAAAGGAGATGCAAAGCTCTCTCAACAAGTGCCTGCTGAAACTTTTATTTTATGAAACTCTGACTTTATGAACACAGTAAAAAATATATACCAAGCTCTCAATAGCATTTCTAATTATTCAACTGACACTTTTGGAATGAATCATTTGCTAGTATGTACAGTTACAATGCTGTGAGAAATTTGGACATATTGTGAATAAACATTGCTCTCAGGGATTTGTAAAGTGTCAAAGGATACATTGATTGATGCTAATCAATCAGATTTTTCAAAGGATGTTTTCAGTTAATTCTACCAAAGAAATAAAATGATCCAATTTTTTCCAACCTTTGAACTCAGAATCTTGTTGAACAATGAAAGACTCAATGCTCTCCTGGATAGGTGTGGTCTCAGTAACAAACCAACAAACACACCTATCCACCACAAAGCAACGTGTTTGATCAGCATCCCTCTACTATTAGTGCACATATTGTTACAATATAGACCATATGTGGATGTACAGCAATAGTTCATCAAGGTTCAATTAACAGTACCTTCCTATCCCATGAATGCTACCATCAAAAAAGGATAAGAGCTGCATTATCATAGTTCCAATTCTGCACATTGCCCACTTGCCAAGGAAAGGGTACATAAGAAAAAATAATTCCTTACTGTTGACAATCCATCAACTTTATTTGATCTCAAACTTAAAATAAGACAGGCTGAGAAGACTTTCTTATTGAACTAAGACAATGTTCAACAACATGAGAACATAGAACAGGCCCTTTGGCCCACGATGTTGTGTCGAGGTTTAATCCTAATGTAAAATATAGTAACTTAACCTACACACCCCTCAACTCACTGCTATCCATGTGCATGTCCAGCAGTTGCTCAAATGTCCCCAATGACTCTGCTTCTACCAGCACAGCTGGCAACACATTTCATGCATTCACAACTCTCTGCGTCAAGAACCTGACTCTGACATCTCCTCTATAGCTTTCCCCTAATATCTTAAAACTATGACCCCTCATACCCATCAATCCTGCCCTGGGGAAGAGTCTCTAGCTATTGACTCTATCTATTCCTCTCATTATCTTGTATACCTCAATCAGGTCTCTTCTCTTCTTTTTCCAGAGAGAAAAGTCTGAGCTTATTCAACCTTTCTTTGTAAGGCAAGCCCTCCAGTTCAGGCAGCATCCTGGGAAAACTTCTTTGCACCCTCTCCAAAGCCTCTGTATCTTTCTTATACTAGGGTGGCCAGAACTGGACACAATAATCCAAGTGTGATCTCACCAGGGACTTGTAGGGCTGTAGCAAAACCTCGCAGCTCTTAAACTCGATCCCTTTGTTAATGAAAGCCTAAACACCATTTGCTTTCTTAACAACCCTATCCCCTTGGATGGCAACATTGAGGGATCTATGTACTTGCACACCCAGATCCCTCTGTTCCTCCACATTGCCAAGAATCCTGTTTTTAATCGAACCTTGTTAATTGAACCTTGATGGAACTATTGCTGTACATCCATTCATGTTCGACCTTCCTAAATGCATCACTTCGCATTTATCCAGGTTGAACAACATCTGCCATTTCTCAGCCCAGCTCTGCATCCTGTCCATGTCATGCTACAGCCTGCAATAGCCCTCGATACAATCGACAACACCTCCAACCTTTGTGTCATCTGCAAATTTATCAACCCACCCCTTAACCTCCACATTCAAGTCATTTATAAAAACTACAAAGAGCAGAGGCCCAAGAACAGAGCCCTGCGGGACTCCACTCAACACTGATCTCCAGGCAGAATATTTTCCTTCTACAACCACTCTCTGCCTTCTGTCAGCCAAACAATTCTGAATCCAGATTGCCAAATCTCCCTGTATCCCATACTTCCTGACTTTATGAATGAGCCTTCAATGAGGAACCTTATCAAATGCCTTGCTGAAGTCCATATACACCACATCCACCTCTTGACCTTCATTGACCTGGCTTGTCACATCCTCAAAGAACTCAATAAGATTTGTAAGACATGACCTGCCCCTCACAAAGCCATGCTGACTGCCTTTAATCACGGTACGTTTTGTCAAATAGTCATAGATCCTATCTTTCAGAATTCCTTACAAAACTTTGCTGACCACAGACGTAAGACTGACTGGTCTGTAATTGCCAGGGATTTCCCTTCTACCCTTCTTGAAAAGAGGAACAATATTTGCCCACTTCCAATCCTCTGGTATGACTCCCGTGGAGAGTGAGGAGGCAAAGATCTTCACCAGCAGCTTAGCAACCTCCTTTCTCACTTCCCGGAGCAGCCTAGGATAAATCCAATTTGGCTCTGGGGAATTATCAATCTTAATGTTTTCCAAAATTTCTAGCACATCAACATCATCAATCTTGATCTGGTCAAGCCTGTATCCCCACTCCTCAAAGTTCTCATTCACAACAAGGTCCCTTTCCTGAGAGAAAACTGAAGCAAAATACTCATTCAGGACTTCCTCTATCTGCTCAGACTCCATGCACATGTTCCCTACACTATCCCTGATAGGCCCTACCTTCTCCTGATCATTCAGTGAATTGGCTCCCCTCTTTACCATCTCCTCAGTTAGCAATTCAAAATGTTATGATTTTTTCAGCATAAGGCTATATCTTTCTCTATTAGAAATCTAATTGCCCAATGTCAATTATGATGTTTTCTTGAGCGAAAGCAACAGCAATTTTGTGTATTAACCCTAAGTAAAATAATAAAAATATGACATCAAGTACACATACAGCTACAAAGTTAAAGAGGGATAATGTTTATTAAAAAAGTTAATGGTGGAAGAAAAATATAGTTTTTGGACCTTAGGGTGTCCTTGCAGCATAAACGTTTTAACCTCAGACTATGGTGGTTTAACAATACCTTATATCCTCAGCAGTGTCAAGTATTGCAGATCTCTTTAATTCTGTGTCCAGATTTTTCTCTCCACTTTGTGCTCTGCAATCACAGATCCACTTCCTGTTCTCTGCCAAAAGTAGATTCCAGCATTGCAAGCTGTTTTGTGTATTTCAATCTCTTAGCTCCTTTGTTTCCTAACTTGATCAATGCAGGCATTCTTTTCAAACTCCATTATGTGAAACTTATCGTACAGGTGTAAATCAAACTAAGGGATGATGGTTCCTTTGTGTCTGACTAGTTTTTTGATAAAATGTTAAGTCCAGTTCAAACCACTTTGTTTATTCCATGTTAGTTTCACCAAACCTAGTGCAGTCAGCTGATAGGCTATTATAAGTCAACGTTTTTCTTTTCTAAATCCATTTCAGCACATGAAAGTCCCAAAGATTGCAATCAATGATCTATATAGAGTCATAGAGTCATAGAGATGTACAGCATGGAAACAGACCCTTCGGTCCAACCCATCCATGCCAACCAGATACCCCAACCCAATCTAGTCCCACGTGCCAGCACCCGGCCCATAAATCTCCAAACCCTTCCTATTCATGTACCCATCCAAATACCTCTTAAATGTTGCAATTGTATCAGCCTCCACCACTTCCTCTGGCAGCTCATTCCATACATGTACCACTCTCTGAGTGAAAAAGTTGCCCCTGAGGTCTCTTTTATATCTTTCCCCTCTCACCCTAAACCTATGCCCCCTAGTTCTGGACTCCTCGACCCCAGGTAAAAGACTTTGTCTATTTATCCTATCCATGCCTTTCATAATTTTGTAAACCTCTATAAGGTCACCCCTCAGCCTCCAACGCTCCAGGGAAAACAGCCCCAGCCTGTTCAGCTTCTCCCTATAGCTCAAATCCTCCAACCCTGGCAACATGCTTGTAAATCTTTTCTGAACCCTTTCAAGTTTCACAACATCTTTCCGATAGGAAGGAGACCAGAATTGCATGCAATATTCCAAAAGTGGCCTAACCAATATCCTGTACAGCTGCAACATGACCTCCCAACTCCTGCACTCAATACTCTGACCAATAAACAAAAGCATACCAAACGCCTTCTTCACTATCCTATCTGGCTGCGACTCCACTTTCAAGGAGCTATGAACCTGCACTCCAAGATCTCTTTGTTCAGCAACACTCCCTAGGACCTTACCATTAAGTGTATAAGTCCTGCTAAGATTTGCTTTCCCAAAATGCAGCACCTTGCATTTATCTGAATTAAACTCCATTTGCCACTTCTCAGCCCATTGGCCCGTCTGGTCCAGATCCTGTTGTAATCGGAGATAACCCACTTCGCTATCCACTACACCTCCAATTTTGGTGTCATCTGCAAACTTACTAACTGTACCTCTTATGCTCGCATCCAAATCATTTACGTGAATGACAAAAAGTAGAGGGCCCAGCACCGATCCTTGTGGCACTCCACTGGTCACAGGCCTCTAACCCTCCAACACCACCCTCTCTCTTCTATCTTTGAGCCAGTTCTGTATCCAAATGGCTAGTTCTCCCTGTATTCTATGAGACCTAACCTTGCTAATCAGCCTCCCATGGGGAACCTTGTCGAACGCCTTACTGAAGTCCATATAGATCACATCTACTGCTCTGCCCTCATCAATCTTCTTTGTTACTTCTTCAAAAAACTCAATCAAGTTTGTGAGACATGATTTCTCACGCACAAAGCCATGTTGACTATCCCGATTTAGTCCTTGCCTTTCCAAATACATGTACATTCTGTCCCTCAGGATTCCCTCCAACAACTTGCCACTGAGGTCAGGCTCACCGGTTTATAGTTACCCGGCTTGTCTTTACCACTCTTCTTAAACAGTGGCACCACCAGTCTTCCAGCACCTCACCTGTGACTATTGATGATACAAATATCTCAATAAGAGGCCCAGCAATCACTTCTCTAGCTTCCCACAAATTTCTTGGGTACACCTGATCAGGTCCTGGGGATTTATCCATCTTTAACCATTTCAAGACATCCAGCACTTCCTCCTCTGTAATCTGGACATTTTGCAAGATGTCACCATCTATTTCGCTACAGTCTATATCTTTCATATGCTTTTCCACAGTAAATGCTGATGCAAAATATTCATTTAGTATCTCCCCCATTTTCTGAGGCTCCACTCTATAGTGACAATCTCTTCCAAGAAATTAAAACGTTGGACTTATATATTATAAAATACTTTCAATGTGCCAACCCTAACAGAAATAACATGGAAATTCTAATACAAGCCAACAAATTTTCTGTGAATGAATCTGGATTTTAATCCCAGTTGTACAATGTGCACAAGGAAAAAACATTAACAACATTATCTATATTACACAAAAATGGTTCATCTCTGTCACACGCAAATGATTTAATTTACAAGTCTAGAGCTGTGTTTCAGGTTCTAGTTCTGTAGAAATGAGCACACTCTGCAGTGTAATAAAGGCAAAGTTGCCATAGTTCTAGCAGACCATAAGGTTGCTCTCATCAGAGAGAGATGACCAGTGGTGGTTTAAACTAACAGTCACCGTGTCTCAGGAGAGAAGAGAGTTTAAGAAGGAGACTCCTTCATGGTAACCTCAACTGGTGTAGGAATTGAATCCATCCTGTTGGTATCACTCCATATTGCAAGCCAACAATCATGATACAGTGCAGTAGGAGTACTGTGGAGTGGTGTTTCAGCGAAGATGATGCCATGCCTCCAGCTCAGTTGCTCAAAAAGGATGCTTTCTTCAGCAATGGTATTGCAGAAACATTGGAAGAACATTGTTTTGGAATTTATTTTAGGATTGGAAATGATCACAGTTGAATATTTTGTTTGCTTGGATGGTATTTCTCCACCCATTATTTTAAAGGATGAGCTAATTTCAAATTGTAGCAAGCCATGCAATGGTGGTATATTGGTAAGGATAACTGCCTTCCAAGCAGTTGACCCAGGTTTGAATCCTGGCCATGCAGTGTTACAGTTCTGATCCGACTTTGAAAGGAAAGCCATGGAGATTTAGCGAGAATGTGGATGTTTCATTCTGTGATAAAATGGATCTATCAGATTGCTCCATCACTAGAGTATGTTAAGCATAGTTCTCATCTATGAATACCTCTGACACAAATTCCTACATTCAGAACCGAGTATGCCTGCTCTGACAGTTCATTCTGAACTTTGATTGTGAACTTTCAGCAGATTCTTCAAACAAATTGTGGTTCCTTGCTTCAATTTC
Source organism: Chiloscyllium plagiosum (assembly GCF_037043375.1). Taxonomy (NCBI): domain Eukaryota; kingdom Metazoa; phylum Chordata; class Chondrichthyes; order Orectolobiformes; family Hemiscylliidae; genus Chiloscyllium; species Chiloscyllium plagiosum. Next base: position 35,625,958 of record NW_028270159.1, on the reverse strand, counting down.
TATGTTTTTGCTTTAAATTTCTATTGATGCAGGTGCTGTCCTCTAGTGGAGGCCATTAAAAATATGGATCCAATCATGGATTTTTGGACATAATACGTGAATAATACTGAATAATATTTTTTCAATGGGAATATTCCGAGATGGCGACTACTACATTTGTCTTGATACTGTCGTTTGATAAAGGCAATTATTTGTATGCTTTTTGTCAATCATTTTGAACTCAGGAAATTGAGCACGTGTGAATCTTTGAAGGAGTCGAGAAGTGGACTTGTTTCATTTTTAGAAATAAAAGTAATTCATTTATAGAATTTCACACCAAAATAAGATTATCTCTCAATAACTGATTACCAATGACTTTTTGTTTCACTTTCAATACCAAATAAAGTCAATTTACTCATAATTTTTATTACCAAGGTTGCAAATAGTAAAATGAAAGGCATAAATCAATAAGTGATGAATGAATTTGTTGGGTCAAAATCCTACAACTCCCTCCCTAACAGGTGTCCCAACAGCAATTGGATTTCAGGAACCAAAAGAGAAAATGCTGGAAATTCTCAGTAGGTCTGGCAGCATCTGGCAGGAGAGAAAAGAGCCGACATTTCGAGTCTAACTGACCCTTTCTCTCCTTACAGATGCTGCCAGACCTGCTGAGATTTTCCAGCATTTTCTCTTTTGGTTTCAGATTCCAGCATCCGCAGTAATTTGCTTTTATTGGATTGCAGGGTTCCACAAAGCAATTCACCAGTTCTTTCTTAAGAGACAACAAATGATGGGGAATAAATGCTGTCTCAGATAGTGATGCCCACTTACCCTAAATATTTTTTTAAAACATGATAATGATTATGTGATTGTCAGGTTTTGATTTGAAATTGAAGCTGGAAAGAAAGTCTGAGGAAGGGAAAGTATTGATCTGCTTTAAGATTCTGGGGAGAGGACTGTGTACAGCAAAGGAAAATGTTTGACACACCTTGGCTTCAATTCCTCAGGAAAATCGATGAGTGTACAGGAAGTTGGATTGTGACCAGTTTATAACATGGCAAAGTTCAGAGGCGTACTTACCATAGCAGTCACAATAAAATACAAAAAGGATAGAGTATATTACTTTGAGAAAGAAAAGGTGGAACTGGAAGCTTATCTTTTTTATGTATACAGTTTAATAAGTTAAACATGGGCCTTGTATATACTAGTTATTGGTTTATAAATTAATAGTTTTCAGCAGTCTTTGAATACTCCTATGAAGTGAAGAAAAGGCCTATGTGGTGCCTTTATTTATAAATGACAACTTGGATGTTCTGGGCAGTTAGTTTCACAGAATCAGAGCATTGTCAAGATGGAGAAGGAGAACATTCAACCCATCTTTCCACACATTCGTTCACAGAATGTTCTTAGATGAACAGGTTAGAGTTGTGCTGTTGGATGACTTGGAAAGTACAGTGATTATTTAGGAAACCCACAGAACTTTGGAAATACACATGTTGTCTCACCAAATTGGCTGCTTTTTTGAAAATGTTGTGAAGAGGACTGATCATGGTAGCCTGGTAGATGTCAACTCTCCTTTGATAAAGTGCTGCACAAGATGCTGTTAAACAAAGTGTGTTAATCTCTCTGTATCCATTCTATTGTATCAATTTAATATTTACACTTTTTTGATTTTAAATCTAAAATTATTTATCATGATCAAATTGTTCCCAAGATATCCAAGCTGAGTCTAAGAAATTGGGTGCTTTCAAAGTGAATACATTATTGAGGAATAATGAAAGGACTGGTGATCTTCTAAACCAATTGAACAACAATACAATATCAGATGGATCCCTTGAGACCAAAGGAGCTAATACACTGAAGAACCCTCAAAATAATATGAAAACATTAGAGCATGAGTCAGATAAAACAATTTGAGAGTAAAGTAGAAAATAACATCTATATCTTTATGTTGAGTTCAAACAATAAGCTCCAGTAATGAAAAGCATAGTCACAATGACATTGATGCTTCAGTTGTGTCATGTTCATGCTGCTGATCATTGATAAGTTCAGGACCTCATAGATAATGAATAATTTCTGAATTCACATCACCTTCCATTCAGAAAGCATAAATATTGGAATGATATGATAGCATGAATGCAGAATGTTCTTTGTTTATTTAAATGCATTTTGGATAGCACTTTATTGAAGGTAATTCAAGTGCACAACATCGACCATGATGTACCAATACTTTACAACATTTTCAAGAAGCAACCAGTCTGGTAAGACAGCACCTGTATTTCCAAATATTCTATGGGATTACAAAATAAACATTACACTTTCCAAGTAACCCCACACCACGTCTCCAATCATTCATCTACGAACTGATGTGCAGACATGATGGGCTGAAAGGCCTCCATCTATAGAGCGATAGAAATGTACAGCACGGAAACAATCCATTCAGTCCAACTCGTCCATGCCAAACAAATATCCTAAATTAATCTAGTCCCATTTGGTGGCACTTGGCCCATATCCCTCTAAACATCTCCTACTCTAATACCCATCCAAGTACCTTTTAAATGTTGTAATTTGTATCTGCCTCCACCACTTCCTCTGGCAGCTCATTCCATACACATACCATCCTTTGCATGAAAATGTTGCCCTTTAGATCCTTTTATATACAGTTATAGAGACGCACAGCATACAAAGTGACCCTTCAGACCAACTCGTCCATGCTGACAAGATATCCCAATCTAATGTAGTCCCATTTGCCAGCACTTGGCCCATGTTAGAAACAAAATTCAATAAAATTTAGACAAGACCACCAAAGCTGGAAACAAGACAATTTATTCTACGATCTTGCAAGAAAGGACCCCAATTGCAGAGAGCAATTGAAGTAAATTAGAACTTAGGTTAGTGTACAGTTATACCCTTTGAGCTGTGTGAGGTCATCTCTCCAGACTCCTAATTGCCCAAACTCTCTTACTGTGCCAGACCACTGCCCAGCTGTGCTCCACCCTTATTATTTCCCCCTTCCCCAGGTTGGCAACCTTCCTTTCTGTAAGGGCTGACACATTCATTTATTTTGTCGACAGTACATCTAGATCTGGTTTAACATTTTGTTTCATTTCTGCTGGTACATTCCTCGGACATTTCATTAACTTGTATCATTTTGTATAGCTCAAGCATTTCGGCTATCTCAGCTTTTTGCTGAAAGCATAATTTTACAAAAAGAACTTTTTGTTATAGTAATTACACACCAAAGTTAGTATTTAATTAACCACAATTATACACTGAAAAGTCCCTAAATACCTGCAGGGTTAATAGTTCCCTTGCTGTACCCCTTTTCTGTATGCTTTTTCTATATCTGCAAAAACAACACTTTACCCCATTTCTAACAGCCCATATCCCTCTAAATCCTTCCTATTCATATACTCATCCAAATGCCTTTTAAATGTTGCAATTGTACCAGGCTCCACCACTTCCTCTGGCAGCTCATTCCATACATGCTCCACCCTCTGTGTGGAAAAAGTTGCCTCTTAGGTCTCTTTTATATCTTTACCCTCTCACCCTAAACCTATGCCCTCTGGTCCTGGAAGCCCCCATCCCAGGGAATAGACTTTCTCTGTTTATCTGATCCATGCCCCTCATGATTTTATAAACCTCTATAAAGTCACCTCCTCAGCTTCTGATGCTCCAGGGAAAACAGCCCCAGCCTGTTCAGCCTCTCCCTATAGCTCAAATCCTCCAACCCTGGCAGCATCTTTGTAAATCTTTTCTGGCTTATCCTTATCACCTTTCTTAAATAATGGTACCACGTTTGCCAACCTCCAGTCTTCTATCACCTCATCTGTGACTATCAATGATACAAATATCTTCCACTTTTCAACCTAATTCTATGCCCTCTAGTTCTGGACTCCCCCGGCCCAGGGAAAAGACCTTGTCTATTTACCCTATCCATGTCCACTTTGTCAATTCTGTGATTCTGCTAAACTAACTGGCCTTAAACTTACAGATTGTCACTTGCTCCCTTTAAATAGAAGAAACCACATTTCATTGGAGTATTCAATGACAGCTGCAAACTGATTAACTACTGGTTAAGTTGTGAACTAATAGTTGGTATCTATAAAGCCTACATGGAGAGCCCACATTTCCCTCTGGAGAATATCCTGCTGCTCAGTAGGCGTGAATCATTCAGCATCTTGACTGCACCTCAGGAATCTACAGAGCCTTTTAAAGTCCCTTTGCAGTCTTTGAGCTTGACTTGATTTTGTTACATAAATTATGAAAACGCTTTATTACTACTGCCAAACCAATCCCTGTATCCATTGATCTCTTGCAAGATATTATACAAAATATTGTCCTCAAATGACCTGTGCCTCTCCATTTTTGTTGGTGTACTGTTTTACTTAAAGTTGATAAATTGAACCAAGCAGAAGTCACTTTATCAACAATGTTGGTTTAACTTTACATGTTACAGGACAGGAGTAAGTTCACAAGTATTACTTTTTTGAGGAGGAAATCAAGCACCAAGCAACTTGTAATTGCCAATGATCGAATTGAAGTAAACCCTGGTGTTGGTCTCAGTGGTTAAAGAATATGATATGGGGGAGCAAGATCTTTTATGAAAATCATTAAGAGTGAAGTTAAGGCAGATGAATGAACTTTTAAAGTCAGTCAGCAATTGTGCTATCAAATCTAAACATACATTTCTGGATAACAATAAGCAGAGAATGCTGTAAGTAAAATAATCCGCACCTAAATTGAAATTAATTTCATTGAGTTTGACAGTTTCAGCTAAAATCTGGGCTGATCTAATCTGCAGTTGCAGTACACGACTCTCAATTCATTTCTTGATGTTTTAATACAATATGGTACACATTATGTCTGACCAGTGAAAGACAAATAACTCTTTCAAATGGTGATGACAAAGTGCTTCTCTTACTGGAGCATATGGGCAGAATTAGAAACTGTGTTCAATTCAGACTACTTGAGATGTGATACAGTCTAAACGACAGCCTTTCCTTTCAGCTCAGTGAACTGGAAATCTAACAATAGGCATTTCTTTTTGCTATTTGCTTTTAGGTAAACTTCTAAACATCGTGGCTCCTCTCTTTCGCCTTGGGCCCCAAACAGCAGGTAAGCATTGAATTTCTAATCCTGCTCATCCCATAACTGTTGGCTCCGATTAGTCTCCATGGGTGGGGAGCAGTTTCACTGGATAGATTTATTTTTCACCGTGCCACGTCACTGAGGTTGCCTTGTTTTAAGTGTAAGTAATAAAGCAATGCATGGCTGCAAATCCTGAATACCATTTCTGAATAAAAAGCAAGGAAATAAAAAACAAATCGTGTGGCTTAATTTTCCGCCCTTTTATCCTCCCCCGCAAACTTTCCACATGCTACACCAGACTAGCTTTCTGTTTTTGAAGGTGATGCTGCCCTTGGGGAAATATATTGGATCCCAATGGCTTAGTGAATAAATGGATTGGTTAGATCAAACTTAGATAGATACTTGTGCACCCACTCACCAGAACATCCCCAGTTTGGTCAGAGCCTTGCTTGGTTAAGCAATCTCAACTGGGACAGTAATAACAGGGCTGCCAGCACTTATCCCAGCACCCCAACTGGTGGACAGTCAAACTGATTATTCATTTACCTGTAATAGAAAGTGTGCAATTGGGGAAATTTGAACAACTATAGAATCAATGTGCTATGACACTCCCCTTACTCACTGGTAAGGCTTGCACATGGACAATCACTAATGAGACAAGGTCACAGCAATGGCTGATGGTGCTTACGCTCAGTTGGGAACAGACTCATTTTTCAGTTAGAAGATTGCTGGTTCAATGTCTCTTTCAGAGCCCTGTGTACAGAATTAGGCTGGCTCTCCAGTAAAATACTGAATAAGCAGCTTCATGTCTGGACAAAGAAGATGCCGCTATTCAAACAGCAAGAGAGTTCTCTTGATGTGCTGGCCAATACTTATCCTTTAAAAATAAAGGTGATGTGATGATTTTCTGTTTGCAGCTTTTGAGACCTGTGCAGCAATCAGCTGTCGCATCACGACATTAGGACAGTGTTTGTGTCATGAACACAGTTCGTGGACTGCAAAGGTCTTTAGGGCATCCTGAAGTGATGAAAAGCACTTACATAAATACTTTAGTCCAGTTGGGGAGATGAGAGAAAATGAGTAACCCTGCGAGCAGGAAATTCAAGAAGTAAACAGTTACATGTGGGGAAAGAGCATTGAAACTCACTGTTATAAAAACACACTGATCTTTTCATGGGTTACTAACACATGAACAGTGAACTCACGATACTCATCTATTTATTTTCAATATTTCACCATCTCTAACATTAAATGCAAAGAGGAATTCTGAAATAATGCAGCAAGAACTTACATACTATTTATCTCACAGTCCACAGTGACATTTGTACATGAAACTATTGTAATGTTTAGCTGTCAGCTTGCAGCCATACCTGCGTACCCTCAAGAAAAGGCGTTGCCAAGATGAAAAACACATTGTAACACATGCTTATGGTTTAGTTTGAGTGGAATTTAAGAACTTGGCAGTCAGAGGCTTTTATGATACGTAATTATCGGATATTGATGAGGTGGCCTAAGGACATATGATTTCATTTGTTCAAAGTGTATACACTTGATTTCAGTTACCCTTATGGATCCAGTTGACCTGAGTCTGTTTTTTATTTTCCTAGTAAATGGTTCCTATTATTAAGGTAACTGTTAAAATGGCAGACAGTCTGCTTCCTGACAACTGATCTAAGTATGTGCTACTATAGAAACGGACAGTCCCATAAAAGCAAACTTCCTACTCCGCCACACACAATCCTAATGAAGCACATGATTGCTGTGGTTGTAAAACATTTGCTTTATTGAGCTCAACAATGAAAGTGAAATAAAATGCAAGATGTTAATAAATATGTCCAGTTTCCAAGCATTTAATTCTGTCCTTATATATTTAATCCTTTTTAATTGTTGTGGTAACTAAATATCATGCCAGATATCGCGAACTTATCATACAAAATGCAATCAGGCTATTTTGTTTATTAGCAGATAGATTAAACTCCCACCTTCTGATGAAATTATTGATTAACAAATGTTTCAGAAATGTCTTTTAAAATATATGTTTAAAAATACACAAAATTACATAGTGCTCCTGTTTATCATGTGTGGGAATTTCATAGAATAGGCAATGAAACAGAAGTGCACAGATGATTCTCAGCAGTTTGTCAGATGTAGCAGGATGTATTAGAAAATGTGTGACTATCTATTTACTGCACATGAACAGGCCATTGCCTCGATAGCTGTATGGTGGTGTTGTCATCCGCATAATTCACTTCCAACCCCTCTTCACTTAATCATATACTTTTACCGAGAAAGCTACATTGATTAGTATGTGAAATAACTCCACGAAGGCTGGTATCCAATCACCAAATTACCCTTTTACTTACACATGCATAAGACAAGACACTTACACAGCTAGCTCAGAGCCAGCTCTTAGAATGAGCAGAATTCCTAACAATTTGATTACATCTGTCAGCCAGGGGTCCCTGATTGTACTAGGTTAACTGCCTCAATCAGGGAACTCATATTCTATGAGGTCCACCTGGCTGACCTCATTATAGTCACTATAGTATGTACTTTGGATATTAACTGTCTTGAATTAGTTTTCTAATTAGGGCCAGAAACAGGAGGTTGGCTAACGTGGTGCCACTGTTTAAGAAAGGTGATAAGGACAAGCCAGTGAGCATGACGTCGGTGATGAGCAAGTTGTTGGAGGGAATCCTGAGGCACAGGATGTACATGTATTTGGAAAGGCAAGGACTGATTCGGGACAGTCAATATAGCTTTGTGTGTGGGGAATCATGTCTCACAAACTTGATTAAGTTTTTTGAAGAAGTAACAAAGAAGATTGATGAGGGCAGAGCAGTAGATGTGATCTATATGGACTTCTGTAAGGCGTTCACCAAGGTTCGTCATGGGAGACTGTTGAGCAAGGTTAGATGTCACGGAATACAGGGAGAACTCCCCATTTGGATACAGACTGGCTCAAAGGTAGAAGACAGAGGGTGGTGGTGGAGGGCTGTTTTTCAGACTGGAGGCCTGTGATCAGTGGAGTGCCACAAGGATCAGTGCTGGGTCCACTACTTTTCATCATTTATATAAATGATTTGGATGTGAGCATAAGAGGTATAGTTAGTAAGTTTGTTGATGACACCATAATTGGAGGTGTAGTGGACAGCGAAGAAGGTTACCTCAGATTACAATGGGATCTTGGTCAGATGGTCCAATGGGCTGAGAATTGGCAGATGGAGTTTAATTTAGATAAATGCAAGGTGCTGCATTATGGGAAAGCAATTCTTAGCAGGACTTATACACTTAATGGTAAGGTCCTAGGGACTGTTGCAGAACAAAGAGACCTTGGAGTGCAGGTTCATAGCTCCTTGAAATTGGAGTCGCAGGTAGGTAGGATAGTGAAGAAGGCGTCTGGTATGCTTTCCTTTATTGGTCAGAGCATTGAGTATAGGAGTTGGGAGGTCATGTTGCGGATGTACAGGACATTAGTTAGGCCACTGTTGGAATGTTGTGTGCAATTCTGGTCTCCTTCCTATCAGAAAGATGTTATGAAAGTTGAAAGGGTCCAGAAACAATTTACAAGAATGTTGCCAGGGTTGGAGGATTTGAGCTATGGGGAGAGGTTGAATAAGTTAGGGCTGATTTCCCTGGAACGTCGGAGGCTGAGGGGTGACCTTACAGAGGTTTACAAAATCTTCAGATGCATGGATAGGATAAATAGACAAAGTCTTTTACCTGGGGTCAGGGTGTCTAGAACTAGAGGGCATAGGTTTAGGGTGAGAGTGGAAAGATATAAAAGAGACCTAAGAGGCAACATTTTCACTCAGAGAGTGGTACATGTATGGAATGAGCTGTCAGAGGAAGTGGTGGAGGCTGGTACAATTGTAACATTTAAAAGACATCTGGATGGATATTTGAATAGGAAGGGTTTGGAGGGATATGGGCCAGGTGCTGCCAGGTGGGACTAGATTGTGTTGGGATATCTGGTCGGCGAAGACGAGTTGGACTGAAGGGTCTGTTCCCATACTGTACATCTCTCTGATTCTATGGCTCTATGAATAAGGAAATCTGATCAATCCCACACGCATTAGATTTTAAGAATGTATTTGCCTATTCACCTAAATGGGACTTCAAAGTGCAGCTCTGTCTGCTGTCATCATACATTCCAACAAAGTCACAAGAGTTCGAAGCCGGAACTCATTTCTCCTTATCTGTTCCCATTCACACTCAGGCTTGCTGTCCTTCTTCCAGCTGAGATTCTATTGATGGATTTCAAAATGTATTATTATCATTCTGGGATACCTGTCAGTTTGTAAGATGTTTAATGAAATTAAATGCACCAAATGTTGTTTCATTGATCAATGTAAAGCCATTTCTAAAAGTGATTGAATTGATCAATAGACTCATAGAACTTTATTTTGTGTCATCTCAACACAAATACTGAAGACTGCCCGTGACAAATACCCAGTAAGTTGGCATGGAAGATATAAGCACAAAGACTGCTCATCGGCATAAGTTGGCACAAAAGGCTATAAATGACCATGCTGTTTGTTAGGAGACAATAAGTTGGCATGGAACTTATAAGGGTCAAGGGTTAGTGGGAAAACAGGAATTGTTGGCATGGAGATGGGGATATGAGGAGCCATGGTGTGGTTAGAGTGACACAGGTTGACATGCAGAGTCCACCTGCTATGGCGAAGGCCTCCAGGCGATCCATTTCTTCCTCTCCTGCTGTCCCAACCAGTACCCCTCCACCAATACACTCATTCAATTGGCAGGACTGATCCTCACACTCAACAACTTCTCATTCAAATTCTCCCACTTCCTTCAGACCAAAGGTGTAGCCATGGGCCCCCACATGGGCCCCAGTTATGCCTGCCTCTTCATTGGGTACGTGGAAGAGTCCATCTTCCACAGTTATACTGGCACCATACACACCTTTTCCTCCGTTACACTGATGACAGTATTTTCACTACCTTTTGCTCCCATGAGGAGGTTAAACAGTTCATCAACTTCACGAATACTTTCCACCCTGACCTTAAGTTCACCTGGACCATCTCAGACACCTTCCTCCCCTTCTTGGACCTCTCAGTCTCCATCTCTGGCAACCGACTCAATACGGACATCTATTTCAAACCCACCAATTCCCATAGCTACTTGGAGTACACCTCCTCCCATCTCCCCCCTGTAAAAGCACAATCTCCTACTCCCAATTGCTCTGCCTTTGCCATATCTGCTCCCAGGTGGAGCAATTCCACTCCCAGACATCCCATATGGCCTCCTATTTCAAGTACTGCAATTTCCCCTCCCACATGGTCAACAATGTTCTCCAGCACATCTATTCCACTCCCTGCACCTCTGCACTGGAACTTCACCCCTCCAACCATGACAAGAATACAACTCCCCTGCTCCTCACTTTCCACCCCACCAATCTCCACATACAGCACATTATCCTCCACCATTTCCACCACCTGAGATATATTTCCTTCCCCACCCCATTTGTGTTCTGCAGAAATAATTTCCTCCGTGATTCCCTTGTTATGTCCACAACTCCCACCAACCCACCCTTCATTCCTGGCACCTTCCCTGGCTGCTGCAAAAGGTGTAAAACCTGCGCCCACCCCTACCCCATCACCTCCATCCAAGGCAGAGATTTTCCTGCACCATCCAAATACTTCATCTACTGTGTCCGTTGCTCTCGATGTGGTCTCTACACTGGAGAGACAAGATGCCTACTCACAGAATGTATCAGGGAACATTTCTGAGACACATGCATCAACAACCCCACTGTCCTATTGCCGATCACTTCAACTCCCCCTCCTACCCTGCCATGGACACACAAGTCCTAGACCTCCTCCACTGTCAAATCCAAGCCACCTGACGTCTGGAGGAAGAATGCCTCTTCTTCTGCCTTGGGACCCTCCAACCACATGGCATCAATGTCGACTTTACCAGTTTCCTAATCTGCCCACCCCCACCTCATCCCAGATCCAACTCTCCAACCCGTTACCGCCCTCTTGAACTGACCCACCTCTCCATATTCCTTCCCATCTATCCACGCCACCCTCTTCTCGGACCTATCACTATCACCCCCCCCCCCCTCCTGCATCTACCTATCACCTTCCCAACCACTTTCCTCCAAGCCCAACCGTACTATTTATCTCTCAGCCCCCTTTTACTCTCCCAATGAAGGTCTTATGCCTGAAATGTCAATTGTCCTGCTCTTTGGATGCTGCATGACCTGCTGTGCTTTTCCACCGCCACACTTTTCAACACAGAATTTGGGGGCCATTGTGTGTTGTGGTGTGAGGTGGAATGGATTTACATGGATGGGAAAGGAGGTGTATTGTGGGAGGGTGAGGTATTCTGAAAGGTTTCTAATCTTGTTCTTTTTTAGTGCTGGAACTAAAGAGCACTGAAGCCAGTTTTTCACAGAACCAGCCTCTACACCGAGACCTGGGTGGTCCCAATTGGAGACCCATTCTCACTCCCTCTGCCTGTAACCCATTCCCACACCAAAAGAGAAACATTTACTGGCATCCACAGCATGTTCACAAAAGTCAGGGTCATGGTAGAAATTTTCCCAACTCTGCACCCCCAAATCAGCAATGGAAAGTCATGTTCCAGTCTTTGAAAGAAACATTAGGATTGATGATCAATTACTTGATTGAAGATTTAAATGTTAATGTGCATTTTAATGAAGGAGAGGAGGAAGAAAGGCTTAGTGAGAGAGTTCTAGGCTTAGGGTGATATTTAATATTATTTTTTATATTTCCAGGATGTTGAGTGTTTCTAAATCCTATACTTGTGGTTATTTTATTGTGTGTTTTACATACAGTTCTATCGTATGGCATCTTCTATTCAACTAATAAGTGATATTTGCCTCTTGTCACACATTTCCTAGTGACAAAAGCTACCACGGTGCCAAAAAGCTTAATTTCCCACCAAGCACTGCTTGTAAATTAATTGCATTCTGTGATTATTCACAATCCAAAGGTATTAATGAGTGTTGCAATAATGTTTGAACCAGAACCAGAAAAATAGTCAACTGAACTGTTTTAAGTTGGCAATTATTATTTATGAAGATGAATTCAGATTGATTTTTTATTCATAACCTGGATTTGCAAACTCACAAAGTTCATATTTGTGTAAGATCAACTCTGTCCGTCTTTTGAAGTAATATTGACAATCCAAACACTGCTCGCTACTCTGAATGGTTATGACAGGGACCTGCCAGCTGAGAATAGGTGAAAGGCCGCCTGTGCCATTTTTGGGAAGGTTCACTAAAATTAACTGCCAGTTAGGCATTAACCTGGGCAGCAAAGGACCTTTGTTGAGCTGAAGGACTCAGTGTCTGGCTGCTCTTCATTCTATGGAAACATGCCCCCACACCCATCTCCACGAGAAGCTGTGACTATTGCTGGAATTACACCCATCCAAAGCCCATGGTCACTGAGGGACCCAGGGCCACAGTTGTGTAATGCAGGAGAGGTTGCTCTCATTAGCCTCCCCCCATTCTAACTATCAAGTCCTTCAAACAAAAAAATCCTTCCCCATAAGCAAACCCCTGTATCTTTACTTCTCGACCCACCTGCAGGTTACCTCAGTTGAATAAATTCAGCAAGCGGTACCATGAAACCCCTAAGTGGGTATTTATTGCTGTGTGATAGATGATGATCCATGGTCTTTCCAACTACTAACCATGTTGGGGGAAAGGCAGGAAGGCAGCAGGGTTCTGATCCACCATCCTCCCATCTGAAAGACTGACACTTGACCTACAGGAGACAGCATTAAATTCCACCCTGATATCTGCCCACAGTGTTCATTAAGACCAGCTCACTTAATAAAATAAAAAACTTATTTTCTTAATAATTTAATCAACTTCCACTCAGTTCTCAGTATCATACCATGCTGGTTTTGTGCTGTAGATTGTAATTATTAAGATTTATTAATAGAAGACAGTAAAAGGCCTACAGCCCAAGAAGTAGGGCACAGAAATCATTCTAACTGGTTTTGTTCATTTCATCTCCATCACTTGAAGGTACTTGAATAATAAATTAGATTTATCTTCAAAGAGCTGCCCTTTAAGAGTGGCGTGATAAAACATATATGAGAAAGCAATAAATTTGCCAGCCAGAACGTGTCATATCGAATATCAAAGCTACTCTGGCTAGTACTGAATTCATGCTGTTCCATAACCTGCAGTATAGCCTATTTAACGCAATTACGGAGTAAGGATTCTTACATTAGTGACCAGTAATTTAATTCATACAAAACCTTCATGGAGTTGTAAGATCATCAGGCTATGGAGTTTAAAGAAATTTTCAAAGCAAAATGATTAAACATTTGATTGAGGGTCTTGAAAGTGTTTAGTTTAGGGCCAATAAAATTGTTTCCCCTAAGAATGGCATACGATAGAATGCATTTTATTGTTACGAAGTCTGTGGGCATTTTTATGGTGAACAATAACCTTGTGATTGCTGAGTTTTCATTTTGGCATTACTGTAGAAGACAAAATGTCATCTTGGAGAGAAAGAGTCATCTAGGCCTCGTCTAAGTGAAACCCAAAGCCTCCTCAGGGATATAGGCAAATCAAATCAGGCCATGTATAGGACATAAAAACTCTGGGCGAAGCAGTAATGTCAGAATCCTGTGGGAAAGAAATGATACCCCGTATTTCCCTGGGAAGGGAAACCACAGTCTCAGGGAATAGCTCCAGACATGGTCAAAAAGGAATCAACTAGCTTTATAGAAAAAAACGTGTTCCAATTAGAGGGAGCTGAAGAATATTCCTTTAAGTGGATGGTGTCTTCAGCGCAGACTGGTGAGCTGTTTGTCAAGAGCAGGGTTTGCTTTGCTACTTGTCCCAATTAAATACATCTCCTGTAGTGAGAGCCTAATTAAAATATTCAAATAAGGATCAGTTGTCAAGATCAGTAATAAAATTTTCTTAGTAATCAGTGTGTCACCGCTACTGCCTCAATCTGTCCACAAACCATTGATGATACCCGTCAAAAGACTATTAAATTATGACATAAAGTGATATATGCCTGCCCTCGTTTAAGGTGTTAGGATGTTGGCTGTTATTTTTGTCATGATTTATGAGCACATTGAATTTAAATGTGCTTGTAGTGACTATATAAAGATTTTAGAAAAATTAAGGGGCTCTGGCTAGAAGAAGAGAGACCAGACCGGGAGGAAATTTAGCCACAGAACAGACTGAAGAAGATATGATGGCAAGAATCTGTAACATCTTAACAGAGTTCATTCGTGGCCCGATTTTAAATCTGTGTAAGTAGGTGGGTTTTGGCTAGGTTACAGATTTTACCAGTTCGGTCCAGTGCAGTGTACCTGTGTCTCTTATTATAGACTGTACTTTTTAAGCAAGGCTGGCAGTGTTGCCCTGCCTTGCATATCTACCTGCAACTACCCCACGGTTCTACCTGTTCAATTAATGCCTCTGTACTTGTTCACTTACAGCTCTTTTCAGGCTGTGAGAGAGGATCAGTAATGTCAATTAGTCTTTGGCCCATTGGAGTCCTCAGTTAAGGACTTTGTTGCCTACATATATTTGGCAGCTTCTTTCAATGCACACCAAAGTAAATATTCCATATGAACATGGTTTGTACAGGTGCTTCTGTATGTTGTGTAATGGGAACAATGTAAGGAGGTGTCTTTGAAAGAGAAACTTGAGTAAGAGGAGGTAGAGGTAAAAATTTGAAGGTTTTCACCCCAGCTTCTTAAGGCTCGTGTTTTAATTCTTTGGCAAATACAAAGCACTTTAGCTGAAGAGATTCTGCCTTTCTGTAGATTTAAGAATTTATTAAGTAATGTCATTCTGCTGTATCTAATGTATGTTTCCGATATCAATGAACTAGTGATTTTAGCTTCCTGTTGTCAGTGTATGGAAACTAATTTCACTTGCATTTGCTATGTGTGTATCAGGTGTATAATCTATTGAAAATCTAGCACAATGGTCCAAGTGCCTATGTCTGGCAGCTGCTCCCAGTCTACTTCTTGTAATATAAGTACATCATAAAAATGTTTTCTTTAAAGGTTTGAAAAGAACGAAACATTCAGTTTGTCTCTCTAGATATTACAATACAATTCCATTAAATTGTATTATTGCAGATGGTTTCAGTATAATCCTGGTTTGTCAGTCACTATACTGCTAACTTGGGACAACATCCTTTGTTATTACAATGCCCTAAACAAGTAGTCTAAATATCTGCAAGGCTTTGAATATCCAAGATGATTAATACTTCTATGTAATGGTATCCAGACTGTTTTTCAAGTGGTATTGATGAAATTACATCACACACAAAATCTGGACAAGAATTATCCCATTAAAGTGCACCATAAAAACTCAATAGGGAAAATGTTGCTCAGGGGCACTGTGAAAGAACACATGTCACTACTGCGATTTTCTATTACAATTATAACAAGGTACTTGAACAAATTGGTTGCATGTGTCTTTCTGAATACAATGCAGGTCATCAAAAAAAAATAAGGACCAAGTTGCATTCTAACTGTTGGCTGAGTAGCATTATTTTATTAATCTACTGTTAATTATCTATCAGTCATAAAGCTAAGGAGTGAGTTTGAAATAAGTATTAGTTGTAATAAACTTAATACTGTGAATATTAAGGAATGAGGAATGGTGCTGCTGTGATCAGTTTGTTGTTGATTCCTATTTCCTCGATCTATGTTAGGTCAGTAAAGTATTAATAAGATGGGAGTATGTAGTCATTCTGAAATGTTCCTGGATTCCTTTGAGAACAAGTGGAAACTATTGAGTCATTTAATTGTTAAAAGCACAGACTTCAACACAGCTTGAAAATGTTGAAAAACCCACAAGATCTGTTGATGAATTAATTAGGTATATTATTCACACTTGCAGGCTTGGAAATATCACTTAACATCCAATGAACATGTTATTTTTACTTATCCATTTTCTCCATTCTGTATCACCTTCGCTTCAGTCAAAACATACCTTGAATCATTTCCTTTCTCATTGCTGAATCTCTTTCTTGGCTTTCTCCCATTATAACCTTTTCTTTATGACAAAGTATGCTTATTAAAGAGCTCATGTTTGCTTATATATTATTTTGTCCATCATCAAACTCCACACCGTTCTATTAACACCATCCCACATGGGCTCAGCCCACGTTTTTAAAAAATCCTTAAATACCTTTAGTTACATGTTATTGCACGGGAAACTGAATATCCATATTGTTGAAACTTATTGCCTCAAACATCTGTTTCTACTCTTGCTGCTGTCTTCCCTCCTTTGACCTCAATCCAACTCAGTGTCTGCATACACATTATAGGCTGCACTGCTGTGGGAGAAATGCACTGAATACCAGAACTGCACTCTGTAACCATATCCTGAGGCTGAGGGGTGACCTTATAGAGGTTTACAAAATTATGAGGGGCACAGATAGGATAAATAGACAAAGTCTTTTCCCTGGGGTCGGGGAGTCCAGAACTAGAGGGCATAGGTTTAGGGTGAGAAGGGAAAGATATAAAAGAGACCTAAGGGGCAATTTTTTCATGCAGAGGGTGGTACATGTATGGAATGAGCTGCCAGAGGATGTGGTGAAGGCTGGTACAATTGCAACATTTAAGAGGCATTTGGATGGGTATATGAATAGGAAGGGTTTGGAGGGATATGGGCTGGGTGCTGGCAGGTGGGATTAGATTGGGTTGGGATATCAGGTCAGCATGGACGGGTTGGACCGAAGGGTCCGTTTCTATGCTGTACATCTCTCTGTCTCTATATCCAATAACCTTCCTCACCTAAGAATGACCGCCCCAAACGAAGGCAATAAGAAGACAAAGCACAATTATCACCTTTAGAAAATTTGAAGGTAAATATAAAGGATTCTATTCCTTGCTCTAGCAAGCCATCAGCTTAAGAATAATGTATTATTTGTCCTGATACATTGAATTTTATTATATAGCTAACCTTTAATTGTTTTATGTGTCAAAAATAATATTACAGTGTTATGGGAAGAAGTCTCCTACAAAAAAAAAAGAGATGGATTTATGGGTTAGTTGGTGATATAGTATACAACAACTAGCAAATTGAATTAGACTATTTACAACATCATGTACCAGTACATGGAGATGGGTCAGACTGCTACCAGCAGTCTTGAAATTCTCACAGTAGCCCTAACAGAAAAGGAGCATTTATGTTGCTTTAACATGCAAGGAGCAGTGCCATATACTTAACAAAAATATTTTTACAAGTTTAAAAGAAAACACTTTGGACAATTCACATAAAACGTGAAGCAATTGAATTGTGTCAAATCCAGTGATGTTATACAAGCTTGCAACTTGGCCTTTATCTTGCAATTGTAAAGTACTCTTAAATAATTGAGATTTGCTTTGAAATAGCTTAATAACAATACATTTTGCTGGAAACAAACTCAACAATTAATACTTCTTTCCAAATGGTCTGTTAGATAGGATATCAGATTTAGATCTAACATTATTTACCTTTTAGTTCTGTTGCTAACTGAACTTTGGGGTGTAATTGCTAAAATCTGCTGATTTGATGATCATTGCTTCAAAAGGTAAAATGGTACTGTGCTCCTACCAAAGAGTAGGCAGAGATGAAACATTTAACTATGTTAAAGCACTAGTTTTGAGTGCCACCAATGTTGAAGACACCAGACTTTCTGTGTGAGTAAGAAAAAGGCTGAGGTGTTTAGAAGTTTCAGCCTAGGCCCGTTTAAATTGTTTGATAGAAGTACAATACCATTTTAGCCTCCTAAATCAACGATGATCAACTCAGCAAATATGAGAAATTAAGACATGAAACTCAGTCAGCATCAATGACAGTATTTATTGCACCACAGCAAGTGACAGACTTTGGTCTTTTGTCACTCCATCGGACCAGCTTCATGAACGGCCATGTTGATTCTATTTGTAGCATTTAAATATTCTACTCACATTCTTGAATCTTTATTCATTGTGGTTGTTATGTTCTCTCAGCCAAGTATGTTTTAAAGCTTACCAAGGCGCACCACAGAGAAATTTGGAATGGTTATGTTTGGAAATTAATGTAGGTTGTAACCTCTATGCCGTTGGTTATAAGATCAATGTCCTCTTTTCTAATTACATTTGAGTGTTATCATGTAACACATATTCCAGAAATTATATTTAAACATGGTCTAATGTTGTAATAGTTGTTTTTACAAGATTCAGGAGAGAGGTCTGACATCATTCCATAAGCTTCATTATTTTGAAAACCTCTAATCCACGTGGGTAGCAAAAAGCTCAGAATGAAAACTATTTGAGAAATAAGGAGTAGGGGCTTCAAATTGTTGCCCAGTAGATTTGTATCTTTTTCACATAGAGTGAATTTTATTAATGGAATTTGAGTGTGATATTTCATATTAAAAAATCTGGATGTGATTAAATGTAGATTACTTCCATTAAAAACAAATTGATATGAATTTTCTGCGAATGATTTTATGCAAAAAATTGCAGTGTATGAGTTCCTTTTATAATCCCCTCACAACTGCAATAACAGATTCACTTTAGTAAAGATTATTTTATATTGCTTTGAATATATAGTAAGTAGATTTTGTTCATTTAAGTGCTTTATGCAGCTTCCATGGTGATCTCTTCATTGTACTCTTGGAATTTGTGAGCAATGACATGTCAGAATAAAAGACATACTGACTAGTATGGACTCCTGAGATGACCAGAAGTGATAACGACCACAAAGTCACGGATTATGAAGTTTTAGAGCCTCTGGACAAAATCAGTTAATCAACTTAGTCAAAACAAACTGGAAATATCAGCAGACAGTCTGTGCAGTTAATTTCAATTCAGCCATACAGGTTGACTGCCACTTCAGTAAATGTTAAACCTTAGCAAATATTTTCACTTAAGAAGTGTTACCGGGGATTTCAGAGGTTATCAATGAACTACAGTTTGAAGCAGTTTCCTGTACAGAGAGAGAGAATTTGTGAGTTGTTGAGCAAGTGAGAATCTTGAAGCCTAATGGCTTCTTTTTTGGTAAAGCTTGAGAATTATTGTTCGCTTTGTACTTCAATCTTTAGTTAAAACTCATGAGACATTATAGATTAAAGATCAGATATGATTGTGTTCTTCCTGGAAAATAACCTTTGGTCTGTAGGTCTTGCTCCATTTTGTGCAAAACATGTTGAATTCAGATGAGGAAATGATATTTGTAGCAGTTCAGTTTTGGCCCCTTGTCATGATATTCTTCTTCACCCTTCATTATAAACCTGCTTTAAAAAAAATACACATATACAATGAGATAATCAGTGACTAATATCATTGTTCAGTACCACAATCAAAAATATTTGCTTTTATTATTTTTCAAAATTCAATTACACTTTGTTTTGCTACATCTGTGGTGTGTACAAGATTAATACAAGTGAGGAACGAAGAAGGGAAGCTCTGTGCTTCACCTACACAGTTTAGTTGTGCTAAAGTAACCTCAGTCTTGTTTTTTAAACCTGTGTTAGAATATTCTGTGCCACAATGTGCTACAATATTGAAACATAATTACACAAAAGTACAAAATGTTATCTTTCATAGTTCAAAAGCTTGCAAAAATGAAAATGTAAATTAGTGATTGGATATTGATAAACTTTTCTTTTTAAACCAATTTTACACCTCCCCTTTCCAAAAGGTTAAAGATTACCACGTTATAGTCCAACCTGGTGTTGTGTGATTTTTAACTTTTCCACCCCAGTCCAACACTAGCACCTCCTCATTATGGTTTCCAAAGGGTACATTTATTGGGATCTGGTACCACCACTGTTTGTGTGTGAATATTAAAAATTGCCTACAACTAGTGGGAAAAGTAATGTGGCTTTTTAAAAAAAATTCATGTGGGATGTGGACATCACTCGGGGACCAGCATTTATTGCCCATCCCTGGTTGCCCTTGAGAAGGTGGTGGTGAGCTGCTTTCTTGAACCACTGCAATCCACCTGCTGTGGGTTGACCCACAATGCTGTTAGGGAGGGAATTCCAGGATTTTGATCCAGTGACAGTGAAGAAACAGCAATATATTTCCAAGTCAGGATGGTAAGTGGCTTTTGGAAGGGAACCTGTAGGTTGTGGTGGTCCTGCGTATCTGTTGCCCTTATCCTTCGAGATGGAAGTGGTCACAAGTTTGGTAGATGCCATCTGAGAATCTTTGCAGTGCATCTTACAGATTGTATACACTGCTGCGACTATGTATTGGTGGTGGAGGGAGTGGATGTTTGTGAACGTGGTTTATCAGGGATGGTGCTGTTAAATTGCCTACAAATTCATCTGGGCAAGAAATAATGCAAATGTAACTACTTGATAGAAATTGCTGACTAATTAAAAATGCAGGTTTTTTAATGCCTGCATTTATGCTTCTGCATCCCTGATCATCCCTTTCAGCTCAGCAAGGACACTGTTAATCATAAAAATATTCATGCTTCTATTTTCTATTCCCTTAGTTCAAATACCCTTTCCTCTATTTATCTTGCGGCACAAAATCCAATTTGCCCTATTTCTTTCCGTACAATTCCTGTTGTTACTTTAAAATGATAGAGAATCTCATTGAGAGAAGCTATAGACCATCGGAGCTATTAATCACCAATGTCCTAAATGTGCCATTATAAGATGTTATTTTCATAATTTTGCATTTACAGCAATTTGAGGCATAAAAGATTGTCCAACTAAATGGCAAGGAAAACGATCTAATATGGCATGTTAAAAGGTGCCTGCTCCAGTCAATTCTGGGCTAATGAGTGCTGATGTGACTGAGGGGATTGGATCATCGGTGGCCACTCCAACAGCGGATATGAAGGTTGTAAAATAAAACTGCCTCCATTGTTATTTTATCCATTGCACGATGGGACAGAGACCAGACAGGCCTGGCAATGTTCAATTTATGGGCTGTTTTCAGGCTCATTGGAGGCATCCAATCCAAAAAATTATACTCTGGCTTTAACATTCTGCCACATCACCTCCCAACCCACCCCTCACCCAGTGCTACTAAAACCTAGCCCACAGCTTCCTTGCTGGGACCTGACAGCTAGGCAGGATTGCCTTGAAGACAGGCCACCATCTTGGCTCTTCCTGTGGTCACTGTCCAGACCTGGTGCTTTTGGCATGACAGAGCTGCCAGTCAAACAGACCAACCAACAGAAGAAGTCTCACCCTAAAACAATTCAAGCTGCTCCCAGTGTAAAAGGGCTTTTGGGGAAGCCAGCTTCGAGATGGACAAACTGACAATGGATTATCCCTACCCCTATTGCAGGATCATGGATCCAGGAAAACTCTGGTTGTCTTCTACCTCCATAGAAAACAATACTAAACTCAAATTAAATTCCCACCCAGTTTGAGTCTGACTGAGTTCAACCCATTCTGGAGGTGATTAAGAAAGAAAATATACAAGATCCGGATGGTTCAGAAGCAGTCTGTGTAGCACATTCATCCCTTAATCCAGCAATTCGACTTAACAACTTATTACTCCGCATCAGGAAAGAGAGAGAAAATTATCTGAAGGCTTTGCTCTAAAATGTTTCTCACATTTAAGAATCATAAAGCAACACGAGAAACCAAATGCAATAGATCCTCTTTTATCTGACTTAACTAATCATCACCATGTATGGAAGTGAACATGATCCCTTAATTGCTACTAACATTTATGATTTATTGGAATTACCCTACATAAAGGCACCTCGTTAAAAATCACAACCCAGGTTATAGTCCAACAGGTTTAGTTGGATACATTAGCTTTCGAGGCACTGCCTCTCCTTGAAAGTTAGTGCTTCCAAATAAATCTGTTGCACTATAACCTGGTGTTGTATGATTTTTAATTTTGTCTACCCCACTCGAACACCGGCATCTCCAAATCATAAAGGCACCTCAGAACCCTCAATGTTCTGGCATTCTTTATATAGTGCAATATGTAGAACCATGTAATATTCTTAAAAATGGATGAGTTGAGTTACTCCAGAATGTCTGGTTATATTTAGATCAGAATATTACAACCAAGTACATTGAAGTGCCAGATTATCCCATTGACTTCAATTTTGGTTAAAAGCCGTTGAAATAATCATCTCCAAAAAGGTGCAATCACTTACGCAAACATATTTTAATTAATTAATTCTGTCCTTGTAGTACCAAAATTCTGGAAAGCGCCATCCAACAGATGTCTAGTAATCTTGGTGGTTCATTCCTGTGGTTAGCCAGCACACTCATGGTGGTCAAAGTTCTGAGCAGCAACTAAAGCAGCTATGGAAATCTACTGTGGTTTAGTTCGGTGTATTTCCTAACCCAAACCCTACCTCAAACCCCATTTGAATTTGTTTACGTTAACTGATAACATGAAGTAGAAATCATTGATCTTTGAGTTCATATTAAAATGTCCAGACTTTCATACTGACAGACTGTTTAACGCAAATATTTCTTATAGGCAACAAATAATGCGGAAAATTAGCTGTTTGAGCAGCTTATCTGTACATTGTTTGGCAGATTCATCCACAGCTGAGTTCAATTTAATCATGAGCAAATTAGGAAAGCATGAGGAGTGTTAAGCAAGCAGTTAACGTCATCTTTCTGAAAGCTATTCTATTGATGTTACATTTAACAGAAAGATAACCTAACAAATACCACCATAGTTGAATTGTCCTTAGGCATTATGACAGCTATAAGAAATTGAAGATGATGAAACAGATCCCTTGTGATCAAAGTTTGGGTGAAGATTTGTAGCTCGGGTGCTCATTGTTGTGGTTCTGTTCGCCGAGCTGGAAACTTTTGTTGCAAACGTTTCGTCCCCTGTCTAGGTGACATCCTCAGTGCTTGGGAGCTTCCTGTGAAGCGCTTCTGTGGTGTTTCCTCCGGCATTTATAGTGACCTGTCCCTGCCGCTTCCGGTTGTCAGTTTCAGCTGTCCGCTGTAGTGGCCGGTATATTGGGTCCAGGTCGATGTGTTTGTTGATGGAGTTTGTGGATGAGTGCCATGCTTCTAGGAATTCCCTGGCTGTTCTTTGTTTGGCTTGCCCTATAATGGTAGTGTTGTCCCAGTCGAATTCATGTTGCTTGTCGTCTGCGTGTGTGGCTACTAAGGATAGCTAGTCGTGGCGTTTCGTGGCTAGTTGATGTTCATGGATGCGGATCGTTATCCCCTGTCTAGGTGACATCCTCAGTGCTTGGGAGCCTCCTGTGAAGCGCTTCTGTGGTGTTTCCTCCGGCATTCACCAGAACGAAGGACCCAATACCCAGCATGAGCAAAACTAATGTAGTATACAAAGTCCCATGCAAGGACTGCACATAACACTACATAGGACAAACAGGAAGACAGCTAATGATCCGCATCCATGAACATCAACTAGCCACGAAACGCCACGACCAGCTATCCTTAGTAGCCACACACGCTGACGACAAGCAACATGAATTCGACTGGGACAACACTACCATTATAGGGCAAGCCAAACAAAGAACAGCCAGGGAATTCCTAGAAGCATGACACTCATCCACAAACTCCATCAACAAACACATCGACCTGGACCCAATATACCGGCCACTACAGCAGATAGCTGAAACTGACAACAGGAAGCGGCAGGGACAGGCCACTATAAATGCCGGAGGAAACACCACAGAAGCGCTTCACAGGAGGCTCCCAAGCACTGAGGATGTCACCTAGACAGGGGACGAAACGTTTGCAACAAACATTTCCAGCTCGGCGAACAAAACCACAAGATCCCTTGTGAATTATTAGATTTTCATATATTTTGTCTCTAAAGTGATGACACTTTGTATTATATTTCACTTCCATTTTTCTGCTGTTTCCCATTTCAACAGACACTAGTAGACTAAACCCAATCTGCTAAACTGTTGATAGATCTTACAAACATGGGTTGAAAACATTGATTGTCATTTTCACATTTTACTCCTTTCCCTTCACTTCACTTTTCAATAGGGTGGCTGAGATTGGAGACTTGCCATGATGTAGAGTCATGAGTAGACCAGAGATTGCATTCTGTTTTAACGACACCATGTATGTCCACATAGATGGCGTTGCCATGGGATCATTGCTAACTCAGCACTTGCAAACATATTTATTCGATTCAATGAGACACGTGCCTTCAATAGAATCACTCCTAATCTCGGCAAACTACAGACAGTTGTGAACACAGCCCAGTACATCACTCAAACCAACCTTCCATCCATCCATTGACTCCATCTACACTTCTCACTGCCACGGAAAGATAGCCAACATCAAAGACCACCCTCGCGCCCCCCCCCCCCCCCAAAACCAGTTATAATCTCTTCCGACCTCTTCTATCAGGCAGAATATATAAAAGCTTAAAGATGTGTATCAACAGGTTCAAGAACAGCTTCTTCCCTGCTGTTATTAGGCTTCAGAATGAACCTCTCAAATTTTAAATCTAATATTGATCTTGCTTTTTGTGCACCTTCTTTGCAGCAGTATTTTGGTATTCCTCGCTCGGTTCAATAATCCTACGATCTTTGCATGTTACAATTTGTCTGTACTGCACAGAAAATAAAACTTCTTGCTGTACTTAGATACATGTGACAATCAATCAACTCAAATCTTACCCCTTTCATTTTCTGATGTGCATATAATATATTTACTTTTTTTGAACCTGCAGCTGCAAGAGTTTCCTTTCATGTACTAATATACTCCATTCTGCACTCAAAATAATATTTTGAAATGGAACTGTCAAATGAGCTCCCTTTCCTCAATTTCCTAGTTGAGTGACAAACTTACCTTCACCGGTCAATTACATGATGTGAGCCCAAATACACACAGACTCAGTAGGTCATGAGGACAAACCCTGATGTATATATCACCAGGCAGCTCATTGATCTCATACAAGTCCAGCAAATGTTATTTGAACTTGCCCTGATTACCCTGTAAATCCTCTCAAATGTTTGAACAACAGCTGAAGTTGGCAGTAGCAACATGAGGAAAGTTTACCAGTAAAAGGATGCTGCCTCCAGGACAACAAAATTCTATCACTCAAATGAATAATATGGTATATGAATTTCATTGTTGTGATGTTGCTAGGTGAGGTCATATATCTCAAAAACTAATGGATTCCATTAAACAGCATGTCTCTTCAGCCCTTGGCAACAAACAAGGTACTGGCCATATCTAACTTGCAAACCTTGCAAGACAGTGTTCAATGTTAGATGTGATTAGCAATTCGGTAGTATTTGCTAGATAACTCTGAGTGTATGAGTAATTATGCTATAACTAATTTAGACTTATTTGTGAGGATTACAGTGTGGTGAACTTACATGTACTCAAAGCTACACATATTAATACTCAGAGCCCTGCTCTTTACAAACAGAAAGAACAAATTCACAAACTATGTCTGCCTTAACTCAGCAAATTAAATGACAGCCATCTGCTGTTTATTTCCCAAGGCAGTGCCCTGATCAATCATAGACAAACTGCCTGTTTGTTTTACACCCTGGCTATTAACTGTCAATCATCATTAATTGATGCAATCTCCATGGTAACCTCCCTCTACCTTTCAGAGTTCACTTGCCAACCAAACACCTGTTACAGTACAGATCTTGATATTCCCATCAATTTGGTATTCTTGCAAACTATCCTGCTGAATACATGGTGAAAAACTACTTTCCTGGGTTTTTCTTAGCTGGAGTCAAGTTTTGATGTAGCAAATAAACACATATGTATTCTAACTGTAGAAACAAAACCACATCTGTATGACATTTTAGACAATTTCAGGATTGCATGCAGAATAAGACAACCCAACTGATTGGCACCCACATTGGCACCTTCAATATTCACTGCCTTCACCATTGACATACAATGGTAGCAATGTGTACCATCTATATGATCATACAGTACAGTAAAGGTCCTTCAGGCAATCAAGTCTCTACCAAAATATACTATACCTGCACAAATCCCACTTTCCTTCCCTTGGCCATTAACCTTGAATGTTATGAGACTTCAAGTGGTCATCCAATTATTTTACAAAGGTTGTGAGGCTTCCTGCCTACAATCCCTGGCGGTGCATTCCAGGTGCCCACTTTCAGTAAAAAAAAAAGTTTTTCACCTTGAACTGCAGAAACTCAATGCCATTTGAAAGCACCCCCCCACCACCACCACCACAACACGTAACCTCTACCACCAAGAAACACAAGAGCAGGAGATACATGGAAATCCCACCAACTGCCAAGTTCCTCTCTAAAACAAACTCCCTCCCTAATACCATTCTAGATGTCCCAACATCACAGACTGCATCGATTCAAGAAGGCAACTCACCAACATCTTCTCAAGATGAATTATAGATGGGCAATAAGTTTTGGTGTTACCAGTATTGCCTATTTTATGTGAAATAATGTTCAACAAAGGATTTCTGAAAATGATCTACAGTGAACGTACGTTGTAATGTAGTTGCTATTGTAATACAGGCTGCATGTTGGCCAAACTCCCAAAATGATGAGAAAACCTGTTTTTATTAGGGATACAAGATAAAATTACTTTTTGAAATGCCATTTATAGCATTTGGTCATAATACATAATAAAAATGTTTCCAGAAATTACAGTTTTATGATTATGGTGTGGTGTTCACTGTGGTTCAGTTGGTAGTATTCTTGACTCTGGTCATATGGTGGTGTGTACTTAAGTACCATTCCATGTCATGAGCACAAAAGATTAGTTTCAGTGCAATAGTCAGAAGTGTTGCACTGTCAAAGATGACGTATTTTTGGATGGGAAGTTAAACTAAGGCCCCATTCTCCCTCTTAAGGTAGATGTAAAATATTACATACCTCTATTTCAAAAAATAACAGGAGTTAACCCTAGTAGCTTGGCTAATAGTTATCTTTCAATCACAACAACTGAAGATTTGGATTTTCCAGTGGCCAAACAGTTTTCATTTCAGCACATATGTGTGTTGAGCATAGGGACCCCACAGAATCTCCATCCAGAAGGAATTATGCAGGAAATTAACCTTTCCTCTGAGCCATTCCTCTGCATGTAGAATTTTCTGAAAGATCTTCATTTAAATTGAAGACTTCCAAGGCTTCTGCTGAAGTTAAGTGTTACTCAGGAAAGATTAGGCTGTTAATAAACTCTTGTGTATATGTTTAACAGACTTCGTACTTAACTCACACAGCCTTACCAAGTTCACCTCCACTGGGCCCAACACTACCCTCTGGGATCCAAATACCTTCCACAAACTCAAACATCCCATGGCTACCAACACACTCTTCCTCCAACGTTGCACCTGGCCCCATCTTTGTACCTACCAACCACAACAAACCTCCTTCTACTGCTACATTCAAACCACGATCCCCTCCCCTCACTGCCATTGCCAGCAGCACCCAAACTCTAAACATGCCACCTAACACCTCCAGACCTGACCCCTGACACCACCCTCCTTACTGCTACTCCACTGTTCTCTCACTCACTCACTCACATACAT
This sequence comes from Chiloscyllium plagiosum, assembly GCF_037043375.1. Classification (NCBI taxonomy): domain Eukaryota; kingdom Metazoa; phylum Chordata; class Chondrichthyes; order Orectolobiformes; family Hemiscylliidae; genus Chiloscyllium; species Chiloscyllium plagiosum. The sequence goes on along the minus strand of NW_028270159.1, from coordinate 35,598,442 downwards.
GACCCTAGCTCCTACACTCACCCTGACCTACCGTAAACATTGCATCTCTTTTGTCACCTTGTACCTTGGTACCCTACCCACTTTGCACCCTTCTCCCTCCCTACTACATCTGACACATCTGACGCTCACCCCATCACTAGCTGGCACCCCTCTTGCCTAGCAAATGGTCCCATACTTATCTGGCACTTTAACCAGCCGGCACAATACTTAACTCACATCCCAGCATCCTATGCACATGTACCCTCCTCACCTGGCATCCTCTCCCCTACTCATTTGGTACCCTACCCTTAGCATCTTAACATCACACTTCCCTTATGTCCTTACCTGTCGGCAGCTGTCAAAGTGCCTTCAGGACCTTTCAGAATACAGCAGCTGATTGCTGTGAAAGTTGGGGGGGCTGGGGTTTGTAGATTGTCATCCTCTGATTGTTTTGTGCTGTGAAGGAACATCAAATTGGAAGTATGCTTCTGCATTCTTGAGGAAGACCTGAGCAGAATCTTGTCTTGGAAATGCAGAGCTCCCTTTCTTCATAAGCAAGAGTAGGAGCACAGTGACAATCTGCAGAAAACTGATTTCTGAGGACAAACAATGCCACAGTCATAGAATCATACAACACAGAAATAGTCCTTTCCATCCAATCAGTCCACATCAACCATGTCTCCAAACTAAACTAATCCCACCTGCCTGCCTTTGGCCCATATTCCTCCAAACCGTCCCTGTTCATGAATTTATCCAAATGGCTTTTAAGCATCATAACTGTATCTGCATCCATCACTTTCTCTGCAAGTTCATTTCACACATTGACCACTCTCTGTATTAATAAAAAGTTACCACTCATGTCCTCCTTAAATCTTTCTCCTCTAACCATAAAAATATGTTATTCACCTTATCTATGCCCCTCGTGATTTTATAAACCACAATTAAGGTCACCCCTCAACCATCTATGCTCCAATAAAAAAAGTCACAGCATTTCTAGTCTATTTTTATACTTCAATCCCTCCAATCCCAGCAACATCCTGGTAAATGTTTTCTGAAACCTCTGTGGTTTAATAATATTCTTCCTATAAACAGGGCAACCAGAACTGCACACAATGCTCCAGGGGAGGCCTCACCAATGTCCCAACTAACCTCAAAATGATGTCCCAACTCCTATACTCAAGTCTGAACAGTAAAGGCAACTGTATTGTTTACTGTATCACATCTCCATGCCACTGGACCCCTTTGGCTATAAATTCAGTGAGCATGATCTTAACTTCCACAATGACCTGATGAAGGAGCCATACTTCAAAAGCTGGTGCTTCCAAATAAACCTGTTGGATTATAACCTGGTGATGTGTGATTTTTAACTTTATCCACCCCAGTTCAACACTGGCACCTCCAAGTCATGGCAAGTGTACTAAACACCTTCTTAACCACTCTGTCTACCTGTGAAGCAAATTTCAAAGAATTATGTATCCAGACCCTCAGGTCCCTCTGTCCTACAACACTACCCAGGGTCCGATCATTAATTGTACAAGTCCTGTCCTTGTTTGTATTACCAAATTCAATACCTCACATTTAATCAAATTAAACTCCATCTGCCACTCCTGAGCCCATTGACCCAATTAATCAAGATCTCTTTGTAATCGTACATAACCTTTGTCACTATGTACTATAACAACCAATTTTGAAGTCATTTGCAAACTTACTAACCATACATCCTATATTTTTATGCAAATTATTTCTATAAATGACAAACAAAAGTGGATCCAGTACCGATCGCTGTGGAAAACAGCTTGTCACAGGCCTCTATTGCAAAAAGCAATTATAATCATCATCATCATCATAAACCACCATCACCAGCTCTGTCTCCTCCCATAAAGTCAATTTTGTATCCAATTAGCAAGCTCACCCTGCATCCAATCTGATCTAACTTTACTAATTAGTTTACCATGTGGGACCTTGTCAATGGTTTTACCCTACTTAATTGGCTGTGAAGCACTTTGGGATGTAGAGGTGTATATCTTTTTGTCAGAATAATCCTGGTCCTTAAATTTGTAAAGATTTTCACTTTCCAGATACAACATTCTTTATTTTATGAGTGAACTTTTTATGTTTCAGTCTTGTTTTCTACTGAAAGAAGCATTGGTATGAAAATGTCTGGGCCTTAAATTTTTTTGAATGATGGCAATTTGCAACCTTAGTTCCATTCATGATTTAGTTCCAAAGTTTCAGGTCAAATGTATATAACTTGACTTACTTTTGGTGAGACACAGCTGAATAGGCTGCAGTAATAGATGAATCCCTGGTTATTTTCACATAAAAAGAGTTGAAGTATAATTGAAATACATTCATTTGAAAAGCAATTTGACACTGCCATTTACACAAAGATTGGCAATTTAAAGTCATTTAAAATCACAGCCGCTCCTACTGGGTAGCAATCCCATCCAGCTGAACAAACAGGAACTGCAGTGGTTAACATAACAAATGTTGTGACTAACACTCCATTAACAATTGCTGCTACTATTCAACATAAGAAAAGTCAGAAGTCCTAATGTCTAATTCAGTCGGAAAAATGTTTGCAGGTTATTTTTCACATAGTTGACAAGAAGCAGGTTTAATTGCATATGCTTAAGAAAAAATAGTTCTGTAAATGAACCTGAAATAAGGGCATTTGGGCTGAATTCCGAATAATGCTGTGTGTGTCCATTTGGATTGCACAGTCCTGGGACTTCCTTATCAACAGCTCCATCGTTTCTCCTTTTGAAACGCCTGGAGAATTTTTAAACCACTTTAATCACCCTTTTGCCCTCATTTAGCAGAACCCATGAAAAGTAATATTCACGCCAGAGCGCAGGGCAGAAATTAAACACTGCCAGTATTATAAGCTGTCAGGAGATTTAAAAGTGAAAAACAGTGATAAGTTAAATCTGGACTGAATAAATCACTTCTTTTTGAACTTTATAGTTGTCGAAATTTGTGAATTACATCACCAATAATTGACAGGCTTTTCTTTGAGTGCAAGTAATCAGTTTAACTGTGTACCCTGTTTTTAAGGTTACAGGTCTGCTAGTTAGCTGAAACAAAACTTTATTTTTAATCCTTATTTAGTGCAAGAGATAACCTTGCTCTAAGGATTCTAAGAATCCCCCAACTCATTTCTGCTATTCCCCTACTACCAATCATCTCAGTGTCAACAGTAACTTGTCCTGATGAAACTTAGCACACCATGTTCCTGAAGGTCTAGCTTCTGCCAGTAGAATTATCTGGTGCTGAAAAAAATGGTATTTTTCTCTTCACTGAAAATATGATTGAGTCAGGACAGGTTGTGTTCCATTTCACTGCACGGTCAGACCTGATTCCATCTAGGAACAAAATGGCTGGGACCCTGCCTGGATGTTTCCTGGGTTTTGCTTGACAGCAGGATTAAGTCACATTTTGTTACATGAGAACAAAGCTAAAGTTTGTGTTTTGACTGGAAATAGATTGGGATCAGGTTCAATCTGGGACCAGACCCAGGTCTGTTCTGGTTTCACAGCAAGATTAAATCGGTCATGACATCTGGTAAGGTGTCTGCACCAGTAGAATGGCACCCATTGCAATTTTGTCAATACCACCATCTATGTCCCCTCCCCGCAAATTAAATGTTTTTACCTCGGCAGACCTTGAATTTAATGTCTGGTTTGGGCATGTGATGCAGTCTAGGAGCAACGTTTCATTGATAAACTTTGCTTTATATCACCATCAGTTGCAACCAGTATGCATTAATTCCCAAACCCTCCCTCCAGTATGTGCATTTTCCACCCACTGAGATTAAAGCCAGGATAAAAACAATGAAATGCAAATACATTTTTGCATCAACCATCCCTCCATTTTACAATGTCTTGAGATGAATTGACAGAAAATCACAATCTCAACAATGGAATTTCAATTCCTATAAATGTCTTTGCATCATGTTTCTTCTCTGGATTTCATTGTACCTCTTATTTCATCAATTAATAATATTTTACAGACCCCATCAATCGGGCTCCAGAACCAATTTAAATTCTCATATTAATTATACTGAATGACCCAAAACTGCCCACCTATGGAAGTGATCTCCATTTCAGCCTCCTCCTGAACTCCCAGTGTTGAAAATTCCAGTCTTCAGTCAATTTATTTCACTCTACATGATATCAAGAAATGGCTAGAGGAAATGGATACTGCAAAGGTTATAGTCTCTGACAACATTCTGGCAATAGTACTGAAAACCCGTGCTCCAGAACTTGCAGCACCCCTAGCCAAGCTATTCCAATACAGCTACAACACTGGCATCTACCTAACATTGTGGAAAATTGCCCAAGCATGTCCTGTACACAAAACAGGGCAAATCTCACTGGGCCAATTGCTGCCCCATCAATCCACATTTATCAAGGGAGATGAAGGCCTTGTGGTATTATCGCCAGACTGTCAGTCCAATGATCCAAGTAATGTTCTGGGGATCCTGGTTCAAATCCCGCCATTGCAGATACTGGTATTTGAATTCAATAAAAATCTGAAAGTAAGAGTCTGATGATGACCGCAATTGTCGATTATCAGGAAAACCCATCTGGTTCACTACTGTCCTTTAGGAAAGGAAATTGCCATCTTTACTCCATCTGAACTACACGCGAGTTCCCAACCCTCTGGGCAATTGGGAATGGGCAATAAATGCTGCCTAGCCAATGATGTCCTCACCTGTGAATGAATGAAAATTGTCATAAAATGATGGAAGTTTTCAATGCCAGTACTATCAAGTAATACTTGTGCAGCAGTAAGTTGCTCACAGACATTCAGTTTGATTCCTGCTAGTATCATTTAGTTCCAGACTTCATTGAATTCTTAGCTCAATTATGAACAAGAGAACTGAATTCCAGATATGACGTGAGAATGACTGCCGTTGACATTAAAGCAGCATTTGACTGAGTGCGGGATTAAGAAGCCCTCACATATTTCGAGTCAATGGGAATCAGGGGTAATTCCTCCAATGGTTGGAGTCATACTTAGCACAAAAGCATGATAGTTGAGGTTGTTGGAAATCAATCATTTCACCTCTAGGATATCTCTGCAGGAGTTCCTCAGGATAATGTCTTAGGTCCAGCCATCTTCAGCTGCTCCATCAATGACCTTCCCTCCATCATAAGCTCTGATGTATGGTTGGTAACTGATGACTGCATAATGTTAAACACCATTCGCAACTCTTCAGATACTGAAGCAGTCCAAATCAAAATATTTCAAGACCCGAACAATATTCAAGCTTGAACTGAGAAGTGCGAGACTCTGACCATCGTTAACAAGAGAGAATTTAACCAGCATTCATAAAGCCGCAGAGTCAAAGAGAGGTACAGCTTAGAAACAGATCCTTCGGTCCAACTCATCCATACTGACCAAATATACTAAATTAATCAAATCCCATTTATCTGCACTTGGCCCTTATCTCTCTAAACCCTTCCTATTCATACATCCATGCAAATGCCTTTAAAATGTTGTACCAGTCTCCACTACGTTCTCTGGCAACTCATTCCATACACACTGTATATTCCATTCCCTCTATGTGAAAACATTGTCCCTTAGGTCCCTTTTAAATCTTTCCCCTCTCACCCTAAACCTATGACCTCTAGTTCCAGGGAAAAGTTTAAATTCATTGGCATTATTATTGCTAAATCCCCTACTATCAATATCTTGAGATTTTCCATTAACCAGAAACTGAACTGGACCTGCTATATAAGTACAATGGCTACAAGAGCAGATCAGAGGCTAGAAATCCTCCAATAACTAATTCACCACCTGACTCATCAAAGTCTACCCACCATCTCCAAGGTACAAGTCAGAGGTTTGTTGGAATACTCCCCACTTGGATAAGTGCAGCTCCAACAACATTCAAGAGCCAGAGTCTTGTACCATCCATAAGATGCACTACGGAAATTCACAAGGCTCCTTAGACAGCACTTCCAATTCCATGATGACGACCATCCCAAAGGACAAAAGTGGCAGATACATGAGACCAAGTGGTTTTTGTAGGTTGCAAAAAAAAAATTGTTGTGTAAATTAGGTATATAGGACACAAAATGGTGTATTCCTTTAAAAACCTTATTAAAGGCATTCAACGATCATAATGAAAGAACATGGAAAATCAAGGCTACATTTACTGATATCTCAGAGCATATGCAATGGCAGCAAAATTGCTGAAATAAGTTGAAATGAAGAAAGATAACTTAAAAATCAATGAAGAGAACAAGTTGTTAAATAAAGCAGTTTTTAAGTTTTAAAAATCAGCTTTTTATCACATATGCTCATTTCAGAAAAAAGTTATTTATCCAGTTTTTCCCTTATCTGATGTGGCTCAATTCAGAGCTATCTATCACATATGCTCATTTCAGAAAAAGTCACAGATAAGCATGAGAATTTATCTTCAGGTAGTTGGTGTCAGCAGAATTCTATCTAAATTTAATGTATATGTAATACTCAACATTAGAGCTCATTGATGGTTTACTCACATATAGGTGATTGTCCCTGTTCCTCAAGTATATAGCTCTTCCTGAACTAAGTGCAAATATGTAGAGAACAGAAACTAGTGCATCAGCCAGACTGGTCCATCTCAACAGGAACCTTCCCCATCCCACGTCATCCAATCCCATATCAGCTTTATTTTCAACTTCTTTCTCTCTCATTTATTTATCTAGTTTTTGCTTTACTTGATGTGGCTCAATTCATAGCACTCTCTTCTTAGAATCAGACCATTATGAATCCAAGTACCATTCTAAGACTTGCGCACAAAATTCTCAGCTGATTTTGTCCAGTGCAGCACCGAGGGACACTGCCAGGGGCAATGTCTTTGAAATGAGTCATAAAAAATAGGGTTCATCTGCTCTTTCAAATGGATGCAAATAATCCCATGACTCTACTTTAAAGGAGAGTAGGGGAGTTATTCCTGATGTCATGGACAATATTTGCATCTCAATCAAAATCATTAGGGGATGTAGTTATTATCACATTGCGGGTTGTGTGAGGTTCCTGTATGCTAATTGACATTGTACTTCCAACTTTGAAACAACCTCCAGTCAAAACACAAGGGGAAAATGAGGGAATCTGTTCCCACATTCCTTTTAATAGCCTGCAAAGTTCACTCCTGGGGCAACCAGTAAGAGAAAGCTCACCAACATGAATAGAATGGAGGCAAACAGTCAGGAAGTCTAATTACAGGATTGAGCAGGAGAGGAGCAAAGGGCTGGGGTTAGGAACAGATGAAAGAGGTTCAGAAGCAGTGGTCCTTGACCCAAGACACTCAAACTCAAGGACCAGGAGCCAGCTGCCATTATGCCAAGATCAAGAGGGTAAGACAGCTTTATTGGATGGCACTAACAAGGGGAGTAGAGATGTGTTTTTGTTGACCTGAACTGTTGACTGGGTCTTGGGTGTTGCAGGCAAGTGGAAGACTGCCAAGGAGTTTAAGGGAACACAAGCAGGCAGTAAGGTGGTAGGAGAAAGAGGGAAGTAGAAGGTTTGAGAAAGAGACATTGAGGCTGCAAGGTGAGGAAGTGGCAAGGCAAGCTAAAAAGAAGAAACACTTTCAAACTTGTCAACAATGGAACACCCAGCTAACAAGGAGGTATGAAAAACTTGAAATCGCTGAGGTAGCAAATTACTTGCAAATGAATGTGATTACTTTGCCTTCATGTTCAAGAGCTACTAGGGGAAACTATGTTGGACGCTATTGTAAGAGACATTACTAACAGGACCAGCCAGAGTAAATGCAGGAAGAATGTTCACAACCAGGCGTCACAGTCTAAGGATTTGGAATAGGTTATTTAGGACTGCGATGAGGAGAAATTTTTTCACCCAGAAAGTGGCGAGCCTGTGGAACTCTCTTCCAAAGGAAGTGGTTTGGAGATAAAACATTAAATGCTTTCAAGAAGGAAATAGATCGAAAGAGATTAAAGGTATGAGGCAAAAGTGGGAATAGGTCACGGAGCTAGATGATCAGTTCTAATCATATTAAATGGTAAAGCAGGTTTGAGGGGCTGAATAGCTTTCTTCTGTTCCTTTTTTCTCTGTTTCTATCATCAACACTACCAGTTGTTAGTTTTAAATCTGAATTTGAGATTTAAGGTGCAGAAAAAAAGGGCAGTAACTGCCTAATTAAATATTTCAGTATTGAGCATTTATGATAGAAACACATTAGTTCTGATGTCAGAAGTCTGCAGAAGGTGTCATAGGGTGAAGGAGTTTTGTGTGCAGATGGAAGTGCATGGTTTTTCAATTGAGCAAGGAGATGAGGGAGATCTTTTTTCTCTCTTCACCCAACTTGCAAGCTTTAGGAAGTCTCCTGTTGATTAACCCACTTTCCATGTGCAGCAGACATATCTGCACCTTCAGAAGAATAACCAATTCAGTCATCAACATATTTAATTCAGAAGCTTTGAGGGCAATAACTTCAGTCTAAATCCAATCGATTCACAGGACTATAGATTGTATAGACTCTTTCTTCATGGACTCTTATTCCTTCTTATTTGGAGGTGCCGGTGTTGGACTGGGGTGGACAAAGTTAAAAATCACACAACACCAGGTTATAGTCCAACAGCGTTATTTGGAATCACTAGCTTTCGAGGCACTGCCTCTTTGTCAGGTGGTTGTCCACCTGACGATAACCCTGGTATGTATGACAATGGTCCGGTGAGATAGGACACCCAATGTGGTCAGTCAGAGTCAAATGGAAAGATGCACTCTAGAGGCAGGGGCTATCCATGTGAAGACGCTCACGTGTTATAAATATTAATGCCACCTCTTTGCTGGGACCTCCACAACTAGTTCCATTGATCTTGATTTATGAACAGGCTCTAGCAGTAATCCTTCAGCCTAAGCTTCCTTCACTACTATCAATAGCCACCACTTCCCAGTAGCTCTGCTGGCACTGGAGTGCTGCTAGACTCTGGCATTAAATAGAATAATTGAGAATGGAGAGGTCACAGTGGGGTTGACACTAACACCAATCCAGTGAACTGTCCCATTAGTGCAAACATGCAAATATGCTCATTGTTTGTGGTCAGTGCCCAATTTATATGTTACTGATCTTCCCTGTGAGTGCATGGCTTTGTCTGAACATGTAATAGGTCTTGCTAGAACCTCAGAATTTATGGATGTATGAAACTTGTAATATCATGAATCAGAAAGAGGATAGTTTGAAACTCAAAAGGACATAAAAAAGTTAGTAAATGGGCAGACATTGAGCAGGTGAAGTGTAATGCAGAGAAACACAAAGCAATTCATTTTGATTTAAAGAACATGAGACAATTCTAAAAATGGGGGAAGGAGCAGAGGGGCCTGATTTTATACGTGCATACATCATGGGAGGTGGCAGGACAGGGTGAAGAGAATAGTTACATACTTCATCATGGACTTTATCAATAGACATGTAGGACACAAAAGCATGGAAGTTACATTTAGTCTGCAGATTTGGTCTCAAGTTCTGGGCACTCCAGTTTGGGAAGAATCAAAAGGCTTTAGAGATGGTGTGGAAAAGGTTCACAGGAATGGTTCCAGGAACTACAGTGTTGCAGAAAGATTGGAGAAGGTGGAACTCGTTCCTTGGAAGACAGAAGGTTGGCAGACGATTTGATCAAGGTTTTCAACTTCATGAGGGGTTTGGTCAGAGTAGCTGTTCCCACTGGGGTGGAAGGATCAAGACCAGTGGGCATAGATACAAGGTCATTGGAAAAAGAGGCAATGATGACATGAGGACATTTTTAAATGTGATACGCAATTAGCATCTGGAATGCACTGCCTGAGGTTATGATGAAGGCAGAGCAAATTGAGGCTTTCAATAGGGAATTGGATCATTACCTGAAAAGGAAAGATTTGCAGAGCAATGGAAATAGGACAGGGGAGAAATGCAATGTATTTTTATTCTTCAGAGAGCCAGCATTGACATAACTGGCTGACTAGCCTCCCATGGAGCTGCAACCATTCTATGACTCTACCTCAGCTTCCTGCTTCAATTTCATGGAGAAAACCCAGTTATGAGCATGTGACAAGAACCAGCTCAAATCTGAAAATCTATCTCTTTCCGGTCATTTTTCCTAATACGAGTAACCTGCTAATAAGTTGACATTATTGTTCCATATCATTGATATTATTACACTGCAAGGGTTGTGCCTCATCCATTCTCAGTTTACAGTGTAACTGGGGATAACATGGCCTTAGGGTGGCTAATAGAAGGAGTGTATAAGTTATACTGATACTGTAAAATGTTAAAGCAGCTTTGCTGAACATGAAATCAAGGTGTATTAAGAGCATTTAAGCCTCGCTTTGACTCTGTTATATTGGACCCACTATTGCTTTAACTTAAAAGAAGAAAAAGAATCCCTACAGTGTGGAAACAGGCCATTCAGCCCAAAGAGTCCACACCAACCCTCCAAAGAGCATCCCACACAGACCCATCCCTGCATTTCCCATGGCTAATGCACCTAACATGCACATCCCTGAACACCATGGGTAATTTAGCATGGCCAATCCACATAACTTACAAATTTTTGGACTGTGCAAGGAAACCATAGCACCCAGCAGAAACCTACATAGACATGGGGAGATCACGCAAACTCCACATAGATAGTGAATCGAGGGTGGATTTGAACCACAAAAACTGAAAAATATCTAATTCCTAGACATCCTTTCAAGGGCCCTATTGTGGTATGGTGATAGTGTCCCTACTCCTGGACCGGAAGGCCTGGATTGAAGTCCCATCTGCTCTAGAGTGTGTAATAACATCTCTGAACAGGTTAATTCGAAACAAAAATAGGTTTAAGTCACTGTAAAATGCAGTCTTCCAACAGTGTTTCTCTTATAAAGAAAATCACAGGATCTGTGGGATTTGGCTGCATGCTCTTTCTCAGGATAATTTTAGATGAAACGACCCTTCAGCCCATTAAATTTCATCTTCATTGCATTACCAACTCTACCAACATTCCCATGATAGTAGCTGTTTCATAAATGAATCCAGTATCCTGGCCTCAATCACTCTTTCTGGAAACTTATTCCAGCTGTAGATTCCTGTCTCTGTGGGTTACTCAGCAACGGAACACTATCTAAGCAGCTTTATCCAAAATGCATTTCTAAAGCAGACTGTAACTCGGCAGCCTGACAAAGACATTCAGACACTTCTTCACAGGGGTCATAAGTTCTGACATGAGAACAGTCTGATTAGACAGATTGTGTTTATCGTTGGTCTCAGTCAAAATTGCCTCCTGCCTTATATCAAATTTGTGACCAGATTCTGACAAATTTGGTATTAAGAGTTAGTCCTGGGTTACCCTCATGGGTGATGTTAGGTGCATAAACAGATCCCAGATTTAACTTTTGGCTTGCTTAGCGTTAATTGATACATTTGCTATCTTACACATATATACTAACAACACAAAAATGACTTTAGTGACTCAGTTCAATCTATCTCTTTCGTTTGAAGAGACAAAACTATATACAGCAATATTGGGAGACCAGTTACTATCTCTGGTGGACTGCTCCTGTAATCTGCCCAATGGTTGCATTATTATATGGGGCACATACTGTCTGGGATAAGAACTAAAAAAAATGGAAGACTTCTGCAAGTCAGGTGGTTGTGTAACACAAATGAAATTAACATTTTGGTTCGATGAATTTTCCTCAGTTCGTGAATTCTGAAAATGGAAGTGTTAACTCTATCTTGCTCCACAGATGCAACCTGACCTGCTAAGCTTTTACAGCTTTTCTTTTGTTTTGATTTCAGATTTCCAGCATCCACAGTATCTCACTTTTCTTCATTCTTCAGCAATTTTAGAAATACCCCTTACCACAATAAGTATTCACCTCAGTCTGGTCAAAACAGGAATCAGTCTAATTGATTCTCGCTATCTCTAAACTGAGGGACAAAAAATTGGCTACAATGTGCCAAAAGCTGTGTTGCAAAAAACATCATAGGACTGAATTTCTTGGATTTTCTGCTGTTCCAGAGGCTCTAGAATTACTGGGTAATCAATGCCCTCCTAATGAAAGGTTTGGTGGCAGGAGGGCATTTAATAATGTCGGAGGATGGCAGATGGGTCCCCATTACCTTCCAGTCACGTCACCCTTGTTTGAGTGGCCTTCTTTTCTCATAAGCAGTTGTTTGTAATTTGATCAATCAATGTCCACTTTAGGCCTTCCATGCCACCACCACTGGTATTAAATTAGTTTTTGGGTGGGATAAAGAGATTGCATTCACTTCAAAGAGAACATGACAAACAAACCCATTCAGTGTAATTTATGGGTTCGTTGGTGGTGGTGGCTGTGCAGGGTGTAGAGGAAAGTGGTTGAGCAGGCAGAGAGGAATCCCTTCCAGTTGCACAGTGCCTGGCTGAGGGACCTGACATGACTGAGGGATTGTGGAGGGATACTAGGTGGAAGCTCACTGAGAGAGAACCCTGTGACCTTACTGATAAATCTCCCTTCCCAGTGAAACCCACTTTGCAAATCCCCTTCTGTCATCAAACACGTGCATGCTGTGATTCAACATCAATCCTCAGCCTTGGGTCAGCATTGCAGTGGGAGCAAAAATTGTCTCCCTGATATGAGCCATTCCACTGAGATCTTGGCTTTTGATGTTCATTGAACTGTTGTCCCTGTTCCCAGAGAAAGGCCCTCTGTGTCCGGTTAATTGCCTGAGTGGAAATTAATAAACTGCCCTTTCTTAAAAGAAATGAGATCGGGATCTTGCCTAAGTAGCCAGTGGGTGAGGTCTGTTTTCCCCACCGCCATTGTTATGATAATAACTTACATTTACACAGTATCTTTAACCTTCTCAAAGTATAACACAAGAAACAAAATTTGACTCAGAGTCACATCAAAATATATTAGGACACATAACTTGATCAAAGAGCTGGGTGTTAAAGACCATCTTACAAAGGAAGAGAAACTGAAAGGTTTGGGGAGGGAATTCAAGCGTTTATGGTCTAGGCACTTGAAAGTAGGGCTGACAGCAATGGAGAAATTGAAATGGGGATGTACAATTGTCCAGGGTTTAAGGAGCGGAAAGATCTGACATTAATCTGGAAGATGTTCCAGAGGTGGGAAGGACAAGGCCCCAAAGAGACTGAAAATATCAAAAGAATTTCAATATTTTACAAGAGTGTCAAACTCCCCATATGTTGTAGTGGTACAGGAACAGAAAATCAGAAATAATTAGGTGCTTATTTTTCCTTCAATGGAATCTGGAATTAAGGATCGAATGATGACCATTAAACCATTATCGATTGTCAGAAAAGCCCATCTGATTCACTAATGTCCTTCAGGGAAAGAAATCTGTTGTCCTCACCTGGCCTGACCTATATGTGACTCAAGACCAACAGCAATGTGGTTGACTGCCCTCTGTGCAATTAAGGATGGATAATAAATGATGCTGGAGCCAGAGCCAGATATATCTCCTGTGAGTGAATAAAAAATAGCACTCTCTGCTCAAGCCCATCTTATTGGCCTGCTGATGGTCAGGTCCAAAGGAGAATTAAGATAGCCAAATCGAGATTTGTCAGAAGGTAAAATGTGTTATGATCAAAGAAACTGAAACTGATCCTTTAAAGGACACTGTCATCTATCTCATGTCTCTCAGAGAGATGGTCAACAAACTGTTGTAAGTCTAAGTAACCAACTGATGACAGTTTGTGGTGAGGTGCTGCCATTGATCCTCCATTCTGTACAAGCTCTAAGGGCCTATTTGCTTTACAGTGACAAAGAATGAACAACACATGAGTCGTAGCAAAAAAGACACTTGTCTGAACCACAAGATTTTGTTTATTGCATGGTAGCAATAAGTTAGTGGGCAAAGATTAGGCAAGTAGAGTGTAGTGTGGAAAAATGTGAAAATGTCAATTTTGGCAGACAGAATATGAAAAAGCATATTATCAAGATGATGAGAGTTTGTAGAGTTCTGAGATGCAAGGGGATCTGGGTGTCCTAATCAGGAAAGATTTGTATCCAGGTAATGTTTCCTGATATGTATTTATGATCTTGATCTTAATGACATGATAAAAATTTATGAATGATACAAAACTTGGAGACATTGTTAGACATGAGGAAGAATGTTTAGAACTTCAAAGAGACCTAGATAAGTTAGCAAAGTGGCTAGATAGGCAGCAGATGAAGTTCAATGTAAAAAAGTATGATGTGATGTATTTTGGTCAGATGAATATGGACATACAATACAAAAATAAGAGCTGGGAGTTTATGTGCATATTTCATTGAAGTTAGCAGGATTGATAGAGAGAGGAGATAATAAATCATATTGTATTTTGGGCTTTATTAAGAGAGTTAAGAGTGTGGTGCTGGAAAGGCACAGCAGGTCAGGTAGAATCTGAGAAGCAGGAGGATCGATGTTTCGGGCATAAGCCTTCATCAGGAATGAGGCTTATGGGCCAGGAGGTTGAGAGATAAATGGGAGGGGTTTGGGGTTGGGGGGAAGGTAGCTGAGAAAGCAATAGGTAGATGAAGGTGAGGGAGAAGGTGATAGGTCAGGGTGGGGTGGAGCGGATAGATGGGAAAGATGACAGACAGGTCAGGAGGGCAGTGCTGAGATGGAGGCTTGGGACTGGGGATAAGATGGGGGAAGGGGAAATGAGGAAACTGTTGAAATCCACATTGATCCCATGTGGTTGCAGGGTCCCAAGGCAGACAATGAGGTGTTCTTCCTCCAGGCATTGGGTGGTAATGGTTTGGCAGTGGAGGAGACACAGGACCTGCATGTCCTTGATGGAGTGGGAGGGGGAGTTGAAGTGTTCAGCCACAGGGCGGTGGGGCTGGTGGGTGCGGGTGTCCCAGAGATGTTCTCTGAAATGATCCACAAGAAAGCGCCCTGTCTCCCCGATGTAGAGGAGACCACAACAGGTGCAACGGATGCAGTAGATGACATTGGTAGAGGTACAGGTAAATTTCTGACAGATGTGGAAGAATTCTTTAGGGCCTTGGATGGAGGTGAGGGGAGTGGTGCGGGCGCAGCTTTTGCACTTTCTGCAGTGGCAGGGAAAGGTGCCAGGGGTGGGGTGTGGGTGGGGTGGGGGGGGGTGGACCTGACGAGGGAGTCGTGGAGGGAATGGTCTCTCCTAAATACTGATAGGGGTGGGGAGGAAAATATATCTCTGGTGGTGGAGTTTGTTTGGAAGTGGCAGAGGTGACAGAGGATGATGTGATGTATTCAGAGGTAGTGGTGTGGAAGGTGAGGACCAGGGGATTCTGTCCTTGTTGTGTTGGGAGAGATGGGGTTCAAGGTTCAGATCCATGCCCCCAACCAGCCCACACCCCACTCCTAGCATCTTTCTCTGCCACCACAGGAAGTAAAAACCTGTGCCCACACCACTCCTCTCACCTCTATTCAAGGTACCAAAGGATCCTTCCACATTGGACAAAAATTTATCTGTACCTCTACCAATGTCATCTACTGTATCCATTGCACCCAAAGTTGTCTCCTCTACGTCGGAGAGACAGGACGCCTTCTTGCGGAAGGCACAGTCCTCAGCCAAGTACGAAAGAAAAAGGGATATTCAGGTGTGTCCATGCATCAACCCTTTAATTTTATGAAGATTAAAAGACAAAATTGTTCAAAACAAATCTCAGCATCTCATAATAGAACAAAGTCCAGGTGCTGGAAAATATTAATTAAAGTTGTGACTAAACTGTGCTGCTTTCACTTCATAAATTACAAAGTTAATGTAAATCTTTAAAGTTTAGTGCTGCTCAAGCCTGAAGCCAACATTTGCTCCTTTAAAGCTGCAGTAAGTCGTGTTCAGTTGTGTAATATGATTATTCAGCTCAACATTGAAACATAACACACTTAACTAAGTTTCACTGAAGGAAATACACGAGGTGCTTGCTGATTATGAATTTAACAATGAAAAGCATAGGACTTTCCTCCATCCAATATTTAAAAGGAACAAAATGTGCAGCAAATACCTTTTGCTAACACACCGGTCAAAGGAATGTTACACAGGGGTATTATCCAATAACATCGCCATTTTAAAAAATCCAAGCCTAAAATGTCGACTGGCATTTTTTGCTGGCAGACAGGCAGGAGGCTGGAAGAACACGGCAAGCCAGGCAGCATCAGGAGATGCAGAAGTCAACGTTTCGAGTGTAACCTTTCTTCAGGTCCTGAAGCAGGGTTACACCTGAAACGTTGACTTCTCCACCTCCTGATGCTGCCTGGCTTGCTGTGTTCTTCCAACCTCCTGCCTGTCTACTTTGGTTTTCAGCATCTGCAGTTTTTTTGTCTCTAACCTTTTCTGCAGGCAGGACATCACGACATAAAACCGTTTAACTCAGGCAAGTAGATCTATACAACAGTCGGTAAACTAAAAAGCTTGTGGAAAAATAAAATGTAAGAACAGTTACGTGCTTCAAGTCATTTCAACTGGGTCAGCTTTAGGCAGAAAAATCTGCATAATCATTAGGTTTTTCTTTGTTGGCCTCTTCCATAGAAACAGGTAAGAATTCTAAGCAGTATTGGCTCTAAATGAATGAGATGCCAATGCCAGCTTCTAACTTATGATTCAAACCAGCTATTATCTAAACAACAGGCTGCTTGATTGAACCATTGAGAAACACACAGCATTATGAACTAGAATTGCCTTCCCTTATATGGGAGAGGTGGACTGGATTGAACTTATTGACTCCAGTATTCTCTTATCTTATGAAAGTCCCTGTGCTAAGCAGAAAGCATTCACTTCACAGTCGTATGCACCCCACAGACCAATTCTGTTCACAAAACAAGCTGCTTAAGTTAATGGTGTTGTTGCTGCAGTCCATTTTATGTTATGTTGCGGCTGTACAGGACATTGGTTAGGCCACTGTCGGAATATTGTGTGCACTTCTGGTCTCCTTCCTATCGGAAAGATGTTGTGAAACTTGAAAGGGTTCAAAAAGGATTTACAAGGATGTTGCCAGGGCTGGAGGATTTGAGATATAGGGAGAGGCTGAACAGGCTTGGGCTGTTTTCCCTGGACCGTCAGAGGCTGAGGGGTGATCTTATAGAGGTTTACAAAATCATGTGGGGCATGTATTGGATAAATAGGCAAAGTCTTTTCCCTGGGGTCGGGGAGTCCAGGCATAGGTTGAGGGTGAGAGGGGAAAGATATAAAAGAGACCTATGGGGCAACTTTTTCACGCAGAGGGTGGTATATGAATGGAATGAGCTGCCAGAGGAAGTGTTGGAGGCTGGTACAATTGCAACATTTAAAAGGTATCTGGATGGGTATATGAATAGGAAGAGTTTGGAAGAATATGGGCCGGGTGCTGGCAGGTGTGACTAGATTGGGTTGGGATATCTGGTCAGCATGGACGGGTTGGACCGAAGGGTCTGTTTCCATGCTGTACATCTCTATGACTCTACTTGGGTTTGCCACTTGACAGGGAAATGCAACTGAGACTAAAGAGAGGAAAAGCTTTGCACAGAAGTCAGAGGAGAGGATCTATCAACAGAAAATCATACCTCTGACAGGAATGGGGTATGAGGCACCTGTGATCACTTAAACTGTTCCACCTCCTTCAGCAGGGCCTCTAGTCTGACAGCTGAGGGAGAATAGCAATGCCGAAAGCTATCAAGGTCACAGTCACTCAGCATTTTGATGTAACTGAATCTTCCCAAGCACGAGCAGGTGTCATTGTAAACATGACCCAGTTTGCTGCACATCACGACATAAAAAAGGCCAGGTCCACAGGGAAAGAAGGATGATTTTTCCAAGAATCTAGGGAGAAGGAAGATGAGTAGTCTCTTGGCAATGGAGTCCACAATTCAATGGAAAGAGTCAGTGTTCCACTCCGTGAATGCGCAGTTGGTATGGTACCATAGCCAAACTATCATGTCGGTGAATGAACTCATAGAGGGAGGACCATGATATCATCATCCTGAGACAGTCTGCCATTCATGCCATACTTAGAACACCATGAAGAGCAAAAGACGTCAACTTGGTGATGAGGGATATACCTGACGCTAACATTTCCCTTCCACTCCCCGAACATGCAAGGACAGCAGTGCTTACATTGTCTTTGTGGCGTGGATTTAATGACACAATGAGGGTGCAATATGGGTGATAAATAAAGACTGCTGAATGAAGATATGAATTTTAACACCTGAGTTCAATAAAAAACACAAAGGGTCATCAAGTTAAACCAAATGTTTTACCAGTATAGCTTATGTAAGCTGCGTACAGGATTAGCCATAGACTAATCACAAATCGTGATCTCTGAACCTAAAAATGTGAGCAAACACACTTTTAGCTTTTTCCATTCAGTTTAGGTGTTGAAATTCACACCTTCATTCAACAGTCTTTATTTTTCACTCAGCTATGACTATCTGTCATCATGACTGCTAATTTGTAACATATAGTTTTGTTTTATATTTAAAGTCTGCGATTTGTTGTGAGAGGTGATTTATTTGCCAATCAAGACCACTATTTTTCACAGCTTTCAGGAATTTCTGTGCTAAAAATGCCTGAATTGTACACAGGCTAATATAGCATTTTGTAAGATTAATTGTAGGATGTCACGCATTGCCATACCAGTTCCCCTGTCATGTGACAAGAAGATTACAGAGCATAAAAATTGACTGCTGATAATATTAGAGTGTGAATAGTTGCCACAATTCTTTAACATTCCACTGTAGTTTTGAGTGATGAGAGATCTGGTAAATGAAAGGGAGTAACATCTCTGTGAAAATAAAAGATGGAAAAATGGTGCATTGGCATTTTCCTCCACTAATGTTAGCAACAACGTTTCTAAATATTATTTTCGTATAAGAAAGAGACATAATGAAAACTCAAGGTTTTCATCACATCAAATGACAAAATTCTACTGCAAAATAATGGTCATACACATGTTTTGCTAACAATAAGCAAGGATAAGTCAAATCAGCATACTAAAATGTCATTCCTGTGTCTATATTTTCCAATTTTAAACAATAACTCTGAATATGCAATAACCTGAAAGGGAGGAACGTGTACGGCCTTAATGTGGGAGTGATCTTTTCTGCAGAACGGAAAATCAACAGATTGGAAGTTTAGACACCAGCTACTTTCTTCATGGGGCTGTTTATTATTGGTTGAAATGGAAGAGGTACATATTTGACTGAATAGTTTTTTTTTTACAAAAATAGAAGCGGGTTCACACCACTGACAATGTCCAGCTGTATCACAAACCTTTTTTTAAATGTAAAAGTTTGTGACAATGTTCCTTTTGAACTAAGGAAGCATTCACAAGGCATTCCAGCTCCATCTGTTTGCCATTATATTTTAAAATATATATGTTCCTTCAGTTTGCATTGAAATCAGCAGCTTTTAAATTCATTCACTGACTTCTTTGTTCTTCATGTTACGGGTGGTTTGTGTTGGATGTGGTTGATGGAAAGTGAAGCATGGCCACCGGTTAACTCCATTCCATCCAGGAAGTGCATTCTGCCTATAACTGCAGACCATTCTGTTCAAGTGTTTATTCTGGTTAATCATTCCTCACAACCTTTTGTTATTAAACATGATTTACTATATATCCATAACTCCTCCACATTTCGTTGAAACACAATTCAGTCTTTTAATTCAGTTTACCTCCATTAACTCACAAGAATTTTGTGAGGCGTTCTTTATTCGAATAACCATTTTTGATACATTCTGGATTTCATCGGACACGGTGTTTCAATATCTGTTTTGTTTCCTTAACAGTATTTTAATTAATCAGCAGGAACCAAGTTAGGGAGACTGAACTTTAACCTGTCCTCTGATGTGAATGTAAAAGATTCCATGACATCATTTTGGGAAAAACCAGAGTTACCCCTGACATCCTGGTCATTAATTATCACTCAATCAACATCACAAAGATTATCACATAGCTAATGGGAGAAGCTTGTACATAAATTAGTGAATTTTCTACAATTAGAGTCAGAGTCTTACAATATGGAAACAAACTCTTCAGTCCAACTTGTCCATGCTGAGCAGGTTTCCCAAACTAAACTAGTCCCATTTGCCTGTGTTTGCCCCAAATCCCATTAAACCTTTTCTGTTAGCGTACCTGTCAAAATGCCTTTTAAATGTAACTCAACCTGCATCTATCTCTTCTTGCAGTTCTTTCCATTTATGAACCATGCTCTGTGTGAAAAAGTTGTCCTTTGGGTCTGTTTTAAACCTTTACCTTCTAACCTTAAAATTATGCCCTCTAGTTTTGAACTCCCCTAACCTAGGGAAAAGACCTTTGATTAAACTTCATTGACTGCAAAACAGTTTGTTAAACCCCACAGTGATGAAAATTGAAGTGCGGGTCTACCTTAAATTTGGAAATAGGTTACCAGAGAAAGTTCAGACAAAGGTAACCATATAAAGTGAAAGACTTCAACTTGAATAGGAATTCAGTGATGAATTTAGAAATAATAAGAGGAGTGTCACTAATTACTAATCGTGGGAGGGTACAAAACTGGAAATTGTGCTAACTCACCTCAGGCTGCATATTTCAGGAAGCATTTAATGTAATGTATAATTGATTTGTATTATACTAATGTAAATTTTGACATTTGAATTGTGCTATGTAAATTTTTTTTTGCAAAATTAACAAATGCAGCCTGTTTTGGAAAAGACATAGCTGGAGAGTGCAATGGCAGAGAGTAAAAACAGATGAAAGCAAGTTTTGAAGTGGCCTTGGACAAGCTGAGGTTGGAGCTGTAAGTTTTGCTTCAAAGATATAAAAGAGGAACAAAGTTACAGCTCATGAATTATGAATAGTTGGACTTTGGAATTTTCGAGTAAAGAAGGTTATTTTTGGGACTGCAGGCTACCTACATATTTTTCATTTGTGTTTTCACAGGTCACTATGGGGAGGTTCAGGTCCAATAACTCCCACTGGTTTTACTCCCACTCACTAACTGGGTATTAGCTCATTGGTTCAATCTATAGATTGTGATCTTTAATATAAATCTATCAGGTAGGATGTGGTAGCTCCTAAGCAGCCTATAGGAAGATACTATACTGAGTTCACCTCCTTTCAGGGAAAGTTTGGATTGGATGTTTTATAACTCTGAGTAGCAACATACATAAATTCCTAGAGACAATCGTTCATCTTTAATAAGTGAAGTGATCATGGCTAGGGCAGCAGTTAAGGTGCTACATTGGCCTCAGTATTATTGTTATGCAATATATCCTGTTGCAACATAGGAAAACCCTGTAGGTAGAAAAAATTGGCTGATATCTGCCACAGCTCACTAAGTTTTAAACACATGTTTACACTTGAATCACAGAGGAAACGTTATAGTGAGCTACTCCCACTCATTGAAGGCTTATCCCAGCATGGTTCAGATGAGGAGAAAATGAGGAAAGAATTGCCAAAAGAGAAGATTTCACAATCACTGAAATATGACTACCAGTTATTATGGTACCCTTAAGAAAGGAGGTACTTCTGTTTGTTTGGCTTCCTCATTGAGCTCTGCACATCTAAACTGATCTTATAATGAATAACTTGCTTCTAAAATGGGGTCTCTGTTATACTGGAAACGTGGTACCCATTTTTCACACAATAAGGTCACAGATACAGCAGTTTGATGATCGCTAGGTAATCAGTGCTAATCTTGTTGTTAAATGTTTGGCAGAACCCTAGGGAGTACTCTTCTTCAAATCAATGCCTTGAGACTCCTTGCTTTCAACTAAGAGAATAACTCTTGGATTAGTGTTCATCTGGAAGAGGACCCCTCTGCTTGTGTAGTATTCCCTCAATAATGTTCCAGGGTTTGACCTAAATGCTATGTTCACATTTCTGGAGTGGATCTTGAATCCACAACTTTCCAGCTTCAAAGTGAGAGTGCCACCAACTGAAACACAGCCTTGCAGCAAGTACAGCACAAAGAACAGAGGATTTGGGGTGGTGCAGTGATTAGCACTGCTGTCTGACATCACCAGGAACCTGGGTTTGATTTCAGCCCTGGAAGAGTTTGTGCAGAGTTTGCACTTTCTCCCTGTTTCTCTCCGGTTTCCTCCCACAGTCCAAAAATGTGCAGGTTAGGTGGATTGGCCATGGTATATTGTCCCTTAGAGCAGGCTTGGTGAGTTAGCCATGGGAAATGCAGGGTTATGGGTAAAGGGTGGGGGTCTGGGTCTGGGTCTGGGTGGAATGCTGTTCAGAAGGTCAGTGCAGACTCAATTGGCCAAATGGTCTCTATCTTCACTTTACCGGTTCTATGATTTGAGTTTATTGTGCTGACTCTGCTAGTGAAGACCTTAGCACTGCTGTGAGGAGCTAGATTAGTAGTATTCTTGGTAGGAAGTAATGGGACATATTTCAAGACAATTACAATTGGTGAAGACAGTTTCAAACCAGAGAATTCTTTGAGGAGAAGAGAAATGCTACTACTAAAATGTAGCCTGAAAATTAGAGTATTAATGTCAGGATGCTTATTATTATGAATCTGTCACCACATCTCAAAACCCCCAAGGTACATGCTACAACTTGCTAATTGTCTAAAGAAAATAAAAATCAAATCATACCATGAGTAGGAGAAAGAGAGGACTGCAATGCTGGAGATCAGAGTCGAAAGGTGTGGTGCTGGAAAAGCACAGCAAGATCAGGCAGGATCCAAGGAGCAGGAGAGTCAACATTTCAGGCATAAGCCCTTCTGGCCTGCTATGCTTTTCCAGCACCACACTCTTTGAATCAAATCATACCATTTTAGGTTATAATTCACAGTGAGTTTTGGGCAGGTGA
This sequence comes from Chiloscyllium plagiosum, assembly GCF_037043375.1. NCBI lineage: Eukaryota > Metazoa > Chordata > Chondrichthyes > Orectolobiformes > Hemiscylliidae > Chiloscyllium > Chiloscyllium plagiosum. The sequence goes on along the minus strand of NW_028270159.1, from coordinate 35,575,726 downwards.
GAATAGGTCCAGTACCTTTGTTAGGCAAGGTCCAAGTTGTGTTGAGTTTTTAGGAAGGTTTTTAGCCAGGATGTACATTGGGCTTTATTACTATTCTTTCCCAAATGTGCTGTATTAATTACTTACTCCTCTCCAAATGGTATTGTTCATGCCAATTTCCAGCCTCATCTTACAATGCACAGTTCCCAGAGTAGTTTGCTACTCAGTGGATATCCATTAAATTACTAGCATCACTTGTGCCAATACCATCTTTAGAAGACCACTGTGCCCATGGTCTCACACTGGCATTCCCAAGCTCAATAATGGATGGAAGCTGGACATATTGGAGAAGGGGAAGATGGCACCGTGTTTCTCCAACAATGACCTGGAGGCTCAGATTGAGGGGTTGGTGCAGTGGTCTAATAACAGAGGCTGTACCACCAGACCCTGGTGACGTAGTTAGAGTTTGCCAGGTCAGTGCCATCTCCACAACGTGAAATGGCCAATGGTATTATTTTTTCAAAAAAAACCAATAACCTTTTCTGTTGAGTCAGGGCAGGTGTGACACTCCATCTCTGCTTCTGCACCCACTTTCCATCCAGGCTTATGCTCTGCCAGCCTTCCTACTGCTCCCTTTATAACTGTAATCCTCCCTTCCCCACAATCCGCTGTCCCCTCTCCTACAGACTAACTTCCTAAGTCCCATTCCTTTGTCAATAGAAAGGGGTTTGGGGTGGGGCAATTTCTCTGGAGGGACTCAACAAACTGTGAGGCATTCCCATGAGCGTCCTAACCAAATGGCCATGAAGGGCCCAAAACCCTGACTGGTGGCTGTACATTTTCCTGACCACACTTTCTCCTGCCCCCCAGGGGCGAGCCATCTGGAGTCACAGGACTGATGGTAACCCACTCTCTGGACAGCAGAGGTACAGAGCTCCTTACTGCAATCAAACTGATCGGACGCCAGACCATGGCAAATCATTGGACCAATTTTGGGAGGCTGCCCTTGACTTACTGTGTCAGGACCCCTAAATGATGTGTACCCCCATGGACTCCCCTCAGACTTTAAGATCCAATTGCTTGCTTCCACATACAGTGTGTTTCCTGCATATGCTGCTGTTACAGGATTGAGATTAGCATAACACACTGCCTTAGAGCAAGGTATCTGCCCCCTTGGCTGAGGAATGCTGAGCAACACAGCAAGCTGAATGTTTGTATGACTAAACTACCTGGCCCAGCAAGGCAAGGCATGCATGGATGATGTGAGCATCCAGGTAGGCACCCAAGAGAGCAAAGGCTCAGTGAGTAGCTCTGCGATAGAGCCTGGTCCAATCCTTCAGTTTAGTGCCTATGCACTCAATGTCTCCTTGCTGCAGCCTTTCACTGCCTGTTGCTCCTGCAATGCAAGTCTATGCTCCCAGAGAGTACTACCAGTGTGCCATGATGGTCATGAGAGGTTGGCATCTGCCAATGTGAGTGGAAAAAGGGTGTGTGCAGCTCATAGTCATGGATCATGCTATAATGTGGTCGTATAGAGTCGTAGAGATGCATAGCATGGAAACAGACCCTTCGGTCCAACCTGTCATGCCGACCAGATATCCCAACCCAATCTAGTCCCACTTGCCAGCACCCGGCCCATATCCCTCCAAACCCTTCTTACTCATATACCCATCCAAATACTTCTTAAATGTTGCAATTGTACCAGCCTCCAACACTTCCTCTGGCAGCTCATTCCATACACGTACCACCCTCTGCCTGAAAAAGTTGCCCCTGAGATCTCTTTTATATCTTTCACCTCTCACCCTCTCACCCTAAACCTATGCCCTCTAGTTCTGGACTCCCCAACCCCAGAGAAAAAAACTTTGCCTATTTACCCTATCCCCTCATAATTTTGTAAACCTCTATAAGGTCACCCCTCAGCCTCTGATGATCCAGAGAAAACAGCCCCAGCCTGTTCAGCCTCTCCCTATAGCTCAAGTCCTCCAACCCTGGCAACATCCTTGTAAATCTTTTCTGAACCCTTCCAAGTTTCACAACATCTTTCCGATAGGAAGGAGACCAGAATTGCACGCAATATTCCAACAGTGGCCTAACCAATGTGCTGTACAGCCGCAACATGACCTCCCAACTCCTGTACTCAATACTCTGACCAAAGCATACCAAACACCTTCTTCACTATCCTATCTACCTGCGACTCCACTTTCAAGGACCTATGAACCAGCACTCCAAGGTCCCTTTGTTCAGCAACACTCCCTAGGACCTTACCATTAAGTGTATAAGTCCTGCTAAGATTTGCTTTCCCAAAATGCAGCACCTCGCATTTATCTGGTCAAGATCCTGTTGTAATCTGAGGTAACCCTCTTTGCTGTCCACTACACCTCCAATTTTGGTGTAATCTGCAAACCTACTAACTATACCTCTTATGCTTGCATCCAAATCATTTATGTAAATGACAATAAGTAGAGGACCCAGCACCGATCCTTTTGGAACTCCACTGGTCACAGGCTTCCAGTCTGAAAAACAACCCTCCACCACCACCCTCTGTCTTCTACCTTTGAGCCAGTTCTGTATCAAAATGGCTAGTTCTCCCTATATTCCATGAGATCTAACCTTGCTAATCAGTCTCCCTTGGGGAATCTTGTCGGATGCCTTACTGAAGTCCTACTACTCTGCCCTCATTAATCCTCTTTGTTACTTCTTCAAAAAACTCAATCAAGTTTGTGAAACATGATTTCCCATGTTGACTATCCCTAATCAGTCCTTGTCTTTCCAAATACATGTACATCCTGTCCCTCAGGATTCCCTCCATCAACTTGCCCACTGCTGAGGTCAAGCTCACCGGTCTATAGTTCCCTGGCTTGTCCTTACCGCCCTTCTTAAACAGTGGCACCACATTTACCAACCTCTAGTCTTCTGGCACCTCACCTGTGACTATCGATGATACAAATATTTCAGCAAGAAGCCCAGCAATCACTTCTCTAGCTTCCCGCAGAGTTCTAGGGTACACCTGATCAGGTCCTGGGGATTTATCCACCTTTACCCGTTTCAAGACATCCAGCACTTCCTCCTCTGTAATCTGGACATGTTGCAAGATGTCACCATCTATTTCCCTACAGTCGAGATCTTCTATATCCTTTTCCACAGTAAATACTGATGCAAAATATTCATTTAGTATCTCCCCCATTCTCTGCAGCTCCACACAAAAGCTGCCTTGCTGATCTTTGAGGGGCTGAAAATGTGTTGCTGGAAAAGTGCAGCAGGTCAGGCAGCATCCAAGGAGCAAGAGAATCGACGTTTTGGGCATAAGCCCTTCTTCAGGAAACCTGAAGATTCCTGAAGAAGGGCTCATGCCCGAAACGTCGATTCTCCTGCTCCTTGGATGCTGCCTGACCTGCTGCGCTTTTCCAGCAACATATTTTCAGCTCTTATCTCCAGCAACTGCAGTCCTCACTTTCTCCTGATCTTTGAGGGGCCCTATGTTCTCCCTAGTTACCCTTTTGTCCTTAATGTATTTGTAAAAACTCTTTGGATTCTCCTTAATTCTATTTGCCAAAGCTATCTCATGTCCCCTTTTTGCCCTCCTGATTTCCCTCTTCAGTATACTCCTACTTCCTTTATACTCTTCTAAGGATTCACTCAATCTATCCTGTCTATACCTTACATATGCTTCCTTCTTTTTCTTAACCAAACCCTCAATTTCTTTAGTCATCCAGCATTCCTTATACCTACCAGCCTTCCCTTTCACCCTGACAGGAATATACTTTTTCTTGATTCTCGTTACCTCATTTCTGAAGGCTTCCCATTTTCCAGCCATCCCTTTACCTGCAAACATCTGCCTCCAATCAGCTTTCAAAAGTTCTTGCCTCATACCGTCAAAATTGGCCTTTCTCCAATTTAGAACTTCAACTTTTAGAACTGGTCTCTCCTTTTCCATCACTATTTTGAAACTAATAGAATTATGGTCGCTGACCCCAAAGTGCTCCCCCACTGACATCTCAGTCACCTGCCTTGCCATATTTCCCAAGAGTTGGTCAAGTTTTGCACTTTCTCTCGTAGGTACATCTACATACTGAATCAGAAAATTGTCTTGTACGCACTTAATAAATTCATCTCCATCTAAACCTTTAACACTATGGCAGTCCCAGTCTATGTTTGGAAAGTTAAAATCCCCTACCATAATCACCCTATTATTCTTACAGATAGCTGAGATCTCCTTACAAGTTTGTTTCTCAATTTCCCTCTGACTATTAGGGGGTCTATAATACAATCCCAATAAGGCGATCATCCCTTTCTTATTTCTCAGTTCCATCCAAATAACTTCCCTGGATGTATTTCCGGGAATACCTTCCCCCAGTACAGCTGTAATGCTATCCCTTATCAAAAATGCCACTCCCCCTCCTCTCTTACCTCCCGTTCTATCCTTCCTGTAGCATTTGTATCCTGGAACATTAGCTGCCAGTCCTGCCCATCGCTGAGCCATGTTTCTGTAATTGCTATGATATCATGTTCCTAACCATCCCTGAGTTCATTTGCCTTCCCTGTTAGGCCCCTTGCATTGAAATAAATGCAGTTTAATTTATTAGTCCACTTTGTCCCTGCCTGCCCTGACTGGTTGACTCACTTCTGTTCTCAGCTGTATCCGTCTCAGATTGATCTCTTTCCTCACTATCTCCCTGGGTCCCAAGCCCTCCACCTTACTAGTTTAAATCCTCCTGAGCAGTTCTAGCAAATTTCCCTGTCAGTATATTAGTCCCCTTCCAATTTAGGTCTAATCCATCCTTCTTGTACAGGTCACTTCTACCCCAAAACAGATTCCAATGATCCAAAAATGTGAATCCTTCTCCCATACACCAGCTCCTCAGCAATGCATTCATTTGCTCTATCCTCCTATTCCTGCCTTCTCTAGCTCATAGCACTGGGAGTAATCCAGATATTACTACCCTTGAGGACTCCTTTTTAAATTTCTGCCTCGCTCTCTGTACTCTCCCTTCAGAATCTCAACCTTTTCCCTTCATATATCATTGGGTCCAATGTGGACAATGACCTCTTGCTGGTCCCTCTCCCCTGTGAGAACATTCTGCACCCTCTCTGAGACATCCTCGATCCTGGCACCAGGGAAGCAATATGCAACAGTGGAGTTTGATTGGAATAAGTGACAAGGTGAATCTGCCAGGTCTCTCATTGGATTCCACATCATGCTTTCTAGCCATGTAGATTGCATGATGTGTTTGGGCAGATAGAAAGCTGAGGCAAGTTGGCCCATCAATTAGATATTCAACAAGCAAGAATCCCCTTCCTTGGCAGACTCGCCATGCCCATGAAAAGCATAAAAGATGGGACGAATTACTCCTGACCTAAAGGAGGGCCTTTGCATACTCATCATCCAATTTTGCCACAAATCTCACCACAGCCCAACTTGTTTAGACCGATATAAGATTCCTCCCTTTGTTCTAGCCAACAGTGGGCATTAGAAAGATGGGAACCGTAACAAGAACAAAGGGTTAATTTTTGAACGCATAAATAGAAAGTCATGATCACAGACTCCAAAGAAGCAACAACAGTTAGACCGTGTGATTATCTTAGTGAGTGAAATATTTTGAGAAGTCCTCAGACACTAACCACATTTCGATTATGCAACTTCAACCTCCTCTAAAACACCACCTGACAACAACAGATGGTGACACAACTGAAGAGACCTCGTAGTGAGACGGAGCTGCAGGAAGCAACCTGAAAAAACATCCAGCAGGGAGTGAAAGCTCTAGGACAATCCGGAGAATCAACTGGAGCAGAGAGAAAAACACAAAATCCAGCAATTGCTGGTAAAGCAGTTTGGGAAGAAAATCTCTAACCGCAGTGAAAAATATATTCAACCTTGCTGCTCCCAAAACCATTCAAACGCATGGTTATGAGGAAAAGGAAACTGGCAAAAATGGTGAAAACATTTTATCCGCTCCCAAAATGCTTCAGCTTTTGCAGCGGAAGCCAATGAAAATCATGTCAGTACCTTGTTACATGTAGTAGGCAGCATCTTATATGAATGAGGGTTTCTCTTATGAGCAAAGGCTAAACAGGTTGTAACTCTATTCACTAGAGTTTGAAACAGTGAGGGATGATCTCATTGAAACATAGAGGATTCTTAAGGGGTAATGCTGAGAGGATGTTTCCCCTCATGGGAGAGTCTAGGACTAGAGGGTATAGTCTCAGAATAAAAGGGAACCGATTTAAGGATGAGGTGGGGAGGCTGTTCTTCTCTCAGGAGGTTATGAATCTTTGGAACTCATCACAGGAGGCTTTGCAGCAAAGTCCTTGTGTACATTTAAGGTTGAGATAAATTCTTGTTCAGCAGGGAATCAAGGACAACAGGGAAAAGGCAGAAAGATGGACATAAGAAGTGCCAGATTAGCCATGATCTGATTGAAAGGCGAAGAAGGCACAAGACGTCAAATGGCCTACTCCTGTTCTTATTTCTTGTGGGCAAGAAATTAATTTTTTTCTAAAAATCCACTCTCAGTGAGGAGAAGAAACACAGAAGATCAATGCGAGGAGGAAACGATGAAGGCTTAATGGAAGAAATATTTACAACTTGGAGTAGTGCAGCATGGAAATTATCACTTTACTGGTAAAGGATCCCACGAGGATTGAAAACAATTGTGTTTTGGAGATTAAAGGAATTTGAAATCTTGAATCTTTTTGCTGAGCCCACAATCTTTAAATCAAATAATTCAAAGCTTTGGGTCTTTTGAAGAATTTGAAGAATGCAAATCTTCAAGAACCTCAAAAGATGATTTTGTATAAGCCTGAGGAGATTGTGAATCCACTGCAAGCAGAAATTTTGGAGGGAGATGTAATATATGTTGCAAGAGACGATGACCTGGGGAAGATGTAGTGTAAAGGGATAACTCTTCATCCTATATGCAGGAAACCATATCAATGACAATGATGACAGAGCAGAAAAACTCTGAAAATTGAGTATGAGCTTTTATGCATAATCGAAATGTATAGATAATATAATGTAAATAAAAAAAACATTGCAAAGTCTTCCATCTCTAGCCACATCTCTTTCATACCATAGTGCACTAAACATCTTTGAGATAGCACATTACCACAACTGACCAGGTGGGACAATAGTGCTCAGGTTGAGGTTAAAACATATTGATATGGCAGGATTCAATTTTCATGAATTCATGCAGTATCGGCCTAGCCCTCTGCCAGACTAGAGGCATAATTATCCAAAACCAGCAAGAAATTGAACCATTCCTTATTAACTGCTTACCCAACTTTGTTCCCATTCAGCAGCGACAGTTAAACGCACTCAATAATTCCAACAAGGAAAAAAAACTGTAATGAGAAGCTGAATATAAAAAAAAGATGAAAGAGATGATGAAAGGAGAGATGACTTTTGAAAACATAAAAAAGAATAACCAGAAGGCATTTTACAGAAGCAGCAACAAAAAAGAAAGAACAGAGAAAACGTTTTCCAAAACTAAGAGGGAAAGGTGTCGCATAGGGACTTCAGTGAGCTCAAAACAGATCCAGTCAGAACCAATTTTCTTTTTAAATATCAAGCAACAGCAATAATAGACCTCAGTTAAGAAAATAAGTAAAATATGGAAATAAGGACCCAGAACTTTGAATTATTTGATTTAAGGCTTGTGAGCTGAGCAAAAAGATTCAAGATTTCAAATTCCTTTAACGTCCAAAACATAATTGCTTTCAATCCTCGTGGGATCCCTTGCCGGTAAAGTGATAAATTCCATGTCACACTACTCCAAGTTGTATATGTTTCTTCCATTAAGCCTTCATAACAAAGGTGCAAATTCAATCTGCTCATCCATGGGCCTCCTGCAATGTGGGCTGATCTGTGAAATTGTGCCTCTGTGTTTAGATTGTATTAACAATAGCTTCTTAAAAAGCAGCTGTGCTTGGATTCTTTTTCATTGTAGATGCTTTCTTACCGTGAGAACTTTCTTGCTGCTACTACCCAGGAGAAAGTGAAAACCTGGCAGTGATGATGAAGGAATAAAATTATGCTTCAGTAATAAAACCATGAGAGTCTAAAGGGAAGGACAATAGGTACAATTTATAAGTCTCAAATTCTTCACTGAAAATATAACTTGGATAACTTGCAATAATGCACAAACTTCCTCCTTCAGGATTAATAGGAATGATGTCATCTTGACAGGAAGAAGGTTACCTGTAGGTGTACTTATTCTCTGCTAAATAAAAAAGTATCACTGTTGACAAATTTTACTTTGATAATTTATCAGAAATCTTCAAGAAATATACAGTTCTAACTATATTAGATTATAAAGTTTGGACGATATACTGGTGGTAGAGGATGAACAAAGCATCCAATAGTGGAAATACTTTGGGAAGGAACCCAGTTCCACTCCGATAATCCAATTACTTTCCATGAGGGAAGTATGAATATATCTGCCAGGCACCCAAGGTGGCAAAATATGTGGAATTATTGTGAACTGTGAGGAAAGTAGTGATATGATACTCAACTCCAGTTTCTTGCCTTTTCCCGATAATCCTTGATTCCTTTACTGATTAAAATCTAAATCCGACTATCTGAGCTTTGAAAATATTCAATAACCTAGCTTCAACAGCCCTCTGTAGTAAAGAATTTTTCAGATTCACAACTGTGTGAGAGAAGAAATTCCTTTGCAACTTTATCTGAAAGTTGTGACAATTTATTCTGAGGTAGACACATAGTGTCTCTGGTCCGAGATACTCCCACAATGGGAAGAAACCTTTCCACATCTGTCCTGTGAATTTGTTATTGAATCTTGCATGATTCAATAAAATTGTCTGTCATTCTTCTATGTTCCAATGTTCACAGGCCCAATCTACTCAATCTTTATCAGCCATGATTAAGTGGCAAAGCAGACTTGATGGGCTGAATGTCCTAACTTCTGCTCCTATTTGTAATGGTCTTAAGGTCTTTTCTCATAAGAAAGCCCCTCCATTTCTAGTATCAGCCTTGTGAACTTTGTCTGGACTTCCTCAAATGCCAGTATACTTTTGCTTAGACAAGGGGTTCAAACTATTCACAGAATTCCAGTTGTGTTTTCATTCATGCCTTGTATAGTTTTAGCTAAACTTCCCTACTTTTATACGCCATTCCTTTCAAAATAAGACCCAACATTCTGTATGTCTTCCCTATTACTTGTGGATGCTGGATACTAACTATTTATTTGTGATTCGTGGACAAGGACTCTCAAATTCCTCAGTCCCATAGTTTTCTACAGTCTTCCTCCACCTAAACAATATTCAGCTCCTCTATTTTTCCTGCAAAAGTGCATAACCTCACATTTCCCCACATTATATTCAGTCTGGCAATTCTTGTCCACTCACTTTACCTATCTATATCCCTCTGTAAACTCTTTCTGTCATCATTACCATTTACCTTCCACTCATTTTGTGTCACCCACAATTTGGCTACAGTACATTAGGATCCCATTTTCAAGACATGAATATATATATTGTAAATAAGTGTGGCCCTAGCACTGATTATTGTGGCATGACATGAGTCATAGGTTGCATTCCTACAAATGTCCTCCTTATCCCAATTCTCTAACTTCAACTAGTTAGTCAATGCTATATCCATGCTAAGATATTACCTTCAAAACCATGGGCTCTTGTTTTATTAAGTAGCCCAATATGTAGTAGATTAACAAACACTTCCTGAAAATCCAAATATGTTACATCCACTGCTTCCACTTTATTTAACCTTCTTGCTACCTCTTCAAAGAATTCTAGTAAATTTGTGGGGTATGATTTCCTTTTCATGTTGATTCTGCTTGATTATCAGCATTACTAAATACTCTGCTGCTGCATCCTTTAAAATAAACTGCAACACTTTCACAATGACAGATAATACTATAACATACATTTGGTAGAAAGAACCAGGAAAAACAATATAAACTAAAATATGAATACCTCAATGAGGTGCAAGAACCAAGACCTTGGGTTTATATCTGCATGAATCAGGAAAGGTTGAGAAATTTATGGGATCCTGGAATTTATACACAAATGTATATTGGCCAAAGCAATGAAGCTATGTTGTATCTTTATTAAACATTGTTCTGGCCTCAACTGCCATATTGTGGGTGTTCCACTTCAGGAGAGACACAAAAGCTGTGTAGAAGATTAATACAAGGTTTATGAGAATAGTTCCAGGAAATTTGATGTCATCTATGTTGGAGAAAATACAATGGTTCTCCTTAGAGAAGGAAAGATTGAGAGGAACTTTAAGAAAAACATTCAAAACGATAAAAGGCAAGATTATTTAAAGATAAATTATTCCCATTAGGAAAACTTTGAGAACACTAATTTACAAACGACAAAAGAATCAAAGATGACAGGAGGAAAATCCTTACACAGCAAATGAGACAATCTGTGATAAACCAGCTGAAACTATGGTGGAGGCAGATTCAAACATTGTTTTCAAAGGACAATTGGATAGGTTCCTGAAGAGGAACAATTTCCAAGTCTATGGATAAAAGATTGGGAGTGGAACGAGTTAAATTGCTCATACAAAGTATCCCAACATGTACTAGATGATCTACTGCTGCATTGTAACCTTCCTTATGATTCTTCGAAACAAGTAATTTAGGTCATTTGGGGTTCATGAAAGTTGGTTTCTCAATACTACTGTATTGAACATCCCTATTGTCACCCGTATGCCTGGCAATACCCAATTGTTCAGAGAGACATTTTAAATGTGACTATCTGATAGGCATTTGGAGAAGTCCTACTCAGTGTGGAACTGTGTGCCAATAATAAGTCATTTCCTTTAAAGAAGGGAGGAGAAAAAGCAGGAAAGATGAAGAAAAAAAATTAAAGAGCCTGTTTCTTATTGCATTAGAATGCAGTTTGATGCCTTTTTTGGCTTCAGTGTACAAACAACGTTAGATGGCAGATTTATTATTTCACAGCCATCTGTTTTAAATAGTTGCATTATGTCTTCTGTCATCTGGTTTAACCTTAAATGCCTGTTGTTTACGACAAAAAAAATCATAAAAATTTACACAAAGTGCCTGGGAAAAATTATGAAGTAGGAATGCTACCCATGGTGATGCCCAGTGCAAACTGACAGCTATGATAAGCATAGCTGCATCATTGTCTGTATCTTTATTTCTGTTGCAATTATGACAGAGTGAAAGCATAGGACTGTGACATGATTTCTGCATGGTTCAAGAATAGGGAAAACTTTCTGTATTCTTTCTGAATTCTGTACTCTGCACCTAGAGCAGTCTGAATACAAACCTAAACAATTGGTTTATTTTAAATGGCTCAAGTGGGGGTCATAAATCAGTCGCTTTCTGGAGAGAAGTGATTAACAAACTTTCTCATTTTTATTTGGAGCCTGAAATGTTTGCAACTTCAAGTCTCAGTGCTATAATCTGCAGTAACTTCATTAATTAGTCACGTTACAAACAAAACAGCTCCCTACATATTGTGGTACATCACCCTCGACATGATTGGTTAGAGTTTGCATGTGGATAGATCTAGGTCATTAACAGGTGACAAATTGTGCAACACTGTTAAAGGATATTAGCTCACCTGGTCTTTCTTGGTGCCTATGCTTTATCTGAGCTCTTTCCCAACTCTCATCCTCTCAATGGATATGCTGATAGGCTTATTCTTTCTATTTGGAAAAAGTGAGGACTGCAGATGCTGGAAATCAGAGTCGAGAGTGTGGTGCTGGAAAAACACAGCAGCTCAGGCAGCTTCCAAGGAGCAGGAGAATCGATGTTTCGGGCATAAGCCCTTCATAAGGAATTCCTGATTAAGCGCCTAAGCCTGAAACATCAATTCTTCTGCTCCTCAGATGCTTCCTGACCTGCTGTGCTTTTCCAGCACCTTATTCTTTCTCTTTCCTGTGCTTGTCTAAAAAATAAGGACACAGGAAATAGGAGCAAGCACATCATATTGCTCGTTCAGGCTACCCTCCATTCAACATGAATATGGCAAATCTTCAGCTTCAGATCCACTTTACTGCCTGCTCTTCATATCTCTTGATTCCACAAGAGAACAGAAAATCACTCTAACACAACCTTAAATGCATCCAACAATGAAGCATCCACAGTCCCCTGGAGTCAAGAATTCCATTGATTTACAGTCTTCTGAGTAAAATAATTTTTCCTCCTCTCTGTCTTAATTTTGAAACTGTGCCCATATGGTTTAGATTCTTTGGCCATTGAAAGCAATCTCTCAGTCTTTCATAATGAGATTTTTCAGAATATTCCATGTCTTAATGAGATTGTCTCTCATTCTTCTAAGTGACAGAGAATATAGGCACGTTTACCTTTTGCCAGGGACCAATTTCAAGAACCTTCACTCTTCCACCTCCAAAGCAGGTATATCCTTTTGAAAATATGTCGGTGAAGACTGTGCACTGCTCCAGATCTTGTCTCACCAAAACCCTGTACAATTTTGACAAGTACTCTTTATCCTTGTACTCAAATTCTCTTGTAATGAAGGCCAACATGCCACTTACATTCCTAACTCCTTACTGCACCTTAGACTTGCATTTAGGTATCTGCATTCCTCGTACAAGCACATCCAAGATGCTTTGAATACCAATACTTCCAATTTACAAGTCTTCTACAAAGCATTCTCCTCTTTCATTCTCATGAGCAAAGTGAATAACTTCACTCATACCTGCATTATATTCCACCTGTTATTTGCTGCCCACTCTCTTAAATTGCCTGTATCTGTTTGTGGCCTCTCTGTATGCTCTTCATAACTTACATTTCCATCTAGCTTTGTATCATCAGCAAACTGATGTCTTTCTCTTTTCCACTTTACAATTTCAAGTGCAAATAGCTGAGACCTTACGAATCCTGGCACTCATCACTGTCTGCCAACTTGGAAATGTCCAATTTATGCCCACTCTTTTCTTCCATTGATCAATCCATATTCATATTAACTCCATAAGCCCTTATCTTGCTTTGTGATCTTTTGTATGGCACCTCACTGAATGCCTTTTGAAAATCTTGATGTATGATATCTACTGATTCCCCTTTATCTACCCAACCAGTTACATCCTCAAAGACATCTAACAAATTTGTCAAACAGTAAATACCTTTGGTAAAATGTGTTCGAAACATGCTATGCTTTTCTAAGAGCCTTGCTAAGACATCCTAGATTACAACATTTTCCCGATGATTAATGTTAGTGAATTGGCTTGTATTTTACTGTTTTCTTAGTTTCTCCTTTCTTAAAAAGAGATGTAACATTTGCTATGTCCCAGTCTGATGGGGTCATTGACGAACCTAAGGAATTTGAAACATTGCTGAAAAGAGACACATTGTTGATTTTTGTTATATATCTTGCACTCGTCAAGAATGACACAAGAAAATGCTATTCTCATATGAAGGGAATAGCAACTTGTGCAGCATGAGAAGAGAGTGTTGATTGGTTGGACACAGTTAGCACAGAGACGCAGCAGGAGCTGTTAACTGCCAATCTTACAAGATTAAACTCAGTTAGCTAGATTACTCTAATGTGGTGTAGAACAGACCCAATAGCATGCATTCCATATCCACTCTGGCCATGATAGATCATGAAGACCTGCCCCCTCACTTGTGGTGTGGTTACCCACAATCCTGACCCAAATCCACTGAGCTTGTACCCTGTTACTTCAAATCCCCTAGAGCCCCAAGTCCTAGTTAGTGCCCACCCCTCCCTTATCCTGGACCCTGCTGATCTTTATATATGTGGCCTAACCTTTGTCCAGTTTCTGTCATAACTAGAACATGCACATATACAGACTCAGTATATGCACACCGCACATTACGCTTGCTGCTAATCTCCCCTCCTCCTTTGACCCCGTCCCCACCGTGATGAAACTCACCCTGCATCATTCACATCTGGCCCGGAAACCAACATTGATCATCCAGACTGCAGTCCTGGAATAGCCAATGACTCACTGGCAGCTCTTGGTGAGTGTGACTTTCTGCTCCCAAGGTCCTAATCCCATGGAAGGCCCACAGGTGTTCTCTCAACTGCCTGTGGCAGAATACAGGGCAAGTGGTGTGCCAAGGCTAAACAATATGGGTTTCCCACAGGCTCCCCAGCAAGCTGCCAGGGCCCTTCACTCTATAAAATTCCTACCCTCCCCCAAAGTCCATTCTTTGGATCAGGGATGTATTTTGTCTGATTCCATGCCTGGGATATTTTATGAGATAAAAGACACTGCACAAATGCAAGTTATTGCTTTCAATAAAATATGTGCACTTTAGTTAAAAAATGAAAAAAAAACACAGATGTCAGATGTTAAGATTGACATTTGCAATGAATCAAACATATCTATGTGAATAATTTATATGCATGGATGCAATTAAAATGCCAGAGAATGTGGAAAATAATAATGTTGGCATTGATTGAACACTCAGCTATTTTGAAATGTCTGAAGGCCCTTCAAAGATTGATTTACTTTTGGAGTGTTGTATTTCTTGTTTATGTCAGCAAATATTACAGCTATTATGAGCCAACAATTTTTCATAATCTACATGGGAGCAATGTCCTTTCGGTCTGTGCTTTTGTGATATTGATCAAGAAAAGGATGTGGCCCATAATACTGGGAAAATCCTGCTCTTTGGGTTGTCATCAGATCTCTCATATTTACCAAGAAAGATGAGCAAAATCTCGCTTTCATGTCTTACACTGAGGACATATGGTGTGTTTGAGAGTCAATCTAGAGAATGAATTTGATAGCCATGATCACACCCAACTTTCTGACTCAAATGAACTTGGCGTGTTTATTTACATGAGAGTTCATCAGACTGCATGGAATCATCGAATGCCTGCAGTGCAGAAAGAAACCATTTGGTCTATCGAGCCTGCAATGACCGTCCAAAGAACATCCCATCCAGACCTAATCCATCTTGCCACATTTCCCACAGCCAATCCACCTAGCCTGCACATCTTTGGACTGTGGAAGGAAACCCGATTTATGAAGAACATGCAAACTCCATGCAGACAGCTGTCTAAGGCTAGAATCGAACCCGGATCCTTGGTGTTATAAGGCAGTAGTGTTAACCACTGAGCAATGATGCCATCCAAGTTAAGGATGATTGTAATATGGAGCGAGCACAGAAAGAAGCTTGCCATTAGGTCTAAAGAAATAGGAAACTAGGAGATAAAAGAAAGGTAGAATGGAAATGTTGAGAAGGAGCAAAATCAATTGTTACTATGACAATTTGTTTCAGAGCCATGAGACCTGTTAACTGGCAAAAAATACCAAAAAGGGAGCTAGAAAAGGTATAAAAGCAAATACAAATTGCTCTGCTACAATACAACAGTTGTGTTCCTCTGCAACCTCGCACTATAGAAAATTGGCCTGTGGAAAGCCGCTATAGAACATCATGCTATAGAGGATCGCTATTAGAAAATCACTATACCCAGTCAATAGAAAGTTTGCATTGTCCAAACGGCTTCCACAATTCGTCAATCACGTTCGAGCCAATTTACGCTAACAAAACGCATGTGATAACAGAATGACCTGAGTAGGAAAATACCTTGAAAGAGGAAGAAGAAAAATAATCTCCAAAATGAACAAATGCACTCATGTAGTACTGGCATGATAAAAAGCACAAGGCATAAACCATGTTTCTTAACACAACACATCAAATACAAATATATAAAACAATACAGACAGTTTCAATAAACATAGTTACTACATTTTGTTTGTAAAGTATTTAGTTCTGTGTTCGAGAAGCTGTTTTAGTTATGCCTGATCTGCTTTTGCGCTGAATAGTTCACAAACATCACATCGATCACAATGCAAAATTTATGAAGCATGCTTTGCAAAACTGTCATGTTGCTACATCTTAGGTGGCTTAAGCATTACTCATTTTTAATGTCACTTTTTTTTCACTCACCTCGAAATTATATTTAGCTTGGCCATCTGTTGCCTGTGCTTGAAGCCTGTGAATTTTAAAAAAAATTTCTGGTCTGCTTTCACCACTGTATTTCAACATTTCTAATAAGCTACTGATTATGGATCTTCAGGAGAAGATTTAAAAAAATGGGTACCTTACTGGCAACCAGCACTGTAGATAACAGGAGAAACAATGAAGTGAAGTCTCAACATTGAAGCTGGTTTTGAAAATGTTAGCACTGCCAATTAGAAAGGCCCCTAGGAGTGTCTAAAAGCATCAGTGAAAGATCCATTCACTTAAGATTGCTAATTTGACAGGAAGTTTCCAGATCAACTTGAAACTGTTCAGAAGAAAATTCAATGAAAGAAGTAACCTTGAGACATGAATGTAGCTTCAATCAAGTCTAAGAAATACCTCAAAGAATGGATTGAAAAAGTTACTGACAGCTGCAAGATTCAAGCGGATTTCAGTTCAGCGTCACCTGGAAAGTTTCCAAAGATCATAATTTCCTATTCCACGATGTTAATGACCTAGGGCATATTGGCAAAGCTGGAAAAGCTATTTTTAAGAAAACAAAACATGATTATGGAATCCCAAATGTGACAAATTGGCTCAAAAAACCTCAATTATAAATATTATTGAATCAGTGTTGATAATGTTAGTAAGTTGAAGAATGGTCTAGGAACACAAATCTTGAAGGCAATTTAAGAGATAATCGGCCGCAATACATATGAAAGAGAACAGATCAAATGATAGTCATAAAATGAGAAAGGGGAGTATTAACTCCAAAGTTGAACAATTATAATGTAAAGGACATGAATATCATTATTTAGTAATATTTAGTAATTTTGGACAATGCACCATATATTATCATTCGTAAGCAATGATTCCATTTTTTACTTGCTGTTATAATTTGGATTCTGTTTTAAGAATTGTGACAATGAAATAACTTTTCCTTCTGACTTCCTGATATTTAACTGAGATAATCTAAAGATTGTGTCACATAACTTTGCTTAAATTAAGTCATAACAGGTGACAGTAATGACATTTAGGATCTTCTCAGGTTTTTGAAAGTGTTGATGTTGTAGTGGGAATGAAATTTTCTGGTAAGTTCAGTTCAGCATACTATCTTATAATAATCGAGAATTTGAAAGATCCACAGCAAGACTTGATGTGAATAAGTTGGCTACGTAACATAGATACTTTTTCATACATCACAGTGATGACTACATTTCAAAACTTATGTTACAGGTTGGAAAATGTCGTGAAATGCTCTGTGATCATGAATGGTGCTATATAAATGCAAGTCTTTATTTGTTAGATTAACATGCAGTGTAAATTATTTCATATTAATTATAGTATAAATATCAGTTTGGCTCTAAGCATTTACAAAATAATTCTGGTATCTTTTAGAATATCATGACCTTGCCATTGCTGCCAAACCATAGTGGAAGTGTTGATTGTGTATAACATGTTGTCCCAGGATGTACAAATTCCATTTGACAGCTGGTAAAAAATTAATATTAGCAGATACTGGATTGTTGACCCTTGCTTAAAATTAAAATATGAAAATGGTTCCTTTTTTAAACTTGGATTTGCACCTGGGCGACAGGTATATTTCATAGGTAAATCATTATCATTGTGTAATTGCTAGAGATAGTCTCAAAAGGTCGATGTTTAATGCAGTCTGTAACCACAGTACTAAACAACATTACCATGTTACCATTAAACTGTGCAAAATGGCTTCACATTGGCACAAAATCAAATGTCGTATACTGTACAGAGAATTTACTGCCAAGAAACCAATCCACATCTAGAATAATACTTCACAAAATTCCACCTCACAGTCTATTAAACCTCAGTTCAACTGAGCACCATATCTTTCAATTGTCTTTTCCCTCAGGTACTTATTTATCTTGGGTCCCCCTTGAATGCATCCGTGTTATTCACCCCAAACATTCCAGATGACGGTGAATTCTTTATTCTCTCAAAGTAATCGTCCTCCTGAATTCCTCATTGGATTTGTTAGGGACTGTGCTGTTTTGTATTGTGCATTTAAGATTAACTTTACCTTGCATAAAACTCGTTCTGAGGTATGTTTCTGGCACTTGAAGCCTAATTGAAATTACTGTTTCCATTTTTAATTATTAATTGACTGAGCCATGTTTAAAACATTCATGAGAAGTGATAATAGTTAGAGGATCATTGAAATCGTAATCAATTTAGATACGGTCGCTGTTTATTTGTTTCAATTTTGCTGTATATTATGTTTTACTTGCTCACTGTAAATGATTGTTTCTGCTGAGGGGTATGCACCAATGCAGATAGATATGTATTTTGATCCCAGTGGTTATTAGAACTCTTGCAGATCTTAATTGGCTTGCTGGAAAGAACACTGTTTTCTGACATTGGTCAAAGTTTGAAATGACTTCTCTTGGCTATAATCACAAAATGGAGGAGGAATTTTGTTTGCCCCAGGTAACAGGATTGGAGTTGGGGGATTGGGAAAACTTGACAAAAAAATTGTTTGTGGACATGTATCCCAACTTGCTTCTGCCCAGTTGCACCTTTCCCAGGTGTGTGTTGGAGGCATCCTGTCCAACAGCGATAGGAAGTCAAATGAGGTAACCATCATGCCAATTGGTGGGCACTTTCAGAGGACTGTGGGATTTTTCAGGTGGTGTCCGTTGTGTTGGTATCTTCTCAATCCACAGATGGCAAGAGTAAAGCTGGAGGTCAAGTGATGTGCAATTCTGATGCAGTGGTTGCAGTGTTCAATTGCTCTGGGTTTGTTTAAATGTAGCTGTTTACCATCAACGCTCAATATGTTTGACCGGCAGAGCCTGGGTGTGGGCTCAGGAAAAAGTAGACAAGCTGATGGAAGAGATGGAACTGAGTGCTGAAACATGGAAGAGACATTTTAAAATGCATAAAATCTAGTTTCACCTCTGCGGTGCTCTGAGATATATACTATACAAAACAGAGATCATTTTAAACAGCAAAACGTACAATTATCAGGGTATTTGCAAGAATTTGCTGATATTTCCATAGTAAAATACTGGATGTGAAGAATTGGTTGCTGGTCCCATCAGAAATTTGGCATCTCCATTAATGTTGCACTCTTCTTCTCTTGGATGTCTTCACTGGAAAACCCAGGTCCTTAGATTAGGCACTGTCCATAAATTGGTCAGTGCCTAAGTTGTGGCCTAATTGGTGTCTTCCACTAAAATCACTCCCTATGTTGCCCTACACAGCATGACTAGATTTGCAACACAAAAACCGTTGAGACATCAGTTTGTTTACACAAAAGGGAAAATGCAGACTAAACATCTCACTGAATCAACTACGCAACTATGCCCTTTGTAGCATTGCTAATGTGATCAATGGCTTGGGAGACATTTTAGATTTATTTCCATCTGTTTTGTGTTTGGGCTAATTTAGCTGGGTTACCACTCAATGATATAGCATGGAATCAGAAAGCACACAGCAAACTTTTCCTAATAAACACCAAAAAAACTGTGGATGCTGTCAATCAAAAACAAAAACCAAAGCAGCTGGAAAAGCTCAGCAGGTCTGGCAGCATCTATGAAGAAAAAAATCAGAGTTTATGTTTCAGGTCCGGTGACCCTTCCTCTGAATTGCTGAGCTTTTTCCTAATGGTTTTCTGAATCCCACTGCCAGAGTGAAATTAGACTCTGATTATGTGGAAAACAGTCAATTCAATGAGATTTCCCCAGGCCAGATATTTAATGACCCAAGACTTGCCTGTAAATCCAAGATAGACAAGCAGCAGGCTGAAAGAACACAGCAAGCCAGGCAGTATCAGGGATTGGAGAAATCAATGGAGAAGGAACGGTTATACCCAAAACATTGACTTCTCCACCTCCTGATGCTGCCTGGTTTGCTGTGTTCTTCCAGCCTCCTGCTTGTCTACTTTGGATTCCAGCATCTGCAGTTTTTTGCTGTCTCTAAGTAAATTAAAGATGTCAGACTTTCAAAGTCGGAGGGACAATCAGAGGCCTTCTACAATGAAAAGAACAGTAGCCAGTAATGACAAGTGAGTGAGGGAGAGACGGATTCAAAAAGGAGGCACCCTCTGTCCAATAGTTTTGTAAATGTACATGGGAAACTGAATTCTACCAGTGTGGCTTTTTGGAAATCCATCTACATGAAGGTGTGAGGCTACTGCTATACTCAGGGAGAAAGTGAGGACTGCAGATGCTGGAGATCAGAGCTGAAAATGTGTTGCTGGAAAAGCAGGTCAGGCAGCATCCAAGGAGTCGGAGAATCGACGTTTCGGGCATGCTGCGCTTTTCCAGCAACATATTTTCAGTACTGCTATACTCAGGCAGACAAACTGATCCCAAGGCAGTGTACAAGCCAACAAAGTCATTTATAATGCCCAGCCATCTCCCATCTCAACCCTGCAGAACCAAACCATCAGATCCCATAACTTAAACTAATATCTGCCATTTTTCCAATGAACGCAGTGTCACTGACCAGGCTTATACTTAAGATCTCACCTCTCAATAAAACTGGTGATTCTTTTCTTCACATCAGCTTATTTATCTCTTTACATACATCAACCAGGACATTAAAATGAAAAACATTGCAACACAAGTTAAGTAAATTTGCATATGTATTGCTTTTATTTATTATTGTTTCTGAAAAAAAAATTCTACTAAAAGACAATTTAAATCCAGGACTCATGCCACAACCTCCCAAAGAGTTTCCTGGATATTTAGTAAAGTACGAAGACTCCAGCTAACCTATGAGATAGCTGGGTCAGTCATAAACAAGTTCAAGCCGTTTATTAGCATTCCAGGTATAGTTATTAGGAAAGCATTGAATTATGCTTTGAGCAATGCAGAACAGGTTGCTCAGATTGGGATCCAAATTCAATTCCCAAAAGTATGCAACATATAACCAAATATTGGTTACATTGTTTGTTGGAATATTTAATTAAGTTCTGTAAATGGATGTTTGTCTGTTTCGAAAATATAACACAAAAGGGAACATTCAGACAAAAACCTTTCCTTTTTGTTTACAATAAATATATTTCAGCACAACCTCAAATCAGGAATGAATTGAAGTGGCATTAATTAAGATTCCATTTGTTTCTCTCTCCTTTATAACTATATACTCATTCAAAAATACTGTTATGATCAGACCATGGGCAGGATTCCCCAATTCATTATGATTCTAGGCAGAATAACCCAAACTGTTAAGCTCACAGTTGTGGTGTGATGAGTTGGCTCCACTTCTTTACTCACCCAACCTCTGTTAGTTACAACAAGGTTCATTTAAAAAGAATTGCTTCCCATGGAGATAAATCTCTCCCAGACCAGACTTTCTTGAATTAACAAAAAGAGCATACAGGATACTTGACTTCATCAATCGGGGCACTGAGTATAAAAGTTGCAACTGTGTAAAACTTTAGTCGGGCCACATTTGGAGTATTATGCACAGTTTTAGTCGCAACACTATAGGAAGAATGTGGAGGCTTTGGAGAAGGTGAAAAAGGGCTTTACCAGGACATTGCCTGCATTGGAATGTATTCGTAATAAGGAAAAGTTGAACAAACTTGGATTGTTTTTTCCAGACCGTCAGAGGCTGAAGGTCAATCAGATTGTATATAAGATTATGAGAGGTGTGGGTAGGATGGATATTTAGAGTTTTTTTCCCAGAATGGAAATGTCAAATACAAGGGGACATAGGTTTAAGGTGAGAAGGAGAAAGTTTAAAGGAGATATGCTGGGAAAGTTTC
This sequence comes from Chiloscyllium plagiosum, assembly GCF_037043375.1. NCBI lineage: Eukaryota > Metazoa > Chordata > Chondrichthyes > Orectolobiformes > Hemiscylliidae > Chiloscyllium > Chiloscyllium plagiosum. The sequence continues at coordinate 35,554,084 of NW_028270159.1, read as the reverse complement.
CAACACATAGGGTGGTAGGTGCCTGGAATATGCTGCCAGGGAAGATTGTAGAAACAGCTAAGTTAGCTAAGTTGAGGAGGCTTTTAGACAGAGACATGAAGAAGCAGGGAATAGAGGGATATGGACCATGTGAAGGGAGATGAGATAAATTTAGAATGACATCATGGTCAACACAAACATGGTGGGCCAAGGATCTTGCACTATAGTGTTCTATGTTCTATTAATTATCAGATACAGAAATATAACACAACATATTACACCAATTAGAAATAAAAGGTGAGTCCAAAAATATTAAAATGAAGAAAGCCATACAGATCAGTCTGTGAATTCTTAATGAATGACAGGTAGGATGACCTTGTGTACATTGTTGGGTTGTCCTGGTAGCATTGACATTGGTACGTCAATGGTAATTTTTCAAGATTTTTTGTTTTGAATACTGATTGAAGTTCCTGAAGGCCTGATTCCTTTTGTAACTGGTTTGTGTTCTTTGAGTGCAAACCTTTTTTCTTTTCTTTACTTGTGGTGCAAGGGTGCTTACTGGATGTTCTTAAACTGAGATTTTCACAGCATTCTAGACACATTGTAGACCTGAAGTACATTGCGGACATTAGTGCTAAAGCTCTCTTTTAACCCCTCCTTTGTAATTTCCTGGGATGGAAAACCACAAATGCCCACAAGAGGTAGTTCTCTGCGAGAAGTATAGGAGATAGTCAGTCCTTTATATTATCTCAAATTGCAGTCTCTATCTCTTTCTCTTTAATTTCTTTGGCATCTTTAGATATTATATTTCATCAGTTCCACTATTATTGACCAGACCAAACCTCCTCACAGCATATTAAGATGATAGTCCAGACCCTAGCATTTCCTTATTTTAATAGTAAGTGTAAGGCGTTGTATTCTTGGTGTAATTCAATTGGTGAAACCACTTGACTTTAAACAATACACACTTTATTTTTACACTACATTTAAAATAAATACAAAATAAAAATAAAAGAATAGACTTGGCTTAACTGTAATTCTACCTAAATACTTAACAAAATAATTATATATGTATTTGTGTGTGTATATATATATATATATATATATATATATATATATAAACTACTGTTAATTAACTTTTCCAAAATAATAACATCCTAAAACACACCCTTGACAAAGGCAAATTCAGTAAAATAGATGGTCTCATATGTAAGTCTAGCATCAGGAAGAGAACCCCAGGATTTAGCTATAACAGAGAGAGGAATAAGAGCTTCCTCATCCAGCTTCAAGACCCCAGCAACTGCTGAAAGCTGCAATTAAAAATTCTGGTTCTTTGGGAGCTTGACTCCACCCATTCAGGCTGCTTCTATTGTTCTAACTTTAAAAAAAAACTCAAGGCCTCTCAAGCTGGTTACTTGATTGGCTTTGAGCAGACTGCTCCTCTCCTCTTCATAGAAAAAGGTCAAAATGCACCTCTTATTGCCATCCGAACGTCACTCCAAGCAGAATGTTTCTCAACTAGCCATTAAACTTGTACTTGAAGTTTTTTTTTCACTGTAACAGTCCTTTTTAAGAAATACATTGTCAAATTAAAGGGTACAAATCTGCATAATGTTGTGGGGCTCAATTTGTCATTACAACAAAACACAACTCCACACCTCCATGCCAGCCAATATACATGTAAATAACAAACCTCGGTTATCTGAATGCTGATTATCCGAATTTCAGATAATCCGAACAAGATCTCAAGGTCCCGTAAAAATGTTATCCATTATCCGAATAATCAGTTATCCAAACAAAATACAGCCCACCTGCCTTGTTCACATAATCAAAGTTGTTCTATATACGTACAAAAACACACGCACGCACACATACAAACACACACCCTTCAGTCTCCTGTTTCAAAGCTGCAGAATATCAGGAAAAAGAAAGAAAAGTGTAAGAAATTATAAAACATGAATTTGTCACAAATGATGCAGGTTGATATTTGAGGCTAACATTTGGAGCTAGAGGATACATTCATGTGCTATTGCAGTGTATTTAGTGTTATTACCATTTTATGTGAATGATTAATCAAGACAAATCTGGGTAGGTTTAGAAAATATTCTAAAAAGTGTAATAATTTATGTGTAATCTCTGTTCGCTACAGCCTCAGCTTGTTCTAAATTTAATTAATCATTGTTCGTGTGATCAGGTAAAAGTTGTGGCAACACAGTAGTAGTTGCTGGAAGTAGTTTGGTTTCTCAAAGAGCTTCCAACACTTGGTCTACTGATATTGTGAAGATTCAGTGAGCCATAATTGTACAGCAATGTTGATGGATCACATCCAGTTTTAAATACTTCCGACTTGGTGGGAAGCATTTAGAAATTCATTTTCAACAGTCTGTGAAAACAATACAATAATACGGCTGTGTTGCAATCAATTTAGGCTTTATTTCAGGGTTTGGGTTCTTAACTGCGGAGGAGGCCCTGGCACTTGGGGATTCAGAGCTCCATCACAATGACGCACATTTAGACAAGTCCTTGCTGAGATGCGACAAAGGTCACCAAAGGATAAATCCTCTAGGAGTTTTCTTCCATCAAATTCAGTCTAGCTCAGGGTCCAGGACAAGCTCCCCATTCTCAGTTTGTACACACACACACACACAAACACATATATTCACTTCTCCATAGAGCCGACACTTGAGCGTTCCTTGGGATAACAGATTTCCTTTTATAGCGGACAGAATCATTCATTCAGTCAGCTGGGTCGCTGTATGAGCAATTTATCTAGAACTACTTCCCCATGCTTTCCCTGTAACCCTGCATATTCTTCCCTTTTATGCTTTGATTGAACCTACTTCCACCACAATTCAGCTGTTGCATTTCAGATCTTAACCACTCCCTGCAAGAAAACGTTTCCCCACATGTTGCCATTGCTACTTTTGACAATCACATTAAATCTGCGTTGAGTGACCCTCAATACTTCCACCAGTGGGAACTGTTTCTTCCTATCTGTTCTATTTTGAAATATTATGAGTCTGAAAAGCTTCAAGAAATCTCCTCTTAAACTTTACTGTCCATGAAAACAATTCTAACTTCTCCAGTCTATCTATATAACTAAATTTCTTCATCACTGGGATCAACTCCACTATCTAGTTAAGGTTGAATACTTGTTTTACACATATCTAACATTTCTTTTTTTTCTCTTGATGCCTGCAATAATAACGCTGTATGCTTTATTAACCACTCTCTTAACCTGTCCTCTCATCTTTCAGTGATTTATGCATATATATATATATATATATATATATACACCCAAGTCTCTCTGTTATGCATCCTCTTAAAATTGTATGCTTTAACTGATATTGTCCTGCTACATTCTGCCCACCAAAATGAATCACTTCACACCACTCTGCAATACATTTCATCTGCCATCATTCCACGCTTATGTCTTTGTCCTTTTGAGGTTCTACACTATCCTCCTCACAATTCAGAATGCTTCCAAATTTATAGAAAAAATATAGGTTAATTTTTATCCAGAAAAGCAACGGTTCCAGCATCAGAGGAATTCTATCTCAAATCTTTCTTCAGTCCAGAAAATACCAATTATCCACTCTTCTGTTTTCTGCCACTCAACCAAAATTGTACCCATGTTGCTTCTATCCCTTTTATTCCATAGCTTTTAAACCACAAGTCTGTTGATGATTGTTTTCAGTTGCCTTCTTTATGACCATGTATGCCACATCAACAGCATCACCCTCACCAATCTTCTCAGTTACCTTATCAAAAAAACTCCAGCAAGTAAGTCAAAGATCTTGCAAAGATCATAGAGCTAGAAAACAATCTTCTTTTCAGGTAAGTTAGTGTAATGGGACTTAAAGGGATTTAAGAGGAGTCGATGGCTTATTGGTATGAATATTGGACCATTAATCCAGAGACCCTGGTAATATTCTGTGCACCCAAATTCGAATCCCGGCTTGGCAGATGGTGGGTTTTGGATTTAATAATTATCTGTAATTAGCAGTCTAAAAGTGACCGTGAAACTGATTGTCAGAAAAACCCAACTGGTTCATTATTTTCTATTAGGAAAGGAAACTGCTGTCCTTACCTGATCTGGCTTACATATGACTCCAGACCAACAGCAAGGTGGTTGACACCCAATTGCCCTCTTTGCAATTAGGGATTGTTAATAAGTGCTGGCCTCACATCCCGTTAATAATTAAAACTAAAACAAACTCTAAAGCAGTGGACTACCTGCTCCTTGGATGCTTATGAGCAAACGAGACATCCTCATTCACTGTCATTTGCTGTCTTCTGCCATAGACTGCAATCTCTTTTTAAAGGCTGCACAAAGATTTCCTGTGGGTTGACTGCTTTACAATCATTGTACTCAGATTTTCGACTAGTGTCTACACAACAGCAATCTAAGTAAAAAGACCTAGCAAATGTGTGTTAGATACATCGCACACACACACACTCTCTTTCTCTCTCTCTCTCTCTCTCTCTACAAGTCACCAACAGACACAAATCTTTATTCAGGGGTCAGCAGCATAAAATGCTGTACTTTTCATTTTCCTTTTAAAATTGCACGGAGAATGACAGAGGAATTGAAACGCTTCAAAGTCAAGCTAGGTAACTGCAACACAAACAACTCATGGACTCTATGCTCCATTGAAATAATAATGGTGATGACATTTTGCTTGGATTCTTTGGTGAGACCAAAGGGTTTCCATCTTGCTTAAAAGGAACTATTTGGAAGAGTTTGCAGAAATGCACTTTGCACTTTGCTAATGAACTGAAAACTGCGTATGCTGTGAACCCTGCCAGCAAATATTTCCATTTTATCCCAAAGCAGCAAAAACAGTTCAAAAACAGATGGATTAAGGGTATAATCCATGTATTACATTTTTTTTTCAAACCAATTGTGATCTTGGCATTATTTCACCAAATTCATTCTTCTCTAATTATAGCAATGAATAATATTCACAAAAGTATAAACTAAAGGGTAAAATAGTATGATTAAGTGAAACATCCATGATGCATGTTACCACCTGCAGAAGCATGACACTTGAATAAAAATTTCCATGCTGTAATTATATTCCTCCAAAAGTTGAATTATAACATGCTTCAGAGTTGAAAGGGGGACTTATATTGAGAAGAACTGCCAGAAGGCTTCCTTTGTTACTGCAGAGACCTGACAGCTATTTTATCATATTTTCTGAAGCTGCATTTCCTTTTACTTTTTAAAGAAAAAATCCTTTGTTCGGCCTGATTTTCTTTTCAGCACAAGCCAACAAATTTATTTTCGGTGCCTTTGAGAATTTATGGTGCCGTATATGAGATCAGAACTGCTATCCCCATTCTCCACCGACTGTAGGGGGCTGCTTAATGAGGACTGTTTTGGTCATAATCCAGTTTAAATTGAATCCTTGAATCTCATCCAAATGATGACCTATACATGTCTCCTTTTAAGTTATGCTTCAGACTTCTGCGTTATGTCCGCTCAGTGTCTCATCCACTCTTTAGTCAGATGTTGGGAATTACAGTGTTCATGATTGTTTGCTTTTGCCATTAGCAGCCCGTGTTTCTCAGCGCAAGTATTATCTTCTAATCACTCATGTAGTTTATGTCCTGAAAACATACCTATTGATATCCCTGCATGTGGATCGCTCAGTTCACAAGAACCAAATGATTGAGATTTCTGACACAACATGCAATTTATTCCAAACTAATTTTAAGTAACAATCAAATTCATTTAACCGAAATATATGAGAGCTGCATGAAAGCAAACATACAGTCATACAGCATGGAAACAGACTCTTTGGTCCAACCAGTCCATGCCGAACATTATCCCAAATTAAACTAACCCCACCTGCCTGCTCCTGGTTCAAATCCCTCCAAATCTTTTCTATTCATGTAGTTTTCAAAGTGTCTTTTAATGTTGTAACTGTGCCCACAATCACCACTTCCTCAGGAAGTTCATTTCACATGCAAACCACTCTCTGTGTAAAGCATTTGCCCCTCATATCTCTCCTCTCACATTAAGAATATGCCCCCGAGTCTTGAAATCCCCCATCCTAGGGAATAGGCACCTACCATTACCCCTATCTATATCCCTAATGATTTTATCGACCTCTATAAGGTCACGTCTCAGCCTCTTACATGGCAGTGCAAGAAACCCCCTTCACTGATCTTATTACTGATTAATGGCATGTTACTTGAATAGAGTTGAATGCATTTTACTGAGATGACACAGATTCTGCCATTCCTTCTTAACATTCATATCTTGGCACTCGTTCCAGTGTGGAAATCTAGAATTGTCTCAGTGAAAAGGCAGTGGATACTGTTCTAATTGTATTTTCAAGATTGGGATTGATAATGATTTGTTAGATAAGGCTAGGAAGTAATTTATAATGAATGGCAGATGAATTGAACTGGGGGAGAAATAAGCCATAATTGGGAGAAACAGACTCATTTGCAGAATCTTCCGAATGACATATCCTGCTCTGAAGGATTCTTTACTATGATATTTCCACATTTCATTTGTTTCATAAATTAGATTTTTCTCAAGTTTTTATTTTTCTCCATTTAATTTGTTCCATTTCCCACATTATAACAGTGACCACACTTTAAAAATACTTCAGTGGATATAAAGTGCATTGGGACATCCTGAGGTCACACAAGGTGTGAAAGAAAGGCAGGTCTCTTCCTTATTTTTAGGCATTTATCTGTCTACCTTTTTCTACTCCTCCCCAGCCAGTCCCCCATTTTTTTGATATTACCATTACTCGAGCTGTCCAAGTCTTCCCACCCACAGCTTTCTGTTGCCTCCCACTCTTCCTTCCTTTTGCAGGGAGACCCTGGAGCTTTACAGGCTGAGATCATTGTTCCAAATTGTAGTGATGAATGGACTCATATTGGTAACTGTAATCCTATAATATTCTTGTAGGAGGCCACACATCAATCTAAATAGATCCCAGGGGTGTGGGGGTTGTCCCATGATGAGCAGCTGAGTAAACTGGGCCAATGTTCTCTATAGCTTTGCAGAATAAGAGGCAATGTGATTGAAACCTATAAGATTTTCACAAGGTAGACACCTAGAGACTGTTACTGCTGGTCCTTGAACCTAAAATGGTGGGGACATAGTCATTTTAAACTGGGTTGAGGAGAAATTGCTTCACTCAGAGGGCTGTGAATCCTTGGAATTCTCTACCCCAGCAGATAATGGATGTTCCATCCTTGAATACATTTTAAGCAGAAATAGACAGTCTTTAGTCTCTTAGGGAATTGATGCATATGATCAGTAGGCAGGAGAGTCAAATTGAAGCTCAACAACGGTTATGATCATTTTAAAAGAGACTGCAGGCTTGGCAGGTGTACTCCTGCTCCTGTTTCTTGGGTGGCCTTGTATTTTTGTACTGTTTGAGTCGAATGGGATAAACTGTTGAGCAAGGAAATACATGAAGTGCTGTCTGTCTGGTCACTAGTGGGATTGGAGCAGCTACACAGGACACTGTTACAGTTGCACAGCAAGAGACATTGGCGAGAAGCCTATTTGTGCTGCATGCAGCAGATTGTGATTATTTGAACACTCTTTATGCTATACAGCAGCAACCTACTAGTCTGATCCTTTGTTTCATCAAATTTATGCTAAGCAATTAAAATTTAAGACTAAAGAAACCTAATCAGACCTTTGTCAAATTTGAAATAGGAGAGAGAGAAATGTTGTGGGATCAGACATTTAGATGATTCAAGGTAAATTCAAGGAATACTTTGTTTATTTATCCCATTACAACATCCTTTAGTTTCGATCAATTTTAGGGTATAATTGATTATGATAAAGGATCAGTCACCTTTGCTACTATTAGGGAGACTAGCAAGGAATCTTAAAAAATGAGTCCACTCATTTGTTTACATTTTACACTTTGCAGCCTTCCTACAGATGGTGAAATCAGGTTTTTCTGTCTGTCTGCATTTTGCTTTGTCTTTTAGATGTTTTGATCTTTTTTTTCTCTTTCTTTCTGGGAAGCAGATCTCTCTGCTATTCACACTATCTTTCGACACTATCAATTTTGTTTTGTATATTTGTCTCAATAAAGCGTCCTTTAGTTTTCCAACAGGGACCTTTCTGTCATTTAACCTGTTCTGTCTTCCAACCTGTCACAGATCAATCCTTAGCTCCTTTCTTCCAACCAGCTTAAAATCTGTTACATTTCTAACTATCCCAGTTTCTATGAGAGGTCATTGACCCGAGATGTTAATTTATTTTCCCTCTGCATTGATACTGCCTGATCCGCTCAGGTTTTCTGCTGTATTTCAGATCTCCAACATCCACAGTATTTTGCCTTTGCTAGAGAACCAACCTCTCCTGTGAGGGTTACACATGAAATGGCATGAGCCTTGCATTTCTGTTAGCTTATAAACACATTTTTCACCCTTTGCTGGCCTAGCTAAATAAAAATTTAATTCATAATGTAATATTTCAAAATTTCAAATTAGCATAAGCGGTCATTGTGCCCCATGTTATAGAGTCTGTGTCATAGAGATGTACAGTACAGAAACAGATCTTTGGTCCAACTCGTCCATGCCGACCAGATATCCTAACCTAATCTAGTCCCATTTGCCAGCACTTGGCCCATATACCTCTAAACCCTTCCTATTCATATACCCATCCAGAAACCTTTAGAAAGCTGTAATTGTACTAGCCTCCATGACTTCCTCTGGCAGCTCATTCCATACACACACCACCCTCTGTGTGAAAAAGTTGCCCATTAGGTTGCTTTCAAACTTTTCCCCTCTCACCTTAAAACAACGCCCTCTAGTTTTGGACTCCCCCAACCCAGGGAAAAGATCTTGTCTATTTAGCCTATCCATGCCCCTCATGATTTTAAAAACTTCTATACAAATTATGCAGTAATACTTCTAATTTAAAAAATGCTGTTGAATCATTCAATTTAAAAATATTATAACTTTTGATATTTAGTCAGGAACATTTGGACGTAATCCTGCTGTTTTCCGTCTCAGTATTTTATGGATCTCATAGCAATGGCCAATAAGCTGAGGTCAAAATACATCAGGTTTCATCACCTCAAAGGATTTCTATGGACATTTAGTGTCAGATTTTTCAAAGCTCTCATGCAATATACCAGCTTTATCCTGAGTTTTACATAACAAGGTATGAAGTTTGCAAATATTAAGCTGTTCACATTTGGAGAGTGAAGCATTTCTTCATGATTTATGTGAGCATTAAGCAAGACAGTGATTATGAGTAGTTTGTCATTTTCACACATTTTGAGATCAGTTTTTCCATTTTTTTCCTCAATTGTTGTGGTCTTCTTTGACATTTGGAGTTTGACTTGCCTGGCAAAAAGAGTGCTGGTCAATGAGAAGCCCATAAGGTTATGAAGCTAACAAGATACCTGAGGGGCAAATCTAAACACCTTTGCAGGTTTGCTAGAATGAAATGGTTGTCCCCAAAATGGACTGGCGCTGTTCTCCAGAATGTGGGATACTAAGATTACGTACGTGACTCTGGAGATACACACCAACCTTCTTTGCAGTCCATGAAAATACAACATCTCTTTGTTGGGGGTCTTCTAGTCCATCACCAGCTTTGGTGGTGTCAGCATCACAGAACTAGACTGTGCAAGCTCAAGCCAGGTCCATTTTAAAATCAGGTCAGAAGACTCTAATTTCCAAACTCATAAACTTCTATCACTTCAGATAGGGCAGTGCTATGAACATCCAGGCCCCTTCAAAAATTGTGCCAGCATCATTGTTGATGTGAATTGAATGGGAAGGCTGCCAATCCTGTGTTTTACTGAGAGGAATTTTTAAAAATCTATGCTTTTGTTCCTCTTTCCCTTCCTGCCTCCATGCAATGTTCCTGAAAAATGATATCCTACATTTTTCTGGTGAATCATATTAAACTCTCCTTTGCTGAATCTTATGCTCCCTGATTGTCTCTGAGAATCACATACCAATTATGCACAGAGGATAACATCCTGAGGAACTCTGACTGCCCAAAGGGAAAAACAAGTTTTTAAAAAAAACTGGTAATACTTAGAAACATCTGCACAGGTTGTACTGCAGTTCTATGTTCAAGTATTCAAGATGAGTGAGACTAATACATATAATGTTAATACACTAGTTTCATTCCTTTTTTTCTCAAGTGCAGCTAATTTTGGGTGGGAATCTATCAAATGGAAAATTTTCTTTAATTGTTTCCCAGCCATGAAAATCAGTGCTTAAATTTTCTAGATTCTTTCAGCCTGAAAACTTTCTCCTTTTCTCCTTGAGAGGATAATCCTGGAGGGGCTGGGTGGACAGGCTTTGCAAAGGAGCCAGAAAACATGGTAAGCAGGTTAATGCAAACCGAGTGCAAGAGACTCTTCTAAAGAAATTTACTTCAATCCCTTTCCCATTGAGATCAGTGAGAAAATAATCCAGCCATTGCTTCACCTGAGATGAACTATCATTATCTCCTGGTCACTTAAAAAAAAATGTTTACTTATAAAACAAAAATGAGATAGAACAAAAATGTGGGATGCTCTGCCTGAAAAGATACCAACAGAAAGTTTGATTATGGATTTTAGAAAGATTTTGGATATTGATTAGTAGAGAAAATAATTCAGCAAAAGCCAGCCACCACTTGAAATAAAACATGAATATGCTGATTCTGGAAATTTGAAACAAAAACACAAGTTTCTGCATCTGCTTGATTAGATTAGATTACCTTGATTAGATTAGATTACATTACATTACAGTGTGAAAACAGACCCTTTGGCCCAACAAGTCCACACTGACCCGCCGAAGCGCAACCCACCCATATCCCTACATTTACCCCTTACCTAACACTACGGGCAATTTAGCATAGCCAATTCACCTGACCTGCTCATCTTTGGACTGTGGGAGGAAACCGGAGCACCCAGAGGAAACCCACGCAGACACAGGGAGAATGTCCAAACTCCACACAGTGAGTTGCCTGAGGCGGGAATTGAACCCAGGTCTCAGGCGCTCTGAGGCAGCAGTGCTAACCACTGTGCCACCGTGCCGCCCACCGTGCCGCTTGGTTGCAGCATTCATGGCGAGAAAGCAGAGTTAATGCTTTGAGTCCAGTAACCTTTCTTCAGAGCTGATAGTAGCTAGGAAAAGGTGGTATGTATGCTGAAGACAGGAGATGGGGATTGGGGGGAGGGGAGAGGTTAACTTAATCAAAGAGAATACAAAGGCACCAAAGTGGGATTTGCACAGCTTGAGATGTTCACAGCAACTGTTGTTGAAATGTTGTATATAATTTTGCAAAATGTCATAATTTTCTTTTATTTGCCCCCTTTCTCATTTAATACCATCTGTGATAATAATGCCCTGTGATAATAGTTCATTCTATTTTTATGTACAAAACTACAAAGAACAGGTATTTATTTTTCTTTCCTTCCACCAGCTTCTTTACATATTCTGCAGAAATACTGATTAGTGATCTTCACAGCTGGTGTGTGTATGAGTATTAGACTGCAAAGAAGAATGTTTTTTTCCTTCCTATCATCCCTCTTCTACATAAAATCATAAAATAATTACAGTGCAGCGTGCCATTAGGCCCATCTGTGCTAGCTCTCTGTAACAACAACTCTGCTGGTGCCTGAAACAGAATCAGAAATTGCTGGAGAAACTGGATGCATCAGTGCAGAGAAAGCAGAATTAACACTTCAAGTCCAGTGACCTTTCTTCAGAACTGATAACAGCTAAGGAAGGGTGGGATTTATGCTGAAAACAAGACACCGGGGAGAAGGAGGAGTGAATGGTGGAGATAGAGCCCAAAGATAGAGAATAGCAGTTAGGCAGACACATAGATGAATGATAGTATGCTCAGGAGAAAGTAAAGTTGTTAATGGGGACCATAAGTCGGTGAAAATGGATTGGTTGTGTTGAAAGGATTTGAACTCCTGAAATGGAATATAACATTTCAGTTTCCACTTGGGAACCCTTCAGGATTCAATATTGAGTTCAATAATTTAAAAACCTGAATATCTTCTTCCATTCCCTTTACCTCCATCTCCATCTATCCGCCCCCCTCCCCTCCCCACACCAGCCCACCTCCCCTCCCCCCAATCCCCATCTCCTGTCTTCAGCATACATACCACCTTTTCCTAGCTACTATCAGCTCTGAAGAAAGGTTACTGGACTCAAAGCATTAATTCTGCTTTCTCGCCATGAATGTTGCAACTAAGCAGATGCAGAAACTTGTGTTTTTGTTTCAAATTTCCAGAATCAGCATATTCATGTTTATTTTAAGTGGTGGCTGGCTTTTGCTGCATTGTTTTCTCTACTAATGAATATCCAATATATTTCTGAAATCCATAATCAAACTTTCTGATGGTATCCTTTCAGGCAGAGCATCCCACATCCTAACCACCCATTGCATGATACATTTATTTGCCACTCCCTATGAAGAGATCTTCAAAGATCCTTGACCCATTACCACTGGGGCCAGTTTCTTTGTATCACTTCTGCCAAGAACCCTCAACATTTGATTACCAGATTGAACATTTGTCTTGCCCTTCTCTTTGCCAAGGAATAATTGAGAGTTTTTTGAGGATATCAAAGAGTTCCAGAAAAAAAAATTGATAAGGTGCATTCACACAATAATGGCTCTTGGGGTTGGTGTGATATATACAGATACAGTGTTGTTAGCTGTCAGCAAACAGAGTAGGGACAAATGGGACATTTTTATAATTGGCAGGCTGTGACTAGTGGAGCACTGCAAGCATCAATGCTGGATTCTCAACCATTTAATCTATACATCTTAGTAGGTGAATAGACAGGTAATAAGGTAACTACGTTTGGTAATGAAACAAGGCTAGCTGGGAAAGCAAGGCTACTAAGGGATATAGGCAGGTTGAAAATTTTTTTAAACAAGGTGGTGGGTGGAATATCATGTCATAAAGTGTCTTATTATTCACTTCAGTTACAAGAACAGAAACATGGAATATTTTTTTAAAAGATGTGAAACTTGTCTCTCTGAACATTAAGATTTATTTGAATGTGCATGTACATGGAAAGTTAACATGCAAGTACAGCAAACTATTAGGAAAGGAAATAGCATGTTGGTTTTCAATGCAAGGGGTTTGGAGGAGAAAACTAAAGAAGTCTTGCCAAAAGGCTTTGATGAGTCCACACCTGGAAGACACTGTGGAGTTTTGGTTTCCACATTTAAGGAAACATATACTTTTTGTTGGAGGCATGGAATGTTCATAAGATAGGAAAACCTTCTCATTCCAGTGTTATGGATGAGACCAAACCCTCTCAAAATCCATTAAGAAGGTATTCCAGAGCCCAACCTTTTTTTTTTAAAAGGCAAGTGTAAGACATTGCATTCAAGAAGCAATTTGATTGGCCAAATTATTAAGTTAAAGCAAAACATACTTTATTTTCATAGAGAAATAAAATACAGACAAAACAAAAAGTAAAATAAATTAGCTTTACTATAACTCTATCAAAGTATTTAACAAAAGTATATAAATATATTTTAATGACTACTAATTAACCATTCCAATATAGTAAAATTCCATAAACACACACTTGGCAAAGGCAAATTCAGCAAAATATATTGTCTCACATGCTACTCTAGCAGCAGGAAGAGAACCCCAGCTTTTAGCTGTAACAGAGACAGGAATAAGAGCTTCCACAATCAGCTTCAAGACCCCAACAACTGCAGAAATCTAAAACTAAAAATCTTGGTTCTGTGGGAGCTTGATTCCACCCATTCAGGCTGCTTCTATTGTTCCAACCTGAAATAAAAATCCACAAGCTGTTTACTTTATTGGCTTTGAGTAGCCCACTCAGAGCCTCTGACTCAACCTTTCTTCACTTAGAAAAAATCAGGATAAAATACACCTGTTAAAGCCATAATACGATCACACCAGAGCTAATGATATGAGGTTTATTAAATTGGCAATAGATTCTATGGAGTTTTGAAGAATCTCTGGCAATCTCATTGAAAGATTCAACGTTCTGAGGAGATTTTATAGGGAAGATGTATTTCGCCTGGCCAGAAATGTGACAAATTATGTAAAAGCTAATCTGTTCACCATCTGAACACTAAACCTTCAAATGTATTCTTCATTACTTACATTCAAAAATGTTTCACCATCCCTCAATGATGTAGTTAGAATTGAGTTGTCACTTATCATTTGGAATAAAATTAACTAGTGCAACAGAATATCATTCCTTTCCAAATTGAGGTATTTGGCGGGAAAATTATCCATTTAGAGTTCATGTCAGAATTATGTAGGAAAGTTGCCTGATTGTTCAGCTTAGTGGAGAGAACTACATAAACAGTTGATGCTTCAGTTTTTGTTTGAAGATTCTGATTGAACTTTCTCCACCCTTTCCAGAAAAAGACGCCCAGAGCCATTTTGTGCTGTTGAAAAGCATTGAGGATTTAGCTTGTGAATTGGTAATGCTAGCTGCAACAGCTCTCTGATATATATAGTTTATCAGTCTAACAGAACACATAGCTGTTTGGAATTCAAAAGCAAACTATAATGCCTGTCTTCACTGATTCACAAGTCTGGAAATTAGGTTTGTAATTTTCCACAACTGGGTTCAACAAAATAAAACTGCTACTTTTTGATTTTAGAAGCAAAATCATTAAGTGCAAAGTGTTTTCTATATCAAAATATGCATCCAATTTATGTGGACAAGTTTAGTTTTCTAGTATTGTTAAAATCAACCTAAATCATCCTATTCTAAATGATTATGGATTCAGGAAGTCTTGCTGAGAGAAGGTTTTATTCAACCTACTGGAAGCACTTAGTATCAGATCTGTACAGAGAAAAAGGAAAACAGCAGGTGGTCTTGTTTTGTTTCTGTACTTGTGTGTCTGCAAGCAGATTCACAATTTCATGGTAAACTCCAGACAATGCAATGTTGGAATCCGCTAAAAAATATGTTTCAAATCATATCAAAACCGCTTTCCTGTCATTGTCTGTTAAATTGGTTCCAAGAGGGAATTGCTGACGCAGTTCGGTCCTTCATGATCACAAGAATGCAGATGTGCAAAATGAATCCATCCTTTCTGAAAGTTTTACTTTTCTGTTACTGGAAAATATGTTGTTTTTAAACTTAATTGGTGGATGATTGTGACTCGGAAAATATCGTGACGTGAGGACGAATGGATCAACTGCCCATTATCTCCCCAGTTTGAAAATTGGAGGTGGTGAATAACAACTGGCTGTTACCATACTGTCCACTTACCCCAGTGCTCCAGGTGAAAGATTTCCCATTGTCTTCAGTCTGAGAGACTTCATGATATTCACAGTTCTGGTCATTGCTTTATGAGAATGGTAGAATCGCAGGACAGAGAAAGCTTGGAAGAGCTATCTGTGATCTTTACTGAAATGGAAAATTCGAGCTGTGAGGAGTGATTAGAAAGGTTGATGTTGTCTTCTCTGGAACAAAGATGGATAAGATGATATTTCATTAAGGTGCATGAAATTAGGAGTTGTCTAGATGGAATGGATAGAAAGGGCTTATTTTAACTGGCAGAGAGGCCAATAATCAGGGGGAATTGATTTGAAATAATTGGAAGGAGGATTAATGGAGATTTCAGGAGGCGCCTTATATCCCAAGGGTGTTGGTAGTCTGGAACTCACTGCTTGAAAGGATGGTGGAGGCAGAAACTCTCATTACATTTTTAAAAAGACTAAGTTATGTACTCAAGATGCGATAACTTATGACACTACAGCCCAAGAGCTGGGAGATGGGATAAAGCTGGAGAACCTGTTTTCAGTCAACACAACCACATTAAATTAGATCCTTCTGTGGCAGAAAGTTACTGTTTCTATATTCTATGGTTTTATGCGTAATGCCAGCTGGAAGGATTAAAAACAGAATTCAACTTCTATTACTTATTTTCTATCACCTTTACTACTTTTTAACCTAAATGAAATGTCTAAAAGAATGAGGGTTTGTCTGGAAAATTTAGACTTCCATTTTGGACAGTACCACCAAGCAGGGTGAACTGATTGAGTCACGAGTTCTACATCCCAAATAAAAATCAGCCATATTGAAATCAGCAGAAGTGAATATTGGTGGGTAAGAAGATGGAAATGATTATAATGAGTGACTGATTCAATATCATCTCTTTTGTGTCAATTTCCAAGATGAATTTCAATCCCAAAGTACATCTAAATCACTTAATGCTTCTGAGAGTTTAAAGGGGGATTATTTTGCCCTCACTAATAGCATGTTTGGAGAAGAGGAGAGTTTAATCAGACAGGAGAGTAGTAGGTGAGTGCCCCACCACCTTTCCATCGAGACCCACAGAATGACGAAGGAGACCCTGCACTAGCCTTCCAAATGAGCACCATGATTTGTTGCCTTTTTCCTGACTTCTCCCAATAACCTTACATATCATTTCTGGTAAAATAATCATCTAATACCCTCTTGAACTCCACAGTTGAAGCTGTCTCCACCACTTTTCTGTGCAGTGCATTCTGCACCAACCACTCATTGTGTGAAATAGTTTTTCTCCAGTCACATGTGCTTCTCTTGCAAATCACTTTAAATTTGTGCCTTCTCACTTTCTATTATTTTATGACTGGGAACTGTTTCTTCCTGTCTTTTCTATCCAACCTCATGATTTTGAAAACTTGCATGACATCTCTTCCTCACCTTCTTTTCTAAAGAAGAGCTATTCCCAACTTCTCCAATCTTTCCTCATAATTGGCGTTTCTCATTCCTGCAGCCATTCTTGTAAGTCTCTTTTGCACCTTTTCAATGTGTTCGCACACTTCCTGTAATGGGTGCCCAAAAGTGCACACAGTGCTCCTGCAGAGATCTAAAGCACGTCTTGTACAAGCCCAGCAAACCTCCTTGCTTTTGTAGTTTATGCCCCTATTAATAATGTCCAGAATACTGTATGTATTATTAACTGCACCCTCCATCTGTCTTGACATCTGTAATGATGGTTACACATCCCCATGCAGGTCCATTTGCTCTTGGATGCCCATTTAGAATTGTACGCCTTATTTTATATTGTTGTCTATATTCTTCTTACCAAAACACATAACCTCACACTTCTTTGTATTGCGCTTGTTGAAGTTCTACACTGTCATCATGGTTTACAAGATGTCCAAGTTTGTATCATTGTCCCCTGCACACCAATACCTACATCGTTAATATAAATCAGGAAAAGCAAGGTCCCAGAATGGACCCATGGAGAACTCCATTGTAAATGAAAATTAATTTCAGAGCCCCTGCAATCTTCTTCTTTGCCTTCCACAGCAGCTTTGGATACATTTCATCTGGATTAGGAGATTTAGCTAATTTCAAGACTATTAAAACCTCTCAATCCTAATTTGTTCAATCCTAATTCCTTCATGTATATCACAGTCTCCCCCCCCCCCCCCCCCCGCCCCTAATTTCTACACCTTACATCATCCTTTTCGACAGTGAATATAGATAATAAGCCATCATTTAAAACCTCAGCTATTCTTTCCAGTTGAATACACACATTGTCTCTTAGGTCCCAAATGGGCCCTACACTTGCCCTAGTTTTCCTTTTGCACCTAATAGACTTAAAAAATGTACTTGGATTTTCCTTTAGTTCTACCCTCCAGTATGTTTTCATGCCCCTTTTTCATTCTCCTAATTTCTTTTTTTTTAACTGACTTGTAGTGACCTGCACTTTAGATACTCCTCAAGAACTTCTAATGTTTTTTTTTGCCCGTGGAATCTATCATAAACCTCCTGTCTTTCTTTGCCCCACCCAGTACATTTCTCACATCCAGGGTACCCTGCACTTGTTTGCTTTTGCTCCTCACCTTCACAGAAGCAAGTTGGCAGGCACTATCACTATTTCAGCTTTAAAAGGTTCCCACTGTTTTGCAATAAATGTTCCTCTCAGTAGCTGCTCCCATCCACTTTGGCCAGAACCTGTCTTAGCATAATAAAACTGGCCTTCCCCCACAACTCAGAACCTGACTTTACTGTCCGACTTTGTCCTTTTCTATAATTGTCTTAAATCTCAGAGTTATGGCCATTATCGTCACTCTCTGTCATCAATAAAATGACAAAAATAGCAATTGCTGGAAAAGCTCAGTCAGTCTAGCAGTACCTATGGAGAGAAAACATTGCAGGTAGACTTTTATTTAGTATCATCAATAAAGTGATTGCTCTCTTTTTGCTTTTAACTTCTACTCATAAGGCTTCAATTGAAGAACCTGCTGAGATATTATCCCTCCTTATTGTAATAATTGTTTCCTTGATCAAGTTATTACGTAATCCTCTTTTACAGCTTCCTCCCCTGTCTTGGCTTGAATAATGAGCTGCTAGTCCTACCCCTCACACAGCCATTTCTGTGATAGTGATAATATAATTTCCCCATGTGTTAATCAGCACCCTTGACTTACTCATGCCTTACTCATACATCCCCTTGCATTAAAATAAATGCCAGCTAGACTTGTGAAGTTCTCTTCCCCTTAATTTGATTATATGAGCTCTTTCCTGCACATTGACTTGGTTTTTCTTTTACACTTGTCTGTGCAACACCCCTTATTTCACCTTCACTCCATATACCATCCAACTGTTTAAACCTCAATAACAATACAAGCAAAACTCCCTGCAAGGATATTGGTCCTGCTATGATTCAGGTATAAAGGTCCCACGTTCCCTAGAAATGGAATCCCAGATCCAAGAATCTCAAAACCCTCCTATACCAACTCTATATGCCTGTTCCTACTCTCCTGGGTATGTAACACCATTACCTAGCTCCTTAATGTCTTCTGTTCCTTTTCCAACCTATGTTGTTGGTACCAATTTGAAACACTACTTCTCAAAGTTTGCCCTTCCACATTAGAATGCCCCGCAACCATTCAGTGATATCCTTTACCCTGGTCTCAGGGAGGCAATACACTATCCTGAGGTCATGCCTCCAGCCACAGGGCCAGCTGTCTGTATTCCACATGATTGAGTCTTCTACCACTATTGCCCTTGTTATCTTCTTTTCTACTGTTCCCCTCATCTGGACTCTGGCTGCACTGTCCAGAGGAATTGTCACTCTGCTTTCCAATACAGGAAAACTGTCCTAGGTAACATCATCAGTAAGCTTGCAGTGAAGCATTGGTGTTAGTGACCTGCTTTCTATTTATGTGTTTAGGTTTCCTTGAGTTGGTGATGTCATATCCTGTGATGATGTCATTTCCTGTGCTTTTCCTCAGTGGGTGGTAAATGGGGTCCAAGTCAATGTGTTTGTTGATAGAGTTTCAGTTGGAATGCCAGGCTTTTCAGAATTCTCATGTCTCTGTTTGGCTTGTCCTAGGATGGATGTGTTGTCCCAGTCGAAGTGATGTCCTTCCTCATCTATATGTAAGGATACTAGCGATAGTAGGTCATGTCTTTTTTGTGGCTGGTTGATGTTCATGTATCCTGGTGGCTAGTTTTCTGCATGTTTGTTCAAGGTAGTGTTTGTTACAGTTCTTGTAAATGACACTAGTTTTGCTTGTTGTCTGTATGATGATGTTACCTAGTATGGTGACGAAATGTCTGAAAATGAACTTTCCAGCTCAGTGAGCAAAGTGACAAACAGAACCTCAATCTGAGCTACAAATATTCTCAAAGCTTGCTAGAAAAACTGTCTTTAAATGAGATGTGGGGGTTTTGCTGACTATGTGATTGTCTCCTCCTGACTGGTAATTACCCATTCCTTCTCCAACTTCACCTCCTCAAGGGTATCTGTGTCTAAAAGCATCCTCTTAATCTCATGAATGTCCTGTTGTGTTTCCAGCCAATGCGCAACTCCAAGACATTTGCTCGGTCTGGTCAAATTGGTGGCACTTCCTACAGATGTGGTCAGGAGTGTCCAAGCCTTCCCATACACCGCAGGATGTGCAGCTCACAGGATTGAGCTTAGGTGACATAACTTCAGTTCAGTCATTATACCATCATGGACTACAGCCTCGATCTGTTCATCATCCCCCAGATGTATATTCTGAGCCAATTTGTGACAACCTGGCCCTGTCAACCAGGGAGGCAACATTCCATCCTGGAGTCACATGCATAACCACAGAAACCCCTGGCAATTCCCTGAACTGACAAATCCTGGAACACTATTCTTTCTCCTCTCCGATAAAAGTGAGCCACTCATAGTGGCACCAACGTGGCTCTGACTGCACTTGCTTGAGGAACCAGGACCCTCATTACTTTCCAAAATGGGAAACCGATTTTTGAGCAGGACCTCCAGGACTCTGGAACTACTGTCCTGTTTGTCCTGGACTATCCAATGGTCGACCATTTCTTTTCTGCCTCCAAACCCTTCTGCTGCTGTGTGACCAATTCTCTGAACATGATAGAGAGTTTTGAGAAGATTTGTCACTCAGGTTGAAGTTCTGGATGTAGATTTGCTAAAACGAACCTTCCAGCTGAGTGAGCAAACCTACATCTATGCTCTCTATGATGCTGTCAGCCTCACAGAGGTGACTCTAGTCCCTGTTGGAGCTCTGAAATGTGGTGTTTCAAGCTCCTGCAGATGGTGGCACTTCCTTCACATGCGGTTGCTTCGAATATCAGTAATGCCCAGGACTTGCCAAATAACACAGGCTCCATATTCCACAAGATCAATCTACACTACTGTGTTTCAATATTCAGTGGGATTGGTGTGGACTTGTTGGACCAAATGGCCTGTTTCCACACTCTACCAGTTCTATGATTACTATGATTTCTAGGATTCCTTACGTTAACTCTATTCTGCTTTGAATTACTTGTATTACATTGTTGTATTGGCTCTGACGTTCCCTTATTTAAGGTGTTTCTCAGTTAAATTGAAATATTCAAAGTTTGTGCGAAGATTTGTAGCTCGGGTGCTCGTTGTTGTGGTTCTGTTCGCCGAGCTGGAAGTTTTTGTTGCAAACGTTTCGTCCCCTGGCTAGGCGACATCATCGCCTGGCTAGGCAGCACGGTGGCACAGTGGTTAGCACTGCTGCCTCACAGCGCCATGAGACCCGGGTTCAATTCCCGACTCAGGCAACTGACTGTGTGGAGTTTGCACATTCTCCCCATGTCTGCGTGGGTTTCCTCCGGGTGCTCCGGTTTCCTCCCACAGTCCAAAGATGTGCAGGTCAGGTGAATTGGCCATGCTAAATTGCCAGTAGTGTTAGGTAAGGGGTAAATGTCGGGGTATGGGTGGGTTTCGCTTCGGCGGGTCAGTGTGGACTTGTTGGGCCGAAGGGCCTGTTTCCACACTGTAAGTAATCTAATCTAATCTAATCTAATCTAATCTAATCAGTGCTTGGGAGCCTCCTGCGAAGCGCTTCTTTGATGTTTCCTCCGGTGTTTATAGTGGTCTGTCCCTGCCGCTTCCGGTTGTCAGTTTCAGCTGTCCGCTGTAGTGGTTGGTATATTGGGTCCAGGTTGATGTGTTTGTTGATGGAGTTTATGGATGAATGCCATGCCTCTAGGAATTCCCTGGCTGTTCTCTGTCTGGCTTGCCCTATGATAGCAGTGTTGTCCTAGTCGAATTCATGTTGCTTGTTGTCTGCGTGTGTGGCAACAAAGACGGCATACTTAAACTACTGGACTTGTGCCTCACAACACACTTCACATTCAACAACCAGATATACGAACAAATCAACGGAACACCCATGGGATCACCGATCTCGGGACTCATAGCAGAGGCAGTTATGCAAAGGTTAGAACAAACAGTCCTACCACAAATTCAACCCAAACTCTGGGTCAGATATGTCGATGACACGTTTGTAATCATTAAAAACATGGAAATAGAAAATACACACCGGATCATCAACGCCACACTCACAGGAATCCGATTCACGAGAGAAGAAGAAAAGGATAGCCAACTCCCATTCCTAGACGTGATGGTACAGAGAACCCTGAACGGAGAATTCACTATAAGGGTTTACAGGAAAGCCACACACACAGACAAAGTCCTAAACTATGAAAGTAACCACCCCAACACACACAAACGAAGCTGCATCAGGACACTATTCAAAAGGGCCACAACACACTGCAGTACACCAGAACTGCAAAAAGAAGAAGAGGAACACCTATACAAGGTATTCGCCAAAATCGGATACCCGCGCAACTTCATCAACAGATGCCTAAGAGAAAGACCACGGAACGAGGACATACCACAACCAAAAGGACTAGCCACACTACCATACATCAGGAGCATCTCAGAACTGACAGCCAGACTACTGCGACCCCTAGGACTCATAACGGCACACAAACCAACAGCCACGCTCAGACAACAACTCACCAGAACGAAGGACCCGATACCCAACATGAGCAAAACTAATGTAGTGTACAAAATGCCATGCAAGGACTGCACAAAACATTATATAGGACAAACAGGAAGACAGCTAACAATCCGCGTACATGAACAGCAACTAGCCACGAAATGACATGACCAGCTTTTCTTAGTAGCCACACACGCAGACAACAAGTAACATGAATTCGACTGGGACAACACTACTATCATAGGGCAAGCCAGACAGAGAACAGCCAGGGAATTCCTAGAGGCATGGCATTCATCCACAAACTCCATCAACAAACACATCAACCTGGACCCAATATACCAACCACTACAGCGGACAGCTGAAACTGACAACCGGAAGCGGCAGGGACAGACCACTATAAACTCCGGAGGAAACATCAAAGAAGCGCTTCGCAGGAGGCTCCCAAGCACTGATGATGTCGCCTAGCCAGGGGACGAAACGTTTGCAACAAAAACTTCCAGCTCGGCGAACAGAACCATAAATTGAAATATGGCAATGTCTTTCAAAATTATACATTTTTCTGCAGCAATTAAAAGAGATTCCATAATAGCAGTTACTTACTAACCAATGAACTTACTGAAAAAGAGAAAAGTCACCTCCTTCCCATCACCTCCCTCACTAAACGTCCTCCTTATCAACACGTTTCTCCTTGTAGTAAACCTTACTTAAAAAATGCTCTTTCTCCCACTGTACTGAATTCCCAGTTTCAACCAAATTTTCAGATATATTAACATGCCTATCACCTCTAGACCTCTCAAGTGAAGTCTTCCTCACACTAACCATGCACCTTTCCTAACTCTGTGCTTTTAAATCCCTTCCTTATGGAGAGCTGCAATGAGTCACTTATAGCTTAGCTTCCTGCACCAGTAATCAGCACATTATTCAGGCAATAGATTTTGGAGAATTGTTAGATAACTATCAGGCAGGCTGTTTTAACAAGGTCAGAATCTGGAATTTACTCCAAAATTAAACTCGAAAAGGATTTACTAGTTGTATTCCCATATTAAACCAAGTTCCCAGACGCACTGACTCAGGCTCTGTCTCACTCAGACAAATTCTCTAACACTGTAGTCTTACCCTGATTAGGTTTAGGGAAGGGCGGCCCATGGATGGCTTTTCTGCCCCACTGCCAATTGAAGCCCTTTCGTGGGTAATTCATGGCCATTTAAAATTACGGAAAAATGTTTATTAACTGGCCCCAATGGGAATAGAAGGGTGCTGATTGATCAAGTATTCTGATAACCAAGAGATAACCATAACCACAGTAAACCCTGACCAAGAAAAACTTTGAGACATAAACATTGCTCAAAAAATCTCTGTAAAAACATTAACACATTTCCTAAACTCAATGTTTAAACACACAATAAGTAATACAAATATAATGCAGAGGTATACATATCACTGTTATACTTTATTTACAGCGTAAATACTTGGACGTTGCGGTAGATCACGGTATTTGAACTATATGATTTTTGCTGGTGTATCAAGAGTTCCGGTTGATAAGGTGCCAGTTAAAATAAAGTTTTCTCCCACTGCTAGTATACATGCAGCTGTGGGTGATCTGGTCCCGTTGTGTCCTGGATGGAAAAAGGAAGAGTTAGGTTTCCTACTTCAAAGGCACTCAATCAGGACATAGTGTCATACAGCACAGAAGCAGACCCTTTGGTTGAACTAGTCCATGCCAACCAAGTTTCTCAAGCTAATCCAATCCCACTTGCCTGCGTTTTGCCCATATCCCTCTAAACATTTCCTATTCATTTACCTTTCCCAATATCTTTCAAATGTAGTAACTGTACCAATAGTTCGTCTGGCAGTTTATTCCACATACAAACTACCTTCCATGTGAAGATTTGGCCCTCAGATCCCTTTCTCCTCTCATCTTAAAAATATGCTCTCTAGACTTGAAATCTCCCACCCTAAGGAAAAGACACCTGCCATTCACCTTATTTATGCCCCTCATGATTTTATCAACATCTATAAAGGTCATCCCTCAACATCCTATGCTCCAGTGAAAGAATCCCAGCCTATCCAGACTGTCCTCATAACTCAAACCCTCCATTCCTGGCAACATCCTGGTAAATCTTTTCTAAACCTTTTCCAATGTAGTAATATCCTTCCTATAGCAGGGTGACCAGGCTGTATACAGTACTCCAAACATGACTTCACTAATATCCTGTACAACCTCAACGTGATCTCCCAGCTCCTATGCTCAATGGTCTGAGCAAGGAAGTCAAGTATGCTGAACATCTTCTTAACCACCCTGTCTACCTGGGATGCAACTTTCAAAGGACTATGAACCCCTCAGTCTTTCTGCTTGGTAACACTACCCCGGGCCCTACCATTAATCGTAATGTCTTTCCCTTGTTTGTTTTACCAAAATGCACTATCTCACGTTTATCATAATAAAATTCCATCTGCCTCTCCTTAGCGAATTGATCCAATTTATCAAGATCCCTTTGTACTCCTAGATAACCATCCTTACTGTCAACTATACCACCAATTTTGGAGTCATCCACAAGCTAACTAACAGTGCCTCCTGATTTCTCATCCAAATTGTTCATATAAATTACAAACAGAAGTGGACCCAGCACCAATCCCTGTGGAAGATTGCTCATCACAGCCTTCCAGTCTGAAAAAAAGCCCCCCCACCCCCCCACCATCCTCTGACTCCTACCATCAAGCCAAGTTTGTATCAAATTGGCAAGCTCTCCCTCAATCCCATGTGATCTAACTTTACCTAAATAGTTGACCATGCAGACTGTGTCTGATCAAGGCACTCAACATCAGGAAGAATCCAGAGTGCCAACCCCGGTGCACTTAATGCCAAACCCCCTTCTAAACACACCTATGCTGTGAGCCCCATCCTGTAAAATCTCTGCTATTGTTTACCTTTATCTTGGGTCTGGGCTGCTGTACAGTTCTGGATCTTGGGTAGCTGTCATTCTAGCAGCAACCACCATTCCCTAGTGACGCTGCCGTTTTCTGATTTGTCTGGCAACTATCAGTGGTGTGGACTTCTATCCCCAGCATCCTGATCTCAGGGAAAAGTCTGACCAGTGGGCCTCTCAATTGCCCAATTGCCTTGCGCTTCAGCTGTCCTACCCCAGAGATAGCTACATGAATCTCTCACTGACTCTCCAACCAAAAGGTCAGACGCAGATTGCCTCCTCAACATCCTGCCCATAGTCTTCACTCATCCCTGTTTCATACACTTCAAGGTTTTTACTTTTGTGAACCTCAGTTTAGATGGGGTTTTATTGCCCAACTCACTGAGAATAGTCCCTGACTGAATGCCATTACCAAATTCAGATATAGCGAGGAGGCGAATTGGAACAAATGAGCAGTTTCTCAGTTAGTACAGATGGCTTAATTTGCTAAAATCAGCTATGACAATGTATGTAACTATATCTGTCCCACTCTTTTGCAAGAACACTTTCAGTAATTGGAGTTAAATCATTTGGAAGGTATGGTGTGGGCAACAGTCTGATGACAGAATTATTCTTCCATGACTAATTCTTAGGCAGCACAAGTTTGACATTAAGTGCACTTGAGTTATTGCCAAATAAACACAAAGAACCTATCTACATGGATTGTTTGGTTCCTGTCATCTAAGTTTGGAACTGATGGTTAACAAAACAAAAATTCCTTGGAAAACACATTAAGTTTTGAGAGCATATCTTTTCAGAATAAAAGTGTATCTTCTGACTTGGAATCAGTGACTCATTTCAGAATCTGGTTGAAGTCCTCAGTCTTTTCGTTATCACAAAAGTACAGGAGAGATTATTAAAATATTAGTATACTAATGTAAATTAACAATATTTTAATGTTCTGTCTTTCCAAACAACAGCCAAGTATGCGCCTCACCCTGAGGCTAATTAATATTCTATGAAGTCAATCTACAAATGCAGCTTCTGCTACATCTGATCCTGAAGTGCTTTATTGTGGCAACGCAGCTGTTAATGTAACTGAGACACAACCTTGTTGATGTAGACTTCCGTCTTTACCATCTGTGTCAGAAACTTTGCCTGGACACAGCAAGGAATGAGAATAGAGCAGAAAGAGGATAACATGTCCATGATGGAGCTTGCTTGATTTGCTTTGTTTAATTTGGTGAGTTAAAAATAGAGTGAGTTTTGTCATGGGTATGTAACATATCCACGCTTTAATTCTCTCTCTGGCCTCCCCTGGTGATTTTTCATGATGGGTAGAAAAGAATGGAACCCTCGTGAATAAATGGAAGCATTCCTTTGAGATTCAAAAGCAGTTCTTTCCTTTACCTGGAGCTAAAGGGAGAGCAGACTTTAATTGTGAGGTCGCAACATGAAACGAACTAAGATTTGTATTGTACTTTGATATTACTTTTAATTGCAATTATTCAACTTAGGTCTGCCTGAAAGTGGTTCTGTTAGCGTATTTGCACTGCAAGTCCAGTATCAACACAAAGACAAGTTTCATTTTTAGCTCATGCCAACCTGAGTGACTGAGTCCACAATAAAGTAAGTAAGATTCCTTGGAGAGGAGGTACATCACAGTTAGTTGACTCAGTGCTGAGGAGGCCCAGTTACTTGAAACTACATTAACTGAGAGTGAGGAGGCACCCCTTCTTACTTTACCTATTTTGATAGAGTTATGTGCATACCTGTATGCAAACAGTCCAGACAAATGTTGCACCTCGAATTAGAATGCTATCCACTGGAACATGAAATATAACTCAATAGTTATTATCAGAGCCTTGCCATTAAACTTTGAATACAGCCACCTCCCAGTTAAGTGATCTGATCATTGATGATCCTTGTCAAAAATGGTCATCAAAGTTGCAGTTAGAATATTTTGTTCTAATTTCACAACAAAAGTGCCTGAAAATAAAGGTGGATTAGCTACCATAATTTTAACCTTTTATTTATTTTAGCAATCTAAAGCTCAAACTGAAAGTGGAGTGTCTTGCCAATTTCAGAAGAGCATCAAAGTTCAAAAGAGCTTCAGTGATTCCTTAAATCTCACATTTGCTTGTTGCTACAATAATAGATCTAGGGGTGATTTTTAAACAATTACTTGAGAAGCTTTGATGTATATATTTTTGAAACATCGATTTGATACGGGCATACTGCACTCATTCTTGAATGTCCAACATTTCCTGAAAACTGGGGATTAAATTGGACAATTGCGGAGTGACTTTCACTATGGTTAAGTTGATAATAACCTGCTTCACCAAAGCATTCTGTCTAAACAAAGTACAATGATGTATTACCCCTGTGGGCATTCACATTTCAAAACATTTCTTTCTAACTTAGTTTGAGACCAAACAAAATATAATTACAAGGATAACCACACTGTGGGTTATTGGTAAATCATGTAATTTTCTCAGTCTAAGGAACTATGTAGTTGTGGATTTGGCAACAACCATAAGAGCCCTGTGAACAAATGCAAAGTTTGTACTTAAAAAGCTGAGGATGTCAACTGAAAAAGCTAATATGTCCCAGTTCTGCTTGTTATCCTGTGTGTCTCTCGATTCTGTGGAGTGAAAAGAAAGTCTGCTTCACGAATTCTCAATTATTTCGTATTCACAGCATGTTTTGGCATCCAGTGCATAATCAGGAGCTGAACTCACCAATCCATTTACATATTCTTCTACACCATATTAGTTCATGTTTGCACTTTGTGACATTGCAGTGGTCTGTGTCATATCATCCCAGACTTTGGAGGAAGCTGGAATGGAAAAAGCAAAGCAAATGACATCTGCAAAATCTATCATCAATCCAACAGCACTTTGAACAAAAATTGGTGTTTGCATTCTGTCTAACATATTCAAAACTGGATTACTCACTTAACTGCTTAATTACCACTCTCTTAACCATTGTTCCTTTCAAAGTACCCAGAATATATTAAAACTAAAGTTTTGAATGTGTAACTCTTTGTAATTTATGATAAACAAACTGATTTGTTTAAATGTAAAAATTTATCAAAAAAACTAGCAATATTAGAAATATTCAAATTTAGGAATTTAAAATTATCAGCGCCTCAGTGGACAACAGGAACTCCAAGTGTATCAATTTGAACCAGCTATTGGAAGTCGCCACCAATGGCTGCCTGAGTAGGTTTTTCCAATTAGGAATGTATAATCACTGGAGGAACAAAATTGGGAAATGGGAAAATTTCCACCATTTTTCATTTCATTCAAATTATTTTGTCTCTGAATTGCTAGGTCCCAGAACCAAGTCACACTCCAGAACCTAAGTTTTGAGACTGGCACACCAGTGCAGTCCTGAGGGAGAACTGTACTGTTTGAGATACTGTCTTTCTGATGAAGTGTTAAAATACAGCCCAAACTGACTACTTGAATATAAATGATCCCATTTCAAAGAAAAGGGAAGTTATCTTTAGTATCCTGGCCAATATTAATCCCCTAATCAACATTACAAAAACATTCCCTGCACATCAACATTCCCTGCATTACAACAATGATTCTACTAAAAAAGTATTCCCTTGGCTGTACAGCGCTTTGAAAAGTCTGGTTGTGAATAGTACTATATAAATGCAAGTCTTTGCTTTCTACTACATAGCATTATGTATTTAGCCTCTAAAGCTAAGAATCACTTGCAGTACTGAGGGAGACCTGCACTGTTTGAGATACTGTCTTTCTGATGAAATGTTAACATACAACCAAAACTAACTACATGAATATAATGACCAACACACAGCTCAAAACATTGTAAAGCAAGTGAAGTATTTTTGAATTGTATACTATTGTCATGTAGGAAGCATGGCAAACCAACTTGCACACAGCAAACTCAAAAAATTAACAATGTGATAATGACAAATCAATTTTTATGGTATCATTGAGGATAAATATTGACCAGGACATAAGGAACAACTGCCTTGCTCTTTTTCAAAATAGTGCCATGAAATCTTGTATAAACAACTAGATAAAAACAATTAGACTGAGTCGCAATTTAATATAACATCTGATTGACAGAATCTACAGCAGTTTCCCTCCATATTGTACTGGAATGTCAGCCTTGCTTATTTTGCCCAAGCCCTGACGTAGCTCTTCAATCCAGAACTTTGACACTCAAAGATGAGTGCTACCAATAAACAGTGCTCTGTTTAAACTGAACGATTCTGTGCCTTTGATGTATTCTATGATCTGAGAATCATCCGAGCATTTGTTGTGAATTGATTGAAGTTACATAGTGATGTGCAATTTGTGTTTTATTTGATTTGGTATGCACATCATATTTAGTACAACCCTCAGAAAAGTTGTTAATCCATTTTTTAGTCACCTGGGGATATGTCTTAGTCAGGATCTTCTGTTTAGAAGGTAGCCATTGCTGCAGAGAAGTCTGGAATTATGTACTGGGACATTCTGGAAGTCTAAACTGATTCTATGGGAATTGTCCAGGAAGTTGAAACTTCAGATGGGCATTTACCTAGTGTCTGGAATGTTTTGAAACATATCCAAATCTGGTACAATGGGAGATATTAGATGATTTTGACTGACTGAAGCTTAATAATTGCTCAGGAAAGGTTACAGCATTAAAACCTGTTTTAAGTACTAGGTGATGATTAGGATGATACCCCAACCCTTCACCAACCCCAACCCCAACCCTTCTGGTACCTCTGTCCCTCACCTATTTGGCACCCTAACTGCCTCACCCACTTACCACAAGCTGTGGCACAGTGGTAATGTCTCTGGGCTAGTAATTCACAGATGGAGGTGAATGTTTTAGGGTCGTGGGTTTGAATGCTATCATGGTAAAATACAAAGACAACTGGAATTGAAAGCTCATCTAATGGCAACTGTGTAACCAGTGGTGATTTTAAAATGAGAAATCCGGTTCACTAATGTCCTTTAGGGAAGTACATTTGCTGTCCTTATTTGAGCTGACCTACATTGACTCTAGACCTCTAGCAATATAGGTGACTCTTCTAAAATGGCCTAGCAAGCCACTTGGTTCAAGGACATCTAAGGATGTGCAACAGCACCCACATCCCATTCAGGGGTAAAAACAAATGTATTTCTATTCTACCTGTTTGCACCTCACCTGCCTGCTACCAAGCCATCTCCCAATTAATTATTTCCAGTACTTGGCATTTCAAGAGATTTAGTTGTTAAGAAACTGGACATAGTCGGGGCGTTATTTTTCTATAATTGTGTTTGAATGTAAAAGATCACTCCAGACACAGTGCATCAAAGAAGAGGGGGCAAGGAGACTCACATATCTGTAATAGAACTTTCCCTCTTTTATTACATAAAGGTAACTTGGCATTCTCTCTCATGTTGTCTGCCACTTCAAGTTGCCTCTACGCAGGCAATCCTGCAGTCCAGTAAGAGGAAAACCTACATTCATTTAATTCTTTGTTGCTATTGTATTGCATGAAATTATTTGACAACTCATTTTTCTTTTGAGAAATAAATGTGCTTTAAAAACAATTCCTTTTCTCTGAGTTTGGTAACTGAATGCTCATCGTTCCCCTGTCCCATTTTAAGGGCTGGAATTTCATCTTAGGCACTGTCACAAAATGAGTAGTATCTAATCAGCCTCATGTTCACACAATGTCTGATATTAAATTCCATTGACTGCAATAGAGCTGAATATCAGATGCTGTGTATAATGATCGTACTGTCCATTTCTCGCCATAGCACAAGATGAATTTTTATCCTGAAATCATTTCTTTATGCTGCCGCAATTAAGGCCTTTAACCTCAGCTTCTGCAATGACACACTGTACTGCAGCAGTATCATATAATTCTCACACTTTTCATCATTCTGAGTATTAGAATGCAGTTCATGCCATATATAGGTAGTTTTATGTTCATACATATAAAAAGCAGCATTCAGATTGTCTGAACTTTTCTCACTTTCTACAGCTGCACTACAACCTTTCGCTTGTTGTTGGAAATTATCCGAAATCCTGAGAGGATAGATTTCTGACCCATAGAACCATTGGGTTTCATGTAAGTAGTCTGCTTCTCTCTTCTCAGGTTATCAACTGTGAAATATGTGGATCCCTTGGTTCAACACCTGTTACATAAGCCTTCTGCTCCTCTGGCCTCAATATTAACCCATAGGTAGGATGACGAGCATCATTGGAAGGCAGTGCACTTGTAGATTGGGCATTAATCATCAAAATAAAATACCCTCAAATGTCTTGGTCAAGCTTTTTCTTTCCGACAGCAGATGGAAGAACATTCAAGGGTCCTACCATGGAAAGGCAGTGCATTTAAACAACATATTTAAACTGGGGTTTCCAAATGCAATTGGGAGTACATTATATAAAGTCGACAAACAAATGTTCAGAGTCCCTTTGTTCTGATTAAACTTCAAAGGCTAAAAGGAAATGTGGGGTCAAGGGGGCATTATCCCAAGTGCAGCAGTTCTTCCGGTAGCTGAATCTGAAGGAATCCAATTGTAATTTGTGTTATTGAGTTTACTATCGGTCAAGTTGGTGAAATTTTGAATGACTTGTTATTTTGCACAGGATGAGTTAGGAGCATGGATAACAGATCCTGAAACATATTTCAGTTTACTCTATTCATGCTCATGTTATTCTTAATAAGCTGCATTATGTAATTTCTATCTTAAGCTAGAATATGATAAGTGTGTTTATTTTCCTGCTTTCAGAAGTCTAGCCAGCCCTGGGTGGGCTTGTAACATCACTGCTGAACTAAAATTAACAGTGAGGGTTCCCGTTTGATCACTCGACTCTCTTTGTTATTGAAATTTGGTCGTATAAAATTATACAAGCTAAAATGTCCACAATTTTACCAAATTGGTCATTCTGATGCTAATTGCATCCAAAATTTCATCATCTCGAAGAAACAGCACTAACAAAATTTTTTTTCTAAAAGTTTCCACTCAGAATCTGCATTGAGCCAGCACAACTGGGCAACATTCTAAAATGTAACTTGTTTTTTAAAAAAAGTTTATTTAAAAATACTTCTATGTTCAAGAGTAATAGCCTGATGCAATTTAATTAATAAAACTAAAGATGGGTTTGTCAATCCCTGTGAATAACCCAATTTTAAATGATTGAGAATGATTTTGAATCAATCCATAGACATCTGTTCATGTGGGGTTATTACAGTCGACATGTTAGTAAATTATGAAACATTTCTATTCAAAAGTTTTTCCAAATGTTCTTATTAGTGCCTTTGCACCCAGCGTAATTTTTCAGTCTTCATCTTAGGTCTGAAAAAAATGGCTAATTAGTATACTCTAGATTTTTGGATTGAAGTATAAACATGTCCAAATAATCGTCCTGATCTGCCACATCCATTTGATCTCTACCATGAGGCACAAGCTGCAGGCAGACATCAAAATTTCAATTCATTAAAGAGTTCATGCTGAACACACTAGCGCATTGTACACACAAAACATGGTATCAGGAGTGACACTGAGGTGAAAGTTGCAGAGCAGAATGAAATCACAAGTTGAGTCAGACAGTCATAGAACTGTGAGCCACCACAAGAAAAGAGCAAAAAGAGTGATCCACAGTAAAAACACGGTTTAGGAGAAAAAAGCTCCAGCTTTTCCCTTAGCAGTTCCTGTTTGCAAGACAGGGAATATGAAGCAAAACATAATTGATTTCCAGGTAAATGACAGAATTGTGGAGTAGCAACAGATTTCTTGAGCAACCCAGAACAGTTACAAGTTGCTAAACTTTTATCACAATTGGGAAGAGATTGTTTGAAAGCATATTTCATATCAACATAACATCATTAACTCAACTCATTGAGACCTGTGAATTTGTGCAAGTACGAAATGATTTGGCTATTGTATGAGGAAAGTAGATCAGGCAATGAAAGGACTTCTATTGAGAGAGGAGAGCTCATGCTTTGGAAAGCAATTGATGTGGGTAGAAGTGCCAAGTTTGTGCATGAACAGCTGGAACATATTCATGGCTGAATAGACCATGCCTTGCATTATGTTGACAAATCCTCCAGCCACAGAGAGCAGAGCGATCACAGGCAAAGGGTAGGATTTAAATATGTGAAGGACACCAGGAAGACACCATGCGTAGAAGAAGAAGGCATGTCGAACATGGAGAAGTCACTGTTCTCACAGCAAGAAGTTGAATAATTTCTCACACAAGTTGTGGCTTGAAGCATGCACAAAGTGCAAGCCATTGGAGTAATATCAGCTGAAGATTCTGCTGAATCATTCTATACCACACAACATGTTGGTTTAGTCAGGTAGATAGGGGAGACGTTACAAGTTGCTAAACTTTTATCACAATTGGGAAGAGATTGTTTGAAAGCATATTTCATATCAACATAACATCATTAACTCAACTCATTGAGACCTGTGAATTTGTGCAAGTACGAAATGATTTGGCTATTGTATGAGGAAAGTAGATCAGGCAATGAAAGGACTTCTATTGAGAGAGGAGAGCTCATGCTTTGGAAAGCAATTGATGTGGGTAGAAGTGCCAAGTTTGTGCATGAACAGCTGGAACATATTCATGGCTGAATAGACCATGCCTTGCATTATGTTGACAAATCCTCCAGCCACAGAGAGCAGAGCGATCACAGGCAAAGGGTAGGATTTAAGTGAGGACTGGATAAGGGGAACACCAGGTCAACATAAAGCATCAAAGAGACATTGGTGTATCATGCAACATCATAATCTTCACAGACCTGTGAGAAGTGGCATAAGACAGTTATCCAAAATTAAACTGAAAGAAAGGTTGCGACTAAACTTTATCGTGTGGTACATGTCAAGAGGTTAAATTACTTTGTGAGCCCATTGCAACAAATTAAGCAAGGATGTGGAGACTCAACTCATAGATGGCAAGTGGATGCCATTCATCACAGCCAGAGCAAATCAAAAACTTGGACTGCTACCTCTTTGCATCATCTCACAGCATCTTAAACCATTGGCCATGGACCAGATCCATAGTGGAATCCTAGAAGGGTTACCCATTTGAGACAGAGATGAGAAGAAAGGAGCTATAAAGGATGTAGAGGCTGGGTCATTAAGTATACTCAAGGCTGAGATAGACAGATTTGTAATCAGTAAGGGAAACAAGGATTATGGGGTTGAAGCAGCAAAAGGGATTTGAGTATTGTCAGATCAATCATGAATTCAATAAATAGTGGAGCAAACCTATTGGCCAAATGGTCTACTTCTGTTTCCACATCTTATGATCTTCTGGTTTTAGGAATTATATGAAATGAACAGAACTGACAAGGTAGATCATTAGAAATGCAGGTACATACACTCAATGGCAGAAGCTGCTCCTTAACTGATGGTAGCTGATCAGGAAGAATTGAATGAGATCTTGGTCATGAGAATGACCTTCACATTACATTCACATTATCCATCACATTATCGACATTATCCATCACACATTATCCATCACATTCAGAGGTCCACACCCTCCTAACTACAGAAACTGAATGACATCCCTGGGGAAACAGACCAACAGCCAAATGATAGTAAACACCCATATGCTAAGATTCAGAGATTAGCACAGAGGCAAAGAGGCATATACAACTTATATACTGCTAATGCATAATAATAGTCATGTGTTTCTTGGATATATTGGGTAATTCAAAATGTACATGGTAGTACTCTTTTTTTTCTAAAAAGGGGAATGTTTTGACTGAAATGCAATCATGTACAAATGTCTATCGTAGACTGCCAGAAGCTTGGCTCTTCTACCATGAGGCACACCCCTTATAGGCAAACAGACATCTTAACTTTATTTCAGTAAATATCTCACCTTGAGCACATGACATTGTGCAAAACACGGGCAGCATGGCCTGTTTTGTGACGGACCCTGCTTCTTATGTAATATGTTTAGAACTAGTGCAAAAGAAAGTGGAAACTGAAAACAGTTTGAAGTTAAAAACCTTCTCGGCTTTAATGTGAATGTAAGGATTTATAGCTCCTTTCAATGGGTTATCTTTTAGATTGAGAAAGAGAAAAGTATCTCAGTTAAAAATCCCTATAATGTAATGGTGTAAACATTTCATCTCTACTATTAAACAGAAATATTTGATTCATCCATTGAATGGATGGTGCAAGAATTCTTCCATATTAATATTAAACCACAAATTTTCACTTGCATATCTCATTCCCTTTGACGGTAAATTAAAGTTTACATATCTGCTAGTTGTTCCTCCTATGTACACATGATATGATCGTGTTGAGCAAACATGTTCAAATTGAATAGAAAAATGGTAGACACTTAATTGTCTGACTGACTCACATCAGTGTTGCATGCAAATACATACTTTCTTCTCCATGAGAGCAAAAAGATAAATGTCATTGTGGTTAAATAGCTCTTCATTCGGGTGAAGAAGCAGACTCTTTGCCTTCTGATGCTATTAAATCTCGCAGATGTGTTTAACAAAATTACCATTTCTGGCACTTCCTGACGCGTATGTCTGGGGACTGTGGTGAGATATTTGGTTGCATTTAAAAAGACTGTACCAGAATATAAATCGTATCCCCAGCAACAGTCTCCATGTGAATGAACCATCTGCCTGATAACTGGGCAGCACTTCAATACCACAATCTTCAAGAATGCTTTCAATTGCTTAGTGATTTCATTCTGGGCAGTCTGTTGGAGATAAATTGTAGATCCTTAACTAATTTTCTGTTCTTACTTTCAGAATTATTGTAATATGATGAAATTAAATGTTTTAAACTCACTATCTTGAGCCTTTGTAAACAAAAATTGCATGTGTAGCCAAGCCAGGAAATTTTCTGTTCTTTTTGCTGTAATAATACATCAAATTCATGCAAATAGCAAAATAGAGAACATGCAACATGAGTGTACATAATCTCTGTTACTATATACCTGTATGAGAAATACAGATTAGCCAAGAAAACATGCAGATTCATGGAGACACATCACATTAAACTAACCGTCAATGGAAATATGATTAACATGATGCAACAAACATTCAATAAAAGCCGCTGTCTGTCTATTAGATTAAGCATTGCAAGCTTATTTTTCAGTTGCCTATTCTTAGACCAGATGGAGACCCAAGATACCTACGTGAAACATCATGAACTAATTTCACTTCAATGATGTTGAAGCCAAGTATCTCATAGACAGAGGGTGATTGAGAGAGTAAAATATTGGGAACATGTTCAAGACTAAGCTGACCTAGTAACTTAATGTTTGTTTAGTGCACCAAGAAAGTAACTTGCATTCTTAACCCTTTTGCACATGAACAAATCATTGTAATATGCTCTTAAAATGTTTGTTCTCTGTGACAGTGATGCCATAATGATTAGAATGTCCAGTACAGCAGTTTGAAAAGACAGTCAATAATTTTAGAGTTATGACAAGTTCTGAGAATTACGTTTCATTTGA
Organism: Chiloscyllium plagiosum; assembly: GCF_037043375.1. Classification (NCBI taxonomy): domain Eukaryota; kingdom Metazoa; phylum Chordata; class Chondrichthyes; order Orectolobiformes; family Hemiscylliidae; genus Chiloscyllium; species Chiloscyllium plagiosum. The sequence continues at coordinate 35,517,504 of NW_028270159.1, read as the reverse complement.
AACATTTGTAAGACAAGAAGTTGGATCAGTAAACACTGTACATTAAAATTCCATTAAGGCAAGTCAGAGCAAAATGAGGACAGCTTAAGAAAATACATGACATGCATCAGTAAACTATCTTCATTATTATCTTTTCTGTGTATACTGGTATTTCACAGTAAGTGTAATTTATAATTTCAACTTAACATTGTGCACTGTCATTGTGATATTTTGTCACCTATTGTAAAATGCACAGAGTGCAGAGTGAATAATCTGTCATTCTTTACAGCATTTATCCCTATGGTTTCAGGGTGGCTTATTTATGGTGAAATACACTATCCCAAATTGCTTCATATCATTGAATCAGTTATGATTTCTGTGACTCCATCAGGCAAAGCTTCAGCACAAATACGTTAGAATGGAGCCTGAACAGCATGAGACATATTGCCTCATCCTCTCTCTATCCTGTGGTCACTTCAACCCTTTGTCCATGAATAGTGTTGTATGCAAGTGTAAGGATTTTAAAAGGTTAAAACTGAAGAGTGCAATAACGATGCCATATGTGGACAGAACAGTTTCAAATCTTAGAGAAGTACGACTGAGCATTCGAGTCTGCTGCAGTCTCTCAAACAATGTCTATCATATCAATTGTTATAGATAAGTCCAATCCCCCTCAAAATATATCAAGAAAATGGCCTAGACCTCAGTGGGCGGCACGGTAGCACAGTGGTTAGCACTGCTGCCTCACAGCGCCAGAGACCCGGGTTCAATTCCCGACAGTCACAAAGATGTGCAGGTCAGGTGAATTGGCCATGCTAAATTGCCCGTAGTGTTAGGTAAAGGGGTAAATGTAGGGGTTGAATGTGTGGGTTGCGCTTCGGCGGGTCGGTGTGGACTTGTTGGGCCGAAGGGCCTGTTTCCACACTGTAAGTAATCTAATCTAATCTAACTTTCATCTTATATAAAGGCAAGAATAACTCAATGTGTTCCAGATATGATTCAGTTGTTCAAACTAGTAGGCTTTCTGCAAAATACATTTCATTCTTACACCACAATGAAGACATAAACAAAAAAAAGAGAATTAGCACAACATCAACTTTATCAAAATAATTAACAAAACAGTGTATTATTTAACTTTTACTCATCAACTGTTCCAATATTGCAGCATTTCATAAACACAGCCTTGCCAAAGGCAAATTCAGTGGAACAGATTCCCTTCAATTGTGATCTTTGTGGGCGGCACAGTGGTTAGCACTGCTGTCTCACAGCGCCAGAGACCCGGGTTCAATTCCCGCCTCGGGCGACTGACTGTGTGGAGTTTGCACGTTCTCCCCGTGTCTGCGTGGGTTTCCTCCAGGTGCTCCGGTTTCCTCCCACAGTCCAAAAAATCTGCAGGTCAGGTGAAGTGGCCATGCTAAATTGCCTGTAGTGTTAGGTAAGGGGTAAATGTAGGGGTATGGGTGGGTTGTGCTTCGGCGGGTTGGTGTGGACTTGTTGAGGTGAAGGGCTGTTTCCACACTGTAATGTAATCTAATGTAATCTAATCTTCTCCAGTCCAGGAGAAGGAACACCGACAGAAGGAATCTTGCAGCAGTGAGAACACTTGAGCTTTTTGCAGCAACAGAGAGAGAGCTGAATCTAGCAGCTTCAATCCCAAAAACCCAACTTCAACAACTGAAAGCAAAACTAAAACCCTGGGTCTGCATGAGCCTGACTCTCTCCACCCATGCTTATTTTGTCTAGTTTAAAAATACAAAGCTGTTTTCTCTGCCTTCCATGGAGCAGACACCTCATCAACAGGTTTACAGCACCCTCTTCAAGCTGAAACAGGATGAATAACCCCGCTTAAAGGTACATCTCCACACAACTGAAGCTGTAACTCATTACTAATATGCAATAAACTCCTTCTAGTTCAATATAAGAGCTTCTCCTAGTTAGATTAGTCAATGGTTTCCCTCTACTACACTACATTATGCAGTACTTTAGATCCCTGAACTTAAATAGTGGCTAAATGATGAGGTGCAGATTCAGTTTAGCTGCACATAAAATATTGTGGCAGATGTGGAGATCTGACCTTTCTTCAGCACTTTCAGACTCAGCTTTAGGTTTCCTGGTCAAGCACAGTCAGCAGCAGGAAAAAAATTGACATTTAAGAATCTTATTTTTGTGTCCCATGTGGCAAGGTGTAACAAGGAAGGATCTACAATCAGTCTTTGATTAAGTGAGTCAGAATCATTTCAGACCAGCAAACAGGAGAGTTAAGATCTTCTAGAGAAGGTGCATTAGTTAGTGCAGAGCAGAAACAGACTGCATCTTGTGGAGCAGACCTGAGTCAGTGGACATTCAGAGAGTGACCACAGATTTGAAGCTCTGTGAGTAACGATAAGATTCCTTGTGGCAAAGGAAAATCTTTTTCACAAAATTGATATTGCAGGCTGGGAAAGGGAAGATGCATGAGAATAATTGGAGCTGAGATTATGCATTTCTGCCATAGAACCAAGCACAGCTGCAATGAGAGAAATCAACAGCTACAAAAGCAATTTAATTTAAGGTCACAGACTGAGAGATATCACAAAGCATAAAGTTAAGCAGCAAAGGGAACGACTCAAAGCCTAAGCAGCCCCAGTCTAACAAAATGTAAATGTTAAATGTGAGGATAAAAAATTTTTATTCTCACGTGTATTTTATCAGTGAAAACTACAATAAAATACAGTGAAAAGCTTTCATTCATCGTCACAATACAGTGCCATTTTGATAGTTTCAGAATAAGAGGAAAATGAAAAGATATAACTTAAAGAGAAGTCCGTGTATGTTAGAGTTCTGAGTTGGCTCAGAACCACCATCACCTCGCCAGACCCAACGAACATTGAAGTCTCCAATCCTCATGTGCCATCTTTCACCGCTAGGCAAACTTACCTCTGCCACCACCTGCCCTGGACCCACCAACATTGGGATCTCTCGCCGGGGCCCACTTCATCGATGTTGGTGTGATGCCCTTCCATCACCAGTGCCAGACCCAACCAACGACAAAATCATTGATCCTCAGGCTCTATCTTTCACTGCTCAGCCTACCTCACTGAAGTCATCTCTGGGCTCACTTTCCCCCACTCTGGGATTACTCTCCCCCACGCTGGGCTCACTCTTCCCCCACCCTGGGCTCACTGTCTCCCACCACGAGTATATGCTGGGATGACTCACCGTCACCGATACCATCCGGACTCTGTGATAAATGAATAATTGATGATGTCATGCATTGAAGCTGGGATGCCTACAGATAGATACCCAGCTACTGAAGGACATTGTTTGCAGAGGTGTTGATCTAGTAGGCCAAATTCACTAGCAACTGGGTTGTGTTAGATTTGGTTTCCTTGCGAGGTCGTCATTCATCTGCCGCATGGATGTAATTCCTCTCACAGTACTCTGCCACCTGGTCCAGCTTGTGGTAACTGTCCAACAGCACTCAGAGGCCCATGGGGATGTCCTCCTCCAGCAGCATCTGCAGATCCACCAACTTCTCCACATCTTCCAACCCAGCAGGCTTTATTCAGGACACAGGAAAAGCTTGGTGATCCTTTGTTCAGGCCACATTAAAGGCTGAAACCACGGGGAGCAGAAACAATCCAGAGAACAAAATTTGTCAAAGAAATGAGGATCATTCTAAGACCTGCAAATAGCAGGAATCGTTCACATGAACTGCTGTAGATACAGAGCTCATCCCCTTAAGCGAAGAACAGGAGTAGTCTAGCCAGTAATTCTCACATCCCACAAACAATTAAAAAAAAACATGGTACCCCTGAGGTGGTCATTTTGGCACTCTGGGAGTGCATTTTGGACCTGCACTCCCAGATCACTCTGCCCATCAACTTTTCCCAAGGTTCTTCCAGTCATTGTATAGTTCACTCGAGAATTAGTCTTGCATAAATGCATCACATCACATTTGTCTGGATTGAAATCCATCTGCCACTTTTCCACCCAACTCTCCAGTCTATCTATATCCTCCTGTATTCTCTGACAGTCCCTTATGCTTTCTGCTACTCCACCAATCTTCGTGTCATCTGTAAACTTGCTGATCATATCAACAGTGCCCTCTTCATTTATTTATATCACAAACAACAGTGGCCCCAACACTGATCCCTGTGGAACACCACTGGTCACCTTTCTCCACTTTGAGAAACTCCCTTCAACTACTACTGTCTGTCTCCTGTTGCTCAACCAGTCCTTTATCCACCTAGCTAGAACACCCTGCACACCATATAACATCACTTTCTTCATTAGTCTACCATGGGGAACCTTATCAAATGCCTTACTAAAGTCCATGAATATGATATCAACAGCCCTTCTTTCATCTATCAACTTGGTCACTTTCTCAAAGAACTCTATTAAGTTGGTAAGGCACGATCTCCCACACACAAAACCATGTTGCCTATCATTGAAACGCCCATTCTTTTCTAAATATAAATAGATTCTATCACTCAGTACCTTCTCACAGCAACTTTCCCACCACTGATGTCAGGCTCACTGGTCTGTAGTTACCCTGAATATCCCTACCACCCTTCTTGTACAGGGGAACAACATGAGCAACCCTCCAAGTCCTCCGGCACCTCACCTGTATTTAAGGATGCCACAAAGATATCTGTCAGGGCCCCAGCTATTTCATCTCTCGCCTCCCTCAGCAACCTGGGATAGATCCCATTCGGTCCTGGGGATTTGTCCACCTTAATAACCTCTAGCCTACCCAACACATCTTCCCTACTTATGTCAACGTGATCCAGACTAATCAAACTTCTATCTCTAATCTCAACATTCATTATGTTGCTCTCCTCAGTGAACACTGATGCAAAGGATAAATGCAGTATTGGCAACAAAAGAAACATAACTTAGGTTTGAATGACATTTGAAATTTCCTGGGTCACAGTTTTAGGAGATATAGAGAAGGGAAACCAGGCAGGCCATCTCTGTGTTAGCTCTTACTTCTCCAAGATCCTAAGCTCTTATGGCCACAAGTCTATATGGCACATCCTAGTGTGAGGATAGCACTCCTCAGTATTAAACCTTTAATACCCTTACACTCTTCTACAATGTGTCCAACTAAGTTTATGTGAATGGATTTGATGGCTCATTAGATCATACAGATGTTCTATCAATGATTTGGAGGTACAGGTGTTGGACTGAGGTGGACAAAGTTTAAAAAACACACAACACCAGGTTATAGTCCAACAGGTTTATTTGGAAACACTAGCTTTTGGAGCGCTGCTCCTTCATCAGGTGCATTGTGGAGTATAAAATCATAACCACCACCTGATGAAGGAGCAGTGATCTGAAAGCTAGTGCTTCCAAATAAACCTGTTGGACTATAATCTGGTGTTGTGTGTTTTTTAACAATGTTCTATCAATGTTGTTAGCAGAACTATTAGGAAATATTAACCCTAAAATGAGACATCTATTATTAAATAAATAGACATAGATGGTATGATAGGACTGGAGGTAATTTTCAACTGCTGGATGAACTCATGCTCAGATGGAAGTGACTGTCCTTGATGTCAAGACATCAAGGGGTCTTGGCAAAATTGAAGTCAGTGGAAAGCCCTCCACTAGTTGAAATTATACTTAGCACGAAGGAAGATGGTTGAAGTTTTGGACGCCAACCATCTCAGCCCTAGAACATCTCTACTGGAACTCTTCAGGACCAAACATTTTCAACTGCTTCATCAATGGCCTTCCCTACATCATAAGGCCAGAAGTGGGGATGTTTGCTGATTATTACACAGTGCTCAATACCATTCACAACTTCTCAACCACTGAAGCAATTCATGCTAAAATGCACTGAGTCCAGGACAACATTCAAGTTTGGTCTGATATTGGCAACTAACATTAATGGAAATTTCTGACAAGAAACAACACAACAATCTCCTGTGACATTTAATGATATTACCATAATTGAATCCCTTATTATCACTGGTTGGGCATTATCATTGTCCAAGCTCTGACCTGGATCAGTCAAATAAGTGGCTCAAAGAGTAGGTCAGAAGCTGAGAACTTTGGGGTGGGTAACTTACTGCCTCTTCCTGACCCTGCAGTGCCTGTCCACCATCTACAAGGTGCCAGTGAGAACTGTGATAAACAACTTGTTACAACACTCAGGCAACTTGGCCCTTTCCTTGATAATGCAACCCACTTGATCAGCATCCACTCCACCAACTTAAGCATTCACTTTCTCCACTACTGATGCACCACAGTGAGAGCAGTGCACACCTTGTATAAGATGTAACAACACACCAAGGCTCATTAAACAGTACCTTCCAAACCCATGATCTCTATCACTGAGAGGAAAATGGTAGTAGATGAATGGGAGCACCACAACATACACATTCACCTCCAAGACACAGACTATCCTGACTTGAAACTCTATTGCTATTCTTTCACTGTTGCTGAGTTATGAACCTGGATCTCTGTTCCTAGCAGCAACGTAAACAATGCACTAAATAACTGCAGCAGTTCAGCAGGATAACTCGCTGTCACTTACTGGAGGACAGTAAGGATAAGGAACAAATGTTGACCTTACCAGCAATATCAACATGCCATGAAAACATTGAGAAAAAGCACCCTGATAAATAATGCCAATAAATGTGCAACCAGTAAGGTAGAATAGGTGCCACTCCCTTTACCTCACTGCTATACCTGTTCAACAGCTCTCTTGTTAACACGTGAGAAAAGTTAGAGAGCATTGTTAAAGTTATTTCTGATGGCTTTTATTTTTAATGTCATATTAATCCTTTCTCACGATAATTATATTATGCTCCTGTCAGGGCATGAGTCAGAATCTTGAAACCAAATGCCAATTCGTGGGAGCAGGACAAGTGAAATCTGACCTTTTTGATGCGATTCTACATAGTTATTTCATTCTTCATATCGCTATTTGAATCAATGAAAATGTTTCTGTTACATTTTGTAAATTTGAATCACTTGCCAGGCTTGCAAAATGACAGAAATCAATACTAATACAACGAGGGAGACATTGTGAAAGGTTGTTGCTTAATCAAAAAGGTAGGTTTTAAAATACCTCTGGAAGAAAAACGAGAGAGAGGACTGAGAGAAATTTCTGTTGTTTTAGACCCTAAAAAACTAAAGTCAGAGCTGCCAATGTTGGAGTAATCAAGATGAGCAAGGTGATAAAGTTATGGGGAAGGAGGAGGGATGCAACCATGGAGTGATTTGCAAGCAAAACTATGAATTTAAAATTTTAGTAGTTCAGTTTCTGAATGGTTTTTAATCATAGTCTTTTGGACAAACTTTCATCAAGATTTCACCATCTTCTCCGGAAAACATAATTCCTTCAAATCAGCATCAGTTCTCCCAATGGAAATAATAAGTTTTTTTTTCCCAATTGTAACCTTGTTGTTTATCAATAACTCACAATAACTCACATATTTCTTTTAACTTCGAGCTGATTGGTTGTTGTTCAGTATGATGTTCAGTTGGTGCTTTAAAGACAAAAGAAAGCATTGTCGATATATAAGACATGACCTCCATCACACTCCGATGAGTGAAATAGATTCAAAATCTTAGGAGCAGTCAAAAGAATTTTGTGCAATTTTAATTTCATTTTATTTTGTTTGATGTAAAATTACTGGAGAAGTGTTAAACGTATTTGATTATCTGAGTGGAGTGATTGGAGATTGGAGGGATATGGGCCGGATGCTGGCGGGTGGGATTAGATTGGGTTGGGATAACTGGTTGGCATGGACAGGTTGGACCGAAGGGTCTGTTTCCGTGCTGTACATCCCTATGACTAAGACTCTATTCCCTGATCATCCTATCTAATTCAGTAATGGTACAAATATGTGCAAAATGACAACGGATCACAGAGAATGGTTAGAATGTGAAATTTGTTACCACATGGACTAATTCAGATGAATAGCAGAGATGTCTTCAAGGGAATATTTGAACACATGAGGGACAAAGGATTTGCCAATGGATTAGATGAAATTAGCTGGGTGGAGACTTGTGTGGAACACAACACTGGCACAGATCAGTCAGGCTGAATGATTCTAAACTTTATGTAACTTTATGCAAGTTTTATATTTTAAATTCCCATATCCCTTTAAATTAATAGATTTAAAACAGATGGGCAAATCAAATATAAAAGATGGCTATGTAGTCAAATTATTTATTAGACTTATCTTAAAATGATAAATATTTTAGATGTTTGGTCACCTTTTGACCCATTCCAAAGTAGTTCTCTTCTTTTGATAAAATGTACCTCATGGAAAGGGGTTTGATTTCTTTAAACCTATTCTCCAATTATACCAGAAGCATAGTTAGGAGAGAAATTATTCAGTGCACCAATTTATGATTTCAATTTTGCAAATGGTTGATTCCATACAAAAAAGGCTGGATAAGTTTGCAATTCACTTAGAACCACTGCTTTGAATCTTCGGCCAAAAAGGAGATGTTGTGTAATGGAGCCAAATGATTAACCTGCAATCCGTTGATCAGAATACAGGCTATGTTACAAAATTTTCCTTTTTCAAATAAGTTACTTTCTCCTCTTACTTTTCTCCAGAAGTTGATCTGAAGCTCAAATCAGGGACACATTCCTGCAGGAACATGCCTAGGATTATAAATTTTACAGAATTGTCCTGGAGTCTCCAGGATTGAAAAGTTAATTCAAAGTTTGGTGAGAAGGTTTGTAGCTCGGGTGCTCAGATATGTGGATGACACCTTTGTAATCATTAAAAACACAGAAATAGATCATCAACGCCACACTCACCGGAATCCGATTCACTAGAGAGGAAGAAAAGGTCAACCAACTCCCATTCCTAGACGTGATGGTACAAAGAACACCTAATGGAGAATTCACCACAAAGGTATACAGGAAAGCCACACACACAGACCAAGTCCTGAACTATGAAAGCATCCACCCCAACACACACAAAAGAAGCTGCATCAAGAAACTATTCAAAAGGGCCACAACACACTGCAGTACACCAGAACTGCAAAAAGAGGAAGAAGAATACCTGTACAATGTATTCGCCAAAAACGGATACCCCCGCAATTTCATCAACAGATGCCTAAGGGAAAGACCAACGGAACGAGGACATGCCGCAACCCAAAGGACTAGCCACACTACCATACATCAGGAGCATTTCAGAAATGACAGCCAGACTACTGCGACCACTAGGACTTATAACAGCACACAAACCAACAGCCACCCTCAGACAACAACTCACCAGAATGAAGGACCTGATACCCAGCATGAGCAAAACCAATGTAGTGTTTAAAATCCCATGCAAGGACTGCACAAAACACTACATAGGACAAACAGGAAGACAGCTAACGATCTGCATCCATGAACACCAAATAGCCGTGAAATGACATGACCAGCTATCCTTAATAGCCACACACACAGATGACAAGTAACATGAATTCGACTGGGACAACACTACTATTATAGGACAAGCCAAACAGAGAACAGCCAGGGAATTCCTAGAGGCATGGCACTCATCCACAGATTCAATCAATAAGCACATCGACCTGGACCCAATATACCGACCACTGCAACAGTCAGCTAAATCTGACAACCGGAAGCGGCAGATTCAAACCACTACAAATGCCGGAGGAAAGATCACAGAAGCGCTTCATAAGAGGCTCCCAAGCACTGAGGATGTCACCTAGACAGGGGACGAAACGTCTGCAACACAAATTCCCAGCTCGGCGAACAGAACCACAACAATGAAAAGTTAATCCTGTGGATAAAAACAATGAGTAAACGAGGTGAATAACAATGCGATAAATTGGCCCAGTTGTTCCATTCTCTTTGTCATCAGATTTCAGACATAGGAGCCTAGATGTAAGGCAGAAGTTTTAATCTGGGAGAATTTCCTGGTTTGAATTTCTGACAGGCAGTACCTTGCTCCCTGGGATGTTCTGAAAAAAGTCTCTGTGTTAGCGTCAGAGATCCAGACAGTTTCTGACTTACTTATTTGGATCGTCACCCAGTAAATATTGGAGAAAAAAAATTAGTCTAAGCAACAACCTACCTCACACACTTACCTCGCCTATCTAACCACTTACTTTACTTGGCCTACCCACTAACCATACCTATCCACATATACAGTTATACACTCATCCCTGCACCCATTCGATGTGGTTTGCCTCCAGCAGGATGTCATTTTACCTGAAGCAAGAAAGCTTTTGTTATCACTCTGAAACATAAGAAACATTTGTTATTGGAGATTTCTTCCTCAGTCTCCTTGTGCATGACTGGTGGACTCTATATTGATCTAATCTTATTCTGTCCCATCATAATTTAGCATTATTATCACTGTAAACTTGGAGGGGTTGGGCTAGTTGCTCATTTTAGAAACCTTTGCCTGTATCCAAGCATTTGGATATATTTATTCCTTTAAATCTCTGCCCAGGGTACAGTTTTTTTAGTTCTTGCCCTGCTCACTCACTGTGTATCTCTTTCGTTCTCCTCTGTCTTTGAAGAAGACTGTTCTGTTTAGAATGGATAGAAAATTAGTTCCCATTTCACTTGATTGAAACATTTAACTTCCTAAGTTGGACAGCCAGTGCAGATTGCGTTAGGAAACAGTGACTTTTTTCTTGTAAAACAAAATTAATCATGTTGTTCATGAGTATTGGATTGACGTTTTGCTCTGTAGTTCCATTTTTTGATGAAGACAAAGGTCATTAGTATTTGTCTTCTGAACATATGTAACATTGAGGATGGAAACCCACATCCACCACATGGATGATGGCCGCATCCCAAAGGATATCCTCTATGGAGAGCTTACACCTGTGAAGAGACCCACAGGGCATCTCCAGCTGTGCTACAAGGACATCTGCATTTGGGACATGAAGGCACTTGATACCGTTAAGGAGTCCTGGAAAAGGCTTGCAGCTGATCGCACGAGATGTCGAAGCACCCTGAACCAACACCTCAACACAGGGGAAAAGCAGCTGATGAGCGCTGCAGCAGACAAATGGGTAGAAAGGAAGGAGTGCAGTAGCTCTAGCAGATCAACGACCACATACAGATGTGACCTCTGCGACTGGGACTGTCACTCCAGCATTGGTCTCTGCAGTCACAGACGTTGCTTCAGGGAAGTAGAAAGCTAAAACAACGAGGATACAACCCATGGTCAGCCATGACCGCAAGGGGACTCACTCACTCATGCTAACTCTCCCTTCCATTGGTGATGCACAAAAATGCAGCAATGCAATGCAAGAATCCTGTTTTGTTGTATCGTGCACAGTGATCATTGATTCGGTGGTGCACACCATACATTCTGCTAGACTGTTTGACTGTGGATAGTGGGTAACAATGTGATACGGGTCATTCCCCATTTATCACACAGCTTGAAAAGGTTTGCCAGAACACTGTGGTCCATTATTAGATACTACGTGTTTTGGGTTACTAAAGAAATCAAAGATAGGGCATATTGTGTCAACAATCAATGTATTCATCCTGTTGCTGAATTGTTGAATATGGGTAATTTGGAGAAATAATCCATCAGAAAGACATAATCTCTTCTGTGCAATGTGAATAAGCCTATTGCTATTTTCATCCAAGGAGTGGATGGAACACTGTGTGGCTGTAGAGGCTCCCACTATTGCTGGGGTTGGTATGTTTGGCAAGCCTCATATGCATTCACAAATATCCTGAATCTTGCAAGTTGAATATCCTGATTCCTCCCTGGAAAAGACTTGCAGCTGATCTCACGAGATGGAGAAGCACCCTGAACCAACACCTCAACACAGGGGAAAAGCAGCTGATGAGCACTGCAGCAGTCAAATGGGTAGAAAGGAAGGAGTGCAGTAGCTCTAGCAGATCAACGACCACATACAGATGTGACCTCTGTGACCGGGACTGTCACTCCAGCATTGGCTCCCTAGCTGTACACGTTAGCATTCTTGTACATTTAATACCAATGTGTCCTTGGTTTAGCATGGACGTGATATATTGGCACAATCATTTTGGTATTAGAATTTGTTTCTCTTGAAAATGTTGTTGGCCTGTGTCCATCTTCATGTATCGATAGTGTGATGCTTTTTCTTGCGCAGGAGATCCTTACTGAATGTTTTAGTGTCTGATGGTGACTAACTCCATCAGCCTCTCTACAGTTTCTCTTTGGAAAGAGCATACACCAAACAGGACAATAGACTCTTCGGGTTGCTCTCTGTATGACATGAGTTGAGGTCCATTCATTTTGAAGTTAATTCTAATCTTCAGATGGTCTTTGAGAATGTTTCTGCAAGCGAGAGTTTCAGAACTCTTAGGATCATCTAACACTTCATCTGCAAAACAGAGCTACATCTTTTAAAATGGCTATAATTTAGTAAAGATGTCCACAAACATGTGTTCATCCTCCATTTCTCTTTGTAGGTTTTTGTTTCTTTATTTGAAGTCGAGCCCACTACCATATTCATTTATTTCATTTAATGAGGTTTCTTCTTTATCTTTTTCTCTCTTCTGTTTGTCTTTATTTTTCTCTGCTACTTCTATACTGTCCTTGGTCACTTTAAAACTGCCACTTTAAGAACTACAGGATTTTGCCTGCAATTGGTGATCATGCCCAATAAGGAATGATATCATGAGGCTTTCCTTTACTTTTCTACGGATTTGGAAAAAGTAAAGGAAAGCCTCTTGATGGTGAAATTAACTTATATTTGGATAAAACTGAGGCATTTTTAGTGTAGAAACTTTATTATTAGTCTGGAAAGCTATTCTGTGCATGTTGAAAGCTGCCTTGTTATTGTATTTTCTTCTAGAAATGCTTTGTTAGGACCATTCAACTGCTTTCAACTGTGTTTTAAAAAGAGAAACTGATGGCATGCTCACTGTATAGCCTTTAATTTTGTTTGTATTGGTAACTTCAGCATTTTAGTTTTATGCAAAAGGACTATGCAAAATCTTTTGTGTTTGAAGGAAATTAGCTTTCAGTTTGTCTGCTGAATATTCTACCTATAGATTTGTATGACAGGCTGGTCTCACAAAAAAACTGATGCTGCTGACTGTCTGAATTCTTTGATGTTGAGAGCTATAGACAATTTTAAAAAAATCCAGCGCATCGTTGGATTGTGGGAGGAGCCAGGAACTCCTACAGGAAACACACAGAGACTCGGCACCACATACAAACGCTGCACAGGCAGTCGCCCAAGGCTGGAAATGGACCTGAATCTCTGCAGTTGTGAAGCAGTAGAGCTGTAGTTCTAATGGATTTCAATTAGTTTTCCAAATGTTTACCACTGAGTTATTGGAGTTTTTATAGATGGCCACCATTACTAGCCATAATGTAACTTTGATCTCCAGCAGGGAATTTTAAGCTGATACAATAATACTTACATTATCCCTGTAACATAAGAAAATAATCATGGATAATGTAACATTCAAGAATCCAACAGACTTTTCTTACATCTAGCCATTATTTGCAAACATTACATAGACACATCAGCTATGAGGTTACAAAGAGCAATATGCTTCTATTTGTGTCTCTTTCTTCAAGTCATAGTGTCATCGAGATGTACAGCGGGGGAACACACCCTTTGGTCCAACTCGCCCATGCCAATGAGACATCTTAAATTAATCTAGTCCCATTTGCCAGCATTTAGCCCGTATCCCTCTAAACCTTTCCTATTCATGTCCCTATCCTTTTAAATGCTGTAACTGTACTAGCCTCCACCACTTGCTCTGGCAGCTCATTCCACACACGCACCACCCTCTGCATGCAAAAGCTGCTCCTTAGCTCTCTTTTAAATCTTATCATTGTCACCTTAAAGCTGTGCCCTCTAGTTTTGGTCTCCCGTATCCTCGGGAAAAGACCTTGTCTATTCGCCCTATCCATGTCCCTCATGATTTTATAAACCTCCATCAGGTCACACCTGAGCTTCCAATGCTCCAATGAAAACAACCCCAGCTTATTCAGCCTCTCCCTATAGCTCAGACCCTCCAACCCTGATCTGATATACTGTCTCTCTTAAAGATAATCTGATATACTGAGCATGAACCACATAACACAACACCATTCACTCACCAATTTGCTCATTAATTTACTAATACATGAGAATCTTTGGGACCTTTAAATACACGCCATGGACATGGGCAACAAGGTGACAAAAACATGATGTGGCTTGTACGCAGATTCTCTTCACTTCATCCTCTGTGGATTTCTGCACTGAGGGAATTCTTCAGGATTTTCATTGGACCTTTTCAGATAATCCAGTCATTCCGGTGTCAATTAGACGATCTGGGACAATGTTTATTTTCTCAACTTTGTTGAACACTCTTTTAACTCTGTACTTAATTGGAGATTGAAAAAAATGTGCAACACGGACATCTACTACAAACCAACCGACTCCCACAGCTACCTGGACTACACCTCCTCCCATCCTGCCCCCTGTAAAAACGCCATCCCATTCTCCCAATTCCTTCGTCTCCGCCGCATCTGCTCCCAGGAGGACCAGTTCAAAATACGTACAACACAGATGGCCTCCTTCTTCAAGGACCGCAATTTCCCCCCCCGACGTGGTCGACGGTGCCCTCCACCGCATCTCCTCCACTTCCCGCTCCTCCGCCCTTGAGCCCCGCCCCTCCAACCGCCACCAGGACAGAACCCCACTGGTCCTCACCTACCACCCCACCAATCTCCATGTACAGCGCATCATCCGCCGTCACTTCCGCCACCTCCAAACAGACCCCAGCACCAAGGATATATTTCCCTCCCCTCCCCTATCAGCTTTCCGTAGAGACCACTCCCTCCGCGACTCCCTTGTCAGATCCACACCCCCCACCGACCCAACCTCCACTCCCGGCACCTTCCCTTGCAACCGCAGGAGGTGCAACACTTACGCCCACACCTCCCCCCTCACTTCTCTCCAAGGCCCCAAAGGAAACTTCCATATCCGCCACAGATTCACCTGCACCTCCACCCACATCATCTACTGCATCCGCTGCAGCCGGTGTGGCCTCCTCTATATTGGGGAGACAGGCCGCCTACTTGCGGAGCGATTCAGAGAGCACCTCTGGGCCACCCGGACGAACCAACCCAACCACCCTGTAGCACAGCATTTCAACTCCCCCTCCCACTCCACCGAGGATATGCAGGTCATTGGACTCATCCACCGCCAAACCA
Organism: Chiloscyllium plagiosum; assembly: GCF_037043375.1. NCBI lineage: Eukaryota > Metazoa > Chordata > Chondrichthyes > Orectolobiformes > Hemiscylliidae > Chiloscyllium > Chiloscyllium plagiosum. Next base: position 35,502,388 of record NW_028270159.1, on the reverse strand, counting down.
CAACAACGCGACGGTCGGAGGAGGAGCGTCTTATCTTCCGACTGGGAACCCTCCAACCACAGGGGATGAACTTGGACTTCACCAGTTTCTTCATCCCCCCTCCCCCCACCTTGTCTCAGCCGAATCCCTCCAGCCCGGCACCGCCTTCCTGACCTGCAGTCTTCTTCTTGACCTCTCCGCCTCCATCCTACTCTGACCTATCACCCTCACCTTGACCTCTTTCCACCTATCAAATTTCCAACGCCCGTCCTCCAAGTCCCTCCTCCCTACCTTTTATCTTCTCCTGCTGAACACTCTCTGCTCATTCCTGAAGAAGGGCCTGTGCCCGAAACGTCAAATCTCCTGTTCCCTGGATGCTGCCTGACCTGCTGTGCTGTTCCAGCAATAAAGTTTCAACCAAGATTGAAAAAAATGTCCATTGCAGGGTGAGTGATGATTAACATCTCCAGAAAACATTGACGCAGAGGTGGAATCCCGAAGTATTGTCCTACAAATGTCAACTGATTGTCAGTGTCACAAACAGCTCAGTACAAGCATAGAGAATGAACAGCTTGGGCATGCATTGAGAGTCCAAGAACAGAGACCCCATCCTTTCTTCCCAAACTCACCTAATGTAGAATTTTTAGCAAAGTCACTGGATTACAATTGGCATGAAATGGCGTCCCTTCACTGGTCCTGGGCACTGTGGTGAATGAGCTTGGATAAAATGCAAAGAGATGAAGGATAAAATCTGAGAATTCCCAAGTCTTTGTGACTCAGCAGCAACATGGTGGAGGATTTACCAACTGATTGAGGTGCCCACTCCTGATCATTAGCTATTTCACCGTTGGTGGCTATACTTACAGTTGCCTGGGCTCCAAACTTTAGTAATCCCTTCATAAGCCCAACTGCCGTTCTAATTTTCTCTCTTCCTGTGAGGTACTCCTTAACAATTGTCTTTTTATGTCACCATGTTAAATTTTATTTTATGCCCTGTGTAATTTTATTGCAGTGTATGTGCTTTTTAAATGCAAGCTAGTATTGTGCCATCAAATGAATTGAACCAGTGACCTTTAAAGCTTCTTAAAGTGTACAGAGTTAATTTTATTGGTAAATCCAACTTTCAGCACTGTTTCATACCAATAAGAATAGGAAGAGGAAGAGGTGATTCTGCAACTAAAGTGTAGGTCTGCAATCAGAATTCTTTTCTCTTCAGGTATGGCACACTAATGGAAGATTTGCAGGCAAACAAATTTGTATTTACTTGCAAAAGAATCATCAGTGCATCGGTTCAGCTTGTCCATTGCATTCAGTGGGAGGGCTGAACTATTTTCAACTTTGGAGAAAACAGTTGGAGAGATACTTAGGGCTTAATGGATGTGGACAAATAAGTTAACAAATCAGGGGCTAAAACAGGCTTCACGAAAAGCTCCTCACTTGACCCACACAACAACTGTTCCAGATTGACCTTGGAATGACCGACCGGTTAGAATACAAGATAGACCAGTCACCACCCAGTACACTGGGTTGAATGTATCGCACACACCACTCTCGCCACTTGTACTTGAGAATTGAAAATGGGGACTTTAATTTATATATACAAGATGCAGAGTTTTCAGGCTGACCTGAAAGTCACATCAGGCATCCCTCAAGGGGCAATCACTCTTTCCTTGTCATTTCCAAATATTGGGTGCCTCACAAATGAAGTAACTGGTACCAGAAAATGACCCAAAATGCCTTATATTAAAGATTATTGCTTCTTTCGCTCTGGAACATCTCCAGTATATCCCCAAGGCAACGTGGGGATGTGCTAACATTTAGAAGTTAATTGTGGTTGATTCCATTATTAAAATAAAACTAACAATGAACTCACTGTGTGATATCATTTGTTATGCATACGCTCTGACTTCTCAGAGACTACTGTGGTTTCTGATGCACTCTGCAAATGTGTCTGGAAAATAACCAGCATTTGATTACAAAATGACCAAGACACTTCCTGTGCTGAAGAGACTTCTGTCTGATTCAAATCGGAGAGAATCTGAAAGGAAGATTCACATAAGAGAAAGGGAAAAAACCCAAGAATAGCAGTAATTGTTAAAAGTAAGGCAATAGTTCAGCATGGATTATACAGTCAGTTGGAAGGTTTGATACCATTAATTAAGTCATCCTTGGCTTCAGCCAGTATTCCTGTTCTGTGGGTTGAAAATGTTAACAAATACCTAATCCATATCAGTATACCAAGGGACCATTCCCTCCATGACTTCCAAATCCACTCTTAATCACCTCCAAACCTTTGTTTCCTCCCCATATGCTATCACAGGAGATGCAGCACTTGCTCTCTTACTTCTTCGGTTCTCACCCCTCCAAGCTTCAAACATTCCTACTAGACAAAGCAGCGATTTACATCCACTTCTTTCAATTTAGGTTAGTTTACTGTACTCTCTGATCACAATGCAACCTCCTTACATTAGATGACCAAGTACAGATTGGGTAATCCCTTTTCAGAACATCTGTATTCAGGCTGCAAACATGAGTTTCAATTTCCTTTTGCTGCCCCTTCAATAACCATTGAAATGCTCATACTCCCATTTTTGTCCTCAGCCCTCTGCAGTTTTCAAGTGTAGCTTCACAAAAGCTTGGGGAACAACACCTTCTGAGTAGGCCCGTTACAGCCTTTTGGACTCAATATCCAGTTCTGAAACTTCACACCATGACTCTGTCCACTATATTTTGATTTTGTTTTTACCATATGCTGGTTTCAGTCACCTTTCTGACAGGGCTGTTCATTATTTTGGCACTTGCACTCACTCTGGCAACTTGTAGTATTTGCCATCTCTACCAGTAGGTGGTTATGGATAAGGGCTGTTTGAGGTAGCTTGCTGCTACCAGTCCTCCTTTGACTTTACTTTGTCTTGGGTGTATCCAGTTGCTAGTTATACAAGATGCACCACCATTGGGTATCGACATGAGAGGCACTGTTCTTTTCTAATAAAAGTAGAAACATAGATAATAGGTTCAGGATTGGCTAATTAACCCATTGTGCCTGTTTCCCCATTAATACGGTCATGACTGATCCTCTATCTGAACGCTACACTCCCACTCTCTCCCCATATTCCTCAAAGCTGTTAGTGTCCAGAAATGTATGTACATCTTTTTAAAATATTTTCAGTGACTTGGCCTCTATAGTTTTCTGCACTCGAAAATTTCACAGGCTCACCATCCTCCAAGTGAAGGAATTTTTCTTCATCTCTATCTATAATTGGCTTCCCCTGAAACCTGAGACAATGGCCTCTTGTTTTAGGCCCTCAACAAATTATATTAAGGCTAAACAGCTTCCAGTTAAACAATTGAGCACAAGTTCACAAATGTTTCTGCAGTTCAGATGGTACTTTGATTGTGAGTGCATCATCAGACAACGCACTCAAGACTGTGCAGATTCAACATTGTTCTTTTGAGGTCAAGGCTTGTTGGTCTAATCTTCAACTGCAATACATTTTACTTCTGCATTGTCCTCTTCTTGCTGCATTGCTAGAGAACTTGGGGAAATAAATAGTGATATCTTGGAAAGTGTCCGTATTATAGAAAGGTGGATAAACCCTGGGGCCAGATCAAGTGCATCCCAGAACTCTGTGGGAAGCTAGGGAAGAGACTGCTGCAGTCCTTGCTGAGATATTTGCAATATTGATAACCACAAGTAAGGTACTGGAAGATTAGAGGTTGGCTATTGTGTTTAAGAAGGGAGTATAGAAAAGCCAGGGAACTATAACTATAACCCAGTGAACTTGACATCAGTAGTGGGTAAGTTGTTGGAGGGGATTCAGAGGGAAAAAATTACATGCATTTATAGAATCATAGAGTCACATTTGAAAAGAAAGTTCTGATTAGGCATGGCTTTGTGTATGGGAAATAGTGTCTTACCAACTTGATTGAGTTTTTTGAAGAAGTGACAAAGAAGATTAATGAAAGCAGAGCAGTGGACATTGTCTATATAGACTTCAACGAGGTATTTGACAAGGTTCTCCCTGGTAGACTGGTTAGTACGGTTAAGTCACATGGAATCCAGGGGAGCTACCCATTTGGATTCAAATTGGCTTGAAGATAGGAGACAGAGGGTGGGTGGAGGCTTGTTCTGGAGGGTTTCAGACTGGAGTTCTGTGAGCAGTGGTGTGCCGCGAGGATCAATGTTGGGTCCACTGCTTTTCGTCATGAAATAAATGATTTTGAGTGAATACAGGAGGTATAGTTAGGAAGTTTGCAGATGACACTAAAACAGATGGTGTCGTGAACAGTGAAGAATCTTACCTCAACATACAGTGGGACCTAGATCAGATGGACCAATTGGATGAAGAGCGGCAGATGGAGTTTAATTTAAATAAATTAATTTAGCATATCTAGCGCCATTTGTGAAGAGAGAATATTTCAATCATTGTGATAACAGGTCACTATTCTGAAATGGTACCTCCTAGTTCTTGACCCATGGGTACTGCCAGACCTTTGGAGAACTGTTTTCAGACTGCCTGCAGCTGCAGTAAGTTACTTTTCTACTTCTTAATCACTGAGCTTGTGACAGACTTTATTTCCTTCTGGGGCCCTCATAATTGTCACTTTGTCTGATGTCAGACTCAATCGTTGTGTCTTTTGCCAGATTTAAATGTCTCCATAATCTCTTAATTGCCTTGTCTAATGGTACCAAGGCATGTTGAGGTTTTACTGATAAAGATTTTAATTGAATATAAAGATGATTTTTCTTTGCAGTATTTCTAAAGCTGCTTCAGTATTTGATGCATTACTTCCATGTTGTCTTCACCCATCGAAAACTGAAACTGTTTAAGGGTGGCGATCAAGTCTTTAAGATAATTTTCTTGATAAGCTATCCCTTTCCACCAGTGCATTCCCAGTGCATTACGAGATGTACACAAGTAGAACATCAATTTTGTGCAGATTAAGCTGACTATGCATAATGCATAATGTCAGCTCTCTAGAATGACAGACAGCACCTGGAGAGCGGTGATCCCAATATTATTGGTTAAGACAGCTTAGCAAACCACTGAGACACAACCATTCCCAAATACTTAAACACTACAGCGCACAATTGGAAGTGCTTAACATATAATTACTTGTTTTTGACTTTTCTGGATTTCATTATATTAGTCAAAATAAGACCATGCTAAAGAGTGCCCTAAAATTATTATTTTTTTTAAATAATGGTGTCTATATGGCAGACCGTTCATCCTCCTGAGCTAGCTTGCTCTCAGTTTCACAGCCTCAAGGAATTGAAAAATCTCGCTGCAGACTTCATCAGGATGCTAGTGTGTAACCTAATTAGAGACAAAAAAAAAAGCTGCAGATGCTGGAATCCAAACTCGACAGGCAGAAGGCTGGAAGAACTCAGCAAGCCAGGCAGCATCAGGAAGTGGAGAAGTCGACATTTCTGGTGTAACCCTTCTTCAGGACCCTGAAGGGTTACACCCAAAATGTCGGCTTCTCCACCTGCTGATGATGCCTGGCTTGCTGACTTCTTCCATCCTCCTGCCTGTCTAGTTTGCAACCTAAGGCACACCGAAGCCTGGTCCTCAATACAGTTCCTGAATCTCTGAGAAGCATCTTTGAGTGCCGCGGTAACAATTGTTTTGAAATGCCTTGTTAATTATATAAGCAAACAACACTTTTACTTTTCAAATTGTCAGTGAAAATTTAAAACATTATATTCATCTTGTTTGTGTTGGCCTCATTTCCCCTTTCTGTGGGAGTCAACACGATCTTCATAATTTTCTCTTTTTTTAGCCGTCTGTTTTAATCATCAGTCTCCGCCTGTTAATGATCTCCAAAAATTACATTTTTATCCAGTTGCTGTACATACCCTGCCATGAAATATTGAGTTATGTTTTCCAGCCCAATTTTAACAGTCTGTTCAGTCACAGTAATCTACTTGCACAATTTGATTCTACAGCAATTATTCAAGATAAAATGATTAAATGAAGACAATTAAACAGTACATTTTTATGAGTATATTACATTATTGCATGAGCCAGTCAAAAGGAGAAAGAAAGTTTTAAATGAATTCTTTGGATTGATTTACAGTGATGTGTATTTAATATTCCACATTTTCCATTTGTGCACTTTCTGACAAGAAAAACTTTTGTTTTCAGTAGGAACCAATGGTAGCTGAAAGGGCTCTCTTTACAACTAAGATGGAACTTGATTTTATGATGTTGATGCAGTGTCTGTTTTCTTTGGCTCTGCACCATTTTCAGAAAGTGAATTGGATGACCTTTATTACACTTTCTGGAAGATGTGAGCACTCACTTATTGTGTGTCTGATCGCAGGACTTGCATTACAAGGGATTTTCTATCTGGTGTGATAGGTTTTTGGCTGTTAAATCCCTTGTGAATGGAAATAGACATTTATTTACTTAGATGTAAAGTAATAGTGCTTAAAGCCAATCAAGGATTAATGTTTTACATTTCCTGCAGAAGTTTTATACCATTATATACTTGTGGAGGAAGCAATGAATTTGCACAGCAGAAGATGACATAATTAAAAGGAATTACCCAAATGGCTTACTATCAACTTTGCAAAGTAATGTCTACTCAAACGTACCTATAAGAAATACCTGTAAGTAATAGGAGAACTGAGCACATAGGCTGATTGACAAAAAGTTTAACATAAATATTCAGCTGTTGTTGTAGTCACTACTTTAACCACAATCTTGTGAAAATGCAGCTTTTTAAAAAGGTGCGGTCACAATTCAGAGATGATCAAAATGTCCAATAATGGGAGCATCTCATTGTCATTGATGATGAATCGAAGGAGGTTTGATTTGCATCTTGCCATCTTTCAGAAGATGATATTAATCTGAACATCCTAACCTGAATTTGAAAGCATCTAAATATGCTAATCAAGACAGTCTGTTTGAATAACTAAAATCTTCAACATTCGAAGACTTGCGATTTGTGAAGCAATCTTTATGCAGTAGCCCAAAAGATATAAATTCAGTTTGCAGCCAGCTATTTACTGGTCTTGTTCTATTTCTGGAGTGACAGACATTATTCACAAGTTAGGGAAAATCCCATTGGACCCCATTGAGTCTCGAATCAAATATGTGAGATGATGTTGCAAATGAAAAACCCGAAATCAATGAAATGAGTTTAATTTAGTGCCTCAGTAATTCAAGGCTTCAAAGTTCTTGCTTTGCTTTAAAGTATCACATTCAATCCTGTTGGAAATGCAGCATAACTTTTCCAGAGCCATGCCACATCTGATAATCCATAGAAACGTTAAAGGTCAAGTCACCATTGTCTTTCTAGACCCTCATTAGAGAGCGATGACTGCTGGTGGTTTCATCTGAGGGTTACCATACCTGAGGTGAGGGGATAGTTTACAAGGAGAGCCCTTCATGGTAACTTCAGCTGGTGCAGGAATCAATCTCACACTGTTGGCAGCATGTTGCATCTCAAACTGGCCATTCAACCAACTGAGCTGAAAGAACCCTCTTGTCACTGTTCAAGACAGGAGTTATGTGATGGATTCTTGTCGAAGTCTCAATGCAACTGACCCTGCAATGAATTGACGAGCAAAGTTTGAATTCTCCATAAAGCCCCCAGTTCTGCATTAGAGTTGGAGACTTTGTCGGGTTCTGGTTTACTTACTGAGATGGTTACCCTGGAAAGGTTAGGGAGATTGAAAGCTGCCCCCGCTACAGAGTAACTATAAAACTAATTAAGCCTACGCCTAACATTGAACCCACTCACTGGCATCCTCCCACAAGACAACACAACTCCCAACCCAATCTAACCTGACCCAACACCATCATGACTTGACCCACCCAACCCATCATCCACATGTCACTTTCACCTACCTGGCACTCTACATCCTAATTCATTTATCATCCACATTCACTTATTTATCTGCCACCTTCAACCCTTTACCTGCCTACCACCTTCTTCTAATCACATTTCTGCACACCCTCACCAACCTGCTTCTCTATCTCTCCTCTTACTACCTATCAGACCATAAAACATAGGAGCAGAAATTAGGCCATTCAGCCCATCAAGTCTGCTCTACCATTCAATCATGTCAGACAGGTTTCTCAACTCCATTTTCCCACTTTCTGCCCATAACCCTTGATCCCCTTGGTACTCAAGAATCTATCTATCTCAGTCTTAATATACCCAAAGACCTGGCCTCTACACCCCTCTGTGGCAATGAATTCAATAGATTCACCATTCTCTGGCTGAAGAAGTTTCTCCTTACCTCTGTTCTAAAAGGTTTTCCCTTTACTCTCCTATCAATGGAGAGTAAACATCCTCCCAACATCTTCTCTGGTCGGGCCTTTCAGTTTTCTATACGTTTCAATTAAATACCTCCTCATCCTTCCAACTCTATCGAGTATAAGGGCCTTTGGAATCTTTGAAACACTTTTTACAGCAGCTAGTAGAGTGAGAAAGGGGCATATGATTAGATTAGATTAGATTCCCTACAGTGTGGAAACAGGCCCTTCGGCCCAACAAGTCCACACCGACCCTCCGAAGAGTAACCCACCCAAACCCATTTCCATCTGATTAATTGACCTAACACTATGGGGCAATTTAGCGTGGTCAATTCACCTGACCTGCACATCTATGGGCTGTGGGAGGAAACCGGAGCAAACCCACACAGACACAGGGAGAACGTGCAAACTCCACACAGACAGTCACCCAAGGCTGGAATCGAACCTGGTTCCCTGTTGCTGTGAGGCAGCAGTGCTAACCACTGAACCGTCTTGCCGCTCACAGAATCTTGCCCTCCAGTATTGTATTCTATAATAGAGGCATCCAGGACAGGCTAGATCCAAAGGTATGGCTGTAAATATTGTTGACAATTACATGAGCAATCTTTAAAAGGATTGGTCTTGGTCATTTGAGTTCCCGTCGTTAATCAGAAGATGAGGGCCAATGAACGCATGAGTGGTTGGCATTTTGTTGCTATTCCAGTAACACCAATGAAAATATATAGTTCCTTTAGTTACCTTTCAAAAAAGAATTCAGTTCAAAGCAAAACAGTTTTAATGAAATCTATTCCAGATTACTATTTTATGATGATTCATGTAGTTAATATGATATGCATCTAATGTCATAATGAATTCCCTTTGATGGAACATGAATTTAATCTCATTAACTTTTAGAGTTCCAGGTCTGAGAGAATTCACCATGATCCAAACATAAAGTACCATTTGATGTTTATTTTAGTGAATTTTACATCCAACGTGCTGGTGTCTTCTTCTCTGGAATGCTTTCTTGTTCTGATGCACAAGTTGAATAGATCTCTCCTTACATTACTCTGAAGGATTATTTATTGCAACCGTTAGTAGTGAGTTATGAAGAACTGATAGACCCATGGTACACAAGTAGTTCCTTCACTGCTCAATCCCAGTAATTGTGGAGCCCTACAGATGTGTGCAAATGTGGAGGCTCAGAGCACGACATCATATATTTTTACCCCTCCTTTCTGCATTCCAAATATGTGTTTGTTTTTTGTTTAATGTGAGAAAAGTTGCAATGGATTTATCACCTCTTTTTATGAAGAGTGAAGTTAAAATCGGAAGAGATGGGGCAGGAGAAAGTAATGTGAAATCCAAATCAGATGAGAATATCTGACAATAAAGCTTATTCAAGTCAATGTCTCCTGAAGATGTTGAAACACTTTCTTACTCAGTGCAACCTGCAATCCAATTGCTAGCCTTATTCTTCAGTTCATCTCAGGATTTTATTTCTGCACTGGAAGCATATCACTGTATGAGACGAAGAAATTCAATGTAAGATAAGCAGGTGATTAAAGTCTAAATGGACATTACCTTTTTCAAATTAAGTTATTCCATTTCTTGTGCACCCGACCTGATTAGTTGCTGTTCAAATCATATGTAGCATAAACAAATAGTAGAAAAAAAATCTCCAAAGTCCCTCTGACTGCCACATTTATAACTCCTCTAATAACAAAACAATCTTTTATTTTCAAATGCTAGTAGCTAACAGTCATGTTTTTACGTTTGGTTTTACCAGTGGAGATTCATATTTAATGAGCAAGTTGGATTTCACTTTTTGGATTCTGTAAGAGTTTACAGAGTGAATAGTCTCTTTCAGAAACCAATTTGTCACTCTGTGCAGTGAAGTAGCCACCATTTGATCTTGGTCCTGAAAACATGATTTTGGTTGAATAAGGTAACAGCTCTGAAAGAGTTAATGTTGGTGATTGGCATTACGCCACTCCCAATCTGGTGATGTCTTACAACTTTGGTGAGTGAAGCAAGAGATGTGGTTGAAGATGGGGTCAGATGTGTCATCCTTGTCTCCAGATGGTCTTTGTAATTATGCCTAACTAGCCAATGTGACTTGTATCTATTTCTATTACATAATAAATATTGTGTGATTAAGAGTAGTGCTTATTCTTTTCTCAAGGTTCATTCACTACCACTATTGATCAAAAAGGCCTGAGGGAGGTGTCCTCATCCCTGATAACTATATTTTGATATATTTCCATTGACCATTTGTTCTTGGTCCTTGCTACGGCAACCTCAGTTTAAGGTTTTATTTAAAACAGTAAAAATGAAGATTAATGGCAGCACTCTACCCAACTTTTGCTCAGTATTGGTCATTCCAAAAATATTCAACAACGATTAAGATCCCAGCTTGTGACAATTGTACATATAGGCCATGATCTAAATGCTCCACATTGTGTTTTTTTTAATTCACTTGGGGAACAGGAGCATTTCTTCCCGGGCCAGCATTTATTGACATTTCTAGTTACCCATGGTGATGGTGATGAGTTGCCTTCTTGAACTGATGCAGTCTATTTGCTGAATGTACACTCTCAATGAAGGGAGGTCCAGGATTTTGACCCAGCAACAGTGAAGGAATGGCGATATATTTCCAATTCAGGATGGGAAGTGTCTTGGCAGGGATCTTGCAGATGGCGGTGTTGCCAAGTACCTGTTGCCCCCATCCTTTGAGATGGGAGTGATCCTGTGTTTGGAAGGTGCCTGGATGAATTTCTGCATCTTGTAGATGGTGTATATTGCTACTACTGAACATTGGTGGTGGAGGAAGTGAATGTTTGCAGGTGTGGTGCCAACCACGCAGACTGCTTCATCCTGGATGGTGTCAAACGTTTGAATGTTGTCAGAACTGCACTCATCCAGGCAAGTTGGAGTTATTTCAAGACATTCCTAACTCTTCCGTGTTGATGATTGGACTTTGGGGAGTCAGGAGGTGAGTTAGTTTCTCTCTTAACAGATGCTACCAAGCTGTTGAGTTTCTCCAACTATTTTTTGATTTCCAGCATTCTGCTGCATTTTGCTTTTATTCAAATGTGAAATATTATTTTTACGATGTGACATTCTGAGATTTAAAGCTGTGTTTTGACATTGTGTGTTTCTCCACTCCATCAATTTCTCTGTAAAACTGTTGATTCGGAGGGTTTTGTCGAAATAGCTGAAGGAACTCAGCAGGTCTGGCAACATCTGTGGAGTGACAGAGAGAGAGAGAGAGAGAGACAGAGGTCACATTTCAAGTTCGATTATTTTTATTCAGAACAGTTCCAAAGAAGATTCATTGGACTCAAAACATTGACTCTGTTTCTCTCTCCATTGATGCTGCTTGACCCTCTCCAGCAGTTTCTGTTTTTATTTCAGATTTCCAGCATCAATAGTATTTTGCTTTTATTTGAACCAGAGGCTTTGTTTATCATTAATTAATTCATATCTGGCACAGTTATGAAGTGGATTTTCAAACTGATTGACACCAGGTGCCATGAATAACCCGACTGTATGACTGAGCTTTTCATTCTTCACCAAGTGCTTCAATCTATTTAACAAATGGTCTCTGCTCTCTGGGCAGGTCCAATGGAGTTACGGATAAAAGCTCTGATTGTTGGAATTAAACAATGACTCACTTTTTGATACACCATCTGTTCAAAGCTTCAATCAGTATGTGTGTGGTCTGTGTCATAAATCACTGCATACTGCAACCATATAACTAATGTATTCAGGAGAGGGTAAGCCCATCTTTAAGGATATTTTACTCATCTTGCCAATTTAAAATCACACTGTTATAAACAGCAGAATTCATAAACCTTGCATCCCGCAGTGGTTTTGGATTAAGATCGTTCAATCAAAATTATTGAATTACAGTTTCCACTGGGGACATTGCCAATAGTACCATCTTGCATTTATTAATAAGAAAATTATTGGGAATAATAATAACATATTTACAACAGTTCTAATCACTAAAGAAAGTCCTTTGTTCAAATCCTCACTGAATATCATGTTGAAATTAGATCATTGAGAACAATATTAGTAATTTCATTTATTCTTTTCTATCCCACAGTCTAATATATTTTTACTGAAGGAACTTGTAAAGCTGTAACTTACATGTTCACGGTCTCAGAAGTTTCTTCCTGCTGGTGGAAGAAGAAGTCCTGTAGCTCCATAAATGCATGTTACTTCAAGTGTATCTTTCAAGTTGGCTCGTGAAATGGGAATTGCATATTTTAACCTTAGGCCTCCTAAGACGTGTTTGCTCCTTTGGGGATCCTTTTTTGTGTGGAAAATACGAGCTAAAGCCAGAAGATTGTTTTAAATAAAATTGGATCATAGTTTTATTAGTTACATCGGTAAGGGAGAGCAAAGTTCTGTAAGTAACTGTGGAGAAGTTTGCTGGGTTTTAAATCAATACCAGAAAAAAAAATCATACATACCAAAATACCTCACACTCTGTACATCATATGCTGATACTGGTTATGGCAACCAGCTGTCAGGTCTTAGTGTTCGACACGTCATTTTATTGTGAGATCATTTGTGCTTTGTAGTGTGCAGCAGAACTTGTAGTTAATTAAAGTGGCTGCTGGAAAACTATGGCTTTGTTCTGTGAACCTTTGAGCTCTGCAACAACATTAAGACAATTGGATTCCAATGTCTATGGTTCATTCAGGATGTGTTCAGTGGTACCAACAGAGCTACATAATTGATGCAATGACACGGCCACCCGTCTCAAATGTTACACCTAAGGAAACTGGTGAATAATTCAAGGCAGAAAAGGTTATTTTAGTGCCATAAAGGTAAAGGGAACAGGTTCCTTGAATGTTGGATTTGGCTCAGTGTGAGCACACATATCCCATATTCATAAAATCCTAAGATATAGCCTCACTCTAAAAGCCTTGATTTGTTAATTTCAGATGAAGGGCTACTGCACATTTTTTAAAATGTCTTTTAGATGAGAATTGAACCAATAATCCATGGAACTCATGAAACATATAGCACCACTCAAGGAGAACAAGGGCTTTCCTCCTGACTTGGACCCAACATTTATTCCTTACCTTCGCACCTACCATTATGCATGTTTTTTAGCATCATGCCAAGATGTTAACTCTCTTTCATGAAGATAAAGGAAAATCATCCCAATGAATTAGTTGTGATATCACTCTATAGCATAATCCCTGTAGAGATAAACTTAAGACCATAAGATGTAGGAGCAATAGTAGGCTATTCAGCCCATTGATTTAGCTTTGCCATTTAATGAGGTTATGACAGATGTGATAATTCTCAACTCCATTGTCATGATTTTCCCTCAAAACCCTTGACTCATTTATTGACTAAAAATCTGTCCATCTAATCCTTGAATATACTTCATAACCCCACCTCAACAGCTCTGTTGCAGTAGAAATACCCATTGATTCACTACTCTGGAAAAAAGGCTTAGATAATTCCCAACAGTTTGATATGTACTGATGTTATAATCCAAACTAATGGCAATTCTGGAGAAATCAGGTCTCAGAGTGAAAGCTGGCATGGTAGATCATAATTTTTTTTCAGTTAGGTTAGCATGGCGGTAAGTTAGTCAACATATTCCCACAGTGCTGTTAACATTCTTTGATCAAAAGCACAAAAGTTTATTAATCACAATTTGGTTATACAAAATGTATGCATTGCTGAGAAAAGACACATTTTGTTGAAGCCTTTTTTCTTGCTCTCATCAAAACAATTCACAAGAAATTCAGGGAGAAAACCAACACTTATACTTCATGACAGGAGAATACTAATTGATTTATAATGTAATGTAATCTGTTTGCTGCTAAAGGGGCTATATAAATATATAAGTTGTTGCTGTTGAATTCCGGTTTGGCTTAGTAAGGAAATATATTCATACGACTGGCATTCTGAGTAATCTCTGACTCATGTTTGATGCGAAAAATCTGAGTGGTAAAGGGGGGAAATTGCTCTTCTCACACGTCTTCAATGCAGATTCATCTTGATTGCCCCAGTGAACTGGTTGTTCCCTGGGGAGCAAATCTGCCCAGAGCTGCAAAGAGCAGGGTTACATGAAAAGAAAGAACAAGCAGGTGCAATGGAGAAAAGATAGGAGAATAGTCACTTGGTTAATGTTCTTTTGAAGAGCCAGTGCAAACACAATATGCAGATCAGTGATTCTGTTAATTCTGCCTGAAGTATATGGGCAAAAGACTACCCGGTGTTGGCTTTTCCCTGTCACTCTTGCCTAAACCTATATCTGCCCCCATCGCCTCCAACCGCCATCTTTGATCTATTTGTTGCTTTTCCATAGCAAGATGATAGAATTTTCTTCAACTACAACAATGGTGCATTATGGCTTAAGGTTTCAAGTTAGATTCCCTGGAGCCTTAGCAAGCCTGGAAGACATCTCATTGAGGTCAGAAGGTTTCTCTGAGGCTGTTATTAGATTTCTGAATACTTCTGCGTGGCATATGAACAATGAAAGAATGTAAAAGCAAGTTCAAAGTCAAATTTATATTACTTCTGCACAGAGAACGAGGTGGAGAAAACAGTGCCTGAAAATTCCATTTAGCTACTTACACCACAATACCTGAGGAATGTTGCTAACTTATACTTTATGGTAACATTTTTGATTTTGTATTTGATTGAATGATCAAATCATATTGTTGTTTGTGTGATTTTGTTGTACATAAATTGGCTGTTGCGTTTTTGACATTACAATAGAGACTACACTTTCAATTGACTGTAAAGTACATACGGCATGTTGTTAAATTGTGAAAGGTGCTTTTCAGTGTCAATCTTTTTATTCAAAAATCTTTTTGGTTTGAAGCTTAAAGCCACAAGAAGATATTGATTTGCTGTTCATTTTTGGGTGGCACTGTGGCTCAGTGGTTAGCATTGCTGCCACACCGCACCAGGTTCGATTCCATACTCGGGCAACTGTCTATATGGAATTTGCACACTCTCCCTGTGTCTATGTGGGCTTGCTCCAGGTGCTCCGGTTTTCTCCCACAGTCCAAAACTGTGTAGGTTAGGTGGATTGAATCAAAAAGGGTGATGCTGGAAAAGCAAAGCAGGTCAGGCAGCATCCAAGGAGCAGGTGAAGAGCTTATGCCGAAATGTCGATTCTCCTGCTCCCTGGATGCTGCCTGACCTGCGGTGCTTTCTAATGTTAACTCTTTTTGACTCAGACTCTCCATCATCTGAAGTCCTTACCTTCTCCTGGACTAGGTGAATTGGCCATTCTAAGTTGCCCATAGTGTCCAGGGATGTGCAAGTGAGGTGGATTAGCCATGCAAAGTTCAGAGACAGGGTAGAAGGGTGAATCTGGGTGGGAAGCTCCTCAGAGGATAAACATGAACTCAATGGGCCAAATGGCCTGCTTCCACACTGTAGGGATTCTATGCCTAAGGAATTTTCTATTTCATTGACAAAGTGAGGCAAATAGAAACATAGTTGAGATTGGCATGCATCAAATCAGAGGATATAAACTTTACACCACAATGATGTCTGTATTTATCTGATGAATATACAGTTAGTTATTTTCATTCTTGCTGGAAGGTTTTGGAGTAGGCCCCTTCAGTATAGTTTCAAAGGTATCCCAGCAGACCCCACCTTTTAATATTCCAGGACTTAGCAAACTCATAAAATGTACCAACAGGTTGCCCTCTGCTTGATAACCAAGCAGGTTGCCCTCTGCTTGGTTTATGGGTGGCACGGTGGCACAGTGGTTAGCACTGCTGCCTCACAGCGCCAGAGACGCGGGTTCAATTCCCACCTCAGGCGACTGACTGTGTGGAGTTTGCACGTTCTCCCCGTTTCTGCGTGGGTTTCCTCCGGGTGCTCTGGTTTCCTCCCACAGTCCAAAAAATGTGCAGGTCAGGTGAATTGGCCATGCTAAATTGCCCATAGTGTTAGGTAAGGGGTAAATGTAGGGGTATGGGTGGGTTTCGCTTCGGCGGGTCAGTGTGGACTTGTTGGGCCGAAGGGCCTGTTTCCACACTGTAAGTAATCTAATCTAATCTAATCTAATCTAATCAAGCACATTGCAAAACTGTAATAAAAACAAAGTGTTGCAAATGCTAGAGAATTGCAGGTGGCTTAGTGACTCAGTGGTTAGCACTGCTGCCTCACAGCACCAGAGACCTTGGTTCAATTCCAGCCTCAGGCAACTGTCTTTGTGGACTTTGCATTTTCTCCCTGTGTCTATGTGGGTTTCCTCTAGGTGTTCTGGCTTCCTCCCATAGTCAAGGATGTGCAGGCTAGGTGGATTGGCTATGCCCATAATATCCAGGGATGTGTAATTTGGGTGGATTAGCCATGGGAAACGCAGGAATAGGATAATGGGGTGAGTCTGGGTGGGGTGCTGTTCGGAGAATCAGTGTGGACTTGTTGGGCAAAATAACCTGTTTCCACACTGTAGGGATTCTATTGCAATAAAAGCAGAAAGTGCTGAAACCAAGTTTTTATTTCCAGCCTGTAACTCTTCCTCAGAAATTCCAGAGGAGTGTCACTGGACACGAAATGTTAACTCTGTTTACCTCTTTCTGGATTAGTGGTGCTGGAAGAGCACAGCAGTTCAGGCAGCATCCAAGGAGCAGTGAAATCGACATTTCGGGCAAAAGCCCTTCATCAGGAATACAAGCAGAGTGCCTGAAGGGTGCAGAGATAAATGAGAGGAGGGTGGGGGTGGGGAGAAAGTAGCAGAGAGTACAATAGGTGAGTGGGGGAGGGGATGAAGGTGATAGATCAGGGAAGAGGGTGGAGTGGATAGGTGGAAGAGCTTCAGGGCAGAGGAAATGACCTGGGAGTTGCAGTAGGAGAGGGACTCCCTGAGATTCTTGTAGAGAGAGGAGGAAAACTTCTTCAAGGCAGGCATCCTTGCAAGAGGATTTGCAGTAGGGTTAAAATCAACTAGGTAAAACCAAGTAAAACACTCCTCTGGAATTTCTGAGGAAGAGTTACAGGCTGGAAATAAAAACTTGGTTTCAGCACTTTCTGCTTTTATTGCAATAGAATCCCTACAGTGTGGAAACAGGTTATTTTGCCCAACAAGTCCACACTGATTCTCCGAACAGCACCCCACCCAGACTCACCCCATTATCCTATTCCTGCGTTTCCCATGGCTAATCCACCTAAATTACACATCCCTGGATATTATGGGCACTTTAAGCATAGCCAATCCACCTAGCCTGCACATCCTTGCAGATGCTGGAAACCAGAGTTTAGATTAGAGTGGTGCTGGAAAAGCACAGTAAATGAATGTACACAGACAGGAGATGGGTCAGTTAAGGTAGAAAAATGGTAACCCTTTTAAGATCTTGCAGTTTAAAGTGATCTATGTCACTGAATTCTGAATTCCAAATTGAAGCAAAGTAGATGATGATCACAAGTTGTAATGCAGCAATGTGGTTTCATACAGTAAATTAGAAAGGGAGGAATACTACTTGCCTAAAAGAAATGTGATCCATGCAGAATTTAGCTACTTTAGCAATACTAGACTTATTTTTATTAATCCTCTCTTTTGTACATCGACTGAAGCCTCGGCACCTCGCTTGTGGAATCAGAAATAATTCTGTGGTCCTTTTATCCTGTCGATTGAAATAATAATGCGCTATCCTGACCTTCATTGACAAATTTGTCAGACTTTTACTTGCCAATTTGCCTATTCTTCTCCTTATGCTTTGCTCCTTTTTGGCTGTTTTCTAATTCTTTCCTTTAGTCAGTTTGGATATTTGCAACTGTTCCATTTCAGCTGTTCTTCAGATTTGGTTCTGGACCTTTTTGTTTCCAGCCATGGGCTTATCTATTTGTTTACAGAATGACTTGGTTTTACTAGGTGTTTCTTTTTCTTCCCCAATATTTTTGTGCCTTTTTTTTTTGCACTTTTTACTGTTCTCTTTCCTGAAATGTCAGAGTGCATTAAACTGATGTGTATTATGCCTTACTTGAAGCACATGATCATCTCACTCATCATCCTTGTCTTTACTAAACCTACAATGGCTACCCGTGGCTGAACAGATTGTATTTAAAAGGTATTGTACAAACCTGTCCAAGGCCTTACCCTACAGTATCATCTGTTGTATCCTATTGTCCACATTTTCTGGTCTCTATTGATTCATTGCTTCAAGTAAAAATAAAATTTGTTTAAAGTCAGTTACCACTAATCCAGAATCTGGTTTCCAGCATCTGCAGTCATTGTTTTTACCTCACAAATACACTGTTATAGCATGTACCTTTTACAAGAAGCGCTGGTGAAATTCACCATAACTCATTAGACAGCACCTTTCAAACTCATGTCCACTCCCATCTACAAGGGCAAAGGCAACAGATACATGAGAGCACCACCAGCTGCAAGACTCTCTCCAAGCCACTCACCATTCTGACTTAGCAATAGATCGCCACTTCTCGAGTCTTGCTGGATCCAAATCCTGGACCTCCCTCCCAAATAGCATTGTAGGCACCTACACCAAGTGCATTACAGTACTTCCATAAGGGAGCGCTCCACTGCCTTCTTAAGGGTAATTAACACTGATCCAGCCAGGACGGCTGTCATCCCCTGATTTTTTTAAAAACCTAAACAGCTGTTGAACATAACCTCTACTAAGATTTGCACGACACATATATAGAGGCTCCTGATTTACTAATGCACAACCTACAAACCCTCACACTTACAAACAAGATCCCATATTACAATTAATCATGAAGATCTTATTGAACATGATTTGAGAATGAAATACAGTATAAGTTCTGCACTTGCACATAATCTAAGTTAGCCTCAATTGTGTGGTTTTGTTTCATCATTAACAAAAGATTACGATGCCAAGTTTGACCAATAGCAAAACTCAACTGTTCTACCAAGATGCTTAGAAATTATCTTCCAAGTATGTAAGCTTTAACTGCCTTTAAACAAATTTTATTTTTACTTGAAGCAATGAATCAATAGAGACCAGAAAATGTGGACAATAGGATACAACAGATGATACTGTAGGGTAAGGCCTTGGACAGGTTTGTACAATACCTTTTAAATACAATCTGTTCAGCCACGGGTAGCCATTGTAGGTTTAGTAAAGACAAGGATGATGAGTGAGATGATCATGTGCTTCAAGTAAGGCATAATACACATCAGTTTAATGCACTCTGACATTTCAGGAAAGAGAACAGTAAAAAGTGCAAAAAAAAAGGCACAAAAATATTGGGGAAAAAAAAGAAACACCTAGTAAAACCAAGTCATTCTGTAAACAAATAGATAAGCCCATGGCTGGAAACAAAAAGGTCCAGAACCAAATCTGAAGAACAGCTGAAATGGAACAGCTGCAAATATCCAAACTGACTAAAGGAAAGAATTAGAAAACAGCCAAAAAGGAGCAAAGCATAAGGAGAAGAATAGGCAAATTGGCAAGTAAAAGTCTGACAAATTTGTCAATGAAGGTCAGGATAGCGCATTATTATTTCAATCGAAAGGATAAAAGGACCATAGAATTATTTCTGATTCCACAAGCGAGGTGCCGAGGCTTCAGTGGATGTACAAAAGAGAGGATTAATAAAAATAAGTCTAGTATTGCTAAAGTAGCTAAATTCTGCATGGATCACATTTCTTTTAGGCAAGTAGGATTCCTCCCTTTCTAATTTACTGTTTGAAACCACATTGCTGCATTACAACTTGTGATCATCATCTACTTTGCTTCAATTTGGAATTCAGAATTCAGTGACATGGATCACTTTAAACTGCAAGATCTTAAAAGGGTTACCATTTTTCTACCTTAACTGACCCATCTCCTGTCTGTGTACATTCATTTACTGTGCTTTTCCAGCACCACTCTAATCTAAACTCTGGTTTCCAGCATCTGCAGTCATTGGTTTTACCTAGTTGATTTTAACCCTACTGCAAATCCTCTTGCAAGGATGCCTGCCTTGAAGAAGTTTTCCTCCTCTCTCTACAAGAATCTCAGGGAGTCCCTCTCCTACTGCAACTCCCAGGTCATTTCTTCTGCCCTGAAGCTCTTCCACCTATCCACTCCACCCTCCTCCCTGACCTATCACCTTCATCCCCTCCCCCACTCACCTATTGTACTCTATGCTACTTTCTCCCCACCCCCACCCTCCTCTCATTTATCTCTGCTTGTATTCCTGATGAAGGGCTTTTGCCCGAAATGTCGATTTCGCTGCTCCTTGGATGCTGCCTGAACTGCTGTGCTCTTCCAGCACCAGAATCTGGTTTCCAGCATCTGCAGTCATTGTTTTTACCTCTGTTTACCTCTTCATAGGTGTTGCCAGAGCTTCTGAGTTTATCCAAAATGAAAGAAACAAGGAACAAAAACTTTCTGCTTTCATTACATTTCAATGCTGTCATGCTTTTGGCTAAACAAAAGTCCACACATATTGAGAAAAACATGTCAGGAGAAGAGATTTCCTTTAAAAATGAGTGAATGATGCCAGGTTTTTAAATTTCAAGGCCTGTTGGGGAAAAGTTCTGGTGACATATTTTTAAGACCGATGAGGAAATATAAATCTTGGTTTATTCTCATGTCAGCATTTCCCTTTCAGAATCAGAAGCTTTGTGTTAAAGTCCATGAGTATTCGAGCACATGAGCCAGGCTGATGCTCTGATGTAGCTTAAAGGCGTGTTGCAGCGTTAAATGAACCAACTTTTGGATGCAGCATTAAATCAAAGTTCTGTAGACTTACTCATGAATATTTAAAAGTCCCATGGCACCTTTTTGAAAAAAGAACTCTGCCTTTTTCTGAAGAGCATTTGTCCCTCCAGTAACAATACTCATTGTCTGTCTGCTTGTCTCCCCTTTCTCCTTGGATCTCTCAGAGTGCAGGACATCTACAAAATTTTCCAAAACAGTCACCAGAAATGTGATCATACTTGAAAATGAGCCTGTGTCTGTAGGGGCACGTTTCTCATGCTTGTTTACAAAGTCCTAGGTACCATGTTAACTGTTTTGTGAGATATTATTAAAATGATTAGACCTGCAGCCACTGATATTGTGCTTTCTTTGTGGAAGTAAAGGATCACTTAACAAAACCAATCCCTCTTGAAGGCATCATGCATTCTGGCATAGTTTCAGAGTAAGAAGTAAAATGGAAATGAGTTTTTTTTCTCTCAAGACAGTGGTGAATCTGCAGAAGCTTTGACCACAGAGGGCCTTTGAGGCTTGGTCATTAAGTACATTCAAGACTGAGATAGACAGGCAGATCATTCAACTGTAAGAGTGTCGTGAGGAAAAGGAAAGAAAGAGCAGCTGGTAATGAACAGATCAGCCATGATCTCATTGAATGGTGGAGCAGACTTGATGGGCTGAATGATCCAGTTCCTCTCCTGGTCTTACAGCTGCAAGCTTTCCAGGTTGAAAAAAACAGCTTCAGTAGAACACAATAGGGTGCTCCCCAAGTTTGCTGATGTTGCGTTGGAAAATACAACATCAGATGGTAAATGGGAGGAGAGAGATCATATTCATGAGAGAGTCAAGTGGGCAGCTATAGGAGGCAGTGCATATTCCAAATGACAGGTCTGTAACCAGATGACAAGCGATTGCTGCAGAGATCATGCTGGAGGTTTCATTCCCAGGACATGTTATAATAATGGGAAGAAATTAGTGACCATATCATGGTAAGAATGTTGCTCATTCACACTCTGCTCCTTTGAATCCTCCCACTTCCTCCAGACCAAAGGGGTAGCCATGGGCATACGAATGGGCCCCAACTATGCCTGTCTCTTTGTTGGCTACGTAGAGCAGTTGATCTTCCGTAATTACACCGGCACCACTCCCCTCTTCTTCCTCCGCTACATTGACGACTGCATTGGCGCCACCTCATGCTCCCGCGAGGAGGTTGAGCAAATCATCAACTTCACCAACACATTCCACCCTGACCTTAAATTTACCTGGACCATCTCTGACACCTCCCTCCCCTTCCAGGACCTCTCCATCTCCATTAATGATGACCGACTTGACACTGACATTTTTTACAAACCCACTGACTCCCACAGCTACCTGGATTACACCTCTTCCCACCCTATCTCTTGCAAAAATGCCATCCCGTATTCCCAATTCCTCCACCTCTGCCGGATCTGCTCCCAGGAGGACCAGTTCCACCACAGAACACACCACAGAACACTCCTTCTTTAGAGACCGCAATTTCCCTTCCCACGTGATTAAAGATGCCCTCCAATGCATCTCGTCTACATCCCCCACCTCCGCCCTCAGACCCCACCCCTCCAACCGTAACAAGGACAGAACGCCCCTGGTGCTCACCTTCCACCCTACCAACCTTCGCATAAACCAAATCATCTGCCGACATTTCCGCCACCTCCAAACAGACCCCCCACCAGGGATATATTTCCCTCCCCACCCCTTTCCGCCTTCCGCAAAGACCGTTCCCTCCGTGACTACCTGGTCAGGTCCACACCCCCCTACAACCCACCCTCCCATCCTGGCACTTTCCCCTGCCACCGCAGGAACTGTAAAACCTGTGCCCACACCTCCTCCCTCACCCCTATCCAAGGCCCTAAAGGAGCCTTCCACATCCATCAAAGTTTTACTTGCACATCCACTAATATCATTTATTGTATCCATTACTCCCGATGCGGTCTCCTCTACATTGGGGAGACTGGGCGCCTCCTAGCAGAGCGCTTTAGGGAACATCTCCGGGACACCCGCACCAATCAACCACACCACCCCGTGGCCCAACATTTCAACTCCCCCTCCCACTCTGCCGAGGACATGGAGGTCCTGGGCCTCCTTCACCGCCACTCCCTCACCACCAGACGCCTGGAGGAAGAATGTCTCATCTTCCGTCTCGGAACACTTCAACCCCAGGGCATCAATGTGGACTTCAACAGTTTCCTCATTTTCCCTTCCCCCACCTCACCCTAGTTCCAAACTTCCAGCTCTGCACTGTCCCCATGACTTGTCCGGACTTGTCCTACCTGCCTATCTCCTTTTCCACCTATCCACTCCACCCTCTCCTCCCTGACCTATCACCTTCATCCCCTCCCCCACTCACCCATTGTACTCTATGCTACTTTCTCCCCACCCCCACCCTCCTCTAGCTTATCTCTCCACGCTCCAGGCTCACTGCCTTTATTCCTGATGAAGGGCTTTTGCCCGAAACGTTGATTTCGAAGCTCCTTGGATGCTGCCTGAACTGCTGTGCTCTTCCAGCACCACTAATCCAGAATCTGGTTTCCAGCATCTTCAGTCATTGTTTTTACCTTTCTGTTTTCTATTGCCTCTTCCTAACTATTTTCTGGCATTCCCATCACACTGCACCACTTCTGCTTCTCAAATTCACATGCTCTGCCACAATTGCAGCCTTTACTTCCCCACACCTCCCAGATTACACTGACAATTTGGCCATGGTAAGTCCTTGCTCTAAGTGCCTCACAAGGATATCACAAACACACACTCCCATGCTGAAGAAAGTCACACACAGTTTGAACCTGAAGCCTGCCACCAGGAAAGCAGCCTGTCCACATTCACATTTTCTCCTTTAAGAAGGAAAATGTGCTGGCCAATACAGATCGGCAAAAATTATGCCTTTGTTGAGCACATTACAGACATGTAGCCAACCGTTTTATAGATGGAAAACTGAAGCATTGCCAACAAATTTCTACAGCGTTGAGTTCAAGAAGCAATTAATTGTATACGTTGCGCTTCACTTTCAGAATATTGTGAAAAACTATTTAAAATGTAAGTTCCTTATAGAATTACAGGAAACAAATAAAAATAATTGACTATATTCAAATGCGTTGTGCTTATTTTTACGACTTTGTTCAAAACATGTATCAACTCAATCCAAATGCTCTAATTAGCCAAGTCAGGGCTATGCAAATTAGAGACAGGTGAAAGAAGAATGGACGGTATTTTGAGCGATTTCTAAAAGTAATTGCAAAGCAAAGTAATAACAAACTTCAAAGATTTGTTTTAATCTGATGCCTGTGGTGTCCAATTATGTAGAAAGTACACACCTAAACATTGCATCCCTGTGGTTTTTGTATTAAGAGGGAGGTTCAGTGTCAAGAGGCAACATGTTATTTTCTTACCCAGCCACTCAGTTTGTCAGGTGATGTGCTTTAAAGGATTATTTTTTCTTTCTGGATGATTGAACGTTTTTGATTTATATAAATTTAAATATTCTCTTTCAGTAGCATTTCAACATAAGTGGTTGATGGCATCAAAAGATAACAGGCTACTACTTTACATTTATGTAGATAAGCAACATATTCCAGCAACGCGAATTAATAATTCATCTCCCTTACATAAGTATTAGATGTAGTAACTGTACCAATCTAGCCCTAATTAAACTAGCTGCTTTGTGTTGCTCCAATCTACTCTAAGAAAAAAGAAAGAAGACCATTACAACATACTGTTTATAAAAGTCTCTTTTCCTTCTGCACTAGCCTGAAGGTATTGACTCATGCAAAGTTACAGTTCAGTGCAGATCTGTAGACTTTCAAAGCCCACTTGAGTGACCTGTGTCACATCTTAAATTAATAGGCTGTTAAACAACAGGGCCATTTTATACTATTCCTTCACAGACCTCACCCAATATCCCATCAGCTCCAGATTTCATCGCAGTGAACAGCAATCAAAAACAGAAATCCTGGAGGATTTTATTTTCATTCCCAATGAAACTGTTCACACTGGCTGAAGGGTTACTAAGTCAAAGGAGGTTGATGTAGGATTAGTGGGGAAAGAAGCCAATGGAAGACAAGGAAATATCTTTAGACAACAATAAGTAGTTCATGATTTGGAATAGAAGCTTGATGGAAGCAGATTGTTTCATAAACTTCAAAAGGGAATTAGATGCCTACTTGAGATGAAAAAGAAAGTTTGCATAGCTCCAGGAAAATATTGGAATAATTGGATGGTGCCCGCAAAGGGCTGCTACAACCAAGATGGACTGAGTTGCTTTTTGTGTGTTACTGCATGGAAACCCAGTTCATTCTTTTAAAATCCTGAGTACATGATGTGAAACTGGAACACATTGTCTGAGCTAACCAAAATCCAGCAGATGCTAGAAACCTAAAATGTCCTCAATATTCTGGAAACATTCAGCAGGTCAGGTGGCATCTGTAGAGAGGTTGGCTACAAAAACTGGATGACTGGTGAGCGAACTGGTGAGCGACTGGTGGCATTACTTATTGGTGTATTTTTCCCCACACATTCTGTATGGGGCTTTGTGTTGCAACTGGTGGTGATTAGATGTTAATCTCAGTTTGACACTCTCAAAGGAGAACCTAAGGCACTTGATCAGTACTTAACAAAGACACTGGAGTTCCATCTGCTTGCACGAGATCTGGTGAGAGCTGTGTGCCACCTTCTTTTGGAAAGGTCAGCTGCATTGAGCATTTAGGTGTACAGCGATGGACCTTTTCTGGGATCAGGGGCTACAGGGCAGAGGTCTCACTGCTCAAAGCTGCCAACCATTCAGAGGCTGGCAGCTGTATGTTGCAGGAAGCACCAGCAGGAGTAATGGTGACTGTTGACAACCCACCCACTGAAGATCAAGGCCGCCCTCTCCCTTGGCGCCTCCACACAAATCCGACGGGTTTGCTTTTGAGTTTACTTCATAGTGATGCTGTGCCCACCATTGGGTGACTACCAGCACCAGTGGCATTGGCTCGAAAGTGGGCATTAATTACATCATCATTCCCAACCCTGTCCTCAAAATTATTCTCAGTTGAGCATTAATTCAAACCATTGTGTGAATATGATAAGTCTCACAAACTACGAGACCATAAGGACTGCAGATGCTGAGCGTTAGGGTCAATAGATGTGAAGCTAGAAGAGCACAGCAGGTCAGACAGCATTTGAGGAGCAGGAAAGTCAACGTTTCAGGCCAAAACCCTTTGTCAGTCCTGACGAAGGGTTTCAGACTGAAATGTTGACTTTCCTGCTGTTCGGATGCTGTTTGACCAGCTGTGCTCTTCCAGCTTCAAGTCTCACAAACTAAATTGAACAATCCACACTGAGGCATGGAGAATATGAACCAAGAAAATTAAGTTCAACCAGTTAAACTTTGAAATCAGGTGTAGAAAGCAAAATAAACCAAAGGAAATAATTACAAGTTTAAAGTAAAGTTAAAACAGATAAACAATGTATTTTTACGTTTTCAGCAATCATTGACATCTGAAGGAATGAGATGCCAAACTTATAAAATTTACTTTTCAGAGCCAATATAAGGTAGGTTGACATTATTTAAGACATACCACATTTTTAATATGTATGTATCAATACTGTCACTGAGACTGGTTTTGTCATTCAGATCTATTAATTGAATTTAACAATTGAATTAACCAGCTGCCATTGTCGTTTTTGAACTAATGTCTCCAGGGCAATGCTCCATGTCTGGATTATGTGTCCAGGTAGCGTTACTACTACATCACCAACCTGTCACCATGTCTAATGCCAGAAGTTGCTCTCCAGTTTATTCTGTGCCAACAGTGAGTGCTTACATCCTCACCATTTTATTAAATAACAGAATTTGGGTCACTAACATTATAAGGTGATGATTACATAGAAATTTGCTAAATATGATACAAAGAATGACATTTAGGATGTTGTTTTGGTATTAATCCTAGTAAAAGACATTGGTAATATTCTTGATACATCTCTAAAAATCGTCAGGTGATTGAAGGAGCAGCGATCCGAAAGCTAGTGTGCTTCCAATTAAACCTGTTGGACTATAACCTGGTGTTGTGTGATTTTGAACTTTGTACACCCCAGTCCAACACTGGCATCTCCAAATTATTGATACATCTCGATCTAGATTTTTGCCATACTAAATAATCTCTTTGCCATGATTAAAAAGACAGATGAGCCTGGAAATTTACAAGATTAGAGTGGTGCTGGAAAAAGCACAGCAGGTCAGGCAGCATCCAAGGAGCAGGAAAATCGACGCTTCGGGCAAAAGCTCTTCATCATGAATTAACTTTTGCCTGAAACATTGATTTTCCTGCTCCTTGGATGCTGCCTGACCTGCTGTGCTTTTCCAACACCACTCTAATCTTGACTCTGATCTTCAGCATCTGCAGGACTCACTTTCACCTGGAAATTTCCAAGTTCATTTTTCATGGGGGAGTAAATGGGAAGCATTCATGTTTCACACTCATGCAGGTCATGGAGGCACTTAGCCATGTTATAAGTTGCCTCCAGCTATGTTAGATTTTGGCTCCCCAGAGTATGAAAACTGAAGTATACACAGTAGGACCTATTGGAGTATACTTGAACTTTATTATCAAAGTTAGCCCTTTGGAAAATAAGAAACTTTTGGCCTTATCCCAGTTTGATTTATAACTGTGTGAAGTAGGACTATGAATTTGAGTGTTTGTTGTCACAAGGGATAGTGCAAATGAACAATGTTTTTATATCAGATATCATGTAGTTGAATGAATATGAATATTGTAAGTGAGTTTTTAAGAAATACAGTTTTTTTTTAACCAAATGTAGTGAAGTCTGGAATGAACACTTCTACTTATAGAACTAAGTTTTATGCCATCATTGCACGGGTTGTGCAGTCTGCCACTGGTGAAAACTGGATGAGCTGACAATAGGATAGATACAGTATAAAGGAGAAAGTGAGGACTGCAGATCCTGGAGAGTCAGAATTGAAAAGTATGGTGCTGGAAAAGCAATACAGGACAGGCAGCATCTGAGGATGAAACGTCAACACTCCTGTTCCCAAAGGGTTTACAAGGGCAAAGGATGATGGTGGGTGATAGGAGTTGGAAACAGTTGGTACTAAGGTGACAGAAAGGCTGCAAAGAGCAATGAGCTGGGCAAAGAGCATAGGTTTACATAGGGGTTAGAAAGAGTCTTGCATTTAGGCGGGGTGCATTGTTTAGTATAGGGACTATAAAGGGCTTTCGGGAGTGGTTACAGGGACATAGATTATCATAGCAGGCATGTTGGCATGTAGGGTGTGGGTCGAAAACCATTGTTGGCAAGGATATTATGAAGTGTTATGGGGAGTGAGTTAGTGGGTTTTGAGAAGATTTGTAGCTCATGTTGAGGTTCTGGATGTAGGTTTGCTAGTGGAGCTGGAAGGTTCATTTCCAGATGTTTCGTTACCCTACTAGGTAACATCTTCAGTGGGCCTCAGGTGAAGCACTGTACATGATTCCTGCTTTCTATTTATATGTTTGGGCTTCTTTGGGTTGTTGTGTCTTTGGGAGTGAGTACAGGTGGCTTGGGTTGGTATGAAAGTGCATGAGAAGTGGGAGTGACAGGTGAGTCTGAAAGGATGCTTTTATGTTTTATTCTTTACAAGTAAATTTTGGACTCTGTGCTGGAGATCTGAGTCAGATCTTGCACCTGGCCTTGCTCTTTGGCTGGAATTCGCTTCGCTATTTCTGGGGTCATCCACTTTAGAATATAGCATGGACTCAGGGTCAAAATTCAAAAATAGCCATCCATTATTAAAAGTCAGGCTCACAGAGCTGGGAATTCCCCTTACTCTGCACACCCAATTCTTGGACAAAGACTAGACCTTAGTATCCTTAGTGGGGAAATCCTTTGATTATCTCAAACAAAATCAGAAAGCATTTGCAAAGTTTTCCGAGAAGCAGAGATAAAGAGACCATTTTTCAATGTTTCTCATGCCAACTTAGGCAGAATTTTAATTCCTGAGATGTGTTTATGATGTGATAGCACATGCTGACCAGAGGAAGTAACTCTTCTAAATTAATCACAATGACCTCTCTGCTTGATTGCAGTCAGAGGAAATCTCCCCGCAATATTTATGTTTGTAGCTTGCATTCAAATAAAAGAACATGCTGTTTATGAAGCTGAGTAATGCAAAGCAACTAAAGGAAATGACCACAATTACTCAGGTTCCACTCAAAATTATGTACTGCACCACAAATGAGTCATAGAATCACTTATGGTACAGAAAGGAGGCCATTCAGCCTTCGGAATGAGTATGATTGTCAACAGCTTTCTCAGCAACCGTAGAATATCTCACCGACTATTGAATGCCAAATGTGGTAGATGCTAACATTAACCAAAAAATAATCTTGTGGAAAGGGAATAGTACCAGAGCTGATTAAAGAAAGAGATTCTCTTTGACAAGAGCTCACTTATTATCTGTAGTATTGGAATCAGTGAATGACATTGCAATGATAATGCTGAAAAATGTGTTGCTGGAAAAGCGCAGCAGGTCAGGCAGCATCCGAGGAGCAGGAGAATTGACATTTCGAGCATAAGCCCTTCTTCAGGAATGAGGAAGGTGTGCCAAGCAGGCTAAGATAAAAGGTAGGGAGGAGGGACTTGGGGGAGGGGCGTTGGGAATGCGATAGGTGGAAGGAGGTTAAGGTGAGGGTGATAGGCCGGAGAGGCAGTGGGGGCAGAGAGGTCGGGAAGAAGATTGCAGGTCAAAAGGCGGTGCTGAGTCCGAGGGTTGGGATTGAGATAAGGTGGGGGGAGGGGAAATGAGGAAGCTGGAGAAATCTGCATTCATCCCTTGTGGTTGGAGGGTTCCTAGGCAGAAGATGAGGCGCTCTTCCTCCAGGCATCGTGTTGCCATGGTCTGGCAATGGAGGAGGCCAGGGATCTTTATGTCCTTGGCGGAGTGGGAGTGGGAGTAAAAGTGTTCAGCCATGGGGCGGTTGGGTTGGTTGGTGCGGGTGTCCAGGAGGTGTTATCTGAAACGTTCCGCAAGTAGGTGGCCTGTCTCCCCAATGTAAAGGAGGCCACATTGGGTGCAGCAGATGCAGTAAATGATGTGTGTGGAGGTGCAGGTGAATTTGTGACAGATATGGAAGGATCCCTTGCGGCCTTGGAGGGAAGTGAGGGGGGAGGTGTGGGCGCAGGTTTTGCATTTCTTGCGGTTGCAGGGGAAGGTGCCGGGAGTGGAGGTTGGATTGGTGGGGGGTGTGGACCTGACGAAGGAGTCGTGGAGGGAGTGGTCTTTCCGGAACGCTGATAGGGGAGGGGAGGGAAATATATCCTTAGTGATGGGGTCTGTTTGGAGGTGGCGGAAATGACGAAGGATGATAGAATGTATCTGGAGATTGGTGGGATGGTAGGTGAGGACCAAGTGGGGTTCTGTCCTGGTGGCGATTGGAGGGGCTCAAGGGCGGAGGAGCAGGAAGTGGAGGAGCTGTGGTGGAGAGCATTGTCAACCACGTCTGAGGGGAAATTGCGGTCTTTGAAGAAGGAGGCCATCTGGGTTGTTCGGGATTGGAATTGGTCCTCCTGGGAGCAGATGCGGTGGAGGCGAAGGAATTGGGAATTTGGGATGGTGTTTTTACAGGGGGCAGGGTGGGACGAGGTGTAATCTAGGTAGCTGTGGGAGTCGGTCGGTTTATAGTAAATGTCTGTTAAGTCGGTTGCCCGAGATAGAAATGAAGAGGTCGAGGAAGGGGAGGGAGGAGTCTGAGATAGTCCAGGTAAATTTGAGGTCGGGGTGGAAGGTGTAGGTAAAGTGGATGAAATTTTCAAACTCCTCGTGGGAGCACGAGGTAGCGCCGATACAGTCACCGATGTGGCGGAGGAAAAAGTGGGGGGTGGTGCTCCCACGAGGAGGTTGAACAG
The DNA here is from genome assembly GCF_037043375.1 of Chiloscyllium plagiosum. Classification (NCBI taxonomy): domain Eukaryota; kingdom Metazoa; phylum Chordata; class Chondrichthyes; order Orectolobiformes; family Hemiscylliidae; genus Chiloscyllium; species Chiloscyllium plagiosum. The sequence goes on along the minus strand of NW_028270159.1, from coordinate 35,471,583 downwards.
TTCATTCACTTTACCAACACCTTCCACCCTGACCTCAAATTTACCTAGACCGTCTCAGACTCCTTCCTCCCCTTCCTAGACCTCTCCATTTCTACCTCGGGCGACCGACACAACACGGACATTTACTATAAACTGACCGACTCCCACAGCTACCTAGATTACACCTCCTCCCACCCTGCCCCCTGTAAAAATGCCATCCCATATTCCCAATTCCTTCGCCTCCGCCGCTTATGCTTCCAGGAGGACCAATTCCAATCCCGAACAACCCAGATGGCCTCCTTCTTCAAAGACCGCAATTTCCACTCAAACGTGGTTGATGATGCTCTCCACCACATCTCCTCCACTTCCCGCTCCTCCGCCCTTGAACCCCGCCCCTCCAATCGCGACCAGGACAGAACCCCACTGGTCCTCACCTACCACCCCACCAACCTCCAGATACATCGTATCATCCTTCGTCATTTCCGCCACCTCCAAACAGACCCCATCACCAAGGATATATTTCCCTCTCCTCCCCTATCAGCGTTCCGGAAAGACCAATCCCTCCGCGACTCCCTCATCAGGTCCACACCCCCCACCAACCCAACCTCCACTCCCAGCACCTTCCCCTGCAACCGCAAGAAATGCAAAACCTGCACCCACACCTCCCCCCTTACTTCCCTCCAAGGCCCCAAGGGACCCTTCCATATCCATCACAAATTCACCTGCACCTCCACACACATCATTTACTGCATCTGCTGCACCCGAAGTGGCCTCCTCTACATTGGGGAGACAGGCCGCCTACTTGCAGAACGTTTCAGTAAACACCTCTGGGACACCTGAACCAACCAACCCAACTGCTCATGGCTGAACACCTTAACTCCCACTCCCACTCCGCCAAGGACATAAAGGTCCTTGGCCTCCTCCATCACCAGACCATGGCAACACGATGCCTGGAGGAAGAGCGCCTCATCTTCCGCCTAGAAACCCTCCAACCACAAGGGATAAATGCAGATTTCTCCAGCTTCCTCATTTCCCCTCCCCCCACCGAGTCCCAACCCTCGGACTCAGCACCTCCTTCTTGCCCTTCTTCTTCTTCCTGACCTCTCCGCCCCCACTCCCTCTCCGGCCTATCACCCTCACCTTAACCTCCTTTCACTTATCGCATTCCCAATGCCCCTCCCCCAAGTCCCTCCTTCCTACCTTTTATATTAGCCTGCTTGGCACACCTTCCTCATTCCTTAAGAAGGGTTAATGCCTGAAACGTCGATTCTCCTGCTCCTCGGATGCTGCCTGATCTGCTGCACTTTTCCAGCAACACATTTTTCAGCTCTGAGCTCCAGCATCTGCAGTCCTCACTTATTCCCATTGCAATGATGATGCCTGTCATTGCAATCTGCTCCAGTGATAGCTCTGTGTCCTTTATAAAAAATACATTCCATTTCATCTGATTAGTTTTGTACACAGAAATGGGTGATTCATATTTTTTTAAGAAAATTAATAAAACTTGTACTTAAGTTACATTCCATGACAGCAAAATATCTTGGAGTACTTTACAGCCAATTAAGTACTTTTAAGTATTATTGCTATTGTAATGCGGTAATGGCAATTTTCTCACAGCAAATTTTACCAGCGCTAATGTCACAGTGACTAATTACTCTGTTATTAATAATATTGTTAGAAGGATAAATAGTGGCACTGGACAACTCTTTTGCCCTTCGTCAAAGCAGTGTCATGGAATCTTTAATGTTCACCTGAGTCAACGGACCTGGCCTGAATTTATGGTGTCATCTGAAAACCCACACCTCTGGCAGTGCAGTATTCCTTAGAACTGCTAGTGGAGTTTCAGCCCAGGATTTTGTTGTCATTTAAAATGGGACTTGAGCATATAAACATGATTCGGAAGTGCATGTGTTACACATTGAACCTGGCTGAAATAGTACACTGATAAATATAGATATATAAATTTGACTAATATAATCATAAAACTGATTTATTGAGAATTTCCATCCTTCAGCGCCAGAATTTTTCAAGTTATCACCATTGATAAAATTTGAGATTAAAAATTGACAGTGTGATTTTGTTTAATATCTGAAACAAGCTTTGTTGTCAATAACTGAGGAGTTAATGCACTGAGAAGTCACTTGATAATTCATTCGTGACCAGAGAGTGATGATTACTGGGTCATTTACTTTCCCTCTCTGTCAGTTGCCTGAACACCTCTGACGATAGAGCCAGAGAGCCGTAATTGGAGCTTTAACAAAAGAAATCTGAAGTCTGTCATCCCTGCAGCAGCCAGCAGCAGGCAGCTCGTTTCAAACCCTCTCCTGAGTTTATACTCCTTTTTGCGATTAGATACTAGACGACTCAGTAACTGATTGGTCTTGCAACTTTTTACGTGGAATGAGAATTCTCCCTATGAGCTGAGTCACTGAGGGTGGAGGGGGGAAGGGGTGGTGGGGTGGGGGGGGTGGGTGGGGGTGGCTTTGGAAGCCTTAAAGTGACTTCATCCTTCACCATAAATGGTATGTTAAAACAATTTTCCAAAAAAGCAGCACCACAGAGTGGCTGCAGCTTTAATTCATCACTTTTAAAGTCAGCCTAAAGGCATCTCATTACAGGGATGATGCCAAAGTTCATTGGTCTCAGAGATGCTATATAAACGGAGAGCATGCTTGCTTGGCTGACTAACCACAGTCTGCTATTTGAAAAAAGGTGTGTGTGTGTATGTGTGTGTGTGTGTGTGTGTGTGGGGTGAAATTGCTTTGTTCCTGAGCAGCTACCTAGGACTTTGTGCAGGCTGTTTCTTCAATGTGTACACATAGGCTGCAAAAGAAATCTTGAAGAGCAAGTTTCAAAGCGATAAAGGAGCTGAATTTTTAAGTCTGGTCACAATAGGAACTGAATGGTTCACAATCAGTGCAACTTAAGGTAAGAAAACTGTTTTATAGAATCTGCTGTGAACTCTTCATGTCTATGCAATATATTTCATTATAGCTTCAAATAATTACTTTAATCGGAAACCACATTATTGATATCTTGTGTTTTAAGTCCATCTAGTCTTTGTGTGCAAGTTAGAATAATGCTGATGGTGCAGTAATTTTCAAAAAGGAAATGCACTAATTCTCTTTTCTCTCTCTCTATTGAATTGCAAATATTTTCTATGTGGGAACGCTCGTATTGTCAATAGATGAAGAATACCCACAGGGTTTGTGAGCGAAAATAACAGAAGCTGTGAAAAGAAATCTTTCATATATATTGAACAAAGTGGGAGATAGAGTTAAGCACCTTTTGTGCTTATACTCAGCCGATCTCAGCAATACACAGACTTCATGGCTCAAACCATGTTGGAGCTTGATATTCAGTTCTCTCTTCAAAGGAATGAATAGATTTATTAACAGTTTAAAAACGACAATGTTAAAATAGTTGCTCCTGCCAGACAGCTCACAAAGGCAGCTTGCTTCTGGACAAAATGATTTGCACAATTCACTGCTCCAGTGGAAGACAGATTTATTGTCTAGAAGTAAGTCCATGTGTGGCAAAGCTGATATGGAATCCCCCTTTGTTTTTATTGCTGTAGCCATACCACTAAATTAAAGGTCTAAGCCCACTGCTCAGATTACAAAGATGGTAGTGATCACCAGTGATTTTTTTTTTTTGTGTCTGGCAAAACAAGGAGACAAGTATATATTGATCACTGGCATTTCTGAATATCACAGGGCTCCTCAACTCAGATCTCTTGTAATGGTTGAAAGGTTCATTTAAACCCAAATTGCTTCATACCACAGTTTTGTGACTCTGTGCAGATTCTTTCAGTCTTCTCAAATTTTCCAACTGTCTCTCTACCTTGGGTAAGGATGCTGATTGGTGCTAAGCTCTAGTTCCAGAGCAGTTGTTTTACCTGTCTCAGATAGCCATTTCTGAGTCTGGACTCTGAGTGCAGCCCAACCCATGAGCGAAAAAAACCCAACTGCGATTGTGTCATCACATTTAGGTGCTTTGCCCTAGGCTGTATAAAATAAAATAACGTGAGCAGTAGACAGCCTGGCTGATGTTCTTTCCCGTTCTGGCTTGAAGACACCAAGATCAATGAGAGCACACCTGCCTGCCTCTCTGGATGGCATCAGTTCATTAATTCAATCTAATTTGCAAACTTCTCAATCTTCTGTGAATTTTTTGTTTTCCTTTGCATATTTACCTTTGTAATTCATTCTCCTTATATGTGTTCATTTGATTTCACCTATAAATAAAAACTGCTGCACTTGAACCTTTTACCAATTGTCCTGCTTCACATGGAAAATAGGACATTGGCATTGAGTTGGCAACAAACTATCTCATAAAGCTGGGGAACAATGGACAGTCTGTGTCTGGAATCCTAAACAAAGGGAATTTCAATTTTTGTCAGGACATTCTGGGAAGTAACAAGAGGCAAAGTAGTGACTCAAACTGAAAGGGGAGCCATTGGAAAGGAAGGTCATTAGTGGATATCACTACACACCTCCTGGTGGTCAGTTTAGGAGTGCCTAATTGGCAGCTCACCGATCTATCCTCATGGTTGACTGACAATGAGTTGAGGAGAACAAGTAACAATAATGGAGTAAGGAAAACAAAAGATGGTTTTGTACTTTCTGACAAAGGTGTCTCCTACCCAGGTGTTGCTGTGGCAATTTATTATAAATTTTTCAGCATCTCTTTCAAAATTCTCTTCTAACAGAGGCAAGCTATTTCTTAGAAACTGACATTTAGATGAGTGTGTTAGGATGCTATAAGAATGGTAGGTCTGCCTCGTATTGGGAAATCTGAAGTTACCTTTTTTTAAATGGATTTGTTTGCATGAGATGGAAATTTCAAGACTACTGCATTTGTTAAAAGCATACAGTTAATTCTGCTTTATTTGAAATCATTTGTCTCGAAATCGTGCTGTGTGATTAGTCATGAATGAATGTATTTATACGGAATATAATTGTCTATATTTTAACAACTGGTTTAACGGGTTTGAAATAAGTACTTTAAGCATGTCAGTAACAGTATTCAGCTAATTGCATAAGATAATGGCCAAAATAATTTGATATTTGTTGTTAATATCAGATAGCATTGTTTGAAGCATTTGTGCTTTAAACAGAATTGATCTGATTTGAATGTCCTGATAGTTGGCCATTGACAGACAACTGAGCTACAATATTCCTGAAATTTTCAGAAAGAATAACTCAACTAGAAAAACTTTCACTGGATTATGTTCAATCCTTCTATAGCACAAGGATAATCAGTTTCAGGAATTCCTGAAGCAGAGCCACAAGTTAAAAAAGTAAAGGTTTTGTGAACAGAACTTCAATTAAAAGTTGCCGTAGTCCTACCTGACCCTAGACCTGCTCTCTCATTAGAGACAGAGAGAGAGAGAGATGACTGGTGGTAGCTTAACCTGAGGTCACCACACCTCAGGAGAGTGAGAGGTTGAGAAGGCAAGTCATTCATAGTAACCTCAGTCGGTACAGGAATTAAAACCACACTATCAGTGTCTCTTGGCATCGCAAACTAGCCATCAAGCCAACTAAGCAAATGCATTCAGATTAAATTTCTTTTGGTTGCTATTTTATATGTATTCCATTGGCCAGATGCCTTTGTTAAAACAGCTTACAAAACCTAAAATATATTATTTTTAAAAAGAGTATTAATAATGATCACAGGAACATATCAAACAGAATTAGCACTCAGTTGGATATGGAGATATTAGGAGAGGTGATGAAAACTTGGATCGAAAAGGGAGCACTTTAGGGTAGAGGAAACAGATGGCAAAGCAGAAAGACTTATAAGAGAATTCAAGAGCCAGTTAAAGCACCTCCATCTGTGGAGCAATTAGAAATGGGCATGAGTCAGAGGAAGGAACTGGAGGGGCACAGATATCTCAAAGAGGTTGTCATGTTTGCGGGGGTTATGGAGATAGAGAGGGTTAAGGTTTGAGAGCAAATGAAACATGTTCCCCCAACAAGCGTGTCTCAGGTGTCACATAAACAGTCACAAAAGCTTTCCTAGCCATGCTTCTTCTGCAGGCGAGATTTTCACTTTGGAGGTGGGAAACAGAAGTCAAAATTATTTCTACATCCTGTACCTGCCCCTGGGGAGTGACAAGGGTGCAACCTATTAGAATTTTGATTGGCCGTCTATTGGCACCAACATGAAGGAGCCCTCTCAGCAACACTCATTTCAAAATTCTATTGACGTAATTTGAAGTCATCCAGTGACACGTAATGAATGAAATCCGAACCTTGTATTTTTGTCACAGTTCTAATTAACATTAAAGAATAAAAAAAACTGCAAAAAGAAAGCAACAAACTTAATTAGAAATGCGAAGAAAGAGGACATCTTAAATAAAGCATCACAAAAGAAATGTGTGTATTCATGAATACAGCTGTACATTTAGTACCAAGGACAGAGAGATTGCTTGTTTCACAGTTCTAGGAAAGTGAGAGTCTGGGCCAGAATTCTGAGTCAATCTTCATTTGATAAATTTGCCTGAGAGCTTGGCTTATTTCAAGTTCAGATTCACATTGATATGAAGCCACGCTTTACAAAGAGAGATGAATTTTAGATTTACTGGCTGCAAACTTCTAAAGATGCATTCTGGTGACTTGGAATCACAATCAAAGATGGCTGGATGTATGCTTCACTCTGCCTTCTGTATTCCAACAGCATTGAAATGGAAACAACCTGTCTACAAAGCTGCAGCAAGAGTAATTGCCTGCAGGAGGTTTTTTTCATTCATTCATGGGATGTGGGCATCGCTGCCTGGCCAGTGTTTACTGCTTGTCCCTAGTTGCCCTTGAGAAGGTGGTAGTGAGTTGCCTCCTTGAACTACTGCAGTCCACGTGCTATAGGTGGACCTTATTTGCCCTTAGGGAGGGAATTCCAGGATTGTAACTTTGTAAATAGGACCATTTCCAATAATATCTCCAAAGCATCAGGGCAATCACTTGGGTATTTAACGTGGGGGCAGACAAACCATTAGGCGTAATCACTTGGTCAATGGGGAGCTATGAAAGTAATATACTGGGACAGAATCTCGTTGTGTAAACCAGGCAACTAGAATACATTAGCCTTGACCAAATCTTGATCAGTGGTCAGTTGGAGATGGAAGGTCACGTGACAAGCCAACTAGCCCTTGGTATGTTTAACGAGCTGTTTTCATCTAGGACAGAACACTAAATCTCACTTTTATGAAGCTTTCTTATTGGAAAAGCACAGTCCACTTACATTTCTTTGTTTCGGAGTATGGGCTAATTTTAAGCGGCTTCATTGAAGATAATAGTGTACCACAGGCTTGCGATTCTTTCTGCAGTGTCCAGTTGCTATTAGCTTGAATATGGTCAAGAGAAATTAATGTTTCAAAATTAAGGAGTGATCTTTTACGACATTAACCATGAGTGTTCTAATCACCATTTGAACAGAGATGTCTGGCTAGGGGAGACAGAATGCTAAAGAATCATTTTGTTGACCTGAAATAGAATACATTCCCCAGTGCTAACCTGCTTCTAAAGTTCCCTTTGCATTTATGTTCCATAAGTAATCACTCCTGTCCCTTTCACATACCTCTGTTCCTGCTCTTTTGCTTGACGCTCTTATCCTAAATGTCCTAAGACAACATCTCATACAATCTGTTCTGTATCCCCTATTCTCCATCCTGGGGAAATTGTTATTTCTGCTGTCTATCCCCCACATCCCCCTCACGAGGCTATTTTGGATGGAAGTTACCTCCGAAGAAGGAAATCCACAATCCTTATTAGCCCAGCTGCTTTGGCTGTTGCTGCCACCATGCATTCCAGCTGTGTCACAAAACCCACCCACTCCACTCCCAAGGCAATTCAAACCACTGTTGTGTGCTTCAGCATAAACCACTTCCTGGCTTTGATTGCCGAATCCCTCATTTCAGACAACAGTCCACCTTTCACATTGACAGTCAGTCCATTGAATTCAGTGTCCAGCTGCACCCATGCTTAGAGATGAAATTTAATATCACAGCCAGTCCTTTTTGTCAGACATTGTAGACTGGAACTGAATCTCAATCATTATATACTTACTCATTTTGTATGCACTTACCTCTGATCCACAATGTGTTCCAGCTTCCTGCTGTATCACAAATGTGTATCCTCAATAAATAATTACAAACTGAATACAATTTAGCTTCCAAATAATAAACCACATCCCTCAGTGCTGCTCCTGGTTTCTGGATGTACTGTGTGCTGCAGCAGAGAATGGAACTGTGCGATGGGCAGCAGAGAGTGCAGACAAGGAGAGGTTGTAATGTCTGACCAGCAATGAATGTGGAGAGGGAGATAGTTTGGCGTATGAACTGAAATGAGGATGTGTGGTGCCTGAATGAATATGAACACAATAAGAAGGCCCACAGGTGTCTGGCAGCATACATTTGGAGATGGACTGGGATTGATGTGATATACATGAATATTTAACATTCTATATCTTCAACTGTTTGACGTTACGCACACTATGACACAAGTCATGATGTTTTATCCTAAGACATTGTCAATAGAACACATCAGGTCAGTTGTTTTTACATAACTGCACAGTTACAGAGTCATTCAGCCATAGAGGTTTACAGCATAGAAACAGGCCATTTGGCCCAACTCGTCCATGTCGACACTGTTTTCCAAATCTGAACTAATCCCATTTACCTCCATTTAGCCCATATCTCTCTAAACCTTACTATCCATCTACCTGTCCAAATGGTTTTTAAATGCTGTAATTGTACTCACCTCCACCACTTTTTCTGGTAGGTCATTCCACTTACGCATCACCCTCTGTGTGAAGAAATTCCCTCTCAGATACTACTTAAATCTTTCCCCTCTCACCTTAAACTTATGCCCTCTAGTTTTGGACTCCCCCACTATGGGGAAAAGACCTTGACTATTCACCAGATCTATGCCCTCTCATGATTTTATAAACCTCCAAAACTCCAGGGAAATAAGTCCCAGCCTGTTCAGCCTGTCCTTATTACTCAAGCCCTCCAGTCTCGGTAACATGCTTGTAAATCTTTTTGGCACCCTTTCCAGTTAAATAACATCTTTCCTATATCAGGGTGACCAGAATTGTATGCAGTATTCCAAATACAATTTGGCTTACAAATGTTTTGTACACTTTTAACATGACGCCCCAACTCCTGTACTTAATGCTCTGACGGAAGAAGGCAAGGATGCCAAATGCTTTCTTTATCACCCTGTCTACCTATGACACCTCTTTCAAGGAATTATATACCTGCATTTCTAGGTCTCTCTGTTTGACAACATGCTCCAGAGCCCCACCATTGATTCTGTAAGTCATGCCCTGGTTTGTCTTACCAAAATGCAACATCTCATATTTATCTACATTGAATTCTATTTGTCATTCCTTGGCCTACTGGCCCAATTGATCAAGATCCCATTGTACTCTTTGATGTTCTTCTTCACTATCCACTATCGCACCAATTTTAGTGTCATCCGCAACCTTACTAACCATGCCTCTTATATTCTCATCCAAAACATTCCTATAAATAATGAACAACCATGGACCCAGCACAGATCTTTGCGCACACAGCAAGTTTCCATTGTACACCTTATTTTCAAATTGAAAGCCTACGTATTGTTTTATCCATCATTTTCATTTGATTGATAAATTTTGTGACAAACAGAAGAACATGACAGGAGTGAGCATTCTAACACTGGCAGAATGAGGCAGATGAAAATTGCTCAAGCCAATTGGCAGTATGAGAGAGGCAGATACCAATGTGAAATTGGGAGAGAGGGATTCAATGGCCGTACCCCATAGTAGTGTTGATATATGAGAAACCTGTCAGTATCAGAAGGTAATTTACCGGTTGAATTGCAAGTGCAAATGAGAACAGGAGGAAGTGTGTCATTTCTGACAGATATATAGATACTGCTCCCTCACAGTGCCAGAGACCCGGGTTCAATTCCCTCCTCGGGCAACTGTCTGTGTGGAGTTTGCACATTCTCCCTGTGTCTGCGTGGGTTTTCTCCGGGTGCTCCAGTTTCCTCTCACAATCCAAAGATGTGCAGATCAGGTGAATTGGCCATGCTAAATTGCCCGTAGTGTGAGGTGAATTAGTCAGGGGTGAACATAGGGGAACGGGTCTGGGTGGGTTGCTCTTCGGAGGGTCGGTGTGGACTTGTTGGGCTGTAGGGCCTGATTCCACACTGGAGGGAATCTGATCTAATCATAACTTTAAAATGACCAACTTCAACATCTGAGAAGATTGGTATACTTTGAGAGTAGGAGAAAGTGAGGACTGCAGATGCTGGAGATCAGAGCTGAAAATGTGTTGCTGGAAAAGCGCAGCAGGTCAGGCAGCATCCAAGGAACAGGAGAATCGATGTTTCTGGCATAAGCCCTTCTTCAGGAATGAGGAAAGTGTGTCCAGCAGGCTAAGATAAAAGGTAGGGAGGAGGGACTTGGGGGAGGGGCGTTGGAATTGCGATAGGTGGAGGGAGGTCAAGGTGAGGGTGATAGGCCGGAGTGGGGTGGGGGCAGAGAGGTCAGGAAGAAGATTGCAGGTTAGGAAGGCGGTGCTGAGTTCGAGGGATTTGACTGAGACAAGGTGGGGGGAGGGGAAATGAGAAAACTGGAGAAATCTGAGTTCATCCCTTGTGGTTCATCCCAGGAAGAAGATGAGGTGCTCTTCTCCAACCGTCGTGTTGCCATGGTCTTGCGATGGAGGAGTCCAAGGACCTGCAAAGACCTGGTGGAGTGGGAGGGGGAGTTGAAGTGTTGGGCTAAGGGGTGGTTGGGTTGATTGGTGCGGGTGTCCCAGAGGTGTTCTCTGAAACGTTCCGCAAGTAGGCGGCCTGTCTCCCCAATATAGAGGAGGCTATATCGGGTGCAGCGGGTGCAATAGATGATGTGTGTGGAGGTGCAGGTGAATTTGTGGCGGATATGGAAGTGTCCCTTGGGGCCTTGGAGGGAAGTAAGGGGGGAGGTGTGGCACAAGTTTTGCATTTCTTGCGGTTGCAGGGGAAGGTGCCGGGAGTGGAGGTTGGGTTGGTGGGGGGTGTGGACCTGACGAGGGAGTCACGGAGGGAGTGGTCTTTTTGGAACGCTGATAGGGGAGGGGAGGGAGATATATCCCTGGTGGTGGGGTCCGTTTGGAGCTGGCGGAAATGACGGCGGATGATATGTTGTACATGGAGGTTGGTGGGGTGGTAGGTGAGGACCAGATGGCGGTTGGAGGGGCGCGGCTCAAGGGCGGAGGAGCGGGAAGTGGAAGAGATGCAGTAGAGGGCATCGTCGACTACGTCTGGCGGGAAATTGCGGTCCTTGAAGAAGGAGACCATCTGGGTTGTACGGTTTTGGAACTGGTTCTCCTGGGAGCATAAGCGGCGGAGACGAAGGAATTGGGAATATGGGATGGTGTTTTTACAGGGGGCAGGTTGGGAGGAGGTGTAGTCTATACTTTGAGAGTAACCTACAATTTCTTCACACGATGTGAGAGGAAATCCTTGTCTATGTTGCCATTGCCTACAATGGTGAAAATGTAGGCAATGAACAGCTTCTGCTCCAAGATGTTTTTCTACTCACTGGGCAGAAAGATTCGGATTCCATAGTCCAGCCCATGCCCTCTACCTAGAACCTCCATTGCCTTCAAATTCAGGCCCGATACAGATGCACCTGTTGTTGTGTGTATTTAAGGGGACTTGGCCATCGGTCCTTAAGAAATGTATTCACAAATCTTATTTGTGTTTTGCTGGTGGTAACTATGCCCTAGAACACTCTCACCTGGCAAGAAGTAGAATAAAGCTTGACAGGTGGAAGCTAGCCCAAAGTGGGGAGGCAGCTGGAAGTGAAGTGAGAAGGTGCAGGGAAGCGCAGTCAGATGTTAGGTGTGATACACAGTTTAATGCAGAGCCACACATCTCCTCTTGGCTCTGTATTCAGGTAAGTAAACAATGCTGTGGTCATCTGTTTATTCTTTCAAAGTCTCCAGTGGTCCCTTTAAAAGATATTAGTTTGATACTTTCTGAATGAGCAAACTGCAGATAACGTACTATGTGTGTGGAGTATTCAATCATGTTCAAATTTGACAAAGGAGCATGGTGTCCTTATTTGTAGAGAATGTGATGCCTATCTCAGCCAATGACACTTTATGTCTACAGGGCCTTCGAACTGAAATAACATGCTTTCCATCATGACAATAAGGACCTTTTAGTGCTATTATATCTCTTCAAAATGGGCAAAATGTAATCGCATTTCTTGATCTTTAGGACCTTTGGAAACAGGGAATAGCAAAATCTCTTAAAATAATAAGAGTTAGAAGGAAATCACTCAGCTCATCAAGCTTACCTTTGTTAGATTTGTGGAGTACTCCATTGGTCCCTAAATCCCTGCAATTCTCTTTTCTTTCAAATATATATTCAGAAGTTTTGAAATTTGTTCTTGATTCTGAATGCATCACCATATTAGAAAGTGCATTCAAATTCCTCAGCCAGTAGAAACAGTTTATCTTCATTTCCTCTATCTAAATTGTCATGATTTTTAACACTTCTTTCCAATCTTCTCATAGCTTTCCCTGTTCTAAGGAAAGCAAACCCCAGCTTCTCCAGTCTATCCATGTATATGTGATGCTTCATTCTGGAACCCTTCTCGTACATCATTCCATACCCTCTCCAAAAATTTACAATCTTTCCAAAACCAAGATGGAAAATCTTTAGCACAATACCCCAGCTGAGGTCAAACTATATTATTATAGGTTTCGCAAAGGTTCTTGGCATTTGTACTATATGCCCTATAAAGTCCATAATCCCATTGCTTTATTAACTGCTTTGTTAACTTGCCCTACAACTTGCAAATACTCTTGGGTTTCTGTCCCCGTTTATTCACTTCAAAACGGAAATTAAAAAATAATCGAAATATATTGTCTCATTTTCCTTGCCAAAACAAATCACCTCGCCCCATTTCTGTGCTATATTTCCACCGACAAGTATTGGGTCGTTTCACCAATCAATCTGTGGGTTATTTTTGGAATCTAGTATTCGGCACTTATCTGTTGACTACATTATAGAAGTTATTTCATCTACTTTTGTTGAAAATGTGCCTGTTATACCAAAGTCATAGAAATAATAATCACAGTGTACATGACCTTTTTTTCAATACTGCTGAAAAGGAGAGGTAGAATTATTTTTTTTTTAACCAGCACTCATCAGGACTGAAATGCAAGAAAGCCAAATTCAAACTGAACAACTTGACAGGTGTTGGCTATGATGTTGCCATGGGAATTCAACAGGGATCAGCTGTTCCCATCGCCCTTCCTCACTGAAAAAGGCGCAACATTTGGATGAATGTGTGAAGATATTCCGAGTGAACAAGTTATTTAATAATTCTGACTGTGCTAAGATTTATATTAATATTATCTGTCAAACCTACAGAGTGATTATTTGTACATGTGAACTGATTTATTTGTTTGCAATATTATCTATAATCCTCTGTAAGCAAAAGAATATATCCAAACACTGTATCTTGTTTTAACGAGTAACATTCTATGGAGATGTCAATCCCTGGTGTGTTACTATTGCAATATCCTGATCAATTATATTCACATTTCTGGTTTGTATTTTTTAGTTAACTAAGATTTACAGTTACCACTTCCTGCTGCATCTTCATGCTAACCACAATCCAAAAAATCAGCACTTTGTTGTTCCCTTCCTGAGTGTGGTTTTGCTGAATATCAATTCTGATGAGGGCAAGCTTAAAAAATTCAACTTCATGTTTCTTTTTAGCAAAGTTTATGTTCTATACATCATGCAATTATTTCTCCAGTAACTAGAAAAAAATTGTATCTTCAAATTTCAGACTAAATCAATTGATGTTTTCATAAGAATTACATTATACCAAAAAGAAATAAAAACAGGAAACTCATTGGAACAAATCTACTTCTGGAAACAACAAACATTTGGGATGATCCACAAAAATTCTAAAATAACTTCATTAGGATGGCACAGTGGCTCAGTGGTTAGCTCTGCTGTCTCACAATGCCTGGGACCAGGGTTTAATTCCAGCCTTGAGTTGAAAAATGTCATGCTGGAAAAACACAGCAGGCCAGGCAGTATCCGAGGAGCAGGAGAATCGATGTTTCAGGCATAAGCAGTCTGCAGTCCTCACTTTCTCCTTTAATTCCAGCCTTGGACAACTGTCTCTGTGGAGATTGCACATTCTCCCTGTGTCTGGGTGGGTTTCGTCCAGGTGCTCTGGCTTCCTCTCACAATCCAAAGATTTTTTTGGTTAGGTGGACTGGCCATGCTAAACTGTTCATAGTGTCCAGGGATGTGCAGGCTACGTGGATTAGCCATGGGAAATGCAGGGATGGAGGATTGGGTCTGAGTGGGATGCTATTCTGAGGTTTGATGTGGACTCGATGGGCCAAATAGCCTCCTTCCACGCAGTAGGGATTCAATAATTCTAGTCTGAATAATTGCAAGAATTTGTGGTTTTGTGTAAATACTTAAGTGAGAATAATATGCATACTTAGTACAAAGCTCAGGCATTTCATATAGACAACCAAACCTGAACCACAAAAGAGGGTGAGCTAGTAGCTGCTTGCACCATTCACACTAAGCTTACAAAATTTCTTATCAAAGAAGAAATCTTACACTTAATCTGTGGCTTTGAAAAAAACTGCTGATTCTTTTCTAACAATCTAAAGAATAATGGGATGTACTAAAGGGTGCTATTTCTTTGTGGAGAATTATTAACATGATCAGTCACAAAACAAAAACAGGTTGGAATTTTTGTGGCAACTCAGTAAGTGGTTCTGCTGGTGAAAATAAACTGGTTTTGCATTACTCTCAGAGCAGCAAACTGCTTTTAATAACTGATCCCTCTTGACCGTGTACAATTTATTTACAGACAATGGCTTGAGCAGGGATGAGTTTGCTCGCCACCTAACTCACAGATACTCTCCAAACACAATTTGTACATTTTCTTCATTTCCGTCAAACACAAAGAGAAAATGACTTATTTAATCATGTCACTAATGGTTAATGGTTACCTTGAAAGTATTTGCAACACTTGGTGCAGTTATAGATTCATATGAAAATTGATCCAGAAATGTTACAAGACAAAGCAAGTTGGGGCTCTGCCTCTGTCAGGCTGGTTACATATTCTGGTCAGATTTTTCAAGGTGCCATATGTATTCTAACAAACTGAAAGCAGAATGATGCATTTTTAAAAAGTAGGGCACTGTGACAGTTACATGCAAAAGCTCAGCTCAAGGGCTCCTGTCTGTCACAGCGGCAAAGCAATGAGCAAGTGGAACAATGGCAGGTATATTGTTGGGGCTGAGGGAATGAAGAAGCTGCAAATAATTGCAATGACAATCGTTCCCTGCGGCCATTACACTATCAGCTGTAGGAACTGAATGTTAATGCTGACTGCATTGTGCAGAATTGTAATAGAGTCCAGCTGCACCAAAATACCACATTCTATTTCATCCGCTTAAAACCAGTGCACTCCCCTTCGAAGAGTCATGTTGCCGCCGTCATAGTGACAGAGTTAATTAATTAAATTGTTCTTAAAGTGTGTAGTGAAAGAAATTTGATTCTCGGCACCAATTAATTATTTAAAATCTAGCCATGCCCAATCAGCTTTTTGCCATCTGTTGGATTTGATAGCCACAATATTGAATCTAATTAATAACAGTTAACATTAAACTAAAGATATCCAGTTTTTTTTTCCAAGCATGCTGGATTAACAATTGTCTAAAGTATTCCTTTAGTGGCTCACCAGATTTATCCAGTGGCTAGCTCATCTATAAAACTGCTCAACTCCTAACCCTGGTTCTTGGATACGTACATTAGTTAATTTCAACCAGAGCAACAATGGAGGTGCAATTGAAACAGGAAGAGAACTGCAGAAATATACAATGCCATATGAAGATGTGTCATGGGATATGTTTTGTTTCAGGCAGTGTCTTTGTTTCAGAACCAATAAAACAAGGCTGATGAGCATATTAATACAATCATAAGAAAATGAGAAAATATATATATATAACAAATCTAGCACTGTGAGAGCATTTATTTTAGATTAGATTACTTACAGTGTGGAAGCAGGCCCTTCGGCCCAACAAGTCCACACCGACCCGCTGAAGCACAACCCACCCATTCCCCTGCACCTAACACTACAGGCAATTTAGCATGGCCAATTCACCTAAGCTGCATATTTTTGGACTGTGGGAGGAAACCGGAGCACTCGGAAGAAACCCACGCAGACACGGGGAGAATGTGCAAACTCCACACAGTAGTCACCTGAGGAAGGAATTGAACCTGGGTCTCTGGCGCTGTGAGGCAGCAGTGCTAACCATCGTGCCGCTCACTTTTAACTTCATTCTCAGGATATGACATTGCCAACAAAATAAACATTAATTGTCCATTCTTGTTCACCCTTGAAACAGTTATTTCTTCTTTAACCACTGCAGTCCATCTGATGAATGATTTCCATTGCACAGTTACATAGGAATCTTTACTCTAGCAGTGGTGGAGCACTGGGGATGTGTTTGAAGATTAATTTGGACATAGTGCCATTTAATTAACTGCTGCCCTTGTCCTTCTGGACGGTGAAGGTAGTGGGTTTGGGAAATGATGAGTAACAGATCAGCTCAAGCAAGTAATGGAAAAAAGCAAAGTGTGTCAGAAGCAGGAAGGAATCTGCTGTTAATGGCCTTGAGATCCTGTGTCTGGGAAGGAAAAGTGGGTCAGGATGCCAGATCTAGATTGTTATCATGTAAACCCTGCTCAGAATGAATATGCGTGGCCCTTATATAAAGCCATGGAGAAAGATGCATGTGATAATCTCTCTATGCCCACACAGCGAAGGGAAAAAAGTGCTCTCTGAAAACTTCTGTTAAATTCTAAAATATGTCTAGATCAAGCTCAAGCTTGTCTTTTGTCTCTAGGTCTATGCCTATGCAAAGGGAACCAATGCTTTTAAGAAAGGAAGGGTAAGAGAACAAAAGAGCGAAAGCTAACTGGAGAAAAAAATTGTGGAATATTTTATTTTATCTCACTAATTGATATATGTAATTGTCAAGCAAACTATGCTCATAAAACTCGATATAGTATTGTGTTTTGGGGGGCATTTAAGGTTGTTGATGCAGTGAATTCAGAAATGAAAAGGGGAGAGAGGAAATCAAAACAGCACTCCTCTTATCTCTCTATGTCTTATTGAAGTTACATCAATCAGTTCATGAAGACAAGTGTGACATACTACTGTCACAGGTCATGATGATAAACCTGAATGTACTGCTTACAGCATCACAGGTGAACTAACGGAAAGCTCACATATTCAAGGCATTCACATCTAATTGCCTTTGATCATTGGAAGCTAATACATTAATAGAGTAGGGATTTTTCTTTGAGTAGCAAAAAATGATTAGTTTTCCTTTAAATAGTTCATTTTCAGAAATAATCTTCAGGATAATAATTACCTGGTTCATTAATTCAGAATGATACATCAAGTGAAAGAAGTAAATGCATTCCACAGGGTATTTGAAAACCAATTTGCTTCAGTTTAATTATGATTGCAATTTCAGCTGGATTGCTCAGGCTCTGAGTTTTAATCATTGCTGACTCCAGTACATCTTGGGAAATGACAACACGTCATCTCAAGGTGTTTTTACACCAAATTCAAGTTTTGCACGATTGACACACAAGTACGCGATCTCTAAATAATCTGGATCAGCCCATGATCTCCCAGCCATTAACATTCAGATATTAAAGATTGTACAAAATCTGCAGAAATGTTACCCCCACATCCATTGTCCCTGCCCAAAGAAAGTGGCCACTCATGTATTTGCATTCCTTTCCCACAACAGTTCAATACTGAATTCCCCTGTCGTATCGGTGCAATTAGTTCATAGAGAACAAAGCTGGAAGTATAACTTTCTCAAAAGCAAACCCAGGACCTTCAGTAATTGATTTACCAGCAACGGATCTGTTTCTCCCTTCTCAGTTGCACTCCTACTTCATTAGTAAAAAGTAAAGGTTAAGTCGCCAAAGTCCTACTAGATCATGGGCTTGCTCATTCATTCAGGAAAGGTGACTGGTAGTCATCTAATCTGAGGGTCACCACACCTCAGGTAAGGGGAGAGATTGAAAAGGAGAATACTACATGGTATCTGAGCTGATGCAGGAATTGAACCCATACTATTGTTGTTGTTCTGTGTTGCTGTCCATCCAACTGAGCTAGCAAGAGACACATGCTGCCACTTCCAGGAAAGGCCAGCTGAACCATAAACCACTTTGGCCACCAGCAAGCTTTCGTCTGGAATCCGACCTGTGGTGACATAAATTCCATCTAATGAGGACTGCCTGTCAATCAAAAGCTGGCGGTCCTTGTGCTGAGTAATGTCACAGAGAAGGCTATGCTGCTACTAAAACCATGGCCTCCCACCCCTTCTCCACCAGCCCTAGAATCACAGAATCATGAAGGAATCAGGAGAAGGGTAAGTGATGTGGGGGTGGAATGGGGAGAGGAAGGCAGGAAAGCCAAAAACAGGGACGGAGGTCATAGACTCAGAGTAGTTTCAGCATGGACAAAGGTCCTTTGGCCTATTGTGTCCATGCCAGTCATTAAGCATCCATCTATTTTAATCCCATTTTCCAGCACATGGCTGGAGCCTCGTATGCTGTGGTATTTCAAGTGCTCATCTAAAAATGTCTTGAATGCCTTGATGCTTCCAGCCTCTGCCAACCTTTTAAGGACTCACAATGTTCAGTCCCACAATTAGGAAGTGACCATCTTTGATTGAGGGAACTACCCTCTCACCCCCAGCTGGAAATCCACCTGCACAGGTTGACCTGTTGGGCACACGCCCAGGTGACAAGCTTGCTCACATTGAGATAAATCCCAGCGGTGGACAAATTGAGAACATCAATTGGCATTGGGTCAGAAAGCTAGACAATGGGCCTTCCAGCACAGAATGTAATTTAGGAGGAGATGTGAAGGATTTGGGCATGTCCCACACACCCACCTCTAAGCTAATCACCTGCAAAGCCGAAAATTCTATCCAATGTTTCGGGTCAATGATAACTGAGAAAAGTTAGAGAAGATAAGAGGTTTTAAAACAAAGACAGAAGCAGGGTAAGGGACAATGAATCACAAAAGTGATGGTACTGTTGCCCAGCAGTTTCTGTTTCCACTTTAGATTTTCAGCATCTGCAGGAAATTGCTTTAGATTAGTCGGAGTCATTTATTGATTTATGCTGAGGATCACATTGACTATTTGCAAAAGCAGCCTCTTGTCTCTTGACAGAGATAAGGCAAGAAGAAATTTCCATACGTATATTTTGGCATGAAACTATAGCTAAAATCCCTTCAATAAACAGTGAACTGAAAGTCTATCTTTGGCTCTGAAGGAAGATAACAGTGTAACAGGTCTATAATGCTTTTAGATTCTCACGAACAGATGTGCTCGATCTCTTGTTAGGAGTATAAGGAAGGAGGAAGTGGCTGACATCTATATTTAATAATAAATCTCTCTGAGATGATGAAGATTGAAGGTTGACAATAAGGACAGTATTCCACAATAACATTGATTTTTTGTTTGCATCCTGCCCTTGTGATCTCAAAGAAATATCATTTTCGTTCTGTAAATTTCTCACAAATCTTTTGTTCGTTGATGAACCAGAGCAAAGTATTTTTAGGTGTAAATCGTTCTATGTAGATTATTATTTATTTTGACCCTTTGAAGTTTTCTTTGGTTTACATCATTAAGTGTACATCTGTTTCAGAATAATTTGAGCTCATTGCAACAGTGAGTAAGCTGAGCTATTTGCTGGAAGCAAAGGTGGCATTTCAAATACTGCAATTATCCTTAATTATACCACTAACGTGTGGAAAATTTTTTCTACAAAATAGCAGGAACATTATTGCTAATCTTTGGCAGGTCTTAACTAGGATCTGTCAATATTTTAGAAAGCATGACCCTTTATGTTTTTTTAGTTACTTAGCAATAATGGAATATTTTGCTGTTGCTGATTTTTCTCGGGGGGTTGGATGGGGTTCTTGTTACAAAGAAGTTTTATTGCTGAAATATAGATTTCATATTAAATTGGTGCAAAGTTGGATTGTATAAGTTATGCAGTTTGGATGAACTGCATGCCTTGTGAGAAACTTCATGCTGTAACTTTGCATGTGTACATAGTTGCATTTCCTACCAAAAGAAATTGAAACAAAACAAGTTTAAGTTTCAAGCTATGTGGTAAAAATGTTGAGAAAATTAATGGAGCTGAAATTAATTTAGTGCCTAAAATCACATAGAGTAATGAAATTTGGATCTCAATACATTTTGTTGGGAATGAGTCGAAAGGTAAATTGAAATAGAGTATAAAATTCGCCAAGTTTGGATCTGGTAACTTGCAAAGGTATAAAGATTAACACATGTATTAAACACATGTGTCAAAAAATGTGGCACTGGAGAAGCACAGCAGGTCAGGCAGCATCCAAGGAGCAGGAGAGTCGACGTTTCGGGCGTAAGCTCTTCATCAGGAATGGTTGATGAAGGGCTTATACTCAAAATATCAACTCTCCTGCTGCTCGGATTCTGCCTAACCTGCTGTGCTTTCCCAGCGGCACACTTTATGACTCTGATCTCCAGCATCTGAAGTCCTCACTTTCTTCTACATGTATTAAACTGACAAGAGACTGTCATAGGTTATTAAAATGTAACAAAATGTAAGCAATTAATCCATAATTATTCTAAATGGTTTCAAAACAAATATATTTTGTTTGTCTTCTTACAAATAGGTGAGGAGCGCTGGAAAGGCTGCCTCCTCTTCCGCTCTCATTTGATTGAATAGGTTTTCGAAAATTCGTTGACTAATTAACTGTTTATCTACTGTGATAATAAAATAAACAATCAGATAGGTTTTGTGAGATTTAAGAGAAAAGGGCATTGTTTTATTGTACTTAATCCAATCCAAGTGAAATAATGGAAAGAGCTTGGGCTTTCATACATACAAACACATGCTTGAAGTTCCCACTCTTATAAATAGATTACAGAATGGGAGGATAGATTAAGTAATTTAGCGTCCAGTGAAATAAATTGATATACTTAAGTCCTTGTTCAAAGTCACCCTGCTTAACATTATTTCGCTTTAATACCTGTAAATTAATGGGGCATGTAATCTCATGGACTGTTGCAAGATTAATTTTAACATTGTTTCCTGCACAAGCCAATCGGGATTTCTGTCTCTCTATGACCTCCAAGTTCTGGCCTCTCCCCCTTCTCCAACCCACCCACTTATCATTTTCCTCTCCTACACGTCAAGATCCAGACTTAAACCTAAGTTGGAGATGCAATGTCATGTAAGTGAGTCCAAATAGTTCAGAAGTGCTAGGGCTTTTGCAATCCTTTAAAGTTGATCCTGTTTCACAGCTCTTCGAGCAAACCCTTTCTCACTGTGACCTCTCTCTACAACTGACCATTGACCCAACTATTATCATGATTAGCATGTTACAGTCACCTGACTTGGGTGATGTGAATATATCTGATCACATTCCTATTAGAGTCAAAGTCGCTGGTCCGAGTGATTATCTCTAATCGCTTAACCAGTTGAGTACCCAAGTACTCGTCCTGATGTTTGACTGATAATATGGGAATTGTCCCATTCATATTCCTGCAAGAGAATTGCTCTTAGTGCACTTTGCGGACAAATAGTCTCCATTCAGATGACTTTGGAATGTTAAAGGTACAGTGATGAAAATGTACAACCATCTTTGACTGTGATCTCAGCTCACTGGAATGTGATTTAATATCTTTTTGAAGTTTTTTTTTCCAGCTACTAAGACAGAAAAAAAGCAGTTTTATAATGCATGGCTTCATAACAGACTGCAAAATCTTTCCATTGGCAATGTATCTATTAGTTTACTTACGGAATCAATCGAACAATGTGAAATTGTTTCAAAATAAAACAGACAGTGTGTTAGTACTACGTCAGGATTTGGAACTTTATAGCTATTTTGGAAATGGGAGAATGCCCACCTCATCAAAATGTTAAAAGGTACGCCTGCACTGTTGGAATAAATTACTGAACATCATATAAATGATGCAGTAGTGACACATATAAATTCTGTTGACTAAAATTAATGCAAAATGACTCTATAAAAACATAAGATTTGTCAGCTTTCTAACTTATCAGGCATTTACTTGACAAATTTCAAGTCTGTATTAAATATATGCTTGGATTAACTGGCATCATTCTCACCCATTAGTAGATCATGCATCACTGATGCCCCTTGTTCTCTGAACTTGATATCGTAATCTATTACATGCTAGATAAGCATATGCACTTTCTACTCATTCAGACGACAGCCTTATGAACATGTTAGTAAAATGATGCCAATTCCACATCAACAAGCTAATTTAGATTACAAGCTGTGACTGAATAAGCTGAGTAACATTTTATGGTGGATATCATTTAAACTCATTTTCTTAACACCTCAAATAGCAGACAATAACATGATAGCCATATTTTGCCCCTCTGTACAATTAATACACTCTTTTGCCGAGGAGATTCCATGCAAAATTGTCTTGAAAGTGAGGAAATCCTTCCCTCTTTAGTTCTGAATTCCTTATCAGATTTTGCACTTGGGCCTTAGTTGAACGAGAAACCAAGCTCTTCATCCTTAACCCTCTCCTAACTCGGTGGTGTCAAGCCTTTGCCCAATGGATCCAACAATCAATCTGACCCTTGTCGTTCTGGATAGGGGATCTCATAGAACTGACCCTTGATAAGCACCAGTGAACAGACCAGTTCCAGAATCTCAAGTATCAACATTTACTGAGGTGTTTTTAACAAACCTCCACTATCTCAAAGTGCATTCTGTATCCGAGTTCTACTCATTTCACAAATGTGAGCTAAATTTAATCTAATAATTACATTTGAATATTCCAGATTTAGGTTTACTCGCTGAGCTGCAAGGTTCATTTTCAGATGTTTCGTCACCATAGTTGATAACATCATCAGTGAGCTTCTGGATGAAGCGCTGGTGATATGGCTTGATTTCTATTTGTGTGTTAGGGTTCCTTGGGTTGGTGATGTCATCCTGTGGTGACATCATTTCCTGTGGTTATGTCATTTCCTGTTCTTTGTCTCATGGGGTGGTAAATGGGATACATTTGAATGTAGATTAGACCAACATTTTCCCATAACAATGTACTCATGAATATAATAATTATCAAAATGCTGCTGGTTAGTTTTGCATGATTAGTTATATCAAAACATCAGCTGTTAAGTCTAGTAATGTAAGATGTTTCTTACTCACTTCAGTGTTTTTTGAAACATTTGATGGCCTGATGCTGATGAGTGAAATTTTACTTGGCACTTTGCCTGTCGACAAAACACATTTTGAAATCATGAAATTATGGGCACGCATAAGCTCCTCATGATCTTCTTTCCATTAAAATTAACACACTGTGGGAAGGGTGCCTGCAATGTTCTGACATGTGTTCTCAACAAGCAAAGACCCAAACACTGGAATTGCACATCGAAGATTAGCTCCACTCATGCTCAGCCTTGCATATAGCCTTACGAAATCAATGAAAGATTTTGAAGACCAAGCTCTACTTTATGTGCAAATTTAACAAAACTATGAAACTTGTTCTATGTAGTAGACAGGAAGAAACTTTTTCACTTGGTGGAGGGAAATAGATTTAAAATAAAGGACAGGAGATTGAGAGGAGGTGTGAGGAATAATCTTTCAGTCAGAAGATGGAGTGGGAATCTGAAACTTACTTCCTGAATGAATTGGTAGAGGCAGAAACCTTCATAACATTTAACAAGTATTTAGATGTACACTCATGATTCCGAGGCATATAAAGCTCTGGGTTGCAAGGTATGATGCTGGAAATGCACAGCAGGTCAGACAGCATCAAAGGAGCAGGAGAGTCGAAAGTCAGGATGCTGCCAGACCTGCTGGCACCACACTTTTCGACTCAGACTCTGCAGCATCTGCACTCCTCACTTTCTACTGTATAAGACTCTGCGCCAAGTTCTGGAAAATGGGATTAGAATAGTTAGGTGGTTATTTTTAACCAGCACAGACTAAATTCAGTGAAGGTCCTTTTTCTATGACTATATGTGGAAGAAATAATTCACCATGCCATGTAGTGGAACATTATAGGACCACAGTTTAGATTAGATTTCCTACAGTACGGAAACAGGCCCTTCGGCCCAATAAGTCCACACCGACCCTCCAAAGAGCAACCAACCCAGACCTACTCCCCTACATTTACCCCTAACTAATGTACCTAACACTACGGGCAATTTAGCATGGCCAATTCACCCAACCTGCACATCTTTGGAGGTAACCCACGCAGACACGGGGAGAACGTGCAAACTCAACACAGACAGTCGCCCAAGGCTGGAATTAAAACTGGGTCCCTAGTGCTGTGAGGCAGCAGTGTTAACCACTGAGCAACTGTGCTGTCCGTTCTACAGTTCCTGTCATGGCCATACGATGTAGAGGACAATACTTGGGGACAGAAGCCTGGTTTCCCAACCCTCTTTCTTTTCGTGGCTATTTTTACTAAGATTGATTCAGAGCTAACCATCCTCATGAGGTGGGCTGCCAGTTAGATTCAGTGAGAGTCATGTTAAGCACAGTTAAATGAGCTGAAGGGATTTTTGCAGTCAGTGTCCAATTGCCTAACCTAATAAGATGGGATTTTGGAATAGGAGCAGTTCAGCAGCCTGGAAGTTGGCATTGAGTAGCACTCCAGGGGTTCACTACGCCTGATAGGCTTACAGATCCTGCCTGGGTGAGAGAGCGACCAAAAGCCACCTCATGGCAGAACCTCCTGACCCCAGCCTGTCAGAGTGGTGGACTAGGAGAAAGTGAGGACTGCAGGTGCTGAGAGTCAGAGTCAAAACGTGTGGCGCTGGAAAAGCACAGCGGATCAGGCAGCAACTGAGGAGCAGGAGAGTTGACGTTTCAGTGGACCGACAGATGTATTGAACTTTAATTTTAAATTTAAAGGAGCTGGTGAGGTTAATTCCATGTTGAAGGACCCTCAACCTGTACTGCAGTTGTTGCTTCACTGAAGTTGAAAGACAGCTGATAGGCCCTTACAACTTCAACAGACCATCCTGTGGCTATAACTCACTGTGGATAACTGTTGCTTTCATGAAAATCCCCGAGTAACGGTTTCCTTCGGAGCAGATTCTGGACACAGAAACAGTGCTTCAGCACAGCGAGTCGAGGGGGGAAATACATTCTAGAGTTACGAACAGGCACCTTTTAAACAAACCACAGGTAATCATTAACTGCAAAACATGAAGAAACTAACAATCCAGGTGAGAGGGTCTTCAATTTAGTGAAAGCCGATTGCATTAAGTCATTTGGCAAATGAGGGATAATGATTAACAAATACTGCCTCAAATGTCTTTCTTAATATTTCTTTATCTTAAATTGATGTCAACAAACAGACAGTTTAAGTGTGTGGTACTATCTGCTGAGAAATGTACAATCGAATGCAATAGAGAACTTCTAACTTAAATGTTTAGTTCCCAACTCTGCAATAATGAATCAGAAAATTTCAGACTGAGATCTGACCTCTTTCCTAGTAGCCAGGCACAAAATTGCCATTTGTGGAGGTCAGAGAAGAAATTGTTGGATAAAGCGTAACAAAAAGAACAAACTTTAAAAATGAAAAAAAAACTATTTATTGCAGACAATGGAGCATTTAATTTCATGCAACAAAGGTTACTCTAAGAAGTAACCTCACAGAGCACAACAAATTCCATGTCTCAGATTTTATAGCTGAGATTTCTGCTAGGTAATTTGTATGTATAATAGCGTGCTCTGAAACATTGGAAGAACTAAATAACATCTGGTTTCCAATGCAAAAGTTACAGTTAGCAGAGTCTACGGCATTTAGCAAGGGATCTGCTTAGATGATACATTGTTCAGGGATTTTTTATTAATTTTGACAGCTTTAGCTTTCTTTTTAATTCACCCCTCGAACTGCAGCTACCTGCATAACATCCCACTACAGTTAATGCTTCGTCTGTCAGGTGTAGCCGGTGGTATTTTCCTGGGAGTGATTTAAAGAGTCAAATACTCCATGGAGGTTTGTGTGTTCAATATTTTCCCCTCCATTTGTCAGGTGGCCCTGTTTATCTTGGCTCTTTTGGAGTTGAAGTCCTCTCTACTTCTTTTGTGGCTTTTATCCAGCTGCAACAGGCCAGATACTAATGTAAAGTTTGAATAGGTAAAACACATTACAGTATTTACATCTCTTTTTATGATTAGAATAAAATAGAGGCTTTTCCAGAACAGCACAATGAAGCTGCTAGATACTGTGCCACAGAATGGTAGATCATGAGATCCTCTCTGTGATTCTTCCCGTATTACTGACTTTATTTCTGCAGTTGTAAGCAAAGAATTAAAAACCAGTTGGAAGGAGAATTACCTCAGCTCCTGCACTTCCAGAGAATTGAATTCTATGAAACAAGACTATCCACTCTCCTGGTATACATGACTTACAAAAAAAGGGCAGATAAGGAAATTACAGCCATTCAAAGTGAAAGCTTAAACTTATATGCATTGTTTGTCATTTGAAACATAATTTTTGAGCCTCTCTCCAAAGGTGAGAACAGAGGTGAGAGGGTCCAATATATAGTGTTTCAGTTACACAGCATCCCACATTCGAGGCTTAGATAATCTATAGGAGATGAATTCAGGGCCCAGGAAAGCTGCTAAAATTGTTAGACAGTTGTGTTGATTAAGGACCTGGTTTCGGGTATATTTAGGAGGCAGACTCAGATTTTTCAATCTACGTCCTGTTTCCTGGTGTGTCGGCAGGGATTGGAGCAGATCATCTGCCTGAAGATAGGGATCCGGGAGTAGAATTGGTACCAATGCTCCAGGCAGACATAGAGGCCATGCCTTTGTGCTGGTGCAGCCATAAAACACACTGTAGATTGATTCCACCCATCCATACCACCGAGTTGTTTGGCTGATTTATATCGTGGCTGACAGTGTAATTACTTGTTATGGGATCTTCCAAGCTGGCGAGCTGTTCATGCAGTTGGGTGCTACTCTGAAGTTGGATTGACCTTTCACCTTTGCAAGCCCACCCAGCCCCTTTAATTGCCCAAGAAACCCAATATCAATTAAGAGCTCACCATGTACAAATCTCAATCAGTTTCCCTCTCCAGAGTCAAGCCTATAACCCAGCTCCTGCTTCTCTATTCCATGGAAAGTTCAGCTCCAAGTTAAATTCACAGTGCATGAAAGAACGAGATTTTAATAGCAATCTCATCAGCAGAATTAACATAATCCTGAAGTGTACTATCCTTAACTTTATAAAACATTTGAGCTACATTGAGCAGTTTTTTTTTCCGGTTCTTGAGCTTCAACTCTCTGGGTTCAAACCAATGCTTTAATGAACTTTAATTGAAGTTCAGTCTATAGGAATTGATTGATTGCTTATCATATTCCTTAGTGTTAGTCTACTATTGACCTAATGACACACTTAATTGTTGATGAATTGAACAAATAACTGGCCATTTCAGTCACCTTGAGAAATTACAACAATCCCTCTGCTATCATTAACACCCCAAGCAAGAATCCTTTTCTGTAATAAGTGAGTACATGATATGCTAAATATGTCTCTGTAGAAGACAAAATAAGTTTCCCTCCCAGTTTACTTCATAATTATTGATGTTGTCCAAAGTAAGGTGCAGTACTAGAAACTGTTGATCATGTATTAACATAACCAATGCATCCTATTAGACAGCAGATAGACAACCTAAGCACAGGAGAAACATAATGTTCAACACTAACCAAATATCTTAGTCTGAACATCAGAGTTACGTATAGGAGTTGGCCATTCAGTCCCTATAGTATGTTCTATCATTTGATATAATTGTGTCTGATCTGATTTTGGCCTGAAATTCATATTCCTGCCTACCCCCAATAATTTTGAAATCCTTTGTTAAAGAAGAAACTAACTACCTTTCCTTCAAAAGAATTGTAAACTTGCCTTCATCGCTTCTGAGGAAGAGAATTCCAAAGAACAGCTATGATCCTTTGAGAAAAAGATTTCCCACTTAACACCACATTAAACGGGAGATCTGTTATTTTTAAATTGTGATCGCCGGTTCTGGTCTCTTCCACAAGGGGATGGATTTTCAGAATCAACCCTGTCAAGTCCCCTTAGCATCTCTGACATTTCAGTAGAATCATCTTCTAAACTTCAATAGACACTAATCAAAGCTGTGCAATATTTCCTCATAAGATATCCTGTCCCTGAACTCTCCTTGACTTTCTCTCTATGTACTTTCTTTAATAAGGAATGTGGTATTCTAGATGTAGTATGTTTTAAACAGCTGTGATACAACAGTCTTACTTCTAAATTACATTATCCTTGCAAGAACCCTGTAACAATCCATTTGCCTTCCTAATTACTTGCTGCACCCCAAGACCAAATCTATATGATTTGTGTACCAAAACACCCAGATCCCTCTGCATCACCGCATTCTTCAATTTCTCTATATTTAAATACTATGCTTCCATTTTATTCTTTCTCCCCAAATTGACAAGCTCACATAATTTGCCACATTATGCTTTGTCAGCCAAATTTGTGACCACTAACGAAATCATCTTATATCCTCTTCACAACTTACTTTGCTATCTATCTTTGTACCATCAGTAAAGTTAACAATCTAACATTTGTTGTCTTCATCCAAGTTATTTATATAAAACGTAAATAATCGAGGTCTCAAAACTGATCTGTAACACATCACACATCACAACTTGTCAAACTTAAAACAGCCCATTTGTGCCCATTCTGTGCCTCCTGTTAGTCAGTCAAACTTCCAGCCATGCTAGCATGATAACTCCTAACCTTTGATCTCTTACTTTACACAGGATAGTTTTATTCTGGGAAGTTATTTGTCTGCTGTACAGCAGAAACAGATGTTAGAATTAATCTACCATTCACTATTTTCCATCATTATTTCCCCAGGGGACCAATACTCACTTGTCCCATCTTTTCCTTTTAAATACCTGTAGAATACCTTATTTTATCTTAGAGTGGTGCTGGAAAAGCACAGCAGTTCAGGCAGCATCCGACGAGGAGGAAAATCGATGTTTCGGGCAAAAGCCCTTCATCAGGAATTTTCCTTCTTCTCGGATGCTGCCTGAACTGCTGTGCTTTTCCAGTACCACTCTAATCTAGAATCTGGTTTCCAGCATCTGCAATCCTTGTTTTTACCTTATTTTACCTTGTCAAGTGCCGACTGGAAATGGAAGTATAGTATTTCCACTGGCTTCCCTTTATCTGTGTTGCTTTTTATTTCCTCCAAGAATTTCAATAAATTAGTTAAACATGATTTCTCTTTCACAAAAGCATGTTTGCATTAAGATTATCTCAGTGTCCTTCAATATTTTACGTAATAAAAGGTTCCAGTATTTTCCTTAAAAAAGATATTAAGCTAATTAGCTTATAGTCCACTGCTCTCTGTCTCCCTCATTTCTTAAATAAAGGATTCATATTTGCTACTTCCCAAACTAACGTGCTCTTTCTAGAATCTAGGGAGTTTGACAAAAAAAATGTGTCTACTATATCAGCTGTCACTTATTTTAACACAGCAGGATGAAGCCCAACAGGGCCACGGGCCTTGTCACATTATATGTCTGATAAATTTCTCAGCATCCTTTTCTTGTTAATTATGATTGCTTTAGGTTCCTTACTCCCTTTCACATTCTCATGCATAATTTATACTGAGATGTTATTTGTATGCTGTACAGTGGAGACAGATGTAAATTACCTGTTCGAATTAATCTACCATTCACTATTTTCCATAATGTTTCCCCAAAGGACCAACACTTATCTGACTCTTTTCCTTTTACTTACCTGTAGAATATCTTATTATCTGTTATTATATTTCGAGCTAGGTTTTTCTCATTCTAATATCTTCTCCTAATTAATATTTTACTTGTTCTTTGCTGGCCTTTATGGTTCCCCGATTTCTGACCTGCAACTCATTTTTGCAGAACGATACGCTATTTTCTCTTTCAATTTGATACACTTTTAAAATTCCTGAGTTAGTCATGGATATGTGTCCTTTCTTTAATTTCAAACTTTCTTGTTGATTATTATATGCATAAAGAAGTATAGTATATTTGACAGGCACCATTATATCATTTTGAGTATCTCATGTGGAAAGTGTACCTCTGTCTTCAACCTTAATTTCTTGTGTCTTAACATTTGGTCACATTGTGTCAGTATTTATCTCTATAAATTGCTCTGTTAAATTTTGCTGTCAAATATCACACTTAGTTGGAGGCTTGGGCCATTAGGAGGCTCCCTGGGGTCAATCTCTCAAGATTTCCTCCCAACTCTGATACCAGATTCAACATAAAGAAAATGGCACTCATGACATAACGGTGGGCAATAGCACAAGCAAATAGTTAGTTTTAAGTAAGAATAAAAGTATGTTCACAAGGCTGTGAACCCAAATTTGGATGGTATCCAAAGCTGACCAAGTGAAGTCGTTTTCTAAGTTTAAGCGCATCCTATTTGTTTTGAATCATAATGCTATCTGAATTGCTTTATATTTGCCAATTACCTTTGTCCATTTGGTTTCACATCTTTCACCTTTGTGTGTAATTGTGACAAAAAGCCAGTGGGGAAAGGAGGAGGGGTTTTGCTGTTTTATGAGTTAGAATGCATTACCTGAAAGGATGATGAAAGTAGATTCAATGATAATTTTCAAAACAGAATTAGGTCTACACTTGAGGAGGAGAGTTTTGCAGGGCTGTAGTAAAAAACAAAGTGTTCTATCATTCTATGATAGTTTCATGGGCCTAAAAGGGCAGAAGGTTATTATCATAAATGAGGATTATGACAGGAGTACAATGTATTTTTAATCGCGGTTGAAATATCTTGATGTTTGTCATCATGTTAATCAAATTTTCTGGGAGACATTTCCTTCAGTTAAACAGTTAGAACTGGCTTTGATATTAAAATGCATTATGGTGTAATGCATCATTTCTTCAATTAACGTTTAGAATGAAGTGTATTTGAAGTCTGGAACATCAGTTTGAATTGTGCTGTCTGCTACTGACGTATTCATCCAGGTTCCATGCCATTACAGTAAAATGAATGATAGTTGTTTGATTTGCACAAAGAGTAGATAATCTGTACAGGCAAGTTGCTGACCTGGTGGTGAACTTGAAAATACCCTCTATTATCCAGGTAACTTGTGGCTTTCATGATTTTGCCTTCCTGCAATTATGGACTTCATTCATTTCATTCATTTCCAAATGAACTAATTAATACCGTCAGATGAAATTCTTTTGTCTGCTGTTTTAGTAACTATAAACTATTATTTTAGCATGCCTTTTCCAAAAGGGCAGGCACAGAAATTTTATAAAATCATATTTATGAGATAGATGGATCTTCAATGGCTCAATAAAAAGAAACAGAATATCATGCAGGAAGATGTCTGGTCAATAATAAGATAGAAATTGGCAAAAGTTCTTAGCCATATTTAAGTGCCTCCTAGTGCTGGCTATGGGCCAGCATTGGCAGCTATAGCAAAGGCTTCCTGAAGGGTCTGTGTGCTTTCTCTGTTGGACTTCAGGGTGTGAGGTCTGGCATCTTGCTAAAAAAACCAAAATGGAGGAAGTCCCTTTCACCTCAAGTCAGCAGTTAGAAATCTCTGAACTGTTGAAAGTTGCTCACTGTAACTTTCAAAACAGTTAACATAAAACTTTGGGGGGGAGGGGAGGTGGGAGGGGGCAGGGGGTGGAGTTGTCCCCTGATACACCAGGCACTGAAAAGCCTCTGAGGCAGCCAGGATACATTCTTCAACTGAAATGTTGCTTTAACCAGAGTTTAGTGCAAGATCGTAATTTTGCTAGGGATTCTCTTTGATCTGCTGGTATGAGATGAGAACATGAGGCCAGGCAGGGCAGCACCAATTACTGAATTACTGTTGAGAAAGGGGCAGAAACCTGAGATGGACGTCTGTCCTCCTAATGTCCTCCTAATGGGGAGAGAGAAATTATTGCTCTTCCTAATTTTCCAGCACTACTACAAGAGAAAAGACTATTGTCTGTAAAGTAAAGTCTATACGGAGATCCTAATGAAAAATTGCCAAACGCTGTTATGTATGGCAGTTTGGGTTGTTGTAACTGTGCACCACATCTCATTATGTTTCAACAAGACATCTTCTTCATATTAAAGGTTACTCACTAATTAAATAGCATAAGGTCTCTTGACCTTCTCATCAATCAAAGGAATTAAGGGCTACGGGGAGAATGCGGGTAAGTGGAGTTGAAATGCCCATCAGCCATGATTGAATGGCGGAGTGGACTCGATGGGCCGAATGGCCTTACATCCGCTCCTATGTCTTATGGTCTTATGGTCTTAAAATTGTCCAGCTGTGAAATACTCCAAGAGATTATTTTGTCAATTCCGATTTGATCGATCTTAGCGTTGTTTACTGTGCATTTTTAATCTGAAGAACTATTGCTGGGTGAGCTTCTTTTCCAAGAGCTGAGACCTGGGGTAAAAAGTGAATCTTGGCCATAATTTAACATAATGAAACCCTTGCACAGCATGGTTTTGCAAATGGAATGAGATGATGAGCGATAAACATTGGCCAAGACATCAGGGAGAATTCATATGCTGTTTGAAATAGAGCCATTGGATCCATTTGAGAGGACAGGTGGTTTCCCAGTTCAACGTCTCATCTGAATGATAGAACCTCTGCCAACGCAGTCCTCACATATTGCATTGACTTTGAAGAATTGAATCAAGGTAATGATAAAGTGAATCCTGAAGCTGACTTTAGATTGTTCTTGTGCCCCTCATTGACACCTGTTTAAAAATGTGTTTATCTGGAGCATGTGTCAACAAGTAAAAGTTACGTGGGTGGTTGAGGATAAAGAAATGTAGTTTATCTCCTGCCACTGCACTAGAAGTCAGTGCCTTTGTGCATCTGGAACAGGACGTGGGCATCCACTCCACTAGTGGCCACATGTACAGTGCCACTGTTGTTATTGTTCACCCCTTGAATGCTCACTATCTACTTGGCCATCCCACTTTCCACATCGCTCGCCACCCACTGGCAACTTCAACGGATGCCCAGCTTGCTGCTTCCCTGGCCACAACAGATCTCATTGGCTCCCACCCGTTCACCACACTGCTCCCTCACTTGCAGGAAGCAGTCAACAGGGAAGGGAGCTGGGCAGTGAATGGTATGGAAACAGTGAGAGTTCAGGGCCAAATGGCAAGTGAGGGAGTGAGGTTGTTGGCACATGGGTAAGCCAAATGATGGGACTGCGAGTGGTGCGATGAGGAAATAGCAGTCCTGACATTTTGAACTGGTCTATTGGGCATCAATCTACTGTGAAAATGAAATCTTTAACCACGATATTATAATGGCATACAACAGTTTGTGCATTTAACATTTAAGGAGAAACATTTGAAGAAAATGCATTTTACTGGTGCTGCACTTGTTAATATCTTTGCATTGCCCAATGTTATAGATGGTCCTATTCTTTGATGCATGCACCTCCTTGTGACATGCCTCGCTATAATTTAGGATGCATGTGACTGCATGGCGAGTGTGTGAGTGCATCCCTGCAGTTCTGAGATCACCAATTGCAACCTAAAATAATCTGAAATTATTGAAGAAGAATGAACCTGCAATAATAGTGGTATTACAGAGAAAAGGGTGTTATTATGCTGTTAGTTGAAGTACCTTTTGTTATGCCACGATGTTGGGACATAATTAAAATCTACACTGACAATATCATTTGCTGTGTTGTGGTGCTTTTGGCATTGGTACAAATGTATCATGAAGTAAAACAGTGATTTGCAGTTATATCATCAGGCTCAGCGAATAGATGTGAGAAATTTGAACAAACCCTTCTCCTACCTGCAAAAGACCACTTTTTTTTTTGCCTGATTTATATATAAACAGGAGATGACTGCCATCCTGACACTAAGGAATTCAGAAAGTCAACAAGGTGATTTCAAAAAATGTAAACCAACAGATTTGTTAACGTTTAACAATAACAGGACTGATTGTTTATTGCCAAATAAACTTTGCAGCCATCTCTCCCACATGTTGCAATCAAAATGTTAGCAACAGTGTATGCTTTTGGATAATTTAAAATAACTATTTACTCGCATCTGTGAATGGCCATTTAACTCGAGGTAAAGTTTGGATCTGATTTTATTTCATTACCTGACTGTATCTTATGAGAACAATATTTGGGGAAGCCTTCATTCCTGTAGAGAAGGTTAAGGTTTGAATCATCAATGGACCACTGTAATTCAAGTAAATGCACAATATTAGTGAAATCGTAAGTTATTTGTGTTTGTATTTAAACATTTTTCAATTCATGCAATCGGTTCCATGATTTAAGAACTGAATTTCTCCTTTAGCTCTTGTAAAACCTAAACTACAATATTAGATACTGGGTAACATAAGGAAACATCATTCCTGATGAAGGGCTTATGCCCGAAACATCGATCCTCCTGCTCCTCAGATGCTGCCTGACCTGCTGCGCTTCTTTAGCACCACATTCTCGACTCTGATCTCCAGCATCTGCAGTCCTCACTTTCTCCTAGTTGATTTCAATCCTACTGTGAAGCCTCTTCCAAGGATGTCTACCTTGTAAAAGTTCTCTTCCTCTCTCTACAAGGATCTCAGTGAGTCTTTCTCCTCACTGCACCCCTTAGGTCATCTCCTCTGCCCTGAAGCTCTTTAGCCATCATTCCTGATGAAGGGCTCTTACCCGAAACATCAATTCTCCTGCTCTTTGGATGCTGCCTGACTTGCTGTGCTTTTCCAGCACCACACTCTTGACCCTGCATTTGGCCATATCACTCTAAACCTTTCCTATCCATGAACATGTCCCACTTTATTTTAAATGCTGTAATTGTACTCACCTCCACCACTTCCTCTGGCAATTCGTTCCATATACTCATCACCCTCTGTGTTAAAAAGGTGCCCCTCAGGTCCCTTGTTGATCTTTTCCCTCTCACCTTAACCAATGCCCTCTAGTCTTGAACTCCCCTACTCTGGAGAAAAGACTTTGACTATTCACCTTATCTCTGTCTTTTATGATTTTATGAACCTCGATAAGGCCAGCCTTCTATGTTCCAGGGAAAACAGTTCCAGCCTATCCAGCCTCTCCTTCTAACTCTAACCCTGCAGTCTCGGTAGCATTCTTGTAAATTCTTTTGCACCCTTTCTAATTTAATGACATCCTTCCTATAGTAGGATGACCAGAATTGTGCACAGTATTCCAAATGTAGCCTTAACAATGTCTTGGACAGCCGTAACATGACGTCTGAACTCCTGGTTTCAATTAAAATTCCTTTGACGATTGCATGTATGTACAGCTCAGCCACCTGCTGCCAACTTTGCAGACAGTAAGACGTTCCCAGACTCATTTACTGTACATCAATAATTACATGGTGTGAAATGGAAAATTCCGCAATTTGGAACTTCTTCAGAGTCCACTTTCTTTAGGAAATAGTGTCAAGCTATTTTATTTTTTCCTCTTTCCTGTTGCTTCCCTCAATGTTTAAGGCAAACTAAATCACTCATTTTCAACTAGGATTTGACAGCTAGCTCTTTCACTAACTTTCACTAACTTTGGGTGGTGGTGACATTTATTGCAAATATACATTCAGTCCCAGCGTTCCAGTTTTTGTTCTGTCATGTCATTCTTATCATGGATCTGCTTTCTTCAAGACCAGGAGCCTTTAAATAGACTTTGTTGAACTTAGTCTTATATTTACTTAATTTTACTTAATTTTGTAACTTGTGATTTCATCATGACTTCTGCCATTATAGGTGCCATGGTAGGATGACGTAGAACACTTTTCATTGTATTTTTATTGTTAAAATACATACGACAGTAAATTCTAATACTAATTCTAGTTCTAAATTTTATTAATCACTTAACAATTGCTCTATACATTGGGGATAAAACGATTGTGCATGTCCACGATGCACTAAAACTTACAGTCCATAAGAAAAACCAACTTGGATATAATGGGATAGATTGCTTTTCACTTTCAGAAAATCTGCAACTCCAACACAATCACAAGTAACTAGTTTTGAAAATACATTATTACCCTAATCTTTCAGACTAATTGCACTAGTGCAAAGACACTCAAAAGTGTCTTTGTACTCAGCGAGCTTATTTTTTTTAGAAATTCTTGAAGGCCTGTTTCTAAACAGAATTACTGGAAATTCCCAACAGTGATTAATTCACCCTGGATTACGTAACCAGTTTTAGGCATGGGTCCTGCCTCAATGTTGTGCATTAAAAATAGTGTAAAAGATTACTGAAACTTGAGTTGCGCTATGAGTTTTAAAATTCTACTATGGTATACTTTTGGATACAAGCAGGAGGCTGGAAGAACACAGCAAGCGAGGCAGCAACAGGAGGTTAGGACGTCAACATTTCAGGTGTAACTTGAGTCACATCCAAATCATGAATAAATACTGAGAATAGCTGGGGGCTAAGCTCTGATCCTTAAAGAACCCCATTAGGAATTTTGTCAGTCAGAGGATGGTTAATCTGTGGAACTCATTGCCATAGAAGGCTGTGGAGGCTGAATCATTGAGTGTATTTAAGATAGAGATAAATGGTTTCTTGATTAGTAAGCGGATCAAAGGTGAAGGGGAGAAGGCAGAAGAAAGGGGGCTGAGAAACATATCAGCCATGATTGAATGGTCAAGCAGACACAATGGGCCAACTGACCTAATTCTGCTCCTGTATCATGTGCTCTTGTGGTCACTTCCTGCCATTTGGACAAAGACATACTTCTTTTTAATCTTTGTTTCCTGTCTGCCAGCTAGTTCTCTATCCACATCAGTACAGTACACTGCCCCTCCCCCTCCCACCCCCCCAGTCTCACGCACATTAATTTTACATGCTAAAATGTGGGACCTTATCAAACACCTTCTGGAAGTCCAAGTAAACATATCCACTGGCTCCCCCTTATCAACTGAATGTCAAGCATGATTTCTCTTTTATAAATCCATGTTGACTCTGTCTGATCTTGTCACTGTTTTTTAAGTGCTCTGCATTAAATTGTTCATAATGAACTCTAGCAGTTCTCGACTACTGATTATCAGGCCAACTTGTCTCTCATTCACTGTTTTCTCTCACCTACTTTTTTTAAATAGTAGGATTACTTGAGCTATCCTCTGATCCCTAGGAATGTAGTACATTGAAAGATGACCACCAATTTATCTACTATTTCCAGGGCCATTTCCTTAAATACTCTGCAATGTAGATTATCAAGCCCTGGGGATTTATTGGTCTTTAATACCATTGACTTCCCCAACACCGTTTCCCTCCTAAGACTGATTTCCTTTCATCTCTATCTCTCACTAAACTCTGTGGCTCCCAACATTTTTGGGATATTACTTACATTCTCTTTTGTGAAGACAAAATCAAAATTTATATTTAATTGGTGTCTCATCTCTTTGTTTCCCATTATAACTTTCCCTTTACAGATGGGAACAGCACCACCACATACTCTTTTCCCTTTTTGTTCCTCCTTCCATCTCCTAAACAACCTTAGTGGGACTAGCAACATTCAACCCTTCAGTGTTCTGCTCAGAAAGGAACTCTGCACATTTCTAAATGCTAACACATGGTGGAGTTATCTCCAAAACTCTGCAGACTTAATTGATCAGACAACAAGGATCAGAGAAAATGCTACAGCTCATTTTCTGAACATTAAAACTAAAGTCGACAATGTTGGTCTACGTGACTAACTGAGTTTTTCAACAGTGGGAAACCCAAGATGTGTGGGATTTCTACCCCAACTGAACATCATTCCACAAATAGATGAAAACTATAGAAAGAATGGTTAAGAAGGCACCTAGCATTCTTGTCTTCATTGCTCAGACCTTTGACTATGGGAGTTGGGATGTTATGTTGAGGTTTTACAGGACTTTAGAGAGGCCTCTTCTGGAATACTGTGTCCAGTTCTGGTCTCCCTGTTACAGGAAGGATAGTATTAAGCTGGAGAGGGTTCATAAAAGATTTACTAGGATGTTGCCAGGAGTTATAAGGAGAAACTAGATAGGTTGGGAATTTTTTCACTTGAACGTAGGAGGTTGAGAGGTGACCTTATAGAGGTTTATAAAATGATGTGAGGTATAGACAATGTGAATCCTCCCCCTAGAGTGGGGGATTTCAAGACTTGGGGGGAAATTTTTAAGGTGAAAAGACAAAGATTTGAAAAAAAGACATGAGGGCAATTTTTTTTACACAGAGTGATTCTTATGTGGATTGAACTTCCACAGGAAGTGGTTGATTTGGGTACAGTTACAATGTTTAAAAGAATTTAGGTAAGTACATGAATAAGAAATGTTGGATGGATAAGGGGCCAAGTGCAGATAGGTGGGATTACTTTAGTTTGGGATTATGGTCAGCATGAGCTGGTTGGACCGAAGGGATTGTTTCCATGCTGTTTAACTCTATGGCTCTGTGAATGTATATTGTTGATCACATGAAATGCAAATAGATTCCTATCAAAATGCCCGTTAAATATTAGTGAAGAGCTAATGAAGATTACTCCTTTGTTGCTATATTTCAAGATTTAAAGTAGAAGCTTTAAAAGTTTCCAGCAATACTATGGTCATATTTATACCTGGGTTGATGTGAAGCTGCAATGATGGGAGACTGTGTTCCTGATTCATGCACACAAGGTGCTCTCAGTTTGGTTCCTGGTTACACTGCACTCTTATTCCTGACATCAAAGTACATATCTTTGTGATATACTAATGTTCTAAGTATGTGAAAACAGAGAAACTCTTTTATAGAAAGATCAACCAGATTGTAATTAAATGTTACTGATCATTTTGCAAAGATGATTGAAATAAAAGAACAGGATTTTATTTCAGGTCTGCATTAGTGCAAATCATAGCAATTACTGCACCCATTTCCTTTTCCACATCCGAAGAAATTGGTCAGGGTCACTGACAGTGCTATCCCAATGAAAATCCACTGCCACTGTGTCAAAGGAGAACATCCAGTCTCCCTCTTCTAAAATTCCCTTATGTTCGCTGTCCACCTGACAGTTTAAGATAAGCTTCACTGTTCATCTGAACTGGCAAATAACATTATTTAGTTGCCGATTATGTTGAAAGCAATGTCAAATGTTATACACTTTAGTAAGCCATCCATCACACAAATCGGTTTGGGGATTGACTGGAAAGAACAATTTCTCAATGACTGTCAGATTATTTATCTTAGCTCTGCCTTGCTGTGACATGTTAATGTATTTCAATCACGCCTGTGGCTTCTGTGTTTGCAATGTAATCGAAGTTGTAAAACCACAAGGCTGAAATCAGCAGTATGTTTTAGTCATCAGTAGTAATGAATAGCCGTTGCTGTAATTAAGTCTGCATTTTAAATTTATCACCCTGCCATCGATCATCATATTAGATGGCAACATTTTTGATTTCTTTGCTTAATTTGATTGTTTCAATATTTGTAAATACAATAATTAATTTTTGTTCCATGTGTGAAGGATTACAAAATGTCATGCCAGTTTGAGAAGAGAAATGAGACTCTTTCATAATTATTTTTCTTAATTTCTTACAGATAAATAGAGTCAGAAAGAATTAATTCTTTCACACATTTTTGTTCTGTGTTATATCCATCAACTGACTGCATAAACTGAAAGAATACAAACCACCAAAATGGGCTTTAAATGGCACGTTTTAGTTTGTTTCATCACTGCTATTTTAGTGGAACAAACCCATGAGGGACTTATTAAGAAAGTTATTAGACAGAAGAGAGACATTTTGCAGCCAAAAGAAGAAAATATCACTTTACCACTTGGAACACAGCCTATAAACTTCAACCACGTCTACAACATCAACGTTCCTCTTGGCTCCCTTTGTTCAGTGGACTTGGAATCCCCTGATGGCATTGCAAGACCCAAAGCTGACTCCAGTGACCAACACATAGAGCAGACAGTTGATGGTGAAAATCAAATTGTCTTTACTCATCGAATCAACATCCCACGTCAGGCCTGCGGCTGTGCGGCAGGGCCAGATATCCGTGACTTACTCAACAGGCTGGAGACATTGGAAAATCATGTATCCTTATTACGTGATCAGTGTGCTAATGGAGGATGCTGTGGAAATGGTGCACAGCAAGGAAGAGGTATGAAAGTAGCAGCTATATGGTATAGTTAAATAATTGTGGGTGTATATATACAATGTCTGTGACGTTATCTGGGAACAATGCCGCATCTATACTAATTACATTTTTTATTATAGATAGTTGGTATACAATATATTTAATGTCAAATTGTAATTTATTCTTAATACCTATCTTAGCATATTGAATAGACAAATTGCAATGTCTGAACAATTAATATAATTAAAGCCTTCCAGTCTTGATTGCCTACTTTATAGATGTTGTATCTTACTCTACGCTAACAAATATCTGTGCTTAGGTCGTATTGATGTAAAACCTTTCTGTGGTGCACATGGAAACTACAGTACAGATAGCTGCGGCTGTTTATGTAACCCAGGCTGGAAAGGAGAAAATTGCACAGAACCTGACTGCCCAGAAAATTGCAATGAAAGAGGCACCTGCATTAATGGCAAATGCTTGTGTGAAGAAGGTTTCACCGGTGAAGACTGTAGCATCGAAGTAATCTGCCCTAATGACTGCAGTGATCAAGGCAGGTGCATAAATGGAGTCTGTCATTGCTTTAGTGGTTACACAGGAGAAGACTGTGGCCAGGAGTTGTGTCGATTTGACTGTGGTGAATATGGAACCTGTATTAACGGAGTTTGTGTTTGTGATGAAGGTTATACAGGTGAAGATTGTAAAGTGAAGCTCTGCCCCAACAATTGCAGCAATCAAGGTATTTGTATTAATGGACAGTGTTTATGTGATGAAGGTTTAACTGGGGAAGACTGTAGTGAACTAGCCTGTCTCAACAACTGCTATAATCGTGGCCGCTGTGTGGATGGAGAGTGCATCTGTGATGAAGGTTTTACTGATCAGGATTGTTCAGAAATTATTTGCCCCCATGATTGTTATGACCGTGGACGCTGTATAGAAGGGGTATGTTACTGCGACGAAGGCTTCACTGGTGAAGATTGCGGGGAGCTTGTCTGTGTAAATAACTGCAGCAACAATGGTCTCTGCGTCAATGGACAATGTGTCTGCAATGAAGGCTACACAGGAGAAGACTGTAGTGAATGGGCTTGCCTGAACAACTGCCACAATCGTGGAGTCTGTATCGATGGGGAGTGCATCTGCAATGAAGGTTTCACTGGTGAAGATTGTGGTGAAGTGGCCTGTCCAAATAATTGTAACGATCGTGGACACTGTGATGATGGACACTGTATATGTGATGAAGGCTTCACAGGAGAAGACTGCAGTGAGCTCCTCTGTCCAAACAATTGCAACAATAATGGTCATTGTGTCAACGGAGAGTG
Organism: Chiloscyllium plagiosum; assembly: GCF_037043375.1. Lineage (NCBI taxonomy): Eukaryota > Metazoa > Chordata > Chondrichthyes > Orectolobiformes > Hemiscylliidae > Chiloscyllium > Chiloscyllium plagiosum. The sequence continues at coordinate 35,430,088 of NW_028270159.1, read as the reverse complement.
CATCTGTAACGATGGCTACACTGGAGATGACTGTGGCGAATTAGCTTGTCCAAACAACTGCAACAACCGAGGGCGCTGTGTCAGCGGCCAATGCATCTGTGAGGAGAGCTATTCCGGAGAAGACTGCAGTGAGCTGATTTGCCCCAATGACTGCTATGACCGTGGGCAGTGTGTCAACGGCCAATGCATCTGCGACGAAGGTTTCGCTGGTGAAGACTGTGGTCAACTGGCCTGTCCAAACAACTGTAATAACCGTGGCCGCTGTGTCAATGGTCAATGTGTCTGTGATGCTGGTTTTACTGGTGAGGAATGTGGTGAGATGGCATGTCTTAACAACTGTAATAACCGTGGCCGCTGTGTCAATGGTCAATGTGTCTGCGACGAAGGTTTCGCTGGTGAAGACTGTGGTCAACTGGCCTGTCCAAACAACTGTAATAACCGTGGCCGCTGTGTCAATGGTCAATGTGTCTGCGATCCAAATTACATTGGTCTAGATTGTGGAGATCTGGCCTGTCCTGCAAATTGCAATGATCGTGGGAGTTGCGTGAATGGTCTATGTGTCTGCGATGAAGGCTACATTGAAGAAGATTGCTCGGCTGGTAAGTGACACCAACTGTTTTCTTCCACTTGGTTTGTCACAGACAACTATCAATTTCTTTCAGGACCACCTGTTTATCAGCTTTTATTACATTTTCAAACAGCAATGTTGGGCAGTAACTCATTGCATTCAACTGTGCTTTGCTGTTTATTATCTGCAACATGAAAAGGTTATGAATTCTATTTTACTTGTCAAAGATTTCAAATTGCTATTGTTTCAAAATCTAAAATGAAATTAAAGTCACAGATTTCCATTCATTCCCAAACTATTTTTCTGCAGTTATTTTTAACTCATTCTTTCATGGGACATAGACACTATTGACAAGGCCAGCATTTGTTGTTCAGCCCTAGAACTTGTTGGTTTGCTAGGCTAAAGCAGGTGGTAGTCAATATCAGAGTGATACTGGAAAAGTGCAGCAGGTCAGGCAGCATCTGAGGAGCAGGAAAATTGATGTTTGGGCAAAGCCCTTCATCAGGAATGAGACAGGTGGTATTTAAGGATCAACTACATTACTGTGAATCTAAAGTTAGATGTAGGTAAGAGAAGGGTGGCAAATTCCCTTCTCAAAAGAAGAAATTAGTGAGCAAGTTGGGGTTTCAACAACACCCTATGACAGTTTCATAGAATAGAATAGAATATCCTTTGTTGTCAGTGTACTCAAGTACAGTACATCTTAGGTACAATGTACCTAAGTAAAAATCTTAGAAACAAGATGAGGAATAAAAAAGAAAAGAAGTTACATTACCTTGTAATGATTAATAGTATAAGTTAGAAATAAGACATTGTTTAAAGGATAAACATTACAGTCAGATAAACAAATTAAAAAATAAACATTACATTGCAGTAGCTCAGTGCAGGGGCTTCCATATATGGTCAGACCAACCTCACAAGCACTGACTGCCTGTGCCAAACAATCTCTGCTCTGCTCCAACCCCCACCCACTCCACACTGCTCCAGGCCTCCAGCCCCCACCCACTCTGCACTGCTCCAGGCCTCCAGCCCACTACCCTCCAGCCCCCACCCACTCCACCCTGCTCCAGCCCCCACCCACTCTGCGCTGCTCCAGGCCTCCAACCCACTCTGCTCCAGCCCCCACCCACTCTGCACTGTTCCAGGCCTCCAGCCCACTCTGCTCCAGCCCCCACCCACTCCACACTGCTTCAGGCCTTCAGCCCACTCTTCCCTAGCCCCTACCCACTCCACACTGTTCCAGCCCCTAAAGACTCCACACTGTTCCAGCCCCTACCCACTCCACACTGCTCCAGGCCTCCAGCCCCTACCCACTCCACACTGCTCCAGGCCTCCAGTCCCCACCCACTCCACACTGCTCAAGGCCTCCAGCCCCCACCCACTCTGCACTGCTCCAGGCCTCCAGCTCACTCTGCTCCAGCTCCCACCCACTCCACACTACTCCAGGCCTCCAGCCCACTACCCTCCAGCCCCCACTCAGTCCGCACTGATCCAGGCCTCCAGCCCACTACTCTCGGGCCCCCACCCACTCCACACTGCTCCAGGTCTTCAGCCCACTCTGCTCCAGTCCCCACCCACCCCACACTGCTCCAGGCCTCAAGCCCCCATCAGCTGTCTGCTGGGCCTCTTGAGTCCAGCAATATCTACATTACACCACCATCCTCCCATAGCTTTTAGATATTGCTTTTGTTTTTAGGTATATAATAGGACTATGCCAAAAGTAGTAATATATATTTAAATGATCCTAAGGTAAAAATCACTTAGGTAAGCAATTGAATTGCTTACTGTCTGGTTTTTAATTCTGAGGAAAAAAAATGTCCACGCGAATCCAAGAGATTTTTCCATACGCTTGATAGATCATGCCTAAACCTCTGCAGTTCATAAATTCAGGTTATACAGAATGGAACGAAACTTGAGCTGAATTGTCTTATGCTATCTCCAGTTAATTTGCTGTGATAGTCAACCACTGACAAAATAGTAGCAAAGTTTATTCTCTGCAGTCTTCTTGTCTGGTATGTCCAGAGATACATGATTTAACCTAAATAAATGGGATAAATGATCATTTTTCTCATTCCTCCGACATGACATATTGATTTGCCATTCTTTTTGGTCAAACTTATTTGTTTCACAATCATAGAGATGTACAGCATGGAAACAGATGCTTCAGTCCAACTCGTCCATGCTGACCAGTTATCCTAACTTAATCTAGTCCCATTTGCCAGCCCTTGGCCCATATCCCTCTAAACTCTTCCAATTCATATATCCATCCAGATGCCTTTGAAATGCTGTCATTGTACCAGCCTCCACCACTTCCTCTGGCAACTCATTCCATTCACGCACCACCCTCTGTGTGAAAAAGTTGGCCCTTAGGTCTCTTTTATATCTTTCCCCCTCACCCTAAGCCTATGCCCTGTAATACTGGATTCCCCCACTCCAGGGAAAAGACCTTGTCTGTTTATCCTATCTATGTCCCGAATGATTTTATAAACCTCTGTAAGGTCACCCCTCAGCCTCCGATGCTCCAGGGTAAACAGCCTCAGCCTATTCAGCCTCTCCTGATAGTTCAAACCCTCCAATCCTGGCAACATCCTTGTAAATCTTTTCTGAACCCTTTCAAGTTTCACAACATCCTTCTGATAGGAAGGAGACCAGAATTGCACGCAATATTCCAACAGTGACCTAATCAATGTCGTGCATAGCTGCAACATGACCTCCCAACCCCTGTACTCAATATTCTGACCAATAAAGGAAAGCATACAAATACCTTCTTCACTATCCTATCTACATGCGATTCTACTTTCACGGAACTATGAACCTGCACTCCAAGGTCTCTTAGTTCAGCAATACTCCCAGGACCTTACCATTAAGTATAGAAGCCCTGCTCTGATTTGCTTTTCCAAAATGTAGCACCTCACATTTATCTAAATTAAACTCCATCTGCCACTCCTCAGCCCATTGGCCCATCAAGATCCCGTTGCACTCTGAGGTAACCTTATTCACTGTCCACTAAGCCTCCAATTTTGATGTCATCTGTAAACTTCCTAACTATACCTCCTATGTTCACATCCAAATCATTTATATAAATAACAAAAATTAGTGGACACAGCACCGATCCTTGTGGCTCACCACTGGCCACAGGCCTCCAGTCTGGAAAGCAACCCTTCACCACCAACCTCTATCTTCTACCTTCAAGCCCCTTTCATACATTTTCTTCCTTTTTTAACTTAAGCCTCTCTGTCGATTGTTGCCGCTGTATATCAGTTGAGTAAGTATGTTCAAAGGAAGGAATGTCTCAAGATGCTGATTTTATTTCCCCACATTCTTGTGTGAGATGAAATCTTCCATCCTAGGCTTATTCTAGTGAGTTTCCTCAAAGCTACACATGGTTCTAATATCAGTCAGAGTTGGAAAATAAGTCAGTGAGTTTTAATGGTCTATGTTTGGAGCAATTTGGAGGGGAGTCAATGACCTACTGTATTAATGTGAGATGATTAATCCAAAGACCCTTGTAATGTTTTGGGGACTAGGTTCAAATCCTGCCATGGTAAATGGTGGAATTTCAATTTAGTTTCAAAAATCTAGAATTAGGAGTCTAATGGTGGCAATGAAAAGCCATTGTCAATTGTTGGAAAAACCTATCTTGTTCACTAGTGTCCTTTAGGGAAGGAAACTGCCATCCTTACCTGATCTGGCTTACATGTGACTTCAGACCCACAGCAATATTCTTGACACTTATCTGCCCTCTGGGCAATTAGAGATGGAGAATAAATGCTGGCCTGGTCAGTGATGCCCTCATCTGTGAATGAATACAAAAAATGTGTTGGGTTCTAGATATTGATAAAGCAATATAAATGTGAGAGTTACACTCTTTGGAGTGTTATTCGTAGATTTTGAAGTATTCTTCTTAGAACCCATGGAATTAAAATGTGGGATTTTACCACCAAATGTACACACCAAACACAATCTCCTGGATCACTAACTCTATCCTAAGCATTTTCCCTCATCAAGAATGAAACATGCCCTAATCTCACAGTAGTTAAGATTTCACTGTCTCATTTTAGACAACTCACTTCCAAAGCATAAGAGATAAATGACCGGAATACTATTTGATCATCTTAGTCTTTATTGCTAAAATCCCCAATCCTTTCCTTAACTGGATTTCTCTTTGATCCTTTTAGAAGGAATTGATCATCATAGGTTTTGCCTGGAATCTGTCCAATATATTCAGTTCTGTGTTCACATTTGAATTTAAAACAAAAAATTGCTCAAATCGAAAATATCCATACTGTCTCTGTCTTCTCTAAAAGTATAGATTCTCATCTTCTGTGTCTGTCATCATATTGAAGGGCACCAAATATGGAATTGTCTTTGTCATTCTTCTTTGGTCTTTTTCCATACATCAGAGCCAAAATTACATGGAGCAGGTTACCATGATCTGGAATGTATGAGCTGAATTAACTGAGGCAGTCAAAATGGGACAGGTTGTGTAAGAGAAGGATTTACTATGGGAGGAGGAGCAGGGGGTGACACTAATTGGATGGCACTTTCTGAGAACCTGTACAGGCAAGATGGGCTGAAGAGTCACTGTTGATGTTATGACTCTGTTATTTTATAAGAATACTGACAATCTACACACAGTTAAATGAGAGAGTTCCGTCCCCATGAGCACGATATTTCTCAGAAAACATAAGCTAATTTGATTTCAACAGACAGGTCTGTTTGCAAACAACATATCATTAAATGATTTCAACTGATTTTAATATAAATAATGGATCCAAATTATCTTTATTTGAAATTAAATTTGTTGCAATCGCTGTAACATTTGAACATCCTATGGAGCAAAACCTGCTCAGGTATGCTTAGAGTCATAGTGTCATTGAGTCATGTAGCACGGAAACAGACTGTTCGGTCCAAACATAATCCCAAACGAAACTAGTCTCACCTGCCTGCTTCTGGCCCACGTTCTCACTATCATTTTGCCTAATTTCTACTTTTAGGCACTGAGTCTTTGCTCAAATTTAAAAGTTCTGATCAAATTCATAATTGGAACCAGTGCAAGATTATATTTATTTTATTTGTTGAGTTCAAAATGTTACCACAGGACTTGTTTTTTCCTACAGTTTCTCCCCCCAGAAACCTAAAGGTTACTGAAGTGGATCCTAAAACTGTGGACTTAGAGTGGTATAATGAAGTGCGAGTAAATGAATATCTTATCACCTACACTCCAACTACCCCTGGTGGTCTACAATTGGAAATAAGAGTACCTGGAGACCAAATGTCATCCACCATCCAAGGGCTAGAGCCAGGACTTGAATATTTAATCAACGTTTATGCTATCCTTAACAACCAGAAAAGCATTCCTGTCAGTGCCAGGATAGCAACACGTGAGTACTGACAGTCTCTGTAAGAATGTCTATTTGCATATTTTAGCCTGTGAACAGCAAACTTATCTGTCTGTGACTTGTTAATCACATTGGTGCAAAGAAGCTTTTTAATAAACTTCCATTAACACGAGAACAATGTGAGCTGTTAGTTGGGAGAAAGCAAATTGATGTCCCAGGCTGAAAGTAAATAAGAAGCAATAAGTGTGACTGACAAAATGATGAAGGGCTTTTGCCTGAAACGTTGATTTCGAAGCTCCTTGGATGCTGCCTGAACGGCTGTGCTCTTCCAGCACCACTAATCCAGAAAATGATATTTTTGGCAAGTAGTGCTTTTTTTTCAATTAAAAAGTACCTTAGGCATTTGAGCTCTAAACATAAAATAACAAATCTGCTGAAAATACACATATTTAAAATGAAATTGATTTATTTTATAAAGAAATTTAAATTTACCTATACTTCGCTATCCACCTTTAAAATCATGTTTTGAATGTTAATGTTTGGAGATTTCAAGCGAATTTATAGACAGGTAGAATATAAGTTACTTATTATCAACAGCAACAAGAGGCCTTATCCCAGTAATTGGGAAAATTACCCAGAACTTTATCATTGGTGATGTAGACATCTGTTTGTTGTCACATTCCTCACTCTTTGGCTTTAATGGAGGCCATTTGTTTTATGTTACATTAAATTAATCAATTTCTCATTTGGGTTCTTCAGTCTTGATGCAAGCTCAGGCCAGACGTCATTGCAATTGTTAAACTAAGCTTATTGTTACACTGTTTTTGATAGTGACTCTATGGAGCAACATGCTCCAAGCCTCACAGACTAAAACATCTTAGTAAAACACTAACACACACTACTACTGAGCTCACAGCAACATTCCAGGCTACTTCAGAGGCTCACCTACATATTAATCAAGCCCTGTCTCTATGAAAATGGTGAATATATCCATTAAAGCCGTGGGGAGATAACTTTCATAAATAGTCCAGTGAAGTGTTTACTGACAATAAATTCTATTCACCTACAAATCCAAATGTTCTTAATTCATCTGCTTCAACAAATTGATATTTAATCATTAAGAGATGTTAACTGATTTTAACTGGCCAGCAAGTGTTAATAGCAAAAAGCAATATGACAGTTGGAACTTTCAGGAAATGTACCAAGAAACTCACATGAAGTGCATTGCCAGTAATTAAGTAGCAGCTGGTGGAGCAGTAAATAGTGAGGAAGATAGTCTTAGATTGGAGGCTATAGACGAGCTGGTCAGTTGGGCTGATTTGTACCAAATGGAATTGAATCCAGATGCGTGTAAGGAGATGCATTTGGGTAGATTAAAAAGGCAAGGAAATACAAGATGAATGGTAGGACCTTGGGAAGCACTGAGGATCAGTGAGATCTTAGTGTGCATGTCACAGGACAGGTACGTAAAGTGCTTAAGAAAGCGTACAGAATACTTTTGCTATAAATTCTGTGTTTTATGGTCCTGCTCCACAGCTACCAGATGAAGGAGCAGCGCTCCGAAAGCTAGTGCTTCCAAATAAACCTGTTGGACGATAACCTGGTGTTGTATGATTTTTAACTTTGTCCACCCCCCGTCCAACACCAGCTCCTTCACATTATAGAATACATGCCTTGTTAGCCAAGGCATAAAGCTGAAGAGTAGGAGGCTGTGTTGGAACAGTACAAAACATTGGTTAGACCACAGCTAAAGTGTTGTGTGTAGTTCTGGAATCCTCATTATAGGAAGGATTTTATTAAACTGGAGTATGCAGAGATGATTTGCAGGATGCTGCCTGAACTGAAGAGTGCCATTTATGAAAAGGGATTGGATAGACTGTGCTGTAGAACTCAAAGTCTATAAGCTACAATGGCAGCACTGACTACACTCGTCCAGTTACAAAGAGCTAAATTGAAAGATTGCTTTGAACTGCACTATTATATAAGGAAATGGTTCTGAAGGAGTTATGGTTGAACTATATTGAGATTGACCCAATTTGTTGGTGTCTCACAGCCTTTGATAGAGGCCGTTTAGACTTGCAAATGTACCCAAAAGGTACAGATATATTCTGTACAACTCCTGAGAATTCTTAGTGCCAAACATAATGAATATAAACTATACATATTGTTATTATGTAGTAAATCACATTTTAAACTAAGACAAGTGCCTTAGACTCTGTTTCGACTCCCCAGTAGTCCATCCTCTGCCACTAATAATTAGACAAGCCTGAGATTCAGCATAGAAACGCAACTGGTGACAGCAACCTACCTGAACAAGAATGGGGACTTGATCTGAAAAAAAACAAAGGCAGTAAAATATCTAAACTAATGAATCTGGAGAACATCATAATTACTTTAATATTGCTGCCTCTATTTTAGTGTCTGAGAGAGTGACAGCAGACAGAGAATATCAAAATCGCAGCTTCATTCACAATGATGTTTGTTCAGAATATGAGAAATAGACAAACCTTTTTTTCCAGCTAATTCACTGTTAAAATAGGAAGTTAATCCTAAAGTAAAAGATAATTTTAAAAACAATCTGAAGAAGTGGTTATCAAAAAATAATTCTGAGGACTCACTTGTGCTAACAAAATGTATTTACCTCAGCAAGTCAAATTCTTGAAAACTGTTGATGTTAATGATTTATATGAAAGAGAATTACTCTTAGGCTTTTAAAAATACATTCAATCTGTAGTCCTGCAATATTTCATTAAAAAATTGATTATTGTTGGATAAGTAGCTAAATTGATTGCTTGCAACAAACTTGATGAAGACTATGTCAAATCAGGCCATGCTGAAATTTGCATGCCTACTTAAACCACATTAAAGTTAAAGACTGTTGCTTGAAGCTGGTCCTGCTCATAACCTGTAATTGTTCTGAGTGAAATTATCTGTTTGACGTAAAGCTCCAGCTTTCTAAACTTTATTCCTGCCTCCCTGCAGATCTACCCACACCAGATGGTCTAAGATTCACGTCCATCCGTGAGACCTCTGTAAATGTGGAGTGGGAACCTTTGGACATTGAGATTGATGGTTGGGATGTCATTTTCAAAGCTCCAGTAAGTCAAATGATATAAATAGAGAGTCACAAAATTAGAAGGTGTGGTAAGTGTATGATTGATTTCTTATAAAGTAGACCAAATTAATTGATAAATTCTGATAATATTATTTTCAATTGGTTAATTTTGGATATTTTGGTTCATGTGAGAAAAGATCTTGAATCATTTTTGTGATCTACTATATTTGTGAATCAAATGTTTGTTCCTTAGTATGCCTTTCTTTGGTAATTACATCTCCCAAATTTTATGACTGGTCCAGTTCATTTTCTGGTCAATGATAACTTCCCAGGATATTGGTAAGAGGAGATTCAACAGTGATAATGCCATTGAATGTCAAGGGAAGGCAATTATATTCACTCATTGTGGAGATGGCTGTTGCCTGGCATCTGTATGGTATGAATGTCACTTGCCACTTATGAATATTGTTTCGATCTTGCTGCATATAGAAAGAGACTATTTCAATATGTCAGCTGTCAAAAATGAACTTAAACATTATGCAATCATCAATGACCATTCCCCTTCAAACCTTATAATGATGAAATATCTATCCTTAGAAACTTCTACAGTAATGTCCTGAGACTTCTTCAGTGCAGAAATAGCTGCAAACAGCCCCTAGGAATGTTACAACTACAATTCAATCAGCTGGGGAAAAGATGGCATTTTGAAAATTAACTTTAATGAGTTGTAAGAAATTTATTTTTACCCTTCCATATCAGCTGTGGCTTAGTTGGTAGCAATTCCAACTCTGAGTTACAAGGTCACGTATATTCAGTCATATTCCTGAATTTAAGTATAAAAAACAAGGCTGATATTCCAATGCAGTACTAAGGGAGCATTGCATTGTCAGAGAAACCATCTGCCAATTTGGGTGGATGCAATAGATCCTGTGGCACTATTTCAGATAAGATTAGGGGAGATAACTCCAATGTCCTGACCAATATTTACCCTTAAATCAACATCACAGTGACAGCTTATCTAGTCACTATCACATTGTTGTTCAAAGGGGCTTGCTTTATGCAAATTGGCTGCCATGTTTCCTACTTCAATAGTGACTAAACTTCAAAAATTATTTCATTGGCTATAATGTACTATGAGGCATCTGGTACTTAGTGGGGGCTGGTGAGGGGAGGTTGAATTTATTGAGAATGTCACTATGAGGTGAAGCAATACACACATACTCAGGAGCACACTAGTTGCAAACATAAGATCAGAGAAAATAGGAGCAGGCCATTCAGTCTTTCAAGCCTGCTCTGCCATTCAATAGGATCATTCAACTCAATACCCTGTTACTGGCTTTTCCCCATACTCTTTTCGACCTTAGATCTGTATCTAATTCCTTCTTGAAAATATTCAATGTTTTGACCTCAACTACTTTGTGTGACAGAGAATTTCAAAGGCTCACCACTCTCCAGGTGAAGAAATTTCTCCTCATTTCAATCCTGAATGGTTTACCTTAGATACCTTAGATGATGTCATTGCAGAGTAATGGAGCAGTAGCAGCATCTGCTGGTATAACTGTAATTATTCATACAGCTTCCAATTATACATGCTTCTGAAGGATCTTAGCTAATCAAGGCTTTCTTGCCCACAATGAATCAACATGACTAACTAAAAGGGAGTGCAAGAAGCAACTAAAGTAGCATGAGGGACTGGTGATCACATCTACAGACTAATTACCATGAAATAAAGATTGGGCAGTTTGAGGGTACTCTGGTGCTGATGTCACTGCACACAGAATATGGTGATGTCTGCAATGGATTATGGGAGAATCCTGAAGTCTGCCAGAGCCAGCTGATATCACCAGCCCTGTCTGAACCGGTGGGCATTTTGGTGCTTGGTGTAATTACTTTGAACAATGCAAGTTTTCCTTCTCTATGTTTCCCAATGCATTTCAAGTTGGGAGGTTTCTGATTGGCCAACACTTTCGCAAGTTCACTTGCTATCTGAAGTAATTCCACAGTATCCCATCACCAAGTCACCATTTATTTACATATGGAGAGTCCTTGACACTGATCCAGCTCCCTCATAGCCAGCTCTCAGACTGAACAGTAACTCTGACACTCCTGTTTTTATCTGCCAGCCAGGGCTCCCTGATTGAGTCTGTTAATCTGGCCCAATCAGGGAACTCATATTCTATGAAGTCTACACGGCTGACTTTGTCACAATCATTGTACCATCTTAAATCTACCTGTCTCCAGGTAAATTCATGGAGCACCCCTATTAAAATCACACAGTGAGCAACATTTTACCCCCAGGCTTGGATTTGGCTCCTGAAAACAGTCCTAACTTCTGGCTCCCACCCCAGAAAGAACTTGCTGCCCAATGAGAAACTCCATGCTATTTGTCTCCACTGATTTTAATATTACCAATAGCAGTCAATACCTGACCAATGTGGCATTTTCAACCCATCCTCATCCTTCAACTCGTAATCTCCTTCAGTCAGATATAAATACTAACGTATCAAGATGTTGAAATATCTTCATTACAATATTGTCATATCACTGTCATATTTATTTATTCACTTGAAGTGTAGACAGCTGTAAAATATTGGTACATCTGTTACCAAAAAATGCATGACTAACATTTACATTTTCAACTGTTACATGTTGTAACAGATGAATGTTACAAGAAATTTTCTTTCATCAAATTTAACAAGGCATGGCTAACATGATGAATCCAGAAAAGGATGACAATTGTCAGATATTTGGATTGACTAAGTAAGGAGAAACTGCCTTCAATAGCTGTGGGATTAACTAGAGGACACAGCTATAAGATGATTGAAGGATGAGAACCATTATGAGGAACCATTAGTTGAAGCAACAATCGATTAAGATTTAAAATGGGCAGCCTGAGAGGGTGGTTTAAAAAGTTAATAACAGTCTTCAAAAAGGAATTGGATAAATATTTGAAATACAGGGATATCAAGATGAGCATGAAAGAGAGGAAAAAACACACACAAGCACAGAATTTATAGGCAGAAAGATCAAAATATCATACAAATGTGATAAGTGGAGCGTCGATAGGCTTGAATAATAAGTCTCTGCAGGTGATCAAAAGTGTCAGATAGTGTGAGTAAAGTGTCAACAGCTAAGTAGCAAGTGAAGGGATGATCCATTGTCCGATTAATTGAGACAAAGAGATAATTACAAAACATTAAAAATAAGGTGGTGCTGGAGACAAACTAAATAGCTAGAATAACATGATAGGTACAAGAGTCACATGCCGAGGGTCTAACCCAAGTAACATATAATCCAAAACTATTCAAACTAATTAAGGTAGAGAGATCATAACAAGTTATCAAGGTGATGGCATCAAAGCAGGACAGTAAGGAAGATTTTACCGATACAGAACAGTATGGTAGGGTTACATGAACCCAAATTCAGATTATGGGTCATTCCTTCACTTGCTTTGCAGCTGTTAACACTTTACTCACATAGTCTGACACTTTTGATAATCTGCAGAGACCTATTAATCTGCCTATCGATACTCCACTCACACCATTTATATGATCTTTTTAACCTCTCTGCTTATTGAACTCTCTGCCTATGAATTCTGTGCCTGTGTGATTTTTCTTCACTTCACCTGATGAAGGAGCAATGCTCAGAAAGCTTTTGATTTCAAATAAACCGGTTGGATTATAACTTGGTGTCGTGTGATTTCTGACCTTGTCCATCCCAGTCCAATACCAGCACCTCCACATCATGAGAAAATGGGGATGGTACTTATGATCTGATGATGGTGCATTTCGTGTTGAGACCGGAAGATGTAATCCATCTAACTGAAAGCTGCTGTATCTTGACCTAGCAACACATTTTACTCAAATAATTGCAGAGGACTTGAAGTTCGTAATGGAAATGGAACAAATATATAAGTGGCAAGTGACAAGAAATTCAGGGTCACACTTCTGCCTATATTCAAATGCAACTAACTTAAATTCTGATTGCATCTTGTTTTTTTTAACTTTTTTATGCAAATTGGACTCTAAATTTACCTCCATTGGTCGCAAAGCTTACTAACATTTCCATACCAAACAATGGTTGGTGGTAATAAACTTGGGCGGCATGGTGGCTCAGTGGTTAGCACTGCTACCCCACAGCTCCAGGGTCCCATGTTCAATTCCAGCCTCGGGTGTCTGTCTGGAGTTTACGCATTCTCACTATGTCTGCATGGGTTTCCTTCGAGTGCTCCGGTTTCCTCCCACAGTCCAAAGATGTGCAGGTTAGGTGAATTGGCCATGCTAAATTGCCCGTAGAGTTAGATGCATTAGTCAGAGGGAAATGGTTCTGGGTGGGTTACTCCACGGAAGGTCGGTGTGGACTGGTTAGGCCGAAGGGCCTGTTTACACACTCTAGGGAATTTAATCTAATCCAAAGGAGAATATGTTGTAAAACAAAACCAGATGGAGCTGGAGAAATTCAACAGGTCTGTTGTGAGAAAACCAAAATAATGTTTTAAGCCCAGTGACCCTTTGTCAGAACATCTTGTAAAATCTCAATGAGCTCAGCAAAACTGTTCCAAAGAGGAATCAGATCAAATTCTGTTTTTCTCTTCACAGATGCTGCTTAGGTTTTCCAGCAGATCTTCAGAAAGCACAGAAATGTGCTTTTATTTCAGTGATTAGTAGTGATATAAATTACAATTTGACATTCTTAAATCTGCCTATATTCTAATCTGGACTAGATAATAAATCCTTTTCTAAACACAAACCTATCTTTAAAGTAAGTATGGTAAATCAGCCACAAACTTTCCCACTCATCTATCCAAACACACTTGGTTTATTTTATTGCAATGGATAGCATTACAAAAAGCCGTTGATAAATTCATACATTCTCCCCGTGTCTGTATGGGTCTCCTCCAGGTGCTCTGGTTTCCTCCCACTGACCAAAGATGTGCAAGTTAGGTGGATTAGTCTGGAGAAATGAGGAGTAATAGGGAATGGGTCTGGGTGGGATACTCTTCGGAGGGTCGGTGTGGACTTGTTGGGCCAAATAGCCTGTTTCCACACTGTAGGGATTCTCTGACTTCCCCATGCCTAGGGGAAATAATGAGTAAAATCCATAGGTCACTTACAGATCACCTTCATGTAAACCTGAAATATTGTTTTACCTGCAGAAAGAAGAAAATGGAGAAATTTCCACCAGCCTGAAACAGTCTCAGGTATCATTTGTACAGACTGGTCTGGCTCCAGGAGAGGAGTATGAGGTTAGCCTTCATGTTGTGAAAAATAATACCCGTGGCCCAGCAGCTAAACAAAGACTGACAACAAGTGAGTAAATTTAAATGTATTACTTTTCCACTCTGCTTGACTGGTTTCTTGATTGTATAGCCATCAATCTGAGTCAACGCAAGAATGGCTTTCTATTAAATGCTGAGCTGATTAATGAGGACCTGAACTGCTTTATTTCTAGGAAGTTCCTTTTCTTGATTCATGATATCACGTTAAAGAAATGAGAACAGAATTAGGGCTCCATAGCTCTTTGATCTGCCAGCCAATTATGAGGTGCCTCATCTTCTACCACAGTTTCAGTTTTGCGCCCTGAAATAACTAAACAGAGGCCAGCATCCTGTCACCAAGTCACCCTTAACTTACATGTGGGATGACTTTGACTGTGGCACAGCCTTGGCAAAGGACAAACGTGAGGACTGCAGATGCTGGAAATCAGAGTCTAGATTGGAGTTCTGCTGGAAAAGCAAGGCTGGTCAGGCAGCATCCGAGGAGCAGGAAAATCGACGTTTCGGGCAAAAGCCCTTCATCAGGACTGAAGGCAGGGAGAGATAAATGGGAGGGGATGGGGCTGGGGAGAAGGTAGCAAAGAGTACAATGGGTGGATGGGGGTGGGGATGAATGTGATAGGTCAGAGAGGAGAGTGGAGCAGATAGGTGGGAAGGAAGATTGGCAGGTAGGACCAGTCATGACGATGGTGCTGAGCTGGAAGGTTGGAACTGGGGTAAGGTGGGGGAAGGGGAAATGAGGAAACTGGTGAAGTCCACGATTGATGCCCTGGGGTTGAAATGTTCCAAGACGGAAGATGAGGCGTTCTTCCTCCAGGCGTCGGGTGGTGAGGGAGCGGCTGTGGAGAAGGACCAGGACCTGCATGTCCTTGGCAGAGTGAGAGGAGGAGTTGAAATGTTGGGCCACAGGGCAGTCATCCGCTGACATTTCTGCCACCTCCAAACGGACCCCACCACCAGGGAAATATTTCCCTCTTCACCTCTTTCCACTTTCTGCAAAGACCATTCCCTCTGTGACTACCTGACCAGGTCCACGCCCCCCCAATAAACCACCCTCCCGTCCTGGCACCTTCCCCTGCCACCGCCAGAATTGCAAAACCTGCGCCCCCACCTCCTCCTTCACCTCCATCCAAGGCCCTAAAGGAGCCTTCCACATCCATCAAAATTTCACCTGCACATCCACCAATATCATTTATTGTATCCGTTGCTCCTGATGCAGTCTCTTCTACATTGGGGAAATTGGATACCTTCTCGCAGAGCGCTTTAGGGAACATCTCCAGGACACCTGCACTAATCAACCCCACTTCTCTGTGGCCCAACATTTCAACTCCCCCTCTCACTTTGCCAAGGACATGCAGGTCCTGGTCCTTCTCCACCGCCGCTCCCTCACCACCCGAAGCCTGGAGGAAGAACGCCTCATCTTCCGCCTCAGAACACTTCAACCCCAGGGCATCAATGTGGCTTTCACCAATTTCCTCATTTCCCCTCCCCCCACCTTACCCCAGTTCCAACTTTCCAGCTCAGCCCCATCCCCATGACCGGTCCTATCTTCCTTCCCACCTATCTGCTCCACCCTCCTCTCTGACCTATCACCTTCATCCCCACCCCATCCACCTATTTTACTCTTTGCTATCTTCCCCCACCCTCCTCTCTAACCTATCACCTCTATCCCCATCCCCATTCACCTATTGTACTCTTTGCTATCTTCCCCCACCCTCCCCTCTGACCTATCACCTCCATCCCCACCCCCATTCACCAATTGTACTCTTTGCTACCTTCCCCCACCCTACTCTCTGACCTATCACCTCCAACCCCACCCCCATTCACCTATTGTACTCTTTGCTACCTTCCCCCACCCTCCTCTCTGACCTATCACCTCCATCCTCACCCCCATTCACCTATTGTACTCTTTGCTACCTTCCCCCCCTCCTCTCTGACATATCACCTCCATCCCCACCCCCATTCACCTACTGTACTCTTTGCTACCTTCTCACCAGCCCCACCCCCCTCCCAATTTACCTCTCCACCTTTGGGGCTCCTTGCCTTAAGCCCTGATTAAGGGCTTTTGCCCAAAACATCGACATTCCTGCTCCTCAGATGCTGCCTGACTGGCTGTCCTTTTCCAGCACCACTCTAATCTAGACTGTGGCACAGCCTTGTTAGTGTCAGCATCCAGAAAGTCACAATTTCGTTTGTGAGTTTGCAGCTTTTATATACATGCTTGTTCAGGATGGTCGCACCCACCTGAACTTTATGCATCACTGGACCTGACCTCAAGTCAACGCCTTGCCCATGCTGGGCCTTTCCTGTAGTCCTTACACCAAAATCCGTCCCCTGAAGTAAACTGTCTCTCTCGCTTCATGGAATTGTGTGCTGGCACTGGCACTCCTGACACCATTCCATCCTGCCTCCAGCCCCCCCCCCCCCCCCAATCCCCCATCTTGTCTGGGAAGATCAGATTTAACCAGGTGTGGAGTCTTCCAACCATGAGCAACTCTGCTGGAGCTATCCCTGTAGTTGAAGGAGGGGTGGTCCCATAATCAAATAGGAACTGGGACAGTTTGGTATCTAGTGAAGCTGTAGGCTGTTTCTTTAAGCCTGCCTTCAAAGTTTAGATAGGTCTTTCTGTCCGATCATTGGATGATAGATGGTTAGGAGCTGTCTTTATAAGTAGAACCTCATTTCGGAAATACTCAAATTCCCAGCTGATAACTGATGGCCCATTATCTATGATTAACACATATGGGAATCCATGTATTGAAAAAGGTGTGCACAGTTTTGCTACTATCATCCCCATGTTTCATGAATGAACTCTATGCACATCCAGTTACCATGAGTGAGTGTCCACAATGACCAAAAACATCAAGCCCATGAAAGGACCTGCATAGTTGACGTGTAACAGAATCCAAGGTTTACCTGCTCATTACTACAAATGGGAGCTACTGGCAGTAGTTTTGGTCTTTGTTAGCACTCTAGGAGCTCCCCCACCAATGTAGCTGTGCCTACATCCAATCCCGGCCACCAGACACTACGTCTCACTAGCATCTTCGTTTTGGAAATCCCTGGATGACCCTGATGGAGTTTAGCCAGTATCTAATGATGACCTTTGCTCGGGACAATCACTCTTGCTCCCCATAACAATATGTCATCCTCTATTATGATCTGGTCTCTCCAGGTCCAAAGGGGTTTCAATTCTGGTTTTGACAGCCCTTTGGTTTTCTCCATCACCACCAGCTGTTTCAGTTTTGACAGGACTGTATCATTCTGCATCTGATATTGTCAGATGTGACTGGGAGTGTGTCCAGAAAATTTAAAACATTGCAGACTTTTCCACTGTTGGTACCATCGGTAATGTTTCTATCGGTGGGACACAGCTCAATGTATCCACATTCGCTACTTAGCCTTCTGGACAGTATTCAAATTTTTATTTATTAGCACTTGTTATTAGAGCCCACTGCTGAATTTGGCCTGAGGCTATTGGCAGCAGTGCCTCGTCCTCTTCAAGCAGACCTAGACCTACCTGAAAGACCTCTGGGTATTTCACTAGGACGTCATTCAGGCAGCCATTTTCTAATTGAAAAATAAAGAGCCAATCAAGTTGAATCTCTCTCAACCAAGTTCACCCCATCAAACTTGGGCCCAAGCCTTTTACTACAGTCACTGGTAACTTAACCTATTGATTTTCATATGAGTCCGGAACCAAAGTTGTACTCTTAATCTGTAAAGGTTCCCCGGTATAGATTCTCAGCCTAGCCGAGGTCTTGCACAAACTTAAGGGTTGGAGTTCTGACCAATCTTTGTAAAAGCCTGTACCTGTGATCACTGAAACAGCCATGCCTGTATCAACCTCCAGATGACCATTGGATGTTGCTAAGCAATTTAACTGTTCCAACCCACATGCAGGTGGACTTTCCAGGATACTCACTCTCCTGGATACCGGCCTATTAGTTTTCTTTGTCAGTTTAGGAATGGTCAGACTCTTTTACTGTCTCAAATCCACATCCCGACAATAGCTACAATGGCTTGCCAGCCTAGATCCTGAAGAACATTTTAACCAATTGACCGAGATTTGGCTTTGTTTTGGAGTTTTGCTGTGGGCTTACTGAGAGTTCCTCTGTTCAGGATATGGCCTGAGTGAGGTTATGCAATTGCTTTCACCCAAGTGGTGTCCCCCCAAGTTCAGTCGATCTGGAAATTTGTCCACTTCCATCAGAATACCCTGCAACTCATCTGTTCAACTTGCTGCATTTTCCAATGATTAAAGCTAGTTATAATGCCTGTTTGAAGTCCAGTTGGGCTTCAACTAATAGGCATTTTTGCATGGTTATGCCATTAATCCTACATTCAATCCCACTGAAACAACTCCACAGAGGCCAGTAGCCCGTCACCAAATTATTTACACATGGAAAGTCCTTGACTCTGGCACAGTCTCATCAGAGTCAGCACCCAGAGTGTCAGAATCTCTCTTTTATCTGTCAGCCAGGGCCAGTTTAAGGATCCCAATCAAGGAACTCATATTCAATGAGGTCCATCTTGCTAACCTTGTTATAACTCCCATCTCCTTTGTTCCCTTATTGACCAAACATCAATCAGTTTCCAGCTTGGGGAAACTCAATGAACGAAGCAGCTACACTCCCTGGAGCAGAGAATTCCAAAGACTAAAATCTGTACGCAAGTCATTTTACTTCAAGCTATTTTCAACCATTTTTTAAATGTTCTCTCCAACATGTCTTTTTTAAAACCTAATGTCATTAAAGAAAAAGGATTTTGATCACTCAGTTGCAATCTATTGGTCCTGTTAATATAACCCACGAAACCATGCCTTAGATAGAGTTGTAACCATCAGCTGAGATGCTGCTTTATGTAATGCTAAACCTCCACTTGTGAGTCATTCAAACTGGAATATCATAAATCTGGGAGGCAACATCTGATACTCCATTTGCAGTCAAGTGAATTGAAACCAGGAATGCTATTGCAACCATAGAAGAAATGTTAAGGCTACATTAAAGCTTTCTTATCCTCTCCCTCCATTTTCTATATATAGATCTCAACCCACACAAACCCCCTTCCCTCCTCAATTTCCTCCACTTAATTGGCCCCTGTTTCAATTTAACTTGTGATTCTCGTGGTACCTTTCTTAATTGGTTTTTGCTCCTCACCCATCATCAGAATCATTCAAATGAGTTACTCTGCAAAGTGATGAAGTGGGCTCACCCTGGCACATTGCTTCCACAGCAGTGTGTGTCAGGAGCTCCTTTGTGAACAATCTTTTCAAGTGCATTATGGGTGAAGCTTTACACTGACCCATCACCAGTTATCACTCACTTCTGGGAAAATTCATACCATCATGCCCCTACTGCTGGCCTGGAGAATTGACCAGGCATTGCTTCTCTCAAGGGACAAATCATATGACCAGGTCACCAGTCCCAGGTAAAACTTCATAATGCATTGGAAAAGGATACACTTTTCATTTCATGCAAGGAAGTGTTTGGCATCAGCTCAGTGCCCCAAGTCCCTAGAACAGATTCTTGATTGAATTGAGATTGAAGGTGATTTTACCATGAGAAAGATTATGACTTAACAAAAATGTATCGAGGAATTAGTTTGGGGTGTTTAGTTGGAGGCAGGACTCTGCCATGAAAAGCTGTTACATGAGAAGGGTTCAACACACAAAATGGAAACATCTGACTCTTCAAATTAACCAGGACGGGTGGAGAGTCAGAGATGAGGGAAATGTTCGTCTTATTCAAATGTCAGATTTTTTTCAAAGCTTTAATTTTTATCAATCAAACAAATGTTTTCCCATGCTATTGATTCCATTCCAAATGATGTAGAGCCTGTGTAGCTTTATGCAGATCCCAAAAAGTACTCTATCTGCAAATATTTCCAAACATGAGGGGGAAGGCAAGGTCTTGAAGTGTTGCTTATTGATCGTAATTAAAATTTCTTTCTTGCCTTGCCACAGCTCTTTTTTGTGTGAAAATGAGCAGAGGCTGAGATGCAGGCTGTATATCATCATCTGTAATATCAGCTCCATTTCCTTCAGCAGCAATCTCCAACATAACCCAATCCGGGCAGCTTAAATCCAACTCCAGCAATTGTTGCCACATGACGATGGTGAATTCTGACACTTTCTCCATCGTTACATCGATGCTATCCAAACAAGACCCTGGAGACCAAATGTTAGCACATCTGGCCATAAATGAAAGTTTGAACCATGTAGTAATGTTCTATAAATGGAACAGCAAGCACCCATTTCATCGTTATAAATTAATAATTTCATGCCTCATAAAACTCTACCAGCAGGAATAGAAGCTTCTGATAATTCAAGTAATCTGTTAATGTTATTTATTTTATTTGCTGTGTAAATTGAACAACTGGCACAGCTGACAGAGAGGTATGGGAATTGTCCAGTCATTAACTTTTAATTCCGTTCTGGGAATGTAACAATATTTTAGGGTAAACTCTACTTAAAGTGGAACTGATTCTCAACGTGGCTGTTTTCACAGGACCTTTTGGAACAAGATCATTTTACAAGATCATAAATCACACACACACGCACAACCCCACCAGATGAATCTTCCCAGTATTGGATAGTGAAATTGCCAGACTGATAGATTTAATTAGGAAAGAATGAGCTAATACCTACCTGTCAGTTGTAATGAAGTGTTGATGTGGAAGAATGTTGGAGTGTTCAAATATCTGTCTGGCCTTGTTCTGCACTCAGGGATTGTACCTGGCCTGGCCACATAATATTCAGCAAAATGTTATAGAGGCTTTACAGTGGAAATTACCTCAAGTGCATATTACCAGATATTTTGCTTTAATATAATAGATTCAAGGTATATCTAACTTTGCAGCAGCTGTAAAACACTGCTGTCACTCATTTCCATACATTCAACACAAGATTTGATCATCATAATTACTGAGAATCGTAAGTTTACGTTTATTCTACATATGATGCAGGTTTTATTTTACACATCATTGTGATGTTCTAACCTCAATTGATTTCAAAATATTACTATAAATCATGCAACACCTTTAAGAATGCAAGCAGCTGTATTTGAAAGGAAATTGCTGGCTTAAATTACACTTGGCAATTCTTCACACAAGAAGGAGCCATGGCTTTTAGCAAACATATAACATCAAAAAGGCAAAAGCAAAAAGAACCGAAAATGCTGGAGAAACTCATTAGGTCTGGCAGCATCTGTGGAGACTAAACAGAGTTAACATTTTGACTCTAGTGGCCCTTGTTCAGAAACGTTAACTCTGCTTTCTCTCCACAGATTTTGCCAGCCCTCCTGAGTTTCTCCAGCAATTGTTGCTCTTGTTTCAGATGTGCAGCATCCACAGTTCTTCATTATATTGGAAAAAAAATCTGGCAAATAATCTTGTATCTTTCTTTGTCAAATGTATGCTGTTTCTCATATTCTCAGAGATTGAAGTCAGTCTGGCAAGACGTAGCCTCATCTGTAAAGGACGAGGTACTAGAAAGTGATCTTAGAAGGGTCAGAGAATTATGAGTAAGGAATCTACCTTTCACTTGTATGAATATAAAGGAATGGGAAGGGGTATCATAGGAAAAGGTAAACAGAGAACTCTGGAAATTCTACTTCATGCAAAGTGATCAATTTGTGGAAGATATTTCCAAAGTGAATGCGTGAGGACTAAAACTGAGGAATGATTGGAGACACGATTGAATCTTGCAAAGGGATTACTCTCGCTTCTCTCTAAATAGATGAATTAACCTGGATTGAATGGCCTTCCTCTTCATAATTATACAGTAAACTGAAATGATTTGGTAAGAAGTTAGCAATGTACATCTGGCAGTGAAAGTTAAAATCCATTCAGGATTTTCAACATCTAAGTTTTAGCTCAGAAAGCATCTTTTATGGATAGGGATGCTTGCCAAGTGGAAATTAACCTAAAGCAGTCCCTCTAGAACTTTAGAGGTATTTTGCCCTTTCTGTCATTGTCTTGTTGTTAATGATGTACAAAATATCAAAAACATAATTTAAAAGCGACAAGCTTTTCATTAAATTCAATAATGATAAACTGCAGATAGCTTTGGGCTTTACATAAATACTAACATACATAAGCACATACACCAGCACAAGAACAGACAAGCAAGCACTTTGAATTTTAGAAGATTTGGCAGGCATTTATTTGTATGACACTGGAAATTTTATTTGCAAGATACATATGGAGGGAAGAATTAGGAACTATACGATAAGGCATTGTGACATTTTTGACCAGAATTTATTGGAGTGGAAAAACTCCCACCTATATGCCATTAGTTAGATATAATCATGCACATATTAGCAGAAAAATATTTTGTGCCCCAACTTGTTAGAAATACATCCTGACAACAGCGGCAGCAACGAGGCATCTGGGTGAAGGGCAGGATTAACGTAATAGCTTCTTTACAAATAAGATTAAAGGATTGAGATAAATACACTGATAAGGGAAATGAATTAGAGTGCATGAATTCAATTTCAAATCAAATGCAAAAGAGAAATAAGGAGAGGAGAAGAAAGTTTAAATTAAGAGAGAGAAAAGAGACAGAAAGGCAAAGTGTGAAAATTCAGCATTTTTAAGGTTTGAATAACAATTCACTACTTAATTGAATATGATTCAACATTCCTGATTGCTCACTATCTGGAGGCTGATTAAATATTATTGACAATTAATTATGACAACCACTTAAAGAAATTTGAAAAGTGGTAGTTTCTACTAGGTTAGGGTTAAAGCCGACCAATAAATAAATAGAAACTACAATTTCTTCTTGCTTTGAATCCCTATAGTGCAAAAAGAGGTCATTCAGCCTATTGAGTCTGCATCAACCATTTGAAGACCATCCCACCCAGAACCAGCTCCCCCACCCTCACCCTACCACCGTAACCCCAAATTTCTCATAGCTAACCCACCTGGCCTGCACATCCCTGGATATTATGGACAATTTAGCACAACTAATACACCTAATCTGTACCTCTTTGGATTGTGCGAGGAAACAGGAGAACCTGAAGCAAATGCACGCAGATACTGGAAGAATGTGCAAACTCCACACAGTTACCCAAGGCTAGACTCAGACCTGGGTCCCTGGCACTGTGAGGTGGCAGTGCTAACCACTGAGCCACTTTGCCACCCTTTTTGCTTAATATGTTCAGATGAAATACATTTGCTCATCATTTTATGCTGACATGACCCCAGCTAATGTTATTAAAGGACAGATCAGATCCCAGGTTTGACAGATAATATTTGATTGATTTTATTTAATAGAGCTGTTTTTCACTGAAACACAAGTACACAATACTGCAGATTTGGTTTAACAATGCAGTTTACTATGCAAATGAAATTATGATAAAATAGAACAGCTGTCAGATTGATTGTTCAGTAATTGGCTGCGTTTGATTTGTCCTGCTTTTTGTGTGCAGAACATACTTAGGCAATTTTCCACATTGGCATGTAGATGCTAGTCTTGTACTGTACTGGAAGAGCTTGGCTACGGGAGCAGAAATTTATAGAGCACAAGTCTTTAGTAATATTGCCAGAATTTTGTAAGGGCCCATAGCCTTTGCAATATCCAGTGTCTTCAACCATTTCTTGATATCATGTAGAGTGAATCGAATTGGCTGAAGGCTGATAACTGTGGTGCTGGGTACTGTTGGAGGAGGCCAAGATGGATCATCCACTCAACATTTCTGGCTGAAGATTATTGTGAATGCTTCAGCCTTGCGTTTTGAATGAATTTTTGAGCTCTTCCATCATTGAAGATGAAGATATGATTTATAGAGCCTTCTGCTCCAGGGAGTAGTTTAATTGTCCACCACCATTCCTGACTGGATGTGGCAGGACTGAAAAGCTTAGATCTGATCTGTTGGTTGTGCGATTACATAGCTCTGTGTATCACTTTGCTGCTTATGCTGTTTGGCATGCAGGTACTCCTGTTTGGTAGCTTCACCAGAGTAACTTAATTTATTTTTGTTTGCCCCTGGCATGCCCTCCTGTACTCTCCATTGAACAAGCGTTGATCCACTGGCTTGATGATAATGGTTGAATGGGTGAATTCCAGGCCATGAGGTCGCAGATTGTGTTGGAGTATGGTTCTGCTGCTGTTGAGGGGTCCAGTCTTGAAATGCTGGATCTGTTTTGAAGTCTGTCCCTTTTAGCACAATGATAGTGCCACACAACATGACAAAGAACATTCTCAATGTTCAATGGTGTCATTGCAACATGTGTCAACCCATCAAATGGGAACAGCAATGTTAAATTTAGATTTCAATGAGAAATGAAAGACAAATTTCAGCAGGTGATTTATTATCTTGATGATTTGGTTAACTCATTCAGAAATGTACTGAGGATTGCATTGCTTTAAAGAGATGAATGATGCAATTTACACCTTAATCCTACAGTGATTGATGCACCAAGCCATGTAGAAGTGAACAAAGTCACAGACTCCACTGCTCACATTACCTGGTTCAAGCCAGCTGCCCAAATTGAAGGAATTAGCCTGTCCTATGGGATTCCAAACAGTGAGATGACAACTATTGAACTTCCTGACACAGAGACAGCCTATTCCATAGCTGAGCTTCACCCAGATACCGAATATGAAGTTTCTCTGGTTTCTAAACGAGGGAACATGAGAAGTGTTCCGGCTGTCAATACATTCACCACAGGTAACCAATACTCTTAAATTATTGAAATCATTTATAAAAACTGGTCTCCAGCAAACCTTTTCTCCTCTATCTGGCAGTCCTATCTCCATCACTCACTTCACCCATTTCCTTCCTCTCTCTGTCCTTTATAGAGAACACCTATTTCAGACTGTTCCCTGCCACTCTGTTGCACAATCCTTACTGAGCTGCTGTTATTCTAACTCCTGACCTCATCACTCTGCACATGCATCTCTGTGTGTACGTCTCATTCGTGCCAAGTCGCCATTCCTCTCTAGATGTCGTCCACAGATTTTTTTCTATTAATAATGGGCTTAGTTAAGAAAGGCTGTAAGGAGAAGCCTGGGAACTATAGACAGGTGAATCTGACGTCAGTGGCAGGTAAGTTGTTGGAGGAGATTCTGGGAGATGAGATTTACATACATTTGGAGAGGCAAGGACTGGTAATGGATAGTCAGCATGGCCTTGTGCATTTGAAATTCTGTCTCACAAATTTGATTGAGTTTTTTGAGGACATAATCAAAAAGATAGATGAGGGCAGTAAACATTTTCTGCATGGACTTTAGTAAAGCCTTTCACAAGGTAGATTGGATAGTAAAATTAGATCACATGGGATTGTGGGAGAGCTTGCCAACTGGATACAAAATTAGTTTGATGGTAAGAGACAGAGATTGGCAGTGATGAGTTGTTTTTCGGACTGAGGGCCCCCTGTGAACAGCTGTGTCCACGGGGATCGGTGCTGGGTCCACAATTCTTTGTCATTTATTAAATGATTTAGATGAGAATTTAGGATGTATAGTCAGTAACTTTGTGGTATAATGCACAGTGATGAAGATTATCTAAGATTGTAAAGAGACCTTGATCATTTGGGCTAATGGGTTGAGGAGTGGCAGCTGGAGTTTAATTTAGATAAATGCAAGGTATTGCATTTTGGTAAGGCAAACAAGGGCAGGACTTACACAGCTAATGGTGGGGCCCTAGGTAGTGTTGTCAAACAGAAAGACCTAGGGGTACAGGTACACCGTTCCTTGAAAATTGCATCACAAGTGGACAGGGTGATGAAGAATGCATTTAGCGTGTTTGTCTTCATTGCTTGGACCATTGAGCATAGAGCTGGGACGTCATGTTGCAGTTGTAGAGGATGTTGGTGAGGCCACATTTGCACTACTGTATACAATTCTTTACAATGATTTACAAGGATGTTCCCAGGTCAGGAGGGTTTGAGTTATAGGGAGAGGCTGGATAGGCTGGGACTTTTTTTCTTTGGAGGGTAGGAGGTTGAGGGGTGACATTATAGAGCTTTATAAATTCATGAGGGATGTAGATAAACTGAATAGTAAAAGTCCTTTCCATAGGATAGGAGTGTTCAAAACTAGAGGGCATTTTTTAAGATGAGAGGAGAAAGATTTAAAAGGAACCTGAGGGACAATGTTTTTACACGGAGGGTGGTTCGTATGTGGAAAGACCTTCCAGAAGAAATGGTAGATGCAAGTACAGTTAGAATATTTAAAAGACATTCTGACAGGGACATGAACAGAAAAGGGGTTGGAGGGATTTGGTCCAAATGCAGATAAGTGGGACGAGTTTAGTTTGGGAAACTTGGTCAGCATGAATTTGTTGAACTGAAGAGACTATAATCCATGCTGTATGACTCGATGACTAATTTATGCTGGTTTGGCACTATTGCAAAAAACTGTGTACACCATATCTTCTGATTTGACTATGTCAAATGTTAATTTATTATTTGCAAGGTGGTATGTAAATAAAAATTGTTGTTGTACTATCATAGCATACTTCCATTTAATGATGATATTTGATACCTTGTATAAAAATATCCACTCATAATTCAGTGTCTTTGCAAAGAAAATTTAATCTTTTGAATTAATTGGTTGAAACACAGGGGTGGAAGAATTCAGTACAAATAGTTAATCATATTATTTTTAATTTGTTCCTTTTTCCTGACTAATACCCTTTTGTGCTCCAGAACCTTTGAGTTCCTCATCAACCGTGTTCATACACTCACACAGGCATTTTATTTTAGCCTCTTGTTTCAGGCTACTCTTTGCTTTTGCAGTATGTAATTGGCCTGTGATGATATTTTCCTCAGATCATTTCCATGCATTTCCATAGAAAGCTCAAGTAAGGAAAGTAAAATCATCTAGTCATTCATCCTTCTGGAAATGCATACGTGTTCAAAAATGTTTTAGAGATGTTCCTATCTCAGGCTCGGAACTTAGTGCATATCCTGAAACAATTGCTGTGCTTATTACATCGAGAACCTACAAAAGTAGATAGCAGTGCATAATGATATTAAATTGTGAAACTTTCACTCTAATCTTGATACTGACAAACAACCTAACCACACAATAAAGCCATCTTGGTCAATTTGATAATTAATAAATATTTCTGAATGTTGCTGTTATGATTTTATTGCAATTTTACTTTAATATCCCATAATAAATGCATTTCAATTATAACAATGTTAATTAATTTTCCCTACTATTGCTCAAGGAAATTATTATTATCTTAGAGCAAGTCAAAGCTTGAAACTATGAACCTTGCTCTTCAGACTGCTTCTAATAACTGTCCATTACACTGTAATATACAATATCCTCTATCGTGATTAAAGACTATACTTTTTTACTTCTGTGCTCTTGGTATAATTCAAAATCCTTTTGCTTCCTCTTTCATTCCCGCTAATTTTTTTTTTATGTCTAGACCTTGATGCCCCCAAAAACCTCAGAAATGAGTCTCAAACAGATGACAGCATCACCTTGGTGTGGGAGAATACGAGAGCCACTGTCGATAATTACAAGGTTAAATATTCACCACTGGCAGGAGGAGAACACAAGGAAATCACAGTCGAAAGGAGCAATCAACCAACCACAAAAATTAAGATTCCTGGTAATATTTACTATTAACTCCATGGTAATTTTCAGAATATGCAAAACTGACTTGAAATGAAACTGAAAATAGCTGGTTCAAATGTGATATCTGAGTGGAAAATATTTGGGTTTTTAATGAGACTTTGTAAATTAGGAGAGTCGAAGAGGTGCTGCGCTCACTCTATGTGATCCCAGATTTTGGCAATCCAGCTGGTGAGGCCTGTAGAATTATAATTTGTGCATGGATTTCTTATTTGTTTATTTTCCACATTTGATTCCTTGAAGACATTGAAGTTTGGAATGTATTGTTCCCAATGTTACTGAAGGTGAAATTTGTTTTCGCTTGCAGTGCAAAGTGTGACTCAGAGTCACCACGTTACACGACATCCAACGTTCTTTTCCATTGTGGAAGACAAACCTGTTTGATTTGGTGGATAAACGAACCCGAAGTTAGAGCATCAAAAATCCATTAATAGAGATCTTTGAAATACATGCAAGTAAATGAGACACTACAGAAGTTGCCTTAAAGACTCCATAAATTTGGATCATCAAAATGCCTCAAATTACAGATTTTTTGGGGGGATTGACTGTTATTAGAAGCAAATAGCTGGAGTTCAGATATTCTTTGGATGGTTATTACTCTTCTGTTTTGTTTATCAAGACCACAGCATAGAGAACATCTTACATCATATTTTCATAGTAATAGAAGCAGGAGTAGGCCATTTGGCCCATCGAGCCTGCTCCGCCATTCATTAAGATCATGGCTAATATATCCATCGTCTCTACTCCTCCTACCTTAATTATTCCTGTAACCCTTAATTCCCCTACCATGCATAAACCAATCCAACTGTGTCTTGAATATATTTAATGAAGTTGTCTCTGCTGCTTCCTTAGGTAGAGCATTCCATAGATTCACTATTCTCTGGGAAAAGCAGTTTTATTCCATCTATGTCCTAAATCTACTCCTACTAATGTTGTGGCTACGTCCTTTATTCCTTGTCTCACCCACCAGTGGATACAACTTGCCTGTCTCTATCTTATCTATCCCTTTCATAATTGCAGATATTTCTATAAAATCCCCTCTCAATCCTCTAACTTCTAGTAAGTACAGTCTCAGTCGGCTAAACCTCTCCTCATAGGGTAACCTCCTCACCTCCGGAATCAACCTGGTGAACCTCCTCTGAACTGCCTCCAAAACCAGTATATCCTTCCTCAAGTAAGGAGACCAGAACTGCACACAATACTCCAGGTGTGGCCTAACCAAATCCTTGTACAATTGCAGCAGAACATCCCTGCTCTTAAATTCAATCTTTCTAGAAATGAAAGGCAATATTCCGTTTACCTTCTTGATTACCTGTTTCATCTGCAAATCAACTTTCAGTGATTCATGTACGAGCATTGCTAAGCCCCTCTGCAATCTTTCACCATTTGAACAATATTCTAACCTACTATTTTTACTTCCAAGGTGGATAATATCGCATTTACCAATGTTGTACTTCATTTGCCAGACCCCTGCCCACTCACTTAACCTATCTAAATCTCTTTGCAGACCCTCTACATCCTCTGCACAGTTTGCTTTTCCACTCAATTTAGTGTCATCAGCAAACTTGGATACGTTACACTCAGTCTCCTCTTCCAAATCATTTATATATATCATGAACAGTTGCAGCACAAAACTGACCCCTGCAGCACCCTGCTCACCACTGATCTCCAAACAAAGAAACACCCATTTATCCCAACTCTCTGCTTTCTATTGGTTAACCTGTCCTCTATCCATGTAGTACATTCCCTGCAATTCAATATATTCTTATCTTATGGATGAATCTTTTATGCAGCACCTGATCAAACGTCTTCTGGAAATCCAAGTAAAAAAATCCACCTGTTTCCCTTCATCCACCACGCTTGTTCAATCCTCAAAAAACTTCAGTAAGTTTGTCAAATGTAACCTTCTCTTCCTGAATCCATGCTGCATCTGCCTAACGGAACCCTTTCCATCCATGTGCCTCACTATTTCTTCTTTAATGATAGCCTCCAGCATTTTCCTGACTACAGATGTTAAGCTAACTGGCCTATAGTTACCTGCCTTTTGCCTACACACTTTTTTAAACAGCAGCGTGACATTTGCTAACTTCCAGTCTGCCAGGACAAGTCCAGCTACCAGTGAATTTGGTAAATTACCACTAGCACATCTACTATAACTTCCGCCATTTCTTTCAGCACCCTGGAATGCATTCCATCAGGATCAGGGGACTTATCTACCTTTAGACCCTCAAGTTTGCTCAACACTACCCCTTTAGTGATAACAATTAAATTGAGGTCTGCACCTCCCATCATATTGTTAACATAATTCTTTGGCATGTTAGACACATTTTCTCCTGAAAAGATTGACACAAAATAGTTATTCAAGACCTCAGCTGTTTCAGCACTACACAATATGTATTCCCCTTTCTCATCCCACAAGGGACCTATGTCTGCTTTAGCCACCCTTTTCCATTTTATATATGTATAAAAACTTTTCCTGCCTGTTTTTATATTCTGTGTTAGTTTGCATTCATAATCTATTTTTCCTTTCTTTATTTCTTGTTTTGTGGTTCTTTGTTGCTTTTTAAAGTTTTCCCAATCTTCCTGTTTCCCACTACTCTTGACTACTTTGTAAGTCTGAGCTGTTAATTCGATGCCATCCTTTATTTCCTTGGTTATCCAAGGCTAGCTCTTCCTACCCTTGCTATCCTTGCTTTTGACCAGAATATACTTCCCTTAAGCACTGTGAAAAATCTTTTTGACTGCCCTCCACAGTTCCTCAACCGTTCCACCGGATAACGTGTGTCCCCAGTCCAAGTTAGCCAACTCCATCCTCATCCCATTATAGTCTCCCTTGTTTAAGCAGAACACCCTGATTTTTGATTATATTATTTCACGCTCCATTTGTATACAAAATTCGATCATACAGTGAGCACTCTTTCTGAGAGGATCCTTAACTACAAAATCATTAATTTTACCTGTCTCATTGCACAGGACCTGATCTAAGATTGCATGCTCCCTTGTAGGTTCAGTAACATGCTGTTCAAGAAAGTTATCATGGATGAGTTCAATCAACTCCTCTTCAAGGCTGCCTCTACTGACTTGATTTGGCCAGTCAATATGCATGTTAACGTCCCCCATGACTACTGCTATTCCATTCTTACAGGCATCCTATATTTCTTGTTTGATCACCTGTGCCACTGTAGCATTATTATTTTGGGGCCTATAGACTATTCCCACCAGTGACTTCTTCCGCTTACTATTCCTGATCTCCATCTAAATGGATGCAACATTTTGCTCCTTAGATCCAATATCCTATATTTCTTCTCCTATTATCATAAACGATTGAAACCCAAGCTTGATGCTCCTTATAATCACAGCCTCTTTCAGTCATGACTGTAGGCTTTGGTAGGCTGCAATCTACCATAAAGGTCCATTGTTTGCATTTTCATTAAAAAAAAGCTGCCAATTTTCATTAATTTTCTGGGTTTTTTAAAATCTTCATTAGCCTTATTTTAGTGACGCTGAGCAGGCACATTGAATATGTACTGTTTGTAACAAGGTCAGCCAGGTGGACCTCATAGAATATGGGCTCCTGATTGGGGTTATTAAGCTGGTCCAGTCGGGGAGCACTCGTTGACAGATAAGAACAGGAGTGTCAAACATCCTGCTTACTGTGAGAGCTGGCTCTGAGGGAGCTGGATCCACATCAAAAACTCTCCACTTGTAAATATAGGATGATTTGGTGATGAGATACCAGCCTCTCTGGAGTTATATCAGAATAGTTTCAATTTATGGCTAACTACATAGCAGCATATCATCAAACAAGACTTACATATTTTAATTGGCCCTTTTTGACAAGCTGATATAATGTTTCAGAGTTGTAAGACACTAAAATAACAAAGCGTGTTATGTTATATGATAAGACCTTTTAGTTCCTCTGTATGTCCACCTTTGATAATCAATCAAGCGCAGTTGCAAAAGATTGCCCCAGGCAGCAAATACATGTGAATCCCTGATTCATGCTGCACCCAAGAAAGAATCTGTCAAGTTTCTTTCTATTTAAATTAATGAAAAAATTGGCAGCTTCTATTCCAAATAAGTGTTTCAGCCTGCCTGAATTCCCAATACCCAGCCAGTGTGATCAAGCACACACCTCTTAATTATTTCAAAAATATGACAAACTTATCACAGATATTTTGCATTATAAACAGCTTATTACCATAAATATTTAAGTGAACATCTCTTGAATATGTTGGATTTGTACATCTCAGGATGTATCTTTAAGGCATAAATTATGTTTTGCATTCCATGAAATGAAGAACATCTTAGAAAGCAATATTTTGTTATTTATAGTTGCACTAAGTGCCTTGAATTAAACATGAATTGTTTTGCATTATTCAGATCTACAGCCAGGTACTGAGTATGGTTTTGGAGTTAGTGCCATTAAAGACTATCGGGAGAGTGCCCCTGCTACCATTAATGTAGCTACAGGTAAGATTTAGCTGTCTGATAAGAGGCTGAATTCATGGAATTCTGAGTAAAATAGAAAGATTGATCATAAAGGGATAGCAATTATTTTATCTCTGCTTCTAAAGTACCAACGTTTACTTTAACTACTCTCTTCCTTTTATATACTTGTGAGTAGTCTTGCAGTCTCTTTCTATATTGCTGGTTAAGAATACTCTAATTTTGTTTTGCTGTTTTTATAAAATTTGTTTCCTAAGACACTTCCAATCTTCAGATTTGCTACTATACTTTGCAAATTATAAGTCTCTTAATATAAGCCATCTTTAAAATTCTGAGTAAGCTATAGATGGATCATTCTTATTTGTTTTCAATGAAACATGTTTTTGTCCATCAACTAAATATTTTGCACTTTTTCTTTACTACCATTTACTACTAAGATTTACTATCTTAATCTATCATCTTCTGTTCTGTTAAACAAAGACCTGCAGAACAGGCTTTGTTTAAATTTAAAATTCTTCTTTTATTTTCGAGTATGTGGCTGTCAAACTTAACATGTAATTCAATTAATTTAGAACAATTGATTCACAGCAGAAATTTTGTTGCAAGAGGATCAATTAGTCCTGCTTCATTGCACAACATTCAATGTAAAATATCATCATCATTAATTGGTTCCACATTTATTGCTCCAGGAAAGTGTCACAAAAACATTCAACAGACTCATCCTCTAGGCCATCCTTGATAATTTGATTGGTTCAGTTTCATGTTAAATGTGAATGAAGAGATGTAGACAGATTAGAGAGCTTGAGACCTAGGCAAAGCCACCAGTTGTGGAGAAATTATAACTTAGAATGCAGAACAGGCCACAATTTGAAGATACCTGATATCTTGGAGTATTTTAGAGCTGGAGGAGATTGTAGATACAGAATGAGGCAAGGCCTTAGAGGGAACTGGAAACAAGGATGAGATCTCTAAAACTGAGACTTTGCATGACTAGGCACAGAGACAATAGGGGGGAAAGGAATTTGCTGAGATTTAAAACAGAGTTTTGGATGACCTCAAGTTTATAGCGTGTGGAATGTGGGACAACAATCAGCCATGCCTTGACATAAGTGAAAGCATGGGTAAAAATTTCAACATCAGATGAACTGAGATAAGGACAAAGATGGGAGATTTTATGAGATGGAGCAGGCATTTTTGGTAATGGGATATTATCAGATCAAAACTCACTCTCAGATTAAATGTGACATCTTGGGTATGACAGCTTACTCTCAGATTGTTGCCATGGAGAGGCAAGAAACAGGTAGGCAGACAAAGTGGTATGGAATGGGAACCAAAAGCAATGGCTTCACTTGCCAATGTTTAATTGGAGGAAACATCTACTCATCCACTACTGTTGTCAGATAAACAATCTGATAATGGAGCAACAATGGAGGAGCTGAAAGAGGTGAAGAATCATTCATGATAACAATTATGTCACACTATACATTTCACCATTTAAACTCAATTTTTATTAAATATCAATCACTACACAAAGTAGGACATCAATCAGTAGTCTAGCCCTCATTACATCAACACATTACCTTCTTTGAAGTGATTCTGGTCTCTCAGAATTACTTCACCAGAAGTCAATGAAAACAGTCAATGCAACTCCCAAACTTCAAATTGTATCCATATGAAGAAATAGCTTTTTAAAAAAGATGCAGATGTTTGATTGTTAATGGGCACCACATATTGTATAGAAACTTTGCAATAAACGTCATTCCACCTGGGAGGAAAAGTTCCATCATGCCTCATGATATTATCACTCATGATTTATAAAGAGTACTCAAGTAAATGGAATATTAAAAAAGTTTCCTGTTGTGAACATTGTTTAACACATTAAGTATAGGACAATGGACCTGAGACACCAGACAACAAAGATATTCGTACCATGAAAACAAGCTAGCACGTCACTGTCAAGTCATCCATCAGGCTAAAACAGTTATTGGGAAGCTTTATGGCAAAAGTTATACAGTTATTCACTTAAACAATGTGAAGTAAGCTGGGAAATTTCTTTGAGATCGCCAAATTACAAATTAGTATTGCTGGTTACACTTTATTTTCTCTCCAGTTTCTTCTCTCATCTAGTGTCTCTTGCTATGAATATTCAACAGCTGATGGTTTCTCCGCAGCATCTCACGTACATATGAATTTCTTTGCTGTCAAAAATGAATTTCTCAGCCTTTAGATAGCAGTGCACCAAAGGTTAGTGGTGAGACAAAGACCTTGGCTGATTTGTTTCCCCTTATACTGCTCAGATGTGCAGTAGCCAGTTGCTTTGGTCACACTACAATAAGATCAGTGTACTCAGTACAGAAACTGGGTTAAAATTGAAGAGTGTCTGAGATGGCAAAGTTCCAGATTGAGTAGTATCCCCTCAAGCCCAAAAAGAACTGCATTTAAACTTTGTCTCTGCAGACTTGGATAATCCAAAAGACTTGAAAGTGATGGAGACAACAGAGAACACAATTACTCTGACATGGAAACGGCCACTGGCAGCAATAGACCATTACTACATCATCTATATCTCTTCCACTGGTGAGAAGAATGAGGAGATTGTGGCAGCCGATGCAGTCTCCTACATTCTGACTGGGCTTGTCCCTGCAACTGAGTACACCATTATTGTTATAGCACAACGAGGTAAACAGAAGAGCAGTGCTTCCACCACCAGTGCTTCTACAGGTAAGGAAGAACTTTTGAATGCCATCTTGATCTCTTCACTTTTTATTTAAATGCTAAATGTTTTATCTGTTTTGTTCTTTGAGTGACAAACATTTCAAAAAAAAATCTTTACGGAGATTCTTCCACCAGTGTTACTTTCTTTTGAAAACACAAAGATGGGATTGTCGAGGGCAGTATTAACTTAACCTGCCCATTACAAAACTGAGCATGATTAGGTGCAATGTTATTTTTCCAGACTTCCTGGTTTTACAGAAGTCAATGGAGCACAATGCTTGAAGACGTACTACCATTCTCCTTTCCTTCAATCTGATCCTGTCAATTTCTAAATCAGCAGCAGAGATTTTAAGGGCCCTCTCTGTGTTTAATTTACTAATGGAAATAATAAGAGGAATTGTACATTAGTCCATCTGTTTTTGTGCAATAGCTATTCATTTTTCAAACATGATTTGAGTGATTTACAAGACCCGTCCTTATAATCTGACGCAAACAAGTAATAAGTGGGACATTTAGTATGTTAATACATAGATATAGTAGTGGAACTTGCATGGTACCATTGTAGTGTGTTAAGAATCAATCACACATGTTCAATTATGAAACCTTCCAATACAATTATCCTGTAGACAAGCCCAGCTTGCTGGTGGCGAATCTTTGCAGAGTCAATCCCAAGATGTAAATGCATTTACAGTTGGAATATTTGGTTGGACTCATTAACGTTTACATTTAATAATCAATTGTTTGAGCAACATTAAATGGAACTCAAGTTACAGTTTAATTATATAGAATGTACTACATATCCCATATTAGAAAAGAGAGCTGGGTTACAGTCCTTATGTCTGTGATGCTATGGAATAAGAAATGCTAGTACAAACACAATTCAGGTATTATTCATCATTAGAGTTTATGCAAGCTTGCTAGGCATTGACACAGGGGCTTTTAAAATTTAAGTAAAATTGTGAAAAGAAAGCTCTATAGGTAGATTAACATTACATTTAAATAAAGGGAACAAAAACAAACTAAATTAACTATACTACTATCTTGTGACTGTGTAAAACAGTGCAACACAGAAGATTTATTAATTACTTGTGCCAAATGCACCACATGGTGTTGGAGTCAAACTTACCAGCCAAACAAAACAGAGTTTTATGTAGTTTTCTCTTCTGTATGGTATTGAACAAATTCAATGCTTTGTAAGCATAAGAACAGCTCCCTTATTCCACTGAACTTTCATTTTTGCAGCTTGTCAAATGTTGCAGAAAGTGGTAAATGGAAAT
This sequence comes from Chiloscyllium plagiosum, assembly GCF_037043375.1. NCBI lineage: Eukaryota > Metazoa > Chordata > Chondrichthyes > Orectolobiformes > Hemiscylliidae > Chiloscyllium > Chiloscyllium plagiosum. The sequence goes on along the minus strand of NW_028270159.1, from coordinate 35,393,807 downwards.
TATTTAAAGTAATAATAAATTATTATTCCTAGTTCAGAGTGCCAGACGTAGAGTCTGCAAAGAGTTTCCCTTTACACACACTCCAGAGAAAGCTTTCTCTGGTGTAGGATTAAAACACTGTCGTTTTTCTTGTTGGGGGCTATGCAACCTTGACCTTTGAGCATATTTGAAGACGCAGTTAACGGAAATGTTCCTCTGAAGCTCAGCAGTTTATACAGGGGTGGTTAATGTGGCTGGAATTTTCTAAAATGTGCCAAAGTGACCAGGATTCCACATCACCAAATTGTATTCCACAAATTGTCACCCTCAGCCACCAGCAGTGGCCAGTCTTCGAACCCCCACCCTCACAGTGAGTACTAGAGCGAATGCATACAGGGAAGGCAGAGATTAGGTAAAATTTCCAATTTGTGTAGAGTAGTTATGGCTGCAGCAATTGAGTCTTCTCAGCGTATTGAGGGAACGTCTGATCACAGTGGATCCTGATCATGTCTGATCATCAGGTGAGACAATTATGGCCTCATGATTCATATAGGTTGCTGACTCTGGGAAACAAAGTTCACACATAGATGGGGATACTTTGATAATGTACCATAGATCATTTGTCCATGCTGGACAAACGGCAAGAAGTAGTCAATGAAGAGAACTTAATAAAAACAAAATTAGGAGGGAAAGGAAAATAAGAAATGCATAACAAATGGAATAGATTTGCTCTTAGTCTGCAAACCTGTATTTTTCCATCGTTTGAATACATCAAATTTCTAATTTAAAAGCAATACTGATGCATATATGAATCTCCTACCTCAACGGTAGGTAATTATTAAAATTAAAATCCTAATGGGTAAACATCTGCTTTGTATTAATAAAATTGGCAGCTAAAACTCAATAATTAAACTTTCTAGATAAACTCACAACTGGTCAAATAAACAAATTTATACTTTGATTTTTGCTGTTTTCCCTTCTAATTTTCGTTTTGCATTTTCAAAGCAAGATGAAGTTGAATTATTGTATTTCTCATGTTCAGTGTCCTGTAAGGCTTTTTTGAGGGCTCATTGTACATGTTAAGTTATACACAAGTTCCTAACTCTTTACATATTGCATCCTCCACCACTTCCCTTCAAGTTACTAAAATCATGTTAAATTCTCAACTTCGACAAAATCCCATTGAGTTTTAATCTATTTTTAACTTCCCCATAAAGCAGAGAAACAATCTAATGGATAAACAATGAGAACATATCATGTTTTAAGCCATTTTGATACAGTTTAGGGGTTGATCTGGATTTATGAGGTTTGGATATTGATCCTCTCCATCTGTCTCCAATGTTACCACACAGGCAGGCAACACCCCAGCTAAACCAGGCGGGACGCTTTTGAATTTATGTCCTATATTGGTTATAGAACCCCAAATACATTTTAATCACAGCAGGAATGGGGAAGCTAGTATATTGTTCCTAGATTGATGCATAGTTATAGATGGTCAGAAAGATAGAAAGTCTGTTGGGTTGTTAATTTATTCCCTTTATCAGTTTATGAAGAATAAAAGTAGTCAGTAAAACTTTTCAGAATTTAGTATTAGATCTGTCCACCTCCTGCTTACTACCCTGTATTCCAGCCTTCTATCTTTATAAATGCACAAGAACTTTTTCTATGGAATGTGAGCATTGATAGCTACTCATCCTTCTTGGCTTGCTTGACCATTTCAGAGGTTAAGCAAGTGTCAACCACATTGCTATGGATTTGACAATATATGTAGGGCAGACAAGATATGACAGATTTCTGGTAGATTTTTCAAAACAGCCAGTTAGAATTTGATGGTCATCCTTAGTGATGAGAGTGTGGTGCTGGAAAAACAGGAAAATTGAAGTTTCAGGCATAAGCCCTTCATTAGGACACTATAGCACCCTTCACCTCTTGTGGAACTCTCTCAAAATCCCCTTTCTGTTGTTTCTGATGACTCCTAACAGGCAGCCCTTGACCACCAAGTTATCTACTCTCTGTAATCATGATGAGGGATTGATGAAACGTCAATTCTCCTGCTCTTCGGATGCTGCCTGACCTGCTATGCTTTTGCAGCATCACATTCGACTCTGATCTCCAGCTTCTGCAGTCCTCACTTTCTCCGAGATCATCATTAGTGAGAGGAGCTTTGAATTCCAGATTTTATTCATTCCACAAGACATAGTGGTATTTGAACCTAAAAACCCCAAGTCATTAGCCTGTTCCTCTAGGTCGCCGACATACCACTATGTCATCATCTTCCCACACAGTTAAACCAAACCTATGTATCTCGACAAAGTACTATTAACATAGGAAAGATCAAACACTTGTTTTGTGGAACCTCAATGAAAAGGGTTATTTATTGGCCCTGGTAAATAAAGTTGTTATCTCACTTGTCCCCTGTGGCACCCTTCACCATTACTCTCTCAAAGTCCCCTTTCTATTGTTTGTAATGACCCCTTGACCACCAAGTCATTCACTGTCTGTAAGCACTCTGCACTTCCACACACCCATTTCAGACATTTAAATATATTTGCTTCTTGAGCCATGTCACCTACAGCATTCCAACTAAAGTAATCTTAACTTACTAGAACAGGATCCCAATGGAAACCAGTTCCCTGTCGGAATCCACATTTCATTCACTTCCACATGGATTCAGGCAATGAAAACTGAAAACTTATTAAAGGACAATGTTAGGATACTTACCAAATTAAAGAACAAAAATTATGAATCTCCAAACCTCAAAATTGAGAGAAAATGCAGAAAAGACATAATTCTAAGAAAAATATAGGGAAAAGTATAAGTGTAGGGAAAAGTTTAAGTTGGATTTGTGTCTCCAGTGTTGAAGGATTTTCGCCAGACAGAGATCAATTTGCTGTTTATTTCCAGCAGTTGTTGTTGTATTTCTATATTATAGGACAGATTTTGTGAGGAGTAACGATACATATAGCTTTGTGAAGGGAAAAGACCTTCTGTAACCTGGCACGATACTCTCGCCAACAGATAGTTTCACAGTTTGGACTTTTTTTCACCTGTTCAATTCTTCAAACATTACCTCAAACGAATATGTGAGAATTTCAAAATAATTATTTATTGCATTTTTTGAGCTAGGATAATTTCAATATTCTTTCAACATCCCAAATGTACACTCATTATTTTGAGAGTTATTCACTATTATCCTTGCCATACATGATTGACATTTTTTGATTAAAGTTCTATTGTTCGATCGATCAAATGGTTTTGACAACACTATTTTGTAGGGCGGTAATGTAAACTGACACATTAAAAATATTCTTCTATTTAGCTACCATGTGCACAATATTTCAGTCCAAATGTAATTATTGAGGTGTTCAAATGTAATTATTGAGGTCTCCAAGAACTGTGCATTTTCAGTAAGTATTACAGAAATGAAAATGGCAAATGATCAATCGAAAAATGTACACCATGTACATTTTTAGTTCACATTGTCACAGTTCAAAGGAATATATATCATGAAAGTATGACCATATGGATTCATTTGCAATTCTCTACTCTTTAAAAAAACTCCACAGGCCTTGAAGCACTGCGAGGTCTTAAATTTTCTGAGATAACTCCCACAACTACCTCAGTGGCTTGGGAAGCTCCTTTAGCTCCCGTTGACATGTTTGTTGTGAACTATAATCCTAAAACCCATGGAGAAACGCAGCAGGTTATTGTGAAGGGAGACCAGACTACAGTTGCTCTCACTGATCTGAAGCCTGCCACTGAGTATGTGGTGACGCTTATGGCTCTTCGAGGCACAGCAAGAACAGAGCCCTTGGTCGGATCTGTCACTACAGGTACTTCACCAAATACTGTAGCTCCATCTTAGTGTTGTTTATTGATTGTTCAGGTCGTGTGCTTGCTCCTGCACGTAAAACTAAGGGCAAGCTATGCGCTGCAGCATATTTCATGAATCCTACAGAAGAATAGGATATACTGGAAATATGTGAGCTTTCCCAAGGTTGGCTCCCTCCACCTGCTTCCTGCCTGGATGTAGTCAGTAGAATGATAACCTTTCCCACTCATCCTTCCGTCATCAATGGTACTGGCATCAACTAAGCATTTCAGCTGGAACTTGCCTAACTAAACATAAACTACAATCGTTTTTAACAAAATGACATCTCTGTTAATCTTGATACAAGTCTGCAAATAGTTTGTTGACTTTGCTTAGCATTGCCCCATGTTAAGGTTTAAGCTCCCCATAAGCTGTTTACAATGTAATATGTGTAAAACAACTAACATATTTCACCATGAGATTGAAACCTTAGTTGAAACTAATATAAAATCAATGGATTGTTGCTTTTTCCAGCATGAAGGCCTTGTAGTACTATTGAAATAAAAAAAACTCTATCACGGAGAGTTACTTTAAAATCACTTATTTCAATAGCCACTACTAGCTCATAACATTTACCCATATCTGTGTATATGCATAGATGCATGTAAGCAATAGCAAACAAAACTATGTATGGAAAAATGCTGGTGAAATTAATAACTTATTTGATATCAGGAAAAGGAATTCTTTAATGCTACTGCAATTTTGACAAGAGTAAGCATAAGAGTCTGTGATTTTGCAACTTTGTACCAAACTGGATGTGAGAAGTTTTCAGGTAAAAGTATAATTCCATTCAAAAATAGAATTGACACCATTTTGAGCTGGCAAATTGGAAATATACTTATGAGACAATTCTAATATTTAAACCTCTGCAGTGCACTTCCCATAAATGCTATTGTGCATTAAACAAGTTCTGCAGGCAACTATCCCTGCTGTGCCTACTGCAACAGGAAAATATTTTCAATTAAAATCAAAATGGTAAAGATAAATTACAAAATGACATCCTCTGTATTATTAATTTAATTATCTTGCAGTTATTTCTATTCTGAGAATCTTACATTACAATATTTCACTGAGAATCTTGAGCTGTTTCTCAATGCTTAAAGAAATGTTGCTAACGAATCCATAAAGCAGAGAGGTAGACGTACGTAATTTAAGCAGACTTTTAAATCTTGCATTTTACTCATAGTACTAAGTACTATGAGCAAAATGTTCAGAAACCCCAGTTTTCAAATGATTACTGAGTAAATGGTGCACCCCTCTTGGTCCCTGATCTTGTTGTTCCCAGGGTTGTCCACATCCCAGCTCTCCGTTTACTCAGACAAGTGGTGTCAAAAGGGTCAAAATGCCTGTCCTGCCAAAATCCTGGACATGACATTCCCATTCCATATTTGTGCCATATGCATTGGATCTGTCCAGGCCTTGCAGTATTGGAATTTGTTATCCAAGATTTAGCTTAAGGTACCCATGACATATTTTCCTATCTGACAATTCCTGCCATAATAGGGTTTAACTTTGCTCAAAAAGGAAGGCAGACCAGGCCTGGAAAGGAGCTGCGAGAAGGTCCTATTTCAACCTGGATATCTAAAGGTGATGAAGGACTTTTTAAAGTAAATACTATTTATGGTCTTCAGCCCTGACTTGACACCATCCCCTGACCCCTACACCCTAAACAGATTGCCATCTGTTTGGGAAGTCCAATGTTGGAGTGCCTCGTTCGTGGTCAAGCTGGAAATGGGACAGATGACTTCCTCATTAAGATGGTTCCAGTACACCCATGCCAACATCAGGCTCGTATACAGACCTACATCCCATTTCCAACCCCCACCAATTTTCAGGGAATAATTCCATACTGTTGCAATCAAAAAGCAGGCTGCTTGTTTCTAACACTGTGCTTTTGTTTTATTTCTATTTAAATAGGTCACTTGCAGGAACCAAGATGAAAACTAATTCATTCAATTACATCTTTTTCAGGCTATTAACTTTATATTTAAGAACTTTAATGTAATCACTATGATTCCAGATACAGCATCTGACAACTACTTGTCTTTAAACAATGTACAATAGTAACAATTTTTCCTCCTTCAACTCTACTGAACAGATTTGCACTAAAATATTTGAACTGCTTTTTGTAGCAATGTTGGAGCCAGCATTTACTGATACTCTGGAGGAGGCTATCACTCCTTCTCCATTTGGAAGAATAACGACTCCAGTTGTTTCCCTGATATTAGAAGCATCTGTGCCTGAGTTTTCCGGGACTGGTGATGGTGAACTCAGTAATCTAACTGTTTCTGATGTAACTTCGGATGGTGTCAAACTTTCCTGGATGGCAGAAGTAGGATTCTATGACTATTTTATCATAAAGTATAGAAGTGAGCTTGGAAACGATGATGAGACAGAAATCTCCGTGACTGGTGATGATTTAGCTGCTGAACTAAGAGGCCTAATGCCCTCCACTCCTTATAAGATATCTCTTTATGGAATTGCTGGTGGTCAACGCTCAGAGCCGCTGAACATTATAGCTACCACAGGTATTCAACTTTACAGTTTTGTCTGCAGACTGCCTTTCAGTTTATAATGATGCTAAGGTCTTCTAAAACTGGTGTTGCATTGAGGATCCCGGCTACTATAAACAGCTAGTTGTGCTGTTACCTGCATGACCTAGCATTAATGTTCTCATCAGCACGTTGCCACAGGTTCAACGGAATAAATAGGCTCCAGCTTGAGAATGAAAAAGCATGTGCAATAAGAATAGAAATGACGCCAGGCCGCATGGCTTATTAAATGTTTTGAGAGCTATTGAATGGGGCTTGTCTTTTGTCCTAGTCCTTTGTCATTTGTGGAATGTTACAGGGTCGTTGAGCAGAGGAGTACAAAGTGTGTGAAATGATGTTAAAGACAGCATGATTAGAGGGACGATTGTCCTCTGCTACTTGCTTGTTGCAGGATTTAGAGACTGTTTTCGTCTGCGTGACTTGCATTGTTTAGATTAGAAGAAAGCAGAGGTTAGAATGACATAGATACAAGCATGATGTTTGAAATCTTACCTATGTTTATTAATACTGTATTGGTCATTTAAACCAGTCTACTCCTCAATTCTGAATATGTGAACTTGCTTAATTCCTCATTTCCTTCAATACTAATTTCTCCCAATATCATTTTGCCCTTCATAGATAGCTGGGTGCTGGAATTTGTAGCAGATGCCTGTCTGAGAAATCAAATGCTGCTGCTTGAAATTGATGTAGTGCAATGACCAGTTTTACCTTTAAGTGGATTCCACATTGCTTCCAGTTACTGTTAAAGTGATAGCCATTCATTTGCAATATTTGCCACCATTTATAAAATTGGCCATGGACATTAAGCTCAGCTTCTACAGTCAATTTGTGACAGAACTTTTCTTTTACAAAGCTAGAATTTAGACAATAAAATACTCGCAAACCAATACATGATATTGTGTAACTGGAAGCATGACCTTTTGTTAATGTTGTTTTATTATTGTTCTGTTGATGACATAGCATTTTGAAACATTATTCCTTCGAAATTATTTTTAGCTGTCTTAAACAATCCAGTTGGCGAACTGGTAGATCATACCTCATCCCTCACTGCTCGGCTGCACAAAGATGGAAGTTTTAACCATGGGCCCTCATTTGATTCAGAGAAAGGGGTATTGCATAGTAAACTGGGAAGCCTAACTGTGGTAAACGCAACTTCCAAAAGTATTAAGCTCTCTTGGACTTTGCAAAATGGATCTTTTGACAGCTTTCTTATAGTGGTCACAGATTCCACTGGGCTATATGGACCACTGGAAATGGCCCTAAATGGTGACTTACATAGCACGGAGGTAACTGGTCTCTTGGATAGTACACATTATAAGGTATATTTATACGGATTTGTGGGAGACTGGCGTTCAGATCCCTTGAATGCAGAAGTCACAACAGGTATTTTTTCTTTTATTCATAACCTTTCCCTGTACATCTCTCTTCCTGTCCTCATTTTGTAACTGTACAGAATCTTCCCCCACTACTCTTTTACAATAATGTTGATCAGAGCATGCCTTCACATATTTCTTCAGTACAAAACCATTAACAGCTGTGAGGGAAGATGGCAAAAGCAAATACATCAGTGCCATAAAATGTAGTCCTTGACACATTGTTGGATACACTATTTATCATGTGTTTAATGCACAGGAATTATACATCGATAGGGATCTAGTGTTTGCACTGGATAATCCCAAACTTCACATTTAGATTTGGATACCCCTGACTATCAATCAAAGTAGCATGTTAAAAGTTTTTTTGGTAATACAAATGCTGAAAAAAAGAGACATGTTGCTCAAGGTTTTTGTATTTGCACTTATCAGGACAAATGCAAGAATGTAAAATTTCAATGATCGCAATAATTTATAGTACAAGAAAAAAGGTGTTGATTGATTAGCAAGTTGACTCTGACCATGATGTGGAGGTGCTGGTGTTGGACTAGGGTGGATAAGGTCAGAAGTCACATGTCACCAAATTATACATCAGGTGACAAAGGAGCTTTTTCATTCTCAGAAAGCTTGTGATTTCAAATAAACCTGTTGGGCTATAACCTGGTTTCGTGTGACTTCTGACCTGATTAACCATTGCTTTGCCATGTAAAAGGTGCCTATAGGCTCCTAGATAGTTAAAAACAAGGCCAAGGCTTAAACATGTTCCTTTGCTTACAGCAATAAGCCCTATGAATGCTTGTATGTCTCTTCTAGTAAACCAACTAATTGCATTACAAATTCGACTGATTATCTTAAATTGGCTACAAGAATAGCTACAAACACATGCAGGATTATTCATGTGCAGCCTAATCATGGAATCACATTTGAAAACAGACATTGTGTTTTGGGTTTTGTAAGCACAGACTCAGTCTGTATTCTGCTTATTAGAAACAACCAAGAACACGCTGTTCGATTTGATCAGCCAATCACTGGTACATATCCTCTTTGCACGCTGACATCATATTGGCACAGAAATTTGCATATGACATTGTTGAATTGTCTAGTGGGATGAATGTCTTTTTGGACTGATGTTCCAGTGATTGACTGACTGACTGCACAGCATGGTACCATGTAAAACCAATGGAATATAATTAGTCCAACTGAAACATGATGTCAATGAAGACCAGTTGATGTAGTTCTTAGTTAATAATGGAAGTGAAATATCTAAGGGTTTTGCGCTATAATAAAATATTACACTGAACATATTAGGATTCATTATATGCAAGTGAATATGTACTGTACATTTCCAATAAGGGTTAGAAATGACACTGCTCATTTACCTTTGGTAAAACTTTAGTAATTTGAATCTACCATTAAGATAATTAGAAACTCGAAAGGTATAGATTTAATCCAACGTTTTATGTTGGCTAGTCAGATTTGTTAAGCCCCGGGCAATGATTCTTAATGCTCGCATTAATCTTAATTCATGAGTTCAGATATAAAGTGGATTTTTAATAATAATCAGTTAGCAGTGGAAAATCATGCAAAGAATAAATTTGATTTCCTCGCTTTTCATTTTACTGCTGTCCCTCCAGTACTGAAGAGATCTGATCAAGTTAGAGGCCTTGATTCCCCTGGCAGTAGCTTTCTATGTCGAGCTCCAGGATGAGTATATGAATTCTCTTGTGTGAATTATCCTCTTATTGCTTGATGAGAAAGGTTTGGCTTCTCTTGATCATCTCCCCAAGAGTGAGATTCAAGCAGACTTCACAGAATCACGTATCAACCTATACCTGTGCCACTGTGTACAATCCATTCAAACCTCCATAAGCAATACTGCAACCAAATCACCCTCATTCCTTTGAAAATCAAATCCCATTTCAAAATGCTTGCGCATAGATGATAGAGGCATATAATTTAAATGCTTCTTTTTTTAGCAGGACAGCAAGGTGTAGATTATTTTCCCATTGTCAGAAGTGATCAGATGGTATGGGGCATTTGGAAGTTAACCTGAAAATGGTATTGCTTCATCTCATGGCTATTATCAAAGCATTCTATTTAGAATATGTGGATATCTTTCATGCCAGCTTAGACCTTTATGTGTCGCTAAACAACTTTCAAATTGCTCGACTTCTACAATCAGAAATATCAATGAACAAATCATTTCTGTTGTGGGGAGCTAGCATCAACCTGACAATATCAGCACTTTCACAAAGAAATCTTGAGTGTTATCAAAAAAGTGTATGAGTTTTGTCATGAACCTATGATTAGAGAAAACAGTCAGACCTTTAATATTATTGAACTATGTCAAAGTTGTAAAGATGAAAAGAAAACACAAGCAGTGAATCAAGGTTTATTAGATATTTTTCTTCCTTTCTGCCTGATCGTTTTTGACCACTTTGGTCAGACACATTAAAGCAATTTATTTTAGTTTCTTTGAAATCAACTTTCATGTGGCTAAATCAACATTCCTTTAGATCAATGGTAAACATGTAGGCTTGATTCCCTTTGGTGTTGCAGGGGGGTGCAATTTATATTTCTTACATCATAGAATCTTACACTGGTGACAGTGGAAAATAAGGCTTTTTGGCCTATTAATTTTCTGCTCGCTCTCTGTATGAGCAATTCAACTATTGGCACTCCACAACCTTTCCCCACACCCCTACAAATATTTTTTTTTTAGTTTATGAACCAATTCCCTGTTAAATACTTTAAATGAAGCTGCCTTGACCAGACAGTTGGGCAGTGCATTCCAGATCCAAGCCACTCACTCTACTGCAATCACACCAATGCCCAGTTGAAGTTGCCTTAGAAAATAATGCCCTAGCTTTTCCTGTACCAATACTAAATGGAATGCTAATTATTACAATTATGAAACTATTGAAACATGAAGTGTTAGTTTTCCCTTATTCAAATATAAAGATTTAATACTTTTATGCATTAGCGTACTCCAACATTCACTTTAGCACCAGTGAGTATAGCTATGAAGGGAACATAACATTGAAGTGGCAAGAGAAGTAGCTTTGAAATAACAATTCAGAATCTGGCATTTGTTCAAAAAGCTTGTAAGGAAAATCCAAGCAATTTCAGACCAGTCTGTCAGTCACAGTCACATGGACAAATATGAATTATTTAGGGAGAGGGTTCTCAAGCTAAACCATAATTAGGTAATTTGATGAAGTTTGAAATGATTATAGAGAGGGTTGATGAGAGTAATGCTATAAATATGGTGTTTCCAAAAGGTATTTGATACAATGCCATACAATGGACTTGTGAGAAAAGTTAGATTTCATGAAATACTGAGGGTACTCCGCACCTGGATCCAAAATTAGAGTGATAGGAAACAAAGCATAATGGATATTTATCAGCCTAGAGGAAGGTTTGTTGTTGGAGTCCCAACCTCAGATAAGCCATGATCCTATTTAATGGCAGACTAGGTAAGAGGAGTCAAATGGCCTTCTCGTGTTTCTATTTCTTATGGTCTTATAGTTCCCCAAGGCTCAAAATTTAAACCCTGTCTTTCCCTGATTGAATATAATAGACAGTTTCAAAGAATGCAGATAACACAAAACTTGGGGCAATGTTAAACCCTGAGAGCAGTGTGGAACTTCAAAAGGACATTGACAAGTTGGTGAAGTGGGTGGATGAAGTTTACTGTGGAGAAGTATGAGGTGATAGTTTTGGAGCAAAGAGGTAGTTTAAAATAAAGAATACTATTGTTGAGAGTGTGCCTGAGCAGAGAGACTTGAGTGCATAACTTCTGAATGAGGCAGTAAAGGTGGCAGGACAGAAGAAAAGAATGGTTCACTAAACATAATATTCTAGAATCTGTGAATAGTGGCATAGAGTTCAGGAGCAGGAAGATTATACCATGTGAGACACTAGTTACACTGCAGCTGGAGTATTGTGTACAGATCGGAGGGGGGAGATGGGTTTTCACATTTTAGGAAACGTGAAAACATTGCATAAGTGGTTCGAAAGAATAATTTCAGAGATGGGAAAGTTTGGTTGTGAAGATAGATTGGAGATGTTGGGACTGTTTTTTTTGGAGATGAGAAAGCTACAAAGGGATTTGATTGAAGTTTCCAAAATCAACCCACTCCCAACTGCACTGATCAATCAATGATTCCTAGGGTTTGCCTTTCTCCCAGCCTTTGGACAGAGTAGGTAGGGAGAAACTGTTCCCACTCATGAGCGGATCAAGACCATCAGATTTGCAAAAAAAAGTACATATGAAGTGAGATTTAACTCCTTCACACAACCAATGTTTTGATTCAGGAATACATTGCCTGGAAGTGTGGTGGAGGCATGTTCAATGGAGACAATTAAAAGGGTGTTAGATGCTTTTTAAAATAATGTACAAGGTTACAGGAGCAATTGTGAGGATGGAATTAAGTCGTGACACCCATTCAAGGAGCCAGTGCAAACACAATAGGCTAAATGGTCTCTTCCTTCACTATATCAATTCTGTGATTGGTTACAAATAATATTTTCTGGACAGCAAATATAAAGTGATGGTGTTTTATGGTCCCAGTTATAATAATACCAGACAAGCCAGATCTTTGTTATGACCTAGATAGTAGATCATAATCTTTTTTTACAGAAAGAATGTACAGAAGAACAAAGGATAAGATAATAAGTTGCAGGCTTTCCAGAGTTGAATAGAAACAGCTCAAAAATAATACATATTGTGCAAACTTGACCAAAGAAAAATTAGTAATAATGGTTAAAGAGGTATACTGAACAGGTACAATAATAATATTAAACAAGACATCATATACACAATGTAGGCTTTAACAATTAGGATTAACGTGGGATAATAGAAGTTAACAAACAGTTGTGCTTAGATATCCCACAGGCTGCAATGGCTGCAGGTCATTAATGTGATCAGCATAGATCCCAGCCAGATGCTCATGGGGCTGTGGATCACCATCTCTTATTGCAAGTTCAAGGGAGTTCAATTCTTCACTTTTAAAGATCTAGATTTAAAATATCTGAAGCCTATCCATCTTGAACTGCCACAACTTCTCATAGCTTAGTAGTTCAATGTCTTTTCCCAAGACTCTTCAAAATTCCTAACACTACTCCCAAACATCCAATTACCAGCACTGTTTCAACATTTATCAAACATTTAATTTAATTGAACTTCTGCTGAATTTCTCTAAGCTCCAACATTTATTGGTTGAAGCAAACAAATGCTCTTGTGGTCTTCCTTTACCTCACTCCCCAATTGTACTAATCATCATAGACTCCCATTATTCCTAGTACTTTTCCACAGTATGACTCTCCTGAGGCTAGTTATCTCGAGTCTTCCAAAAGCAGTACCTATGCTGCCCGGAGCCACTTCTTCTGCTTTAGTTCTCTTCATATTCCAAATTCCAATGAACCCCTCCCAGCAGACAAATGCTCAGATACATGGAAACCAGAGAAACTTCTTAAGCTCCACACATCTCCACGATTATACCACCTGCTTAAGACTGCCCTTAAATTGACCTTGAGGATTGATTGAATGTTTTTAAGCTAATTTAATTATGACTCACCCGCACTGTCTTTACTATAAGCTTTGTATGGACCACATCCTCAGTTAAGTTAGCTCGCCTACTGATTTTATAATTTCATCTCTTCTTTGTTGATGCTGTTAAACAACCATTGGCTACCTTCTGAAGTACCTTTTTTGTAGGTATTCTGGCAATCATTAAAACCCCGTATTTTCATTACCTTACCATTCTAGTTCTTAACCTCTAAATCAACATACCCTTGACCTTATGAATGCGTTCGACTTCAAAGTTCTTTCATTCCACTTATTCCATTGTCTACTGTTAAACCTCAATTCTGAAAGCTAAAATAAATACAAAAATGCACTAGTCATAAACTAAATGTTCAGAACAAGCAAATTTCAAGCAGAAATTAACCCTAGGATTCTGGTTGTCAGTACTAACAATTTGATTTTTACTCTTACACTTCAGGTAGTGGCTGAGTTATTTCAAAATTGCATGTCATAAAGTCCTGAACAGGAAATTATATTTTTGAAAATGTGCATGTAATTGCAGGTGACTTTGTGAACTGGGTTATTAATTGGATAGGCAGTAGAAAGCAATGACTAGGCATTAATGTGGAGATCCATGGGATGTTATAAGTGGTGTTCCTCAGGAGTATGTATTTGAGTCTCAGCTTTTCACCAGGTGCATAAATGAGTTGAATGAAGGAGTAAAGAGGTGTATATTTGAACTTGCAGAGGGCACTATGTTAAGGGACAGTATATGTAATATAAATGGGAGAATACAATTTCAAAGACAAATAGATAGACTAAAGGGGTGAAACTTTGGCAGAAGCAATTCAATTCAATGTGGGAAGAATGGGAACATATACATTACTTAAATAAGAAAGACAAACCTGAATATTTTCTTAACACTGAGAGACCAGGGACTTCAAGAAGCCAAAGAGAGCAAGGTATCCATATAAATTAATCACTAAAACTGGTACACAGGTTTTAAAAAGTAATCAAAAAGGGAAATGGAATGACGTTTTTATTGCTGGAGCAGTTTGATTTGAATTGATTCTGCTATAATTATGCTACAGACCTTGGTTAGACCCCATCTGGTGTAAAATAACACAAGATAATTCACAGGAGAATATAAACAAATGTTGACACCAAGGCACGTGATGAATTATGCGGGTAAGCTTAAACAGAGTGGTTTTAAGCAACATTTGAAAAGACATAAAGAAAGTGAGAATGCCAGAGCTTAGAGCATCGGCAGCTGACATGATGACTCTCTTCCCAGAGGCTATGAATACCAGATCAATTGGAGTTATCTAGATTCAGGTTGACAGATTTTCGTTAAGATCATCAGGGGACATGGAGAATAGGGAGATGGAATTAAAATACAGATCTGATGGAATAGTATAGCAAGCTTGAGGAACTGAACAGCCTATGTCTCGCTCAATTTAATCCTGATATATTTCTCCTTTGGAGATACATTTGCTAACAATTGATCAATATTTATAATTCAGAGATTAATTGTGGTTCCATGATGGACAGTTAAATAGTGAGGCTTCCAGTCCAGAAAAAAATCTAATTCAGTTCCCAGTATAGATTCAGCTTGCTGCTCTCATTCTGGGCATGAGCCAGATGCTCCAGTTGGCCTCAGTAATAGTGGCCTCAGGAGGAAATCTCAGCCAGGCTTCCCATTTCTAATTGCTTTCCAGTGAATTTAGCTGAAATTCATGTGTGGGTGAATGCCAGGTGATGGCAGGATCAAGTTGTGATGCTGCCTCGCACTCTCCATGTGCTCAAATTGCCTGCCAACATTCACTGTCTCAGTTCACACAGTGTAATCACACAGGCCAGGTTCCTGAGGAGTGCTGATACTCACGGAACCACACGTTGGAAAAGGTGTGTGTCATTGGGTAGATCAGAGTTTGTTATTTTTGAGAAATGACTGAACAAATCAAAGACAAAATAGACAAAGAACTGCTGATGCTGGAGAACTGATACAAAAAGAAACAGAAATTACTGAAGAAACTCATCAGTTCTGGCAGCATATGTAGAGAGAGAAAACGGTGTTAACATTTCAGGGCCAGTGACCTGACTTCAGACCAAGACAAAATGAAGCCTTACGTCATAAAATGGAATTGCAGATGCAAAGAAAGAAAACAGAGAACCAGACTTCCATAGAAAGGAATGGCTCTAAAATTGATGCTTCCAGAAGTGTGGATTAGATTAGTATTTAAATTTGTGTTGCAGACATTTCGTCCCCTGTCTAGGTGACATCCTCAGTGCTTGGGAGCCTCCTGTGAAGCACTTCTGTGATGTTTCCTCCGGCATTTATGCAACGCAACGTCTGCAACACAAATTCCGAGCTCGGCGAACAGAACCACAACAACGAGCACCCAAGCTACAAATCTTCTCACAGACTTTGAAAATTAGTATTTAAAATTTTAAGTTTGACTGTTGTAAAATGTCAAGATTAAATTACCTTGCAGCAAAAATATAAACTTTAGGGGGCCCTTTCTTTCCTAAAACTTTGACAATGCACTTTTCTTTAATTTTTCACAACTCAGTAAGAGATCATTCTATATAACGAAGCTTTTTGTTGTCAGAGTGGGGAATGGAATGTGACTTCTGATGTATCGTTTCACACTTCTGCTAACCTACGGTGGGGACATTCATTGTGCAAGGGTCTCTCCTAATTGACCAGTTTGTGAAAAAAATTGGATCATCTGGTTAATTCTAATCCGCAAACATCTATTACAGAATCCTTTGACAATACCACCACACATTCTCCAATCTCAGGAGCTGCCAAGCCAGAGAATCTTCTGGTAAAAAATGTAACTTCCAACAGCCTCGAGATATCATGGACAGCGCCAAGTGGACTCTTTGATAGTTTTCTTTTAATAATAAAGGATATTAATGGATCAAGTGTCCCTTTGAAGATTTCCCTACCAGGTGATCAGCATACCACTGATGTAACAGGGCTGGTAGCTGGCACTGAGTATGAGATTGATCTTTATGGAGTATTCCAAGGCCACCTCTCGCAACCATTGAAAGATATTGCAAAAACAGGTATTCCTTAACATCAAACAGTGTTCTCTCATCAATGCACCACCTTTCACCTCCTCCCCTTCATTGTTTAGGAGATGATCAGTCTCCAATATTTTATTTGCATTCCGTATGCTCTCCATCATTCATTGGCACAACTTCCTCTTCACCTCCAGTCATGCTGAGCTCCAAGTGGTACCATTTAGGAACAGGAGAATTTGTTGCCTTTCTGCATGTGAAAAGCATATACTTCTAACCCTCTCATCGCTTCCGCCAAACAATTTATGTACGCTTTCTGTCCACTTTGTCCAAATGCTACATGGCATGGCACTTTATGGTATGTTTTGGGACATAATTGTTCTTGGCCTAGTTATGTGAGGCCACTCATTGCACTGGATTGCAGCATAGAATCTCGTTCCAAACTGAGTTAAAAATTCATTAGTTTTACTGAATTTCTGGGGTCCATTTTTGAATCAAAATCTTCACAATTGTTTTTAAAGTCAGCAACTGAAAGGTTTTCTGAACATATTCAAAGTGAACAGCAATTTGAAAAGATACACTCCAAACATACAGATTCATTAAATGGGGATCTGGGTCAGTGACGTGTCATAAATAAAGCTGATTCTGTAATTCTTGTAAATTAGGCTGTATGTCAGGACAGGGCCTTTGCGACATGTTCCCTTAATCTCAGATACAGAAAGTGTTCCAGGCACCTCATGTAAATCAGCTGAAAATGATCGGCATTGCATGCAAAAAACATATCTGCTGTTTTAGAATTTTTTAGACTTTCAGAATTTCCTCAGCAGTTTATTTTGACTTCCCAAAGGTGCTAATTCACACTGCACAGACAGCAATGCCCTTCAGTGGCAGATCTCCATGTGTGAACCCCAGTCAGGAAAGGATTGATTGGTTATTTGACTGAATAGGATATCATTGCAATTATGTCTGATTGTGCCTGCTCCCAACAGCACACAGCTAAAGCTTTCATTAAAGACTATTTGACAGGGATCTAAGCCAAGACTCTGGTCCAATTTCCTTCCTGCCCCAACTCATGAGTATGAAAGCCAATTATAGAGATGAGGCAAGTCACCAGGAACTTAACATTCACATGTATTGACTATCTGTCAGAGAGGCTGACCGACAATCTGGATGTAAATTCTAGATGATCACTCCTCTCCCTCATCCATTTGTGTTATAAATATTTACAATCCAATTTATTGCGCAAGTCCACAATGTATAGTGACGTTAGAAATTTCTCATTTGCTTATAGATTAGACCTTCTGTCATTACCAATAATATTATTTCTTGGCTAAATACATTTCAGTACTTATAAGGAATTTCCAGAATATAACATGATCTATTTTATGTCTTGGGATTGCAATATAATATATATCGTGCCACTATCTCTCTTTTAGGACAGAGCAATAACTCAAGCTGATTGTTGTGAATGCATTATAGTTTAGTGGTTGGAAAAATAGCATCTGAACATTACCTCATTGCTTTGGACATTTTTACAAAATACTGACCAGTTAATGATTAATTTTCCCTTTCCAGGATGAAAGGATAAACTCATTTGAATGTTTTGAAATAGCTTTGCAATTGTACTATGCACGTACTCTCACTGAATATACTCTTTTGCAGGTGACCATTTCTTTATTTTTTTTTAAACACAGTGGTACTGAATGGAATTATGCTGCCTTTGTCGCCATCATTTCATTCCATACTAATGCTACCTCATTACCTGGATCACTTTTACATTCTCACTTACCATTCATTGCATATGCATTCAATGTGTTTTCTGTGTGTTAACTGTGATCTGCTTCAGGCCTATTCTTTTCACCTCCGAATAGTTAATGATTCATTATCTTCTAGACTGCGCGATGGCATGTTAGTGATTGTAGAACTTTATCTTGTACAGCTTCGCAGTTCGTAATTTAACATTTCAAAATATTTATTACCTTGCCAGAATCTGAACTTGAAAACTTAATGGTCTCGGAAGTTACCTCCGGCAGCTTCAAACTCTCTTGGACAGCTGATGAGTCCTTTCAAAACTTTGTTATAGATGTTAAAGACTCTGATGGGTTATTCGAACCATTAACATACACAGTACCAGGTGATCAGTATTCCATAGACATCCCGCATCTTCATGCTGCTACTGACTATGAGATTTCCATCTATGGTATAAGTCATGGTCAGCAAACAAAGCCACTATACACTGAAGCTCAAACAGGTATTTTGGTTTATTTATTTTCCGCTTTCTTATTTTTCCTCAGAAATGAACAACTCATCCATTGATGGCTTTGCATATTTTTTAATTGCACAATATACCTCCAGTTTTAATTTATTACTATTGCAGGTCCTATGCTGAAAAGCAGAATGGCATATCACCTCCCTCAAATCATTCACTATTTCATATTTGTAGGAAATGGTCTCACTGGATGCAGCAATCTTCAAATATTCCAAGATACAGGAATGCATGAATTGTCACAACATTTTACTTACTCATTGCAACAATTAAACTTCTATGCATGACAACAGAAAAAGTGTCAAATTCTGCATTAGCAGAGATTCACTTTACTAGCGATGTTGACCTTTGTTTTTTGAAGGCTTGTTGCCTGAAGAGATCGTGAGCATCTGAGTCTCTGTCAAAATGGCAAACTACCTTGTGTTGATACAAATGGTTTGGCATGATCTCTGGCTATTTTCTCGTGGACTTTGATAACCTCTTTCAGTTGTGGGGCTGCCATCTTTTGCTAAAAGCAAGAAGGTGGGGTTATGATTGACGTTCCAATTCCTTTGTTGTGTCTGAAAGTTGTTGAAACTTTAATCAATATAGTCTTAATGAAACACAAAGGTGGGATTTAATTTAAAATAGACAAATTTGGCATTTCTCTTCAGGTCAAATTTTCTAGAAATCATTTGAATTCTGATAGATGGCACCCCCTACTTAAGAGGACAACATAGCTATTTAACTATTAAGCTTGTATTTATAACACCTAACAGACCTACTGATCAAAGTATTATGATTGTGACTACAATGTTTTAATTGCCCACTAACTGTTCATTATTGAATGAGATCTTTGGCATTACCATAATCTTATTTCCTCTTTCTAGTTTCCAATACCATGGAGCCAAATGAATATTAATATCAAGTTATTAAGTCTAGTCATTTCTAAGCCTGTTATTGCAAACTATAGAGCTGCATGAAACATGTAATTTGTAAAATATTGTTGGTGCTTGTGACAACAGACTGAAATATCTGATTGCAAGGTAAATGAACATAGAATATCCTTCCTTAAGCCAAATCCAAGTCTATTTTCAATCCTCCTTCATGCGCACAAAAATATAACTAAAATGAATTACCTTGGTTAAGATGGATTAATAGGTTTGCAGTTCAAAGAAGTATCCATTAAATAAAATGCATTTATACATTACTATGCTTTAATTGACCTTTAATAATGTAGAGTTACATTGCATTAGTGAAAAGCTGTTACTATCGTAACAGATCCACTTAGTTTGAATTAATGATGGCGACTGTAATACATTTGCACCATGCTAAGCCTAACTCCTGTTGATTTCTCACATAAATAAAGCATATTGCTTGCTTTACACATTGCACTGAACCAATGTGCCATTCAATTATTAATTTGTCTTTTCCCAGTCCTTTATCAAATATTTTAGTAGTCAACAACCTGCTCCTGGATGATAATTACTGCTTTTCCTCCTTTCACTCTATCTTACTTTGCTAAAGTTTTTCACCATCAGTGGCACATAATTCAACTGATTCCAGTCGCACTGGGAAATCTAACTAAGTGGGAAACTAAAATAATCAGCAAATCTTTTCAGTACAAAAATATCGCAATGAAATAGATTCTACGCTTCCCCAAGTTAAAGTAGTTCCAATCTGTGTGGAAATTAAATCCAGTAAAATGCCCCCCCGTGTCACTGCTCTCATACAGTTTATTTTTATTTATTCATGGGATGTGGGGTCACTGATCAGGCAAGCTTTTATTGCCCATTCCTAATTTCCCAGTGGGCAGTTAAGAGTTAACCACATTGCTGGGGCTTTGGAGTCACATGTAGGCCAGACCAGCTAAAGATGGCAGTTTTTTTCCCTAAAGGGTGTCAGTGAATCAGGTGGGTTTGTCCTGATAATGGTTTCATGATTATCATTAGATTCTTAATTCCAGATGTCTGTTTTAATTGAATTTAAATTCCATTATCTGCTGTGCTGGGATTTGATCCCAGCTCCCTGGAACATTAGCTGGGTCTTTGAATTAATACCCCGCAATAATACCACCAGACCATTGCCTCCCCTCAGCTACTTCTTTTTTTGCTTCCACACTCTCTTGCCTTGCTAAGTTTTTCACTATCAATGGCACAGAATCCAACTGATTCCAGTTGCACTGTGTTATCCAACCAAGTCGCAGACAAAAACGATCAGCAAATTATTTCACCACAAAAATGACGCAATGAAACAGATTCTACACAACAGTAGTTGAGCGTCTATTTAAGCTACCAGCTTATGCAGAGTATTAACTTCTATTCCTGATGAAGGGCTTTTGCCCGAAACGTCGATTTTGCCTGTCTTCGGATGCTGCCTGAATTGCTGTGCTCTTCCAGCACCACTGATCCAGAATCTGGTTTCCAGCATCTGCAGTCATTGTTTTTACCTTATTAACTTCTTAAGTCTACTCACAACTCAAAAACGACACCGCTTTCATTCATATTCTACAACTCCACTTTTTCGGACATATTTGGTCATATTTCACATTTGATGATAGCATTTCACATCCAACGTTGACAGCCATCCAATTCACATTCATTAAAGAAGGTAGCCTGGATGTTCTGTTGGAGACAGCAGATCCATGTGACAGCCTTTTGGCTGTCGTTTCAAAATAACCATTAACATATGAACTCTGCTAAAACAGATATTCCAAATGAATGCATTAAATGTTTATCCAGTAATATTAGCACACTATTTTCTCAGTTAATATCTGGTCTAATGGTAAAGCAATTAAAGTTTATTAGTATGAATTGGCATATTTATGTTAAATGTTTACCTTTAAATAAAGGAAATAGTTTGTTATAGTTCAAGGATCTCATATATTAAAAGTTTGATGTTAGTATTTTAGTTAAGATTTAATAATAGTTTCTCAGCAAAAAAAAACATGGTTTTCACCTTAATGCTAAGAAAATATATGTTTGAATGAGTTGCTTCTGCTTTTAAAGCTTGCTACATTGTGTATCATGTGTTGCACTTTTACTAATGATCTTCATTAGTTGCAATGTTACAACTTTCAAAGCGCTCAAGTCACTTTTGTTTATATTTAACAATTGAGTTTTATTGACTTCAGAGAATTGTATCATTTTAAGAATTTTTCTTCTAAGCGCACAGATTTGATCAGCAGCTCCAAAAATGAATGTTTTAACATCAAATGTGTTGAGCTCTAAGATCCAGTTAATGCTGAAATGTGTAGGTTGCTTTTTGGAAGACATTACTGATTTCAGATGTACTGAATGTTTTCTTTTATCCAATTATTTCCTTTCCTCAGTGACTGAACCCAAACTTAGCAACCTAATGGTTTCCAATACTACCTCAGACGGTTTCATTGTCTCTTGGACAGCCAATGGCACCTTTGAAAACTTTGTAGTAGACGTTACAGATCCTAACAGGATCTTCGAAACCTCGGAGCTCATTGTCTCAGGCAACCATCGCTCTATTGGCATCTCAAAGCTCTTAGCCAACACTGATTATGTCATTTATCTCTCTGGTCTTTATCATGGACAGCAAACACAAACGCTTAGTGCATTTGCTACAACAGGTATTTGTGTTGCAGCTGGAGTTTTTCAGCAGCAAATTGATTCTACCTGATTCTTTTAGAAACTTGTTCTTATTACCCAATTGCTTATTGATCTGCATTGAAACGTAAAATGTATTTTAATTATAATTTGGATTTTATCTTTTAATCTTACCAATAGCTCTTACATGTTTTCCTAAAATCTGGATAGCAAAAATACTCACTAGTTTGAATAATATGTTTCTTTTCAGATAGAAAATCAGGAATAAGGCTTTATCATCCAGATTTAACACAAAAAATGCTATACATAGCTACTGCAAAAATCTGCTCCTGAGAGTAGCTATTATGTGAAGATATGCCATTCCTTTATTATTTGTTAAACGTTCATGCATGTATCTTTGAGTACTATTTATAACTCTTGATGTCCTTTATAATTAGAGCAAAGTATTATGCTAGCACAGTTCGAGCTTCCAATTAACAAGCAATAACTATGTTAAATACATTCTTGCATGCAGTAAAATTGTCAGTACAACAATAAGATTGTATATTCCTCATAAAGGAGAAGCCACAAGAATTTTATCCAGGACTTTTCTTTGCAGACATTACACAAAGTGCCATATAATCCAGCTGAGCAATACAGGCACATTGTTCATTTAATTGTACAGTGTTAAGTGAAGCTAGATATCACCTTCAAAGTTATCATTAAAAGCACATGCTAAAGAATTTGCAGAATCATGAAATTAATCCCTAACGGTCTTAAACATTATGGCAATGGGGTTATTGTCAAGGGGTTTGAGTAAAGGATATGGATTTTTTCTAGTAGTGTGGTTATTTCTTAAACTGAAGTTTCATATCACAATACAAATTACCTGGTCCCAGTAGACAATAGCAGGGCAATCCAGAGACATGTGACTTTATTAGCTAAGTGACAAGCATCATCTGAGTTTTAGGCTGTGTCATTTGATTCTGAGCTAATCTGTACTCTTTTGTTGTGTTGCTTTAAAAGTGCTGAAGTTTTATTTCCAAAACAATCCCTATAGAGGCAGAACCCGAAGTGGGCAACCTAGTGGTTTCAGGCATTACCTCAAACAGCTTCAGCCTCTCTTGGACGGGAAAGGACAAGGCATTTGAAAGCTTTGTCATAGAACTTATAGATTCTGACAGGTTCACAGAGCCACTGGAATACACAGCACCGGGCAACGTGCAAACCACCCAACTCTCCAACCTCATAGCTGGCACTAATTATGTGATTTATTTCTATGGAATTGTCAATGGCCGACGTACAATTCCTGCAACTACTGTTGTATTGACAGGTATTTGCTATTTTATAAAATAATTTCTTCTCTCAAATTTCATATAACAATGTCATACAAAGGCTTGTCAAAATTTGGCACTTTTTTGACTCGTTTTGATTTTGGCATTTATTTTCCAATGATATTTTTCATTGCAACAACAAACCGAAAACCCTCTGATTGCTCTAATACTTTACAAAGTCCTCACATCATTTACAGTTTGCCATTTGGAACTTTTGCAAGCTTGCTATAAAAGCTCAGAAGTAACTGGACCATGGCTTCTCACAGCACACCCCATTAGCTAGGACTTTTCCCTCCTTCTTCAATGTAATTAAAATTTAGTTTTATTCAATGGTGGGACGTAGGCATCACTGGCCAGCATTTATTTCCCACTTCTAATTGCCTTTGAGAAGGTGGTGATGACCTGCCTTTTTGAACCATTCACCATATATTGCTGACAGTACAAGCTGGTAATATAGTGTTAAGGTCACTGGGGCATCGATGAACATCAGAACTGACTGTCTTCAGAGGAACCTTGATTATCTGGCATTTGATTATCCAAATATTGGATTATCTGGCAAGATCGCAATGTCCCAATGCTTGGCTAAACTATGTTATCCAGCATTCGATTATCTGGAATTTGATTAACCGAACAAAATACTCCCCGACCGTGTCCTTCGGATAATTGAGGTTCCTCTGTATATCATGAAGCAATGAGACTGAGGAAGAAACGAGAGATGTAGAGAAGGAATTGGGTGAAGTAGACTGAAATCTGGTACAGGACGAGAAATCATTGGATTAAGTGAGGACAGAAAGGAAAAAAAAAGTAAATGAGACACCACAGATTCAGCACACCCTCTAGGCTGGATATTTGGACTCAAGTATTACGAGGAGAAGGCAGGAGATTGTGGTTGAGAAACCTATCAGCCATAATCAAATGGCGGAGCTGGTCAGGTGGGCTGAATGGCCTACTTCTGCTCCTGTAGCTTATTGTCTAATGAACTGTTTTTACAGGAGCATATATCTGATCCAAATGTTCTGATGACCACTCCCCCAACCCCCCACAGTAGACACCCCTAAATCAACTGCTACGCAACTCCACATTCATGTTGCTTACCTACACTTTCAGAATATCCATTAAAATGGATGGCTGTGGTGCTGGACATTTAGATCTCACAACACAGCAGACTGACTGCTGCAAAAGTTTCCGTCATCTGACTTGCCCTGACTAACCTGCACTAGTGGGCAACTATGTTGACTCCACATTTCTGAAGGACTCAGGATCCAAATTTTCATCGCATGATGTGGAGCTCAGTTCTAATGTCAAACAGAGTGGCATTTTTACAGAATATTGTGACCATTATTTAAAGAAGCCTTGCATAGTTAAGGAACAGCCCTCGCATAAGTAATACACATGTCATAAATGCACTTATTGTAATGCACTACTAAAATTTTCAATGGAAAATTTAAGCACAAGGTGCCAGTTTCACATGGCAAACAGCAGAGCAGTCAAGACAATGTAATTTGTGTGATTTACAATCTGTTGCTTCCTCACATCAAACTGGTCAGCAATTTCCACATTAATAATGGCAGCACATTAACTTATCATTTTCCCAGCAAATTATGGCCCATAATCTTCCGCTTTGAATAAAATATTAGAAATGCTTTTATGCCTGAAGGGTTTCTTACAGTAAGCATGGAGTAGCATGTTCAGCATATTGGGTGCAATTTGCATCAGAGCTTGTCATTCCTTTGTGTGGAGTACATATCAATAATAGTGTGTCTGTGTAACTGTTTTGTCTATGTTAAAACACAATTGCACTTATGTATAATATTATAGCATTCATATTTACTAAGGAGTAATACTAAGTACTCTTTCATATGACTTTGCTGTAGAAGGCTTTTACATGCCTGTGTTATGTGGAATGGCTCCTTTACTTGACATGGAAACCATTTCAGCTTCCATTCTGCTCTTGACCTCCAAAAGATCTGTGATGAAAATGTGGGCTATCGGCTGTGTTTTGGTAGCTTCTGGCTTAAGTTCTGCTGAGCAAAGGAAGTTTTTTTCTTAGTTTTCCTTTCCAGCTTGGATTAATAACTGTGAGCAGATGAAATGCCAGGATTTTTCACATATGTGACTAACTCTGCCCAGCTGTTTTGATGAGTGCCAAAGTCATACAGTAAAGCCAGTATAAGTCTCACAGAATGATAACACAAGCGTGGAAACAAATTAATACAGACATGGGTGGAAAGTAACAGTACTTGGCATTTTTAAGAAAAGACTTGAATGCATTCCTTGGACCTAAGAAATTCAATACCAATTACAGGCTACTTACTATTTGGCATTAAAAACAGTTACTATTGAACATTTTAAATATATTTCATTCAGCAATATTTACATTGAAATAGAAGAATAAGTAGGCCATTCAGCCCCTTAAGCCTTCTCTGTCATCTTTCAAGATCATTACTGATAAGATTGTGACCACAACTTTCCTGTCTATCCCCTTAGACTCCCTTCTCAGTCAAGAATCTACCTCGCTCTACCTTTAGAAGTATTCAATGATGCTGCCTCCAATGCTCTCTGGGGAACAGAATTCTACAGACTCACAATCCTCTGAGAGGGAAACGATTCTTCCCAATTCAATCTGAAATCAGAAAAGCCTTATTTTTAAACTGTGTCATCCTAGTTCCATTTTTTTAAACAAGGAGAAATATCCTCTCAGCCCGTCAGATCCTATATCTTTTAATAAAATCGTCAGTCTCTCCAACCTTGCCCTACAAGACAATCTTTACATCCCAGGGATCAGCCAGGTGAACTTCTCCGGCATTGCTTCTCCTGCAATTTTGTTCTTTATTGAATGAGGAGACCAAACCTACACATAGTACACCAGATATCTCCTTACCAACCCCCTACACAGTTCGAGCAAAACTTTACTACTTTTATAAACTATTCCCCTTGTATTAAATGGCAACATTTCATTTGTCTTCCTAATCATTTGCTCATACCGACTTTGAGTGCTCTGCTTACTAATCTTTTGTGATCCACACACCAGGACATCCAGATCTCTGTATCGCATAATTCTGCAAACTCACTCCATTCTTATGTTGTGCTGCATTTGCATTCTTCTTACCAAGTTGGATAAAATCATTCCTTACTCATATTGTACATCATGTACCAAATTGTCATTCACTCTTTAAATCTATCTTTGTCCCTTTGCAGCCTGTTTATGTTAGGGTTTCCTCAAGAGGGATTGGGATGCTACTTGGAGTCATAAATTTGAAGTTATAGGGTTACAAACTCCAAGGCAACAATGGCTGGCTTCGATTCTGACTGAACGTACATTCTGGAACAAGTAACAGCTGTACTCTCCTCTATTAGACAGGCCTCCACTTTCACAGGAACCCATCAACTTGCCCCCACTCTCACAGGTTCCCTCACCCACACATGGGGGAATCAGTAGCTGCTGTTTGAGACCATTGATAGCTGACAAAGAGATGGCTATGTAGCAGCCCATGTGATGGCACGGCATCCTTTGTGGGGATTGGGGAAAGGACAAAGGAGAAGGTGCTCATGCCCTAAAATTATTGAACCCAATATTGACCCCTGAAGGCTGCAGAGTCCCAAGCATCTCATTTTCCACTTGGAGACTTTACAGCCTTCAGGATTCAATATCGAGTTCAGTAATTTTAGGGTCTGAGCGCCTTCTCCCATGTCTTTTCCCCAATCCCCACACGCTTGGCCTTGTCAACACATGGGCCACTACCATAACAATCCCATGATAAGCTACTAATGGTCCTCATTAGCAGTTACTCATTCTCCCAGACTGACATTTATCCATTCCTTTTTCTATCCAACTGTTTTTCTCTTTCTCTCTCTTTCCTATCATTTTCTCCTCCTACTTACCCTGGCTCCACCTTCTGCATAAACACCAACCTTGTCATAGCTACAATCAGTTTTGAAGAAGGGACACTGGACCCGAAACATTAACTCTGCTTTCTCTCCAATGATGCAGCCAGACCAGCTAAGGTTTCCCAGCAACTTTTGTTTCTGTTTCTGATTTCCAGCATCGGTAGGTGCTGGGTTTTTTTCTGCACTCACAGATGTTACTTTGAGGAGTTGCAGCAATTTCAAGTCTGGAAATGTGTGACAGTGGGAAGACGTTTGCCTTATGTCTTCTCCATAATTTGTCAGACCTACCTTTGTATCATCAGCAAATTTAGCAGCCCCGGTTCCTTCGTCCAAGTAATTGATGTTGATTTTGATTGGTTAAGATCCAGCCTTGGTTCCTGGGAAATTCCACTCATTTTATACTGCCAAACCAAAAATGAACCATTTATTTCTACTCTCTGCTTCTTGCTGGCCTTCCAACCCTCTATCACATGCTAATATATTACACCCTATTCCATTAGCTGTTAGATTGTTCAATAACCTTTGATGTAGCCCATAGTTAAATACCTTATGGAAATTCAAGTATAACACTTCATTGAGCTTGTTTGGTATTTTCTCAAAGGAACATGATTTCAAACCAAGATTATTCAGTGAAATTGACTAATCAAATGACACCAGCACTGTACAATTAGAAAATCAGAATTCCAGATTTGTTCAATTGATGCACTCATCTACTAGCTATTTCGAAAGCAGTGATAATCACAAATGTGTTAAATGATAAGGCCAGTACAATGCATGAATGTTGTCTTCTTACAGTTATTTGCATTATTAATAATCTTGTTTCATTGATTGACCATGAGCTTTGTTTGTAGAAATGCAGCTTTATTTTGCATTAATTGCATCCCAATTTATAGCTACAGAAACATGCTTCTTTTTGGTTTGTGTTGCTAAAGGTAGTGATTTGTGGCAGGCTGATGTCTTTTTAGTGTGTTGAAGATTGCTGAGGGCAATAAAAGATAATTAGCTTAACATGAATTTCTGTCATGGAAAGTGCTCAGATAATTTACAATTTCTTTTGTATTTTCTTCTTACATTGTTTAAGTTGAGTTCATGATCCTTTTTTGATGCAACAAATCCAAATCTAATGTGTGCATAACAGGGAAGGAGAGAAACTGCAAATGCTGCAACTCAGAAAAGTGCTGACAAGTGGGTCAGCATCTGAAAGAGACTCAATATCAAGTTCAATAATTTCAGAGCCTGAACTCTCCCATGTCCTAGACCCCAACCCCACACACCAGGCCTTTATATTACATAGTCTACCATTACACACTGCCCATTGTTAGCCACTAACTGTCTTCATTTACCACTATTCACTCTCCGAGCCAGATCTTTATCAACTCTTCTGTCTGTCCAGCTGTTCTTCTCTCTCTTTGGACACTATTCCCAACTAATGTTTACCCCTTATCCCCCTTCCTCCATCCTATCATCTGCATATGAACTGGCATTTTCCTAGCTACCATCAGTTCTGAGGAAGGGTCACCGGACCCAAAACGTTAACTCTGATTTCTCTTCACAGATGCTGCCAGCCAGACCTGCTGAGCTTTTCCAGCAACTTGTTTTTTTTCCCGAAAGAGAAAGATGTTTAACGTTTTGAAAGTACAGGTAGCCCCCCAACCCCCCCCCCCCCCCCCCCCGCCCCCACCACCACCCCCTTTATCCAAAAATGGAGGGTTTCCAGGAAACCTTTCATAAGTCAACAATGCTGTAAAGTGAACGTGCGTGATTTATATAGGAAAAACTATTGAAGTTTCTCATAAAAACAAAAAATACTCTTCGGATTCATGAAAATAGGTACTAATGTAGGTCTTTCGTAAAAGCCTACCTGTAACTCTTCATCAGAATGTTTTACTGCCTCTGATGTTAAGGTCAAGCAGCAGACGTTGCTCTGCCTGCAGAGATACCAATAGATTCTAGCTCAGACCATGACATTTGTTCATCCCAAGTGCTGGTAAAGTTAAGTAGAATAAGTCTGGTGTTTAGTATGCTCTACATATTGTTAAGTCCCAAGCCATAACAAATATCCATTCTATGTTTTGAAATACTTATTCTGTAATGATAAGGTTAATACAAAGATAATTTACAATTTCTGTTGAGAGTGTATTCAAATTCTAGGAGAAAATGAGGACTGCAGATGCAGGAGATCAGAGTCAACAGTGTGGTGCTGGAAAAGCACAGCAGGTCAGGCAGCATCCAAAGAGGAGAATCGACTTTTCAGGCCTAAGCCCTTCATCAGGAGTGAGTTCATTCCTGATGAAGGGCTTATGCCCGAAACATCAATTCTCCTGCTACTTGGATGCTGCCTGACCTGCTGTGCTTTTCCAGCACCACACTCTCAACACTATATTCAAATTCAGAATGAAGAGGGTATGTGTTTGTACATTTGGAAAAATAGCGAGTTTGTAGCTTATGTTATGCATATTATGAAACATCAAATAAAATATCATCCAAAAACTAAAGCTAAAATGTTTTAAAAATCAGTTGCTAAACATTTATTAAAGATTTTGAGCTCTGATACCTATGAATTAGTATGAAACAAAGAACTGCAGGTGCTGGAATTCTGCAACAAGAATAGACATTATTGGAGGAACACAACAGGACTGGCAGAACCTAAGGAGAGAAAGCAAAGTTAACTTTTCAAGTCCAGCTCTGAAGAAGGGTCATTAGTCTCAAAACATCAACTTTGAATTAATATTTGGCTCCAGGATTTCAAAGTGGATTGGAGAATCCCAGAAAAAACAGTGAAAACCTGCTAAAGAAAGAAAGCCCTCAAGGGAATGAGTTCGCGACTCAGAACTTTCTGAAATATTTTACCCAATGAATAGTATTTTGTGGTTGCTTAGCTACTAAATGTGTGTTATTTAGAAACAGAGAGCAGATAAATTACGCTCCACTGAAAAAATCATTTTTATTCACTGAGGAATCATTTTTAAACAGATTTTTGAGCTTTTGCAAAGCAGCTAATTCAGTTTTATTGCCTCAGCAATCCAGGCAGCCTTTTTTTTAACGACATAGCTCAGGAGCTGGCAAATAAATGAATAATTCCATTCACCACCAGCACATACTTTATAGTTTTCTTTTCAGTTTAATCATTTCCTTCTGTTTGTTACAGAAGAGATGACACGATGTTTTGCCTTTCTGACAATCATTCAGTTGAGCATCTACTCAGACTAAAACTTCTCACCATTATTGGTTATCAAATACCCTAACAAAGTGCTTTGCTTTGTACATTTCCTTAACTATTGATAATTTTTCAAGAGGTAATATCTTCACGAAAGTGCATTTATTGTTGCTGATTGATTTGTCTGCATGTATTTGTGTAAAATATTATAATAAGCTCCATCTTGAATTCGTAAATCTGAATTTACCAAATCTACAATGTTTGCTCTGAAATGCGCTTTTGACATGACAAGTATGACTGAAATAAATATTTCCATGACTCTTCCTTCCTTTAGAAGAAGAAGCTGAACTTGAGAACCTAGTTGTTTCAGGTATTACCTCAGAAGGCTTCACACTCTCTTGGACAGCAGAAGAAGAGGCATTTGATTATTTTATCATAGATGTTAGAGATTTTGACAGCTCGCTTGATCCAATACAGCAAGTTCTATCAGGGAAAACACGAACTGCTGACATCTCAGGTCTAGTAGAAGGCACTGGATACCAAATTAATGTTACTGGCGTAATTCAAGGCTGGCACACACAACCTCTCACTGCTCTCACTACTACAGGTATTGCAGAAAGCAAAATAAGGCACTTGCTTTCATGATTTATTTATACCATGGCTTGGTTAAGTTTCATTTATAAAATAAAATAAGACTCCATCTAGTTGCCTAACATACTAATATCTCCAAGGATCCTATTCTTTCTGTAGCATGTTTTCTTTGCTTTTAATTTTAATAGTTATCACCCCTTTCTTTCCCTCAAGTCTGCCTTGAACCTTCTCCAATCCAGAGATGCAGGATAGGCTGAGTTAGAGATTTTGGTGCTTTGTACTCAACAATAGGATGCAGAGAGCGAAAATGGACATGGACAAAACACAAAGAGGAGTACCACAGGTCAGTCCAACTTGTCAGGGTCAGTTGTACTCCAAGTTGTGCATACCATGCGATGCCAGTAGCTGCAAGACCCCCCCCCCCCACCCCGGCCATCACCAGGTCTCTCACTACACACTGACCAATGAGCTCTTCATCATGCCTTCCAAATATTAGTTATTTTTTTTCCTAATAAAATTAACACATTTCAAGTGTAGCCTTTTATTAGACCAGAGCTTAAGTATTGC
Source organism: Chiloscyllium plagiosum (assembly GCF_037043375.1). Taxonomy (NCBI): domain Eukaryota; kingdom Metazoa; phylum Chordata; class Chondrichthyes; order Orectolobiformes; family Hemiscylliidae; genus Chiloscyllium; species Chiloscyllium plagiosum. The sequence continues at coordinate 35,362,136 of NW_028270159.1, read as the reverse complement.
TGAAAAAGTAAACATATTTTATCAAAACTTTTCACCTTACATTCATCAGGACAGTTCAGTAGAATATCAAGAAAGGGGACATCAACGTAAAGTGTTGATTGGTTGGCAATTCTGATGGTAATGGTATTCCCATGGCAAATGCACTCGTTAATGCTGGTTGACAGATAACTGCCAAGCTTTCTTTGTTTTCCCCTTGAATCGGTATTCCTATGAATTGCCCTCATGAGTGCAAGATAGCAAGCTTCGACAAAATCTGGGTCTTTCACAGCAATATTATAAATATTTGTTTATTTTTTAAAATCCCAGTTACCCTAGTTTTATATGTGGTTTCAGATCACACTGCAATTTGAAACCTAAGTGATATGATTCGCTTCTGACTTTAATACTATTGTACAATCAGATAGGGCTGACGTTCCCAGTTATTAGGGGAGATTTTCAAAGACTTGTGTAAGTGCACTGGAAAATTTAATCACCATCCATGTCATAAAATTAGATGGAAAGAAGAACATGCTTTTCAGACTGATTCAGAGTGAAAATTCAGGAAATCTTTTCCACTACTAAATCAATGGTCTAATGGATCAATTAGTGAATAATTGTACTTTGTAGAACAATAATTATACTGGGAGAAAGTGAAGACTGCAGATGCTAGAGATCAGAGTCGAGAGGTGTGGCGCTGGAAAAGTACAGCAGGTCAGACAGCATGTGAGGAGCAGGAGAATTGACATTTCGGGCATAAGCCCTTCATCAGGAATGACTACAAATAACTGTAGTCTTCAATTTTATCTACTCAATCACTGCAATGTCATTGACTTTCTGCAGTTGAATGAACAACTTCCACACTACGGTAATACACTCAAGCAATGGCAGAAAGTCTGCTGTTATGAATATATTATTCTGCTATTCTGAACTTATTATTTCTTTATTTTTCAATATTTTTCCTAAGAATTTGTACTTAACAATCCATACCCTAGGTACCTTTGTTCCTAAGATGGCACCTTAAATGGCGACTTGTAAACTTTTCATTGTACTCATTTGAGTGCACATGACAATAAGACAAATTCTAATTCATGATTTTTAGTCACCAATTAGTCCACTCCAGATAAATCACCTTGCACTCAGAGTGTGTATGCTTTGTCTTTATGAAAATTGAATAGGTCAAAAGGTCTGCAGGGTTTTCACAATCTCCTACTGAAATTTTTGTTGGAGATCAAGAGACTACAAGAGAAACAGTATTGGCAGTCATTTTTAACTATTTCAGTGGAAATTCTACAGAAGAACTCTAAGGTTATTCCAGGCTCTATAACAAAGATGCCCAGAGGTGAACCAAGTGCTGGATCCTCTAAAGCCAAAATCTTGGTTGAGAGACTTAATGAAAAGAACAATGAAAGAGTTATGGTGCAAGTGTTTTTATTATATAGTGCAGTTACTTCAAATGATTTGAAAACTTCACATTTAACAGAAACTACTGATGTCAATGAGGCAATAGAGTCTATTAAAGATAAGGGAAGAGATAAAAGTTGTTCATCAATATAGAAAAAGCTTATACTAAATCGACAGAAAGGTATAAGCCATTGTCATGGAAAATATTGTTGCAATTTTTAATTTGAAGCCAAATAAAAACAGCAATGAGAGTAGAAAAGAATCATCAAAAAAGTGTGTCAACTATCATTCTCTCAACACCAGTAGAAAGAACATTAATGAAAAAATCATCAACAGTGATGATTGCCACCAGCCTATATTGTGTAGCTGGTTTACTCCAGTTCTATCCACTATAAAAATTAAAATCAGATCATAAAGGAATCTGGGATGGTTTTACAATGATCAAACAATAGGGTAAATTTTGAACTTGTGTGAAAGTATGAAACAGAAGACAGCAGAGCAGTAACATTTTCATTTCTTTAATTTAAGACCCCAGTTGCTAAAAGATTAAACCACAAATTTCTCAACTAAATCAAAGGACAGTTTACTAATAAACAGGCTGTACCTTAAGTAGTTAAGTCAGTTAAAGATATTCAAAGTACAATGAAAAGAAGGCAACTCCAGAGAGCTAAGGAGAATCTAAATCATAGAACCTCATGGCACAGAAGAAGCTATTTGTCCCAGCATACTTGTATTCCCTGTGGAAGAACTGTAGGAAGACATTAATGAGAAGTGAAAGTAACAGACTTAATTAAAATGACCTTTCTTCAGTCTTCTTGCTAGATACTTACGAGAGATGAAAAGGAATAGCATGCAACACCCACTGTCCTGTAAAATCATACTTTTGCATGTGGTTATGGAAATGCATTATTTGCTGTGTACTCCTTCTCTTCTACGAAACTGCCAATTTAGTAACCTCTTTCTTCATGCAGCATTCAATGATAACTGTCTGTGGCAGGTTTAATCGATTGGGATTGCTCAGGGTGTGACAAACTTCCAGTTGTTACTTTATGATTAAGCAGTAGAACAGAATTGTATGTTCACCCTTCAGAATTTTCCCCTAGCCCCCAACTGAAATCAGTTTGAGAGTTTTAAATTTTGGTTCAACTTGCCACAGTTCCAAACCAGAATCATGTTGATGGAATTATCCTTACACAAAGCTCAAGCTAACTCTGTTAACGTCAGGTTAAGCACCTTTCATAAACACTGCAGTATTTTTCCATTTGCATATATAGGTCTTGTACTATCATGAGCCATACTTGTATTTCTCCCCCCCCCCACACACCGATCTCCTAAATAAAGTGACTCATATTGTCATACAATCTCCTGAGTCCATGCAGTGCTTTACATGACCGTTTGTCATGTGTTCACTGAAGTGTTAGCTGGCTGACTTTGGGAGATACTGAATGCAAGTTCCACAAGTCCATTTCCACCAGAGGGAAATACAATGGGTCTCTGGCTGATTATTTTGTTTATCTCTTCCTAGTCTCGGAACACTAAGACCAATTGTACAACTCATTTGCGGGCCTGGCTGAAATCAGCTAACTCAGGGCATAAAGAGTATGTATGACACAGCATCCATTCAGAGCCCCAATATCTTATTCAAAATGTTCCCTTCCCATTGACCCAAATGAGACTTGCTTCAGTAACAGTCTCCCTCATATCATGAAACTTACTTTTTGGAAACCATTCTCCTTACATCTAATATTAACTTGTTTCTTCGTTTTAGGCACTTAGCACGTGCCCTTGTCTGTGAATCTATAATGTGTGAGTGCTGAATAAGTTCATAACTTTAAGTCAATAGTTGTACAATCATGGTTCAATGGTATTTGATAAGATCTGTAGACAAAGCATGGATATGAAGGATGTCTTTCATTTATGATGTTCTTCCTAAAATAATTCCCTGTTTCTCCAGAGCAAAAACTCAAAATGGAAAACTTAGTGGTTTCACACATAAACGCTTACGGATTCAAAATCTCATGGAACGCAACGGACGGGGCCTATGAAAGTTTTGTTATAGTGGTTAGAGATTCTGGCAGGTTGTTGGAACCAATGGAGCACAGAGTACCAGGCGATCATCACTCCATTAACATCACTGGTCTGATCACTGGGATTGGTTATGATATTAATATCTATGGTGTAGTCAATGACCAGCTCTCTAAGCCCCTATTTACTAAGACGGCTACAGGTATTTTTACTCAGTTGAGGTCTCTGTTGCTTGTTTGTGTATTCTTTTATTGACACAGAATTTTGTTTCTCTTTCAATGCAACACATTAACCCTCTGCAAACTTTATCCAGACTGAGAATGTTCACCAATATCTTCACATTAATATTTGTGTTTTTTTCAGAATTACACAGTTTAAATAAGCCTTATGAGAAAGGGGCATGGACTAAACAATCGTTTTGGATTAAATCAATTAAAAAGTAATAGGACATTGAGATTTTTATTTTAAAATGTTAACATTGTGAAATTTTTTCAAAGTTGACAGGGATGAGATATCATTCTACATCAACAGCAAGAAATGAACTTGTTGCAAATTGGAAGATGATTTTTTACCACTGCAGCTTTTATTTTCCATTCCCTTAGAAAATATTACCAATTTTTAAAAAATTTCAAGCCATGTTAAAGTACCAGTTAAACTAGAAAGCTATTCCGCGGAAAGATCTTGAGCTATCATTTTCTGAATGTTGGTGGAAAGAAGACTTGGAATAGGACTTAGAGCATGAAATAAATTGTCAATTAGAAAGAGAAATAAATCTGTTTTGTTTGAAAACCTCTTTTCTCTTCCAAACTGCGCTTGATGTGGAACGATTTCAGTTTTCATCAACTTTTGCACAGATATTGGAATGTCACCATTACCAAGTTTTTTTTAAATAACAAAAAATTAACACCAAAATAAATCAAGTGGTGTTTTTAAAAAAAATGTGTGAATTGACTTTGGAATCTCAATCTAGTTGTTAATGGACATGAGCTCACACCATTCATCTTTCATTTAACACATAAGATAAGCATGAATACAGCCAATGTGACATGTTGGCATATTGATGCTATATGAATATTCTGAGGTGAGGGTTGATGGCAGTATAGGGCAAGGTTTGCTCTGACTTTGAATGACATATTGGCTTGAATGTGATTGATGTTGACACAGGCTTATAGTGGGAGAATGTTCAACTTTCTATGATATCTTGATGAGAACCAAATCAATATCAATGAGATTTCCTGTTATCTATAAATCAGACCAATATTTACAAATGACTTCACAATAATGACTTTTTGAGCGGGAAGGGGCATTAAATTGAAGGCCTGCTGAAGATGCAACCTTTGTTTCTGCATGACCATTTTAAATTGCTTGGTCATTATTACAATCCCCTCCTGAAATATGGCTTTAAATCAGAATGATGGCTTTTGATTATTGTCAGATTGTGTCTAACCATTTTACCAGGCTCCTTGGAATGTATTGGACTTCATCCCTGTAACATGGAATTCACACTGAAAGTGCTCACTCATAGTGTGTTCAGTTTGCTGTGTTCAGTTTCTTGTGATTACTGAAACCTTTTTATCTAGTTGTGGACATACTAATCACTATGTTCTTCCAGCATTCATGTTGTTTTCTTTGTATGGAGTGAAATAACTGCTTATAATTGTACTTAAATATCCTCTGTAATTCTTCTTGATCCCAATAACCAAATTATTTCTTGTGTACGTCTGAAATGCTACTTGATGACTTCTTTAGGTTTGATATTGCCTGCATACAACAACCTTATGATGATGTTCAGTCAATGCTTGTACAAGGTCTAATGAATATCTTTGCCTTTTGTCGTTGTTAATTCTCTGTTGGTCTGTAAGTGTCTCATCTCCCCTTTACTCTGTTGCTTGGATTGATTACCATTTCAAAAGGTTAACACATAAGCCCCAATGTTTTTATAAAGCTAAATGGACTGAGTTCTTAAGTGCTATGCAAAATCAGGTTTGGATGGAATGGGGAAAGAACTGAAATCAACTCAGATTTATTCACTATAGAGAAATGTCATGAACAGTCAATATTTTCTAAATTTCTAGAGGCACACAATACATTGTTATTGCATGAACAATTGATAATTAACTTACATTTTAGGTTTCTAACTGATTCCAGATTGTAAACAGTATTTTGGTCAAATTATTTCACAATTTACTAATATATTTGTGATTAAATTATTCAATTAAAAAAGAATTAATTGCTTTAATTATTGGTAGTCCAGACTGGCCTGTCAAAGCAAGCATTTTTTTCGAGTAATTGATATTAACAAACAAAAGTAATTATTTATAATTTAAAGGCAAGAAGGAAAGCAGGAACTTACATAACTTGTTTCTCCCTCAGAAGCTGAGCCTGAAGTGGACAACTTATCAGTTTCTGATGTTACCTCAAATAGCTTCAAACTCTCTTGGACAACAGATGAGAATGTCTTTGATTACTTTAGCATTAGCATTGGGGATTCGAGAAAGGAAACTGCACCCCGGGACTACATCGTGTCAGGGGAACTCCGAACAACTAACATCACGGACTTACCCGATGGTACTGAGTATGAGATTTCCTTGGTTGGCATTTCAGAGGGACGATATTCACAGCCATTAAATACCATAGCAACCACAGGTATTATTGTATTTTTTTTAACAGACTCTGCATTTATTTTTCTTTCACAACTGATAGACAATTTTATTTTTTCTCCAGGTTCAACTTTTTTTTTGCTTCTGGACTATTGACAAGCATAGATGCTGGCCCTTGCCTTCAATGAATTGTTTTCCAAACTTCACTGATAAATATTTCTACTTCTATTTTTGTCCCTTTTAGAACTCGCTTCTGTTGCCATTCTTCCTTCAAACAATAGACTTCACCAACATGCCATTAATAAGCAGTTGACAATTTTCTACAGAGCAGTAGGAGGGTGGGCTGTTTGTGAAAAGCCAAAGAAGTTGAACAGAATGAGGAGCATGTTTGTTGAGAGTAGAAGTCCCACTGTCATGTAATGATTCTGAAGCAAAGTGAATTGAGTTCAACAGTATTGGTGATGCAGCATTATCCAAAATGTACAGTTCCACAGTTTAACCATAATCTTGGCTTGTGGCCTGCACTAAGATGCAATCCCAACCAGCAGCTGCTTCAGTTTGAGTGGTCATGGTAGAGGTTAGAAACATTGTTTGCAAAGGTCCTCAGTTAACGTTTAACTCCTTACCTTTAAGTAAATTCAACTACTTCATAGGGCTATTTGGAACCTTGTATCCTTGTATGGTGGGGGATAGGAGACGATTTGATGCTGGTATTCGGAGAGCAGTTTCGGGTTGAATAGATGTTGAGGACAAATAAACATTCTGGAGTTTTATTGTGTGGCTACCTTTAATAATCCGGAGAATTACATCTCTAGAAGTTTCCATCAAATCAATGCGTGAGTAAAATTGTACCAATATCTATGGATTTTAAAGTAAGCAGCCATTTTTTTTTCCATTCAGTGCTTTCTCTCGTCAGTAGTCAGCAATTGATTAAAGTTTCAAGAGTTCCTCTATTCTGCCTATTAGCAAGATATTTTTAATATAATGGCTTGATATCAGAATATTTGAAGATTCACTATCACATTTGATGCTAATCCATTTATTCTTATATTGTGCGGGATGCTTTGAATAAATTTGCTTTATGTTTCAGTTGGTTTGCAGTACTCTTGGCCATTCTTTGATTTTGTTGCAATGTCTTGGCTTTCAGTGCATGTGCAGAGCTGTAAGTGACACGTGACAGGACCTTCTCTGCTCTGCACCTCCTGGTTTTTCCACTTAGCCCGGGCAAAGCTGTTTCTGCTTTTCTTTCATAGTCATTTTCCCTCTTGTTTTTTATTACAGGAAGTGTTTATGCCGCTGTTGTGTATTCAGATTTTGTTGTGTGTCTACTTCCTGTTCTTTGTATTGTCAAGCACTGCAAGTGAAAATCAGTTAAATGGATGTGTTGATTTGTATAACAAAGGATCTGAAGATCATATATAAGCCAAAAAGACATTCTAAAGATAACCAGTTAATAGGATTTCTGCTGTCTTTATGAAACATGCTAGATAAGCATATATACCTGGTGACAGTATCAACAGTTTTATGCATTGTTTTGCCACAATATTGACATCATGACAAACATTGTATACCAATGTTTCATCTTTGTAAACAAATGGACAAAAAATGCCAATCATATTTTCAATGAGATGATTGGTATCTTTAAGGTTTGGGCAAAATGATCCATATGCGAGACTTTAAACCAATGATAAAAATGTATGTTTTCTTTGCTGTAACTTATGGGCACTCAGTAATTTATTAGTGTGCAGCCTCATTAAGATTGCATCTCCATACATGATTTTTATTTTCATTTACCGTTCTAGGATTTGCTTCATCTTATTCTTGTTCTCTGCTTTTATGATTGATTGCCTTTGTTTTAATCTTAACGTCGTGCTATATATACTTTCAGATCAGATCTGATATTGTTTCCGGGCTTTGGAAGACATTCAATGTGTAACTTCGGAAATTAGTCCTACCATTATGCCTTTTGTTCAAATTTTGTCATGGTTTTCCATAGTGCCTAAATCTGTTAAGGTGTCCAGTTGGAATACACATCAAATATGCTTGACTTCTGTTATCAACTCTCTCTGACAGCATTAGGAGCTCCTAAATTTCTGCAGTTTACAGATGTCACCGACACTACAGTGACACTCTGGTGGGACGTTGAGAGCAGCTACATCACCAGCTTCAAGATTATTTATGTGCCAACTGATGGAGGTAAGACGCCACATTGACTTGTTGGAACCTCTATTTTATATGCTGTCAAATATAAAGCAAGTCCATATTCAATTGTTGATCTTCAAAAGTAATTTAGATTACTTACAGTGTGGAGACAGGCCCTTTGGCCCAACATATGCACACTGACCCACCCCCCCTACACCACGGGCAATTTAGCATGGCCAATTCACCTAACCTGCACATTTTTGGACTGTCAGAGGAAACCAGAGCACACCCACGGGGAGAATGTGCAAACTCCACACAGTCAGTTGCCTGAGGTGGGAATTGAACCCAGGTCTCTGGCGCTGTGAGGCTGCAGTGCTAACCATTGTGCCACTGTGCCGCACACGGGCTGCTCAATATAGTTTGTTGAAAAGGGGCCCATCAGCTAAATCAATTGAACTCTTTGGAGCATGACATTTCTACAAGGTACAAACTGGTTCTGGAATTTCCCATTGACATTACAAAGAGTGTAACATTTACTTACCTCCCATACTGCCTGAAAGGATGGCAGAAGCACATCCAGTACTAACTTGCATAAGGGAATTGGCTATATGTTTGAAGGAGAGAAAGTTGCAGGATGCTGAGGAGTGAGCATGTGTGGCAGGGTTGGAGATTGTACACGAGGAAATAGCTCATTCAAAGCACCAGCATGGGCACGGGTGGCTGAATGGCCTGCTTCTGTACAGTAAGATTCTATGATTCTGTACCAATTTTCTCAGGTCCAAGTAACACTGTGACAGTCGATGGCGGGAAGACACAAACTATACTGAGGAGGCTGACCCCAGCCACTGAATATGAAGTCAAAGTCATTGCTGTTAGAGGGCTTGATGAGAGTGAAGCAGTTTCCGGCACAGTGCGTACAGGTAAGTGAAGGGGAAAAGGGCATCAATAGAACACACAATCTCTACTGCCAAACTAAGATACTATTCACTGATTTGTGACAGCTTGACGAAAATTTGAAACGTTTATTGTGCAGAGGATGCACATTTCATCTCTGCTCCCTTTCATTTCTCCAGTCATCATATGGATCTCTGAGGTCTATGCATTGCAATGTGTGGAAAAATCAGAAGGGAGTGTATCGGAAAACAAAAATGCTGGAGATATGCTATTGTTTTGAGTCTAGATAACTCTTCAACAAAGTTTTCGTGGAAAGAGAGCAAGCTAACATTTTGAGTCCAGATGAAAGCTTCACAGCTCAGAAAGAATGTTGCTTTCCATATGTTTGTGCATCCCCATGGATGTAACAAGACATAACACCTTTAATAAATGTTAAACAGTTTGAATACTTTAATTCACCTGAATTGAACTCAAAAAGTGTAGATCCTCTTTAGTCTAGGAACCTCTGATAGCACAGACTGAGCCAAAGTGAGTTCCAGGCTTCACTTCCACTTCTATTTTCAGGTTGACTTATGCCAGGAATTGCAGATGCATGGTCTCACTCTGTTGGCTATATTCCATCGTCTAAATCAGGCTAGCTCCCAAGATCCAAACCATTGCAGACTTTCAAAAATTAGCTCTCAAGATTCTGTTGTCAGAATAAAGAGAACAAACTTAGTCCTTTAAATCCAGGGAACCTGGGCAACTTATTCCTCAGGGTCTCCAGAAAATAACAGGCTGTGGAATCTTGACTGCAACTGAGCATAACAGTGAAGGCAAAAAGGTGGAATAGAATTCAGTCATAACTCAAGTGTGAAAGAGCCTTCATTGTAGTCACATCATCTTCATCATAATTCAACAGGGCTTCAGATTGGTATGACTGGTCGGCGCAACATCAAGGGCCGAAGGGCCTGTACTGCGCTGTGATGTTCTATGTTCTATGTTCAACACTAGTTGGTGACTGACTCTGCCATCTTGATATGAGTGTAATGAATTATGAAAATAGAAAGCAGGGATGTAACTTTCAAATCCATCAGCGACCTAAGCACAAGGGACAGTGTGACAAAGGTAGTGTTAATTGTTCCCTCGAGCCTGTCATTGTTCTGTTAGATTTCACCTCAAGCACAAAGCCTTGACTGAGGTTCTGGAGGTGAATAGAGTATAATTGCTTTCCTCTGAGTGGTAGAATATTGAAATACACTTTAAGATTCTCCTTCTGACCAAAGGCAGGTCTGATTCATTATGCCACAACCGATAGGAAAAGGAAGCAGGTCCAGAAACAACCCCAGCCAGAATTGGGATTCAACCTGCTGTTGTTGGCACTGATATGAGCTACACCAGACATCCAACCATTGAAGTGACCACTGCCTCCCCCAAATCAGAACTGCTGTGCTAACACGCTCTTTTATATATGTTATGGAACAGACCAAAACCCTCAAAATATTCAAAAGAGTTTCCACCCTAACCTTTTCTATTTAAAAGTTAAATATAAAGCTTGCATTTTGATGCAATTAGATTGGTCAAAATACCAAATTTAAAGCAAAACACACTTTATTAATCCACTCTAATTAAAACACAATGAAAGAAAGAAGGAATTGGAATAAATTAACTCAAATGGAAAACTTAACAGAATAATAGATACAGTAACAATTACTAATTATCACAGATGAGGTGCCAGAAGAGTGTAGGTTGGCTAATGTGGTACTACTATTTAAGAAAGGTGTTAAGGACAAGCCAGAGAACTATAGACGGATGAGCCCGACGTCAGTGGTGGGCAAGTTGTTGGAGAGAATCCAGAGGGACAGGATGTATATGCATTTGGAAAGGCAAGGACTGATTAGGGATAGTCAACATGGCTTTGTGTGTGAGAAATCATGTCTCACAAACTTGATAAAGTAACAAAGAGGATTGATGAAGGCAAAGAGGTAGACGTGATCTATATGGACTTCAATAAGGCATTCAACAAGGTTCCCCATGGAAGATGGTTAGCAAGGTTAGATCTCATGGCATACAGGGTAAACTAGCCATTTGGATATAGAAGACAGAGAATGGTGATGGAGGGTTGTTTTTCAGACTGGAGGCCTATGACCAGTGGAGTGCCACAAGGATTGGTGCTAGGTTCACTACTTGTTGTCATTTATATAAATGATTTGGATGTGAGCTTAAGATGTATAGTTAGTAAGTTTGCAGATGACACCAAAATTGGAGGTGTAGTGGACAGAAAAGAAGGTTACCTCAAATTACAACAGGATTTTGATCAGACTGGCCAATGGATTGAGAAGTGGCAGATGGAGTTTAATTTAGATAAATGCGAGGTGCTGCATTTTGGGAGAGCAAATCTTAGCAGGACTTATACACTTAAGGGTAAGATCCTAGGGAGTGTTGCTAAATGAAGAGTGCAGGTTCATAGTTCCTTGAAAGTGGAGTACAAGGTAGATAGGATAGTGAAGAAGGCATTTGGTATGCTTTCCTTTATTGGTCAGTGTATTGAGTACAGGAGTTGAGATGTCATATTATGGCTATACAGGACATTTGTTGGGCCACTTTTGGAATATTGCATGCAATTCTGGTCTCCTTCCTATCAGAAGGGTGTTGTGAAACTTGAAAGGGTTCAGAAAAGATTTACAAGGATGTTGCCAGGTTTGGAGGATTTGAGCTGTAGGGAGAGGTTGAATAGGCTGGGGCTGTTTTCCCTGGAGTGTCGGGGGCTGAAGGGTGACCTTATAGAGGTTTATATAATCATGAGGGGCATGGATAGGGTAAATATACAAGTCTTTTCCCTGGGGTGGGGGAGCCCAGAACTAGAGGGCATAGGTTTAGGGTGAGAGTGAAAAGATAATAAAGAGACCTGGGGAACAACTTCTTCATGCAGAGGATGGTGTGTATGGAATGAGCTGCCAGAGGAAGTGGTGGAGGCTCATACAATGGCAACATTTAAAAGGCACCTGGATGGGTATATGAATAGGAAGGGTTTGGAGAGATATGGGCCATGTGCTGGCAAGTGGGACTAGAGTGGGTTGGTATATCTGGTTGGCATGGACGAGTTGGACTGAAGGGTCTTTTTATGTACATCTCTATGACTCTATAACTGTTTCAAGATAGTAACATCCCATAAATACACTCTTTGGCAAAAGGTAAATTCAGAAAACAGTTTGTTTCACATGCAACACATAACAGGCAGAGAACCCCCAGCATTTGGCTGTAACCAAGAGAGGGAGAAAATAGCTTCCACCTCTTCAAGACCCCAACAGCAATTGCTGAAAACTAAACTTAAAATCCTTGATTCAGTGGGTGGCAGCTTGACCACACCCACTCAGGCTGCTTCTATTGTTCCAACTTTGAAAAAAATACACACAAGACTTCACAAATTGTTTATCTTCTCATTTACTGCTCGGCACCTGTCCCCCAATCTCTCTCTAAAAGAAACCAGAATAAAACGCACCTCTTAAAGCCACTGTATCATCACACATGCACGTTGCGGTCTGGAGCTATGGATACTGATTGTGGAAACTCCAATTATTTTCCTTCCTGGGAACCTTGCTCATTTTTGCCTTTGGCATAAATTGGAAGGAATTATAAGTTGATCCTAGAGTTGTGAGTCACTGGTATGAATATATATGCCTGGTCCATCTCATCCTGGAGTGGGACTTGAATTGTCGATTGCACTGGTATGAAAGTAATGTATTGCATTATATTTTCTCCTTGATTGACAGCCCTGGACAGTCCATCAGAATTGAGAGTTGTGAAAGTCATGGATTCTGAAGCCCTACTGACATGGAAACCCACAATTGCTGCAGTAGATGAATATGTGCTCAACGCTCATACTGAGGATGGTAAGGACAATCACTCAATCATAAAAACAAATCTATTTTAAATTAATTATTACTTATGAAAGTTAACACGAACAAGATAGAAAATTGGTTTGTGATTTTTCATCAAAATATCCAGGATTGATTTTACAAATCAATGCTACTGAAGCATAACCTATCAATGGTCGATATGTTGTAAAAGAAAGACAGACCTCACTGTCTTAATTTACAATGGCTCATAAAAAATGGTCTGTGCATCCTGTGACAATATCATAAATGCCTTCCTCTGATAATATTTCTGATTTCAATGGATATGCCAACTCAAGCAGATCTCAGGAAAGACAGTGACAATGTTCGTGCACATAATCTGATTCAGATTCCCTACCATATTTATGTTTCTGGCTCATTAATTAATGTGGACAGTTTAGTGGATATATTTGCTGAAGACTAATTGTACATTTCAAAATATAAATATTATATACAGAAGAACCTCAATTATTCAAACGACATGGGTGGGGGGTATTTTGTTCAGAGAATCAAATGCCATATAACACAGTTTCACCAAGTATTGGGCTCCTGTGATCTTGTTTGGATAATCCAAAATTTGGATAATCAAATGCCGGATAATTGAGGTTCCTCTATACATTTACATAAAAAATTGTGTGTTGAGATCAAATCAGATTTTAGTTTTCAAGCAAATACTGTACTGGAAATGCTCAACAGGTCCATCAGCCTCTGTGAGGAGAAAGGATAGGTGGCAGGTTTGTAAGAAAGTGCTCCTTATTATTGCAAGAAAGATTGAAGTCCAGAAATACTTCAAAAATACTGGAACAAAGTAAAAGGGGAATAGCAAAGAATTATGGAGTGTGAGTTCTGCAAATTGTTTCATAAAAATAAGTTCATTATATAGAAAATATGCAGTGAGGTGAGAGAGAAATGAGAGGACAAGAAAATATACAAAAAGTCGACAAGACAGGGGAGAGGTCCCTGCAAACAAGATAACAAGATAACAAAGGAATATCTGAGATAGAAATAACAAAAAGGATGTTCATATTAATTTTTTTTGACTCTATCCATCTTTAGATAACTCTATAGCTATTTTCATACTGCATATTAAGTTGAACTTGTGTACATCTCTAATCAGTGTGGCTGAATGAATATTTTGCATTTATATTGTGCCAAGTACTTTGGAAATAATGGATTTGATTCTGAAGTGATGCCACCGTTATTATGTAAAGCAAACACCGAAAGCTCATTTTCACAAAGAGCAAACCATCAAATAATCTAGTCTCAGCTTGGTCACTGAGGGAGTGATAGTAGCCAGAACAATGGGAGACCTTTGCTGTTCTTCAAGTAGTACCTTCGACCTTCCTACATAGATGACATCTCATCTGTAAAATTACGGTTCCAACAATGCAGCTGCACCTCAACATTGTACTGAACAACAACACCAGGTTATGTACTCAAATATTACATGATCACATTAGGCTAATTAATGAGCCAAGAACTCATGGTGGTGAAGATAAAATTTTAGCGTGAATAGAGGATTAGTTAATAAAGAAAAGACAGAAAGTTTAGATAAGAGGGTCATTTTCAGAATGCATATCTGTAACTAGTGCCACAGAGATCAGTGAAGGGGCTGTAGGTTTTACAATGTATGTAGCTGTTGTGGGTATGTTCACTGAGGTGGAAATTTGGTTTGCCGACATTTCTTCCCCTTTCTAGGTGATACCCTCGGTGCTGCGGAACCTGCTGTGAAGCGCTGCTGTACTGTGTCATTTGGAATTTATTTGGTTTTGTTCCCATTTCTTCTGGTTGCCAGTTCCAGTTGTTCATTGCAGTGGCCAGTATATTGGGTCTAGATCAATGTGTTTATTGATGGAGTCCGTGGATGACTGCCATGCTTCTAGAAATTCTCTGGCTGTCCTCTGTTTGGCTTGTCCTATTATTGTTGTGTTGTCACAGTCACATTTGCTGTCCTTGTCGTCAGTAGATGGCAGCTATATATTCAGAGGACACGGACCACAAATTTGACTGGGATAACAAAGATAAGTGGGAAGGCAAATAGTGAGCATGACAGAAATAGTCTGCAGAGATATATAAACAGGTTAAGTGAGTGGGTAAAAGCTTTGCAGATGGAATTTAATGTTGGAAAATGTAAGATTATGCACATTTGGCAGGAAAAATATAGGAGCTAAATATTATTTAAATAGATGAAGACTGCAGAAAGCTACAACACAGAGTCACTTGGGAGTCCTCATCCATGAATCACAAAATGGTAGCACCTAATTTCAGCCGATAATAGAAAAGGCAAATGGAATGTTTCAAATGGAATGGAATTTAAAAGTAGGAAAACTTTTGCTGTAACTATACAAGGTGGTAGTGAGACCACAGCTAGAATACTATGAACAGTTATGTACCCCTTATCTAAGGTGGAATGTACTGGCATCGGAAACAGTCCAGAGGAGGTAGCCTAGCTGATATTGGGGAGGGATTTTCTTATGAGGAAGGGTTGGGTAGTTGGGGCTGTACCCACTGGGATATAGGAGACTAAGAAGCAACCTTATTGAAATATACAAGGTTCTTAGAGGACTTGACAGGTTGGATTCAGAGAGGTTGTTACCTCTTGTGAGTTAGACTAGGACCAGAGAGCATATTCTCAAAATAAGAGGTCGACATGTAAAACAACAATGAGGAACAACAATGAGGATAGTGAATCTGTGGAATTCTTTACCACACAAGGCTGTCAAGGTTGGGTCATTAAGGCTGAGATGGACTTTTAATTAATAAAGGAATCAAGTTTTGTGAAAAGGCAGGAAAGTTGAATTAAGGATTGCCAGATCAGCAATGAACTACTATGTCTTATGGTCTTAAATCCATAATGAAATGTGGATCCAAAATTGAATTCTGAAACTGTTATAAAGAAGGTATTACATGGAGGCATATAAGTCCCTTATATAATTATGTGAAGTGTCCTACAGCCAATAACATTTAAAGTCAAGTCACTGTTGGAATATATGAAACAGAACCATCAGTTTGCACACAGTATGCTCCCACAACCAAGTATGTCAACGGCTAGATGATCTGTTTGAAATTATCTGTTGATTGAAGGATATGCATTTGAACAGACACCAGGGAGAACAACCCTGATGTTCATTAAAACAGCACCTTGCGTTGGTCTTACATCCAGCTGAAAAAGTAGGCAGGGCCTCAGTTAATTACCTCACCTGAAATTTAGTACCTCTGACAGTGCAGCACTCCCTCAGCACTCCATTGGACTGTCAACTTCTTGGACTTCAACCTATAACCTTCTGACTCCAAAAGCAAGAGTATTGCCAACTAACAATTGAAGCAAACTGACACAAGGATTAAGATTAATTTCTTGCTCACATAAGTGGAAGAAAATTTTACATTATCATTTTCAAATAAGAATGTGTAGCTGCAAATCAATTGGACAAATAAGCCTAAAATCAGATACTGATCCTTCTTTTTCAGCTTCAGCTCTTCAACAGACAGAAAGGGTTTCAGGGGACCAAGTGCAGACTACCCTCTCCTCTCTTTTCCCTGGTACCTTGTACACTGTGTGGATCAGGGCTGTGAAAGGCATTATGGAAAGTTCTGCTGCATCTACTACTTTTACAACCGGTAAGTTCTACTCTGCCTGGAACCCGGGTTCAATTCCACCCTCAGGTGATTGTCTGTGTGGAGTTTGCATATTCTCTTCGTGTCTGCGTGGGTTTCCTCCGGGTGCTCCGGTTTCCGACCACAGTCCAAAGCTGTGTAGGTCAGGTGGATTGGCCATGCTAAATTATCCATAGTGTTAGATGAGTTAGCCATGGGAAATGCAGGGTTACAGGGCTTGGGAAAATAGGTGTGGGTCTGGGTGGGATGCTTCTCAGAGGGTCATTATGGGCCGAATGATCTGCTTCCACACTGTATAGATGCTATGCTTCACAAAAGCATTGTTGAGCTACCTAAATAGCTATTAGGAGATATTTAGACACCCGGCCAATAGCTTGGTCAATGATGTCGGCTTTAAGGAGTGGCTAAAGGAGGTGAAGAAGTCCGAGGCAAGAATTCTAAAGTCTGAAGCCTAGGCAGCTGAAGGTAAGTAAAAAACAGAATTGAGAATGAGTAAGAGATTAGATTAGATTCCTTACAGTATAGAAACAGGCCATTTGGCCCATCGGGCTTCACCAATCCTCCAAAGAGTAACTCACCCAGACCCATTTTCCTACCCTATATTTACCCCTGATTAATGCACCAACACTCTGGGTAATTCAGCATGGCCAATTCACCCTGGCCTGCACACCTTTGGATTGTGGGAGGAAACCAGAGCAAGCCCACACAGACACAAGGATAATGTGAAAAATCCACACAGACAGTCACCCAAGGCTGAAATTGAACCCAGGTTCCTGGCACTGTGAGACAGCAGTGCTAACCACTGAGTCACCATGCCACCCATGAGGTCTAAACAGGAACTGCCAGATACTGACCTGAGGGGATCTGGTATGAACTTTTCATCCTGCTGCTCAGGCCCTGAAGCCTGGGCTTTGAGAGCCGACAGCACTGGTAAGATATAGCAACAACTAAAGATTCAGTTATGTACAGAAAGTGGTAGGGAAACAAATAGCATGGGTGGCCATTAACAGGAACTTTAATAAATGTAGCTGAAAGGTATAAAACCATGAATGAATTTCTTAACCCTCACACAAAAAAGCTTTTATTGATCATTGTTAATGTTAAATAATGGATTAAAATCTTTCTTAGCTGCAATGCTGTCAGTTGCACAGAAAACAAGAGTGTGATGGAATACTGTCCATTTACTTGGATGAGTGCAGCTCCAGCAATGTTCAAGATGTTTGACACCATCCAGGACACAGCAGCCTCTGGATTGGTGCCATGTCCACAAACATTCATTCCTTCCACTACCGACACTCAGTAGCAGCAATGTGAATCATCGACAAGATACACTGCAAGCATTTACCAAAGATCCACAGACAGCACCTTCCAAACCCATGACCACTTCTATCTCGAAATCCAAAGGCAGCAGGTACATGGGAACACCACCACCTGCAAGTTTTCCTCCGAGCCATTCACCATCTTGACTTAGAAATCTATCATCTTTCTTTCACAGACATTAGGTCAACATTCCTCCCTAAGGGGAAATGAGGCTCTCCCTACAACACTTGGATTTCACCAGTTCAAGAAGGTAGCTCACCACCACCTTCTCAAGGGCAACTGCAGCTGAGCAATAAATGGGCCAGCCAATGAAGTCAATGCATTGCCATAGAGTCATAGAGATGTACAATACAAAACAGATCCTTCAGTCCAACTTGTTCATGCTGACTAGATATCCTATATTAAGCTAGTCCTATTCGCCAGCATTTGATCCATATCCCTCTCAATCTTTCCTATTCATGTACCCAAAAGGCATGGATCTGAATGCAATCAGTTTTCATTTATTTAATGGTTATATATTTTTATTCCCTCAAAGCCATTGATCCACCCAGAGACCTGAGAGTTGGAGAAATTACAGCAACCAATGCCATTGTTTCTTGGAAACCTCCACAAGCTAAGATTGAAGGGTACATTATGACCGTGGAATCTGAAGATGGGAGACCACAGGTAAATCCTACCGAGGGTTGATTCTCTCCGCTGTTGAATTTTCAGACTACCTTTTGTCCATCATACTGGTGCTCACATTGACTTTATTCACTGAAATTGGAGAAGATAAAAAAATTCAACCCACTGCAGTTCTCATTCAAAAAGAGTGAAGCAAAATAAAGTAGAAAGATGATAAATCATTGGGCAGATCTTTGTACTTGAGAGCTGGATGCGTAGCAGTTCACACCTCGCATTATTACAGCTATTGCAGGCCATTCTGCCCCACCTATATGTTGTTACCCTTTGAACAAGCTGTACTTCTGATCCCATGATGCTGCTGCAGATGCATTTCTTTATTACTTGGAGATGCCGGTGTTGGACTGGGGTGTAGAAAGTTAAAAATCACACAACACCAGGTTATAGTCCAACAGGTTTAATTGGAAGTGCACTAGCTTTCGGAGCGACGCACCTTCATCAGGTGGTTGTGACGAAGGTGTGGCGCTCAGAAAGCTAGTTCTTCCAATTAAACCTGTTGGACTATAACCTGGTGTTGTGTGATTTTTAACTTTCTTTATTACCTTTTCATTCTCATCATTTCTTAAATGTTGAATCCATCTTTACCACCATCTGCAATTATACTAATATGCTGTACAGTTCACAACCCTACTGGACAAAAAAAAGAAATCTCCTTCACACTATCCTAAATTTCTGACAAATTAACTTGTCACTTTGGTTCTAGTTCACTGAAGTGTTGCTTTGATTTACTTTGTCCTATTCTTTTGACCTTTTCTAAACAGTGAAGTCCAGTTATTTCTTAATTCTGTCTGTTCAAACCAAATCATCACAAGTTTTCACCAATGCTTTTGTCTTAGTTTTTGTCTATACTGGCACTCTGCTGATCCCACAATCTCCAACAAAGTGAGAATTAGAGGTTACTGGCAGATGTGATCTCTGTAACCATGGAGATGATTTTCTGAGAAATGTTAAGGCTGTGAGTTGTTCCTGAGTTATTTGGGCAGTCAGGTAACTTTCTTGGGATAAATGTCAGATTAGTGCCTTTGGCTGATTGTTGCTTTGTCTCAGATGTATACTGTATTAGAAATGTAAATTCCCCTTTTAAGGGTCAACAAGAACAGCTCCAGAGTTGATTGAGAGCAAGTGATATTCATTGGAATTTGTATTTAAGAAGTGGGTATGGGGATTTCTCCTATGGTACAGTGGTACTGTCCCTACTCCTGGACTATAAGACTGGAGTCTTATACCCCTAACCTAGAGAGGGGTAATAACATATCTGAACAGGCTGATTGAGGAAAAATAAATGAAATAAAAAACAGAGAACTGTTTTTGGTCCCTTCCAACTCTGTTATGATATAGTCTCTTCCTGCTTCCAGACCTCTCCTTCACTTTTGGTGATCTGCACTGCCTTTAATGGGCTTTGCAAGTAAATTATGGAAAGATGGGTGATTTACTGGTGGTGGTTAATAAGTGTAAAAAGAAAACACGGGTGATTTGGTGATGGGGAAAAGAAACTTCCAGTTGTGTGTAAGAGCACTTCTGAATATAAAACACAAGTGCTAGACTTGTTGAGTTGCATCCCCTTTTTCCTTATATGAACATATTTTTGATGTTCTTTTGGTTGCACTCCAGGTTTTTGGACATCTGTTGAGGAAGGATATGGGCAAGTCAGAGGACACCCCCTTGTAGGTCTGCTCCTGGGCCTGTCCAAATTGGCAAAAAACAGGTCCTGGCAGTGGAAGGGGCTCAAAGTTGCTGACTGAGTGCCCCTCTTTCCCAGCTACAATTGTGCCTGGGTATCCCTGGCAAGGAGGTATGCAGTATGGACCAATATCCTCAAAGTTTTTAGAGAAAGGTGGGCACCACATGGGTTGGCATGCCTTATCTGTCATTCCAACTCCAGTTTGATTTAACCTCCTCCCTCTTCTCCTACCTCTCCCTCACCTTTGATGGTCTGCATTGCCCTTAATAGGCTTCACATGTAAATTAATCAATTGGAAAACATGAATGATGGTAGTTGTTAATAGATGGAAAATAGCACAGGTCACTCAGCAGGTCTGGCAACATCTGTGGAGAGAAATCAGAGTTAATGTTTCAGTTCCTTCATCAGAATCCCATTTGTTTTTTGATTCTTGTTACATTGTCCCCTGGTGGGCAGTGTTTGTAGCAAATTGTTCATTGATAAACTTGTGGTCGGCTTTTAAAGTAATTAAAAAACAAAGTTGGCTTCTTCCCCAGTGAAATTTGACTTCTAGGTAGGGTAAGTGGGCAGAGGTGAAAGATAGAAACTGGGGTTTGTGCTAAACTGTACATTTACAATAACACGTGCAAATCCCTGCAAGTCCTTTGCCACCTTTGTAACAAAATAGATATTGGTCTGTTAAACACTACACATCAAAGTAAACAAACTGAATCTTTCTTCAATGTGACTTTTTATTTTTATGTGCAATAGAGAATTGAGTATTTCAGAGCTACAGATACCTCATACAGCATGAGTGAACTGGTTCCATCAATGACATACATTCTGAGACTCCAGGCCTACACAGGGTCAGAGAGAAGCAATGTGATAGAGACCAGCTTCATAACAGGTATGTGCAAAACTCATTGAGTATGCTGTTACTTATAGATTTTATCAGAAACATTGGGATATCGATATAACAGTTCGATCTCTTTACTCCCAATTTTTATCTCTCTCTGAATACCTTGACTTCCCAAGTAAATGTTTGTCTTCGCTTTAAATATCTCAAATCAATCACTCTATGGAGTTTGGGATAGTGTGTTCTCTGCCAATACGCATACACTTAACGAGTAAATAAGATAACTAATTTCAAATCTTAAAATCTACATGTACAAGCAAAACATTTACTCAAAGGTAACAGTGTAAATTTCTTTTGAAACTTCTTCTAACATAGCTATTATTTGACATATTAATGAGGATTTGATAAATATTAAAATCCAGGTAGGCAACGTTGTTTCAAAATTCTCACCATTGTTCACAAAGTACTCCACGGCATTGCCCCCTTCTATCTCCATAACCTTCTCCAGATCTATAATTCTTGAGTATCTCTGCTACTTCTGGCCCCCGGAGCTTGACATTAGTCCAATGTTAATTATCCCAACATTGGAAACTGAAAAAGAGGCCAAACCTCTTTGATTAGGAATCCCTTCCCTAAACTTTCCATCTCAGTTTTCAATATGCTTTCAGTCAGCCTGGTTCAGTACTATTTGGTGTTGGGGATGTCAAATTTGGCTTGAAGCATCTTGGAATATTTTGTTTTGTTAAACATGCTGTACCACTGTAAGCTGTTGCTCTAAAATGCTATGATGTTGAAATCTTCTGTTGACTGGGGTGGGGATCAACTTAGAAGTCACATGACACCAGACTATACTCCAACAGGTTTATTTAAAATCACAAGATTTTGGAGAACTGCTCCTTTGTCAGGTGAAGTGACTTCAAAAGCACTAAAAGCTTGCGATTTTCAATAAATCTGCAGGACTATAATCTGGTGTTGTGTGACTTCTACCTATAAAATGCTACTCATGGAAAACATTGAAAAGTTTATGGCCATCTTCAAATTTGACATTTACACTCTGAACGAGAAGAATTAAGTATAGCTTCCCTTTTTCTGCAGTTGGCTCCTTGTATCCATTCCCCAAGGATTGCTCCCAAACATTGCTGAACGGTGAAGCCAGTTCTGGACTTTACACCATCTTCTTGCGTGGAAATCGTTCTCAGCCATTGGAGGTGTACTGTGACATGACCACTGATGGAGGTGGTTGGATGGTAAAGTAACACTTTTGTTTATGGGAAGTCCATGAGGTGAATTTCTTCCTGTTGATAGTTTCACTGCAAATGATTGTGCATATACAAAGCCACCTCATGCTCCTCATCTTGCCCAAATAATCAACCAGAAGAAATTCATCCTTCTGTTCGTACATGTAGTTACTGTCAAAGTCACAAATTCCAATAAGGTCATTATCAAATCCGATCAAATTGAGAAAAAGAGCAAAACGTGAAAATATTGATGGCTGCTTGCTTACTTGCAAATTCACTGTAGTTCTGAGGATAGGCTGCTCAATGCGAGTAAAGATATTATTAACAACCCTGTACTGAAGTCTGCCTCTCTGTATACTGGCAGTAACCATCAGTCACAGTAGCATTGCATTGTTATGTGCCGTAACTCGAATGTGAAGATAAATAAGCAAATGGAAAACCTGCAAAAAAATTTGAGGCATGAATATACTGAATCTGAACATAGCAAGGTTACTAACTGTTTTGAAACACGTGATGTTTTAAAATGTTTTTTAGAACAAGACTGTTTAGAGTTACAAAATGATCACAGTGCCACCTAGTGTTGGGGGATTGAATAGTTTCTATAGTCAACAAGATCCAATAACTATTTAGATATGGAGTGATTATTCATAGCATCAAATTGCTGTCACATATGAACAGCCCATTATGTCAGCTGGTCTGAAAGGACATGGCACAAGGAACACCTGCCCGTGCTAGACACTGCTAGGAAGGAGAAGGAAAGGGATGTTACAAAAAAGAGAGCAACTCACTGTAAAATAAACTGTCTTTATTTTGTCACACAGAATACTTTATTTTACATAATACAGGACCATTTCAGACAGGCTACTGCTTCCCATCACTTGAGAATGATGTCTGCTTTCTTTCTGCTCTTTGTGACACCTAGAGATGTATTCAGAGCATACTCTAACATCTACGTTAGACAGATAAATGATATCTTTAAGTGTTGCCATCATGATGTGTAACAAGCATACAACACACAGGAAGTGATTTACTAAACAGTAGCTATTTAGTATTCCATAAATAATTAATCAGCTGTAAATGACTAAGAATGCACATTACTAATTGCAAACGAAAATTCGAAAATGTACAACTAAAAATATCAATTTCAATGTAATTTAGAGGAACAGCAAGATCCATCATGCAGGATAGCCATCTTAGGAGACAATGATTTAGAGCAATTGGAATAATGAATTGAGTGCAGTTACCTCGGATCCTCACACATTGAGGGTTGTGTAGAAGAATCTTTAGGATAGCATATGAGATTTGGGGAATGATAGTGTACTTCAGAGGAATATCAACCATGGTCCCAGCAACAAACAGCACTAGAAAATATGAAAGGACCAATCTTACCAAATTACACTCGTGGTGAGGAGCCATGCTCCCCCTCATGGGGAAGCTCACCTCAATCTCCTGCTGTTCATTCCAGGAATTAGGAAAAGCCCAGCACCATGAGTTCAATTCAACCCAATTAATCCCAGAAAGAAATCTGTTAGTCATGTTCTTTACAATCCTATACCATTTTAGTGGGGAAAATGTTAACGTGTTCATTTGATGTTCCCTCATTTGCTATTTTAATTCAGGTTAACTCACTTTTTAAAAATTTATCAAAACCCTTACCAAAGTGTAGAAGGTGTCATACAAACAACGTGAGCTTTCATTTTACAGTATCCAGGCAGTGACAACTCTCGAAGTAATATTCCTGAGATGTATGGCAAGAGTCAAAACTCTTATTAATCAAGTGAAAAATCAAATTCTAGGTTTTTCAGAGACGCCAGAGTGGCAGAGTCGATTTCTTCAGAAACTGGAAGAATTACACAAATGGATTTGGCAACCCTTCAGATGAATTCTGGTTAGGTAAGTGTAACCGTGTGTGAATTATCCAATACTTTACTACAGCAAATCCAGTTTGCCCATTAGCTTTTTTTGGTGATGGTTTGCACAGATGTCATTATATCAAAATGGCATTGCAACTTCTGTTTCCTTACCCATATTTCAGATCCATAGATATTTTTTCCATACACTTAGGACAGTTACATCTATTTTTCACATCAACACAAAACTCGCATGGCTACGCATTGTCGTGAATGTGACAGGATAACAGGAGAATGGATTTCTCACCAGCTATAATTTTAGATTAGATTAGATTACATTACAGTGTGGAAACAGGCCCTTCGGCCCAACAAGTCCACACCGCCCCACTGAAGCGTAACCCACCCATACCCCTACATTTACCCCTTACCTAACACTACGGGCAATTTAGTATGGCCAATTCACCTGACCCTGCACATCTTTTGGACTGTGGGAGGAAACCGGAGCACCCGGAGGAAACCCACGCAGACACGGGGAGAATGTGCAAACTCCACACAGTCAGTTGCCTGAGGCGGGAATTGAACCCGGGTCTCCGGCGCTGTGAGGCAGCAGTGCTAACCACTGTGCCACCGTGCCGCCCACAATATGATCAGAGAATATGATCAGAGAATTCCTACTATATGGAAACAGGCCATTAAGCCCACGCCAACCCTCTGACGAGTATCCCACCCAGACCCATCCCCCTACCTATTACTCTATATTTCCAGTGACTAATGCACCTAACCTATACATCCCTGAACACTATGGGCAATTTAGCATGGCCAATTCACCTTATCTGCACATCTTTGGACTGTGAGAGGAAATCAGAGCACCCAGAGGAAACCCACACAGATGCAAGGAGAATGGCAGCATGGTGGCTCAGTGGTCAGCACTGCTGCCTCACAGCACAAGGGTCCCAGGTTCGATTCCAGCCTTGGGCAACTGTCTGTGTGGAGTTTGCACATGCTCCCTGTGTCTGTGTGGGTTTCCTGCGTGTGATCCGGTTTCCTCCCACAGTCCAAAGATGTGAAGGTCAGTTAAATTGGCCATGCTAAATTGCCCACAGTGTTAGGTGCATTAGTCAGAGGGAAATGCATCAGGGAGGAGGATCGATGTGGACTTGTTGGGCCAAAGGGCCTGTTTCCACTCTGTAGGGAATCTAATCTAAATGTGCAAACTCCATGCAGACAATCACCCAAGGCTGGAATTGAACCTAGGTCACTGGCACTGTGAGGCAGCAGTACTAACCACTGAGCCACCATGCCACCTTATGATCTGACCTGTTATGAAGCCACATTCTAAAAGTTAATAAGTGTTTCACTGGCTTGTTATGACCTTTGAGAACATATTTTGCTATGTTTTTTAATTTAAAAAGAAAGCCGATCCTCCTAGCATTGGAAACCAGTATGATTTTGTTTTTGCATGTGCATGTCAGGTCCAGCTATAAGACTAGTTTAGTTTGGAATTATGTTCGTCTTGGACTGGTTGGACTGAAAAGTTTGTTTTCATGCTGTAGGACTCTATGACTCTATGAATGTTTTGAATATCTAAATGCAATTCCAAGTCTGCTTTCTATACTCTCAGTCTCAGCCAGGCCAGAAAAAGGGTGAAAATTTGCTGGTTTGTCTGTGAGTTTCACAACCAATGGTTAAATATCCATAAGACCATAAGGCATAGCAGTGGAAGCAAGGCCATTCAGCCCATCGAGTCCACTCCGCCATTTAATCATGGCTGATGGGCATTTCAATTCCACTCACCCGTACTCTCCCCGTTGAAGTTAATTCCTTGTGAGATTAAGAATTTATCAATGTCTGCCTTGAAGATACCCAATGTCTCGGCCTCCACTGGCAATGAAGATGCTGAAGGTGGTGTCAAAGCTATTTTTAAACTAGCTGTTAATAGATGAGGGGAGCAATGTCCACCTTTCTCTTCTCCTGCAGAGTATTTCTCACACATGTTCCTTTCACTCAAAATTGGATCAAATATATATTTTTAAAAAATAATCAACTAACAGAAGAATCCTCTCAACTCAGTCTGCCAAACAATCACCATTCAAAAAGTGCATAGTCTCCCTTCTAAAACATACAGGAGAAGGTAACTGTACAAGTCAATATGTTCAGCTTCAGTAAAGACAAGCACTTAGGAAAGCAGCCAGGATAGAGAAAGTTAGGGTTTCACAGGACAAGGCGATTGCTCTGCCCCCATTCATTACCAATGGTAAAGGTTTAAAATCAATGGTGGTTTGACTTTCATCAGTACAACTTATTTGGCCTCAATTGAAATGTAGAAAATAGGAGTAGGAGTGGAACTTTTGGCCCATTAAATCTGCTGGGCCATTCAAAATGATCATGGCTGATCCTTCGCCTTAGTTTCATTTTCCCACTCTCTTACCATACCAGTTGACATCTTTCACTTCTTTCTCAAAGAAATTTAATATCTTGGTCTTCACAGACTTCTGCATTTGAGAATTCCCAAGGTTCACTACCCTCTGAATGAAGAAATTTTACCTCATTTCAGTTTGAAAGGGTCTCCTGTTTATCCTAAGACCATGACCTGTTGTTCTGAAGATTAATATTATCACTGCATTGAGTCTTTCCAACCCTATCAGAATTGTATATGTTTCATTGAGATCCCTCCCTCATTCTTCTAAATGCCATTGAATACAGGTCCAATTGAGCTAGTCTCTCCTCATACAACAAACCAGCCATCCCAGCAATCAGTCTGGTAAACTTTTGCTACAATTGTCTATGGTTCCTCTATTATGTTAGGTACCCAGGTGCTTAGGTTTCACCCGACATACACAAAGATTCAATTTGGGTTTTGTTACCAGTAGGCTTCGTCTTAACCAGCATGTATTCAGACCATAAGACATTGGAGTGGAAGTAAGGCCATTCGGCCCATCGAGTCCACTCCGCCATTCAATCATGGCTGATGCGCATTTCAGCTCCACTTACCAGCGTTCTCCCCGTAGCCCTTAATTCCTCTAGACAACAAGAATCTATCAATCTCGGCCTTGAAGACATTTAGCGTCCCGGCTTCCACTGCACTCCGTGGCAATGAATTCCACAGGCCCACCACTCTCTGGCTGAAGAAATGTCTCCGCATTTCTGTTCTGAAATGACCCCCTCTAATTCTAAGGCTGTGTCCACGGGTCCTAGTCTCCTCGTCTAACGGAAACAATTTCCTAGCATCCACCTTTTCCAAGCCATGTATTATTTTGTACGTCTCTATTAAGTCTCCCCTTAATCTTCTAAACTCCAACAAATACAATCCCAGTATCCTCATCCGTTCCTCATATGTTAGACCTGTCATTCCAGGGATCGTCCGTGTGAATCTCCGCTGGACACGTTCCAGTGCCAGTATGTCCTTCCTGAGGTGTGGGGACCAAAACTGGACACAGTACTCCAAATGGGGCCTAACCAGAGCTTTATAAAGTCTTAGTAGTACATCTCTGCTTTTATATTCCAACCCTCTTGAGATAAGAGACAACATTGCATTCGCTTTCTTCATCACGGACTCAACCTGCATGTTTACCTTTAAAGAATCCTCGACTAGCACTCCCAGATCCCTTTGTGCTTTGACTTTATTAATTTTCTCACCATTTAGAAAGTAGTCTATGCTTTTATTCTTTTTGCCAAAGTGCAAGACCTCGCACTTGCTCACGTTAAATTCCATCAGCCATTTCCTGGACCACTCTCCCAACCTGTCTAGATCCTTCTGTAGCCTCCCCACTTCCTCAGTACTACCTGCCTGTCCACCTAACTTCGTATCATCGGCAAACTTCGCTAGAATGCCCCCGGTTCCCTCATCCAAATCATTAATATATAATGCGAACAGCTGTGGCCCCAGCACCGAACCCTGCGGGACACCGCTCGTCACCGGCTGCCATTCTGAAAAAGAACCTTTTATCCCAACTCTCTGCCTTCTGTTAGACAGCCAATCCTCAATCCATCCCAGCAGCTCACCTTGAACACCATGGGCCCTCACCTTGCTCAGCAGCCTCCCGTGTGGCACCTTATCAAAGGCCTTTTGAAAGTCTAGATAGACCACATCCACTGGGTTTCCCTGGTCTAACCTACTTGTTACCTCTTCAAAAAATTCCAACAGGTTTGTCAGGCATGACCTCCCTTTACTAAATCCATGTTGACTTGTTCTAATCAGACTCTACTCTTCCATGAATTTAGAAACCTCATCCTTAATGATGGATTCTAGAATTTTACCAACAACCGAGGTTAAGCTGATTGGCCTATCATTTTCCATCCTTTGCCTTGATCCTTTCTTGAACAAGGGGGTTACAACAGCCATCTTCCAATCATCCGGGACCTTTCCTGACTCCAGTGACTCTTGAAAGATCTAAACCAATGCCTCTGCTATTTCCTCAGCCACCTCTCTCAGAACTCTAGGGTGTATCCCATCGGGGCCAGGAGATTTATCAATTTTAAGACTTTTTAACTTTTCTAGCACTATCTCTTTCGTAATGGCAACCATACTCAACTCAGCCCCGTGACACCCTTTAATTTTTGGGATATTACTCATGTCTTCCACTGTGAATACTGACGCAAAGTACTTGTTAAGTTCTCCTGCTATTTCCTTATCTCCCATCACTAGGCTTCCTGCATCAGTTTGAAGTGGCCCAATGTCTACTTTTGCCTGTCATTTGTTTCTTATGTACTGAAAGAAACTTTTACTATTATTTCTAATATTACTGGCTAGCCTACCTTCATATTTGATCCTCTCCTTTCTTATTACACTCTTTGTTATCCTCTGTTTGCTTTTGTATCCTTCCCAATCTTCTGATTTCCCACTGTTCTTAGCCACTTTATAGGATCTCTCTTTTTCTTTAATACATTTCCTGACTTCCTTTGTCAGCCAAGGTTGTCTAATCCCTCCCTGGTTAATCTTTCTTTTCTTGGGAATGAACCTCTGTACAGTGTCCTCAATTATACCTACAAACTCCTGCCATTTTTGCTCTACTGTCTTCCCGGTCAGCCTCTGCTTCCAGTCTATTTTAGTCAGTTCCTCTCTCATGCCCTCATAATTACCTTTATTCAACTGTAACACCATTACATCCGATTTTGCCTTCTCCCTTTCAAACTCCAGACTGAACTCTATCATATTATGGTCGCTACTTCCTAAGGGTTCCCTTACTTTAAGATCTTTTATAGAGTCTGGTTCATTGCAAAGCACTAGGTCCAGAATAGCCTGCTCTCTTGTGGGCTCCATGACAAGCTGTTCCAAAAAGCCATCCTGTAAGCATTCCATGAATTCCCTTTCTTTAGATCCACTAGCAACATTATTTACCCAGTCCACCTGCATATTGAAGTCTCCCATGATCAATGTAACCTTGCCTTTCTGACATGCCTTCTCTATTTCCGGGTACATGTTGCGTCCCTGGTCCTGACCACTGTTAGGAGGTCTATACACAACTCCAATTATGTTTTTTTTGCCTTTGTGGTTCCTCAATTCCACCCACACAGACTCCACATCATCCAACGCTATGTCATTCAATACCATAGATTTAATTTTGTTCTTAACTAACAAGGCAACCCCACCCCCTCTGCCCACCTCTCTGTCTTTTCGATAAGTTGAAAAACCATGGAGGTTTAACTGCCAGTCCTGACCCCCCTGTAACCAAGTCTCTGTGATGCCTACTACATCATAATCATTCACTATTATCTGTGCCATTAGTTCATCGGCTTTGTTATGAATGCTACGAGCATTCAGGTAAAGTGCCTTAATGCTAACTTCCTTATCATTAGAGATGTTGCAAGTCATATGTCCTAAGTTATCCTTGCTTTTTACTGCATTCTCAGTCTGCCTCAATTTTAAATCTGCCTGGAAACATGCTATCCTGCTGCTTATCTTGCCATTTACCTCCATACTCCCTGTCGCTTTCACTTTCCCTCCCCCCCAACTCAGAAGTTTAAAGTCCTACTGACCACCCTATTTATCCTCTTCGCTAGAACATTGGTACCGGATCGGTTCAGGTGGAGACCGTCCCAACGGTAGAGATCCCCCCTGTTCCAAAACTGATGCCAATGCCCCATGAAGTGGAATCCCTCTTTCCCACACCAATCCCTTAGCCACGTGTTTACTTGCCTAATTTTATTGTCCCTATGCCAATTGGCATGTGGCTCGGGCAGTAATCCGGAGATTATGACCCTTGAGGACCTGTGCTTCAATTTCCTGCCTAGTGCTTCGTAATGCCCAAACAGGTCCTCCACCCTAGTCTTGCCTATGTTGTTGGTACCAACGTGGACCACAACAACTGGATCCTCCCCCTCCTGCTCCAATATCCTTTCAAGCCGGTCGGAGATGTCTCGCACCCTGGCACCGGGCAGGCAACACACCATGCGAGACTCCCGATCCGGCTTGCAAAGGATACTATCTGTCCCCCTAATTATAGAATCCCCTATAACCACTACTTGTCTATTAGCTCCCCCCTCTTGAATGGCCTTCTGGACCATGGTGCCTTAGTCAGTTGGCTCATCCTGTCCAGAGCCCTTTTCCTCATCCGAACAGGGAGCAAGAATCTCGTACCTGTTGGACAAGGTCAAGGGCTGAGGCTCCTCCACTCCTGAACTCCGGTTCCCCCTACCTGCCTCACTTACAGTCACACTCTTGTGTCTGATCACTAGCTGAATGTGAATTACTTAATCTCCCAGGTGTGACTGCCTCCTGAAACAAAGCATCCAGGTAACTCTTGCCTCTCCCGGATGTGCCGCAGTGTTTGAAGCTCAGATTCCAGATCATCAACTCTGATCCGGAGTTCTTCCAGCACCCACACTTGTTGCAGATGTGGTCACTGCCGTTCACAATGGGATCAGCCTGCCCCCACATCATACAGCAACAACACATCACCTGCCCAGCCATCTCTGCTTAGTTAGTTAATTAGTTACTTTGTACAAGTATGAATTAGAATACCTTCTGATACCTCTCTGCTATAGTTGTTTTTTACCCTAAATAAGGACTTGATTTATACACACACAAAAAAAACAAAGTAAATTTTTAACTAGTCCCTGGTAAAGAAATAAAAATCCTTACCTTAAAAGACTTATATACTCACTTTTCCTTCCCGGCTGCCCCTCTGCTTGCCGTCACTTCCTCTGCTGCTCCCGCTCTTTCTGTGGAGAGAGAGTAAAAAAAAACACACCGCTGCCCGCTACAGGTAAGCAATTTTAAAACAAACTGTCTTACCTTTGCTGTAGTCTCCCAGGTTCGCTTTTACCTTCGACGCTGCTCCCACTCAAATGCTGGTAACACAATGATGATCTCCCTTTCATGGTAATGGTAAGTAATCAATGGAAGATTTTAAAAAAGCCTAAATTTGTCTTAATAATAGCAGAATTTAATTGACACTAGTCACTGCTGGAGTTTGTTGGGTTGAATTGAGATTAAGAATGGCCCTCTATTTAGTGTAAAATGTTTATATTGTATGTTTTTGTAGGGCTTGAAAACCTTCACAAGATTACATCACAGGGTCATTACCAACTGCGTGTGGATTTCCGAGATGAAGGGGACTCTGCTTATGCAGTTTATGACAGGTTCCTTATCTCTGATGCCAAAAGTCGATACAAGCTACATATTGGAAGGTACAACGGAACAGCAGGTAAACGTCAGATTTCATCTAAAGCTTATGAGCAAAAATAAATGTGAATAATTATCAAGAAAATCTCCCCTGTCAAATTTTGTATATCTGTCCATTTGAGCGAAGTACAAGTGATCCCCTTTGGACAGCAGTGCTATGGTTGACCATAATTTTGCACTATAGTGTTTAGCCCATTTTTAAAAATCTATTTTTGTTTTCTGCTCAGGTGATTCCCTGTCTTACCACCAAGGTCGGCCATTCTCCACAAGGGACAGAGACAATGATGTGGCTGTGACAAACTGTGCTCTGTCTTACAAGGGAGCCTGGTGGTACAAGAACTGCCACAAAGTAAATCTGAATGGGCGATATGGAGCTGAAAGCCATAGCCAGGTATGTCAGGACAGAAGTGGATATGTCATGATTCGCTATGTTTAGTTGAACCAACTGAAGGATGGGAAAATTGACATGGAGTTGACCATTTCTTAGTGTTAATAAAGCATGCCTGCTGACAAATTAAATACAGGGTATAATTAATTCTGAATATTTCATATAACCAATAGACTAAACAGTTCCTTTTCCAATGTAGATATAAAGCTTGGGTAACTTGAGCCTTCCTGTTTCTCCTACCATGTGCCACCCAAATGGTGTAAACCATATAGGAGCCTGGAGGTTCCTCCACTTGCACAACCTTGGTGTTCAGCCTGGAAATTACCCATTTTTGCCCATTTGGGTGATGTTAAGTTACAACCAAGTATCTTGCAATTTCATTAAAAAGCACCCAAACTTAAAATGGACTTAAATGGTGTCAAGGTAAAAACAATGACTGCAGATGCTGGAAACCAGATTCTGGATCAGTGGTGCTGGAAGAGCACAGCAATTCAGGCAGCATCCGAGGACAGGCAAAATCGACGTTTCGGGCAAAAGCCCTTCATCAGGAATAAAGGCAGAGAGCCTGAAGCGTGGAGAGATAAGCTAGAGGAGGGTGGGGGTGGGGAGAGAGTAGCATAGAGTACAATAGGTCAGTGGGGAAGGAGATGAAGGTGATAAGTCAGGGAGGAGAGGGTGGAGTGGATAGGTGGAAAAGGAGCTGGGCAGGTCGGACAAGTCCGGACAAGTCAGGGGATCGAGTTGCTGGAGGTTAGAAACTAGGATGAGGTGGGGGACGGGGAAATGAGGAAACTGTTGAAATCCATATTGATGCCCTGGGGTTGAAGTGTTCCGAGGCGGAAGATGAGGCGTTCTTCTTCCAGGCGTCTGGTGGTGAGGGAGCGGCGGTGGAGGAGGCCCAGCACCTCCATATCCTCGGGCAGAGTGGGAGGGGGAGTTGAAATGTTGGGCCACGGGGCGATTTGGTTGATTGGTGCGGGTGTCCTGGAGATGTTCCCTAAAGCGCTCTGCTAGGAGGCGCCCAGTCTCCCCAATGTAGAGGAGACCGCATCGGGAGCAACGGATACAATAAATGATATTAGTGGATGTGCAGGTAAAACTTTGATGGATGTGGAAGGCTCCTTTAGGGCCTTGGATGGAGGTGAGGGAGGAGGTGTGGGCACAGGTTTTACAGTTCCTGCGGTGGCAGGGGAAAGTGCCAGGATGGGAGGGTGGGTCGTAGGGGGCCGTGGACCTGACCAGGTAGTCACGGAGGGAACGGTCTTTGCGGAAGGCGGAGAGGGGTGGGGAGGGAAATATATCCCTGGTGGTGGGGTCTGTTTGGAGGTGGCGGAAATGTCGGCGGATGATTTGGCGGATGATGTCAATGCATGTCACTGTCAAAATGGAATTAAATCCCTGATTACAGGTTCTTAAGCATATTACATTCTAGCAAATACCATTGAGATTCACAATAACATATTTGCATGCTCTGAATAAATGAATACTTCATATGGATGCAAACATAATTTAAATAGATTTCTATCAGGAGATTTCATCTTGAATTGGGTATGAGTCCAACAACACGAAAGAAGCTATGCCCGTCTGCAAAACAGCCAATTGATGAACATGCCATCCACTGCCTTATACATTCATTTGGTAACCATGGGGATGGATGGCTAATGGTATTATCACTGGCCTAGAAACTCTCATAATGTTCTGAGGACCTGGGTTCAAATCCTGCTATGGCAGATATTGGAGCTTTACCTCAGTTAAAATTTGGAATTAAAAAATTTAATGATGACCATGCAGCCATCGTTGAAAAAGCCAATGTGGTTCACTAACGGATTTGGCCTAAATGTGAACTCCACACCCATACCATTTAATAAACCTCTGGGCATTTTGGGGTGAGTAATAGCCAGTGATGCCCATGTCCTTTGAAATGAAAAAACGTCTCCATCACTGGTGTACAATTACAACGATGTGTAACAAGATGCACTGCAGTAAATTGCAAAGACTCCTTCAGCACTAGCTTTCAAATCCATGCCATCTACTGTCTATGAAACAAAGGTATGGGAACAACATCACTTCCAATTTCTCCACCAAGCCACTTGCCATTCTGATTTGTTTCTTTAGTATTGCGGTATCAAGGTCCTGAATTCTCTACCTATGTGCACTGTACTGTACTCCATGGGCTACAGTGTCTTAAGATGATAGTTTACCGCCACCTTCTCTAGCGACAGGCAATAATTGCTAGCTTTGCTGGAGTCATCAATATTATATTAACAAATAAAAAGAAACACAATTCTGGGACAAATTATATGGATGATTTGACACATGATAAATTTTGCACGCTTTGGAGAAACACGGGGAGATAAAGGTCTAGTGGTGCTATTGCTGGACTGTTAATCCAGAGACCCAGGTAATGTTCTGGGGACCTGGTTTCAAATCCCACCACGGCAAATGATGGTATTTGAGCCCAATATTAAATAATCTAGAATTAAGAGTCTAATGATGACTGTGAATCCATTGCCAGTTGTCAGAAAAAAGCCATTTGGTCCTTTAGGGAAGGAAATTTGCCGTCCTCACCTGTTCTGGCCTGCATGTGACTCCAGACCACTAACTGCCCTCTGGACAATTAGAGATGGGCAATAAATGCTGGCTTAGCCAGAAATACCCTCATCCTATGAATGAATATAAAAAAGTTGTCTCAGGATTGTGGTTTCCAAATTTCTTGAAGAGAAAGGCTAGGGATTTTTTTTCTTAGGTACCATTATGTCTATCATAGACAGAGATCAATATTGTCATCATTATCAGTGTATGTTGTGACTATCAAGCTGGTAAAAGGTGAGCTAGCTACCACCTGATGATGGAGCGGCTCTCCGAAAGCTAGTGCTTCCAATTAAACCCGTTGGACTATAACCTGGTGTTGTGTGATTTTTAACTTTGTACACCCCAGTCCAACACTGGCATCTCCAAATCATAGCTAGACCTTGGGTTTCTTCAATATCCCAAAGCCTGGATAAGAAGGAAAAGGGAATTATCTTCTTACTCTTCTCTTCAGTCCTTAAAATGTATTTTCTTTTGTTTGTTACTATATTTCTTTCCCTTTTGAAATAAGTGGTGGTGCGACACTCCCGGCAACATCCTCTCTTTGTGAAGTTCAATTTCGAAAGGATTTGCATTGAAACTCTCTTTATGGATAAAGCAAAAAAAATGGTTTATTCACACATTTTAGCGGGTGGGGGGGAGATAATTTACAATTACACCAATTACAACATTTAAAAAGCATCTGGATGGTGACATGGATAGGAAGAGTAGAGATGAATATGAGCTAAGTGCTGGTAAATGGGACTAGATTCATTTAGGATTACTGGTCAGCATGGACGAGTTGGACTGAAGGATCTGTTTCCATGCTATACGGCTCTATGACTCCATGACTCTAAGGTCTCATGCTTTAAATTCTGTGTCTTATAATCCTGCGCCACTAGCAACCTGACGAAGGAACAGCACTCCAAAAGCTAGGACTTACGAATAAACTTGTTGGATTATAACCTGGTGTGTGATTTTTAACTTTGTCCACCCCAGTCCAACACCACCACCTCCTCATCAATAATAAATCAAATCAAATAAAAAATGTTGTGTTCCTATGTTCCCAAGTATCATATCCTTGCATACAAATGACAGTTATTACTCTAATGTACTGTATGCTTTCTTATTCATTTAATTTTATTTCATTTCTCAAATAGGGTGTTAACTGGTTTCATTGGAAGGGTCATGAGCATTCGATTGCATTTGTTGAGATGAAATTGAGACCACACAACTTCAGAAACCCACAACAGAGAAAGAAGAGAGCACAGTAACATCATTAAAAACCAAATCAGCCATCAACAGTAATGGTTCATAATGTACAAAAATATCACTAATTTAGTTCACAATTGAGTTACT
Source organism: Chiloscyllium plagiosum (assembly GCF_037043375.1). Lineage (NCBI taxonomy): Eukaryota > Metazoa > Chordata > Chondrichthyes > Orectolobiformes > Hemiscylliidae > Chiloscyllium > Chiloscyllium plagiosum. The sequence goes on along the minus strand of NW_028270159.1, from coordinate 35,326,061 downwards.
GTGTAATATGAGCCGTGCTAGCAAAGTGTTCTCATCTTACATGGGTTTAGCTCCACTCAGTTTAAACACCAAAGATAATTTTGACAATAATTAACATAGGTTGTTATTGCTTTTAGGGTCATAGCTTTACGTATGTTGCTTGGAGGCTGGGGGTGGGCTTTATATGTACATCATTATACCTACACAGACATCAGAGTGTATTATTTGTGTTTTTGTTCATCGTGTTGGAGATATATTGCCATGGCAACACACTGACCAGTTGATATTAGAAGGTTAATGTACAGAAGCTTCGTGTTTAACCATCAAATGTATAAGCAGACTGTTTAAATGTGGGTGCAGATTTTTTTTGTTAAGGTAGAGCACCAGATTTGTGGTACTTTACTGAAAAGAAGGTATTGTTTGAAAAAGCACAAATTGGTTCTTGCCATTGGTTCGCAATTTCAGGTACCTTTACTTTAAACAAAAATCAACCAAATGTTGATTTTGTTAAAGCATAGAACAACAGTAATGTATATACCCAAAACTAGGAGCCCTTATTAAAGTCACATTCACAAAGATTCATTTGCTCCGTAGAATAGGACAAGATTTTTTCAGTAAATTAACAATGACACACATGTTTAAAAAGAGTACATTATTAAATGTAATTTTGAGTTATTTTTCCTCGTGGGAAGTTATGTCTGGATTGTTTAGAATAATCACAACGCATCTTCCGTTTATATAAATGGCATGATTATTGTGCTGAAATAAAAGGAAAAATAATGAAATACTTTTAAGGAATTCTATTTTCAACGCAAGTGTAAAATGTAATATTTTTGTCTTTCAAATGTCCACAACCAAAAATTTTTTTCCTGGTTTATATAATGTCCTAACTCTGGAAACATATGATCACTAGGACCTAAGTTATACTGTACCACTAAAACCATAATATACATTTGTAAAATAATGAGTGTTTCTCACCTGAATAATTTCAATGTATGTTTCTGTGTACTCCTAATTAAAATAAAGTAATGGTGTTTTAACAAATTTATACCAGGAATGATTTTTTGGCCACAAGGAAGAAAGCAAAACATCCACTGATACAATATGAGTAACCATGATCTCTTAGAGCTCTCTTGATTGCCAGAGGGAGTAGGTGGCTTTGCTGGAGTTCTTCCACATGGACCACACAATTCTTTTTGCCCATATCCGAGAGTTAGTGACTTGGAGTGGACTGTGCAGAGGGATGAGATGATTGTTGGTTATTTAAAACAATGGGTTCAAATATTCTTTTGTGCTATGGTGTGCTTTTGTCGAGTTCCCCTACTATCAGTGATGTTTGTTAAATGGTGTAGGTGAAAACCACACTAACCAATAAGATCCCACTTTCAATCTGAGCTCTGTAATACAGTAGAGATTGTACGTAAGTGAGAGTGAAGTTAGGACCTTTAGTTTCAATGAGTCATCAACGACTCCAAGTAAAAGGCATTTGATATAGGCAGTGGTAAGTTTGTTTAATGGAATCACAAGTGGTTCGACAGAGCAGCAAGCAAGGTGGTATTAACAATCTGTTTTGTGAGCACTGGCTCTGGACTCTCCAGTTGTTTGGCACATTGTCTCCTGCTGCCTTCTTGTTGCTGCTGTGTTCCAGTCTACCTTTTCTTCTGTTGGTTATGTGTCAAGACCATATGACTCTTATTGCATCATTTTTTGATCCAGCTGTGTATTAGGTGACCAATCACTTTACCCTTGAATAGGGTGAGTCTTCTCAGCCATCCTAACTTTTTCACTAGTATTTATTTTTTAGCTTAACACTATTTCAATATTGTCCCTTACTGATATTTGAACTTGTAAATCCCTTATGCACAATCATTTGTTCACTAAATAGGAGATTTTTTTATCTAATATAATTAAACAAAACACAGTTCTTTACCTTAGCCACTGCCTTATTATACAATCCAGAAGAAAATGCTTATCCAAATTTCCAATCAGGCAAAAGTTCAGAATACCTCTGGACCCAAGCTTTTATGACAGCTTAAAGTTTCTATCTTCTATTTCCCCATGTGTTAGCATCTAACCATGACTAAATAACTTTAAAATTATGTCTCAGCATTTTTTGAATTTGTACTTTCATCATAACCCACAATCCCTCTAAATGGCATTTGGACCATGGATTAATGGGATGGCATGTGATGGCAAGGAAGAAATCATGTCCATTTCTGAGCAATGTACACTTGAATTTATGTTCAACATGTTAAGTGAGAACACCATTGTGGCTGACAGGAACCTTAATGCTCACCATTGATGCTGTCAGGCATGTTAAATATTTCCCACGTTTTCCATTTTCATTTCAGATTGCCAGCATTTGCAGTATTTTATATTTGTGCTTGTCTTTACCTTGTCATATTCCATAGTTGAAGAGCTGTTCACTTGACATGAGAGAAGAGGTTTCTTGGATGAGGTTGGAAAAAAGATAGAATGAGTACAGTACTGGTCTTCAGGACACTAGGACAAAACAGGGTTTTCCAATTTTTCACAATACAAAATTAAAATATATAAGTTCAAAACAGAGACATCTCAAAGCAGACTGGAGATTTAAAGAAGCTTGCCCTCTTATGAAACACTGAACATGCTAAAAGTGTTTTCAATATCAGCAATTTAACACCACTGAACACCACAGAATAAAAGAACTGAATGAATGCCTGGCAAATAACAGCATAAAACAAAATACAAATCCAGTCTCTTCAAGGTACAATGAATTTTCTCCCTTCTGCATATGCGGAGCAGGAAATGTATAGAAAGTGGCTGGCCAAAATTGTCAGCTATTGATGATCAAATGAATTCATATCCTGAAATCTCTCTTCATCATTTATCAGGTTAAGTAAGACATTTCACAGATTTATCAGGTTTGAGTTTAATTGTGGATAGTTGAATTAGGGGTTTATACAATAGCTGGCATTCACTTGATCTGAGAAGTGGAACATGTTTCATCAATCTATTGTTTTCATTGTGAGTGCAATCACACAATGACTGTGTAAAGGATTTTAGTCTATTGAAGTTACATGGGCTGTGGCCATTGCAGATTGGGCCAGCAGTTCTTACCAATCTCTCAATGCCCACAGGGCAGTTAAGATAGTAATGGGTCTGGATTCACACACTGCCCAGGCCACAGAAGGATGGTAGATGGATTGGGCAATATGCACAACTTTCTGTAGTTTGTTATGGTCCTGGGCAGAATAGTTGCTGTACCAAGCCATGATGCGTCCGGATAGAATGCTTTTGTAAAAGTTGGTAAGGATCTTTACCAGGGCAAATGAACAAAGTGAGATTAAAGGGGAACTGAAAGAACTGCGGATGTTGTAAATCAGAAACAAAAACAGGAATTGCTGGAAAAGCTCAGCAGCTCTGGCAGCATCTGTGGAGAGAAATCAGAGTTAACATTTCGGGTCGAGTTTCGGACCCTTCCTCAGGAGGGTCACTGGACCCGGAATGTTCTCTCCACAGATGCTGCCAGACCTGCTGAGCTTTTCCAGCAATTCCTGTTTCTGTGCCTGGATTAAAGAAGAGCAGCTTTGAGAAGGAAAGTGAGATTGCAAGTTTTTGGGAGGGAATTCCAGCGTTCCGGACCTTGGAAGTTGAGGGCATGGCCAGCTGTGAATACATTGGCACTGAAAGACAATTTCAATGTTTGAGCAAAACAGCACAAGGTTTCTAATAAGCAAGTGAAATGAAAGCATAGTTATGCCTGAGGTGTAGGAAATAGATGTTTTTTGTGCCCCCAGCAACATCTCCTCAATTGGCAGCTGGCAGGGCAAGAAACAGCCAACTGGTACTTGGTGGGCCAGTGGGGGTGGGGAGCAGGGTGGGAAGAAGGTCAGGCAGTGTTGGTTCAGTGCTGGGGCTGTACAATGGAGCTGCACATTAACCTGTCAGATCTTGTGGAGTCAAGTCAAGGGAGGCTATTGGATCAGGAGGAGGGTGACAGGTCAGGTTGGGTGGGGGTGGCGTAGTGTAACATCAGTGGGGAGAGGGTGTTCAGTCAGTGTGTTAGGGCAACTCAGTGGTGAATCAGGGATTCAGTTTAATAGTTAGCTATGAGTTCCAGTAGATTTCTCTATTTTCTAACCTCTCCTCAGCAAATATTAAGCTTAAGTGAGTTAGAGCTTAAGTGAGTTAGAGCTTAAGTGAGTTAGAGCTTTCCATAATCTCCAGCTGTAAGGGATTTTTTTCATAGGGCCCCAAACATTGGGTAATTACTACTTGGATATATCAATTCTCACAGAGTCAGCATTTCTGCACAGTCCGCAACTGCAATCTGGCCAGCACTGACTGTTTGGCCATCAGAATTACTGGGTGATCATCTGCTACCTGGCAGTTAGTTTCTTCCTCACCACTCAGGGGTGTACAGACTCAATAACCTTTCTGGCCGGGAATTTTAAGGGTAGCAATCCTTAGTCCCTTCAGCACTGTCCTTTTTTGCGCTGTCCTATTACTAAATGTGTTAGTAAATTATGCCTTCTCTAAGATGCAGGTTTGAATTTTCTGAAATCTATGCTTTCCAACCAGGATCCGTTACTGCTGGCGTGCTCTGTCTCGTAAATTGTTTCTTGCAATGTGCAGTCCCATTTCTTTTTAAATGTTCATTAATTAATTAATTCAATCATTCATTCATGCAATTAACCCCAATGAAACATTCAAAAAAATCAATGAAAAGTTGCCCATGATTATTAAATAACGGAAGTGTTTCTAGAAAATGTTTATATAACTACAGAAACCTTTGACCAATTTAGAATTTTTTTTGCTTATTTATTCATTTGTGGGATGTAGGCATTGCTGGCTGGGTCAGTATTCCTTGCCGTTCCTTGTTGGCCTTGAGAAAGTGGTTGGTGAGCTGCCTTCTTGACCTGTTCAGTCCACCTGCTGTGGGTTGACCCACAATGCCATTAGAGAATGAATATGTGGTTTGATTAATTCTCCAAACATTTGTCCATTAAGTTATTGTGGCAAAATTCACAACCAAATCCATACAATGGATGTATGATTTCAATTTGAATTTAACTTCCTAATTCTTCAGTTCTCTTTCTGGTTTATTTGGTTGGAGCATCGAAGGTATGAATAAGTAAAACCACCAGATGGCACTCTAATCTAAAAAGTCCAATTTGAGGCTGTGTATAGGGACTGAACAATGAGGTTTCTTAATTTATAACAAATTCTTTTCTGTAAGCTTACCGGAAAAGAAACAATAGGTAAATGTTCAGTAATCCAATTGGAATATTCCAATAATTTGACAAAAAGAATAATCAGACTGAAATTGATACGGAGCCAAGGACAGATATTCAGATCAGATGCTGAAAATGCTCATTCAAAGAGGTGAGTTGAAAAGGAGGGAGAAATGTTAAGAGGTTTAGGAAAGCGCTTCTGAGCTTGGGCTTAAGCGCCTGAAGGTAGTGCTGTCTTCCTCAAACACAAATATCTACAAGGTATAGGAATGCTGATAGAAGTTTTAAAAAACTTCTTTATGGGATGTTGGCATTGTCAGTTGGGCCACATTTATTGCTCATGAACTGAATTACTTGCAAGACCATTTCACAGATTAGTAAAGAAACTTGTCCATTTAAATTAAATAGAAAAGAATTAAGAGTTGATAATGCACCCAGCCCCGGCAGTGCTTGCCAATCATGGGAAGTCGGAAATGTGTTGGAATCAGCGCATGCTCCCTCTGCAAGGAGACCCGATATACAACAGAACCACAAAACAGGAGATAGTTACTACTATCATGAACCAGGTATATTGTATCTGTCTCCATTGGGACTTCATGAATGAATAACTATTTCTCCCATCCTCACAATATTTGTGTGCCATCATCAGGTTGGGTGGAGTTCAATGAAACTCAACATTAGCACTTTTAGAAGACATGATATATACAACAACTCTTGAAATGAATGATTTGCTGGGTCTATGCAGACGGCAGGTCAGTATTGCCATTGGAGTCAGGTGCAAGGAAAACAGCTTTGCTAACCTGTAGGGCATTAGTGAACCTGATAGATCTTTACAACAATTGATCACAGATTTGTGGTCACCATTACCAAGACCAGCTATCAGTTCCAGATCGATGATTTAAATTCCATCAACTAACATGATGGGATTTGGGTGGTTCATATATGGAATGAACTGCCAGAGGAAGTGGTAGATGCAGGTGGAGTTACATTTAAAAGACATGTGGACAGGTACATGAAGACAGGTACATGAAGACGTAAGATCATAAGACTATAAGACATAGCAGAAATTAGGCTGTTCAGCCCATCTAGTCTGCTCTGCCATTCAATCATGCCTGATAAGTTTTTCAACCCCATTCTTTTGCTTTCTCCCCATAACTCTTGATCCCCTTCATACTCAGGAACCCATCCATCTCAGTCTTAAATATACTCACAGCCTTCTGTGGCAACGAATTCCATAGATTCACCACTCTCTGGCTGAAGAAGTTTCTCCTTATCTCGGTTCTAAAAGGTCTCCCCTTTACTCTAAGGCTGTGCCCTTGGGTCCTACCAATGGAAACATCTTCCCAATATCTACTCTGTCCATTCAGTATTCTGTATGTTTCAATTAAATCCCCTGTCATCTTTCTAAACTCTGAGTATAGACCCAATGTCCTCAAATGTTCCTCATAGGTTAAGCTTTTCATTCCTGACACCATTCTCATGAACATCCTCTGAAAACGTTCCAAGGTTAGTACATCCTTCCTAAGACATGGGCCCAATACTGCACAGAATACTCCAAATGTGGTCTGATCAGAGCCTTACAGACCCTCAGAAATACATCCTGGCTTTTATATTCAAGTCCTCTCAAAATAAATGCTATCATTGCATTTGCCTTCCTAACTACTGACTCAACCTGCAAGTTTACCTTGAGAGAATCCTGGACTAGAACTCCCAAGTGTCTTTACACTTCAGACTTGAGCATTTTCTCCCCATTAAGAAAATAGTCCATGCCTCTATTCTTCCTACCAAAGTGCATGACCTCACACTTTCCCATATTATACTCCATCTGCCACTTCTTTGCTCATTCTCCTAACCTGTCCATCCTTCTGCAGCCTCTCTGCCTCCTCAATGCTACCTATCCGTCTACCTATCTTTGTATCGACTGCAAACTTAGCGAGAATGCCCTCAGTTCCTTCATCTAGATCATTACTATATAAAGTGAAAATTTGAGGTCCCAACACTAAGCCTTGCAGAACACCAATTGATCGACTGTCATCCTGAAAAGGACCCTTTTATCCCAAGTCTCTACTTTATTCCAAACAGCCAGGCTTCTATCCATGCTAGCATCTTGCCTCTGACACCATGGGCCCTTACCTTATTCAGTAGCCTGCTGTGTGGTACCTTGTCAAAGGCCTTCTTGAAGTCCAGGTAGATAACATCCATTGGCTATCCTTGGTCTAACTTGCTCTTTACTTGCTCAAAGAATTCTAGCAGATTTGTCAGGCATGATCTCCCCTTGCTGAAACCAAACTGACTTTGCCCTGTTTTACTATACACTTCTGAGTATTCAGAAATCTCATCCTTCACAATGAATTCCAGGATCTTACCCACAACTGAGGTTAGACGAATCAGTCTGTAATTTGCCGTCTTTGCTTTACTCCCTCTTTAAGCAGAGGTGTCACATGACTGATTTTCCAGTCCTCTGGGGCCCTTCCTGATTCTAGTGATTCTTGAAAGATCACCACTAACACCTCCACTATCTCTTCAGCTATCTCCCTGAATAGGAAACGTTCAGAAGGATATGGGCCATATGTAGGCAAATAGGACTAGTTTAGTTTGAGAAACTTGGTGGACATAGTCAAATTGGACAGAAGGGTCTGCGTCTTTGCTTTAAGGCTCTACGACTCTAAAATTCCTATCCATGCACCATTAGTCTGCTCTTCTGGAATATTGGACATTGACATCACCTTTATTGCTGCGATGGCTGATTGGAACTTGTTGAAAAGGATTAATGCTCTTTCAGAACAAGGTGTTGTGAAAGATCATAATGTGGACTATTTTTAAATATTCATACAAAAAGATAGTAAAGATAGGCCTCTACACATGATGTAATACCAGAGATCACTTTTCTAGTATTATCTAACACAGCATTGACAATAAAGCATCACAACTACCAACTCCCAACGGTTGGCACCCAGAGGCCACTGCAAAATGGATGAGTAAGGATTGTCACCACATTCATTGAAAGAACTTTTTAAATAAAATCTATCGCCATTAGTACCTGAAAATCACTCAACTTATTCTGAACTTGGTTACAGATTTTACACAGAGCAGATAGTGGCCTAGTAATCCAAATCTCTGGGCAAATGTTCTGGGCATGTGGGTTTATGTTTCCACCACAGCAAATAGTCACTTCAACAGGCATCTGGAGTTTTTAATAAAAGCTAGTTCAAAGGTGATCTGTATTTCTTGTTGACTCTTAGGAATATTTATTAGGTTTTCTAATGTCCTTTAAGGAAGGAAATCTGCCATCCTTGCCTGTCTGGCCTACAGCAATGTGGTTGACTTTAAAGGACCCTCTGAAATGGCTTAGCAAGCCACTCACTTCAAGAGCAATTGCAGATGGACAATAAATGCTGGGTCAGCCAGTGACACTTATATCCCGTGAAGAAATAAAAATAAACTGTATTGCAGTACTAAAAAGTAAATATTTCCTCTGCAAAGTTTTTCGACATGAGATCACAGAAAATAAAACTTTTTTTGTCATGAAACATTCATCATTTTTATGATCACCTCTGAAATGGATTAATTTCATCTGATGGCAATTTGATTGATTTTAACGAATCGCTGACTGAGCAGAATGATACTTGTATTAATTCAGGCTTAATGCGAATTGAAAAAAAGAAAACCAATCTTGCTGTTCAATGCATTCAAACTTTTTAAATGATCAGTTGGAGTGAGTCACCAAATCATTAGCCAAAGCTAATAATCTCTTGTTCCCATTATTAATTTTTAACTAGACTTTGTTTTAAAAAGTAAATCAATTGGAATTTGAACCCAAGCCTTCTATCATTAACATTTCCTAATCTACCTGTTCAAGTGTGTTTTTACACATTTTTGGTACAGGCAGGTCTTGAACTGGGAGTACTCCTAACTCAAAGTAGGGGACACTACCATTGTACCATAAGAGCCTTATCAATAGCTTGTGCCCTTACAGAGTATGATAGCTGTCATCACTTTAGCTGTGCAGACAATGGTACTTATTTCAACTTGAGATTGAACAGTTTATACAATTACCTGAAAATATATTGTAACGTTGAACATCTTCCTATTATATCTCAAAGTCCTAATTCATCCTCAAGCACAGGCTGCTCTCTGGGGTCCAATGCACATGTCACCATTATTTATATAGCCCATAGACAGATACTGGAAATTGAGGATGTGTTTTCTCTAAACAACACTGTGGGATATCCTATACCCTTTCGGAATTGGCAACCAGATTAAAAGCTTAATCAAGAGATGATATATATTATCTCACAGCTCTCACAGCCCCACATTAAAGTAACTCTTTGTATAATCAAGTATGTGGGCCTTGAATCCACCAATTGATTTAGAGACTAGGGAACCATGAACTTGACCAATCTTTACAGCAGCTGCACTTCCCGATTCGATTCCACAAAATGTAGATGAGGCATTTTCTAATATGATGTTCAAACACAATTAACAGACCAGATGGCAAATGTCTTGTGTTAAAGCTGTAGAAGGTAAATTTCTGAATTCCTGATTGCCCAACTTTAGTAAAAGAACTATACCAGTATGACTTACACAGATTTCCAGCTCTAGCTGCTAATGACTGTGGAAAATTGAAAGAACCAAATAAAATCCACCCCCATTGTAATTTAATTTGTAGTTACTATTGACTTGAAATGGACCAATTTCCATAAAGTTGCTGACTTGAATGTTCAACGTAATGCAATTGTACGTTTCATATATTGTGGATTCAAATATAATTTCCTAGTTTTTAAAGCTGCGGTATGTTGCTTTGTTACAATGAAAAATAAAGCTTTTGTTGCGTAATTTTATTCAGAGCTGTGAGTGAGACATCTGTTGATGCCATGAGTGTAGTCTTATGGAGAAAAGTAGATCTTCTCTATTAACAAAGCTTTAGTTCAAGCTCACTGCTTTCTCGTGCATTAATGCTACATGTTTTTGTTGGCATTAAAATACTCATGCAATAATCATTAATGCATCATTTGTTTTAGGTCTACTTGCAGTAATAGGATTGGAAACTCTTCCCAAGTTTGTAAATCAGCAAAACTCCCCCTTATTTCCGATTTTCAACCTATTTGTGTTGATGTCCAAACGTGAAAAATCGAATTACCTTCCTTGAGCACTTTTTTTGTCAGAAGAAGATATTTTTCAGGCACAAAAATTGATCCAAATCCCTTTGAATGGAACAAGACTTGCTGATTGTGAACTATACATTTCTCTGCTTGTATTTATTCAGATAAATAATGAAATGGGTTTGAACTGTAGCCCAATTTTCTTAAGCAATTCTGCAATTTCACTTAGAGAATGCTAGGAAACATTAAATGATCATAAAGTTTCAGCCAATTTGCAACCCAAAATTTGAAGGCTTACAGTTCTGCTAATAAACCTCAACTGCACCAAAAAGTACGTTTCCCTTCAACACTCCAGATGAAGAGATCCCACTCACTCATGGTACTAATTACATGCATTCCTTCTGCCCTCTACTGCTTAAGAAGCAAATTCTAGCTCTCAGTCAATAGGAATTGCAAACCTTCATTAACACCCACTCTCTTTGGAAACCCAATGGAGATGCAGCCAAAGATATATCCCAGCATCGGACCACCAGCAAAACTCAAGCACATTAGCTATTAAACAGTTCCTTCATCCCATCCACTCCCTCACCACCAGGAATTATTGTGGAAGGTGAAATGAAAAGGCAATTTGCCCGTCTGAATGGAACATTGGCGTGCTTCTGCCACCATCCCACATCCTTCCGAATTTATTTTCTGCTTTGCATGTTGAGTCTGATGTACTTATGGATTGTTGTAACTCTCACACCAGTCTCGTGAACTAGGTCATTACATATATTTTTTAAAAGCTTTTAAGTGTCAAGATTTTCATTTCAATGAAATATTAGCTGATATATTTGTATGCCTAGCCCTGTGTCGTAGAGTCATCAAGGTCTACAGCACAACCTGACAAGATGTACCTGATGAATCCATAACACTGTTACTCGACTAGCATTTTTCAAGGACTAATTGAATCTCCAGCAGATTTAATGTCCCAATAATTAATTCAATTTAAATTTTAGTTGCCTCCTCGAATTAAAAAGAGTGAATAAATAAATCCATTTGTTCTGAGTTGTCAAAAATTGCTAGACAACCAGTCACGTGCCGGAATATTGTTTATTGATTACAACATCACCACTTAAACTTCAAGTTGGATACACAACTTAGCACACAAATCTGTACAGTTTCGAACATTTCACACGAGTATTATCAGAAAAAAAAGATTCTCAGATAGAAAAGGAGAAAGGGTAGGTAATCAAAAGCTTGGTCAAAGAGGTGTTTTCAAGAAATTGTTTAAAGAAAGAACACGATTATAGAACCTGAAGGCTTGAGTTAGGGAGAGGGAGAAATTCTAGAATTTGAGTCTTTAGACAACTGAGGGAAATGTGGGTTTCTTCTGCTTGGGTTTCTTCCGGCTTCCTCCCACAGTCCAAAGATGTGCAGGTTAGGTGAATTGGCCATACTAAATTGCTCATAGTGTTAGGTGCATTGGTCGGAGGGAAGTGGGTCTGGGTGGGTTGCTCTTCAGAGGGTCGGTGGTGGACTTGTTGGGCCAAAGGGCCTGTTCCCACACCGTGGGGCAGCACAGTGGCTCAGTGGTTAGCACTGCTGCCTAACAGCGCCAGGGACCCGGGTTCAATTCGCGCCTCGGGCAACTGTGTGTGGAGTTTGCACATTATCCGTGTCTGTGTGGGTTTCCTCCGTGTGCTCCTGTTTCCTCCCACAGGCCAAAGATGTGCAGGTTAGGTGAATTGGCCATGCTAAATTGCCCATAGTGTTAGGTGCATTAGTCAGGGGTGAATGTAGGGGAATGGGTCTGGGTGCGTTGCTGTTCGGGAGGGTCGGTGTGGACTTGTTGGGCCAAAGGGCCTGTTTCCACACTGTAGTGAATCTAATCTAATCTGTGGGGAATCTAATCTAATCTAATCTAATCATTGAGTTTACTCCCAGGGTTTTGGTCTGAATGATTTCTTTGCTGCTTAACTTTGTAGTACAATCCAGATGAACACTAGCTGATGATAAAGGGAAACACAATATAAAGCCCTCAGGTGGTGAGGCAGGGCGGCCAATAGAATTATAGAATCATAGAGTACAGAAGGGAGCCTTCAGCCCATTGATCGGTACTGCCAAAAATATATTAAATCGACACTAGTCCCATTTTCCCTCTCTAAGCACATAGCCTTGAATGCTATGACTATTCAGTGCTCCTCCAAATATTTATTAAAGCTTGTGAGATTATCCATCTCAACTAGCCTCCCAGGCAATGCATTCCACCCTTTAAGTGAATATAGGTTGTAAAACTCACAAACTCTGTTGTAAAAAAGCTTTGCTGTGAATAAAGTTTATTTGTGTTGGCTTATTGTTTATGTTTGTATTTTAAAGTTGCACTTAATTTGAAGTGATTTTGCAGCCACATTATTTCCGTGCCCCCACTCAGTCATATTATGTTCATTTTGATCCATTGTTAACTGCAATAATGTGCGCTGAGTTTTGAATTGATTATTACCTTTTTTTGGTACCATTCACATTAGACACATCCGAAGCCTTATGCAGAGGCAAATGCTTGCTTCCACTATCTCTTGACCATGTGATTGAAATGCACTTCATAAATAAAATATTGGTTGCAACATCCCAAAGGTGTAACACAGTACAACTTGGTGCTTTATGCAAGTTGTTTGTCTCTCTTGCGGGTTGCTACCACTAAAGCTGTAGAAAGAACAACCTGGCAAGAACTTGATTTGGCTCAGCTTTCAATGCTACCACCTGTTGTTCAAGTGAGGGAATGCCTCACCATTCCATAAGGCAAAATGTTGTCCTGCCAGGGGCCAAAGTGCTCAGACATTTCTTTCATTTTTAGCACTGCCTTCTAATTGGAGTATATCCTGCAGACAAACATTTTATGAAAAGTCACTGGACTGAAAACATTATCTGCTTTCCTTCTACTGATGCTGCCAGACGTACTGAATTTCTCAAACAATTTATGTTTATGCTTCAACAACTCTGGTTCGATCTAAATTTTGGCAAGTGCTCCAAGAGGCAAGCATTCGATTTTTGGAATTCTTGGTTTGTCTGAAGGTTGTTTCTGAAGCAACATTTTGACTGCAGAGACAGCTATCATACAATGTTTATAGCACAGGAAGAAGCAATCTGACTAGTCGAGACTGTGCTGACTCTCTCATGGAGCAATTCATCAAGATTCATTCCCCTGTCCTTTACGGGGAGAAACTGAGGACTGCAGATGCTGGAGATCAGAGTCGAGAGTGTGGTGCCGGAAAAGCACAGCAGGTCAGGCAGCATCCGAGGAGCAGGAGAATCGACAATTCGGAAATAAGCCCTTCATCAGGGATGAGGTCAACCCTGTCTTTTACTGCAGCTTAGCAATTTCTCCAGGAGTTGATATGAGACATTTGTGCTTCCTGAGCTATGTAAATGATCAGGATCTTGGTGCACAGGGAACTATTTCAAAGTTTATGGATGACATAAAACTTGAAAGCACTATAAAATGTGATGAGGACAGTATAGGATTTCAAAAGCACTTTGGCAAATCTGTCAATTAAACAAACAGGTGGCAGATTCATCCCTACGTGGACAAGTATGAGATGATACATTTGGGTACAAAGAACATGGAGAGATAATATAGAATAAAGGGTACTATTCTCAAAAAGACTGCAGGATCAGAGACATACCCAAATATACATGTGCATAATTCATTAAAGATGACAGGGCAGGTAAAGAGTGCTGTTTATAAAGTATACAGTAAACTTCATTAATGGAATACAAAAGTAAAGATGTTATGATGAAGAGTCACCAGACTCAAAATGTCAGCTCTTCTCTCATCACAGATGCTGCCAACTTAGTTGAGTTTCTCCAACACTTTCTGCTTTGGTTTTAGACCTTCAGCATCTTCAGTTCTTTGTTTTATCGTTGTGGTAAAGATGTCATGCTGACTTATGTATGACATCAGTCAGAACTCACCTGCAGTATTGCGTACAGTTTTGGGAGTCATATTTTAGACATGATGTGAACATCTTGGTGAAAATCTGGAAGAGGTTTGTAAGAATTAGAAAACTTCAATTGAGAGAATGAATTGGAGAAGTTGGGCTTATTTTGCTTGAAGAGGAGACAGCTAGGGAGAGAGTAAATAGAGATTTTCATTTTTTGTTAATTAAGCTATTCTTCTAATCAACCTGTTCAGGATGTTATTACACACCTCCCAAGTGAGCAGGACTTGAACCAAGGGCTCCCGATCTAGGGAGGGCACTTGATAGCAATTTTCAAAACCAGTATACAGATTAGACACGTCTGTAACCTCATCAAAAAATGACAGCAAGTTACCTAAATGTAATTTGCCCTTTGGAAATCTATGCTGACATTTGTTAATTGATTTGCACTTCCCCATGTGGCAATAAATTTGTGTCAAAAAGTGTGGCGCTGGAAAAGCACAGCCAGTCAGGCAGCATCCAAGGAGTAGGAGAGTCAACATTTCGAGCATAAGCTCTTTATCAGTAATGTGGTGGGTGTAAAGGGATTGAGAGATAAATGGGAGCAGGGTGGGGCGGGAGGGAAGGTAGCTAGGAATGCAGTAGGTAGATGAAGGGAGCGGAGAGTGGTGCTGGGTCTGGGGAGAGGTTGGAGTGGAAAGGTGGGAAGGAGGATGAGAGGTAGGACAGTTCAAGAGGGCAGTGTTGAGTTGGAAGGTTAGAGCTGGGATAATGTGGGGTGGGGGGGGGTGGGGGGGGGAGATGAGGAAACTATGAAATTAACATTGATTCCGTGCGGTTGGAGCGTCCCAAGGCAGAAGATGAGGCATTCTTCCTCCAGACATTGGATAGCTAGGATTTGATGGTGAGGAGACCCAGGACTTGCATGTCCTTGGTGGAGTGGGAGGGGAGTTGAAGTGATTGGCCACAGAGCGTGGGGTTGTTTAGTGCTTGTGTCCTGGAGATGTTCTCTGAAACGTATCGCAAGTTAGCGTCTTGTCACCCCAATGTGGAGGAGATTTGCAGGAAAATCTGGATGTGCAGGAAAATCTCTGCCAGACACATCAGGTGTCCTTTTATTTCAAGGACTATAATTTCCCCTCCCACACGGTCAACAATGCCCTCTAGTGCATCTACTCCACTTCCTGCAGCTCTGCCCTGGAACCCCACCCCTGCAACTGCAAAAAGGACAGATCCCACCCCGGTCCTCACCTTCCACCCCATCAATCTGTGAATACAGCGCATCATCCTCCAACATTTCTGCCAGCTACGATCAGGCCATCACTACCAGAGATATATTTCCCTCCCCACCCCTATCTGCAGCAACCACTCCCTCTGTAACTCCCCCATTAGGTCCATGTCCCCCACCAACCCACCCTCCATTCCCGACACCTTCCCTTACAAGAGGTGTAAAACCTGCACCCACACCTCACCCCTCTCCCCCATCCAAGGCCCCAAAGGATCCTTCCACATCCAACAGAGATTTACCTGTACTTCCACACATGTCATTTACTGTGCCCATTGCTCTCAATGCAGTCTCCTTTACATCAGGGAGACAAGATGCCAATTTGCAGAACATTTCAGGACACATCTCTGGGACACATGCACCAACCAACTCCATCACCCTGTGGTCAAACACTTCAATTCATCCTCCCACTCTACAAGGATATGCAAATCTGGGCCTCCTCCATCGCCAAATCTTAGCCACCCAACAACTGGAGGAAGAACACCTCATCTTCTGCCTTGGGACCCTCCAACCACACAGAATCAATGTTGATTTCACCAGTTTCCTCATCTCCCTCCCCCCATGCAATCCCAGATCTAACACTCCAACTCAACACCACTCTCTTGAACTATCCTATCTGTCCATCTTCCTTCCCATCTATCCGCTCCACCCTCCGCTCTGACCTATCACCTTCACCCCCACCTTCATCTACCTATCACATTCCTAGCTACCTTCCCCCCAGCCACATCTTCCTCCCCCTTCCATTTATCTCTCAGCCCCCTTGGACACCCCCACTGCCCAAATTCCTGACGAGGGGCTTATGCTCGAAACATCAACTCTCTTGCTCCTCGGGTGCTGCCTAACTTGCTGTGATTTTCCAGTGCCACACTTTTTGACTCCGATCTCCCAGCATCTTCAGTCCTCATTTTCTCTGCCCTGACAGTTAACGTTTTCCAATTTATCACCTCCAAAAGCCCGATTAAACTGGTTAAGTGTACCTTTGCATCCTTTTTTGGAACAGGACATTTACAATTCTCCAATCCTCTGGCACAACTCCTGAATCTAAGTAAAATTTAAAAGTTGTGACCAGTACCTGAGTATCTTGCGCTCTCTCATCCTTCAGCATCATTAGATGAATCTCATCTAGTCCTGGTGCCTTAACTACTTTATGTATGAGACAACCTAGCCAATACCCCATCTTTATTGATTTTAAACCCTTCAAGTGTCTCAGCCATCTCCATTTCCATCACCACTTAGACAGCATCCATTTCCCGAGTAAAGATAGCTGCAAAACATATATTAAATAACTTAGCCATGTCCCCTACCTCCATGTGAAAGCCCCATCTTTGATCCATAATTGACCCTGTTCCTTCTATTGTTCCTTTTATTGTTTATTTTCCAATATAACACATTTGGACCCCTTTTTATGTTGGTTGCCAGTCTCTTCTCATACTCTCTTTTTGCTTCCCTTGTAAGTCTAGAACATCCATGAACTTATTCAGTGTGAAAGATGTGTATCACAAAGAGATTTCTTGCAGTGTTTTGGTAAAATAATTGAACAGGGCCGTTAAATAATCAGGACAACTTGCATCTGTAGACCCATAACTGAGTTGCCTGTGATGTTTATTTGTAATTCATTCATGTTTGATTACACTAGTTTGGTAACTTATCGTTGTACGCTTGCCTGATTGTTTAAGCCTGTAACTGGAGTGAGAGAGACAGTAGAAGAGAGACATTTCTAGATTGAAGACCAGAGACCAGATGTGTGTTGAAACTTCTATACATTCCAAGATATTTCTCTATGGGTTTAACACAATAAAGTCTCTGAGTTTAGAACTGGAATTGTCTCTGCACTGCTCTGAGATAAAGAAAATATGCAACAAACTCGCAAATATGAAGCAGTGTTAATTCTGCAAGAGTATCAGAGCAATGTCGAGCCACTTCAGGATGGATCCAAAGTCCTGGCAGACCAACGTTTACAGAATCACAGAAATGGTACAATGCAGAAGAGGCCATTCAGCTTATCACATTTGTGCCAGCTCCCCAACTATATTATGATTGAGTGCAATTTGCCTGCCTTTTCCCCATAGCCTTGTACATTGTTTCCTTTTAAATAGTCATCCAATGCACTCTCAAATGCTTAAGAGTCAAGTATTTTTTTCCCTGTTTTTAGGAAACCTAGTAATTATATCTGTACTGATCCATTACTCTTTCAGATTTATACAATAAACCTTTGATTGGCCGATAATAGCATTTCAGAAAAGGTAGGGACTTCAGTGCGGAAAAATGTTAACGTTTCAGTTAACTGGAAGTTCTGAAGAAGGGTACCTGAACCATTAGCTCGGCTTTCTCCCCACAGATGCTGCCAGACCTGCTGAGTTTTCTCAGCAATTTCTGATTTCCAGCATTCGTAATTATTTGTGTTCCTTTTAGCCAAGGAACCCTGGGAGCGAGAAAAATGTCTCCTCCTCAATTCAGCCAGCTGTAATCAGGGTAGAATAAATTCCTTTACCATCTCGCACATCCAAAGCAGATAGTAAACCAGGGAGAGAACATAATCATTTAAGAGCTGTAAGGTTACTCAGGAAATTAGAGGAAAAGGCAGGTTTCGTAGAATTGCATGGAAATATCTTGTGTTTCAATGATAATAAACCATGCCTCATGGTAAACCATGTCTCATTATAAGTGAAAACCAAACCCCACTAAATAAGCAAATAAATCACACATACAAAAACAGTGCTTACAATGCTGTAGTCCACAGAGTCAACAGTGAGATTAGATTCCCTACAGTGTAGATACAGGCCCTTCAGCCCAACAAGTCCACACCGACCCTCAGAAAAGTAACCCACCCAGACCCATTCCCCCCACCCTATATTTACCCCTGACTAATGCATGTAACACTATGGGCAATTTAGCATGGCCAATTCACCTAACCTACACATCTTTGGATTGTAGGAGAAAATCAGACCACCCGAAGGAAAACCACGCAGACACGGGGAGAATGTGCAAATTCCACACAGACAGTCGCCCAAGGCAGGAATTGAACCTGGGTCCCTGGCGCTGTCAGGCAGCAGCGCTAACCACTGTGCCATCCATCAGGAAATTGATTCCCTGTGCCCGAAACATCAACTCTCCTGTTCCTCGGATGCTGCCTGGCCGGCTGTGCTTTTCCAGTACCACACTGTTGACTCTGATCTCCAGCAGCTGCAGTCCTCACTTTCTCCTATAGTCCACAGCAACAGGAACTGAATAATGTCAGCTTGATACTTGTATAAAGCCCTATTAAATGCAACTCCCTTTGCCTGTAATTTGTGCTACTTAATGATCTCAGGTAATAAGAGATCAGTTTACACATCAGAGTCTAACATTGTGTTCTGAAGGGTGTTTAATGGCAAAGGAACACATTTCACCCATTAACCATCAAGTATTTAATTTCTAAAAGTCTGTGTAGTCTATACTTCTTTTTGAAAAAAGCAAATGAACACTCTCAAATGTACAGATTTAGAATCAGTATCTCTAATTGACTCGACAAACCCGCATCATTTTCAATGTGGCTGGTGTTATTGAGATCTGCTTATTCGATTACTTCCTTTAGGCTTGTCTATTTTTATCACTCATATCATCTATCAATTGAAAGATAAAGCCTGATAGCAAAAAAGTTGATACCACCTATTGCAACAGAAAAGAGCATATATAGTCTGACCTTCCACTCAAAGTGATATTGAGGTCTGCACTATGTAAATTAAATCAGAGGGTGGAAAAGATGTTTTTGCTTCTAACACGCTTTTGCTAAAGTAAATTGTGAAATCCACTGTAGGCATCTCCAAATAAGCATCAACCCATATTATAGATACAGAATGGAATCAGTTCTTATTAATATATTTGTGTAAACAGAAAAGTTTGTTTAATACTGGACTTCATTCTGTTTTGTCATCATTCATTAGAGATATATGAAGGTTGTGTGCATGTATCAATGGCTCAGGTTGCTAAGATTCATCATAACGCTTTAGTATGTTTGTCATTTCTTCTGTCTTCATTCCTGTGGTTTGGATCATGAATTTCCATTGGATTGGTTCACGTTTATGAGCAAAGTACTGTAGAATCATAGAATCCTTCCAGTGTGAAAGCATTTGTCCCATCCAGTCTAAACTGACCTTCTGAAGAGTATCCCATGTACACTCATCCGCCTCTGTAACCTTGCATTTCCCATTGCTAATCCGCCTAGTCTGCACATTCCTGGACACTATGGGCAATTTAACATGGCAAAACCACCTCACCTGCACATCTTTGTACTGTGGGAGAAAACCGGAGCACCCAGAGGAAACCCACAGAGAATGTGCAAACTCCACATAGACAGTCGCCTGAAAGTGGAATTGAACATGGGTTCCAGCCGCTGTGAGTTAGCAATGCTAACCATTAAGCTACCACGTAGTAGTCTCCATTGTCCTCTGGCTGATCAGGAAATTCTTCTGCTTCTACTACCTACTACTGGGAATATTGGAAGGATTTACAGACTGATAAAGAACCTGTGTGGCCATATTATGATCTTTGATGATCAACTAGCCCTAGCCTGGGCATCAGACAGAACACTTCTGGGCCTAAATTAGGGATGCTGCCCCTATGCAACAAGTCTTTCAATTCATCATAGTGTCAGGCTGTATTGAACAGCTAAGTGCTGCTGGCTGCCTACTCAATGTGTGACGGAGAGGCAGTCGGCATGGAACAGAAGAGTGGGAGGCAGTGCATGTTGCAAAGCATAGCCAATGTAGATAATGGCATTTTGTATATTTCCAGTAGTACTTGTTCCTTCAGTGTTGGACTGCTGCTCAAGTTTATGAGGCTAACAAATATCAGGATACATTAGGTGGCCTCTCATCATAATAACAGATCCATAGTATCTGAATACCTAAAATGTTTCATATAAAGCAAATTGCTTAATATGCTGTGACAGTATGCATAACAGAAATGCCAGGTTACACATACCAAGTTCTCAAAACCAGCAATGAGGTGAAAGACAATCAAATAACTATTGATGATACTGTTTGAGAAAAGAATATTATCCAGTACAGCCAAAGCTACTTGCTCTTCACATAATGCCTTAAAACAAACTCCATCTGAGCAAGAAAACAGGAAGTTGACTGATTTAGCATTTAATCTGATAAAAAGAGACTTTTAAATTAGCTTAATGTCAGTATATTTGCAGTACAGAGCAATTGTGTCACCTAAATTATACACACAAGTCCTGTTCTGGATTACAAACCTTCTTTCTCAGAAGATCAAGTCTGTTTAGTATTTCTTAATATTAAATTACAACATTAATGCTGCTTCATGGGTGTCATGATTTAAAAGGCAAGTGAAATTTACATTATGTGACAAATAGGTTTTGTGTTGATCACTAGACTGTCTGTGAAAATCATTCTAAATTAGAATACAGACTGATTAGGATCTGCTGTTTTGTTTGGCAACAAGTGTGTTTTGCTGTCCTGGACTTGAATCATATTTGCCAAGAAATATCATGCTCCGATCAGGATTCCTAGCCAACACAGAAAACACAGTAGTCAACTTGGACAATTTACAGGGAACACATCACTAGGTGAAGCAAAGAACCATGAAGTGAGACAGTGCACTACAAATGTATCTTTCTGATTTTGATAAATCAAGATAGGAATACAAATAACTCATTGTGCATTGTGAGAGCTCGTAAAGATGCTGATGTGGCAGTGCCATTTCAGAACCCAACACTGAATGTTTGTGTGGAGGAACTGTTTGAAATGATCCTCTTTGTAAAACATCAGTCATGGGCCCATTTGAAATGAATACTGTGAGCCCAGGACTCCAACATTCCCACCCCATCAGTGTGGCTGCTGGATTGGCTTCGCAAAAGTTGTGTTTAAAATAGTTTGGAATATTTTCAGAACTCAGTACAGGAACTGCCTCCAGATGTTTCTTCCCCCTTTCTTAAAAATTGAATTATTCAATTGAGCTTTTCAACCCAAAGTTATGCCTGAAACCCCCTATGACAAGGTGCGGAGGTGTGATCACCTCCCCATATTTTAAACTCTTTGCAACAAATACGCTTCTTTTTTCTTTTTTGTCCTCAGTACTATCACACTTCATTTAAAACACAGTGTGGTTCAAAATTAAGGAGCCAAAATACAAAGTTGTCTTGAGTAAATAGCACAGTGGTTCAGTGGTTAGCAGTGCTGACTCCAGCATCAGGGACCCAGGTTTAATTCCAGCTTCAGGGACTGTCTGTGTGGAGTTTGCACATTCTCCCTGTGTCTGTGTGGGTTTCCTCTGGGTGCTCCAGTTTCCTCCCTCAGTCCAACAATGTGCAGGTTAGGTGGTTTGGCCATGTTAGTGTCCAGGAATGTGTAGGTTTGGTGCATTAGTCAGTGGTGAATGTAGTGTTATTGGGTAGGGGGGAATGGGTCTGGCTGGGATACTCTTTGGAGGGTTGGTGTGGACTTGTTGGGCTGAATGGCCTGTGTCCTGTGTCCATAGAGATTCTATGAAAAGAAAAAGAAATTTAGTACTTACTAACTGAGAAAATAATGAAACACAAAAATCAGCATGTATACAAACATAGAATGTCTAGTACAATATAAAGATGATACATACAATTTTAAAAGTTCTCAGAATCCTTGAGTTACTATAATTGCAACAGAGACCTCAGCTGTTTTGTTGATGGCTTGTATCCCCAACAGTATTAGAGTTTCTAGTAGCATTAAGTTTTCAGTAACTGGCTGATTTTTCCAATTTGTTTCATCGCTTATGTCGGCTTTCAAGATGTTGAGAAGGAAATGGGAAGGAGAGACGAGGAGTGTTTTGGTCCTTGCTGTTACAATTTTTTAAACTCCTTTCTGTCTGCTGCATGGCAAAGCAGTTACTAAAATACTGTTTATAACTGTTGCTTGAGTCATTAGGTCCATACTCCCCACGAACCCACCCTCCACATATGGCACCTTCTCTCACCGCAGCAAGGGAACATCTCTGGTCCGCACGCACCAAACAACCCCACCGCCCTGTGGCTAACCAGTTCAACTCCCCCTCCCACTCCCAAGGACATATAAGTCTTGGGCCTCCTTCACTGCCAAATCAAAGCCACCCTCCGACTGGAGGAAGAACACCTCATCTTCTACCTTGGGATTGTACAACCACGCGGCATCAACATTGACTTCACCAGTTTCAAACTCTTCCCACCACCACCCACCTTCTCCCAGGTCCAACCCTCCAATTCGGCACCTCTTGATCTGTCCCACCTGTTCATTTTCCTTCTCACTTATCCACTCCACTCTCCCCACCAATCTTATCACAATCACCTCCTATCTGCATCCACCTATCATTATCCCAGCTACCTTTCCCCAGCCCCAATCCCCCAACCACCATTGATCTGCCAGTATCCTTACCCCTCCACGTTGCCTGAAACATCGACTCTCCTGTTCCTGGGATGCTGCCTGACCGGCTGTGCTTTTCCAGCACCACACTTTTCGACTCTGATCTCCAACATCTGCAGTCCTCACTTTCTCCAGTGGCTTTATTATCTTTCTTAGCTAGATAGTTGAAGGCCACCCTTTTACCTCCAGTACATACAACCTCTAATACTGGTGTAAATTAAACAGGAAATGTGAGTTTCATGATGCCTAATTCAGTTGACTGGTTCAATATCTTTAAATAAAAATGTAATTTCAGTTTATTTTAGAGTCACAGAGTTGTACAGCACAGGAACAAACCCTTCGGTCCAATCATCCACGCCAACCAGATATCTGAAATTAATCTACTCCCATTTGCCAGCATTTGGCCCATATCCCTCAAAACACTTCATATTCATGCATCCATCCAGATGTCTTTTAAATGTTGTAATTGTACCAACATCCACCTCTTCCTCTGGCTGCTGATTCCATTCATGCAACACCCTCTGCATGAAAAAGTTGTCCTTAGGTCCCTTTTAAATCTCTCCGCTCTGACCTTAAACCTATGCCCTGCAGTCTTGGACTCTGCTACCCTGGAGAAAAGATCTTGTCTATTTATGCCATCCATCCCCATCATGATTTTAAAAATCTCAATAAGGTCACCCCTCAGCCTACAACACTCCAGGAAAAACAGCCCCAGCCATTTCAGTCTCTCTGGATAGCACAAGCCCTCCAACCCTGGCAACATTTTTGTCAATCTTTTCTGAACCCTTTCAAGTTTCACAACATCCTTCCTATAGCTGGGAACCTGGAATTAACACAGTATTGCAATTGTGGTCTAACCCATGTCCTGTACAGCTGCAACATGACTGTCCAACTCCTATACTCAATGCACTGACCAATAAAGGTGAGCATATCAAACGCCTTCTTCATTATCCTGTCTACCTGCGAACCCACTTTCAAGGAACTATGAACCTGCACTCCAAGATCTCTTTGTTTAGCAACACTCCCCAGGACCTTACCATTAATTGTATAAGTCCTGCTAAGATTTGCTTTCCCAAAATGCAGTGCCTATTATTTGTTTAAATTGAACTCCAACTGCCACTTCTTGGCACATTGGCCCATCTGATCAAGATCTCATAGTACTCTGAGACAACCTTCTTTGCCATCCACTACACCACCAATTTTGGTGTCATCTGCAAACTTACTAACCATACCTCATATGTTCACATCCAAATCATTTATATAAATGATGAAAAGTAGTGGACCCAGCATGATCCTTGTGGCACACTGCTGGTCACAGGCCTCCAGTCTGAAAAGCAACCCCGCACCATTACACTCTGTCTCCTATCTTTGATGCAGTTCTGTATCCAAATGGCTAGTTCTCCCTGTATTCCATGTGATCTAACTTTGCTAACCAGTCTCCCATGTGGAACCTTGTCGAACACTTTATTGAAGTTCACATGGATCAAGTTCACAGCTCTGCCTTCATCAATCCTCTTCGCTACTTCTTCAAAAAATTTAATTAGGTTAGTGAGACACAATTTACTGTTTCCTGAATTTGCATCAACCT
Organism: Chiloscyllium plagiosum; assembly: GCF_037043375.1. Taxonomy (NCBI): domain Eukaryota; kingdom Metazoa; phylum Chordata; class Chondrichthyes; order Orectolobiformes; family Hemiscylliidae; genus Chiloscyllium; species Chiloscyllium plagiosum. Next base: position 35,301,598 of record NW_028270159.1, on the reverse strand, counting down.
GTGACTAGGTGATCACTTATAGCCATCTTCAGTCCATGGTTCTTCCTTTTTAAAATTCATGGATGTCCACAAAGTTCAAAAATCAGTTGATGGAAGTTGCAAATTAATGGTCAATGTTTTACCATTACCAAGGCCTCATCCCAGATCCGACCCTCCAACTCGGCACCACCCTCTTTAACTGTCCTACCTGTCCATCGTCCTTCCCACTTAACCGCTCCTCTCACCCCACCGGTCTATCATAATTATTTCCCACCTGCATCCATCTATCACCTTCCCAGATACCTTCCCCCAACCCCACCTCACCCCCTATTTATCTGGCAGCCACCGTCCCCCCACATTCCCGATGATGGGCTCATGCCCAAAACATTGACTCTCCTGCTCCAGGTGTGCTGTCAGACCTGCTGCACTTTTCCGGCCCCACACTTTTTGACTCTGAACATCTGCATCTGCAGTCATCACTTTCTCCTATTACCATAACAAACTAAACTCACAAAGCATAAAAACATTATGCTAACTTGGATGTGATTTTTGAGACTCAATGACTTCTACTGGTGCTGGGTAGGATTGGGACATCTATACTGTAGAAATAAAATAATTTTGCATCCTTTGGTTTCGCTACTATTTGGAATATCTTGGTAAGTATTCCAGTACATCTCAATAGAGCGACTGTTCTTGTAATTTTGATGAAATACAAGCAATATCTAGTGGAAGAAGCACCATACTGTTTGTCACTCTATTGACTTTTTCCTGATTAAACTTGTTAACATTTCTGTCTTGCACCTTCAATGACTAACCATTTTATGTTCATAAGCAAGGAGAAATCAGTGAAGCTATTGATTCTGTCAGCAAACCTTTGATGGTATCATATTGAGGATATGGTTAACAAAGCTTGCACGTGTTTTGAATTAAATTTAAGCTCTAATGAATATAATGTATTCTTTGAAAACATCTTTTAAACTCTATGATTCTCTTCCTCCAATCTTTATGGCGTCCTCATTTGTTATAAATTCTGAGAGGACTGGGAAATTAGACCTTTGATGTTTTTTCCCTGTGAATGTTAATGACCAGTAATTATTCTAGCTTGAAAAGGAAAAAAAAAGCATTAAGATCATAAGCAACTATTTTTTAAAATGCACATGTATTTTATGACTCTGTGTCATTGCCAGAGAATTTGAGGGCACTACATAAACAGGAAAAACATATCACTGGTCTCAACATGAGAAGAACATTGGAATCAAAAGGGAGAAGTGTATGGTCATGACCAAGATTTGCAGAATGAAATCAAGATTCTGCGCATATTTATAGAGGGCTTATGTATGATTTAATATCACTATCTTATCCCTCATTCAAGTCTGAGCTTTGGAATTGCAAATTGAGCCTATTTTCCTATCTCAATGAATTATCCAAAGATTTGTACTTCAAAGGGGAAGAGAAAGCTTCAAATGTGAATTTAGCAACAAAATAAGAAACAATAGCTCTCATGATGTTGAAGGTATTGGATAGCTATAGAATGAAGTTCTTTTCTGGTACTCTCCACAGCCAAATGCCTTACCAGCATGATTGCTAAATGAAGAATAGTTGGCGCACAGGAAGATAGTATCTGTGCAACTGTTATTTAGCATGAGTCAACATTTTCAGGAGATGTGAACATTCTGTATGTCCTGACACTAATCAAGCAATGCCATTGTTTAGGTCCTCTTCTCTGCATTGCATCCATATACTGTATATGTATTCAGTTTACACCTTTGGTGTGTTAAATCTACACATATCATGCAAAGCAGTGAGGCAGATTGGCAGAGCAAGGAACCTTCTCATTCATTATGTGAAAATGTGCACAATATTCAATCAGGGAACACTGACACATATTGTGTTGAGCATGAGCTCCCAATTGATGTATCTGAGGTTGAGGATTCCAAAGATTCATCACCCTTTGTGTAAAAAAAAATCTTCCTTTTGTTTCACCTTGAATGGCTTACCCTGTGTCCTGAGTTTATGCCTCCTCATTCTAGAGTCATCAGTCAGGGATATCATCCTATTGATATCCACCCTGCCATATCCTGTAAAAGCATTATTATTTTCAATGTGACCACCTCGCACCCTCCAAATCTCCAGAGAATACAGACCACACTTCCTCAATTTCCCCCTATGAAGCAATTCTGTCATACCAGAGATTAGTATGGTGAACCTCAGTTGAGTGTTTGATGGCAGTTACATTCTGCCTTAGATAAGGAGAACAGAACTGTACACAATCCTCCAGCTGAGGTCTCAGAAAGACTGTTTGCAACTGCAGCAAGATACCTTTACTTCTTTACTTAATTCCTTTGAAATGAATGTCAATATACCTTCTGCCTTCCTATTCGCTTGCTGCACCTGCATAGTAGCTTTTAGTGACTCATGCTCAAGGACACCCAGATCCCTCTGAACATCTGCACTTCCAAATCTCTTGCCATTTAAGAAGAAGTTTGCCTTTCTTATTTTCTAACAAAGTGAATAACTTCAGATTTACTCACACTAAATTCTATTTTCTAGGTTCTAGTCCATTCACTGTCTAAATATTTGTGAAATCTCCTTATAACACTTCACAACTTTCATTCCACCCAATTTGATATTGCCAACAATTGTGAGAATATTACAATTGATCTAAATCATTATATAGCTTATCAACAGATGGGCAGCACAGTGGCACAGTGGTTAGCACTGCTGCCTCACAGCACCAGAGACCCGCATTCAATTCCCGCCTCGGGCAACTGTCTGTGTGGAGTTTGCACATTCACCCCGTGTCTGCGTGGGTTTCCTCCGGGTGCTCCAGTTTCCTCCCACAGTCCAAAGATGTGCAGGTTAGGTGAATTGGCCATGCTAAATTGCCTATAGTGTTAGGTGAAGGGGTAAGTGCAGGGGAATGGGTCTGGGTGGGTTGCTCTTCGGCGGGTCGGTGTGCACTTGTTGGGCTGAAGGGCCTGTTTCCAAACTGTAAGCAATCTAATCTAAACCTAGTACAGCTGTTTACAGTACCCTATTAGTAACATAATGATCTATTTATTTCTGGTTTCTGTCTATTCACCAATTCCCAGTCCATACTGATATATTCCATCCCCTTAGTCCCATATGCTCTAATTTTATTTACTAACCTACTATTTCAAAAGCCTTTTGAAAATCTAAAATACCCTGATACATTGGTTCCCCTTTGTCCATGCTACATGCAATACCCTCTCAAACTCCAACAAATTTGTCAAACATGGTTTCCCATTCATATGTCCATGCTGACACTTCACAAATTTGCAATTAGTTCAACTGTCTTCTCATTTTCTTTACTTCCATCTACTTAGAGTCATAGAGTCATTGGGATGTACAGCATGGAAACAGACCCTTTGGTCCAATCCGTCCATGCCGACCAGATATCCCAACCCAATCTAGTCCCACCTGCCGGCACCCAGCCCATATCTCTTCAAACCCTTGATTTGCTTCCCCTGAATCTGAGCTCCCTGTTGGGTCCACATCTCCCTACAACTCTCGCTTAAACTGTCCAGTAAACCTCCCTGTGAGAGTCTCAGTTACAGTCCTGCCAAAATACAGCTCACAGAAAACAGATCGTCAGGATTAACAGGTCCTTTTATGCAGCAAAGAAGAACAAGTACAGTATGACAAGGATCGTTTTCTGTGTTTGAACAGTTTACCATCGATATTAACATCTTGGAAAGGGACAGAGTGTAATGTATCCAAATTTGTTGATAATACAATGCATGTTGTGATGAGGACATAAGGAATCTGCAAGGAGATACGGATAGGTTTATTGAGTAGGCACAGTATTGGCAGATAGAGTTTAATGTAGGAAAGTGTGAGACTTGGTGGAAAGAATCAAAAGGCAGACTATTACTTAAATGGAGAGAGACTCTTAATCAGTGCAGCACTGAGGGTTTTGGCTATTTAAAAAAAATTGCATCCAGGTGCAGCAAGCCATTGAAAAGGTAAATGGATTCTTGGCTTTCATTCCCAGGGGTCAGATTTTAAATGTAGGGAAGCTTTTCTATAACTTTATCAAGGTGTTGGTAAGTTGAATAGTGTGGCGCTGGAAAAGCACAGCTGGTCAGCCAGCATCTGAGGAGCAGGAGAGTTGACGTTTTGAGCATGAGCGCTTCATCGAGAAGAGCTCAATGTTTTGACTCTCCTGCTCCTCGGATGCGGCCTGACTGGCTGTGCTTTTCCAACACCCCACTTTTTGACTTTGATCTCCAGCATCTGCAGTCCTCACTTTCTCCAGGGTGTCGATAAGCCCACATCTTGAGTTCTGAGTACAGTTTTGCTCCCCATTTTTAAAAGTGGATATACTGCAATGGGAGGATTTCAAAAGAAATTCACTGGGCTGAATGCAAGTGAATGAAGGGGTTAACTCATCAAGAATGGCTAAACATCTTAGTCCTTTATTCACTAGAGTTTAAATAATCAAGGGATGATTTATTTAAACATTCTGAGGGAGCTTAAGATGCTAGATATTGAGAAGATGTTTCCATTAGTGGAAGAATCTCAAACTAGGGGACATAGTTGCAGAATAAGGGAATAATTATTTAAAACTGAGATATGAGCAAATTTCTTCTTCCAGAAGGAGGTGAATATCTGGAATTCTCTACACCAGAGAGCTGTGGAAGCTCAATCACTGAAAGTATTTGAAGAGGATGTTGATAGATGCTTGAAATATCAGTGAGTTGATAGTTATGCTGGCAAGAAAGAGGGTTTGAGGCCTGTAGAAATATAAGACACAGGAGCAGAAATGAGGCCATTCAGCCCATCTACTCTGTGCTGCTATTCAACCATGGCTGATAAGTTTCTCAACCCCAATCTCCCACTTTCTTCCCTTAACCCTTGAACCCTTTACACATAAGAACCTACCATCTCAGTTTTAAGTATACTCAATAACCTGGCCTGCACAGTCTTCTGTGGCAATAAATTTCATAGATTCACCATTCTCTGGCTGAAGATATTATCTCCATTCTTAAAGGTTTTTTTCCTTTGTTCTAAGGCCATGTCTTCAGGTCCTAGTCTCGCCTACCAATGGAAACATCTTCCCAACATCTACTCTGTCCAGGCCATTCAGTATTCTGTATGTTTCAATTAAATCCTCCCTCATCCTTCTAAACTCCATCGAGTATAAACCCAGAGTCCTCAAATGTTCCTCATATGTTAAGCTTTTCATTCCTGGGACCATTCCCGTGAACATCCTCTGAAAATTTTCCAAGGCTAGTACATCTGTCCTAAGATATGAGGACAAAAACTGCACACAATACTACAAAAGTGGTCTGACCAGAGCTTTATAGAGCCTCAGAAGTACATCCCTGCTTTTATATTCAAGTCCTCTCAAAATGAATGCCATCGTTGCATTTGCCTTCCTAACTACTGACTCAACCTGCAAAGAGAAGATCAGCCATGATTTGTTGATTGATGGGACAGCCTTGAGGGGCCAAATAATCTCCTCCTCTTTCTAGTTCTAATGTTCTTAAATGGGACCTTGCCAATTAAATCAATAGATTTAACTTCCGTTGCTGACCATGTCATGTTTTTTCCTCAGTTTTCAGTCTCAGTCTCACCTTCCCTACCTTGTCAGTAGTTTTTGAGCCAAGTGGGGAGATTGAGATCAAGACACATACATCTTCTCTTTTGTGGAGAGAGTTTATTGATTTCCTCAGTCAGCCTTCTCATCAGACAGCCAGTGTTATGGTGTTCCCTGTGGAAATGTTCTCAGAAAACGAATAACCACCACATGCTTATTCTTAACCATAAATAAAGACATTAACAAAAGGAGGAATTAAGTTAACTAGACATTAACATAACTTGCTGCAAACTTCTAGATTACGTTCCGTAAAAGTACACAGTCCAATTGGAATACAGAAAGAGGCTATTTCTCCACATCAATGCTTGTGCTCCATACAAGCTTCTTCTTACCTGCTTTATCTCACCCAATCAACATGACTTTCTATTCCTTTCTGCCTTTTATGATCATCGAGCTTCCTCTTAAATGCATCACAAAGATTAAAATATGGCCCAGATTTTCTGAGGAATGGCAATCATACACAGATTTCTCAACAGTTCTGTCAGGAAATTCCAATCAGGGCTCCTGCAGAAATGTGGGAACTGTACTTCCATTCTGTCAGGTCTGTCGTAGCATTGAAATGTCAGGGGATGGAATGTTGTGACTGTAAGGACATTGGTGAGGTCACTTTTGGAGTACTGTTTACGATTCTGATCACCCTTCTACACAAAGGATATTTTAAATTTGAGATGGTGCAGAAAAAATTACAAGGATATTGATTGGATTGGAGGGCTTGAGTTATATAGAGAGGCTGAATAGGTTGGAGCTATTTTCCCTGCAGTTTTGGCGAGTGAGTCGTGACCTTACAGAAGTTTATAAAATCATGAGGATAGGATGAATAACCAAGGTATTTTCCCTGGGGTAGTAGAGTTCAAAACTAGAGGGCTTGGTTGAAGATGAGACGGGAAAGATTGAAAAGGGCCCTGAGGGATAACTTTTTCATGGAGAGTGTATGGAATGAGCTACCAAATGAAGTGGTGGAGGCTGGTAAAATTACAACATTTAAAAGGTATCCAGATGAGGTATATGAATAAGAAGGGTTTTGACAGATATGGGCCAAGTGCCGGTAAATGGGACTAGGTCAGGTTGGGATGTTTGGTCAGTGTGAACAGGTTGGTCCAAAGGGCCTGGTTCTGTGTTCTATGATTCTATGACGCTATGACTGTATAAGTTATTTCAGGGTAGGATGCCAGGAGGTTAGGGAAATGGGAATGGGGCCCAGTAGTGTGGGAGGCACAGTCACATCCTAAAGGCATTGACATCTCTCAGGCATAGGCTGGGCAGTGTCTGCTCCAGTGTCAGATCTTGGGGAGAGGGGAGATGTCAAACTCCTGGGCCATTGGAGCCAGCAATAATGAGGATTCCACAGGGTCCCCATACATTACTCCAATCTTCACAAGAAAGATAATTATCTGTCCACTGGAATATCTGCACCACTGTATTAACCTTAGTTCATATTGCCTCTGAGTTAGAAGGTCAAAGTCAGGAGATGTCAGTGTGTACGCGGTGCTAAAATGAAGCAGGGCTGCATCATCAGATGGTTCATGCTTTAGAAAATGCATTGAATTGAGCCCTCTTTTTCACTCTCAGGTAGACGACAAAGGTGCCACACCATTATACAAAGCCGATCACTATCCTTCTCATGGGGTCCTGGCTAAGTATCTTCAGTTAAATCTTAGTTTTAATATCACTTGGAAAACTCTCAATATGGTAGGTTATTCCATTAATTTTTTCCCCTTGCATTCTGAATAGTTACACGATAAACAAGTCAACCTTCCAATCTTTACAGGGCTATCTTCATTGCATTTCCTGCTGAAGGATCACAGCAATGGTTATAACTGTGGTCGGTGTCATCCCTCTGTCAATGGCAGACCACAAAATGTATTGTAAGCTCAAGTCTTCAAAAACCAGCTGCAATGCACCAACCTGCGCATTAGGATAGTATGTTGGGAAAGAGGATTCGGAGGTCAGAGGACTGGCAGGATTGGTACAAATTTGGAAAATCTGCTTCATGCTAAAGCATCTTTTGATGGCAGCAGAGTAGCAGAACTGCTTAAAGGTCTTGCCCAAAACTCATCCGCTCCTATCTGCTTCCATTCTTGTTATTTTTCTTTTCACAACTGTTTTTTCTCTTTAATTTCTTTTCTTTTCTTTCTCCTTTCTTTAGCACATTAGTTGGCAGTATTCATGCAGCGGTAAGAGCAATTGGAGGAGGCAGCAGTGGCAGCAAGGACATCCTCATGGCGTTCGTCGCTGGCGACAGTGGGGGCAATGCTCTGCCAGCGATCAGAGGCAGCAGCGTGCCCTTCAAGGTGGCGGAACCAACCAGGCGACATCTTGGAGGAAGGCAGTTGAAGCGGAACTCTTGGCGCAGCAGCAGCCTGGCCTGGCAGTGAAACTAGGGACGCCTGGTTGCAGTAAGCCCACAACAGGGACTACTGGTTATCAGTTGCAATAGGCCCGGAGAGGGGACTCCTGGTTACCAGTTGCAGTAGACCCATAACGGGGACCCCTGGTTGTGGTTGTGGTTGCAGTAGGCCCAGAGCGGGGACACCTGGTCACCGGTTGCAGTAGGCTCAGTCAAGGGACTAGGAGAAAGTGAGGACTGCAGATGCTGGAGACCAGAGTTGAAAAGTGTGGTGCTGGAAAAGCACAGCAGGCCAGGCAGCATCCGAGGAGCAGGAGAATCGACGTTTTGGGCATAAGCCCTTCTTCAGGAATGAGGCTGGTGTACCAAGCGGGCTGAGATAAAAGATGGGGGGGTGGGGGGGGGGAATTTGGGGGAGGGGCGCTGGGAATATGATAGGCGGAAGGAGGTGGGGGTGAGGGTGGGGGCAGAGAGGTCAGGAAGAAGATTGCAGGTCAAGAGGGTGGTGCTGAATCCAGGGGTTGGGACTGAGATAAGGTGGGGGGAGGGGAAATGAGGAAGCTGGAGAAATCTACATTCATCCCGTGTGGTTGGAGGGTTCCTAGGCAGAAGATGAGGTGCTCTTCCTCCAGGTGTTGTGTGGCCAGGTTCTGGCGATGGAGGAGGCCAAGGACCTGCATGTCCTTGGCGGAGTGGGAGGGGGAGTTAAAGTGTTCAGCCATGGGACGGTTGGGTTGGTTGGTGCGGGTGTCCCAGAGGTGTTCCCTGAAAAGTTCCGCAAGTAGGTGGCCTGTCTCCCCAATGTAGAGGACACCACATCGGGTGCAGCGAATACAGTAAATTATGTGTGAGGAGGTGCAGGTCAATTTGCGACAGATATGGAAGGATCCATTGGGGCCTTGGAGGGAAGTGAGGGGGCAGATGTGGGCGCAAGTTTTGCACTTCTTGCGGTTGCAGGGGAAGGTGCCGGGAGTGGAGGTTGGGTTGGTGGGGGGTGTGTGGACCTGACGAGGGAGTCGCGGAGGGAGTGGGCTCTCCGGAATGCTGATAGGGGTGGGGAGGGAAATATATCCCTGGTGGTGGGGTCCGTTTGGAGGTGGCGGAAATGACGATGGATGATACGATGTATCTGGAGGTTGGTGGGGTGGTAGGTGAGGACTAGTGGGGTTCTGTCCTGGTGGCAATTGGAGGGGCGGGATTCAAGGGCGGAGGTGCGGGAAGTGGAGGAGATGTGGTGGAGAGCATCGTCGACCACGTCGGAGGGGAAATTGTGGTCTTTGAAGAAGGAGGCCATCTGGGTTATTACGTAGTGGAATTGGTCCTCCTGGGAGCAGATGCGGCGGAGGCGAAGGAATTGGGAATATGGGATGGCATTTTTACAGGGGACAGGGTGGGAGGAGGTGTAATCTAGGTAGCTGTGGGAGTCGGTCGGTTTGTAGTAAATGTCTGTGTTGAGTCGGTCGCCCGAGATAGAAATGGAGAGGTCTAGAAAGGGGAGGGAGGAGTCTGAGACAGTCCAGGTAAATTTGAGGTAGGGGTGGAAAGTGTTATAAAGTGGATGAACTGTTTAACCTCCACGTGGGAGCACGAGGTATCGCCAATACAATCATTGATGTAGCGGAGGAAAAGGTGGGGTGATAGTGTCAGTGTAGCTGTGGAAGATGGACTGTTCCACATATCCGACGAAGTGGCAGGCATAGCTGGGACCCATGCGGGTGCCCATGGCTACTCCTTTGGTTTGGAGGAAGTGGGAAGATTGGAAGGAGAAGTTGTTCAGAGTGAGGACCAGTTCAGTCAGTTGAAGGAGGGTGTCAGTGGAAGGGTACTGGTTGGTACGACGGGAGAGGAAGAAGCAGAGGGCTTGGAGGCCTTCGTGATGGGGGATGGAGGTGTATGGGAACTGGATGTCCATGGTGAAGATAAGGTGTTGGGGGCCAGGGAAGCAAACAGCATGGAGGAGGTGGAGGGCATGGGTGGTGTCCCAAACGTAGGTGGGGAGTTCTTGGACTAAGGGGGACAGGACAGTGTCGAGGTATGCAGAGATGAGTTCGGTGGGGCAGGAGCAGGCTGAGACAATGGGTCGGCCGGGGCAGTCAGGTTTGTGGATTTTGGGCAGGCGGTAGAAACGGGCGGTGCGGGGTTGTGGGACTATGAGGTTGGAAGTGGTGGATGGGAGATCCCCTGAGGTGATGAGGTTATGGATGGTCTGGGAGATGATGGTTTGGTGGTGGGAGGTGGGGTTATGGTCAAGGGGCAGTAGGAGGAGGTGTCTGCGAGTTGGCGTCTAGCTTCAGCAATGTAAAGATCGGTGCGCCAAACTACCACCGTGCCTCCCTTGTCTGGTGAGGTTGGGGTTGGAACGGAGGGAGTGGAGGGCTGTACTTTGTGACAGTGAGAGGTTGGAGTGGGTGAGAGGGGTGGACAGGTCAATGTCGCGGCGGCAGTTGGATATGAAGAGATCGAGGGCGGGTAAGAGACCAGCACGGGGTGTCCAGGTGGATGGGGTGTGTTGGAGGTGGGAGAAGGGGTCGTCAGAGGGTGGGCGAGAGTCCTGGTTGGAGAAGTAGGTGCGGAGGCGAAGGCGGCGGAAGAAATGCTCGATGTCTCGCCGCGTGTTGAACCCATTGATCCGGGAGCGTAAGGGGATGAAGATGAGGCCTCTGCTGAGGACTGATTGTTCATCCTCAGAGAGGGGGAGGTCTGGAGGGATGGTGAAAATACAGCAGGGCTGGGAGCTAGAACCTGGTGTGGGGCTGGAGCTGGGAGTGTGCTAAGGTGCTTTAGAGCTTCTTCATCATACCATACATTCATCTACTGCACAGTCGCATGCGATATTGCTTTGTACTCTGTTTTATGGTCTCCTTGAGTGGTAACAATTCTAGGTGGTAAACTGCATAGTCCAAAATAATCACTAGAAGAGTTAGTAAAAATAAATCCAAAAATATGTTTAATTGTAATAATCCCCAAAAAAAGACCTTCATTTGTTTAAAAGCTTAGAGACAGAGCTGTCTTTGTTCTAAAAGGGCATGATGTTGTTATAGCAACTGTTGTAAACATGATCAATATAACTTGTGATGAAGTGCAGCTTGTTGTGCTTTGTCGGCCAATTCTCCCAAGCAATAGTTCTATATTTTGCAACTCATTATAGGTTGCTGTGATACATGTCACATACTTGCTTATCATATTAGGTTTTATGGATAGCTTTTAAAAGGATAAACATTGATTGTTAAATTAAATCAAATATCATACTATATTTAGGAGAATCAATTGTTCAATGCCTCCTGTATACCTTTCTCCTTTCCTAGACAACTTATATTTGTTAGTTGAGCTTCTTTGTTCAAAAGCTACTATTCAGCCAAACATGTAAAGCTGGATGAAAATTTTTAATATTTGTCCATCATTATGCAATGAAAGCATTGAAATCCAGTGTTAGTGTCCTTACCTCTGAGCCAGGAGGCTCAGGTTGAAGTTCCAACTGTTCCAATTCGAAAATACCAGAAATGGTAAGCAGCATGTCCCATATAAACTAGTATTTTTTATTCCTTCATGTGATGTGGGCATTGTTGGCTGGGCTAGCATTTATGGTCTGATCCTACAGAAGGTGGTGGTGAGCTGCCTTCTTGAACTGCTGCAGTCCATGTGATTCCAATTATTCTGAGGCCATTGTACCTGAGCATTGTTTAGTTGAAGCGCACTTTGCTTGCATGGCCAAACCCTCACGTAGTTTGATGAAGGTAGAGAGGCAATGTGGAGACAATAGCCTAGTGGTTTATTGCTAGACTTAGGTAATTGAGACCTAGGTAATGTTGCAGGGATGAGGGTTTGAACCTCACCATGGTAGATGGTAGAATTTGAATTCAACAAAAATTAAGAGTCTAATGATGACCAGTAAACTATGGTTGATTGTCAGAAAAATCCCATTCATTAATCATAGAACTTCTACAATGTGGAAGCAGGCCTTTCAGCCCATCGAGTCCACACCAATCCTCTGAAGAGCATCCCACCCAGACCCATCCCATTTGTCCCCTAAGCCTGCACATTCCTGGGCACTATGGCAATTTAGCATGACCAATCCACCTAACCTGCACATCTTCGGACTGGGAGAGCAAACGAAAGCAAACCCATACAGACACAGGGAGAATGTGCAAACTCCACACGGTCGGTTACCAGAGAGCAGAATCGAACCCAGATCCCTGGCGCTTTGAGGCAGCAGTTCTAACCACTGAGCCATCATGCCACCTCATGCCCTTCAGGGAAGGAACTCTGCCATCCTAACCTGGTCTGGCCTACATGTGTCACCAGATCCACAACAATGTGGTTGACTCTCAACTGGCCTCTGGGCAATTAGCGATGGGCAATAAATACTGGCCTGCCTAACAATGCCCACATTTTGTGAATGATGAATAAAAAAAATCCTGATTTTTGTGTCAAAGCATGCAGCCAGGTTTAAAAATGGGTGGTACTTCCCCTTAGGAGAAGGTTAGGTTTTCTCATATATTTTTCTTGGCCTGTGGCACACTCATGCATGGATAAAATGGCAACTGTTATGAACAGGCAAAAAGAAGTTCTGCACCCCTCTGCTGCCTTCCCTCATCTCACTTCACCACCCCAAATGGGACCTCCTGACTCCAACGTCCAAACGCCATATTGAAAAGGCACTCAGCTGGCACTTCACTTTCTAAAACCCAAAAGTATCATTCAGTATGTGTCCAACCCCGGAGATGTCAGAGGCCAAGCGTCAGCTGCATCCCTCAAGAAGATTTGGAATGCTGTCCTGGAGAGAAGGGAAGTTCTTTTCCCTAGGAATAAGTACAAACAGCAATCCAGCTGACAAAAGCAGCCTGGTGAGAGTTGGCAGCACACACAGTGAGTGACACACAAGAACCTGACTCCAATGCCCAATGAGGATGAATGATCTGCTCCATTCTGCCAGAGTAAATACCACTGTCTGCTCAATGCTTCATCCTCTGTAAGGGTAAGATAGCATTGCTAAGTCACCATTGCACGGGACTGTCCCATACATTGGATGCTGGCCATCTCTATTATTTGCCTCATCTATAATCCATGTCTACCATCTCATTACAGCTAGCAATTGTAGCATTTCTTGCACAGTAGTGGAACCACCTCTCACAAGTCAGCCTGGAAGTGAAAGGAACAAGAACACACAGCAGTTCAGTCACTATCAGCTTGCTGACCTTTTATCGCATCTAGGAGAACAACGACTTATGTGTAACAAAGACATGAAGACAAAACTTAGGTTCAAAATGTATACCTCACAGGCATTTCTCTCTCTCACACACACACACACCATATAATTCTTCACAAATTTGCCTTGAACCACGTTTCAATCACATCTCCCATACCACATTCTGCTTATGAATAATGCAAGAGTCACAGCTTTGGGGATTAACATCGGCACCTGGTATTTATCAGTGCAGGCTTGGTGCCCTTGACCATGACCCCACCTCCCACCACCAAACCATCATCTCCCAGACCATCCATAACCTCATCACCTCAGGGGATCTCCCATCCACCGCCTCCAACCTCATAGTCCCACAACCCCGCACCGCCCGTTTCTACCTCCTGCCCAAAATCCACAAACCTGACTGCCCCGACCGACCCATTCTCTCAGCCTGCTCCTGCCCCACCGAACTCATCTCTGCATACCTCGACACTGTCCTGACCCCCTTAGTCCAAGAACTCCCCATCTACATTCGGGATACCACCCATGCCCTCCACCTTCTCCATGATTTTCGCTTCCACGGTCCCCAACGCCTTATCTTCACCATGGACATCCAGTCCCCGTAAACCTCCATCCCCCATCACGAAGGACTCAAGCCCTCCGCTTCTTCCTTTCCCGCCGTACCAACCAGTACCCTTCCACTGACACCCTCCTTCGACTGACTGAACTCGTGCTCACTCTGAACAACTTCTCTTTCCAATCCTCCCACTTTCTCCAAACCAAAGGAGTAGCCATGGGCACCCGCATGGGCCCGTTATGCCTGCCTCTTCGTAGGATATGTGGAACAGTCCATCTTCCGCAGCTAAACTGGCACCACCCCCCACCTTTTCCTCCGCTACATCGATGACTGTATCGGCGCTGCCTCGTGCTCCCACGAGGAAGTTGAACAGTTCATCCACTTTATCAACACCTTCCACCCCGACCTCAAATTTACCTTGACCATCTCAGACTCCTCCCTCCCTTTCCTAGACCTCTCCATTTCTATCTTGGGTGACCAAATCAATACGGACATTTACTATAAACGGACCAACTCCCACAGCTACCTAGACTACACCTCCTCCCACCCTGCCCCCTGTAAAAATGCCATCCCATATTCCCAATTCCTTCGTCTCTGCCGCATCTGCTCCCAGGAGGACCAATTCCAATACTGAACAACCCAGATGGCCTCCTTCTTCAAAGACCGCAATATCCCCCCAGACGTGATCGACGATGCTCTCCACCACATCTCCTCCACTTCCCGCTCCTCCGCGCTTGAGCCCCACCCCTCCAATCGCCACCAGGACAGAACCACAGTGGTCCTCACCTACCACCCCACCAACCTCCATATACATCGTATCATCTGTCATCATTTCCGCCACCACCAAATGGACCCTATCACCAGGGATATATTTCCCTCTCCTCCCCTATCAGCGTTCCGAACAGACCACTCACTCCGTCACTCCCTCATTAGGTCCACACCCCCACCAACCCAACCTCCATTCCCGGCACCCTCCCCTGCAACCGCAAGAAATGTAAAACTTGCACCCACACCTCCCCCCTTACTTCCCTCCAAGGCCCCAAGGGATCCTTCCATATCCGCCACAAATTCACCTGCACCTCCACACACATCATTTACTGTATCCACTGCACCCGATGTGGCCTTCTCTATATTGGGGAGACAGGCCGCCTACTTGCGGAACATTTCAGAGAACACCTCTGGGACACCTGCACCAACCAACCCAACCACCCCATGGCTCAACACTTCAACTCCCCCTCCCACTCCACCAAGGACATGCAGGTCCTTGGCCTCCTCCATCGCCAGACCATAGCAACACGACGGCTGGAGGAAGAGCACCTCATCTTCCGCCTAGGAACCCTCCAACCACAAGGGATGAACTCAGATTTCTCCAGTTTCCTCATTTCCCCTCCCCCCACCTTGTCTCAGTCCAAACTCTCGAACTCAGCACCACCTTCCTAATCTGCAATCTTCTTCCTGACTTCTCTGGACCCACCTCCACTCCGACCTATCACCCTCACCTTATCACCCTCACCTTAACCTCCTTCCACCTATCGCATTTCCAACGCCCCTCTTCCCTACCTTTTATCTTAGCCTGCTTGGCACACTTTCCTCATTCCTGAAGAAGGGCTCATGCCCAAAA
The DNA here is from genome assembly GCF_037043375.1 of Chiloscyllium plagiosum. Taxonomy (NCBI): domain Eukaryota; kingdom Metazoa; phylum Chordata; class Chondrichthyes; order Orectolobiformes; family Hemiscylliidae; genus Chiloscyllium; species Chiloscyllium plagiosum. The sequence continues at coordinate 35,286,269 of NW_028270159.1, read as the reverse complement.
CGTCGATTCTCCTGCTCCTTGGATGCTGCCTGACCTGCTGCGCTTTTCCAGCAACACATTTTCAGCTCTGATCTCCAGCATCTGCAGTCCTCACTTTCTCCATGGTGCTCACATATTTATGCTAATATCACCTAATGCTACTCACCTTCTTTAGGAGAAGAAAATGCACAACCTGCTTTGACAGAAATAGAGATGGCGCTGGGGCCAGAGGGTGCCATGCCTGACAAGGCTTATCACCTCCTTCAATGAGAATGCCCCTGAGAGAGAAAGGGGACTGTGCCTGTACTGAAGGGAGATTGGATATCTACAGTCAAAAAATAAAAAAACCTCCAGCCAGCTATTCCTAGCTGCATATCAGGCAACAGGTTTTCGTGAAACCTTGGAAAGGGTGGCAGCTTGAAAAGATCTTTAAGTTTTTCTCTGTAGTGCTCTGCACTCCCCCAGCACTCACCCCCAATCCTATTTGCAAGCCAGGGTCAAAAGAAAGAGGAGCCCCCGATCTTGGGGCCATCTACATCAGCTATTCAAACCACAGTCTGAGGGAGAACTGTCATGAACCGCAGATTAGATTAGATTTGATTCCCTACAGTGTAGAAACAGGCCCTGCGGCCCAACCAGTCCACACCCACCCGCCGAAGAGTAACTCACCCAGACCCATTCCCCTCTGACTAATGCACCTAACACTATGGGCAATTTAGTATGGCCAATTCATCTGACCTGCACATCTTTAGATTGTGGGAGGAAACTGGAGCACCCGGAGGAAACCCACGCAGACATGGGGAGAATGTGCAAACTCCACACAGACAGTCACCCGAGGCTGGAATCGAACCTGGAACCCTGGTGCTGTGAAGCAGCAGTGCTAACCACTGAGCCACCATGCCACCCCATGAGTTGAGAGTGCATTTCTGGAAAAGCACAGCAGGTCGGGCAGCATCTGAGGAGCAGGAAAATTGACGTTTTGGGCCAAATCATCAATTTTTCCTGCTCCTCGGATGCTGCCTGACCTGCTGTGCTTTTCCAGCAACACACTCTCAACTCTGATCTCCAGCATCTGCAGACCTCACTGTCTCCTAGTTGATGAACCTCAGAGTGCACAGTCATAAGGCATTCCTGTCCACACTTCACCAGCGCAGAGATATTTACCTTTGTCAGCGGGAAGCTTGGGGTGCCATTCTGATGAGCACTGCAGAGACAAGGGCTCACAGCTGGAGGAGGAAGAAACAATGGTGTAATCTGACCCTCAGAGAACTGCAGGACAACAGGCCCCTGCTGAGCCGTACGTGGTGGAGCCACAGAGGCAAGTGGAGGAATATCTGACGCAGGAACCACAGATAAAGCACAGGCTGGAGCAAGGAGCTAAAGCATCTGCCCATGTTATGTCTGCTGCTGTTGGTCCAGTAAGCAAGCACATGGTTGCCTTCATGGACTGGCTGACTGTCACTGTGGATAGTCAGGTCCAGCAGCACGGTAAGTATCTGTTGGATATGTGTGCGGATGTCCGCACCATCACTCGAGCCATGGATGCATTAATTTACTGGTTAGGCCAGAGGGGTTCTGAGGACCTTGACTTCCCTGTGTGTACCCTATCTCCTCAAGGGATAAAGGAGGTGTCACTGTGTACTAAGAGGGAGGAGTTGAAGTCATGAATGGGCACCCAATGATTGTTTCTCAAGTCACTCCAAATGTGACCACCTCTCCTCTGCCAGGGACCCAGACAGATTGGTGTGAGGAAGTTGAGACCATGCAGGAATCACACCCCTCCCCTGCGCCCTGCTCCCTACTCCTGCCCAATGGTCTGAAGCCTTCTAGCCGTGAACCACCAGCAGAAACCTACTGCTGCATTTGAAGGAAGGCAGCAAGCAGGCTTCCCCACACTCAGCTGCTGCTACCAATGAGGCACTAAAATGAAGCAGAAGGATAAGAGAGATTAAAGAATATTAAAGTCATTGAGGGTGCTCCAGTGTCAATCTTCAGTACAACCTGATAGTTAACACAGAATGCAGCACTTTGTAATGCAGGCCTGTGCTTTCTTTCACTCTGTTAAAGCTTCTAACTACTAATGTCTTTCTTATGTCAGCAGAGTGTAGCTGTCCTGCATCTCAGCAATTGATGGATGCCCTTCGCAAGGGAAGGTTTGAATCATATAAGTGCAGCCCCTAAGTAATCCTGCATCACTCTATCCTGATGATCTGGTCAGAAACAGGTTATTAACTCGTCTTGTATTAGAAATTGCCTTCCCATCCACATGTAAAAATAAAGAATTGTGGATGCTGGAAATCAAAAACAAAATCAGAAATTATTGGGAAAACTTAGTAGCATCTGTGGAGAGAAAACAGAGTTAATATTTCAGGTCAAGTGACTCTTTTGTTCTGAACAGAGGTCAATTGACCAGAAATGTTACCTCTGATTTCTCTCCAGAGATGCTGCCAGAGCTACTGAGTTTTCACAGCAATTTCAATGTTTGTGCCTTCCTTTTACCCCCATGTTTCCCTCTCATAATTTTATACATCTCTACCAGCCAACCCCCTGAAAGGTTCTGAGAACTTAATACCAAAATTTGAAGTGGCCATCAGCAAATTGTAAGTTTGCTTCCTGCCCAATTCAGATTCCACCCACTCAGGGTGTAAATACTACAGGCAGGCCAGGACGATTCTGCCCAAAATTTCGGGACAAGCTTCACATTTGACAAATTGTTATGAATTTTTTTCTTGTTTTGAAAACAGATGATCAGAAGGGCAGCACGAATTGCAGTGGCAGCAGAAGAAAAGCTGGAGATGACATTTGCTCTGATTAGTATGAAAGCAGATGCAACTTTGAAAAAAAAAACAGAAAACAAATCATTACGTTATTTCACTGAGCTAGCAGAAAAATCATCGTGACACTATCCTGTTGTGTGAATAGAAGCTGTGTCAGCCCATTGATCTAATACAAACAGCATTGACTGCAAAACCTCTAAAGCCACCACGTCATTACATAAAACCATACAAACACAATTTTCTAAGCCATTTACCAACCAAGAGGTTCTTTTCTATCTCATGTTCACAGTCAAATTGCAAATAACAAAACTGCTGCTCAAAACGTTTATCAGACTTATGACTTTATTTGGAGGGAGGGAGTACAAAAGTGAAAACATTACACTAAACCTTTGTACATTATAAGTTGGGCTTCAGCTACAGCATTGTAACTTTAGAGAGAGCAAGATGGATAGGCAATGCTAAGATACAGATCAACCATGATCGAATTGAATGGAGGAAATACCACAAGGATCTGAATGGGCTTCTCCTGTTCATATGGAGGGTTTAGGGTGGCAAGGGTATGTCTCTTACAGCAGCAGTGGTTAACAGGATGTTTGATGAGAGCATTTAGGGGTGGAGGTGGCATGGAGATACTTTCACAGGACCGGTAATCCAGAACCTGAAGTATTTGTTCGAGGGACATTGGTTTGAATCCCTCCATAACAGATGGATGAAATTTGGATTCAATTAATAAAGAAGTCTGGAATTTAGTAAAGGTAAGCTTGTCTAATTGTAACCACTGTCAATTGTTATAAACACCGTTCTGATTCACTAATGTCCTCCAGGGAAGGAAATGGTTTGTCTCACCCATTTGGGCCCAGTTGAAAACGCAGAAATGTTGGGAATAAGATTAGAGTAGTGTTGGAAAAGCATGGCAGGTCAGACAAGAAGTAGGAAGATCAATGTTTCGAGCAAAAGCCCTTCATCAGGAATTTTGTTGTTGTTGACTCTTAATTCCCCAGTTAGAGCCAATCAATTCAAGTGCAATTAGAAACAGGCAACAAATACTCGTCTTGCCAATGGTGCCCATATCCCACATAAGAATGAAAAACATAAGAGTGTCAGTGACCAGAAAATACAGACTTAAAATGAATTGGCAAAGAATCAAAGCAAAGGTGCAAATTTATTTGCTCAGCCTGTTGTTATGATCTGGGTTTATAGCACAAGGACTGCTGCAGTTCAAGAAGGCAGGTCACCATTACCTTTTCAAGGGTAACTAAGGATGGGTAATAAATGCTAGGTCTGCCAGCAATGCCCGCATCCCATTTGTGAACAATAAAACAAACATTGTCTGAAGACTTCTGTAAACAGATGTAGTCGTAACATTTAAAAGCGAATATACTTGAAGAGGTAAGAGGAAAGAGTTAACACGGGCACAGTGGATTCCTTCTGTGCTATATAACTCCACAAATAACTCTTTCTGGAACATTCCATTGCTTTTGCTACAACTATCTGAAGGGGCATCATCATTTTCTTTTATTGTTCAGAATGAATTAATGGAACAATCAGGATGGCTGATTTAAAGATTCAGCCAAAAGTTTGCCAGGCTAAAGTCTATTCTTTGCAGTCATGCATTTAATTGAATAAATCTAAATAAAACAAATAAGTTGGAGTAGATATTATCAGTGCTGTGAATGGGTCATTGTGTTATTCATCCTGTCATTGCACAATCCCTCTAACTAACCTTGTCAGGTGCTTTGCAAAATATTTTCTTGCACAATTATTCTCTTTAGCACCATTGAGACCAATATGCCCAATGATTTTTCCAAACTTTGCAGACAATCTGATGACAGAACAAATCTGCATTGAAAAATCAAAGAAGGTTTGCTGAGCTGGAGATATAGAAGATAGGAGTGAGGAAGGAACCAGCCAACTTTTCAAATTAATCCACTTGACCTTTCTTTCATTTTCATTTCATGAAAGGTACTTCCATCTTTGTTAGGTCAATAATTTGTCCCCTTTTTGATGCTTCAGCACACTACAGTATTCATCTGGTGCTGAAGTTTCCAGTTCAGATATTTTTGAATAAGCAAGCAGCTCAGAATGCAAATCGATGGTAATTTGTATAGAACCATTCATGGGAACTAGTCAGTTTAAAGAATAATATTAGTTAAAACTTGATTACTTTAAATATATACCAGAACCATGAAGAGGCTTTTGCTTTGTGTGCTTTTGGAATCAAATCTTATACCTCAAAGGTAGTGTTTTACAACATCATGCTTATCCTGAAGTGGGTGTGTGGAGGTTCACTGACCAATGTGTGCTTTTGAAACTTTAAGCTACTATGAGATGAACCAAACATATGTAGATTCATAACAACCTGACTGAAGCATGGCATCATCACCCTCATCTACAAGTGGAAGGGGGAGAGGGAGGAACTCAAAAATTGGAGACCAATCTCACTGTTGAATGTGGATTACAAAATTCTGTCAAAAGGTAATCGCCAACCGGGTCAGGTCTGCTCTGGGGTCGGTGATTCACCCTGACCAAACCTGTGCTGTGCCGGGCAGGAAGATCACTGAGAGTCTCGCACTCCTCAGGGAAACGATCGCCTATGTGCAGGACAGAGGGTTGGACACCTGCCTGATCAGCCTGGACCAGGAGAAAGCCTTTGACAGGATATCACACAGGTATATGAGAGATGTTCTCTCCAAAATGGGCTTTGGGGAGGGAATCTGCAATTGGATAAGACTGCTCTACACCAACATTGTCAGTGCAGTCTCAATCAACGGGTGGGAATCAGATAGCTTCCCAGTCAGATCTGGAGTCAGGCAGGGCTGCCCTCTCTCTCCTGCCTTGTTTGTGTGCTGCATACAGCCATTTGCTGAGTCCATCAGGAAGGATGCGAGCCTGAGAGGGGTGACTATTCCTGGCAGTGGGGGCCTGCAGGTTAAGGCCTCCCTGTACATGGATGACGTCACCGTTTTCTGCTCGGATCCGCTGTCCGTGCGCAGACTCATGTGGATACGTGAGCAGTTCGAACGGGCCTCGGGGGCCAAGGTAAACCGAGGCAAGAGCGAGGCCATGCTCTTCGGGAACTGGGCCGACCAATCCTCGATCCCCTTCACCGTCAGGACCAACCACCTGAAGGTGCTGGGTATTTGGTTCGGAGGGGCTGGGGCGTGCGCCAAGTCTTGGGAAGAGCGTATCAGCAAAGTGAGGCAGAAACTGGGCAGATGGACGCTACGGTCACCCTCCATTGCGGGAAAAAACCTGGTCATCAGGTGTGAGGCACTGTCATTGCTGTTATATGTGGCACAGGTCTGGCCTATTCCCAGAACCTGTGCCGCTGCAGTCACCCGGGCCATCTTCCAGTTTATATGGAGGTCAAAGATGGACCGGGTCTGAAGGGACTCGCTGTACAAAGATCTGGGCAACTGGGGAAAAAATACACCCAATGCCACCCTCACCCTGATGGCCACCTTTATGTGTGGCTGCATCAAGCTGTGCGTGGATCCCCGGTATGCAAACACCAAGTGTCACTACGTACTGAGGTTCTACCTGTCCCCGATGTTGCGAAGAATGGGCCTGGCCTCGCTGCCGCGGAACACTCCGAGTAGTTGGACCATTCCGTATCACCTGTCCTTCGTGGAGAAGTTTATGAAGAAAAACACCTTTGACCACAAGTCCATCAGGAAGTGGTCAGCACGTAGTGTCCTTGAGACCCTTTGGGAAAAGGAGAGGGCGGATCCTATCGAGCGGTTCCCTGAGCAGACTGTCAAAGCCATTTGGCAGAATGCCTCATCGCCAGAACTTTCCAACAAGCACCAAGACATGGCTTGGCTGGTGGTGAGAAAGGCTCTAAATGTGAGATCCTTTATGCACGCCTGGACTCTCAGCCACCCCGCATGCTGCCCTCGAAGTGGCTGCGGGGGGGACGAGACTGTCACACACCTCCTTCTGGAATGTGCCTATGCAGAGGAAGTCTGGAGAAGAATGCAGTGGTGTTTGTCAAGGTTCGTCCCGAGCAGCGCCGTGACGCGGGACTCCGTGCTCTACGGCCTGTTCCCCGGGACGCACACCGAGACGAACATCAACTGTACCTGGAGGATCATCAACTCGGTGAAGGGCGCTCTCTGGGCGGTCCGAAACCTGTTGATCTTCCAGCTGAAGGAGTTGACCCTGATTGAGTGCTGCAGACTGGCACATTCCAAGGTCCAGGACTACGTGTTGAGGGACGCGCTGAAGCTTGGGGCAGCTGCCGCCAAGGCGCGGTGAGGAAAGAACACCGTGTAACGTCTGCCTGCCTAAAGAAGAACAGGGGGCCTGCGCAGTCATTTGGGCTCTGCTGACGCCTCAGCTAAAAATGTAATTGTACAGACCTGTAAATAGGGATGATTACTCTGTTTTCGGTATGCAAACAAATGGAATGTTTACATATGTATGGCATGTCCAGTTGTACAGATCATCAAAGTATTTTATGAATAAAGTATATTTTTGAAATAATAAAAAACAACCTAACTGAAGCATATGTGACCAGTTCGAACAGGCCTCGGGAGCCAAGGTAAACCGAGGCAAGAGTGAGGCCATGCTCTTCAGAAACTGGGCCGACCAATCCTCGATCCCCTTCACCATCAGGACCGACCACCTGAAGGTGCTGGGTATTTGGTTCGGAGGGGCTGGGGCGTGCGCCATGTCTTGGGAGGAGCGTATCAGCAAAGTGAGGCAGAAACTGAGCAGATGGAAGCTACGGTCGCTCTCCATTGCGCGAAAAAACCTGGTCATCAAGTGTGAGGCACTGTCATTGCTGTTATACGTGGCACAGGTCTGGCCTATTCCCAGAACCTGTGCTGCTGCAGTCACCCGGGCCATCTTCCAATTTATATGGAGATCAAAGATGGACCGGGTCCAAAGGGACTCTATGTATAAAGATCTGGGCAAGGGGGGAAAAGATGCACCCAATGCCACCCTCACCCTGATGGCCACCTTTGTGTGTGGCTGCATCAAGCTGTGCGTGGATCCCCGGTATGCAAACACCAAGTGTCACTACGTACTGAGGTTCTACCTGTCCCCGGTGTTGCAAAGGATGGGCCTGGCCTCGTTGTAGTTGGACCGTTCTGTATCACCTGTCCTTCGTGGAGAAGTTTATGAAGAAAAACACCTTTGGCCACAAGTCCATCAGGAAGTGGTCAGCATGTAGAGTCCTTGCGACCCTTCGGGAAAAGGAGAAGGCGGATCCTATCGAGCGGTTCCCTGAGCAGACTGTCAAAGTCATTTGGCAGAATGCCTCATCGCCAGAACTTTCCAACAAGCACCAAGACATGGCTTGGCTGGTGGTGAGAAGGGCTCTGCCTGTGGGATCCTTTATGCACGCCCGGACTCTCAGCCGCACTGCACGCTGCCCTCAAAGCAGCTGTGGGGGGGACGAGACTGTCACACACCTCCTTCTGGAATGTGCCTATGCAGAAGAAGTCTGGAGAGGAATGCAGTGGTGTTTGTCGAGGTTCGTCCCAAGCAGCGCTGTGACGCGGGAGTCCGTGCTCTATGGTCTGCTCCCCGGGACTCACACCGAGACGAACATCAACTGTGCCTGGAGGATCATCAACTCGGTGAAAGACGCTCTTTGGTCTGTCCAAAACCTGTTGATCTTCCAGCTGAAGGAGTTGACCCTGACTGAGTGTTGCAGACTGGCACATTCCAAGGTCCAGGACTATATGTTGAAGGACACGCTGAAGCTTGGGCAGCTGCCGCCAAGGCGCGGTGGGGAAAGACCACCATGTAACGTCTGCCTGCCTAAGCACAGGGGGCCGATGTAGTAAGGGGGCTCTGCTGACGCCTCAGCTAAATATATAGATAATAATCGTACAGACCTGTATATATGAATGATTACTCTGTCTCTGTATGCAAACAAATGGAATGTTTACGTATGTATGGCATGACCAATTGTACAGGTCATCAAAATATTTTATGAATAAAGTATATTTTTGAAATTAAAAAAAACCTGACTAAAGAAATCAACCAGTAACTGCTTTTTACCATCGCTGAAACCTCCACTATCAACATCCTGAGGGTTACCATTTATCAGAAACGTTATTGGACCAGTCATACAAATACTGTTACTACTAGAACAAGTTAGAAGCTGAGCATTTTGCAGTGGAGAACTCACTTCCTGACTCCTGAGTGTCAGGCCTCTACCTTCAAGGCACAAGCCAGGAATGTAATGGACAGATAGAATCCCTACAGTGTGGTAGCAGGCCATTTGGCCCATTGAGTCACACTGACGCTCTGAGCATCCCACCCATTTAATCCCTGTAACATTGCAATTCCTGTGGCTAATCTATACATCTCTGGACACTATAGGTAATTTACCATGGCTAAACCTACACATCTTCGGAATGTGGGAGGAAAGCAGAGAATGTGAGGAAACCCACATAGACACAGGGGAAATTTACAAACTCCACACAGTCACCCAAGGGTGGAAATGCCCCCAGGTCCATGGCACTGTCAGGCACTAGTGCTAATCACTGAGCCACCATGCCATCCACTGTGGATAACTGCAACTCCAACAACGCTCAAGGTGAAGAACCAGGACAATGCAGCTCAATTGGTTGGCACTCTGCCACTTTTAACGTTACTGCTTCTGGAATGTTACTTGTATCCTGTACAGTGAAGACTGATGCATAATACCTGTTCAATTCAATTGTCACTTCATTGGTTTCCATTACAAATTCTCCAGTCTCACTTCCTACAGGACTAACAGTCAATTTGTAAACTCTTTTGTTTAAATATTTGGAAAAACTCTATTTATAGAAACTTTTGGCTGTTGTATATAAGATATTACACTGAATTTGGGGTAGGTTCAATCTCTATCCTCTGTGGTGTAAAAATTAAGGACAGACCTGCCCTCACTTTTGGAGCTCACTCTGTAGTTGTTTAGCAGCCATTGTGCAATTCATTGGTTGCAGCATAACTTCCAGAGATAAGTATTGAGATTAATGTCCATGGTATGGCACCCAAATTAACCAAACGACACAAATGGGGCCATAAAATCCCACTCATCATCTGGACAGAAATATCACTGGGAGTTTCATTTCCTTCTACTTTTTCTTGGTATGTTGTAAAATTTCATGGCCTTGAAATCAACCCTTTTGATTTCAAATTCTTCAGTCCTTCATTATTTTAATGAAGCTTGTATACCAAATTAACTAGCACCCATACTAAAGGAGTCGAGAAATTAAATTCTTGTGTTCTTGTTATTATCGACTAGGTCAGACCACCCAAAACATTCTTAAGCAGGCAGCCCCAGACCATAACTTTGCAATCTGTTTTGGTAAGTGTACAGTGAAAATTACCTGGAGTAAGTTTGCTAGGTTGACTGCTAGATTTTAAAACAGACAAACATTTATTCACAAAATTACACAATGCAACATAAAAAAAGAATAAAAAGCCCTACAGAACTCAGCCTATCCAACTAGACTTAATTATGCTGTTTCGAATATATGCAACGGTCCAAATAAGCAAACTCCCTTTACAAACCAGTATAAATGGAACACATGCTTATAGGTTGAAGTTTAAGGGCAGAAAAGAGAGAAATTTCCCACATAGCTCCCTGTTGAATTTCCAACCAGTTCAAAACTGAATTAAAACTCAGCTCAGCTCAGCTGGAGAGCTGATCACTCCCCTTTCATTATACAGGTCACTTCCAAAACATGACCACTTTGGCCTGAAGTCTCATCTGTTTACATATAAACAAAAGGCCTCTCAAAATCCTTTTCATCTCTGTATCAAACCAGACCGATCAGAGCCCAGTCTGATTTATTGTCCCTATGAAACAAAAAATCAAGGACAGTGTCTCCTTGAGCCAGGGAACAGCTATTTGGGAAAAAAAAGTACTAGTTTTGTGATATTGTCAAGTTTACAATATCAGCAAAACCAATTGGAATCAGCTGAACTAACACGACTAATCATGGAGTATGAAGTCTAAATTCTGCCCAAAACCAATTGTGATTTGCACAATATGTTATTCCAGCTCAAGATTCAATTCACCCAAATGAGGTTCTAATTGACTGATGCTTTTAGAATTGTGCTCATATTCAAATAACGTGCAACTTCTTAGGCACAGGGAGTCTTGTTCACAGGTTTTAACTGTCTTTTCATATTGACATCTAATCAATTTACAAGTCAACCAATGAAACTATTAAACTTATTAAATTATTAAGGCACTTTCAGCGATTTCAAATTACCATCACTCACAAGTGGAGAGTTCACACTCTTATTAAAAATGTTAACTTCTGGTGTTTATCCCCATTTTAACTGCATCAATAAAACTGCACTAGGTCACCACTCTTAAATACATCAAGGAAATTGCAAAATAGAATTCAAACAAATGATCACAATATATCACACATCCAAAATGTACTGGTTCATGAACGGTTTTACATTTGTGATTACATAAATTAGTTTTTATCAGAAACAATGGCTAATCTAAGCACTGGTTCAAGTGTACTCAGGGGCATTTTTCTACCCCATTAATTATATTTTGAAACCTGAATGTTTTGTTTTGCCAAATTTAAGATTCCCAGGACTGAAGGAAAATAACACTAGCATTTTAACCATTAATGTGATGATCTTAGTTCAGTTCTGACCAATATGATGGATAAATTTCATATACATCACCAGGCTACAAAAATAGTCTTTAAAAATAACTTGGTCAATATTATATATCAATCATTCATTACAACCTCATTGTAATTAGAGACTGAATGTTCACCAGTTGTCTATTATGGGTGTAAGCATCAGTAATTTGAATCTTTGTCTTCATATTTATAAAGCCTCATGATACAGGTCACTGAACATGTTGCTATTGGTAACTAGATATCAAAACAATCAATGTCTGTCTTAGAAGATTGAATTATTTGGTGATTTATTGGCCACAGAGGAGTATATACATTAAAATTATTGCTTTTAGTTGCTTTCTTTTAATTTTATTATTTTTATGATGGTCTTGTGCTTTTGATACTGAGCAATGGAATGCTAATTTTATAATTAAATATTTGCAGATTACGTATAACTAGTTTTTAACCTGGCTCAAAATGTATCTTAACCATAACTCCAGAAGTGTACTTTTACTGGACAGTATCATATTCAATTCCAGTAGGACCATCTGCATGCTTCCCTGTGACTAATCTGTATATTTAAAAAAGCTTTTAGAAACTGGAGTGTTGATTTGTCTTAACCTTCCTGACAGGTTTTGCATTTGCCAAGTGGGTTAGGTTAAAATCAGGGCTCAGGTCTTTCAAAATTTTTCAATCTTCCAATGAGGTCTTTCACTCCACATGGATAGAGCTGAAGTTCCTCATTTTCCAGATGTGCCCACTGTGGTCAAGTACAATGCCTGTCTGGGATTTTCTTCCTTTGCCATTGTGGGATACTGCATCTCTTTGGTGCATTTTTGTCCAGTTGGATGAGCTCAAATGAACTGATCCAAAGAAAGAAAAGATGTGGAATTTTATGCCTCCTGACCATAGGAGTGGGAATGTACCATAATGAGGTGCTATGTTTGCCACCTACCCATCACTGGCGTAACTTTAACCCTTCAACCACCTAAGGCCCTTAAGTGACCAATGAATCTAGGGGCCCACAGAGTGAGGCCACAGAGTGGACATTGACAGCTTTATTTCAAATTTGACAACAGATGGACTCTTCTTAACCTGACTAGAGCTTTAAGAAGGCTGAGTGAGGGAACTGAATTGGACAGGAGGGAAAAATCAGTTTCCTGATAACAAGTTACAGGTTCTGTATGAAGTTCTCAGAACCTATTAGGCAGGTCAGCTTTGGAAACTATTTTGCATTCATAACAAGCCACCCTTTTTGTAAACATTTGCAGTGTGAAGGGTGAAGCCTGACTGAGCTAACCAGCTCTGTCATCTGTGGTCTTGCTCATTGCTCTTGAACCCTTATATGGAGTGAAGCCTGACCAGGTCAACAAACAAGGCAATCACACTGGCCAATGCCAGCAAACCTGATGTGCAGATTAGGTGAAACGGCCATACTAAATTGCCCATAGTGTTCAGGGATGTGTGGGTTAGGTGCATTAGTCAGGGGAAATGAAAAATAACAGGGATGGGAAATAGGTCTGGGTGGGATACTCTTTGGTTGGTGTGGACTTTTTGGGCCAAATGACCTGTTTTCCACACTCTAGGAATTCTATGAATCCAATCTGCATACTTCAGCAATTTTACTTTGAGTTGGATTTCTTGATTCTTTTCCAGTTTCCTTTAGATGGTGTTTCAACAGAATGTGCTTGTGACTTTGGATTAGATTAGATTACATTACATTACAGTGTGGAAATAGGCCCTTCGGCCCAACAAGTCCACACCGACCCGCCGAAGCGTAATCCACCCATACCCCTACATTTACCCCTTACCTAACACTACGGGCAATTTAGCATGGCCAATTCACCTGACCTGCACATCTTTGGACTGTGGGAGGAAACCGGAGCACCCGGAGGAAACCCACGCAGACACGGGGAGAACGTGCAAACTCCACACAGTCAGTCGCCTGAGGCGGGAATTGAACCCGGGTCTCTGGTGCTGTGAGGCAGCAGCTCCCCAATTGCTTTGCATCTCAAAAGAATGTACATTCTCACTGGACGCTCAAGGTTCCTATGGTTGCAAAACTATAGGCTGAAAGATATCAGTTCCTGTTTTATAGGGAAACTGACCAATTTTCATTAGAACCTAATTGTCTGTATCAGTAGTTTGATTCTTTGAAAGATGACCAGAACAGCAGCAATATACTTTAGACAGCAGGTAAATTGATGGACAAAAAGAACCAAAGAACTGTGGATGCTGTAAATCAGAAACAAAATTAGTTTATGGTATAATGATGGGCTGGCAGAGGAAGACCTTGTGAATGGGGACCCTAATGCCACCATGCGATATGCTCAGAGGCAAGAGGCTTAGGGGTACAGCTATCTGACTCAAGGTAGAGAGAAAATGAGAAAAATGAAGAGCCATTTCAGACTGCCACCAACAGTCACCAAACATGGCCACCAAACATGGAGACATGCAGCTTTCTAGGGAAGAAGTCCTTAGTTTTTGGTCACTTCATGGCCCATGAGAAATGTTTCTGATGACAACAGCCACTTCCATGACTGTGTCAACCAAATGCCTACCCATCTATTTCTCAAAGGCCTGACTACCTGACCAGGCACTTTGAATGAAAGAACCTGTCTGTTCATAGAGGGTCCCTGAGTATGCACATACTCTCTCTTCTTCCTGTAGCCTTAGAAGGAACCACTTCTCTCAGTGACACTACCCTCTGATTGGGTCAGCAGCCTCTGGGAGGCAGGCTGCCAACCTCAACTGGACCTGTGCATTTAAATGAAATGGTCACACAGTTCAAATTCAATAAAAGGGATTGTTGATCAGGATTTACAGGAAAGACAACATCTATTTCAATTAGCAACAGGAGTGGTGTACTAAGCCCTACAGGTCACACCATTGTATCAGAACTAAGCTTTGGAGTTCTTTTCACCAAACATTTCTCTCCTTCTTCAAGTCTACATTTTTCTTTAGGCTTTTCGTCTTCTCTGATTCAGTATCAATGTTTGGCTGACTGTGATCATGTGACGAGCATTTAATCAATTACTGTATGAGGGGTGCTTCTATAAATACAAGTGTTATTGACTAGAAAATGGACTGCAACCACTATTTATTGGAATGAACCCTGCCCCATGGAAATAACTGCAACAGTACTGGAACTTCTGTTGGCTATATTTTCAAAGTTATTACGAACATAAACCAGGTTTTACTAAAACTATGCACTGATTGTCATAAATACATTTGTTCTTTCAATCAATCAATAAATAAATAGAACATACAGAACCTATAATTTCTTTCATTTTAACTTTATTATTTTTAAAAAGATTATATGTGTTGATGGAGTGAGCAACCCTAACAGTCCAGAACAAATCTAGATACTGAAAGTTAAAAAAGATAGTTGAGACAGTAAAGTAACATCCATTTTAACAAAATATGTATCAATAAATGTTTTTAGTATTAAATAACAGCTAGCTCAAGTTTTCAATTGGAAAAGTCAAATGCAAGGCAAACAGCAGCTGCTTGACGCTGTTCAATCCTGCACAATTGTTTTCAACATTTTAGCACCTTCTATAACCAGCAGGTATTGATTAAACAACATGCTTTGTGTAAGCATTCACATATTATTTACACAGTATCAGTCCATAATTGTACTGTACATTATATACAATGCTTAGGTACAAACAAATGTAACAGAAAACAGATGAGAGTAAGCATTGTGAACAAGGATCATAAAGAATGACTTATTGGGATTCATAGTGAACCAGCAAGTCAAATACACCTTTGCAATTAAATCATGCATACACAAAAACTACTGCAATGTAGTACCTTACTTGTTCAACCACATTTCATAGTTGAAATTTTAAACTAGTTTCTAATAGGTCTCATGGCCCTTAATGATTTCATTCAAAAAAACTCCCTACACATTTTAATTGTACTGTTTCAATAGTCATTAAAGTATTGTTTTGTTTAAAAAGGATGGTCCTATTTGGTAAGAGTTACCCCAACAAGGCAGCTGGCAAGAAACATATTCCTGGGACTTGATTGATGCTCAGCAACTTTGGAGAAATGATAGCGACTCTAATTGTCTCTAGCCTGAAAGTTTTTTTGAACTTCCTTACCTTCCTGAGAGAAAAAGAGCATAAGCTCTATTCAATAAATCACCCAGACAGCTCAATCTTAACTAAGAAATTGTAACAATGAGGAGTGAGACAAGCCCTGCCATATTTGGCAGCCTTTGAGACAATGTATCAACTAAATTTTGCCCAAATGGTTAGTTTTGTTTCATTTCTATAATTCAAGAAAAGCCCAGAGGTACTCATTGGGAAGTTCCAACTTAAGGTTTCTGGTCAAAAATTTCTGATACAAAGAAGATGAATTTAATTGCATTTGGAACTGCCAATGATATCACATAAATTTCCAAGCATTACAACATCAAAATAGATTGACCAATTTATACAGAAAACACTGGAAATTAAGAAATATGCTACATACCCTCCAGTTTCATATTCTACATTATACTAGTGCAATTCATATTACAAATCTACTTTACAATCATACAATATTAAATACTATAAATCTATTTTATAGTTAACACGAGAAACACTTTAAAATGCTTCATTTGTGCTTGTTCTATGGCAGATAGCACGAGGGAAATAGTTCAGTAATAAAAGTGTCAAATCACCTTCAGAGTCATGCAAGAAACTGCAATAACTGTTTCGCTGTTCACCTACTCCAAAGATTGAACTTGAAAAAGGTCAGCAATGAAAACTGTAGCATCAATTCATCAATAAATATAATAGATGCATCACCCCCATCTTCCCCAAACCAGCAGTAGCAAAGGTTAAAATGAATCAAAGGAAAAAAATGATAACAGTTCTATCCTAAACAATATGCACATCAAAAGTGGCATATAGCATTCAAAATTTAGTTATAAACTGCAAAGATTTTCACCACTGTATTGAAGTATTCTGAATTGTGTTTTACAATTCCAAGATGTAGCTTAAGAGAACTAAAGGAGAATTTAAACACCATTTCTCCCTTTATATTTTAGCCCAGCTACTAGTAATTGAAAAAAATGTTATGACTGTTTTCATGTCTATCTTTACATTTTATCTACTTTCCAGTACATCCACAGTTCACAGGGTAATGATACAAATAGCTGCAGCAACTAAGTGATATTAGCAAACGTAGCACAGATCAAGAACCAAACCTACACCTTGCTTGTCTAAACATCAATTTGATTTCAGTATTGCCTTTTAATTGGTTTCCTTGCCGATATATATCCCTTGACCAATATTCTCCTCCGAAAATAAAGACAAATGGTCTAATTGGGACAAATTTTCAGCCAAGAGTCAGGAAAGTGACACATGGAATATTCCCAGCTCCTGACACCACATCACAGTAGTAGCAGTGATGTGAAACCATTCTCAAATATTGCTAATTGGACCAGAGGTGAGTTCAGCACGCAACTGGGGGGAACCTTATGTACTTCCGATGCCAACTTTAGTGGGTCTGATCGAGGCTATGGCAGACAGGAGAGCTGCCCTCATCCCTCCATTCAGCAGAAGAACTCCAACAGGTCAGAAAAGCAGGCATCACTTCAGGTGCTATACATTCCTGTCAAGAGTCCAAACACACTTTCCTCACAAAACCAAGCCCCTCAGCTCTAGCAAGGTAATCCTGTGCCAATTTATGAGAAACTGAGCTTGAACTCTTCCCCCTTTTGTGCAACATGTTTGCACTGCAGTGCTGGTACTAATACCTCTTCAATGTGTTCCCCATAGTTATACTCAAAAAATGCCCTATACACTCCATGCTTCCCACGCTGGCCATTTGAAAATTTCTATCTATTATGTTCCACACTATTATTAGTTGCATTAACCAACTAATTTGAGGTTTGTGGATTGCCAGCGCCTGTCACACAACCCCTCCCTTTGAAAATCTAAACATGTTACTCAGGAATCAGTGACGTCTTCCAAGTTCATGATATTCCATGCCCACAAGCACCTGAGCTTATCTACACAGGCCGTTAAATTTCTACCCACTATCTCTGTATGAACTTGCTATGTGCAAGCTTGTTGAGTTTCCTACATTACAACAATGACTAGACTTCAATAGTTGGCTGTAAAGTATTCTCAGACATCCTTTGGAAGTGAAAGGCACTATATAAATGCAAGTTCTTAATAAGTGAACAATCAAAGGAGTTGCTATATCCAACTTACCCTTTTCTTTTCCAACAGAACGTTGAATAATCAGGTTTATTTTTACGTTAATGAGTAATTAATTCATTAAAGGAATAGATACTAAATACTTTTTGATTATTTATCGGTATGAACAGTACTTATAGTACTTGATAAAGTGTGCTCACTAAGTTAAAACTCAATTTTTTTACAATTAGTTATCAAAATATTATTTATCAGAGGGTAATAATTGCAATTATATACACTAGAATGACACTTTAAGTTAGACTTAATCACAATGAGTCAGCCTTTTTAAAAAAAATGTAATTCTTGGCTTCTGTTCACTTTTGACATTTACTGGGGACACAATGCTGCCTTCTTCGGTGAATGCGGTACAGTAAATATGAGGCATTATTGGTAAGGCTGGTATAATGTCATTGAAGGACCAATAAAAGTGAATGCAGGAGGAATTTCCTATTCTGGAGAAAGTTTACCAGAACTGGCTTTACTGAGCCTTAGACTGAATTTCCAGTCAATTGAGGGATACACCTTTTAAGAATTCAGATCAATATTACTGTATCTTTCTCCTACGTGATATGTGGTGAGGCACTTCTATAGATTAAAACTGATCTTGGTGTTTGATGGGTGACAATTGAGATGAACCAAGTTGAGTTCATCGAACATTACTGCTAATCTTTGGAAGTCACTTGTCTTGCAGGAAAAATAAAAATTCAAAAACATTGCTTATACAAATTTAATGTGCGATCGTTTTTCTTTCTCTAATGTTTCTTTTAAATTATTCAACATAAGCAACTTACAGAAAATATGTTTAGCATGAGGCAATTTAAAAAATACTGAAAAGCATTACAGAAGAAATTCACTAATGAAAGGGTGTTTCACTGAATGGACTCTTGGTAAAATTTACAGCTCTAGTTTCACAGAAGTTGCGTTGCCTGTGAGAACAGTTTTCATGATGTACAGTCCATCAAATATAATGGATTGAACGAAAACACTTATCTGCCTAGTAACCCAGATACAGAGTCGTAATGGCAGTTTTCCAACAAATGCTGAAAGTTAAAACCTTGAATTCTGTTTAATGAGGGTGGGATAATCTGGAATTTGAGTAACAATGAAAAATGGGACGATATCAAATCAGCCATCCATTATACATCTCTTCCCAATTTAATCTCCATTTGTGGAAATAAAAGTCAGTTGAGAGTATAACAGATGGCTGAATTAATATAGCTGATTTAACTTTATAACTCAAAGTCCAAATTGTGCCACTCCCATATGATCAACAAACTGATGTGTTTAGGCAATGGAGTGTGTCTTTTCACTATCACGTGTGAATAAGCTTTTTCTAATACATATTTAAGTCCCACATTCAAAGATCCATTTTATCTTCTCTTTGTTAATACACTGTACAAAGATAACAGTGGTTGCTATCAACCAAGTAAGGCCTTGTGGCAGAGTCAAACACTGACAAATTCATACAAGGATCTCATTGTCCTCATTTGGCTCCAAGCTTTCAGCCACATCCTCAAGTTGGTCCAGTAATTCAAGGAAGGACGGTCTCTTGAAGGCATCAATCTATGGGGCAAAAGCAGAAAATATGTTTGGTGGATTCTTCCTGTTTGGGTACATCTTATTTTTTTTTATTTTATAGGAAAAAGCACTCACTCTATAGCTAAACTGAGAATACACAAATAAAAATTAGAATATGCCTGTATTGGCATAAAAAACACCACTTTTTTACTCTTACACTGTGGAATTATACTTGAAATAAATAGCTTACTCTGGTCATCAGACTGCTTACTCTTTTCTTCTCCCCTCATTTAAATCAATCAAATAAATTGAAAACAAAACATTGAGGCCTCAAATTCCAGCAGGACCCTTCTTCTCATTTCCTGCTGAAAAACAAAGACCAATGTATACCTTCTCACTGTTTTCTGCTAACCAGCCAATCTTCAATCAATGTTATTACATTACCCCATTCACCATGTGCTTCTACTTGCATAACCACCTTTTACATGACATCTTATTGAATGCTTTCTGAAAATTCAAGTACAATATGTCAAAACCATACCCTGATCCACATAGCAACTACTTCTTCAGAGAACTCCAGAAGTCAGTCAAAAATAATTTAATTTTCACAATAATTTGCAGATTCTTTACTTAAGACTTTTTTCTAAGTGCCCAACTCCTGTATTATTGATTGTAATGTTCTCCCTGGTAAGTTAACTGGTCTATACTTTCCTGATTTCTGTTATCCTCCCTTTTTGAATAGATACATCATATTTGCTCCTTTTCAGTCTGATAGAGGATTTCAAGGATATTGTGAATTTTTGAAAATTAATGCCAATACAACTGCTTCATTAGCCACCTCCTTTAAGATATTAGGATGAAGTCCATCATAAGACCATAAGACATACGAGCAAAAATTAGGCCATTCTGCCTATCAAGTCTGCTCCATCATTCAATCCTGGCTGATATGTTTCTCAACCCTTTCTCCCGCTTTCTCCCAGTGACCCCTAATACTCAAGAACTATCCATCTCAGTCTTAAATATATTCAATGACCTGGCCTCCATAGCTTTCTGTGGCAATGAATTCCATAGATTAATCACTCTCTGGCTGAAGACGTTTCTCCTTACCTCCATTTGAAAAGGTCTTCCCTTTACTCTAATGCTGTTCCCTCGAGTCCTAGTCTCTCCTACCAATGGAAACATCTTCCCAACATCCACTCTCCCCAGGCCATTCAATAATCTGTATGTTTCAATTAGATTCCCCCCTCATCCTTCTAAACTCCATTGAGTATAGACCCAGAGTCCTCAAATATTCCTCATATGTTAAGCTTTTCATTCCTGGGACCACCCCCTAAGTATTTTGCATCAGTGTGTACTGTAGAGAATGTGGGGAAGTAGATGGCAACATCTTGAAAAATGTCCATATTATAGAGGATGCAGCGCTGGATGCCTTAAAATGCATAAAGGTGAATAAATCCCCAGGACCTGATCAGGTGTACCCTAGAACTCTGTGGGAAGCCAGGGAAGTAATTGCAGGACCCTATGCTGAGATATTTGGATCATTGGAAGCCACAGGTGAGGTGCTGGAAGACTGGAGCTTGGCTAACATCATGTCATTATTTAAGAAACTTGAGGCCAAACGCCAGCTCGCAGATACCTCCTCCTACTGCCCCCTTGACCATGACCCCACCACCAAACCATCATCTCCCAGACCATCCATAACCTCATCACCTCAGGGGACCTCCCATCCACCGCCTCCAACCTCATAGTACCACAACCCCGAACCGCCCGTTTCTACCTCCTGCCCAAAATCCACAAACCTGACTGCCCCGGACGACCCATCGTCTCAGCCTGCTCCTGCCCCACCGAACTCATCTCCTCCTACCTCGACACGGTCCTGTCCCCATTAGTCCAAGAACTCCCCACCTACGTCCGTGACACCACCCACGCCCTCCACCTCCTCCAGGATTTCCGCTTCCCCGGTCCCCAACGCCTCATCTTCACCATGGACATCCAGTCCCTGTACACCTCCATCCCCCATCACGAAGGACTCAAAGCACTCCGCTTCTTCCTTTCCCGCCGTACCACCCAGTACCCTTCCACCGACACCCTCCTTCGACTGACTGAACTGGTCCTCACCCTGAACAACTTTTCTTTCCAATCCTCCCACTTTCTCCAAACAAAAGGAGTAGCCATGGGCACCCGCATGGGCCCCAGCTATGCCTGCCTCTTCGTAGGGTATGTGGAACAATCCATCTTCCGCAACTACACTGGCCCCACCCCCATCTTTTCCTCCGCTACATTGATGACTGTATCGGCGCTACCTCGTGCTCCCATGAGGAGGTTGAACAGTTCATCCACTACACTAACACCTTCCACCCCGACCTCAAATTCACCTGGACAGTCTCGGACTCCTCCCTCCCCTTCCTAGACCTTTCTGTTTCTATCTCAGACGACCGAATCAACACGGACATCTACTACAAACCGACCGACTCCCACAGCTACCTGGACTACACCTCCTCCCACCCCGCCCCCTGTAAAAACGCCATCCCATTCTCCCAATTCCTTCGTCTCCGCCGCATCTGCTCCCAGGAGGACCAGTTCAAAATACGCACAACACAGACGGCCTCCTTCTTCAAGGACCGCAATTTCCCCCCCGACGTGATCGACGATGCCCTCCACCGCATCTCCTCCACTTCCCGCTCCTCCGCCCTTGAGCCCCGCCCCTCCAACCGCCACCAGGACAGAACCCCACTGGTCCTCACCTACCACCCCACCAATCTCCATGTACAGCGCATCATCCGCCGTCACTTCCGCCACCTCCAAACGGACCCCACCACCAAGGATATATTTCCCTCCCCTCCTCTATCAGCTTTCCGTAGAGACCACTCCCTCCGCGACTCCCTTGTCAGATCCATACCCCCCACCAACCCAACCTCCACTCCCGGCACCTTCCCTTGCAACCGCAGGAGGTGCAACACTTGCGCCCACACCTCCCCCCTCACTTCTCTCCAAGGCCCCAAAGGAAACTTCCATATCCGCCACAGATTCACCTGCACCTCCACCCACATTATCTACTGCATCCGCTGCAGCCGGTGTGGCCTCCTCTATATTGGGGAGACAGGCCGCCTACTTGCGGAGCGATTCAGAGAGCACCTCTGGGCCACCCGGACGAACCAACCCAATCACCCTGTAGCACAGCATTTCAACTCCCCCTCCCACTCCACTGAGGATATGCAGGTCATTGGACTCATCCACCGCCAAACCACAACAACACGACGGTCGGAGGAGGAGCGTCTTATCTTCCGACTGGGAACCCTCCAACCACAGGAGATGAACTTGGACTTCACCAGTTTCTTCATCCCCCCTCCCCCCACCTTGTCTCAGCCGAATCCCTCCAGTCCGGCACCGCCTTCCTGACCTGCAGTCTTCTTCTTGACCTCTCCGCCTCCACCCTACTTCGACCTATCACCCTCACCTTGACCTCTTTCCACCTATCACATTTCCAACGCCCCTCCTCCAAGTCCCTCCTCCCTACCTTTTATCTTCTCCTGCTGAACACTCTCTGCTCATTCCTGAAGAAGGGCATGTGCCCGAAACGTCGAATCTTCTGTTCCCTAGATGCTGCCTGACCTGCTGTGCTGTTCCAGCAATAAAGTTTCAGCTTTGATCTCCAGCGTCTGCAGACCTCACTTTCTCCCCAATGAAAAGGCAGGGAACTATAGACTGATGAGTCTGACATCGGTGGTGGACACATTGTTGGAGGGAATCCTGAGGGAAGGATTGACATATATTTGGAAAGGCATGGACTGATTATGGATAGTCAACATGGTTTTGTGGGTGGGAAATCATGTCTGACTAACTTGAGAGTTTTTTGAAGAAGTAACAAAGAGGATTGATGAGGGCAAAGTGATGGAATGTATCTATGTGGACTTCAGTAGAGCACTCAACAAGGTTCCTCATGGTAGACTGGTTAGCAAAGTTAGATCACATTGAACACAGGGGGAATGAGCCATTTGGATACAGAACTGGCTCTAAGGTAGAAGACAGAGGGTGGTGGTGGAAGGTTGCTTTTCAGACTGGAGGCTTGTGACCAGTGGTGTGCCACAAGGATTGATGCTGGATCCACTGCTTTTTGTCATTTATAATAAATTCTTTAGATGGGAATATAGATATAGTTTCGTAAATTTACAGATGACACCAAAAGTGGAGGTGCAGTGGACAGTGTACCTCAGAGTACAACGGGATCTTGATCAGATGGGCCAATGGGCCGAGGAGTAGCAGATGAAGTTTAATTTAGATAAATGTGAGGTGCTGCGTTTTGGAAAGGCAAATCAGGGCAAGACTTAAACACTTAACAAAGAGACCTTGGAGTGCTGGTTCATAGTTCCTTGAAAGTAGAACCGCAGGTAGACAGGATAATGAAGAAGACGTTTGGTATGCTTGCCTTTATTGGTCAGTGCATTGAGTACAGAAGTTTGGAGGTCATGTTGTAACTGTACAGAACATTGATTAGGCCACTATTAGAATATTGTGGCAATTCTGGTCTCCCTCCTATAGGAAGGATATTGTGAAACTTGAAAGGGTTCAGATAAGATTTACAAGGGTTGGAGGGCTTGAGTTATAGGGAGAGGCTGAATAGACTGTGGCTGTTTCCCCTGGAGCATCGAAGGCTGAGGGGTAACCTTATAGAAGTTTATAAAATCATGAGGGGCATGGATAGGATAAATAGATAAGGTCTTTTCCCTGGAGTCTGTACATATCTATGACTCTAATTGTTGCCATGTTTTTCATTGGGAGGACCACAGACCCAGATTCATTTTGAATACATTCACAGCATTGATATATGCTACATCTCTGTCCTTTCCTTCCAGTTCCAGTCACCTCACTCAGTTCTGACACTTTGTCTGTAAGGAATATGAAGTCCAGCCATGACATGTTGATGATAGCTTCATTCATACCTGCCCTCTGGTCTCTTACCTGCCCTACTCATAGTCATACACTGATCATTGACCAAATCAGTTGACCCCTAATATATTGAATCCTAACAGCTGGAATTGTCTCCTGGAACAGAGTGTCCAGGTAACTTCCCCCTTCATGATGTGCCACAGTAGCCACAAATTGTTCTCCAGTCCACTGACTTTGAGTGAAATTCCTGTCGCAGCAGGCACTTAATACAGACATGCTTGTCCTAGATCACAATGGCATCTAGAGACTCCCACACGCTGCCATAGTAGTGCATCACATGGCTTGCCATCTTTATTGTGTGTCAAGTAATTTACAAATTAAACTAATTTATAATTAACAAACCCTCCAGTCAGTTTAGTACCATTATTTTAGCAATACTAATTAAGAGGTGACAATTACTGAATAGTTGCAATTTGTTGGACTTTTAAAAAAATCATTATTAATACCAGTATACATCTTTTCTTAACAATAGTTGCTCACAACCCAGTTGAACAACAATTTTCTTGCAATCTCACTGTTTGATTGTTCTTTCCCCCCAAAGCTCTCCAAAGCTTGCAGATGTTAAACCCAGGTCTCTGCACCTCGGCTTCAACTTACTCCCCATCTCCTCTCTTGCTGCTGTCTTGAAGTTTATCAACATTTTACCATTTGCTGCCGTGACAGATTGGCCATGACACTAAGGGTTTCACTAAAAAGAGGTTAGGAGTTAGAGTTAGAATTATTCTGTGAGATTAGTGATAACAGAACAAATGGCTCATATGGAGTTTTGCTGCTGTTTTTACAAGAGCTAATACTTCTGTTTTACCCTTTTGCCTTCACAGTCTATGTAGTAAAAGAAGAGAACTTTAAAGGGACGTTAGAATCCCACAGTGCAGAAGGAAGACATTCAGCCCATCAAATCTGCATTGACCCTCCAAAGAGCATTCCACCCTGACCCACTCCATCCCCATAATCCCTCATGAGGCTTTTATCATGGCTAACCCACCTGACCTGCGCATCCCTAGTCAATACAGACAATTTAGATTAGCCAATCCACCTAACCAGCACATCTTTGCACTGTGAGAGGAAACTAGAGCACCTGGAGGAAACCCACGCAGACACAGGCAAAATGTGCAATCTCCACACAGACAGTCCCCCAAGGGTGTAATCGAACCCAGATCCCTGCATTGATAGGCAGCAATACTAACCACTGAGCCATTGTGCAATCTATTCTATTTATGATGCTGATTTTGACAACATACCCCATCTGAAATATTTAATTAATGTTCCCTTTCAGATGTTAACCAAACTATCTAGAATATCATTTGTTTCCACATGCATCAAAATTTGACTCCTCTCTGGAAGGACCATTATATTGAAAAAGAATGGTTTCTTGATTTTGTTGTGATATAGTTCCTACTACATTCAAGGATCTATGCAATGTGACCAAGACCAGAGTTAGTGAACCTTGTAGAAAGAATGATGGTAAGTCAGAAGTACTTCATACCCTACAGCAGTTAACCGTTAATTCCAGGACAGCTTTTGGACAGCCATTCACCATTTCCTTGAATGCTTCAGAGTTCAGTCCATAATCCTAGAAAATGTTTTCAGAAAGAGATTTCAGAATTATGCATGCTCCTGTGCTTGCCAAGTTGAACCATGGTATAATGGTAATGGTTTTAAATTGTATCATTGGGTATCAGCCAGTACATTGACAATTAAATGCTAATTTGGTTACTATATAGCATCATACATTTTCATAATCAATAATTTCAGTAAACTTTTAATAATATAACATATATAGTATACAGATGTATACTATACAGAAAAAAGTAAATATATTGTATTAACAATTTATATTCACTGTCACTATGAGAAATTATGGAGTGGACTTTAGTGGTCCAAATAAGATGATAGCATTCGCCACTACCACTAGAAAGAGGCTCACAGAGATTCAGTGATCTGTATAGCATGGATTTCACTTTTCCTCTTGTTAATTTCATTACAGTATCAGCTGTCAGGATCTCCATTAAACAATGACAATGAAGTCATCAAGCAAGCTCAGCAGCTAAATACTGAAATATTTAAAAACAGCAAACTAAGGACAATACACTGATTATCTGTCACTTTTAATTAATCTCACAGAGAGTGAAATAAAGATTTAGCCGTACACATGGAATTATGGTCAAAACTAAAAGATCGACAAACTTTTAAAGTATTTTAAAATTTATTTGTGTTTCGTTACTATTTGACTTTCTAGCAATATAAAATTAGTTTTCCAGGACCGCAGAGGTTGTTCAGCAGAGATTTTGCCTGAGTATGCTATTAAACATCCAGTTACACCTCAATCAACAAAGCACAATCTTTAAACGGTTACTGTTCTGAGATAAACTGCACAAAATGTGGAAGCTCCCATTGAACCAAATTATTTTGAAGATTTCCATTTCTGAGAACTTCACCAGCACACTCTGTGGAAGAGTAGTGAATCAATGAAAACATCTTCTGAATTTCTGTGTCTAATTACACATATGCTCACACCAGAAGTTCCAGTCAGTTTCACAGAATAATGATGGGTGAACACTGACAGTGTCATGACTTTATAATTACAGTGATTACACCTCACAAGTACTTTTATCATTGAAAAGCATTTTAGGACATTGAGGTCCTGAAAGGCAATATATAAATGTACGTCTGCTTCTCTTTCTTCTTTGCTACTTTCCTTACTATTACAATTGGAAAATATGGTGCAATGTCAAAGAAACCATGCTTCAAGACCCCTCTTACAAGTTCACAATAAAACTGTTGAGGTCCATCTATATGAACATCTAAACTCGTCACTTGTTGCAGTCTTTCCTACAATCAATAGAAAACACAAAGACATGCAGAAAAAAATGCATCTGTATGTTTTTGGGACAGCAGTAATATAAAGGGACCTTATTGCTCATTTCAAGTTTGTTAATACATGCAGTGCAAAAGACACTGAACACTTTTCTCTTAGATATTCACTGTAGACAATGTGACTTGGTTAATACTGATTTGCTTTAGAATTTGTTACAAATGTATGATTATTCATTCTTCCATATCCATATAAGATATTATCTCATTTTGAATTCTAGTGTCAAATCAGAGATTGACACTAAGTTTGAAAGTTTGATGTTTAGAATTCCCATTTATCTTCTCTCACTTATCATTTAATTAATCCTGTCTGCTGATGGTTCTGTAATTGGCTTTCTGCGACTGTGAATCTGAGAGGGCTGTATGAATTATAAACAGGTTTACATTATAATGTTTAAGGAGTGAATTCTATGCTCATGTAAAATGGAAATGAAACAAAAGCAAAAGATTTTGCTGCTGACTTGCACGACTCACCCAGAATGAATGATTCTGTGAGGTGTTTGTATCAGGCTTTATATTCAACCAAAAGAGTTCAGCCATTCCAAAGTTTCAAATGGTATAAAAGATAAATTTGTGATTGAGATTTGGAATTGATCCGATTACGCCTAAAATGACTCCACCATCTGGATTCATATTACTACTGTCCCGCTTGCATTCGGGTCAAGTGCCAGACTGGTGACCAGTCATTTATAGCTACCTGTGTCCTGGGAAGAAATTCAGGATCAGCGGTGACTCTGCCAAGTATTTCACACAATACTATACCAAAGGAGAAAACATCAACCTGAAAGATATGTAGCCATTAAGAACAACTGTCAGTTCAATGCCTGATTTGATACTAAACAATAACATACCTTTAAAAACAATAACATTAGTTGATAAATGAGACCCTGGAATTTAAACCGGTCAACAATATACCTCCACATATCATAGAGTCATAGTCACTCAAAACCATTGGATTTATAGGACAAAGAAATCTGGGTAAAAGTCAAACATAATTTATAGGTTTTACATTCAGCATAGCTACTGTTTTATAGACTCTCTGAATAAGTATATTCCCTACCAAATGGTGTAATCCTATAGTTCATGCTAAAAATGAAACCTCCTCAGAGTTCCGATGCTATTTTCCCATTTTAGTACTAATGATAAGAGTTACATAACTAGAATGTGATATAAATGGAGATGCATATCTGCTGTTTATAAATGCCAGTTATGAATTAAGTTTAGTTTACATTCATGGTGTGTATCAACTCTGTACTTGAAAACATCCACTATCCTGAAGAAACCAAATTCTAAATTTCTCTTGTTGTTGACTTTATATTAGGCTTCTGTCTTCATAACTTTAAAGTACTTACCAACCTCTTTATGACTTGCAGCCAGTGAAATAAATTGAAATTGTGAATTGAACAGAAGCAAATTCTCAACCATCAGATCACTATGGAATAATGAATTAGAATAAACTCTTTAATGAAACAGAAGAATGGGAATGGATCATGCATTCCCTTGCCCCTATTCTATCATTCAATTAAATGAAATCACAATTGATTAGTACTTCAAAATTTGCTTCAATTCAATATCCTTAATAGATTTACTCATCTCAGTCACAGGGCTTTGCTGTGGCTAACATCATGGGCTAATCTTCAGCTGTTTCATCATTAACCTTCCCTTCATTTTGAGGTCAGAAGTGGGGATGTTCACTGATAATGAAACAACTTCAATATCATTCACACACTTCCAAATGACATAAGATATAAAAGCAGTCCTTATCTATTTGCAGTGAGACCTGGAAAACATCCAGGTGTGGGGATTTACAAGCACTATCAGCCATGTTACACAACTGCCAGGCAATGACCATATTCAACAAGACAGAATCGAACCATCTCCTGTTAACGTTCAATGGCAATACTATCACTTAATCAACTTATACTACCATCAAACTGTGAGTTTACCATTGACCATAAACTTAACTGGATTAGCAATATCAATACTGTAGCTACACAAATAGGTCAGAGGCTGGATTTTCTATCACAAGGAACTCAGCTCCTGACTCCCCAGAATCTGCCTACCATCTACAAGATTCATGTATCAGAGGGATAGAATAACATGGATAAGTGCAGCCCCTACAATTCAAAAGGCTTAACACAAAGGCAACTCACTTGATAAGGATCGTCCCCATCCAGTATATTAAAAATTCATTCCTTTTATCACAATGCATGGCCGCAATGTGTACCATTTACAGGATGTGCTGCAGTAACTCACCAAGGCTCCTTTGACAATACTTTCCAAATCCACAACTTCTATCACCTAAAAGGACAAGAGTGGCAGGTACTTGGGAATACCACCACCTTCAAGACTCCCTTCAAATTACCCATCATCCTGACTGGGAACTGTTTTGCTGTTCCTTCGTGGTCAGTATAACAAATCCTGGAATTCCTGACTGAACAGCAGTGTGGGTGCACCTATACCATATGGACTGAAGAGTTTATGGAAAGTGGCTTACCACCACTATCTCAAGGGCAATTTCAGATGGACAACAAATGCTGGCTGCCCACACAGCGACCCCTACCTGCCCACCTCACCTTTGAAGATTTCAATAGACCAAGCATTCGCAGTTTTTCAGGAGTGAGAACTCTGGATTTACAATGTCATTTACATGAAAGATTGCTTTCTGATTTCTAGATGATGTAGCTCTAATTATGTCCATGCGCTCAGCATCTCTCTCACCATAAGAAATAGTTTCAAATAGTTGCCCCTTGGCATTGTATCAACACCTCTAATTGTTTTAATGCCTATAATAAATCACTGGCCCCACCCCACACCCCATAACCTAAAGGAATGCAAACTAGTTCTCTGCAATTTGTCACCTTAATTCAACGCTTTAAGGTCTGATTTTGGTGAAACTGCACTGCCCCCTTCCAAAGTTCTGCTGAAGTTCAAAACTAATACACTGTAACAGGTAACGTTTTGTTTAATTGAACTCAAATTTCATACTGGCCAGGGTGGGATTTGAAATCATGCCCTCGGAATATTAGTTTGGTCCAGTGACATTGCCACTATGCAATCATCTCTCCATTATGGCTTCCTCATGTTAAACTCTGTCAGTCACAATATGAATAGGAAATGATTTGAAGATGCATAGGAAAGGTTTGGAGGGATATGGGCCAGGAGCAGGCAGGTAAAGTTTGGACTAGTTTAGTTTGGAATTATGTTCGACGTGGATTGGTTGGACGGAAAAGTCTGTTTTCATGCTGTGGGACTCTATGACTCTGAATGCTTTGAACATTTAAACGCAATTCCAAGTCTGCTTTCTAGACTCCCAGTTTCAGCCAATCCTGAATGAGGGTGAAAATTGTCTGTGAGTTCCATAATCAATGGTTAAATTTCCATAAGACCATAAGGCATAAGACAGAGGAGTTGAAGTAAGGCCATTCAGCCCATCGAGTCCACTCCACCATTTAATCATGGCTAAATTTCCTGAGTGTGTGAATCTTAATGCAGTGTATCCCTATTAAAGCCCTTACTTTGTGCTACATATGGCAGAATTATCAACCTGTTTCAAATAAAATTAATAGCTGTGTTCCAATGCTGTGGACAAGAATACATGAGAAAACATTAAGTTATATTGCACACAAATGAAATTAAAGCTCCCAGTGGAAAAAACTATGACAGCATTGATAAAATCTTCTTAATTAAGTCCTTCATGGTCACAATGAAATATGGTCAATATTAAATTTATAATGAGATTTTATTCAATAGAAAAAAGGTTAGTAACCAAAATTGGCCACAATGAAGGGAAACTATGAAACAAGTGATCCATAATGTTTAATCTTTGTTGAACATAAGCCCAGATTCTCATTGAATAAGGAGTTACTCATTAACAATTTGCACGCTTTTTGTTGGCTTAGAATATATTCAGTAGGTCCCTTATAGGCTCAGATATTATAAGCATCTGGATCACTAGTCCATGAATGTTGGCAGCTTGTGGCATCAATAGCAATTCAAGTCAATTATTTTTATCATTCTTTTGAGATGGAAGGTTTTATGGGAGGGCTGGTTTCAATCTACTTCTTGAACCACTGTATCCATGTGGTGATGTCACTCACACTATATCAGGGCCAGGGAATTTCCCCAATTTTGATCCTATGATAGCAACTTAGGTCCAAGCCAGGATCGCAGGTGACTTGAAAGTGGTGATATTCTTCCAGGTGTAAGAGGTCATGGGTTTGGGCACTGATACCAAGGAAGCCATGGTAAGTTGCTGCAATGCTTTCTATAGATGGTGTATGCAGTAGATCTGCTGTTCCACATTGATAGGAAAGAATTTGAAGTTTAAGGTCCCAAATGAGCTGATAATCAGGTAGACTGCATCTTCCTTTTATTCAATATTAAAAACACACTTTTTTGTGCAGCAGGGGTGCACTCTCTGAACAATCATTCACCTCCTGGGCAGATCACTGCCACAAAGCCAATGAAATAAGCAGTTCAATATTCATCAGTTTCAATGGAAGCACCGTCCATGGGGTTAGCAACTCATAAAACAGATCATAATATGGTCAGATGCCTAAGTCCAGGCCGGCTTTAGGTTTCTCAGTTAACGCTGTGACAAGTCTTTGCCTACGACAGAGCAAAGCTTAATCTCCAATGTATTCTATCGCAAAATGACCATTGATTACACGAAACAAGGCTATGGTAGGATCCTTTTTAATGTTTTATTTGGAAAACCTTTTAAAACTAAGCATTCAAACAAATCTTTACCCTGATGTCGTGTGAAAAGAATGAACAAAGAATTCTGCCATTGTCCAAATTTAGAACTGAGGAAAATTAGTCGCACTTTACCTTCCTGTCATAAGGTTCACCCCGCAGCATTTCAGGTGCCATCCAGAAGGCTGATCCAACCAAGGACAGCTTCCGTTCAAGATCTTTCGTAGGCAACTCAACGACCTCCCGTGCTAGCCCAAAGTCTGTAACCAAGGCCTCTCTCCCACGTGCCGTTATCCTAATCAAGCAGTTCTGACATAAAATAAGATACATTGACATTAATATGTGAGGCAACTATGAGAATTTCTATGAATTACTCCGAGAGGAATGTTATAAAATTTACTGAAATTGAAAATAAACTATCTTTGAAAAAAGTATACACAATGAAACATTTACAATTCAATCATTTAACTGTTAAGTTGGAATGAAATATAAATGTTACAATGAAGTAAATCAATGGTTTCCATGGCTTGTAAATCTGCAAAGGACCTCATAAGTCACACGAATAAAATCCCCATGAGTGTTCACCATCCCTCTCATCCACTGACAGGCAAACAATGTTTTCCTCCCTTACTCACTCTCAATAGTGTTTGGCCCAGGCTATTACATAGCAGCTGTTCCCTCCCTTCCTCACCTCCTGACTGTTCAGATGCTTACCCCACCCCTTAACAGTGTTCATCCTTTTTACTTAACTCTGATTGCGTTCTTCCCCCTCCTTGTTTGGAGTCAGGTACCAGAGTGTCAGCATCTCTGACACTCACCAATTTTATCTGTCAGCCAGGGCTCACTGATTGGACCAGATTAATAGCCCCAATCAAGCAACTCATGTTCTATAATCTCCCTCTGTCCTTCATTACTACCGCTAAAACCTGACTGTTCCCTGGAGTGACTGTAATGAGGTCAGCCAGGTGGACCTCATAAAGTAGGAGTTCCCTGATTGCAACTGTTAATCTGGTCCACTTAGGGAGCCCTAGCTGACAGATAGAAAGGAGTGTGTCAGAGATACTGCTCACTCTGAGAGCTAGCTCTGAAGAGGCAGTACTAATGTCAAGGACTGTTCATGTATAAATAAAGACTGATGCAGAGACATAGAAATGTACAGCATGGAAACAGACCCTTTGATCCAACTTGTCTGTATCAACCAGATATTCTAAATTAATCTAGTGCCATTTGTCAGCCGTTAGCCCATATCTCTCTGAATCCTTCCCATTCATATACCCATCCAGATATTTTAATTGTATCAACCTTCACCACTTCCTCTGGCAGCTCATTCTATACACACATCACCATCTGGATGAACAAATGGTCCCTTAGATCCCTTTTAAACCTTTCCCCTCTCACTTTAAACTATGCTCTCTAGTTTTGGACTCCCTTACCCCAGGGAAAATACCTTGGCTATTCACACTGTCCATGCTCCCTCATGATTTTATAATTTTCTATAAGGTCACCCCTCAGCCTTGAATGCTTTAGAGAAAATGACTCCAGCCTATTCAGCAGCTCCTCACAGCTCAAGCCCTTCAACCATGGCAACAGGATACCAGCCTTTCTGGAGTTATTTCATTCTTCTCCTTCCCTCAATATAAATATTGAAACCGTTACCAGGATACAAAGAAAACAAGCAAGCTCTGCAATGAGTGTAGCCTATCACAAAGTAGATTAGATTACTTACAGAGTGGAAACAGGCCCTTCGGCTCAACAAGTCCACACCGACCCGCCGAAGTGCAACCCACCCAGACCCATTCCCCTACATTTACCCCCTCACCTAACACTACAGGCAATTTAGTATGGCCGATTCACCTAACCTGCACATTTTTAGACTGTGGGAAGGAACCAGAGCACCCGGAGGAAACGCACGCAGACATGGGGAGAATGTTCAAACTCCACACAGACAGTCGCCTGAGGCGGGAATTGAACCCGGGTCTCTGGTGCTGTGAGGCAGCAGTGCAAACCACTGTGCCACCATGCCGCCCATTGTGCCACCCATATCATATGAAGCTGTCCTGTATTCCAAGATCTGTGCAGGATGTACCAAACAAAAACATACTGGGCCTGTTTATGCAATAAATCTGCTCCAAAGTTACAGCCAGAGGCAGTAACAGGCAGTAAACAAACAAACACAGGCACTCTATGTTTGGCAGCTATAACAAGGCCTGCAGCACTGCCCTGCAGGAATGGAAGCACACCTGAGTCAAACCCCAGAGTGAAACAAGTGCCAAGCAGAAATCGAGCAGTCTTTCCACACTGAGAATCAAACACATTGGGTGGATGAAGACAATCAACTACAGACCTTTGACTCAATCAATCTAATTAGTTTCAATAACACTGGCAGAGACATTCCAACCCATGAGCTGATGCAAATATCCTATCAGTCCAAATACTGAAGGATATGTGCCTGTGCCAGTGCCTATGCTGCCTTGCTGTGTCCACACACCGACAGTAATCCCCCTCTGCCCTGCTCCTGCCAATGAATGAATGATCATGCTAAGACACCAACTATCCAAATTCTCCAAGATGCAGGACAACATGCAGGTGCAGAACTACTTCCAAGACACAGAGAACAACTCCTCCTACAATAGAACTCTTACAATAGAGGTTTATAAGAGTGCACAGTGAACTCAGATCTTATGAAATGATGACACATCACAGGGGAATGCTAAGGAGGGACAGAAACCAGCAAGGAATGTGTATAATACGCCTATTACAGACAGTGAACACACCTAGAAGGTAATAGTGTGATGGGTCACCAGGACAACAATCAAAATATTGACATGTCAGCAGACTAAGAACAACTAAGGGTAAAATCGACAATTCCAGAAGGTTACGCCATAACAAGATCAAAAGTTAAAAATCACACAACACCAGGTTATAGTCCAACAGGTTTATTTGGAAGCATTAGCTCTCAGAGCGCTACTTCCTATTCAGATGGTTGTTGAGTATCAGATCGTAGGACACAGACTTTATAGCAAAAGTTTACAGTGTGATGTAATTGAAATTATATATTTCAAGATATAATTTCAGTTAACGAACAATCCAGGTCTTCTTCAATATATAATTTCAGTTACATCACACTGTAAACATTTGCTATAAATTCTGTGTCCTACGATCTTATACTCCACAACCACCTGATGAAGGTGCGTCGCTCTGAAAGTGAGTGTTTCCAAATAAACCTGTTGGACTATAATGTGGTGTTGCGTGCTTTTTAACTTTGTACACCCCAGTCCAACACCAGCATCTCCAAATCAATATCAAAAAGAGTTGTAAAACTATTGGAATGATATATAGCAACATATACATAGAACATAGAAGAACATAGAAGAATACAGCGCAGTACAGGCCCTTTGGCCCTCGATGTTGCGCCGATCCAAGCCCACCTAACCTACACTAGCCCACTATCCTCCATATGCCTATCCAATGCACATTTAAATGCCCATAAAGAGGGAGAGTCCACCACTGCTACTGGCAGGGCATTCCATGAACTCACGACTCGCTGAGTAAAGAATCTACCCCTAACATCTGTCCTATACCTACCACCCCTTAATTTAAAGCAATGCCCCCTCGTAATAGCTGACTCCATACGTGGAAAAAGGTTCTCATGGTCAACCCTATCTAAACCCCTAATCATCTTGTACACCTCTATCAAGTCACCCCTAAACCTTCTTTTCTCAATGAAAACAGCCCCAATGCCTCAGTCTTTCCTCATACGATCTTCCTACCATACCAGGCAACATCCTGGTAAACCTCCTCTGCACCCGTTCCAGTGCCTCCACATCCTTCCTATAGCATGGCGACCAAAACTGCACACAATACTCCAGATGCGGCCGCACCAGAGTCTTATACAACTGCAACATGACCTCAGGGCTCCGGAACTCAATTCCTCTTCTGGGCAGCACGGTGGCACAGTGGTTAGCACTGCTGCCTCACAGCGCCAGAGACCCGGGTTCAATTCCCGACTCAGGCAACTGACTGTGTGGAGTTTGCACGTTCTCCCCATGTCTGCGTGGGTTTCCTCCGGGTGCTCCGGTTTCCTCCCAGAATCCAAAAATGTGCAGGTTAGGTGAATTGGCCATGCTAAATTGTTACGTAAAGGGGTAAATGTAGGGTAATGGGTGGGTTGCGCTTTGGCGGGTCAGTGTGGACTTGTTGGGCTGAAGGGCCTGTTTCCACACTGTAAGTAATCTAATCTAAAAGCCAGTACGCCATATGCCTTCTTCACCGCACTATTTACCTGGGTGGCAACTTTCAGAGATCTGTGTACATGGACACCAAGATCCCTCTGCTCATCCACACTACCAAGTATCCGACCATTAGCCCAGTACCCTGTCTTTTTGTTACTCTTACCAAAGTGAATCACCTCACACTTACCTACATTGAACTCCATTTGCCACCTTTCTGCCCAGCTCTGCAACTTATCTATATCCCGCTGTAACCTGACATATCCTTCCTCACTATCAACAACTCCACTGACTTTCGTATCATCCGCAACTTGCTCACCCAACCTTCTAGCCCCTCCTCCAGGTCATTTATAAAATGACAAACAGCAATGGTCCCAAAACAGATCCTTGCGGAACACCGCTAGTAACTGCACTCCAAGATGAACCTTTACCATCAACTACAACCCTCTGTCTTCTTCCAGCCAGCCAATTCCTAATCCAAACCTCCAACTCACCCTCAATGCCATACCTCCGTATTTTTTGCAGTAGCCTACCATGGGGAACCTTATCAAACGTCTATACGTCTGCACTTGTAAATTTTACAATCCTTATCTCGATACAACTAATTTTTTTATTACCCAACATTTACGTGTTTCGACTTATAGCTCACAAGAGCAATTCTTTGGTGAAAAAGAGGATACTGTGTGATCATGTTTCAAGTGATGTCCCATCGAGGGCTCAACATGTACATCAAACAAATGTCAGGCGGGTATATGGTCATGAACCATGCTTTTACATGACCACAGGCTCTCTGCACTGTTACATTTGAGGCACAGGCTGTGATTAGAGGTTACTTTATAT
Source organism: Chiloscyllium plagiosum (assembly GCF_037043375.1). NCBI lineage: Eukaryota > Metazoa > Chordata > Chondrichthyes > Orectolobiformes > Hemiscylliidae > Chiloscyllium > Chiloscyllium plagiosum. Next base: position 35,249,616 of record NW_028270159.1, on the reverse strand, counting down.
GGTATTAAATAATTTCACTGTAGGTAAAACCACCCATGTTCATGTAAATAGAATTTATGCATCCACTTTATGTTAATATAAAATATTATTACACCGCCCCCATAATAGTGTTCACACTGCTCCCTTACATACGGATTGTTCTCCTGTTTCCTTCAGCCCTGTCCCTGCTCTCCTCTTTCCCTCACAACCCCATTGTTCTCCTCCCTTTTTCACCTCCCAGCAAAGTCTTCCCCTCTCTCTCTTCCCGTGACAGTATTCAACACCCTCTCTCATCAACTGACAACATTTGCCTCATTCTCTCACTCCACCGAGATCGGCAACACCCCCAATAATTCTGACACTTCTGACCTTTGCCAGACAGGAGCCAGGGATTCTGGGAATTGAGAACAGAGGTGAGGATGTAGGTCAGGGTGTAAGGACTGCCACTTTGCAGGAGGCTGTGGTTAAGATCTGTCTGGGAGGGGAGATGACATTGAGAGAGGGGCGAACAGAAAAGGCTAAACATATCTGTCAGCTGATTTATTTCAAATTACACTCCTGAGCAAGCTTTAGATCTGTTATGAAAATCCCTCTATAGCAAACAGCTCAAGTTACATGTTAAATAGATGTGCATACATCAGACTTCCTCAGCGTTCCAAGGCACATCTGTGATCAATTAAAGTTGACTCAGTTCTCTCCCGATATCCTAAGATTTGGGCCAGTGTTGAAAGCTTCTTGAGCAAAGCCCAGGATTGTACACATTAGGACTAAACGAAGTTCATACTGAGCTTGTATAAAGCACTTTGACTCCAGGCCTGCCAAATTATGGTTAGCTCCACAAGAGTTCAAACTTTCCTGTGACAGATATAACTCTTTGTGTACGACTAAACACCTCACATCAGCATAAAGTAAAAGCATGGCTACCTTTGATGTCATATCTCAGTTGAGCTGAGATGACTATTCATGTTAGACTTTAGATCAAACTGCTGCACCAACCTTTGTGCTATATGTCATTTTTCTATTAATCAGAAGTCAAATGTCAAAAACATTTCCTTTGCATATCTGGCCATTACCTGAACATAGAACATAGAACAATACAGCACAGAATAGGCCCTTCGGCCCACGATGTTGTGCCGAACATTTGTCCTAGCTTAAGCACCCATCCATGTACCTATCCAATTGCCGCTTAAAGGTCACCAAAGATTCTGACTCTACCACTCCCACAGGCAGTGCATTCCATGCCCCCACCATTCTCTGGGTAAAGAACCCACCCCTGACATCTCCCCTATACCTTCCACCCTTCACCTTAAATTTATGTCCCCTGTAACACTCTGTTGCACCCGGGGAAAAAGTTTCTGACTGTCTACTCTATCTATTCCTCTGATCATCTTATAAACCTCTATCAAGTCACCCCTCATCCTTCGCCATTCCAATGAGAAAAGGCCTAGCACTCTCAACCTATCCTCGTACGACCTATTCTCCATTCCAGGCAACATCCTGGTAAATCTTCTCTGCACCCTCTCCAAAGCTTCCACATCTTTCCTAAAGTGAGGCGACCAGAACTGCACACAGTACTCCAAATGTGGCCTAACCAAAGTCCTGTACAGTTGCAACATCACTTCACGACTCTTGAATTCAATCCCTCTGCTAATGAACGCTAATACACCATAGGCCTTCTTAAAAGCTCTATCCACCTGCGTGGCAACTTTCAAAGACCTATGAACGTTGACCCCAAGATCCCTCTGTTCCCCCACCTCACTAAGAACCCTACCGTTAACCCTGTATTCTGCATTCTTATTTGTCTTTCCAAAATGGACAACCTCACACTTGGCAGGGTTGAACTCCATCTGCCACTCCTCAGCCCAGCCCTGCATCATATCCAAGTCCCTTTGCAGCCGACAAGAGCCCTCCTCACTACCCACAACTCCACCAATCTTCGTATCATCTGCAAATTTACTGACCCACCCTTCGACTCCCTCATCCAAGTCATTAATAAAAATTACGAACAGCAGAGGACCCAGAACTGATTCCTGCGGAACTCCACTTGTAACTGGGCTCCAGGCTGAATATTTACCATCTACCACCACTCTCTGACTTCGACCGGTTAGCCAGTTTTCTATCCAATTGGCCAAATTTCCCTCTATCCCAAGCCTCCTGACTTTCCGCATAAGCCTACCATGGGGAACCTTATCAAATGCCTTACTAAAATCCATGTATACTACATCCACTGCTCTACCCTCATCCACATGCTTGGTCACCTCCTCAAAGAATTCAATCAGACTTGTAAGGCAAGACCTACCCTTCACAAATCCGTGCTGGCTGTCCCTAATCGAGCAGTGCCTTTCCAGATACTCATAAATCCTATCCCTCAGTACCCTTTCCATTACTTTACCTACCACCGAAGTAAGACTAACTGGCCTGTAATTCCCGGGGTCATCCCTATTCCCTTTTTTGAACAGGGGCACAACATTCGCCACTCTCCAGTCCCCTGGTACCACCCCCCGTTGATAGTGAAGATGAAAAGATCATTGCCAACGGTACTGCAATTTCCTCTCTTGCTTCCCACATAATCCTAGGATATATCCCATCAGGCCAGGGGGACTTGTCTATCCTCAAGTTGTTCAAAATGTCCAACACATCTTCCTTCCTAACATGTATCTCCTCTAGCTTACCAGTCCGTTTCACACTCTCCTCTTCAACAATATGGTTCCTCTCATTCGTAAATACTGAAGAAAAGTACTCATTCAAGACCTCTCCTATCTCTTCCGACTCAATACACAGTCTCCCACTACTGTCCTTGATTGGACCTACCCTCGTTCTCGTCATTCTCATGTTTCTCACATACGCATAAAATGCCTTTGGGTTATCCTTGATCCTATCCGCCAGAGATTTGTCATGCCCTCTCTTGGCTCTCCTAATCCCTTTCTTCAGGTCCCTTCTGGCTATCCTGTATCCCTCCACTGCTCTGTCTGAACCCTGTTTCCTCAACCTTATGTAAGCCTCCTTCTTCCTCTTTATAAGACATTCAACCTCCCTCGTCAACCAAGGTTCCCTCATACGACCATTTCTTTCCTGCCTGACCGGTACATACATATCAAGGACACGTCGTATCTGTTCCTTGAAAAAGTTCCACATTTCCACGACATCCTTCCCCGACAGCCTATGCTCCCAACTTATGCTCCTCAGATCCTGTCTTACAGCATCGTAATTACCCTTCCCCCAATTGTAAAACCTGCAAAACTTGACTAACTCAACAACAGTCCAGATTTTTGAAAATGGTGCTACAGTGAACATTGCATTGTCAAACTTAATATATTTATTTAGCAAAAGAATCTTATGAACTGTGACAAACAACACATGGCTAAAATGGCAGTGATGTTTCCTGGTCAAAGCATGGTTATTCCTCCAGCAAAACACATTGAGTAGAGAATAGTTACATGCAATAAAATCTATCCTCTTAATTTACAGATTGACAAGGCACTTATATGAAAACTACATTCTGCCCTGGATTAGTAGTGGCATTATCTGCAATCATCATTTCTTCATGCCATGTTTCAAGCAGAGACTCACTTGGGTCACACATTAGGGACATAGGTGTGCACAGCTCTTGATCAGAAATTCCAGTATGAACCTAGATACGGCAAACCTCCATGTCAGAATTGCAACTTTGGAAATGTACACACTTATTCATTACCTATATGGCCACGTTCATTCAGTTAATCCACAAATAGTGGCGAGTCTAGAGGGGTTAGAGGCGTTGAGGAGGCTGCAATTATCGTTTCTATAGCTAGCAACATGAAGAAATCACTTTATCAAAGCTCACTTATTTTAATATAAATCAGAGCTGATGCCAGCCTGCCTGTTTTCAACTCTTTCCATTTAGTTGCAAAACTGTGGAAATATGAAGGTGATTGTCTGGTCAGCATTGTCCACAGGTAGGTTATCCCATTGCTGATGCAGGCTCTAAACAATTACCCCTAAAATTACCAGCTTTGGCTTAGTAGAAGCAGTCTTGTCTCTGAATCACAAGGTTATGGATTCATGCCCAAGTCCAGAGGCAGACGTTACCTAACCCAGCATTTCATTGTAGAATGTAATGAGAGTGTACTGCATTGTCAGAGATCTTTCAGAGCAGATACTAAACTACGGCCCCACCTCTACCCTCTTAGATAGCTGTAAAAGAACCCATCCCACTATTTCACAGAAGAACCCTCCCTGGTGTGCTGATGAATCTCTATTCACCAACTAACATTATTTAAGCAGATTAGCTGGTTCATTGCTCATTGAATGTGTGATCTTGCTGTTTGTAATCTGCAAGTATGATTTCAGCATACTTCACTAAACTATAAAGCCCATTGAGAAAACCTAAGGAGATGAAATGTATGATGTCATTGCAAGTTCTTTCACTCTTTTTTTCTTTTAAAAGCCCATCCAATCATCCTTTTGCTTTTTTGTTTTAATTTCACCATGGTCCATGATTGATACAACTTTAAAGTGGAAGTAATTTATTTCTGGTCATAGAGGTTACAAAACATAGAACTCCAAATAAATCCCCTAATGTGTAAATTCAATCATATTTTCTTTTTTTTTTCTGTGTAAGATGGAATGGAAAATCCAATGTGACATTTCTTTTTCCAGATCTGGTGTTTAATGTGAGCATGAGAGCTTGTCCTTGTATTCTTCAAAAATAATTCAGCATTGTTTTATAACACAACATGAAGTGCAGTCAGTACTTTATGTGATAGCAGAAGCTGGCAAACTGAACAGTGCAATTCCAGTCAAATAGTACCTTTCAGAAAATACACCGAGGGAGAGAATGAAAAAAAAAGCTGAATTGTTGCCAATACAAAAGTAAATCCTTATTATCTACCTCCAGCACAAGACATTTCTACCACATGATGAAGAGGAAATCGGTCTTTATTATACTCAAAGGACATGAGCTGTCTGAAGATTGAATAGAAAGCTTATAAATATTTTACAGGGAAGCTTATAAATATTATGTTCCCTTCTTGTATCTCTGAATTGGTGAACATTAGCTGTACTTAGACAGCAACTTTGATTTATCTTTGGATAATTGGGCTGTTAATCATCCTACATTTTCCATTCACAACTTGCACCCATTTCAATCTCTTTTAAACCATCCTACAGTTAAAGGAGAAAAGCAAACATTATATCAATTCAAATTTTTTTTACATACCATTTGTCACACTGGAACAGGCTATTTGACCCACTGACTTTGTTACATTAATTACTTTGTAACTGTCTCTCATTGTGTTCATTCATTTTCAGTACCTGATCAATCAACCCTTTATTTACAACAATTCAAAAATTTTATTTTCTGATAAGCTGGATTCATTTCAAAGTTTATGATATTCAGCAATATGATAGCACTTGTTATTTTATTTTTGTTGCTTTTCCTAAAACATTTCACTCATGCTGACCTAAGATGTGAGGCATTTTATTTTCTACACCAGCTTTCTTTGGGGATAATTTGATAAGATTGCCCAGGAACATTTGCAGATATGCCCTACTGGGCTAACCACAAATTAGTTTGAGTCTGTCCAAACGGTTCGAGCCAATGCATCCAGCCTGAGAGAAATATTTTGTTAGTGTGGCTGAAATTCAAGTGGGAGTGTTTGGAAGGGAATACTATCAAATAAGTACCTGGTTGCGGACTTATAAGTAATGCTGATTTAATAACTGAGAAAAGAAAGGATACAATTGTTTCAGTCATCAATTAATGACGTGCTGAATATTTGAGTGTATGAAGGCAAAGTCTGTTACCTTGGAGTTTAAGTCCCTGTGATAAATATTCTTTGAGTGTAGGTACACCATTCCTCGTGTAATGTCTGATGCAAGATCCACTTTTTCCTTCCAAGTCAGGTTAACCTCTTTATTGGCTAGTAGCTCTTCTAGGCAGCCACCATTAATATACTGTGAAACAATGCACATGCAAACATTTGAGAATACAGCTGCAACAATTTATTTATCCTACAATTACATTTATACTTGTGAAGTAAAATTTTGATTATCTAGAATGGTATTTACCTCAAGCATAGGGTACAGCTTATCTTCTTTAACGCACACACCAAGATATCTGAAAAAAGTCAATATAAAAGGTTTTTGTCACATGTTGCATTAATGTGTGTGACGCACCAAATTCTTCCCATGTTGACTTGGTGGTTTGAGTTGAGAGTGAAATTTGTGACCTTGAAGTAGTGAACAAAAGCTTTGATGGATTTAGAAAGTAGAAAACCTCTTTCCCTGGGTAACTAATGAATGTTGTGATGGACTAGTTGTATAGAATTTGGGCCAGGAAATTCCTTGAGTTGCTTCCATGCTCCAACAGAATTACTTTACAGGACATGAAGTTTTGAAGTTTTAGCTGCAGTTCTGATGAATTTTAGCAAATTAACTTGAAATTAGTTGGCATTTATTGCACCAAACATTATGTTTAGAGTTATACTTCATAGATAAAAACAATTTTCCTAAAGGTTGACAGAAAGAAAAGCAATTATTGCCTTTTTTAACTTCTTTGTCAATTGAATCTTTCCCGAGGGACAATTATCAACCTACAATACATTTGATCAATGATGATCCTTTAACTGCCTTAAGGATCGACATTGCATGAGAATTCACTGTCATAGGATGGGACAAATATGTGAAGTGTGTGCAAGAAAATTTCCTTCTTTGATATGTGGAGATACCTACTGTAGAAGAAGCAGTACTTGAGCTTCTGTTGGGAAATAAGTCAAAGCAAGTGACTGAGGTGTCAGTGGGGTAACACTTTGGGGCATGTGATCATAAATCTATTAGTTTTAAAATAGTTATGAAAAGATTATGAAAAAACTAATCAAAATGTTAAAGTTTTAATTTGGAGTAAGGCCAATTTTGATGATATTAGATAGAAACTTTCAAAAGTTGATTGGGAGAGGCTGTTCACAGGGAAAGGGATGGTTGGGAAGTGAGAGGCAATTAAAAATAAGATAATGAGAATTTAGAGGAAGTATGTTCCTGTTAGTGTGAAGGGCAAGTCTGATAGGTTTAGGGAATGTTGGATATCTCGAGAAATTGAGGCAGTGGTCAAGAAAAAGAAGGCATGGATCAGATACAGACAGCTGGGATTGAATGAGTCCCTACTGGAGTACAAGAGCAGTGGGACAATACTGAAGAGGGAAATCAGGAGGGCAAAAATGGGAATTAAGATAGCGCTGGCAAATAGAGTTAAGTAGAATCCAAAGACATTCTATAATATCTCGAAATAATATTACAGTAATATTGTTTAGCTGTTGTACTTCTCAGTATCTCGAGCAAGTAATGAGAGTCCTCACTATTTCCCTGGCAACTAAAAAACACAATAGGTTGAAAACACTTACTGATGGCCAGTGATTATTTAAGAAAGTTTTTCATTAAAATATGTTATTTTTGTATCACTGTGTATTTGTTCATTTCCATGCATCTGTGTGCTGAAGAGTTAATCAACATTTTCCATTTGCAGTGACATTATTAGAATAGTACAATATCATTTTCCCAATACTTAACTGAGACAAGTTTAGATTAGCTCATCATCATTTGATTGACTTTACTTCTGGGCAATGCCATACAGATTTATGGGTTGTTAGATACTGTTATGGGAATTATGGTTTTCAAACTGGAAACTTTTGCTCATTTTTTTTTGTATTTTCATATAAGTTTTTTTTATTCAGCTCTTATGTAAAGGACCATTGGAGATTTGGTAACCAACTGATCTATTTGAACAGGAAGGAACTATGTTTAATCAACTGATCTCATGTGGTCCGGGGTAGGTGCACTACAATTGGCTTGAGTGCCCTGAATTACAGGGAAGAAGAGCGTACAAAGATCTGGCACTACTGCAATGTCTTCCTGTAGTGACTGGAACCAGGTTGACCTTGTCAACAACAAGGTCATTGATTTAGGTTGCTAACCTGCGCTAATCTAGAAAGCCCTGGCTGACTAATATAACCAGGAGATGAGAATCTCGTCAGTCGAGGGGGCTGACTCTATGCTGGCTAGCCACAGCCAGCGTACTGTGCACAAGTAAATAAAGGGTGACTTGGTGACAGGATACTGGCTGCTGCATAGTTATTTCACTTCCATAGCTGAGAAGCTTAATATGTGAAAACTCAAGCCCAAAGGTTGTATGACCTACACTTCTGATCAACTCCACGCCTCTCCAAGATGGCCAGTTTGAGCATCAGCCTTAAAGAGCAACTTTAACATGTCAAGAAAAGGTTAAGAAATGCTTGACGTTTCTGGTACCAGTGTAATAGTCAATCAGAGAATGAAGATCAGCTACATAGGAACCATGTGCAAACTATAAAATTAAGATTTCAAACTTTTAAATTACATTTAAATAATAGACTTCAAATAAATAAAATGTGATTTAGTTAGCAATGATATTCTGTATTCAATATTCTTGATAACAAGTCAACTAAAGGGTCATGCCAACGATAGGCTAAGCAATCTTCAATGTTTCAGTACAGTCAAGACAAATTTTTTTCACACTATCTAATCCTCTTGCCCTTCATTCTATGCTGAATAAGGGACTGTCTGAATGATATATTCGCAGCTAGTGAAATGAAGGAAGGGGTCATTGGTACTTCTGGTCAGGTTATTGAGCTTTCATAATGCTGTGTTATCATTTCCTACAAGATAGGAACTTGCACTGAAAGTGCCATGATTACTCATTCATAATTTGCCAGATTTGCTTAGATATATTGGGGTGTACAAAGTTAAAAAATCACACAACACCAGGTTATTGTCCAACAGGTTTATTTGGAAGCATAGCTTTCGGAGCGCTGCTCCTCCATCAAGTGGTTGTGGCATATAAGATCATAAGGCACAGAATTTATGCCAAAAGTTTACAGTATGATGTAACTGAAATTACATATTGAAAAAGACCTGGATTGTTTGTTAAGCCTCTCATCTTTTAGAATGAGCATATTGGTTCCAGTTCTTTCATATGTTCTTTTAGATCCTAAATGTTTGAAAGTAAATCCGTTTGTAAGATTATTTGATTAGTTCATCGTTCCTACACTCACCACAAGCAGCTACATACTAAGAAATCTCAGGTCAAAGACGTAACATTAAAGTTGAAGGCCCAGTCTCTGATCTGCTTTCTCTTTGATTGTAGCTCACTGTTTGAAGTGTGTGTTGGTTAATTTAATACTACTTCCTTTTTAGAACCCATTTTACTGAATTAGGAGGAAATGTAATTATCAAACTAAGCTGAACTGTTATGTAATAATATTATCGGGACTTTTAATGTGTGTGCAATAATATGCAGAATTATCACAAACTTTATCGACTGTCAACGTTACAATGCATTTGTCAGCTTGATTGTTTCATAAGAAAATTGGACATTTTCAATGTCAAAATATGAAATGTCAACTTTTTAATCAGGCATTCAATTTTTTATTCATAGGCAGTGTATTAGAATTTCAAACAAAAAGACACCTTCATTTCATTTCAGAGTATAGGTTTTCATTATTATCAAACTGAGACCTCTTGAAGGTCATCCTGAAACTTGTCTGTTTCAGTAGCATTGACTTGACAGCAAATCTTGGGAGTGAAGCCATTCAGAACCAATTGGATCAGATTTTTCTTTATTTGTTCAGGGGATGTAAGCAAGCTAGCTAGATTTCAGTTGTTAATTATCCTTACTAGCTTTAAGAAGGTGGTGATTAAGTGTCTTTTTCAACCACTACAGCCCTTGTACTTAAAGAGTCTCACAGTGTTGCTAGGAAGAGAATTCCAGAATTTTTACCTAGTGACATTGAAGAAATAGCAGTTCATTCTGAGCCTGAATGGTATGTGAATTGGAGCGTGGGGAACTTGCTATTGGTGGTGCTCCCACTCATCTTCTGCCCATGTGCTTCTAACTGGTAGAGGCTGTGGGTTTGTGAGATGCTGTTAAAAGAGCCTTGGTGAGTTAATGCAGTGCCGTCACTGCGCCTTGATGGTGAAAGGATTGAATGTTGAAGGTGGTGGATGGGATACCAATCGAATCTCCTGCATGGTGACGAGCTTGTGTGTTGTTGTAACTGCACTCATCCAGGCAAACAGAGACCGTTTCATTACACTCCTAACTTGTGCCTTGTAGATGGTGGACAGGGACTGGGGAGACAGGAGGTGGGTTACTTGCCACAAAATTCCTAGCTTCTGACTGACTCTTCTAGCCATAGTATTTGTATTGCTGGCTCAAGTCAATTTTTGGTCAATGGTATAATCCCCTAGAAATCTGATAGTGGGACAGTCAATGATGGTAATATCAGTGAATGTCAAGGGGCAATGGTCAGATTCTCTCTTGTTGGAGATGGTTTTTGCTATGCCTTTATGCACTGCAAATGTTACTTGATCCTTCTCAGCTCAAATCTGGGCATTGACCAGGTCATGTTGCATTTGAGCATGACTGCTTCAGTATCTGAGGAGTCACAAATGGTGCTGAATGTTGTGCAATCAGCGACAAACACCCCCAGTTCTGACGTTATGATGGAAGAAAGATCACTGATAAAGCAGTTTCGATAAAGGAAGATTTTGGGGATTGTTAGGGATCAATCATCTTTGCTCAACGACCTCTCTGGAGTTCCTCAGGGTAGTGTCCTAGGTCCAACCATCGATTCCTCAGATTTGTCTCTTTCAAAGAATCCTTACTGGCTAATCTCAAGAGATTTCCAAACCCTTCATCAAATCAGCAAACTGTCTGCCACATTGCTTTAACTGGTAAATTTTGAAATTAAATTCAAAACATTTAGGAATGTGTGACTTTAAACCTGTTGAATTTTTTTGTCAAATTTAATTGGTTCAATAGTGTCCTTTCCTGAAAGGGCATCACTCTGCTTTTGGTGCTAACATCCTCTTAGGTGATCCAGCAAGCTGTTAAAAATAAAAGCTGTGGTCACTAGAAAGGACAATTGCCAATGTCACCCCCAATATAAGAAGAAGTGAAAACATGCATGTGATTCTAACTTTTTGCATAGCTCATACTGTGCCAAATGATGTCATTCAGAGTTATAATTGCTATTGTTTAGTGCGCTTCCAATGAAGAACTTCTTGGAATAGTTCACCAAAGATCTCTGAATTTTACCTGACTATGTTAGGATGAGAAAGTTTCTGGAGAAGGCTGATCTCCCGTACAATGACATCCTGGTCAACGTCCTGCTTGTAGATTTTGACCACCATAACTTTATGAGTTGTGTTGTGAGTCACCTGTACAGAGATAGGGAGATGAAGTATTATGATCGAATCACAAAAAAGAAAATAGTAGGATGGTATCATTGCATTTTATTTACAATTTTGGTTGCCCCCATCAAAGGTTAGAAATTCAATGGCCCATGTTTTGATCTCAGTAGCGAAAAAATCTTGCCAGGCATTCATAAGAGTTACATTCGCTCAACACTTTTCATGAACCTTTGTGATGGACTTGTCCTAATTAGAAAGCTAAACAGTGAGTATGTTCAACAGGATACCTGGGCTTTATGTATTCAGGACAAGTAACTGTATACCTTCATAACAAATCAAATTGAAGAATGACAAGCAAAGTGTAGACTGAGAGAAAGTTAAAAATCACACAACACCAGATTAAAGTCCAATAGGTTTATTTGGAAGCACTAGCTTTCTGAGCGCTGCTCCTTCATCAGGACGAAGGAGCAGCGCTGTGAAAGCTAGTGCTTCCAAATAAACCTATTGGACTTTAATCTGGTGTTGTGTGATTTTTAACTTTGTCCACCCCGGTCCAACACCAGCATCTCCACATCATAGACTGAGATAATTAGAATATCAAATTCAAAGCCAAATCATATACAAAAAGCAAAGTAAAACATGGAGGGAAAGTAACATGTGATTAAGAGAGACATAAATATGCGGGACAGAATATAATTTCCACTCTTTTCATGATCAGCAACAACTCTCATTGTTAAGTTTGAAGTAAAAATCCTCTAATGTCCTCAAACAATGTAACATTGTCTTATCCTCAGACAAGTGTCCAAATCAAACACAAGTAGCCACTATCTAGTTTAACAATTCAGTGGTGTCTCTGAAGGACAGTGTTAAATTATGGACAACATTATGCGATGAGAACAATGTTAAATTTGTCCTTAATAATTTGACTTAAGATTGTTAAAAAGACTTCAACTCAGTATGAAATGGATTAGAATGGCCATGAAAAGCAGCACCTAAATCAGTGCACTTTCAAATTCCTCTTCCCTGCTACAACACGGAGTCCACTTCCAGATTAAAAACTGCTGTTGTTTTATAACAAGGGTTAATAGCACACACTTACTCACATTGATTTCCATCGGCCACATTTTAGCCCAATTTTCTGTCTTTCCAATTTATCTATGAAGCTTCCTATGGATTTCAAAAAATAATTAACTATAATTTGTATTTTATCCATGAATTTTGGCACCATATTCTCTTGGCTCATATCTACTGCTGCACCACATTTTGAAAGCAACTGAATCAATTTTTTTTATTACTGCATGGAGTTGGACATCATTGATGTTTTATGAACAATCAGTAACATTTAGCAACACATCATGGAAGGCTGTCTATACAATTGCTCACACAGTATCTATTTGTTGTTACCCTCTTTTAGGGTCAAGGTGTCTTTAAGATCCATTGGGCCTGGTGGGAGAAAACCACTGGCTCGTCTAATAGGAAAAAGCGTACATGTCTTAAACACACAATAAACTACATATCCATAACAACATGTAGTTTATTCCAAATTGAAACTGTGTACAAGTCCTGTTGATACAAGACGTTGTTACAGAGACCCTGCATTTATTGTCATTTAATGTCCTTTTCTTTTTGCAAATTATTAAGACTCATTTTATAATTTTAAACTACCACTCAACTGTATATTATGTATGTGCAAACAAAACAGTCTGGGTAGCAGGATGAAGTAATTTAGCAAAAGAATATTGCAGTCAAATGGTTTGGCTGTAGTAATTCTCACTATGTAGAACAAGTAATGAACTCCTCATTATTTCCCTGATGACTACAAAGTACGTTTTACTCTTTTAATATTCTGAGCAGTTATCCCCTCTGAATGAAATCATCACAGTGGAATGTTATTAAGGCACTCCTCAGTATCAACCCTTTCAGACCCTTACATTACATGCAAGACCATCATTTGCTGTCCACATCTAATTGGCTGTGAACGTGTTGGGCCAGAAGATAGTTCAAAATCAGCCACATTGCTACAGACTTTCATGTAGGCCAGACTATGTAAGGATGGAAGACATTCTTTCTTAAAGGGCATTAGCGGAGTAGACAGTCTTTTATGACCATTGATGATGGTCTCAGTGACAAAAGTATCTTTTAGTTCCAGATTTATTAACTGAGATTCAATTGCACCAGCTGCCGCAATGGGATTTGAACAGAGTCCTCAGAACATAGCCTGGGCCTCTGCCCTACTATAATCTTCTATCCCATCATGTGCTCAAAAATGGCAAAATAAACAGTTTTTTTTAATACGATCACTATGCTCTTTAGCTCTTTGCAGAATGTTGCATTCTGCACATTCCTCCCAGATCTTAAACTGGAAGGTGGAATGCCTGCTTTGTATTGTTACCCTGGTATCAGAGAGTAATCTGGAGAACAGCGTTCTATTCCCTTTACTGCTTCTCACACATTTCATTCACTGTAGCTCAAACACTGGGTTTCCAAGGCAGCAACTGTCAACATGAGTGCTTCTAAAAATGCTACCAATACCGTACCACTAATAATCCACAGTGCTCGTAGCATTTGGCTTGTTGAAAAAATATTTCAAATTCAAATATAACAGCAATAACTGAGATGGTCAAGCAAACATGTTCAGAATGCTTCTCTCCTGGGACCAACAGTGTTAATCTTGGGAATGTAACATTTAGAAAGGTGGTAAAAGGGACAATCTCAACATTGGGGGAGCACGGTGGCTCAATGGTTAGCACTGCTGCCTCACAGCGTCAGGGACCTGGGTTTGATTCCACCTTTGGGTGACTGCCGGTTTGCAGTTTGTACATTCTCCCTGTGTCTGCGTGGGTTTCCTTTGGTTGCTCCTGTTCTCTCCCACAGTCCAAAGATGTGCAGATTAGGTGGATTAGCAATGCTAAATTGCCCACAATGTCCAGAAATGTGCAGGCTAGGTGGGTTAGTCACAGGGAAACCAGGGTTACAGGGATAGCATGGGTTAGGGTGGGATGTTCTTCGGAGGGGCGGTACAGAGTCAATGGGCTGAATTGCTTGCTACTACACTGCAAGAATTCTATGAAGCATTCAATTGTTTGATAGACATATGCATGAGTCTAGATGTGGTAGTATAGTGTCATGTTACTGGCTAGCAATCCACGAGGTTCAAATCCCAGCGCAGCAGTTTTAGAATTTTAAATTGTGATTAAATAAATTTGCAATAAAATGATATGATCAGTAATGGTGACCGCAAAAACCATTATCATTCTCTGAAGCCCTTTAGGAAAGAATCTTCACTGTCCTCCAGTTTGAGAGGTAGCTTAATGTCGCAAAAAGAATTAGGGATGAGCATTGTCACCAACATCCCAAAAATGGAAAAGAAAAGGCTGTTACAGTAAAGTTCTAAGATTGATTTTCAAAGATAAGAGACCAACTTTATTTTTGTTGACTTATTGAAGTGTGTTAGTGCAAAGTTAAAGTCTAGGTGTTTCAAACTCCTCTGTCTCTGATTTACCAAGATGTAGCCCAGGCTGGAGGGTTTGAGCTAGGACAAAAGATCTCTTTAGACCAGCAAAGATTGAGAGGGGACCTCATAGAGGTGTATACGATCATGAGGGCCATAAGTGTGGGTGGGGGAATAGAGAGGCATCTTTTCCATTGTTTGAAAGGATGAATAACAGGGGTTCATGGGCTTAAGGTAACAAGTTGAGAGCTAAGAGATGAGGTGATGAGAATTTCCTTCACCTAGAAGGTGGTGGAAGTGTGGAACTCACTTCCTGAAAGCACAGTTGAGCCAGAAGTGTGTAACATTTAATCAGTATTAGATATTCACTCATATTGCCGTAGCCTCCATGACTATGGACTAAAAGCTGGGAAATGCGATTGGTACAGTCATATCTTTGTTGACTAGTACAGATGTGATGGGCTGAATGGCATCTTTCTGCACTGTAAAAGTTAATGGATGTCTGATTGTCTATCCTCATTTAAAAATCTGCTCTTCTTCAGCGTTCATTTTTACTCTGAAAGTTGTTTGTCAAGATTATCAAAGTATTAACACAAAGGAAAGAACATAAGAACAAAAATCAATAGGTTAATCAAGCTGTCAAGGAATATGGGAAGTATTTTTCTATTTTTCAACTAACTCCAAAAGCAGGAACATTTAGCAAAGGGATACCCAGGGCCAATCTGATTTAGAAAGCCCACCAGGTCAACTGTCAGTCAGGTAGCTGATTGGCTGCTTGGAGACTTTGTGTTGGAACTACAAAGCTTGACCAGACTGTCCTAGCCCCTGGATCCCAGGATACTGGATCAGAATAAGGTAAGTGCTGCATGTTTAGGGGTGGGCTTTCTAGAGCCACTGATAGGGGGAGGAACAGCTATTTCAAAAGTGATAAGGGGGAGGGGGCTGTCATGTTGAGGGACAGTTGCCCCCCCCCCCCCCCCCCCCCCCCACCAAAGATGGCAGCCTGTCTGCCCTAGTTTATGTATCAGGTAGTCTGGCTCCGTCACATCTCAGAGAAAGTGAGGACTGCAGATGCTGTAGAGTCAGGGACAAAAAGTGTGGCACTGGAAACGCACAGCAGGTCAGCAGCAACCAAGGAGCAGGACAGTCAATGTTTCAGGCATAATCCCTTCATCAGGAACTGAAGTAATTGCAGCTCAGGCAGGACAAGACTTGGAAGTGGTCAGCAATTCACCATGATTTGCAGCATGTCAGGAAAATCAATGCCGAGCTTTCCCAAACTCAAATTAATCTCTGAAAGTGGATGTGGTGCCAACCTGCTTGATTATTTGCCCTTCCAGCTACACTGCTACTGTCTTTGCGGAAGGAGAAATCCCATCTGTATTACATTCTTAAAACACAAGTAAATTGCCTTCTTTACAAATTATTGACTAGCAGAAGCTTAAAAATCAGCTTCAGTTGCATTATCATCTGGCAGAAATACAATCATAGAATCCCTACAATGTGGAAAGAGGCCATTTGCGCTGACCCTGCAAAGACCATCCCAACCAGACCCAGCTCTTCCCTTCCTCTCCCCGGAGAAAGGCCAGCAATGCAAGTAGCAGCTCCACGACTTTTGCAGCACAGCCAGGCTAAGTGCCACTATCTTCTCCCTGCGACCTTACACTCACCCAATCTCTGCTACTGCAGCCACATCGCAAATAAGGCTCATGCTCTACTGCTCTTACTATTGCATGTAACATCATCCCTAACTTGCTCTCACTACCCCAACCCCAGCCACCACTTATCCTGCATGCCCTCTGGGTTTCCTACTTACACACATTGCAACCTCATCACCTTTCCCCCACCTGCACAGGCAATAACTGCAGTGCCAGCTACTTCATTCTCACTCAATCTCTCTCTTTGTCTCATTCCAGGAGAAAACAACACAGGATAGTGTCAGAAGCATTAGGACAGCTGATGTGGTGGGGATTAATTGGCCCCTCAGCCTCTGAGAGGGTAGGATCTTAGACCTTGCAGGAAAAGACTGGGACCAGTCCTGTGGAGATGTGGAAACCTCCATCTCCCACCTACCAAGTCAAAGCATTGTTCATTGCTGTGCTCCTCTCCCATTATCCCAACCATGACTTTATTGAAAACATGACACATCTAATCCTTGTTCGAAATGTTGTTCTCTCTTTCAACTTCTGCAGGTCCATGCAGCATAACCATGGTGGTGGCAGTCAAAAGGGCTGCCTTGTAAGAGATACCCCTTGCTACCCTGAAGAAGAGGATATACCCTGTACCCCTGCCAGCTCACCCACTGAGACATTGATGGGCATGTTAACCAGATTACAGTCGGGAGAACCTTCTGGTGAGCACTTCACAGTCAAATCTCTATTGCTTGTTGAGGGACCCATACGCCAAACAGCTAATGGGTAAATGACAGCGGATTGCTGCTTTGGTAACTATGCCCCATCTTTCAGGGTATTGCATCATAGATATTAGTTATCTTCACTGAGTGCCATAAGCTAGCATGCTGTGCTAAATTGTAAATGAATGAAATTGTTCTTTTGGAATTTAAAGAGTGATGTGGTTAAAGTAAAATGCAACAAAATAATAACTAATTAGAAGCATAATTTGTTATCTTGCACCTAGTGGTCAGGAGCACTTGGAAGAAGAAATTAATCTGCAGACTTTAGGCTAATGGCTAAGGTATACAAAGCATGGATGAGTCACTGGTGCCTGAGTATTACCCTCCGAAGTAATGTCCTTGACTGACTCACCCAGACAGCGCAGGATGATGAGCGACCAGACCCTAACTAATCATTGTCATGCTCCTCTGTCGACTGTCTTCCCATAAGTCCAAGAATGCATTAGACGTAAGGCAGACATGACTCATTGCCTAGACAGCACAGTTACTGACCACTGACCCTGAGACTTGAGGCTGCTCTTGGCCTACTGTATCCATATTCCCTGTATCTTGATTCCTTTAACTTGACTGGGGACTACTCCCTTAAAATGTTCCTTTACAACCATTCAGTGGATGCATATGCAGTGTACTGAGGAGCAGACAGTTGATACATGGTGCAAGTGTCATGCTGACATAGGACTATGGCATTCAGAAGAATGAAAACCTCCATATTAATGAGGATGTACTTGGTAGCAATGTGGATGAGAATGAATGATAATCCCCATTAATAGGCTTCTTGCCCCTCACTAGAATGATTTTTTGACCCGACAGCAGTGACATTACAACTTGTCAGTCTCCATGCTGCAAGGGGCCTCACTGGAATTCTCACCAGATTTTCCCAAAATTTCTTGCCATTACCCATGTTGTTTAGAGCCTGGGAACCTTCTCCCCAGTATGTTATTCACACTGCCACAGAAAGTCCAGTTTTTGAAAAATATGAGTTTGGCACTGTTTAAATCCATGCTTCCTCTGTGATCTCCAATATTAATGGTTCCTACAGGGACACTAAATGGCTCCCTTTGAAGTAGTAAATTCTCTGTGCTAGGGCAAGATCGAAATTGAACTGACAACAATCGAGCAGATTTATGACAAAAGCAACATACTGTGGACGTTGGAAACTTGAAAAAAGAATAAAACTTGCTGTAAAAACTCAGTGTCAATGGAAAGAAACAGAGTCCATGTTTCAGGTTGATGACTTTATGGTAAATTATGAATCATTTCACAGGGGGTGCAGCGCAAGATCCCTTTTGAGTGTTTTTAAATTATATATGATGTGTCAACCTTAGGCATTCTTGCCTCTAAGTCAAGAGGCTACAGGTTCAAGTCCCAGTTCAGGACCTGAGAGAACAACTTAGGTTAAGACTCAAGTGCAATACTGAGGGAGTTCTGCATCGGTAGAGGCATCATCTTTTGAATGAGACATGAAACCAAGGACCCTTCAACATTCTCAAATGGATGTAAATGATCTCAGGGCAGTACTTCTCTCAGAGGATGGATAAACTGTCAAGGATTAGTGTCCTGGAGTGAGATTTTCAAGTGCCTGTCTGGTCAGTACCCAAGACAGAATAGTGTTGGAGGTCATGTCAGAATCCCCATGCATCGCAGACAGATTTAAATTTCAAAGGGCCAGCTGTGTGAAGGGTACTAGGAACCTCCTTGCTGCCAAGTCCAGGCCATTAGGTTCTTTAAGGAGTTTGTTAAAGGGCATGTGAGGTCAGGAATATGATTTTCAATCTTTATTTCAGCAAGCCATAAGATCATAAGGCAATAAGATGTAGCAGAGGAACTAAACCATTTGACCCATTAAGTCATCTTCGCCATTCATTGAGATCTGATAATCCTCAATTTCATTTTCCTGCTTTTTCCCCTATAATCCTTGATTTCCTTACTGATTAGCAATTTGTCTGTTTCGAACTTGAATACACAATGTCCCAGCCTCAACAGCCCTCTGCGGCAAGAAATTCTACAGATCTACTACCCTCAGAGAAAACAAAAATCTTCCTCACCTCTGTTTTAATGGGTAACTCCTTATGGAAACTGTACCCTCTCTTCTTTGACTCTCACAAAGCAAAACAATCTCTCTGCATCTACCCTCTAAATCTTTCTGAGAATCTTGTATTGTTCTTTATAGTGTAGACTCATTCTTATAAACTCCAACTAGTACAAGCCCAATCTACACAATCTCTCCTCATGAGAAAATCCCTCCAGACTCAGGATCAACCAAATTAACAACTTCTGGACTTCCTTCAATGTCGCTATATCTTTCCATAGGTATGAGGGCCAAAACTGCTTTCAGTTTTACAGCTATGGTCTGACTTGTACATTGTATAAGAGAAAGTGAGGACTGCAGATGCTGGAGACCAGAGTTGAAAGATGTGATGCTGGAAAAACACAGCAGGCCAGGCAGCATCTGAGAAGCAGGAGAATCGACGTTTCGGGCATAAGGCCTTCTTCAGGAATGAGGCTGGTGTGCCAGGCAGGCTGAGATAAAAGGTAGGCGGGGGGGGGATTTGGGGGAGGGGCGCTGTGAATACGATAGGTGGAAGGAGGTGAGGGTGAGGGTGATAGGCCGGAGAGGGGGTGGGGGCGGAGAGGTCGGGAAGAAGATTGCAGGTCAAGAGGGCGGTGCTGAATCCGGGGGTTGGGACTGAGATAAGGTGGGGGTAGCGGCAATGAGGAAGCTGGAGAAATCTACATTCATGAAGATTAGGCCTTCCCACCTAATTTTGTGTCATTGCAAACTTGGTAATTGTACAAATACTTCCACCATCCAATCATTAATATACATTGTTAATACTTATGACCCTGGCACTGATCCCTTTGGCACTCCACTAATTATAGGCTGCCATCCTGAAAATGCCCCTTTATCCAACTCTCTGCCTTCTATGAGTTAGCCAATCCTCTATGTTAGAGCTGAAACAGTATACAAGGTAAAAACAATGACTGCAGATGCTGGAAACCAGATTCTGGATTAGTGTAAAACCTGTGCCCATACCTCCTCCCTCACCTCTATCCAAGGCCCTAAAGGAGCCTTCCACATCCATCAAAGTTTTACTTGCACATCCACTAATATCATTTATTGTATCCGTTGCTCCCGATGCGGTCTCCTCTACATTGGGGAGACTGGGCGCCTCCTAGCAAAGCGCTTTAGGGAACATCTCCGGGACACCCGCAGCAATCAACCAAACCGCTCCGCGGCCCAACATTTCAATTCCCCCTCCCACTCTGCCGAGGACATGGAGGTCCTGGGCCTCCTTCACCGCCGCTCCCTCACCACCAGACACCTGGAGGAAGAACGCCTCATCTTCCGCCTCGGAACACTTCAACCCCAGGGCATCAATGTGGACTTCAACAGTTTCCTCATTTCCCCTTCCCCCACCTCACCCTAGTTTCAAACTTCCAGCTCAGCACTGTCCCCATGACTTGTCCAGACTTGTCCTACCTGCCTATCTCCTTTTCCATCTATCCACTCCACCCTCTCCTCACTGACCTATCACCTTCATCACCTCCCCCACTCACCCATTGTCCTCTATGCTACTTTCTCCACACCCCCACCCTCCTCTAGCTTATCTCTCCATGCTTCAGGCTCACTGCTTTTGCCCGAAACGTCGATTTCGAAGCTCCTTGGATGCTGCCTGAACAGTCTGGTATACATCCTAGTTGTCTGTTTCAATGGGTGAATCTGAATTTTTATTTTTGGTATCTGGCACTGGGGTCTAAGACTATACTTTCCATGTGTTTGAATGACATACTTTCTCCACTTTCAGCACCTGACTTGTAAGGAGTGCCTGCCCTACTTGTGAAGCACAAGTGCCTTTCTCTCCCCCATCTCTGCATGATGGATTACAGCATTCTCTCAGCTGTAGCAGTCTTCCATCTCCTGGAATCAAACAGGTGAATCTTGTTTGAGAGTCTTCAGTTTCAAATCATTTCCCACTCAAAGCCAATCTTGATGGCAACATGAATCACATTGGTTTTGTATGCAGTTAGAAATGCTGATTAGCCATCTCTGAAAACCCAAATCTCTTTTGAAGTGGAAGAAAATAGGTTAAAATAGAACTGATTGTGGCCCCACACACTCAATATTGTTCTGGGTTGTTGGAGACTCTCAGTAAATCCACTGCAAACACACTGTTGGCTTGTTCTTCAAGTGCAAACCCTTGGAAAACTCTCCCCAGGAAAACAACCTGGAAGGCCTTCAATCTTTAACAATCAGGCCATCCATTGTTTCTGTCAGACAGACTTCAGAAACAACCACACAATCTCCTTCATTTTACTGTAAATTAAAGACACAGTTCTAAATCAAATCAGTGTAACAGTTAGAGTCATAGAGATGTACAGCATGGAAACAGACTGTTCAATCCAACCCGTTCATGCTGACCAGATATCCCAACCCAATCTAGTCCCACCTGCCAGCACCCGGCCCATATCCCTCCAAACTCTTCCTATTCATATACCCATCCAAATGCCTCTTAAATGTTGCAATTGTACCAGCCTCCACCACTTCCTCTGGCAGCTCATTCCATAAATGTACCACCCTCTGGGTAAAAAAGTTGCCCCTTAGGTCCCTTTTATAACTTTCCCCTCTCACCCTAAACCTATGCCCTCTAGTTCTGGACTCCCTGACCCCAGGGAAAAGAATTTATCTATTTATCCTATCCATGCCCCTCATAATTTTGTAAACCTCTATAGGGTCACCCCCTCCGATGCTCCAGGGAAAACAGCCCCAGCCTGTTTAGCCTCTCCCTGTAGCTCAAATTCTCCAACACTGGCAACATCCTTGTAAACTTAGGAAGGAGACCAGAATTGCACGCAATATTCCAACCGTGGCCTAACTAATGTCCTATACAGCCGCAACATGATCTCCCAACTCCTGTACTCAATACTCTGAACAAGAAAAGAAAGCATATCAAACACCTTCTTCACTGTCCTATCTACCTGCGACTCCACTTTCAAGGAGCTATGAACCTGCACTCCATGGTCTTTTTGTTCAGCAACACTCCCTAGGACCTTACCATTAAGTGTATAAGTTCTGCTAAGATTTGCTTTCCCAAAATGCAGCACCTCGCATTTATTTGAATTAAACTCCATCTGCCATTTCTCAGCCCACTGGCCCATCTGGTCCAGATCCTGTTGTAATTTGAGGTCATCCTGTTCGCTGTCCACTACACCTCCAATTTTGGTGTCACCCGCAAACGTACTAACTGTACCTCTTATGCTCGCATCCAAATCATTTATGTAAATGACAAAAAGTAGAGGACCCAGTGCAATTTCTTGTGGCACTCCACTGGTCACAGGCCTCCAGTCTGAGAAATAACCCTCCACCACCACCCTCTGTCTTGTACCTTTGAGCCAGTTCTGTATCCAAATGGCTAGTTCTCCCTGCGTTCCATGAGATCTAACCTTGCTAATCAGTCTCCCATGGGGAACCTTGTCGAACCCCTTACTGAAGTCTATATAGATCACATCTACTGCTCTGCCCTCATCAATCCTCTTTGTTACTTCTTCAAAAAACTCAATCAAGTTTGTGAGACATGATTTCCCACACACAAAGCCATGCTGACTATCTCTAATCAGTCCTTGCCTTTCCAAATACATGTACATCGTGTCCCTCAGGATTCCCTCCAACAACTTGCCCACAAATGACGTCAGGCTCTCTGGTCTATACTTCCCTGGCTTGTCATTACCACCCTTCTTAAATAGTGGCACCATGTTAGCCAACCTCCAGTCTTCCGGCACCTCCCCTGTGACTATCGATGATACAAATATCTGAGCAAGAGGCCCAGCAATCACTTCTCTAGCTTCCCACGGGGTTCTTGGGTACACCTGATCAGGTCATGGGGATTTATCCACTTTTATGCATTTCAAGACATCCAGCACTTCCTCCTCTATAATATGGACATTTTGCAAGGTGTCACCATCTATTTCCCGACAGTCTATATCTTCCATATCCTTTTCCACAGTAAATACTGATGTAAAATACTTGTTTAGTATCTCCCCCATTTTCTGTGGCTCCACACAAAGGCCACTTTGCTGATCTTTGAGGGGCCCTGTTCTCTTCCTAGTTACCCTTATGTCCTTAATGTATTTGTAAAAACCCTTTGGATTCTCCTTAATTCTATTTGCCAAAGCTATCTCTCATGTCCCCTTTTTAGATTAGATTAGATTACTTACAGCGTGGAAACAGGCCCTTCAGCCCAACAAATCCACACCGACCTGCCGACCCGCATAGCGCAACCCACCCAGACCCATTCCTCTACATTTACCCCTTCACCTAACACTACGGGCAATTTAGCATGGCCAATTCACCTTACTTGCACATTTTTGGATTGTGGGAGGAAACCGGAGCACCCAGAGGAAACCCACGCAGACACGGGGAGATTTTGCAAACTCCACACAGAGAGTCGCCTGAGGCAGGAATTGAACCCGGGTCTCTGGCGCTATGAGGCAGCAGTGTTAACCACTGTGCCACCGTGCTGCCCATTTTGCCATCCCAATTTCCCTCTTAAATATACTCCTACTGCCTTTATACTCTTCTAAGGATTCACTCGATCTATCCTGCCTGTACCTTACATATGCTTCCTTCTTTTTCTTAACCAAACCCTCGTACAACCCAGATGGCCTCCTTCTTCAAGGACCGCAATTTCCCCCCAGATATGGTCGACAATGCCCTCCACCGCATCTCTTCCACTTCCTGCTCCTCTGCCCTTGAGCCCCACCCCTCCAACCGCCACAAGGACAGAACCCCACTGGTCCTCACCTACCACCCCACCAACCTCCATGTACAGCGTATCATCCGCCGTCATTTCCGCTACCTCCAAACGGACCCCACCACCAGGGATATATTTCCGCCCCCTCCCCTATCAGTGTTCCGAAAAGACCACTCCCTCCGTGACTCCCTCGTCAGGTCCACACCCCCCACCAACCCAACCTCCACTCCCGGCACCTTCCCCTGCAACCGCAAGAAATGCAAAACTTGCGCCCACACCTCCCCCCTTACTTCCCTCCAAGGCCATATCCGCCACAAATTCACCTGCACCTCCACACACATCATCTATTGCATCCGCTGCACCCGATGTGGCCTCCTCTATATTGGAGAGACAGGCCACCTACTTGCGGAACGGTTCAGAGAACACCTCTGGGACAACTGGATCAACCAATCCAACCACCCCGTGGCTCAACACTTCAACTCCCCCTCCCACTCCACCAAGGACATGCAGGTCCTTGGACTCCTCCATCGCCAAACCATAGCAACACGACAGTTGGAGGAAGAGTGCCTCATCTTCCGCCTAGGAACCCTCCAACTACAAGGGATGAACTCAGATTTCTCCAGTTTCCTCATTTCCCCTCCCCCCACCTTGTCTCAGTCAAATCCCTCGAACTCAGCACCGCCTTCCTAACCTGCAATCTTCTTCCTAACCTCTCCGCCCCCCCACCCCACTCCAGCCTATCACCCTCACCTTGACCTCCTTCCACCTATCGCATTTTCAATGCCTCTCCCCCCAAGTCCCTCCTCCCTACCTTTTATCTTAGCCTGCTGGACACACTTTCCTCATTCCTGAAGAAGGGCTTATACCCGAAGCGTCGATTCTCCTGTTCCTTGGATGCTGCCTGACCTGCTGCGCTTTTCCAGCAACACATTTTCAGCTCTGATCTCCAGCATCTGCAGTCCTCACTTTCTCCTCAATTTCTTTAGTCATCCAGCATTCCCTATACCTACCAGCCTTTCCTTTCACTGTAACAGGAATATATTTTCTCTGGATTCTCGTTATCTCATTCCTGAAGGCTTCCCATTTTCCAGTCGTCCCTTTACCTGCGAACATCTACCCCCAGTCAGTTTTTGAAAGTTCTTGCCTAATACTGTCAAAATTGGCCTTTCTCCAATTTAGAACTTCAACATTTAGATCTGGGCTATTCTTTTCCATCACTATTTTAAATCTAATAGAATTATGGTCGCTGGCACCAAAGTGCTCCCACACTGACACCTCAGACATCTGCCCTGCCTTATTTCCCAAGAGTATGTCAAGTTTTGCACCTTCTCTAGTAGGTACATCCACATGCTGAATCAGAAATTTGTCTTGTACACACTTAATAAATTCCTCTCCATTTGAACCCTTAATGCTATGGCAGTCCAGTCTATGTTTGGAAAGTTAAAATCCCCTACCATAACCACTCTATTATTCTTACAGATAGCTGAGATCTCCTTACAAGTTTGTTTCTCAATTTCCCTCTGACTATTACGGGATCTATAATACAAACCCAATAAGGTGATCATCTCTTTCTTATTTCTCAGTTCCACCCAAATAACTTCCCTGGATGTATTTCCAGGAATGTCCTCCCTCAGTACAGCTGTAATGCTATCGCTTATCAAAAACGTCACTCCCCTCCTCTCTTGCCTCCCTTTCTATAATTTCTGTCGCATTTGTATCCTGGAAAATTAAGCTGGCAGTCCTGCCCATCCCTGAGTCATGTTTCTGTAATTGTTATGGTATCCCAGTCCCATGTTCCTAACTATGCCCTAAGTTCATCTGCCTTCCCTGTTAGGCCTCTTGCATTGAAATATATTCAGTTTAATTTATTAGTCCTACCTTGTCCCTGCCTGCTCTGACTGTTTGACTCGCGTCTATTCTCAACTGTACCAGTCTCAGATTGACCTCTTTCCTCACTATCTCCCTGGGCCCCCTAACCACCCCCCACCCCCACCTTACTAGTTTAAATCCTCAAAAGTAGCTCTAGCAAACTTCCCTGCCGGTATATTAGTCCCCTTCCGATTTAGGTGCAATCCGTCCTTCTTGTACAGGTCACTTCTATCCCAAAAGAGATTCCAATGATCCAAAAATGTGAATCCTTCTCCCATACACCAGCTCCTCAGCTATGCATTCATCTGTTCTAACCTCCTTTTCCTGCCCTCACTAGCTCATAGCACTGGGAGTAATCTTCAGATATTACTACTCTTAAGGACCCCCTTTTTTAAATTCCTGCCTAACTCTCTGTAATCTCCATTCAGAATGTCAACCTTTTCCCTTCTTATGTCGTTGGCTCCAATATGTGCAATTGTAATGTTCTGGGATATGTGGATATTGTTCCATCTCTTGCACATATGGCCACTGCACATTCTGCATTGAATGAATTTTATAACTGGAACTATCCTCTTCTGCAGGAATGACATTGGCCCTAATAAGAGGAAAAAGAAGTCTTGAAGTTCTTGACAGTTTGTTTAAATGTGTTTTCTGAGGTGAGGAATAGATTCAAGTTTTCCAGCTGTGCCATCCCAGTAAATGTAACCTTTGTAATGAGGGAATAGGGAGAGTGATGGAGACCCCGCACAAACAAAATCAACCTTAACTCTACGCCTTCACGAGAAAGAATGACACACCATTTCCATTGTTACTATCAATGAAAGAACACAAAAAAACAAGAAGCAAGAAATGTCATGCAGATCATCAATCCCAATCTTGCAGTGAGCTATCTAAAATATTAGGGATTTAACTGAATTCATTGATCCCTCCAAATTTTTATCCGGTCTCAAAGGAGAATTGTGGAAATCTCAAGGAAACTTGAAATTTAATTTCCAGTATTAAGCATCTTAAGTCAGAATCATTTACATTCCCGAAAGTAGTTAAGAAAGCACAGCCCCTTTTTTTTGCAGTAGTATTGAGGTAAACTATCTGAGTTCACTGTCTATTATTACCTAAAATTGACAGCACTTCTGGAGTCCACAGGTAAGCAGTTAAACATAGACATCCAAAAGATGAAGTCAGTGATTTTTGCTTCCTCCAAAGTAAGCACTGTTGAGGTCCACCCAGAGTCAATCCCTAAGCATTACAGAGAAATCTGATTTTCAATAAACATAAAATTTCTTCTTCAGGATGAATAATGTTGGTTAGTAGTAATTATATAGATGGAACAATGCAGTTACCTCATTCAAAAAATGAAACTTTTACAAGGGCTTTAAAATACATCTTTTAGAGTTTATTTATGATATTTCAGCTTCTAACTCCACACATATTTTCTAACCATTTCTTTTCGTATTTGTAGAAATTTGACTGAGGTCACCCAGCTGGACATCATTGATAATGAGTTCCCTGATTAGGGCTGTTAACCTGGTCCAATCAGAGAGCCCTGACTGACAGACAAAAAGGATACTGATGCTCTGATATCTGATTCTGAAGAGGCAGTACTAAAGTCAAGGACTGCTCATGTGTAAATAAAGGGTACCTTGGTGTTGGGATACCAGTCTCATTGGATTATTTCACTGTCTGTAAAATGTAATATTTAAAATTGACAGGATTCAATGTACTTTACTTTCTGGTTTGTAGTTGGTAACAATATTTCTATTTGACTGGCTGTTTACCCTGTTCGACAACAAATTCAAAATAATCATAAGGGTAAATTCTTGCACCAAGATCATCAGGTTTTGTGGACTGTGTTTTTAAAGATAAAAAGTGATTTTTGTTGCTTCATTGTGGATTGCAGAATCCTGCGTACGATATTTAAAATAGGAACTATTTGATTCATTTATTTTTAAAATTACCTTGTTTCTCAGTCCCTATTCCATGAGAACTCACAAACATTAATCCATAGAGTCTTACAGCACTGAAAGACAAACTCTTCGGTCCAACCAGTCCATGCTGACCATAATCCCAAACTAAACTAATCCCACCTGCCTGCTCTTGGCCCATATCCCTCCAAACATTTCTCATTCGTGTATTTATCTAAATGTCTTTTAAACATGCATCCACCACTTCCTACGGAAGTTCATTCCACATACAAACCACCCTCGGTATAAAACAAATTACCCTCATATCTTTTTTAAATCTTTCACCTCTCACCTTAAAAATATGTCACCTAGTTTTGAAATCTCCCACCCTAGAGAGAAGACACCTGTCATTCACCCAATACTTAAGTTGTAACATAGGGATCAAATCCTCTCCACTGCTCACAATAACTCCACTCCACTTCCTTTTAGTTAGGAAGGTGACTAACAGGATTAGACAAGTTTGAACTTCAAGCTGGAGAGATAGTGTAATGAACATCATGGTTATAATTAAGCTGTATTAAACAATCATACAATTCCAATATTTCTGGGTGACAATAACAGGATTTTTTTTATTGTTGGGAAATTAAAATTAAAATTAATCACATTTGAATATTTATTGTACTCTGAAGAATGTCAGCAATCAAGCACTTTTCTAATTTGTATATCTCTTTACTGCCATCATCATCGCTAACACAAAATTATGAATATTTCCATGGCACACAAACACAACTGCATATTTTATGACTCCCAGAACTAATAACGGAATTGTAATACAAGAGTAAATAGTCCTCCATAGCATAATATGTTTTAAATTCCTCGTAAGTGTGATCAAGCCAAATAAACTTAGCATAATTCAA
This sequence comes from Chiloscyllium plagiosum, assembly GCF_037043375.1. Taxonomy (NCBI): domain Eukaryota; kingdom Metazoa; phylum Chordata; class Chondrichthyes; order Orectolobiformes; family Hemiscylliidae; genus Chiloscyllium; species Chiloscyllium plagiosum. The sequence goes on along the minus strand of NW_028270159.1, from coordinate 35,221,135 downwards.
TTGCACTGGTTCTCTTCACAATGATTTCGCCTTTGATTTTATGACGTCTCTTTTCCAGTATCAAATTAACAGAGAAATGTCAGCACTTCAATAAAAATCTCTCCACAGATAGCTAGAATTTTAAAAAAATCCGAGATTGTTCCTTTCAGACTATGAACTTAAAAAAGAATCAATGCTGGTCACATTTATTACAATGTAGCTAGTAGCTGATGAAAGATAGAACTAAGGCCTATTCTTTAACTGCTTAAGCTTTTGTTTCAACAGATTGACACTATAAACATGTATCCCCAGCCCAACAAAGACAGTTTAAATCTGCTTCTACATATAGGAGTTCATGTGAATTCACAGTTAATGCTCACTCTAGTGAAAGGTCATGATTATTATTATTTGGAAACTTGGGTTCTGAAGTGGATAGAACTGTATATAGCTTTAAGCTTGATTTGTATTTCACTAGTGTGCACGTTACAAAGGTTAGCTCTGTTGGGTAAATGCTGGTCAATAGAGTGAGGCCAACAATTCAAGGTTCAATTCCTCTACCAATTGAGGTGTCATGAAGGTCTTAACCTCACCTGAGATTATAATGGCTTTATGTTTTTAAGCTGCTAAGGAAATTTTAATTTAATTTGAGTTCTGTTAGTTGTGCCAGATTGTCTCATGTTCATTTGCATTTAAATGACATTTTAAAGAAATTCTTCAGGTAGATAGTAAAAGAAAAAGTAAAAAAGAGAAAACAAAAGCAAAAACAGAAATGGCTGGAAAACCCCAGCCGGGTAACTGAGAAAAGGTCACTTGAGCCAAAATGTTCACTCTGATTTCTCTTCATAGATGCTGCCAGACCTGCTGAGCTTTTCCAGCTATTTCTGTTTGTGTTTCTGATTTACAACACCTTCAGCTCTTTTGGTTTTTATTTGAGGCCTGTTTCCAAGAAACAAAGTGCTCTGTGACACAGGGAGACAGTTACAGAAAGCTTCCTGTTTGAGAGAGAATGATTCAGAAGTTCCGTAAGTGTGAAGGTTTCCTTCAAGTGTATGTATGTAGGATTTTTTTCAGAGTGAAAAAGCAGCAGTGAAACTTAACAGTTTCCATAATGGTCAGGGCTGGAGAAGGAAGTCCTGAGAAGCTTCAGAAACATAAGGCTATGGAAGAGGGATTTAAGGAACTCACATTAAGAAACAAGTGAGCCGTTAGTAATTTGTAAAGGAGTACATGAAAAGAAATTTGCTGAAGAAGCTAGCACTGAGTAAATGCTGATGTTTACTGGAAATAAACCAACTATAGCTATGCCAACCGAAATAGGGGTTTTAAACAGAGTGACCCAATACTGAAGGTTAAGTATCTGTAAGGTCATTGTTCAGGGATAAACGGTTTGATTAGATTAGATTACTTACAGTGTGGAAACAGGCCAAACGGTTGAATCTTTATTGATGATATTTGTACTAAGTCTATTTCGAATAATGTTTCGATAATGTTAAGTAAGTTGTGTTCCTTTTCCTTTTATGCAAAATAAACCTTGATGTCCTTTTGTTAAAATAAGTTGGCAGCAACTTTTGGATATTGTCCTATGGTAGCCAAATTGCAAAAATAAAACTCATGGGCTATCAAGCCAGATTCCATCCTGGGATCTGACTTGTCCAATATTACCATCACCTGAATATAATGAGACAAAGCAATTAAAATTAATTAATATCAATTATTCATCCAGTCTTTCTGCAGATGCCCAAAACACGACCCCACATTTCTCTTACCTGCGATAATGTAATCTTCATTGCACATAATAATGTTGTTTAATTTGGGCTAATTCCAGAAAGTCTCATTACTGTTCGCTCTCACTATTCCGAACAATGAAACAACTATTTTTTTTGAATTGCGAATATTTTTGTAACTAATAAATGAAATTGTTCAAAGAGAATTTACAGAAGACATAAATTGTTTTAAAACCTTCATAATGTTGTCTATCAGTTGTTCATTTGATCAACAATAAATCGCAATTATATAGGATCCTTAATGTAGTAAATCATCCCCATGTACTTCATGTTTCGGCAGTCAGTCCATATGACATTTTATAAATTCTTACTTTGAAAATAGAACCAGTCTGATTCAAGGTTGGAATACATACAGATTCTAACTCCACACCTTTAATGCATTGTCTGAGCTGAGATGTCACCTTCTTTTTATAAAACCTTCAGGTTATCTCAGGAATGTGACTTGAAAGAAATTCTGGGATTTACATATTAATGAATCAAAACCTGCAATCCATTCTTAGAGATAAGAGACTTAACAGCAATCAAGGTTTCTTCAATGCATCGCATCAATTGTATGACACTTTGATCTTTAACTATAATTCTGCGTCCTATGATCCTGCCCCACTAGTTACCTGATGAAGGAGCAGTACTCTGAAAGCTTGTACTTCCAAATAAACATGTTGGACTATAACCTGGTATCGTGTGATTTTTAACTTTGTCCACCCCAGTCCTCCACATCATTTTTAATTCTAAACAGCTGCCAGCTCAATTTATTATGTACCTGCCACTGGGGCTTCTTCTTTAAGACTCATTTCATTCAAGTGACATTTTAAACAGCAGTCATCAAAGCTGAAAAACATGTCATCACTTAATGAATGAGAGTGTCATAGCAGTATTCACTCAAAAACACACTGAAAATTTACTTAATGAAACCTGATATCTAGTGAACTTACTTTCATGCTTGATGTATTTCCTGTATTCAGCATCAAACTCAACTCTATTAATATATAATGCTACCAAAATGTATTAAACTGCGGAAGGAACTCTCATACATTGATATATTTATCATGTAATCGGCAATATGTTATATCACCTGTAATCCAAGAAGCAATATTGGATTTGTGCAACAATTTTTTCTTCTTTTTAATTCAGTCACAGATAGAGCCTATCACCGGTTAAATCAGCATTATTGCCTAGAGGGCAGTTAAAAGTCAATTTACATTGCTATGCATTTGGATTCACATGTAGGTCAGACTAGGTAAAAATGGCATTTTCCTTCCTTAAAGGACATTAGTGAACCAGATGTTCCCCAACCACCAACAATCAATTCAAGGTCATCATTTGATTCTTAATTCCAGATTTTCACTGAATTCAAACTCTACTATCTGCCATGGCAGGATTTGAACCAGGGTCCCCAAAACACTACCTGCGTATGCAGATTAACAGTCCAGCAATAATACCACTAGGCCATCACTTTCCCCCTTGAAGTAGGAGTAAAGAACAGGAAACACATGCAAGTACCTTAAAATCAATATTCCTCTTTATTTCCTGATTTGAAATGTAATAAATTTTGTCCTGAGCAGAGTACTATACAGCCGATTCTGCTATAACATGCATTTCTTCAATGCAAATTGACTATAAGGCGATTGAAGAATTTAGATCATTATTTGTAGAATGCAAACTTTCCTTATTTGTATTAGCTATAGCACAATTCTGGTCCCATTGTGCTGCTGTTACACGATTTTCTTATAAAACAGGATCGCACGGGAACAGACCTATCACGTTATATCACAACAGACTGCACATCAACTGATTGATGAAAACATATATACTAGTTGAAACCATCCATACAGCAACTCACTTACCACGGCATGTTGACTTAGTCAACCCATATGCTGAACACTTTCCATCACAACACTTCACTTGGTACAACCTGCCTGAGCAAGATGATCAGCAGGAATTTTTTGGATCAAGGTATAGCAAATACTGCAAGTTATTAACAAATTCCTGGTGACCAACTCCATCTGTTGAATGACAGGCTTTTAATTACCAAGCAAAGACTGGTCCTTGATAGGCCCAGACTGGCCAGACCCCTGTGCCAGCAACCTCTATCATTGGGCCTCAGTACAAATCACTTATGCATTGGTGGAGAGCAGACATGCTGGATTTTAACTGAGGAATACCATCTTGACAGACTAAGTGATGATTAATCATCTTAAACTGAGAAAAAGAGACCATTGCCTGCATTTCGAGTTTTGCATTTGCTAAATAAATAACATAAATTTAACCTGAAGTTTCCTTTCAAATTTTAACTCCATTTTGCTTGAAAATCCTTTGATTGTTCACTTCAATGAAAAAGGCATTTTGGGCCATTATTACATAAAATCATGAAATAATTTCACTATTATAGAGTTACAGAGATGTACAACACGGAAATATACCCTTAGGTCCAACTTGTCCATGCTGACCAGATATCCTAAATTAATCAAGTCCCATATGCCAGCATTTGGCCTTTACTCCTCCAAACCCTTCCTATTTATTTACCCATCGAAATGCTTTTTAAATGTTGTAATTGTATAAGCCTCCACCACTTCATCTGGCAATTCATTCCACACAGACACCACCCTCTGTAGGAAAAGCCTGGCCCTCAGGTCCCTTTTAATTTTCCCCCTCTCACCTTAAACCTAAGCCATCTAGTTTTGGATCCCTTACCTTGAAATGGGGAAAGTACTTTGACTATTCATCCTATCCATGCCCCTCATGATTTTATAAACTTCTATTAGGTCACTCCTCAGCCTGCACACCCCAGGGAATATAATCCCAGCCTACTTAGCCTCTCCTTACAGCTCAAACCCTCCTATCCCGCCAACATCATTGTAAATCTTTTCTGAACCCTTTCAAGTTTAACAAAATGAGCAATGCTTGGTGAATTGCTCCTATGTAATTTAATTTAACAATACATCTGTTCAGTAGTGATTGCACAACATTATTATTTAAGGATTTTAATATTTAAAGTTGTGCTCTTTGAAATATTATACCGATATTAACATGCTCCTTTTGGTATAACTTCATTAAACATTGATTTGTTTTGGATATCCGCATTGAACTGACTGCTATTGTTCAAACTGGTTAATAAACATAATGAGTTCTGAGAGTAGTTTCCCTCAGCGTGAACTTTGCAAGTACTTGATTATATTTCCAAAGCAATTAAACTGCAATTCCTTTTCATCATTATGAAGCTACACATTTTATGTCAATTACCCCAATGCTTGGGAGTAAAATATTCCTTTGAATCACAACTTACTGACTTATGTGTCAGGGATTATAGATGACAGAATGAGTTTGAACTTTCAGAAAGCTTTTGACAATATTAGTAATTAACAACCTTAGTGAGATATCAGGGAACTGGGGTTGAAGCACTATGTGTAGGCACTATGAGCAGTATGGAATTCTAAGAATAATAAGCATTTGATTATGAAGAGAGACTGCTGAGGAACTGAGGCTGTTTTTACAAGTACAAGGATTAGCAGGAGAACTGGCAGTATTGTTCTAAATTTGTGAAAATAAACAAGATAAATACATTATTTAAAACAAGGAAAAATTGGGGAAAATTTGTAGTTCACATGCTTCATTTCCCTCAGCATTCCATTCATGATGATTGTTATGATCCCATGGAGACCAATAACCTTTTTTAAAGAGATATTTGCATTCTCAGTGACTGACAAGATTTCAAGTTTTAACACTTGTACTAGAAGACTTTTAAAAAGCACTATTTTTGTGGATATCTTAAATCTAGCCAAGAAAACAATTTTCTGCATTTAACTTTTAACCAAACTGAAAAAACTCTGCTATACTTTAGTCCACACCTGAAATGGACTCTTCATTTCTCTTGTCCTGAGCTGTTCTCCACTCCTAATGACTGCTTTCTTTCTCCTTCTCCCAGTAGGCAACCATTAAGCTCCAAACTGGCTTTCAAGTTGTGTACTACCTTCAAGATTCCTCCCTCTAGTCAAATCTGGGCAACCCTTCTTGAAGAATCTCCCTGGAAGTTTCACGGTGAGGATTTTAAATCCTCACAAACTGGGTCTCTTCAATCTATGTAGGAGCTCTCACTCACCTTCTGCATCAATGTATCTCCTCCCTCACTTAGACGTTTGCAGACAAACTTGGGTCTGGGAGATATAGTGAAATCTTAGGAAACCCTGTAAGCCAATTCTATAATGGCCATCTCCATAGCAACATTGATGACAAGGCAAAAAAGGGTACTGAGGATAGACAGGAAATTAAAGATTCCAGTAAGGATCAGCCATGTTCTGGTCAAATGACTGTACAGTCCTGAGAGACTGAATGGCCTACTGGTGTTCCGAATTCTTATAATTTTATGTGAATCACACGGGTCTTTTATCCACTGAGGAATGCTAATTGACCATCCATTAGACATCAACGCTATTCTATCTTGGAATTAAATGGACAGCCTAAAGTATAAAGTAAAGCATGACATTCCTAAAACACTAGGTGAGACTTGGAAACTTACATTCTGAAAGGATGTTCCTCATATTATCTATACAGTGTAAATATCTGTACCTTCTTCCCATTAAATCAACCTGTGAGCAACCCTTTATTAGATTAGATTAGATTAGATTAGATTACATTACATTACAGTGTAGAAACAGGCCCTTCGGCCCAACAAGTCCACACCGACCCGCCGAAGCGAAACCCACCCATACCCCTACATTTACCCCTTACCTAACACTACGGGCATGGCCAATTCACCTGACCCTGCACATCTTTTGGACTGTGGGAGGAAACCGGAGCACCCGGAGGAAACCCACGCAGACACGGGGAGAACGTGCAAACTCCACACAGTCAGTCGCCTGAGGCGGGAAATGAACCCGGGTCTCAGGCGCTGTGAGGCAGCAGTGCTAACCACTGTGCCACCGTGCCGCCCACAACCAAGCAACCCAAGCTTCTTGTTGGGTAAAAGCCAGAGTATGTCAGATGACCCTTTTCATTCCAACATTTTACCTCAAATTAAAGAGACAAAATGTAACAATTTTATAAACCCATGCCTTTTGGAGCTTAAAACAAAAGTGCCAATTGGAATCTTGTGCCCAGTCTACCCATGCCTCACAACACACTTCACATTCAACAACTAAATATATGAACAAATCAATGGCACACCCATGAGCTCACCCATCTCTGGACTCATAGCAGAAGCGATAATGCAAAGGTTAGAACAAACAGTCTTACCGCAGTCCTATCGTCTTACCGCAAATTCAACCCAAACTCTGGGTCAGATATGTAGATGATACCTTTGTAATCATTAAAAACACAGAAGTAGAGAACACACACCGGATCATCAACGCCACACTCACAGGAATCCGATTCACTAGAGAGGAAGAAAAGGACAACCAACTCCTATTCCTAGACGTGATGATACAGAGAACACCAAACGGAGATTTCACCACAAAGGTATACAGGAAAGCCACACACACAGACCAACTCCTAAACTACGAAAGCAACCACCCCAACACACACAAAAGAAGTTGCATCAAGACACTGGTCAAAAGGGCCACAACATACTGCAGCACACCAGAACTGCAAAAAGAGGAAGAAGAACACCTCTACAATGTATTCGCCAAAAACAGATACCACCGCAATTTCATCAACAGATGCCTAAGGGAAAAACAACGGAATGAGGACATACCACAACCCAAAGGACTAGCCACACTACCATACATCAAAAACATTTCTGAACTGACAGCCAGACTACTGCAACCACTAGGACTCATAACAGCACACAAACCAACAGCCACTCTCAGACAACTCACCAAGACAAAGGACCCAATACCCAACATGAGCAAAACCAATGTAGTGTACAAAATCCCATGCAAGGACTGCACAAAACACTACATAGGACAAACAGGAAGACAGATAATGGTCCGCATCCATGAACACCAACTAGCCACGAAACGACATGACCAGCTATCCTTAGTAGCCACACACTCAGATGACAAGCAACATGAGTTCGACTGGGACAACACTACTATTATAGGACAAGCCAAACAGAGAACAGCCAGGGAATTCCTAGAAGCATGGCACTCATCCACAGATTCAATCAATAAGCACATCGACCTGGATCCAATATACCGGCCACTGCAGTGGACAGCTGGAACTGACAACTGGAAGCGGCAGGTACAAATCACTGTAAATGCCGGAGGAAAGATCACAGAAGCGTTTCACAGGAGGCTCCCAAGCACTGAGGATGTCACCTAGACAGGGGACGAAACGTCTGCAACACAAATTCCCAGTTCGGCGAACAGAACCACAACAATGAGCACCCGAGCTACAAATCTTTTCCCAAACTTAATCTACTTAAATGAAAACATTGTTTTCATTTGCCCAAGAACATTCAAAGCTTTGCAAATCTCAAGGGAAGGAAATATGCCACTTTCAGTAATGCATATGACTGACAGCTCTTTTTTGTAACCAGGTTGACAACTAGTTAAAGCCAGGAAGCTTGGCAAATGTTTCAGGGTTACATAAATAGATACAATTGTTCAAATCATTAAGTCAGTTAGATACATGGATCAGTGTTAAAGAACAGCTTTTTCTTGATCTTTTAATGACCTTGACTATGCAGAGCACAATTTCAAAATTCACAAATGACACACACAACTTAGAAGTATTGTTAAATATAAGAAAGATAGTGGTGGACTTCAGAAGTAGGCTGGATGTTGGAATGGGTGAACATGGGCAGATACAAATTACTGTACAGAAGTGTGAAAGAAAACAGTTTGGCAGGAAGAACAAGGTAAAGCAATATAAAATAAAGGAAGCAATGTTAAAGGGAGTGTAGGAGTAGAAGGACCTGCTGGTAAATGTCCAATAATCAGTGGTTATTAAGGCAAATGGGATTCTTGGCTTTTTGAACAGAGATATGGATTATAAAAAGCAAGGTGCTTACCTTCATAAAACAATGGTTCTCAACTAGAGTTTTGTGTCCAATTCCAGATACCATGTGTAAAAAAGAGGGATAAGAGACTTGAGACTTGGATAGGTTGGTTTAGCTGAGAATATTTCCATCAAGAGATAACTTAGTGGTACTTCAAATCATGGGGAGTCCAGACAGAAGAATACAGGAAACTGAAGGGTTCAGAAATAGTACGCACTGATATAAAGTGACTAGCAAAAGATCCAGAGGCGACATAGGAATAAACAATTTTATGCAGTGAGAGGTTAGAATCTTGAACGCAGTGCTTGAAAGTGCAGTGGAAGCAAATTCAAATGTAATTTTCTAAAGGTCACTGGATAATTACCTGAATTAAAAAAGATTCATGGGGCTATGGAGAAAAAGCAGGCAAGTGAGACTAGTTGAGTGGCTCTTGCAGTGGGTTGGCAGGATGAATAGCTTTCTACTGTGCTGTGAGTTAGGTTAAGCGCAGTTACTCTTCAGTTACAAGAATATTTTATACATATAAAATAAAAGATTAGCATCTAGTTAATTTAATATTTTTGTTCAAAATGTTAATTCAGTTATTATACATGTAAATATTCAATTTTTCATAATTTGTACAATATATTTGCCTGATTCTAAACTTTGAGGTTTTTACTGTTTTTTTGGATATTGAAATAAGTTCCAGTGGAGGCACAGAATAAGTCCAGCACTTTTTTAAAAAAGTCTTCTGTTTGTTATTCTGAGCACGTTACCTAAAAATTAGGCCCTGAAAGTAAGTATGTTGCTAATCTAAAATACAAAGATGAAGCATCTACAGTCAAAAAAACTATATAAGAGGATTAATTAAAGGGAAACATCAACAACAGGGTGATGAAATTGTTAGAGAAGCTCAGTGGCACTGAATGCATGAGTAAACTTTGTAAAGACTGATGTTACATGAGAGTAAGAGATAAGAACCAGGAGCAGGAGTAGGCCATCTGGCCCTTTGAGCCTGCTTCACTGTTCAATAAGATCATGGCTGATCTTTTTGTGGCCTCAGCTCCACTTGCGCACCCTCTCACCATAACCCTTAATTCCTTTACTGTTCCAAAAATCATCTATCTTAGCTTTAAAAACATTCAATGAGGACGCCTCAACAAATTCACTGGCCAGGGAATTCCACAGAGTTACAAACCTTTGGGTGAAAAAGATTCTCCTCAATTCAGTCCTAAATCTGCTCCCCCTAATTTTGAGGGTATGCTCTCTTGTTCTAGTTCCATCTGCCAGTGGAAAAATCCTCCTTGATTCTATCATAGCTAATCCCTTCATAATTTGATATGTTTCTGTGAGACCCCCCTCATTCTTTTAAAAGAAGAGACAACAAGCAGAAATGAAAATAAAGAAACCCATTGCAGGGTAACCTAACCCATGACAGAGTGGCAGCTCATGTGGGTGATAACTGACATCACGGCTTGCTAACATCAAGATTTGGAGTTATGATGACCACAAATCCGTTGTCAATTGTCGAAAAAACTCATCTGATTCACTAATGTCCTTTAGGGAAGGTAACTGCTGACCTTACCTGGTCTGGCTACATGTGACTTGTAGAGTTCTTGTTTGCAGTCAGTAATTTGTTGATTTTAGGTGGTACGAATCACCCCCAGATTCCTGGTTCTGATACTGGACTTACTTAGGAATATCAAATGAAGAAGGCAGTAGACAGGTGTTTCAGGGCCAAAGAATCTCTACATTTATTAAAAAGAAAATTTATAATAGAAGAAATAAAGGTAAATATAATAAACAGTGAAACTGACACAAACTATACAGAGGACAGTAATTAAAACAGAGGAACCTCAATTATCCAAACGAGATGGGTGGGCACTATTTCATTCAGTTAATTGATTATCTTTCCTCTGGGGCTCAGTTTTCTGTGAAGTCTGCTCCCTGTTCAGGAGACTGGGCAGCAGCACACCCCACGAGAGACCCCACCCCCTGCAGGACCCCCAAGGCCGTCCAACACTGCCCCCCCGCCCACTCCCCAACCTGTCCAACACCACCACCCACCCCCCCGCCCCCACCCCCCGTCTGTCCCCCAACCCCGTCCAACACCAGCTCCCATCCCCAGCCCGCCCACCCTCACCTCCTCTACGGGCCAGCCAGACTAGACACCAACAACAAGACTGCTGCTGCCTTTTGCGGCATGAGTCTCCAAATAGCATGTACGCGCACACACACACATCTTTTTCCTGCAACTTTTTGACAGGTTCCAACTTTTCCAGGTTAGAACATTTGGGGTCTCGGGGGTTTAAGCTCACCACTGAGGATAAACATTGTTTTGAAGTACAGCTGACTGTTCCTGCTTGCCGTATCTGGTGCCTCAATGAAGACTTCAGACGGTGTAAGCCTTGAGTCTGGGTTGAGTCTAGTGATGCAGTAGGACATGTATTGCATTTATCGGGTTAGTACTTGAGTTTCCTTACTTTGTGGTGGTTTGGTGGGTCAGTTTTCACTTCAGGATCTGTCTGAAGCCTTGGTCGGGTCTGTGATTTTTGGAGGTTGTCAGTTCTTAGGTCTACTGGTTGTGGTCAGTTGCTATTGGTTCCCCTGGTATTGAACAGGCTTGTGTTGGTAGGTTTTGGAATTGCCGTCGGGATGCCTCCTGGAGATAGCTGTGCAGATAGCTCTCAGAAATAGCTGTGAGAATTAGCTGTTGGAATTCTTCTGGGGATCATTGTTTGGAACACTGCTTGGGGAATAGCTGCTGGGGAATCGCTCTTGGGGAGGTAGTTGTTTGGGATCCCTCTTTTGGAGATAGCTGTGGGAATAGCTCTCTCAGGTGAGATCAGAGCCTGCAATTATACTAATTGTGGGGTTCTTATCTTCACACCAAACCTGCACTTGCCATGGTATTAGTGGTGTTCTCTTTGAAGTCAATTGGCTTCCTGACAGTTAAGAATTTGTGTAAATAGATTTTGATTGAAGTTGAATGCCCGATATCTCTGTGAGTGAATATTAATTGAAGTTGAATGTCCAGCATCTGAATAGATTCCATAATGTCTGCATTGGGTAGCCCCAGGTATAAAAGTTAGTTTCAATCCAGAGTTAAAAATCACACAATACCACGTCATAGTCCAACAGGTTTATTCGGAAGCATTAGCTTTCAGAGCGTTGCTCCTTCATCAGGTTCCACAGCTACCTGATGAAGGGGCAGCGCTCCAAAAGCTAGTGCTTCCAAATAAACCTGTTGGACTATAACCTGGTGTTGTGTGATTTGTAACTTTGTCCACCCCAGTCCCACACCGGCACCTCCACATCTGTCTAGAGTGTTAGGTTTAGTCGAATGTTCTCTTAGAGTGGAGGTGTAAATTGGACTTTCAGGCTGAACAATAGCCCAGACAGAAATTGTTTTAGCTTTGTGTATATTTATTGCAGCCTGAGCTCAGGATCCTGTCCTCTATTTTACATGTTAGAAAAATCCAGGGTCTTGTCCCTTTTAGATGATGGACAGACTCCAGACCCACAAGAATGCGATCGACTCTTAGGCAATTAGGGATGAGCAATAGATGCTGGCCTGGCCAGCAACGCCCTCATCCCATGAATGACTATAAATGCTTGGGAATTGATGGCAGGTCTGACCTTCCAGATATCTCTGACTGGTCATGCCAGCTCTGAATTATATGGCAGCTGGAGCTGCGTGTAGCTGTTGGTTCAGATTTCTATTTTCTGCTTTATTGACGCAGTCTCAGTTAGACAGTAGCTGCAGACTTCATGGGTGGCATCTTGCAAAGTGTGACAAAGCAGGAAATTCTGGTTGTTAAAACACCTCAGCATGTATTCTTTTTGTGTTTCAGATGCTGCTGGGGAATGATTTTGCATTGGGTTAATCAGGTCAATACGTGGCCATATTCAAGCCTCGGCAAGTGACTTACAGCTTTTCTTGTAAATGTAGATGCCAGAATGTCAGTGGTTGACACAGAATATCTCTGGAGCAACCTGACCTGGGCAACAACATTGTGAGTCATTTTACATTATCCAAATAACTAAAGTAACTTGGGATCACATTGGTGCAAAGAATATTGCCATAGGGAAGAAAAATGAAGCAGCACAGGCATTGCAAAGGCTCAGAATCAAAGAATCTGTACAGTATGGAAAGTGGCTGTTTGGTCCATTGAGCCTGCATTGACCCTCCAAACACCATCCCACTCAAACCCCATTCCCTATTCTATCCCCATAGCCCTGTATTTCCCATGGCTAACCCACCTAGCCTGCACATCCCTAGACATGCGGGCATTTTAGCATGGCCAATTCACCTAATGTGCACATTTTTGGACTGTGGGAAGAAACCAGAGCACTTGGAGGAAACCCACGCAGACATGGGGAGAATTATAAAATCCATACAGTCAGTGACCCAAGGGTGGAATCGAACCTGGGTCCCTGATGCTATAAGACTCTGCCACCGTGCCACCCAAGAACCTGACAAATGACAATACAAATTTTAATCTACTGCATCAATGACCTTGTAACTGCTCATTATATCTTCTTACCATGCCTTTCAGACAAACTTCTATCATAACTCATCACAAGTGATTCTGGACATTAATTTTTCCTGGGCAATATTTCTACTTGACATTCTTCTGGATGCAACATCGAAAACATTGTGATGCATAGGAGGAAATTAAATCATCAGTCTCATGTTAAGATTGTGATAGAATGTCACCAGATTATGTTGGAAATTTCTTGGCCTCAATTATTCATATGAGCAAGAGTACACAAACAGGGTGCATTTCTTTCTATGTATCTAGTGTATTGGTACTTTTAGTTACATAGGACATCACCATTGGAAAATGCCATGAGTAAATACCGACTGTGTGAATCAGACATTCACAGTTCATGTGTGGCATGATTATTCTTTAACTGTTCTGCCTCTTTGTTCGACAAGATACTTAGGAGATTATTTTTAGTGATAAATATCAAGCTGAGTATTCTGATCTTTAGTTATTCAGTCATCAAAGGATAATTTGTGTATTTCTGTACATGAGCAGACATTGTCTCAAAACAAGTAGCTAATTTGTTCACCTGCAAGACTGTCAATACCGTGAAGATCCATTTCATATTTTCAAACAGAACTAATCATTAATAATAAAATACAATTAGAAAATGCTGGAAATACTGAGTAGCTCCAGTAGCATAAGTCATGAGAGAAACAGAATTAAGGCTTTGCATTGAATATAACTCTTCTTCAGAACAGAACTAAGTAATAAGTGATTTACTAATAGATGAGTTGTCCCTTATAAGATCCATATGAAAGGATTTTCAACCAAACTTTTAGTTAAACCTTCAAAGTATTCACTTGCACAAAATCAAGAAGGTATCTCATTCTTGGCATAAGTGGTGTACCTATGATTTGTGCCGTTAAGGTAGTAAGTAATGGTTCTCTTACTTTGTAGACGTTAGAAAAGAACCCACATCCTGCCAGTTCAGCACTGAAGTTTTCCCAGAACTCTAGCTTCCGGACAGCTGTTCGGAGTTTTTGCCAGCGGTCAACACGGTAGTATGAATCAGATGATTCACCATAGTACGATAATGAGCTTGTAGGGTCATTTGATAAGTTTCCTGTTTCACACATCTTGGCGGTGCCTAGAACAGGAAAAATTAGAGAGACACTATAGCATTTAATGAACAAAGTATAGCAGTGAAATATATAAAAAAAAGAAAGATGGGAAACTGAGATGGCACTGTTCGCGAACTGTAGAAGACTCAAAACCACTTTTATGACCATTGAAGTATTTTTGTAGCTTAGTCACTATTGCAATGTAGAAAATGCCAATTTGCACCTAGCAAGTTCCCATAAACAATACTGAAATAAATGAGCTGGTATTGGTTGAGGGATAAATCCTGCCTAGGAGATTGAGAGAACTCTTTATCTTATTCAATTAGTTCCTTAGGATGGTTTAGATCTACCTGAGATGGCAGACAGCATGTGTTTAATGTATTACTTAAGCATAACTCTCATAAATATTTCAAAAAGCTTCATAAATAAGGGTAACTTGAAATAGTGCACTTCAATTATTAGTCTAGATTACATGCTCAGCTCTCTGGAATGGATCTTGAGCCCACAATGATTTGTCAGAAAGGCAAAACTACTACCAGTGACCTACAGTTATTTATAACGTTCTAGACCACAAACAAACTACACACAATTTTCTTTTCTCCACTTGGTGACGTCGTCCACTTATTAATCCTTTTTAGGTCACAGCTCAATCTCACTCACATTAGTGATGTCCAATGTCAAGTATATTTTCATGTATTCATATCAAAGACTCGTCATTTGCCATTTTGAATCACTGCACAAAACCAAGGTTAAAACAAGATATTGAGAATGAGATTGATGTCAGAATGAACCTGTGGGATTCACAACCCTGACATTGGTCTGAAGTGATAATCCTTAGCCCTCAAATTCATGTACACCAACATCTTCTTCATATTAAGGACATCTGGGATGGCGGTCATAGAATCACAGAATCTCTACAGTGTGGAAGCAGGCCATTTGGCTCATCAAGTTCACACTGACCCCCTGAAGAGCATCCTATCCATACACACTCCCCTATCCTATCCCTGTATTTCCCATGGCTAATCCACCAAACTGCACATCTTTGAATACAATGGGCAATTTGACATAACTAGTCCACCTAACCTGCACAGCTTTGGACTGTGGGAGGAAACCAGAGCATTTGGAGGAAATTCACGCAGACACGGGGGGTACATACAAACTCCACCCATGGCTAAAATCAAACTCGGTACCCTGGCGCTATGAGATGGCAGTGCTTACCACTGAGCCACCATGCCACGCTGCAGTCCTCAGAGCTGGCAGCTACACTGGGAGAGGCAGGCATTGCTGAAGCAGGTCAAGCACACTTCAATGGTGGAGACAGTCCCACTGACTTTCACACACAAGTATCAAATAATTGGCATCTAAACTGGTCAATGATTTGGCCTGAAGGTGAATTCATTTCGCTTGATCAGTCTTTGCCGTGATTATGGCGTCTCATAAATATAATTCCCTTCTCACAATGTGAAGCCTCTTGGCCTGCTGTCCCTCTAGCTTTAAGCCAGGAGAGGTGTCGACTCAAAGCACAACCTCCAGTTGTGGGGGGAGGGGAGCATTCCACTGATGGTGAAATGGTGGTGAGACCACAGAAATTAACCAAGAATTGGGTCGTCATTCCTGATGAAGGATTTTTGCCCGAAACGTCGATTTTCCCGCTCCTCAATGCTGCCTGACCTGCTGTGCTTTTCCAGCACCACTCAAATCTAGACTCCAATCTCCAGCATCTGCAGTCCTCACTTTTGCCTACCTCAATAACAATAACTAGCTATCCACTTCCGTGGAACAGAGCTGATTTATTGTGCACACCAGCCTTGGGAAACTTGCCCAGCATTCGGAAGGTATTGGGGGAGCTGTTCAAATGCAGCTTCCTATATTTTTGCAGTCCATGGAGCTGGATACATTTAACCCACAAAATTGCCTGATATTCAGCCCAGCACTATAGTTAGGTGAAAGTGTCTTCATTCTCCTTTGTAGAATGCCAAGCAAAACATGCTCATTCCAGGTTTGAGGGTCCCTATCATAAAATCATCACTAAAACTTGATCTAAGATTTGTGGTTTCCTTTGGTAGTGAACCATTGGGATAGATTATACAAATTTTTTTTGAGCTGAATTCTCAAAAAAGCAATTAAGCAAGGAGTGAATGACTTTTTGGAATGCAATTTTTTTTCTTAGTTTGGTAATTTTGTTTACTTTTATAAAAGATAATATATCGATATGGACGTGTGTGACAAGATGGTCAAGATCAATATCCAAAACAATTGCCATTGATTAATGCAGTTCCTAAGCCTGAAATATTCCAGAAAGGCTTTTAAAAAAGGGTAAGTTGATTGATTAAACAATTTAAACAGGCAATTGTACTTCCCAGATCAGAGAGAACCCTCCAGAAAAGGCTCTGTGCTTCCATTGTGAACAACTCCCCAACAGCAAAACAGGTTTGGTGAACCAATTTTTATTCCATCTACAAAAGTTGCAATACAACTCAGTCCTTATCCATGTTATCCCCCATGCCACTAAACATTTCCAATCCGTTCCAATAAGACGTCTGCATTGTAATTTATCTTTCTTTGACCCAATCTAGTCTTGATGGTCAAGATAGTTACTGCCTAAAAAGATAATTCCACAGTCTTGTAGGGCTGAATTTAGCGTTCTGTTCGATTATAGAGAGGAGGGGCCTGTAAAATTCCCTGGATAGATTTCCTACTCACAACCTGACCTCTCTGTAATTTTACAATGGGATGAGCAATGCCCAGGCCTGCCAGCCCACCTTATCCAACTGAGGCCCTAAGTGGGCAAATAATGCCCACTTAAGGGCCAATTTCTGACCCTTGCCTCCATTTTCAGGCTGGCAGGAGCAGTTCAGGGGCAGAGGGAAGCCTTCAAAGTAGCGGAACTTCATTCACTGGTCTCCTTTCCACATTTCACACTTCCCCACTGTAAGCTCTGGCTCTCACAGGTGCTCCCTCAGCCCAACTTCTTCATCACACCTTCACTACCCCCTTGCCCCCAACTCCAACCCGGCCTCACCTCACCTCTCTCCACCTTGAGACCATTCGTACTGGACTCTGGACTATAGAACATTGCAGTCCCAGTTCTGGCCACAGGGTTACCATGATTGCTGAGTTGCTGACCAATCAGATTTGTCCCAACTCTCTGAGCCAGACTTGCTCGCTGATGATATGTAGACTTCTTGTTTCTGGCTAATTAACACTTCTTGGAGTGTAAAGTGGTTGAGCAGCAGTGGTTGGCAGTAATGTGATCGGTATTGACTCTTTGGGTGCTGGGATGGGAAAGCAGCCATCTTAATAATCCTGTCCATATGAACAAAGTATTCACTGCCCAATGTCCCAATTCTCTCACATTTAATCTTGTAAATTGATGTTTCATTTTTTACCCTTTAGCTTCTTGAAACTTCTGCCTCCATCTTATTCCTTCTCCCATTCTTCTATCATTTTAAAGACTTGTGTTGTATTGTCCATAATATGTTGCCACAATGAAAACAGACAATATTTTTGAAGTCCATCTTAATATTTGTATTTCCTCATGCCAGACAGTATCCTGGTAAATCAGTGTTGTATCCTCTTTGAGGCAATAAAATCCTTCTGGAAATGTGACGTGTAACAATACTCAAACTGAGATCCAATTAAGGTTTTACAAAGGTTCACTATTGTTTGCAATGGCACTGTGAATGCAGATATGACTGCCAAGGCACACAGAAAGACCTCACAAATGGTAATGAGAAAGAGTCACAGTTGCGGTTCAAATTTTCATTTAGCTTAGGCTCACTTTCTGAAGCATCAAGGGAAGATGGGACCGGGGAAAACAGCCATAAAACTATCAAAGACTGAGAAGGTTTGCATAGCCTGTGTAGTTTCCATGGGTGCAGATCACCAGTGCAACTTCAGCACTGTGGAGGTGTTTTAACTTCCGTTTGCTATGACCACCAGATATTATAAGGCAGGGAGATGTGATCCTGGTGGAAGTTAGGAGAAATTTTGAAACGGGGTACAATTAAGACTGCAGTTCTGCGAAGAGTGCAGTATAATATTGTGTGTAAACACATTTTGGTCTAATGTATAAATGTGGTGTGGGCTTTTTGGTCATTTCAAGAAGTTAAGAGAGACATCTTTCCTGTAATGCAATATGTTGGTTACCTGTCCAGGCATGGTGAGTGGATGTCTGCTTTAGTTTGTTACAGTTAAAGTCGAAAATGATAACTCTTGCATGATCTTTTTTAGTTGGCCAGCAAGAATTCAAAGCTTTGTCTAAAAGTTATCAATGGTTTCAGGGATTGTAACACATTAATATCATTTGCATAGTGTAGGTGAAGCAAAATTGATCTGAATTCTAAGATCACCTGTATCTTGCAGCCATCTCAACACAGTTTTATAGTTCAGTAGAATTTATTTTGTGTATTTAACATTGAGAAACAGTCAACAGACCATAAGCTTTTCATTAACATTATAAATCAAACCCTTATTTGAACAATGATTAGCTGGGCAGTTGCGACACATTCTCTTCAGCTTCTGAATGGAGCGTTTGACAGCATGTTAGGTGTTTCCAGCTTCCATTAGTGAAAAGTAGATACTAGTATCAAACCACAAGGTGTAGTCCACAGCTGTGTTATTTCATACAACCTATTGCAATGCAGCTCTTAATCACTTCAAGATTTTAACAGCAGCCTAATTGGCATTGCAATTGCGTAAGCATACACTCATAAACACGTCTGAAACGTCACACATCAGTTTATCAAGGTAGCAATACTCTTGTAATTCCAATGGGGATTTTCCTAACTTTGTTAACAAAATTTCTCCTGTTCAGAACTCAGCAGTTTTCGTTCCTTTTCGAAAAAAGAGTGCTACTACATCTTAATCTACTTTCTCACCCTCTGAAATGGGGCATTTCCAATAATAGGCAGACTTTGTCATCTTATATTATCTGTGCATGCTCAAGCTATGTGCCTGAATCATGTAAACATCAATGTTTCTAAAAACAAACTGAACCTGAACAATAAGCACCTTGCCCCATTCCAGATAATTGTAATGAACGTGCAAATAATAAAAAAGGGGCTTGAAAGCAGGAGACAAATGAGAAAATTAAAATTCTGAAAACACGATAGGTTAATGACAGGGCAAGAAAGATAATGTCTTACTTCAAGTACAACACGACCATCAGTTAAAATAATTTTCAAACCCGGCAGACAGAAGCTCAACCTAAACAAACAGAAACAAAGAACCAAGGATGCAGGAAATCAGAAACAAAAATACAAATCTATTTCTGTAGAAGCTCAGAAACTGCCAATTCTGTAACTGAATGTTTCCCTGGTCTGATTTAACGTACAGCAGATGATTATCAAGCCAAGCAAGCGATCTCAGCAGATGCTGACTAAGCTCAACCTGAAGTGAAGAACATAACAGCCAGGGAATACCTTCAGGCATCTGACAAGGAGGTCCTCCATTGTGCACTTTGGAACCTGCAAACTTTGCCATCGCTGCTGTTTCAAACAAAGCATTTGTAAACTATTCGACCGACAGTCTGCTTCTAACAGGAAGGAATCTGACAAACCACAAGAAGCACCTCCGCAAAAGAGAACCAGCAGAAAGCAAAAGCTTTCATCCTGCTGTTGACCTTTGAGATAAGAACAACTACCACACAATAGTGACTCTTGAAACCAGGCAAGTTACTGTGATAAAACAACTAACTGTTCCATGCATTGCAAATTGCGAACTCTGATAGATTGGAGCTATAACCCAGGCTGCTGGTGTGAACAAAGTTAAACTTAACTGAGTGAGTAAATATGCTCAGCAAATGGAACAGATTAGAATCTCATACTCTGTAACTTGCTAAGAGTAGCTAATCTTTTAAAGCTCAAAAGCTGGAAAAAATGCCCGGGGAGGGGTGCAAGATGTAATCAAAATAGAGGTCAGCATTCATAAGTTTTTCAACTATATGAAAATGATCACTTTTGACCCTCTTCCCCATATAATTCAAGCAGAGTTTTTCTCTTTTATCCATTCACAGGATGAAGGCATCACTGGCTAGGCAGCATTTATTGCCCATCCTAATTGCCAAGAGGGCAGTTAAGAGTCAACTACATTGCTATGGGTCTAGAGTTACATGTAGGCCAGACCAGATAAGGATGGCAGATTTCCTTCCCTAAAGGACATTAGTGAACTAGATGGGTTTTTCCAACAATTGACATTGAATTCATGGTCATCATTAAGACGTTCAATTCCTTTTTTATTGGATTCAAAATGGTAGCTGTGTTTCTTTTTCCCTAAATGCTACCAGAGTTACTGAGTTTCACCACCACTCTTTGTTTTTCCTTTATTTCAAATCTCAAGCATTTGCAGTATTTTCTTTAATTTAGTGTAATATTTGATATGATTTGCACACATATGCTGCTCCATTCTAAATCCCACTCACCTATCATTCCCCAATCTCTTATATTAGCCTGGTATTATTGGTTCCCTCTCCAAACTGCAGAGCCCTGGATCCTTATCTACAAATCTGTTCATGATCTTGCTTCATTCCATTTCCTCCAGGTTTTCCTTCCCTCTTAAATGGCCTGGGCAGGATTTACCCTGCAGAAAGCCAGTCTTGCTTCCATATGGAACTAAAAATCCTGCCCCCTGATTTTAACTTCTACTCAACTCCTTGCATAAACCCTCATTCCCAACATTGGTGGCAGCATCCTGAACTGCCTCAATCTGACTCCCTCACTGAATTTCTCTCAATATTATGTGTTTTTATTTTGTAATTCCCAGATATTTGAAAAGCAAGCCATTCCCAGAGTTGTGAATGGGTTCCATTCTGGAGTGTATTTGCAAGTTGATTTGTACGCAAGTTGGGACACAATGCAGCACATTGTAAAGCAGCTGTTCATAAATACAGGAAATGCTTATATTTTGCATCTTTAAATTTACACCCTGCACGAGATCATATTCGTAAGTATGAATATTTGTAAGTCATACTTTTGTAATCACAATTAGATTGGAAATCTGTGACCTCTGTCTTAAGAAAATGACTACACTGAGCACTACAATGGCCTTCGCTGCATGTGCAGATAGGCTGGGTGACATATATTGGCTGGATAGGCTTCAGGATTCTTGTGTGTGTGCACATTGTGTACACAGTGACATCAGCCCCACAGCATCTGCAGACTGCCTGACATTTACTTCAAGTTAATTCCTTTTCAAAAGTGATGTCCAATCCCCCATGCCAACTCAACCTGTTCTCTTGCTCTGTCCCAGTACGTTCAGCCAATTCAGTTTAGAGATGGAACAGGGAGAAATTAGCTGCTCAGGAGGAAAGGAAGCCTCACTACAATCACTGTTTAATAATTATATTGGTGACAGGCAGCTACTGTTGTCAGTGTGTCACTGGATAGTGACATACATTGTACTGGGTTCCTGTGCATGTGCGATAGCTGCTCCATCTGGTGATGGCACTCACAACGAACTTTGTCTTCAATTCTAACTCGTGGTGCTGCCTCTTAAGAAGCCTGGGAAGGCTGGTGTCATTTTACACAAAATTTGACTCTCCAATGTAGCCATGAATGTGGCTCACTCAAACACTTAAACACATAATTGATTCCTGGTCATTTCGTTCCTACCGCTTCACAGACAATATAAAGTCTCCATTATTAAAATTTGCTCAAAACCTATCCATTCAATCCAGCCTTGAGCAACGATTGCTAATGTCTTCCTTCACCATTTACTTTCATTACACCAGTTCAGAGAAGCAACATTAACTTTCATTATACGTAAATATGATCTGGATTTGCTTACAACTTCTAACTTAAAATCAAATTGAACGTTCTTTATCCTTTCCTCTGGTTCTGCCATTCGGTCCTTCCCTATGCCATATTCACCATCACTTTCTTTCCCTTTCCCTTTTTCTCTCTTTCATTTATAATTCATTCTAATTTCTTTCTCATTCCCACATTCTCAAATACACTTTTACAGAGATTTAAATCAAACTTACAGAACAAATACCATTCAGTGCAACTGGTCTATACCCGTGCTTATACTTCATAGGAGCTTTCTCTGATCCTACCTCTTATGACCTTCTTGCCCATCTCCTTTCTACCTCAACTACTTACATTGCTTCCCCTCAAATGTAGCTACATTATTAGTTTGGTATCACATCTTAAGTCAACTAGTTTTGAAATATCCAAAATCTTTCACCTTTCCTTCTTTAATACATGGCTTAACCTCTCTGTTTGAAAAATCCCTTTGTTGCTAATCTTTCTTTGAATTGGCATCAATTTTTTGGCTGACTTGAGTCCTGGGAAGCACTATACTATGTTAAAGATAAATGCAAATTGTTGTAACCTAATTTTTCTCTCCTCAGTTCAAAAATTCAAGTAGGCAAGGTGAATTTTGATTCTGATACTTGTTTGGATCTGAGCAACAGATTAGATTTTCACTCCATCATTGCCAACTTTGTGTGAACTCCACAATGTCAACCGCATTAACGTATTTTAATGTGCATTTTTCAAGTCTTTTAAAAGTATTGAGGTGTAACTTACAAGGTTTTAACTAAAATAAAACTATAAGACAAGCAAATAATTGACACATTTGATTTTACAGTATGAGTAATAGGGTAATAACTTGCTGTGTGCTTGTTCTTAAACAGATCCCACAATAACATTAATGTCCAAGGAGACAAAGGTAGCAAGCTTCAACTAGCACCAGAATAAGAATGTTATTTTCTTATTTTTTTAATGTATATGTACAGTATAATAGTTGTTATGGTACAAAACTGCTAATCAGAAGTCATCTGTTCAAAATCTCATTGGACAAGTTGTGAAGCTGAATGTAATAAATCTGGTGTTTTAGGGTTTGTTCCAACAAAACAAAATCGTAATGAAAACTTTCAAATTGTTATAAAAGATCAAGGATTAATGAATGTCATTCAGAAACAAAAGATTGCTGTCCTCTCCCAACTCCAGTTCAACACACTGACTAAATTTTAGCAGCTTCAGACATAACCTACCATAGAATCCCTAGAGTGTGGAAACAGGCCATTTGGCCCAACAAGTCCACACTGAACCTTCGCAAACCCATTCCCCCACCCTATATATACCCCTGACTAATGCACCTAACCTACACATCCCTGAACACTATGGACAATTTAGAATGGTCCGTTCACCTAACCTGCACATCTTTGGATTGTGGGAGGAAACCCACGCAGACACGGAGAGAATGTAAAAACACCACACAGACAGTCACCCAAGGCTGGAATTGAACCCAGGTCCCTGGTGCTGTGAGGCAGCAATGCTAACCACTGAGCCATTATGAAGATCAAAAAAACAGTAGCAAATGCTTCTGTAAAGAATCAGGCCTATCTCCAGCACTTCAGGGCAACAAGGTGTGTCAGTCAGGATTTGCAAAGAGGACAAAAATTAGTTGATGATGTTTTGGTGTTTACCTTGATTTTAACTGATACACATCCTTAGAATCTTAGAATGCCTACAGTGTGGAAACAGGCCTTTTGACCCAACAGGTCCACACCGACCCTCTGAAAAGTCCCACCCAAACCCATTCCCCGACATCTACACCTGACTAATGCACCTGACCCCCATATCCCTGAACACTATGGGCAATTTAGCATGGCAAATTCACCCAACATCTTTTGAACTATGGTAGGAAACCGGAGCACCCGGAGGAAACCCACGCAGACACGCGGAGAATGTGCAAGCTCCACACTGGCAGTCGCCCGAGACTGGAATCAAATGTGGGTCCCTGGCATTGAGGCAGCAGTGCTAACCACTGAGCATCCACATTGAAGTTTGAACCAAAGGCAAAGGCAAATCATAAATGCTAGGAATTTGAAATAAAATAGAAAATATTGGAGGTGCATCTCAAGTTAGTCTATACCCAGAAACAAAAATAGCTCCATATTTTGGACGAAGTGAAAAAAAGGTAGCATTCAAAATATTAACCTGCCTTTCGTTTATCAGATTAATCTGCTTTTTATTTGCTCTGGTATTTTCAATTTTTCTGAAAAAAACCAGGAAACAACAAGGGAGCATTGGAGACAAAGCTGGAAAGGCAAGACATGTTGGAGTCTCAGAAAATAATTATCAACACAAACAGAATGCAATAAAATACTCCTTTTATGCATCTCTTGGTAAGATGACTGTGCAAAAGCTTCTTGAATTCACTAAAATAATTTAAATATACACCAAAGCCTTTTTTCTTAAGGAGATCTTGCATTTCTCTATCTTTCAAATACAGTTGGTGTAACTGAACCAGATTATTGATAGTACTATAAACTAATTTGCTCACTTGTGTTAGGATCCATATGCTTACAATGAATTAACCAGGTCCAGAACAAGTTTAAATTAACTACAACAACAAGTTTTCATTTGTGTAGCACCTTTTACATTGTAAATGATACAAAGTGCTTCATAGGAACTACATTAGACATAGACATAGTCATAGTCCTAAGAAGTGTTACACCTGAAATGTCAACTTCTCTACCTCCTGATGCTGTCTGGCTTGCTGGGTTCTTCCAGCCTCCTGCCTGTCTACGTTAGATATAAACGAGCAGTAAAGAAGGGGAGCCAGGGACAGTCACCACCACCTAATCAAGTGAAATTGGAGATCGCGGACACAGTCACCACCAAATAAAGGAGCAAAGAAAATGGAGGGAGGAGGAGCCACCAGTACCTAAAAAAGTAAGTAAGAGGAGGTCCCTGTGAATGAAAAAAAGTGAGGTCAGCATCTTCATAAAGAGTGGGAAAGACAGAAAGCTGGGACATCAGTTTCATAAACAGGAGAGAGAGAGAGAGAGAGAGAGAGAGGGGGGGAGAGAGAGAGAGAGGACAGCAGTTTCATAAAGAGAAAAGTAGACCTGTGTGAGGAAAACAGTAACAGTGGAAGATAAAATCTGGGTAGATTGTGCCTTCAACCTGTTTCTATCTGCCACAGCCAAAATGGGACATCCAAATTAAACAGGGAGGTGATTGATGGGCATTTCTCTTTTCATTGGCCAAGTGGTTTAAGTCAGGAGACATTATTGCAATTTGAAGTGTATCAGGTATAAAAGCCATGTTTAAAATAATGAACACCCAAATTAATTAATGAAATAGAATAGAGATTGCGCGACAAGCTAATGTGAACATGCTATTGAGGCATGCCAATTCATGAAGGGCATGAAATCAAGAACAGAAATATAAAATAAAAAAGCAGAAAACAGGCCAGTGAACACATTACTGGTTATTGGAAAAATGCCAGAGTCCAACATTGAGAAAGAAATAGTGGGACATCTAAAGATTAAGAGCACAATCAGAGTTAAAATGGTTTTATGAAAGGGAAATATGTTTGATAAACTGGCTACAGGTCTTTGGGGATATAAGAAGCAGAGTTGGAAAAGGGTAATCAATGAATGTAGTTTACTTGGAATTTCACAAAGCATTGGATAAAGTGCCACATTAAAGGTTATTGCACAATAAGGTGTTGACTTCGCAACCATGTCTCTAAAATTCTATGAAGTCATAGGCTATCGCTCACAATATTAGGGGCAATGTTATAGCTTGGATTGAGGATTGGATAACACACAGAAGTCAGAGTCAGGATTATTGCTTCGTTTTCAGGTCAGAAAGGCAGAACTAGTGTAGTGTCACTGGGGTGAATCTGAGAGCCTCAATTATTTACCATCAATATTGATGACTTGGCAGAGGGCAGACTGTCGCATATTCAAATTGCTTATGATACAAAATAGGTGAGAGGACATATTGTGATCAGAACATAAGGGATGTGCAAGAGGATACATATTAAATGGGTGGACAAAAACCTGGCAAATGGAATTAAGTATAGTGAAGTGTGAGGCCATGTGCTCTGGAAGAAAGAATCAAAAGGCAGACTATTATTTAAATGGACAGAAAGTCCAAAAGAAGACAGCACTGAGAGATCTGGCTGTTCTTATGCATGAAACACAAAACGTTAGCATGACTGATACTGTGACGCTCTGACCTGCTACTTTCTCCCACTTCTTATTGACCTGAAAAATAAGAAAATAAGATAGTAGCCCAGCTCAAAATTGCACCATTTCAGTTCAATTTTTCCTTTTATTAAAGAAAGCCTTGCATTTCTCTCACATTTTTAAAACTTAGTATGTCCCAAACCGTATTATAGCTGAGAAAGTATTTTGTAAGAACAAATTACTGCAGTTGCTGGAATCTGTATTGAAAACAACAAATGCTAGAGATCACAGAAGGTCAGACAACAACCATGGAGAGGCAGCAAGCTAACGTTTCTAGTCTAGATAACTCTTCACCGGTGTATTTTATAATGCAGCCATTGTTCAATGGGGGAACCATTACATTATTATTCGGTGCTGCTCCTAGTGCAACTGACCACATCTGTCAAAAAAGAACTCATGTTAAAGAAATTATCAATGTTCTTCTTCAAGCATTACTCTGTTAACTGCAACACAGAGGTAACCAGGGTACAGTTCTGAGTAGTAATGTTAGTGCCCGAGTAATCAAACTGGTTCATTTAGGGATCTGGGGACTTCAAATCAAATCCCACCATAGCAGTGGGTTTAATTAAATGATATTTGAAACTACAAAGCTTCTGTTAGTAACAGCCAACATGGGGTTTTCCTAAAAATGCATCTAGCTTATAAATGGACTTCAGGAAAGCAAATCTGTCTTATTTAATCAGTTAGTTGACCCTAACTACCCTCTGAAATGCTTTGTAGATGGGGACTGCTCCTTGGGACATGCATGACCCAACACCAGAGTCAATAACATTTGTCATTCCGCTACAACACTCTCAGTAACCAGACAGTCAGTCAATGGAATGCATCAAACACCATTAGTAAGTGTGGGCCACCATTCCTTCTGTCTCTTGTGTCTTACAGGTGCATCCTGCCTCCCAAAGACCAGCCCATCTCTCCCACATGAAAGATGCTCAATCTCCCTGTGGTGAGAGGTCTGTGCTCAGGTTAGAGGTCAGGCCATGAGTCTCTGAGCTTGGGTCAGGAGCTAGGATAAAGGCCAAGCCAGTACAGCACCGGGGCCCACGATCTCTGTCCTCGTAGCCCTGCTTGTACATACGCTGACACCAGCATACGAAGAAGCTTAACCACTTTGACTTGAGCTGTGTTTAGAAGCTTCTGATGATTAGATGGCAGACCAGAATATCAAGATCCTCCCCTGAACTGGCTTAACAAGCATCCACACCATATTAAGGAAGTCAGAAGTGATTTGGGTTGCTCATATAGTTTCACAAAGCTAGTCCCCTTTTTTTAACTAAAAGCTGTTCATTGGCTCATGGAGACTCTGTCCTTGATATTTTTCAGAGGGGTAATAAACCAGGCTGGGCTCCAATCAGTCTGGTTTGGTACAGAGATGAAAAGGATTTTGAGAGGCCTTTTGCTTATATGTAAACAGATAATATTTCAGGCCAAAGTGGTCATGTTTTAGAAGTGACCTGTTTAATGAGAGTGGTCAGCTCTCTAGCTGAGCAGTTTATTTCAGGCCTGAACTGGTGAGGAGCTCAACAGTGAACTTTGTGGGAACTCTCTCCCTTTCTTTCTGCTCTTCAACTTCAACCTGTAAGCATGTGTTCCATTTATACTGGTTTTTAAAGGGAGTTTGCTCATTACTTATTGGGTCTGTTTTGTGTGTCTGTGTGTGTATGTGTGTGTGTGTTCAGAACAACATAATTAAGTCTAGTTTGGATAGACTGAGTTCTGTAGGTGTTCTTTATTCTGTTCTTTGTGTTTCATTGTGTAATTTTGTGAATAAGTTTTGTCTGTTTTAAAATCTAATAGTCAACCTAGCTAACTTACTATCACTGTCCACTTACCGAAACAAATTGCAGTGTTATGGTCTGAGACTGCCTGCTTAAGAATGTTTTGAGTAGTCTGGTCTGGTCCATAACAGTAGCCAGAATGCCTGATACTTATTCATCAAGTTGAACTTCCTATGTATGGAGAGGTTGAGGTTAGGGTGCAGTCTAAGTTAACAATGCAAAGACATTTCTGCAAGTTTCATTTTGGAGTTTTGATGTTGACTCTGAGTCCACAGGAAAAGCTCATCTTGGATCACTTGGCACAGCAACATTAAAAAAGGGCAGGGTTTCCTTCAAAAGTAACTGCACATCAGAGGTGGGAGAAATCCTCCAGAGAGGTAACCCTCAGCCAGCAACTTAACCAAAAACTCAAATCATCTGCTGCATCTGGCCTGTCTGCTGCAGAACTGTTGGACTCAGATCAGTACTCACAACAATCTGCAACAGTGCCAAAACTCTAGCATACACCTTAGATCACAGAGATGGTTATCTTTGCCTTTTTAAATTCATTTTCTCCATGGTGTTACAGGCAAGGCCAACATTCGTTACTCATCCCTCATTTCCCAGGAACTGAGTGTATTGCTCGCCCGTTTCAGAAGGCAGTTAAGAGTTAATCGCACTGCTGTGAGTCTGGAGTCACATGTAGGCCAGACCAGGGAAAGAGAGCAGATTCCCTTCCCTAAAAGACATGCAATAAAATAAATGTCTATTGTACATTTTCTTGTTCTTATTGTGTACATAATAGAAGTAAGTATCTCAATTCAAGGAGTTTGCTTGTTGCTAGCACAGTTTTGCCAATAATGACTTTATCAATTATGATTTCAGAATGTTTTGTGTTTTCCTTCCATTTTATAACAAATCATGTCTCATTCTGATGTCAACTTATAAAGCATTATATTGTGTTTATCATATTTTTACGTTGCTAGCTGTCCATATTTCCTCTCCTGAAAACAGATAAAATAATGTAAAGAATGGTGTCGAGAAGATACAAAATATCAGTCATTTTTAGAAAGTGCAAGTGTTAGCCTTGTGACAGAAGAGAAAGAGATTTGCTTTCTGATACAAAGATACTTGTGAAGAACAAGCAAAGGAGCAAGGGGATTTTCATTACAAATTGTCTGCTGCCGTTTGAAAAATGTACTTCCTCTCATTTACCCATTATGACTGGCAATGACTCACGGAAGCACAAATCTCCCTGGGTCATCCAGCTTTATATGCTTTCAATTTACATTCAGTTATATTGAATTGAACATTAATATTGTAGACCATAAAGATATGTAGCGGAACCTTATGTTGCAGTAAGACTAAACATAAATTTCTAAATTTTCTAAATTTCTAAAGTATAATTTCATGCAGAATGTAAACTATAATGATATTTTTGGGTTATCATCCTTTATCCTATTCTCCCTTAGTTTCTGTTTTTAATGTTTAACAGTAATTCTTTATCATACACTATTTAGTTTTATCTTTATTACCCACTGTTTTATTGGCTAAAAAGCCATTTACATGAGTATGTTTTCAAGCACATTGGAAGCCTATTTTCTGTAGAATAACATAGTTGCATTATAAGGGTGAATAGCTCAATGTCTGTTCATGAAAACATATGCAAACCGACTCAAAGCCTTAATAAAAGGCCAGGAATAAGTCAATCCATCCTAACGATAATAACCTTGATGTTAATCCACCTACAG
The DNA here is from genome assembly GCF_037043375.1 of Chiloscyllium plagiosum. Classification (NCBI taxonomy): domain Eukaryota; kingdom Metazoa; phylum Chordata; class Chondrichthyes; order Orectolobiformes; family Hemiscylliidae; genus Chiloscyllium; species Chiloscyllium plagiosum. The sequence goes on along the minus strand of NW_028270159.1, from coordinate 35,191,348 downwards.
TTTGCAATATCTCTCACTAAGATTAAACAGCTGGAGAGCAGATGGTTCTCTTAGCAACAGGCCAAACCAAATTGTTGCTTCTATTCATGTAGCCTAAGTTAGTTCATAACTTTAACAATGCCTTCCTGTTTAATACCTCTCCTATTTTCAGAAAAGAGACTTGACATGAATCTTTAAATTATAGACCCTGACACCTTGCTTCCAAAATTGGGAAACTGCTTGAAAGTATTATAAACGACAATGCAAGGGAGCATTTTGAGAAGTGAGCTAACCCAAGACAATTATTAGACGGAAAGTTCAAATCTGTTTTATTTCTTGACAAGATAACACACCTCAAGCTAGGGAAAAGACAGTAAATGTTATCCGCCTTGATTTCAGGAAGACGTTACACAATATCCAACATTACAGCTTAATGAAAAGGGTTTGAACCTATAAAATAGATGCAATATACTAAAGGAAATTGCACTTCATCAAGCTTCTTTGGAAGTACCTTCCAAACATGTGAAATTTATCATCTAGATCAGTAACAGCAGCAGATACATGGGATCACCACCACATCGAAGTTCCTCTCCAAGCCACACAAGGCATCCTGACTTAAAACTATATTGCCATTCCTTCACTGTCACTGGGTTAATATCTTGGAATTCCCTGCCTAACAGCACTGTAGATGTACCTGCATCTTATTGATTGCAGTGGTTCAAAAACATAGCTCACAACCACACACTTGAGGTGAAGAAGAATGCCAGTGATTCCCAGTTCCCATGAAAGAATAAAACAAATTTGGGGTTTTAATGGATAGGTCACTGAAATCTTTAGTCCAATGCCTCTGATGTTAAAAGACAAACAGAAAGTTGAAATGCAAAATAAAGGATGAACATATAAATCCACAGAACTCATTTTAAAACTATCAGGCCTACCTGATGGATAGCCACTTAAAGCAGTTAAGAGCCTATTAAGGTTTGTTAACAAAGGGGATAGGTGTAACTGACTGGAGGCAAACCAGGGAATCAGTACTCCAAGTAAGTGGAAAGCCCTCCCTGCTTGCATGGCTGAAGGAGTAGCCACATTTGCCCCAGAGGAGATTCTTACCCCCACAATCCTCAACTCTCCATCTCCCACTAGCAGTGGCACCCTAACTGCAGAAGCCATTGGTTATTTAAACTTTGTTGCAGAGAACAGGACTCCATTTTCAAACTTCTCTGCCTCATGTAATTTACACTTTACTCTGCTGCAGCTTTCAAGCTTAGCAACCTCTGATTCACCCTACAGCTTTCAGAGTCCGTGTATCATCCTTAATGAGGGAAAATCACATTAAGTGCCGGTTTCCGACAAAGTGCAGGTCTCTGAACTTCAACTGAATCTCACAGCAAGGTACAATAGCCTACAAGAAAACCCTGCTCTATATTTTCAATACTACGTGCAGTTTTAGTGTTACTATTTAAGAAAGAAACTTGATGAGACATAGGGAAGGATTAGACAATTGACCCCACGCCTGAAGGGAATAATGGATGAGGAAAGATTAAATGAAAAGAATGAGAGTTCTGGCAACAAGCACTGCATCCACTTGATTGAATAACAGTGTGTGTTGTAAAAAGAAATCTACATGTTAAAATTACAATATGTTTCAAAGATTCATGCATCTCTGTTTATCATGCTTTTCAGTAATATTTGACAATGTAACATGGCCATAATTTGATAAGTTTTTCTTCCAACATTTGTGTCAAAAAAGAGCTGAAACCACTTTACATCAATGCAAAGTATACATGTCCCAATGATCAGTGCCTCTTACACTGATAGTGTGCTAGTGGAGTAAAGCTCCTAATGCCAGCAGCTCATTATTTACAGCTCCATTCATTGGGTAGTATAGAAGGCTCACATTTTTGGCCATTGTAAAAGGAGAAATCCAATGTACCAACAAAAATGTCTATGAATTATATACAAATTACAACGCGGGAACAAATGATGACAAAGCCTGTCTGTATTGGTGTTTATTCTGAATACATACTGAAATCAATATTCCAAATATCAGTCCTAATTTCTTATCTCTATTCCTATTCCCATTTCCTTCACCCCATTTTCTAACCTATTCTTAAATATTCATATTGTTTAATCTTCAGTCTTCAACTTTGGTAATACATTCCCAATGCCTGAAAAAGTTAAAAAAAATCTACTCTGTCCAGAATCTTTTACATTTAATATCATATTTATATTTCTTTCTTCCTATCCACTCAACCTCTGTTACTAACCATCTTTTTTCTATCCTTGTAATAGTAGAACTGAAAAAGATTGAGCAAAATCATTATTATTCATTCACGGGATGAGGGCATCATCCCTAATTGCCCAGATATTAGTTAAAAGACCTACATTGCTGTAGGCTTGGACTCGCAAGTAGGTCAGACCAAGTAAGAATGGTAGTTTTCCTCCCTAAAGGACATCAGTGAATGAGATTAGTATGTCTGACAATGGGTAATGGGTTCATCACACTCTTAATTCCAGATTTTTATTGAATTCAACCTCCACCATCTACCCTGGTGGAGTTCAAGGCCAGGTCCGCAACAGATTACCTGACTTTGTGGATTAACAGTGTAGTGATAATACCACTAGACCATCATCTCCCCATATCAGGAGACAGATGAAGCTGACTTTATTTTTCCATTGATAACCTGAAATGAGAACAAGGAGGGGAACAGGAATGGAACTTTTAAATACTGTTAAGTTTACGGTGCATGGGTGACTAGAAAAATCATTGCTAGATGAATTTTGGTACAAGTGTGAATGGTCTCCTGGTACTTGAGCACAGCAGGGCACTATCAGAGGAGGATGAAACAATCAACTCTATTGCATACCACAAATAGGGCAAAGAATGATGGATTTCATTGCAGTCACAAAGAATGTTCATCAATTACATTAATGCGATGAATAGGTCAGAAAAGAGACTGTAAGGGATTTTGAAATAAATATTTGAAGGAGGAAAGAATGGAATGAGAGAGGAAGAAGATGTTCAAAATTTGTGGCAGGTAAAATGGGATTAGATACGATTAGTTATATAAAATGGAGGGGTATGAAATTCTTATCATGCTTAAATAGCTCCTCACATCCTAATTCTCCAGCAATGGAAAACTAAATGCACTGTACCTTCTGAAACTAACAACATTAGGAAGCTTTATAGTGGTTTAAAGCTGTACCATTTATCATTCACTTATGTACAATACAGATTATTAAGTGGATGCTTATATGGGATACCATTTTTATTTGTATCATTAACAATCCAAAAGCGTACACCATGACATCACCATCTGTTCCGCATTCTGCTTTCGCAACGCTTGAATAAAAACCTAACAAGTGGAAATTAAATTCCACTTCACCGTATAGTGGAAATTACCCAACACTAGTGTGTATCCCCTTACTCCCTTAAGCTAAATACAACCTGCAAAAACAACTGATGATTTTATTTCTCTCACATGACTTCCATTATCAAGTTGTCAATTAATTGGACAGTTAAGAAGGAACAGAGGTGAAGTATGTCTAACCCAAACCACCATCCTCCACTCACAGCAAAAGTGAGGCTCGTGTGTCAGCTAGCACATTAGGTTCTTTTGGAGATCTTAAGCTCACTGTTTTACATCAGCTCCTGGTCCACCAATGCCTTGATTTAAATTTTCTTTTATCTTTGAGCGCATATCCCACTTGCTCTCTACACAGGGTTTCATCCCTCCATATCTCCGTAAATCTTCTAATCCAAAAACCTTCTGAGAACTCTGGTCTCCTTCAGCCAGTTTCCTTGTGTATTCCCCATGCCACTCATCCCACTGTGAATAGCCGTAGCTACCTGTGCCCTGTAATTTCATCCCTTAAGCTGCTTGTGCATATTTTATTATATAGAATTCTGGGCTACAGTATTGTAATTGCACGAAGCAGCGAGCAAAATCTAATTATTAGACGTTACTAGAATATTCTAATTCTAAATTGCGTTTCATCCACCCTACCTCATTTTTGAAAAGGACTGAGGAGGGCTCAATAGTTTAAGGTCATTGACAAGTCTTCTTGATTTTCAGGAATTGTGAGGAGAGAAGGGGTGGAGAGAATTTGAAGATCATGCAGGATTCTGAAGAACATGTAGAGGTCTGAAGATTGAGGGAGAAATTTTGCCAAAGGGCCAGAGGAAACAATTTTGTTCCACCTGTCCCCCAAACAATGCTGGAAAAGCACTTAATCTGCTGGATGTGCAGCTCCCATCTCTCCTTTAACTTTTGGATTCCTGAATCAAGGGATAAATGACCAAAAGCCATCAACTTCAAATGGCTATTAGATACTGGGGAAAGCAGACTCATTTAAATGTCATAATCATGGGCCCAAATTTAAATTTAATGTATACTGTTAAGTGAACTGTATGCAGATCTGCCCCTGCCCCTCATTGGGGTTTAAAGGCCATTACAAAATGTCAAGATGTCTTAAAGTCTTGGTCGAGTCATGTCTGATAATGTTTTTTTTTAATCTGGTTTGTAAATATTCACTTACATATTCTTTAATAGATGTATGCATTATGTATTCACATTTGTTTTTAGATTTTGAACAAGGCTTAATTTTTTTCTTAAGTGCCGATTTAAATTGCTAATTAAAACAAAATGCAAGTTATTCTTTATGTTATTTTGCCTTAATTGAAGTGAAGCATTTGCATTCACTGCATCTAAAACAATGAAACCTGCTTTAGGTCTACAGCTGTCGAATTCATCCTGTGCTTGAGTTATTTTGAATTGTGTCTAACATAGGGCTATATTGCCTCTGCTTGACTGTCCCACTCCTTGCCACCTCCATTGTTATGTGTCACAGACTGGGATGGAGTCCTCCAGTTAATTCAACAATTGTAACTTTCAGGCTCTTATAACTCCAATCTTTAATAAAAATGTTAACCTAAGGCTCAGTCTGCTTTTTTTTTGATAATTGTGCTGAATTTCCAAGAGTGAAAGGTCAATGGAAAAAAAATACATTTGCTATCTCCTCTTTTTGATTTGTTTTTCCCAAATTTCTTCTCTCTAATTTGAATGTTTTGTACCATTGGAAGGCCGAATAACCCATGAACAGCTTCAGACACATAACCAGTTCTCCATTATATTTAGTAAAAGGGATATGGGGCCTCTAGCTAAGCCAATATTTATCACCCACCACTAATTGCCCAGGTGAAGGTGGTGGTCAGCTGCCTTCTTGAACCATCACAGTCCACCCGACAAAAAAACCCAAGACAAAATGAAATGCAACTTGTGACTGTGATCCAGAACGCACTGTCTGAGCAGCTCATGGAAACAGATTCAACTATGGCTTTCAAAAGGGAATTTTGCAAAGCATCTGAAGAGGAAGAAATTGCAGGATTCCAGATAAAGGGCAGCTAGGGAAGGATTTGTTGAACTGCTGCTGCAGAGTCCTGCACAGTTACAATGGTCTTCCTGTGCGGTGTTGTTATTTTATTACTCTATTGTGTGCGCACATGATTTTATACAGAGAAAAAAATGGCTTGGAATACTACGCAAAGTAATTCCTGTGGTTGAGAAGATTGCTAGTTTCCTTACTGCTGCAACAACGCTAAGGCAATGAATGTTGGATGAAATAACTCCACCGAGGCTGATATCCAATCACCAAGTCACCCTTTATTTGTCGTAGACACTGATCCAGCTCCCTCAGAGCCAGCTCTCAGAGTGAACAGGATGTCTAACACCCTTGTTCTTATCTGTCAGCCAGGGCTCCCTGATGGACCAGGTTAATAGCCTCAATCAAGGAACTCATATTCTGTGAGGTCCATCTCGCTGACCTTGTACAATCATTACAGCAGACTACTGTTTGTGAAAGTTTTACATTAAACCAGTTAACAGTTACTTGCATTTAATGAATGACATCCCTGTATCGCTTCCTACTATTCCCTACACTCAGCAGCTTGCTTACAATTGGGGTCTTTACTTTCAACAACTAATTAAATCAATTTCATGCTAATTTATTTCTACATATAATATAATAAAATTAAAAATGTTTTGCTTAGTGTAAAACTCTTTTAACACAAATTGAAATGATTTTGTTACAAATGCTCTATTTCCCTCGCTTAAGTTTATCAACAAAATCTATCTCTTGTAATCTGCCTCATTTAAGTTTTTACAGCATTGTGGGTTTGTGGTCTTCCACAATTATTTAAATGTCAAACACAAAATGCAAAGGAATAGGTCATTAAAGCCCTCGAGCCTAGTCAACCATTCAATTAGATTATGGCTGATCTGTGTCTTAACCTGGTTCCATAATCCTTCATGCCTTCAACTTAATAGGTACTCACCATTTTCAATACTGAATAAAGTGAGTGGTAAACAACACGAGTTTTAGTATTAGTTATGAACATTTCAAAAGTTCAGTCAAAGGCTATCATTCAAAGAATTTTTTTTTGAACATGTGTAGAAACAACAAGCTTTAATCACATAGATACACAAGGATGTTAACAATCACCTCAGACAATGCTCAGTTGTTAGGGAGGAGAATGAGCAATAAAAGATTTACAAAGCAAACTAACATAACCACAAAAGCAGAAATTGCTGGAAAAGCTGAACAGGTCTGGCAGCATCTGTAGACAGAAATCAGAGTTAACAGGTCAGGTCCAATGTATTAAATGTATCATCGGTGAATGAGGTTGGATGATTGAATGTTGAGTGATGGGAGAGGAGGATATGATTTCCAAATTTTATCTTTTTTCATGTTTACTTTGGACAATGAATGAAAGCATGAACCAGGTTTATTGATTTCTTTATCATAGCTGAAAAAAGACACTAAAGCCAAGTATGGCATTCCAGTGCAAGGTGCAGGGATTAACACTGGGAGGAAAAAAATCAAACCATCATGCCTCATTATTGGGACAGTTGAAAATATGGATGGGATGGGAAAAATCACAGGGACTACACACCGCAGCAACAACTTCCAGATATATTGGTAGCTGCATACCAAGCACTGGCTGAATGTCTAACTGTATAGATCGGTTCCAAACGAGCCAACATATTTGTCAGCTGAGTCATGGGAGGAGCGTATTTGTCTGAAGTATGAATCATTTTTTCCACTCTAAACAAAACTAAATTATTAGTTCTTTTTTGATTGTTGGATTACTATTTTTAGTTGATGTCTGTTTTTGCTAAAGGCACTACAGGATGTAAGTGTGATTATAATAATCATCTCCACAAATAATTGGTGCAGTTCTCATGTTCACATTGCAAAGTGCTAACTGTGAAACAGGACAGTAGAGGCAGTGGCCATTAAAATGGCCTCTATATTAATTCTGTTTGTTCTGTTATAACAGTCATTCAATGAAGTATAGCTCAACATTCAATTGGCCTTAAAACATTGTCTGTGAACACCATTTTCATTAAGTGTTGTTGAACAATACTATTTTTAAAAATTATGACTGATTGTTAGATTCTGTGAAGCTCAGTCTTCTACACTCACAACTCATATAAATGGAATATTGAAATCTGATTTTGCTCTACTTTGAAAACATGGTATCCATCAGCTGTGAATCAATTTATCTCACTTCAAGTCCCTTCTGTCACATTATAACACCAAGGATCAAGTCTTTGAGATGCTAATTTTGTTATTAAAACTGAAAGTTTCTGTCACATTTGAGGATATTCTGCTATGGTTTAATATCATTAACGGATCAAAGACTATAGTAGTTGAAGTGGGCTCCAGTTTGTGAGACACTGGCATCATTGCTGGCAAAAATAGAAGCTGTAGAGTCATTCAGTCATAGAGCTGTACAGCACGGAAACAAACTCTTCAGTCCAACTCGTCCACGCTGACCAGATATCCTAAATTAGTCTAGTCCCATTTGCCAGCAGTTGGTCCATATCCCTCTAAACCATCCCTATTCATGTATGCATCCAGATGCCTTCTACATATTGTAATTGTACCAGCTTCCACCACTCCCTCTGGCAGCTCATTCCATACACACACACACCCCCTCTGTGTGAAAAGGTTGCCCCTTAGGTCCCTTTTTAAATCTTTGCCCTCTCACCTTAAACCTATGCCCTCTAGTTTTGGATTCCCCTACCCTAGAGAAAAGAGCTTGACTATTCACTCTATCCATGCCCTTCATGGTTTTAGAAACTTCTATAAGGTCACCCCACAACCTCCGATGCTCCAAGGAAAATAGCCCCAACCAATTCTTCCTCTCCCTATGGCTCAAACTTTCCAACCCTGACAATATCCTTGGAAGTCTTTTCTGAACCTTTTCAAATTTCGCAACATCCCACCTATATCAGGGAGACCAGAATTGAATGCAGTGTTCCAAAAGTGGACAGTTGATATCTGAATGATTCTGAATGATTCTGGGGCTACAAGCTAAATAACTAGAAAAGTAGAGATGGTTTTAATTAAATAGTGGGAAATAGATCAAAATTAGGAAGAGAGGAGAAATCAAAGAATTAAGGCAAATCTAGAGGGAAGTGTATTAATATGGGATAAACAATTATGACAGGAACAGATAAAGGTCTCAAATCTAATGTAAATCTACAGATATGGCTAAAGGTATAAAAATAATGAACGAACACAGTTAGAGAATCTGTATCTGAAAGCATGTTGCATTAAAATCAAAATAGATGACTTTATAGAATAAAGGAAGAAAAACAAAGAACCATAATTTAATCTCACAGAATCATACTTGTGCAATGACATAGATTGAGATCTGAATATTGAAAGGTGTATTTCATTGAGGAAGAACAGGTAGTTAGGAGAAGGTGGAACAATGGGTCTGTTATTTATTTATAGTAGTAGCACAACAGAGGGGGTTGGCCTAAATTCAAGATATGAGGATACAGAAGCAAACTTAGACAGAGATGATAAATAATAAAAGTGGAAGAGAAATGTGGGCCCAAGGCTAGTATTTCAAACTTGAATAAGAGCAATTGTGAAGACAATATAGCAGAGCTAGCTGAAGGGAAATGGCAAACTTGTTTAATGAAAATGTCATTATAAATGCAGTAGTGGACATTTAAGGGAATATTTTAGAATACACTGAATAGATACATTCCAATGAGAAATAAAAATGCCATCTATGGTTAAATAAAAAAGTTAAAGACAACATGTAAACAAAAACATATAATGATGCAAAATTTGATGTCAGGTTGGAAGAGTAGACAGAACATAAAAAAAGCTAACAAAATTAATCATTATTATAAAATTGTGGGAAAAGAAAAAGTTTTCTATTAATATAAAAACGGATAATGTGAATTCTTATAGATACTTTAAAAAATGTGTGAATTAACAAAGTGAATGTTGACCATTTACCAAGTGAGTCTGTGGAATTAATAGTGAATAAAAAGGGGGATGCCAAATTAATTGAATTGGTATTTTGTATCAGTCTTCATTATATCAGATCAAATTGACATTCCAGAAATAGTTGTAAATCAGGAAACGAACGGAGGCAAGTACTCTAGAAAATTACAATCATCAGGGAGGTGAAAGTAAATGAAGTGTTGGTGCTGAGAGCTGATTAGTCCCCTGGACCTGATGGACTTCATCCTAGGGTCACGAAAGGTACAATGAGCGAGACAATTGATGGATTGATTGTAACTTTTCCAAAATTCCCTAGATTTAGGAAAGGTTCCATTGGATTTGAAAATAGTGAGAGTAACCCCTTTACTGAAAAAGGGAAGACGGAAAGCAGAAAATTACAGGCCAGTTAACTTAACTGTCACAGTTATAATGTTAGAAGCTGTAAAAGATGTTATAATAGGGCACTTAGAAAAGTTTAAATTAAGCAGGCAATGTCAATATGGTTTTGTGAAAGGAAATTACTTCTTTGAGTAAGTAACATGTGCTGTGCTAAGGAGGAACCTATGGATATACTTTACTTGGATCTCCAGCAGGCATTTAGTAAGGTGCCACCTTAAAGGTTATTGCATAAAATAAAAGCTCATGTTTTGTGGGCTACCTATTGACATTAATAGAAACCTGGCTAGCTAACAGAAACAGAGAGTAGCCATAATTTTTCTAGTTGTCACAATAATAATAAGTGGTGTGCAGTATGGAATGCTGTTGGGGTCTCAAAATTTACCATTTATATAAATGACCTGCATGAAGGGATCAAAGGTATGGTTGCTAAGTTTCCTAATGATACAAAGATAATTAGGTAAGTAAATTGTTAAGGGAACATAAGGAGACTACAAAGGAATGTGGATGGGTTAGGTGAGTGAACAAAGATCAGGCAAATGTGAGAAAATGTGAAATTGTCTATTATGGCAGGAAAAGTTACAAATCATACAGTCATAAAGATATACAGCACGGGAACAGACCCTTCAGTCCAACTCATCCATGCTAACACCCATAATAAATCTAGTCCTATTTGCCAGCATTTGGCTCATATTCTTCTAAACCCTGCCTATCCATATACCCATGCAGATGCCTTTTAGATGTTGTAATTGCACCTGCCTCCACTATTTCGTCTGGCAGCTCACACCATACACGGATCACACACTGCGTGAAAATGTTGGCCCCTTTTTAATATTTCCCTCTCACCATAAACCTATGCCCCCTTAGTTTTGGACTCTCCTACCCTCGGGAGTAGACCTTGTCTATTAACCCTATCCATGCCCCTCAAGATGTTATAAAGCCCTATAAAGTCACCCCTCAGCCTCTGAAGGTCCAGGGAAAATAATTCGAGTCTATTCAGCTTTTCCCTATAGATGGTGAGAACTTGTAGATTCTGAGAAGATCTGAGTGTTTTTGTGCATAAATCATGATAATATGAGGGTACAGCTGGTAATTAGGAAAGCTAATGCAATGTTATTGTCTATTGTAAAGGGAACTGAATATAAAAGTAAGGAGGTTATGCTTCAGTTATGTAAGGCATCTGGAGTCCTGTGTACAGTATTGATCTCCTTATTTATGGAGGGATGCAAATGAGCTTAAGCAGCTCAGGGAAGGTTTACCAGACCTAATAGTGTCATGCTGACTCATGGGAACTCTGCTGGAGTTTAGAACAGTAACATACTTGACTGAAACATATAAAATCTGAGCGTTCTCACAGGGTGTAAGCGGAAATGGTGTTTCATGTTTTGGGAGAATCCTGAACTAGGGATCTTAGAATAAGAATAAGGGATCTCCTCTTTACTCGCCATCAACAGAGCTTTTTTGCTATTAGCTTTTGAAAGTGGGCCAACCTGGGCTTATTCCAATTACGGCAATTTTATATTTTGAGACTTACCAAACACTGTTATTTCTTTGAAACAGAATCTGTGAAATACCTTCAGAACTGTAATCAGCGCAATGATTAAATAACATGCTAATGTCCCTGCTAGCAACACGAACTCTATTAATTTGCCCCCCAAGTAGTTTGAGCTGCTCTTGAAAAATAGTTGCTTCTTCCAGATTCTAGTTAAAGGTGTAAACAATGTATATATAGCATTCACTCTTAGCATAGTATTTCAGTTAATCTTTTGAGAGTACAATATCACTCCCTAAGTACATGAAGCTGAAAGACTGCCATATAACTGTTTCTCAGAGGAAAGTAGTTCAATTTGAATTATAGCGTGGAAAAATGAGCGCTGTTCCATGTCGGTGATTCCCTCTCAATTTCTAATTTTTTTTTTAACTTATGGCCACTGAGTTATGCACTTTCACACGATTCACTTTCCAAGGATAATATGACATGTTTCATTCGTATCTATGTAGCTAATAAAAGCTGGAAACATCTTACTTCAGCTAGTTTCTGAAATTGCTCCCAGTATATTGTGTTCAAATTCTGAACTGGACCAGATCTTGCTGGAGTAGAGCAACTAGCAGTGCGTGTTATTATACTTTTTTTCTAGCTTTGTTCAAAATGCATGCTTTCACATTACAACTTCTTTGAAATGTGAACTGCTAACACTGTGGTGAGGGACAACACAGAATCTGCAATCTCAGTAAATAGTGCAACCAATACCATGTCTTCCAACCAAAGTGATTCAATGACTGAGAAAGAAATTAAGGAACAACTGAGAGTAAGTTGAATTGAAGTTAAGTAAGATGCATAGGCATGAAGAAAGATTGAATTAAGAAAACACAGAAAAAGATCAAGAAACAAAGAAGAAAATAAAGGTTCTTAAATTTTAAAAATATGGATTTTGGCCAAAATGCGAGAGGGAGATCGTGATGAAAAGGTTGATTGCATTAACAATTTTCAAAGTAATAAAGGAGTGCTTGCAGTTTTTAAATGTCATGTTTAATTTCATGTAGTATGATTGATGGGCAATTAATGTGAAAATTCAGAAAATTCCTAAAAAATCACTGGAAGGCTAAGAGCAAGATCTGCATGTGTTAAGCAAAAAACAAGCAATGTTATATTTATTGGCAAATTCTGGAAATTCACAATTTACAGATACCTTAATCCTTGAATTTGCTGGCTGATTTGCACACCAAAAGCATCATTTGCCATTGACATGCAATTACTTATACAGCAAGGTTCTGCCGTTTCATGTGAGATTGAGCTCCAACTGCTTGACCAACCTTGATAAGAGTGATTTCCTTACAAAATATTTTTCCATAAAACTCAAAATGCATGGAGACCTGTTGTGATCACCATTAGTTTATTGATTAGTCTTGACAAATAATAGGAGGTAATTGTAAAATCGGTAGAGAGATTTATAATTTGCATTGGTTTTGTACATGATGTGCATTTTTCGTAGACAAATGGGTACTTTTGTAAAAGGTAATGGTTCTGAAGTGGTTCATGTTTATGTTACATAAGCTCCACCCATTTTGTCATGCAGTCTGTGGGTAGAGAGCAGATTGACTCTTGCTTTCAGATGTTGCAGACGTAGGTCCTTGTAATTATGTCTGAACAAATGCATTTGCAGTTATTGCTATCATGCAATAAACTTTCTCACTATTTAAGAATAGTCCCTCTTCTATAGAAGCTCTAATGTGGTGTGTTCTCTAGTCACTGGGTAGGCCCAAGGCAAAAGAAACAAAAAAGAATATCGGTGGCAGTGAAGTACCTCCAACAGTACCACATACTGTGAGTGGTAATAACCACAAGGTACCAGGAGTGATCATTTGAGAAAATAGCACAATAGGTAGCATTGGGTAACTCCTACCTCAGGTTGATTAGACCTTGCAAATCATATGGTAATGATAAAAACGTGATGTAGTTATGACTCGTGTATATAGTATACAGGGTTCCTGCTAAGTGGCATGCATATCAGTAGTGAATTGCATTTATACAATATATATTAATGACTTGGATGAGGAAAATGAATATCCTTTAGGCAGGTTTGTGGATGACATAAAATAGGAGGGAAAGCAAGAGGTAAGGATGACCCTAAGAGTCTACAGAGGGATACAGATAGGTTCAGTGTGTGGACAAAATCTTAGCGTATGAATATAATGTAGGAAAATATGAAGTTATGCAGTTTAGCAAGAAGAACAGAGAAGCTGAATATTACTTAAATGGAAAAAAAACACAGAATGTTATAACACAGGGGTTTGGTGTTGCTTGTGCACAAATCCCAATAAGTCAGCATATAACTTCAGCAGGTAATCGGGAAGGCAAATCGTAGGTTGGCCTTTATTTCAAAGGGAATGGTGTATGAAATAAAAGGAGGTTTTGCCAAACTATACAAGGCACTAGTTAGACCACACCTAGAATACTGTAAACAATTTTGATCCCTGTACCTGAGGAAAGATACATTGGATTGGAGACAGACCAATGATTGTTCCCTAGATTGATCCCAGTTTTGGAGGAATTTTCTTTCCAGAAGAGATTGAATAGGTTTGGGCTGTATTTGTTGGCATTTAGAAGGAAGAAAGGTGACGTTATTGAAACATATAAGAATATTAAGGGTCTTGGTATGGAAAATATGGAGAGGTTGTTTCCCCTTTTGATAGAGACTAAGACCAAAGGACATAGTCTCAGAGTAAGGGATTACCCAGATAAAACAAAGATGAGGAGGGTTTTTTTCACTCTCAGAGGATAGTGAATCTGTGGAAGTTTTACTGCAGAGGGCTGTCGGGGCTGAATCATCAAGTATATTCAAGGCTGAGATTTTTAATCATGAAAGGATTCAAGGGTTATGGGGAAAAGGTGAGAAAGTGGAGTTGAGGATTATCAGTTCAGCCTTAATCCCAATGAACGGTAGAACAGACGTGATGAGCCAAGTGGCCTATTTCTGTTCCTCCGTCATATGATCTTACAATCTTTCAGCACAGTTAATGTGTCACATCCCAGCATGGATTTGTTATAAACAAATGGAAGCAAAGTCTGAGATATTGGAAGAGTATACAAAAAGAGTGAGCAAAGTTATGAACTTTAGGGAGTGTCTTTAAAGGATTCTGTTGCTGAAAAGCCAGAGAAAGATGCAATGACAAGTGGCTGTACCAGTCAGCTATTACTCAGGCCTGCATCCATCTCCTTCAATGAAAGTTGCAACATAGGTTGAACATAATGATGCTATGGAATGGGATATTGAACAATCCTATTCATCAGTTCCATTATACAACACCAGCTTCACTTTAACAGCTAGAAAACAGGTCAGTTTCTGGGCTGCTCCATTATAAGACATAGGAGTGGAAGTAAGGCCATTTGGCCCATTGAATCCACTCCATCATTTAATCCAGGCTGATGGGCATTTCAACTCCACTTACCCACAATCTCCCTGTTGCCCTTAATTTCTTGCAAGATCAAAAATTTATTATTCTCTGCCTTGAAGACATTTAACGTCCCAGCCTCCACTGCGCTCCGTGGCAATGAATTCCACAGGCTCACCGCTTTCTGGCTGAAGAACTGTCTTCTCATTTCTGTTCTAAATTGACCCCCTCTAATTCTAAGGCTGTGCCCATGGGTCCTAGTATCCCCGCCTGACGGAAACAAATTCCCAGCGTCGACCCTTTCTAAGCCATACATTTCCTTGTAAGTTTCTATTAGATCTCTCCTCAACCTTCTAAACTCTAATGAATACAATCCCAGGATCCTCAGCCGTTCATCATATGTTAGGCCTACCATTCCAGGGATCATCCGTGTGAATCTCCGCTGGACACGCTCCAGTGCCAGTATGTCCTTCCTGAGGTGTGGGATCCAAAATTGGACACAGAATTCTAAATGGGACCTAGTTAGAGCTTTAAAAAGTCTCAGAGGCACATCACTGCTTTTATATTCCATCCCTCTTGAGAGAAATGACATTACGTTTGCGTTCTTAATCATGGGAATCCTGGACTAGCACTCCCAGATCCCTTTGTATTTTGGCTTTATGAATTTTCTCACCGTTTAGAAAATAGGCCATGCCTGTATTCTTTTTTTCAAAGTGCAAGACCTCGCATTTGCTCACGTTGAATTTGATCAGCCATTTCCTGGACCACTCTCTTAAGCAGTCTAAATCTTCCTGCAGCCTCCTGACCTCCTCAGTACTACCTGTCTGTCCACCTAACTCCATATCATCAGCAAACTTCACTCGAATGCCCCCAGTCCCTTCGTCCAAATCATTAATATATAAAGTGAACAGCTGTGGCCACAACACTGAACCCTGCAGGACACCACTTTTTTTTTCTGTTTTTCATATTAATGAAAAATCTTAATGAAAAATTTCATATTATGAGCCCATAGTCATTGCTGAAACCAACTAGTCTTGCTTTCCTTTCACCTCATGCTTGTCCATTAATCCTTTGTTCTTTTCCTCTTGACAGAAGTTTCTAATTGATGAGATACATTTTGATTCTTTCTTAAACTTTCACCCTGTTGTGATTAATCCCTTTAATAGTCACATCATTTACATCACACTTACACACAACTTTCAACAGAAGCCACCCCGTACTTTCTCTGACTGCCGCAAAATCTGTGCCAGGTATTTTCAGATAGTTGCAGAAATAGGAATCATTTCAGCAGCATTCACACCAGCTCTTCAACATTTAGAAATAGCTCATATCACTCCTTGAAATCTGAAAAATTGGCGTAATTAACAAATTCCACTAAAATGCTCTACATTCACTATACAATGGTGCATTGCTGGAAAAATTAACACAACCCAACTGAACTAGAGTATTCCACCTGCAATATCAGTATCGTAATGCCTACTTCTGATTTTCTCCTGTGACTCTTAAAGGTTGTGACTCATGCTCAGTATTACAAGGAGGCTGGTGTGAGTTGGGGGGGAATGCACTTTCTATTATTTCAATCAATTCTTTTAGTGCATTTCTTATTGGCAGTTTTGATAGGATATTTGACCTTATAAAATTAATGCTTTCCTCACTTGAAGATGCGCAATTCACTCCCTAACTTTCCAGCGAGAAGGGAAACAGTGGGATTCATTTTTTTGCTGCACTCTGTAGCCTGAGATTCTATGTCCAGTTATGATGACTCGACTACAGCGAACTCAGGACAGATCAGAGTTCTAAGCTGGTTTCTGGTTTCCATGGTTCAGTAATATCCCTCATCCAAGTTGTTCACTCACTGACCCATCAAAGAAGAAATCACCACTCAGTTGGCCACCTAATTCATGACTTAAAAGAAAATATGTGAGTTTGGCCTATTTAATCACAACCATGGAGACAGCTAATGTAATCAGTAGTATGTATAATCAGTATACCATGGTATTACTGAAAACACACTAACAATGGCTGGTATGTTTGTTACCTTCAGCACAAGATTTCTGACATTAAAACTCCATGAGGAAGATTTCATGAACACGTATTAAAGATTAAAGTGAATAAGAAAGAAGGCGTAATGGTGCTGTGGGAATATAAAAGTTAATTAATACAGGCTCTCTTGCCCAGTCTGAAATTCACCTTCTGCTTTAAACTCAGCAGAAAACTTGCTAAAACATTTAACACAACTGTAAACTTTTATTTAATCATGAACCTTTAACAGCTCAATCTTCTTGTCTTGGAACTATTCCTGAATATCACCAGTGAGCTCATCTGCAGCAGTTTCCCCCCTGCCCTCCCCGCTCTCACATCTCTTTTGTTTGGTATTGCTGAATGAGAGCGCTGTTGCCCAGAACAGTGTTGTCTCTGTAATGGAGTTAGGTAATGTCACAGTCGGGAATATTAAGAGGCCCATTCACCAACATCTTTCCCCTGAAACTTTAAAAAACGGAAATACTTTGTATTGATGATGTCCATTTTTCAATAGATTTACATGAAGTAATTCAGAAAAATCAAGATTGTTTCCACTCATTTTCCCAGAATTTAGAGCTTCCTTTGCACATTCACACTACATAGAAGGTGCTAGGTTTCCTATTGTACCCATAAAGTAATGTACTTATAACTCAATTTTCCTTCAATTCTCAATACCCCAGTCTGCCTGTCAAATTCTATATTAGCAAGGCTAAATGAATGATGACTGCAATAGGAATCTATTAAAAAGTAATTTCAGTTCCACCTACAGTTTCACTTCATTCACAGCAATGTCAATATTTCACACAGCACTTTGCTTATATAAGTCAAGTAATATTTGGTGATCATAAATCCATATGTATAATCAGTTACTTTTTAAAAAAAGTAACCTGTTTACAACCTCCAACATTTAAGAACATGCCTGTGTAGACATTACTTTTTGTGCAGAATGTAAATGATTCGCTGCATGTTGAATTCACTGGCAATGCAATTCCTAAAATACCTGAACAGCACAATTGATTGTTGTATCAGGAATAATAAAACAATAAGAAAATAATATGTGTGGGTTGACAGTACTGGCCTAGTTAGGGTTATTATTATGTGATACCATATCACACTATCATCATTAGGTTGCTTTGGCAGCAGCACTGTAACATAGTAACATAGGAAACAGGAGCAGGAGTGGGCCATTCAGGCCTGTTGGGTCTGTCCCAACATTCAACTAGACCATGAATGATCTTCCATCTCAATGCCATTTTTCTGCATTATCTCCATATCCCAAAAATGATCTCTACCTTGAATACACTGACTGAGTCTCCACAGCAGCATTCCTTCTAAACTTCCTTTCCTTTGCATTACCTCCAACATCTATGACAGCAGCGACTTCCAGAATCAGAACTCAATGCGACCTTCACGTTGGAAGGGAGAATGCTTTTTCCAATATAACCTGTAGAGTTCTACAAAAATTTCATATGCTTCAATGAGATCAACTCTCCTTCCTTTATACTCCAGAGAAAACAAGCCGAAGGCAGGACATTGGTTAGGTTATTTTTGGAATATTGTGTGTAATTCTGGTCTCCCTCATATAGGAAGAATGTTGTGAAACTTGAAAGGGTTCAGAAAAGAATTACAAGGATGTTGCCAGGGTTAGAGGGTTTGAGCCACAGGGAGAGGCTGAACAGGCTGGGGTTGTTTTCCCTGGAGCATTGGATGCTGAGGGGTGACCTTAGAGAGGTTTATAAAACCATGAGGGGCATGGATAGGGTAAATAGACAAGGTCTTTTCCCTGGGGTGAGGGAGTCCAGAACTAGAGGGCATAGGTTTAAGGTGAGAGGGGAAACATTTAAAAGGGAACTAAGGGGCATGCTAAGCCACTTCAGAGAGTAGAGTCAACCACAGTTCCGAGATTCTGAAATCACACCTGATCAAACCAAGTAAGGGACAGTTTTTTTTACACTTGAGGATATCAGTGAGTCTCACAGGATTGTATAACAATTGACAATTGTTTTGTGGTCATAATTAGACTTTCAGTGGAGCTAAATACAAATTCCACCTTCTGTCATGCTGGGATTTCAATTCAGGCTCCCAGAATATTATCTGGGTCTCCAGATTACCATTTTGGTGAAAACACCACTAGGCCATTGTCTCCTCAATTTATATTAACACACTGGAAGGTGATTGTCCCAGCTGCCAAATGATTCCTCAAAGTTGTATTATACTGGCTTCAAACTGTAAAATGATTTCCTCGCTGACATCAGCACTGGCAACAGTGTGGCTCCAATTCCTGCACCAGGTCAGATTTCCAAGAAGGATTCTCCTTCTCAAACTCTCCCCTCACCTGAGACATAGTGATTCTCCGAGTAAGCCACCACCAGTTTTATCTGTCTAAAGAGAGAGAAGCCCGACGGTATGGTAAGACGATGGTGACTTTACCTTACTTTATTACTGCTGAACTCCACACCACCCAACTTCTCTGGCTGTGAGTGTGCTCAGCACTCAAGTCTGTCCATATCGAACAACAGTGTTGTTTTCATGCTGTTCGCACACAACAGTAGGAAAGGTCTGTTGACCCAAAACTATGGGCCAATTGCTGCAACTTCCAACTAAGTCATAGGTCGAATTTTACATTTCCGTTGGTGCTCTGAAATCCACCCGACAATTTGATCAGGATGGATTTCACAGTACCTAGAAATAATGCCGCTATGCACAATGTAAGCTCACCACTATTTTGCTAAGCCCTACATCTGTCAGTGATAATGATTCAACTTCTCTGCTGTTCATTTGAATCATTCTCTGGATTTACCGAATTGTGGTCTCCATTCTGACTACAAGAACCAAAATGAAACCGACACTGAAACATTAGCAGTTCACAGTGGAGAAACTAGGAAGCAAAAGTATCTGAGTTCCATGCTAATTAGAACTACTGTACAGCAATATCTCCCAAGGGATTTTAGAACAGTATACAGGTAATAGTAATGATACAGTGGAATAGCAGAAGTACTTTTTAAAGTGGACTCAAAGTACACTACTATGATAATAATTTACTTTGCAGCATAAGAGATTGGCATCTGACACATGCCTATCATGAATTTGGAGTTAGTATTAATTATTTTCTGGGTACATTTCATTAGTTTAAAACCATCAGTTTCACAATTGGGTGTTGGAATCTGTAAACTGATAAAAGTGCAGTTTTACTGATGTTCCTTTGTAGTGTGATGTAAGGTTTGTGGTTCATATATATTTTGATATCATTAATTTTTAGATTTTTGAATTTAGAATTAATGGCACATGGAATATTCATGTGTTTTATGGGGTTTAATGATTAACACAATTATTTCTGTAACTATGGTGATTTCTTTTAAAACAGTGACTTCCTGGAAAATAATGAGGATTTGTTTACACTGGAAAAAGTAACCAGCAATTAAAGTAAGCACTGTACTGTATCATGTTTTCCACTAGAAGATTTTGTATTTTTGGGTTTGCTTAGGGAAGCACCAACACTGAGAGACTAAGCATTATTGTTTCAGTTTGGGGTAGTGTTCCAGATGTCTTGGCTGAAGCTGAAGGTGTAAACCAGCTGCTCCTGAGAACAAGGACATAGTTTTAGGACTGATAAGAAAGAGGTTACATCAGTGACAGTAGTTTAATTTGTATGTTCCAGATCAGAAATATTTGATTAAAAAACTGAAAGGGCTTTTCTGAAGCTGAGAAAGTCTAAGCTCAGTTACATGAGGTTTCCAAGAAGAGGCAATCAGAGTTTCTTAAGTTATCGTAGCCACATTAAAATAAGACATATATATGTGAAATAGAAGTGAATTCCCTCTGGTGTGAGTACTGCAAAGGCAAGTTTTTTGGATTAATATGAATTTTTACTTTGTTTTGAAATCTTTCAACTTCATTATAAGTGAATATTTTGGTTCATTGTATTTTATCTTCATTTCTTTTGCATGATAAACGTATGTTTTATTGTTAAACCCAAATCAGCAGTTTTGCATGTTTCAGTGAAAGACAACCTCATTTAAACCAATAAAGACAGATTTCAGTCTAGGATCTGACTTGTCCAATAATAACAGGAGTTGGGATCATAACAGTAGTTGTATAATAGTTATGTTCATGCTTCTGTATTGCCTTGACATTGAATTGTCACTAACAACTTACATTTATCTAATAGCTTTAACATCGTGGAACATCCAACATTGTTTAACAGGAAAATTACCAAACAAAAGTTGACACCAGTCACATTACAATATATTCAGAGAGCTTGGTTACAGATGTAAGTTTTAACAAAGCATCTTAAAATAGGAAACAGAAACTTGAAAGGGTTCAGAAAAGATTTACAAGGATGTTGTCAGGGTTGGGGGATTTGAGCTATAGGGAGAGATTGAATAGCCGAGGGCTGTTTTCCCTGGAGCATCAGAGGCTGGGGGGAACCTTATAGAGGTTTATAAAATCATCAGGGTCATGGATAGGATAAATAGACAAAGTCTTTTCCCTGGGGTGGGGGAATCCAGAACTAGAGGGCATTGGTTTAAGGTGAGAGGGGAAAGATATAAAAGAGACCTAAGGGGCAACTTTTTCGCGCAGAGGGTGGTACGTGTATGGAATGCACTGCCAGAGGAAGTGGTGGAGGCTAGTACAATTGCAACATTTAAGAGGCATTTGGATGGGTATATGAATAGGAAGGGTTTGGAGGGATATGAGCTGGATGCTGGCAGGTGGGACTAGATTGGGCTGGGATATCTGGTTGGCTTGGACAAGTTGGACTGAAAGGTCTGTTTCAATGCTGTACGTCTCTATGACTCTATGAGAAGCCAAGAATCAGAGAGATTGGGAGAAGGAATTCCAAAGCGCAGATCCTCAGAAGCTGCAGTGTGGCCACTCTTGGTGAAGATTCAAACTGTGAATCAGGATAAGTGAGTTGGAGGCACCAGAGGTTACAGCATTGTAGAACCGGAGATTGTAAAGTTAAAGAGGGGTGATAGACTTGAAATCAAGGTTGAGGATTTTAAAGTCAAGGTTTTGCTCAAATTGGAGTCAATACATGTCTGCAATAGGTAAGTGGGACTTAATGAGAATTAAGAGATGCGCAGCTAAGTTTTGGGTGATCTTAAATATATGGAATGTGGAATAGGTTGAATAATTAAATCTGTGGGCGGTACAGTGGCATAGTGGTTAGCACTGCTGCTTCACAGCGCCAGAGACCCGGGTTCAATTCCCGCCTCAGGCGACTAACTGTGTGGAGTTTGCACGTGGGTTTCCTCCGGGTGCTCCGGTTTCCTCCCACAGTCCAAAAATGTGCAGGTTAGGTGAACTGGTCATGCTAAATTGCCTGTAGTGTTAGGGATAAATGTAGGGGAATGGGTCTGGGTGGGTTGCGCTTTGGCGGGTCCGTGTGGACTTGTTGGGCTGAAGGGCCTGTTTCCACACTGTAAGTAATCTAATCTAAAGATAACAAAAGAAGAATGATTGTTTCTTCAAGGGATCAGCCTGGATAATGAAGATCCTGATTTCCCAACACCCAGTCACAGATTTGGAGTGGAATTTGTCACTATAGACTTGAGCAAAAGGTGGTAACTGTCTAATGTCTAATCAGGTATAGATCTACATTTGGTGCACGTTAGTAAAGGCCACTATTGTGAAAAATGAAGCAGATGTTACTTATGCATTAACAACTAGCAACCTCGCACCGTTGACGCTCTCTGCCTATGCAAATCCCCGAGGCTATTTTCCTTCATATTTTGGAAAAGGGCACTTTGAAATATCTCCGATCAAGTAAAATGCTCTCTATTAATCTGGATAGAAAGAATTCGCAGTCTTTTTTTTTGTTCCCAATCAATGCACAGCCTTGGCGGTGGTGCACTGACCCAGCAGAACACAGATTGTACTGGAGGCATTAGGGATGTCAATTTGATCATGCAATTTACACACAAGCAAATTTACATTTATAGTGCCTTCTTAACTTTAAACTGAGACCTGACTCCGGTGAGTTTCGGCACCCGTTTCTGAGCTCTTACCGTTAGCAAGGCACTAGAACTATTATTCCTGATCATCATTAGACTTTACCGTTACTGTGGTGTAAAAGAACAAAAGGTTGTAAACACTTTTAACGATGCGATACATCGATCACCCCAATTCTAAGATCGGTGGGGTGACGGGATAAACACAGAAAGTTTGGGTCGCAAATCGAAAGCCGGCTTCTCAAACCTACCCCAGACGGTAAGTGGCAAGAGCCGGCAGCTTCAGTCCCTGGGACCAGGCTCTCTCCTGTCTCCTCTGTTCCAAGTTGAGTTCGATCTCGGTGTCAAACGCCCGCAGTGGGGGGAAATCTCCTCCCGGTTCACAGCCCCAAGATGTTTTGGGGCGGGGGCATTGCCGAGGGCATGGCTGGCGGGGGATCCGAGCCCAGGGGCAGAAGCGGACTGGCCCAGGCGCGGTCAGCTAGTTGTGATGCCGGAGCCGCATTCCCCCGGGCTCCGCTCACCCACGTTGTCCGAGAAACTCCGGCTTGAGCTCTTCCCTTTCGCCGCTCACAAGAACACGGTCGGATCACAGCATTCAGCGCATGTCACCCACAGCGCCGGGGCTGTACTTCTCCACAGCCATTCACACAGGCACACGCTGCGTGCTCGTTTATTGCCGGTAGTCTCCAAAACCCAATCGAGAAATGAAATCTAAACCGACAGAGGTAAGACCGGCCTGAAATTACAAACATCAATGGGACAAGCTGTTTTGGTTTTGTTTTCTACCCTCGACAATCCCGAGCTGATGGTATAAGTCTCACCTTCCTCACTGACACTCCAACATTGCTGCTTCCATCCCTCAGTCTTGTAGTCAGCGGCTCACAGTCCACTCAACCCTCATCATTACATCCTTGTCTCCTCTCTATCACCTCCTCCAGCCTTGAAAGCCCTCCAACAATCCGAGGTCTCTTTCCTTCTCGAACTGTGCCTCAGTCCCTAGCAATCTGACCTCTGAGCCAAAAGGTTCCAGTGTCCACTTCTCCCCCCACCTTTATGTACACAAATCAAGGCTGATACTTGGTAGTGTCCAGAAGGTGCTGCCTTGTAGGAAGCACCACATTTTAAACATTTTAAGCTGGGGCATTGGGTATGTGGAAAAGGTCTCATGCCTGAGGAGCAGGGGTGTTATTTTCAACATCATAGCCAATATTTATCCTTCATTTAAATCAGAAAATAATACCGAAAATTAAAGCAGAAAGTGCTGGAGAAACTCAGCAGCTCTGGCAGTATTTATAGAGAGAAGTACAGTTAACTGGCAGAATATCCCCAACTCCTGAATAACATGGCCAATGACTCGATCAAGAAAATGGGATTCACAATGTCACGAAGCAAGGTCCAACTTCAAAACGAGATGTGAATCTCACCAGTGGTGGCAAAAAGGCTTTTTTTGAATGCATTATCATCTTATGATTATCTCATTTTACCTCATTTACATGAAGTTGTAGTTCTTCCAGACAGTGGCGTGAAACTAGACAGCAACACTTCCCAACACTAGACTGGGTCCCCCGGAGCCCCACAAGCACTTGCCCTTCTGGGTCTGTATCTTGGCTGACACTCCTCTCATCTCAGGACATGCATGCACCATGCACAGTGACCATCTGCAACACCCCCCCCCCCCCCCCCCCAAATCTGCAGATGTTGGTATCAGACATACGTATCATGACATATTTCCCTCTTACTTGGAATACAATTCACTATTTCAATACCACAGTTCACTGACATTTGACATTGCAGTGCTGCTAGCAAACTGCTTTGCACCAGGGACAGACACTCATCTCATACAGGGTGCATCTCAGGGCTATAAGCTTTTTCCTTAGCACTCACTCATTTTGTGCATCTACTTGGACGCAAACAGCATATTTGCTTTGTCTTGCTTTTTGTGCATTACTTCTCACAAAATACTTAAGGCATTGCCTTGTCTTTGAGCACAACCACAAAGCCAGGCAGCTTGTCATGGTTGTGGGAAGTAATCAGTCGAAAAGGTGAGGCATATTGTTTTATAGCACTATGCTATGTTAATGCCATACCTACAACATCCGCTAGCAGCTTATGCAGCAAGCTCACTGAATGTCCTTCAATGAAATGGCCAAGTCTAATTGTCTTCAGTCAAGGGGGACTGTGGCCAATCAGAGGACATTGCTACTGTTAGTCAAGAACAGCATCTGATTTCTGTCCAGAGACTTGGACATGGTCAGGCAGCCACTCGGTGCATTTCAAGGTCAGGGCATCCATGTCACTACAGTTCTGTGAGTAGGCCACAGTCAGTTCTGGTGGAAGTAGTCCAGAATTGGTGGTAACTCATTTGGGGACCTTCACAGATATCAGTCAGGAGTCTGGTCAGTCAGCAGCAAAATTCCCTCTCATTATTTTTCTGCTGCGTGAACCTCCAAGGACTGTGTATGTTAACGGCTTCCAAAGCTGGAAGTCTAGAACAGTATAGCACATTACAAGCTCTTCAGCCCTCATTGTTATGCCGAGCTTTTATCCTACACTAAGATCAAACTAACCTACATACCCTTCATTTAACTATCATCCATGTGCCTATCCAAGAGTCTCTTAAATGTCCCTAATGTATCTGACTCTACTCCCACTGCTGACAGTGCATTCCTTGAACGCACCACTGTCTGTGTAATGAACCTATCTGTAACATCTCCCCTAAATCTTCCTCCAATCATCTTAAAATTATGCCCCCTCTTGATAGCCATTTCCGTCCTGGCATAAAGTCTCTGGCTATCCACGCCATATATGCCTCTCATCATCTTGAACAGCTCTATCAAGTCACCTCTCATCCTTCTTTCCTCCAATGAGAAAAGCCTGAGCGCCCTCAACCTTTCTTCATAAGACATGCCTTCCAGTCCAGGCAGCATTCTGGTAAATCTCCTCTGCACCCTCTCTAAAGCATCCACCTCCTTCCTATAATGAGGTGATCACAACTGAATACAATATTCCAAGTGTGGTCTAACCAGCACTTTATAGAGCTGCAGCAGAACCTTGCGGCTCCTAAATGCAATCCCCCTGCTAGTGAAAGCCAACATACCATATGCCTTCTGAACAACCCTAACAACTTTGGGTGGCAACTTTAAGGGATCTGTGGAACTCGACACCAAGATCCCTCTGTTCCTCCACACTGCTAAGAATCCTGCCTAACCCTGTAATCTGCATTCAAATTTGACCTTCCAAAATTAATCACCTCACACTTTTCCAGGTTGAACTCCATCTGCCAATTCGCCGACCAGCTCTGCATCTTGTCAATATCCTGCAATCTACAACAACCCTCCACACTATCCACAACTCCACCAATACATTAGATTCATGCTATCAGCAAATTTACTAACCCACCCTTCCACTTCCTCATCCAGGTCATCTATAAAAATCACAAAGAGCAGAGGTCCCTGAACAGATCCCTGCGGAACACCACTGATCACTGAGCTCCAGGCTGAATACTTTCCATTTGTTACCACCCTCTGTCTTCTACGGGCCAGTCAATTCTTTATCCAGACAGCCAAATTTCCCTGTATCCCATGCCTCCTTACTTTCTGAATAAGCCTACCATGGGGAACCTTATCAAATATCTCGCTAAAATCCATGTACACCACATCCACACTCTACCTTCATCAATATGTTTTGTCACAACTTCAAATAATTCAATAAGGCTTGTGAGGCATGACCTGCTCCTCACAAAGCCATGCTGACTACCTTTAACTAATCTATGATTTTCCAAATAATCATAAATCCAGTCTCTCAGAATCCTCTCCAATAATTTTCCCACCACTGATATAGGACTGACTGGTCTGTAATTCCCAAGGTTATCCCTATTCCCTTTCTTGAATAAGGGAATAACATTTGCCAGTCTCCTATCATCTGGTACTACTCCAGTGAGGGCGCAAAGATCATCGTCAAAGGTGCAGTAATCTCTTCCCTTGCTTCCTGTAGTAATTTTGAGTATATCCCATCTGGCCCAAGGGACTTTTCTATTCTCATGTTTATCAAAATTTTCAGCACATCCTCCTTCTTAACATCAACCTGTTCGAGCATATCAGCCTGTTTCACGTTGTCCTCACAAATAGCAAGATCCCGCTCACTAGTGAATACTGAAGCAAAGTATTCATTAAGGATCTCCCCTACCTCCTCCAATTCCAGGCACAACTTTCCTCTGCTATCCCTGATGGCCCTCTGGCCATCCTCTTATTCCTCACTTAAGTGTAGAACACCTTGGGATTTTCCTTAATCTTACCCACCGAGGCTTTCTTGTAGCCCCCTTGTAGCTCTCCTAAGTCCATTATTCAGTTTCTTGCTGGCTACCTTGAAACCATCTAGAGCCCTGTCTGATCCTTTCTTCCTCAACCTTAAGTAAACTTCCTTCTTCCTCTTGACTAGATGTTCCACATCTCTTGTCATCGAAGGTTCCTTCACCCTACCTTCCTTCCTTGCTTCAGCCTGAGCAGAACCTCCAAGTGGTTGCATGGCCACATAGCTTAGAGTGAATGTAAGTCAGCAGTAGAGACTGTCATTCCAAGTCAGTCAGGAGATGGGCCACTGTCGTCCTTGGGGACTGTTCATGAAAGTGAAAGGGGCCACTCCTGTGATGGTCAGGTTGAGGAAGCCTGTTCTGGGTCTTGGAGACAGCATGCTGGGATGCAGAGGAGACAATAATTGTGAAGAGAGGCAACTCAACACATGAGGGTGAAAGATGATTAGAGTGTTGGAGGGAGAAGGTAGAGTCATCAATGGTGACCATCTCTGTGGCTTCAGTGGGGTGGGGCTGGTCAAAGCATCCTGATGATTGGTAATAACTAAACGAGAGTCTAGGGCTCAGTGGGAGATGACAAGTTAAAAATAAAAGTTGGGTGGGAGAGTGTGGAAGCTCAAACGTATTGGAGACAACAGGGAGTGCAAGAAAAGTTAAGATTTGGGTGAGGGTGGTTAACCTAGGTTGATAAGCTGACCCTTGGCTCAATCTATGAAGTGCTACTCATTTTGATTTCCAACCTCATTTGATTTGCAAATGCACAATAGAAAATGGCTGCCACCACACCTGGAATGGGTGGAGTGTATTTTTGTTTAGTATCTGAGGGAGCAGGCTCTATTTGTGGGTTATATGAATCTGTTCAACAGACAATTGCTTTAATTAGACATTTACTTAGTACTGATTAAAGACAACTATAATTACAGAAATCTGGACATGTACCGCATGCAGTGATCAACTCTGTCAAATGTATATGCTGGCCAGAAACAATCTTGACCACTTGGAAAGAAGATCTAGAGATAAATGCAGGGGCTTTTGTTGAGGTTCATCCCAATTAACTCTGTGATGCAGGCCTCTGTGCTGTATGGGCTGTTCCACAGGACACAGAAACAGACAAGCATCAATTGTGCTTAGATGACCATCAGCTTGGTGAAAAGCACTCTCTTAGTCTGCCCAAAACTTCTTGGCCTTCAAATGTAAAGAACTGACCTCGCCTGAGTGTTGCAGACTGCCACATTCCAAGGTCGAGGAGTAAGTGCTGAGGGACACACTAAAGCTTGGGGCAAAGGTACAGTGGAGAGAGACCATTATATAAGTTCTTTCTACCTAAGTGTAACAAGGGTCCTTTCAGTTGTCAGACCATGCCAGTGCCTCAAAATGGACACAAATAGTTCCCTGTATAAGTAGACAATGCCTGTTTTGCAACTGCAGAGAAGATCTGAGAAATGCTAAAATTCCAATGTTTTGTTCTTTTTTTCTGCAAAGACTGTACGGACATGATTTAGAAACTTTGTACAGGGCGACCCCCCCATATCCAGTGAATCGTTTTCCACGGTTTCCCATGGCCTGAACGTATTATAGGGAACATGCTGGAACCAGGAGGCTGCCAGGAAGGTTCAGTTCCCACTTAAATGAATGGCTTCACTCCCTTCTGCAGTTTCAGGCTTCTGTGGTAGGTCGTGGAGTATATCTCCCACGGATACAGGGAAACTACTCTATGTACTTATAAATGATTTTATGATTAAAGTTTAGTTTTGAAATTAAAAATCTTAACCATATCGCTGATATTACAAAATTGACATAGTCATCTCTGTGAATCAGAAGTAATTATAGATGACCTTTAAATTGCCACCTTGACCACAATTCACAAAGACAATCCAAGGTCTCACAGGCTTTACTCTCACCTTGAACTGTAATGCTTTAACAGCATGCTTTTATATGCAATGGTGCCTTTCTTCAATTTGAGAGTGGTGGGGGTGAGTGAACAAGGTAATTCTACTGCACTTAACAATCTCCAATTGTATTTGTGCAACATGACTTGTGCTGCATACATTGGAATAAGAGCCCTATGTCAAAGTCCATGTGCAGGCATCCCATAGCCACTCGTCATAATTTATCATGACCCCCACTGCATTGAGGACAATACTAAATAGTAAGTTGTGTTTGATCTGACTGCTGACTGCTCACGATGAGTTGACTTTATAGAGGTTTATAAAATCATGAGAGGCATGGACGGGGCCTTTTCCCCGGAGTGGTCATGTCCAAACTAGAAGGCATAGGTTTCAGGTGAGATGGGAAAGATTTAAAGGGACCTAAGAGGCAAATTTTTCAGTCAATGGGTGGTGCGTGTATGGTGGGGGCAGGTATAATTGCAACATTTAAAAGGCATCTGAATGGGTATATGAATTGGAAGGGATTAGAGAGATATGGGCCAAGTGCTGGCAAGTGGGATTAGATGTATTAAGGGTATCTGGTCGGCATGGACAAGATGGACCGTTAGGTCTGTTTCCATGCTCTATATCTCTATGACTCTAATACTAAGGAGCTGTTTTCCTTCAATGTTCCCTGGTTTATTGCAACCATGAGCAATGGATCTGGCCAAAAACAGGGGTTAATGCCACTTTGTTTAGGGTGCAACAGAGGCATAGAGAATCACCAGCAAACCCAGGACCAGCAGCAGCCAAACATGCACAAGCACAATGTTTTTTGCATTACACCAGTGAATACACTGAAAAAAAGTACTTCATTGGCAGTAAAGTACTTTGACATATTCAATGCATGTGTAAAATGCTGTATAAATGTGTCTTTTCTTCTTTGTTCTTTTAGGTCTCTATTAATTTCTTTATTTCTCTAATGGTGATTGTGGCATTAAGTGCACAGACCCCTCCCCCCCCCACCCCCAACCTCTCAGTGTCTGTTTTCAGATGTTGCTTTAAACGTCTGCTCACTTGCACTTTTGAGCTGCTTCTATAGATTTACATGAATATGTTTCTCATTCAAGTTCCATGAAGCAGCTTGAGATATTTTAATACTTTAAAAGCACAATATAATAGTTAATTGTTGTTGCTCTTGTAGGTGCTGTATCATGAGAGATTTGGTTGCATGGATTCAAATCCTGGACTCCAATCCCAGATGTGAAAGCCTCAGGGAGACCTGCAGTCATCTTCATCAAAGACTGAGACATTTGTGTCACTTTACCCCCTCCTCTGGTCATAGAGTTCTATTGCAAGCATTAGAACAGTTTTCATCATCCATAAAAGACAAGCTGGAGACACTGCATGTAAAATATCATTCTATGTTCAGAATCATTTCCTTTATGGAATTAGTTCTTCTGGTTCACTTTACAATATCATGCTAAAAGATAAGAGTTTGACTGTCCTTTGGAATCCATGCTCTTGATAATGGGTCAAATTTTACCAGGTGCTCAGAATAGAATGTGCAGATAAATGGAAGTGGGGGTCTCACAAGGAATTTTTTTTAATGAGGTAGAAATGAATGTCACATTTACTCTTCTTCTCAATTTGTTGGGAGGAAGTTTCTAAAGGCAGTGTGCCCATCAGCAGTGGGAAACTAATTTAGGTGCAGATATTTCTGGGGGCAATGGAATGTTTTCAGTGGTGCCCTGGAGCTCCACAGTGATGGCAGTTTATCGTTGCTGAGGAGACAACTACACAATGGGAAGTCAGAGTGTCATAAAGGTGATTTGTAATCTGCATGTTAATGGCATAAACTGACAAGCTTGACCACAGAGACTTGCAGTTGCATGATCATCACATTGAGACAAGTGCTGGTGGTGAAGATATCATCCTGCAGAAAAATCTAGTTCTTAAAAGGAAGGAAATTAAATGAAAGATGGACAAACTCAGCTATTATGGCAGCATCTGTGGAGAGAGAAATAGAGTTAATATGAATCCTTCTTTAATTTCAAATTTTCAGTAGTGGTCTGCTTTTATTTTAGATCTGAAAATATTATCACCTCAACATAAACTACTTTGTTCACACTCCAAAAGCACACAGACCAGCATAATAGTCACAATTTGACTAACCAATGCCTAAGAGTCGCAGTACCTGCTAAATACGTGGACCAGCCCAAAATAAATTATTTGCGAAAGTGAGGACTACAGATGCTGGAGATTAGAGTGGTGCTGGAAATGCACAGCGGGCCAGGCAGCATCTGAGGAGCAGGAAAATCAACGTTTCGGGCAGGAGCCCTTCATCAGGAATGAGGCTGCAAGCCTCGAGGTGGAAGATAAATGGGAGAGGGTGGGGCTGGGGAGAAGGTGGTTGGGAGTGCAATAGGTGGATGGAGGAAGGGGTAAAAGTGATAGATCGGAGAGGAGGGTGGAAAGGAAGATTGACAGGTCATGAGGATGGTGCTGAGCTGGAAGGTTGGAACTGGGGTAAGGTGGGGGGAGGGGAAATGAGGCCCTGGGGTTGAAGTGTTCCAAGGCGGAAAATGAGGCATTCTTCCTCCATGTGTCGGGTGGTGAGGGAGTGGCGGTGGAGGAGGCTCAGGACCTGCATGTCCTCGGCAGAGTGGGAGGGGGAGTTGAAATGTTCGGCCATGGGGCAGTGAGGTTGATTGGTGCGGGTATCACAGAGATGTTCCCTGAAGCGCTCTGCGAGAAGTTGTCCAGTCTCCACATGTCAAGGATACCACATTGGGACCAATGGATGCAATAAATGACATTTGTGGCAGTGCAGGTGAAACTTTGATGGATATGGAAGGCTCCTTTAGGGTGTTGGATGGTGCTGAAGGGGGAGGTGTGGGCGCATGTTTTGCAATTCCTGCAGTGGCAGGGGAAGGTGCCAGGAGTTAAGTGTGGTTGTTGGGGTGGTGGACCATGTAGTCACGGAGAGAACTATCTTTGTGGAAAGTGGATAGGGGTGGGGAGCAAAATAAACTACTGGTGGTGGGGTCCATTTTAGGTGGCGGAAATGTCGGCGGATGATGCGGTTTATGCGGAGGTTGGTGAGGTGGAAGGTGAGGACCAGGGGGGTTGGAGGGGTGGGGTTTGAGGGCGGAGGTGCGGGACATGAACGAGATGCGTGGGGGGGGCACCTTCAACGACATGGGAGGGGAAATTACGGTCATTAAAGAAGGAGGCCATCTGGTGGAACTGGGCGGAGGCAGAGGAATTGGGAATGCGGAATAGCATTTTTGCAGGATGTAGGGTGGGAGGAGGTGCGATCCAGGTAGCTGTGGGAGTCGGTGGGTTTGTAAAAAATGTCGGTGTTGAGTCGGTTGTCGTTGATGGAGATGGAGAGGTCCAGGAAGGGGAAGGAGATGTCTGAGATGGTCCATGTGAATTTAAAGTCGGGGTGGGATGTGTTGGTGAAATTGGTGATCTGCTCAACCTCCTCACGGGAGCACGAGGTGGCGCCGATGCAGTCATCACTGTAGCAGAGGAAAAGGCAGGAAGTGGTGCCGGTGTAACTATAGAAGATGGACTGATCTACATAGCTGGCAAAGAGACAGACATAGCTGGGGCCCATAAGGATGCCCATGGCCACCCCTTTCATCTGGAGGAGGTGGGAGGATTTGAAAGAGAAATTGTTGAGGGTGAGGACCACCAACAATTTCTCACTCCCCTTCCTACTCTGTGGAGGACATGCAGGTCCTGGGCCTCCTCCACCGCCACTCCCTCATCACCTGATGCCTGGAGGAAGAACGCCTCATCCTCCGCCTGGGAAGCTTTCAACCCCAGCACATCAATGTGGACTTTACCAGCTTCCTCATTTCCCCTTCCAAAAATAAATTCTGTCTTTTCATCTTGGAATCCTTTTTGAAAGCAGGAATTTGTTGAGCAATTTAACAGCAAGAAAGATGTTGTAGTGGAGAATTTGGACTCAGACAAATAGCTAGTTATAAAGAAGAGGGTTTTTTTCAGTCATGGATGGTGGAAGTTAATGAGGATCAAGGAGTGAATGTTGAGGAAGACATGAATGTGATTAAATAGAACATTTACAAACTACATAAAGAGTAACCATTTGCTGACGGCATGATAATTTTATGCACAGACTTGTCTTTGTGTATGCATGATAGTCGAGGCAATGAAAACTATTCTATGTAAATGTATATTGTCTTTTTCTTGTCAATAATCAAGGTCTAAGAGGGAATCAGATCTTTTGGGAATGAGGCCTGAGGTAAATAAATCACCTGGACCAGATGGGCTACATCCCACTACATATCTGCCCATGTCTGCCCCTAACTCTCTTGATGTTCTGGTATGCTGCTGGTGTCTTCCAATGTGAAAACAGATGCAAAGTACCTATTCTGTTCCTCCATCATTTATTTTCTTCCCATTTCTCCCCATTACTACTTCTCCTACCCAAATTTCCAGTGGTCCAATATTCACTCTTGCATCTCTCTTAACTTTTAGAGATGCAAAAAAAACTCTTGCAATCCTCATTTATGTTATTAGCTAGTTTACCCTCATATTTCATTTTTTTCCCCGTTTATATCTTTATTAAGTGCCCTCTGCTAGTTTTTAAAGGCTTCCCACCAACCTTCACCACAATGTATGTTTTTGTTTTGCTTTTCTGCTGTCCCTTACTTCCTTTATCAGCCATGGTTGTCTCATTCTCCCCTCAGTACATTTCTTCTTCCTTGGGATGAGTTTCTGCTGTACCTCCCAAATTAGCCCCAGAAACTCCTGCCATTGCTGCTCCACTATCTTCCCTGCTAGGCTCCCCTTTCAACCAACTCTGGCCAGCTTCTACCTCATATCTTTGGAGTTACTTTTACTCAATTGTAATACTGTTACATCTGATTCCAGCTTCTCCCTCTCAAACTGCAGTTTGAATTCTATCATATTATGGTCACTGCCCGTTAGAGGTTCCTTCACCTTAAGCTTCTTAACCAAGACTGCCTCATTACAAATCACCAAATCCAGAATTGCCTGTTCCCTAGTGAGCTCTCTCACAAGCTGTTAAAAAAAAACTGTCTTGTAGACATTCCACAAATTCCATTCCTTGGGATCCACTACCAATCTGATTTTCCAGTTGACCTGCATATTGAGGTATCTTGCGATTATTGCAATAGTGTCTTCCTGAAGAAGGGCCTGTGCCCAAAACGTCGAATCTCCTGTTCCCTGGATGCTGCCTGACCTGCTGTGCTGTTCCAGCAATAAAGTTTCAACTTTGATCTCCAGCATCTGCAGACCTCACTTTCTCCTCTTTCTTCTATGCCTTTTCTATCTGCTGATTTATTTTCTTCCCTAAATCCTGACGAGTACACCTGTACACAACTCCAATCAAAGTCTTTTTTTCCCTTTTGCAGTTTCTCAATTTTGCCCACACAGATTTTACACCTTCTGATTCCATATAATTTCTTGCCTTTGATTTAATTTCATTTCTTACTAACTCCTCTGCCCATCTCTCTGTCCTTTTGATAGGATGTGTATTCCTGGATATTTAATTGCTGGCCCATTTAGCAGTGGGTATGCCATTGAATGTCAAAGGGTGATTGTCAGATTCTCTCTTGTTGAAGACGTTCATTGTTTGGCACCTGTGTGGTACAAATGTTTCTTACCATTTATCAGTTCAGGCTAGATATTATCTAGGACTTGCTTCCCACAGATACACATTTCTTCAATATCTAAGGTGGTTTGAATGGCGCTGAACACAATCATCAGTAAACATCCTCACATATGACCTTACAATGGAGTTATACAGGGTCAAAAATATTTATCTGTAAGTAAAGCTTATGGAGTTAAAATTTGAAGAATAATGATAGAGGCTTACCAGACACACTGGGGGTAAAAAAGAGAGATATGGAAAAAATCAGAGTAATGACTTTCTTGGAAGGAATTCAAGTGGATGTTTTGTTTAGAATGAGGCATGGATCAGTTCAATGTAAATGGCAGATACCAAACATGAAGCAGACAGAATGCGTTCTAGAACAACAGTAAGAGAAATGGTTCACCAATGAGCAACATTGGGTGAGGCACTGGAGAGACAATTTATCCAAGTTGGATCGGAAGAGTAAAATGTTAAGGTATTAAAAAGGGACAGAGGCTTTGAGTGAAGGGAAAGGAAAAGAAAATGGTACAGCGCTAAAAGGCAGCTGACAAATAAGTAGTGGAGCAGATCATGATATGGTGATTCATCAATCACACTATCAGTGGCTTGAAGTCTATGAATGGTGAGGGTGTACATGCAAATGAATGCAGTGCGCATTGATCAGCAAAATAATGGATAGGATTGGATGACAAGTGGAGAAAATTATTGATATAATGAACAGTGTGGGCAGTGGCTTAAAGCACTGAAACATTTAAGCTACTGAGAAATGATCAG
Organism: Chiloscyllium plagiosum; assembly: GCF_037043375.1. NCBI lineage: Eukaryota > Metazoa > Chordata > Chondrichthyes > Orectolobiformes > Hemiscylliidae > Chiloscyllium > Chiloscyllium plagiosum. The sequence continues at coordinate 35,156,185 of NW_028270159.1, read as the reverse complement.
TAAACCATCAGCTGCGTGACAGATTTGAAAGTATTTTAGGCAGCTGGGAACAAAGTGCACCTTACCAGGCTATATAATAAATGCTCATAGTTTCCTGAACTTATCTCCACAGAATAAATTTAGATGCAGCATCATAAAGCAACAACTAGATTTGTGGAGGGAAAGCAGAGTTAACGTTTGGGTCCAGTGAAACCTTCTGCAGAATTTCTGCTTTTGTTCCTGGTTTCCAGCATCTGCAGTTCTTTGTATTTTTTTTGGTTTAGTAACATATTATGTTTGTTAGATTCTTGTAGTTGAGTTTATAATCCAATTAAACAGTGGACTATGAATCTAGTACAAGCTTTTCCTGTAATCAAATAACTCATGGGAATTAAACAGAATTTTTAAATTTGTTCTGTGGAATGTGGGCATCGCTGGCTGGCCAGCATTTATTGCCCATCCCTCGTTACCCTTAAGAGGATGGCAATGAGCTCTACTTTTGAACCACTGCAGTTCATCTGCTGTTGAGTTGATCCACAATGCCATTAGGGGGCGGAATTCCAGGATTTTGACCCAGTGACATTGAAGAAACGGTGATGTATTTCCAAGTCAGGATGGTGAGAGGCTTGTAGGGGAATTGACGGTGGTGGTGTTCCCATACATCTGCTGCCCTAGTCCTTTTATATGGAAATTGTCATGTGTTTGGAAGGTGCTGTGTGTGAGGGGTTTTGGCGAATTTCTTCAGTGCATCTTGTAAATAGTACACACTGCTCTGACTGAGTGACTGAGATGGTGGAGGGACTGGATGTTTGTGGATACAGTGCTAATCAAGTGGGCTACCTGGATGGTGTCAAGCTTCTTAAGGGTTGGTGGGGCTGCACTCATGCAGACAAGTGGAGAATCATAGAGATGTACAGCACAGAAACAGACCCTTTGGACCAACTCGTCCATGCTGACCAGATATCCCAACCCAACCTAGTCCCACCTGCCAGCACTTGGCCCATTTCCCTCCAAACCATTCCTATTTATATACCCATCCAGATGCCTTTTAAATGTTGCAATTGTACTAGCCTCCACCACTTCCTCTGGCAACTCATTCCATACATGTACCACCCTCTGAGTAAAACCGTTGTCTCTTATGTCTCCTTTATATCTTTCCCTTCTCACCCTAAACCTATGCCCTTTAGTTCTGGACTCCCCCACTGCAAGTATTCCATCACACTCCGGACTTGTGACTTGTAGATGGTGGATAGGCATTGGGGAGTCAGGAGCTGAGTTATTTGCTGCAGTATTCCTACCATCTGATCTGCTCTTGGTGACACTATGTTTATGTGGTGAGTCCAGTTGAGTTTCTGATCAATGATAACTCCCAGGATATTGGTAGTGGGATATTCAATGATGGTAAGACCAGTGAATGTTGAGGGGCAGTGTTAAGATTGTCTCTTATTGGTGATGGTCATAGCCTGACATTTGTTTGGCATGAACGTCATTTGCCACTTGTCAATCCAAGCCTGGATATTGTCCAGCTCTTGTTACATTTGGACATGGACTGCTCAAGTATCTGAGGAGTCACAAATGGTGCTGAATATTGTGCAATGATCAGCAAACATCCTCACTTCTGACCTTATGATGGACGGCAGGTCATTGGAGGGAATGAATTTAAATCAACCATATTGGAAGAATATTCAAATAATCAGTAAAATCAATGTGAAGTAGGTTATTTTGTTTACATTTAGAAAGAATAGTTATTTTAAGTTTTTTTTATTATTGCAGTATTTATCTGGTCCAATATGATCTAGAACAATCTCAGATAAAGAGACAAAACAGAAATAAAAGGAACCTAAAGGGCAACCTTTTCACACAGAGGGTGGTGCATATATGATTTGAGCTGCCAGGGGATTTGGTGGAGGTTGGTACAATTACAATATTTAAAAGGTATTTGGATGGGTATAAACAGAAATTGCTGGAAAAACTAAGCAGATCTGGCAGCATCTGTGGGAAGAGAGCAGAATTACTGTTTCAGGTTCCGTGAACCTTCTTCAGTACTCGTTGCAGCTAGGAAAAGGTTGGTATACATGCTGAAGGTGAGGTGAGGGAATGGGGCAATGAGTAAATAATAGATGGAGATAAAGCCCAGAGAGAAAAACAGTTGGACAAAGTAAAGATTGGCCTCGGTGAATCAATAGCTGCTAATGGGGACCATCAGATTCATAGTATTGTACAGCATGGATATAGACACTTTTGTCCAACTTGCCCATGCCAACTAGTTTTCCTAAATCAATCTATTCCCATTTGCCAGCATTTGTTCCACATCCCTCTAAAGTCTTCCTGTTCATATACCCATAGAGATGCCTTTTAAGTGTAGTAATTGTACAAGCCTCCACCACTTCTTCTGGCAGCTCATTCCATATATGCACTGCCTTCTGCATGAAACCATTGCCTGTTAGGTCCTTTTTGTATCTTTCCCCATCACCTTAAACCTACACCCTCTAGTTATGGACTCCTCTACCATGGGAAAAAGACCTTGGCTATTCACCATAGCCATGCCACTCAATTTTATAAACCTCTATAAGGTCACCCCTTAGCCTCCAATGCTCCAGGGAAAATAGCCCCAACCTATTCAGCCTGTCCCTATAGATCAAACCCTTCTACCCCAGCAATATTTTTGTCAATCTTTTCTGCACCCTAGCAAGTTTAACAACATCTTTCCTATAGCAAATTGAATGCAGTCTTGTAAAGGTGGCCCAATCAATGTCACAAAGTGATAGCCTAATTCCTGCACTTAATGCAGGAAGGCAAATGGACCAAACATCTTTGTGACTACCCTGTCTACCTGTAACTCTACCTTCAAGGAACAATGAATAAAGTATGTTTGTTCGGTAACATTTCTCCTATCATTCTATGTATAAGTCCTGCCCTGGTTTGCCTTACCAAAATTAGTAGCTGACAATGGAATAATTGTAGTCGAAAAGTGTGGTGCTGGGAAAGCACAGTCAGTAAGGCAGCATGCAAGGAGCAGGAGAATCGACGTTTCGAACATAAGCTCTTCATCAGAAATGATTTTGACAGCCTGGTAGAAAGAACATGGTAGAAGGTGCTCTGGTCCTAAAATTATCAAATTTGATGTTGAGTCTTGAAGGCTGTAGGGCCCTCAAGCCGAAAATGAAATGCGTACCTTCCAGCTTCATAGGAGCACTGCAGCAAACCTGAGACAGAAATGTTGGTCACTGGACCCAAAACATTAATTCTGATTTCTCTCCACAGATGCTGCCAGACCTGCTGAGTTTTTCCAGCAATTTTTGGGTTGTTTCTTGTTCTATGCGCTTTTGCTACTTTGCTTTATTTCCTCGCTTTTTTTTAGAATTGATTTACGGCTTGTTTCTCACTTTATGCCTTCACATTCTACGCAGATCTTTTTTATTCTTGCCTCTCTTGGAGAGAACCTTTGTTACTTTACTTTACTTTGTTACTTTGGCTGTTGTATCATGAAATATTTTGTTATTTAATTTTCCATGGTCTCCACCCTACCCTACCACAAATCAACTCCTTTGTTCCTCCTATTTCCTCTCCCTCCCCATGGCTTAAAAGGTCTTCATTATGACAGTATTTATTTTCAGTTATAAATTATGAAAGGTCTCTGTGTCTCTCTAGAAATATCTTCTGACCCATTGATCAAAATGTTCCAACTTTTTTAAAAGTTAATTCAAATTTTCAGCATGTTTATTTTCACATTCAGCTCATTTCTTTATCAAGCGCATAGCAAGAATAAAACTAAACTGAGTACTTCTAAATATAGCTATCGAGAGATCATTGTTATCATGTTATTGTTGTATACTCTGAAATTAAATGTAATTTTGTTTTTCTTTGCTTATTTATAGATCAAATAGTTAAAGACCATCAATGTAACCGAAATATATTTAGCAAAGTTTGATATGATTTGGAGCTCAGGTTTGATGTTCTGGATGTAAGTTTGCTCACTGCTTCAGCTCAGCAAGCAAACTTACATCCGGAAATATATTTAATCAAACGGGAGCATCAAAAACGCCAATCTTAAGGTTTAGTATAATTTAGTGGCAGCAATGAAAGAATGGAACATTGTGCGCAATTCTGGTCTCTCCCCTATAGGGAGAACGTTGTGAAACTTGAAAGGGTTCAGAAAAGATTTACAAGAATCTTGCCAGGGTTGGATGATTTGAGCTAAAGGGAGAGGTTGAATAGGCTGGAACTATTTTCCCTGGAGAGTCAAAGGCTGAGGGTTGGCCTTATAGAGGTTTATAAAATCATCAGGAGTATGGATAGGGTAAATAGACAAGGTCTCTCCCCTGGGGTGGGGGAGTCCAGAACTAGAAGGCATAGGCTTAAGGTGAGGGGGAAACATTTAAAAGGGATCTAAGGGGCAACTTTTTCACGTAGAGGGTGGTGTGTGTATGGAATGAGCTGCTGAGGAAGTGGTGGAGGCTGGTAAAATTACAACATTGAAAAGGCATATGAATAGGAAGGGTTTAGAGGGATATGGGCCAAATGCTGGCAAATGGGTCTAGATTAGGTTAGGATGTCTGGTCGGCATGGATGAGTTGAACCAAAGAGTCTGTTTCCGTGCTGAACATCTTTATGACTCTAGAATCAAGCAGTAGTGTGGAAGAATCAAGATACACAGTAACTTTCAATTGCTGATTTTACAGTTAATTATATTAAATCATTACATTTCCATGAATATCCATTACTACTACATGTAATACTCCCTTCCATTCCAATTAGAAACACAGAAAATTGTTCCAGGAGTAGGTCATTCAGCCCATTATGCCCACCCTGTAAGATCATGGCAGATCCTCTATCGCAATACCATATTCCTGCTCTTTTACCTTGACAATTTTAGTCTCTAGAAACCTATTTATTTTATAAATACATCGAGTGATTTGGCCTCCACAGCCTTCCATGGCAAAGAATTACGCAGGTTTACCACCTTGTGAGTGAAGAAATTTCTCCTAACCTTAGTCCTAAATTACCTACAACATACTCTGAGATTATGATCCCTCGTTCTAAATCATCCACCTGGCAAAATATAATTCCTGCATCTAATCTGTTCAGCCTATCAGAAACATATGAGATTCTGTTGTGTTCTTTCCAATCTCAATGAATACAGGTCCTGTCAACGCGACCTTCCCTCATATGATAAACCAAATGTGGGATAGAGATTTGTGTACGATTGCAGGCATACCTTCAATTGCTGCGGTCAGTTAGCTGGTTTGCGATGCAGCCTAAAATGTGTTGCTGGAAAAGCGCAGCACGTCAGGCAGCATCCAAGGAGCAGGAGAATCGACGTTTCTGGCATGAGCCCTTCTTCAGGAAGCCTGACAAGTGTGAGTTCAATCCCCAAACTGGCTGACAATACCATGAACAACTCATCTTCTCAACGTCTCCCTTCACCTGAGGCATGATAACTCATGTTAAACTACTTCCAGTCTTCTCTCTCTCTCTCTAATGAAACAGTAGACCTATGGTCCAGCACAACAATAGCAGCTTTACCTTAAACGGAAACTGCAAAAGAAACTCAAAGGTCTGGCAGCATCTGTGGAGGAAAAACAAATACAGAATTGATGATTCGAGTCCAGTGACTCTTCTGTCCAACTTTGAGAGAGTTAACCCTGTTTTGTTCTCTCCACTGATGTTGTCAGACCTGCTGAGTTTCTCCAGTAATTTCTGTTTTTGTTACAGATCTTGCAGCATCCTCAATTCTTTGCTTTAGTTTGGAGACCTAACATAGAATCATAGAGATGTACAGCATGGAAACAGACCATCTTACAGTTCTAGGAGATAGAAATTTCTTCAGCTAGAGTGATGATTCTATGCAATCCATTGTTACAGAAGGCTATGGAGGTCAGGTCATTGAGTATATTTAAGACTGAGACAGATAGGTTTTGGAGTATCAAGGCGAACAAAGGTGATGGGGAGAATAGGGCGATGAAACTTGACAGCCATGATTGAATGTCCTAATTTCTGTTGCTACGTCTTATGTTCTTAGATTAGCCTAATGTGGTCCCTCAAATATTCATGCGCGCTCTCGATAGCACTGCGCAGCTGCAGGGATGCCCTGATCGTCCATCGCAATCGCAACCATACGGTTTGCGCAGCCGCACTAGCGGGAGAGTGGACGCGGTGAGAGAGTGTGTCTTCTGGTGCTGGGAAGGAGGGAGATTGAGTTGCGCGTGCGCCCAGCTGCGAGCACCTGACAACAATGGGTTGACGGTTGGTCACGTGCAGTGCCGCCTGGAACCAGGAGCGGCCATGAAGTGGAGCTGGCCGTTCCGTTTGCTCTTGATGTTGTGGCTGACGGCGCCGTCCGGGCAGCGAGTGGTCCCCGCCCAGGCGTCTCCGTCCCTCGCAGAGTCCACCCGGCCGGAGGGGGACACGCCGTCGCTGACATTCGAGCTGGACGAAGAGGACGAGGCGACCACGCCCGGTTCCTCGACCTCCGGCGCCCACAGCAGCGGCGCGGCGGCACCGCTGAAAATCGAGATCGACATGGAGGAGTTGACGGAGAACGGAACCGGCCGTTCCCCGGCGGACGCCACCGAGCCCGCCTGGCACCCCTACCTCATCAAGATATCGTCGGGCACCGGGACCGCCGCCGCCACCACGACCGGCGGCCCCGAGCTGGCGGTGCTCCCGCCGGGCTCCCTCATGGAGGAGACCATCGTCATGCAGCTGCCCGAGGCCAGCCCGGTGGCCACGAGCACCACCGTGACCCCGCCCCTGCTCATCATCGAGGAGCTGACCCCCAGCAGCCCGCCGGAGCCCGGCTCGGTGCTGCTGCCGGACTCGCCGACCGAGTCGGTCCTCGTCCTGGACGAGAAAGAGCTGAAGGCCAAGAGCAAGAAGCAGGCGCTCGCCCAGCTGCAAGGGAGTGCCCCTCACCGCCAGCAGAAAGGCGGCCCGCCGCCCAGTAGGCAGAAGCTCAAATCCCCGAACGGCAAGACCGCCGGTGAGGACGAGACGAGCCCTCCGCAAGTGTTCTTCCTCATCAAGGAAGTCGAGCACGACGCGCCCGCCCCACAGCAGGAGCTTCCAATGGCCATACAAGTCATTGGCAGTAACGCCAGTGTCCCGGGCATTAGCACCAAGGAAGCAGCCATTGTCACTCGTGTCCCAGACACCAGCGTAAAAGATGTGAACGCTGTTGCTAGTTCCACAGACAGCATCGTCACCGAGGTGCCAGGCAGTGCCGATGTCGAGGACATAGGCACCGACAGTAGTACTGTGGTCGTCAGTGGCATGGATCCAGACAATATTACCAGTTCTCCTGATGTCATCGCCACCACGGTCACTGGCGTTGAGGACATAAGCACCAGCAGCAATGCTATGGTAATTAATGACATGGATACAGACACTGTCACCAAAACTCCAGACATCCTTCTCACCAAAGTCCCAAGCACTCTCGTTGAGGACATAGGCACCAACAGTACTCTAGTCATCAATAGAACGGATTCAGACACTATACCCAAAATCTCAGACACTGATGTTCAGGAGATCATCAACAGTACCGATGTCCCAATGATCAGCATCACAGATACAGAAAGTATCACCAAAGCCCCAGTTGTTAGTATCCAAGAGGATGTCACAAGCACTAATGCTCCAGTCATCGTCACTGGTACAGACACGAATTCCAAAACCCCAAGCTCCAATGCCCAGGAGGTCATCACCAGCACTAATGCCCCAGTCTTCATCCCAGTTACAGACACTAATTCCAAAACCCCAAGCTCCAATGCCCAGGAGGTCATCACCAGCACTAATGCCCCAGTCTTCATCCCAGTTACAGACACTAATTCCAAAGCCCAAAGCACCAGTGTCCAGGAGGTCGTCACTGGCACTGATGCCCCAGTCATCAGTCTCGCTGGTACAGATACTAATTCCAAAACTTTGGGCACCAGGGCCTTGGATTTTGTCACCAACACCAGTGCACCAGTAATCAGAGTCACTGAAACCAACGCAATCGCTGAAGTTCCAACTGTCAGCGTCCAGAAAATCAACACCGGCACCATTGTCCCAGTCATCAGCATTAGTGAGATGGAGTCTACCACCAAAACGCCAGCTATTATTTTGACAACTCAAGGCACAACGGATGTTGAGGAGATGGATTCTGAAGTTGAAAACACTTTCCTTGACATGAGTGACAAAGGAATGAGTGTCACAAGTATTGTTGATAAAATAATAGTCCCAGAACCACATTTCAAGGAACTGTATTTTGATCAGCTTGTGGACCATTTCAGTTTCACCTCCCATCAAAAACTATATCGTCAAAGATATCTTTTATGCGGTGAGAGAGGAGCTTTACTTTTGAGTTTTCATTTTGGTATTGATACGCTAATGGTATAACAGTGTCTGACTTCTAATTTAGATTAGATTCCGTACAGTGTGGAAACAGGCCCTTCGGCCCAACAAGTCCACACCGACCCTCCGAAGAGCAATCCACCCAGACCCATTCCCCTACAATTCCCCCTGAGTAATGCACCTAACACTATGGGCAATTTAGCATAGCCAGTTCACCTAACCTGCACATCTTTGGACTGTGGGTGGAAACTGGAGCACCCGGAGAAAACCCACGCAGACACAGGGACAATGTGCAAACTCCACACACAGTTGCCCAAGGTGGGAATTGAACCTGGGACCCTGGCGCTGTGAGGCAGCAGTGCTAACCACTGAGCCACCATGCCGCCCTGATAAATTTACTCAGCAAATCAACCAGTAAGTAGGATGATGTGTGACGTAAAACATGCTGGCTTGCTCTTTAGTGAATTAACTGATCTTTTAGAGATTGGGATGGGAGAAGGAGCAAAGGCTATAGTTTCTTTAGTAACTAGCCTATTTATAGCCACAGTTTGGATTCTCCCACGTTGGGAGCATATCTGCATTTCTTTTACATTGAGGCCCAGACCACTTCTCAACCTTTTTTGTGTGAAGAAGACCAGTCTTTTCTGATGATTTTTAAGTTTTTGCATCATCTTTATCTGCACCATCTTCAGCGCCTCCATTCCTTTTAATATAAAGACTAGAATTGGTGTTAGTCTTTAGTATCAAGGAAAATAAACATCCAGACAACATTATTAGAGGGATGGATAGTCAATGTTAGTTGCCTTTTCCCTTGGATGGGGGATTTCAAGACTAAGGGCACATTTTTAAGGTGAGAAGAGAAAGGTGTAAAAGACATGAGGGCCCAACTTGTTTTTAACACAGGTTGGCTCAGGTGTGGAATGAACTTATTGAGGAAGTGGCTGACGCAGGTACCAAAGAGTCAAGATTAGGGTGGTGCTGGAAAAGCACAATAGGTCAGACAGCATTCGAGGAGCAGGAAAATTGACATTTTGGGCAAAAGCCCTTAATCAGAAATGAAACTGGGAGTCTCGGGGGGTGGAGAGATAAATGGATGGGGTGGGGGGGGGGGGGGAGGCTGGGGAGAAGGTAGCTGAGAGTGCAATTGGGGGTAAAGGTGATATGTCAGGAGGGTGGAGTGGAAGGTGGGAAGGAAAATTGACAGGCATGACAGGTCTTCTTCCCCAGCCCCACCCCCCCTACCATTTATCTCTCCATCCCCGAGGCTCTCAACCTTGTTCCTGGTGAAGAACTTTTGTCCGAACCGTCAATTTTTCCTGCTCTTCGGATGCTGCCTGAACTGCTGTGCTTTTCTAGGACCACTCCAAACTTGACTGTAATCTCAAGTGTCTGCAGTACCTACCTCTGCCTAGCAAGCACTGAAGGGTTTGTTTCTATGCTTCTATAACTTCTCTCTTGTCTGATATGTATGTAAACTGAATGAAATTAGTTTCTCTGACCCTAAAGTTTCCTTTGGTTTTCTGCGGATTTGTCACCATCTTGAGTTCTTTAAAGAAAAATTGATGAACGGGTAAGTTGCTGCTAGGCACTACCAAGCCATTCTGAATTATTTAACAAAGTTAAGGGCATGAATGTTAAGACAAAATTGACATAAAAAGTATTTTGTTAATTCTAACTTTGAAACTGGTATCGAGCAGTTTTTAATATTTGCTTATTCTGTATCATTGACCCTGAGAAGGTTGTATTTATTTTTGTTCCTAGTTGCCTTCGGATAATGATGGTAGACTATTGGAGTCCTTGTTTTGATATTCACAATGGTAATGCATAGAATATATGAAATGGAAACAGGCTGTTCGGTATATCCAGTTCATTTTAGTATTAATCATCCAGTAAGGGAAAGGATATATCCAATGACCATGAAAACAGGGATGAAAGAAACCCACCTTGTCCACTAATGTCCTTCACAAAAAGAAATATGCCATCTTACCTGGTCTTGCCTACATGTGACTCCAGATCAACAATGATGTATTTGACTCAACTGTCCTCTAAAAACGCCTAACTATCTGCTCAGTTGTAGCAATTACTATAAGATCTCAAAAGATAAATTGAACTGCACAGACTATCTGGCATCAGAAACAGCAGTGGCAAAAACAACTCAGTAATAGTGGGAGGCACTGTGGCACAGTGGTTAGCACTGCTGCTTCACAGGTTCAATTCCCGCCTCAGGCGACTCTGTGGAGTTTGCACATTCTCCCTGTGTCTGTACTGCTTTCCTCTGGGTGCTCCAGTTTCCTCCCACCATCCAAAAATGTGTAGGTTAGGTGAATTTGCTGTGCTAAAATTGCCCATAGTGTTAGGTGAAGGTGTGTAAATGTAGGGGAATGGGTCAAGGTGGGTTGTGCTTTGGCAGATCGGTGTGGACTTGTTGGGCCGAAGGGCCTGTTTCCGTACTGTAAGTAATCTAATCTAATCAAGCAACAGCCTAATAATGTATATTCCTACTACTGGAATTGCAGACAATGTCACAGCCACAATCACCATTCCTAGATATATCTTATCCCACCAGCAGGACAGGCCCGGCAGCACAGCAATGAAACACAATGAAGTCTTGTGGCATCAGGTCAGATGTAGACAAAAAAATCTCCTGTAGATTACCACGTACCATCTTTGGTCAGCTGATGGATCAGTGCTCCTTTATGCTGTGGGTGGCAAGGTGGTAGTATGTACTCTGTGGAGAATTTCAATGTCCAATATGAAGAATGGCTCAGCAGCAGCATGATTTAATGGCATTGCTGCTAGACTAGGTCTGTGGAAAATGGTGAAGGAATCAACAAGAGGGAAAAACAATGATGGGGCAGCCCAGCAGATCAGTATAAAAGATAAGCCATTTACAACAACCTACGGCAAGGAGTAATGAGTGGATGATGTATCTCAGCTGCCTCCAGAGGTCCCCATCATGACGGATTCAAGCCAATTTGATTTCCTCCACATGATATCAAGATACCACAAAGGCTATGAGTGCTGGCTACATTCTGGTTATAGTACTGAACATGTGCCCCAGACCTTTGTCATGTCCTTGGCTAAGCTATTCCAGTATAGCAACAACACTGGTGTGTATCCGCAATGGAAGATTGCTCAATTATGGCCAAATACAAAAAGCAGGACAAATACAACCCAGTCAATTACCACAGCATTGGTCTACTCATGACGATCAGCAGTAATTTGATAAAACGTGTCATCAATATTGCTATCAAGTAGCACCTGCTCTAGCAACTACCTGCTCACTAATGCCCACTATGAGTTCCCTTGGCCACTCAGCTCCTGAAATTATTAATGTTGATTCAGGCATGGGTAAGAGAAAGGTAAGGTGAGAAATGCATCCCTTGACATCAAAGCCATTTTTAAGAGGACAGAAACAATGAGCTCTGGCAAAACTGGAATTAATGGCAATTGGGGAAAATGCTCTGCCGCTTGTTATTATACCTGCCACATAGGAAGATGGTTGTGGTTGTTGGTCAGTCATCCCAGCTCCAGGACATCTATGCAGGATTTCCTAAGGTTAGTTTCCCAGGCCTCACCATATTCAGCTGCTTCATCAATGACCTTCCACCATAGTAGGAGAGACGAGGATCTGACAGCAAGCCTTGTTCAACAAGAGTGTGGTAAATCTGTGGTACTCCGCTCCGCAGAAGGCTGATGAGTGTACTTAAGACAAAGATAGGTTCTTGATTAGTAAAGCGATCAAACGTTATTGGGCAAATCTAGGAGAGTGGGATTGAGAAACATATCAGCTATGATAGAAGGTTGGAGCAGACCTGATGGGCCAAATGACCTAATTCTGCTTGTATACCTTATGGTATTATAAAGTTAGATGTGAGGATCCTTGCCAATGGTTACATAATGTTTAGTGCCATTCCTGACTTGTCAAATACTGAAGCGGTCCACCTCCAAATACAGCAAGACCTGGAAATATCCAAGTTTGGGCTGAAATGTGTTACGGATGCACAGTACGTTATCCGAAATATTTGGGAGCAGTTGGTTTTCAGAATTTTTCAAATTTCTGAATAAATGACAGTTTGGTAAAATTTTTACAAATCTTATCGGAGGAGCAGACTCACTGCGTAAAACGGGCCTTGAGAGAGAATTTGAGGCGAGGCCACGCCCCGCCCACATTGCATCTGAGTGACACACATCAAGTGTATGTCAACGATTAACTGTTTGCATGCCAAACAACCTTGTTAATGAGAAAAACACTTCACAAAATACCTTCGGACTTTGATGCTTTTTGGATTTCAGGATTTAACATTTGTGCCATACAAATGCCAGACAGTGACATCTTGAATAAGAAACCATCTAACCACTGCACTTGGATATTTAATGGCATTACTTGATTAACTGTTTGCATGCCAAACAACCTTGTTAATGAGAAAAACACTTCATAAAATACCTTCGGACTGGATCCCCTACCTTTAACATCCTTGGGAGTTGCCACTGATTAGAAACTGAACTGAACTTGCTATGTAATACAGTGGCTACAACAGCAAGTCAGAGGCTAGGAATATTGCAGCAAGTAATTTGCTGACTCTCCAAAGCCTGTCCATCTACAAGACACAAGCCAGGAGAGTGATGAATACTCTCACTTGCCTGGGTGAGTAACATGCATGATGTTTGATCCCATCCAGGAAGAAGCAGCCTGCTTCATTAACACCCCATCCACAGACATTTAGTCACAACTCCACCAACTTTCACTGGCAGCATCGTGTACTATATAAAAGGTGCACTGCAGAAATTCATCAAAAATCTGTCAACAGCATTTTTCGACATGCATGACCACAGCTATCGAGAAGGACAAGAATAGCAGATATATGGGAACCGCAACACATTGTTCCTATCCATGCCGTTCACTATCCTGACTTGGAAATAAGTCTTTCTTCTTTTATCTTTGTTAGTTCAAAATACTGGAATTCTCTCCCTAATGACATTGGCTACAACAGTTCAAGAAGGCAACCCATAACCACTTTCTCAAGGACAAAGTGGGACAGGCAATATGCCCACATCCCATGAGTGAATTTTAAAAAAGCTATTCCATCTGGCAGTCCAGCCTCTTCATTGATTCATTTTCTTCACTTTCCTGAAGTATTCTTAAAAGTTTAATTTTCTTATTTTTCAAGTGACTTACTTTGTGGGTGTGGAATTTCTGATTTAACCCAGTGATAAAAAAAATATATTAAATGTGTAAATGAAGGTGAATTGCAACATGGCAGATCACTTGGTGTTCAGATTTTTCTATTGATTACTGTGGTTGGGGCAAGAGTTGGGATGGTTGGAAGTACTGTTGAAGTCTGAATGATGTACTTCAATTGCTGACTATTTTGAGGTTTGTCTTTATCATAGAAAACACGAAAACTGACCCTTTGATTCAACCAGTCCATATTGATCATAATCCCAAACTAACGGACAAGCATATGGACATACATGGAATAGTGTAGGTTAGATGGGCTTCAGATTGGTCAGGTCAGCGCAACATTGAGGGCCGAAGGGCCTGTACTTCGCTTTAATGTTCTATGTTCTAAATAGTCTCACCTGTCTGTGCCTGAACCATATCTCTCCAAACATTTCTTATTCATGTAATTTCACAATACTTAAAAGACATTTGGATCTGTAACCACATCACTACTTGGGGAAGTTCAATCCACGCCTAAACCAATCTCTATTTAAACAGAAAAGTTAGCCTTCATGTCTTTTTTTAACATATTTCTCCTCTCACTTTAAAAATATGCAGGGTGTAGGTTTGCTCGCTGAGCTGTAGGTTTGATATCCAGACGTTTCATTACCTGGCTAGGTAACATCATCAGTGGCGACCTCCAAGTGAAGCGAAGCTATTGTCTCCTGCTTTCTATTTATATGTTTGTCCTGTATGGCGTTCCTGGGGTTTGTGGTGATGTCATTTCCTGTTCACTTTCTGAGGGGTTGGATAGATGGTATCTAGATCTTTGTGTTTGTTTACGGTGTTGTGGTTGGAGTGCCAGGCCTCTAGCAATTCTCTGGCATGTCTTTGCTTAGCCTGTCCCAGGATAGATGTGTTGTCCCAGTCAAATTGTTTTTTTTCATTCTTGTGTAGGGCTAAGAGGGAGAGAGGGTCGTGTCTTTTTGTGGCTAGCTGGTGTTCGTGTATCCTGGTGGCTAACTTTCTTCCTGTTTGTCCTACGTAGTGCTTGTGGCAGTCCTTGTAGATCTAGAATTCCTAGAGGCCTGGCACTCCAACCACAATGCCGTAAACAAACACACAGATCTAAATACCATCTATCAACCCTTCAGAAAATGAACAGGAAATGACATCACCACAAACCCCAGGAACCCCATCCAGGACAAAAGTATAAATAGAAAACAGGAGACAACTGCGTCGCTTCACTTGGAGGTCGCCACTGATGATGTTACCTAGCCAGGTAATGAAATGTCTGGATATCAAACCTACAGCTCAGCGAGCAAACCTCAACCTGAGCTACAAACTTTCATAAACATTGCTTAAAAATATGCTTTCTCCTCTTGAAATCCCTCTAACCTTGGGGAAAATACACCTGCCAGTCACCTTGTCTATACCCCTGTGGATTTTACAAACCTGTATACGGTCATCCCTCCACCTTCGACGCTCCAGTGAAAATAGTCCCAACCTATCCAGGCTTTCCTTGTAACTCAAACCCTCCACTGCCAGCAACAATCTGGTAAATCTTTTCTGAAAGCTCTTCTGTTTAATAACATTCTTCTATAACTGGACAACCAGAACTGGGCACAATACTCCAGAAGAGGCCTCACTAAAATTCTGGCCAACCTCCACATGTTATCCCAATTCCTATACTCAAAACTCTGAGCAGTGAAGGCAAGTGTGCAAAATGCCGCTTTAACCACCCTGTTTACATGCAACGTAGACTTCAAAGATCTACGTACCTGAATCCCTAGGTCTCTCTGTTCTACAACACTATCCGAAGCCCGACTTTTAGTTGTGTAAGTCCTGCACTTGTTTGTTTTACAAAATGCAATACCACTCATTTATTCAATCTTAATTCCAAATTCCTCAGCCCATATCTTTTATTTTGTGTGATGTAAATTTTTGTTCCATGAGGAAACTGGGTGAGGGAGTAATAGAATTTACTTGCATATGCAAGTCAGTGTGTTATAATTTCAGCTGATGCAGTTACTGGATAAGTCAAAGCACAGACTAAATCTGGCTTGATAGGTCATGTTTTACTTTGGTTTTAACAATGTCATCTCTGAGTAAAGCTTAAGGATAAACTGTTGCAGAGTTGGTTTTTTAACAATAAAACAAGTTTATTAACCAAAAAATGAAGATAAAATAAACCAATCTAGTTACATATAATGCCATATAAACCTGTTAATCACAAAGCTATTCTTTACAGATCTCAAAAGAACTTCTTGAACATTATGTAGACCAAAGACCCTTTCTCTAACATCTGTTCACCACCAGTAACTCACCCAGTGAGTCATGAATCCACTGGGTTTTTCTTCATTTGAATTAATTTCTGGAACCAGTGGTAGATCCTCTGAAACTACTCACGATTAGGTTTTTTAGAACAGGAGGAGGAAATGTACATGTTAGGTCATGCAGCAGAGTTGACAGAGCGACTCTTGTATCATGAAGTGGCCTGAGATAATTTCAAAATCTCCCAGACATGATGAGCCAAAATACAGATAAATGTGCCAGTGCTCAAACCTTTCAGCTATGAGACTTATTGCTCCATCCACTTCTAGGTGAGTCCTTTAAAAAAATCCAGTTCAGTAGCTTGTACAGAAGTTTAACTAAGAATCTTGTGGAAAGAAATAAAAGCAGAGTCATGTTAACATGATAAAACAGAACTACCGCAAAGAGGTCTGCAAGTAGTTGATGAATCCGGTAGAGGCTGTGCAGTGAATGATGTCCTCATGACTAAACAGGTGTCTGGGTCAAATAGTTGAACTGAAAGCCTTTGTAGCCCAAGCAATTCACCAGAAAAGTATGTCCCAAATATGCTAAATTTTCGGCATCATTGTTGAGGCAATAGCCTAATGGTATTGTCATTAGACTGTGAATCCAGCAACTCAGCTAACATTCTGGGTTCAAATCCTACCATGGCAGAAAATGGAATTTAAATTCAGTAAAGAATTTGGAGTTAAGGGTCTAATGACTATGAAGCTATTATTGATTGTTTGAAAAATCCCATCTGGTTCACTAGTGTCCTTTTTCATTGAAGGAAATCTGCCATCCATACCTGGTCTGGTCTGTATGTGACTCCAGATCCACAGCAATGTAGTTGACTCCGAACTGCCCTCTAGGCCATTAGGATGGGTATTAAATGCTGACCTAGCCAGAGACGCTCACATCTCATGAGTGAATTGAAAAAAAATTCTCCTTTTGGAATAAAGGTCTACATTTGGGTCGTAGTTACTTTCAAAAAGCACTTGAAGTCTGTTTTGTTTTTGTTCTAGTAAATAGATAAGTTGGTTTCATTGGTAAGTACCCCAGTAGTTACATAACTTTGTTTGAAAAACAAAAATATGACGTAGCATTATAACAGACATGAAATTTTCTCAGGCAACTATATCTCGGACTGAATTGCTGGAAGTCAGTTTTTTTTAATGTTATGAGAGGTTTACTAGTCTCTGATCGGTATATTATTTTGAGCTGAAAATTTATAAAATCTGTAACTGGTTATGGCCTATTCCATTTAAAATACTTCTAGAAACTTCTCATTTAACACAACCAGTTCCCTAATGTCTTTTACGGAAGTGAATTTGCAGTTTTAACTGATCAAATCGAACATGTGAATTCAGACCCACAGCAACGTAGTTGATAAATGTCAATAGCCTTCTGAAATGGCCCAGCAAGCTATTCAGTTTAGAGACAAATTGAGAATGCTCAATCAATAATGGCTTTACCAGTGATGACCACATCTCAAGAGCAAATGTGAATTTTTTTTAAAACTTTGGCTTTGTGTAGGCATATTGTGGACAGTGTAAAACATTTACTGGGACGGATACCTTTAAAAAGATTCAGTCTTGAAATATGGGCATCGCCAGCAGGTTGGACAGTTATTTCCTATCCCTTATGGTCTTGATGAAAGTAGAGAAGAGCTACCTGTTGAACAGTGGCCATGAGACATAAGCTATTCGGTCTATCAAGTATGCTTCATGTGAGATCGTGGCTGATTTAAGAATCCTCTTTCTGCTTTTCCTGCCTTATCCGCAGAGCCTTTGATCCATTTGTAGATTTAAAAATCTGTCCTTAACAATACTTTGACAGCCCTCTGCAGGAGAACGGCACGATGGCTCAGTGGTTAGCACTGCTTCCTCACAGATCCAGGGACCTGGGTTCGATTCCCACCTTGGGCGACTATTTGAGTTTCCTCCGGGTGCTCCCCTTCATTCCAAAAGATGTGCAGGTCAGGTGAATTGGCAATGCTAAATTGCCCATAGTGTTAGGTGCATTAGGGTAAATGTAGGGATTACTCTTCAGAAGGTCGGTGTGGACTTGGGTCAAAGGGTCTGTTTTCACACTATAGGGAATCTAATCTAATTCCATAGATTCACTACCATTTGAGAAAAGAGATTCCTCCTTCATCTGTCTAATATGGACGGCCCCTTGCTCTGAGATTATGCCCGTGTTCTGGACTCTTCCCATAAGGGGAAACAATTTCTCTGCATCTATCCTGTCAAACTTCCGAGGAATCTTTTATCTTTCAATAAAGCTTCCTCTCTTTCTTCTAAACTCAAATATATATAAGCCCAACCTACTCAGTCTTTCCTCAGGAATATCTGATGAAGCTGTTAGGTAGGGACTGCTAAAATCTTGGGCCAGTAATAATGAAATAATGCTGATTAGGGAAATTGGTACGGTGTTCGAAGGAAACTGTGCTGCAACTAATTGCTGTCAATTTTTCTTTTAATATTCAGATCAATTCTGGAGCAAGAAGTTTGGACCAATATTTCTGTATACAGGAAATGAAGGTGATATATGGGACTTTGCCAATAGCTCCAGGTTCATTATTGAATTAGCATCAGAGCAGCAGGCCCTGGTCATCTTTGCTGAGCATGTAAGTTTTATCCTTAGTCATTAAAAGTTACTGATTTCAAACTTTGGACTTCGTTTCAGTCTATTAGTTATTAAGTTCAAAAGTTGGATGATGACTAGGTAAGCTTCTGTGAAATAGCTGGAGTTTATCTTGTAACTGTTAAGCTAACTGTTTAACAAACACTTCTACTTTGAATACAACTCATTATATTCTTTGCCCTCGTTTGTTTCAGTTTGATAAATATTGTTGCATTATATGTTGAATAAATTTTATGAGGCCGTGCTGCCAGTATGTATAGTCTTATAAAGCTGCAGTTTGGTTTGCAGAAACTCTACAATCTCCTGCATTTTGTTAAATAAATAACAAAGTTGACCAGAAATTGAATTTATAAAATAATTTTTTTTATGGCATGTGGGTGTCAGTAGGTGCGCCAATATTTATTGCCCATTTCCTGTTGTCCTTGAAGATGGTGGTGAATGCTGCCTTGATCTGTTGTAGTCTCTGTGATGTATATCTGAACTTTTGAAAGGTCATTTTAGCATATTTCTGGAGTTTAGTCCCAATTCATGGGTTATTACAATATTCCTTAAATGTGTGGTTGAAGACTTAAATACTGATTGTGAAGAAAATGGGCCAAAGATTGCATTTTTATTGGTATTGAAATGCAGGTAAATTCATTAAACTGTTTATGGGCACAATGTATCTATTTGGAAAAATGTTTCATGATTCATAAGCTAAACTATGGGAAAATAAATGTTTTGTCAGAGGTCATGAGGGGTAAATTATCTGTGTCTTTGTACATGCATTACAAGAATACTAATGCAACAAGTAAACAGGACGGCAAATAGAATATTGATATTTTGTTGAATGGGGTAATGAGTCTGAGCAGAGCAATCTTGCCACAACCTTTTAGGGCATTGGTGAGAACACCTAATGAGGTATGCAGAATTTTGGTCTCCTTATTTGAGGCAAAATGTATTGACTCAGAAGCAGTTCAGAAAATATTGCTGGATTAATTCCTGGAATTAGAATGTTGTTTTATGATGAAATGTTGGGCCTATTACTCACTAGAGTTCAAAAGAATAAGAAAGAGTGGAAATGATGACATAGTCATATTGTCACACCGGGACCTGGGTTCAAATCCCACTGGCAACAGTGGAATTTGAATTTTTTAAAAACTAGAATTCCATAAAAGCAATATGTTGTTTGTTGTAAAAATGCAAGTTGTAAAAATGTATTCACCTAATGTTCTCCAAGGACAAAAGGTCTGCTGGTCTAGTCTGCATGTGAGCCCAGACTCATAGCAATATGATTGACTTTTCAGTGCCTTTTGAAATAGCCTAACAAGCCACTTAGTTGTACCAAGCAGTCAAAGGATATATTAAGGCCTACGATTGGGGTCCTAGCACTTCAGCTTCGATGTGGCAGTGAGAGAGGAGGCAGAAAGGAGATATGTTGAGGCTCAGGATCAGGGCCCAATACTTCAGCTTCAACGGAGCACCCAGATTTGAAGCATAGTTTACAGCTACAGCTTCAGTGGACCGCTGACTGAGGAAAGAAAAATCAAATTGAGATCAAGGATGTGGTGGGTCGATTAATTTGTGATTTTTTTTTAAAGGTTTTTTTTGGATTCAGTGAGCAAAATGGGAGTAAATGAGAAATGTGGTCAATGTAATGAAGTCATATAAGTAAGCAAAGTAGAATAAAGCTAGCACAAGGGAAAGTAAGTTTGACACTAAGTAAGTTGAAGACATGGCTTTGCAGTTTGGGTGAATGGAGTGTAATGGCCTGTTGTATTTTGAAAATTAAGAACCCTATTGGGCTCTTAGATGATCATTTGTGCAGGAAAGTGCTTCCAGCTGCATAAACTTGAGCTCTGAATTTCAGAATTTGAATGATGATTGGCGACATTGTGCCACATTACAAGTTTGAGAGTTACGTGGATAGTACGTTCGGAGAGGTCACACCGCAGCTCAAGACCCTGAAGGATGGAAGCAGTATTGGTTAAGGAGTAGTTTGCAGTGCTGGAGAAAGGATGTCCCGAGGGCCTAAGCACAATCATTTTGGCTTGAATTGAAAAACAAAAAGGGTATAATTACATTGACAGACCACAGACTAGTAGAAAGGATTTGGAAGAACAAGTCTGCAAGGGAATTGGAGAAATACCAAGATTATAGAGTAGTAATAATAGGATATTTCTATTACTCGTACATAGTCTGGGATATTTGTTGTGTATGGGAGCCCCTTTTCCTGGATTGTGTGCAGGAGACCTTTGTACAGGAGGATATTTCCAGTCCAATAAGAAAGGCAGTGTTATTGGTGCAACTAGGAAAATGGTTCTGCACGAAGAGAATAAAAAGATCGGTGCTAAAGTAAAGGGCAGAAATTCAAGGGTGTTAATCTCTGGATTACTACCTGAGCCACATTCACATTCTCAAGATGAATAAGATCAGAGCAGTTAATGCTCTAAGACTTGTGTGGGAAAAGTAGGTTCTGCTTTTTGGGGCATTGGAAGGTGAGGTCTGTTGTTGGGACGGTCTATACCTGAACTGGTATTTGAGCCGTATAACTGGGGAAGTGGAGAGAAATTTGAATTAACAGTCAAAACATGAGAGAAAGTACTAATGTAGAAGATCAGAATGAAGGAACGAAAAGCGGCAATAAAAATGTTTAATGTCTGTCAAGATTAGATGTTCAAAGGTAATAAAAAAATTAAAGACTCAGTATATGAATGTATGTAGAATTCTCGCCAAACTAAATTAATTGATATCCTACATTGAAGTGAACAATTACAATCTGATAACAATCCTGGAGGTGTGGTTGCGGGATTATGAAACTTGGATTCTAAATATTGTCCGGTGTATGTTTTTCATGAAGAATAGCAAATTAAATAGGAGGGTAACAGTCATAATTAAAGAGTTATAGATGACCTTTGTTCAGGTGATTAGGGTGTAGGTAGAAGTTGTTTGGGTGGAGGAAAGGAGTTGGTTTTGGAAGTGACCCAAGCCTGAAGAGTCACCATGATTTGCGAAAAAGTATACAAGAAGAAATATTGACTAGTAATGGTAAAGGATTAGCAATAATTTGGTGTGATTTTCATCTACAGATAAACTGAAAAGATGACAATGTAATAGCCTGTAGTGCTTCGTAGAGTGCTTCTGAAAGAGTTTCTTGGTGCAGCAAATTCTGTACCTGACCAAAGAACTAGCTATTACTAAAGTTGGTATTGTATAATGTTACAGAATTAATAAATGACCTTAGAGTAAAGGCACCCCTGAGGATTAGCTATCATAAAATGATTAAATTTTACATTCTGCTTCAAAGGGAGAAACGTGGGTTGATGACCCCTAGTAAATAGGTTTAAGGAGAATCCGAAGGGATTCTACAAATACGTTAAGGGCAAAAGGGTAACTAGGGAGAGAATAGGGCCCCTTAAAGATCAGCAAGTTTGCCTATGTGTGGAACTGCAGAAGATGGGAGAGATACTAAACTAGTATTTTGTATTAATGTTTACTGTGGAGAAGGATATGGAAGATATACAACATGGGGCAGTAAATAGCAACATCTTGAAAAATGTCCATATTATAGAGGAGGAGGTGCTTGGCGTCCTAAAATGCATAAAGGTGGATAAATCGTATTCCCAGCCCTCCACCCCCCCCCCCATTTTTTATCTCCGCCCGCTTGGCACACCAGTCTCATTCCTGAAGAAGGGCTTATGCCCGAAACGTCAATTCTCCTGCTCCTCTGATGCTGCCTAGCCTGCTGCGCTTATCCAGCACCAAACATTTCGACTCTGGTCTCCAGCGTCTGCAGTCCTCACTTTCTCAAAGGTGGATAAATTTCCAGTACCTGATCCGGTGTTCCCTTGAACTCTAGGGAAGTGATTGCTGTGCTCCATGCTGAAATATTTGTATCATGAATAGCCACGATGAAGTACCACGATAAAGTAAAACTGGAGGTTGGCTAACATAGTGCCACCATTTAAAAAAGGTGGTAAGGAAATGCCAGGAACTACAGACTGGTGAGCCTGACTTTAGTGGTGGGCGACTTGTTGGGTGGAGTCTTGAGGGACAGGATTTACATGCATTTGGAAAAATAAGGACTGTTTAGGGGTCATCAAAATGGCTTTGTGCGTGGGCAATTGTTTCGAAAACATGATTGAGATTTTTGAAGCAGTCACAAAGAGGATTGATGAGAGCAAAGCGGTGGACTTGATCTAAATGTACTTCAGTAAGGCATTGGACAAGGTTCCTCATGCTAGACTGGTTAGCAAGGTTAGATCACCTGGAGTAGAGGTGGAACTAGGTATTTAGATACATAATTGGCTCGAAGGTAGAAGACAGGATGGTGGTGGAGGATTGCTTTTCAGACTGGACACCTGTCACCAGCGATGTGCCACAAGGATCGGTGTTGGGTCGACTGCTTTTCGTCATTTATATAAATGAGTTGGATATGAACATAGATATGGTTAATAAGTTTGCAGATGACTTCAAAATTTGAAATGACGTGGAGGCTGAGTAGACTGGGGCTATTTTCCCAGGAGTGTTGGATGCTGAGGGGTGACCTCAGAGGTTATAAAATCATGAGGGACATGGGAAGGGTAAATGACTAAGTCTTTGCCCTGGGGTGGGAGAGTCCAAAACTAGAGGGCAAAGTGAGAAGGGAAACATTTAAAAGGGACCTAAGCGGTAAATTTTTTCAGGCAAAGAGCTGCCAGAAGAAGTGGCGTCTGGATGGGTAGATGAATAGGAAGGGTTTAGAGGGATATGGGCGAAATGCTGGCAAATGGGACTAGATTTATATAGGTTATCTGGTTGGCATGAATGAGTTGGACTGAAGGGTCTATTTCTGTTGTGTGTTTGTGACTCTATTTAAACTTAAAAATGCGTAGTCACATGGGCATGAAATCTGAACTAGCTGAAGTGAACTGAGATATTAGACTAGGAGATAGATCAGTAGAGAAATAGTTTCAAACTTTTAAGGAATATTTCAGACTATTTAGAATAAGTGTGTTTCTAAGTATAAAGAGATTTTAAGGGAAAGACGCGCCATCTGTAATTAACAAAAGAATTTTAAGAGTATCAAATTTTGGGGAAAAACATCATTGTGCAAAGATGATTGGCAGGTCAGTTTGAATGGTCAGAATAGAAAGAATGACTAAAATCTTAATTGGGGCAAATAAATTGTAGCATGAGAGGAAACTAGCTGGGAATGGCAAGCAGCATGACATTCGTTTTGAATCAAAAGTGTAAAAGTACAAGTAAGTGTTAGTCCACTAAAGAGTTAGAATTGGCAGGATGTAAGGTTAACAGTGGATAGTAAAGAAATGATAGATGTCATGAATAGCTATTTTGTTTCTGCCTTCACTGTAAAGGATACAAAAACATACCAGTAATACAGTCATACATGGAGCATGGAGGTACACCCTTCATTCTGACCATAATTCCAAACTAAACTAGTCCATTTGGACCATATCCTTCCAAACACTTCTTATTCATATCTGTAAACGAGGAAGGAACAGAGGAACTTAGTGAAACTATAATCCCTGGGCAAGTAATACTGGATTGATAAGTCTCCTTGCATCAAAAACATATCATTTTAGCCATTATGCTTGTGTAATCAATAGTAATGTGTAAATATTAGGAACCGGAATAAGCCACTTGGCCCTTGGAACCTGCTCTGCCATTCAATATGATCATGGCTGTTCATCCTACTCAAAAAAAAATCCTGTTCCCACTCTTGCCCCATTCCCTTCAATCCCTTTAATCCTAAGCACTACATTTAGCTCCTTGAAAAGATTTGATGATTTTGCCTCAATTGTGGCAGAGAATTCCATAAGCGCTCAATTCTCTTGGTGAAGAAATTTCTCCTCCTCTTAGTCCTAAATAGTCTTTCCTGTACCCTTAGATTATGACTCCTATTTCTGAATTCCCTGGTCATTGGGAGCAACTTTCCTGCACTTAGCGTGTTAACTCCTTTTAGAATTTTATAGGTTTCTATGAGATTCACCCCTCACCTCATCATTGTTCTAAACTCCAGTGAATATAATCTTGACTAGTTTGGTCTCCATTCAGACATCAGTCCTGCCATTCCAGAAATCAGTTTGGTAAACCTTTGTTGCACTCCCTCCGTAGCTAGAACATCCTCAGAAAAGGAGAGCAAAACTGCATACAATACTCAAGGTGTGGTCTCAACAAGGCTGTACATTTGCAGCAAAATATCCATGTTCCAGTATTCACATGTTCTCGCTGCAAAGATCAACTTACCATTTGCCTTCTTTACACCAACTGCTGTATCTACATGCTTATTTTCAGAGACTGGTGTTAAGGACACCCAGGTTTTGTTATAGCTCTTTCTCAATCTATTGCCATTCAGATAATCCACCTCCTCCTGTTCTTGTTTACGAAGCGGGTAACCTTGCATTTATCCACATTGTACTCCCATCTGCCGTGTATTTGCTCATTCACTCAATGTATCAAAATCACACTGCAGCATTTGTGCATCCTTCTCGGAGTTCACCCTCCCACCCAACTTTGTGTTGTTTGCAAACTTGAAGATATGTGTCACCTAAAAGTCATTAATATATGAGTAGACCATAGGCTAGTGTCCTGCTTCTGATCCTATCAAGTCTGTTCCACCATTCAATGAGATCATGACTGATCTGATAATCCTTAACTCCACTTTCCAGCTGGAAGACAGCCGATTATGATTACTAAAGATGTTTTGCAAACCAGGTAGGTTGGAATAACAACCGCCGATATTTTATACTTGCCATTGTTGAGCAACACTTTGCATGCCAGTGATGAAAACGAGGCAAATTAATTGACTTCAAACCACCCCAGGTGCCATCCTGGGATTTGAACCCATTTCCATAGAACATTAACCTGACTTTCTGGATTATGAAAGCTGGTGTCCAAGCACTGATTCCTACCGTACCCCACTGATCACTGGCTGCCACTCAGAAAATAACCCATTTATTTATACTCTTTACTTCCTGTCTGCTAGCCACTTCTCTATCTGTGTCAGTACACTATCTCCAATCGCATGTGCTTTAATTTTATATGTGGATCCTTATCAAATGCTTTCAGAACTTCCAAGTAAACCACACCTCCTGATTTCCATCAATTTAACTCGATCAGTTAGATCCTTGAAAAATTCCAGTCGATTTGTCGAGCATGATTTCCCTTCTGTAAATCCATGTTGATTCTGTCCACTCCTGGGGATTGTTTTCCAAATGCTCTTCTATTAAGACTTTTCTAATTAGACTTTGGTATTTTTCCTTCTGTTGACATCAGGTTGCCTGGTCTGTGATTCCCTGATTTCTCTCTGTTTTCTTAAATAGTGAGGTTATATTAGCTACCCTTCACCCCATTAGTAACTGTTCCAGACTCAGTAGGATCTTGAAAGTATTCTGGATTGTAGATTTTTAGGCCCCAAGGATTTTGTCAGCCTTTAATTCAATCAATTTCTGCAACAGTATTTCATTACTAATATTGATACCTTTCTGTTCCCTCCCTTACTAGGCCTTGTGTTCCTAAACATTGTTGTCTGTATAGGCAAATGAAATGTATGTATTTAATTGGTCTGCTACCTGTTTCTTCCCCACTATAACTTGTCCTGTTTCTGAATAGAGAATGCCTACATTTGTACTCACCAACATTTTTATTCTTCGAATACTAACCTGCTTTTACTGCAAGCTTCGCCCTGTACTCTTTTATCCCTCTCTTAATCAATGCCTTTGTCTTGCCTTGCTGAACTCTCAACAGCTCCCAATCCTCAGATCTGTCCAATCTATATGCCCCTTCCTTGGATGTAAATGTTATCCCTAATTTCCCTTGTTAGCCACACAGGACAATAGTATGGCGAGAAGAGGTATATTTTGTCCTGTTTTGTTTTGAAGAGAGGTTTTAAGACTGCTGTACTGAGCTGTTTTTTGAAAGTCCATAAAATAACCAGCTTATGAGATCTTGAAATTGTTTGTTTTTGGACGTTCGAACAATAGAAGTAGTGTAAATGGGTATGGCAAACTTCCCCCAGAGCAAGGATTTTGAATTTTAGCCTTTCAGTAGCAGCTGCTGGGGTCTTGAAGCTGAATGTGGAAGCTCTTTTTTTTCTCTCAGTTACAGCTAAACGCTGTGAATTCTCCCCCTGGTGTTGGAGCTGCATGTGAGACAATGATTTTCTGAATTTGCCTTTGTCAAGGATGTATTTATTAGATGTTACTATATTGCAACAATTACTGTTCAGTGGTAAAATAAATTATTATTCTGTTAAATTTTCCAACAGAGTTAAGTTTTTCCAATTTTGAATTTTAACTGTACTCTATCAATAAAGTATGTTTTCTTCAAACCTGGTAGTGTGACCAGTCAAATTGCATCTGGAATGTGACACCTAGTTAGTCAGGGTCTAGACTATCTGAATATATTTTGAGGGGTTTGATCTGGTCCATAACACACAGTCTGGTCACCTTTCCCATTTTACCTTTGTACCAAACAGGAATGAACAATATTTCAATTCCTCCTTGCACTCTTTAAACCTTTGCCATTGCCTTTCCACCATTATCCCTTTAGCGCTGCCCAGTTTATCATTATCAGCTCATTCCTCATAGTTTCCTCTAAGACACGAGGGGACTTGTTCATTGGGATTTCCAGTTATTCTTTTCTCATTGCACAGTGCCTGGTCTGAGATGACTTGTGTCTAGTTAATTTCTCAACCCTTTTGATCCAGAAACTATCTCATGCATACTCCAGAAATTTCTTCTCTACAATATCATTACTGGTTTGATTTTCCCAATCTATTTGCAGATTAAAGTCACTTACAATTACAGCTGTACTCTTATTACTTACAGCTCTGATTTCACATTTAATGCTGTTCCCAGCATAACCACTGCAATTTGGGGGTCTGTAACCCCCATTATTGTTTTCTATCCCTTCGTATTTCTAAACTCTACCCATACAGATTTCACTTCACTGGAGCTAATATCTTTCTTTACTTTTTTGTTAATGTTTCTCTTTAGTAATGCTACCCACCTCATTTTCCTCCTTTGCCAATCTTTCTTGAAAATCGGATATCCCTGGATATTTTCCCATCCCTGGTCACTCTGCAGCCAGAGTTACATTTTGTTTAAATAAAACAAATCTGCAGATGCTGGAAACCTCATACAGCAAATTATGTTTTTGTTTATACTCATATTTAGAGAGAAAGCAAAGTTAACATTAAATCGACTGACCCTTCAGAACACAGATCCTTTTGATTCTTCCAGACCTCCTGAGTTTTTCCAGCAATTTCTGTTTTCGTTACATTTTATTAAATAAGTGCTAATTATTTTAAAATCTGAGTCCCAGTTTATTTTTAATCTTGGTGTGGTGTAATTTAGTTTTAAGCAATTAATATTAAATGCTTAATTGTTTGTAAACAAAACAAGCATTTTTTATTTTAATTTTTCAGCGATATTATGGAAAATCCCTTCCTTTTGGCAAAAAATCTTATGAAAGATCAAACATGGAGTTTTTGACAGTGGAACAAGCTTTAGCAGATTATGTGGTTCTTATTACAAAACTGAAAAGTGATCTTGATGCCAAAAGTTGTGCGGTGATTGCGTTTGGTGGCAGGTAAATATGTATTTAATAGAAAAATACGTTTAAGTTTAAAGCTCTGCTGTCATAACCAAAAACTTCAATTTTTCTTTCTTCACTTCCAAAAAACTACTTTCAACTAATAATCGAGATTAAGTGCTCATTTACCCCCGTAGAAAAATTGGTTCTTTGTGTACATTTTGCCACATTTTGATATGCCATATAAATCCTGCATTACTTGAATTCTGATAAAATTTGCAGTGGAAGGCACGTAGCAATATTTTGGGTTTTGTGTATAAAATTTAGGATTTCCAAGGTACAGTTGATGATCTGTTTCAAAAGTAGCCACTTGCTGGTAATGCTGTTTGGATACCAGTGGAATGTTTTGTTAAGCCATATTTTGCTTTGTACACATTACTTATGTGATTTTTATCTTTACCTTTTCAAAGCAAACAAACTATGGTGGCCTTGTGAACGAATTAACTATGTTAACAATATTCTGTGTAGCATTTCAGAGAGATGTTGAAGCATTCATTTAGGACTGCTCAAGCTAAGTATACCTTTATGTTCCAGCCGCAATTTGGAGTTATTACTGTTGAATGCTGCACAACTTTAGGGTGGGGTACAGTAGAATGATAAGCTGTCCCAGTGGGCATAGGAAGAAAAGAAGACAGCGATATGAGAGAGTTTTGTTGCATGGGTAGGGAGAGTACAGAACAACGTAATATGAAAATTCCATCTAGTAATGGATAAATGATCCCACTGATCAGCTGGTGCTGGTCATATAGCTTCCCCTGAACATTCTGTGAATTCCCTCTAATTGATTGCTCGTTCTCAAGATTTTTAAGGATCTTAGCTGGGGTGACAGGATATGCAGACACTCGAGAGGAAAGCTGCCTCGTCAGATTCATCTACCATGTCACTGCTCAGCAGTCAAAGTAAGAACAGCACAACCAGTGTTTGTGCTGTAGGTAAAACCTGCTGTCATGACGCTTTCCAAGTAGTCTCTCAGTTTTTTCAATCAAGTAATTGGGAGACTAAGGCTTTAACTGTCTTAGGGTACAGTAGCATTTGAACCACATAATCTTCTAAGGCATTACATTCCTGGCCTAATAATCCAAGCATTTATCTTCAAAACCCATCACTACTGTTGGAAAACTTGAATCCATTAATTTAATAAATTTGGAATAAGAAAATATCAAAAATGGTTATCATAATATTACCAGGTGGTTCACCAGAGTGCTTTAGAGAAGAAAATGTGCCAGTCCAAGGTGTCTGTGAATCCAGACCTACAGCAATGTTGTTGACTCTTAACTGCTGTCTGAAATGGTTTGCAAGTCTCTCAGTTTAATGAAACATCTGCAAAACTTGTATTTAAAAGCTGTGCTTTTCCAGTGCCACAGTTATTGACTCTGATCTCTAGCAACTCTGTATACTACCTTTTAGCATCAAAGGATTATTATGAAAAGTATTTGATGACAAGCCACACAAAGATTGAGAGGCCAACCTTGGTCGCAGGGCTAAATATTAAGAAGCGCCCAAAAGAAGAAAATATTTGGCAAGATAGAAATTTATGCAAAGCTTTCAGACCCTTCGTGTCCTCACAACTGAATGTATAGCCCACAGTGATGGAGCTACTAAAGTTGAGATGCAGAACATAAAACAGTTATTGGTTTGTAGATACATCAGAGGATTATATTGGCTGTAGGACTTGGAGATAGAGAAACCATGGAGGGATTTGAAGACAAGGTTAAGAAGTTTAAAATCAATGTGAAAATCAGTTTTGGCTAGTGAGCAGAAGGGTGGTGTGTGAACAGGGGATAGCATTTGGATGACCAGGTTTACAAAACCTGGAATGTGTTAAGTTGGTAATGAGTTTGGGAGTAAGAATTTCAATGTTCCTGAATAAGAACACGTTTTGTTGAGACTTTGCTGTACTCTAATTCGCAAGAAATACCAAGATGGAGAGGAAACTATATTTTTTCATTTCCAGAGCAAGATGAAAAGCTGTGACAAATCCTTTTTTTTTAAGCGTTACTTTGTTGAAATTGTTGAGTCTCAACTTACTAGTAATGAATAAATATTTCAGCGGCCAATGAAATGATGCTATGGAGTCAGGGCTTGGTATAGACTTAAACATTGGTGACCTTAGTGTTGATGCTCAAGTTGTTAAAGGCTTATCTTCAAATATGACACCATGTTTGCACAGAGTATTGATATACCAGAGTGTTGCCGGGGAGAAGGATGGCTTGGGTATGGGGTTTGTGGCAGAGGCTTGTGGCTTCAGATCTTTCCAATATTTAGCTGGAGGAAATTTCTACATGTCTATTATGGAAGTTGGAGTCAGCAGTCTAACAATTTAAAGAGTCGAGGCGGGATTGAGGCAGATGGTATTATCATAGGAAATGTAAAGGGTGCAGTATGTGCTGTGGCTTTGGACCTTCAATGTCCATCACATAAAAGTGGCTCACTGCTACTGATTGAGCTGGCTGAATCCTGAAGATCTTCCTGACTAGACTGATCATGTGGCAGGTGATGAAACAATAACTTGAGGAAGAAAATTTACTTGACTCATCTTCATCAATCTATTGGAGATGCATCCAACCGTGCCAATGTTAGTTAGGAGTGAACATCCCACAGGTTTTGTGGAGACACTGAGGACAGTCTCCATCATGTACAGCTTTGTGCTGAATGGGTTAGACCCAGGAGAGATCAAGCAGCTCAACATGAAGCACACAAAAAGAATCAGCACAAAGTATTATAATTCACAATCTACAGGTTCGTGGCCTGAATATCCCTATTCTCTGTTCAAACCATATAACTATTGAGGAATGTTAAATAGCACATCAGGAGTAGTGGTGAAGGTACTTAAAAGTGCGGTATCATTGAAGTTAGAGCACAAAAGTGCATGCATGTCAACAAATGACAGTATTACAGAGAAAATACTATACTTCCTGTTCAGCTTTGTCTCGCAAATTTCCGTAAATCCACTTGGTCCGAATGCTTTCTGCGTGCTCTTTTCACGGGCATTTTATGTGAGATATGTATGTCTAGGTCATGTTGCGGCAGTACAGGACAGTTGGAATATTGCTTGCAATTCTGGTCTCCTTCCTATCAGAAAGATGTTATGAAACTTGAAAGGGTTCAGAAAAGATTTACAAGGATGTTGCCAGGATTGGAGGATCTGAGCTACAGGGAGAGGCTGAACAGGCTGGGGCAGTTTTCCCTGGAGCATTGGAGGCTGAGGGGTGACCTTATAGAGGTTTACAAAATTATGAGGGGCGTGGATAGGATAAATAGGCCAAGTCTTTTCCCTGGGGTCGGGGAGTCCAGAACTAGAGGGCATAGGTTTAGGGTGAGAGGGGAAAGATATAAAAGAGAACTAAGGGGCAACTTTTTCACACAAAGGGTGGTATGCGTATGGAATGAGCTGCCAGTGGATGTGGTGGAGGCTGGTACAATTGCAACATTTAAGAGGCATTTGGATGGGTATATGAATAGGAAGGGTTTGGAGGGATATGGGCTGGTGCTGGCAGGTGGGACTAGATTTGGTTGGGATGTCTGGTCGGCATGGACGGGTTGGACCGAAGGGTCTGTTTCCATGCTGTACATCTCTATGACTCTGTGGTTTTGGAGTTTTATCTGCTGTTTACACCACAGAAAGAAATTGTCTTCACTATGCAATGTTGAAATTTTCCACCTTTGATGAATTAAAAAAAATCACTAACATTCCAAAAGATGCAATTCTGATATCCTGTTCTAATTATCTTTCACAGTTATGGAGGAATGTTGAGTGCGTACATGAGAATTAAATATCCAAATGTAGTGGATGGTGCTCTAGCATCAAGTGCACCTGTGGTCTCCACAGCTAATCTTGGGGATAGTCGGCAATTCTTTCATGATGTAACTAAAGTGAGTATGAACATGTTTGTAAGTGTCTGCATTCATCTGTTTCTTTTTGTTCCATCCTTTTTTATATTTTCTAGTTATTTGAGAAATATAGCTACTTCAAAAGCGTATTTTTGAAGGCAGTTCATTCCTTCATTTAATTGATTCATCTAGTTTTTATTTTTACTTTTTTATGCTTATAATATGATTAAATTGGTCATTACAATTTGGTCGCCTTGAAGCTAAGCAGAGTTCTCTGCTGGGTATTTGTTTTCAATTTGGAAGGACATCATTTTTTTGCCATCAAATAGCAATAATCATGATTACACAATTGTCTTTGTTGAATGTTTTTGATATTCCAGGACTTTTTAAAGTTTTGTGGCGGAGTTAAGTGTTTTGAATGCTGTTATCATTGGAAAATCGAGGGTAAGAATTAAATTTCAAGTTAGTAAATTTGGTGAATGTAAAAAGTCTGCGTTTTGCATATTACTAAACTAAGAAAGCAGGGGACTAACAGATATATTTAAGTTAAATGGTAGTCTGTAGTAATTTATACATGTATAGGTTGATACTTGCCTCACAGTTCCAAAAGAATTTTAAGTTTCGTCATTTACATTCCTCAATGTTACTTTCGATTAAACCACATCATCAGGAATAATTAATGAAGGGCTTATGTCTGAAAGGTCAACTCTCATCCTTGGATGCTGCCTGACCTGTGCTTTTCCAGCACCACACTTTCTGACTCCAGAGATGAAGGACTTGGCAGAGATTGAGCAGTTTGGGCCTATACACCCTAGAGTTAAAGGGTTGTGAGGAGTTCTGTTTGAGGTACTTAGGATGCTAAGGGGGATAAAATAGATGCAGACCAGAGGTTTCCCCTAGTGCTACAATTGAGAACAAGAGGTCATAGTTTTAGTCTAAGGGGTGGCAGATTTAAAAGAGTGGAGAAGCAATTACTTCTCTGAAAGGGTCGATAATACGTGGAATTTACTACCCAGAGTGCTGTGGGTGTTGGGACAGTGAATAAATTTGAAGAGTCACAATTTTAATTAGCAATAGGTTAAAGGGTTATTGAGGAGCACATAGGAAAGTGCAGTTGAGGCCAAGATGTGATTACCCTCGATTGTATTAAGTGGCAGTATAGGTTTGAGGGGCTCATTACCTCTTTTATGTTCTTATAGAAGGCCAGTTTTGGCCTCATATATAATTCTGACCTTTGAATCTGTCTTAATGATATCATTTTATGAATTGTAATCCAAACAAGTTAGATCTCAAATGTGCCTTCTGTTACTCCATTGGAGTGTCCTAAGTGACCCACCCAGTATTTTCCTAAGATTTTGAGATTGTGTCTATAATCTAACAGTGTATAACTTTTTACTGTAGTTTTTTTTTTCTTCAGAATCTTTTGTACTGGAAGGATTTTGGTAGAATGTTTAAATGGATTCAGTTTTTTTTCAAAGTAGCATCTATTTTACTCTTGGAATATTTATCTGAGTAAGAAAATTGCAAATTTGGGTTGCACCCCCCAGAGCTAATTCAGGTTGAATCTTGATTTTAAACCAATGTCCCAGTTACTTCCTCAGCAATTTCATTGCATAATTTGAACAAGAGTAGGGTGTTCACCATGGGTGTCTTGGCTAACATTCATCCCTCAGCTGCTACCCTGTGAGGTTGACTGATTAAAGCTCAGTTGTATGCTTGCTATTTTTGGAATGCTGTTATGTATATTGGTTGATGCATTAGCCTACAAAATAACAATTGTAAGTGTGAGCTCATTGGTTATGAAGTGTTTTGGGCTGTGAAAGGTGCTGTGTAAGTACACCTTTTTTTTCATTACTTCAACGATGACTAATTTGCTGTTATTCATTTGTGATAATAGTTTTTAATTCTTTGATTAGGATTTTGAGCGTAACTCACCTGAATGTGTTTTGACAATTCGGAAGGGTTTTCAGGAGCTTGAATTTTTGGCACAGCAACAAGGTATGGGTTATCTTATGTTTAAAAGAATTTCATAATCTCAGGGCCACAAGATCGGTACGTGATTTCAGGGTTTTACCACTGAGTATTAGAGGAGGTATGCAACCATTGTATGCACAAATCAGTGAGACCACTGTAAACATGCACGAAGAAGGAAACTATTTCAACTGGATACACATTTGCCCCTGGTGACCAATGTTGCTATAGTGGTAGAAGCAGAAAGTTAATTATTTTAAATGTAAAAGTGACAATTAGCACTAAATTCAAACTTTAAAGATATATTTTGCAACAGGTTGGGGCATGCTGATAATGCTATCCTCTGAGTCTTGCAGCAGCCAAAATAGCTTGATAGTGGAAGCATGGGCACCTAACATGGCTATACAAATTGATCCTGTTGGACAATTGACCTGGATCATGAGTGCATCTACATTTGCAAACCTGTCAATGATATTTTTTCAATGCCAAAAATTTAATGTACAATAAATCTATTGTCTGTCATGTGTACTTTATTTTTTTCTGCATTGATATGAGTAGTTCATTGTATTGCACTTCTTTCCCACTTTGCCTGGAATTCAAT
Organism: Chiloscyllium plagiosum; assembly: GCF_037043375.1. Lineage (NCBI taxonomy): Eukaryota > Metazoa > Chordata > Chondrichthyes > Orectolobiformes > Hemiscylliidae > Chiloscyllium > Chiloscyllium plagiosum. The sequence goes on along the minus strand of NW_028270159.1, from coordinate 35,121,797 downwards.
TTCCTGCATAGAATTGACCCTGTAGGTCCTGTTCATCATATATTTCAAGAGTTGAATGAACTGCTGAATAAGAAAATCAATCAATCACAGAATCTAATTTCCTTGTATATCTCTTTTACAGCATGGAGTAAGATAACCAATAAACTGTCTCTCTGTAAGTCAGTGAAATCTAAGAAGGATGTTGATCATCTCTATGGATGGGCACGAAATGCTTTTACTTACTTAGCCATGTTTAACTACCCGTACAAAACTGAAGTTGGATTACATTTTCCTCCAAACCCAGTAGATGTAAGTATTTTAGTTTTTTGTATTTTAGCACAGAATGCAAAATGTTACACTCATAGCATTTTAAAATATAGGATCGTTGTAAACCATTCAACCCATTGAACCTGCTCCATCATTCAATAGTCATGGCTGAGCATCTGCTTCAAATACTTTTTCCCCTCAAAATCTCCATATCCCTTCATGTCATTGGTTTTGCCTCAGCATAACTGGGAAGAGCCAAAAGTCATGCCCTATTGTTTGGCAAGTTCCTAACTCTAGTCACAATGATCAATTTGCCTGACTGCTATTCGTGACCAGGTTTCGCCATCAGCAAATGAGTCTCTTTATTGTAAAGCACTGCAATAAATGGCAGAGAGAAGATTCCTAATTGACTACACTGTGGTTCACACAACACCCATTTAAAACCCCCAAATACAACACACTTATTCACCATTAATACAAACTAAAGGCAGATGTTTTGACAGAATGTGAATAAAAAGTAGATAGGGATCAAAATTCTAAAGATTGAAAGTCCAAACCATAAGCTTTGCATAAGTTGTCTCTACCAATTTCTTGTTATTTAATAATGATGCCATATGTGTTGTCTGTAAAACAGTGGTCATTCTTCACCTTGATAATTGATTCTGATATGTTCTTTTTAGAATTCTTTAAGTTTTCTTGTTTTTATGTCTTTTTACACACGAGGAAAAGGAGGGAGAGATGTCTTCACTTTGCACATTTTGGGTGTCCCTGTAGATGCAGCGCAGACAGATTTGTAGCAAACTGGAGTTCAACCACTATGAAATCTGATATCAGGCAGTCTATCTTTAACTGAAAAATTTTTGGTACCCCTCAGTCTCATGAAGCAATATTTTCTTGCACAGCTATAAATGCACATCAATTGACTTTTTCCAGTCACAACTCTCTTGATATTTCAGCTAAGTAGCAGTCTTACTTCTGTTTCAGCTTGTAAAAAGAAAAATGCATGGTCCAATACAATATTTAGAAATCTGTCAATTGAAACTTTAAACATATTCAGTGACTAAGCTTCCAATGACTTTTGAAATAGAAAATTCTGAAGGTTCACAACCCTCCAAGTAAATAATAAAATCCTCATCTCTGTCCTCCATGCTTCTACCTTATCCTGAAATTGTGCTCCCTATTTCTGAGACCAGAATTGCACGCAATATTCACAGTGGCCTAACCAATGTCCTGTACAGCCGCAACATGACCTCCCAACTCCTGTACTCAATACTCTGACCAATGAAGGAAAGCATACCAAACGCCGCCTTCACTATCCTATCTACCTGCGACCCCACTTTCAAGGAGCTATGAACCTGCACTCCAAGGTCTCTTTGTTCAACAACACTCCCTAGGACCTTACCATTAAGTGTATAAGTCCTGCTAAGATTTGCTTTCCCAAAATGCAACACCTCGCATTTATCTGAATTAAACTCCATTTGCCACTTCTCAGCCCACTGGCCCATCTGGTCCAATCTGGTCAGCATGGACAGGTTGGACCGAAGGGTCTATTTCCAAGCTGTACATCTCTATGACTTCCCAGCCAGAGGAAACCTCCAACCTGAGTCTACAATGCCCCGTCTCTTTAATTATTTTGTAGGTTTCAACAAGATCACCTTTCATTCTTAAAAGCTTGTAGATGATACAGGCCCCTGTTTCACTAACCCCACTTCAAAGGACAGTCCTGTCATTTTGGGGACAAATCTTCATTATATATTCTCTGTGGCAATAATATCTTTCCTAAAGTAAGAGGACCAAAACTGTGCATCATTAGACTTGCAAATTGCTTGATGCATGACATGTTAGCATTCAATGCTTTACTGACTATGGCTCCAGGTCTCTTTTGTACTTTGACTCTCTGAGCATTTAAGAAATGCTCTGCACATCTGTTCCTCTATCAAACTTGACAACCTCTTATTTTTCTGCATTAATTTTCATGTCATGTTCTTGCACACTTTTGAAGTCTGTTGAAATACTCCAGAATCCTTTGTAGCATCGTCAGAACACTTCACTAGTTTTGTTGTGTCCACTGACCTCAAAATGTTATATTTGATCCCCTCATCCAAGTCATTGACATAAATTTTGAACAGCTCAGGCCCCAAGCATTCAACCTTGTTGTACCTCACTGGTATTAGTCTACCAATATGAGAATCTCACGCTTAGTCCCACTTTTTGCCTGTTAATGGAACATTAATCCAAGCCAATACATTTTGTTATTTATTAATGGTGTGTGGGTATTGATGGCTAAACCACCATTTATTATGTATCCCTGATTGCTCTAAAGAAGATGGTGATAAGCTGTCTTCTTGAGCAGTTTCAGTCCTTGAAGTATGGGGATACGCACAGTGCTGTTGGGAGAGTGGTTTCAGGATATTGACCCAGCTATAGTGGAGGAAATGTGGTTCAGTTCCAAATCAGATTGGAGAGAATTTTCAAGTGGCAATGTTCCCATGCATTTGCAGACCTTCTAGTTGGAGCCCATGTCAATTCTGTAGGGGACTTTGTCAAAAGCCTTTTGACAATCCAGATATACTATGTCTACTAACTACTACCTATCAATTCTGGGAGTGACATTCACTCAAAATTCCCAACGGCAAACATGATTTCCTAATAACAAATCCATGCTGGCTATGCCTGATTAGATTATTACTTTCCGAATGTTTATTTTTATTACAGCCTTTATAATGGATTGGAACAAACTCTCTACTCCTGATGTAAGTCTAACAGATTTTATAGCTCCCTTTTTGTTCTCTCTTGCTCTCCTTAAGTAAAGGGGTGACATTTGCTACTTTCCAACTTGGAAGGAGGGATTCTAGGATAGCTGAAATTTGGAAGATGGGTAAATGCATTTAATGTCTCTGTAACTAACTCAACAAATTGTAATGTAGAATGTCAGTTTCTGGAGACTTACCTACCTTCAACCCCATTAGTTGCTCGAATGCAACCTTGTTACTAAGACTAATTTCCTTAAGTTCTTCACTCTGCCTCATCTCATGGATTTTTTCAATGCCATTTTTCTATTACTCATTATAAATTCTCCAGACTGCCTGTAATGGATTTTAGAGCATAAAATATAAGGCAGTATTAATCCATTTGACCTATCAAGTATACTCTACCATTTGATCATGGCTGATTTGTTTTTCAATCGTATTTTCCTGCCTCCTTCCCATAACCCTTTATCCCCTCATTAACCAAGAACCTATCCATCCCTGTTTTAAATGCACTTAATGACTTGGTTTCCACCCTCTGACTGAAGAAGTTCCTTTATCTCCAATCTAAAGTGTTGACCCTTCACTCTGAGGCTGTGCCCTCAGTCTTAGTCTCTTCGATTAGTGGAAATATCTTTTCCATGTCCAATCTATTCGGGCCTCTCAGTGGTCTGTATGTTTCAATGAGATCCCCATCTTCATATTTCTAACTCCTGTGTATAGACCCAGAGTCCTCAACTGTTCCTCATATGTCAAGCCCTTCATTCCTGGGATCATTTTTTGTAAACCTCCCCTGGACTCCCTCAAACAATAGCACATCCTTTCTTAGATATGGAGTCCAATACTGCTCTCAATATTCCACATGTAGTCTGACCAGAGCCTTGTACATCTCGGGAGTACATCTCTGTTTTTGTATTCTAGCCTTGAAATGAATGCTACACATTGCATTTGCTTTCCCATCTGTCAATTAACCTTAAGAGAATCTTCAACAAGGATTCCTAAGTGTCCATGTGCTTCAGATTTCTGAGACCTTTGCTCATTTAGAAAATAGTCTTTGTTTCTATTCTTCCTACAAAGTCCATATCTTTACACTTTCCCACATTATATTCCATATGTCACTTCTTGGCTCTCCCTCCTTTCCTATCCAAATCCTCCTTCGGCCTCTCCACTTGCTCAGTGTTACTTATCCCTGACTCCACTGATTCATGAAAGGTCACCATAATGCCTTTACAATCTTCTTAGCTATCACCTTCAGAGCTCTAGGGTATAGTCCATCTGATCTGGGTGATTTATCCATGGTCAGATCTTTCAGCTTTTCCAGCACCTTTCATTAGTGATGGCCACTACATACACAGCCAGTTATTACCCCCCCCCCCCCCCCCAAAAAAAACAAAATCGTAAACTTCTGGTATGCTATTGGTGTCTTACACCATGAGCACTTATCCAAAGTACCTGTTCAGTTCTTCTGCAGTTTCTGTTTCTGATTACTACTTTGAAGTTTTGTTTTCCAGTCCAGTGTTTACTTTTGTTCCCCTCTTACCTTTTATATATTTAAAAACCTCTTGCAATCTTTTATATTACTTGCTAGCTTACCCTTTTTTCACCTTCTCCTCATTGCATTTCTTAGTTACCCTGTGCTTTTTAACAAAACTTCCCAGTCTTCTGGCATCCTGCTAATCTTTACCACTGTTCCTTTTTTTTTCGGATCTGGCACCAGTCTGATTTTCCCAGTCCACATGCATATTGAAGTTCTCCCTGATAATTATAATAGTGCTTTTGTTACATGCCTTTTCTATCTCCTGATTTATTTTTTATTCCCTGCATCCAGAATACTGCGAGGAGGCAGGCAGTAACTTCCATTAGGGTATTTTTTTTCCTTTGTGGATTCCCCACAGATTCTATACCTTAATTTCTTTGTGGCCATATCTGAGATACCCACAGCAACATACCCACCAATTTCAATCTGCCTTACCTTGTTTTGTATCCTGTGCGTACTTTTCATATACTTTGTATACTGCGACTATTTCTGGCAAGTGTTTAGATCTCTTTTAATCTTGTACAATCCTTGATTTTATTCGTTAGTTGTGCTTGACTCACTTGTTTGAGGTTTTCAAAGGAAAGTATGGTTGTTGTTAACCATATAATAATTATTCCAGTGGATTGGAAAACAGCCAATGTGGTAGTGTTTTTCAGCAGGGAACAAGAGGGAACCAGGCCACTCTGTCCAACCTCAGTTGTAGTGAAGCTATTATAAACAATTAATCTGCACTTGGCGAGACAGGGAATTATCAAAACTAGTCAGTTGGTTTTGTTAAGGAAAAATAAAGTTTTATCAATTTGAATTTTTCGAAGCGGTGATGAAGTATGTAGATGAGGGCAATGTTTGGTGTCATCTACTTGTACTACAGCAAGGTCCTGAATCAAAGATTGAATGTGAAGGGATGCAGTGGTTGGAGACAAAACTAGAAAAACAGTTCTGAAGCTTTGTATCAAGATCTCTTAGGTAGGTTCTTGTTCATCCAGATGTTTCTCTTCATCCGTTTTCCAAATGCCTGCACTGGTTTGTAGAAGGCATAAGGTCACCATTTTACTTACGAAAGATCTCTGACAAAATATTCACGGTCACAACTTGCAGTTTCTGTTGAAGGAAAGATAAGTTAGCTTTCTTCAGATCTGAAGTGGCTTACTGCAGATAACTGAATTTTTTGGCTGCTGCAGAGCTGTTGGTTTCTCTTCTGGTCTCAACTTAGTTCTGTCTTTCTTGCTTACACCATAAACTGTTCAGCCAACTGACAATCTGTTGTTTGGCGGCAGAGGACTTTGGATAATGGGTACCTAGTCCACAATCCAATGACACAGCTTCATTTGTAAACAGGCTGTCACTACAGTTCACCTGCACATTGCTGGAACCCACAGCTACACAAATAAAGTTCACAATAGGTATCAGATTTCTTATGTTTAAAGTATGCTGCCATCCTTTTAAATTCCTGATTTGAAAAACAGTTCTTTTTCAATTTTGGTCTATAGTTTTTAAAAAAGCACAAAAATAAAACGGCACTGTCCTTATACTTATGAATAAAACGCTATCTTTTCATTTTCTCCTGATCTTCTAAATGTTGAAATAAAAGCAAATTACTGCGGATGCTGGAATCTGAAACCAAAAAGAAAATGCTGGAAAATCTCAGCAGGTCTGGCAGCTGTAAGGAGAGAAAAGAGCTGACGTTTCGAGTCTAACTGACCCTTTTTCAAAGCTTTGACTCAAAATGTCAGCTCTTTTCTCTCCTTAAAGATGCTGCCAGACCTGCTGAGATTTTCCAGCATTTTCTCTCTTTGGGTTCTAAATATTGAATGTCCTTGGGTATTTTATTTTCTAGTATTGGTTCCCCTTAATGGCCATTAGATTGCACGTCTATTTGTGGCTTTAAATCATTACCTTTTGCAAATGCTGTGTACGTTCCCATAGAATATCCTTCTGTTTTTTTTTGACATGCAGTATCCTGAGCTTAGTTGATGCCTACCTTCATTTTGCCTTTCTTATAATTTCAGTTGTCGTTTTTTTTACTTCCTCTTACCAACTTTAATTCCTTCCAATTTGAGATACTCCTCGAGTTTTCATCCCCTGACAAGCTTGTGTGATCATTTCCCAACAGATCTAGGAAATCTGTCTATGTGGATTTTGGAACCTGTCCTGTTGAGATGTAACCTGTCCAACTTGTTTAGGTCCCATTTGCCCCAGAACTGATGCCAATACCTCAGAAATATGATGCTGCTGTCTGTCCTTCATTTTCTCCAGCCATATGTTCAATTAGTCCTCCTATTTTATGCTGGCTAGCTGGGGGTATTCCTGAGATTACTGCTCTTGAAGTTCTGCTCATTGATATCCTTCCTAACACCCTAAAATTGCCTTCAGAAAATAATCCCTTTTCCTTCCTTCATTGGTTCTTGTGTGGACCACCATGTCCGGCTGTTCGTCATTCCCCAGAAGGATGTCTTTCAGCCACTGTGTGAAATCCTTGAACCGGACACTAAATGAGGCAAGACACAGTGCTAGAGGTTTGCTGCTGCAGGAATGCCTGCCTAATGCCCTGACTCTAATCCCTTACCACATGTACACTTCCACTCTTCATCCTCTCTTACACAATTGAATTGAATTTATTGTCACATGTACCGAGGCACAGTGAAAAGCTTTGTATTGCGAGCAATGCAAGCAGATTACATAGTTAAATAGCATAGATAAGTAAATAATAGGTAAACAGCTGCAAAAGAAAAACACAGGTACAGGCGAATGCTGAGAGTTTGAGAGTCCATTCAGTATTCCATCAACAGTAGGGTTGAAACTGTTTCACTGGTGTGTGTGTTCAGGCTTCTGTACCTCCGAGTCACCCATGGTACCACAGACTTGGTTCTGGACTCCACACCCCTGAGAAAACATCACCTTCAGTATCTAAAATGGAAGACCATTAGCAAGCACGAGACTTGGATTTCTGCAAAATCTGCCTGGCAGTCGCATATTCTATGTCTGACTATCAGCTCCCATCCTGCATTGCGACTGTATCCCTAAATGTGCTATTCGCTTAGTTCTCTGCACCATGGATGCACAACAGTGACTCCAGTGCTACTTGACCTAAATCTGGGACTTCAAACGCTTGGGTATCTGGTGTGATACCTATTACTGGTTCATCAAGGTAACATGTTGTATCTATAAGTTTCGCATACCTCAAGTGGTGCATTCCACTGGCTAAGCAGACCTGCTATGCCATAACCTTTAGTAACTCATCAGCTCTTAAATTATTGTAATCAATCAGTTCATGACCTACAACAAAGAACGAATTATTGGAGACTGGAAAAGGTATAAAAAGAAAGGAACATTGACTCCTCACCTAACTGTACATCACTCATCAAACTCCCACATTTTACTTTATGCATGCAAGTTTCTGTGTATTGGTTTAATTGAGAGAGTCATTTTCAATGTAAACAAAGTTAAATCCAAATATTATCAATTTTGTAACGTGTATTTGCTGTTTTCTCAAGGTTGCTTGTCGTTACATTCTGAAAAAAAGTGACCATATTGAAGGCTTGCTAGATATATTGGGTAAGTGTTATTTTAAAATACAATGACATTGAGATCTGAACAGAATAAGTGGCAGAGTGTAGGTATTTATCTCTAGTGACTAAATTATAAGTGTTTACAACATGGCTTGCACAGAACTACTGCTATTGTACAGTCTTCCCGGAGTTACATTTTTAAAGGGGTCCCAGGCTTTAGAGGGGTCAGGCAAGAAATGGAGTTAAAGATCTAGATTTATCATTCATACGCATACACTAACAGTTGTAGTAATTTTACTTCTAGCTAAAAGGTTTTGTGTTGGTACTATAATCACTACTCTGGCATTAGCTTTAATATGTTTACTAGTTAGCAATAAGAACTGTGACTTATTTCAAATCAGTTCATGTGTTTATTAGTATCTCTTGATTTCTGTTGTGCCACATCTAGCACATGTCTCTATTGTTTCAGGATCTTGTTTGCTGTCTCATTTCTAAACATCTGTTGCTTTTTTTCAAAATATTCTACATCCTTCGTTCTAACAGGACTGATGTTGGAACTCAGCATATTGTTTTATCAAAGGAAGAGTTCATCCTGTAGTCAATTTAGACCTCATTTTAATAAGAGTTACCTCACATATTAGAGAGATTATAACACCATTTTTACTTCCACCAATTGCTCAGCATTTCCCATATCTAGGTTTTAACCTTGTCAAAATACATACTATGCATTTCACATCGTATGCATTTCTAATTGAGAAATTTGGATCAAAAAATGGTAATTAACTTCTTGCACTTTTTACTTTAGTGTATCTGTTACAAGCTGTACTTATATCAGAATGGCATAAATGTAAAATGAGAAAAATAAATCTCTCTGCCTTCTCCAGAACATCAATCTTCGAAGATTTGCTGTTTCTTTGCTTTTTTACTATTACTCATTAACTTATTTTATTCGTAAAAGCAAACCAAACCCAATCATATACATTTCTTTTTAATAAGAATTATTGTTTACCAATCAAACTTATTGTCATAACTTATCAGATTTCAGTGCTCTTTTTCTAGAAAATAAGCAGCGGGTTGATTTTATGACCTCTTCCTATATGATTGTAATTTAGAAATTTGTCTTATCTTGTACTTTGAATGTTATTAAATCTTCTACGATAGTAAATATGAGCAAGATAAAGTCAGCTTTGAGGGAAGTATAATGAGACTTTGAAAAGTGCCTGCACATGACTGAAACAATTTCATATGGTATGAAGTAATGCACTTGACAAAAACAGCATTAAGATGCATTAAAATCTAATTGTAGATTTTGAGGAGGGTGCAGAACAGAAAGACCGAGGACTGCATACTCTTAGAACTTTGGCAGAGCAAGTTTAGTATTCGTGGTTAAGATGTATAAGGACACTTAACCACACCCAAGATAGCGGCAGAGTAAGGCACTCCTGCAGTAGTTCCTTTGCTCCGCCTGTTCTTTTTCTTTCTTTCGTGTTTTCTGTCTCTTTTTTTCTTTCTCTTTTTCTCTTCCCATATCCCTGGAGGCAAGTCCTGGTACAGTGGCAGTCATGGGCAGTGAGCCACAGTGGAGACCAGTGCGGGAGACAGTCATGGAACTTAGCTTGGAACAACTGACCGCTGATACAGAGCAGTCTGGAGGCTTGGAGCAAAGCAGGGGCAGCTGTTGGACAGGGGTCTGGCGCAGGCAGTCAGACCACATGCTGAGGCCCTGCACTGAGCTGCTACAGTGCAATGTTTATTGACTTTTTTTTACCTGACTCTAATGTCAATCCTTTAATGATGTCTTATTTCTAACTTTTTTTTAAAACTCTAAAGTAATGCAACTGCTTTTTATTCCTGTTTCGTATCCAAAATTTGTACCTAAGCGCCATAAGAGGCAAACATTGTAAAAGCCTTTCACTGTACTTCTACAATGGAGTACACTTGGCAATAAAGAATATTCTTTTCTATTCTAATTTGCAAATAGGGCATTGAGTACAGAAACGACAAAGCTATGCTGAACCTTTGCAAATCTAGTTAGATGTACAATTCGAAACACAACATTTTTAGGAGGAATATCAAGCTCTGGCAAATTCGAGGGAGTTTGCGGGCTGACACCAGCAATGAAGATCTCCAGTTATGTGGAAAGTTTGGAGGAGCTTAAATTACTCTTAAGAACAGAGAAAATTAGTTAGAAATCTTATAGGAATGTTGAAAATTGAGGGATTTTAATAAAATAGGGAGCAACTCCTCTGGTAAATGTCAATTCTAGAGGTGATAAATTTAAAATAGTCAATTGAAGAGCTAAAGGGAAAATTTGATGAGTTTTCTTTTAATGTGGAACTCAGAACCTTTAAACGATACTAGAATCCAACCGAAAGGCAAGAGGAGGAATATGGACATATACTTGAGCTGATCATTTTGTAGAATATAGGTGGTGAGATGGTGAAAGGGACAGTTTTCTCAGGCTACCACAAACTCATTGCCAGCTGGCGACACTTGGAAGTTTCCTAGTACTTATTTATGCATTTGATTTGTTTAGATTAGATTCCCTACATTATGGAAGCAGGTCCTTCGGCCCAACAAGTCCACACCGACCCTCCAAAGCGTAACTCACCCAGACCCATTCCCCTATCTTCTGTTTAACTCTGACTAATGTACCTAACAGTATGGGTTATTAACATGGTCAATTCACCTGACCTGCACATCTTTTGATTGTGGGAGGAAACCGGAGCACCCGGAGGAAGCCCATGCAGACACAGTGAGAATGTGCAAACTCCACACAGACAGTCGCCCGAGGTCGAACACAGGTCGCTGGTGCTGTGAAGCAGTAGTGCTAACCACTGAGCCACTGTTCCGTCCTGCGGAAGTGAGATTAGGCAGGGAGATTCACTTGTATTGTGGAGGGTAAATGGATGTGTCTGAACAATTAGAAAATACAGGTGTTTTTTATAGTACCTTTACATGAGTGTTATTATTTGAATGTTCCAATCACTTATAATATATATGGTTCCACTCATTCAGTCTTGGTCAAATTCTGAGAGTCTATTTAGGTATGCCTTCTCAGCTACCTTCAACCGTATTTCAAGCAAGCATTGCAGCCTTTCCTTCTGCCGCTTCTTACTGGCAGAGTAGGAACTAATTATCCCCTGGCATAAGCTTTAGCTGTTTCCCAGAGAATGGATAGGTTGCTGTCAGAGTCTGAGTTAATGGCTAGGAAGGCTCTGAATTCATTGGAAAAACATGCAGTGAACTTAGTATCCTTAAGAAAAAGGAACTATTTGCCAGTGTCCTGGACCTGTTACATTGCCCTTAATTTTAACTAATAAGTATACTGCTGCATGATCAGAGATGGTAATGTTCTCAATGTTATAGGATGCCACCAAATCCAGGAGTGCTGTGGAGGTTAGAAAGAAATCAATCCTGGTGTGGCACCTGTGCAGGTTGGAGAAGAATGTGGGGTGGAGATGCCTTCAGAAATCCACCAGCCCTCATTCTACACACAGATCCACTAATTGTTTAGATTGTAAAGAGGGTATTGGGGGGCCTTTGGGCATCCTGTCGACCATGGGGTCCATAAGACCGTTAAAATCCTCCCCCCATGATATTGTTTTGAGATGTAAGGTTAATGATGGAAAATGGATCTACCATGAGTTTAAGGGGTTAGGCTGGGGGACAGTAAACATTGAAAATACCATATTGTTATCCATATACCAAAGCTTTGAGAATTATGAACCTCCCGTACATTTCTTTTAAAAATCCAGTAGTTAAATGGAAGTTACTCTTTTACTCCTAGTGTTGAAAGATGAGAAATAAACTCGATCGAACCCACTCTGTAATTTCAAATATTCCTTATCATCCAGGTGCATCTCCTGGAGTAGGGCAATATCCATCCTCTCCCTTTTAAGACTGCCAGTACCTTTTTCCTCTTAACTGGTGAATGGCTCCTGTGATGTTCCAGGTACACTATTTAAGCATGTCATTAGCCATTACACTGTAATAACATTTGGATTCCAGAGAGGAAGAACTCGAATCATTGTCGAACCTCAATGAAAGTAAATTCACAGAACATGAAAATTACAAACTAAAACATCTACAATTACCAAACCTTCAAAACGTACAAAAATGATATACAACAGAAACCAAAAGAAAACAAAATAGTGCCAATAGTACTGCAAAGAGAAGCTTACCCCCCCCCCCCCCCCCCCCCCCCCCCCCCCAAGGGGATACCTAAACATCCTAAACACTTCTGACCCATTGCCAGTGTGGCAACCAGGGCCCTTGAATCCAAGAACCGGCGTTGAACTGCCAGTAAATAGGCATCCAGCCATCATAAACACCTTCCTAACTCCTTCCAGCTAGAGCCGCACCACAGACACAAGCAAAACGAGAAAAGATTGTAGAGTTAACAAAGGAGTTAAAAGTGAATACTTTACCCATCTCCAAGTATAATTTAACGCTGGTTAGTATCCGAGAATAGAGAAAAAATGAAGAGAGAGAGAAGTAAAGTGAAACCAAACAAGATTTTCTTTTTTAAAAAAAGATTATTGTCTGTATCCATTAAATCGTCCAGTCTAATTTAATGTGTCTGCAAGAAGTTTTGCTTTCTCTGGTGATTTAAATGAATGTGTGGATCCATTGAAAGTAAACCGAAGCATCGTTGGGTACCTTAGAGTATGGGATCCCAAGCTCCCTTAATCTTTTCTTAATATCATCATAAGATTTTCCTTTTCGGACCACCGTCGCTGAGAAGTCCTGAAAAAGCATGATCCTCGAGCCCTCGTGAACTAAAGCCTTTGGATCTTTTCCCTAGTTCTACAGGCTTCCATGCTTCTTTGTTTGTCCCCATAACTGTGAAACCGCATGAGGACAGGGCGAGGGCGTTGGTCCAAGTCTGACTTTTGCACGATAACCTGGTGAGCTCTTTCAATGTCAATTTTCACCCACCCTGTTTGACTTCTAATTTGAGGAATTGCGGCAGACAGTCCTCAAAAACTTTGGCTGACTGCCTTCCATCCCCTATGGTAGACATTTTTCTCTTCTGCCCCTATTTTCGAGATCGGCAACTTGATCAGTTAAGTTATAGGCCTGCTTTTCAAGGGCTTGTATCCGATCTTTGGATAAATCTATGGTGGTCTCTGCCGTTGTGGTTCAGTCCTCAACATCATCGGCTCTCTTTTTGAGGTCTTCAAGCTGCTAATTATGTTTTTGAATTGTGGTAGAGAGCGGGCCCAACTTACTTTTTGACTTTTCTTTGATCCTGCATTTGAGCTTTTCGTGCATCTTCGTGAGCTCCGCGATAAGAGCCTGGTGAGTAATTAGGTCCATTGGACTGGTGGAGGGGTCCGCGGCCATGGATAAACTCGATGCCTCCAACAAGCGCCGCATGTGCTGGGACTTGACTTTTTTCCGTTTTTCTTTGTAATTTCCACTCGACAAAAAAGTGATTAATAAAGATTCTATGGCTATTTCAGCATTTAGGTTTAGCATTGGGTTAAAGCACTGCTTTACTTGTGCTGTGGTGTAAAGTCCAGCAAAGAAGTCCGTTCAGATCGTCGACTTCTTGGATCCCTACCTTAAATTTATTAAACTTTTAACCAGCTCTTGCGTTTTCAGAAGGAAAACTAGTGCTTAATGCATCAATGCAGGCGCAATGGCTGAAATGACTTTCGATGCTCTAAGGTGTTTTATACTTAATCTGGAAAAATCATGGGTTCTATTGACACTCAACGTTGCTGAGGCCAAATTGACAAACGCTGTTTCAATTCATTTCATGGACTTCACCTGATGAAGGAACAGTGCTCTAAAATAGAGTCATAAGAGATGAACAGCACAGAAACAGATCCTTTGGTCCAACGCGTCCATGCTGACCAGATATCCTAACTTAATCTAGCCCATTTGCCAGCACTGGGCCCATATCCCTCTCAATCCTTCCTACTCATATACCTATCTAGATGCCATTTCAATGCTGGAAATGTACCAGCCTTCTCCACTTTCTCTGGCAGCTCATTCCATACCACAACACCCTCTGCATGAAAAAGTTGCTTCTTAGGTCTCTTTTTTTTTAATATCTTTCCTCTCTCACCCTAAACCTATGCCTTCAAATTCTGGACACCCCTACTCCACCAAGGAAAAAGACTTTGTCTATGTATCCTAACCATACCCCTCATGACTTTATAAACCTCTGTAAGGTCACCCCACAGCCTCCGACGTTCCAGAGAAAATAGCTCCAGCCTGTTCAGCCTTTCCCTATAGCTCAAATTCTCCAACCCTGGCAACATTCTTGTCAATCTTATCTGAATCCTTCGAAGTTTCACAACATCCTTCCAGTAGGAGCAAGACCAGAATTGTGCACAACGTTCCAAAAGTGGCTGAACCAATATCCTGTTCAGCTGCAACATGACCTCCAAACTCCGATACTCAATGCTCTGACCAATAAAGGAATGCATATAAAATGCCTTCTTCTCAATCCTACCTGTGTGTGATTCTACTTTCAAGGAACTATGAATCTGCACTCCAAAAGTCTCTTTATTCAGCAACACTCACTAGGACCTTACCATTAAATGTATAAGTCCTGTCCTCATTTGTCTTTCCAAAATGCAGCACCTCACATTTTCAATTACATCTGCCACTCCTCAGCCCATTGGCCCATCTGGTCAAGATACCATTTTACTCTGAGGTAACCTTCTTTGCTCTCCACTACACATCCAATTTTGGAGTCATCTACAAACTTACTAACTGTACCTCCTGTGTTCACATCCAAATCATTTATATAAAAGATGAAAAGCAGTGCATCCAGCACCGATCCTTGTGGCACTCCGCTGGTCACATGCCTCCAGTTTGAAAGGCAACTCTCCATCACCACCCTCTGTCTTCGAGCCAGAATGTACCCAAATGGCTAGTTCTCCCTGTATTCCATGAAATCTAACCTTGCTAACCAGTCTACCATGAAGAATATTGTCGAACGCCTTACTGAAGTCCATATAAATCACATCCAATGCTCTGCCTTCATCAATCTTCTTTGTTACTTCTTCAAACATCTCAATCAAGTTTGTGAGACATGATTTCCCACAGTCAAAGCCAGTCCTTGCTTTTACAAATACATGTAAATCCTGTCCCTCAGTATTTCGTCCAACAACTTACCCACCACCGACATCAGGCTCACCAGTCTACAGTTCCCAAGCTGTTCCTTACCACCTTTCTTAAATAGTGGTACCTTGTGATTGTGATTTTAAATAAACTTGTTGGACTACTATTTGATGTTGTGTGACTTGTGATATCAATTCATTTCATACTTGAGTTCTTCCAGTCAGAATTGATGAAAGTGAAAATCTTTATTTCTTTGAACTCTGTAATATACTTGGCAAACAATTATCATCTGTGGCATTGAAACACTTAAAACAAAACCTTTATTTTAGAGCATTTAAAAAGTGATCATGCTTTCTTTATGGATTTAATAATGTATTCATTTTGCTGTTAAGTTCCCATTAATAGTAATATTGGACAGGTCAAATTTCTGAGTGAAATCTGGCTTGATAAATGAAAAACAAACGTTATGGTCTACTATGGAGGTTAGTCATTGAATATATTCACAAGAGACTTTTAACAAAAGAGCATAAACCTTTATTAGACAAAGAAAAGCACACTGTACACGAACTATTAGAATGATCTCATTACAAACATTATAAAGAGCAATTCATCCATTTTTGCCTCAGCAATACCTTACAGGTACTCAAACCTTAGGGAAGAGTCATCTCTTTCTCTACCTTGAAGCTGCTTGATCAGTTGACATGGCTGTAATCAGCTTCCTTTAGGTAAATTGCCGCACATCCACTTGTTTCTTTTTTGTTAATGTCTCTTCCTGAAACCTTTAAATCGCAGCTCTTTAGTATTATAGATGGCTTCCCTAAACCTGTGTCTTCAAACGCCTTGTACGATGTTTTCTTCCCCAACACATAAAGTCTTCTGCTTCTCGAGCTTTCTCTAACTGACTTCTGAACTACTGAGAACTTCTCCCCAGCTGAGACTGCAGTTAATAATCATTGTAGAACGGTGCCTCAGTGGTTGGCACTGCTGCCTTACAGCACCAGGGATCCAGGTTCAATTCCAGCTTCGGGTGACCGTGTGGAGTTTGCACATTCTCTCCATGTCTGCCTAGGTTATCTCCCACAGTCCAAAAGATGTGTAGGTTAGGTGGGTTGGCAAAATTGTCCATAGTATTAGGTTCGTTAGTCAGGGGAAATGGGTCTGGGTAGGTTAATCTTTGGAGGGCCGATGTGGACTTGTTGGGCCAAAGGGCCTGTTTCCACACTGTAGGGAATCTAGATGTCTCCTGTGAATGAACCTCTTCTGAGCCCCTATCTATGTCTGTCTGTCTCTCTCTCTCTCTCTCTCTCTCTCTCTCACATAAAACACAGGTCATTACGTCAAATCAATGACTTCTTGTAAATGCTATTTCAACTGTTCAAAATTACACAATAGCCTTCTCAAAAATTTTAAGCTTGGGGAATTAAGAAGAAACTCTCTTTTCCCTCCACAGTAGAACTCAAATTCAAAGTAACATAATATGAACGTTTAAACTAAGAGTGAAAGATGTTAGAGATGCAAGATTTTGTAAATTATTTGATTCAACATAACTTATCATTCCTTGTTTGAGCACAACGTATAATGACTTGTATTGTCTTATGATCAATTGCTGGATGTAATGGTAGTCCAATTACAAAATACTCTGCACTGGATACAGTATATGGTTACTTATTGTACACTTTAAAACTTCATGCATGTCAGCTTTCCTTATGCTGTAGTAGTCATGTGCTGATATCAAATGGTACAAGAGATTTGACTATCATTTTATTTTTCAACAAGGGAAATATTTTAATTCATAGTTTGAGTTCCAGGAATTTGATTTTTATAAAGTTACTTGTACATACGTTCATCTTTATTTGAGCACAAGCATTCGTAGATATAAGGCAAGCCACTAACTTTCCTTTATGTGATTATGGATGTACAATCCTTACCATATGTACTTTTGATTTTTGTATCGTTCATATATTAATCAGTTACGTATAGATTGAGAGTGGAACTCTTTTTTGTTCCAAGGTGTGGATGTGCGCATTCCTCATTTTTTAACTTGTGTAAAACCTCCCCAGAAAGTTTAACCATGCAGGCAGTATGGTCCATCAATGGCAGAGGTAAGGCACCTGCTCTTCCCCAACGCTTGGCTTCTGGATCATAGATGAAAACACTGTCCTTTTTGGTCATTTGACGAAGAGATCCTCCACCAGTGATGTAGAGTTTGGAACTATGCACAGAGATGCTAAATTGACTGCAGTCAAAACTTGATACTTTGAGTGTGGTCCACTGGTCAGCTGCAGGGCTGTAATATTCTGTTTCATTTACCTGGAACCACTCATCTGACTGGAAGAAATGAACACATTTCAGTTAAGCTACAAGAAAATAACATTACAACATTTGTTTCTTTCTAATTAACTAGTCACAACCTTTTCACAATATAATTTAATGCACGAGTTTTCAACACACCTTTATTAAACAATTTAAATTAGGAACTTTTTTTATATCTTTTTTAAAAGCTTTTTTTAAAGCTCAGATAATTTGAAAACATTGCCTTTTTTTTCAATGTATGTTTTTGGCTAGTTTGCATTAGCGTGCCAAATAGTTATTCTGCATGCTTCCTTCTTGGTTACCTGGCTTTGAGTCTAGTTGTGGGAGAGAATCCTTTTGAATTAAAATTTATTTCTGAATTTTAAATCTTTCATGCAAGTAACAGCACTAAATTATCATTTTCTGTTCACATCACCAGAATTTAAGAGTTTAGTAATTATGTTTGTAATTTAATATCAATTCACTGTTAAAATATATTCTGTCTTCATTTCTGCACATATTTTCCTTAGTTAGCTAAGCTAACACAAAAGACAAGCATTGTAGAAAAACCATGGTGATTCCCAGCGTTTGCGTACTCTGCCAAACCTGGCTATTTGCTAGTTTGGTAACTTAAATTATTACAGGCTGAGCATAGTGAACAAATGTTCTGTGAATTTGATGTTTAAGGATGCTGAGCAGCTTGATGTTGATTAACAGCATTATCATCATTTTATGATACATGTAGCAGTGTTATGATTCAGTTGAAATATTTGTAATTCCTGTTTTACATGCTAAAACAGTTCTGTGTAGCCAAAGTCCTTTTATAGGGAGGTTCTAGGTTGCATGCAATTGGGAAAGAGTATTCAGGAGAGTTATAAAAACAAACATTAAATGGCAGTAACATATTTGAGATGTTAGTTTAGCAGATTGTAGTTACTTGAGCTTTTGTCTTAAGCTGTTTTCGATGAATTTGAGGACAGTGTCTTTGATGTGCCAGTTTGGTATCCTGCTAAAGAAGCAAAGTTTTGATTTCTTTTTAAACTTGTACATGAACATACTATACTCAATTCATTGCTAATCTCATCAGGCACTTGTGAGCAATTTAGATGTTGCTATACAGCAACTACTTGAAGCTACAATTTAGTGATCTCTGGATACCTGTTATCTAAAAATTAATGTCTTATATAATTTTCTATTATTTGAACGTGATCGATATAGCACTTAGTGGCAGTGATAGTATAATGGCATCAGAAACTGCTCACAATCCATATAGGTATATAGTTTATGAATGCTTTCATCTTAATAAATATTAACTATTTAAAATAATATGAACAGGTCTGCAGGATGTAATTAAATCCCAGAGGCCTTGAGAATGCAGTCTTTATGTTTATCTCATTTTGATTGAAATGTTGGTAAACGCTCTTGGAAAAGTTCATTCTTATTGAACTTATTTTAATATACAAAAATGCTTTGAATTTTAAGTGATGACAAGATTTTAAAACTTACAGAGTTTAAAGTCCTTCCGCCTACACAGAATATTTTATCTCCGATGGTAGCCATGCCATGGTCACAACGGGAAAATGACATGGATTGGTTAACGATCCATCGTTGCAATCTTGGGAGGTAGCTGTACAGATTTTTTACAACTTTTCCTGCTGTGTATCCACCTAATGGTCACAATAATGTAGTTAATACATAAAATAGCAATTGTGTAAGTTTCTTGCAGAATACAGTTTTTTGAATGTACAGTTTCAAATATCATCTAAATGTGATTAGAATAAAATCTTACAACACAGAAGGGGTATTTCTTTTTCTGTGGTTCATGCCACCATTGACTAGACCAGCATTTATTGAACAGTCCAAGCTTACTTTTGAGAATGTGCTAGTGGATTGCTTCCTTGAACTGCTGCAGCACAACTTGTGCAGGTGTACTGACAGTACTGTTAGGAGGAGAGTTCCAGGATTTTGATCCAGCGATGGTGAAGGAATAGTTCTAACTCACCATAGCAATGTTCCCATTTATTTATTGCCTTTCAATTTTAGCGATAGACATTTGGAAGGTTCCGTAAAAGGATACAACACCAGGCTATAGTCCAACAGGTTTATTTGGAAGCACAAAAGTATGGAATTCTTCACAAATTTGCGTTTGTGAAGTGTTCCATATTTTTGTGCTTCCAAATAAACCTTTTGGACTATAACCTGGTGGTGTGTGGCTTTTAACTTTGTCCACCCCTGTCCAACACCAGCATCTCAATCATCCATAAAAAGAGGTTTGGTGAGTTGTTACCTACTTCTGTCATTGGAAATTGAAGAATGTTCAATGTGATTGGGATGCTTTGTCCCCAATTAAAATCTTACTGAAAGTAATGCAGTGTTTCCCATATGGGTTCTCTAGCTAGATCGTAGTGTGCAGGTGCCAATAATTTATGTATGTGAAAAGTTGCTCAGTAATCAATTTAACAATAATGAGCAGCACTATAATACGTCAAGGTATAGGTCCCACAATTAAAAAGAATGTGGAAAAATAAATTGACCACTGAGTTCTTCTGATCTCTTCCAAAAGCCTGATCTTTGACTTGATATTGTTACCCAAAGGTGCATTTGAACTAAATTTTATTTTTGTTTTTCTATCTAATTGTGTTCAGCTTGCTTGGTTTCCCTAGACTTGCAATTATTATTTATTCTGCTTGAATTTTGGATTAAAAAAAATTACTCCTAATTTATAAGTAGTTTCTCTTCATGGAATTTGTCACCTTGCTTTTAAAGTTTGGAAGGATGACTGAGGCAGAATTTATGTTGAATATTTTTAAAGCTGTGAAGAGGATAGCAACATGAAAGCAAGATATTACAGACCACATCATAATGCTAGAATATGCAGCAAAAATACATTATTTCAAAGTACAACTGTGTTGTGTTGTCTTCTAAACTCAAAAATGGGAAAAACCTCTTTAATGCAATATGAGGAAAAAAGAGGGTGTCCCTTAACACTATGGCAGTCCCAGTCGATGTTTGGAAAGTTAAAATCCCCTACCATAACCACCCTATTATTCTTACTGAGATCACTTTACAAGTTTGTTTCTCAATTTCCCTCTGACTATTAAGGGGTCTATAATACAATCCCAATAAGGTGATCGTCCCTTTCTTATTTCTCAGTTCCGCCCAAGTAACTTCCCTGGATGTATTTCCAGGAATTTCCTCCCTCGGTACAGCTGTAATTCCGACCCTTATCAAAAAACGCCACTCCCCGTCCTCTCTTGCCTCCCTTTCTATCCTTCATGTAGCATTTGAATCCTGGAACATTAAGCTGCCAGTCCTGCCCATCCCTGGGCCATGTTTCTGTAATTGCTATGATATCCCAGTCCCATGTTCCTAACCATGCACTGAGTTCACCTGCCTTCCCTGTTAGGCCCCATGCATTGAAATAAATGCAGTTTAATGTATTGGTCCTACCTTGTCCCTGCCTGCCCTGACTGTTTGACTCACTTCTGTTCTCAACTGTACCAGTCTGAGATTGATGTCTTCCCTCACCATCTCAGTGGGTTCGACGCCCCCCCCCCCACTAGTTCAAATCCTCCTGAGCAGTTCTAGCAAATACTGGCAGGTAGATTTCTAGAGATGCTCGAGAGGACTTAAACTAGTAGGGTGGGGGTGCTGGGACCAGGGAGATAGCCCCCCCACCCTACTAGTTTATCTCCCTGGGCATACATTAAGGACAAAAGGGTAACTAGGGAGAGAATAGGGCCCCTCAAAGATATGACCATAGGAGCAGAAGTAAGGCCATTCGGCCCATCGAGTCCACTCCGCCATTCAATCATGGCTGATGGGCATTTCAACTGCACTTACCCGCATTCTCCCCATAGCCCTTAATTCCTTGTGACATCAAGAATTTATCAATTTCTGCCTTGAAGACATTTAGCTTCCCAGTCTCCGCTGCACTCTGTGGCAATGAATTCCACAGGCCCACCACTCTCTGGCTGAAGAAATGTCTCCGCATTTCTGTTCTGAATTTACCCCCTCTAATTCTAAGGCTGTGTCCACGGGTCCTAGTCTCCTCGCCTAACGGAAACAATTTCCTAGCGTCCACCCTCTCCAAGCCATGTATTATCTTGTAAGTTTCTATTAGATCTCCCCTTAATCTTCTAAACTCCAATGAATACAATCCCAGGATCCTCAGCCATTCCTCATATGTTAGACCTACCATTCCAGGGATCATCCGTGTGAATCTCCGCTGGACACGCTCCAGTGCCATTATGTCCTTCCTGAGGTGTGGGGACCAAAACTGGACACAGTACTCCAAATGGGGCCTAACCAGAGCTTTATAAAGTCTCAGTAGCACAACAGTGCTTTTATATTCCAACCCTCTTGAGATAATTGACAACATTGCATTCGCTTTCTTAATCACGGACTCAACCTGCATGTTTACCTTTAGAGAATCCTCGACTAGCACTCCCAGATCCCTCTGTACTTTGGCTTTACGAATTTTCTCACCGTATAGAAAGTAGTCCATGCTTGTATTCTTTTTTCCAAAGTGCAAGACCTCGCATTTGCTCACATTGAATTCCATCAACCATTTCCTGGACCACTGTTCCAAACAGTCGAGATCCTTCTGCAGCCTCTCCACTTCCTCAGTACTACCTGTCTGTCCACCTAACTTTGTATCATCGGCAAACTTCGCTAGAATGCCCCCAGTCCCTTCATCCAGATCATTAATATATAATGCGAACAGCTGCGGCCCCAGCACTGAACCCTGCGGGACACCGCTTGTCACCGGCTGCCATTCCGAAAAAGAACCTTTTATCCCAACTCTCTGCCTTCTGTCAGACAGCCAATCCTCAAACCATACCAGTAGCTCACCTCGAACACCATGGACCCTCACCTTGCTCAGCAGCCTCCCGTGTGGCACCTTATCAAAGGCCTTTTGGAAGTCTAGGTAGATAACATCCACTGGGTTTCCCTGGTCTAACCTACTTGTCACCTCTTCAAAAAAACTCCAACAGGTTTGTCAGGCACGACCTCCCCTTACTAAATCCATGTTGACTTGTTCTAATCCGACCCTGCTCTTCCAAGAATTTAGAAACCTCATCCTTAATGATAGATTCTAGAATTTTACCAACAACCGACGTTAGGCTAATTGGCCTATAATTTTCCATCTTTTGCCTTGACTCAGATCAACAAGGTGGCCTTTTTGTGGAGCCACAGAAAATGGGGGAGATACTAAACAAGTATTTTACATCAGTATTTACTGTGGAAAAGAAAATGGAAGATCTAGAATGTAGGGGAATAGATGGTGACACCTTTAAAAATGTCTGTATTACAGAGAAGGAAGTGCTGGATGTCTTGAAATGTATAAAGGTGGATAAATCCCCAGGACCTGATAAAGTGTACCCTAGAACTCTCTGGGAAGCTAGAGAAGTAATTGCTGGGCTTCTTGCTCAGATATTTGTATCATCGATAGTTACAGGTGAGGTGCCGGAAGACTGGAGGTTGGCTAATGTGGTGCCACTGTTTAAGAAGGGTGGTAAGGACAAGCCAGGGAACTATAGACCCGTGAGCCTGACGTCGGTGGTGGGCAAGTTGTTGGAGGGAATCCTGAGGAACGGGATCTACATGTATTTGGAAAGGCAAGGACTGATTAGGGATAGTCAACATGGCTTTGTGCATGGGAAATCATGTCTCACGAACTTGATTGAGTTTTTTGAAGAAGTAACAAAGGATTGATGAGGGCAGAGCGGTAGATGTGATCTATATGTACTTCAGTAAGGTGTCCGTCAAGGTTCCCTATGGGAGACTGGTTAGCAAGGTTCGATCTCACGGATACAGGGAGAAGTAGCCATTTGGGTACAGAACTGGCTCAGCGGTAGAAGATACAGGGTAGTGGTGGAGGGTTGTTTTTCAGACTGGAGGCCTGTGACCAGTGGAGTGCCACAAGGATCGGTGCTGCGTCCTTTACTTTTCGTCATTTATGTAAATGATTTGGATGTGAGCATAAGAGGTATAGTTATAAGTTTGCAGATGACACCAAAATTGGAGGTATAGTGGAGAGTGAAGAAGATTACCTCAGATTACTACGGGAATTTAATCACATGGTCCAATGGGCTGAGGTGGCAGATGGAGTTTAATTCAGATAAATGCGAGGTGCTGATTTTGGGAAAGCAAATCTTAGCAGGATTTGTGCACTTAATGGTAAAGTTCTAGGGAGTGTTGCTGAACAAAGAAACCTTGGAGTGCAGGTTCATAGCTCCTTGAAAGTGTATAGGACAGTGAAGAAGGCGTTTGGTATGCTTTCCTTTATTGGTCAGAGTATTGAGTACAAGAGTTGGGAGGTCATGTTGCGGTTGTACAGGACATTGGTTAGGCCACTGTTGGAATATCGCGTGCAATTCTGGTCTCCTTGCTATCGCAAGGATGTTGTGAAACTTGAAAGGGTTCAGAAAAGATTGACAAGGATGTTGCTAGGGTTGGAGGATTTGAGTTATAGGGAGAGGCTGAACAGGCTTTGGCTGTTTTCTCTGGAGCATTGGAGGCTGAGGGGTGACCTTAGAGAGATTTACAAAATTATGAGGGGCATGGATAGGATAAATAGACAAAGTCTTTTCCCTGGGTCCGGGGAGGCCAGAACTACAGGGAATAGGAAAGAGGCCTAAGGGGCAACTTTTTCTCACAGAGGGTGGTATGTGTATGGAATGAGCTGCCAGAGGAAATGGTGGAGGCTGGTACAATTGCAATATTTAAGAGGCATTTGGATGGGTATTTGAATAGGAAGGGTTTGGAGGGATATGGGCTGGGTGCTAGCAGGTGGGACTAGATTGGGTTGGGATATCTGGTCGGCACGGATGCGTTGGACCGAAGGGTCTGTTTCCATATTGTACATCTCTATGACTCCATGGTCGGGGGAGATATTTAAAAATAGGTGACAGACCCAGAGGTGAATTTAATTGTGCGTTAGAACAGATTACTGGACTCAAAAGCGAAGCAACATTGGATGCCTAAGAAAACTAAAGCAATGGTGCTCCAGTTGCTGCCATATTACATCACTAAATCTAAAGAAAACCAGGAAGAAACAAATAAACACTGGGCAGAGCCTTAAAAATGACAGAAACCAAAGCATTAATACCGCAGCATGTAAAACAAAGAACATATTTCCCTACTAACTGCATGCAACAGCACAATTGCAATTTGAATTTAGTAAAAATATTTCAAGGTGCTTCAAAGTAACATTATTGGGCAAAGTTTGATACAGTCATTAGGGCTTGGCGGCCAATATTTGTTCAGAGGTTTTGTGTTACGTCTTGAAAAATTTTAGAGATTAGTATTCAACAACAGTTCAAAGATGTGCAGGTCAGATGAATTGGCCATGCTAAATTGCCCATAGTGTTAGGTGCATTAGTCAGAGGGAAGTGGGTCTGGTTGGATTACTCTTCGGAGAGTCGGTGTGGACTGGTTGGGCCGAAGGGCCTGTTTACACACTGTAGGGAATCTAATCTAACTGAAGGATGCCAATGATACTGCAAAGGAAAACCTGTATGTGCAAGGCTAAAATCAACTTTCAGGGCTAGTTGAGGTTACAGCAATAGAGAGCCAAGGGGTTTAAATAAAAGGATGCAGGTTTTCAATTTTATATGTTGCTAGAGTACGCATTAATGTACATAACAAAATACTAGTGTCTGATATAAAACAGCAGCTTTGAATCATCAGTGTGGTAACTAGTGATCAGTTTGTTTTAAAGGCTAATCAAAATTATGAAAGTTGAATAACTACACCAAACTATGTTTTGCAGTTGGAAGAATTGTGTTTTATATTTGTATGAGTTTTTTTTTGTTCTAAGCTAGTATTTTCAATTTTGGTGAATTGGCAAATATTCCTAATAATAACATTGTTTCTAGTGGTTGACCATCTGCAGGTTATACCCATTTTACTTTTCCCTTCTATCCTTTCCCTTGTAAACCGTATCTTAGGTCGCACAGTATATTACAATTGGCAACGTAATGAAATTTTTGAAAAAGCTAAGTTTGGCAGTATCTGTGCAGAGAAATTGGAGCTAATGTTTCAGGTCAAGTGACCCTCAATTGGAATTACTGTGAGCTATCTGATTTAAATAATTACTTTCAGGGTAAGGGAACTGGCTGTTGGAATCTTCAATTTCTTGAACAGTTTCCTTGGAAAAGCTATAATCGGAAGTTCCTCAGGGTCTTGAAGTGCAACTCCTAGTTACATGGCATGAATGAATACCTGGCATTGGAAAATTTGTGCCTGTACAATCTGGTGTTAGATTGTACGTTGAATGATATCAGTTAAATTTGTAAATAACAAAGCAGTAGTAACAAGCACAAAAGAAGGATTATGACAATTCTATTCATATAGATTTAGAACAACAGGCACAAACTTTGGAATGAAAGTGAACATTGGCAGATATGCAACACTTCGTTTGTCAATCAACCAAGAAATAATCATAGGAAGAGAACTAGAATAGATGTAAGAATTAAAATGTTTAGGAAGCCTAATATCTGCATATAGAACAAGTGAGAAGGATAGCAGTGAGAAGACCATATTTGCTAAGAGATTTGCTGACTGAAAATTTGAATAAACAACTGAACAAGTTACTTGTTTTGTAAGGATGTGAATGATGAACCTTACAGAAAAAATGAGATCAACTTTCTGAACCGCTTTGGAGGATAACTGAAGGGATTTTCTGGACAAAAAAATGTAACAAATGATTAAGTACTTCGGAGAGTACAGCTATATACCCTGCAGTTCAGGCCCAATTTCATAGTATGACTGGATCTGCCTTACTGGAATGCACAAGCTGAGCAGAGTTGCAAAGTCAGGCCATTAATGGGATATGCAAAAGGAGAGACCATTGAGGGACTTGATCATCCCTGACAACTAATAAAGGAAATATAATCATGCCTTTAAAAAGGCCAGAAGGTGATTGCAGTTGACTCGAGATATCTTTATTTTAGAAAGGGTACGAAAGGAGTGATGCTTTACCTGATAGCCGGTGATAACTGCAGGCCAGCATTAATGATGAGAAGACCCTATGCTAAAGAGAATACTTAGACTGAAGTGGCGTAGCTAACTGCCTTAGTGCAGGTAATATCAGTGTGTGTGAGATTTGGCTTCAGCACTGTAATGGTAATATTCCTCTGTATCTTTAATGTCTAGCATTCTGTAGTGTAGTTAATTAGTTATGTGCTTTTGTATTCTTACATGCTTAGTGGATATACTGATCAGTTGCAAATTTTGACTCATATCTCTGATTTGTTTATCCAGTTATGCTCTTGCTGTAAAAAAAAAATCCCTTGCTTTATGGACAGTGAGTGAATGAACAGATATATTTTTGAACATAATTAGAAAAAGGCAGAGGGTCTTGGCAGATCATGTAGGAATCTGATTTGTAAGGGATGTTACAGAGAAAAAACTTGAAGTTAAATGAGAAATGAAAATACCAGTATTGGATGGAATGAAAATTGAAAGAAGCTATTGGCAAATTGACAGAAGGCACAGGATAGAGAGAATGAAAAGACTACTACAAACCAAAGACCTGCTTGCAAGCAGAGTATACAGTGCAGAAGAAACTTGGGAATACCATGTTCTAAGTAGCATGTAGCTGTTTTTTTTTATTTCTTCTTCCTTTAGCCTGACCTGAAATGTATAGAATGCCTTTATGTACAGCTCCAGTGTGATCTGCCACTGCTGCTGGAAAAGAAGCTACAAGCTCCCACTTATTCTCTTCAGGCTTGTATTCTTCCACTGTATTTGTGAGGTGACCTAAAAGTGTTCCGCCTGCAACAGAAATAATGTGGTCTGAAACTGCATCCACGTAAAACCGTGTGCGGCTTTCCAGCATGCCAGCAACCTGAAGCCATGTGCTATTCCTTGGATCAAACCGAAATACCTGGAGAAAGAAAAGAAACAATGTAACAAATACCTTGGCAGAAATATTTTAACATTGGAATTGTTTTTTTCCGAAGTAAATGCTGACGCAGTTTATATGAAGTGTGGCTGATACTCAGAAAACTCTGTGTTAATAGTTAAGGAATTGGCAAAAGTGAGGACTACAAATGCTGGAAATCAGAATCTAGGTTAGAGTGGTGCTGGGAAAGCACAGCCAGTCAGGCAGCATCTGAGCAGGAAAATCCTCGGATGCTGCCTGACTGGCTGTGCTTTTCCATCACCACTCTAATTTAGACCCTAAATGAATGTCATAGCTGTGCCTAATTGTAATTTTGCCATGTAACACCACATAACATTTTGCATTCCAGATTATTGGATGACAACCTGGATTGTGAATCCTGGCAGAATTATTTTCTTTTGTTTGTTTTTTCCTCTCCCTAACTTGGATTATTCTCGTCAGTTGTAATCATTGAAGTCCTCTCCTGGCTAAGATCAACTGAATCAGTACTGACTAAGAATCACCCTTTGGTCGATGTTTCAATGCCCAACAATCTTAGTTATTCGTGTGTCATACATCGTTTCACTATTGCGACAGGGCTAGTAGAGGACCTGTTCGATAGTCTGTCATCAAGTGCCATCAACAAAGCTTCTTCAAAGAATTTTTGCAGTGATCCCATGTCTCATGGTCTTTGCTACATTAGGCCTGTGCAGCAGTCAGGGTGCTTAACAGAATCTTAGGTTTATTGATTAGTAGTTAACAATAGACCAATTTTAAATGCATTAAAATAGTTTTTCCAAAATATTACACTTCACGTCTAGAAACATTGAATTTTTTTATAATGAAAATTTAAGTTAGCATTGCGTTTGTTGAGAAATTTTGATTCTGGATTCTGTTTGCACATTACTGTTGCCAACAAATGAAACATTCTCTGACTATGTTGTTTCTAGTGAAGCCGTACCTCTTTGACTTTAATCTGAAACATCTGGAATAAGGTAACACTCCATGTGTAATGCAGACTCCTAACTGAATAGAGCACATACATACATTCATCACACTGTGTTAACTCAATTTGCCATAATTACATAATTCTTTTTCAAGGCTTTTTCTGCCTGAGCAACACTAGGTAAGTCTAAATTTAGCTTCTTTTTTTTCTCAATCATGGCAAGTGGGCATTGCTAGCTGGGTCAGCATTTATTTTCATCTCTGATAACTCTTGAAGTGTGAAGAGCTGCCTTTTTGAACTGCTGCAGTCCTTGTGCAGGTAGACCCAATGAGAGTTCTAGGATTTAAACTCATTTGGACCAACAGAACAGCAATACATTTCCAAGTCAGGATGGTGAGTGGCTTGGAGGTGAAGTTGCAGGTGATGCTGATGCCACAAATCTGCTACTCTCATCCTTCTAGCTGGAAATGGACATTAGTTTCAAAGATGCCATCTAAGGGCCTTCGGTGAATTTCTGTCGTGCATCTTATAAACGTTACAGACTGCCACTGAATATCAGTTGTGGAAGGAATAGATGTTTATAAATGTGATACCAGTCATGTGGGTTGCTTTGTCCTGGATGGTGTCAAGTTTCTTGAATGTTATTGGAGCTGCACTAATCTAGACTTGTGGGGAGAGTGCTATTACATTCCAGATTTGTACCTTGTAGATAACGCACAGGCTTTGGACAGTCAGGAGATGAGTTTGCCACTGCAGAATTCTTAACCTCTGACATGCTCGTGTAGTCACAGTATTTATACGATGAATCCAGTTCAGATTCGGGTCAATTAGAGTCATGGAAATGTACAGCCCGGAAACAGACCCTTCAGTCCAATTCTTCCATGCTGACAAGATATCCTAAATTAATCTAGTCCCCTTTGCTCTCACTTGGCCCATATCCCTCTAAACCCTTCTTATTTATGTACCCATCCAGATGTCTTTTAAATGTAATTATACCAGCATCTACCTAACAAGTACACAACTTATACTGTCAAGTTACGGGCAGCATGGTGGCTCAGTGGTTAGCACTGCTGCCTCTCAGCACCAGGGACCCAGGTTCAATTCCAACCTTGGGCAGCTGTCTGTGTGGAGGTGGCACATTCTCCCCGTGTCTGCGTGGGTTTCCTCCGGGTGCTCTGGTTTCCTCCCACAGTCCAAAGATGTGCCGGTCAGGGGAATTGGCCATGCTAAATTGCCCATAGTGTTAGGTGCATTAGTCAGAGGAAAATGGGGGGTGGGTTACTCTTCGGAGGGTTGATGTGGACTTGTTGGGCCGAAGGGCCTGTTTTCACACTGTAGGGAATCTGATCAATGTAAAGCTCAGAAGCACTGACTTTAGGACACAACTTCTGGCAATCTGATTCTTCTCATAAGTCGGACTGTTTCCAGTTATACCACAAGCCATAGTGGAAAGCTTCCTGAAAATATGCTTCTCATAATCAACCCATAGCAGATACTTGTGTCATTGATCCAAAAACAGTCTACCAAAAATGCCCCGTTATGCAGGAATGCAACTAATGAAATCTTAGATAAAGTCATAGAATCATAGAGATGTACAGCATGGAAACAGACCCTTCGGTCCAATCTGTCCATGCCGATCAGAAATCCCAACCCAATCTAGTCGCACTTGCCAGCACCTGGCACATATCCCTCCAAACCCTTCCTATTCATATACCCATCCAAATGCTTTTTAAATGTTGCAATTGTACCAGCCTCCACCACTTCCTCAGGTAGCTCATTTCATACACTTACCACCCTCTGTGTGAAAAAGTTGCCCCTTAGGTCTCTTTTATATCTTTCCCCTCTCAGCCTAAATCTATGCCCTGTCGTTCTGGACTCTCCCACCCCAAGGAAAAGACTTTGTCTATTTATCCTATCCATGCCCCTCATGATTTTGTAAACTTCCATAAGGTCACCCCTCAACCTCTGACACTCCAGGGAAAACAGCCCCAGCCTGTTCAGCCTCTCCCTATAGCTCAAATCCTCCAACCCTGGCAACATTGTAAATCTTTTCTGAACCCTTTAAGTTTCACAACATCTTTCCGATTTCCTTTTTTAAAAAAACTATTTATGTTCGCTATAAATTCTAGTTCTGCTCAACATCATGGAAAACCTCAAGTCTCCCGTTGGACATCTTCTGCAGCCAGGCCTAACACATAGTGCACACTATCAACATCTGGCTGGTCATTAAGCCAAATCCACAAGGAAGTACTTTCTGTCAGTGCCACATCCACACCAGGTGGTTAAACGTTGGGAACATATCGGACTAAAATGCAAGCAGACTGAGAAATAACCCTTTCAAATATATGAAGCACTTTTTAAAAAGTCAATGTGAGTGTACCTCATTTGATGGTTGATTTCCAGTGGCATCGAGTCTGTTTTGCCCACCTAAAACAAATACAAAATTATTCACAACCACTATCCCGTGATTGTACAATGGAATAGGCATTTCCCCCAGTTTTCTCCAACAACTGCCAGACTCATCAGCAACCCACATGTCTCTGCAAACGTAGTTATTTGTTGTCCGACCTCCAAGGATCAACATGTTAGCAGAGTTTGACCGAATCTGTGCATGCTCAGATCGCAATATAGGCTGAGCGTGTAACTGTGAATGGTAACTAAGTGCATCCTCAAGGTATTTATTGCACTGGGAATCAGTTTTCATAATTGAGATTTCTTGAATATATTCCTGTAAATCCAAAGCTGAAATGAGGCAGAATCGAATTCTTTTCAGAACATGAGCTGCATCTTTCAGTCTGTTCTTATCGTGATGCAGCCACGAGGTTGCGCAATTAAATAGTTCAAGTTCACTGTATTCTTGCATATCATTGTTCTCCAGAATTCTGCACAGAGTTGCTTTGTCTAGTTGTACCAGATGACAAGGATTTTCTAGTATATGTTTATAATGTTGACTCGGATACAAAAATGCTTTTTGTCTTAACTCCTCTGGCCCAAATTTTTGAGTAATTTTGAAGATATCTAAGCAGCTTCTGTGGTTGAGATTTTCTTCAAGGAATCGAAAGCATAATGTGATTGCATCTTGAACCAGCAAATTCTCTGCTGCTTTTAATACATCTTCAATGTTATCTATAGTAAGGTCTAATCTGTTTGAATAAATGAAATCCAACAAGTGCTTGAGTCCTTTTGCAGTGACATTCAACCTAATGCATTTAGTATTTTGGCTCTGTAATATTAATTTGCAATAACTACTCGCAGATGCAAGAATGACTTTGTGTGCAGAAAAGGTAACTCCTTCAGCCTCCAGCATAATGTCGCACAGAATATTCTGTATCCGTAAATTGAGAAGCCCCTCAAGTAATCTGGAAGGATAGGCCTCTGAAATAAGTTGTTGGTGCTCCACACTGTCTTCAAAACTAGTAGACATTTTTCTACATAGAAAAAAAAATCTTCTTTAGTGTCCTGGTTTCTAATCTGCTTTCAGTTGTTTCCTTTGTTATAAGAAACTCCAGTTTAGGTAGAATACAGACACCTTAATCATGCTATGGCATAATGATCCTTTAAAAATTCCACAACCTTAAAATCAAGACATCAATTGGGGCCACTATACTCATAGCGAAGATGATCTGGACAGACTGCAGAGATTACATGATTACTAGTTGTGAAGTATAAGTCGCAAACAATATGCAGTGGGTATTAAGTCACCGTGAAATCTTTCAAAGATAAATGTTTAATTATTTACAGTTTAGTTTTGATACTTTGAACACTAAAGTATATGTTCAACTATAATATAGTTATGCTGCTTAACTCACAATCTGCCACTAGTTCACGGTATTCTGTAATCCTGGGTAGGTATCCTTTGTTAGGAGAAAGTGAGGACTGCAGATGCTGGAGATCAGAGTGTAAAAATGTGTTGCTGGAAAAGCACAGCAGGTCAGGCAGCATCAAAGGAGCAGGAGAATCGACATTTTGGGCATAAGCCCTTCTTCAGGAATCCTTTGTTGCCTATATTGTGTTTCCCTCCTGCTTCATTGATCTGTAGTTATGGAGATGTTCAACTAGTAAAGGTGTTGAAAGTGTCCCATTATATAGAACGCAGTTCTGTCTCTTGATTGTTGTCAGCAGCCAGTTGTCCTGTGTTGTAGCACTAAATGCCCAGGTTCGTTGTTTACTTTGTCATACTGACATTTTTAGCCTTGTGACCAGAATGGGACGCTTTCTGATTTGCTGCTTAGTTTCAATCATGTTTTGTTGTTCAGTTATAACAATGTCAGTGTACTTGCCTGGGCATGTCTAAATGTTTAACTCTACAAATTAAATACTGTGTTCAGGTATGTTGTATGACTAACACAGTTTGCATTCAACGTTCCGTAGGTTATTTCTGAATGTTAAAATACCTGTTTAATGTTTTTGCAAATAAAATAAAAGAATGCTTGCTACTTGTTATAAAGTAACATTTGTCAGTTGAAGTACTGCCAGACAAGAACTGGATTTCATCTCTAGTTGAATTATGAACTGCCCTAGTTTACAGATCTGTTAGATTTGTCAGCCTTTCTTTGTGTTTTTTTAAAAGCAAATTATTAGTGCAAATAGGTGAGAGACAATTTTCGGCATTTTTCTTATTTATTGATATTGGGCTTGCAGTAAAGAATAAAAACCAAAATCTGAACTATTGCAGAGGCTTTGAAATCATTGTTTATATTGAAAATAAACTTCAATAACAGCCTTACTGCAGCTTTTGAAGCTTTTCCCTATGCCAAAACTTACCTGTCCACTGATTTTGGAGTCGTCTTTGCAAAGTTACCATTTATTTGAATTGTATTGTGCAAACATATTGAGAAATATACTGCTAAACTGAGAATGCAGTCGCATTTCAGTAATTAATCTTCTGTATAATGTAAAGCCGTATCTTTTTACTTTTCTCTGTTTGATTATGGACTGAAATGGGAAAAATGAAGGATTGTGGAAGGAATCGTTGATATTTCTTAAAAGCTACCAAGGCTTATTTACAGTTTATTCAACCGGTGGAAAAAGCTGAGTTGCAGATAAACTGGCACCAGGGAGTACGTGCAAAGTGCGATTCAACTAGCTGATGGGTCTCTGGAATAGTGACAAGTTATCAGTGACAAAGGTCTTCTGCTTGCCAAGTATGTAAATGGTTCCCATCTAGCTAAACTGCTTATGGGTGTGAACTATATAGCTGGCACCTCTGGTACCCTTTTCTCTGCAGTTTTTAAAAAAATACCTGAAACCTGAAGAAAGCAAGTTTGCATCCCTCATCATTGTTGCCCCTTAGGTCCTTTCAAAATCTTTGCCCTCTCTCCATAAACCTATGCCTTCCAGTTTTGAATGCCTGTACCTGGGTAGAAGGTCTTGACTATTCACCCTGTCCGTGTCCCTCATGATGTTATAAACGTCTATAAGGTCACTTCAGCCTCTAGTGCTCCAGGGAAAATAGCCTCGGCCTATTCAAAATTTCTCTGTAGCTCAAACCCTCCAACACTAGCACCATCCTTGCAAATCTTTTCTGAACTCTTTTGAGTTTAACAAAATCTTTCCTATAGCAGGGAGATCAGAATTGAATGCAGTTATTTTAAAAGTGGCTTACTAATGTCCTGTATAGCCTCAACATAACCTTCCAACTCTTTATTGGTCAATGCACTGAGAAAAAGGCAAGCATACTAAACACCACTTTCACTACCCTGTCCACCACGACTCCACTTTCAAGGAACTCCAATGCCTCTTTGTCTTGCAACACTTCCCCGGACCTTACCATTGAATGTATCAATCCTGTCTTGTTTTGCACCTCACATTTATCTAGATTCAACTCCCATCTGCTGCTACTCGGTCCATCTGATTAAGGTCCCATTGTACTATGAAGTAACCTCCTTCACTGTCCACTACAGCACCAATTTTGGTGTCACCTATAAATTTACTAATCATACCTCCTATATTCACATCCAAATAATTTATATAAATGACAAAAAGCAGTGAACCCAGCACTGATCCTTGCAGCACGTCGCTGGTCACAAATCTCCAATCTGAGAAGCAACCATCCACTGAGCCAATTTTGTATCCAAATGGCTAGTTCTCCCAGTATTCCATGTGACATTACCTTGTTAACCAGTTTACCGTGCGGAACCTTGTCAGATTCCTGTCTGAAGCCCATATAGACAAAGTCCTTCTGCCTTCATTCCATCCTCTTTGTCAGTTTTTTCAAAAAATTACATTTGTGAGATATGATTTCCCATGAACAAACCCATCTGGCTATTCCAAATCCTCTTCCTCAGATTCCCCTCCAACTTGTGTACCAGTGATATCAGGTTTACTAGTCTACAGTTCCCTGGGTTTTTCTTACCACCTTTTTAAAATATTGGCACCACGTTATTAGCTTTAACTGTCAAGATGCTGGCAATTTCCAAATGGACGGAGGTGTCAATTGTCAGTTGAAGAGATGATTGAGTGAATGAAATATATATTGGTATACATTTTTTCCAACTTTTAAACTCTACCTTTAATAGGGATGTTTTACAATTCAACTGGGACAAAGAAGTGTTTTGATATTTACTCGGAGTACATACATTGTTCTGATCCGACAGGATGTGGCTTAGGCTCTTCAAGTCAAGCATGGGATTTTCAGGTACCAACACTTTTCAATTTCATCATATTTCATAAAGATTTTAAAAAATGTCTTCCCAAATTAATGTCATATATCAAAGGGAAATGTACACCTACGTGGAGGAAGTTCTGAGGATCATTTGACCCAAAAAGATTAATTGTGATTTCTCTCCACAAATGCTTCAAGACCTGCTAAGCTTTTCCAGCAATTTCTATTTTTGTCTGTGATTGCAGCAGCTGCAGTGTTCTTAGTTTTTATTCGGTGGTGTTGGGTTTCTTGAAAAATATTAAGATAGGTAAGTCCCTAGGACCTGATGGGATCGATTCCAGGATAATGAGGGAGTCAAGGGAGGAATATGCTGGGTCCTTGACAGAGATCTTTGTATCCTCTGGAGAAGACTGAAGAATAGTCAGTGTTGTTCCTTTGCTTAAGAACAGCAACCAGGATAATCCAGGAAATTATAGGCCGGTGAGAAGATTCATAGGAACACGATTTACTCACATTTGGAAAGGAATGAATTTACTAGTGTAGTCAGCATGACTTTGTGCAGGGAAAATCTTATCTCACAAATTCGAGTACTTTGACGAAGTGATGATGGTAGGACAATAGAGGAAGTCTTCATGGATTTTATTAAAGCATTTGACAAAGTTACTCATGGGCTCATCCAGGTGTTTGTTACATGGCAGCCATGATGATTTGATAAGCTCAATACAAAATTGGTTTAGTCACAGAAGACAGAGGCTAGCTGCAGAAGAATATTTTTCTGACTGGAGGTCTGTGTCTAGGTATTCCACAAGAATCAGTGCTGGGACCTTTTGTTTGTAATATATATGGATGAAAATGTAACTAGTATAACTAATTTCACAAACATCATGAAAATTAGTGGAGTTATGGATAGTGAGGAAGGTTGTCAAAGTATATAGATCAGTTAGAAAGGTAGGTGGAGAAATGGCACATGGAGTTTAAGATGGACATGTGATGTGATGTATTTTGGATGCTCAAATGCAAAAGTATACAGTCAATTACAGAACCCTCAGGAGCATTGATACACAGAGTGATCTTGGAGTACAAATTCATAACTCCATGAAAGTGACAACACAAGTGGATTAGGACATAAAGAAGGCATACAGACTGGTCGGGCAAATGAGTATAAAAGTTGACAAGTCATGTTGCAGCTGTATAAAGATTCAGTAATGCCACATTTTGTGCAATCTGGTCAGACATTACAGGAAGTCTTTGGAAGACTTTGAGAGGGTGCCAAGGAGTTACACCAGATGTTGCCTGTAAGGAGAGGTTAGACAAACTTGGGATTCATGTTGTGGAGATGCCAGTGTTGGATTAAGGTGGATAAAGTTAAAAATCACACAGTACCAGGTTACAATCGAACAGTTTTATTTGGAAGTACTAGCTTTCGGAGTGCTGCTCCTTCATCAGGTAGCATAGAGCAGGATCATAAAACACAGCATTTATAGCAAAAGGTCATTGTCATGCAACTGATACGATGTTTGAACAAATCTAGGTTGCTGTTAAGTCTTTCGTCTTTTAGAATGGGTTGCAGGTTTTAGTTCATTCATATGTAAATCCCAGAACTACCTTTAAGTCACATTATTGGGGTAACTTAAGGTTTTATTTTTAAAAAGTGACATCTCAGCTCAGACAATGCATTAAAGGTGTGAGGCTAGAGTCCATCTGTATCCCAATCTTAAGTCAGACTGGTTCTATTTCCAAAGTAGGCATTTATAAAATTTTACATAGATTGATTGCTTGCCTGCATGTTGTGCGCATTTTGAACAGAATAGAATGTATTTGCAATTTCAATTCTGCAAATTCAAATTCACCCCATAGACTTGTGTATGTGTGCGTGCATGCATGTGAGGAGGAGAGTGTGTGTTTGTGTGAATGTGATGGAATATAAGCCTGTGAGATGATGGGTGTGTGTAAGTATGCATGTGTATGGGAGGGTTTGTGTGTGTGTGTATTTAGTGTAGTGGAGTCACCTGTAGTGTGACATGAACCCAAGGTCCCGGTTGAGGCTATCTTCATGGTTACGGTTCTAGATTATCAAACACAAATGCGCTCGCTCTCATTCTCTCCCTCACGTGCACGCACCAATACTTAAGTCTATGAATTGTAATTGCAGATACGTTCTATTTTGTTCAAAACGCGCACAATCTGCAAGCAGTCATCAATCAGTGTAACATTTTATAAAGTCTACTTTGGAAATAGAACCAATCTGACTCAAGATTGGGATACAGGCAGACTCTAACCTCACATTTTTAACACATTGTCTAGAGTCATAGAGATGTACAGCATGGAAACAGACCCTTCGGTCCAACCCATCAATGCCGACCAGACATCCCAATCCAATCTAGTCCCACCTGCCAGCACACGGCACATATCCCTCCAAACCCTTCCTATTCATATACCCATCCAAATGCCTCTTAAATGTTGCAATTGTACCAACCTCCACCACATCCTATGGCAGCTCATTCCATACACGTACCACCCTCTGCGTGAAAAAGTAACTCCTTAGGTCTCTTTTATATCTTTCCCCTCTCAGCCAAAATCTATGCCCTCTAGTTCTGGACTCCCCGACCCCAGGGAAAAGACTTTGCCTATTTATCCTATCCATGCCCCTCTTAATTTTGTAAACCTCTTTCAGGTCACCCCTCAGCCTCCGACGTTCCAGGGAAAACAGCCCCAGCCTGTTCAGCCTCTCCCTGAAGCTCAGATCCTCCAACCCTGGCAACATCCTTGTAAACCCTTTTACAACATCTTTCCGATAGGAAGGAGACCAGAATTGCACGCAATATTCCAACAGTGGCCTAACCAATGTCCTGTACAGCCGCAACATGACTTCCCAACTCCTGTACTCAATACTGACCAATAAAGGAAAGCATACCAAATGCCGCCTTCACTATCCGATCTACCTGTGATTCCACTTTCAAGGAGCTATGAACCTGCACTCCAAGGTCTCTTTGTTCAGCAACACTCCCTAGGACCTTTCCATTAAGTGTATAAGTCCTGCTAAGATTTGCTTTCCCAAAATGCAGCATCTCGCATTTATCTGAATTAAACTCCATCTGCCACTTCGCAGCCCATTGGCTCATCTGGTCCAGATCCTGTTGTAATCTGAGGTAACCCTCTTCGCTGTCCACTACACCTCCAATTTTGGTGTCAGCTGCAAACTTACTAACTGTAAGTTATGCTCATATCCAAATCATTTATGTCAATGACAAAAAGTAGAGGGCCCAGCACCAATCCTTGTGGCACTCCACTCGTCACAGGCCTCCAGTCTGAAAAACAACCCTCCATCACCACCCTCTGTCTTCTCCCTTTGAGCCAGTTCTGTATCCAAATGGCCAGTTCGCCCTGTATTCCATGAGATCTAACCTTGCTAATCAGTCTCCCTTGGGGAACCTTGTTGAATGCTTACTGAAGTCCATATAGATCACATCTACTGCTCTGCTGAGATGTCGCCCTTTTTTAATAAAACCTAAGTTATCTCAAGAATTTGACTTGAAAGTAGTTCTGGGATTTATGTATGAATGAACCGAAACCTGCAATCACTCTAAAAGACGAAAGAACAAATCTTAACAGCAATCAAGATTTGTTCAATATATCATTATCAGTTGCGTGATACTGTGATCTTTTGCTCTAAATTCTGTCTTAATTCTAATCCTGCTCCACAGCTACCTGACAAAGGAGCAGCGCTCCGAAAGCTAGTACTTCCAAATAAACGTGGTGGACTTCACCTGGTGTAAATTTGGAATTGTTATTGCAAGAATGTCAGAGACCAAGGAGTGACTTGATAGTGGAGGTGGTAGAAACAATAGCAATGTTTAAGAAGCACGTGAACACGCAGGGAATAATGGGAATATAGACCATATGGGATTAATTTGGAATGGCATCATGATTGGCACAGATATGCTGTAATATTCTCTGTTCCAAGCACTGCATTCTAGACCCAAACACTTCTATGAAAGTATTGTTCTCTCTCATATTTTATTCTTTTGCAAATTAGTACTGACAACACAGCTAATTCTGGTGTATTTATATTTAGTAATAGGATTCTACTGCAGATGTCCAAGTCCTACTTCAGATTCCTGCATTGGGTGGCACAATGGCTTAATGGTTAGCACTGCTGCCTCAGTGCCAGGGACTGGATTTGAGTCCAGCCATGGACGACTGTGGGGAGGTTGCACATTCTCCACACCTGTGTGGGTTTCCTCTAAAGATGTGCAGGTTAGGTGGATTGGCCATGTCATAGTGTCCTGGCATTTATAAGTAGTTGGATTAGCCATGGGGAATACTGGAGTAGAGGTTGGGTTGATGTGGATATGATGGCCCAAATGGCTGCTTCCTCTCTGTTTTAAAAACATTTTTATTAAATGTTTTATTAAACATTTTATTCAAAAAAAGGAATGTTTTCTTTTGAATATTACAACAAATACAAAACCAATTCAAGCCAATGTTAAAAAAACAAACCCACTGATTACATAGCTTAGTTATTATTGTTACTTTTTTATCTAAAAAAGGAAAATCTTAATAACAATAGCACAGCTCAGCAAAACAAAGCAATTAGCTCTTCGTCATTGAGTGCGCAAGTTTATACATATGAATATGTTCATAGTTCCTCCTGTATGGATACCAGATTCATTATATCAAATTGCTATGTCTATATAAAGGCTCTTATTAGTATGGTGGACAAATCTACCGAGGTAGTCCAAAAAGGGCCACCATGTCTTATATAGAAATTCTCAGTTTTAAGGTGCACCTTACTCATAAGAGAGTCCAAGGGAATGTGCTCCACAACGAGCTTACGTCAACTCGGCGATTTTCCAACACCCACCTTACTTTTTGTACAAGAAAGAACATTCTCGTGAGGATACTGAAAAACCTTTTGTGTGTGTGTGTGTATGTCTAATGAAAGTGAATTAACAAAGTCAGGAAGAGATACCGGGTCCATCTCCACCTCCATCCCCAAGGACATTGAGTAAGCATAGGCAAAAGTGAGGACTGCAGATGCTGGAAACCAGAGTTTAGATCAGAGTGGTGCTGGAAAAACACAGCAGGCCAGGCAGCATCTGAGGAGCAGGAGAATCGACGTTTCGGGCATAAGCCCTTCTTCAGGCTTCCTGCCTGCTGTGTTTTTCCAGCACCACATTTTTCAACTCAGGTACTCCACCATCTGCAGTCCTCACTTTCTCCTAGTTTCGGGCAAAAACCCTTCATCAGGAAGAAAGGCAGGGAGCCTCCAGCGTGGAGAGATAATTGGGGGGGGGGGGGGGGGGGGGGTGGAGGTGATAGGTCAGAGGGGAGAGTGATCGGCAGGTAGGACAGGTCATGAGGACAGTGCAGAGCTGGAAGGTTGGAACGAGGGTAAGGTGGGGGTGAGCGGAAATGAGGAAACTGGTTATTGATGCCCTGGGGTTGAAGTGTTCTGAGGCGGTAGATGAAGCAAATGTGGCTGTGGTAGCGATTCAGTTTTAGGACATGGTTGAAGAGCTTCAGGGCAGAGGAGATGACCTGGGGGAGTTGTAGTGAGAGAGAGTGACTCACTGAGATTCTTGTAGAGAGAGGAGAACTTCTTCAAGGTATGATGGGGAGATTCCTTCTTCAAGGTAGGCATCCTTGAAGGAGGATTCACAATAAGGTTAAAATCAACTAGGCAAAAGTGAGGACTGCAGATGCTGGAAACCTAGTTGAAGCACCACTCTGATCTAAACTCTGGTTTCCAGCATCTGCAGTCCTCACTTTTACTGTTGGTTTACCAAACAATATGTTCAATTATAGAACACAGTGAAAGTTAATAGATAATGAAGAAATGGAGTAAACCCAAACATCTTGGAGAGCACTCAGTCCTGAATCGGTTTCATTTTGTATCTTGAAACTCCATTTAGAATGTTTGTCTAGTTGCAAATAATAAGTGACAGATTGAGTTGGTGCATGTAAAGATGCTGTCCTTCGTGGTGTAGTGCAAATAAACACAATGTCTATTGCCTTGAACAATTTTTAGTTTGTTCCATACAATACCATTAATTTCAATTTTAAATGTACTTTGTTCTGCTTTCTGCCTATTTATTATCCTGTTATAAGATATGGACAGAAGAAAAACACTTAAATCTTAAGTTTTTCATTATCTTGTTTCTGTATTTTTTTATAGGTTTGCACAGAGATCAATCTGCTGTATGAAAGCAACAATGACACAGATATGTTCCCTGTCATTCCCTTTACTGAAGCAATGAGGAGGAACTATTGTCACAGTAAATGGGGTGTATACCCAAATTCACAATGGTTAAAAATCCAATATTGGGGAGATGGTAATTTAATGTTTTACTTTTCTTTTCAGTTACTTTTGGGGCAACAAGTTGTATGCTAACTACTTCATTTTTCATTTTCTAGATTACAAAGCAGCAAGCAATATAATATTTTCCAATGGTGACTTGGATCCCTGGGCAAATGGTGGTGTAAGTATTTACTGCATTGATGACTGCTTTGCACCATATTCTTCTGCAATTCAAATAACTATGCTTTCCCCTATGAAACAGATTCTAAAAACGATGAATCCTTCAGTGATTACTTTTGTTATAGAGGGAGCAGCACATCATTTAGATCTGAGGTGGGTGATGAGTTTAGGAATTAGAACTTCTGTTGCTTCATGTGAATTGTAAAATGTCTGGAACAGCTGTAACGAGTGGATTGAGCTTTTTTATTTATTGCTTTTCAGAGCATCTAATGTTGCTGATCCACCATCAGTTACTGTGGTTCGTAAAATGGAATCGAGCATAATCAGAAAATGGGTGAAAAGTAGTCAACTTCGTTATGTTTAACACAAGTCAGATGTTAACATCTGATAATGTTGAACCAAAATGTACACAAAGGACTTTTGTTAACTGTGTAAATGTATGAAACAATCTATTAGTAGTGGAGAGACATAATTTTGTATTTGCATTGGAACTGGAGAAATTTTATACAATTGTCATGTTTTAAATGAAATAAACAAAAAACAATTTATAGACAAACTAACTTTATTTACATTGTTTTCTAGAAGGGAAGTGAAATTACATCTAAAACCCTGTCCAATATTTTAACAGTACATTCAGTTGAAGGAATGACTGATAAGGATCTAGATTAAAAGCTATATATAATTTAAAACCAGAGTTATTTAATGACAAAAGCGATATGTTTTCATGGACAGCTGTATGAGAGTCAGCACAGGCACAAAATTAATCATAGACAGGCTAAAGTTTTTGTAGATCCATATTTCAGCCTTTAGCATAGTGTTGACAAGTACATAAAATATCTGCATCCCCTTAAAGGGTTGGGATCACTAGTATGCCCAATATCCTTTTTGTTGGAATTATCATCATTTCAAAAGCACTCATCCTTATCTGTTTACTTATTCATATAAACTGTGCACATTTAAGGCAGCCATTTGGAATTATTTACTGGCCAGTGTCACAAAAAGCAGAAGCATCACTGCTTGTAACCTTTTCAAGATGAAACTGAACAGTGATGTAATTAGGTACATCGTGTTAATCATAGAAAAAGTAATGGGTTTCCACACAGAAAAGCAACTGTTAAGAAAATGGATCAGATCAGCATTTGCTACTGGTTCCATAAAATCTAAGGGTCCAAATTGGTCTTTGAGAGTGTACTAAGACCTATCAAGTTGCTGGCCTTGTACAACTTAAAATGTTATGGCTCATATCCTAAGTTGTAACCATGTTTACATTAAATTTAAAACACTCATATTGCATCTTACTCTTTAAACAAAAACATTCTCTCCTTACTAGCCACAGATGAACTTTATGGTTAAAGCAGCCAAATATTTGATATTCAGAAGAGACAAGTTTCTTTATCAGGCAAAAGCATCTATGTAAAAGCACTCGGAAAGATATTGCTAGATGACATTTGCTTCCTATATTTCAAATGCTCCAGCCTGAAGCATGGTAGAAAAGAATTGAATATTTTATTTTATTTATTAAACAGGGCTGTTGGAGTCAGAGGATATACATGAAATGGAATAAAACCTGGAGTTGAAAGTAGAATTTAACCACCAAAAAAAACAAACTTTAGACCAATGGATTATTCTATCCTTCATGAACCAACATTTTCACACTTGCATATATTAACAAAATATGGTGACAATGATATTTTATAATTAAATTTCAAAAGCCATTATAGATCAAAATACTGAATAATTTTGATTGGTCTGTAATAACCCAGGAAAATATTAATTGCCACAGTTGCTGATATTTCAGAATTCAAGCTAGATTAGTTTTTATTTTTGAAATGGAGTAAATTGAAATTTTAAATATGAATTGACATCAAATCTCATCACCCATTCATGTTGCAGAATAAAAGCCACAAATGTAACTTTCTTTTGCAAAGACTTGTAGTGTATTAACCATTACATACTCATCTGTTAGACTGAACTTGGCAGGCAGAAAGCAAACAGTGAATGGAGAGGAGGCAATGTGTGGTAAGCATGTCTTGTAATGTAAAACAGGTCATTTGAGTGCATCAGTTCATGGACGTACCCCTGGTTTATAGTTTGTATGTTCACATTTTTTAGACGTGTGATACGTACTTTCACAGTGATCAATACAAAGTAGAACAAAACTTCCACACAGTGGTTATCTCCTGCTGACATCAGATCCCACAACCAAGATGTGCCAAACAGTAGGTCAACATTCAAATCATTTCAACATTCATCAGGTTGTCCATATTGGAAAAATATGTGCTTCAGTATTAAAAATATATTTGTCCAGGCTAATTAAGTTGAAATCATCAGAAAATAGAAGGAATAAATATTTCAGTGTCTCTCCAAGAAAGAAGCTCTCCATTTTATCTCTGGGTTCAGGGTTCTCAGATTTCCTCACATTATTAATAGAAGTGTATCCGCCAGTTTTAACCTGTGCAAAATTACAAGTAACTGTGAAAAAGCTGTATAATAAATTGGTACATCACATGCCATTTTTACAGAAATTTCATAATTAAGACATCCCAAACTGAAGAGTAACAATTGTTAACATGACAGATGTTGGATAATAACTGTACCAATCTGCGTTAGCTCAAGCATAAATATTGGCTTCAATTCCCTTGTATGATGATGCTGTGGCAGTAAGAGGTATGTTTTGTCTTTGTTTATTTTAGAGACAGATTGGGAGACTAGCAGTCTATAAGGAGATAACCAATTTGAGGCCTTGGGTTTTTTTGTTTGAAAATGTTGGAACAATAAAAGCAGCCTGAATGGATGTAGTCAAGCTCTCAGATCCAGGATCTTTAGCAACAACTGCCAAAAGAGAACTAGAGTCAGTGCAGGTTAGGAAAGCAGTGAATCTTTCCCAGCTGCCGCTGTCTCTTGCTGGGGATTTGCTGCATGTGAGACACTTTTTCTGAATTTGTCTTTTTACCAAGGTGTGTTTATGGGATGTTACTAATTAACTGTTCCAGTATAGTAATAGTCACTGCATCTATTAAGCTTTCCAATAGAGTTAAGTTTCCAAGTTCCTCTT
Organism: Chiloscyllium plagiosum; assembly: GCF_037043375.1. NCBI lineage: Eukaryota > Metazoa > Chordata > Chondrichthyes > Orectolobiformes > Hemiscylliidae > Chiloscyllium > Chiloscyllium plagiosum. Next base: position 35,077,405 of record NW_028270159.1, on the reverse strand, counting down.
TTCGTTGTATTTTAACTAGAGTGCTTGAATACTTTGTTTTGCTTAACATCAAGCAGTTTGACCAATTGAATTGCACCTAGAACACAGTACCTCGCTTACTTTTATACTCATTAACTTTTTCTTATTTTAATCTATCTTCTCTTGAAGGGGTTTGATGTTGTCCAAACACTTGCTCCCTTCAAAAGGTACACTGGATCTTTTCAGTCTACCTAAGTGGATACATGATGCATCAGTTTAATGTCTTACTGGAAAGCCATAAAATTTAAAGTTCATCATAGGACACTAGGAGTTTTACAATGGTTATTTTAGCCGACGAACATTTTTTTTTCTTCTGTCCTCCACTTATCTCCTTCCTCTCCAAGTTGTTCACCCTCCCGTACAACTACATGCCAGTTAGTTTATGCCTGTGATGTAAATGGTTTCAGAAACAGTAATTTGGGACAAAATTAATCACAAACTGAAAACGTAACTTAAGGAGAGCCAGCATGGATTTGTCAAAGGCAAAGCATGTCCATCTGACTTGATTTTTGATCAGGTAACAAGAGAATTGACAAAGGCAATGCAATCTAAATGGATTTCCAAATGATGTTTGAGTGCTACTCAAGCTTGCCAAAACATTTGAAGCTCATTAAATAAACAACAGTGAAAGCATGGATACAGAAATGGCCCAGTGACAGGAAAGAGTGAACAATTATTTTACTGGGAGTGAAGGAAGTGACATGGCAGGGTTTTCCCAGTAGTTGACATTAGGGCTGCTGTATTTTTCTAGATCAGTAACCTAGATCTGAATGCACAGAGCACAACTTCAAAATTTGCAGATGATGTAAAACTTGGTAATATGAAGAACTGTGTGTAGGATAAGCTTCAAGAGGTCATGAGTTGATAGTACATCACATGTTGACCTGTTCTAGGTGATGTATTTTGGTAGAAAGAACCAGAGAAGCAATTAAAAACAAAAGGATAGTTCTAAAGTGGTCTAGTAACAGAAAGGTATAAATGCACTTACTGTCGAAGGTGGGAGGGCAGGTTGAAAATGGTTAAACAATCCTGGACTTTGTTTACAAAGACATAGGCCTGGAATTTTAGTTACCAATGCAGGCAACTTGAGTCAGGAAACATCCCGGCTCAACAGACCTGCCTCAGCAAAAGTGCCTAAAATGGATATGGGATGAATTCAGGCCCATCAATTCTAGAAATAGTATTGCTGGGCAAGTCCTGAGATCAAGCTGATCAGAAGGCTTTATTAGACTATTTTAGGCTCTTGACTCTCACCTGTCCCCAATGATCCTTCATACATTAATCCAGTATGCACTCTTTACATAATCTTATAGTATAGAACTACTAAGAGGAAAAACAAAGTCTACTCTTCTACATCTTTATAAGTGTCAAACATTGAAGTGTAAAGGGCTTCAAACCTCTTCATCTTGTCCAAATAAACACTGGCAAGAACATATTACAACCACTTTAAAAAAATCAAGCAAACGTTAATATTTCAATTCCTTTCAACCTTACTGATTGTGAAAAAGAAACCATAAAAACTGTTAGGTTGGTTGTTTGTATTAATCATGTATATATTAAAAAACTGAAGCAATTTTACATTTGAAGAACCAAAAATTATACTATACTTACCCGAGTATATTTGTTGAAGTTTTGGAGAATTTGCCAGCCCCAATCCTGGTATGTTTTATCACGTGTAAATCTATACATATAGAAAAGGCTTTCTACTGTCTCTGGTCTTAGAAGGTTGTGTCTATCTGCAGGCTGTCAAAAAGATTGACTATTATCTGAAACAATACTTTGAAAAGCCATTAAATGACACACAGGTGACATCTAAGTGTGTAACTCCCACATGAGGACTCACTGAACTAGCAACAATATTTACACTGGATTGCATGGCTACTCTGATCACGTTGTTAAGATTTTTAATCAACCTGTTCAAAGATGTTAAGGTACACTTCTGAAGCAGGTGGATCTTGAACCTAGGTCTTCTGTTTAGAGGTAGGGATTCTCAGTTTCATTGACTGATTGTTTACAGCACCATTATAGGCCTTTTGGTACATCATTCTTGCATTGCTAAGGACTATTAATTCTGATGCTTAAAACAAAGAACCAACATTCCAAAACTGCAATCTGTATTATGCAAATTTATTTAAACTAGTTAATATTCATCTGCAAATTAAATAAAAGTGAATTAATGTCCTATTTGTCAATCTCCAACAGTAATAACATAGCAACACTTATAATTATAACATTTATCCATTGTCTGAAGTTTACATATAGTGCTAGTTTTATATGGACCTCCTCAAGGTTTTTGATTGAAACATTCAATGTGACATTTGATTACAAAAATGACCCATGAATTGTCAATAAATCCTGCAAATGACTGGAATGCAGTTGAATGCAAAAAGCATATTTGTGAGGAGGATTAAATGTCAACCATAAGTATTAAGCACCATGCACGTTCTTTTTTTAAAAAATTCTCCCTGTACCTACCTTAACTTCTATATCCTTGGTATTGTGTGGATTCAGATTGAAGTGTACAATTTCCGGGCTTAGACCAGTTTCTATTTGTGCATACATTTGATAGCAGGTTTCCATCAGTTCTTTTGCAAGTTCCATGTGATCTGCATTCAGTCCATGGTGAGCTCCTAAAGCCAGGGTCCCAGGGAGGAAACACACCAAATGATCCTTTAAAAGCAAGGAAGAAATAACTCCCATCAATATTATCTATACTTGCAATCCACAAACCTCTTCCAGGTACATCAAAGAGAAATGCCTCGATAAACAGGGCCAAATGAGACTTGAAACTACAGAATGAACAAGACATTTTAGTTCCAAAGCAAGATCAAAGTACACTGAGGACAGACATTTTTCCAGCATGAACAGTTTTGAGTTACTGTTTCCATTGGTTTCTGTCACAGTCAAGACCTTTTATAAAATGTGCATAAAATATAAAAGTTAGGAGAAAAGACAAGGAACTTGTGATCATCAGTTTATTCATTGATAATTTGCACATTCACAAGACAGTTCCATTTAAACCCTAAAAGGTAAACAACCAAATACTGAGCACAGATTGTAAGTCTTAATATAATTATAAAGCCTGGGATATTCTACGAAACAGCAATGACAGATCATTGTTCGAATGAACAAAAATCAGAATCAGTAATACCACCCCATTGTATCATCTAAATGAAAAATATTTCTGAGTAGATCTGATTTCTAATAAGGACAGTTATTATTTTAGTGCCTGCTTAATTTGATTTCTATTAGACGGGGTTCTCTAACCTATATTCTTTTGTTACACTAAACCCAACTCTTACCGAATAATACAATTACAGATCCAGTTTAACATCTGTCTTCAATTTTGCCAATGAGATAGTATCAGGGAAAGTAAATTCAAGCAGCTTGCTTGCCCACCTTCAAATCAATATTTCACACGTGAAAAATATAAAAAAATTGTTGTTTACAGTGGCCTCAGCAAGGCAAAGGTACTGTGACCAAAAATAACTAATGAGTATTCCAACTTTTTAAACATATTTGTTCCAGCAATCAGAGATTTGGATAGATTATAGAAGCTGTGATTATTCTCAGAGAAGAGAAAGTTGAGCCTACTGAGCTCCCTTTCTTTGCTCAGTACTTGCAAACTCAGCCAGCGTAAATGCTACATTTGATCATGACTACATGCAATACCAAAGGAAGTACCATTAAGAAAACTAACTTTTAGAAGCTGCTTGCCTTCTAAGTTTCATGAGCACCGGTCTAAAAGTATTAAACATGTCCCAAGTGAGAAATGTGTAATGTGCCACTAATTTAGCACATTTTATTAATAAATACAATAATACTGAGAGAGGTGTGACTTACAAATGAAAGGTCTTTTTATCCTTTTAAACATTAAAGTTAACTACACAAGCTGTCCAAAATATACTTAAAGTTCTATTTTACTAAACTAGCAAATCTGAACGCGTAATTACAGTCTGCCATCACACTATTGGGCAGTTGCTGAATTACTGAAACTGTCACAGGGGTTTAATAAACATAATATGTGATCTTCAATATTAATTATTCAATTTATTGCAACGTATACTGGATAATGCACAAATAAAAACAATGTCATTTTAAAAGACTGAAATATTGCTATTAACCAGTAACCTACATGTTTTTGTAAATACAACTAAGAGAACATCAGAAACCTGTGGATATTCTGTTCCACAAACACTACACATTAAAAAAAAATCAGTCATTATGAAATTTGGCCCACCAAGTCTATGTCCATGTCAAATTCTTCACAGGACAATCCAATCAGTCACATTGCCCTGAAGTGCCAAATTTCTTCTCCAGTTCATTACCACTTGCTGCATAGAAAGTTTCTTCCTCATGTCTTCATGTATCTTATGTCCAAAACCTGAATTCTATGTTCCTTAGTCCTATACCACCAGCAAGTGGGAAGTTTTTCCTTTTACATAATGCAAAAATCTTATGAATCTCCCCTCAATTTCCAGAGTTACCTGGAAAACAACCGATTTCACCAACCTAATTTTATAGCTAAAATTCCTCCATGCTAGAATCATTCTTGTAAATTTCTTTTCCACCCTTATACCTCACCTTGCGTGGTGACCAGATTTGAATTTAATATTCTACTTGTGGTCTAATTGCAGCTTTATAAAGATACAGGGAGAAAGTTTACAAATGATGGTCTAAATTCTTCAATCGCATAATGGCCAATCATTGCTGATGAAGAGCTTATGCTCGAAACATCAATTCTCCTGCGCCTCAGATGCTGCCTGACTGGCTGTGCTTTTCCAGCACAACACTCTTGACTCTGATCTTCTGCAGTCCTTACTCTCTCGGTTGATTATAACCTTACCGTGAAGCCTTTTTCAAGGATGCCTACCTTGAAGAATTTCTCCTACTCTCTCTACAAGGGCTGCATTCCTGATGAAGAGCTCAATACTCAAAACGGTGATTCTCCTTCTCCTCAGATGCTGTCTGACTGGCAGTGCTTTTCCAGCACCACCTCTTAACTCTTTCTAAAGATGCAGTCTGTTCTGATATAACAGTTCCATTCCCATGTGATCCCGCGTTATAAGGAAATCGCATAATAACAGCACCATTTAAGCCAATAGGACCAGAATTGTGTTATAGCCAATACAGGTAAGAAAGTTTGTGTTCAACAAATAATGGTTTAAATTCTTCAATCGTGTTATAGCCAATTTGCATTGAAGAAACGCACATTATAACAGAACCGACTGTACAGCATAATTTCCCTACTTCTGTGTGCATTTCTCTATAAAACCCAAGATTTTATCATTTTAGATAAGTTATATAAAGAACAAGCACACTGACAACAATTAACCAGAGTTTGTTTTGTTTTAAATTATTCTTTTGTAGGATGTGGACATCTCTAGCTAGGGCAGCATTTATCACCCCTCTGTAATTGCTCAGAGGGCAGTTAAGAGCCAATGACACTGCTGTGTGTCTGAAATCATATGTATGCCAGACTAGGTGAGGACAGCAGATTTCCTTCCCTAAAGGATATCAGTCAATTAAATTGGGTGCTCCAACAATTAGCAATAGTGACATGTAATTAGGGCAACTCTTTATTCCAGATTTTATTGGATTCAAAGTTCACCACCTGCCATGTTAGGTTCCCAGACCTTTACTTAGGCTTCTAGATTGCTTCTCCAGTGATATTTCCACTATTTCACCATCTCCACCCGTAATACTAATTATGCAAGAACATCATTCTGAACTGAATATGTTTTTTTTTTGACTGCAGTATTACAAGTTGAATCAATACTTGCTGGTCAGTCCAGCTCAACAAATTATGCAACCAAAACTCACTAAACATATAAATAGAAAACAAGTGGCCCGAACAAACATCAAATACATTACAGGAATAAAACCACATACAGAATCTTTTACTCTGTCACCATGGTGACCCAAATTCAAACCACAGGACTGCCTTTGAAACGAATATTTTAATGTACATGTTCCCTGAAACAAAGCAAAGAAAACAAATGCACAATGTTTGAAGGCAAGCAGCCTCTTTTCGTTTATCCTTTCACGGGATATGATAATTCCTGGCAAGATCAGCACTTCTTGTCCACCCCAAACTGGCCTTGAGATGGTGACAGTAAGGCAGAGTCAGAATCCTGTCTAGATGTTTTCTATTCAAGCTATTCAGCAATGTTATTATACACCTCTGGAGAAGGTGGGACTTGAGCCCGGGCCTCCCAGCTCAGAACCAGAAAGACTACGCTACACAACAGCCGCCAAGAATTCTGTATATAATGATTCTAAATAGCTGTTTGACAATACAGACTGCTGAAAAAGGGCCCATTTTGCTGAAGGTTTTAGTCTTCCACTTACCAGGAATACCAGTTTGAGGCGAAAGCCATCATTTATACTGCAGGACAGGGAAGTGTCAATGAATTAGAAGGTGAACTCTGATAAAAGACATTGATGCATTTTTCATGACAATTAATGATGATTGAAAGTTAACTGTCTGACATTGTTTGCATTTTAAACCAGGAATGTTGGCTCAAGAAATTGGGACAAAGTGAGGACTGCAGATGCTAGAGAATCAGATTCAAAAAGTGTGGTCCTGGAAAAGCACAACAGATCAGACAGCACCAGAGGAGCAGGAGACTTCATCAGAAACTTATATTTGAAATGTCGACTCTCCTGCTCCTTGGATGCTGTCTGACCTGTTGTGCTTTTCCAGGACAACACTTTTTGACTTTAGTCAAGAAATTGCATTAGGAAATGAGCCAGTGAATGGCTATCACCTAATCTATTGAGTTAAAACAGGTGCAGCATATGAACATGTTCTGTCTACAGTAAAACTGGAGTCTATGTATTAATATATGTAGCTTCTTGTGCATGTCAGTACACCACACTGTAAGCCTGATTGACAACCCTAAAGTGCTTCACAGCATCATTCCTCACCCTTGACAAATATTGAGCAGTTGCAGAATCACTTTGATTATTGGATGTTGTTTTGCTTATGTGGGCTGGTTGGGTATGACCAGCACCTTACTGTGAACAGCCAAAGGGCCATGCTGTAATCCACCAATGTTTGGGACGGACAGCCTACGTATCTGGTATCACACCAACGCTCAATTTCACACACCGCATTTCTGTGTTGGGCAGAATGTCTTTTTTGCTCGAGGGTAACATTTCATGAGTTGCATTGTAGCAAAATGAAATTGCTTAAACTTTTGGCATACTGTTCCCAGCTAATTGGGGATAAATTGGACATTTTTTCAAGATCAGAAGTGGCACCTTAAGGCCTTTCATAGGTTTGTGTGACATACAGTGAGAAATAATCTGATCAGTGTACCCGTTATTCTACAGAATGAGTTTGACACACCCTACTTCAGCTTCAAGTTTACAGCATGAACAAATGGCTCAGGCCATATTTAAGAGGTTGCCAATAAGGCCAAACATATAACACGTTGAAAGTTAGATTTCATGATTAACTTAGTATAAGGAAGGTAAACTAAATTCGGTCATGAAAAATGCAAGTAGTTCAGATGATTTCTATATCAATGGCAGAACTAGGCACTCTGCTGAAACATGATTATTTCATAACAATTCAGGCCTTCATACAGTTAATGGACCTGTTCAAGACAGTGTAACTCAACTGCTTATTCTTGGAATGAAATTGTTCCACACTACTGGAATGGTTAATGAGCATTTATAATAAGAGAAAAATCCCAGCAATAAAAATGATTCAAAGCAGCCCATGCTAATCTGGACCAAACCGAAAAGAGAAGTTCATCATCAGAAACACCTCTGGATACTTTCTAACCACATATTCAGAGGTGCTATTACACACCTCTGCAGCAGGTGAGACTTGAACCTAGGGATCCTGGCTCAGAGGTAGGGACACTATCATTGCACCACAAGAGCCCCAGAAACACTGCTATGACACAACAAGCAGCAGAAAGTTAGGCAGTTTCATCTGTACATTAACGGATTAGTCTAGGAATGGACATCATACTGATTTCATCAAAGCTACTTACCATCTTAGGACTGAATTGATTGTGGGACATTTCACCAACAAACGTCAGTTTCTTTGGTTCTGACTTCCGAATCAAGTTCTTCTTGACACCCTCTATAGCTTGCAGGTAGTCATCTAATAAACTGACAAATACAATAATGAAAATCAACACAGAAAATCAAGTGCAAATACAGGAAAATTAATTAAATAACACCGTGATGGCAACAGATTAGTTTAATATGCAGAAATACCAAAAAGCTATTTCACCATAAATCATCTTCCAAGTAGTTGATTGAATGGTACTGACAACCAATACCTTCAGTGTCTGCCTTTCATTGTCTCTCACCTTATAAAGTCATTTCAGATTCATGTCAGTGCAAACTCTGAAGCATACACAACAGAGATTCATCCAGATCAAACTGCTGCAGGATAGATGACAGCATATTGAGGGGTGACATAATTTCTGCACGACACCAGATTCAGACCCAGTTAGCACAAAATAAAGGTTTGCTACATATTACACATTTAAAAACGTCTATTTATTTCTGGAATTTCAACAGAAAGGTGAAAGAAAATAAACTGCAAATTTACTGATGAAAGTCACTGGTTGGATCAGTTTGAATTGTATATCACTTACTCTGATTCCTTTTTTCCTCCCTGAATCCACTGTTTTAGTAGATACTCATAGTAGCTGTCAGCCCTGGCACCAAGTGTATAGACTCCAAGGTGACTAAACTGGCCAGAGTTAGTGTTTATGAACATTGGAACTAATCCATCCATTTTCCCTCCGAGTTTGTGAATATGTTTCATTACTTCATTTACTGCTGCCTGTTTGAAGGTTAAAAAAAGATTCTTAATTTCAGAAACCAAGAACTAATATAAAATAATTTGATTAATGCAGCATCTTTTTTTTAAAAAAACCAAAGAATTCACAATTAGTGAGATGGACCTCTTTAAGAACCCCAACATCTTTGAAGTTAAAATGTCACAGAGGGGTCAGTTCAATGCTTTACTTCTCTTCTAGAGCACATTGGGGATTTTAGTGTTAAAAGTCCCACTACCAAAATAGCTTACTGCAACAGCAACTGAAAGCCTGTATTCTTTCGGTCCACACATGTGGATTCCCCCATTCCACGCAAGTAAGCCGAGACAAGACCTTTGTCCTTTCCAGACAGGACTAATAGCCCTGGCCCTAACCCAGCTAGCTGCCTCCCTCTCCCATTGTCTTACTTCCCCTTCATATTAGCATAGGTATGTGAATCCAACTCTGACGTCTACCTGATACTGGAAAATTGCCTAGGTACGTCCAATCCTCAAAAAACCAGGTCAAAAATCGACCCTGACAATTATTGCCCAATCAGGCTACTCAAGCATCGGTGATGAAATGGTTGTCAACAGTGTTACCATGAGGCATTTGTTCAACAATATCCTATTCTCCGCTGGTGTCTTTGGACAACTAGCACCATTCAGCTCCTGCCTGTCAAAATATGGACAGAAGTGCTGAACTCCAAAGGTGAGGCCAGGACAATATTCAGAAAGCTCAACACCAAAGAAAAAGCATGTGACGGTACTGACATCCCATCCACCATATTCCATTTGCCATCAACACACTGTGGCAATGTGCACCACCTACATGATGCACTGCATGATGTATGAAACTGTTCCAACTTCATTTGTAAACCTGCAACCTCTATCAAGAAAGACAAGGGCAGTAGAAGCATGGGAACATAACCATCAAAACATTATACACTTCTTGATTTCGAACTATATCGTCAGGCCTTCACAGTCTCTGGGTCAAAATCCTGGAATTCCCTTTCCAGAAGCACTGTGGATGCTCCTACATGTTCCACCATCACTCTCTCAAGGGTAGCATGGATTGGACAATAATAGCTAAGTGACTTGCAATATCTAGCCAGCGATACCCACATCCTATGAATGAATTTCACACTGACATACATTCATTCTTGTAATGTAAAAAAACACAATAACCAACAGCAAGGTCCTACAAACAAAAGTAAGACAAAGGGCAGATAATCTGTTCTAATGCTGTTAATTGGAGGCAAGTACTGATCAGGATGTAAATTTTAAGGAATGGCTTAAAGGAGCAAAGTGAGGTCGACAGGCAGTGAGGTGTAGGGAGAGGCAGCTGAAGATACAGCCACCAATGATGGAGCAGTAAAAAAAAAGGGTTGTTCAAGAGGCCAGAATGAGATACGTGCTGAGAGCTGGTAAGATTATGGGGCTGGGAGAAGACTGCCGAGATCCAGAGAGACAAGACCATGGATGATTAGAAAACAAGGGTGAAAAATCAAGATGTTGCTTGACAGGGAGCTAATTGTAGAACATGAAGATGACTGATTTGGTACACACTAATACCCAGACAGTGCATTCCTGGATGACTAAGAGTTTCAGAGGGCAGCTTCTGGGAGATCAGCCTGGCTATGAGGGAATAGCCATTGTTAGAGGTCATAGATGAGACTTTCAACAACAGATGAGATGGAACAAGTGATAGATCAGGGATGCTCAGAGGTGGAAACAGGCAGTGTCAGTACTAACACATATCTGTTCCACAAGATCCACGTCAGGTCAAATATGGGCTGAAAGTTGAAAACAATCATGTTCCACACTAAGATAATTGCTAGGAAAAGGAAGGAAATGACAGCTCTGCAACAGAGATGGTGGCTGAGACAATGAGCAATGGTTTCAGTCTTCCCAAAATTTAAGTACTCACCATTCAAAGTTGTTTACACAAAGAGTTCAGTTTAAAAACCCACAAAGACAAAAGGCCAAATCTAGTGTGATAGTTATGAAATTTAATTGAAATGGTAAACATTCAAGACAAGAAAAATGATCGACTTGTCACTACATCACAAACCATTATAAAAATCTGAAATGTGGCTACAAGAGATCTAACTGGAAATTCTGTAATACTTTTTTTCCAAAGTTACTCCTTGTTTAATGTCACTTTCTCCTACCTGGTCACTTCAAGTAAACATGATTTGGAAATGCCAGTGTTGGACTGGGGTATACAAAGTTAAAAATCACAACACCAGGATATAGTCCAACAGGTTTAATTGGAAGGAGGGCGCTCCAAAAGCTAGTGTGCTTCCAATTTAACCTGTTGGATTATAACCTGGTGTTTTGTGATTTTTAACTTCAAGTAAAGATATTGATCGTGATTTGCTGACTTTAAACAGCATAAAGTTTGAACCAATTCTGATTCATTTCAGGCATGTGCATAGAGCAAAAAGTAGTGAAAGCAGATCGGTATAGCAGAGAGATCGGCTGCCCATTAAGTTCCTGTTGCTACTTTAGATCTGGACTTACAGCAATGAATCAGAGCTGGAATACAATTTAAAATTCCTTTACTTTCACCTTATAAAGAGCAAGATGACCTGATCTTACCTTTCATTAGGTGTATGTGGAATTTACACTGACATGTTAAAACAGACTAGCATGTTATCGAAGTGTTGAGCAAACCAAACCAAACCTTGCAGATAAACATATTAGCAATTAGAATTTGAAAAAATTGCTCAGAACAGAAACTAAACATGAAGCAGGAAAAGTTTACAAACCTACAAAACAGTCAAATCAGTTTTCAGATTTCTTTATCTTATTAGCTAATGGCAACAAGTTTGATATTACAGCGCGCTGAATATCATTCAGAAGATAGACTTAATGCTAGATTACAGATCTTCTCAGTTGACAAATCACAATTAGTGCTACATTTTAAGGACTATATTGACTACATTCAAGCCACATCACTGTGCCTACCTGTGATCTGGGAGATCAGAGTTTCAGTTTTACCTGTGCTGGATGTGAGTCATAACATCACCTAACAGGCTGATTTAAAAATAACTACAATTTCAGGAAGGGTCTTGTAGCACAGTGCAGCGTACCTACATCTAGGCCAAAAAGTCTAGGTTCAAGTTCCACCTCCCCCACAACACGTCTGAACAGGTTGATCAATATAGCTACAATTTCAGGTAAGCTGGCTGCGATTGGTCAATCTGCCATACCTGGTATTTCTCTTCTTTAGTCAGGCGGCTGAGCTCTCGAAACTCCAGCTGAATGCTGGTCACTTCTGCAACAGTGCTGTCTGAGGTCCAGCGTGGGGGATGGGCAGTTCCACGCCCTATATTTACATCAGAATATGGAATTTTGGATGGAGTGTCAAAAGCTGGCATAAGGCGATTTCCCAACTCGCTCTATATTGGAGGAAATTTAAAAATTCATCAAAAAGCAAAGTCTCACAGTTTGCCAGGCACTGGTATCATAGAGCTTAATGTAGACTTTACAGAGAATGGAACTAATCTTGCATTTTCAGTAAGGTAGAATATTGATTCACTCCAAAGGTAAGCATGGTTAACTGGATTACTGACATGGCCAAACTGAAACCAATTCTCAATATGGAGAAAAGATGGTCCAAGCAATTAGGGTCTGGAATGTAAAAGAACTTACTCTCTTGTATAACCATCATCCCCTCCTGTTTTTTAACAAAAGGGTCAACATCAAAATGAAACCAAAAACCATAAATTTATAGGTCTAAGGGAATAGAAGTTGCAGGACTATTTAAATTAGATTACTTACAGTGTGGAAACAGGCTTTTCAGCCCAACAAGTCCACACCGACCCTCCGAAGAGTAACCCACGCAGACCCTCTAACTAATGCACCTAACCTATGGGCAATTTAGCATGGCCAATTCACCTGACCTGCACATCTTTGGACTGTGGGAGGAAACCGGAGCACCCAAAGGAAATCCACGAGACACGGGGAGAATGTGCAAACTCCACACAGACAGTCGCCCTTGGCTGAAATTGAACCTGGGACTCTGTTGCTGTGAGGCAGCAGTGCTAACCACTGAGCCACCTACCGTAACAGTCCCTTTCAAAGAGACAACACAAGGATGACTGATCGAATAACCACCTTGTGCTTAACAAGGTTCTAACCATAATGTGAGAATGCATGTAAAATAAACAGGGAAATAAAACTCATTGCATTAACATGATGTTTAAGGCTGAATGTTTAAGTTTTGCTTAAACCTCACTACACAAAATACATTTATTAAAATTAAGATATACTTCTTAAATATTACAGCACATTTGCTCATTATTTGTTTTACAACGTCATGAGTAACTAAACTTGTATGTGAACTAAAGGTAAATACCTGAGAAAAATGCTCAGAAAAATCAGGGGACAGATACCAAAAGTAGTAGGATATCAAATCTGACTGGAATTATTTATAGTAACCTTGCTCCAATATCACCCAACAGGTAGGTGGCAGCAGAAGCAATGTAGAGAACAACTTCAGCAGAAGACCTTTACATCCATGATGTTTAATCACATGGCCCACATACTGATGCTAGGAGGAGGCTGCACAACAATGGCGATGGTGTACCACAGCTGGAGCATTGGTTTACCTCAGTTGGCTAGATGGCTGTTTGCAATGCAGAGTTACACAAATAGCATGGGTACAATTCCCTACACCAGCTGAGGTTACCATGAAGGAATCTCCTTCTCAACCCCTCTCCTGAGACATGGTGCCACCAGTCTCTTCTTTCTAACGGGAACACCATCCTAAGGTCTGGTAAGACTATGGTGACTTTACCTTTAAAAAGTGTGACAATATGAAAGAGACAGGCATTTTCATTTGTTCTCCACACACCCTAGGGAAGTGCCTTACTAAGATGAATTATAAAGCATTTGTCAAAACATCTACAGAACACTCTAATCACAAACACCCAAATGACTCTATGCATGTCATACACAGGATTAAGTGATTTTGCAATCAATGGATCAGATCTAAGCTCTGCAGTTGTGGAGGAATTCAAAAACAGGGCTAAAATGTAAAAGTAGGTCACCTAAGCTATTCGAGAGACAGGACAATAAAATGTGCAGCTAAACACAATAGACAAGGTAAGGTTAATCATACCTGGCTCCACTTAAGCAAAGAAACATGTAAGCAAGCATGTAATCAAGTTAAGCTAGCTCACCATAATTGTCTCAATTCAGCCAGACAACAGAAAACTATCACACATTCAAACTGTATTGCGGTGCCATGTACCCAACGCTCCGTGTGATAAGTCTATTATGTTACCAAGGCTTGAAAGTTAATGTGTAATTGGTCAATAAGAAACAACCAAAATTGTGATTGTAACCGCTAAAAGGCAGAATCTCCAGGTAAGGGCCACTGTTGTCCCTTTAAGGGGGAGTGCCTTGCATTGCAAGTAATAAAGGCTCTGTATATGTAACAAGAATACTATTATCTGCCTGAATGTCATGTCACATCCAGTCATTAACGGTGGTGGATAATCAAACAACTTAATGGATGAGAAGGCTCCGCAATTATCCCCATACGCAATCATGGGGAGCCCAGTACATCAGCACAAAGGCAAGGCTGAAAGATTTGCAACAATCTTTAGCCAGAAGTGAAGAAACAATCCCAGGCACTTCCTGAGGTGCACAACATTAAAGATCCCAGTCTTCAGCAATTTCAGTTCAAATCATGTAATATCAAGAAATGACTGGAGGCATTACAAAATAAACTATAACAATTTTTAAACAGCTCTTTCTTTTACATAAATAATTTCAAGCAAGCAAAATTACAGTAGAAAGCATTCTTACTGCTTTATCGAGGAAGACCTGGTCTCCAGTTAAATTGTATATGCTAAGCAAGCCACCTAAAATACGAATTGTGGTTTCAAACAAATTCACATCCACATTTTTACCAAGATTCAGATCAGTAAGCACCCATTTCTTGGCTTCTTCAAATTCTGAAATTGCAAAGCAAAGCATGATATACATATTTACATTTTAAACATGAACAATGTAAATAAACTTATAAATAACAACTTTAATGATTTGATATCGGGGTGAACTTCTGTTGCCTTGAATACTCAATTTAACATTTTTTTCCTCAAACTTTCAAATGTACGTTTGTATTTTGTGTTTAAAAGAACAAAGGTTGCCTGTTTACATTTTTCATTGATGAAATGAGGTACAGTAGCGCTGATGGAAAAGAACATTTAACAGATATAACATGTTCCAAGATCTGCAAGTCTAGTACTGCCAGATGTAGAACAAATTCCTTTTAAATTGCCTCAGCCCTATACTCTCAGGCTGACATCTCTGAAAGTTCACTGAAATCAAAGCACGTCATAATCCTTGTCAACTTCATTTCTAGATATAAAAAGCAAAAGTACCATATAATAATAAAGAACCTGTCCTTACAAATAGCAAAGACCTTGATTTCACTGACATTTTAAAGTCTGCTTTGACTGACAACTAAGTGTCCAGGGAACACCATGATGTTTCTGTTACACAATTCAACAAAGTCACCTTCTTGCTGTCCCAAAATCCACATCGTATCCAAGGCATCAACCAGCGTCAGTCCCAAGCCAAACCATTCGCTATAAGTCTTAGAAATGGGCTTTAGTTCATCATGACCCCAGGCATACTGTTTGTATCCCTTCCATGCATGTTGGAATGCTTCTATCACTGCCATCTGTCGCTCATTCAGCCCTGCTGAAAGAAAACAGAACAAAATTAAAAATGCTGCTACTGGCATTAGCATTGATATTGGGTGGCACATCTAGACCATTAGGCTTAGGAGCATAAGTATGCCATTCAGCCCATTGAGTCTGTTCCACCATTCAACAGGATCTTGGCTGATCCTCAACTCCATTTTCCTGCCTTTTCTCCATAACTCTCAACTCCTTTGATTAAAAATCTCTGTCTGTCTGTCTGTCTATCTCAGCTCTGGACATGCTTAATGGTCTAGACTCAACAACCCTTTATGATAAAGAATTCAACAGATTCACAACCCTCTTGAGAATAAACTGCTCCTCATCTCTACCTTAAATATGCACCTGATCCTAGCACCTGCAATAAAGGGAAACAACCTTTCTTCAAGTATCCTGTCAATTCCTTCAGAATCTTGTAAGTTTCAATAGGGTCACCTCTCATTAGCATTTAGAACGAGTACAGTCCCAATCTACTCAACATCATCTCATCAGACAGTCCTTCCATACCCGGTATGAACCTTCTTTGGACTGCCCCCAATGCCAAACTGTTCACAGTATTCCAGCTGTAGTCAGACTATTGCCTTGTACAGTTAAAGCAAGACATCCCTATTTTTATATTCCATTCACTTTGAATTAAAGGCCGACATTCCATTTGCCTACCCTGTCACTCGCTGGACTTGGATGGTAGCTTTTTGTGACTCATTGACAAGGATTCCCAAATCCCTGCATCTCCTAACTTTCTGCAGTCTTTCTCCATTTAAGTCATTTTCATTTCCTCTATTCTTGCTGCCAAATTGCATAACATAACATTTCCTCATATTACATTCCATCTGCTAAGTTTTTGTCTACTCGTTTAACCTGTCTGTATTCTTCTGCACACTCTTCGCATCATCCTCACCGTTTGCCTTCCCCCCCCCACCCCCCACATTTTTTGTGTAACCCACAAATTTAGATATAGTACATTCACTTTCCTCATCCAAGTCACTAATATATATTGTAAATAACTGTGGCTCCAGCACTGATCCCTGTGGTACTCCATTAGTTCCAGGTTGACAACCTGAAATACCCCCTTTATCTCAACAGTCTGTTTGCTAGTTGCAAGCCAATTCTTATTGTATTTACTTTATATCCTTTCGCCCCTTGAATATGTAGTCATTTTGGGATGTTATTCATGTCTTCTATTGTGAAGACAAATGCAAAATATTTATTCAACTCTTCTGCCATTTCCTGGTTTCCCATTATTACTTCTTCAGCCTCATTCTGTAAGGGTTACTGTGATCACTTCGGCTTCTGTCTTCCTTTAATAAATTGAAAGCAGCTCACTGCCCATCTTGATATTACTTGCAAGTTCACCCTCAAAGTTCTCCTTTTCTTTTGTTCATTTCTAAAATGTTCCCAATCCTCTGACATACCACTAATCATAGTCACATTGTACGCGTTTTCTTTCAATCTGACACTTTTCTTAACCTCCCTGGTTAACCAGGATTAGATTAACCTCTTCCTGGAATCCATGTGTCTCACTGGGGTATCTAATCAGTTTGAGTCATGAACTATTTTCTTACAAGTTTGCCATTGATTGCCAACTATTTTTGTCGCTAAACTCCTTCCTCGGTCTACTCCAGGCAACCTGGCCCTCAGTCCTTTGTAAATAAAGCTTAGTTAAGCTTAGCACAGTTGTTTCTGACTCAGGTTCCTCCCTCTCAAACTGAGTGGAAAATTATTTTATAGTATGGTCACAACAGGTTGAAGGTGTAACATTAAACATTAGCCAAGAAAAAGCTGAATTTCAAAACAAGTTTATTCTCTTGTCTGTGCCCTGTCCATTTTACCTCTTTCGCTCCCCACCTATCCTGGTTGTTAGGATTAAGCTCCACTCTTGTTGGCAATTTTTTCCAAAACCACAGGTTTAAAGACAAACAGAGGCACGAGTTAGTCATGTTCTTCTGGTGATCACATTCAAAAAGTTTTCCTGGCAGAATTAACCAAGCAGTAAATAGAATTAGGAGTCAATTTTAATTTCCTTTTTCTTGTTTGAATAGTCGAGTTTGTTGTTGACATCAGACTAAATAGGATCTTGCTTTAATATAGCGCTCTTCAGGAAACCTCATTATAGCTCGTAGCCAATTAAATGTTTTTGATGTGTAGTTTAATGTTAAAGGGGAAGCGACTTGAGAGGAGGTGGTGTAGAAAATTACACAAATTAAACAGAATTGTTTAATAGGCAAATAAATACCTTTTGAAATAATAAAAGGCAAAACACACCACACAGAAAGAAAAAGGTAGATTGTGCACTCCCTATATTATCCTGGATGAGCAAAGAATGAAGTTGCAAGATTTATGGAATCTTTCATTGATAGATTCAAATACTCAGTATGCTGAAACAAAAAAACAAAACCAATTGCAAGTTGAAAAAGGCGAGAGGCAATGGTGTCATGGTTATCTCACCAGGCGAGTCACCCACAGCTGGAGGTTCATATTCTGGGGACAGGGATTGGAATTCCACAATGGAAGTTAGTGAACGTTGAATTCAATGAAAACCTGGAATAAATGGTTAGCCCAAGAGCAACCACACAACTTGGTTGCTCTAAAAGCCCATTTTGTCCATTGGTGTCTTTTCCAGAAGGGAGTCTGCCATCCTTACCCGATCTGGCATTTATGTGACTCCAGACCTACAGCAATGTGGTTGATCTTAACTACCATTTGAGCAATTAGGGATGGGCATTTAAAGCTGGTTTTACTATAAAACCCATAGCCACAAATGGATTTATTTTAAAAAGTCAGCTTTGGTTCAGTAGATATCATTCCTATCAGAAGGTTGTTGGTTCAAGTACCACTCCAGAAACTCGAGCACATTCTCTAAACTGGAAATGCAGAAGTGTTGGAAGTGTCTTTTTTTTTAAATATCTGCCTTCTTTGATGGATGTCAAAACTCTCATCGCAGAGTAAAAGAAGAGCTGGACAGCTCTCCAAGATGCCCTGGTCAAATTTTATTCCACAATTAAAACCATTAGAGCTGTATGGAATAAACAGCTCAGTTTCCCCACCTAAAATTAGTGACTATATTTCAAAAATACTTCTTCAGTTGTAAGACACTTGGAATTTCCTGAGGTTGTGGAAGGTACTTTTTAAATACAAGTTCTTTCTTTAAATAAAAGAAACAGGAAAGGCAAGGACTGATTAGGATAGTCAACATGGCTTTGCGCATGGGAAATCATGTCTCACAAACTTGATTGAGTTTTTTGGAAGAAGTAGCAAAGAGGATTGATGAGGACAGAGCAGTAGATGTGATCTATATGGGTTTCAGTAAGGCATTCGACAAGGCTCCCCATGGGAGACTGGTTAGCAAGGTTAGATCTCACGGAATACAGGGAGAACTAGCCACTTGGATACAGAACTGACTCAAAGGTAGAAGACAAAGGGTGGTGGAGGCCTGTGACCAGTGGAGTGCCACAAGGATCAGTGTCGGGTCCTCTACTTTCTGTCATTTACTTAAATGATTTGGATGTGAGCATAACAGGTACAGTTAGTAAGTTTACAGATGACACCAAAATTGGAGGTGTAGTGGACAGCGAAGAGGGTTACCTCAGATTACAACAGGATCTGGACCAAATGGGCCAGATGGAGTTTAATTCCGATAAATGCAAGGTGCTGCATTTTGGGAAAGCAAATCTTAGTAGGACTTACACACAGGTCCTAGGGAGTGTTGCTGAACAAAGAGACCTTGGAGTGCAGGTTCATAGCTCCTTGAAAGTGGAGTCACAGGTAGATAGGATAGTGAAGATGACATGTGCTATGCTTTCCTTTATTGGTCAGTGCATTGAGTACAGGAGTTGGGAGGTCATGTTGCGGCTAGTTATTTATTGCCCTAGTCATTTATTGCTCTATTTACTCCCGTTCTTCTCAACCATGACCGAATCCAGCATGACTTCATGCATTATGGGCGGCACGGTGGCTCAATGGTTAGCACTGCTGCCTCACAGCACCAGGGTCCCAGGTTCAATTCCAGCCTCGGGTGACTGTCTGTGTGGAGTTTGCACATTCTCCCGTATCTGTGTGGGTTTCTCCGGGTGCTCTGATTTCCTCCCAAAGCCCAAAGATGTGCAGGTCAGGTGAATTGGCCATGCTGAATTGCCCATAATGTTAGGTGCATTAGTCAGAGGGGGTGGGTTGTTCTTCAGAGGGTCGGTGTAGACTTGTTGGGCCGAAGGGCCTGTGGGGAATCTAATCTAATTGTTAATTAGAAATGGTGTAACCTTCCAAAGGTACTGGACAAACAGTCTTTGCTGCAAACAGGTCATTAATCGACCAAGTTTGGTAACAAGGAACCATCTATGGAAACATGCAAGAATAATTAATTAAAAAGAGATCCTGAAACACTACACCTTAAAATAAAATCTGCAAAATGTTTAAACACCGAAAGTTAAAGATTGAAATAAATAATGTGCACTCATCAACTTACAGCAGAATCAAAGTGGCCTAGTTGTTTTAAGAAAATTCCATCTCCCCAATGCTATTAAATCTCATGGCTTTTTCTCACTCGATCACAAAGGTAGCATTCATATTCCTTCCCCTCTATCTCATTTAATGCTTTCCCTTTCACTTCTCATTTTTCCTCTCACATTGGTGTTCATTTGTGCTTCCCTTCTCCTTTCACGTTGACTGTTCCTTTGCTCTCTCTGATCACTGACCTTACTCTTATCTTCTAAATCTTTTCCACTCTTCACCTGTTCCACAGCACCCACTACCATCCAAAACCCAATGTTTATGTTCAACTTTGCTTATACTTTCAATCTTTTAGCATCTTGTCTCATTCGGTCTTCCTTGCTCATTTTCTTTATGTCTCTTATGATTGCTCCTAACCTCCTATCCTCCACTTTGTCACTTCCTCTCCTCTTCTGCTTGAATTAATTTCCTAACTTTGATTTCAAAAGCACCTTCACCTCAAAGCACCCTTGCTCTTGACTCCTTGTACAAGCGACATAGGAAAATAAACCAGTACTAAACAAAAGCAGCCTTTGGCTAACAAGTGTGGAGTAGATGGATGTTGGTCAGTTCATGGTTGAAATGCTGCAGGTTAATGCAAAAGTACATGCTGCCCTTTAAATTAGTTGCTGCATTTCATGTCTCTGCAGATGAATATCGAGGGAATGAGAGTTTCCAAGCAACCAGTGACATTTTGGGATTATGGTTGTTCTGCAACTCAAACAGTTAAGTACCAATAATGCAAGATATGAAATCTGGTATTACAACATTAATAAATTTTACTCCTGTTCAAAATAGCAAACAATTATCCACCTACTGCTGCATTGTCTAAACATGAATAACACAGTAGGAAAGCATTATTTATCACAGGCCGTTTGAGACACATTCCACTCGACAGAAAGTAGCAAAAGAGGAAAACCAAAACGTTCATTTTCTAGAATCCAAAATGAGTAAACAGCAAAAGAAAAAGCCTAAAAATATTAATTAGGCCAACCGAGGAAATCACTAGCAAATCTGTAACAATACAGTGAGTCAATGGCTCTGGTGTTGCAACAGTGTTAGAACAAACGAGTGGTGAACATCTCTAAGAACTGGAAAGAGATCAGGTCAGAAAAAGTTGAGTCTTTTCTCTAAAATGCTCTCCTCAAACATGATTATTTAAATAAGCAAATGCACACAGTCTGCTAAACTGTCAAACACCAATAATCCAAGTAATAAATTAAACAGGATAATCTGGTTAACATTTCAAGTGGCAAGACAGTTTAACTTTTCACCAATTCAAATACCTCAGATTCCAAATTAATCCCGAGGCTTCTGAAACTCTTCAGTTTGATATCTACTCACTTTAGCTGCATTAACGATTAACCAAGGCTAACCAAAAGTTTAAATCCTGGTGCAATCTTTCAGACTGATATACCTGTCCTCAATTCTTCATTGTTGCTAATTAAATTATAGACTATAACCACACCAAAGTAAAAGGTTGTGACAACCAGTATACATGTTCTTTATATGGGCATGCTACCTGGTTCTTTGACAGCTTCATTAGGCACAGGTTCCTTCTTCCTTGTGTCAGGTAAAGCTGGATTAACTTGTTCAGGTTCAATCTTCATTCCACGCCAGCTGCAAGTAAAGACACAATGCTTATAGCTAGACTGTTTGTGCAGAAGGGCAGAGAGAGTATGGTTGAGGAAAAAAATTGCAAGAGATCACAGTCAGAGCTGAACACGGTCCAAGGAAACAGCAACACCATAATCAGAGGGAGCAGTTTGGTGAGCAACTACATATCACTTGTGAATTTGATCATTGTGTTTTAATTCATGATTCTTCAATGGGTGCCAATTTTAATTATGCTTTGGATTCCTATGGTACTAATATTCTAATTCCAGTATCTTCAGTTAACTATTATCTCAGTCTTTAAAGATCTATTTAATTAAACATGAGAGTAGCAATGTCAATGGACTAGTAATACAGAAGTAATAAAACAAAAAATAATGCTGGGGAACCTCATCAGGTCTGACAGCATTTTTGAAGAGACAAACAGTTAACATTCTTCAGAACTGAAGTCATATCAGACTAGAAACACGAACTCTTTTTCTCTCCTCAGTTGCTGCCAGATCGGAGTTGCACCAGCATTTACTGTTCTTACAAATCTCCAGGATTTGCAGCATTTTTGCTTTCGTTACAGTAATTGGAAAATGGTGCCTGATTGTGGTGACAGTGGAAAAGCTTTTCACTGTATTTTATATTTTTCTCATTGTAAAATACATGTGACAATAAAATACTGCATTCATAATAGATGTGATAATAAAATCATTCATTCATTCATAATCCAGAGACCAAGGTCAAGGTTTGGGGACATGTGCTGAAATCCCACTATGGCTGCCTTGGGACTTAAATTCATTTAAGTGAATCTGGAATTAAGAAATAATCTCAGGAGCGATGACCATGAAAATATCATCACTTGTCGTAAAAACCAAATCGGTTTCACTAACATCCTTTAGGAAATCTGCTTTCCTTCTCGGGTCTGATATTAATTTGACTCTGGAACCACAGCAATTTGGTTGACTCTTAACTGCCCTCTGAAGTGGTCTAACAGTCATTCACTTCCAGAGGTAATGAGGGATAGGCACACAAGTGCTGATCCTACCAGCAATACTCACAACCAGTGAACAAAAGTTAAAAGAAATGTTTTATGATTATTTTTCTGGGATATTTAAAGTCAGTGTTAAACGTTTTTATGGTCAGATTCTCAGTGATTTTAGAGGACAGTGAATTTAACCACCATGGCAGAATGGGATGCAACGGCGCCTCACTGGTTTACATGGGAACTCACTACGTAGTGTCTGACCTAGATATTGATGTACTTAGAAAGCACCACCAGTTACTGTTTCCTAAGGTTTGGAGCCTGATAACATTTGGCAACATCGCAATTCATCCACGAGATGGCGAAGCAAGTGATTACCAGAGGAAGACACAGGTAGTGTAACCATGCCTCTGAGCCAGTGGCACTTGCTAATTGTTATTCAGTTTCATTGCAGAGGAGTGAGCAGTCCTTTGAAGAATGCAGCAGGCATGTAATGCTCTGTAGCCCGGGAGGTTGAACTGCACATCGGGAAAGAAGTGTAGAGAAGTCATAAGGAATTCGCTAGTTAAGGAAATAGGCATTTCTGCAGCCACAAGCATGCTGTTTCCCTGGTGACAAGGTAAGCAGAACAGATAAGAAGCCTAGTGGAACAGCCACAAGTGGTGATCCATCATGAAAAGCATCACTTCGATAAAGGATCTATTAAGTTACTGCAGTCAACCTTTCAGGCACCATGAAAGAGATTTAGGAGCAAGACCCCAAATGTAGTAATCCCATGCTGTCCATGATTGAGTATTAAAACATGAAGAAAGTGAAGGCAAATGTATGGCTAGAGAAGTGGTACAGGAAGAAAGGATTCAAATTCTTGTGCACTGAGCAGGCTCTGGGAAAGAGGGAACTATACAAGATGGATAAGTTGTAACTCTACAGAATGAGGACCAATGTCCTTGCTGAGAGTTTAATTAGTGCCATGGAATCGGTATTAATTAATTTAGCTTGACTTGATGCGTGGCTGAAAGGGAATAGCACTAGGAATTCCGAGAGATTTCAACAGTGGAGAGTACTTCTGTCATTGCTGAGCAAAAGATAGTTAATGGTATTGGGGATTCACGTTCAGAGATCTCCAGATGCTTAGGAGTTACAGGAAATTTGACCCAGTGACGGCAGACTGAGTATAGCAAGTACATGCAGCTATAGTTTCATGCAGCAGAGGCAGAGTGTATAGCTAATGAGACGAGCTGCAGTGCACAGCATGAGAAAATTCACTAGGGCTTATGGAGAGAAACCCACCATGTAACTCACCAAAATTGACACTCAGTCAATTTCTGGCAAAGTTCAGTCTACAGATATAGCTATGGAAAGTAAACAGCAGATAAAAGTTTACAGTGGAAAAGAAAATACAGGTATTTCACACAGAATGGAGACAGAAGAGAGGTGGGAAATAAACATTAAAGGATCTGATCTGAAGAAGTTGCACGCAAGTTTCGGGCAGCACAGTGGTTAGCACTGCTGTCTCAGCGCCATGGACCCGGGTTCAATTCCAATGTCAGGCAATTGTCTGTATGGAGTTTGCACATTCTCCCGGTGTTGTGTGAATTTCCTCAGGTGCTCTGGTTTCCCAAACATGTTGCAGGTTAGGTGAATTGACAATGCTAAATTGCCCATAGTGTTCAGGGATGTGTACTTAGGTGCATTAGTCAGGGAAAAATGTAGGGTAACAGGGTAGGGGAATAGGTCTGGGTAGGTTATTCTTTGGAGGGTCCGTGTAGACTTGGGCCAACCTGTAGGATTTCTATGATAAAGGCAAGCCTACAAAACACAGTTTTGCTTCAAGAATTTTCAAAAACCAGTGGGTATATCCATAATTATGCCCAGTTCTGCAGCAAGCTGTTAAAAAGGTTGCCTCGTATGTTCAGATTTCATAAGAACTTGTACTTTATAAACATAAGCAAGAGTTATCAAAAGAAAGTAAGCGTTTTACATAAAAAAGAAAAACTTCTAGAAAGCAGTTTTAGCAACAGTGGTAATATAAAAAAAGGCTTTTGATGAGAAGATAACATCTATTATTTATCATTGTCAAAACTAAAAAAAAGATTTTACAGAATGGAAACAAACAAGATACAATATTTTCAATGCTCAACAGACAGTACAGACATCCAGATGTCGTGATCCAGCCATTCTACTGTGACTGGACTTTTGATTATGAAAATGAAGAACATGCATTTTGATAAAACATGAGTGGTGCAACAGTATTATTCAAGGGAGAAAGTGAGGACTACAAATGTTAGAGATCCGAGTTGAGAGTGAAACCAGCACCACACTCTCGACAGAATTATTCAAGTACCTGATCACATTATCTTTCTCCTCTTCCTTCTCATTGGGTATGACTTCAGCTTCATTTTCTTCCTTATTGATTTTGGGTTCATCTGCATTTTCTTTCTTTGATAATCTCTTCTGTAAAAATGGTGGTCCTCTCTTATTCAGATTTGATCTTCGAGGTTTCTGGATTTAAAAAAGAGTGGCCAATATAACCTGTATAAGTCTATATTTGTAATAGACAAGGAAATATTTTGTATCGGTTCTCGCTCTGTTCAGTCCATGAAAAAGAATATCATTTATTGATTCAAAATAACCTATAATTCACAGTGACAACTCATGACTTTATCTTACGAAGAAAAACACATTTAACACTCCAACAATGGATACAAATATATTTCTGCTTTATTGAAATTATGAAACAATGTACAATTGCCCAAATCTTCGACAGAATATTAAGGAACAGCAGATCAAAACAGTGGGAAACATTTTTAAAATGTTTTCCTTCACACGATGTGGGTGTTACTAGTAAGGCCATCATTTATTGTCCATCGTTAGTTATCCTGGAGGTGGTGGTGGTGGTGAGCTGCCTTGTAGAATCAATGCAGCCCATGTGATGAAGGTATTTGCAGTGCTGTTTAATAGGGAGTTTCAGTATTTTGATCCAGAGACATTTGACGAACATCAATACTTTCCCAAGTCAAGGTGGAGGCAATTTTATTGATGGCAACATTCTTGTACCTGCTGTCCTTGTTATCTCAATTAGTTATGATCACAGGTTTTCCAGGCGCTGTCAAAGAAGCGGTGACAAGTTGCTGCAGTTCATCTTGTTGATGGTACATACTGCTGCCACTGTACACTGGTCTTGAAGGGAGTGAATCATTAAGGTTATGGATAGTGTGTTGATCAAGCAAGACACTTTGTTCTAGAAGGCGAGATTTTGGAGTGCTGATAAAGCAGGACTCATTCCGATAAGTGAAGATTATTCCATCACACTGCTGACTTGTGCCTTGCAGCTAGCGGACTGCCTTTGGGAAGACAGAAGCTGAATCACTTACAGTCAGAGTCATACAGCATGGAAACAGACTCGTCCACACCAACCAGATATCCCAATCTCACCAGGTCCCATTTGTTAGAATCTGGCCCAAGTCCCTCTAAACCCTTCCTATTCATATGCCTATTAAATGCTATAATTGTATTAGCCTCCATCACGTTCTCTAGCAGCTCATACCAGACATGCACCACCCTCTGTGTGAAAATGTTACCTCACATATCCTTTTTAAATCTTTCCCCTCTAACCTTAAACCTATGCTCTCTAGTTTTGGACTCCCCCACCACAGGAAAAATGCCTTGTCTATTTACCCTATCCATACCCTTCATGATTTTATAAACCTCTAGGTTACCCCTAAGCCCCTGGCACTCCAGGGAAAAACACCTCAGCCTCTCCTTATAACTCAAACCCTCCAGATCTGGCAACAGCCTTGTGAGTCTTTTCTGCATTCTCTCAAGTTTTAACAACATCCTTACTAGAGAAGGGGAACCTGAACCGAACACAGTATATAAAAGCGGCCTTAGTGTCCTGTACAGCCACAATATGATGTCCCAACTCCGATACTCAATGTTCTTACCAATGAAGGCAAGCATACCAAACACCTTCTTCACCACCCTGATTATCTGCACCTCCATTTTCAAGGAACTATGCACCTGCACCTCTAATTCTTTGTTCAGCAGTACTCCCAAGAGCCCTACCATTAACTGTATGAAATCTTGCCCTGGTTTGCCTTTTGAAAATGCAACACATCACATTTATTTTGATTAAACTCCATTTGCCACTCCTCATAGCCAGCCTCTTATCTGTTCTTGTTGTCCCAACACATTAATATGTCAGATTAATTTAAATTTCTGCTAATGATCTTTCACTTATATTTGGCCCAAGACTGAAATGAGGTCTGAGACTAAGTGGTCCTGGCAGAAACCAAATCGAGTTTCAGTAAACAGATCATTGTTGAGTAAACACCACTTGATAACACTAGTGATAACACCATCTGTGAATTCACTGCTGATTGAGAGCAATGGACGGATTGGAATTGTCCTGCTTTTCGTGGACAGGACATACCTGAACAATTCTCCACTTCAACAGGTAGACAGCAATGTTGGAAACGCACGCGTTCAACTTGATTAGAAGCAGTTTGCTTGGGAGCACAGGTCTTCAGCACTGCAGCTGAGGAGTTACCAGGATCCATAGCCTTTGCTGTATCCAGTGTAATTAGTGGCTTCTTGATATCACATGGGTGAACTGAATTGGCTGAAGTCTGGTTTCTGTAATAGCAGGGAAAGGAGGTCGAGATGAATCATCCTTCCGCATTTCTGGCTGAAGGTAGCTACAGATGCTTCATATTGCTCTTACACATGCTCCTGCTGGCTGGACTGTCATTGAGAAGGGGGAATGCCATCAGTTGTTTAAATACCCACCAGTACTGACATCTTGATGGGGCATGACTACTGAGCTTTAATATGATCTGTCCATTGCAGGATCACTCAGATTGGCCAACTACATGCTGACTCCAATTCTAGTATGCATTTAATTCTATGTTTCTGCATCGCCAGGCTGACTACTATTTTTAGGTATGCCTGGTGTTGTTTCCAGCACTTTTTTTTGCACTTCTTGAACCAGAACCATTCAAATCTGAGAAAGTGAAAGATACACACTGTGGCAGACTACAATGCTGCTGTTGCTGAAGCCTCACTGATGCACAATTATCAGCTGCTAGAACTATTTTGAACCTGTACCATTTAGCACAATGACAATGTAAAATAACAAGAAGGAAATCGCCCTCAGTGTGAATACAAGACCTCATCACTTCAAAAACTAGGAGATTACCATTCTTCCTAACACTGCCATGGACTCAATCATCTCTGAGGGGTGACAGTGAAGGAATTAGGAGGCTTGTTTACCACTCCAGTTTTGTCTTTCAGAACTCAGCCAGCTCAGTGCTACCAAGCCACCCCTGATGATAAATACTGAAGTCCTGCATCCAATTACTTTCTGTGCCCCCCCCCCCCACAAAAAGAATTACTATGACAACGAAATAAAGCTGGTGTTCATTTTCCAATACTTTGAAATAAATCCTTTAACGAAGTGTGACGCACATGCTAAGTAGTGAGGAACCTTGGGTATTTTTAGACTCAATTGGTAATTTAGTTTCTCTGACCAGTTCAGTATCTTCTCCAAGACAGTTTCCTGCTGTCATCAGGACTTGCAGTTCAAACAAACAGATAGCTTTGGCATGTCCAACATTCTTTGGCACTCAAAGCAGCCATAATAAACAATGTCAAATTTAATTACAACCATTTCTAACTGATTGTTCAGTTACCTGTGGTTGTGTGACAGGCGGTGCCTTTGGTAATACCTTTGCTACTCCTGGTTCAACTGCTGGCTCAGCTTGCTTCAGCTCTCCATCGTGGTAACTTTCAACTGCAAAACACAAATAAGCATGCTCTTAACAACCTTTTGTACAATCCATTATGTATGTTCCTCAGAAAACCAAGGCACAGTCTCACACCTGAACATTTGAACTTGTCATGGCTGAAAAAATATCAAAGAATTTTGAGATGTTTGGTGCCCTTGTTGGTCAACTGAGGCAGTGTCAATTTTATAATTAATCCAAGCTATCAGCTCCTGAAATCATACCTGAATAATCACCTGGCCCTGAAATGACTTATTCATTTTTGTCACCGAAATACGTGAACCAGAAAGAGGAAAACTGCAACAAACACAGGATAGCAGCAGCTGGGTTTCTAAGATAACTACGATTCTGTTTTTATTGACATTTATTGTAATCAAGATGGCCACTCATTGATACCGATTAAGAAAATAGTTCCCTTGCTCCACCACTTAAAGCTACACATGAAATGACAAATTCTTAATTTATATATGACAAGTGCAATAGTTTACAAACTGAAGTCTTCCAGGAACTATGGCAGTGATGCTCCATATTTTCACAAACCACTGTGTCAAGTACTGTGCAATTTACATCGCAAATCCTATTGTCAATATCTTTAAGACTACAATTAATAAAAACTTTGCATTATTACAGGAAAGAACTTGCAGATATTTTTGGAGTATATTCTTGTACAATGTATACAAAAGTTAGAAAAGCATGGAAGAGATTTGAATCTAATTTTAATACTGATGCACTTTAGCTCAGAGAGAAGCATATGTGGCAGAGGCAAAATCACATTCCTCCCTATGCCCTCACTTCCTCAAATATCATAGTATTCTCCGATACAAAGATAGATAAGCAACACATGCTACAATTAAGTTTGAGCAAGTGAGCAAGTGTACTGACCATCATTAGCCATAAGCACGGCAGCACGGTGGCACAGTGGTTAGCACTGCTGCCTCACAGCGCCAGAGACCCGGGTTAAATTCCTGCCTCTAGCGACTCTGTGTGGAGTTTGCACATTCTCCCAGTGTCTGTGTGGGTTTCCTCCGGGTGCTCTGGTTTCCTCCCACAATCCAAAAATGTGCAGGTTAGGTGAATTGGCCATGCTAAATTGCCCGTAGTGTTAGGTGAAGAGGTAAATGTGGGGGAATGGGTCTGGGTGGGTTGCGCTATGCGGGTCGGTGTGGACTTGTTGGACCGAAGGGCCTGTTTCCACACTGTAAGTAATCTAATCATGCATGACCTAATTGTAAACTTACTGCTCAATGTATATTTTTGTACATACATACCCTGTATTTCACTCAACTTTACTTCATTTAGTCATCAAATTTCAGAGGAAATTTAAGTCCAGTAAGAATGCATTGACATATCATACAAATGAGTACGGCAGAACAAAGGAAACTAGCCATTATTGAGAAATTCAGGCAGGACAGAATACAAGTACATTTACCCCATATCTATATTTAATGGTGATTATAATTCTATGACAATCACATGATGATCCTCGGAAAAATATCTGCATTTGACACAATGAATTATGCACTGCTAAAACTACGGGATATAAAATGAATACTGCAAATTAAAACCCTAATCCAAATTCTACTAACGTTGTCGCAAGAAAACTGGAGATGACATGCACAAAAGACAAGTATTAATTCACTAAGATGTCAGTGTAAGTCATTGAAATTTGACATTTTAACACAATTAACAATGTTCCCAAGTTTTATAACATTTGCAAACTTTGAAGTTGTCTCCTGCATAGCAAGATCCAGATTATTATATGTGAAAAAGAGGTCCTAAAATGAACTTTGGAACTCTATTACAAACCTTCCTCCAGCCTGAAAAGTACCCATTAATTACTACTGTTTCCCATTACTGAGCCGATTTTGTGCTCATGTTGCTACTGACCCTTTTACTCCACAAGCTCTAACTTTTCTCAACAGTCTATTGTGCAATCCTGTACATATACCTTTTGGAGGTCCACGTGCATCACATTAACAAAAAAAATTCAGCAAGTTAGTTGGATACAATTTTCCCTCAACAAATCCATGCTTGCAAATTAATTCATCTTCCCCCCTACCTTTTCCAAGTCCAGAGAAAATTGAAAGGTTGTTAGTGTCTATGCATTTTCCACACACCCCTCCTTCAATGTTCTTGGATGCATTTCATCTAGCCCTAGTGCTCTATCAACTTTAAGCACTGAGTACATTCAGCTTACTCAATATCATTTTATCAATTTTAAGCCCTTCCAGTGACAAAGTTTTTTCCACTGTCACCATGACTGGAGTAGATGCAAAATATTTGTTCAATTCCTCTGCTACCCTTCCTGCCTCCATGCGCAAAGCCCATGTTTGGTCCCTAATTGGCCTGGATTATTTCTTTTGCCACCGTTTTACCATTGATGTGTTTTTAGAAGACTTTGCAATTTCTCCATGTTAAATGCCAGTCCATTCACATTCAATTCTTCTTCACATATTTGCCTTTTGCACCTCCTTTCTGAACTTTTTGAAGTCAGCTTGGATATCAATTGTATTGTCTACCCAGCACTGGTCGTAGCCATATTCTTTCTTCTTTCACATAATTTCTATCTCTATCATCTAGGGAGATGCTGATTTTTTTAACATCACCTTTCCCTTTTGAGGGAACATACTTTGGCTACACAGAAATTAACAGCATTTGGGGAACAGTTAGCTACCATTTATCGTTAATGGCGATGCATCAGACTACTTGCAAACTTCAAGGCCTGCATTCACAAAGTGCTGTGAGGTAAAAATTTCTACGGTACCCTTCCACTGTCAGATAACGATCCTACAGTGCATTAGCAGATGCATGGGAGTAGGTCTCCATCCCGTCCTCTTGGCCGGGCTGGATGTGTGGTGCAGGGAGACTACAGGAAAGGAAAGTAAGGAAGAAATAGATAAGATTACCTTTCCAAAACGCATACATGGGTTTTATAAACATCACATTATTTGGCATCATAAAGATTCACTCAGCGTAAACTCGTGTCCATGTGAATACAGTGCATGCCTCAAAGCCTTGTGGATTGTTTGGATTGCACCTCATGAGGTTGCCCTTGCATTTGACTGGATACTTGCAGCTACCCCATTCATGATTCCATTCAGTCAGACTCAGAGGAGACGTCAAATAGAACAAAATACTTGATGCATTGACAGTTCAGGCATGTGGCCTATGCCTGACCCTCTACCAATTCCCATTTGAACTTAACTGTTGAGAAGAATCGCCATTCAATATCCTCCTCACCACTGACAACAAAAAAATACAACTCTCAGTCATATAGCACGGTAACAGACACTTCAGTCCAAACAGACCATGATGTACGTAATCCCAAACTAAACTCCTCCCACCTGCCTGTTCCTGGACCATACCTCTCCAAACTTTTCCATTCACGTACTTATCCAACAGTCTTTTTAACATTGTAACTGTACCCACATCCACTAATTCCTCAGGAAGCTCATTCCACATGCAAACCACTCACTGTAAAAAAAATTGCTTCCTTGTGTCTTCTTTAAAATTTCTCTTTTCATCTTAAAAATAGGCCCACAGCTTCGAAATCTCCGCATCCTAGAGAAAAGATACCTACCATTAACCATATCTATACCCCATCATGATTTTATAAACCTCTGTAAGATCACCTATCAGTCCCCTACGTCCAGTGAAAAAAAATCCCAACCTTTCTTTATAACTTCCAGATCCAGCAACATCCTGGTAAATCTCTTCTGAACCCTCTAAGTCATAATATCCTTCTTAAAACAGGGCAAGTAGAACTGGACACCACACTCAGAAGAGGCCTCACTAATACCCTGTACAACCTCAACATGACTTCCCAACTCCTATACTCAAAGCACTGAGCAACAAAGGCAAGCATGCTAAATGCCTTTTCAATTGGCCTGATGGCATGAGGAAATTGCAATGTGTTAAAATCAAATGAATGAAGCTGATGCACATCATTTGCAACATTTTAGCATTGTTGATTTGTATTCTTCTTTCTGTTAGTGGCACAAGAGACAGCCTTTTCTCCAGAGATGCCACTGGGGTAACATGACAGTCAATTGCCCAGGACAATGTGGCAAACAGTTATAACAAGATTTGGAATTTCCCATTCAGGACTTCAGTCAGTAAAATCAAGAGGAAATGCCAAACAGAATGATCCATCTAAAGGGCAAGAA
This sequence comes from Chiloscyllium plagiosum, assembly GCF_037043375.1. Lineage (NCBI taxonomy): Eukaryota > Metazoa > Chordata > Chondrichthyes > Orectolobiformes > Hemiscylliidae > Chiloscyllium > Chiloscyllium plagiosum. Next base: position 35,044,862 of record NW_028270159.1, on the reverse strand, counting down.
AAATCTTTTTAAAAAGAAAATCAACATTAGATCAAATGAATGCAACTAACCATTATAGGCCTTGCAAAAGGAAAAGAGGAAGGAAGGAAAATACATCGCAATCCATTCTTTTTAATTTGAATTTTGTATGTTTTTGCTTAAATAATTCAAACTTTTATGGCAGATTTTGATGATGTTAATAAAACATCCAGGGCGGTCTTTTTATGAATGAGTTCAATACATATTTAACAGAGAGTTTCAAGTAAGCAATTTCACCTCAAGGCTGCATTAACATTTCACTATTACTGGGTCCCTGCACATCCATCTCCTGGGGCACTTATCAGCTAGTCTAACCTTTCACAGCTGAGCTACCAAGTAAAGCATTCTGCCAATGGAGTTTACCGCAGTAGTCTAAACTCACAGCAAAAGTTCAGGCCGCAGAAGTTAAAACTAGTTCAAAAGGCTAAGTGCAAACAATGGAGAGGAAAGAATTGCAACGGTCATGCAAGGTTCTCCTTTAATACACTGAAAGAATGTTACAGAAACTGGAACTAAAAACAGAAAATGCTGGAAATGCTCAGAAGATCAGGCAGCATCAACTGAGAGGGAAAAAAAAGACTTAACAGTTTGCCAGTGACGAAGCAGTAGAGCTTGACATTATGTTAACAGTTCCCACAAGCCTTTATGAGTCTTTGAATGTGAATTTGCACCATCTCATCTCATGATCATTCCTCAGATAGAACCCATACCAAGGGGTACGTTACCTCACAAAGAAATATGCTTATTCTTCAATTTATTGATCCATGCAGAGTCAAAACACATTTTAGGGTGGCATGGTGGCTCAGTGGTGAGCACTGTTGCCTTACAGTGCCAGGGAGCAGAGTTCGATTCCCCCTTGGGCGACTGTCTGTGTGGAGTTTGTGCATTCTCCCTGTGTCTGTGTGGGTTTCCTCTGGTTGCTCTGGTTTCCTCCCACAATCCAAAAGATGTGCAGGTCAGCTGAATTGGCCATGCTAAATTGCCCAAAGTGTTAGGTGCATTACTCAGGGGTAAAGAGAAAATAGGGGAATGGAACTGGACGGTTTGCTGCTTGGAGGGTCAGTGTGGACTTGTTGGGTCAAATGGTCTGTTTCCACACTGAAGGTAATCTAATCATCTAATCTTCGAAACTCAAGTTAGTTTTAATATAATGTTCGGACAGGTGCAGAAAGCAAAATAATAAAGATTAAGAAAGAAAGGAAATAAAAGATACATATATAAAAGACAGAATGAAAAGTAAAAATAAAATTTCCACACTAAGTTCTGAATGAACTTGCAACATCAATTTAACAAGGACAAAAGTTGGCTGACAGCACTTACCATTAGCATGGCATTCAAATTCATTTATATCTGAATACACTAGCTCCAACATTTTCTAGTGTTTAGTCAGCAACAATGGATCAGTACACCAAGCTTCACCTACTACATTGATTTCAGTGCTGCTTCTACAGCTAGGACTGATACAGTATTACTGAACAGAATGTCAGACTACAATGTTTTGGACTTCCATTTTTAAACACACATACACAGTCTCAGGAAGTTGTTGCCTTATTTACCCACAGTAGTAATAATAATGAGCACTGTTAACCTCACTGTACTACTTAATGCAAAATCGATGTCAATGTTCAAGCTCTAAACAAAGATTATGACAACATTAACTCTGTTTCTCCCTCACTGATACAGCCAGAGTTGCTGAGTATCTACAGGTGCTTCTTTGACTGGGACAACCCACACATCCTAGGGCAGGCAAAACAAAGACACGCATGAAAGTTCTTAGAGACGTGGCATCCTAACCAGAACTCATCAAGAAACATCGATTTAGATCCTACCTACCTCCCCTTGGAAAAAAGAGACTGGAAATGACACCACCCACCTGAAGAAACCAAGACCTATAAAGAGAGAGGTGGGACATGCCACCAGCGCCTCACCAGAGACTCTCACTGATGATGTTACCTAGTATGGTGACGAAACATCTGAAAACAAACCTTCAAGCTCAATGAGCTAACTTACATACTTCTATTTGAACTTGATTGCATATATTTCCCCTGAACATACACCTAATGTTAAAAAAAAGGTGCATCAATATCACCTCAACGTTTTGAAGCAAAATAGTCCTATCATCGTGGAACCGTGCTCAAATTGGCAGCATAAGAAAAACTCCAGTCCAAAAGGCTGGGAGGGGTCCTACCTTGCCATCGTTCAGACAGATTAGGGTATGCTGCAACACCACAAACAACCATGAAGACAAACAGGAACGCAATCAGGCTCCGCTGCAATCTTGATAGCTGTTTCCATTTCTAGTTTGAAAAGTGAATTGTATTTAAAAAGATATAGAACACTGGAAATGATGTTACCTGGTAACTTGTGATGACAAACTCTTAACAGTAAACATCTCAAAATAAAAGTTACTTTCCCAGGTTTCAGGAGAAAATTGTTTTAATCAGGTAAACTTATTTTAGTTCACACTGACAGATTTGCAGACACAGCATTCCTCTCCAGAGAACAGGCTGCAGAATGATTCAGTCCAAAGATGCTAATTTGTCATCCATCAGGAGATGGAGAACTTTAGCATGAATCGATTGCTTCTCATTTCTTTTTTTAAAAGAAGTGCCTATCCCCTTTTCAGCATGATCTCAGTCAAGGTCAGCGACCAATTATAGACCAAGTGCAAATGGATTTGCACAATCTCTGAAAAGTATTGCTGTTACTGCATATGCAAAACTCTTTTCAGGTCAAGGTACAATGTTACAAAGTAGTTCATTCAATTGTAGACTGAACACTCAGTGCAATTTGTATCTCAGTACTGCGCATTTCTTTTGTCATTAAAACCTGACTGACATTTTTATTGCCCTCACCCAGGTTTATTGTGGCCAACTGCAACTGCCAGGTTAGATCAGGAATTGAAATTGTCCCCTACCGGTCACTATACCAGACCTCTACATAGAGCAGTCAAACATTTTAGGCTCAGAGGGAATGATAGCTAGTTTGTGAAGCCCAGATATAGCAACACAAGGCTCTCATTTCTTCTTTTTGCTGTATTTGCTGGACTCATCTACCATTGATAACAGAACAGACTGTCATTTTGTTTGTATCAGTGATAGGTACAAATTAGTGGGAATGTGCCTTTACTTCATATTCATCGTCAAAAGTTTTGACATGTAGTCCATAAATGCTAGGGTCACCAATGAACTAGGTCTGTGAGAGAATTTAGCAAAGCAAGGGAACATTTTTCTCACAGCCACAAGATATATAATTCACATGGACAAAATCAAAATTATGAAAGTACAGGGCAACAGCACACGTTAATTCTATGAACCTCCCATACTGTTTTCAATTGAATGGTAGCGCAGTTAAGTGAAATCCAGTTTAAATATCCCTAAAGTACCAAGTGTTAAATAATTATTTCACAGGAAATGCAAACTCACACTGACCTAAATGCAATAAGCAGCCAAACAAAACCATTCTGATTTCCCTAAGTGGACCTGAGCAACAAAGCACTCTGCAGGAGTATTGATTTATGCATTCAGTATCATCCTATCTGAAAACAGTAAGCTTTACCTTGCTTCAAACACTGTGCAAAGACTAGAGAGGTAGCCTTTGCATACCATTTTAAACCTAGTCATGTTACAAATAATGAAACCTTAAGAGATGAAAATTCTCTCTCGTATGTACAAAAAAAAATTAAAATCAAGAAAATAATTTCTAAAAATGTATTTAGGAATCTCACCCTTCAATTACATTTGTATCAACAGACTGATAATACATTTAAAAATAAGATCCAAACACTCACAAATGCCATATACTTCTGAGCTGTTTCCTGCTTTTCAGTTAACCAAAATCATTGTCTCCCAATTCAACCCGAGGTTTTATAGCTAACGATTATGGATACAATATGGTTTGTCTTACCCTCCAGCAGGATTGTCTCCTCCAGGTCTTACTGTTGTCATAGGTCCTTCCAGCCTGACTACCCAGTGTCACTGAGATAAAGTCCCTCCTTTGTGGTGAATACATCCTTTAAAAATCTTCTGGGAGGATAACGATTTCCAGTACACTGCAAGCTGATTCAATAGGAAAACATTGGTACTGGGTTTATTTTTAACTTACAAGAGCTCCGTGGGAACAATTACATTTGTTAGTACTGAACAAGATCATAGTTCTCAAGGTTACATGTACTCATAAAGAACAAGCATTGCACAATGTGTGATGTATCAATCATTATAAATGTGCTAAAGTGAAGAGTTGGAATCCACAGGCAGAAATTAGGAAGGATTCAGTATGAAACCATTCATCTCTCAAACCTGTTCTGCCATGCGGTTAGTCTACGACTGATGCGTATCATAACCACATCTACCCACTCAGTGACCTTTAAAAAGAAATCAGAGTTTCAATACATTCAAGTGATTGATCCTCATCCGCTATTTTGAGGGAATAGAATTAGCCTATTGAATGAAGAACTGCTTGTGAAATCACACCTCAACTGCTTATCACTAATTTAATGGTAAAACCTCTAACTGTAGCCTCCCCCAACAAGGCTAAAATTGTGCCTGCTTAGTTTCTTTAGACAAATTTTAGAACGTCATCAGTGGCAACACTTCATTTCAGAAAAGGACACATTCCATAATATTTTTGATTAACAGAAAGTAATGAGGTAGATTTGGACTTGCAAAATTATATAATGCATGTTTTCTAAGATTACTTGAATTTTGTTCATTTGACAGGGATGGTGTCCCTTCATCATCCCACTTCTATCGATCTAGAAGGAAAAGCTGAAAGCAACCCGAGTCACATACAGCAAAAATGGGGGACAATCGTATGATATATTATTGGACTTGCAATCCAGAGGCCTGGACTAAAAATCCAGAGAAATGTGTTCAAATATAAGAAGGGTTTGGAGGGATATGGGCTGGGTGCTGGCAGGTTGGGATATCTGGTCGGCATGGACGGGTTGGACCGAAGGGTCTGTTTCCATGCTGTACATCTCGAAGACTCTATAAATGTCACCATGAAAGCTGAAAAGTTAAATGATTAGGTAGTTCTGGAATTAAAGCTAGCATCAATAATAATAATAATAATAATAATAATAATAATAATAAATTAACTCAGATTATCATAAACATCTATCTGCTTCACTAGTGTCCTTACCCAATCTGAGCTGCATGTAATTCTGGACCCAGAGCAGTTGACTCTTAACTGTGTTTTTAAATACCCTAACAAGCCACTCAGGTAAAGGCGATTAGGGTGACAATAACGGTGGGGTGAGGGTCATGATGTTCATTTGTGAATCACGAACAAAGAAATTACCTTAATGTTAGAATTTCTGGTTCTTACCTCAATGTTTGCAACAATGAAGTATAAATAATCACTGCATCAGCAATGTAAATCCAAAATCTCTATGTTTCTCACGAGCTAAGCATAGTGAATTCTGATGTGCACCTGGGCCATTTTGACAAAGAATATCATACACAGAAATACAGTGTGTGTGTGTGGGTGTTCGCACTAGATAGAAATTATACAGTATTTTAACAAAGAGAGGAACTGGTAAAAACTCCACATGGCCACACAATATAGAAATTCACGTTCTATTCGCTTTCATGGATCAATTTAGCAACCACTTCAATCAATCAACGTTCCCCTCAATTCCCAACTGGATTCATTAGTGCAATCTGACATTTGTGATCTCTAGTTTTGGCTACCTCTATTCAAACCATTTAACAATCTTCTTGACCTTTAACCGGGTCATCCCTGGGCTTTCTTCTTTCTCGTGGAAAGAGTCTTATTTTTGCATCTTTACCAATGTCTCTATATTTCCTTTATAATATGGAGGCCAGAAATGTGCAGTTATCCAAATGAGATCAAATCAAGGTCCCGTGCACATTTAGCATAACCTCTCTGCTTTGCAATTCCATCAAAACTAAACCACTCTGCTTCATGTCTTCCTAAAATGGCAATTACCTATGCTACTACTTTGAATGTAGTACAGTTCTGCACCCCCAGAACACTTTGCTCATCCAGTCAATTTAGCTTCTTATATTCCAAGGAGTAAGTGGTCTCTCATTGCCCCATAAAGGTATAGCACCTCAGATCCCTGCCTCAGTTTTAATTACACCCTAAAACAAACAAATTTTAAAACTGCATGTCAATTGTGAAGCAACTTATACTTGTGTAAAAATATATATTTGCACAAATAATCTGATCATAATAAAACAGATGGAAATCTTTAAATTCTAACACGACTAGACAGGATAAACAAGATATTCCCAATGGCTGAGGAGTCCAGAATCACAGATCACAATCTAAGGATATTGGGTAAACCATTTAGAAGTTACAGAAATATTTCATTAAAATGGTTAAAATACCTAGAAGAAAATAGATAATAAGCAACATACAAACTAATTTTCAGAATCATAGTATGCTATCCTGGTTAAGCTCTGTTTGGCAGTCTTTTTTTGACAGCCAGTTAGTTAAACAGTATGTTTTAACAGGAGAAAGTGAGGGCTGCAGATGCTGGAGATCAGAGCTGAAAATGTGTTGCTGCAAAAGCACAGCAGGTCAGGAGAATCGACGTTTCGGGCATAAGCCTTCCTGAAGAAGGGCTTATGCCCGAAACGTCAATTCTCCTGTTCCTTGGATGCTGTCTGACCTGCTGCGCTTTTCCAGCAACACATTTTCAGTATGTTTTAACAGCCAACATCATAAGTATATACTGAACTTCATATGGAGGACCCAAATTTGTCCAAAACAGAAGATTTGTTTCTAACAAGAGTTAACCATTTATAAAATCTGAATAACACCTGCAGCAAGCTGTGGTAGGATGAAGCCTTCCCCCTTCTGCACTCACAAATCTGATCTACAGCACAAGCAGTGTTTCCTGTTGCTGTCAACACAGTGTGAAGGCTGGGAACATGCCACCTGCACAATGCTGACACTAGCAAAACACTAAACTGAGCAATAAAAATCAGTCAAAAAAAAACAGTATTAACTGAAAATTTGAGAATCTTAGAGAGATGACAATTTTTTAAAAAATTAAAACAAGACTCTATGAGACTTCTGTGTATCACAATAAGCAACAGTTAACACAATCTGTTTCATGCCACAATGAGAGAAGATACAAAAATAGAATGGAAAATGAAGCACTGCTAAAGCAAAATGTAGAAAACAAACTGAGAAACATGGAAATAAAGTAATTGAACTGTTACTCAATTTTAATCAGTTGTACAATGTAGTTGTACAGGGGACAACATTCTCCAAAGACAAATTGTAACTTAAGAAAGACTAATCTTAAGGAATAACATTTAAAAAGGTTTAATTAATGCACTGACAGAAAAAGGAGGGTTCAGAAACAATTTACAAGGATGTTGTCAGGGTTGGAGGATTTGAGCTATAGGGAGAGGCTGATCAGGCTGGGGCTGTTTTCCCTGGAGCTTCGGAGGCTGAGGGGTGACCTTATAGAGGTTTATAAAATAGTGAGGGGCATGGATAGGATAAATAGACAAAGTATTTTCCCTGGGGTCGGGGAGCCCAGAACTAGAGGGCATAGGTTTAGGGTGAGAGGGGAAAGATATCAAAGAGACCTAAGGGGCAACTTTTTCACACAGAGGGTGGTACGTGTATGGAATGAGCTGCCAGAGGATGTGGTGGAAACTGGTACAATTGCAACATTTAAGAGGCATTTGGATGGGTATATGAATAGGAAGGGTTTGGAGGGATATGGGCTGGGTGCTGGCAGGTGGGACTGGTTTGGGTTGGGATATCTGGTCGGCATGGACGGGTTGGACCGAAGGGTCTGTTTCAGTGCTGTATATCTCTGTGACCGTAGGTTAAAGAAAGCCAAATCCAGTTGGGATTCCAGGCAATGCTTCCTTGACATGAAGCTGTTAACATTTAGAGTGAAATTGGGGTTTGAATATAGGGGCAACATTAAAAAAAAACTGAACAGGGACAAATTCCACTCATTGGGTAATTTCTTTGGAATGAGAGTTTGTGAAGAGCTTGGAGGTACCTGCTCACTATGGGAGCTCTAGCCCAGCTCCTACAGCGGGCCCCCGGCTCTGCTCTCTACTCGAGCAGCCGGTCAGAGCCGCGGCCTAGCCGCCAGGCAGCAGCAGTCAGCGGGGCCTCAAGACACTGCCCTCGAACCGCACGGTCACGTCAAGGCACCCCCCAGTATGGAAGGCTCATCTCCCGCAGTCAGTCTTACCTTCCAGCCCGGACCCAGTGCCAGCTCAGGCCCTGCCTCTCTCTGTCTGTCCGGCTCCAGCTGAACTTCCGGGCTCCCGAGCCCCGCCCCCACCGTCACTGCCATGGAACTGCAGAGACGTCCCATTCAGCAGCAAACTGACTACATCCAAACAAATAGCAACAAACATTGCAAAAATAATACCCACTGCAGTAGCAAAAGACACTGCAAAAATAATACGCATTGCAATAGGAAAAGACAGTGCAAAAATAATACCCATTGCAATAGGAATTGACAGTGCAAAAATAATACCCATTGCAATAGGAAAAGACAGTGCAAAAATAATTCCCACTGCAATAGCAACAAACTTTGTAAAAAAAAATACCCATTGCAATAGCAAAATACATGGTAAAAATAAGACCCATTACAACAACAAACTTTGTAAAATAATACACACTGCAACAAAACAAACATTGTAAAAATGATACCCATTGCAATAGCAAAAGACATGCGCTGCCCTCCCTCCGCCATGGTAAAGATCAGACCCATTGCAACAACAACAAACTTTGTAAAAATAGTACACATTGCAACAAAACAAACTTACCTCCTTCCCAAGATCCACAAGCCTGACCATCCTGGCCAACCCATTGTCTCAGCTTGCTCCTGCCCCACCGAACTCAACGCCACTGACTTTGACACTGTCCTATTCCCCCCCCCCCCAGTCCAGGAACTCCCCACATACATTCGAGACATCACCCACGCCCTCTACCTCCTCCAAGACTTCTGTTTCCCCACCCCCCCAACGCCTAATCTTCACCATGGATATCCAATCCCCCTATACCTCCATCCGCCATGACCAGGGCCTTCAAGCCCTCTGTTTCTTCCTTTCCCGATGTACCCAACAGTACCCATCCACTGACCCTCTCATTTGTTTGGCTGAACTTGTCCTCACCCTTAACAATTTCTCCTTCGAATCCTCCAACTTTCTCCAGACCAAAGGGGTAGCCATGGGCACGCGTATGGGCCTCAGCTATGCCTGTCTCTTTGTTGGCTATGCAGAACAGTCCATCTTCCACAGTTACACCAGCACCACTCCCTACCTTTTCCTCCGCTACATTGATGACAGCATTGGCGCCACCTTGTGCTCCCGCGAGGAGGTTGAGCAATTCATCAACTTCACCAACACATTCCACCCCGACCTTAAATTAACCTGAACCATCTCCGACACCTCCCTCCCCTTTCTGGAGCTCTCCATCTCCATTAATGACGACCGACTTGACACTGACATTTTTTACAAACTCACCAACTCCCATAGCTACCTGAATTTGCCCTCTTCCCACCCTACCTCCTGCAAAAATGCCATCCCGTATTCCCAATTCCTCCGCCTCCACCATATCTGCTCCCAGGAGGACCAGTTCCACCACAGAACACACCAGATGGCCTCCTTCTTTAGAGACCGCAATTTCTCTTCCCACGTGGTTAAAGATGCCTTCCAACGCATCTCGTCTACATCCCACCCCTCCGCCCTCAAGCCTCACCTCTCCAACCATAACAAGGACAGTACCCCCCCGTACTCACCTTCCAACCTATCAACCTTCGCATAAACCACATCATCCGATGATGACATTTCCGCCACCTCCAAATGGACCCCAATACCAGGGATATATTTCCCTCCCCACCTATTTCCGCTTTCCGCAAAGACCATTCCCTCTGTGACTATCTAGTCAGGTCCACACCCCCCAACAACCCACGCTCCCGTCCTGGCACCCTCCCCTGCCACCGCAGAAATTGCAAAGCCTGCGCCCACACCTCCTCCCTCACCTCCATCCAAGGCCCTAAAGGAGCCTTCCACATCCATCAAAGTTTACCTGCACATCCACCAATATAATTTATCATATCCGTTGCTCCCGATGTGGTCTCCTCTACATTAGGGAGACTGGACGCCTCCTAGCAGAGTGCTTTAGGGTACATCTCCTGAACACCCACATCAATCAACCCCACCACCCTGTGGCTCAACATTTCAACTCCCCCTCCACTCTGCCGAGGATATGCAGATCCTGGGCCTCCTCCACCGCCACTCCCTCACCACCCGATGCCTGGAGGAAGAACGCCTCATCTTCTGCCTCGGAACACTTCAACCCCATGGCATCAATGTGGATTTTCACCAGTTTCCTAATTTCTCCTTCCACTACCTCACCCCAGCTCCAGCCTTCTAGCTCAGCACTGCCCTCATGACCTGTCCTACCTGCCAATCTTCCTTTCCATCTATCCACTCCACCCTCCTCTCTGCCCAATCACCTTCATCCCCACCCCTATTCACCTATTTTACTCTTTGCTACCTTCCCCCACCCTCCTCTCTGACCTATCACCTCCATCTCCACCCCCATTCACCTGTTGTAATCTATGCTACTTTCTCCCCACCCCCCTCTCATTTATCTCTCCACTCTACAGGCACCCTTCCTCTATTGCTGATGAAGGGCTTTAGCCGAAAAGTCGATTTTCCTGCTCCTCGGATGCTGCCTGACCTGCTGTGCTTTTCCAGCACCACTCTAATCTAGACTCTTGGTAAAAATAATACCCATTGCTATAGCAAAAGACATGGTAAAAATTATACCCATTGCAATAGCAACAAACATTGTAAAAATAATACCCATTGCAATAGCAAAAGACATGGTAAAAATTATAGGTGCAAGTGAGTACTGCAGATGCTGGAGATTAGAGTCAAGAGTGTGGTGCTGGAAAAATACAGCAGGTTAGGCAGCATCCGAGGAGCAGGAAAATCGACGAAAACAATACCCATTGCAATAATAACAAACTTTGTAAAAATAACACCCGTAGCAGTAACAACAAAGATTGTAAAAATAACACCCATTGAAATAACAACAAAGATGGTAAAAATAATACCCTTTCAAATAACAAAGATTAGAAATATTTATTACAATAACAACAGAGATTGAAAAATTAATAACTATTCCAAATGGGGCAGCATTTGAAAAATTAATAGACATTACAATAACAGCAAAGATTGAGAAATTAATAACCATTGCAATAGCAACAGTGTTTGAAAAAATAATAACTATTGCAAGCAACAAAGATTGAAAAATTAATAATCATTACAATAAATGATTGAAAAAGTAATAACTATTACAATGAAAGCTGATTTAATAATAGCCACTGTAATACCAACAAAGATTGCAATAATAGCCATTGAAAATTGTAACAACAATTTAATTGCAATGCAACAGATTGTACTAACAATAACAATTGTAACAACAATAAAATATTATCATAACAATTACCATTGAAATAATAAAATTCTCATAGCAACAGATGTTATAATAACAAAAGCATTGTTGTAACAATTGTATTAAAGAATTGCAATAACAAAAATGATTTCATGACAAACATTGTAATACAAGCAGTGTAATAAAAAAGCATTGCAATAATAAAAAGCATTGTATTCATGAAAAAAGATATATTTGACAAAATATTTGTGTTGCACTCATCAGGGCAATTTGCAAGAATACCAATTTAAGGTGAAATGTTATATCTTACAAGAGGAGAACATTGAATAAGCATTGTAATCATTGTAAGATGCATCCTTAACTTTGCTCATAATGTTTTATGAGACATCTGGCAAATTTGCTGCCACGATCTTAGAGTCATAGAGATGTACAGCAGGGAAACAAACCCTTCGGTCCAATTTGTCCATGCTGACCAGATATCCTAACCTAATCTCGTCCCATTTGCCAACACTTGACCCATATCCCTCTAAAAATTCCTATTCATATACCCATCCAGTTGCCTCTTAAATGTTGTAATTGTACCAGCCTCCAACACTTCCTCTGGCAGCTCATTCCATACACACACCATCCTCTACTTGAAAATATTGCCCCTCTGGTTCCTTTTAAACTTTTCCCCATTCCACTGTAAACCTATGTCCTCTAGTTCTGGACTCCCCCACCCGAGGGAAAAAGACCTTATCTATTTACTCTATCCATGCCTCTTATGATATTATAAACCTTGATAAGGTCACCCCTCAAACCTCCGACGCTCCAGGGAAAACAGCCCCAGACTATCCAGCCTCTCCCTATAGTTCAAATCCTCTAACCTGGGCAACATCCTTGTCAATCTAATCTGAACTCTTTCTAGTTTCACAACATCCTGCCTAAAGGAGGGTGACCAGAACTGCACACAACATTCCAAAAGTGGTCTAACCAACATCTTGTACAGCCGCAACATGACGTCACAACTCCTGTACTCAATACTCTAACCAATAAAGAAAACCATACCAAATGCCTTCTTCACTATCCTACTTACCTAAGAACTCTACTTTAAAGGAACTATAACCTGCACTCCAAGGTCTCTTTGTTCAGCAACATTCCCCAGGACCTTACCATTAAGTGTATAAGTCCTGTCCTCGTATGCCTTTCCAAAATACAACATCTCACATTTATCTGCCACTCTTCAGCCCATTGGCCCATCTGATCAAGATCCTATTGTACTCTGAAGTAACATTCTTTGCTGTCCACTACACCACCAATTTTGGAGTCATCTACAAACTTACTAACTATACATCCTATGTTCATATCCAAATCATTCACATAAATGATGAAAAGTAGTGAATCCAGCACCAATCCTTGTGGCACACCACTGGTCACAGGCCTCTAGTCTGAAAGGCCATCCTCCACCACCATCCTCTGTCTTCTACCTTTGAGCCAGATCTGTATCCAAATGGTTTGTTCTCCCTGTATTCCATGAGATCTAACCTTGCTAACCAGTCCACCATGAGGAACCTTGTCAAATGTCTTACTAAAGTCCATGTAGATCATATCCACCACTCTGCCCTCATCAATCGTCTTTGTTACTTCTTCAAAATTCTCAATCAAGTTTGTGAGACATGATTTCCCACACTCAAAGCCATGTTGAGTATCCCTAATCAGTCCTTGTCTTTCCAAATATATGTAAATCCTGTCTCTCAAGATTCCCTCCAACAACTTCCCCACCACTGATGTTAGGCTCACTGGTCTATAGTTCCTGGCTTTTCCTTACTCCCTTTCTTAAATAGTGGCACCACGTTAGCCAATGTCCAGTCTTCCAGCATCTCACCTGTGACCATTGATGATACAAATATTTCAGCAAGGGGCCCAGCAATCACTTCCCTTGCTTCCCACCAAGTTCGAGGGTGCACCTGATCAGGTTCTGGGGATTTATCAATCTTTATGCATTTTAAGACATACAGCACCTCCTCCTCTGTAATATGGACTCTTTCCTTTGAGGAGTCCACAGGATATGCTTGGTCAAGAGTGGTAAAGAGAAATAAAAGAAACTTGCCAGTCTAATGCAAAGATGCTCTCCTCTTAAACAATTGATAATTTATTGCTTGATAGCAACTATGTACAAATTGAATTGTTAGATATAGGAATGAATTTTCACAAAAAATGGCTGTCTGTAGTTATATTCAATTTTGGCAAGTTTCATGGAAGATTTCACTCTATGAGCCTTAGCAAGCTACCTTCCAGCACTACCTTCCCAAATTTCCTCAATACCTATACACCAAGGCCCATGAGATCTGTAATTTCATAATTTCCCATTCGCCACAGGCAGAAGTGCTGACCACTGCCGGGACCTGCCTCTTGATGCAGACATCATCTTCAACGGCCTATTGTTCATCCAGTGAAACACTGGCAGTCCACAGCTGCCCTTGGCAATTGGTTTTATTTGCGGCTTACATGAACTCATGGTACACGATCAGGTAATATATTATACTTGCTCTTATATCAAGCTTAAAATTAATAAAATGTCCATTGACTTAAATATCTCTTTGGCAAAAGGTCAGGTCTGGATCAGCTTTTCCCATTAGGAAAGTATTTAATTTTCTATCTCCTTAAAAGCACGTTGTGGATGTTAGACAAATTCTTGTTCTGTGAATGTGTCTGACTTTGGCACATGTTCTGAAAGCGAAATGCTGTTTTACAGATAAAACATCCTTGTTTAATAACTGAGCATTGTTTGTACCTGTGAGGTGTCCTTGTTCCATAGCACTGTCAATGACTGTTAATGTCTGTCCTACTCACTGACCAGGTTTCTCAGTGTCTTCAGGGGTTTTAATCTTAAGAATTGAAATGAATTCTGCTGATCTCCTGGAATAAGTTTGATCTTCCACTCTTAAGATTGATTGAAATTGCCCCTATTTTTGCTTTAATTTTGGCTTTGCAACTTTATGGATTTCAAGTTGCTTCTGCTTTTCCTACTTTACCTCACTATAGCTGTGATTTCTGGTGACCTACTCTGCTTGGGGCTGAAGCTCTTGAATTCCTTACATCCATTTCTCGGCCTCTCTACCTCTCTCCCTCCTCGAAGAGATTTGTTTTTAAATCCATCTCTTTTACCAAAATTTTAATCATCCTGACCTGACATTTCCTCATGACGCTCATGTGATTTATATCATTAAAGGAGCTATATAAATGCAGGTCAATGCACTAATAGCTAATTGATACAATGTTACAATAAAAGTGATAGCTATTACAGTGACATTAATGTATCTTGCAATAACTGCAATAATATTAACAATCTTTAAGATAACAGTGGGGGCAATATTGTAATAACCATTGTGACAATTGTGGTGCTTCTGCAATAATAACTTACATTTATAGAGCCATTCTAATATAATAATACATCTTGTGCCTCAGAAGAGCATCACAAAATAAAAATTGACACATTCACATAAATGTTATCAAGGTGAGTGATCAAAAGGTTTGGTCAAAGAGATGGTTTAAAGAAGGCAAAAGATGTATGGAGAAGGATAGGTTTAGGGATGGAATTCCAGAACTCAGGACAGCTGTTCCTAAACTGTGGATTGTGACTCCAATTGGGATCTCATATGAAGTAAATGGGGTTATAACTTCCCCCTGCTTTGAGTCTGTGACCCAAAGCTGCACTGAGATCCAGGTGGTAGCTGATCCTATCCATCCCCTGCTCGTCTCTCAGTCTCCTTTTACTGGGGCCATAGGCTCCTACCTGTGACCTTGTGATGCATCTTTGCTGAGTCTCAAAGCCCAATTCCAATCATGAACCCAGTGATGATGCCTCAGCTGCAGAATATTGTGCTGCCTGAGGCTAACAGTGTGAATTGCTTTAAAGCTTTTGTAATTGATACTTTAATGGGCTGTTTGTTAATATTTTCATAGGGATATAGGAAACCAGTTTCTTTTCAAAGAGTTATGAATGGGTCCTTTTTAAAAACGAACTAATCGCACACACGTCATTGTTGTTGCATTATTACATACTGTATAAAAGGGAATAGGTATGAAAGGGTAATGTGATGACATGAGGGCCATAATCACGAGGCATGAGTTGGCATCAAGTTGATAGAGAGGCACAGAATTGATGTTGGTCATGTACAGGAGATGAGGGTGGAGTGTGATAGATGAGATTTAGAGGGCCTAAAATACAATCAGCTGTGACAGAGTTCCACTTTAAAGCTGCACTCGGTCATGCCTCTCCAGGAGCTAAGTCACAAACAGATGAACTAGTAATGTATTCATCGGGAGAATGTTTAGGCCCTGATGTGGGCAAGTAAGTGGGCAATGTTGGCTGAAATACTGGTTTTGAGCTCCAACCCATGTTGAGCTATTTTCCACTGGGTTGATGGTTAGGGCAACACAGCTATCCAACTACAAGCCGCAGGTTGAATGGCTACTGAGGGCTAATGATGAGAGGTCAACAGTGGCCTGACTGCTCCATCAAACGCTGCAGGACTCGAGCCATGATCCACTTGAATGGCAGAGCAGACTTGATGGGCTGATTGGCCTAGTTCTGGTCCTACATTTTATTACAGTCACATTTCACCTTGTCACCATACTTTGTACTCTTCAGCTATTGCAGCCAAGCAAATGCCTGTTGGGGAGATGTTTAGCTCAGGCAGTTGATTTGTTAGGCAGAGTGATGCCAATAGCAAGGTATGAGAAACAGGTCCAGAAAAAAAGCATGAGATTTTACAATAGTCCAAAATTTGCAGAAGATCACAAGTTAAGTACCAATAAGATCATTTTTTGATTGGACTTTTCTATACTACTTGCACTCTTTCATTCCTTAACATCACTTTACTATATCCATTCTTTGCTGTTTATGAAAATGCTTCCAAGATTAAGACACTTGAGATATGAAAGAAGGTTAGAGAAGTTGGGACTGTTTTCCTTGGGGAGCAGAAGATTAAGAGGAGTTCTGATAGAAGTTTTCAAAATCGTGAGGGGTCTGTAGTTTGGGAGAAACAGCTCATAAAATGTTCAAGAACCAAGAGCAAAATTTTAAAGTCTTTTCCAAAAAAGGCAAACGTGAGTTTAGAAAAAAATGTTTTCGTTTGGTGAGTAGTTAGGGTCAGGAATGCATAGAAACATAGAAAATAGGTGCAGGAGTAGGCCATTCAGCCCTTTGAGCCTGCAGCACCATTCAATAGGATCATGGCTGATCATGCAATCTCAGCATCCCATTCCCGCTTTCTCTCCATACCCCTCGATCCCTTAAGCCACAAGGGCCATGTCCAGCTCCTCTTGAATATATCTAATCAACTGGCCACAAGTGCTTTCTGTGACAGAGAATTCCATAGGTTCACAACTCTCCGAGTGAAAAAAATTCTTTCTCATCTCAGTCCTGAATGGCTTAACCCTTATTCTCAGACTGCGACCCCTAGTTCTGGACTTTCCCAACAGTGGGAACATACCTCTCGCATCTAGCCTGTCCAGTCCCATTAGGATTTATATGTTTCTGTGAGAACCCCCTTGATTTTTCTTAATTTCAGCGACTACAAGCTCAGTCAATCCAGTCTTTCCACATTTTTCAGTCCTGCAATCCTAGGAATCAGTGAATCTTCACTGGACTACTCAGTAGCAAGAATGTAGTGGAAGTATTTTGAACTGAAGCATGCATAAGCACATTGCTTAGCAATGATTAAATAGCAACAATATCCAGAGTTACATGAAAAAAGCAGGAGATTGACACTGTCAATCAGTGCAGACACAAAGGTCCAAATGGCTTCCTTCTGCATTGTAACAACTCAGGCAGCGATTTTGTGAAAAACCTATATTTTTCAATACGAAAGCTGTAGGACCTTCTCTGCACTTGCCAACATCACTCAAGAAGATTAACACCAGACAAGATGAACATGTCCACTGAACTGGCATCCTATCTACCACATAAATAATTCACAAAGTATAGTGCCATCTGTGTGTACCATCTACAAGATGCATGGATCAACTCACCAAGATTCCTTTGACAACATCTTCCAAATGCATGACCTCTACCACCTAGAAGGACAAGACTAGTTGTTGCATGGGAACACAACCATCTGCAAGTGCCCCTCCAATAAAAACCTCATCCTGCTTGGAACTATATCACTACTACTTTACTGTCACTGTGTGAAATTCTTGGAACTCGCTTCCTAACACATTTTAGATGTAGCTACACCCCATGGGCAGCAGTGGTTCAAAAAGTTAGCTTATCATTACCTTCTCAAGAGCAATTAGGGGGTTGGTAATAAATGCCAGCCAATCCTGTAATTCTCATCCTGTAGTAGGAAAATTAGTCATGATTTGGTGATGCCGGTGTTGGACTGGGGTGTACAAAGTTAAAAATCACACAACACCAGGTTATAGTCCAACAGGTTTAATTGGAAGCACACTAGCTTTCGGAGCGACGCTCCTTCATCAGGTGATAGTGGAGGGCTCAATCCTAACACAGAATATATAGCAAAAATTTGCAATGTGATGTAACTGAAATTATACATTGAAAAATTGATTGTCTGTTAAGCCTTTCATCTGTTAGAATACAGTGATAGTTTCACTTCTTCATGTGTAATTCACAAAACTTTTTTTTAAAGTTGCATTCTCGGGTTAGCTGTTAACAATGGTGATAGCTAGACAATATGTTGAAGGTGTTAGCCCCCTGTGTTCTCTGTCTATGACCTGATGTTTAGATTGATTCTAATCTAAAAAGTGAGATAACAGAGTTTTACATAAATTCATGCAGTTTTTGAGCTCAGAGTTCTACATGAATGCATGCAGTTTTTGAGCAAAGTACAATGTAACTCTGCAAGTCCACATTCACCCCACAAAATATATGTGTGCATCTGGGTCTTTGTCTGTCTGTGTGTGTGTGTCTGCCTGGGGTGGGGGTTGTGAGTGTGAGAAAATGTGTGTGTGTGTGTGGTGAGTGCAGAGTGTCTTAAGTCTGTGAGGGGGTGCATGTGTGAGTGTGGGAGTGTGTGTGTCTATAAGAATGTGTGTGGGTGTTTGTGTGTACCTGTGTCTGAGTGTATGCGAGAGTGTGTGTGTGTGTAGGAATATCTGTATGTGTGTGTAGTGCAATGGTTATCACCTGTAATGTGACATGAACCCAAGGTCCCGGTTGAGGCCCTCCCTATGGGTACCAAACTTAGCTATCAGCCTCTGCTCGGCCACATTCCTCTGCTGCCTGTCCCGAAGCCCACCTTGGAGGATGGTCACCCGAAGGTCCGAGGCTGAATGTCCTGGACCACTGAAGTGTTCCCCAACTGGGAGGGAACCCTCCTGTCTGTTGATTGTTGTGCAGTGCCCATTCATCCATTGTCGTAGCCTTTGCTCGGTTTCCCCAATGTACCATGCCTCCGGGCATCCTTGCCTGCAACATGGCACCCAGCTGAAAACTCAACACTGAAATACACCAAAATTACTCATTATTCTTTGACAATGCTGTGTAAAAGTCTATGGCTTGCGTTCCTCTGTCTATTTGAATGCATTGGAAACCGTTTTCACCCAGAAAAGTAGTTAGAATTTGAGCTCAATAATGGTTGAACAGCCATACTTTAAACCTTTTTGCAATGGGGAATGCAGCCTACTGGGTCCTCCTCATGATTTCCTACAGGAAGTTTACTCACCACTATTGAACCATCATTCCAGTTACATTAAAAACCATAATCTCTAGTTACCTGTCTCTCACACTTGTAACTTTTATTTAACCTTTTCGCACCCTCTATTCCCCAAGAAAAAACAACGTTTTCAAGTTAGTAAATCGTTCTTCACAGAGGCAGGAAGATGCCACATTCTATCAAAATGTGGGACACCTAGAAAGCTTTCCTATTCTTGATCTCTCTGCTTCCTGAGGTGGAGAGCTGAGGGAGAAAATGGGGAGGCAAAAGGAAGAAGAGAAGCAAAGAGGGGAGCAAGATGCATTTGTGAAAAGAAATTCTGTTTGGCATTGGTGTATAAACAGAACCATTCCTTGTTCCGGCAGATTACCAAGAGTGAAATGTAAAATCAGGCTCTCTCTCAAAAATATTAACAGCTCGCCTGTTCATGCATCCTTTGAGTCAAAATCCTTGGAGTTGAGTCGATAGTGTTGGTATCATTTTTGTTCTCCGGCTGAAATAGTGCTACGTTATTGAAATGCTGAGCTTTGGATGCAGTTTTAAACCAGGAAGCTATTGACCTGTTCAGCTGCCAGAACACAATCCAACCAAAGAGCAGGGTGTCCTCCCAGCAGCTTGGTAAATACATCTTGGCAGCACAACATGTTAGATTGTTTAATCATTGATCTGTTGTTTTGGGATTTTGCTGACTTCAAATGGACCACAAAAACAAATGCGACCACTGTTCAAAGAGAATTGAAGGAATTGTAATGTTTTCTTCTGATGTCTTGATGATATATTAAGACACAAAATGGATACTAGCTTTTCAGAGACTCAGATTATCTTTGAATGTTGCCAAATCAAAACTCATATCAACCCACACCTGTTCTGTAGTCAGATATTCTATCTCCAATATATTTTAAAAGAAAGTTTCTGGAAATCCCTGAGTGTTATGAGCTTTCAGGTCAACAGTCTTGCTTGTACTGTATCTTTATTGATCTGGTTCAAATAGATATCTGCAATGAGTACCGCATGGTCAAAGTGACAGCAGGCCAGGGGGCACATTCACACTGTATTGCATTTCTGTTCCCAACACTGAGCACTTCCCATACCTCGGCACCCAGCCCTCTCAAATGGTCACCATTAATGAAGAAATTCAACACTCAGCTCAGCTATTTACCGACTAGTGAGTGTTTAACAACAAAAATCTTTACAAGTCGACAAATGTATTTATGTACAGGGCAGCTGTCATCCCCTAGCTTCTGCCCTGCAGTGAGATTTGGACGGCGTATTACCAACACATGAGGACAGGAGAAATTTCAGCAGCAATGATGTCCGCACATCCTCTGGTTTGGTTTGGATGGGATGCCTGTTGAACAAACACTAGAGTTCTTCTTGGAGCCAATTCTATAAGCACCTCAGGCAATATGATGGACTAGACACTACGTCTGGATGGCTGAAAAGTGTTTCCTCCACTGGTGCTGTTTTCACAACTTCCAATGGTCACGATGCCACAGGAGGACAAAGAAAATGCTTCACAAGGAACTCTGAAACTCTCAGTGGCATTGACATAGATGACTGAGATAGCACGGCCAGTCAGGCAGCATCTGAGGAGCAGGAGAATCGATGTTTCGAGCAGAAGCTCTTTCTCATTCCTGATGAAGGAATGTGCTTATGCACAAAATGTCAATTCTCCTGCTCCTCAGATGCTGTCTGACCAGCTGTACTTTTCCAATGCCGTACTCTCGACTCTGATCTCCAACATCTGAAGTCCTCACTTTCTCCCCAGAGATGACTGGGATGACTAGCTTGCTACCAATTATTCACGAAGCTGTATGGCACTTTGAGTCCAAAAACCCTTAATAATAAGGTGGAGCAGCCTAGAAATGAGGAAGCAAAGCCTGGAGTCCAGACCTGTCTACCTCATGAAATGTCCTGCCTTACGTGTCCAAAGAACTGTGGTTCAGGAATTGGCCCATTCAGCCACATGCACTTTTGACCCTGAGGAGAAGTCACCCCAAATCAAGGACAAATTAGCTCCATCATTTATGGAATATTTAAAAGCAAAACTATCCTCTGTGTATACTAAGGATGACTTGTTGCTAATTATGGCCTAATGATCACTGAAAAGAATTAAAATCAATAAAGTTTGAGCAGAGGAGAAAGTGAGGACTGCAGATGCTGGAGATCAGAGCTGAAAATGTGTTGCTGGAAAAGCACAGCAGGTCAGGCAGCATCCAAGGAGCAGGAGAATCGATGTTTCGGGCATGAGCCCTTCTTCAGGAATGAGGAAAGTGTATCCAGCAGGCTAAGATAAAAGGTAGGGAGGAGGGACTTGGGGGAGGGGCATTGGAAATGTGGTAGGTGGAAGGAGGTCAAGGTGAGGGTGATAGGCCGGAGTGGGGGTGGGGGTGGAGAGGTCAGGGAGAAGATTTCAGGTTAGGAAGGCGGTGCTGAGTTCGAGGGATTTGACTGAGACAAGGTGGGGGGAGGGGAAATGAGGAAACTGGAGAAATCTGAGTTCATCCCTTGTGGTTGGAGGGTTCCTAGGCGGAAGATGAGGCGCTCTTCCTCCAACCGTCGTGTTGCTATGGTCTGGCGATGGAGGAGTCCAAGGACCTGACCTCTCCGCCCCCACCCCCAATCCGGCCTATCACCCTCACCTTGACCTCCTTCCACCTATCACATTTCCAACGCCCCTCCCCCAAGTCCCTCCTCCCTACCTTTTATCTTAGCCTGCTGGACACTCTTTCCTCATTCCTGAAGAAGGGCTCATGCCCAAAACGTCGATTCTCCTGCTCCTTGGATGCTGCCTGACCTGCTGTGCTTTTCCAGCAACACATTTTCAGCTCAAAGTTGAGCAGACCCAATTATAAAAATTTTGAAGTCAATTCTCAATTGCTTCCTCATTTCTGTTCTGTACATTATGGTTAATAAAATGCTCTTGCACAGGAGACCATCACCACATTAATATCAGTAATTAATTAAGAGTTTTGGGGCAGCATTGTGTTTCAGTGGTTAGCACTGCTGCCTCACAGCGCCAGGGACCCACCTCGGGCAACTGTCTGTGTAGAGTTTGTACATTCTCCACGTGTCTGCGTGGGTTTCCTCTGGGTGCTCTGGTTTTCTTTCATAGTCCAAAGATGTGCAGGTCAGGCGAATTGGCCATGCTAAATTGTCTGTAGTGTTAGATGCATTAGTCAGGGGTGAATGTAGGGGAATGGGTCTGGGTGGGTGGGTCGGTGTGGACTTGTGGGGTCGAAAGGCCTGTTTCCACAGTGCAGGGAATCTAATCAAAGCTGTCATCTCCAGCCCATTGACCTTTTACATCAGTGAAACACAAGGATACTGCACAGTATGTACACTTAAAATACCTTTATTTATTCACAAAAATTGGAATTTTAATCAGCAAAAATGACCAGCATATCACTTTCATTCAGGATTATGTTCTAACAGAGAGGATGTATATTACACAAAAGTAATGACAAAAATAAGAGCTGTGATACAGTACTGCTGGAAAGCACAAAGTGCCTCCTCACTTCCAGGTAAGGTACATATATATATAACATTCTATGCATGTGCCTTTTTACTTATACTAATAAATTCTTTTGCACCTTGTATATAAAGAACAGAACGTATAAGTACTTAACATAAGAAAAACTGGCCCAATGTATAAAATCAAAATTAAGAAAGGATTAAAGGATGAACAAGCAATATAAAAACAGAAAAGGCTTTGTAGGCAATGTTGCTTCTCTATCTCCTACATAATGTTTGAGCATTGATTCTAATAGCTCGTCCCTGAAATGGTTTTCTATCTTTTTTATGGAATGATGGGAGAGATGTTTTATTAATATTTAATATGCAGATATTATCCACATTATGGTTAAATACTCCCAGTCAGATTTTTCAGCCATACGTTACAAACAAAACTGTTCCATGCTAGCAGATTACTGTGGCTGCCTAAAAGATTTCTTTCAGTCTAGCAATACAATATGGTCAACAGTGAGGTATTTTTGCCACACAATCTCTTTATAGTAGTAATATATAAATATATATGAGTTATTAGTAGCATGTAAATAAATACAAAGAACCAAATGTGGTCTGAAATTGCAGTCTTCTTAGTGTTGGGAGAATAAGTTCAGAAATGTATGTTGAACCTTCACTAATTCATGGCGACCGCAAGACAAAATCCACTGACAGCAATTGTAACTAAACCTCTGCTGCTGATCGGTACAGACCTAAAACCTCCAGCTTGTATCACAATTACTGCATATAAATATCAATCCTGCACCTCAGAATAAAGCAGGAAGTGATGTACATATGCATTATTGAAGTCAAGATCCAGTTTTGTGTCATGCTTTGAGCAATAAAGTGTGGGCCAGGTGTTGATAGTATAGTGAAATATTGACAGGCAACACTAGTGTTTGTACTTACACGTGCAAATGCAGCTTCTCAATAATAACTGCAATCAATTTTGTAAACTGTGAGTTCAGTGCTCATTCATCTGGTTTTGAAAGCTTAATTTTCGGTGCTAAATGAATACAAAAATACAACATGATCCAGCTTTTATCCTCAGTCAAGTACCATCCAAGATATGTAAGGTGGTAGGCACATACTGCAGAAGTTGACAGCAAACTCTTCAAAGTTGCATTACTGGTGTAAACAATACATGGCCCTTCAGTAGGAACTTAGTCCAAAGGTTAATGGAAGCCTCTCTAAATAATGCCTTCCAAAAAAAAATGCAGCTTTTGTAAAAGCACTTGTCTTGCAATAAGTCATTTGAAAAATAAAACTGTCATGTCCTCAGTTGCTGGTTTATTTGTGTGATGCAAAACAGGTATTCGTATCATCCATTGGTCTTCCAGAGACTGGATTACATGATTAATAAAAGCACACTTGACCAACAGAAAAGCCAAACTCCTGAGTGCCATTGCCATTATTAAAGAGTGCTAAATCTCTAAGAGGTAGTAGATCAACTTCATCAGTGGTGACTTCAAACTCAATCTCATGCGGTCCAGAGTCATTCAACTGAAATAAGACAGTAATATTTTAAACAGTTGTTTGTCAATGGTATCTTGTAACTGTTACAACATTAGGACAAAATTTAGAAGTGTCAGGGTGTGTGTACTGTTTACATATAATTGGGAAGACAGGAACTATAACAAATGAACTGAAGTGAAGGTAATCCTATTGATCACATACTGAGCTAAAACTATGTTCTTAATAATAATATTGTACTGAAGCATTTCAAAGCATTTACATTTGTTACTGATGCATTTAAATACGTTATGTGCATTTTCAATTCTAATAATGTTTATTGCAATTTTATGCCAACACATAACATTCAGAACTGACATTCGCTTTGTGACAGTTGCTTTTAAAAATGGCAAAGATCTTCTGGCCTCCTAAAATTTTGTTGCATTGATCTATTGCCCAGGTAGGTTGAACTTCCAACAGGTAATCCCTTGCTCCCCATGACCCTCCGCAAAAGTCTCCAGATTTCTGACAGTACCACTGAGCTTCTGTAAATGGTTACCCAATAAATGTTAGGCAGAAACATTCTAACCTAACTCCTGAGTAACTATGTAAATAATCCAATCCAATCACTCACATAAGCACTGCTCCACTAATTCGCCTGAATATCTCCCTGAATCACTACTCCCTCCGCCAGATGAACACATTAACCACCAGAGACCCAATTAAACTCAAACCCAACCCGATTGTTTCCATCATCAAATGACCATCTGACTATGATCATCTTGACTGGACTCTTCCACCTGACCCTGAACCGACTCTCTCTGACCCACCTGCCTCCCTACCCAGCTACCACCCTAACATCTTACCTCACTGACCCCATCCACTCTACCCATTCACTAACATTCACACTGGACATCTAAACTTAACATAGGCAGCTAGTGCCATATAAAAGGCATGTCTTCTGCACTAATCCTCTTCACAGGTTTTAGCAGGGATTTCTGTATCAACAGAACTCAGAATGTTACATCAGAACTCAACTCTTCTAAATGTATAACCAGGTAAGTGTGCAGGTTTCTGACTTATCAGCATTAGAAACTGAAGTTCTAACACTGATTGGAAGATTTGAGCCTTACTTGTAAACTCCATTCACTCATTTAGGACAAGTTTCTGAAGTTTACTCCCAACAAGTTTCTGAAGTTTATGCCAGCATCTTATTTATGAAAGGAAACTTTGAAAACAAGCACTTGCATTTAATTAGGGCTTTTCTATGACATTATTCTTGGGATATCTTGCTTTGGAGCAAGTAAGTCCATGTCTATGAATTTATAAATCTCTTATATCATGATTCAAAAAGTAGGAGATTTTTCTGGTGTCCTAGCTAGCATTAGCCCACTCCATCAACACCACCAAAAATAGATGTTCTGATATTTTGTAGGGCCTTGTGGACATTCACCGGTATAACAACAAGATTGCTTGGGAAACACAATCTATCAGTTAGGCAGCACTTTGGAATGTCCTCAGGATGTGTCGAGATGCTATATATATGCAAGTGCTTTGTTAATGTACATTTCTCCATGGAGCATGGCAATTCCCAAGTGAGACATTGGAAAGGCAAATTAATAGCTACTTATTTATTTTGTGCATGACCAGTTTCTGTCACACAATATTCCTTCATATTGTTATCATGAGTAATATATAAAAGGCTACAGTATTATTCCATAAATTAATGAAAACGTACCGAGCATCCATCAAAATTAACTGAGAAGCTTTTGTGCCCATTATGTATCTTCTTTTGGTTGTCACCCATGAATTGAATTGTTCTGGAATCACTTATATTCATCTTGACCAAATTAAGACCGGGTTTACACTTGTAGATTAGTTTTTGCCTGGCATGTGTACTGTGAAGTTTTAAAAAACGAAGCTGCACAATGTTTACTCCAGGATATTCAAACTGTAAATGAAAAAAATGAAACAAGGTTTGAAAAATTTAGAGTTTGAAAGTACATCCTATGACACTTTGCGTTTCTTTTTAAAATTACTCTTTAAATCTCACCAGAAATCCTCCTTCTGTAGTGCTGAACCACTGATGTGCACTTTCCTTTGGATGCTCTTTGAACCAACCTTTTGTAGGAACCTGGGTAATTTTTTGAAAAAAGGCTATCAGTCCAGGAGTTCATTCTCCAATTTAAAAAAAAAAATTCTTCCCCTTAACAAAGAACTGAAACAATAAAGTTGTTTTGCAGCAGTAAGGATTTTAATTTGGAGTGGTACAACTTTGAAGAAGAGCCAAAAAACTGCAGATGCTGCAGGAGGCTGGAAGAACACAGCAAGCCAGGCAGCATCAGCAAGTGGAGAGATCTACGTTTCTGGTGTAACCCTTCTTCAGGACTGAGGGTTGGGTGTAGGGGGAGCTGCAGATAAAGGAGGTGGGGGGGGGGTGAGTCAGGTTGGAGAAATGTGATAGGTGAAGACAGGTAGAGGGTACAACCTGATTGGTCAATGGGAGGAATGAATCCGGTAGGTGGCAGGGAGAAGTGGAAGGGAGGGGAAGGGGGTGGGAAGGGAATCGGGAGAAGGAAAGAGAGGTTATTTGAAGTTGGAGAACTTAATGTTGAATCCTTGAAGATGTAGGCTCCAATTTGTGATTTGCTTCATTGTGGCAAAGGAGGAGGCCAAGGATGGTCATGTCGGAAAGGGAGTGGGATGGGGAAGTGAAATGGGCAATGACTGGGAAGTCTGGTTGGCCTCTGTGGGCCCAGCTGAAATGTTCAGCGAACCTTTCCCTAAGTTTACATTTGATCTCCCCGATGTAGAGAAGACCACATTGAGAGCACCTGATGCAGTAAACTAGGTTGGAAGAGAGGCAGTTGAACCTCTGTCTCGCCTGGAAGGACTGTTTGGGGCGCAAGATGGAGGGGAGAGGGATGGTGTCCAAACAGGTTTTACATCTTTTCTAGTTGCAGGGGTAGGTACCTGGGGGTTTGCAGGGGGTGGGGGCTGTCGGTGGGGAGAGTAATGCAAACCAAGGACTGTCAAAGGGAACAGTCCTTGCGGAAGGCAGAGAAGGTTGGGGAGGGGAAGGTGTTCTTGGTGGTGGGGTCTACTTGGAGTTGGCGAAAGTGTTTAAGGATGACACGGTGGATGCAGAGACTGGTGGGGTGGTAGGTAAAGACAAGGGGTCTCTGTCTTTACTGTGTTGGGGGGCACTTAGACAGTGGAACAGGGAATGGAGGTGTGGGGCGGACAGCTGTCTGGGTGACAGAGGGAGGAAAAGCACATTGTTTTTTATGAAGAAGATATACAACTTTGAAGAAGGTCATTTAACCATTTGATTATATCAGTTTTTCACAAATCAAAACAACATGTCTTAAGTCTTTATTTTCCTCTTTTTATGCATATATTGAGTTCCAATTAGCTCACTAGGCTGGATGATGTTTTGCAATGCGGGTTCAATTCCTGCATGAGCTGAGGTCACCACGAAGACTCTGTTTTCTAAGTTTTGTCCCTTGTCTAAACTGTCGTGATGCTCAAGTTAAACTCATTCAAATGAGGGACTGGTCTATAATGGCTTTATATGTTCAACAGATGATCACTTATTTAATACACATTTTTTTCTCCCCTGAGCACATTACTTTCCATTCTTTCCTCAAATGTTTTGATCAAATATAGAACATCTGTTTGGAGAAATGTAAATCTTTCCAATTTTTGACACCTGTCATTCTGGTAATCCTTTTGTTCAGAGTTGGTAGAAAGGCTTAATTAGATATATGTTATATGATAGGATCTTGATACTTATGCTGGATGCAGTTCAAAAGAGATTTACCAGGATGTTGCTGGATATGGAAGTTTTCAGCTATAAAGAAAGGCTGGATAGGTTGGGGCTTTTTTCACTGAAACATAGGAGTTTGCGAGGCGACCTGATAGAAGTTTATAAAATAATGAGGGGTATACATAGGGTTAATGATAGTTGTCTTTTCCCTCAGATGGGGGATTTTAAGATTGGGAGCGTATTTTTAAGGCGAGAGGAGAGAGATTTAAAAAAGACAGGAGGGGCAAATTGTTTATACATTGGGTAGTTCATGTATGGAGTAAACTTCCTGAGCAAGTGATGGATTTGGCCAAATTATAATGTTTAAAAGACATTTATGAGTACATCAATATGGGCCAGGAACAGGCAGGTGGGACTAGTTTAGTTTGGGATTATGTTCGTCATGGACTAGTTGGAGCAAAGGGTCTGTTTCCATGCTGTATAACTCCATGGCATGCATTGTCTTTTCGCATCATTTTTCAAATTTGGATATCTGTATTATAACCCCGACGTCGCCTTCAGTAGGTAGGAACCCAGGTCAACTTTCCTCCACAATTACCCAGATGAAGAAGTAAATTCTATCACAAAATCATGATTGCTTTAACTGAACTACAGCATTCTGTTTTCACTAATGGGAAGATGTATTAATGACAGGACAGTTAAAGTCCTGGGATGATACAATTTATGATGAGAACACTTCATTAGTTTCCAGTGCCTGCAGTACCTCATTCTCCACAGTTGGCAAGCAGGTTGCTCCATCTGCTGTAAAGTTGCAGTAGACCATAAGTGCATCATATGGACAACCTTGATTAGGGTCAATATAATAGAAACCTAGTGAGGAACAAAGAAAACAAAATCAGGTTGACTTTGATGTCAGCTGTCCTCCATTTTTAATAGAATCATAGCATCCCTACAGTGTGGAGGCAGGCCATTCGACCCATTGAGTCCACACCGACCTTCCAAGGGCTTCCGACCCACCCCCCAACCCTATCCCTGTATTTCCCTTGGCTAATCCATCTAGCCTGCACATCTGGATGCTATGGGTAATTCAGCATGGCCAATCCATCTAACCTGCACATCTTCGGATGTAATCATCTCAAATTAAAATAATTTTAAGTTTACTTTGCAAGTCTTTGTTAATAACCCAAATATGGAAGTCAAGCGGTTGTCACTGGTGCAAACCTTTACATTCGCAGCAAATGGCCAGTACCTAAGAACAACAAGGTGGAGAATGCAGTGTGGACCTGGTTGACAGCTCAGCCAGAATTTGTCATGGAGAGACTGAACGTATCATGTGCAACATGCTTGGGCTATGCATTCACTGTTGCTTTTTTTGCCATTGTTCTTCAACAAAGAAAACCGTTAATTTTCTGAAATATATTGCATTTAGTTTCCAAAACACTGCAGTGGCACAAGTTCCAGTGTTTGTAGTTAACATCTTTATGCTGATACTATGCTACTGACCTCTTTGTTCCTGAGTTATAATATGACTGCAGTTCAAAAGTTCTTCATTGATTGCCAAGTGCTTTGGGTTGTCTTGAAATAGTAAAAGGCACAATTTAAATCTAACTTTATGCTCCAATTGATTATCATATCAATGGATAGACTGAAATATATTCCTGAGTTATGATGAAGGCTGTGAAATTATACCAAATGAAGGTGAGCTTGGCATTTTGTTTTAAACTTTATTTAAATTATTCATATTCACCAAATTGGCAAACAGGCTCATAGCAAGTGTGTTGGACAAATGAGTCCAACTCATTTTGAACAATGTCATTTGCAATCTGCGTCAACCTGCAGTTGCCTGTCTGCTGAAAAACTGCCTCTGCTCCCCAAATTCTCAGGTAAAACTCCTAATTTTTCAGAAAAGATTACCTCTTTGTTTACCTGTTTACTTTATACCATCAATGAGGTACACTCATTGTCTCAGTCCAAGAGCTATCTAACCACCTACACACAGCCTTATTGTAAATTAAAGGGTGGGTTTGGACATTATTGTAGCAATATTGTAGCAAATATCAATAACTTTTATGAATCATATTACAAATTCCCTATCATCAATTTCCTGAGAAGGATGCCAGCAGTTTTGCATGGAATGACTTACTCCAAAATCATTATGCAATATGAGTTCAGTCCAGATTGTTAATGCATTAAAGATTCATTGATTTCATGTCATACATGCCCATTATGTCAAGTGACTGAGTTACAACGAGAAGTGGGTAGACACAAAGACTGAAGTTTGCCAGCATTATGGAAACATGGCTGGTTCACCATGGTCTTTACCATCACGGAGCTGTGGCTGACACAGCTTCAGTTCTTTGCAGGTTGAGGCAGGGTTGTCCTTGGTTCCAGTGGGTGGGGCAACGATATACCGAATTTCCATTTTTAAAGCTTCCAGAGTTTTCCAAATTTTCTGGGAAACTGTACCACGTGCTTTGCTCAAAAGTATCTGTCAACAAAAGGCAATATGGGAAAATAATTTAGTTTAGTGTCTCCTCAAATGTGCCATATGTGCCTGCATTTATTACTTCTTTGCTATTAATAGGTATAAAACTTGAATTAAATACCTCCTGTATAAGATACCCAAAAGCTGTAGAGCCTGTTATGTGCAGTTTTGTGATCTGATGCAGTCAACACTTTCTCCACAATGTTAAATATAATTTAAGGCACTTCTAAATATCAGAGTTTGGTTAACCTCCTCACAGAACTGCAATAGAAGCGTCCCATGCTGGGCCATTACAATCAGGAGTATGTTGACTACTAAATGTACACTCGCCAAGCAAAATATTGGGTATTCCTTGGCATCTACAAATGTTATTAACTCCCCAGTGCGGCATCACAAATATTCTACCTTCCACTCCAGTTCCAATAACATGAGCAGAAGGTAAAAGGATGGTCAGCAGAGTCAGGCATACACCTTTCCAGTCAGACTTTTATTTCCACCTGCATATCATAAAAATCCAACATACAAATTACTTGCTTCCTGTATAATAGCCCCAGTTCTCACCCAATTATCTCTTAATTAATTTAACCATCATCTATTCCCTAGTTCCATTTGGTATCAGGCATCCCTACCAGCCTGCAATATGACACAATCTTGTTATATAATTTGAATTATTCTAGCAGCATCAACACACTGAAACGAAAACAGAAATTGTTGAAGAAACTCAGCAGGTCTGGCAGAATCTGCGGAGAGAAAACAGAGTTAATGTTTTGAGTTCAGTGGCCCTCCTTCAGAATCAAAGAACAAAGAAAAGAACACAGAAAATTCACAGCCCAGGAACAGGCCCTTCAGCCCTCCAAGCTTGAGCCAATACAAATTACTGTCAAAACCTGTCGGTCAATTTCTAAGCATCTGTATCCCTTGGCTCCCCACTTACTCATGCATCTGTCCAGACGCATCTTAAATGAATCTACCATCTCTGCTGGCAACACATTCCAGGCGCCCACCACCTGTGTGAAGTACTTGCCGCATGTATCCCCTTAAACTTTCCACTTCTCACCTTGAAAGCGTGACCTCTCATTATGGAATCCTTCACCCTGGGAAAAAGCTTGTCTCTATCCACCATGTCGATATCCTTCATGATTTTGTAAACTTCAATCAGGTCCCCCCTCAATCTTCTTTTTTCTAATGAAAATAAACCTCACCTACTCAACCTCTCTTCATAGCTAGCACCTTCCATACCAGGCAACACCCTCGTAAACCTTCTCTGCACCCTCTCCAAAGCGTCCACATCTTTTTGGTAATGTGGTGACCAGAACTGTACACAGTATTCTAAATGCGGCCGAACCAATGTCTTGTGCAATTTTAACATGACTTGCCAGCTCTTATACTCAATACCCCATCCAATGAAGGCAAGCATACTATATGCCTTCTTGACCACTCTATCCACCTGTGCAGTCACCTTCAGGGTACAATGGACCTGCCCTCCCAGATCTCTCTGCTCATCAACTTTTCCCAAGGCTCTTCTGTTCATTGTATAATTCGTTCTAGGATTAGTCTTGCCTAAATGCATCACTTCACATTTGTTTAAATTGAAATCCATCTGTCACTTTTCCACCCAACTCTCCATTCTATCTATATCCTTCTGTATTCTTTGACAGTCCCTTATGCTTTCTGCTACTCTACCAATCTTCATGTCATCTGCAAACTTGCTGATCATACCAACAGTTCCCTCTTCCTCTTCCTGGACACTGAATATTGAAACGTTAATTCTGTTTTCTCTCCATGGATGGTGACTTGTTGACTTTCTCCAGCAATTTTTGTTTTTGTTTTAGATTTCTAGCATTCACCGTTCTGTGTTTTATATTAGCATAAACAAACTTACTGGCTTGTTTCTCCATTCTGCTTCCTTGAGCTCCAGAGGCATGTTCTCCCACACTTACCATCACTGGGCACAATTCATGGAATGCTTTGGACAGTACATTCTCCAAATGAGAGCCGCGTGTATACAACAAATATTTGATATTTGGACAAATAGATCAACTCGTGGATTAAAATACTGCAAACAAATTAAAGTTTTAACAAGATCCTACTTTTTTCAATGGATGTTTATACTCTCATTTTTCTAAGTCACTGGGATAGCACTTAAAAATCTATAACTCAGAAATGTCATTGGGACATTTCTGTGCTACTAGTGCTTTCTTGTGAAGATATTCATGCACGAAAAATGTATTGCTGGAAAAGCGCAGCAGGTCAGGCAGCATCCAAGGAGCAGGAGAAATGTCGATTCTCCTGCTCCTTGGATGCTGCCTGACCTGCTGCGCTTTTCCAACAACACATTTTTCAGCTCTGATCTCTAGCATCTGCAGTCCTCCCTTTCTCCAAGATATTCATGCATGTAATTTTGTCTAATGGTAATACTGTCCTGCACAGTACTGTAAATTAACCCCCACATATATAATGCCAATTAAGAAAGTATTAAAAATTCAAGGATTCAGAAATTTAAACTAGTTGACATAACATAATAGAAATGTGATATTTACAGCACAGGAAATGGTTTAAAACAAAAGTTTATGTTGGTTGCCTCAAGTCAGTCACAAGACCCAACTGAATGAGATCCTCTTCAAGTAATTGGAAGACTTGCAATAAATCATAGAAATTGCTGGAGAAACTCAGCTGGCCTGGCAGCTTCTGTGGAGAGAAATCACAGAGAACATCTCAAATTCCTTAACTTTGCTTTCTCTCCACAGATGCTGACGGACCTGCTGAGTTCCTCCAGCTTTTTCTGGCTTTGTTTAAGATGTCCAGCATCCACAGTTCTTTGTTTTATTACATTGAATAATGTTTTTTTGAATTCTCAAGGAAATAATGGAGAACAGTTCAGCAGACACCACCAAGAAGATGGTGTAATTATAATTCACCCGCTATGTACAGAACATGTGAACTCTTAACACCTCTCACAGGTATATAATTCTAAAACTTCTAAAAGCCTTATGATTTCTAGCTCGTGTGTTAAGTTTAAAAACCAAAGAGTCTCCCTCTTCAAAATGATGTGGTTCAAATTCTTTTATGACAAGTTGTGAAACTGAATGCAATGACAGCAGAAAAAAGTCTGTTAAAAGTATTGTAAATCTAACAGCAGTACGATTCTACCACTCCGGCCTAGTCTTGTCCCTCATTATATTATCTAGTAATTCAAGCCAATCCCCCATCTCCACGTTTTTCAAGGTTACGAGGAATGGAGATCAAAATATTGCTGACACTGCAAATACATGCACTGTGAAAAATTAACCTCTGAACTTTCAAAAGATTCCAACCTGTCTTTGTGACCAAAATTTAAAAATGAAACTTTTCTTCACGTTAATACATTGTTCAGTGTCTAAGGTACTTAGAATCATAGAGTCCGACAGCATGGAAACAGACCCTTCAGTTCAACTGCCCATACTCCCAAACTAAATTAGTCCCATCTACCTGCTCTTGGCTCATATCCCTCCAAACCTTTCCTATTCATGTAGTTATTTTAAATGTCTTTTAAACATTGTAATTGTACTCACACCCACCACTTCCTCAAGTAGTTCATTCCACATGCATTCCACCTGTGTAAAGAAATTTGCCCGCTTGTCTTTTTTAAATCTCTCTCCTTTTACCTTAAAAATATGCCTCCTATTCTTGAAATTCCCCATCCTAGGGAAAAGACGCTCATCATTAACCCTATCCATACCATTCACTATTTTATAAACCTCTATACAGTCACCTCTCAACACTCCGTTGGTTAACAAAATGCTCTTGCACAGGAGGCCATCACCTCATTAATATCAGTAATTAATTAAGAGTTTTGGGACGGCATGGTGGCTCAGTGGTTAGCGCTGCTGCCTCACAGCACTAGGGTTCCAGGTTTGATTCCAGCCTTGGGCGACTGTCTGTGTGGAGTTTGCACATTCTCCCCATGTCTGTGTGGGTTTCCTCTGGGTGATCCAGTTTCCTCCCACAGTCCAAAGATGTGAATTGACCATGTTAAATTGCCCATAATGATAGGTGCATTAATCTGAGGGGGGGGGTGGGTTACTCTTCGGAGGGTCGGTGTGGACTGGTTGGGCCAAAGGGCCTGTTTCCACACTGTAGGGAATCTAATCTAATCTATCCAGCCTTTCTTTATAACTCAAACCTTCCAACCTGGTAACATCCTGATAAATCTTATCTGAACTATCTCTAGCTTATTAATATCTTTTCTGTATAACGTCAACAAGACTTCTCAACTTTTATTGCATGTATAAACACGAAAAATAACCTGCTGTACCTTGTTTTCGTGACATAATTAAGTGTACATTTGAACACTCAGTGTTACAGCTACTGGTATTTAGTATTTTCAGAATGGACTCCTGAACTCAGA
Source organism: Chiloscyllium plagiosum (assembly GCF_037043375.1). Lineage (NCBI taxonomy): Eukaryota > Metazoa > Chordata > Chondrichthyes > Orectolobiformes > Hemiscylliidae > Chiloscyllium > Chiloscyllium plagiosum. Next base: position 35,010,168 of record NW_028270159.1, on the reverse strand, counting down.
ATACAAAGCTGACAACTCTCCAATTTTCAGTGTGTTAAAACATTAGATTGGACTTTGACAGGACTTGTTATGCATCTGCTTGAATGCTTTGCGGACTGCTGCCATACCTTGCTTCAGTTATGCAGCTTAAAAGCTGTAACATCCGGACGAAATGGGACAGTGGAAAGATACAGAGAGTTCTATATAATTTATGATGTGTACAATTTACCTGCTGCTCAGGTTAGTTGGTGGGGACATGGCCAAGTGAGTGACCGAATCTCAGAGATCCAGAAGGATTGAATGGCATTTAAACTGTCAGCATCTCAGTAGAAACAAAAACCTAACTTATGTCCTTCTCAGAAGGTGTGTCAAATACTGCCATTGTATGGAGGAAATGTATTAAAACATTGATATCTACTTGAGCTTTCAGTGTACATCTTTTCGGTTCATAACAAAGTAGGTATAAAATGTTAATGAGTTGTAATTTAATCTGTTTTCATATGCTTAGACCACATTAGCAACATTGTTCTGATTCACATTGAACAATTTCCTGTCTTTTAAGGTTTCTGAAATAAAAACTTTCAGCAGGTTGCTCAACATCCATGCAGGAACAGAGTTCATGACCTTTCTTCAGAACTGGGAAAATTTAGAGACACAATAGGCTCTGAGCTGTTCTTATCCAAACCCACTCCTTACTCAATGCCTGAGTCTGTGATACAGTGGAAGAGATTAAATTACAAGAGGAGTTCATCAGGCAATGGGACTGAGAAGAGAGATGGGGTAATAAAAGTGCTTCTAGCAGGTCAGAAAGAAAATAAAAGGTAGAAAATATATTGCATTCGGAAGCTGTTGGGGTGGAAGTTGAGAACATGGGGAAGATTGGTCTAGTTCTGGGTGGGAGGGGAAGAGGGTTAATAGCAGACATACAGGGAGACATGACAGACATGGTGAAGGTAAACTTCATGGACAGCACCTCAGCTTTAAAATAGGCACTTTAAAGTCTTCCCAGCTCAACACTGAGTTCATAATTTCAGACTGTAAACTCTTGGCCATGTTTATTTTGTTTTTTTTTCAGTCAAAGTAAAGGGCTGTGGTTGATGCAAATAGAAAAGTTCTCCAGTCTGAGTTAACACCTTCTATTGAGAATTAATGCATTTTGTGTAGGACAAGTATGTATGTTCCTAGTATACTGTGTACCTGGAATTCTTCTTTAGGCATTTTCAGTGAAGGTCCTGGTGGACCAGGAGGACCAGGGAGGCCCTAAAAGAAATGGAAATTACACAATCAAATCATCATTAGCGAATTTGTCTTAAAACCAAAATGAGTGACTTCAATGCCTGTCTACCTCCTCTTTCACATAAACAATAAATTGCAGGATTTCTTCTTGATAAATTCACTCAACAATGAGGATAAACAACAATATGACAACTCTTCTCCCATTACCTTGCTTCATGTCCAAAGCCAAATACGACTGCTGTTACAGGTCAAAAAGTTTTTTTTTTGTTGGTTATATAGGTGCACAACATGATGGGTGGCACAGTGGCTCAGTGGTTGGCACTACTACCTCACAGCACCAGAGTCCCAGGTTTGATTCCAGCCTCAGCTGACTGTCTGTGTGGAGTTTGCACATTCTCCCTGTGTCTGTGTGGGTTTCCTCCAGGTGCTCTGGTTTCCTCCCACTGTCCAAAGACATGCAGGTCAGGTGAACTGGCCATACTAAATGAGGGAAATGGGTCTGGGTGGGTTACTCTTCAGAGGGTTAGTGTGGACTGGTTGGGCCGAAGGGCCTGTTTTCACGCTGTAAGGAATCTAATCTAATCTGGGCTTCAGTTTCTTCGAGCATACTACAATGTAACTTAATACATGTACTACTCATAAAACATGCCAAACAGCGCAATTCGATGGGGAGAATGTATCAAAACATTGACTTTTTAAAAATCATTCACAGGATGTGGACATCACTGGCTAGGCTAGCATTTATTGCCCAGAAGGCAGTTAAGAGTCAACATATTGCTGTGGATCTACAGTCACATGTAGATCAAACCAGGTAAGGATGGCAGTTTCCTTCCCTAAAGGACATTAGTGAACAAATGTTTTTTTTCCAAAAATGGTTTAATAGTTATCATTATGCTCTTAATTCCAAATTTTCACTGAATTTAAATTCCACCATTTGCTGTTGACTCATTATTAATTCATGAATTCCCAGCGATGCCCAGCGGGAGCAATGAAACAACAATAAAAAGAAGAAAGAAGGGCAGGGAAGGAGGGAAGGGTTACAACAAAACGGAATTGGATGACAAAATAATGCAGCCCAGAACCTGAATACAAAAGTCTAATCCACCTCATCTTCTCCCTTACAATTCTGGAATTGACCTGTTTGAACTTTGAGAACTGTTGCCATGCAAGTGGTAGTCCCCCTACCTCTGAGTCAGGAGGTTGGGCTCAAGTCCCACTTGCAACAGAGGTGTGTCAGAAAAATATATAAAAATATATTATTAATGTATATATTAAAAAATATATATATTAAAATATATCTGTTTGAATCTGCATCTGCAGCAGGGAATTCAAACCATTGATATCTTCTCCTCATTTTAACAATTTGGAGGTTCTTCAGAACTTCCTTTATTCTAAATTTTCTCACATGATCTTTCAATTCCGGCAAAAGGTTATCCTTGAAATCATCATCTACCTTGTCTTGCCCAAGTCCTGATTTTACTTGATTGCAACTGGTTGCAGAATTTGTTTCCAATTCTCTATAATCTATATGTACGACATTCACAAGGACAATGGGTACACCAAACGGAAAGTGTAGGGAAACTTTTATTCAATCTATTGTGTTTATTCCACAATTCAAGCATGTAACTCTGGTAAAGATTGTCTAAACTGGAACTCATTGCCACATATTTTCTTTGATATTGTCACAAAAGTAAAGGTGTCCCTTTTGCTCCACATCTGATTTCAAATACTTCCTCTGAGCAGTACAGTCCACCTGTGGACCACTATAAATAGTGAGAAGAATTCTTATTTCATCAACCACCTCTACTGTCCTTCCTATCCAGCCATCCTCCTCTACTTCCCTTTGCCATCACTTGTCCAGAGCAAAGCATGTACTACAAACCCAACAATAGAAAAGGTTACATTTATAAAAGCAATCCGGAAGACAAGTTAACTATGTAGGTACATAAATATGGATATTGATCTATATGCACAAAATAAAATCCTTACTTACTGGTGGTCCTACAGCACCTTTTATCCCTGGCATTCCTGGAAATCCTTTAAGCCCCTGAAAATCATCAACATTGTTAATCAATTTTTTATGATCATACTAAAGACTCTATTTATTATTGATAACTTTGTGTTTAACTACTGTAGCAGTTAACCAACGCATTGTTATGATAGAGAACAGAGAAGCTATATTTTTGCATATAGGACTCAAAGATTAGGTAAAAGTTTAAGTAGCCAGGAAGAGGTTGGTGTGTGTCCTCAGTAAAAGTGATTAAAGTCAGGATGGTAATTAGTGTCTTGTAATTTTCATTGAGACACCACTCTATTCCTGCCCATTGGTAAAGCCATAACTCCACCCTGTTCACTCCTTGTTGGAGTACTATTGCACATCACCCTTTGGTGAGCCTTGATAATGAGTAACATCAGACTCAAAGGTATCACCACAAAATCCATTTCTGTCCTGAGCTGAATGATTACATAGACAAGAACAAAGTTTAAAATCATACAACACCAGGTTATAGTCCAACAGGTTTATTTGGAAGTATTAGCTTTCGGAGTGCTGCTCCTTTATCAGGTAACTGTGGAGCAGGACCATAAGACACTGAATTTACAGCAAAAGATTACAGTATCATTAAACTGAAATAATATATTGAACAAACCTAAATTGCTGTTATGTCTTTCATCTTTTAGAATGGGTTGCAGGTTTCAGTTCATTAATATGTAAATCCCAGAACTTCTTTTAAGTCACATTCTCGAGATAACAAGGTTTTATAACAAAGGGTGACTTCTCAGCTCAAACAATGCATTAAAGGTATGAGGTTAGTGTCCGTCTGTATCGCAATCTTGAGTCAGACTGGTTCTATTTCCAAAGTGGAATTCATAAAATATTATATGGATTGACTGCCTGCGATTGTGTGCTTTTTGAGCAAAATAGAATGTATCTGCAAATGCAAATTCACACCACAGACTTACACGAGTATGTACATGCATGAGAGAAAGAGAGAATGAGTATGTGGATGAGTGTGTGCATGTGGAAGAGTGTGTATTTTGCATGTGAGAGTATGATGGAGTAGAAGCCTGTGAGAGGGTGTGCGCGTGGGTGAGAGTGTGGGTGGTGTATGTATGTGTGTATAAGAGAGAGCATGTGTATTAGAGAGGGTCTGTGGGTGTGTGAGTGTGTAAGCATGTGTGTGTATGCGAATGTATAGTATAGTGGGGTAATTTGCAGTGTGACATGAACCCAAGGTCACAGTTGAGGCCATCCTCATGGGCCATCCTCATCACCCGTGCACATTCACATGTAGACTCTCTCTCTCTCTCTCTAGTGCATGCACAAACACATATTAGTCTATAGTATAAATTTGCATTTGCAGAATTATATTTGCAGATACATTCTATTTTACTCAAAAAGCGCATAATATGCAGGCAGTCAATACATGTAATATTTTGTAAATTCCACTTTGGAAATAGAACCAGTCTGACTCAAGATTGGGATACAGACAGACTCTAACCTCACACATTTAATGCATTGTCTGAGTTGAGATGTCACCTTTTGTTATAAAACCTTGTTATCTCAAGAATGTGACTTAAAAGAAGTTCTGGGGTTTACATATTAATGACTCAAAACCTGCAACCCATTCTAAAAGATGCAAGGCTCATCATCAATCTAGGTTTGTTCAATATATCATTTCAGTTGCATGACACTGTAATCTTTAGCTATAAATTCTGTATCTTATGGTCCTGCTCCATAGCTACCTGATGAAGGAGCAGCTCTCCAAAAGCTAGTGCTTCCAAATAAACCTGTTGGACTATAACCTGGTGTTGTATGATTTTTAACTTCGTCCACCCCATTCCAACACCGGCTCCTCCACATCATAGACAAGAACATCTCTCTCTCTCTCCCAGTAAGGGTTGTTACAAAGAATTCTGATCCATCTCTTCCACTTAATGCAGGCACACTAAAACCTCGGCTCAGAGCAGTTAATAGAACAATATGTGTGCACTGACTCTAGAACCTTCTGATCGATATGCCTAAACCACTCATTAAATAAATGTTCTACATCATGAAAGGAGGAAATAATTTTGTCTGAGAAGGGAATAATCCACCAACATTAATATACTGCACTCTTAGTGGAGTTTGACAAAGTGGGCTCCTGGTCGAGAGTGGTATAGCCACATAGGGGCAGCTCTCTCATTAGAAGAAAGAGAGAGAGAGAATTTGACTGATGGTGGTTTAACCTTAAGGGCACCACACTTCTGGCAAGGAGAGAGGTTGAAAAGAACCTCAGTCAGTATGGGAATTAAACCAATACTGGCATTATTGCACATCACAAACCATCTGTCCGGTCAACTGAGCTACCTGCCCCCCTGTTCCAAAGTACAACCACCTGCGTAAAACAAAAAGTTGGTTTAAATGAATTATTGTCATAGTGAAGCAAGTAGACAGAGGAAAGTTAAAAAGACTAAGCTTTCAGTCCTAATGTCAAAAAGAGCACTTTTATATACAATATAACAATTTTTCCATCTTCTGTGATCCAAATTTTGTGAGCTGTATTTGCTTGATCTGGTGAAACCTTAAATGACTTTTAACCTGGATACATTTTTTAAAACAGTCAAACTTGTTAACTAGATAGATTGTACATTCCCTGGTCCGATAGGAAACTATTTTACCTTTGGTCCAAGTCGACCCTGCAATGAAACAGAAAACAACAGTTTCATTTTCAGGATTGCAACCTGAATAAATTGCATTTATATTTGCATCTCTCCTATAAACAGCACGATGGAGAGGGCTCTAAGATGATATAATATTTTATTGTTCCACACAGCTTGGACAACACTGGCAAGGCCAGCATTTGTTGCCTGTTCTTTGTTGTCCTTGAAAGGACTACTTGTCACATCATTGAGGATTAATGAATTTTCCATTATTTCATTTACTACTGAAAATCTCCTATCTAATAAACTTGGTCCTTCCTTTAAGTTCAACAAGTGCCTCCAATGTGGCACCAGCAGCACCATTCTTCTTGTATTGGCTCACAAAGTTTTGGCTGGCAGTTAATCTGTGATGGCATCGTGATCCTGCTTGCCCTTGTTCTCAGATGATGTCCCCATGAGGACTTTTCAGCAACAATGCACATCAGTGCTAAACTCATTTCCTAGCTGGTTTCTTATTGCTCTATCCTGAAGCCAAAAGGCTTGTAAATCATCTCTACTACAGCCCCAAGAGACCATGCACCAAGTGCGGACAGAAGCTGAAATCTTGCTGTGGGCAGTACTTGCGCTGTGCATCCAGTTTTTAAACAACATTTGATCTTCAAGTAGATAATTCAGTTTGTGATTAAAAATACATCAAACTATTTCAAACCTTAATGCAATGGGACAACATTAATTAAGGTGAGTAGCATTTACCGGTAATCCTGGTATTCCTTCCATCCCTTCATTCCCGGGGTGGCCAATGTCGCCCTGTCATTGGAGACAAATAATATCCCTCTGTTATTCATACATTAGAAAGTCTGAACACATTGGAAACTCTGTAAAAATTAACCTAATATAAATCTAGGTTACTTAAGTGAATAAGTGTTTCAAAACAGTATATCTGTTCTGTCCATTTTATCCAATTAGGCTGTATGATGTTAATTTTCTACTATTATGTCATGTATGTTATATACTATTTTTATGATCACTTTGAAGGTTTACTAAAACAATAAGATGAATTGAATACTTATACAAAATGAAAAAAAAGTCAAACTGATAGGAGCTGCTTTGGCATATTTTGGAAATTGAAACCACATGGTAATTTCGTTGCTGTCTATGATTTGCTAATTCAGACAAGAGAACAATGTATATCAGAATACAAATGTTTCCATTTTTCCTGGTCATCCCATGCCATATCAATATTGTGTCTCAGTAGTGACCAGATGCACCCAGGACACAACATCTTCCGACCCAATTCTCTTTGTTCTGTCTGCGATTGGGATACAATTTTGGACAACATGTGAGCTGCTTAACTCAGTTGGCTAGACAGCTGCCGTCTGGATCAGATTAACTGGGAGGTTTGATCCCAGGTTGTGGCAGATTTTGGACCTCCATCCACTCCTTACTCTTAATAGGAAAAATAAATCATAGCACTTTGCTGTGGTTCGCCAAATAATCGTCAAATAGATAGATTCAGCAGAGAAACTGAGAACAGAAGTGAAAGTGCACTGAGGTACTGCAGATTTGTCTGAAGCATTCTACTTAAAGTATTTCATTTGCTACTGTGTTGAAATTTTAAAGTTCCTGGTGTGCAGATGATTAATTATTGCAATGTTCTTCCTTTTGGTGCAAGCATTAATAACAATTGTCACATAATATTTTCCAATAAATTAATTAAACTGAAGCTTTAATTAATTCGGGTCTCCAAATTCACTCTTAACAATTGAATCCATAATAAATTATCTGAATGGAAAGTTCAAGTGAGTGAATCACTGATGTACATTTACCAACAGCCTAATTTCAGTCCCTTGAGTCTGTTGTAAATATGCTGCTCTTTATGACTGAAAACCAATTCATAATAACATAAGAAATAGGAGCAGGAATAGGCTATCTAGCCCATCAAACCTGTTCTGCCATTCAATAAAATCATGGTTGACCTTTTCGTGGACTCAGCTCCACTCACCCACCTACTCACCATCACCCTTAATTCCTTTACTGTTCCAAAAATCTCTCTCTCTTTGCCTTAAAAATATTCAGTAAAGTAGCCTCAACTGCTGCACTGGACAGGGAATTCCATAGTTTCACAATGCTTCAGATGTGATATCCACGATTCTGACAAGGGATGGTGTGGTATAGTTGCTATGTCACTGAACCAGCTATCTAGGGGTCCAGCCTACTTCTCCTTGGACACAGGTACAAATTCTACCTCAGATTCGAGTGGAATTTGAATTTAATTAATAAACTTAGTCTCAGTAATGTTGTCAGGAAACCGTCACCGGTTTCCATTTTTAAAAAAAATCTGTTTCACTTTAGCAACAAATCCAAAGTTCAAATTCCTTAAATAAAAGCCATGTTTTAACAGGTGAAATGAACATACAAACTTGAGACAACTAATGTACCAATTTTCCCAACTTTACTGTTTAATATTTTGAGCTGGACACAGAGTAAACCAGCTCTGTGTTGTAAACAAGGCAGATCATATCCTATGACATTTCATTTTAATGCAGTCTCCAAGGTCACAATTGAAATATTGTGCAAAATTCTGAATTCTTGATTGGATCCAATGGCAGACCAAATGACAGTATTCCACAAGTGATATCAATTGTACAATGAATAGTTTCTATTCCACATTATCATCCCCTTTAAATCATTTGGTAAAATCAGTATTCATCCTATTTGAATTCTAATCACCTTGAATTCTGATTTTAAAAAAAGCTCCTGAACTGAAGAAATAAGAAATTTACGAATGGATATGGATAGGTTAGGTGAATGTGCTAAAATATGGCAGATAGAGTTTAAAACAAATAAATGTGAGGTTATCCTTTTTGCTCAGAGGAACAGAAAGACAACATATTATTGAAATGGAGAGAAACTTCAGAGTGCTTTGGTGCAGAGGGATCTGGGTGTCCTCATGCATGAATTGCAGAAAACCATTATCCAGGCACAGCAGGTCAAAAGGAAAGAAATGAAATTTTGACATTTATTGCCAAAGGAGTAGAGTATAAAAGTAGGAAAGTGTGGCTGCAACTCTATAAGTCATTAGCGAGACCATACCTGAAGTTCCAAAGATGAGGGGCTTATCTTATGAAGACAGATGGGGAGGTGCCAGTGTTGGACTGGGCTGGACAAAGTCAGAAGTCACACGACACCAGGTTAGAGGCCAACAAGTTTATTTGATATAACAAGCTTTTGGAATGCAGTTCTTTTCTCAGGTAGTAAAGACACAGATGGAACAGTTTAGTTCTGTATTCTCTCGAGTTTAGAAGAATGAGAGGAGATCTAAAATGCTAAAGGGGATTGACAAAGTGGACATAGAGAGGATGTTTCCTCTTGATGGGGAATCCAGAATGAGAGTTCACAGTTTTAGGATAAGGGATGTAGATTTAAAACAGAAAAGAGGAGAAATTATTTCTCTCAAAGGGTCATGAATCTGTAGAATTCATTTCCCCAGAATGCGGTGAATACATGGACCTGGAGTATTTTTAAGGAGGAATTAAATAGATTTTTAATTAATAATGGATTGAAGGGTTATGAAAGGTGGGCTGGTCAGGGAAGTGAAATTGAAGCTGAGATGAGATCAGCCTTGAACGTATTGAATGACAGAACAAGTTCAAGGGGATGATTTGCCTATACCTGCTCCAAGTTCTTATGAACATTGTAACATTACATTAAATGTTAGTTAGTTGGCTCTGAGAAGGACAATGTAATGTTTCAAACTAGTTAAAAATGACATCATCTGCAACATAGCATCTAAGAGTCACAGAGCTATACAACACAGGATACAGGATAGCCAGAAGGGAGCTGAAGAAAGGGATTAGGAGAGCTAAGAGTGGGCATGAAAAATCTTTGGCGGGTAGGATCAAGGATAACCCCAAGGCCTTTTATGCGTATGTGAGAAACATGAGAATGACGAAAACGAGGATAGGTCCGATCAAGGACAGTAGTGGGAGACTGTGTATTGAGTCGGAAGAGATAGGAGAGGTCTTGAATGAGTACTTTTCTTCAGTATTTACAAATGAGAGGGACCGTATTGTTGAAGAGGAGAGTATGAAACAGACTGGTAAGCTAGAGGAGATACTTGTTAGGAAGGAAGATGTGTTGGGCATTTTGAAAAACTTGAGAATAGACAAGTCCCCCAGGCCTGACGGGATATATCCTAGGATTATGTGGGAAGCAAGAGAGGAAATTGCAGAGCCGTTGGCAATGATCTTTTTGTCTTCACTGTCAACGGGGGTGGTACCAGGGGACTGGAGAGTGGCGAATGTTGTGCCCCTGTTCAAAAAAGGGAATAGGGATAACCCCGGGAATTACAGGTCAGTTAGTCTTACTTCGGTGGTAGGCAAAGTAATGGAAAGGGTACTGAGGGATAGGATTTATGAGTACCTGGAAAGACACTGCTTGACTAGGGACAGAGAGCACGGATTTATGAGGGGTAGGTCTTGCCTTACAAGTCTTATTGAATTCTTTGAGGAAGTGACCAAGCATGTGGATGAGGGTAGAGCAGTGGATGTAGTGTATATGGATTTTAGTAAGGCATTTGATAAGGTTCCCCATAGTAGGCTTATGCGGAAAGTCAGGAGGCATGGGATAGTGGGAAATTTGGCCAGTTGGATAGAAAACTGGCTAACCGGTCGAAGTCAGACAGTGGTGGTAGATGGTAAATATTCGGCCTGGAGCCCAGTTACAAGTGGTGTTCCGCAGGGATCAGTTCTGGGTCCTCTGCTGTTTGTAATTTTTATTAATGACTTGGAAGAGGGAGTCGAAGGGTGGGTCAGTAAATTTGCAGACGATACGAAGATTGATGGAGTTGTGGATAGTGAGGAGGGCTGTTGTCGGCTGCAAAGGGACTTAGATATGATGCAGAGCTGGGCTGAGGAGTGGCAGATGGAGTTCAACCCTGTCAAGTGTGAAGTTGTCCATTTTGGAAGGACAAATAAGAATGCGGAATACAGGGTTAACGGTAGGGTTCTTACTAAGGTGGAGGAGCAGAGGGATCTTGGGGTCTATGTTCATAGCTCTTTGAAAGTTGCCACTCAGGTGGATAGAGCATATAAGAAGGCCTATGGTGTATTAGCATTCACTAGCAGAGGGATTGAATTCAAGAGTTGTGAGGTGATGTTGCAGCCGTACAGGACCTTGGTAAGGCCACATTTGGAGTACTGTGTGCAGTTCTGGTCGCCTCATTTTAGGAAAGATGTGGAAGCTTTGGAGAGGGTGCAGAGGAGATTTACCAGGATGTTGCCTGGAATGGAGAATAGGTCGTACGAGGATAGGCTGAGAGTGCTAGGCCTTTTCTCATTGGAACGGCGACGGATGAGGGGTGACTTGATAGAGGTTCATAAGATGATCAGAGGAATAGATAGAGTAGACAGTCAGAGACTTTTTCCCCGGGTACAACAGAGTGTTACAAGGGGACATAAATTTAAGGTGAAGGGTGGAAGGTATGGGGGGGGATGTCAGGGGTAGGTTCTTTATCCAGAGAGTGGTGGGGAATGGAATGCGCTGCCTGTGGGAGTGGCAGAGTCAGAATCATTGGTGACCTTGAAGCGGCAATTGGATAGGTACATGGATAGGTGCTTTAAGCTAGGACAAATGTTCAGCACAACATCGTGGGCCGAAGGGCCTATTCTGTGCTGTACTGTTCTATGTTCTATGTTCTATGTTCTAACACGGAAACAGACCCTTCGCTCCAACTCATCCATACCGACCAGATATCCAAAATAAATCTCATCTCATTTGCCAGCACATGACTCATATCCCTCTAACCCTTGCTATTCATATACCCATCTAGATGCCTTTTAAGTGGTCTAATTGTACCAGCCTCCACCACTTCCTTTGGCAGCTCATTCCATACAGGCAAGGTTGCCTATTTTGTCCCTTTAAATTTTCTCCCCCTCATCCTAAACCAATGCCCTCTAGTTCTGGACTCCCCCAATTCAGAGAAAAGACTTTGTCTATTTATCTTATCCGTTCCCCTCATGATTTTATAAACCTCTATTGGTCACCGCTCAGCTTCCAACACTTCAGGAAAAATAGCCCCAGCCTATTCAGCATCTCCCGAAAGCTCAAACCCTCCAATCCTGGCAACACAGAGTCATAGAGTCATAGAGATGTACAGCATGGAAACAGACCCTTCGGTCCAACCCGTCCATGCCGACCAGATATCCCAACCCAATCTAATCCCATCTGCCAGCACCTGGCCCATATCCCTCCAAACCCTTCCTATTCATATACCCATCCAAATGCCTCTTAAATGTTGCAATTGTACCAGCCTCCACCACTTCCTCTGGCAGCTCATTCCATACACGTGCCACCCTCTGGGTGAAAACGTTGCCCCATAGATCTCTTTTATATCTTTCTCCTCTCACCCTAAACCTATGCCCTCTAGATCTGGACTCCCCGACCCCAGGGAAAAGACTTTGTCTATTTATCCTATCCATGCTCCTCATGATTTTGTAAACCTCTATAAGGTCACCCCTCAGCCTCCGACGCTCCAGGGAAAACAGCCCCAGCCTGTTCAGCCTCTCCCTATTGCTCAAATCCTCCAACCCTGGTGACATCCTTGTAAATCTTTTCTGAACTCTTCCAAGTTTCACAACATCTTTCCGATAGGAAGGGGACCAGAATTGCATGCAATATTTCAACAGTGGCCTAACCAATGTCCTGTACAGCCACAACATGACCTCCCAACCCCTGTACTCAATACTCTGACCAATAAAGGAAAGCATACCAAACACCTTCTTCACTATCCTGTGATTCCACTTTCAAGGAGCTATGAACCTGCACTCCAAGGTCTCTTTGTTCAGCAACACTACCTGGGACCTTACCATTAAGTGTATAAGTCCTGCTAAGATTTGCTTTCCCAAAATGCAGCACCTCGCATTTATCTGAATTAAATTCCATCTGCCACTTCTCAGCCCATCTGGTCAAGATCCTGTTGTAATCTGTGGTAACCCTCTTCGCTGTCCACTACACCTCCCATTTTTTGTCATCTGCAAACTTACTAACTGTACCTCTTATGCTCGCATCCAAACTACTCAGACCTGGAATCACATAGCTCCTGAAACATGTCATATTAGCATACCATCACTGGTAAAGGATAACAACAGAAGGGACTGACTAACCAGTGATGTTCACAAGGTAGTAAGGTCCTGGGGTATGATTTTGAACAAAGAGATCTTAGAACAAATTGATATTTGTCAATCCCCTTTTGCATTTTAGATCTCCTCTCATTCTTCTAAACTCGAGAAAATACAGAACTAAACTGTTCCATCTGTGTCTTCACCACCTGAGAAAGGAACTGCGCTCCAAAAGCTCTGAATTTCAAATAAACTTGTTGGACTCTAACCTAATGCATGTGACTTCTGACTTTGTCCAGCCCAGTCCAATACTGGTACCTCCCATTCTACAAGCCCGTAGGTAGGATAGTGAAGAAGGACTTTGATATGTTGGCTTTTATTGGTCAGTGCATTGAGAATAGGAGTTGGGAGGTCATGTTGCAGCTGTACAGGACATTGATTCAGCCACTTTTAGAGTATTGTATACAATTCTGGTCTCCCTGCTATCGGAAGGATGTTGCGACACCTCAAAGAGTTCAGAAAAGATTGACAAGGATGTTGCCAGGGTTGGAGGTTTTGAGCTATAGGGAAAGGCTGTATAGGTTGGGGCTGTTTCCCTGGAACGTCAGAGCCTGAGGGAATGAACTTATAGATGTTTCTATAATCATGAACAGCATGGATAGGGGAAATAGATATGGTCTTTTCCCTGGGATGGGGGAGTTCAAAACTAGAAGGCATAGGTTTAAGGTGAGATGGGAAAAATTTAAAAGGGTCCTAAGGGGCAATACTATCATGTAGAGTTCGGTGCAAGTATGGAATGAGCTACCAGAGGAAATGGTGGAAGCTGGTACAATTGCAACAATTAAAAAGTATCTTGATGGGTATACAAATAGGAAGGGTTTAGAGGGATATGGGCCAATGCTGGCAAATTGGACTAGATTTAAATAGGATATTTGGTCAGCATGGACGTATTGGACTGAAGGACCTGTTTCCGTGCTGTATATCTCTACGACTCTGTTGCCTAATTTCATGCTTGTTGTTATTTTCAAGTTCCAGAATGACAAGAATAAATTTTGATAAATATTGTGCAAGGAAGCAATCTCAGCTCTCTTAGATATGGCCAGGAGATGCCCCCTTGTGGCTAAATAATGCTTTGTTGTCACTGCAATATATAAAGCTTTTGAACACTCCTTTTCTGAGTCAATTTTAAATTTGGTCTGTGAGCAACAGAACATGTGAATCAAGTAAGCCAAAAGTTAGCTTATGCAATTATGTTAAAAATGCAAAGCTCAAATACTGGAGGCCAGATGTGAGGGAATTAACACAGAGTTGCTGCTTATTTCAAAGTTTCATCAAGATAATCACTAATGTCCTAATTTCTACAATGTCTGATTCTTTCCAATGAAGAAAACACTTGATGTGAACTCAATTCACTTTTACAATAAAGATTTATATCAGGATTCTGAGCTACTGAGCATGTGTTGGAGCCAATGTTGTGGGTTTATTTTGTGTAGTAAGCTAAACAAGCCACAAACATGATTGACTGTACAGATATTAAAATACATTGACATACAGAACATCATATATAAATATGGGAATGATAGCACCCTTATTCCTCATAACATAATGCAGTATCTCTTGAGACCATCCAGAAAACATCATTAAATGCTTATGACATAGAAATGCCCCATGCCACATTAAACAGGAGAGAAAAAGAAATGGAGGAATGTATGGTATAAGAACTAGCAGATTTCTCCAAATGAAATACATTAATTCAGTTCTACACAGGCTTGTTGCAGCATTTTTAATAAATGCAAATTGCCAAGAACCAACTAAATTGGACAGAGCTATGATTCTGATCTTATGCCACGGTCATAGAATTCTATTTATTATCTCATGTGGGCATCATTTGCTAGGACAGACTTTCATTGCTAATTTCCATTCAGAAGATGGTCTTTGTAGTGATTGCAAGGTAGACCTCATAGAACAGGAGTTCCCTGATTGGGGCTGTTAATCTGGTCCAATCAGGGAGGCCTGGCTGACAGATTAGAACCTGAGTGTCTCCAACTCTATTTTGATTTAGTCCCTACCCTCCCCTTCACTGTTTTGATCACACAGCACTGCCCTTTGATGTGAAGGGCAGTGTTTGTCACTGGCCACCCGGGTGTTTTCCTATCTTCCTGGTGGTGGAATTTGAATAAAGATTCGTGCACTTTGTGTAAAAAAGAAAATAGAACCTGAGTGTCAGACATTCTGTTCACTCTGAGAGCTGGCTCTGATGGCTGGATCACTGTCAAGGACTTTCCATGTGGAAATAAAGGGTGACCTAGTGACAGGATACCAGCATTTGTAGAGTTATTTCAGTCTTGACCTGCCTTCTTGTAATTCATGTGGGGTTCACATACTGTTAGGTAGGGAGTTCCAGGACTTTAACCATGGACAGCGAAGGAATGGTATTATAGTTCTAAACTAGGCTGATGTGTAGTTTGGAGAGGAATGTGCAGGTGGGTGGTGTTCCCATTCATTTCTTGCCAATGTCCTTCTGTCAGAGGAGTCACAAATCACGCTGAACATTGTACAATCATCAGGAAACATTCCCACTTCTGACCATATTATGGAGGGAAAGTCATCGATGAAGATGGTTGAAACAAGAGCAATGTTCTGATGATCTCCTGCATTGAAATCTGGAGCTGAGTGACGTTTTGCTAGCTATGACTCCAACCTGTGGAAAATTTCTCTCTTATTCCCATTGAGTTCAGTTTTGCCAGGGCTTTTGATGCCACACTCAGTCAAAAACTGTTTTTATGTCAGGGGCAGTCACTCTCGCATCACCTCAAGAGTTCAGATCCTTTGACCATGATGAGTCAAGGCTGTAATTCAGGCCAGGAGCTAAATGGCTCTGGTGATGTCTAAACCACATGCCAGTGAGCAGGTTATTTCTGAACAAATGTCACTTGACTGGATTGTTGACTGAGGATAGACTGATGGGGGAATAATTAGCTAGGCTGGATTTGTTCTGCACATCTTCCACATGACCGATACAAGACTCCCCAAACAAGTGCTCTGTTCCTAGCTCCGAAACAGCAGGTAGGCCCCTATTGGCAGTGGAAGCACTTCAGGGATACCCTCACGGCCTTACTGGGGAGGTGCAGCATTCCCACTGACACCCGGGAATCACTGGCCCAAGATCGTCCAAAGTGGAGGACGAGCATCCGGGAAGGCGTCGAGCACCTTGAGACTTGCTGCTGGGAAAATGTGGAAGTCAGGACAAAAACAGGGAAAGGGGCTTGCTGCCACACTCATCCCCTTCCCATGACCAACACCTGTCCCAAGTGTAACAGAGCATTGATCAGTTCCGCCACCTATGGACTCACCCGGAGAGTGGAAAAGAGTCATCCATCTCACCAATGATGATGGTGATATCTCACATTTCCTCATGGATACCCAATTTTGAATTTGCTAAATCAATTCCAAATGTTATCCCTTTTAGCAAAGTGGTACGCAACACAACAACAATGCAGGGCATCTTCATCTCCACAATGATCAGGCAGTGGTTACTTGTACCAATGCTGTCATGTATTGATGCACCGGCTACAGGTAAATTGGTGAAGGTGGTTTCAGTTAGGTTTGTCCCTCTTGTTGGTTCCCTCATCATCTGCTCATGAGGCAGCTCACTACCACCTTCTCCAGGGTAATTAAGGATGGGCAATAATTGCTGGTGGACCTGCATCCCTTTAATTAATACATTAGTCTAGTTATTTTCTGAATCAACCCATTAGAAGATGCTAACACACGCCTCTGGAGCAGGTGGGACTTGAACCTGGCCCTCCTGGATCAGGAGTAGGGACAAGAACACTGTACCACAAGAGCACCCTGAGCTTTCTGCATTTCTTTTGTCATATACAGAGTGCTCTTACAACTGAATGCCTACGAGTGAACTATGTTTTTTCCGCTACCAAATTACCCCAGGTATTTTTCATCCAATATGAAAATTGGATAACCAATACCAGGAAATCACTGTGCTTTCCAACTGATGCATTTATATGCAAAAACCATTAAGGACAATGCAGACCATTAAAGGTAAGGAAAATGTAGGGAGAGAGTGAGGCGGGCCTGAGCTCTTTGAATTTCCACTGGCGGGCAGTGCTTGCCAGTGTTTGTTGTCTAGTTGTTTAGTTGGGTCATCTGATGGCGTGGTGACAAAAAAATGTGCTGAGCTCTTTCACAGTGCGGGTTAGGTTCTGGCCAGAGTAAAGGTCCAGAATGGAAAGGTGGAAATTGATATCTGTGCAAAACTAGAGATTTACAAGAACACATTTGTAAATCTCTGAAAGTCTTTTGCTACCGAATTCAACATACAGGCATTAGTATATGAGCATGGACATGCTAAACAATTTCAGAGAGCAGCAAAAGGTCAGTCACATTGATGTGGGTCTGGAGTCACATGTCGGGCTTATCAGGTGAGGAATCAAGGGAGGTATCTAATCTGCTCCTTTTGCATTTGCAAGTCGTCTGATCTTAGTACAAAGGGAGTGATCACTTTGAGATAATGACAGTGATATTTAGATTCTTTTGAGAAGGAGACTCAGCCACCGAATCTTCGATGATTTGCTCAGTAATTATTATGCTTCTCACACGATCATGTTGGGGTCAGTGTTCAATCAGTCATGAATCACACAAGCAACAGTCAAAGGACTCTGTAATCTAGTTTAGGACAAGAAGGTATTGTTATGTTGTGGATAAAGTCAGTTTTGAGAGGTTGGGTAATTTTAATCCAGCTTGCTTGACAAGCAACAGACGCAATCAGATCATTAATTTGTTAATATTCTACTTTCCATTAAATTCATAAGGCAGTAAAATTGGTTAGAGTGTTAAATGGATGGCCCTGTAAAAATCCAACTGTAGGTTAGTTTAAAATCATCCCATATATTTACAAAGAAAGCTATTTTATTATTTTTATGTCTCAATGAGTGTAAAACTATTCATATTTTTGACTTTGGTCTTGTGAAAATGAAACATCTTGTTGCTGAAAAGCCTGCATTTCATTCTGCTGTGTATCCATTTCATTGTTTGATAAGAAGGCGACATTATGTAATACATTCTGATAACCAGTGTACAGGCAAGGGTGCTCAGTCACCCCTGCCCTGTCCATCAACTGCCTACATATTAGACAGAAATGACAACCTCCACTATAGGGTAACTGAAGCTGACAGATAGGTATTAAGCCAATCAGGAAAATACAGGGCAAAGTTGACAAGTCCAAAAACGTAACACTGTCATTCAGAATTCTTGTTGATGGGCTCATGCAGAATTCATTCTATTAATTATGTTGAACATTCAATTAAGTTTAGGATGTGATATTTACCTGTTCACCCTTATGACCTGGCACTCCAGGGAGACCTTTGGATCCTGGATTCCCCTTTAAACATTGAGAAACAAAAATGCTTTCAGACTATAAACCCTTTCAGAACAAGTTCCTACTCATCACCATGCAGCATTACCACTGAGAACCAAAGGAATGTTCTTTTAATAGTGGATTTTGTAGGCGATACTATCTTAACAATGTGTGTGTATCTGTTAAGCCACAAGTGTTCTTTTAAATAGAATTCAAATGTAGCAGGGTTTATTTAGATGCCTATAGTGTTTGTGAATAGGTATAACACTTTGTCCAAGGTTAGGTCTATCAGAATATAAATAAATCCTAAAACTGTTCCAGAGACTTTATCTGTAATAATGCTTTTTTTAAATCACTGTTTCTTATTGCATTAATTCCATGGAAACTATACAGTCTCAGAAAATTTGAAGGCTAAACAATAAGACAGTATTAAGAACAAAAGCTTCAATTAATATTAATAGCCAAAGGTTCATGGGTCCTGACAGCTCTCTAGTATCTCTGCCATTCTTCATATGTTAACCTAGCCATTTAAGTTGATCGGTCTATTGTCAACAGTGGAGGTCACTGATGAGCAAAACTCTCCCCTCATCTTTCTTCCGTTTACATTCACATTCCAGTCTGAAATACGGCAACCGTAGCATGAGAATAATCTTTGACTCTGTTGTCCAAGGACAACTATGCAAACCAGTGATTGGCTGATGAGAGCTAAATTAGCATGGACAAAGAATCAAACATGGCTCTCTTTACAAAGTCTCTTAGCATCTACTGGAACATCAGGGGTATCATACACACTAGACTTGAACTTTAGCTAACATTATAGTCACAGTTTGTTGCTTTTTCAAGCTCAGCTCTTAATTAAACAACAGAAGTAAAACTAATCAATAAACTACATGAAGCTTGGTTTAGACTTAATAAGTAGTTAAATTTCTTCCACGTACCTTTTTCCCCTGATCCCCAAAAGGCCCAGGAAGTCCTGAATCTCCCATTAATCCCTTTCACAAAAGAGACATTTTAGCTTTGATAAGTAAGGTGACAATTCTTGACAGTTCAAGCAGTTATTGTACAGGTAAATGATACATTGATTACCTTTAGACCTTTCAGACCAAGAATCCCCTTGTCTCCTCTTAGTCCTGGCATTCCCTGTAGACACAACATAGTACTTAATTAATCTCTTCCCAGTTATGTTGCACTTTTACACTGATGGTTCATCTCTGAGATTTAAAAAAAAACCGAGAGCCTCTGCATTATGAAAATGGTTTCTGATGAAGAGCTTATGCCCGAAACATCAATTCTCCTGCTCCTCAGATGCTGCCTGACCTGCTGTGCTTTTCCAGCACCACACTCTCGACATCAACTGATATTAGTCTGTGCTGATTGAAGGAAATGAAAAAGGTATTTCTTTCTGCTGTCTTTAACAAAATCATAAATGTCTTTTTAACAAATAGGTTTCCAATTATGCTACATAGTACAGCAGAACTCTCCCTATGGATATAATGAAGAGGGTATTATTCAATTTTCAGAATGCTTCTGTATTGAGTGATAATGGCTGATTCAAGAGGAATACTCAGATTCTATTTCAACGTTGAGGTTGGCTAATATTGTTAATTAAGCTGATGTCAACTTCTAATTTGAACTCCGCTGTTCCAATGCCATACTTGAAAGTATGTATCATGCAACAACATAAACTTTAAGGTAAATAAAAATTTGAGATTTCCTTTTGAAGCCAGGGACCTGGGTTTGATTCCAGGTGTGTGTGTATGTTTATGTGTGAGCGAGATGTATGTGTGAGCGAGGTGTGTGTGTGTGAGCGAGGTGTATGTGTGTGTGAGCGAGGTGTGTGTGTGTGTGTATAGTGCAATGGGGGTCACCTGTAGTGTGACATGAACCCCAAGGTCCCGATTGAGGACATACCCATGGGTACCAAACTTGGCTATCAGCCTCTGCTCGACCACTTTTTGCTGCTGCCTGTCCTGGAGTCCGCCTTGGAGGATGGTCATCCGAAGGTCCGAGGTTGAATGTCCCAGACCGCTGAAGTGTTCTCCGACTGGGAGTGAACACTCTTGTCTGTTGATTGTTGTGCAGTGCCCATTCATCCTATGCCATAGCCTCTGCTTGGTCTCGCCATGAACCATGCCTCAGGCCACCCTTGCCTGCAGCGTATGAGATAGACAATGTTAGCTGAGTCGCATCAGTACATGCCATGTACATGCTGGGAGGTCTCCCCATGGGTAATGGTGGTATCCATGCCCACACTCTAACATGTCTTGCAGCATCTACTGTGTCAGCATTGTATGGATTTGTCCTGAAAGCCGAGCAGTTTGCTACGAACAATGATCTGTTTGAGGTTTGGCGGTTGTTTAAAGGCGAGCAGTGGAGGTGTGGAGAAGGTCTTGGCGAGGTGCTCATCCTCATTGATAATGTGTTGCAGGTCACGAAGAACATGGCATAGTTTTTTGGCTTCTGGGAAGTACTGGACAGCAAAGGGTACCCTGTCGGTTGCAGCTCGTGTCTGTCTCCTGAGGAGGTAATTACGGCTCTTTGCTGTGGAACGTCAGAAATGGCGGTCAATGAGTTGAGCATCGTGCCCTGTTCTGATGACGGCATCCCTTAGTACTTCCAGGTGTCCGTCACATTCCTCCTCATCTGAACAGATCCGGTGTATGCGTAGGGCTTGTCCATAGTGGATGGCTGTTTTAATATGTTTTGGGTGGAAGCTGGAGAAGTGTAGCATTGTAAGGTTATCTGTGGGTTTGTGGTAGAGTGACGTGCTGAGTTGCTAATCCTTAATGGAGATGCATGTGTCCAAGAATGAGACAGATAGTAGAGAGTATCCATCGTGAATTTGATGGTGGGATGAAACTTGATGATATCACTGTGTAGTTTTATCAGTGATATCTTGGCATGGGTCCAGAGGAAGAAAATGTTGTCAATGTACCTGGTGTATAATGTTGGTTGGAGGCAACAGATACGGCAATGGATGAACGAGCACTGCACAACAAACAACAGACAGGAGTGTTCCTTCCCAGTTGGAGAACACTTCAGCAGTCAGGAAAATTGACCTTGGACCTTCAGGTGACCATCCTCCAAGGCGGACTTCGGGACAGGCAGCAGCGAAAAGTGACTGAGCAGACGCTGATAGCTAAGTTCGGTACCCATGGAGATGGCCTCAACTGAGACCTTGGGTTCATATCACTCTATAGGTGACCCCATTGCACTATACACACACACGCACGCACACACACACAGAAATACACACACACTACCACAGACATACACACTCCTACACTTCGACCCCTTTACACTCACAAATACACATATATACTCTCTCTCACAGACACTCACAACGTCCTGCCCCTCCCCACCTCCCATCCATTCCACACGCACGTACACACACGCACACACATACACACGCTTGTGGGGCGAATTTGTACTTGCAGAGTTACATTGTACTTTGCTCAAAAACTACATGAATCCATGTAAGATTCTGTTAATTCATTTTTTAAGATTAGAACCAGTCTAAACATTATGGCACAGACAGGGACGAACACCTTCAGTAAATTATCTGGGCTGACACCAGTTGTTAAAGTTCACTTGAGAATGTAACTTTTATACAAGGTTTTGTGATTTACATATGAAAGAAGTGAAACTAACATGGTCATTCTAACAGATGAGAGACTTAACAAACAATCAAGGTATTTTTCAATGTATAATTTCAGTTACATCACACTGTAAACTTTTGTTATAAATTCTGTGTCTTACAAACGTGTACTCCACAACCACCTGCTGAAGGAGCAGTGCTCCGAAAGCTAGTGCTTCCAATTAGACCTGTTGGACTATAACCTGGACTATAACCTGGCCATAAGAATTCATGAAAGAAAGTGATCCAACTTGTTTCTGAGGGCACACAATGGACAATGAAAGACTGTTTAAACAACTTCAGAGACCAACTATAAGGCAACACACACACTGAAAATACATAGACAGACAGCAGCCACCTTAGGACACAAGAAAGGGTTGTATTCTAATAGAATTCCCATTTTCAATTCAATTTTTATTTCAAAAATAACATGTAAAGAAATTATTCTGGATTTAGAGTATTGTATTCTTTCTGTGTAAATATACAATTATGCATAAATTTAAAACAGGAGGGTAATTATAACTATTTTAAATATTCTATGATACAGAATTCATTATTACACTGTAATTTATATTTCATTCTTACAATAAGGATTCATAAGCAAGTATGTAATCTCATACATAAATCTGCAGGATCTCACATGAGGATATGTTATCCTAGAATTCTTAATACTCTAATGACTCAGCATTAAAAGTGTACAACTTACAGGAGGTCCAATTGATCCATGTGGTCCTACAGGTCCAGTTTTACCTCTTGAGCCCTAAAATACAAAAAATTTAAATCCAGTGTTTTCATTAATCAGTACGACAAGGATGGTTCATTTGTACAATTGTGTGATCTAACTGATGGAGTTCTGACGAAGTAAAACGTGCAAAAAGGGTCTGTGGTGAAGAAGTAGCATTATACTTCCGGACTTGACAGCCATACAAGGTGTGTTATTGTGTGATGAACCAAGCTGATCATTAATCTGTAGATACTTCCAATATGCTTATGTCAGGTGGTAAGAGCAGCTGGGTTTCCTGGTTAGCATTACCCATGTGATAGCTGTAGTGTAACAGCTGCCCCATGCTGAAAGACTCTATGTGCAGGTGCTTGCTATGACTAACTGTTCACTTCATACTGAGGTCTCACCAATCATGCACACTCAAGAGCTAAAGCCTTCAATACACTCATTCCGTTCCATTCATGTGGACAGAAAAGATCCAAGTTAAAATTACACTGGAGGAGTTAATAAATTAATTTCTGTACATATTTGCACATCCTTGTTTCCAATAGAACCTCCATGGTCTTTTTCTTCCCTACCTTTGTAACCTCCTCCAGCCCTACAACTTATAATAACCAGTTGAAATTGTATTGTCAGTTTTACTTACAGAGTCTTCCTGTTGTATTGTGATATGAAAGGCCTAGTTTTTGAAGAGATTCGTCTTGTTATAAAATCTAGGTATTCAATACTGGGCCTCAGAATAACAGACCACAAAATGATTGATTAATTCTTTTTAGTTATGGCCATTTTCAAAGATAAAAATGTCTGCCCAACATTACCGAAGGTTCCCCAAATAAATAAACAGGTTTATATGACCCAATTTTACCTTTAAACCTTTTTTCCCTCTTAGTCCTCTTGATCCTGCTTTTCCTCTCTTCCCCTAAAACACGTAAAAGAATATTAAATGGCATCATTTTAAAATATTCTCAAACATGGGTATTATAATCTTTTTGAGTGGAAGCAATTTTCAAATGGCTTTTGGGTGCTTACCATCTTTCCTGCTCTTCCTGGGTTTCCTGGTTTTCCAACAATCCCATTGTCACCCTTAAAGTAAAAACGCAAATATCAACATTAATCACTGATTATAGATATATACGATGTTCATAATTGTTTTGTACATGTTTTTAAAAATTGCAATATTTGAAATGATACACATTAAGATTAGGTTTTGCAGGTTTAATTACTCCTGGGGCAAAGGATATTTCATTGTAGGACTCAGTCTATATCTAGTAAAGCTAACTATGTCCCTTTAATAGTGTGACATTTCTCCTGGTTGAGGTTTTAAGCTGACAGTAAGGTTGAATGGGCAGATTTATCAGCTTGCAGGTGTGGGGTTAAGATAATAGA
The DNA here is from genome assembly GCF_037043375.1 of Chiloscyllium plagiosum. Classification (NCBI taxonomy): domain Eukaryota; kingdom Metazoa; phylum Chordata; class Chondrichthyes; order Orectolobiformes; family Hemiscylliidae; genus Chiloscyllium; species Chiloscyllium plagiosum. Next base: position 34,986,073 of record NW_028270159.1, on the reverse strand, counting down.
GTAATTAGCAGTAGCATTGACCAAGAGTATATTCACAATCCAATGCCTATCTATTGGATAGACTACAAATCCAATCTGGTTATTCTATATATATCTGTAACTCATGGATTCAGCAGGCCCTTCTACTAATGGAAAGGTTTCCAAATCACAATGCTCTTCTCTCACTCTCACAACCTGAGAAATTGCTCTTTGTTGTATTTTTATTTCAAAAATATACTTTATTCATAAAATTATTTGGCTCGCTATACAATTGGTCATGCCATTCTTGTGCACACATTACATTGCTTCACATACAGACATCGAAATTTATTTTTCATATATACAAGTCTGTACATTTACTATCCAGCTCTTCTGCTGAGGCGTCAGCGGAGTCCAAATGACTGTGTGGGCCCCCTGTTCTTCTTAGGCAGGCAGATGTTACACGGTGGTCTTTCCCCACCGTGCCTTGGTGGCAGCTGCCCCAAGCTTCAGCGCATCCCTCAACACATAGTCCTGGACCTTGGAATGTGCCAGTCTGCAACACTCAGTTGGAGTCAACTCCTTCAGCTGGAAGATCAACAGGTTTTGGACTGCCCATAGAGCGTCTTTCACCGAGTTGATGATCCTCCAGGCACAGTTGATGTTCGTCTCGGTGTGCGTCCCAGGGAACCGATTGTAGAGCACGGAGTCCCGCGCCACAGCGCTGCTCGGGACGGACGTCGACAAATACCACTGCATTCCTCTCCAGACCTCTTCTGCATAGGCACATTCCAGAAGGAAGTGTGTGACAGGTGCATGACACGCACTCTGTATTGCCAGGATTGGAGGGTTTGAGACTTTTCAACAAGCACCAAGACATGGCTTGGCTGGTGGTGAGAAGGGCTCTGCCTGTTAGATCCTTTATGCACGCCCGGACTCTCAGCCGCACCACACGCTGCCCTCTCCTGAAAGCTGCCTTGGATAGGTGTAAAAGATCTGATAGCACAATTCTAAAGAAGGGTGGGAAGTTTTCTGATGTATCCTCAGCAATAACTTCCTTCAATCACAAAAACAGATTATTTGGACATGATCAAATTTCTTATTTGGGACTTTGATGTTGCGTTTCCAACATTACAATCAGTGACTACACTTCATTGGCTGTAAAATGTATTTATACATGTGGTGGAGGTGAATGGCCCTATATAAATACAAGGCTTTCTTTCAGCTTATTTCAGACTTAAATAAGCTCAATGTTGCAAAGCCCTATCAATTTAACCAGGCCCACATACAATTTTGTAAGATACTTGTGCGTGAGTGCAAAAGGAGTTTACCTTATGCACCTTTGCTGAATTGATCTTTAAAAAGTACTGAGAACTGAAAGGCCAACAATTCCATAAACCACTGAAGAACAATGAAATAAAACAAAGTAACTTGAGCTAGGCAGTAAAACATCAGTGAAATTTAAAGAACTCTGCTTTTGGATTTCCTCAGATTTAGTTCCATTCTTTCAGAGGTTATAATTTTAATGGGGCATTTGGAGCTATGCATCTGTAGAGGCCAAGTAAGGGTTATCCCACAGGTGAGAGACATCTTGTGAAAATTCTATAAATTATAAAGATTATGGAAAGCGCAGACTTTGTGAGATTTGTGATTAAAATAAATACATTGCAACAAATATGAAACTGAATCAGCAGCAATTCTTTTAAATCTGCGCATTCCTTCATTAGTTCATCAGCACATGAAGGAGCTGTGTGAAGATAATACTGCCTCAAAAGTCTTGTTAAAATGGACAGTTTCCATTTTCAGGCATCAATTAATAGATCAATAGTTCAATTGTTTCTGCATTTAATTCACCTTTTCTCCTTTGGTCCCCATTCTGCCTTCCAGTCCTCGTTGACCTCTTAGACCCTAGAAATGCAAACGTTTCGCATGAACTACTTAAGATACCATAGAGCAATGGTCATGTAGCTTTCTGTTTTATTTTTCAAATAGTAATATTTACCATTCTGCCTGGTTGGCCAACTCCACCTTGTGGTCCTTGGTCTCCAATAGGACCCTAATATTTGAGTGTCCAACGTAAGTTTGCAATAAAATGAGGAAGAGAATTGCAAAACAAAATGCAAAATTATTTAACTCATGAAGAGACATCCATTTTATTCACCCCATTCAGTCATATATAGGCCAAGAGCCTAAACATTATTACCAACCTCTGTCCCTGGTTTCCCAACTGGGCCTGTTTCCCCAACCGGTCCATCTGATCCCTGAAAAGACACATTTTGTCACACTGATTTTGGATCCTGAATTATTGGAACTAAGTTAATATTATCATTTCAGGGGAAATGAAATAAATATGTTATGAAGAAAGAAAATAAAAGGTAATGCTGATGAAAGTCACCATAAACTGAGAGGACCATTGACTGCTACCTCAGCTCAAGGGTTAGCTTTACCAGGTCCAGTAGCCTCCTCCCCTGTATTCCCCAACCAACCAGAAGCCAAGTCTGTCACTTGCCCCCAAAATAGTGAGCATGTCACTGACATCACACACAAGATATGAAGTTAAAACTTCGCAAAGCGCAAGGAAGCTCCAAATTCCAACTTCCCAAGCATTTCTGGAGGTCCTCTGTACTGACAAATCAAACAGTTAAAATTCTCCTCTCAACTCCCAGTAGCTGTGCTGTTGTAACTGATGCTGAAAGAAAAAAACAATTATGCAAGAGATTAGATCAAATTTTCCAAATCATTAGCCTCAAAAGAACGAAACAGCTAGTTTTAGATAGCTGTGCCAAATGGTCTTCTTCCGCAAATCTTTCATATTGTGAATCATTCAGCCAAAGGTCAATATTTAAAAATAACACATCACCTCCGAATTGAATGGCTTTCCACGAAGACAAAAGCAGTGTTCATAATATGAAACAGAGAAACAAATAAGCTTACAAACACTTAAACGCAGCGAAAGAAACTGAAGAGCAAAGATGCAAGAATATTGGAAAAATATATTATAGGACAAGTAGAAATAAAGCACTAACATTTTAACTATATAATTTTCATTTTTACTTACAGGAGTAGAATTGAACTGAAAAAACTGGCCTGATAGTTGAATATTTTGCATCAAACATGTGCAGTAAAGACTCAAAGAATCAACAATACAGGGACATTGAAATAGTTAGCGCAAAGATGTTGGATTATCTGATAGTCTAAGAATTGAGTGATACTCGAATCCCCAGAATAAAATTAAACAGCATAAGAATGGAATTGTGCTCCAGAAATATACTTGCTTACTCAATGTCATATGTTCTAAGACCATATTAAGTAAAAAGGCCATCACTCTCATATTTTCCATAAATGATCATTCTGACCTATCACAGAACATGTAACTTACCATAACACCTGGTTTTCCTTCAAGACCTACTTCACCCTTCATTCCCTGAAATCCAATTTCACCTTTGGGTCCTGGTAAACCTTTGGTTCCTACAGGACCTAGTGGACCCTGTAACAGATAATTGTAGTCAAGAGGTTTGCAAGAATTTGAAGGAATACAATCATTCTCCACTGATATATTAGCACATTCATGACACATTTCCAATAGCATTTTTTCACGGCAGTTTCAATATAAGTAAATAAGATTTAGACATATACATTTTAATTCCAGGTCAACGCTCATATTTAGCTCCATGGGCTGGAGTTTCAATTTCCCATCGGGTGAAGAACAGGCACGAGCTTGATTTGAAAATAAGGCTCTTGAATGGCGTGACAGTTTTCCATCCCACTGCTACTTTCAATGTAAGGGTGAGGCAGAAAGCCAACGACTCTCTAGACTCCTAGAGAAGCTTGTTAATTGGTGGGGGGAGGACCAGGTAGCAATTTTCAATTCTCAGATTGGGAACAGAAAACTGTTTGGTGCACGCTATTGAACCACTGTCTGCCTCAATATAATGAGTCATTAAGTGGTATCTTTCCAAGTGGACCCAGTACTTTTCCCCCTTTGGCAACTCAAGAATCATGACGTTGTCACAGGAGGACATTCAGTCCATTGTGTCTGCACTGGCTCTTCGAATGAGCAATTTGGAAAGCGCCTTTCTCTTGATTTTACTGTATAACCTTTTCAGATAACAGTCTACTTCCCTTTGAATGCTCAATTGAACCTACTGCCACCATCCTCTCATGTTGAGATGCCTTTACACTTGCTTAAAGATAATAAAATAATCAGAGGTGGCACAGTGGCTAGCACTGCTGCTTTGCTGTGCCAGAGATCCAGATTCGATTTCAGCCTCTGACGACTGTCTGTGTGGAGTTTGCATGTTCTGTCTGTCTGTGGGTTTCTGCTGGATGCTTCAGTTCTCTGCCACAGCGCAAAGATGTGCAAGTTAGGTAGATTAGCAATGGTAAATACAGGGTCACGGGGATAGGGGTGGGGGTTTGTGTGTGGGAGCAATGCTGTTCGGAGGGTCGGTGCACACTTGATGGGCCAAATAGCAGCACAGGGCTTCTATGATTCTAATCACTTACAATGGGCCCAGCGTTTCCACGATCACCAACTTCTCCTTTCTCACCAGGTAACCCCTAATGTTTTGATTTAAAAAGAAAGACTTTAGAATCATGACACAGTTTGAAATATCCATCTGTTTTGCTTTCTTTGAAAAATGAATTCACCTCATAAATTATGAAGTAAATGTTAAGCAAGTCACATCACTGAAGTGTGACCACATACGCAGGAAAAGGAAATCTTTGATGATTATTCTGTCATACTTTCTCCACAGAACAGCTGGAGTAGAGGTTGTCTCCAAGTCGAAGACAAATGGCAGTTCATATTCAGCCAACGTGACAGGTTATTGCACAGGTCAGTTATTACTTCTCTCGAACTCTCACAGCCTCATAATCCATAAATCAACATCAAGACAAAATGACTCGTTCCCAAACATTACATTGACAGATGATCTTTTTCTGCTGCTCTCTCCCCAACCCCAAGCTAAGTTTGTACCAGACTGAAACGGTGCACCTTGTTGCTGTAACTCAGCCTTGGCATTTTATGGATTTTCTGATGAGCCTTTTAAATGGTCTAAGGGGAAACCCTGTCAATGAAAAGCTGACAAACAATGAGAGGAAGCAACCAACTTCACAATCTGCAGTTGCTTATTGAAGTTTGATTAGCTCCTTCTGGCTGCTGGTGGAATTCTTGATTTCCTTTGAAACTTCTGCATGGTTTAAGAATGGGAGTCACAACAGGCAAAACTGCCTTCATACTCCGCCCTGCACCTCTGAAAGATTTTCTTAAAATTTGCAAGTCAGTTGAAGAGTCAATCAAAGTGTAGGAAAACAATCAGAGGTGAAGAGCCATGAAAATTAAAAACATTGCTTTTCGAAGATGTAAAGCCTGTGGTATAAGAGAGTTTAGACTGCAGGTCCAAATGAGTGAAGAGAAGGAATAAATTAAATTCAAGAAATGAAATTCACCTTAATTTCAACAAAGTGGAAGAACAAAAATGGAAATCAGGCAGTTGGATTGCTGAATTGTTTTTTTGTAAAGAGGAGCCTGCAATGACGATTGCCTCAACTATGACTGACCTTTTTAAACCAGCACAGAGCTCTGCAATGTTACAGGAATCTTTCAAAATGATAAATATTTTGAGTGTAGCACCTCAAACATGCTAGGCAAAAATGAGGATTGCAGATGCTGGAGATCAGAGTCAAGATTAGAGTGGTGCTGGAAAAGCACAGCAAGTCAGACAGTATCTGAGGAGCAGGAAAATTGACGTTTCAGGCAAAAGCCCTTTATCAGGAATGAGCTGGGAACCTCCGGGATGGAGAGATAAATGGGAGGGGAGTGGGGCTGGGGAGAAGGTAGCTAAGAGTACAATAGGTGAATGGAGGTGGGGATGAAGGTGATAGGTCGGAGAGGAGGGTGGAGTGGATAGGTGGGAAGGAAGATTGACAGATAGGATAGGTCATGAGGATGGTGCTGAGGTGGCAGGTTGGAACTGGAGTAAGGTGGGGAAAGGGGAAACGACTGGACATCACCAGTTTCCTCATTTCCCCTCCCCTCCACCTTACCCCAGTTCCAACCGACCAGCTCAGGACCATCCTCATGACCTGTCCTACCTGTCAATCTTACTTCCCACCTACCCACTCCACCCTCCTCTCTCACCGATCACCTTCATCCCCACCTCCATTCACCTGTTGTACTCTTAGCTAGTTTCTCCCAGCCCCACTCCCCTCCCATTTATCTCTCCACCCCGGAGGCTCCCAGCCTCATTCCTGATGAAGGGCTTTTGCCTGAAACGTCAATTTTCCTGCTCCTCAGATGCTGCCTGACCTGTTGTGCTTTTCCAGCACTACACAAACCTCAAAACAGCTGTCCAGCATCATCATATTCCCCTCTGCTTTACTGAAATTATGACTTTATCATAGCATCTGCTAACCTAGGACATTTCAGTGCAACACTGAAAGCCTGTGGACTTTCCACAAAGGTGCAATTTTCACAAAGCAGTTCAAGAGAAATCTGTAATTATTTCACATGAGAAAAAGAAAGTGGAAACACTCCCTTGAAAAATGAATGAATGAGTTACTGAACATTTGTGTAGGCTAGGGCTTTAGATTAAAACAATGATTTTAGTTACAAAAAGTGTCTGTTCTTTCCAACCTGAAGTCCAATGTCACCCTGAGGTCCAGGCATTCCAATAGGCCCATGTTCACCCTGGCAAAACAAAAAAAAATGAATGAGTGGAAATAAAGTTCACAGAATTGGATATTATTTTTGCCAACTGATACCACCTCTGGTGAAGGTAGGCTGCTATGTGAAGTCAGTGTTTTATCAAAATTTTTAATGGTTATCAAATGGTATCATTGAATCCAGTGTGTCATAGCACCAGTTGGATATGGAGGTGGCTCCATGACAGCCATTTTCAGTGACAAGTCTGTCACTTATATACCTGCCGCACCTACTGAAACTGGCAACACACTCAGAAAATGAGATGAGATCACTAAAGACAGAAAAAAAACAGAAATTGCTTCCTCATTAACCATATAATCAATATTCTGTTTGTGTGTATGCAGCTTCTTGTTGTATTTGATGTTGGTTCATTACTCTCTGACACAATAAGTTGGGACACACTGATTCCTCACAAACACTTTCCATATCTCCTAATCGGCAAGCAGTTCAGATTCCTCAACAATTGTCTTGCCCACATTCCACCTGTGGATTTTGTTGATCAGTTGATGTGCTCCGAGTCCCGGTGTTCCTTACCACCAGTCCTTTGAAATTTTCAGGCTATTCTCCATATTTAATTAAATTTCACCAGTGAAGACATGACCTGTATGAAATATCTTCTTCTTTGATTCTGAATCTTAGATATCATTGATGCACAAAGGCCTGTAACATGGTCTGAGAATGTTTCTTTCTCTCCCCATGCAAATGCTCTTTCAGTCCACATGTCACTAATTCTTCTTCTTTGCTCATCTCCCCCAACATTGCATCACACCAGTCCATACCTTGAGACCATCCCAGTTTGCTGTCTCCCATTCACTCTATTATTCCACACTACTCCATCTATATTTCCCCTCCATCAATCCTGATGAAGGGTCACTCAACCTGAAATGTTGACTCTGCTTTCTCATCACAGATGCTGCCAGATCTGCTGAGTTTCTCCAGCAATTTTTTTTATTTGATATTTTACCCCTTGCCATATTCTCAACCCCTCCTTGACAGTTCCTGGGTGACTTGCTAAACTTTTTCTGCCTTTATTTGTTCTTGTTCTGCAGTATTTGTAACTACAGCATTCTTCAATCTTCCCTGATGAGACCTACCTTTATACAACAACTGGTTCACAAGTTATTTTCAAAGCTAAGACAGAACAAATGACAGACAGCAGAATGTAAGGGTCATTCTAACTAAAGTAATGTAAGCTGTTGATGATCACAATAATTTATCCAGGTATTTGAAACATTGAGTACCATATTGAAAACAAATTGTTTTAAATGGCTGTAATTTGTTGAGGAATACTTGATGGATACCTTCTTTCCTTTGGGCCCAACTTTTCCCTCTGGTCCAATCAGTCCCACATCACCCTGAAAAGAAAGGAAAGTGAAAGCCTATTTGAGAAACATCACTTCGATTCTTATATCTACAGAAGTAAATGGATGACACCATTTAACTTAACTTGCGTGACTGATACAAATGAAGTTCTGTTCTTTACTCACAGCTTGTCCACGATGTCCAATCAGGCCTGTAATGCCAATTAAACCAACTGGACCCTGTTAAACAGCAATACACTGAGAACATTATTATCTTGAAGTGTGTCTGGGGCAGCAAATTATAAGTCAGATTTCAACAAGTGCAAGAAATAATGGGATGCTTTGCTGTTAGATTTGTTCAATAGCATTTGATTAAAAAAACTCACTGCACAATAGTTCAGGAAGGAAGAATAAGAAAAGTCAAGAGAAAACGTGTCTTCTGAACTAGCTAGACAGAGGAAAAAAGGGTAATCGAATGTTAATTTTTATGCTTAGATGTAATGTAGTTGGATCATGCACATGAAAAAATGATCTATTTAATTGTTCAGTGACAGCTCTAAGCAGATCAAGGCCCAGGATTTTTTTTAAAGACTATAACAGTAAAAGATTTCTCACCATTAAACTGGGCTCTCCCTTCTCTCCCTTCTGCCCTCGGCTGCCTGATTCTCCTGTTATTCCAATGGGCCCGAATGGACCAGGGAGTCCCTGTGGGCCCTCAACACCCTGGAAATATAAGACACACAACTGGATGTTAATAATATACAGCACAGTGGCCTTCCCTAGATGATATCTGGACAACAGCATTTTAATTTTGGATAAAATTTGTTTTTGTTTCTAAATTATGTTACTTTTCCAAACATACAACATCCAAAGTAGAAATATTTGAATACATGATATGAATTCTCATATTGTTTAGGTGCGCCACTGTAAAATGTAATTTATGCAATTATCAAATTAGTACAAGTAATGAGCAGATTATTAATTTTGTGATTGATGGCCTTTTCCAGGCTTCTCTCTGACACCTGGACGTGTGGTGTACTGAGCGTCAGTTTGGCTATGCTTCAGAATCACACCCATTAGAAAACCCATCTGTGTTCATTACATTCAGGTTCTGGGCAGTGAACACAGCTCCGATTGCCTTCATATTGTTAACAAAGCAAAATACTGTGGATGATGAAAACCTGAAATAAAAACAGAAGATGCTAGAGAATCTCAGCCAGTCTGACAGAATCTGTGGTGAGTGAAACAGAGTTAACGCTTCGAGTCCAATATGCTTTGGACGCCCAGCTTTGAAATGGCGGGTGAGCCCCAGGTGGACAGAGGAAGTGCCTCAGGAATATCCTCAAAGCCTCACTGGCAGAGTCCGTCATTCCCACAGACACCTCGCAATCACTGGCCCAAGACTATCCAAAGTGATGGAGGAGTATCTGGGATGGCGTTGAGCACCTTGAGTCTTGCTGTCGAGAAAAATTGGAAGCTAGGTGGAAATGGCGAAAGGAATGCACTGTCACACCAATGCCCCTCACCCTGTCCCGTGACCACTACCTGCCCCAAGTATAACATTGCCTGCGGTAGCCGTATCAGTCTGTACAACTACCTACAGACTCACCCTGAAAAGGGGAGAGAGTCATCCTCATCTGCGAGGGGCCACCAATGATGATGATGAGCTTTAGAACTGAAAAAAGGCTGGACAATGTTATTTTGAATGCCGTCAGCAGAGGGGAAGAGGAATAAGTGATTCAGATGGAGGATACCCAAAACCAAAGACAAAAAGAGTGCAAATTGTGGTAAAGGAACAATGTTTTGTGAAATAGGTGTGAACAGGAGAAAATAAGTCAACTTCACATGACACAAGATGTGGTAAGTATAGGAGATGAGGACAGTAACCAAAATGGAAGATGGTGTTCATGCCCTAATGTTGAACCTGCTGTTGAGACCTGAAGGTTGTTAAGGGTTTAACAGAAAAATCAGGTGTTGATTCTACAACTTGCATTGAGTTTTGCTGAAACATTGAACAAGGAGGAAGAAAGTCAGGAGAGTATAATGAATAGCTGACAAGAGATTCATCTTTTCTTCCTGATGGGATGATGTTTTAATCTTTTCAGCTTGTTTCTCTCCCAGTGTTTGATAAAGTGATTTCCAGAACTCACTTTCACAGACACATCTCCTTTCCCAGTGACTCTCTCCAGTCCTCCCTTACCCCAAGAAGTTCCCTCCTTCATGTTTCAAACCCAAGGTTACAGGTATTTTTGAGACATCAATGATTAGATTAGATTAGATTACTACAGTGTGGAAACAGGCCCTTCGGCCCAACAAGTCCACACCGACCCTCCGAAGAGCAACCCACCCAGACCCATTCCCCTACATTTACCACTTCACCTAACACTACGGACAATTTAGCATGGCCAATTCACCTAACCTGCACATTTTTGGATTGTGGGAAGAAACTGGAGCAACCGGAGCAAACCCACGCAGACACGGAGAGAATGTGCAAACTCCACACAGACAGTTGCGTGAGGTGGGAATTGAACCCGGGTCTCTGGCGCTGTGAGGCAGCAGTGCTAACCACTATGCCACCGTGCCACTGTGCCGCCCACTTTTTTTTCTTTTTTTTTCTGCTCCCGCCACATCCTGAGGTTCACACTCAGTGCTATGCTCTGCCATATGCACACTTTCTTACCTCCTATCTCTGCATCAGCGCCATCTCACACTACCTCAAAGCTGTACTGGTCTCCAGTTCCATTTCATCCTTTGTCTCATCCAACAATTTAATAAAAAACCTTTCCTCTTCCTTTCTCGTGTTAAGGAATGTGGGCTCCAAAAACAGAAACTGATGCCAACCTGGATTCCTCCTTCCCCCACCCTGGTTTCCATCTCTTCATTTCACTTCACTTCTTGTCATGTATTCACCATAGCCACTGACCTTCCTCATTCTGATGCTGAATAATCTGTGCTCTGCAAAGGACATAGTTTTATCCTTTTACTCTTGGCTTTGTTGATGAATATTGGGCATGACATGAGGTTGAATTGCTGTTACATTGCCTTCGCCTCCATGCCCACTTCTTTGGACAAGAGACATCTCCCCCCCACTTCCAAGGACCCATCCACCCATCTCCATACAACCCGCTCTATCTGGCCTCTTACTTTCCACTTGATTTCTTCTTGGCAACTGCTGTTGTATCATCAGCCACCTTAATTTCTCTGCTCCTCTCACACATTCCAACCTGTCTCCCTCTGATCTTGCTGCATTCTATTCCCATCTGGTCTAACCCTGATTTTGTTATTAAACCTGCTGATAAGGGAGGCACTGTTGTCATAATGTCAATGAGTCTTACAGTAAGGAGACAAGCCCATTGGCCCATTGTGTCCAGGTTGCTCACTGAGCACCTATTCACTCGAGTCCCATTCTCCAGCACTTGACTCATAGCATTGTGTATCATGGTGTTTCAAGTGTTCATTTAATTACTACTTAAATGTTGTGATTTCCCTCTACTAATCAGAAACATTTCTCCCTATCCACCCTATCTATGCCCTTCATATTCTGGTACGCTCACAATTTTGACCTAGTGAGAAAGTGGCATTGCTTGTATTGCCTCTTTACCTCTGTCTGGGATTTCCATCAGTCATTAACTGACCACTTAAGGGCAAGAACTTTGACTACGAGCCTTCCCACCCAGAACGTATCCCTGGTTGAGGCAGGAAGACAGTGAGGTTCAGGTACACCTCCATTCCACCTCGTCACATCCCCCTGCCCTCTCCAAGCTTAACACCAGCAAGAGCAGAAGATTCTATGCAATTAGACTAAAAAATGTGGCATAAATAAAAACAAATTTTTTTTTGAAAAAATCCAAGCTATTTTTAAGTGAAGACACAGTGCTGATTTCTTTCAGGCACATTAAATAGTCAGACTCTTCAAACCACTTCTCAAAAACCAAATCCGGGCACTGCAGATTTGTTCATTGCATGCATTTATGGCATCTTCCCTCATATTCCCAATAGTGCCCTGCCTGACTGATCCTAATGCTTTATTCAGGCACTTTGATCACAAAAAGGCTAGCATCACCCCATTAAAGTGGAAAGATCCTGCGTATAACTTACTTTTAAGAACCAGGCAATAGAAGCTGATAGAGTTAACACTTGAGACAAGCTTTGATATAGTCTACATGCTACATGATAGACAATTAAAAGACAAACATTTTACCTTTTCTCCTTTGGGCCCAAAGTCTCCTGGATCACCTTCCAGACCTAGCTCTCCCTGCCACACACAAAGGAAGAAATAAAGTACCCGGTTCTTCCTATACAGGTGACCCAGTTATTCATCTGAAATTTTCAGACTTTATGTTCATATTTAGACATTTCAACACAATTAGGATGCATTTAACAAGATCAGATTTTCCAGGTTCAGTAGAAAATAGTTTTAACATGTCATGGAAAATTAACATCAGACACAAAGCTCCAAAATGTCAAACAAAATACCTCAGAATTCTGACAAACACTGAGAAATATTAATTTTTGTGTTGTGTCAAAACTAATTCAGCCATTTCAATTTGAATTAACCCTTAACTGTTGGTTTTGGTCAAGATGGGTTTTAAAGTGGTGGGGTCCTGGAAATCCACCAGTTTGAGATCACAATGTTATGTGCTGGTCATAGGAAAGTCTGGGGATGGATGGAGATTCCTCACTTGCGCATTGATATTGGGCAACTCTCTGGGTTTTGTGTTCTCAATGCATTTACACTACCAGCTGCCAATCCTGCTTCTGCCAACTGAAAGCTCTCAAACAATCCCTGAAGTTAGAAAAGAATTTTAATATTTTGAATTGGGTTTTAGCTAGCATTTTTTGCTGCTATCACCAGAGTTCTGATAGAATTGCATTTGCAATACATCTTTCTTCGATGTCTAATTATTTACTTGTGGACATATTCTAAGACCATCATTCCTGTTTTCAGTACAACAAACTGACATTAACACAACTATTGATCACATTAGGATCTAGTCCTCAAGATGGTCGTAGTTTGCACTACACTTTGAGCAATAAGGCCACAAGAAATAGGAGTGGAAGTAAGGCCATTTGGCCCGTCAAATCCACTCTGCCATTCAGTCATGGCTGAGGATGAAAGCCATCAAAGCCAATAAGTATGAAGATGAAAATTATCTTGGTTTCTGCAAAATTAATGAAAGCAAATTGGCAGCTTACATGGTACCCTGATGTGTTTTTTTTTCCCACTGAATTCATAGCACTAAGACATATGTTAAAAATTTACTTCTAAATGGATTTATTTAAGTCTGGGGAATGTCACTTAAGTGATTAGAATCAAGACCTGCTCAAAAAGCAGTTCAATATCTTTTGGAGGAAAAAAGTCAATCTTAAGAGGCAGATAACAGTGGATCAATCTTCCAAGAAACAGAGGTTGCTGGTCGTCTTCCTATCGTGTTGATTTTCTGGCCAGTACTCAAAGTCATCTCAAACATTTATTACCTTTTCTCCAGATGCTCCTCTCTCTCCTGGAGGTCCTGGTAATCCCTCAGCTCCTGCTTCTCCTTTAATCCCTGCTGGGCCAGGCATGCCAGGACTTCCTGGGGCACCCTTTGAAGCCAAACCAAATAAGGTTCAAATAATATAGATATAGTTGGAGAAATCCAGCAGGTCTGGCAACATTTGCAGACAGAAAGCAGAGTCAATGTTTTGCAACCCCTCTTCAGAAACTAGCATTCTTCTCCACCATCCATTGTCCTTTGTATTTTTTTTTTGTTCATGTAATATGTTTATGATAAAGCAAAATGTAATAAACATACACGTACAATTGTAGAAGTTAAACACAGCAGATTTTGTATGAGGTTATTTTTTTCACATGCGTTTTGGATGGATTCAGCCCTGTGTAGTGTTTTGGAAATAGTTTCTGGCTATTCATCACTACGCAATTTCCATGGACTAGCAAGTTAGAGGATCTGGACCATTCATTTCAGAAGCACTCAGTTAGGAAAAACAAGATGGTGTCTGAAAAAACACCCAAAGAACTGCAGGTGCTGGAGACCTGAAGCAGTACTGCTGGAGGAACTCAGCAGGTCAGGCAGCATCTGTGAAAAGGAAGGAGAAGTAACATTTTGTATCCGGTGACCCTTCTTCAAAAATGATAGTGGTTAGGAAAAGATGGTATATATGCTGAAGAGAGTGGGTGAGGAGGAGGGGAAAGGAGTATGTGATGAATGGAGATGGACACCAGAGAAACAGAACAGCAGTACAGTTTCAGACATACTGGTTGAACGAACGAACGACGGTGAATTCCTTACTAAAGTGTACAGAAAAGCTACACAGACAGACAATAATCAGTTACACAATAATCATCCAACGTCCACAAACAGTGTTGTATAAACGAGCCAAATCACACTCCACAACCCAAAACTCCATAAAAAAAGAAGAGGAACACCTATACAAAGTCTTTGCCAATAATGGTCACCCTAACAGCTTCATCTGCTGTTGCCTGGCACACAAACAACCCCAAGAAGACACAGTGCCCCACCCCAACACCTACCCTACCCTACATTAGAAATGTCTCAGAACTAACAACAAGACTTCTATGTCCTCTGGGAATAATAACAGCACACAAACGAACAGCCACACTTCATCAGTACTATCCAGGACAAAAGACCCCATACCCAAAACATGCAGGACAAATGTGATATATAAAAAAAATCCATGCAGCAATTGTGAGAAACATTGCATAGGACAAACAGGCAGTAAACTCGCCACCAGAATACATGAGCACCAGCTTGGAACAAAACAACATGACCAAATCTCCCTCATATCAAGGACACCAATTCAACCAGTACAACCTTATGATACTGGGACAGGCAATACAAAGACAAGCTCGGGAATTCTTGGAGATATGGTATTCATCCACTGGTTCCATAATCAAACACATTGAAATAGACCCCATTTACAGACCGCTACAGCACAAAACCAGAAGTATAACCACCCGCCACAACAGTATAAATTCGGGACAGATCACAACGACAGCACTTCATCCAGAGGCCACATAGCACTGAAGGTGTCACCCAGGAGGGAAACAAAACATTAATAAGGAAATCAACCAGCTTGGCAAACTGAGCAACAACTTCAACAGAACAACAGCCAGGAAGACAAAAGGATGGATTATGGTGAGCCTAGAAGAAAGGTATGTTGATAAGCAGGACCATTAGTTGGTGAAAATGGGTTGACCATGATGAAAGCAGCATTGCTGCTCACAATGTGGTCTCCCCTACGTTGAGAAGAAACACAGACTGGTGACCGCTCTAGGGAACACCTATGTTCTGTTGACAAAAATGATCCTGAGCTTCTGGTCGCCTGCCTTTCCAACTCACCATTGTGTTCCCATGACAACATCTCTGTCTCAGGCCTGCTGCACTGCTTTGGCAAAGCTCAGCGCAAGCTGGAAGAGCAACCTTGCATTTTCCACTTGGTGACCCTGCAGCCCTCAGGACTCAATATCGAGTTCAATAATTTGAGGACTTCAATGCCTTCTTCCAAATCTTTTACACGCCTTCACACTCTGGGCCCCATTATGACACCGCTCTTGTCACAGCCAACCCATTTTCAGCCATAATGCCATCAAATCATACCAATAATAAATTAATCTGGTTAACTTTATTACATAGCTGTACAGTACAAAGGCTGACTGTACTTGGGAGCCAGTGTGAACAGAACAGCCAGTCTATCCTTCTGAGGTGAAGCACTAATTCTCATTAACATGTAACTACAGATTTACAATATGCCTGTGAGAAAAAAAATGACAAAAAAGGGGAAAACATCCATGAAAATTCCCACACAGTCACCTTGATCAAGATTGACTACTGGAATAATAATGTGATAATTGGATTGACAATATCAAAAAAGGACATCAATGAAAGCTTCAGTTGACAGATTACAAAGCCACACTGTTCAGGAGCAAACCATTGGCTAGTGGTAGCATTTTCAAATTGGAGTCAGGAGAGGCAGTGCTTTCAAAACGTGCTTGAGACTGTCCTGGTAAATGAAGATGAGAGGTCCAGCTCTGAATGCTGGGTGACATCCAATGGGGATGCTCATATCTGCTGGGATGTGGGAGCTGGTTATGATTAGATTAGATTCCCTACAATGTGGAAACAGGCTCTTCGGTCCAACAAGTGGCACGGTGGCTCAGTGGTTAGTACTGCTGCCTCATAGTGCTAGGGACCTGGGTTCAATTCCAGCCTTGGGTGACAGTCTGAGTTTGCACATTCTCTCCATGTCTGCATGGGTTTCCTGTAGGTGCTCCAATTTCGTTCCACGATCCAAAGATGTCTAGGTTAGGTAAATTGCCCATGGCATTCAGGGATGGGTAGGTTAGGTGCATTGGTTAGGCATAAATGTAGGATGATAGAGTCTGAGGTGGGTTACTCTTGGGGCAGCATGGTGGTTCGCACTGCTGCCTCACAGCACCAGAGGCCCAGGTTCGATTCCAGCCTTGGTCAACTGTCTGTGTGGAGTTTGCACATTCTCCCCATGTCTGCGTGGGTTTCCTCTGGTTTCCTCCCACAGTCCAAAGACATGCAGGTCAGGTGAATTGGCCATGCTAAATTGCCCATTGTGTTAGTCAGGGGTAAAAGTAGGGGAATGGGCCTGGGTGGGTTACTCTTCGGAGGTTCGGTGTGGATATGTGGAGCTGAAGGGCCTGTTTCCACACTGTAGGGAATCTAAACTAATCTAAGTCCCTCTGACTAAAGCACCTACCACTATGGGTAACTTAGCATCGCCAATCCACCTGACCTGCACATCTTTGGACAGTGGGAGGAAACCGGTACACTCGGAAGAAACCCACACAGACATGGGGAGAATGTGTAAACTCCACACAGACAGTCTCAGGAGGCTAGAATCGAACCCAGGTCCCTGGCACTGTGAGACTGCAGTGCTAACCACTGAGCCACCTTGCCGCTCCCCCATATGGCTCACCACGCTGCACTGATGATGACAGCTGTGGAAGTAGTATTCATTCACACTGTGGCTTTTGAATACTTTGCTGAAAAATGTGCTGCTGGAAAAGCGCAGCAGGTCAGGCAGCATCCAAGGAGCAGGAGAATTGACATTTCGGGCATATTCCCTTCTTCAGGAATCCTGAAGAAGGGCTTATGCCCGAAACGTCGATTCTCCTGCTCTTTGGATGCTGCCTGACCTGCTGCGCTCTTCCAGCAACACATTTTTCAGCTCTGATCTCTAGCATCTGCAGTCCTCACTTTCTCCTTTTAAATACTTTCTCCTTTTCACATTATTATCCAAAGGAAAATGTTTGAAGATATGAAAATAATACCCAGAATTGTCAAGGAAGTAGAGAAATCACACTCAATATGTATACATTTAAAATCCTGACCTGTTCTCCCTTCCTTCCAGCAGGGCCTCCTTCACCTTCACCCCCAGGTACACCCTGTAACAGAGAAACAATGGCAGTATTGCTACAATAACATCTGTGAATGCAAATGCCTTTTTAGAAACTCAAAGCAGAATCTGCAAATGATTAAAGTTCTAGGCTGCATATTGAGAAATGTTTTGCCTGTGATGTCTCCTCCAGGTCTGAAAATGTCCACAGGGTGGCACATTGGGTTTTCTTACTAACGTGGTTGATCATACATTCTCCTGCACCATCCTTTCACCATATATTGCATTCCTCAGCCAAAATGTATCATTTTGTCTTGCTATCAAGCTATTTAAATTTATATAGAAAAACAGCACATTTTATGATTGCACACTGACAGCATTCCAACACCCACCACTTTGCATCTAACAAAGGAAGGTGTTGAGTTTTTATGTGTGATTAATTAAAGTAAGGGCAAATAATAATTTAGAAGCGCAACTCCCTGCGTTACATCTGGGAAATCAAGTGATGAAAGTTAAAAATTAGGTTTAAAACCAAGATCAAGAAAACATTTTTATGAAGTAATATGCTGAGCTATTTGCTCTGAATATTTGGACTGAATATCGAAGAGATTTCATTCCACATTTTCTTTAATTACACCCTTAATTAACTACTTAAATCCCACAAATATATCTTTCAACAAATATGAAAGATATATCTATATAAACATAAAATCATTAAACCCCAAAAACACTATTTAACAAAAAGAAATCTTCTCACTATTTGCTTTCATTTGCTTTATACTACTAGACTTGACTTCAGATGTATGGGAATTCCAATTCTTATATGATGTGTAACTATCTTTCTGTTCATTTTCAGCATCTCCGCAAATTCTTAGAATCAAAATCCACATTGACATCCACACCTATTTCCTCAGTGTTTGTTCATACTTCCAGCAGTTTAACTCCCAGCGGCAAGATCTCAACCCACTGAAGGGCGAAGATCCCACTGTCAGCTTGTTTAAGTCAACTGCAAAGTAATACGGATGTGGGGTGGCTTGTGGCATTGTGGGGTTTCGGGGGTATGCCTACAAGCTATTAGTCATTGATCTCTTACCTGTGGACTGACTCTGTTACATTCTGTTATTCTCTGTTAACTTGTCTTCTTGCTCTCGCCTCTCACCTTCTCTTTCTCTAGTTGCTATCTGTCGCTTTCTGTCAACTTTTTACCTTTTTACTCTAGCCTCTTAATGTACTAAGGCACCGAATATTACATGTCATGTTCCCTTATCAAGTTAGAAAATGCATTACCTCTGAACATATTAACTAAGTTATGAAATAAAAAATCAAATGAATGATGATAGAAAGTTCAAACATACATTAGTCAGAGTTTTTCTTTGAATGCTTAGTTAAGGATGGTTAAAGCATATCTGGGCTGCAGTGTCACTATCCAGTCTATTTCTCCTTTTTGACAGTCTTTGTTAACCATGGATGACTCATCCTTCTCATGAATCCTTCTTTTTGACTTGAATTTTTGTTGACCATTATGAAATATCTTCTTAGTTTTCTGCTGCTTCTCATCTAATGACCTTCTTTTAGTCTATTTTTCCTGCCACCAGTGGATAACTCTTCCTTCATACCTCTGTAATTGTCCTTATTTAAATTGTGGGCACTGGTTTAAGACCTGAGTTGCTCTCCCTCAGACTGAATTTGAAATTCTACTATGTTATGATCACTAATCCTTACAGCATACTTAACCATAATATCTTTGTGGGTGGCACGGTGGCACAGTGGTTAGCACTGCTGCCTCACAGTGCTAGAGACCCAGGTTCAATTCCTGCCTCAGGTGACTGACTGTGTGGAGTTTGCACGTTCTCCCTGTGTCTGCGTGGGTTTCCTGCGGGTGCTCCGGTTTCCTCCCACAGTCCAAAAATGTGCAGGTTAGGTGAATTGGCCATGCTAAATTGCCCGTAGTGTTAGGTGAAGGGGTAAATGTAGGGGAATGGGTCTGGGTGGGTTGTGCTTCGGAGGGTCGGTGTGGACTTGTTGGGCCGAAGGGCCTGTTTCCACACTGTAAGTAATCTAATCAATCTAATTATCTTCCTATTAGTTCCAGCTCATTACTGATGCCTCGATCTACAATAGCCTGTTTTAGTTAAATTGTGTACTGTGCCGTTCTAAGAATCAATTCCTGAGGTATTCCACAAATTTGTCTTCCATGTTATCCTTGGATGTCTGATGTTTCCAACCAAAATGCAGAATAAAATCACCCAAGTACTGTTCTATCACAATTCCTGATTTATTCTTTGCCCTAAAGTGAGGCAACTCTTTGGGAACTTATTGACAACTTCGACCCATGATTTCTTTCCCTTTCTATCCTTTATTTCTACACAACTGATTCCACATTATGATCTATTATACTTAAATTGCTACTCCACATGACAGATGACAAACAATGACGGTGCCAAGACTGGCTTTTAATTCCAGATTTTACAAATTGAATTTACATTTTAACAGATGACACGCTGAGTTTTGATCTCATATCGTCGGAGAATTATTCTCGGCCTCTGGATTACTAGCCCAGCGATTTACCACTACGTGACCATCATATTGTCTCCTCACATTATGAGTGATATGATTTATTTGGGAAACCAACAAGGTGTGTGGGGACTGTCATGATACATAGGGAAGAAAATGGATAGTCACTTGTGAAAAGTCTGGGGCCCAATGCAGCATAAACACTATAGTTAATCATGGAGAATCATGGACAGGCTATGGAGCAGATCTCTAGGTAAGTGTTGCTGCAAACAGGGAGAGGATTCATCATTCCTTTTAGATTTGACTCTTTTGGGGGCCTCTGAGAGATTGCTCTGTTCTAGAATGTGAAGAGAAACTGCTGGATAAACTAATTTGCAGCCGGTATTTATATGTGAAATCAATGTATCATAATAGCCCTACTGGCTTTAATAAATAGCATAATTGCACTGTACAAAAGTGAACATTTCTTTATTTTACTTGTGCATAACTATGTCATAATTCAAAACTAAGTTTTCTTTTGATCAGACATCTTCTTCTACTTTCTTTTGCAATTGGAAAATCAAGAAAAAGTAATAATTACCTGCTCCCCATCCAGTCCTGCTACACCAGTGTCTCCTATTGGGCCCATTTCACCCTAAATTTAAAATCATTGGGAAGAGGAATGTTTCCAAATCAATTGCAATGTATTAAAAACTTGGATTATTTTTAACTAGCATTGCACAAGAATATTAATTGCTAAAATATTGTAGGTCCTTTATACCCAAGCAAAGTATGGCTAAAGTATAAATGCATATCTTCAGAAATTGTTGCACACTGCAGTATGAAAGATTTACCTTCTCCCCCTTCTGTCCAAGAGGTCCTTCAGGTCCGACAGCTCCTTCTCTTCCCTGAAAAAGTAATAGGTTACAGGACACAATTTGTTAATTCCATGTCAAAGTGGTTAACTATGTGAATTCAGAGGGCATTGATTGTGTTGTTATTTGAGCAGATTTCAGCAGGTAAATAAAATTGATCAGTTGGCACTTATTAACATTGCGATGTGCTGGAGTTAGGAAGTATATACTTGTAATATTTCACTCTGAATAAACCTAAACTGAGTGAAGATTGACTCATGTTTCATCCTTCACCAGTTGTGCTTCCTTTATTCTCTTGTGGAACGTGGGTATCGCTGGCAGGCCAATGTTCATCACTTGGCCCTAGTTGCCCTTGAGAAGGTGGCGGTGAGCTGTTGTCTTGAACTGCGGTATCTTTGTGCTGTCGGTAGACCCACAATACCATTAATTCAAGGATTTTGACCCAGTGAGTGAAGGAACAGCAGCGAAGTATTTTCAAGTCAAGATGGTGTTGGCTTGGAGGGGAACTCGAAGGTGATGGTGTTCCCATGTATCTGTCACTTTTGTCCTTCTAGATGGAATTGGCAGTAGGTTTGGAAGGTACTGCCTGAGGATCTTGGGTGAATTTCTGTAGGTCATCATGTAGACAGTACACACTGTTGCTACTGAGCCCTGGTGGTGGTGGGAATGGATGCTTGTGGATGTAGTGCCATTCAAATTGGCTGTTTTGTCCTGGATGGTGTCAAGATTCTTGAGTGTTGTTGGAGCTGCACTCATCCAGGAAATGGGGAGTATTCCCATTATACTCCTGACTTGTCCCTCATAGATCTTGGGCCGGGCTTTGGGGAGTCAGGAGGTGAGTTATGTGCTGCAACATTCCTGTCCTCTGACCTGCTCTTGCTGTCACTATATTTATATAGTGAGTTCAGTTGAGCTTTTAGACAGTAGTAACCTCCAGGATGTGGATAGTGTGGATTCAGTGATGGTAATACCATTGAATGTCAAGGAGTGCTGGTTAAATTGTCTCCTATTGGACATAGTCATTGTCTGGCATTTGTGTGGCATGAATGTTACTTGCCACTTGTCAATCCAAGCCTGGATATTGTCCAGATCTTGTTGCATTTGAACTTGGACTGCTTCAGCATCTGAGGAGTCACAAATGGTGCCGAATATTGTGCAATCATTGGCAAACATCTTCACTTCTGACCTTACGATAGAGGGAGGGTCATTGTTGATGCAGCTGAAGATGGTTGGGATTAGGACACTACCCTGAGGAACTCCTGCAGAAGTGTCCTAGAGCTGAGATGACTGATCTTCACCAACCACCAGACAGTGCTAAAAAGTCTCCAACCACCAGACAGTTTACCCCTGATTCCCAATGATTCCAGTCCATATGCTATATGCGATTGCCTGAATGTCAAGAGCGGTCACTCGCACTTCCCTTCCGGAATTCGGCTCTTTGTCCATGTTTGATCCATGGCTGCAATTAGGTCAGGAGCTGAGTGGTACTGGGTAAAATGCAAAATGGGTGTCACATTATTGCTGAGCAAGTGCTGCTTGCTGTTGAAGAAGCCACCTGTCATCACTTTACTGATGATCGAGAGTAGGGACAGCAATCTGACGGGTTGGACTTGTCCAGTTTCTTATATACAGGAACATATCTGGGCAATGTTCCACATTGATAATTCGATGCCAGTGGAGATCTTGGCTGGGGAGCAGCAAGCTCTGGAACACAAGTCTTGAATACTATTGCTGGAAAATTGTCAGGGCCCATAGCCTTCACAGTATCCAGTGCCTTCAAACGTTCCTTGATGTCACATGGAGTGAACTGAATTACTTGAAGACTGGTATCTGTGATGCTGGGACACACTGGAGGAGGCTGAGATGGATCATCCACTGAGCACTTCTGGTTGTAGATTGCTAAGAATGTTTCAGCCTTAATGTTGCACTAATGTGTTGGGCTCTGCCCTCATTGTCCACCATTCAATTGTCCACCACCATTCACATCTGTCACGGGAATAACACCACTTTCCAATAGACTGAAATATTGAAGACATTTAAAAATATTTAAAGGAAAAAAAAAGAGAAAATATTGTAAATCAATATCGATCATTGTGACCTGAAATTGTCCAGCCCAGTCTGATGGGATGAAGGTTTCTTTTCTCACCTAGATGTTCATATACTACTGAAAATGACATTGAATAATCTCAACTGCGTTACCTGTATTGCCCCACAGCACATTACTGGGCAGACTAAAGAAGGACATACTTTGCATCTGGTGATAGATAATAATCTTGAATGCCAAATTTGTAAAAAAAACTCTATAAGGTCCTTCCTTTGAAACATTCCTTATACGGTAACTGTTTCATTTTATGGGCAGTTTATGACTAATTCTGCTCCCTGGATATGTTTTCAAATGACAATTTACACTCATTCTACAGTAAAGTACAACAAAGATGGCAAGAGTCCATGCTTTTATAAAAAAACTGATGAAAAAAATGCAGTTCTCCATTTTTATGAGTACAGATAGATTCTCATGTACAATTATATAATTTCAATTTTAAAAAAATGTTTTGTGATTTACACATGAAAGAATTGAAACAATCATGGTTTTCGAACAGATGAAAGACTCAACGAACAATCAAGGTATTTTTCAATGCATAATTTCAGTTACATCACACTGTAAACTTTTTCTATAAATTCTGTCTTACAATTGTGTCTTCCACAACCACCTGATGAAGGAGCGGTGCTCTGAAAGCTAGTGCTTCCAATTAAACCAGTTGGACTATAACCTGGTGTTGTGTGATTTTTAACTTTATATTAGAGGTGTTCACCTGTTCAATTTAACAAGATAGCACTTTTGTAAAAGAGGTACAGTCAAATCCATATGAAGAAAATTAGGTAGATTACTGGAAAAAAACATACCGATGCTTAGCTAAACAGTCTATTGTCTACCATAAGTCTCAGTCACAGAAGCATTCAAGATTTTAAAAATTGATGATTCCTTTTTGAGGCCATTTGCAATAACATGCAATTGCAAACAGGCCTATTGGAAGGATTTAATTTGTATTAAATATCTTTAATTAAACCAATTACTTTTCTATTCTAAAACATACTTTATATCCAGGGCTTCCACTGAGGCCTGTTGCTCCAGGTGGTCCTTGGTCACCTGGTGGTCCCATCTTGCCAAAAGCACCATGTTTCCCTATGTTTCCAGGTTGACCCTGAAGATAATATATGAGGGTTAGACAAATTACAGAAAATCACAATTGCTTATAGTTTGGGCCTCTCAAGACAGTGCTCAAAAATAGAAGGTGAGACCTGTGGTATTTCTTTTTGAATTAATCCTTGGAAAATGGACATTCCTGACACAGCCAAAACTTAATGCACACCCCTAGATGGCCAATAAAATGATAATATAGCTAGGACATTTCTGGTGTAGTGAAGCTTCAACATGTTAGTAAGGGACTAAACCACATCCGTACACCAGGTTTCCTTCTGTAGTGATTGGAACCAGCTGGATCTTATTGAGTATGAGATCCTTGATTGGGTCCGTTAACCTGGGCCAATCAGGGAGCGCTGGCTGACCAATCTATGCAGGGGATTCAGAATCTCCTCACTTCAGGGACTGACTCTGAGCTGGCTGGCTGCAGTCAGCGTACTGTGCACAAGTAAATAAAAGGGTGATTTGTTGACGGGATACCAACCTCTGTGCAGTTATTTCACCTTCTCTTAAGGGAATCAGTGAAAAGAAATAAGAATCATCTTTGGCATAGAAACACAGAGCCTTACACTGCAGATGGAGACCTTGGTTTCTGTGCTGATGGAAGAAGAACCACCCATTCTAATCCCACTTTTTAACTCTTTGTCTATACTCTTAGGGTAAGGGCACTTCAAGCACACTTTACAGCCATAGAGTCATAAAGATGTACAGCACGGAAACAGACCCTTTGGTCCAATTTGTCTATGCTGACCAGATATCCGAAATAAATCTAGTCCTATTTGCCAGCACTTGGCCCATTTCACTCTAAATCTTTCCTATTCATATACCAATCAAGATGTTTTTTAAACGTTATAATTGTTACTCCTCAGCTCTTTCTATCAATTCTTTTTCGATCTATGTCCCCTTCTTGTTGACTTCTCTGCTCAAGGAAATAGGTCATTTCTATGAACTCTATCTTGGCACCTCAATTAAATTTCCCCTCAGTCTTCTGTTTCAATCCATCCATGGCAATCTGGCAGTTTCATGGTTTACTGACAATACTTGATTTCCAGTTTTTTAGAAGTGAATTCTGATTCTCTCAACCATGGTTCGATGTTAATCAATGTTTTTTGCATGACTGCAAAGTATTGTGTCTCCCAACAAAGATGCTTGCAAAGTGCCACTGTTCGCAATTCACAGAACTACTGACATATCACTTTATGGTTACAAAACAGCTACAACATATAGAGACAGGTACATGCATTTAACAATACCCAACTGCAACCATAAGTTTCTATGCTCATAGTTTATTTTTTTCATTTGTCATTTTATTTCCTCTACTTTAAAGGCACATTTTTTATTCATAGGATGTAGGTATCACTTTCTAGGCCAACATTTTATTGCCCACACTTAAATGCCTAGAAGAAAGTGAGGACTGAATTGCTGGAGGGTCAGAGTTGAAAAACGTGGTGCTGGAAAAGCACAGCAGGTCAGGCAGCATCTGAGCAGCATTACTTGCTGAGGGGGCAGTGAAGAGTCGCTTACATTGTTATGAGTCCACATAAGGAAACATGGCAGATTTCCTTCCCCAAAGGGCATTAGTGAACCACCTGGGTAATCTGACAAATGAAAGAGGTTACATGATTGACATTAGGCAAACTTTATTCCGGATTCGGTTTGAATTCAAATCTCACCATGCTACTTCAGTGATATTACCACCAACATCACTACCTCCCCTAGTCTTGTCTGCATACAGGCAGATCTAAATTGCTCAGTGTTCAAGTGACAACCATAACAATAAAGTGACAGAAATGCCATTCCCCTTTAACTCATTTGTAGCACTTTCATCTCTGGGTCAGACAGATTAAGATTCGAAGTTTAGTTCAGGACTTGCGTACATTGTCTAAAAACAGTGTGGTGCTGAGCATAAAAGATTATTGATCTTTCAAATTAGATGTAATTAAGGCAGAACTTTTCTGGCAGCTCAAGTTTAAAGATTCCATGATGCTATTTTCAGAGCAGCCTTACCAACATCAACTAAAGCAGATCATTTGTTTATTCACTTCAGTATAAAGACGTGGCCCTCTGCTGGTATCAGATGGTCTACCAAGTTTGCCTAACTAATTGCAGCATTTACATTTCAAATAGTTAGTTGAGTAGGGAGCACTTTCGAGTTTTGATGGCATCAATAAAATGCAAATTCTAATGAAATAAAGCAGACTCCTTAACTGTGGAATTGGTATTAATTTAACAGATAAAGGGGACATGGACGAGTATAAAATACTAAGGTTAATTATATATCCACTTCATAACTGCAAATTATGTAGAGATGACTTACAGGAAGCCCCTTTAATCCTTTAGGGCCTGGATCTCCCATTCTGCCCTGAAAATGCAAAGAAAATTATTTTAAAATAGAACATCATATTTTTCAATAAGAACAGAGTGAACAAAAAATGTCTCACTTGAACTGACAATTTGATTTCCTGCAAAATAAAATGCATCTTGCTACTGAGGTGGTACATTATTCTTGAAGTTGAAGAGTCACAGAATAGTGGAACAGGAATTTGCAACAAAAAGCTCTTCATGGTTCTTTCTTAAAATGAAAATGTGAAGGTGAACCACCTTAAAAGGTAAGAGGAGAGACAACAAAGGAAAAGTTTCTGCTGGTCACCAGTATTCCCCTCTCATTAGTAATCAAAAAATGATCAGAGCATAGAAGGAGAGCTGGTATCTCGCATGCCATCCCAGCCAAACGGCTATACAAAGCACAGAAGGAGCAAAAATGTGATAAATAGAAAACATGTAAAAGAAGTGTGAAGGTAAAATTGCATTCTACCAATAATGTATGAAATTGATCAAGTCAATAGTGTGTGTTTCCTTCCAGGTCATTTATTATATTGGCATTTCTGGCTACATGCATTGGACATTTGGCAGTACAAAAATGGGGTGTTTTAACATGGATTGATCCATCACTACATATAGAATCCTTAGTTGATTAGTCCATATAGATTCTGCCTCACATGAGCTTTGGGCATTAAGGCTTGATCTTAAACTTGTTGGAGGTTGGTGCCCCTACTTTGAGTGTGGCTAGGTACCTCTGCCTTATCTAAGAGGGACTATCATATGGCTCTCTGAAATTCCAATAACCTCTTTTATTTACATACTGTCGTACAGAATACTGTTCTTTGCGCTATAGCTCCGCAGTAGTTATTTCGTTATTCAGCTATTTCTTCTCAGAGTCTTAATAGCATGTGGTTGCTGACATCACATCAGTGTATACATCATTGCATCAATATAAATATTCTCATTGTACTCTATTCCCTGCCAAATTTTTCTCAACATTTATGTTAACATTATACCAAAAATATATTTAAATTAATAACAATATCACCATCTACTACCACTGCCATCACTTCTAACAAGTTTAAGATCACCGAAGACAGTGTTTGCTGACCTCCTTTAGCTGATCCAAAATTTCTAGCCTGATGCCAAAGCTCATAAAGTCTTCACTTTGTGCCTGGAATTACATCAATTCTTTTCTTTCTTCTTGTGGTTATTCTGAATTTATCTCACTTTCTTGTGGTCCAGAGATGTGATATTTGATTTGAATTCTTTTGTAGTAAAGGAGTTTCTGCTCAACCTTCTGTTCATAAGTAACTTTGTTGGTGAATATCCATTACTCAAAACCTATTGATTTGTGGTTCAATAAATCAAAATCACTATCACTGTTTTTGACCATTAACAATTTCAGGTTTTTATCACCGTCTTGGCTTCTCTATTGACCCGTGGACAAAAACAAGAACTAGTGACAGGATTGATTCCTGACCCTGCTGTTAATCTCTTAAAGCCTTCAGTTGTTAACTGCAGATCATTACCTGAAACAATCTCATCTGGAAACTCCTGTGGGGAAAAGATTTAGTGTTTTGATCACTATCTCAACTATGGTAGTGTGAAGTTGAGTAACTTCTATCGACTAGGAATTGTAATCTACCACGATCAAGATGTCGAGGTACTGGTGATACAATTGGGGTGGACAAAGTCAGAAGACACATGACACCAGGTTGTAGTCCAACAGACTTATTTAAGATGACAAGCTTTTGGAGCACTGCCCCTTCGTCTGGTGAAGCCTTACTTACCATGTTGTACCCTGAAAGTGGAGTCAATCTGCTCCCAAACTTTGCCAACATCTGCCTAAGTATAAGGACTTCATTGGAGTTTAACTACTGTTTACACAGGTATGCAGGATGAGATAGAACATAGAACATAAAACAATATAACACAGTATAGGCCCTCCGGCCCTCGATGTTGCACCAACCTGTGAAACTGATCTGAAGCCCATCTAACCTACACGATTCCATTTCCATCCATATATTTATCCAATGACCATTTAAAGGCCCTTAAAGTTGGCGAGTCTACTACTGTTGCAAGCAGGGCAGTCCATGCCCTTACTACTCTCTGATTAAAGAAACTACTTCTGATATCTATCTTATATCTATCAGCCCTCAACTTAAAGCTATGTCTCAGCATGCTAGCCATCACCATTGGAGGAAAAAGGCTCTCACTGCCCACCCTAACTAATCCACTGATCATCATGTATGTCTCTATTAAATTACCTCTTAACCTTTTTCTCGCCAACGAAAACAGCCTCAAGTCCCTCAGCCTTTCCTCATAAGACCTTCCCTCCATACCAGGCAACATCCTGGTAAATCTCCTTTGAACACTTTCCAATGTTTCTACAAACTTCCTATAATGCAGCAACCAGAACTGTATGCAATACTCCAAGTACGGCCACATCAGAGTTTTGTCCAGTTGTAACATGACCTCATGGCTTCGAAACTCAATCCCTCTACCAATAAAAGCTAAGAGACTGTATGCCTTCTTAACAACCCTATCAACCTGGGTGGCAACTTTCAGGGATCTATGCACATGGACACCGAAATCTGTCTGCTCATCCACACTACACAACCATTAGCCCAGTACTCCGTATTTGTGTTACTCCTTCCAAAGTGAATCACCTCACATTTTTCTGCATTAGACTCCATTTGCCACCTCTCAGCCCAGCTCTGCAACTTATCTATGTCCCTCTGAAACTGCAACATCTTCTGAACTGACCACAACTTCACCAACTTTAGTGTCATCCGCAAATTTACAAATCCATCCTTCTATGCCCTCATCCAGGTCATTTATAAAAATGACAAATAGCAGTAGTCCCAAAACAGATCCTTGTGGTACACCATTAGTAATTGAACTACAGGATGAACATTTCCCATTAACCACCACCCTTTTCTTCTTTCAACTAGCCAAATTCTGATTCAAACCACCAAATCACCCTCAATCCCATTCCTCCATATTTACTGCAATAGCCAACCATTGGGGATCTTATCAAATGCCTTACTGAAATCCATATACACCACATCAACTGCTTTACCCTCATTCACCTGTTTGGTCACCTTCTCAAAGAACTCAATAAGGTTTGTGAGGCACAATCTATCCTTCACAAACTGTGCTGACTATCGCTAAGCAAATTATTATTTTCTAGATGATTATAATCCTTTCCAACACTTTACCTACAACCAAAGTAAGGCTCACTGGTCTATAATCACCAGGATTATCTCTACTCCCCTTCTTGACATTTGCTACCCTCCAGTCTATTCCTGAAAACAATGATGACATAAAGATCAAAGCCAAAGACTCCGCAATCTCCTCCCTAGTTTGCCAGAGAATCCTATAACCTCTAGCCACCGACCCCCCCGGGAAAATACCTTGTCTATTTAACCTCTCCATGTCCTTCATGATTTTATAAACCTCAATAAGGTCACCCCTCAGCCTCCAACGCTCCAGGGAAAACAGCCCCAGCCTATTCAGCCTCTCCAACCCTGGCCACATCCTTGCAATTTTTTTTTCTGACCCTTTCAAATTTCACAACATTCTTCTGATGGGAGGGAGGCCAGAATGGTACACAATATTCTAAGAGTGGCCGAACCAATGTCTTCTTGAACTTCCTGTAACATCTTCAAAATAAAAAGTAAGTTCTCAATCCTCAGCTTCTTCAGGTTTATCTACTGCAACTCCAGACCATGCACCGGTTGTGATTTGCATTTTTCCTGGGGTGCAGACTGTTGTGCAGACACTTTCATCTGAGTCTAAACCTCAAATTAATAAAAAAAACTGAAAATGCTGGAGAAACTCAGCTGGTCTGGCAGAAGAGTTATACTAAATTTGAAATGTTAACACTGTCTCTGTCTCAAATGGAGCCAGACCTGCTGAGTTTCTCTAACTGTTTATAATTCAGATCTCCAGTACCTGCATTATTTTTCTTTCATTTGAATCCAAATTTCTGAATTTATTGAGACATTTTAACTAGCTCCGTGGAATTTAATAATTAATCAATGATTTATGGTCTGTCTCAACTTGAAACTTCAATCCATTAGGTTATTTGAGAAATGTTCATATCTTTGTGGCTACTGCTAAAGCTTCTTTCAGTATTGCATTGTGTTGTTCTGGTGAAGTAGACTGGCTTCCATCCACTATCAACCTGAACTGAGCTGAGAAATGTGCTCAATCGTGTGGAAGATGCAGCTTTGGCTACCATTATGTGCAACCTGGGATTTCAATATGCTCATCTGAAGAATGGAATTTTGCTTCCATCTTCCAAAATGCAATGGTCTGCTCAACATTCAAAGCCACTGTTGAACTTTTCACAAAGGATCCCTTCGGAATTGTATAACTGTCACCAAATTTGGAAAGAATTTCTCGATCTGGTCAATGATTCTTAGAAAGTACTGAACATCAGTGACACTCCTTGTTCATGGAAATTTGCTTATTCCCTTTTATCTTCTCATGATCTACCATAAATTCAATGACATAGCCCAAGAAAGTAAGTGTTGTCCTTGCAAATGAACACCTTTTATTCAGCTTGAGGCCTACATTTTGCAATGCTTTCAAACATCATGAATGTCATGCATGCTCATGCTCCTGCATTGTAGGGCCATTTCTAGGTGTGTCATCAATTTGATAAATTACTCCTTTCGTCCCTTCAAGTATTTATGATGTGGTACATTGAAATATTTCCAGGGTTGATGATATACCAAACGGTGGGTAATGGGAGCAAAGTACCTGAACAGCATGATGAAGTAGTTACCAACCTTGACTGGCAATCCAGGGGTATTTATAAAAAAACTGTTGTTAGCATCTAGTTTAGTAAAACAATGAGGTGTTTGAATCCCACCAGCTCCAGAGGTGTCTAATAGCATCTCTGAACAGGTTGATTAGAAAATCTATTCTCTGTTTTCCTCCAGCCAGGAAAAAGGGGCACTTTGCAAACACCTGATCACAATCATCAAAGAGAGAGACTTGAACCTGATCTCATTGGCAAGAAGAAGGCTAAGAGGGGATTTGATAGAGACATGCAAGATGATCAGAGGATTAGGATGATGATGTCAGCATGTACGAGGGGGCGTAACTACAAATTGAGGGGTGATAGATTTAGGACAGATGTCAGAGGCAGGTTCTTTACGCAGAGAATGGTAAGGACATGGAATGCACTGTCTGCTAATGTAGAGCACATTAGGGAGGTTTAAACAATCCTTAGATAAGCACATAGATGACTTTGGGATAGTGTAGGGGACGATCTGAGAATAGTTCACAGGTCGGCGCAACATCGAGGGCCGAAGGGCCTGTTATGCGCTGTGTTGTTCAATATTCTAAGCTTGCTTAATTGAATAAAGGTGAAGTTTAATTAAACAAAGACAGATAAACAGTAGCTGCAAAATAACAGAATCGGTGTATTGTTACAGTGTAGAAGGAGGCCATTTGGCCCTTTGTGTCTGCACCGGCTCTCTGAGCATTTTGATTTATTGTCAATCTCCTGCATTTTCCCTGTAACCCTGAATGCTTATTCTATTTAAATAATTTCTTGAATGCCTCACTTGAACCTGCCTCCATCACACTTCCAAGTAGCACTTTCATACCCCAACTACTCACCTAATTTGTGCTTCTTTTGCAAAGCATTTTAAAATTGTGCTTTGTGGGCCTCAACCTGTTTACAATTCAGATCAGTTTCTCCCTATCTATTCGGTCCATAACGCTCATGATTTTGAAAACTTTGATCAAACTTCCCCTTTGCTTTCTGCTCTCCAAGCAAAATAGTCCCAGCTTCTCCAATCTATCTTCATTTACATTGTTCCTAAATGGGATCCCCAGAATTGTACACAGTGTTTCAGCTGAGGTCCAAATCCCAGTGTCACGTATAAAAGTGAACTAAAGAAGCCTCGAATACTGTATGCCTTATTCATAGCTCTGTCTACATGTCATACCATAATGACGTTTGCATACATCCAGGTCTCTCACCTCTTGACAACAGAAGTGCTGGAACTCATTCAAATGAGGGCAGAAATTCATTAAAGGATAACTGGGCCTGAGGTTTGAACATGGAACCAACTCCATGACAATAAAACCTTTAAATTACAAGTGTACCTCAATAACACACAAAAAGAATTCATGAAACTCATCTGATGTAAATAGTAGAAAAATGAGTTCATACATTAAAATGAAAACAAGATATTTTTTGTCATACAATGAGAAGGACACCACTATTTCTGGTAATTGAAGGGAACTGCAAACCTACTGGTGGTCCAGGAGGCCCTCGCTCACCAGGCTTGCCACATGGACCCTGAAAAATAGTTCAATTTAAATAAAAGTATTAGTTCCAAGAGCTTCGATCCTATTCAAAGCAATATCCAAAGTTTCCTGTCATCTCTTTTCATGTATTTCATATTACAGGAAGAATGAGCAATGAGGAGAAGCTTATAGCATACAAAGCTTATAATATATTTTGTTAGCTATTACAAAGCACTGCTCACTTCTCTTCATTTATCTTCAATTTCTCTCCTATCAGGAGACACTGGGCCTTTGCACAATTCTCAATTTTGCAGGTCTAAATACCATCTTAATAGTTTGGGAGGTCGAACTACTGTCAAATACCAACTGCAATTTCCAATGTGCTACAGTGCAGTGCAATAGAGCTCCAACACACTATTGTCTCTTTTAACTTTTATTAGATACCAGAGACTGACAGTCTTTAACACAAATTTCGTTAGTTTAGTATAGTAATTCACACAAAACATTGCAATCAACAATAATTGTTTCGGTCTTACTTACTTTTAGACCTGGTTTTCCGGATTGTCCCAGTTGTCCCCTTTTACCTGGTTCTCCCTAAAATTGGTTATTGCACAGTTAATGGACAAACATATGGGAATAACATTCTTATACACAATCATAAAATTACATGGAACAGGGTTAATTGTAAGCACCAAATGTAGCAGGCAAATTAGGTTTGTTACCAACATTTATTGACAAACAAGGTTTTAACATTCAGTGTTGCTCAAGATAGTGTCCCACGAATTCTCCAACATAATTCAGTACCAGTCTAACTTCTTTATTTTCCCTAACCAGAAAAAGGACAGCAGATAAACTGCCAAGAAGAAAAAAAAATTGTTCAATTATGTTGAATCAAGAATATTTATCCATTTTAGTCAAGAACTTTATATCAACACATCATTGCATATCATAAATTATATTTCTCCTCAGAAACTTTTTGACTTGCAATTTCAAATGCATTTTACAAACAAGGACTGATAGCCAAAAGTGCCTACAGATGTAAATCAAGTGGCTACTGAAAGAAAGAGACCCACTGAATGTCACACCTGCTGATGTGAAAGGAACTTTCAAATGATGACCCTTGCCCAAAAAGAAGCTACTCTCTTGCAGATTATATTCCCAAACTGCAGACACAGTTAGAGCAGCAGGAAATAGAGTTTCGTCTTTCATGAATCTGGGCACTAACTGTGCTCAAAATTACCCTAGTTTTGTGAAGTGGAATTTATTTGCAGCTTTCACAATTAATAAAATCTTCCAGAAATCAACATAGTTGGGTTTATGTCATGTTATTCGTCAGTCACACAGATTGAGTAATGTGGATCCAGTTTACTTAATAAAGCTCAAATCGATTTATTAACAATTTAGGCCACAAATTGTGGTCCAGATAACTACGTCTGTAACATCCTGGTAGTTTGCTCCTTGCTAGACTATACATAGCAGTTGGTCACATCATTTGCATCTTAGTTTCTGACTCACTGGCATATAAATCTCTTAAAATGTCACAGCAGTTAAAATATTAATACTCAGTTTAGAACATAACTGTACCAATATACAAGAAGGAAAAATAAGAGTGGCAACCATCTTCAGCTTTATTAATAAAGCTGAAAATAAGAAAAGGTTGTGCAAACTCAATTTGTGTTGGACATAAACTGCCATTGAAATTATTTGATTTTTTTTGTGTGTTAACTTGGCTAATTTTGTGTAACCAAGCAGGAACCTGAGTCCAGAAGCTTATATTATTTTAAAATAGTCTAACAAATGCGGCAAAGTTATTTTCCTGAAATACACTGATCAAAGAGACTTCATCTTTCAGTAAGAAAGTCACTAACTCAACCAAAGACAGAAGCTGTTTCCTAATGCTAGGCAAGACAGAGAGTAGACAGAAAACTTCCTCTATATATGCTTAAATTTTTTTAAATTAAAAGCAGCATTAATATCAATACAATGAAAATAATCAAAATCAAGAATATTCTCCTCTCAGACCTCAGAGACATGAAACAGATTGATCTCCCATCTAGCACTTCGTAATATTACTCAGGAAAATTCTATTTTATTTGAAATGTAATTTAATTTCACATTATTAGATGTTGAAAACAATAATTCTAATTACAGGCACAGCTTAAACATTTCAATGAAACAGACTATACTTCAATTTTAACACAAAAATCTTTTATATTAATAGATTACACATGTAGAGTTAAAAATAGGAAATTCAAATGTAAAAGAAAATAGCACAACTTCCGGATAAACAGAGGACAGCTGTCAAGGGACAGATTATGAAAAATAAAACTTAAGATTGAAAACTTCCGAGTATCACAGGAACAAGGCATTGATAATAAAGCTGTGTGATACAGATGACATAATTAACTGCCAGCATGTTAGGTATTGTTTATGAGCAGTCTGGGAATTGTGGATTTATCCATCCGATACCTTCTCTTTAAGACACCCTTGGTTATTCAGCGGAAGGATAAATGGTAGATTGATAGCTGGGGTATACCATGGATGAGTGATAATGGAGCTCCGTTCTGGATTATGGTTCACAGTAGGAACAAGCAGAAAGTTAGCATGGAGAACAGACTAGAGACATAAAGACAGAGGAATTATATAGGAATGAAGAAAGTAATGGTCAGCACTAATGATAACCGAAAGATTGTTAGGGGAGGCACAATTATTTTCGAGAAGTAAACTTTCAACAGCTGTTGCTTAGATTGTAGACCACTGTTAAGGTATAGTGTGTGCAGCAAACGTCTTTACAAACAGGAAGAGCCCTTAGTACCTTGCCTCCCCTTGATCCTGGCCTTCCTCGCAAACCCAAAGGGCCAGGGAATCCCTATGGTAACAAAGAACACTTCAATCACACCAAATTCTGCTCTCTGTCTTAGCAGACAAGTGTATTAACATTCTGTATTGATCAGTGAAAACATGAATATCAATTTAATTAAAACTATGCATCACAATCACGTTACATAAAGAAATCCAGTGTACTATACCAGAATTTGAAAACAACACCTCATTTATTCAAGAGCCAAAGGGTTACAGGAAGCAATGAGTAAACACATCTGCTTATTTAGAGAATACATTAAAATGAATCATTTAACTCTCATAGAATCTCAGTTTTTTCAAAAACATTGGTTTACTGAAGGCAGTGAAAGCTGTTTAATTGTAAATAATATGTAGATTTTTGCATACTTCCCAGACTCAATTGGGGGACATTAAAATTTGAAGTTTACTTCAGAATCTTGTAAAGTTAACAAGCATGGACATTTAAAAAGTATTCATTCATGGTATGGGGTGTTCTTGGCATTTATTGGCCAACCCAATATAGTGTTGAACCATGTGAGCTTCTGTCGTCCTTATAGTGTAGGTTCACCCATAGCCAGGTGTTAGGGAAGGAGGTCCAGAATTTTGACCCAGCAACAGTAAGGGAACAACAATGCAGCTCAGTAAACATTACATACATCAGTATGAAATCTGAGTTGACGGGGAAGTTGCAGGTGACAACTGTTACCCTTGATGTTCTGGATAATAGGCGTGAGGGTGCTGTAAAAGAATCCTTAGTGAGTCACTATGGCATATCTTGTAATGTTGAGAAAAGACCATTTCTTCTGTGGATATGCATATATCTTGTATAATGACTCTCTCTCAATGACCTTAACTCACTCATTTAATATTACGAGGGACTATCCTGCATAAATAGTTCTCAATTTTCAAAGATCAAAATTCAGAATATCTATTCCCAGACTTCTACCAAATTCTGGAATTCTGTTCTGATAAAAACTTGCACCCTGATAGCATATAAATGGCTACCATCCATGAAGTAATTCATCATCTCAATCTATAATGACCCCCTTATGTTGAAACCCATTCCCAACATGAACCAAATATTTATCCAGCTCCCATTTTGTTTCTCATTTCAGCTTCAATTGTGGGCATTTAAAACTTCTTCTGAGTTTTAATCTTCCTCAAGGCTTCTTAATTTTCTCTGTGCAGCTGGTTCTGTATAATCATTTTCCCGATTGGAATAAACCCCGCAATGCACTATAATGGATAGAATATGTAATTTACAAGGCATTTAGCAATTTAATGCTGTAATAGCAATTTTAATATGACTTTCTGCTTTACAAATAATATCTCTTTAATGAAGCTTTGTGTGATATACAGTTGTTTCTCAGCTGGTTGGGATCGCAACCATGAAATATGTCACATGTGTGCATATTACCTGTCTTGCTCCTGTCGTAAATTATATCAGGTATGTATCATGAAAACAATGAGAGGATCAGCTGTATATCAAACAGAGGATATTGTACCAGGGAATATTATTTAGGTAAATTTATATATGTAAAAGATTCAAAACTCAAAATTAAATTGCCAAGTCAAATAACCTAATGCAATTGCACTGTGGTGCATCAGAGCTATCAATAATCTGGACAGATATCATAGTGCAGTAATGAAAGAGTACAATATCTTTGGAGATATCACCCACTATATTGATTATTTAATGGAGGTCTCCTCTTCTCTGTTTCAGGGGATATTAAAAATTCTATTGCAGTATTTGAAGACAGCAAGATGTCCAGCCAGTTGAACATTCTTCTGCCATTGTTATTTTTGTACAGAAACAGGTGAATCAGTATTCACCCAGTAGAGGTGGATTGGCATTTAAGGGGGTAATTTACCAACTTGGATCTCATTCATGCCACTTCTGATTCTAACTGCAGGCTTATCCAGGCAGGTAGGGTACTTGCCTACAGCAGGTGGGGAGCCATGCAAATGCGCATGAATTGATGCAAATTTGGGTTCGATTACACCAAACATACTACGATTCAATTTTAACTGGAGTCTTGAAGAATGAGGCTGATGTACGGCACTGAAAAATCACTGCAAGAATTTCCAGGTTTGTCAGGTGAAAGGGAGTAGGATTGCTCTGTTTGTTAATCCCCAAAAAATGAACAGTAGCCTCCTGTCCTATAGATTCCCCATCTACTCTTTCAAAGTTATGTGCAGAACACCTACTCCATCTTCGATCAATAATTGTTGGTCTGCATAACCATCTCAATCATTTTCAGTGGAATAACCATAGGATTTAAAAGAGGCATAATAGAGTGGAAACATTTATCTCATGGTTATTGTGTTTGACAATAGAGCAAGTCTTATTCGTGAGGCACTTTACAATGCCATTCGGAAACAATCTCAATACATCTCCTTTATTACTGATGTAGCAAAAATTGATGTAAATATACATAAAGCAAATACTGTGGAATGCATAATTGTTTTGGCTAAAGGATCTTTTACTAATTTGTATGTGACAACGAGTTTTGCTTCTCACTTACATACATGCCTACAGGTCCTTGCAGTCCTGAGAGCCCAGGTTTACCAGGGGGACCCTAGAAATATAAAACAATAAATCATCATTCATATTATTAATCAATGTTACAAATCTCTAGTTTAAAAATGCACCATGTCTCTCCCACCTATTGTAACTTAATAAACCCAATTCATAACAAAGAAGCAGATAGGGCTCAATCTCAATCCAAGAAGGACTTGTGACATCTATAATATCAATACGCTTTGAGAGTTGGCTAACTCAGAACAAGAGGCTATTTTTACAGGCTTTCTCCAACTTACAAATCCCCGTACTTAAAAACTGAACTCCATAAAGCCTAGTAATTTTGAAAATCGAGTTACATGTAACAGTTCGTACTAAAGAACGGGTGGATTACTTTGCGCGATGCTCAACACATTATTGTTACTGTATTATTATATTTAAGATGTTTTAGTTAAAATATATGCTATATACTAAGACAAACATTTGACTAATTGACACTAGATGTGAACAGTACATAACTGTTCCAACTTACATACAAATTCGACTTAGGAACAGACTTAAAAATAGAACTCGTTTGTAACCCAGGGACTTCTTGTCTTCAGTGGTACTTGATTAGTAAGCAGATGATTAAGTATGTTGCAATGTGCAATGTACAACATCAGCTAAAGTGAACCAGATTGAAAGGACATAAAAATTGCAATGGTAGACTTTTTGGTAGGGGATATTTAATAATTCTAAGCCAGCAGCAGGGAGAGAAATCACAGGCTTCGGTACTGCTCCTAATGCAAGCCAACCCAAACACAGAGACCCTGCCACTACACAGGTCCTGGGTAGAGGTCCTGCCTTAAAGCCCTAATACAAATACGGATAATCTGCTATTGGAATGCTGATTTCTTTCTCTACCACTCATTCTCTTTGTCTTTCAACAAAGACCAAGCTTTAGCATATTTGCTGTTTTCAATTAAAAAAAAAACCTAGTAACTCAATGTGGCTCAGAGTCAAATCAGACCATGCATATTCCATTGTAGATATTTGAAGATATTTTACAATTAGTTTATAGATATATTGAACCTGGGCCTACTGACTCAGAGATAGGGACGCTGTCACTGCACCAGAACCACCCTCAAGATCGAAAACCCTCATGATGCATTATAATATTTGCCCTAACCTAGTAACAACCAGTCAGAGAAGTGGCAAGAAGCAAGAGGAGAGAGGAAGACAAAGCTACAGTTCAATCTAACAATTAATTTGTTCAAAGATGCAACCTTGGGGATGAGACATGAAATGTGCCAATAATAATCCAAAAAAGCAAAATATTATCAAAAGCAAAACACTTCTACAAACTAACAGCAATGTATAAAAGCCACTTTTTACAGGTTATGAATAGGTATATAGTTGTCCACAATGGATAAGCATGTATTAAAGTTTATTCAGAATTAAGATAGGGATTATCATTTTAAAATAGTGTCATTCCAGTTTGAAGAGACTAACTTATACAGTAGCCACATTTCCTTGGTTCACCAGTAAAGAAAGGATACATACATAATCAAGTTTATGTGTTAACCCAGGAATGAATGTATGAAATCTCTCATCATCAATCTTTTTTATTCCTACTGCAGTGAACATAATAACACTATAGTGCAACCCTTAATCTATTTGCATATTTGTCCAGCACTATAATTGTGCTAATATATACAACTGCTAAACTTACCCTTTCTCCTGTTTGACCAGGAATTCCATCAGGTCCGGGGTGCCCGGGAGGCCCCTGTGAATGATATATTTTTAAAAAAACTATATAAACACTTTGCATATTTGGTTTTAAAGAACATTTGCTGTACACGACATATAACACTAATCCTGCTGAGCCCAATCTGCTGATCATCCAAGTTGCTCCAAATTGTCCTGTAAACAGGCAATATTTTCATTAGACTCATGTAACAGAGCTTGTAGTTCATCCTGCTCTCTTTCTATCTCTTCATTTATCATGTTGAGCTAAGCAGACATATCTCATTAAGACTTCCTCATCTCAGAACTGGTATTATTAAGCTTCAATCTACCCTGAGCTAATAGATCAGCCTTTCCTCTTGAACCTTCATTTGTCTCACCATAGTTAAAAGCTGAGATTGGACCTCCATTAATTCAGAAGGAAGTGAAATATTCTGTTCTTCTTCAATATTCAGTTCTGCAAGTGTTTCTTGAATAATTTCCTGTAGTTTCTACTGTGTCTCTGTTTCAGTTATTCTATGGATTGTGACAAGTGTCAGGTCATGACATGCTGATCTATTTGCAATTGCTGGTCCTGATATAGAACTTCATGCAACCTCCAGGCAGATCGATTGTACTTGCATGCAGCATTATTGAACTGCACAGAATTAATGAATCATTGCACACTGAAAGTTTACATGTGTGAGTTTCATCATGGCTTCCTATGTCTGTGGGTACCTGTAACTTAGAATTTGCATGTTGACACTTGCTCCCATATTAATCCTAACCAATAATGAATATTCATAAATCTTCAAGAGGATAGATCATTTGAACTTTGGCTAGTAAAAAAACTAGTAACCACAGTTCAGTAATACCAGTCAAGAGGGTTTGCTGAGATGATCCTTTGACTTGCAAGGACTTTCATTCTCTTCTCCAGTTTCCTTCAGATCTTTGCAGGACGCACAGGGTGAGAGGTCATTAACAGAAACGTCTCTTAATGATTTAAAGGCAACAACTTGTAGATACTAGTTGGGGGGAGAAATAATTAGCTGCCTTCAGGCTTCTTCTGTTTCTTTTACTACTTTGTGCCTATGTTTTTTTTGTTCTAGGTACCTCTGTATCTAAGATGGTACCATGTGTGGTGACATTATACACTTTTCACTGTGCTCCTAAACTACTGTACTTGAATACATGTGACAATAAAGGTTGAAATCTAAATCTAATACTTTGGACCATGTGATGATATTGATGTTTTTCACAAGATTGATTGTGTGAAGCATGTGTTCACTAATCTTTGTTTTGTTGTGTACATGATTAGATTCAACTTACTTGATCACTTCACGTATGCACTTCTGGTGGGATCCCAGATGATTATTCTTGTAGTTTAAAGATATTCTTTCTGTACAGTGTGTTTGGAATGGAGCACAGCTCTTTGTAACTGCAATGGCTTTTGTTCTCAAGGCATTGCCTCTGCTAATGTCCTTTATTTCTACTCTCAAC
The DNA here is from genome assembly GCF_037043375.1 of Chiloscyllium plagiosum. NCBI lineage: Eukaryota > Metazoa > Chordata > Chondrichthyes > Orectolobiformes > Hemiscylliidae > Chiloscyllium > Chiloscyllium plagiosum. The sequence continues at coordinate 34,944,987 of NW_028270159.1, read as the reverse complement.
TGGTCTTCAAATGGTCTAAATATTTTGGGGATCTTCAGCTTTGTTCCCAATTGCAAAGCAAATACTAATGGCTTGATTTTCTATGTTGAATACACAAATCTAGAAATTGCATAAACTTTGAAGTTGTTTGAACATTTTAAATTCATTCAGGAGGTATGTTGCTCCCTGTTTTAAAATGGGGATTATGTAAATATATGTCAAACAGTGTGGCGCTGGAAAAACACAGCCAGTCAGGCAGCATCTGAGGAGCAGGAGAATCAACGTTTCAGGCATAAGACCTTGATATAAGAGACTTTGCCTGAAATGTGAAACAAACAAGCTGGTTCACCTCGAGCTGAGATGATTTTGGCACCTTTCCTGTATGAGTATACCCCTACACTTCAGTGATCAGATTTAAAGGTATGACTTGACCAGAACATAGTCGCTTTAATCTTAACTCATATTGTTTCCTAATGAAGGGTGATGTCATCTCTTTCAAAAACACCATTGCTCCCTTTCAAAACAAAAAGTTATAAATCTTTGACCATCACCAACCTTGTTTTCCTCCAACGTCAACAAAATCAAATACTGCAGGAATGCTGGGTATCTTTGGCAGTTCTGGGAAAACGTCTTCAACCTGAAAAGTTCACTTTTTCCACCAATGCCAAGCTGAGCATTTCCAACATATTTTGTTCCTATTCCTTGAATGTATTGTTGAACAGACTTTTTATGTGGTATTTTTGACAACTATGGTTGTCTAACAGCAGTTTACAACTAACAAAGCACTTTTTGAATTGTTCTCGCTGTTGAGAAACAGGCTACTAATTTGTAATAGCTAGCTCCCACAGACAGCAGTGTGATACTGCCTGGATGACCTGTTTGCAGTGTTTTTGAAGGGTGAATATTGATTATAGAATGACGTCCGTGCAGTTCTTCAGAATAATTCTAGGGAATCTTTTCTGCCCTTTTGGAGTGGATAGACAAGGCCTCACTCCAACAGGTCATACAAAAGACAAGATCTCATACAATGTAGTCATTCTTTGTCAGTTTTTGTTCAATATATGCAATGTATGACACAGTATGTAGACAGGCCAATAAGGGGTGAGGCCATATTGGATTTGATACTGGGGAATGAACCTGGCTAGGTGTTAGATTTGGAGGTAAGTGAGCACTTTGGCGATTAGTAACCATAATTCGGTTATGTTTACAATAGCAGTGGGGAGGAATAGATATAACTGGGGGAAAAGGCAATTATGATTTGAATAGTCAAGATTTAGGATGCATAAGATGGGGAAGAAAACTGCAGGGGATGGACACACTTGAAATGTGGAATTCATTCAAGGAACAACTACTAAGGGTCCTTAAGTATATACCTATCAGGCAGGGAGGTAGTTGTCAAGAGGAAGAAGAAGGTTTTCGTAAGGATAAGGCATGAAGGCTCAGATAGGGGGGTGGAGAGTTATAAGTTAGCCAGAAAAGATCTAAAGAGAGGGCTAAGAAGAGCCAGGAGGGGACATGAGAAGTTGTTGGCAGATAGGATCAAGGAAAACCCTAAGGCCTTCTATAGGTATGTCAGGAATAAAAGAATGACTGATTAGGGCTAATCAACGAAAGTAGCGGAAAGTGGTGTGTGGAATCTGAGGACATGGGGAAAGCACTTAATTAATAGTTTCCGTCAGTATTCACATTGCCCTTTTCCAATGTTAGTGAGAATAAGGAAATATTACTTCCTTGCATCGCTTTCCACCCCAAAAAAGACCCATTTATTGCTGCTACTTCCTATCTGCTAAACAATTCTCAGTCATTTACCAGTATATCTAACCCTCCAATCAATTCTTTGTGCTTTAAGTTTGCACAGTAACCTCTTACATGCAAGTTGATCAAAAGTTTTCTGATTTAAAAAATATCCTAATACATCATGTCCACTAGTTCTCCCTTTATATATTCTACAGTTGCATTCTCAAAAAAATTGTGGTTGATTTGTCAAATGTTCTTTCCTTTTCATAAATCCACACTGATTTGGTGTAATGCCATTGAAGTGTCCTGTTGTTCCATCTCTAATAATTGGGCATCCTGCCTTACCCCTAACTTTTGCCTGCTGGGCAGTCTACATCCACTACTTAAATTCTGAAGTATTATGCATCCTCCGCTCTGTTTACTTTGCCATTTGCTGCTTCAATCTGCATTCTAAATTTGCTGCTTTAATCTTCTCACTACCTTTAGAAGATCTCATTTGATCACACTTCCATTAATCTTTTGATGATTGTCTATTAGGTTCAAATTTTTAACTGTGAGCGCGTGCAATTTCTTGCAATGTTGGCCACATTGAAAACATCGTAATATATAAAAGAGATTCTTGATAAACAGGGGTCCGAGGTTGTATAGTTCAGACAGGAACGTGGAACTGAGACCACAACCAGATCAACCATAATATCTTTGGGGAAACAGATTAAAAGGACCAACTGGTTTGCTGCTATTCCAAAGCCCTAAGTTTTTAAATGCAAACGAATTTGTTGTTGTAACTATATCTCTGAAAGAGCCAAGACTGACTGACTGGCCTCCTGGATAAATCATTCTGTGATTCTGTTTTTTGTTGGCTGCTATTCAATGACTGGATAAGAAAGAGTTGAGAATGTTACCACATTCATTTTCTTGATCTTTCCTGTGACTGATTTGGTATCAATGATAAATTGCAAGTAGCCCACCTCTTTTTGTTTCCCCTTTTTGTTAGTATGAATTTGTACTTGCCAATGCCGGATTGCATCCATCATGAATGGTATACCCGCCATTGCGTAAACAAATTTGTTGCATTAATTCTCGCCGCCTTTGTTTGACTCTCTGTCCCCATGTTTACGATCTGTTACACAGTTTGTCCTCAACTCTGATCGTTCTTTTAAATCAAAACTTGAAAGGATTCCAGTGCTGGTCCAAGGGGCTTGTAGTCCCTGCATGTCATCTGTCATTTGGTTCCCTAACTACTATCCACTGTTTTACAGTTCCTCATCTGTTGCCATGTTTTATCTGTGCCTTAAGCTTGTGTAGCCTACCTGGGCCTGGCAACCTTATTGTCAGTTTTCTAGAGATGTAGATATTCTGTATGATTGTTTCCCTATCTAGTTAGGATGTCACATTCTCAACAAAAACTCTGAAGAGTTACAAATGATCTCTTCCCATGTTAACCCAAATCTTCTGACCTGGGTCAGGATTGCTGCCTGACTGGCTGTGCTTTCCCAGTGCCTAACCTTTTGACTCTGATCTCCAGCATCTGCAGTCCTCACTTTCTCCTATTATGAAAATATATTCTTGATTTTCCCTTGCTTGTTATTGATCGGGCACACATTCTGATCATTTGTATTTCTCATGAGCTTAAAACAGTAAACCTCATCATAAATGTTATAAAGCAATATTACAGCAAACTAATGATTTCTGTGCAAACAGCAAAGTAAGTGGCAAGCAGAATGACAACATTGTATACTCAAAGCACATGCAATCATAAAAGGCAAACTCTCTCAAAGTAAGATACACATACAACATAGGCTACAATTGGCTGTCAAGCAAACAGGGATACTTGCATTTTGTTGCAGAAAGTGAAAACTAAGGGAGATAATGAGTTTGTTTGTGATTCTCTGATGGAATGACACAGGAAGTGGATATTATTTGTCTTAATTTCAATGCAGTGAAAGTGAACAGGGTGAGTATTAGAATTAGTCAGTAAATTTACAATTTAGAAAGAGTAAGAGGTGCTTAGAGGAACAATATCCACTACCTTTGCTAAATACTATTTTGGATCTCATAGTCAGATTTCCTTTCATTGAAGAATGCTGAATTCATTCTGCTGTCTTTTCTGAGACTCCTTAAACTATCAATTATAAACTATTTAAACTATACACTTGATCTAAAATTTCTGATTTGGCATTAGTTCAGAAAATGATGTTCTTACATTGCAGAAAACATGTTCATGCACTCTTGTGTTTCAGATTGTGTAGTTAAAAAAATTTTTAAAAATCATTTTGCTTAGAAGGAGAACTTATGTTGCATCGGTAGCGTCAAAGTCTTCTTTTAACATAATATGGGAGAATGCCTGGCTTTCTCAAATTTTAAAATATTTGAAATAAATGGAACTCGAGACTTTGAACATGATTACTTTAGCTGACTATCAATTACAGAAACAAAGCAAGATTCTATTGTTTCCCCACATAAGAATTTAATGCCCATATTGTGCTCATGAATTAGTTCAGGACTTTATTAAACTGTCCCAACATAGGAAATAAAAACAAGAGTCAGCCATTCAGTCCATTGAGCCAGCTGTGTCATTCAACTAAACCACAGCTGATCTGCTACTTCAATGTTATTTTGACATGTTAACCCTATATCCCTTGATATCTTTAATATCAGGAAAGCCATTGATATCAGTCTTGAATGCGTTCAATGTCTGAGTTTTCAACAATACATGTTGCAACTAACACTACTAAAGAACCTCCTCTATTGTGCTAACTCTAGTTCTCAAATCACTTTGCTTAATGTTGCCAAATGAAAGAAACCAAAAGCTAATATTCAATTTTTCTTAAAACCTGTCTTTATATCACACCTTTAATGTAGCAAAACTTATCAAAGACGTTCCCAGAATCATTACTAGTCAAAACCTGACAACAAGAGTTGTAAAGGTGGCCAAAGAGGTATAATTGAGGAAGTGATTTAAAAGGAAATCTAAAGGAAGGGATGGGCTTGGGAGGGAATTCCAGAGTTTGTAGCCTTGGCAATTAAAAAGCTACAGCCATAAATGATGCAGCCATGAAAATCAGAGATTTGTATTCCTTACATTGTGATTTTCTCTCACACCCCGGTATCTGCACAATGAAAAATATTAAATGCCTGTGGTGTCACATGTCACAAGACTAAATAACAAACTCAAAGCAAATCTTTTGAGTGGTGAATTTCCTTACAGGTAGTCCTGGAGGTCCATCTGATCCTCGATTACCCCTTATTCCTCTGAAGCCCTGCCATCATGAACAAATATTCCAATGAGTTTCAACAGCAACTGTAGTATTTTGTGATTAAAAAAAGTATTGCTGAAAAAGGACACATTTTGACAAAGTTTTTATCTTGCATTCATCAGGACAATTTGCAAGAATGCCAATAACAAGGGAAAACCAATATTTATATTGTATGAGAGGACAGCGCTAATTTCTTTTCTCAGAGACTTGATTATCTTTGGAAATGTGTGGGCAGAATGGGGGCAGCTATGGGGGCAGAAACCTTGTGGGACCTTAAGGCTGGGATAGATGGATTCTTGACTAGTCTGGCCTCAAAGATTATGAAAATGGACATTAAAACGGGTGCGAGGAGTGATGGATCAGCCATCATCCTATTGAATTGTGGAATAGGCTCAAGAGGGCAAAAAGCCTTTCCCTGCTCCTGTTCCTTTTAATCTTACGGTTGTCAACTGGACTCCTATTTGTCAAGGCATTGAAACGGAGGCTGCAAGAACTACTGTTGAGTGACATTTTTTTAGTATTTCTGCAAATTGTCCTGAGGAATGTGATACATAAAGCTTTGATCATTAGTGTCTTTTTTCAAAACTACATAAAGCTATAAGTTCTTTATCACCAAAACAAATACATTGCATTTTTAAAGCTATACAATAACTTTGTTGCCTCACTATCACTTAGTATTAATAAGTCTTTAATGCTAACAACATTATATGCTTAACATGACTGCAATATTACCAAATTTCAATAGTATTATGATTATGAATCAAGCGAACACATTTACTGTTCAATCTCATGAGAGTTTGGTAGCTTTTTGTTTAAAGCAGTCAAAAGGAGAGATCCAGGGAACATATGAAGAAAATAAAGCCATAAGATTCCATGGTTTTGAACAAATGATCATTAATTGTGCTATAACAGTGTAAAGCTGCAGTACAATCTACAATACATCTACAACTTATTTTTTGGAAGCTAGAATTAACATGTGACAAACATGGGTTATGGACTGCAGTTGAAAATATCTCATCAAATAAGAAATGTAATCAAGACTGACTCTAAAGATTTCTCAGCAATTTCTGCTAGACATTAATGACATAGTGGGTAATCAACCCTCATTAAATTTCACAAGGAATCATAGTTCTTCCATTTTTGTTGATCCCACTCAAGAGCTGCTCTGTTGTGGACTGCCCTAAAAAAGGACTCCCATTTTAGTCAATCAACCTTCTTTCCTGGGTCTGTGCTCCCTTGGACTCCAATGCTACACTTCAGTACTCATTCACAAATATAATTCCAGCTATTCGTCAAGAGCTAGCCTCACCAAAGCAGTCCTGCCTCAATCTTTCCTTCCCTGAGCTCCAATTTTGCCTAGTTGCATCAAAACAAATACTGATGTGAGTTTTTCAACCCCACACACTCTCTCTCTATCAGCTACAGTGAATCATTAAAGCCTTGTATATTCCCTATTCTAAATGTTCATACAGGAGTGATTTTCTTTCTCAGCATCTAAAGGCTGCAATTAACTTTATGGATATAAAATTCTTTCAGTCAATATCTACAACTGATTCCTATGTTATAACATAGGCTACTTCTGTTTTGCATGTTTCTTTTCACATTAAAGTTCAGCTCAAACTGATAGGTCTTAAAATGATTGGTCATTCATAAATACAGTGTTGTTGGATAAATGGACACACTGTTGCACCAATTAACACAATGGGCAGCACGGTGGCTCAGTGGTTAGCATTGCTGCCTCACAGCGCCAGGGACCCGGGTTTGATCCCTGCCTCGGGTGACTGTCTGTGTGGTGTTTGCACATTCTCCCGTGTCTGTGTGTGTTTGTTCTGGTTTCCTCCCACAGTCCAAAGATGTGTAGGCCAGGTGAATTGGCCATGCTAAATTGCCCATAGTGTTAGGTACATTAGTCAGGGGTAAATATAAGGTGGGGGATTGGGTCTGGGTGGGTTGCTCTTTGGAGGGTCAGAGTGGGCTTGTTTGGCCAAAAGGTCTGTTTCCATACTGTAGGGTATCTAATCTAATCTAACACTCACCAAATCTGAAGATTGAAAGGTACAGTAATTGTCAGACAGCTGATTCAGAAATCCCCTAATGACTGAGTGGTGTTGTACTCTGCCAGAACCCTCTGCCAGCAGCCCTCTTATTCCACTGACTGCCTGTGATACCAATTCCAAAGGGACCATACAGTAATTAGGAGTGAGAGAGAAGAGAATGAAGTAGAAATCTATAGTCCTGGAAGTTCCAGGGTAGAAATAAATTAATACAGGATAGACCATACAGTAGTAATGTGAAACACAGAAACTTACACATGGCCCCCTCTTCCCAGTGTCACCTGGAATTCCAGATGTACCCTGTGAGAGCAAACAAACATTAAGAGGGAATATTGTCCTACATTGTCTTATGTAATAAAGTACACGTGTACTTCCATTGCAGATTCTTCTTTTCAACAACTCCAGATGATAATTAAATTTTTGCCTTAACTCCATCTATTTAATTCACAACACATTTGACTGAATGCTGGATATATACTAAGTTTTACTGACTAGTTAACCTACAGCCAAAAGAAAATCTATGAATTGTGATGGACTTTGGCTGGCAACTGGTTTCGAACTGAGGTATTCATATCAATGTATCAATGTTTGAGTTAGGAGCAGGAGAAGGCCATTCAGCCCCTCGAGCCTGGTCTGCCATTCAATAAGATCACAACTGATCGGATTGTGGCCTCAACCTCACATTCCTGCTTACCCCTGATAAACATTGTTCCCCCCCTCCACTGTTAGTCAAGAATCGTACGTATCTCTACCTTTAAAATATTCAACAATTTCACCTACAATGCTCTCTACGGAAAAGAATTCCAAATACACACAGCCCTCTGAAAGAGAAAAAAACTCTTCATTTCCATCTTAAGTATGAGACCCCCCCCTTCTTAAATTCTGCCCTCTCTCCCACAAGAAGAAAAATCAGTCCAGCATCCACCTTGTCAAGTGCCCTCAAGATCTTGAATGTTTTGATAACATCTCCTCCCACTCATACATGCCCAGCCTGACCAACCTTTCTTCATTCCTGTCCCATTCCCTTGCATCCCAGGTATCAGTTGAGTGAACTTTCAATGTCTGGGCAAAACTGTTAACACTTGATACCTGAAGTAAAATGAAGGTGGGAGAATAACTCTGTTTCTCAGTAAAGATGCCAATGCTCGAAGATTTGAAATCTGTCCAACAAAACAACTAAGCCTTGTGTTTAAAAAAATTCTAAGAATGTAATCAGAGTCAGTTGGGATAAACATCTAAGCGCTGAAATCTTAATTCAGCACCATAATATTAAAGTCTTACTTGCACATTTAAGATACTCGTGTTGTCCCAGGGTGAGTTCTGACATACACACAAGTTTCTAAGCATGGACATTAATATTAGGCACTTAAGAAAGAATTGAAATGTCTGTGGACTGGAAAATCCCAATAAAATAAAGAAAAAAATTCTGCCAGATGAGATCAGTAGCTGACAGAGTGTGCGCCACTATATGGAACTGATCTTACTCACTGGTATACATCTTGCAGAAAATCATTTACTTCACAATGCTTTCTCTAATTCAACACTTTATGTCTGTTATTTGGTGCTGGGAAGCATCTGTAATTTTTTTTCAGATTCGAAGCACAAAATTATCCAGGCACTTTTTGTCCTCTGGGCCCATACACATATGGGATTGAATTGAACAGTCCCAAAACAAAGTCTATAATGGAAACCAAACTATATTTTGTCCACAACACACAACAAGCGAATAACAAATACAAGTTAAATACAAAGAATGTAAAATGGTTGTAATCTGTATTAAAAGTACAGAATGGGAACCTGTGTACCAGGCTTTCCTTCAGGACCCGGTATTCCTTGCTGGCCTTTTAATCCCTGTAGAAACGAAAAGATATTTTAAATCAAACTGCATATGAAACAGGAGAATAAAATAGCTGAGACACACTAATGATTAATACTTGAACATAATTTAAAAAGCTAAGAACGGTATTCTTGAATCATGAAAGTGTCTATACTGTTTGATGAAATTGGAATCAATGTGGCTAAACTAAAAAGAAAACTCAACGGTAAGATAATGTATGTTAATATATAGCAAGTGATTACTTTTGAAGTGGAATCACTATCATTTTCTAGTCAGTCTATGTATTTGGACTTGCCATACTAAGATTAGCCATAAAAGGAATTACATATATTAATGTTTAGTGTGTAAAGATAGCTCTGTACTTGATGCTTGTGTTTTGAAATAGGAGACAACAGGGTTGAAGGTCAACTTGGAGAGGGAGCTCAGATTAGACATTAGTGGGGCAGAATTTTATGCTCCCAGAGATAATGAGATTGGAGGAGAAAAGGCAACTTAATTAGGTTCTGATGAAGAACAAGACCTTAAATGTTAACTCTGCTTTCTTCCACAGGTGCTGCCAGACCTGCTGAGTTTCTCCAGAAATTTTTGTTTTAACTAGGTGGGGCACTGATTTACCAAAACCTTCCTGCCTCCACCAGAATTATGTTCTATGTGAAAAGAGCCATGGTCAGCCCTCCTGTCCTTTTGCCAATTAAGACTCATAAATTGCTTTGTAAAGACCACTCAAGGTCATCAGCCCTCCTGTGCATGGATTAACCCAGCTGCAGGTGCGCCTGTCCCAATGTGGCATGTTAATCATGGTTAATACACCTAAGAGTTAATGTAAGCTGAAATTGGTGTTCAGATGAAGTAAGGTACATCTTCTTTACAAAGACAAGAGCCTCTTCTGGTCAGATTTATTTGTGACCTATCCTCCAACATGTACTACTGAACCGTGCCTCAGACTGGCACAAGGAGGAGGGTTGGTGGCAGCACCCTATCCCAGCCAGAAGCCACCAGTGGTTGGTATCCAGACATCACATTATATTACAGCAGGGGGAGTTCCTGATTAAAGGCAATCAGAGCCTCATCAATACACCGGACATAGGGCAGGTTGTTATTTAGATTAGATTCTCTACAGTATGGAAACAGACCCTTCGGCCCAACTCTCCGAAGAGTAACTCACCCAGACCCATTCCCCTACATTTACCCCTGACTAATGCACCTAACACTATGGATAGTTTAGCATGGCTAATTCACCGAGCATGCACATCTTTGGACTGTGGGAGGAAACTGGAGCGCCCAGAGGAAACCCACGCAGACGAGAGCAGAATGTGCAAATTCCACACAGACAGTCACCCGAGGTTGGAATCGAACCCAGGTCCCTGGTGCTGTGAGGCAGCAGTGCTAACCACTGAGCCACTGTGCTACCTCGATTAATTGAGAGCCACCCTCATTGCCTGTGTTTCTGGACCCCCTGAACTTTTCTCCCTGCAAGTCCCATCTCCAGAAACCAATATCCCATGCATATCACTTCCACATTGGTCCTCCAAAATTATGGGTGCCCTTCTGGCAGCATTCCCGAGCCTCCTCCATGGAACTGCTAAGCTTCTAACTGGCCAGCATCAAGAGGGACTTCCACTTCCAGGAATGCAATTCAGCAGACCTTGCCAAGGAGACCTCCCTGCCTGCTCAGGAAGATTCTGGTCAGTCGACGTCACGTTTTGTCCAACACCCAATTCTAATTTCTATTGGTTTCATTGGAAATGGAAACCAGATAGGGTGAAGTACAGATGTCATGGTGAATTTTATTCTATTATTGAAAGATAGATTTTAACCACATCTTCTTCCATGAGTTTGGAAAGAAAAGCAAATGGAAACTTCTCAGACATGCTTTTGCAGTAGGTTGGAGATTTTCTGCAGCCCAGGTGAACTCAAAACAAGTATAAGATAGTTTCCTGGAGAGGGATTTATGCCCCCTAGCTTTAGAAGGGTCATGAACTCAAAGAGATCTGATTCCAGAATTATTCTCCTACGGTCACTTTGGCAAACACTCATAACTTCCTGCACATCAATCTGAACAAAGCAGAGTTTTTGAATTCACAATGATTGGGTCTCATTTATTAATTTTATTGCAGGATACCACCCTAATTATTCAAAAGGAGCCAGAAATAAATATATTTTATTTGTAAATAGCCCTTCCTGAAATTAGATTTACAATTGTGATAAACTGATTATATTAAGGTCAGAGATTCTTACTGAATGGTTGATTGTGATTAGAAAACTAAACTTTTGAACTACTATATATCAAATGATTACAGAGTAGTTCTAAAATCATTTTGTCATCACTGAATTTGAGATTTTACTGTATTCTATTAAAATGTATCTGTTGTTGTCAAATAACACATGGGGCGATGTTATTAGAATCAGTTTATGGGTCAAAAGACTGATTCTCTGACCATTTTGAACTTATGCCATAGTATGATATTTTAGCTTGCTTTGTCACTGTCACCCACACTCTCCCACATATGTAAATTTCAACAAAGTAACTCTCAATAAATTCACTTACTGCTGGTCCAGGTAATCCTACTAATCCTCGCTGACCTATACGCCCCTGTTTAAAAAAAAAATCACTTGAAATAATTATTCAAAAGAGACTGCAGTCTGATGAGTGTCAGAAAATCTGTTCACTTCAGCAAGGTATTCTCAACTGTTGCATCATTTTGGATAAGTATTTTTTGGGAAGTACCAGGAAACAGAAGTGCTCAATAAAGTACTGTTTACAATGGGATAGCTTGAAGCGGATGCCATGTTGTTTGGTTGGCAGTAACTTGATGTGGAAGTGCAAGCCTAGCTAACAGCGCATTGTGAATTTCATAGAGCAATAGAGATGTATGGCATGGAAACATACCCTTCAGTCCAACTCGTCCATGCCGACCAGATATTCTAAATTAATCTAGTCTCATTTGCCAGCACTTGGTCCATATCCCTATAACCCCTTCCTATTCATATACCCCTCCAGATGCCTTTTAAATGTTGTTATTGTACCGAACTCCACCACTTCTTCTGGCAGCTCATTCTATACACACATCACCCTCTGCGTCGAAACGTTGCCCCGTAGGTGCCTATTAAATCTTTCCCCTCTCACCCTAAACCTATGGCCTCCACAGACATTAGACAATAGGTGCAGGAGTAGGCCATTCTGCCCTTTGAGCCAGCACCACCATTCGTTATGATCATCCTCAATCAGTATCCTGTTCTGCACTCTCCCACCCCAGGAGTCTGTTTACCCTATTCATGCCCCTCGTGATTTTATAAACCTCTAAAGTTCAGCCTTAACCTCCAACATTCGCAATTCATGGTAAAATCCTCTGATGACCCTTCATTCGAATGAGTTATTGATGTGAAACGTTAACTCTGTCTCTCTCTCTCTCTCTTGAGAAAATTTGTCTCATCACAAAATCAGCATTAGTGGAACAGACTTCAATATCAAGAAAGGATAGAGCACATGGAAAAGTGGGATCACAGGATCTGATGGTGAAAGAGGCTGTCTAATAAACAGCCACATAGAAAGCTGCAAAAATGTTCCTTTATAATACACTGTATATGATGTGATACATATCATCTATAGAGTAGAGCTTTTCCCCAACATATAACTGCTTACCCATTCAAAGCATTTTTCCAAAAAAGTACAAACCCTGTGCCCTCTGGATCCTTGAATTCCTTTTGGGCCATCAGATCCTCTGTTGCCCTGAGATAGATAACAAAAAAGAAACAGCATTTGGAGAGATTGTAAATTCCTTCTGAGTCTTATGACTATTTTTACGTATATTAGAGCAACCTAGGAAATAGAAGCAGAGTTGGCCATCTTTCTCTTTCAGCCGCTCTACCATTCAATAAGATCATGGCTGATCTACTAATCGCAGCCCAACTTTCCTATTTCCCCAGTCCTATAAACCTTGACTTCTTTTTCTGCCAAACATCTATCTGACCAAGTCTTGATTGAACTTAAAGACCCAGCCTCCACTATCTTCTCACTTTGACGATCTTCTGTGAGACAAAAAGATCTAAAAGGAAGGTCTCTTATACAGAAACAATATCCCCCATTTTTGGTCTCCCGCATAATAGGAAACCTCCTCCTAACGTCCATCCTATCGAGTCCCCTCAACATATTGAATATTTTATTAAGAGCACCTCTTATTCTTCCAAATGTCAATCAATATAGGTCTAACCAATTTAACCTTTCTTCACAGGATAAGCCTTCCATCCCAGGAAAGAGTCAGAGTCATACAGCATCGAAATGGACCCTTCGGTCCAGCCAATCCATGCCGAACATAATCCCAAGCTAAACTTTCCCATCAACCTGCTTCTGGTCCATATCCCTCCAAACGTTTTCTTATTCTTGTACTTTATTCAAGTCAAGTGAATATTTTCTGAATAGCTTCTAAACTACTTTTTTTTACAAACAAGGAGACCAAAACTGGACACAGTACTTGAGGTATAGTCTCACCAATCACCGTACAGTTGCAGTGAAACTTCCTTGCTATCATATTCCACTCCCTGTCCTCATCATTTGCTGCACCTGCATAATAACCTTGGACCATCAAATCCATTTTCATGACTAAATCTTGCAATCTCTCTCCTTTTAAATAGTACACTATTTTCCTATTCTTGCTGTCAGAATGAACAAATTCACATTTATCCACCTTATACTTCATCTGCCAATCCCTTCTCTGATACTACCTTACAATTTTGCTTAATGCTATTTATATGCTTATAATTTTAATTTGTTTAATGAGGGAATAGTAATTATTCTCTTGCCTAATTAAGGGAGGAAAAAAATCAAAATAAGTGTGAGATGTTGGATTTGATCCCACCTGATGGGAAGTTGGGACAAACCTGACATTTAAGCCTGGTAATATTCAGGAGGTACTGATGGTTAACATAAAAGGCTGAATCTTTGATGGGAAATGTTGGGGTAAATCTGTGATTGCCAACCCCATTACTGGAGGATGACCTACCTCAACATGCTTCTGTGTTGGTAAACTACAATCTGACAGCCCATTAAATTCTAGAAGCGCCACTAATTACACTGAGATTTCCTAAGCATTGATGTTCACTGATGTGAACTCAAGCTCCCTAGCACAAAACATTATGGCAGATACGTGTGTTGAGTGCACCCAGCATTTTCCTGATTCATTTCTAAGTTTTTGAAAAGTGGGTGAATGTAGTGTGCATGTATAGGGGTTGCACTGTGTATCAGACAAATTAAATCTAACAAGGATTTCTTGAAATGAATCCTTGACTTATCTTCTAATCATTGTTATTCACCTGCTCCACTAAACAAATCCTGCATAACCCTACAGTCAAACAAGCACATATTTGCCAGACTAACACCATGTGTAAACTACAAAGTAATTCTGGTAATATCATACTGTCAGAATTGGTAAAGAAAAATGCAATAAGATGTATTTCTTAAATGAGTGATAATATATTCAATTACTGAGGTGGTGATGAGTTGGGTTTTTAACTAAGTATAATACATCGGATCGACAGGGACAAGATTATTACCACAATTCACATACTTGACAATCTTTTGGATTCTTGCACATGGTTTCATGATTTGTTGGATTTTTCTAATCCATTTTGACCAATCTGCACAGTAATGTGACTTCCTACATTTTGTCCTGTTTGTCCTCCATAACTTCACTGAATAACATTAGCACGATTTTTCTGAGATTTCTTCAACTGTTCCAACAAAGTGCACTAGTGGGAAAATCTCCAAAGCAATTAATTTCAATAATAGTGTAGAGCAAACAATAGAGCTGAACTCAAACTGTCTTTAATACTACATGGTCACTAAAAACACAGACTTACAAGTTTTCTCACTGATTTTGAAACTGACCTTGGGTCCTACAGGTCCTTGCTGTCCTTTAAGACCCATGACTCCATCTTCACCCTGAAATAATGGTTACAAGTGGTGAATATTAAATAAATGTCAAACTACACATTTTTCTCAAAGAGAGGAAATAGCATGCAGTCCATCAAAATATTACAGACTCAATATTCTTTAAATAACAACACAACTGAATAAAAAATTTATCATAATTGCCATTCATATGAGCTAGAATTAATCTAACTGAACTGGGTAGATTAAACCTTCCCTTCTCACCACACACTTTGCGATTAAATTTCAACAAGAGGTTTGCTGGATTTCTACCGAAATTCAACCTCTCTTCTAAAATCAAAAGCTGTTTGCATATATGGAAATTTGAATCAAAATGTATTGCAGAGAAACTTCCAATTTCATGACTTGACTTTGCAAAATGCAATGTGTCAAGGGAGAAATTCATGCAATTGTCCTTCTTAGCTAAAGTGTTGATGAAGCAGAATTGGACCATTCTTGCTGTTATGCATAGAATATTGTGTAAAAATTCTGAATTACTGACATATTACTGGAACAGAGCATAGGTCTTCACCATCCACTTAATATTCAATATGTGTTTCTCAACCATTCAGTACAAAAAAAATTATGTGCAAAACAAAATGTAACATTTGAGACAATTCTGCTATTAATGACCAGACTGCATAACAATGATACCATATACTAATTTCAATATAGCGGGAAAACAAAATCTTTTAAATGAATATTCAATAATGTTAGGTATGAAATATTGTTTTTCCCCTCACAAGATAATTTTGAGTGAAGTATACTTGACCCATCTGTGTTTCTTTTCAGTCATTCACAGGATGTGGTTGTCAATAGCTGTGCTAGCATTTTTTTGCCATTCCTTAATTGCTCCTTGGTCTGAAGGATTTGATAGAGTCATTTCAGAGAAAAGTCAACCACATTGCTGTGGGTCTGGAATCACACACAGGCCAGACTTGGTAAGAAAGACAGAGTTGCTTCCCTAAAGGATATTAGTAAATGAGATGGAATTTTACAACAATTGATATGTGGCCACCATTAGAATAGCTTTTTTTCATTTCAGATTGTTAGTGAATTCAAAGTACACCATTTGCTATGTACACCATTAGCCTGAGGTACTGATTACCAGTCTGGTGACATTACCACTACTCTACTGCCTCCTCTCCTATGTTCATCTTTTACTGAGAAAGTCAAGAAAAATGCCCAAGGCCCACACTACAGGACTGGGATTTCAATGAAAGTAATAATCCAAAAAATAATGGATAGGTGACAGGACATTTTGGTTTTAAATTGGAAGAAGAAGGGAAGTCTAATGGGATAAGTTGACCCACAGTTTTGAGGCCTTCAGGAAAAATAGAAAAGGTGAGGAGCACATGACTCCTGAGTTCAACACAGTGTGGATGTAGGTAGGTCAAACCATGAAAAGTGTTCTTTCCATATGTGAGTAAAAGAAAAATGACAGGTATATAGATTTTTATGTCTGTGAAATAAAGAGAGACAAATAAATGGTTTCAATTTGTTTCATGTTCAATCTTTCTGAAGTACTCACGTCAGATCCAACTGCTCCAAGCTGACCCTTATGACCAAGAATTCCAGGAATTCCAGGTGGCCCCCTTGGTCCCTGGAATCCTCTTTTACCTGGTAACCCAGGTGGTCCCTAAAAATAACAAAATTCATTGTTCATAAATCAGACATTCCATCATTTCTTTTCTTGGCTAAAAACCCAATGTGAAATGTTGTTAAGTCTCTATTAAATAGTATGCAGTGATTTTTTTAAAAGAAGTTCTACTGAGGTGCCAAAATGGAATTCTGAAACTCAATGGTTCCAGTTGGTTACCACTTGACAGTTATCCTTTTTGCGATGTGAAACCTTTACTGCACATTATTTCCAAACATATTAACTTAACTGGTGCAGTTTGTTGAAATCAATACATTCTTCAGTGCAGGATATAATCTTTAGAATGATAAGTAGGGACTATATTCCAAATTTTCTTCACAGATAGGGTGGCACAGTGGCTAGCACTGCTGCCTCACAGCACCAGGGTCCCAGGTTCGATTCAAGCCTTGGATGTGTGGAGTTTACACATTCTCCCCAGTGTCTATGCGGCTTTCCTCCGGGTGCTCGGGTTTCCTCCCACAGTCCAAAGATGTGCAAGTCAGGTGAATTGACCATGCTAAATTGCCCACAGTGTTAGGTGCATTAATCAAAAGGGCAATGGGTCTGGGTGGGTTACTCTGTTGAGGACTGGTTGGGCCAAAGGGCCTGTTTCCATACTGTAGGGAATCTAATCTAATCAGAACTAAAATAGCCATCAATCTCCAAGTTTTTGATCAGTACAGGCATCTATATCTGCTTTGCCTCAATGTTGTGAATTTGTAGCTCATGCCATTGTTAATTCAAATTACTCCAACTAACCACTTTTTCTGACTCCACCTAAAAGGGTAACTTTGAAAGTAAATAATAAATTATCCAAATCTGTGGTGAACCTTTCAAAATAAGAACAGATGTCTTTCTTTAATTCTTTATTTTAATTTCTTTTTTTTTCACTTTTCCAAACTTACTGAATTTATTCTGCAGTTTCAGTCTTGCCTGCTTTCCATCATCACCCCGACTGGCTGAGGCCATCGCAAAAATACACTTTTAATCTATGCTAATTTATGAATTTTCTACTCATAACAGTCAAAGTTAGTGCTGCTAATTAAACATTTCCCATTATGCCTCCCACCAGTTAACATAAGGGAGGCCAGATATAGCACATCAGGTGTAAAGCAAACCTTTTTCAAAAACCCAGAAATGTCTAAATCCAGAAAAGTTTTTCCTCAATTTTCAGAGGAGCAATAAATATTAAAAGAAAATGAGATTCTGACTTTTGCATGAAGGTTATTGAAACCAGATTAATCACAGTTTTTAAAAAGGAATTCAGTAAACAGTTTAAGAAAAGTTTTAAATGAGATAGAGTGAGTTCTGAAAATCAGAATTCATGGTTGAGATTTCTAATGTATTTTTAAAGTGTGAGGGTGAACACATGTCAACTCTCTACAGTGCCAAGTCATTCCATCATTTCAATATCTTGACAGTTCCAAGAAGGAGACAATCACACCTTCAGCAGACAAAAATGTTATTTAGCTCATCTAACCAGTTGGATATGTTCACCTACTATTTTCTGATAGCTCCATTGTCAAGTTGGATCTACATTGGTAAATACCTTTGGTTTATGAGAAGTTCCTCTTGAATCAACATGACACAGCATTGAGATACTCAAGTGTGATTCTGAAGATAATGGTAATTACAGTGTCATATTCTACAAGTTGCTCTTTGTTCGTACAGGTCTGGTTTAAAACTGTCAGGTTAAAGTCAGTTGTCTTACATCTTCTGTTAGGAAGATAATCCTTGCAGCAGGATATGGGCATTGGGATCATGTGGAAGTCCTAGCATGGCTAACAATGAGGAAATTGTCCAGGAGGTTTAAACTTCTGTTAGGCAATTACTTAGCATCTAGAATCCTCAAAAGCATCTCCAATTCTAAATCACAGTCAGAGACTTTGAAGAGTTATGGCTCAATAGTTACCCAGGAAAGCTTAGAGGGATGAAACTCTGTCCTGGCTCCCTGGTAATGTTTCAAGTATTGGTTTGGATTTTTTGAGGTGTAGCAATCTCATGAAGATTACCACTCCTCCCCTTCATTTTTATGAAAGAATAGAGCTTTACATTTCTGAGTAGAGATTTTACTAAGGTCTCCCTCCATTTTCTTTTAAGGCAGAGGTATTTAGAATCTTGATTACCATAAGGATTAAAGATTTTCAGGGGTATGAGGAATAGAGGGTTGAGATTAGAATCAGATTAGCCATGACTTTATTGAATGTCAGAGCAGGTTCAAAGGGCTGAATGGCCTCCTCTTGTCCTTGTTTGCATTTTGCATGGAAGTTACTCAGGGTCCCAATGAGCAGCTCCCATCTATGCTGGAATAATGGCACTGGCCATCAGAAAAGTTAGGCGACTGTGTTTAATGATTGCCACAATGAAATGAAAGCAACATATATCACAGGTAATGGTCTCATAACTATACAAAGCCAATCAGTACGTTCTGTGCAAATTCATTCCTCTAAACATCTCCCTTTTCACAAAATAACTTGCATGCGCTATCATTTGGAGTTACAAGTGACTCAATTTAAATGGTCAAAAAAAGAAAATGATAATTCATTAGTAAACTGTGTCAATTCTACTCAGTCTTATTTTCATCACTTTCTGCAAATGCATTTTACCCATTATCTCCTGAGCATCCATATCATTTAACAACATGCCACATTAAGAATTGTTCTTAATTTGTATGGTTTCTGCTCTTTCCTGGGGAGAGTGTTGCTTCTGTGGTGAACATTTCATCAGAGCAAGAAACTTGTCTCTCAGATTTCATGTCCCTGCTGACCTTATCACCTTCAGAGCTTGTTTAGTTGTTTTCCCAATTCTTCTATTTGACAGAAAGCTGCTTCTTATCCTATATCCCAGCACAACTGCACATTTTTAGCAATAAGCTTGTGTCAATGTTTACACTCTCACGACAACTTATGCAAGAACATTGCTGGACAGTTCATGAATCCAACAATTAGTGCACTGTGTTTGTATCTATTAGTTGCTGCATTTTTGCTACGGTTCTCATCAAGTTAAGATCCAGGAGAAATCCTTTCACTTTCTGGAAATGATTTGTGCACTTGATTTCAGGGACCTTTAATTGCATCGCTGTGTTGTTCAGCTTCAGGTTCACCTGACAAATTCTCCTTAACATCTGCATTAGATTCAGACTGTTGTTCACAAAAACTTCATCTATCGTGTCTCCACATTCATAGACTAGCAGATGATCTACAATAGCTACCACTCCAAGAAGATCACTACCTAATGCTGTCTGAACTGATACTCCTCCAGTGCAGTGCAAAAGCCAAGCAACATATAAAACCACCCATATCTCCTGAATGACATCTAGAATGTGGTGAGAAAATTGCTATTTTCATTCAGCTTCCTGAACAGTAAACATCCTTCACATCAACATTACTAGAGGGTTCAAGGTATCTGTTCAGAATCTCTCTTATTTGATTTCTCCGTTTCTGAGGGAAGTTTTCGGTGCAATACATCTTGCAGTACTCTTTTTCAGCACTGATAACAGGGAAATCATTCAAATTGGCTAATCCTCTTCGTGCAATTCCGTTGTTATTTCATTACTGAGACTGGAATAAATTCAATAATGTTTCACATATGCTTTCATTCCCAAAACAGCAGGGAATGGGAATCTCACAGCCATTCTGATACAATGTTGCAGGTGTTGTCATTTTAATATTTCCTTGCTGTTTTCTTGCAATACCTGGTCCTCTTACAGTTCTGAATATTCTCTTGATCTCAGCATCACACACTTTCCAAGTATTGTGTTTAACAGTTTTCAAAAACTATAGTGATAGCAAATTTCAGTAGGGGCCACCTGACTATGGCAAGCCAGCTGGTATAAAATGTGTGAATGCATCTCACTTGCCACTCTACCCACTTGTCACATTACCCCGCTATGCACCTCCATCCTACTCAGATACCTGTCTACCCCGGTCCCACCTTAACCTCTTAATCACTTACCTCCCCCCTGTCTTCTTGCCACCTACTTCACTCACTGACACACATTGTCAAAGAATGTATAAATAACATTGATTGTTAAATAGTCAAGGCTTCATACATTTAGAATTATTAAATAACAATTCATTCAATGTTATAAATATAAAGTATAAAATTAGTCAATGATAATATTAAATATTTGAAATAAATAGAAGATTTTTCTTTTAGAAATGCAATACCTGTAAAATGCTAAAGAGTTTCATTAAAAACTTACCTCACAGTTCAATATTGTCTGTCTGCTGCCCTTTATGGGCTTCCCCTGTTCCTCTGATGTCATGAATAGCATAGTTTCAATTGTCCCGTGCTGCACTGAAGCCTATATCATTTTCTATGATTGAAGCTCTAGTAATCAGCATTGGTAGACAGCCGTTAAAACACAGGGGCAGTTAAGTGAGTAGACTTTCCTACAACTGGTACCAGTTGGAACAGTTCCAATGCCAGTTAGAAGTCTGGTCCACTATGCTTTGTCCCTGTTCCGTTTCCTAATTTTAAATGAACAGTTTATTTTGCTGAAATGTGGGCAATGCGGTATCAGAGACAATCAATGTGGACAACCCTTGTTGCTAGCATCGCATTGAGACACTTGCAATGTTTCCTCCCAGCTGTATGATGTTCTGTTTATGGCAGTCAGTGTGCTGGCATGAATCTCAGTTTTAATTTCCTGTTCCAGAAATCACTGCCATGCATGGACCCCAGAGGTCCACGCCAAGGAACAAAAAAATTAGAAGGAATGCTGTACACTAAATTTCCAATATGATGAGTGGAATGATGTTTGGAAAATTAACATAAGTTTACTTAATGTGGCAAATTTAATTAATTTTTGCGCATTTAAAAAGAGCCACTTTAATTTTGCAACAGTTCTAGCCTCATTAATTATTATTAACACAACAAATGTGTTCACAACTTTACAAGCTTTTGTGTTTTCAAAATGCAAATCTTTGGATCACACATTTCCTTTAAACTTCCAGTGATCAATATTTTAAAGATTATTTTTATTCACATGATTCATACTGGAAATTTACAATTATTTCAATTTTGATGCACAGGTAACAATAGGAAGTTTAAACATAATACTTTGAAGAACATTATGAATAATGGGCTGGGTTTCACCAATAATTTCAGTCTTGAGGTTTCTGGTTAAGTACAATATCCTTTTAATTCTGTAGTAAGTCTTAATGAATATCAAATAACATCTCTGGGACTGAATATGATTTTTTTACAAACGTAATTTAATTTGATTTATTATTGTCACATGTACCTAAGTACAATGAATAGTTTTGTTCTGAGAGTACAGATAGATCAAGTGTGAGGTTGCTTCCTTCACGTTTTAATTATAACTAAAGGTTATGAAAGTAAATTATTTCTTATTTTGTTTTTATTAAACCTTCATTCTCAAAATCCAATCTTTCTTTCATTGTCCATTTCTCTTCCTGCATGTGACTAAATATTGAATTAGATATTCTGATATTTCTTGGCTCAGACAAAGCATTGCTCATTATCAATTCTTCAGTCTGGTTAGTTAAGATGATATACTGCTGCTTACCTTGATCAGACTTGTCACAGATATCCTGTAGGAGGTTTTGCACATCTTATCATACAATTTACAATAAGTTCCCATGCAAATCTCCCACAGAAAGGCTGTGAGCAAATCTTCAGTATGTAATCCTGCCGTTTCAGTTTTATATGAAAATGTTATCAGGCTTTTGTGCACAAATAACAGTAAAAGCAAAAGTGGTATCTTTCAAGGAAATCTCTTGATACTTACTATATCTCCTTTCTCTCCAGGGTCCCCATGTGCACCATCTGATGCTCTTGCCCTCTGTCAAAGTGTTAAAACCAAGGGTTAGTAATCTTAAAATAACATGGACAAATGTTGATTGATGTTTAAGCTCAAAAACTGCATACATTCATGTAGAACTCTGAGCTCAAAAACTGCATGAATTTATGTAAAACTCTGTTATCTCACTTTTTAGATTAGAATCAATCTAAACATCAGGTCATAGACAGAGAACACAGGGGGCTAACACCTTCAACATATTGTCTAGCTATCACCATTGTTAACAGCTAACCCGAGAATGCAACTTTAAAAAAAAGGGTTTTGTGAATTACACATGAAAGAAGTTAAACTATCACTGTATTCTAACAGATGAAAGGCTTAACAGACAATCAAGTTTTCAATGTATAATTTCAGTTACATCACACTGTAAATTTTTGCTATAAATTCTGTGTTACGATCGAGCCCTCCATAATCACCTGATGATGGAGTGTCGCTCCGAAAGCTAGTGTGCTTCCAATTAAACCTGTTGGACTATAACCTGGTGTTGTGTGATTTTTAACTTTGTACACCCCAGTCCAATACCGGCATCTCCAAATCATGACTACTTTTCTAGCAGCACTCTAATCTTGAAAATGGTTTAGGCAGCTGGGTGTTAGGTAATAACCATGTGGCCTATCATGCATTAGTATCATCACCCCCTCTCCCACCCCCTGGGTAATCCATTGCATCAGCATCTCATCTTCAGGTGGTCTAACAAGTGCTCTATTATGGCCCTGGTCAAAGAATGGACAACATTGGATCCAGTCCCTATACATCCCATCTGCCATGGCGAAGGCCTCCAAGCCCTTGATTCTTCCTCTTCCTCTCCCGCTGACCCAACCAGTACCCCTCTACCAACACACTCTTTTGATTAGCAGAACTGGTCCTCATCCTCTCCATCAAATCCTTCCATTTTCTTCAGACCAAAGGGGTAGCCATGGGCACCCGCATGGGCCCTCAGAGTATACGTGGAACAGTCCATCTTCTGCAGTTACACTGGCACCATCCCTCATCTTTTCCTCCGCTACATTGATGACTGAATCGGCGCCGCCTTGTGCTCCCATGAGGAGTTGAACAGTTCATCAACTTCACCAACACCTTCCACCCTGACCTTAAGTTCACTTGGTCTATCTCAAACACCTCCCTCCCCTTCCTGAATATCTCCATCTCCGGCAACCAACTCAACATGGACATCTATTTCAAACCCACCGACTCCCACAGCCACCTGGACTACACCTTGTTCCACCCATCCCTCCTGTAAAAACACGATCCCTTGCTCCCAATTCCTCAGCCTCTGCCGTAACTGCTCCCAGGAGGAACAATTCCACTCTCGAATATTCCAGATGGCCTCTTATTTCCAGGTCTGCAATTTCCCCTCCTGCATGATCAACAATGTCTTGGAGTGCATCTCCTCCACTTTCCACACCTCCGCCTTCGAATCCTACTCCTCCAACTGCAGCAAGGATATAACCTTGTCCTCAACACTAATATCCAGACACATTTTATTCTGCCATTTCTACCACTTACAAACAGACCCCACCATCAGAAATATATTTCCCTCCCCAGCCTTATCTGCATACCGTGAGACCGTTCCCTCTGTGACTCCCTCATTAGATCCACACCCCGCACCAGCCCACGCTCCACTCTCAGCACCATCCCTTGCCACCGTTTGAGGTTTAAAACCCGCACCCATGCCTCTTCCCTCACCTCCGTCCAAGGGCCCAAAGGATCTTTTCACATCTGGCAGAGATTTTCCGGCACATCCACCCAGCTCATCTACTGTGTCCATTGCTCTCGATGTGGTCTCCTCCACAGCGGGGAGACAGGATGCCAACTCATGGGGAGTTTCAGGGAACATCTCTGGAACACACGCACCAAACAACCCCACTGCCCTATAGCTGACCACTTCAACACCCCTGCCCACTCTGCCAAGGACATGCAAGTCCTGGGACTCCTCCACTGCCAAATCCACACCACCTGACAACTGGAAGCCGAACGCCTCAACTTCTACTTTGGCAACCTTCAACCACATTGTACCAATGTCGACTTCACTAATTTACAAATCCCCCTCCCCCCACCTCATTCCAGATCCAACCCTCCAACTCAGCACCGCCCTCTTGACCTGTCCCACCTGTCCATCTTCCTTCCCGCCTATCCACTCCATCTTCCCCACCGACTATCACAATCACCCCTCCAACTACCTCCATCTTCCCAGCAAACCTTCCCAGCCCCACCCCCACCCGCACCCTCCCATTTATCTCTCAGTCTCCTTCCCCTCCACATTCCTGATGAAGAGCTTATACTTGAAACATCGACTCTCCTGCTTCTTGGAAGCTCCCTGACCTGCTGTGCTTTTCGAGCACCACACCTTTTGACTCTGAATCTCCAGCATCTGCAGTCCTCACTTTCTCTCAACATTGGATCTATGCTTGGCCTCAGTCAGGGATTTACAAAATACAGGTTGTACTGCTTGAACATGTGTTTCGTTCACGCAAATTCACTATAATGTGATTAACAAATTGGGGACACTGTTTCAAAAGCGCAAACTTTCAGAATGTGTATTGGCTGTAACGCGATTACATTGCCAACACTTTAAACACTGTTTCTAAAGCGCTATTTTTCTATAACATGGGGTTACAGAAGAATGTAACTATAGTGTTACAGAAGAACTGGCTGTAGTCATGGTTGCAGAGTGTTGCCCTTGTCTCCCAAGGGCCATCCTTGTAACACATCTGGAACATGAGGGTTCTCAAGGATATAGACATCATGGCAGCTCCCAGGGTATTTGGCATGGATTTCTAAGATGGGATACCAATGATCACAGATGACTTTATTTTATTGATAGAGTGGAACCATTTTCTATTGCTGAAGTCAGCTGCATTATGATAAGGGTCCATCAATTAAAAAGTGCATACAGTCTTTCATACTCTGCTATGTTGTCAATATCTAATGCCTGGACTATGGCATGACTTTGTCACAGGGAAATGCAATGAAGGGGGTGTGATCAGGACCAAACATAACAAGTTTTTAGGCTTTGTGTCTTTGCTAAACACTAATGCAAGACAAAAGTTCTGTGAGCCTTCTACTTTGGCTTAGGAGGCAAAGCATAAAAAGTCAAAGCAAGACAAGGCAGGGATGCTGTTAGCATTAAAGGAGGCACAAAGTTGGTAGTGGTAAGATAGAGAGCGAACAGTCCTTTGATGTGGCCTGGCTGAATTTATTACATATTGCATGTCCCAGTATGCAAATTATCCTCAGGAGCATTCCAATGAAAGGTGCCGGCGAGCTCCAAAGCGCAGTGTGGGTGTGCAGCACCATTTGCGAATGAATCAGGATTGTGCTGTGAGGGTGCATTGAGGTTTGTATGTCTCAGATGACAAGGTCTGTGTACATGAGGTGCTTGCAGTCGCTACCCCTCAGTCGCCCTCAGATGTTGCTGCGTGGCATCCAAGATAGTGGCGCAATGGGCCAACTGAAGGCACCAAATAGTGGATCTGACCTACATGTTGGGAATTATCACTGTCTAGTTTCTATCTAGTGGATGGGAGAATAAGGAACTGAGTATTAATGAGGTGAGATTAGGTAATAATGAAATGTCAATGCACACTAATTAGAGTCTTGCCGCTCATGAGTGAGAATCCTATCTTAATGTTCAACACTTGGTTGGAAAATGGGACTTCCTTGCTCTTGATATTGAGAACTCCTTGCTGGCCATCTCACATGACCTTCCTAACTTTCTCAAAAATGCCCATGTCATTCAGTACCCGGGACAATTTTGCCCCTAATATCTTTGTCTATATTTGAGAAAAGCATAAATAAAAGAAAAGGGCAAGGCCCACTTTTGATATAAATGTTGGAGCGACCATGGATTTACAATGCAGAAACACTATCCCTTCTACAGAATAATGATGCACACTTACTACTTTTGAACTGAAGAAAAACACACAACAGTTAATCTCAGTCCACCACCTGGGTTTTTAGGACAATATCACTCAGCAACATATGGTCAGATGTAAATCTCTAAGTCTTTGAAGGAAGCCAGCTGATTACCTACAGGATTCCTCCAACTTGCCTCTGCTGTTTTCCAAGAAAGATTCTCATTTGTTTCCTTCCTTAATGAATACCCAATGCTTTGCTTGCTTTAATTTAGAGATCACTGTTTGTGCACTTTTGTCTTATTAAACTCATTGACTGTGAGACCATCATTTGAAGGTGTAAAGAAATCACATTGCATTAGACAAGTTTCATTAATTGCTACATTGTAAAATAATTAAAAAATCAATCTTACTGAATCGCCTGGTGGACCTCTGATACCCGGCATTCCAATCACTCCCTGAAAGAAATATAGCAATTTGATTAAGCACAGTTACAAGAAGTTTAAATTAAGAATTCAATTGAACAGCACAGTAGCATCTGCTGACTCATAAAGCAAGTGTTTGACAATCAACCAGTGTGCTCTTACAGGATTGAATCTTCGAGTATAAGAGGATTACGTTAGCAGCAACTTATACTCAGCTCCAAATCACTGCATTTACCTCAAAAGCAATATATTCCTTTTAACAATCTATCATAAACTTGCACCCAATACTCTTTTAACCTGTTATATCTGTTGCCCATTAATGGTTGGCAATCACACAATAAAAGTCTATTTGTGCAAAGATGCATTCAGCTCTTCTCCATCTTTCTTTCACAGCTGAAATAGAAATTACTGCTACATTTAACAATTGAATTTTATTCAGGAAGCATCCGAGTAAGGTTTATTTTCATATTTTTCAAATTGTCATACTTGATATGAAAAGCTGAGTTATACATTTGATGCATATTTGTCTCTGCATCTAAGAAGCGAAGACAGAATGCTTGCATGAGTAAGTCCTGAAATTGAAATCAGATAGATAACTGACGTGAGAACAAGAGGGTAGTTGAGAAATAGCGAGCACAATGTATTTAGATGCAAAGCGGAAAATAATGTGAAGGATGAAGTCAAGACTGATTCCATTTTAGAGAAGGCAACACACAATGATAGAAGTTGAATGGTTCCAAATTAGCTCAATTGAAAAGTTAGCAAACATGGGTTGCTGTTTCTGGGAGAAATATAATGTGAACCAAAAGGATATAAGGATCTTTTAGATACAGATTTATATCAAAGCAGGGTTAATTAGTTATTTATTTTTCTTTCCATTTGCAGGTTGTGGGTAATGCTGGCTAGGCCAGTATTTATTGTCCTTCCCTAATTATGCTGCAAATGTTGGTGGTTAGTTGACTTCTTACAAGTCACAGGAAAGGGAGATACCTAGTCTCAATAACAGAGACCAGGACTCAATAGGGAGACTGCCGTGCTGGGATCGGGGGCTGGGATGGGTGTTCCTAAGAGTCTGGGACAGGAATGGAATGAGTAATTTCTGCCCCTGTTTTTTTGTACCATTTCTGTTCATGTCAAGGTCAACCACAGTGTTTTCACAAAGGGACTTCTGGGATTTTGACCCAGTGACACTGGAGGAATGACACAATAGTTCCAAATCATTACTATGGCTTGGAGGGAAACTTGCAGATATTGATGTTCTCATGTATCTTTTGCCTTGTTGTTCTAGATGGTAGTGCTTGCAGGTTTGGAAGGTGTGTCAAAGGAGGCAGTGCATCTAGCAGATGGTACATACAGCTGTCACTGTGCTTCGATAATGGCGGGAGTAAGTGTTGGATGCATTAGATGAGCTGCAATCAAGTAGACTGCTTTATCCTGTACATTTTGTGCTTCGTGAATGATATCGGTGTTACAGTCATCCTGGCAAGTGGGGAGTATTCCATCTCACTGCTGTCTTATGCATTGTAGATGGTGGACTGGAATTGAAGAGGTGAAAACAGCAGATGATTGAGTGCATTACCAACCACATGTTTACCTCCAAGCCACATATCATCTTCAATTGGAACTATATTATCATTCCTTCACTGTTGTTGTGGGTGTATATTCCCCTGCCCCACGCCCCTACAGATAATAGATTGTAACAGTTCAAGAAGACAACTCCCCGTCTCAAGGCCTGATTGTGGGAGGGGACAAATTTTGGCCTCACCAAGTAATATTATATCCAATGAATTAAAAATAAGTTTGAAAACACCATAATCGAAACACAAACAAAAGTCTTAAACTTAAACAAAGCGAGCTGCATACATATAAGAGGAATGCTGGTGAAGGTTGATTGGATACATACATCACAAGATATGGTATAGAAACAGTGGGAACAATTTCAGTAAAATGTTCAACACAAAGTAATTTCATCAAAACAAAAATTCAGTAAGATTCCATCTATGGCTTACAAAAGATGTTCAGGACAGTACTAAATTAAAACTAGTGACCTGAAAGCTAACAAACCTAAAGGGAAGCATGTGATAAACATGAAGCCACTAATAATAAAAAAAAGGAGGAATATGGATTGTGTAAGCAAGAGAAATAATTAGAGTAGAGCAGGTCTTGCAAGTTAATCAGGAAAAACCTATTTACTCAAGTTATGGAGTCACGACAAGGGTGAAACAAACAGTTCCACTGTTTATCAGATTTGCCATATCAAGGAATTGAGACTAGGATCATTGTATCTTTTAGGGGAAAAGTTGATGAAGCTCTAAAAGAAGGGCAATATCTGAATTTAGAGAGAGAACACAGCCTTTGGATTATTTGTGGATGTTTAACAAAGAACATGCTTGGAGATTAGGGGATAAATGGGTTCATGTAGTAAAACATCAGTAGGTCTAAAAAAATCAACTTGTAGCTAAATGTTATGTTAACTTTAAGTACTTAAATTGTTCGACATATTCAAGATGATATCTGTATAGTTTTACCTTTGGACCTTCAGAACCAGGTTCCCCTCTTGGCCCAGGTGGTCCATCTTCACCCTGAAAAACATATTACTACATTTATATCAATTCCTTTTACATTTTACAAGAGTATAGACTGACAGTAAAATTTCAGTGGGGGAGATTTCAGTTTTAGATTTTGCAAAGCCATATTAAGATAATCATAGGTCCATGTGCAGTAGGACAGATTAAAATAAAAATAAGCACGACAGTGGCTACAATATAAAAATCTATAAAAACTTGCCAACTTTCATTTGGCAATACATTGTTGTGAAGGCACTTCCATTATTAATTTTTTTGAGGACCTGTGTTTACAGAATAGTGATATTTAGTTAATTTGAAAGACTGAAGAAGTATGGACTTCTTTTAAAGGCCACAATAAAAAAAAACTTACCGGGAGTCACATGTTTTAAGCTAATTTCCTGGACTTGTTTACTGCAGGAAGTCATTTGTCTGCATTTATGGCTGTCAGGAGTAATAGCTCTCTGATATTGTTTGGAATGTACTTGAGGGGGTAGGCTGCTGAGAGAGCGAAGCTGCCCAACTCATCCTTTCCCACCTTTGTGAGAAAACCTTTTTAGGCAACTCAGAGTGTAAGCTGAAAAAAACTGATGCAGCCATTCTCCTGAAAAGCTTCTTGCACACCTCTTCCAGAAAGTTCCTGAATGAACGCATTCAGAACTGAAGGCCCCTGTTTGGGACTTCTTGCGCAGAAAAGATCAAAAGACAAGTGGGTAATTTTAAATTTAATCAGGATCGGATGGAGGGTTTCTATTCTTGATCAGAACATCTGGGCTAATAATTTTATTCATCAAGAAATCTCATTGGTGGATGTTTTCTCTGAAAGTAACATGATACATGGGCGGCATGGTGGCACAGTGGTTAGCACTGTTGCCTCACAGCGCCAGAGACCCGGGTTCAATTCCTACCTCAGGCGACTGACTGTGTGGAGTTTGCACGTTCTCCCCGTGTCTGCGTGGGTTTCCTCCGGGTGCTCCGGTTTCCTCCCACAGTCCAAAGATGTGCAGGTCAGGTGAATTGGCCATGCTAAATTGCCCGTAGTGTTAGGTAAGGGGTAAATGTAGGGGTATGGGTGGGTTGCGTTTCGGCGGGATGGTGTGGACTTGTTGGGCCGAAGGGCTGTTTCCACACTGAAATGTAATCTAATCTAATCATATATAATTGGCCACATCAGTAACTAGGTAAAACATGTGTACACATGTAACAGAGCCAGAGAAAGACAATGCACCCCTCCAACCTTGGTCTCAACAAGATGTAAATCAAAGTAGAACCAAAAATCTGTAAATTCAGTGTATTTGGTAAATTAATCACCGATCTTGCATTGAAACCAAATTTATTTTATCTCACTGGAAACAATCTTGAACGCTATTGTATCAGAGGCTTTTTATGTAACCTGACCATTCTTCAGTGGTAATGGAGTCAATAGAATTGAACTTCTTAAAGGTGGTTAAGGGGACATTGAATACATGATTGTTGCTGCACCAGCTTCTTTGTCGAATGCTAAGACAAACTTCGACTTCAATATAGTCCACCACTAATATAGGACTTGTAAGTCCAAATTTTTTTTATTATGAAGTGCAAGTTACATTGACTGCCTAATACAATGAATTCTGAACTGCTTTTCATAATTAAATTGTCAGGTATGGTTGAATATCCTATGAAGAAACAGGATGAACTCAACAGAGACAGAAGTAAAGCTTTTTGCATTAATAATATTTTACTTACAGGATCTCCCCTTGTACCAGCAAGTCCTTCTAATCCAGGCCGGCCCTTGGGAGTGAGAAGAAACATTTTGTTTGCGATCTTTTTAACTATCAATGAGCAAAAAAAAGAGAAATCTAGTGAATTGGAACTCAGATTTCTCAGGATCAAGAAGTGACCGAGGGAGTGTGCTAACCTGCTCTAGCCAGTTAACTTTACATATGGACTGAGAAATTGAAAAGAACACCCTCGTTATTCTTAGTCCACAAAGAGCTAAGTCAAAACAAAATCAAACTTGTTTTTGTGCTTGGAGCCTCCTGCTGTCCCTCTTAAGATCCATAGATCTGGTTGCCAAGAGCCTTATGGCCCTGACTGTAGCCGTATGGGACATACTGCAGTCACATACCCTCCACTTCTGCAAAGAGAAACCTCAAACAGGCATTGGAGCCCTGGTTTACAGGTGAAAACAGTCCATTTTTTAATGGCATGTGCCCTGGACACCTACAGAGCAGACTTTAACAATTTGGCAGATGGAATACTTCAGTCATGTTTTGCATTGACAGAATGGGTACAATGTGCTTCACTTTCTTGCCTACTGTGCTGAGTATTGAAATTGTTAGATTATATGTAGTTAATTTAAGACAATATTTTCAAGGTCCACAAATCACTTGAGATTTGTGTTCATGGTTTGACATGATCTCAAGCCTTAAATTAGGCCAACTGTCCGCTATCTCTTAACTATACTTCTGCTGTTACTTCTCAGCAGTGTAGGTCTATGGGTATGTTTTGCTCTGTATAGTGTCAATTACACTGCATTCATTATAGATGGTACACAATGCAAGGTGTTATTAGCAAACCAGATTAGCCATCTAAATTAGGCTGGAAATGTAAAAAAAGTCTTCTTGCTGGGAGTACATTGACAATATTCCAGCTCTAATTGTTAGCTTAATCGGTACATACATAAACAATCTTCATGAAAAACATGAAACATTGTGTGTTTGCAGTTTCCAGAAATAGTTTCAGGCTGTTGTGTTGTGTCTCTGTTGCTACATCTGTTTTTACTTTAGAGCATTTACAAGCATTTTTCATACATTCTTCATTTGTTTCTTACCCTCTCTCTGACTAACTTTATTTTCTTTCTCCTTTTGGAGATGTTCCTTATTTTTCTGTCTATGATTGTAACCATTCTTCCTCTCCCCTGTTTTTTAATGCTCTCCATTTTTGCACTCGGTTATGTACACATCAATGTATAATTGATCTCATGTGGTTAACAGCATTAATGCAGCAAAGCAGAGGTCACTCATAGCATTGCAACAAGGCTTCACTAAATGAGATCTTTAAGGAGTGGAAGCTGCTATGAACGGAATCAGGGATAAATCCAAGATAGCCAGTATAAAACCTAGTCGAAAAATACATAAACTATTTTAAAAATAGATTATTCAAATTGCTCAGTTAAACTTAAAAACATACTTTGCAATTATTTATCTTCAGTAAATTCGTACCTGATGGCCCCTCTTTCCTTTAAGACCACTTCTTCCATTCATACCATGTGGTCCCTGAAACAAAATTGAACTTTTAATTATATGATTGACTGCTTTTAAAAACTAAAATAGCATTCTGAATGAACATTTAATTGAAGAAAGATTTCTTCAACACATTGAGCTTAAATATTCAGATATAACTTTAGAAAGGAGATAATCATTGATAGTAACTGTACCTGAGGGCCCCTCTGTCCAGGTAACCCTGGCAACCCAATCTGCCCCTGTTATAAACAGAACAAAAATATGTGAACTTGTCTCCTCAATGTACTAGCAATTGGTGCTCCATAGCAACACTGTGGCCACCATACTGACAGCGAACAAAAGGTAAAACAAGAAAAAAACACATCCTCATTCGATATAAATGATCCCTGCGTATATGGCTGTGAAAATGGCTTCATAGCAGGAATTAGAAGGAACCAAGAACAGATAAGATCAAAAGGTGAGGGTGGAATGAAGAGAAGTCTAAGAGAAAAAAATTGAGGAGGTTTTTCGATTGCAGGATTTGACACTGTTAATTAAAAGCTAAAATATCTGATGCAACTATTTGGAAGACAGTAAGCAGGGAGTTTCAGAAGACAAGGATTAGTAATTAAATGAGGGACCATGGATAGTGAAATGGCGCATGGGAGGATGGGTAATGGCATTGTTAGCTGAGCAGAGAGTTTGCACATGCATGTGTTAGTTAAAGAGGTCACTTTGCTAGGTTTGAACAGTTCGCCTGTAAAACAATAACTCAAGGAGATTTCAATCAAATTGTGCATAGTTTTGAACAACTGATACTTTCCATATTCTGGCCAACAAATACTTTCTGCAGACTTCAACTTGCATTATCTTGCTCAAAATGTGAGCAGATGGCCAACAGATGGCAGAACTGTACCAAACTAGATCTGGGATTACTTTCTAATTTATATGGCACTTTTAAGATTTTCTCCTGCATAGGAATGTCCTTACTTTTTGTTTAACTCATTTTCAAGATATAAACTGGAGCATCTGCCACATTTTGGAATGCCTCGAATTTGGCATTGTAATTGTAGAACAACATTTCTGATTAAACTATAGGAATGTCTGTCTGCCAGAAATTAACAGATAAAGAAAACATTAAAAAAACACAGCTGGACATAAAATTTAAACATAGAAGGAGATTATTTATTTCTGAATCATTGTGTCCCTGTCTGAGACCTTTTGTTTGCTGTTTCTCCACATCCTTCAATATATGCTCTCATAATCAGCTTACATTTGTGTGCTCTTATTATACCCTGAGTAGAAATAACCTTTCATAATTTATTTTCTGAAACCCTGCTGCCATTTCTAATATTTCTTTGTCTGCCCCATGACACTCTGTTTCAGTGGGAGTTAATGGGCCATTCTCAAATTGGCAGTCTGTGACTGGAGGTTTAATGCAAGGATCAGTGCATGGGCCTCAGATATTCCCAATCTATATCAATGCTTTGGTTGTGGGAACCAAATGTGCATCTTTCAAATTTGCTGATGGCTCAAAACTAAGTTGGAATGTGAGTTGTGGGGAGAATGCAAAGAGACTTCAAGGGGATTTAGACAGGCTAAGGGCTATGGAATATGATGTAGAAAAGTATGAATTTATTCACTTCGATATAAAAAAAAGAAATGTAGAATATTTCTTGAACAGTAACAGATTGGAAAGTGCTGATGGCTCAAAGAACCTGGGTGTTCTTGTTCCTAAGTTACTGAGTGCTAATGTGCAGAAGCAGCAAACAATTAGGAAGATAAATTTTATGCTGCCCTTTAGTGCAAGTGAATTTGAGTAGAGGAGTAATGAAATTCTGCTGCATTTTTATACAGCCTTAGTGAGACCACTTCAGGACTATTCTGTACCTTACCTAAGTAAGCATGTACTTGTCAATGATAAAATGCAATGGACTTTCACCAGATGGAATCATGGCAAAGTGGAATGATCCTATGATGAGTGATTCAGGAGATTGAGCCTGTAGTCTGCAGGGTTTAAAAGAATGAGAGGCAATCCTATTGAATCATACAGTTGGAGCAGAGCTCTGAAAGCTAGTACTTCCAAATAAACCTGGTTGGTTATAGCCTAGTGTTGTGTGATTTTTAACTGACAGGGTTTGAAAGAGTAGATGCAGGAAGGGTCTTTCCCTTGGTTGACTCCATTCTAAAATTAGGGGGAACAGTCTCAGAATAAGAGGTAGACCATTTAGGACTGAGATGAGGAGGAATGTCTTCACTCAGAGTTTGCTGAATCTTAAGAATTCTTAGCCCCAGAGAGTCATGGAGAATAAGTCATTGAGTATACTCAAGGCAAAGATCAATAGGTCTCTAGATATTAAAGACATTAAGGGATAAGGGAATACTGTGGGAAAACAGCATTAAGGTAAAAGATGAACCATGATGTAATTCAATCATGGAGCACGTTTGATGATTGAAGATTAAGAAATTGATAAGAATTTGTAACAGTCTAAAAATGGCACAGAGTGTAATCAGATGTACATGAATGTCATTCATTGCAAAGGCATCAGTGAATCAATATACCTAAATCAAATTAATCCCTGGATTAGGAGACTTATCCTTGGAGTTATATAGGCGAAAGTGAGTACTGCACATGCTGGAGATTAGTGTCAAGAGTGTGGTGCTGGAAAAGCACAGCAGGTCAGGCAGCATCTGAGGAGCAGGAAAATCGATGTTTCGGGCAAAAGCCCTGTATCAGGAATGGAGTTAAATGTGTGCTGGAGCTTGGAAGAATGAGAGATGACCACATTCAAACCTACAAAATACTTACCCGGATAGACAGTGTAGATGCAGAATTGAGGTTACCCTAGCTGGAGGGCCCAGTAACAGAAGACACAGTCCTTCAGGGGCAGGCCAATTAGGACTGAGTCAAGAATGTGTTGCTGGAAAAGCACAGCAGGTCAGGCAGCTGTGGAGCAAGAAAATCGACTTTTCGGGCCAGAGCCCTTCATCAGGAATTCATGATAAAGGGCTCCGGCCTGAAACGTCGATTCTCCTGCTCCTTGGATGCTGCCTGACCAACACACTCTCAACTCTGATCTCCAGCATCTGCAGACCTCACTTTCTCCCATTTAGGACTGAGATGAGGACAAATTTCTTCACTCAGGGATTGGCAAGTATTTGGAATTCCTTGCTTCAGGATCTTTTGGAAGCTATGTCATTATGTTCAACACAGATTGATAAATATTTACATATTAAAAACATCAAAGGTTATAGGGATAATGCAGGAAAATAACATTGAAATAAATGATCAGTAACATCTCATTGAGAGTCAGAGTGGGACTGAAAGGTTACTTTTGCTCCTATTTACTGTATTCTGTTCTTGTACTCTTAATCACTTGCATACCTCTGAGCCATTCACACCTGCCACACCCTTTGGTCCTGGTGGTCCTTCTTCGCCCTATGGATATGAAATAAACATGACAATTCTGGATAGTTTTATCACAGAGTAACAAAACAAGCAACTTGCTTTGCTGGCAGGTTATTAGAATCATACAGAACTTGAATCTAATTTACTAATCTAATGTGCAGATTCTTAATACTTGTTTATTTCCTAACTATGTATAAATGTACATACCATTGGCCCAGGCAGTCCCGGTGCTCCTATTAATCCAAACTCTCCCTGCAAAATAAATTAAAATTAAGCATACTTCATTAGAGCTTATTATCATAGAACTATCTAAGACATTTGGTCAATTAATTTTTGTTGTAATTTTGTTTCCAGTTCCTCGAAAACCAACTTCTGGTGCAGGAAACCATATTAATTTGATACCTATTCATTTTATAAACATATGAAGAGTAAGTTAGGTATAATAAAGTAGGCTCTGTTAAGGCACCAAAAGGAAATATTGATAGGGAGGTAGGAAATACAAATGAGGAGACAAAAGTAATGGATGGGATAATAATAAAGAAAGAAGACATACCAAAAAGGTGAGAATTTCTGGAAGTTGGTGGACAACTGGTCTGGATGGAATGTATCAACACAAAGATAGAAATAGAAGAGGTATTTACTCAATCCTATTTGCATGCAGCATCTATGCTGTGAGACTGAAGGATGCTCATTTGTATAACTATTTAAGAAGGAGAAGGAATAAACCAGATCAGTTAACCTACTATCAATTGAAAAAATTGGGATTGTTCTTCTTGGAACGGGTAATGTGAAGAGGAGACCACCTTCAATATTTACTCACTTCACCGCTCACCACACGGCAGCAGCAGTGTGTACCATCCACAAAGTGCATTGCAGTAACTTACCCAGACTCCTTTGACAGCATCTCTGAACGCATGACCTCTACCTTCTGGAAGAACAAAGGCAGCAGATGTATGGCATACCTGCAAGATCCCCTCCAAGCCACACACTATCCTAACTTGGAAGTAGATTGCCATTCCCTCATTGTTGCTGAGTCAAAATCCCACAACTTCGTGGGTGCACCTACACCTCATGAAGTGCAGGGGTTCAAGAAAGCAGCTTACCACCAGCATCTTAAGGGAAATTAGGGTGGGACAATAAATGTTGGCTGAGCCAGTGACACTCACTTCCCTGACTGAAAAAATAAAACGGCCAAGATTTTCAAAATGTTGTCTGGTTATAGTAGAGAAAAAAACAATCCTTCCGGTGAGCTGTTCAATAAACAGGGGTCATAGACTTAACACCATTAGCAGAAGATCTAGTTGGGAAATGAGAAGGGATTTACTCACTCAGAATGGCAGGTTGTGTACATGGAAAAAAGAACAAAAGCTGCTTCCAACAATGATTTTAGAAGAGAATTGGACAGCAATTTGAGGATGAACAAATCACAGGAACAAAAAAGAGAGGTGTGTGCTTAATAAACAAATTCTCTTTCAAAAGTTCAGCAAATTTTCAATGAGATGAATCATCTCTAAATATTTAAACTGGAACAAAACAGTTTCCCTTCCACCCATACTGACACACTTAGGAACATTGCATAACAGATGACCATTTAGGCATGGTATAAATCTTTCAAGTCAACTCCAAGGCGTAAAACCTCTGCAAATTGTATTGCCAAAAGCATGGTCAACATGGAGCCAGGCGTTGATATCTTTCACTACCAGCTGTACTTGAGAAGATATAAGGCCAAGATACCAGCTTTCAAACTGGTCACCATTGGATTTACAATAGTTCAGCTTATTTTAATCTACACTAAAGACAGCATTTGGTGGTATGTAAGCAAAGCACATGAAACAAAAATAAAATGAGCTTAAGAAAAGGAAAAACAGAGTGCAAGTTAGGGGGGGATGGAAAGAACCTATGTGACTGTCATGTTGTTCACAACTTTAAGATGCTCAAATGAAGTACTTTTCAAGTGTATTTACTATCATAAGTAAGCAGCAGAAAACAGTGAGATAATAAGCAGAAAGTCAGATCTACACACGTCAGATTTAGAGTCATAGAGATGTACAGCATGGAAACAGACCTTTCGGTCCAACCCGTCCATGCCGACCAGATATCCCAACCCAATCTAGTCCCACCTGCCAGCACCCAGCCCATATGCCTCCAAACCCTTCCTATTCATATACCCATCCAAAGGCCTCTTAAATGTTGCAATTGTACCAGCCTCCACCACATCCTCTGGCAGCTCATTCCATATACGTACCACCCTCTGCGTGAAAACACTGTCCCTTAGGTCTCTTTTATGTCTTACCCCTCTCACCCTAAACCTATGCCCTCTAGTTCTGGACTCCCTGACCCCAGGGAAAAGATTTTGTCTATTTATCCTATCCATGCCTCTCTTAATTTTGTAAACCCCTATAAGGTCACCCCTCAACCTCCGATGGTCCAGGGAAAACAGCCCCTGCCTGTTCCGCCTCTCCCGATTGCTCAAATCCTCCAACCCTGGCAACATCCTTGTAAATCTTTTCTGAACCCTTTCAAGTTTTATAACATCTTTCCGATAGGAAGGAGAGCAGAATTGCATGCAATATTCCAACAGTGGCCTAACCAATGCCCTGTACAGCCGCAACATGACATCCCAACTCCTGTACTCAATACTCTGAGCAATAAAGGAAAGCATACCAAACTCCTTTTTCACTATCCTATCTACCTGTGACTCCACTTTAAAGGAGCTATGAACCTGCACTCCAAGGTCTCTTTGTTCAGCAACACTCCCTAGAACCTTACCATTAAGTATACAAGTCCTGCTAAGATTTGCTTTCCCAAAATGCAGTAACCTCGCATTTGTCTGAATTAAACTCCATCTGCCACTTCGCAGCCCATTGGCCCATCTGGTACAGATCCTGTTGTAATCTGAGGTCACCCTCTTTGCTGTCCACTACACCTCCAATTTTGGTGTCATCTGCAAACTGACTAACTCGCATCCAAATCATTTATATAAATGACAAAAAGTAGAGGACCCAGCACTGATCCTTGTGGCGCTTCACTGGTCACAGGCCTCCAGTCTGAAAAACAACCCTCCACCACCACCCTCTGTATTCTACCTTTGAGACAGTTCTATATCCAAATGGCTAGTTCTCCCTGTATGTTGAGGGAGAAGCATTGGCCACAACACTGTGGAGAACTCCAATTCTCTTTAAAATAGTGACACAAGACCATGATTTAATATGAGCTGAAAAATGTGTTACTGGAAAAGCGCAGCAGGTCAGACAGCATCCAAGAAGCAGGAGAATCGACATTTCGGGCATAAGCCCTTCTTCAGGAATGAGGAGGGTGTGCCAAGCAGGCTAAGATAAAAGTTAGGGTGGAGGGACTTGGGGGAGGGGCGTTGGGAATGCGATAAGTGGAAGGAGGTTAAGGTGAGGGTGATAGGCCGGAGAGGGGATGGGGGCGGAGAGGTCGGGAAGAAGATTGCAGGTCAAGAAGGCGGTGCTGAGTCTGAGGGTTGGGACTGAGATAAGGTGGAGGGAGGGGAAATGAGGAAGCTGGAGAAATCTGCATTCATCCCTTGTGGTAGGAGGGTTCCTTGGCGGAATATGAGGCGCTCTTCCTCCAGGCATCGTGTTGCCATGGTCTGGCAATGGAGGAGGCCAAGGACCTGCATGTCCTTGGCGGAGTGGGAGGGGGAGTTGAAGTGTTCAGACACAGGGCGGTTGGGTTGGTTGGTGCATGTGTCCCAGAGGTGTTCTCTGAAATGTTCCGCAAATAGGCGACCTGTCTCCCCAATGTAGAGGAGGCCACATCGGGTGCAGCAGATGCAGTAAATGATGTGTGTGGAGGTGCAGGTGAATTTGTGACAGATATGGAAGGATCTCTTGGGACCTTGGAGGGAAGTGAGGGGGGAGGTGTGGGCGCAAGTTTTGCATTTCTTGCGGTTGCAGGGAAAGGTGCCGGGAGTGGAGGTTGAGTTGGTGGGGAGTGTGGACCTGACGAGAGAGTTGCGGAGGGAGTGGTCTTTCTGGAATGCTGATAGGGGAGGGGAGGGAAATATATCCTTGGTGGTGGGGTCTGTTTGGAGGTGGCGGAAATGATGAAGGATGATACGATGTATCTGGAGGTTGGTGGGGTGGTAAGTGAGGACCAGTGGGGTTCTGTCATGGTGGTGATTGGAGGGGCGGGGTTCAAGGGCGGATGAGTGGGAAGTGGAGGAGATGCAGTGGTGAGCATTGTCAACCACGTCTGAGGGGAAATTGCGGTCTTTGAAGAAGGAGGCCATCTGGGTTGTTCGGTATTAGAATTGGTCCACCTGGGAGCAGATGTGGCGGAGGCGAAGGAATTGGGAATATGGGATGGCATTTTTACAGGGGGCAGGGTGGGAGGAGGTGTAATCTAGGTAGCTGTGGGAGTCGGTTGGTGAATAGTAAATGTCCGTGTCGAGTCAGTCACCCGAGATAGAAATGGAGAGGTCTAGGAAGGGGAGGGAGGAGTCTGAGACGGTCCAGGTAAATTTGAGGTTGGGGTGAAAGGTGTTAGTAAAGTGGATGAACTGTTCAACCTCCTCGTGGGAGCACGAGGTAGCGCTGATACAGTCATCGATGTAGCGGAGGAAGAGGTGCGGGGTGGTGCCAGTGTAGCTGCGGAAGATGGACTGTTCCACATATTCGACGAAGAGGCAGGCATAGCTGGGGCCCATGTGGGTGCCCATGGCTACTCCTTTGGTTTGGAAGAAGTGGGAAGATTGGAAAGAGAAGTTGTTCAGAGTGAGGACCAGTTCAGTCAGTCGAAGGAAGAAGCGGAGGGCTTTGAGGCCTTCGTGATGTGGGATGGAGGTGTATAGGTACTGGATGTCCAAAGTGAAGATAAGGAGATGTGGGCTGGGGAAACAAAAATCATGGAGGAGGTGGAGGGCGTGCGTGGTCTCCCGAACGTAGGTGTGGAGTTCTTGGACTAAGGGGGACAGGACCATGTCGAGGTATGTAGAGATGTGTTCAGTGGGGCAAGAGCAGGCTGAGACAATGTGTCGGCTGGGACAGTCAGGTTTGTGGATTTTGGGCAGGAGGTAGAAACGGGCGGTGCGGGGTTGTGGAATGATAAGGTTGGAGGCGGTGGATGGGAGATCCCCTGAGGTGATGAGGTTCTGGATGGTCTGGGAGATGATGGTTTGGTGGTGGGAGGTGGGGTCATGGTCAAAGGGCATTATGAG
Source organism: Chiloscyllium plagiosum (assembly GCF_037043375.1). Taxonomy (NCBI): domain Eukaryota; kingdom Metazoa; phylum Chordata; class Chondrichthyes; order Orectolobiformes; family Hemiscylliidae; genus Chiloscyllium; species Chiloscyllium plagiosum. The sequence goes on along the minus strand of NW_028270159.1, from coordinate 34,904,091 downwards.
GAGGTGTCCGCAAGCTGGCGTTTAGCCTCAGCAATGTAAAGATCAGTGCGCCAAACTACCACCGTGCCTCCCTTGTCTGCCGGTTTGATTGTGAGGTTGGAGTTGGAGCAGAGCGAGTGGAGGGCTGTACATTGTGAGAGTGAGAGGTTGAAGTAGGTGAGAGGGGTGGACAGGTTGAGGAGGTTAATGTCACGGCGGCAGTTGGCTATGAAGAGATCGAGGGCAGGTAAGAGGCCAGCATGGGGTGTCCAGGTGGATGGGGTGTGTTGGAGGTGGGAGAAGAGGTCGTCGGAGAGTGGGCGAGAGTCCTGGTTGAAGAAGTAGGCGCGGAGGCGAAGGCGGCGGAAGAATTGTTTGATGTCACGCCGCATGTTGAACTCGTTAATCTGGGAGCGTAGGGGGATGAAGGTGAGGCCTCTGCTGAGGATTAATCTTTCATCGTCAGAGAGGGGGAGGACTGGAGGGATGGTGAAAACACAGCAGGGCTGGGAGCTAGGACCTGGTGTGGAGCTCGAGCTGGGAGTGGGGCAGGGGTTAGGCGTGCGTGCGGGGTTAGGCGTGTGGGTGGAGTTAGGCAGGGGCAGGGATTGCGTGGGGGTGGAGATCAGCATGGGGGCGGGGTTAAATGAGATTAGATTAAATTAGATTAGATTAGATTACTTACAGTGTGGAAACAGGCCCTTCGGCCCAACAAGTCCACACCGACCCGCCGAAGCGCAACCCACCCATTCCCCTTACCTAACACTACGGGCAATTTAGCATGGCCAATTCACCTGACCTGCACATCTTTGGATTGTGGGAGGAAACCAGAGCACTCGGAGGAAACCCACGCAGACACGGGGAGAACGTGCAAACTCCACACAGTCAGTCGCCTGAGGCGGGAATTGAACCCGGGTCTCTGGCGCTGTGAGGCAGCAGTGCTAACCACTGTGTCGCCGTGGGGGCAGAGATTGGCGCAGGAACAGGGATCGGCGTGGGGCGGGGTTAGGCGTGGGGGCAGACATCGGCGTGGGGGCAGGCTTCGGCATGGGGGCGGAGATCAGCATGGGGCGGAGATGCATGCGGCGAGGTCGTTGTGCAGGTGAGTGACGTCACTGGGGGCAGAAGTGGATGCGGCGATGGTGGACCCTCAACGCCTTATCTTCACCATGGACATCCATTTCCTATACGCTTCCATCCCCCATCACGAAGGCCTCAAAGCCCTCCGCTTCTTCCTTTCCCGCCGACCAAACCAGTACCCTTCCACTGACATCCCCCTTCGACTGATTGAACTGGTCCTCACTCTGAACAACTTCTCTTTCCAATCCTCCCACTTCCTCCAAACCAAAGGAATAGCCATGGGCACCCACATGGGCCCCAGCAATGCCTGCCTCTTCGTCGGATATGTGGAACAGTCCATCTTCTGCAGCTACATTGGCACCTCCCCCCACCTCTTCCTTCGCTACATCGATGACTATGTCGGCGCTACCTCATGCTCCCACGAGGAGGTTGAACAGTTCATCCACTTTACTAACACCTTCCATCCCGACCTCAAATTTACCTGGACCGTCTCAGACTCCTCCCTCCCCTTCCTAGACCTCTCCATTTCTATCTCGGGTGACCGACTTGACACGGACATTTACTATAAACCAACCTCCTCCCACCCTGCCCCCTGTAAAAACACCATCCCATATTCCCAATTCCTTTGCCTCCACTGCATCTGCTCCCAGGAGGACCAATTCTAATACCGAACAACCCAGATGACCTCCTTCTTCAAACACCGCAATTTCCCCTCAGACATGGTTGAGAATGCTCTCCACTGCATCTCCTCCGCTTCCCGCTCCTCCGCCCTTGAACCCCGCCCCTCCAATCGCCACCAGGACAGAACTCCACTGGTCCTCACCTACCACCCCACCAACCTCCAGATACATCGTATCATCCTTCATCATTTCTGCCACCTACAAACAGACCCCACCATCAAGGATATATTTTCCTCCCCTCCCCTATCAGCATTCCAGAAAGACCACTCCCTCCGTGACTCCCTCGTTAGGTCCAGACCCCCAACCAACCCAACCTCCACTCCCGGCACCTTCCCCTGCAAGCGCAAGAAATGCAAAACGTGCGCCCACACCTCCCCCCTCACTTCCCTCCAAGACCCCAAGGGATCCTTCCATATCTGTCACAAATTCACCTGTACCTCCTCACACATTATTTACTGCATCCGCTGCACCCGATGTGGCCTCCTCTACATTGGGGAGACAGGCTGCCTATTTGCGGAACGTTTCAGAGAACACCTCTGGGACACCCGCACCAACTAACCCAAACGCCCTGTGGCTGAACACTTCAACTCCCCCTCCCACTCCGCCAAAGACATGCAGGTCCTTGGCCTCCTCCATCGCCAGACCATGGCAACACGATGCCTGGAGGATGAGCACCTCATCTTCCGCCTAGGAACCCTCCAACCACAGGGGATGAATGCAGATTTCTCCAGCTTCCTCATTTCCCCTCCCCTCACCTTATCTCAGTCCCAACCCTCAGACTCAGCACCGCCTTCTTGACCTCCAATCTTCTTCCTGACCTCTCCACCCCCACCCCCTCTCCGGCCTATCACCCTCACTTTAACCTCCTTCCACCTATCGCATTCCCAACGCCCCTCCCCCAAGTCCCTACCTTTTATCTTAGCCTGCTTGGCACACCCTCCTCATTCGTGAAGAAGAGCTTATGCCCAAAACGTCGGTTCTCCTGCACCTTTGATGCTGCCTGAACTGCTGTGCTTTTTCAGCAACACATTTTTCAGCTCTGATCTCCAGCATCTGCAGTCCTCACTTTCTCCCCATAATTTAATATCTCATTCAAAAGACTGAACCTCTACTCCCTCCCTGGCAATGTCAATCTAAATTTTGTGCTCAAGCTACAATTTGGGTCAGGAGCGCGGTGTAAGTGGTCATAGAACCTCTGCAGTGCATACAGAGACCATTTGGCTCATCAAGTTCACAGACCCTCTGAAGAGCATCTCAGCCAGACTCAAGCCCCGCATCCTTTTCCCATTTCAGCAAAATAACCATGAATAGCCCATTTCGCCTGTGCGTCTCGAGATACTATGGGGCAATTTACCATGGCCAATTCACCTAACCTGAACATCTTTGGGTTATGGGAGGAAATCCATGCAGATACAGGGAGAACGTACAAACACACAGACGGTCTCTCAAGGCTGGAATCAAACCTGGGTCCCTGGTTCTGTGAGGCAACAGTGCTAACCACTGAGCCACTATGCCACCCAAAGAATGGCCCTTGTGTTAAACGAGGGTTCTTGCATTTTTCCAGGAGCAGGCATTGTCAGTGATATTCCCTGAATTTTCCTGTCCAATTAAGGTATATGGACCTTTGGGAAGACCACAAGCTCCACTCTCAGGTACCACGCAGCAACTTTAAAAATAAAATTGGAAAATGAAATGGACAAACATGTTGGGTCATCCTCACTGTCAGACAGCGATTGGGGTTTTGAGATTAAGGGAACAGGGCCCTTAAATCATTCTAGAGCACAACCCTTCAATTCAGACATTTGGCATTCTCCAAACAGCATCAAAAATCGATCAATCTTTAACTTAGCTTAACAAGCTGTCATCCATTTGTAGGTGAGGAGCTGCTGTATCGCTGAAGAGGCCTAAATCAAAGTTGTTGAGTTGGAGGAGAAGACACAAGCAAAACAAAGCTCATCCAGCTTTGCTCTCATCCTCCATATCGGGGGAAAATCCTGGTTAATGATTCTGGAGTGAGGCTTAATTCTACAACTTCCTGACTCAGAGGTGAGAGTGCTGCTCCTGAGTCAAGGTTGAGACTTAAGCTTCCAAAATTCACTCTCATTTAAAAGATGCAATGTCAAACTTCTCATTAAACCTTGTATCGTTGAATCAGAAATGTTTAATTTTAGAGAAAAGTTATCAGACATTCTTGTTTTGTTAAGATGCAAAGAAGGATGTAGCAAATTGATCAATCTGTGAGGTTTTGTAATGATACTCACTGGGGGACCTCTTGGACCTTGTAATCCAGGAATTCCTTTCAAACCCTTGGCACCCTGAAATTATGACAATACATTATCTGATCAATGCTTAAATATAGACTAAAAGCATGCTGCTAAACCAGCTAACTGCATGGATTTGTCAGAATCAATTCAACTATCGATATTTTTGTTGCAAAAATATACTTTATTACTAAATTATCTACAAATACAGTACAAATCAGATCAGTATGGACATTGCAGCAAGTATAATAAAATATGATATTTCTCAATCAAATTGCAAAAAAAGTAACCTTTACTAAACATGACACAAATATATTTATATCTCAACTAAAGTCCCTTCAACCATAGATATATCAACCAAAGCATATGTCAAATGCTACAGCTCACTACAATATTTTATGCATTTAAAAAAATTTATCATTTTGTAATTTAAATTCACCATTTTAAAAGAGTGACTGCAATGGCTAGTTGTAATAATCTACTTTTTGCCAGAGCTCTGGCTCCTTGCACTGTTGTGTGTAAAAAAAATGCTATTCACAGGAACACTGAAAAATGTTAATTAACAATACTACATCAACATCACAAAGCATCGAAAGTATAAAAATTATCCTCTGAGAACATTGAATTGCACAGAATTTATAGCACAGAATGTGGCATTAGGGTTGATTAGTATGTGGTGGTGTTTATACACTATATGAGGCTTATGTAATTACCTCTTTTCACACTGCTATTTTCTTCACGTAGACATCAAGCCTCCCCTTACCATGTCAATGCAAGTTTTTTCAACCATACAGTGTGGTACTAAGATGCAAATTCTCACCAATGTGTCAAGCCATTTCTCCTAAACTCTTCCCTTGATCTGTTGGTGGCTAACTTATATTTTATGTTACCTTGTTTTGAATTCATATACACGTGAAAACAATATTTTCTATGCCCACTATCAAAATCTCTTCATACTTTTAAATATCTCTTAAGAAGTAATCTCCAGAATAAGGGACCCCAATTTGCCCAATCTTTCTTGATATTTCCAAGTTCATGATTCAAGTAAATCTTTGTTGAGTGTTTCTTTTTCTATTATGAAGACTGAAATGACAAAAAGTACTCCAAGAACGATCTGACCTAGGTTCTATACAAATCTAGCCTTACTATATTTCTCTATTTTCCTATAGTACTCCACCAGTAATTTATTGGCATTCGACATGTATCTCTACTTTTAATTGTATTGTCATTTGTATCACTGTTTCTAATATATTTATGCATTTTTATTCATTGATCTCCAACTTTTTTAGTTGTTTCTTCACCTTCCAAGGAATAGTGGGTCTGCTTAATCTTTCTACTATAATGAAGCACTTCATGCTTTGCTACATTGAATTTAATTTGATAATCATCCACTGTGCAAACCTGTTAATGACTTGTTTACCTCCTCCCTCTTCACAAGACTCCTGACAGACAAAAGCCCAAATTCATATGTTTAAGACTTGTTCTGTGCCAGCTGCCAAAGAAGAGAAGGTGAACTACAATTTCTGGGGTTAAGAAATGAGATTCTAGATCCTCTTCCTCACAGTTTCTGTCAGGTGGAGAGAGTTTGGGCATGTGGAGTCAGGTCGCAGAAGGATGATTTCAAAATTTCAAACTGAGAATAGGAGTTAAGGAGATTTTCTCAAAATAGCAGAAAATGGGAAGTAATGTCGTGCTGTTTACTACTTCCACAAATCTTTTGGAAGCAGAAATTGAGGTGTGATGTCAAACTCGCCCGTATGCCCAATTGTAGGATAATGCGAATGCAGGAGGTCATGAACAGAATAAAACAAAGAACTGCGGATGCTGGAGGTCAGAAATCGCTAGAGAAACTCGGCAGGTCTGGCAGCATTTGTGGTGAGAAATGAAGGTTTAAATTTTGAGTCCAGCGACCCTTCTCCAGAACTGATAGTTGCTAGATAAAGGTGAAGATGGGGGTGAGTGGGAAAAGAAGTGAATGGATGGGTAGAGATGGAGCCCAGAGAGCTAGAAAGACAGTTAGACAAAAGGATGGATAACAATAAGCCAGAGAGAAAGCAAAGTTGATAATGGGGACCATAAGTACGTGAAAATGGGTTAGGTGTGCTGAAAGCAGCCCATGTCGTGACAGGGTCTAGGTGTGGGAGTGGGTAAAGGACATGAAAGAAAATGTTCAAGCTTGAAAATTGTTGAGGCATGAAGGCGGCAGGGCCCCTACATAGAAAATGAGATGTTGGAGTACTGCAGCGAGCTGTTGTCATGGGAACACAGTGGTGGGTTGAAGTGGCAGGCACCCAGAAGCTCGGAGTCATTTCTGCGGATTGAATGTAGGTGTAACACAAAGTAATTGGCCAGTCTGTGTTTCATCTCCCCAATGTAGAGGATACCACATTGTGAGTAGCAGATATAGTAGACTAGATTACGTGATGTGCAGATAAATTGCTGCTTCACTTGGAAGGTGGGTCTAAGTCTTGTGAGGTCAGAGGAGGTTAACAGATTTATCATTAATATTAATTAAGTTGTCCTCTTTTGGACACCTGGAAGGTGAGTGTAAGGTTCATTGAGGAATTTATATTCATGAATGAATCTAAATGGGGAGGTGACTGAAGGAGCACTCCTGTTTGTGTAAGTATCCATGAAGAAACTCAGGCCTCAGTCATCCCTCATCCTTTCCATTTTTCAACTGTGAAACCCAACACGAACTCCTAGAATCATCTCAGCAATGGGCTGTCCAACTTGCATAAATAAAGCAACTTCAGAAAATCATCTCCTATTGTAGCTGATTACATAGAAACATAGAAAGTGGAGGAAGAATAGGCCATTTGACCCTTCTAGTCTGCTCCATCATTCATTATGACCATGGTTAATCATTCAAATCAATTGCCTGTTCCCATGTTTTCCCCATATCCTTTGATCTCTTTAGCCTTAAATGCTATATTCTATTCTTTCCTGAAATCATACAACATTTTGACCTCGACTATGTTCTGTGGTAGTGAATTCCACAGGCTCACCACTCTCTGGGTGAAGAAATTTCTCATCTCAGTCTTAAATTGTTTTATCCTGTTTCCTCAAACTGTGACCTCTGACTCTGGAGTCCCCAGTCATTAGGAACATCCTTCTTTCACCTGCCCCATCTAGTCCTTTAGAATTGTATAAGTTTCTATGAGATTGCCCTCATTTCTCTGAACTCCAGTGAACATAATCCTATCTGATTCTATTTCTCCTCATATGTCACACAACTGAACGGTTAGCTCTTCCCATTACTAAATCAGCCATGGCATGTTTTTCATCTATTAACCAACATCAGTAAATCAGCAGGATTTTCCAATTGATTAATTTATACGAAAAGCCTGTTAAGAGCAACACAAGCTGCCAAAGGTGAAAATCGTTATCTTATTTTTTCCTAAAATAGATTTGTTTTAATTAACCTATTTTTCCAATCAACCTGTTGAAAGATGTTATTCGACACCACTGGAGCAGGTAGGACTCGAACCTGGGCCTCTTGGACCAGAGGTAGGGGCAGTGCTACAGGAGCCCCTCTAATAGATTACCTTCCCTAAAGTACAGACCTATCTCCAGCTGACTGTCATTTCTTTATGGATTAATTGATATACCCATATATAATGAATGAGCTGCCCTGCGCGGGGTGTACGAAGAGAAGAAGGCCGCGCTCCGGGACCTGCAGCTCGTCGGGGCTCGGGGCGCGTACGTGAGGTCGCGGATCCAGCTCCTCCAGGACCTGGACCGCGGCTCCCCCTTCTTCTACTCGCTGGAAAAAAGGCGTGGCACCCGTCAGCAGCTCCTTGTGCTGCTGGCCGACGACGGGTCCCTCGTCTCGGATCCGGAGGGCGTCAGGGCCCACGTCCGAAACTATTACACAGCCCTGTTCTCTCCGGATCCGTCCAGCGAGGATGCTCGCAGAGTTCTGTGGGAGGACCTGCCGCAGCTCGGCCCGGAGGACGCCGGAAGGCTCGACGCTCCCGTCACTTTGGAGGAGCTGACCGGCGCCCTCGACCGGCTCTCGAGGGGCAAAACCCCGGGGCTGGACGGGCTGACTGTGGAGTTCTTCAGGGCGTTCTGGGACGTCCTGGGGAGCGACTACGCACAGGTCCTGGGGGAGTGTTTAAATGCCGGACAGCTGCCCCTTTCTTGGCGCAGGGCGGTCATCGTCCTGCTGCCAAAGAAGGGGGACCTTCGTTCCTTAAAGAACTGGCGTCCGGTCTCCCTCCTCGGCACGGATTACAAAATCTTCGCCAGGGTGTTGTCTTCTCGCCTGGCCTCCGTGCTGGCCCACATGATCCACCCGGACCAGTCCTACACGGTCCCGGGCCGGAGGATACACGATAACGTCCACCTGGTCCGGGACCTGATCCATTTCTGTCGACGGGCTGGTCTGCCGAGCGCCTTCCTGTCTCTCGACCAGGAGAAGGCGTTCGACAGGGTCGATCACGAGTACCTGCTCGGGACTCTGCGGGCATTCGGGTTCGGGGCGCAGTTCGTCGCCCGGATCCGACTTTTGTACGCCGCCGCAGAGTGTCTGGTTAAAGTTAACGGGTCCCTGACGGCGCCCCTTCGCTTCGGGAGAGGAGTGCGTCAAGGCTGCCCCCTGTCCGGCCAGCTGTATTCCCTGTGCGTGGAGCCTTTCCTGCGCCTCTTGCGGAGGAGGTTGTCGGGGCTGGTTCTGCGCGGCGCGGGCACGGGGGTGGTCCTCTCGGCCTACGCCGACGACGTGCTCCTCACTTTCACCGACCCGGCTGACCTGGGGAGGATGCGCGAGTGCCAGGCCGTGTACTCGGCGGCGTCTTCCGCCAGGATCAACTGGGCCAAATGTTCCGGACTACTGGTCGGCCCGTGGCGGGTGGACTCTCTGCCGGAGGAGTTACGGGGGTTCAGCTGGAGTACCACCCATCTCCTCTACCTGGGGGTCTACCTCAGCCCGGCTGAGGAATCCTGGCCGGCCAACTGGCAGGAGCTGGAGGCCAAAGTCTCGGCTCGCCTAGGCCGCTGGACAGGACTGCTCCGAGTGCTATCTTACAGGAGTCGAGTGCTGGTCATAAACCAGCTGGTGGCCGCCATGCTGTGGTACCGGCTGGTCACTTTGGTCCCTCCTCTTGGCTTTGTCGCTGGCATCCAGAGAACGTTGGTCGATTTCTTCTGGGACAAAAAGATGCACTGGGTCGCCGCGCAGGCTCTGAGTCTCCCTATTGAGGAGGGCGGTCAGTCGCTGGTGTGCGCCCGCACCCAGGTCGCGACGTTCCGCCTTCAGACCTTGCGGCGATACCTTTACGTCGAGCCTCCTCCTAGATGGTGCGCCCTGGCGACGTATTTTTTCCGCCAGGTGCGTAACCTCAACTACGACACGCAGCTCCTGTTCGTCGACCGTGACGGTTTGCAGGTCGCCCTCAAGACGCTGCCTGTCTTTTACCAGGACCTGATCACTGTCTGGAACATGGTCGAATCGCGTCGCGCCTACCCTCCGGCTGGAGTAGCGGCTGTCGTCAGGGAGCCGTTGCTCAGGAATCCGCACCTCCGTACTCGCGGGTTCGAGTGGCTGTCGGAGGAGAGGGCCGCGGCGGCGAGGGTGACCAGGGTCGGGGACGTGCTGGGTGCCGGGGGCCTGGGCTGGACGCTGCCGCAGGACATAGCAGGCAGGGCGGCGGTAGACGTCCAGTACGTGGCCACCGCCATCCGACGCCTCAAAACGGCGGTGCTCGGACCCGACGTAGTACACCAGTTGGAGGACGCTCAGGTGTGCGGTGGGATCCCGTCCGAGCTCACCCCAGCCCGGACGGAATTTCACATTGGCCCCAAGGTCCCGTACTTCCCGCGGGAGCCTGTGCCCCACAACCTGAGCCGCCTCCGAAATTTTAACTTTGTTTCGTTTAGGGAGGTGAACAGGAGAGCCCTGTACAGACTGCTGCTGCACACCGTCCACCTCTTCTCCCTCATCCACCGTCCGGACACGCCTTGGCGTGCCCATTTGCCACCGGGCGGTGGGGATCCCCAGTGGAGGGCTCTCTACGCGGGAGTCCTCCCCCTTTCTCTCGGGGATCTGGGGTGGAGGGTGCTGCACGCAGCAGTCCCCTGCAACCGCAGATTGCGGTGGTTCACGGACTCCCAGCCCAACTGCTTGTTCTGTGGCGCTGTGGAGTCCGTGGACCACGTGTATATTGGGTGTGGGCGTTTGCACTCCCTTTTTGATTTTCTGAAAAACCTTCTCCTCTGTTTTTGGCTGCACTTCAGTCCCACGCTCCTGATCTTTGGGCACCCGGTACGGAGGAAGGAGGGCAGGTCTGAAGACCTCCTCGTGGGTCTGCTCCTGGGCCTGGCCAAACTGGCCATCAACAGGTCCAGGCAGCGGGCCGTGGAGGGGGTCGTTAGGGCCGACTGCCTGCCCCTCTTCCGCGGTTACGTTAGAGCCCGGGTGTCCTTGGAGAAGGAGCACGCGGCGTCGACCAACACCCTGGAGTTGTTCAGGGAGAGGTGGGCGCCGCAGGGAGTGGAGTGCATCATTTCTCCCTCCAATTCTATTTTGATTTAGTCCCTACCCTCCCCTTCACTGTTTTGATCACACAGCACTGTCCTTTGATGTGAAGGGCAGTGTTTGTCACTGGCCACCCGGGTGTTTTCCTGTCTTCCTGGTGGTGGAAACTGAATAAAGATTCGTGCACTTTGTGTCTTTCACAGTGTCTTACACCTGCACACACACACCATGGGTGCTGGGGATAAAATAAGCACTACCGCAGTTAGGTGGTAGTGTAGGGTAAAAAAAAAAAAAAAAAAAAAAAAAAAAAGAAAAAAAAAAGAAAAAAAAAAAAAAAAAAAAAAGAAAAAAAAAAAAAAAAAAAAAAAATATAATGAATGAGCTGCCCTGCGCGGGGTGTACGAAGAGAAGAAGGCCGCGCTCCGGGACCTGCAGCTCGTCGGGGCTCGGGGCGCGTACGTGAGGTCGCGGATCCAGCTCCTCCAGGACCTGGACCGCGGCTCCCCCTTCTTCTACTCGCTGGAAAAAAGGCGTGGCACCCGTCAGCAGCTCCTTGTGCTGCTGGCCGACGACGGGTCCCTCGTCTCGGATCCGGAGGGCGTCAGGGCCCACGTCCGAAACTATTACACAGCCCTGTTCTCTCCGGATCCGTCCAGCGAGGATGCTCGCAGAGTTCTGTGGGAGGACCTGCCGCAGCTCGGCCCGGAGGACGCCGGAAGGCTCGACGCTCCCGTCACTTTGGAGGAGCTGACCGGCGCCCTCGACCGGCTCTCGAGGGGCAAAACCCCGGGGCTGGACGGGCTGACTGTGGAGTTCTTCAGGGCGTTCTGGGACGTCCTGGGGAGCGACTACGCACAGGTCCTGGGGGAGTGTTTAAATGCCGGACAGCTGCCCCTTTCTTGGCGCAGGGCGGTCATCGTCCTGCTGCCAAAGAAGGGGGACCTTCGTTCCTTAAAGAACTGGCGTCCGGTCTCCCTCCTCGGCACGGATTACAAAATCTTCGCCAGGGTGTTGTCTTCTCGCCTGGCCTCCGTGCTGGCCCACATGATCCACCCGGACCAGTCCTACACGGTCCCGGGCCGGAGGATACACGATAACGTCCACCTGGTCCGGGACCTGATCCATTTCTGTCGACGGGCTGGTCTGCCGAGCGCCTTCCTGTCTCTCGACCAGGAGAAGGCGTTCGACAGGGTCGATCACGAGTACCTGCTCGGGACTCTGCGGGCATTCGGGTTCGGGGCGCAGTTCGTCGCCCGGATCCGACTTTTGTACGCCGCCGCAGAGTGTCTGGTTAAAGTTAACGGGTCCCTGACGGCGCCCCTTCGCTTCGGGAGAGGAGTGCGTCAAGGCTGCCCCCTGTCCGGCCAGCTGTATTCCCTGTGCGTGGAGCCTTTCCTGCGCCTCTTGCGGAGGAGGTTGTCGGGGCTGGTTCTGCGCGGCGCGGGCACGGGGGTGGTCCTCTCGGCCTACGCCGACGACGTGCTCCTCACTTTCACCGACCCGGCTGACCTGGGGAGGATGCGCGAGTGCCAGGCCGTGTACTCGGCGGCGTCTTCCGCCAGGATCAACTGGGCCAAATGTTCCGGACTACTGGTCGGCCCGTGGCGGGTGGACTCTCTGCCGGAGGAGTTACGGGGGTTCAGCTGGAGTACCACCCATCTCCTCTACCTGGGGGTCTACCTCAGCCCGGCTGAGGAATCCTGGCCGGCCAACTGGCAGGAGCTGGAGGCCAAAGTCTCGGCTCGCCTAGGCCGCTGGACAGGACTGCTCCGAGTGCTATCTTACAGGAGTCGAGTGCTGGTCATAAACCAGCTGGTGGCCGCCATGCTGTGGTACCGGCTGGTCACTTTGGTCCCTCCTCTTGGCTTTGTCGCTGGCATCCAGAGAACGTTGGTCGATTTCTTCTGGGACAAAAAGATGCACTGGGTCGCCGCGCAGGCTCTGAGTCTCCCTATTGAGGAGGGCGGTCAGTCGCTGGTGTGCGCCCGCACCCAGGTCGCGACGTTCCGCCTTCAGACCTTGCGGCGATACCTTTACGTCGAGCCTCCTCCTAGATGGTGCGCCCTGGCGACGTATTTTTTCCGCCAGGTGCGTAACCTCAACTACGACACGCAGCTCCTGTTCGTCGACCGTGACGGTTTGCAGGTCGCCCTCAAGACGCTGCCTGTCTTTTACCAGGACCTGATCACTGTCTGGAACATGGTCGAATCGCGTCGCGCCTACCCTCCGGCTGGAGTAGCGGCTGTCGTCAGGGAGCCGTTGCTCAGGAATCCGCACCTCCGTACTCGCGGGTTCGAGTGGCTGTCGGAGGAGAGGGCCGCGGCGGCGAGGGTGACCAGGGTCGGGGACGTGCTGGGTGCCGGGGGCCTGGGCTGGACGCTGCCGCAGGACATAGCAGGCAGGGCGGCGGTAGACGTCCAGTACGTGGCCACCGCCATCCGACGCCTCAAAACGGCGGTGCTCGGACCCGACGTAGTACACCAGTTGGAGGACGCTCAGGTGTGCGGTGGGATCCCGTCCGAGCTCACCCCAGCCCGGACGGAATTTCACATTGGCCCCAAGGTCCCGTACTTCCCGCGGGAGCCTGTGCCCCACAACCTGAGCCGCCTCCGAAATTTTAACTTTGTTTCGTTTAGGGAGGTGAACAGGAGAGCCCTGTACAGACTGCTGCTGCACACCGTCCACCTCTTCTCCCTCATCCACCGTCCGGACACGCCTTGGCGTGCCCATTTGCCACCGGGCGGTGGGGATCCCCAGTGGAGGGCTCTCTACGCGGGAGTCCTCCCCCTTTCTCTCGGGGATCTGGGGTGGAGGGTGCTGCACGCAGCAGTCCCCTGCAACCGCAGATTGCGGTGGTTCACGGACTCCCAGCCCAACTGCTTGTTCTGTGGCGCTGTGGAGTCCGTGGACCACGTGTATATTGGGTGTGGGCGTTTGCACTCCCTTTTTGATTTTCTGAAAAACCTTCTCCTCTGTTTTTGGCTGCACTTCAGTCCCACGCTCCTGATCTTTGGGCACCCGGTACGGAGGAAGGAGGGCAGGTCTGAAGACCTCCTCGTGGGTCTGCTCCTGGGCCTGGCCAAACTGGCCATCAACAGGTCCAGGCAGCGGGCCGTGGAGGGGGTCGTTAGGGCCGACTGCCTGCCCCTCTTCCGCGGTTACGTTAGAGCCCGGGTGTCCTTGGAGAAGGAGCACGCGGCGTCGACCAACACCCTGGAGTTGTTCAGGGAGAGGTGGGCGCCGCAGGGAGTGGAGTGCATCATTTCTCCCTCCAATTCTATTTTGATTTAGTCCCTACCCTCCCCTTCACTGTTTTGATCACACAGCACTGTCCTTTGATGTGAAGGGCAGTGTTTGTCACTGGCCACCCGGGTGTTTTCCTGTCTTCCTGGTGGTGGAAATTGAATAAAGATTGGTGCACTTTGTGTCTTTCACTGTGTCTCACACCTGCACACACACACCATGGGTGCTGGGGATAAAATAAGCACTACCGCACTTAGGTGGTAGTGTGGGGGTTAAATAAAAAAAATTTAAAAAAAAAAAAAAAAAAAAAAAAAAAATCCCCCCCGGTCTCTCTGGGGAAGAGGCACCGGCCCTCGGAGGGGAGGGACTCTCCTGCAGCGCGCCGGCGGTGCTGCCCCTCTCCGGGGGACGAACCAACGGTGCCCCTCGACTGTCCCGCACCGCGGCCCGACTCGCCCAAACCCCCGGGGGCTACAGCAGGGCCTCCTGCTGCCTCGACTCCTCCGGCCCCTGGGGAGGACCTCAAAATAAAAAAAATAAAAAAAAAAAAAAAAAAAAAATATAATGAATGAGCTGACTGACACAATGTTTTAAACTGCCTAATTTTCAAACCACTAAAACCTCATTTCAAATCTACACCAGGCTAATGAGTGGAAGTCTCCATTTGCTTGACTGACATACTCCTTAAGGAATGGTGATTGGTCATTTATGTCTCAGTTCTTAAAAGGGTGCAGGCTGACAATTTGCAACTGGCAATTTTAATCAGACAGGCTGCAAGGATGTCTGGTATGGGAGCTGGTGTTCATTTTAATGAAACACTGAGATTTGTAGACAGTTTCTCCCTATAATAAGCTTGGCTTAAATTCCAAAAGTGGAAAATACTTCTAATTTCAGGTAGAATTTGTGGCTCTCACCACAAGAGCAATCAGCAAACACTTACCTACAGGGAGTGAGGAGCATGAGAAAATGTAATTGAAACTAAATTTTATCTTGACAAAATTATTAAAACCATGACCACAGAGCTCTAAATCTGCTAAATGTATTGAAAAATAGTGTCACAGGCCCTTCTGAGCATGTCCAGATTATTATTAGTTTTCATTTTCCCCCAGTGCAGTGTCAATTGTTTTTCACATTGCTGAGAATTCAAAATGATTCCCATAAACAACGATTCCTTTTTAAAGGATGTTGAAGCTGGTTGTAAACAATTAACTAGTAATTGATTAAGTCCTTACACAGGAGAAAATGGACCTTTCAAAAGCAAAGGTCAAATATAAATTTGAAGAGGAGCAATTAGAAGTTGTTCAGGGATAAGTTATGTGGGCTGCTGCGTTCAATGGATAGAATGGCTTTCATCTATGGTTCTCTTCAATTAAACCTGAAAAACTGCTTCACCTCAATCAAAAACAACAAACATATTGTATGTTAGATTTATTATTTCCAGAAGTCTGCTTAAATTATAAAAAGGTTTATTTTAATGACTAAGTATGGAATGTTCAAAAATACAGAAGAAAGCCATTATTTTTCCTTCAGCTCTGTGCCAGCAACTCAGTCAATCCCATTCGCTTACCTTTACACAGTAATCTTATAAATATTCTCTGTTTACATATTGTAATGATCCATGTCTCCTTCTGAAAGCTATGACTGAATCTCCTCCACCACACTACCAGTGCGTAGGTACAGTTTTTGCGTTTACAAGATTATCACGTCTTTATATTTAGGATGACTGTGTTGATGTGTGCTTGATAGCAAATCAAGATGATGGGGCTATTCAAAATAACATTAAAATTGCTGTACAAGGAAATGGTGCAAGTTTTTCATGTCTACAGTCAATGGTAAGGTGGTATAGCAATGTGGTGCTGATGGAACCAACTAAGTCCTCGGGAATTGTTAAAAATGTCAGGTTGTAAAAGGGTTTATGATGAAGTGTCCACTTGCTTCTAGATTGGGATAGAGTTGAGTCTAAAGAACAGCTAATCAGAACTTCTACCTGGATGCAAGGCCTGTGTGATTCACGTTTGGTGTAGATGGCCCAGAGGGCTAATTGGCCCACTTCTGATCCCATTTGCAATGGGGAAAGCTGTTTTGAAGATAAGGTTTCAGGCTTTCCTGAAATACCATTGACAGTTATGTTACTCTCTTACTATTAAGAAGAGAGAGGGAGCATAGCTCGAGGTCAAAAGTCTCTCTTGTAAACCTGGTCACTGTGCAATTAGAAGCTTGCATTTGGAAAAGAGAAAGCTCATGAGGTGTTAAAATGAAGCTGGAAGATTTGCCAATCTTGCATTAGAGGAGGGTCTCCAGAAATACTCACACCATGAAGAATAGTTTTGAGTTGACAGATTAGATGCTCAGGAAGGAAAGGAACAGCAGGAAATTCTCAGGAATTAAGAACATCGTTGGACTGACAGTAGGAGGATGTAATGTCTACTTAAAGGATCGTGTAATATAAACTTCTGAAGTGCATTTTGACAGTTGTGCTAAAAACAAGATGGTATTCCATTCTATTATTTAAAGTATAAATTGACCACAATGATAACGTTTAATCAATACTGAATTCCGAATCCTAATCATTTCCTGCATGAAGTTTTCCTTGTGTCACCTCTGGGTCCGATATGAATCACTCTAAATCAGTATCCTCTGGTTCTTGGCCATTCTGCCATTGGGAACAGATTCCCTCCTTCTACTCTATCTATGCCCTTATTAATTAGCAAGTTGTTTCCAAACCATCTCTCCTCTAAGGAAAACCACTTCAGGTTATTCAATCTCTTCATGTAACTGAAGTCCCTCTTATGCATTTGAACTCATAAATCTTTTCTGCACCGTCCCCAATGTCTTTGTGTTCTTCCTAAAGTCTGGTGCCTGGAAATAGATATAATAGCTGAACTAAGCTTCCACCATTACTTTCTTGCTTTGTACACAATGTCTCTACATATGACTCAGATCATATCTGTTTTGCTAAGCACTTTGTCAATTTGTCCTGACACATTCATTTGTTATATATAAACATCTGCAGGTAACTCTGATCTTGCATTCACTTTCAGATTAATCCTTTATATTGGAATTCCTTTCCTCAATCTTCCTATCAGAATTTATCACTTCATATTTCTCGACATTAAGTTCCATCTGCCACTTTTCTAATCAGTTCAGTAGCCTGTTTATATCACTGTGAAGTCTATCACAATATTTTTTCACAGTTTACAATGCTTCCTAGTTTTATCTCATCTGCAAATTTTGAAATTGTTCCCTGCACACTCAAGTCCATATAAGTAATACAGATCAAGAAATTAAAAGCACCCAGTACTGACCCATGAAGATTCTACTATCTCCCAGTCTGAAAAGTGATGGCTTGCCATAACTCTGTTTTTGCCATTCAGCCAACTTTGACCCATTCTGCTACTATTCCATTTATCCCATGAGCTTTAACTTTGCTCATAAATTTGTTTTAGATTATAATTTCTAAAAGCCTTCTCAGCACCAAGGTTGAAATTATTTATGAAATACTTCAAATATCATTTTTATTCTATTTTCTCCTGTAACCTACATAATTATACAAGTAGCTAAAACGAGCTTAATTACAGGACTCTTTAGTTGATGTTTATCTGGACATTCTTCATCTAATCAGTACAGTTATTAATGAAACACATTGCCAAGGATTTAATTAATTTATGATATGGTACACATGATCAAAATGTGGCAAAAGGGAATGTTTGCTTGGAATATAACATCTATATTTTAATTCTATTTTTAAATAAAACACATGTTATTATCATTTTGATTTGTGTGAACATTCAGGAATCATTAGATGGTTATGTAATAGATGGCATCAAGCTAGGAAATCAACATGAGCATTTTCTAACAAATTTTATAAACTAGTATAGCATGCTACCCAGAAGGGTTATTAAATCATAGACAGTCAACATTCCTGACAAGTCAGCATTGCATGAGATTAAATGGTTTTTTTTAAAATAGAGAGCAATTGAAAGATCTCAACTTGTTTTACAACACAAAACCCCCCAGTGCTTATCAAGTTCCATATGAGTTTGGCACTATTGGAATTTGAAGGAAATGTAGAGTAATGGAGGATGAGTGTGTTGTTTAAGAGATCATAACGACCCTTATTCAAAACTCAACTAATGGCCTACCTCAATCATAGCATTCAGTGGGGGGCAAGCAATTCCTAACAGCAGGTAGAAGAGAGGAATGACTGAGTATCTTGGGCTGATCGCACATCTCAAAACAACGGTGGACACAGTATATTAATGCAGATTTCAGATTGGGTGAGAACGTTCCCCCTTTGCAACAGACAGTGGAGAGATTGGGTGGGGGGGGGGGGGGGGGTGCTAAAAAAATAAATCCCACACCAAGCCAGAAAAGAGTGTTTTCTATTTGAGACTATGTGAGAAACCTGGAGTAGGCTCTTGAAACCCACTCCATGATTCAATGGAATCACGGCTGATCTTCTGTTTGAACACCATGTTCCTGCACAATCCCATATACCTTGATGTTTTAAATATGCAGAGCTCTATCCATCTCAGTCTTGACAGTAAGCTCTATGTTGGAATCTTCCCAGGTACAGAATGAGGTGGACCTTAGTGGGAAAGTTAGGTAACTTGTGAAATGGCCAGCCATGAAATTCTTGACATCACGAGCATCAAGTCCCATTTTGCAACCGAATGTTGAACAATGAGAAGAGCTTCTAGCAAGTCAGTGGTAAGATGAACTTTTGCATGCATTAACAGCTCATAATTACCATATTTCACCTCATTTATGTGCATTTTCCCACTGTCCCACCTGCTGGATAGAAAATTGATTATGAGAATGCTGAATATGAAAGTCAGAGCGGGTACCTGGCAACCCCAGCTTGTCACTTGCTTCTCTGTATCTTTATCTTGGATTCCTGTCCCCGACATCTCTGAGCACACTCCCTGGCCAGCAATTGCATGCAACCCTCCATCCATGGACCTTGGCATCAGGCATGAACCAACCTTAACTTGACCTTATGGCTCACCTCCGATCCACTTAGAGCATTTTCTTCATTTCAAGGCTCCAACTTGGAGTATTCACAGCATCGCTCCTTACCTTGCCTTTTTGCATTTTGCCCCCTGAGCCAGAGCTAAAAGGCTCACAGTACATTCCTACTGACTTACCCTTTTAGTGCAGACACAAAAATCAGGCAGCTTGCCATGATTGCCAGCAATGATCAGTCAAGGGGTTGGACATATTGCTGTGGTACCAAATAGCATCAATCTCACCTCTACATCATGTCCCAAATCTGAGCCACATATGCAGAAACACACAGCATGCTTTAAGCAAATGGCCTTGTCCCTAAGGGGAGTTGTCTTCAATCAAGTCAAGAGTGACACCTTCAGTCAAAGGATGTCAGCACAGCAAGTAAAGGGCAGTGTCTGAAATCAGTTGAGGGACTTGGGCACAGTCCATCAACCACTTGAGGCATAAGTGTCAGGGTATCTGTTCCTCCACAGTATGGGGAGTGGTCCACAGTCAGCTGAATGCACCCAGTGCAAAACAATCTGTGGAGTCACAGGAGGCCAGTCAGGGAGCTGCAAGGAGATCAATCAGGGGTCTAGTCAGCCATCAGTCAGGGCTGTCTGTTTACATTTGTCGAGGGTGTGGGCTATAGTCAGTTATGAGGTCTATCTACTAAATATCAACGGCACGTTAACTGGGGACATTTATGTGGGAGGGAAGCTGGGAAATTACTTTGGGGATCAGAGGCAGTGTGCTGGGATGTATAGGATAAGAACTGTGAAGGCAGGCAACTCAACAGACAAGGAGGGAAGCAACAGAGCAGAGGAGGGAAAGAGGTAATGCACATCAATTGCACATTTATACCATGTGCCTGTCACATACATGGCAAAAACACAGCATGTACTTCAAGCAAATAACCATGTCTCAGAGCTGATGGCAGTCATCCTCAGTTACATCACAGTAGACACCCTGGAGACTGACGGGGTGTCATTATCCATTAGCACCACCCTGATTTTGATGATGAGAGCAGTACAGCACTGTTTCTGGTTTGTTGACTTGATATGACTGGGGGTGGTGCCGTAAACTGGAGAGATGATCAGTTAAATAGATGGATTGAGAGGGGAGGTCGATGGGGTTGATGGGGGGGAAAACTAGTCAGCTCTACTCTGCTAGCCAGCTGCCTCGTCAGCCCTACACTGCCACTAGCCACTCTGCCTCCTCAGCCCCACACTGCCACTAACCAGCCCCACTCTGCTACTAGCCAGCCCCACACTGCCACTAGCCAGCCCCACACTGTAACTAGCCAGCTCCACTCTGCCACTAGCCAGCCCCACTCTGCCACTAAACAGCCCAACATGCCACTAACCAGCCCAACATGCCACTAACCAGCCCAACACTGCCATAGTCAGCCCCCACTCTGCCACTAGCCAGCCCCCACTCTGCCACTAGCCAGCTCCTCTCTGCCATTAGCCAGCCCCCTCCCTGCCACTAGTCAGCCACACTCTGCCACTAACCAGCAGAACACTGCCACTAGCCAGCCCCCACTCTGCCACTAGCCAGCCCCCACTCTGCCACTAGCCAGCTCCACTCTGCCACTAGTCAGCCCCACTCTGCCACTAGTCAGCCCCACTCTGCCACTAGTCAGCCCCACTCTGCCACTAACCAGCCCCCACTCTGCCACTAGCCAGCCCCCTCCCTGCCACTAGTCAGCCACACTCTGCCACTAACCAGCAGAACACTGCCACTAGCCAGCCCCACGCTGCCACTAACCAGACCCACAAGGCCCCTAGCCAGCCCCACACTGCCACTAGCCAGCCCCACACTGCCACTAGCCAGCCCCACACTGCCACTAGCCAGCTCCACACTGCCACTAGCCAGCTCCACACTGCCACTAGCCAGCTCCACTCTGCCACTAGCCAGCTCCACTCTGCCACTAGCCATCTCCACTCTGCCACTAGCCAGCCCCACTCTGCCACTAGCCAGCCCCACTCTGCCACTAGCCAGCCCCACTCTGCCACTAGCCAGCCCCACTCTGCCACTAGCCAGCCCCACTCTGCCACTAAACAGCCCAACACGCCACTAACCAGCCCAACACTGCCATAGCCAGCCCCCACTCTGCCACTAGCCAGCCCCCACTCTGCCACTAGCCAGCCCCTCTCTGCCATTAGCCAGCCCCCTCCCTGCCACTAGTCAGCCACACTCTGCCACTAACCAGCAGAACACTGCCACTAGCCAGCCCCCACTCTGCCACTAGCCAGCCCCCACTCTGCCACTAGCCAGCCCCTCTCTGCCATTAGCCAGCCCCCTCCCTGCCACTAGTCAGCCACACTCTGCCACTAACCAGCAGAACACTGCCACTAGCCAGCCCCCACTCTGCCACTAGCCAGCCCCCACTCTGCCACTAGCCAGCTCCTCTCTGCCACTAGTCAGCCCCACTCTGCCACTAGTCAGCCCCACTCTGCCACTAACCAGCCCAACACTGCCACTAGCCAGCCCCCACTCTGCCACTAACCAGCCCCCACTCTGCCACTAGCCAGCCCCCACTCTGCCACTAGTCAGCGCAACACTGCCACTAGCCAACCCCACTCTGCCACTAGTCAGCCCCTACTCTGCTCCTAGCCAGCCCAACACTGCTACTAGCCAGCCCCACACTGTAACTAGCCAGCCCCTCTCTGATCTTAGCCAGCCCCCACTAGCAAGCCCCACTCTGCCACGAGCTATCCCCACACTGCCACTAGCCAGCCCCACTCTGCTCCTAGCCAACCCCACTGTGCTCCTAGTCAGCCATCTCTGCCACTAGCCAACCCCACTCTGCCACTAGCCATCCCCACACTGCCACTAGCCAGCCCCACTTTGCTCCCAGCCAGCCCTGATCTGCTCCCAGCCAGCCCCACTCTGCCACTGGCCAGGCCCATATTGCCACTAACCAGCCCCACGCTGCTCCTAGTCAGCTCCTGTCTGCCACTATCCAGCCCCACGCTGCCACTAGCCAGCCCCATATTGCCACTAACCAGCCCCACGCTGCTCCTAGTCAGCTCCTGTCTGCCACTATCCAGCCCCACTCTGTCACTAGCCAGCTCATGTCTGCCACTAGCCAGCTCCCCTGTGGTGCCATCCATGATGTAGCCAAACATTTTCTTCACTGCTCGTCCTGTGCTGCTAGTGTGTGCGGTAAAGGATGGCTTAAATTACACAAACTCAAATTTCTCTGATAAATAATGGAAACGGGTAGTATAGCTGATTAAAAAATGCAGCCGTTATATTTTTCCTCTTTTGATAAACACAGCAATTCAGCCATAACATATTGAATAAGCATAAAAATATAGAAGACTGCATTCCAGGCATTCTCTTTGGCCACAAAATGTTCACATTCTTAATAAACTGGATCCTCAGCAAAGTATTTCACTAATAATTTGACAAAGTGTGATGTGTTATGACTTTTAGGGCTGTATTAATTTAAAAGCTTGATATGCTAACAAACCAATGGCCAGTATGTAAACTACAGCTAACACTGGAGAAAAATAGTCAGGATGATACGTTTCGAACAAGTATAGATGCTTTCTATCTAATCTATTCGGCGATATTATTACACACCTCTGGAACCAATGGGACTTGAACCCATGCCTCCTGATGATAGTGAAGGACACTATCACTGAAGTACAAGAGCCCCCTTTGAATGAGTATACTCCCTTTTGACAATGCATGTCAAATACTACCATTTACTCCACAACCACATGATGATGAAGCAGTGCTTCGAAAGCCAGTGATTCCAAATAAATCTGTTGGACTATAACCTGGTGTTGTGTGATTTTTAACTTTGACTACCATTTAACACTCGCAAGTGCAAGGTGGTCAGATTACTTACCAAAGGCCCAAAAGCCCCAGGAAGTCCAATTTCACCTTGGACACCCTAAAATACAAAAAGAAATAAGGCACAGGTACAAATATGACCATTTCAAAATTAAGAAGCAATCAATGTCTATATTTATGTACATCATCCACATTGTCTTTTAAAATATATGGAAATTGAAATGATCATTCCTGGTGGATGTTCACATTTTAGGTTTTCATTGAAAAGTGAAGTGGCTAGAAGACCCATAAAGAATGTGGTAAAATGGTTTCAGATATCAGACTTGAAAAGTAAAATAAAAACAAGTGCAGGGGATCAGAAAAGAGTAAGGGAGAGGTATTCAGTTCCTTTTGTCCTGTGATTCTGTCTGATTGGATCAGAGATAGTAATTACAGAAGACGAGTTTGATAAGTCTGTCGTATTCTTTTCCGTTTTGATATCCTTAACTAAAAGCAGGAATCAAATTACTGCCTTGCAGTGTGAGAGTGCTTCGGTCATAATCAGCCTGATAGATTTCTTTGTAATAGGAACAGAAAGAACTGGAAGTATGCAACAGGTCTGGTGGCATCTGTCAAGGGGGAAACCAAGTTACAGGGTGGAATCTTCCCATCCCCTAAATGATGTGGGCCTTGGTGAGAAAGTATGGAGAATTGTGTGAGATCGGCAATGAGGAGCTTCCCAGCATTAAGCCTTGGGTCCCTCACTCCATGCTGTGCCTGTTTTTTTTCCCTTGGGAAGTTCCCTGATTGAGAGGCTTGGGTTACTGTTGGGTGGCAAGACTTGAAAACTGGCCACAGGAGCAGCTTGGTCTGGTCGACCCTCAGGCAACTATCTGTGTGGAGTTAGCACATTCTCCCCGTGTCTTTCGGGTTGCTTCAGTTTCTTCCCACAGTTCAAAGTTGTACAGGTCAGGTGGATTGGTCATGTTAAACTGTCCGTAGTATCTAGGGATGTGCAGGCTAAGTGGATTAGCCATGGGAAATGCAGGATTACAGGGATAGATTAGGAGACTGGTTGGGAAGCTCTTTGGATGGTTGGTGCCGACTCAATGGGTTTTTTGTCTGCACTGTAGGAATTCTATGATCTTATGATTTCTGACAATAATGGGGAGTGGGAAGCAGTAGGGGATGAAGAAGCTTCCTGTTCCCTGACTTTGGGGTTGGTTGGTGTGAGAAGGAGGTGGATTCAATCCCAGCGGTCTTTGTTTTCAGGTCTTTCCACAGTGGGTGCTGATGACTCACAGATCAATATTAAAATGCCTACAATTACTACCTCCAGAACAAGATAATCATGCATTAAGTTATATACCATCCACTAAAGTGGGAGATTTTTATGAGTTTACCTATGCCAGATGTTGGACCTGTTGCAAAGTATTGAAACTACATTTGTAGATTTTTATACTAAAGAATGAAACTGAAGAATGGCAGATGCTGGAAATCAGAAATGAAAACAGAAATTGCCGGGGAATCTCAACGGGTCTGGCAGCATCTGTGGAGAGAAAGCAGAGTCAACACTTCAATTCCAGTCACCCCTTCTTCAGAATAAGGGTCTTCTGAAGGGCCAGTTCTGAATAAGGGTCACTGGACCCAAAATGTTAACTCTGCTTTATCACCACGGATGATGCCAGATCTGTTGAGCTTTCTGAGAAATTTCTGTTTGTGTTGTAGATTTTTGCACCTGTCTCTATAAGATGCACTGCAAAAATTCATCAAGGTTCCTTAGCCAGCATCTTCCAAACCCACAACTACTACTACCTTGAAGGTCAAGGGCAGCCGATATATGGGAGCACCATCACTTACCAATTCGCCTTCAAGCTACTTCCCATCCTGATTGGGAGATATATGACTGATTCAGCTCTGCCACTCGGTCAAAACTTGGGAATCCCCTCCCCAACAGCATTGTGGGTTTACCGACAGCACACATGGACTGCAGCATTTCAAGAAGGCAGCTTAACCCCACCTTCTCAAGGGCAACAGGGGATGGGCAATAAGGGGGTGTATAGCCAGTGACATCATGTCCCAGGAGTGAACTAAGAAAATAAAGGTGCTTGTCCTCCAATTAACCACAATTTTCAAGATTTACAAATGCCATTAAGAAAACCACAAGAAGTTACAATAATGAAGCTCCTTCTTCACTGGCTCTTATAAATTGTTTCTCTTCACAATTGCTGATTTAGGGAACATAGAGCTGGACCAAATAAAGGACAAATATAGAAGTCAATACCACAGATGTCACCTGACCTGCCATATAAAGTCATAGAGATGTACAGCATGGAAACAGACCCTTTGGCCCAACCCATCCATGCCGACCAGATATCCCAATCCAATCTAGTCTCACTTGCCAGCACCCGACCCATATCCCTCCAAACCCTTCCTATTCATATACCCATCCAGATGTCTTTTAAATGTTGCAATTGTACTAGCCTCCACCACTTCCTCTGGCAGTTCATTCCATACACGTACCACCCTCTGCATGAAAATGTTGCCCCTTAGGTCTCTTTGATATCTTTCCTCTCTCACCCTAAACCTATGCCTTCTAGTTCTGGGCTCACCCACCCCAGGGACAAGGTTTTGTCTATTTATCCTATCCTTGCCCGTCATGATTTTATAAACCTCTATAAAGTCACCCCTCAGCCTCCAACACTCCAGAGAAAACAGCCCCAGCCTATTCAACCTCTTCCTATAGCTCAAATCATATTTATAGTATTTCCTGTTTTTATCCTAGAAATGCATTTGTGATCCAGCTTTGCAGGTGCTGTAGGAGGAAATCTGTTGAAATGTCAGGTGTCAACATTCTCAACCCAGTTACCAGTTTCAATAATTATGATCTAAAGTTAAATATGATCCTAAATTCCTAAGTGTTTTTATTCAAGGTATATGTTGTCAAACTTGATCTTAATAACAATTGAATCTTGATTAGAATTGTGCTTTTCTCAAGACAATATCATACCTTGGCTCCTTTTTCTCCTTTATCCCCAACTGGTCCAGGTAATCCTCTAAATCCCTAAAATAAAAGTACATTTGCACATATAGTCTGAACGTTGTTCCAATACAACAATGAAAATGCATCATTTTGATTGTTGAAACTGCTTCCTTGATATGTGTGAGCTACGACTGAGGTACATAGACTGGATAGTTACTGGTTTTAATCTCTAGTTTGTAATGAATGAATTAATCCCGCATTGATCACTAACAGTGAAGTTCAGTTTTGGTAAACAGTAAGCAGTTGTAACCCAGGGCTGTTTTTTGACTCATGCATGGCAGTGTGTGTGACCGTCAATTGTGGACAGCATTGGGTTCAGTTTCCTCTCACAGTGAAATACTCTCTAAACATTTCAAGTCCGAGCTTGTTCACTCAGATGTGCTGGACTTCATAGCTGAGGAGTTTGTGGATAAATATAGTCTTGGCTTGCCAGCTTTACCGCTACTTTGTAGCCATCTATGGAACTATGCATCATGTCCATTACCTGTTTTGGAAGAGAGGGGAAATAAAGTAATGTACAAGGACAAGGGAGTAACAGGCAAGTATATTTCAATTTGCTTCAGTCTTATCTTGCACCGATAAAACATTCCCCAATTACAGACTGAATGAAGTCTCCGAGTTCTGCACAACATGTGTATATATATATATATATATAAATGGAAGAGAATTGGAGAGGCTGAGGTTTGGAGCTGGAAAGAGTTTTCATTTTTTCCATATGTTGCAGACAAACTTGCATGATGAGGGAGAATGCATCCAGTTTGAAGCCAATACCGTCTAATAAAAAGAAGATTGTTCTATTTCAGGAAAGATCAGTACACACCTGCTCCCCTTTCTCTCCACGAATTCCATTGTTTCCCATATAGCCCTGAGGTCCCTATCAGAGAGGAGAAAGCATGAACAACAAGGCATTACCAGGTTAGTTTTGCAAAACGGTTAACTCTAATCATTGCCTGGGGAAGAGTCCCGGTTGGATGACGCTAAGTCAGTTCCTATCTTCCAGTGGTAAATATATCTCTGTGTAAAATGAAAAGAAAAAGGAAGTCATTTTAAAATGCACCTTTTACAATATCAGGGCATCAAGGAATTTTACAAACCATGAAGCAGTGCCATAATGATCCGTTTGCCCACAGCAAGATCTTTAAAATTTTAATGAAATGGTCCAACAATTTGTTTTTATGATATTGGTTAAGGGACAATGCTGTTCAGGACAACCAAAGACCTCCTGCGTTTTTCCCTGAAAGAATGCAGAATGACCTCATATATACCCCTGTTATGATTTTAATGAGTTCAGCCAGGTGGATCTCATAGAACTTGAGATCCCTGATTTGGGCTCTTAATCTGGTCTAATCAGGGAGCCCTGGCTGACAGATAAGAAAAGGAATGTTAGACATCCTGTTCACTCTGAGACCTGACTCTGTGGGAGCTGGAACAGTGTCAAGAACTCCACCTGTAAATAAAGGGTGACTTGGTGACAGGATACCAGTCTCTCTGGAGCAATTACAACTCTGGTCTTCATATAATATCCCTTGGTCAGCACCTTCCATACAGCAGTACTTCTGCTATACTGTATTGGAGGATCAATCAAGTTAGACGTTCCCACAGAAAGATTTTGTGGTAAATCAGAAATCAAAACAGAAAATTCTGAAAATACTGAGCAGGTCAGGCAGCATATAAGGTGAGAGAAGCAGAGTCAATGGCATAGATTTTGGTGGTGTTATGGAGACTCTGGGGACCTTTAATAATGGCCAGTAGGATCTGGATCCGGAAGTTCCAATCCTATTGCTGCCGGTTTATATTTTGCTGAAAGAGACAAAGGGTGAAGATTTGTGATCCACACAAGAGAAACCTAAGCTTAACAAAGGGCTATTTGGGCTGAATTAAAAAAGACTCCTTCTTTGATGAAGGAAGGGTCTCGTTCCACAGTGTAGGGCTACAAACCTTTAGAGTTGACGTAAATGGTCATGAACGATAGGTAAGGTCTGTAGAACTGCTCAGCTATCAAATTGTTTTTTATAGCCTTCCCTTTAAAAATTATAAACAAATTTCCTGCCTGTCTGTGAATTTTTTAAAAATCCATTTGAGCAATTTCAATAGCTGTGTGTTGATATAACCTGAATTATTTTCATCATATAATTATGTTCTTCAATCATGAAAAGTGCTATATAAATATAAGTCTTGACATCTTTTTCAAAGGAAAGATAGATTGTATAGCTAATGTTTTTATGTCAATCCCTGTGCTCATTTTTGATGTTAGGAACATGACAGACAATTGGACACTCAAACTAGAGAGTCCCTCATAAAATCCAGAGGATTAACAGATTTATTTAGCAAAATGAAACATAATCTGCTGAGCCAGTAGGAGCTTCGAGTCTTCCTAGCATCTTAATACAAAGGTACACAGTTTGCTTGGAATAATGTGGATCCCCAGAAAGTTCTTATTAAATTCCCACAGTAGGTATTTGGTTCATTTCATGTTCAACACCAGGATGGGTTAAGATGACTCAAATGCATAATAGCATAGCTCAGCCAAACAGTCTACCCTTGACTAATTCCCTATTTTAGCAACATTAATCAGCCATGGACTTACAGAATTTATTATTTCTTCACAGTTCAATATTGGTTCATGTTTGTAGGGTCAAGAACAGAGGGCAGAAATTTGAAATTTACATTGTCGACTGGCTGGTTCCAGCTAATTAATTATGAAATCAGGTATTCCCCTTTAAATATATAAGTACAATCATCTTGAACAGTGCACTTTTGTTAACTGTCTGACAGTGCAGCCAACATTAAATGATAAGGTAACAGCTACAATGTTCAAGACTGAACATCATTCACCATGCTTTATAGAATAAGTGCATTGAATTTCAGAAACCATCTTTTTCCCTGAAAAATTTAACTTGGAGTTATTCACACGAAACCCATACATCAGCATGAAGTGGTTTTATTTGAGAAGAATGCATGAAAGGAAATTCTGACATTACAGAGTAAATGCACCAACACTGCAGTTTAAATGAATCCACGGTCTTGGTCCAATGGGACATTGCAACAAGAAGAGGGAGAGAGTTTCCCCACATTTTGGAGACAATTTAGGTCTGAACAACTGACTTGCATCCCATGGATATAGCATCAACACAAGATTGATAATGTTTTGTATTAAATGGACAGATTCTTGAATGCTGAAAGCTGCATTTATTCCAGTTATAATGTCAGAGATTTTACTGCAGGCATAAACAGCAGACTTTGTAAATCCTGTTATAACCCTCATACATACTTTACACCAATTTAACAAAAGGGGTAAAGTTCACCTGGAGCAGCACCTCATCACCGTTTAATGCTGGTGTTCCCCATTCACCTGGAGCAGCACCACATCACCATTTAATGCTGGTGTTCCCCATTCAAACGAACACCACAGCTCTCCCATGTGTACAGGAAATTAGGAGAGACTTTGCTAACAGTTAATTGTGAAACAATACTCTCCAGTGACACAGCAGCATAAACTGAGCCTGTCTTTTCTATTACCTGTTCTCCAGGAATTCCAGACGGACCTCGAGGACCAGGTTCACCAGGGATTCCGGGAGATCCCTTCCGACCCATTGGGCCTGGGAAGCCCCTGAGTCCTTCAAGCCCCTTAGAAAGAAAAAGAAAACAAGGGCTATTTGAGCGCCTCATGTTTAACCTGAAGCAAAATTGTTCACATACCATCCATGTTATCTGGCATCTGTTTTAATCTACATGCACTGGTGAAAAGCTCAGGCAACTCATGAACTTTCCGAGGTCTGCACTAATTTGTGACATTGATCGTTCACTTTCTGGACTCATTTTATTCAGACTTGGGTTGACTTTTGCTAGTATCTGCCATGTCACTGATGGATGAGGATATCAACACGAAAGGAGTACTGATACCCTTTGACATGGTGCACATTTAGAAAGAAGCATCTTGCAGCAATTACGGAATCAATCTATGCCTGAACTGCGCACACCGCAGTTACAGACTGCAATACAGATGTGAAAAATAAAGAGAATGCAAACAACAGGTTCAAATGCAAAAGCTTGTGCCAGCTCATTTTTTTTTCTTTATTAGACAACTGTTTGTGGCAAGCCCATTTATTGTCAAAAGCACAAGTATTAATGAGTGAAAATGTATCTTCTTTCTGTGGCTTTTTATCATACGAGGAAATGCTTTTTAAATAAAGTATGAAGCAGTAAGGAAATTCTTAAGTTCTCAGACCCAGAAGAATGTACACCTCCATATTTATCATTAGTACTGAATTTTGCGCGCTCTCATGATACAAACAATTCCATTAGCAGCTGTGCTTATCCAGTGAGCTGGAATGTCATAGGATGAAAGGGGTCAAAGGCTTTGCTATGGGTTTTTCAATGGCTCTGAGCAATTTAGCATTCTGTATCTAAGATCAACTGTTTTAAACAACATGATGGTTTCTAAAAAAAATGTTGTGGATTGAAAGGTTGCCCTTCTCACATGGAGAGTCTACAGTCTGGGTCACTTGAAAGAGAATGTGGAGGGGAAATGATACCCTTAAGGAGGGCAAGGAAGAAACAAAAGAAACATGGGTTAAACAAGGCTGCATTCAAATCTTTCCCAGAAAACAGGGCACACATGACAGAGCATCGATAAAGAAAGAAACTTAAATCAGTTCCTTCCAATATTTAATGCTGAATGACACAATCTTCAAAACTTTGAAATGTTGTCAAGAAAATTTGCCAAGTATTGTCAAATTCACTTTTGAATAAGCAAAAAAGCCTTTTCAAAAAATAGGATACATGAGGGCTTATAAATACCAGAGAAAGTGAGGGCTGCAGATGCTGGAGATCAGAGCTGAAAATGTGTTGCTGGAAAAGCGCAGCAGGTCAGGCAGCATCCAAGGAACAGGAGAATCGACGTTTTGGGCATAAGCCCTTCTTCAGGAATGATTCTCCTATTCCTTGGATGCTGCCTGACCTGCTGCGCTTTTCCAGCAACACATTTTTAGCTTATAAATACCCAGCGAAGCAAGAAATATGTCAGAGAAGTTGTCCATTTTGAAGTATTTCAGATTTCCAAATGACAATAGCCTCCCAAGTTTTCAAACAGCATATCAGGGTGGAAAGATATGGAAGGTTTGTTGTCAATTATTCATAGGATGTGGACATCATTGGCAAAGCGGCATTTACTTCCCATCTCTAAATGTCCTGGAATGTCACATAACTGAATGTATTGCTGGGCCATTTCAGAGGATAATCACATCTCTGTGGATTTGGAGTAACATTTATACTATCAAGTAAAGATGGCAGATTTACTTCTCCAAAGGAGATTAACTGAACTAGAAGTATTTACCTAACAATTTGATAGTTTCGGCAGCTGCTTAATTAAACTTAAATTCACCAGCTATTGATGTTGGATTTGAATTCACAACTCTGGATGGATAGTCTGGACCTCAACGTTACCAATCTAGCAACACAACCATGATGCTACCATACTTGTAGGATGTCTTGGTGATGTACAGAACATGGAATTTGAACTATCAGTAGCTGCCTATTTTGAATGGAGGTCAGGAGTGTAATTGTTCTAACGTAGTAAGTAAGGCCTCAAACCTTCACATGCCCAATGCATTTGCCCTTAGACTTTTTGCATCCTGACTCTTTCAATGTATCATCTTTGCTACAAAAACCAGCAATTTTCTTAAATGTTCTCCTCAAAGTTAAAAAATTATTTATTTAAGTTCTAGATTCTGGAGACAGCTATCGATTGGTTAATACACTTTTATTTGGCAGTTATGCTGAAATTCATGTTTTTAAAAATTTTTTAAAACACTTCAGTTGTTAAGGTTTGAATTAGAATGGAACAAACGTTTTGTTCGTTTTATGGAAATTAGTGCACAAAACTGCATTTACATGAGAAATGAGAACATTTATCTCCCATCAGTTATCGAAACTATTTCACACAATTTATCATCTGCATGACCAGTTTTCACAGACATGCTGGAAGTGCCCATCATAGCCCATTCACAATAATGGGGCCTTTTGTAATGCTGAACTTCTTACTGGCAGAATACAAGTTAAGAAATTTCAAAGATATCAAATGTGAAAACATTATGAATTTAATGAGATGCGAGTTGCAGTAAATTAGGTGCTACTACATCAGTTAGATTACTGATGAGGTTAGAAACCATCCTACAGTTTGCTAATGTTAGTGTCCCAATAGCGGTGTCTCAGCTTTCTATGGTGTCAGGAGTTTTCAGGTACATAATTCTTCATCTCACCTGACAACACTGAAGTGCCAAAATCAGAGAAGCGCAACTACTGGCGTGTTAGAGTGGAGAGGCTTCCTTTTTATCACCTTTTTTGTGTTGTGCTAACTGTTATGTTACTGACACTTCGGATTTTGTAGAATTGACTTCAAATTTCTCAAATAAATTTGGCTGCTGAGGAAGGGCCCAGTGACTGGGAAGACTTAGAAACTGCAACCTTCCCACCACCTGGGTCATAGAAGCATAGAGTTTTTACAGCATGAAAACAGGTCCTTTGATCCATTGTGCCTGTGCTAGTCATCAAGCATCCAACTCTTTTGATCCAATTTTACAGCACTTGGAAGCTTGCAATCTTGTGTGCTAGGGGTGAGGAATCAAATTGGGTATTCTGCCATTTAGTGACTTCAGATAAATAGCATGTTCATCATGTAAGAATCAGACTGAATTTGATTGTAATGGCTCCAGGATTACATACTGGTGGTATTTACAGACAAGGTTCAGACATGATGAAAATCCAGTGAGCATGTTTATCTATGTCCATGAAACGACCTTCCAACATTACAGGTCAGGGAAGATTGAAAACACAGGATAAGAAAGTTGACCCATTATAATCTGAAAAATAAAACAATAACATTTTAATAGATCTAACTCCGCAACATATATTTGGTGCTATTTACCAGGTCCAAACAGTCAACCTTTCCATAAGACTAAAATCCTACAGCTGAGTGAGGGTAATAATGTAGGTATGCTTAAAATCATGTAGTTGTCTAATTAAAACCACAGGGACAATGCAGAATAACTGAGATCAGTATACATTGCACTGAGTGACAAAGCACTGACAGAACCTTGATGATAGCAGCTACTCCAGGCTAAAACCTGCCTTTTCTCTGAAGCCAGGTTTCACTTTAAGATGTCAAGTGATTGCAATCTAAATTCTCAAATGTTTACAGTAACATCTAGAATTATGTAAATACTGCAAGATTATTTCTCTGTTTACATTACAGTGTCCTTCAGTATGATCTGGTTAGAATTGCAATTAAAATGTGTTTAAAAATCATGAGTAAAGCCATCATAATTCATTAAGAGATCTTACAATCGGTCATTGTGCACACTTATGCCCTTGGTAGTGATGGGTGGCACAGTGGCACAGTGGTTAGCACTGTTGCCACACAGTACCAGAGACCTGGGTTCAATTCCCGCCTCAAGCAACTGTCTCTGTGGAGTTTACACATTCTCTCCATGTCTGCGTGGGTTTCCTCCCAGGGCTCCGGTTTCGTCCCACAGTCCAAAAATGAGCAGGTTAGGTGAATTGGCCATGCTAAATTGCCCGTAGTGTTAGGTGTAGGGGAATGGGTCTGGGTGGGTTGCTCTTCGGCGGGTCGGTGTGGACTTGTTGGGCCGAAGGGCCTGTTTCCACACTGTAAGTAATCTAATCACTCCCTTTACCTTTGGGAGACTCGGCCCAGCTTGGGTATTTAATGTTCATTTTGTTCGATTAATTTAAAGTATGATATCCTGAAGTGCAGAATTATCACAAAAACATAATAAAAGTGATGGCTAAAGGGAGGGCCTTCGAAGGCCAATGCATAAAATCTTGAGCTCATAGTTGTAGTTCATGTCGGCAATATTCACTTGTAGTTCTCTTGTAGTTCATCAAAGGAAAGGGCAGTCAACAACAGAGATAATCTGTATTTATTTGGTGACTAGTATAGGAAGACATCCCACAGCACTAATCAGGAGCTCAATGAGACACTAATTGATCCAAAGAATCAGAGGAGGAGACACTCGGTCAGTGACCAAATGCTTGGGAAAGGAACTGGTTATAAAATGGGATAGAGGCGGGGACATTTAGGGTGGGATCTTTTGATCTCTGTGGTGAGTTTGGAGGTGGGAAGGGCATTTAGTAAATTGGGGTATTTGTAGTCTGAACTCAGTAATAGTTAATCTCTTTGGTGAGATGAAACACAATCCCGGAACATTTAAAGGCAGTCAGGCAAGTTACCTTACGTGGCTAACAAAGCATTTTAGGTATATGTTTTTTTGATAGGGACACTGAATACAAAAACAAGAAAGTCATGTTAAATCACTGCATGTGCTAAAATACCTCATTCTTCGACACTCAGAGCTATTCCATAATTTCATGATATTAGTCATCTCTTAACTGCCTTGTATGAGGTCCTTTCTTGTGTTTATAGTATACAGATATTGATAAATGTTATTTTGCCTTTGAGCAAGTCTTGTAATACTAGTAAGACATTAATTAGGTCAGATTTAAGACGACTACACAGAGTTCCTTTCAACACATTATAGGAGGGATGTGATTGTATTGGAGAGGGCTAATGGGGATTTCTGTGAATAATGTCAGGACAGGGGAATTTTAGTTATGATAGACGATCAGAGATGAGAAGGTTGTTTTCTTTGGAGCAGAGGAGGATGAAAGGCAATATAATTGAGGTACATAAAATTATGAAGAGCCTAGATGCAATGAATAAGAAGGACCTACTGTCTGCAGAAAGCTTGTTAACGTTGATTTAAGGTAATTGCAGAAAGAATTAGGAGACAATTAAAGAGAAACTTCTTCACCAAAAGGGACATAGTTGGAAAGACTGGTAAAACAAGAAGATCTTAACACATTGAAAAGATATTTGGAAATGCACTTGAAGTGTTAAAGCCTAGGTAATTACAGAGCAAGAACTGGAAGCGGAACTCCACTGGATTGTTCTTTCTCACCTAGCACAGGCCTAATGGGCTGAATGATCTTCTTCTGTACCATACATTTATTCAATTAGCCCACAATACATCAATCCCAAAATATGACCAGCAGCTGCTCCACCACTGGTGTGAAATTATTAAAATTACTCGGATGTTCTTCAGAGCCTGTTAGCTATTGCTCAGGACTTGTAAGATTTGTCAGATTATTGGAAGATTTGAATTGTTGATTGCAAAGCTCAAAAACAGATACAAAATAAAATTCAAATCAGCAACTTTTACCACTTACAAGTAGATTTTATGTTACTGGCAAGGTGTTTGGCTGCCTTACTAGAAGACCAATTTTAATTTAGAATACAACTGCTCAGTGGAAGTGAAATTTCAAATTACCGTTGTCTTATCAAAATAGTCCATCATTCAAATGTGTTTAAAAATTGAGGAAAATTACTTTTCAAGACGATGGATCTGTCAGTTTTACAGTTTGCTTCCCCAATCAAAAGAGACAAAAAACTGAATACTACAAAATACTATGAATCCAAAGAAATTCCGTAAAGGCACTTGGCTCGGAGGTCTGAGCTGTTAACAGAGTTACAAATTGCATTGTGCCTTATCACTGCCTTTAAAATTGTCCCCAATGACTTCATTCCATTTAAGGAAGAGGTGAAGCACCAGTCAGTGTATTAAGTAGTTCCACATATAGACCATGTGGTGGCAATGTGATGCCAGAAAATTGATGTCTTATAAGTAAGCTAATTACCAGAAAGGTTATTCTGTCCCATTGCTTTGGAATATTACAGACCATTCTCGTCAACTCTCAGAATTTTTTTGTATCCATTTATGTGTCAAACAACATATTTCATAAGTAAGGATCAAGAAGATGCATTTGAACCTCTGCAGTTAAACTGCAGGCTTGTAAAGTAAATCATCCTGTTTACTACTCTTGGTAGATTAAAGCATGAAGGACTTCAGCATTGATTCCCAGTCTTGCTGAGTAATCTGCTGGGTGCTGGTAGGAAAATGCTGATGGAGAATAAAAATATTCAGCCCTGGTGTGAATTGTTATTCAGGATTTTCCACTGGAAAATGCATAGTACTGGCGATAGAGTGAGAACAGGGAGAGATTCTCCATGGAATGATTTGCCAGCATTCACTATCGAAACTCAAGCTGAAAGAGTGACTGAGTGTGTCAGCCACTGGATCTCCATATTAGTCAGGGGCTTCAGGACAGGAGAAAAGGAAAACAGAATAAGATTCCTTTAAGCAAAGTAAATAACTGAAGGCTTTTAATTTTATTCTTTTCCCACACACAGGGAGGCAGGTTAACTCAGTTGTCGAGCACATGATTCAAAGTAGTACTGACAGCAGGGGTTTATAGACCCCCTACAGTGTGGAAACAGGCCCTTCGGTCCACACCAGCCCTCCAAAGAGAATCCCACCCAAACCCATTCCCCTACCCTATTAGTCTACATTTACCCCTGACTAATGCACATCCCTGACACTGTGGGTAATTTTATCATGGCCAAGTCACCTAACCTGCACTTCTTTGGATTATGAGAGGAAACCAGAGCACCCAGAGGAAACCCCCACAGACGTGGGGAGAATGTGCAAACTCCACACCGACAGTCCCCTGAAGTTGCAATCAAACCCATGTTGCTAGCACTGTGAGGCAGCAGTGCTAACTACTGAGCCACCATGCGGTTAAATTCCTATTCCAGACTGAAGCAGACTGGAAGCCACCATTGAGTAGAGCAGCAAAGAATGAAGCATCAACAGACATCAAGGACTTGCCTTTGAGCAGAGTGTGCAACACTCACTCTACTACAGCAACACAATCTTGGCATTTATAAACAAATATTTTTAATCAAGCTACAATAAAAGGATTAACAATAAAAAGATAAACATGGTGTTAAGGTGAAAATGGAAATAATAGCATTACAAAGAGTTTTTACCAAAAACATTTTTTTTAAACAGAGCAAATTTCTATGTTGGTGGTTGTTCTTGATGTTTATGCAGTTTATTTTGTGCAGACAGCTGTTGTGTGAAATCAGGACGAGAAAAATTTTGGAAGAAGGTTGCTCTATTGCTGTGATATGAGTGGAATCAGGTAGGCAGATATTTTATGATTAGTCATAAAATATCTTGAGAGGAGTTAGAGTTATAGAGGTCCTTTGCCCATTGAGTCAGTGCTGGTCAAAACCTCCACCTAACTATTCTAATCCCATTTCTCAGTACATGGCCCATAGCCTTGTATGCCTTGGCATCGCAAGTGCACATCTAAATACTTCTCAAATGTCATGAGGGTTTCGACCTCCAGCCATCACAGACAGTGAGTTCCAGATCCCCAGCACCCTCTGGGTGAAAAAAAAATCCTCACATCCCATCTAATCCTCCTGCCCCTCTATGTCCCCGAGCATTGATCGCTCCATCCACGTGAAACGTTCCTCCTATCTACTCTATATATGCCCCTCATAATACATCTCAATCATTTCTCCACTCAGTCTCTTCTGCTCCAAAGAAAACAAACCCTAGTTTGTAACCAAGGATTCTAAAATGGGTAGCTCCAATGTAAAGATGCACCGATTGTAATTTTGCAAACTTGTTGGATTCTGGAGAAGTACCAGAGGATTGAAAAACTGCGAATGAGACACCCCTATTTAAAAAGTGAAGAAAGCAAAAGATCAGTAGCTATAGGCTGATTAACCCAATAACTATTGTTGGAAAAGTATTGGATTCAATTATTAAGGAAGTTGTAGCAGAACATTTGGAAATCATAAACCAATCAAGTAGAGTCAGCGTGGCTTCTTGAAAGTGTCTGACTAATTTTTTTCAGTTTTTCAAGCAAGTCTCAAACCAGAGTAGACAGAAGGCAACTAATAGATGTATTGTATTTGGACTTCCAGAGGGCACTTGGCAACGTACCTCACAAAAGTTTAAATCATATGATAAAAGACCACTATGTTGCAGGTGGTGTATTGGCTTGGATGGGGAATTGGTTCATGGGCAGAAAGCAGAGAGTGGGGATAAGGCATTCTTTTCCAGATTGTTGACCCGTAACCATTGGGGTTACATAGGGATCAGTGTTGGTATCTGTTTGCAGTAGAAATTAATGACTTGGAGGAAGGGACTGAATGTACCATAGCCAAATTTGCTAAGGACACAAAAATAGGTGAAAAGGCAGGTTGTAAGAAGAATACAGACAGTTTGACTTGGAGGTGCCGGTGCTGGACTGGGGTGGACAAAGTTAAAAGCCACACAACACCTGGTTATAGTCCAATAGGTTTATTTGGAAGCACTAGCGTTTGGAGCACGGTTCCTTCATCAGGTGATTGTGGAGGTTATGATCATACTCACAGAAATTCTGTGTTAGTGAGACCACAGCTGGAGTATTGTGAACAGAGTTGGTTGTCTTAGTTAAACAAAGATATTTTATTGGAGGTAGTTCAGGCGATCCCTGGTATGGAGGGATTGTCAAAGTTTAAACAGGTTGGGACTCTACTCACAGGGAATGAGAGGTGATCTAATCGAAATATATAATATTCTTAAGGGGCTTGACAGGGTAAATGCTGAGAGGATGTTTCCCCTCATGGGACAGTCTAGCACCAGATGGCACAGTCTCAGAATAAAGGGATGCCAATTTAGGAGTGAGGTGTGGAGGAATTTCTTCTTTCAGAGGGTTGAGCGTCTTTAGAACTCCTTGCCACAGAGAGCTGTGTATATTTAAGGCTGAGATACACAGATTCTTGATCAGTAGGGGAATCAAGGATTATGGGAAAGGTCAGGAAAGTGAATGGTGGAGCAGACTTAAGGGGCCAAACAGCCTTCTCCAAGTCCTATTTCTTGTAGTCCTATGGTTTCTCCAATTTCTATAAACTCAGTTTATAGCAACTATCTTCCTATTGGAAGATCCAACCAACATACAGTAATCCTGACTGCTAATCTTTAAAAGGTGGCTGGGACCAATGAATGGTGGGCTAGTGCAGTTATAGTAAACAATGTGTATTTATCCTCAAACATCAATCAACTTCTGACTGTATTTACATATCTTCTTTTGGACCCTAATGCAAAACATGATGTATGACAATATGACTCCCTTCAGCATATCCATTCATCATTCCATATGAGGTGTTTATGGTCTATATGCTCAGGCTTATGGAACTATCTGATTGTGATCCAAGTTCAATGTCTTTCAAGTTGCAGGGAGTAGAAACTCAGAGCTTTATATTCAGCTGGTAATTGCACTGCCATGTCTTTGTTGCTACACATCTTAAACTGCCTTACATAGACATGGTACTCATAGTGTGAGTGGAAAAATACTTTGGCCAGTCTTGAAATGCTCAAGTGAGTTGTTCAGTTCAGAAGTGCAACATTAGTTGGAACCCACAATCTTCCAAATGTGACAAATAAAGGAAAACAATTCATGAAGCACAATTTTTAATTGCTACTACCATGTGGACCACATTGTGAACATCGAGTCACAGCATCATATAGCACGGAAAGAGACCCTTCAGTCCAGCCAGTCCATGCCGATCATAATCCCAAACTAAACTAATCTCAGCAGCCTGTGTTTGGCCAATATCCTTCCAAACATCTCTTATTCATGTTCTTATCGAAATGTCTTATAAGTATTGTAACTGTACCTCATCCACACCTCCTCTGGAAGTTCATTCGACACATGAATCCTCTGTGTAAAAAATTGCCTCCATTTCTTTTTTTAAATCTTTCTCCTTTCACCTTAAAAATATGCCCTTAGTCTTGAAATCCCCCACAACAGGGAAAAGACACCTGCCTTTCAACTTATCTATACCCCTCATGATTCATAAACCTCAATAAGGTCATCCCTCAACTTCCTACGCTCCACTGAAAAAAGTCCCAGCGTATCCAGCATGTGCAAAAATAACAACAGAATTGCTCAGGGATCTTAGAACGTGGAGCTACAGGGAACAATTAAAACAATCTAAAATAGGACCTGCCAAAAAATAGGAGAAGACAACACATACCCATTACCCACTCTATGGCTTAAAGTGACACAAGTAAAACATTAGACACCAAGTATGGATATATCCATAAAATAAAACAAAGATCTGTGGATGCTGGAGATCTGAAACACAAAAAAACAGAAAATTGCTGGGGAAACTCAACAGAATCTGTGGAAAGAAAATAATTTTCCGATTCCAGTGAACCTTCTTCAGTTTCTGTTTTTGTGCATTGCAGATATATCCATATCAGACACAGTGAATGTGAATGAGGCAGCAATCATGGCAAAACAGCACAAATGCATCAGGAAAACATTGCATTTACACCAGCCTAAATCAACAGGAAACAGATTCTCCCCCATTTGACTTGGAGTACCGAACTCCATCATAAATCTGCACCAGCAGGTAGATTGAGGCAAGCAAAGTAAGTCATTTGAGCAGACACAGATGGCTCTGGGTGCCATCTTTAATTAGTTGGGAACATGCATTTTGTTTTTCATTAGTGCTCAATGCAAGAGGATACTACTCACTTGAGCATGGACAGGATGTGTCAACAACTATTAAAAAAGCACAATACTGTGGAGGTTGGAAATCAGAAACAAACACAGAGAATGGTGGAGAAACTCAGCAGGTCAGGCACCATCTGTGGAGAGAGAAACAGGTTTACATCTTGAGTCCAGTACAACTCCTCTTCAGAACCAAGACTCAAAAGCTCTGAGGAAGTCACACTGGACTTGAAACCTTAACCCAAACATGTTCTGTCAGTCATGATTGTTACAACTCTCAGACATACATTGGTGGCATTGCTTTATCAAGAGGATTTTTTTCATAGAAGTTGTCAAAAAGATTCATTCTATTTTCTATGAATGTATTCTTTGATTAATAAATAACAAATAACATTGGTTTAAGAAAAGAAACCAGAAAAAGAATTCATCTCTTAATGTGGGAGTTCTAGCATTATAAACCTGGATTTAAGAACACCATAAACTTCCAACTAGCCAGGAATTATTTTCACAAAGTCAATACAGCTTGCTTTGGAAGACTTTTATTTAAATCCACAATTATTTCTGTTTGGTGTAGCATATTGTGAATTCAACAAGAATTTACCTTCAATGATAACCTGGAAATCTGAAGGGAAATCTGATGGTGACCAGGTCTGTGAGTCAATGTAATTGTCCTTACATTGAATGGAGAAATATCAGGATCAGTTGCATAAGTGTTGGCAGCAGCAATGCGCACTATGTGTGTGCATGCAAAACCATTCCAGACACCTTTCTGACAAGAGTCACAGTGATTCATCAATCTCAACATCACTTAAGCTGGGATCAGCTGAGAGCACAAACTATAAGTGTCTTTTGATCTATATGACCCAATCATTCAGTGGTCAAGCCCTTAATCATATTATAAATACAATTTCTCAAAGAACAATTAATAAGGATATTACTTATATTAGAAGACAATACATTGGACACTGAGTTGCTATGATTACACTTACCATGTCCCCTGGTAAGCCTGGTGTACCTGGAATTCCAGGATCTCCACAACGTCCCTGCAAAACATTCATTTCCATAATTCATTAAAGATATACAGAGGAGTTTAAATCACTTAATGATGCAAAAAAGCATTTTACCAATTTATTTCACAGCATATTTGATTCTTATTTTCACTGAAAAAGGTACATCAGACCAAAATGCCACCAAGTAATCTGACTGAAGAGTTTAAGTCAGCATTACGGTCACAACCCAAGGAAGATTCAGTGCAAAATATAACAAGTTTGGTCCCTACTGAAATGTGCTTGGACCATCCCCAGCTCAAGCTGATAGAGAATGAGGTCAGCATTAGTAGATACGAGCGCTAAATTAGGCTGGAGACTGCTGACATCCCAAGGTAATGGTCCTCACAAAGTTAAAGAGATCGGTGGTGGGTGTGAGAGAGCTGAGCATTAGAGACTATAGTGCCAAAGAAAAGGATTAAGAGGCTGAAGGGAAAGGAGGTTTCCTCGGTAGATCAGGAGGAGGACTGAGCCCTTCAGAAAAATTAATGTTTCAAAAGATTCACTCAACCTAATGCTGATGGGTTCCAAACTGGATGAGCCTCCCAATCCTGGCTGTTAAAGTGACAGCAAGGCACTTCATTGAGCTGCAACTTCCCTGTTTAGTCAGCTCCTAATCTGAGCAAGGATGGGCAGTCTTCATTAGAAGTCAAAATGACACAGTATTTGAAAATATAAAGTACTGCCTCATGTATGTTAGTCAGACTGAGTTAAAATTGGAACTCACGAGCTGCACAAACCTGATAAATTTGAACATTTGTATTTGGAGCAGGAGTAGGCCATTCAGCCTCTCAAGCTTGCCCCACCATTCAATAGGATCATGGCTGATCTGATTACAACCTCCATTTCTTCCTGTCACCAATACCTTTTAAATTCCTTGTTAGTCAGGAGTTGATATACCTCTGACGATCTGCCATCCTTGAATCATTTTCATGTAGTCCGCGCCCATGAATACTCATATGAATATGTACACATCAATAAACTCACTGCTTTGAACAATGTTGGTCATTTAAATTGCTGTTGGTAAATTGGCATTTTGATGATTTTGCAGGATAAATAATTATGATCACTGTAAGTTTAGCCAGCCGTAATTTGTAGTTGACAATCAGGAAATAACTTGACAGTGGGTATATAGTCCAAGATGAACTATGAAGAGTAGGAGCTGAATGTAAACTCCATCACTAACTTATAATAGTAGGGTTTTACATTACTGCTTATTAGCCAATTTCTTCATTAGCCAAACCAAAGGATCACTTTTCAAGATTGCCTGGTCTATTTTTAAATGACTAACAACTGGGAAGTAAAATACTCATCTCTCAATCCAACAAGCACATTATTGGTCATCATTACACCTTTTCAGAAAAAAAGTTGAAAACCAACTTCAAAATGCCAAAAGGTACAAAATGACTACTTTAAGAATCTGTACATAGGAAGCTTTGTACCTAAGATGTTGCTGCAACTGGTGACTCATAAACATTTCACTGTACTCATGTGAGTAGATATGTCAATAAGCTAATTTAATTCAACCCCAAAGCTTAAAGTGTGCCTGCAGACATAAATTGAACCAAGATGTCATTTCTAAATACAGCTCCAGTCAGGGTGCCATCTGTATTTGCTGCCATTTCAAATGCTGCTTTGCTTGCTGCTTGCAAGGAAATATTCATCAGAACCACTTTATGATTGAAATACCACACCATGCTTAGAGTTTAGTTCTGAAGCCAACACCACAATCATGTTTTGCATCATGTGTCACAGCACAAAACTCTTTTGCCCTGTACTATTGCTGTATGTAATTAGCTTCTTATATTCACACAGCACTCCCACAACTGAGGACCAAAGGGTGAGTGCTAAACTTCGGGCAATACAAAGGATAACGATGCATTTAATCAGAGAAGGACCACTGGCAGTGATTGGGGTAGATTTGTATTCATCATACTGGGATTCAGTTTCAATTGGACAGAACAGCAGTGCTGGGTAAATATTGCTTCAGGGTGGTTTTGAAATCTTCGAGCCAATGTCATTCTTGCTTTATCCGGGTGAGTCAGAAATATTTACGCTGAGCTCATTGTTAACTCCTATCCATGGAACACCAGCAATTTTAGGCTAAACCTCTTTTTTTTTTAATATTCACTCTTGCGATGTGGGCATCACTGGCTGGACCAGCCTTCTTTGCCCATTACTAGTTGCCCTTGAGAAGGTGTTAGTAAGCTGTCTTCTTGAACAGTTGCAGTCCATTTGGTGCAGGTAGATTCACAATGCCAATCAGGAGGAAGTTCCAGGATTTTGACCCAATAACACAAAAACAATAGGGACATATTTCCAAGTCAGGATGGTGAGTGGCTTGGAGGGGATCTTGAAAGTGATAGTGTTCCCATGTATTGGCCAGCCCTGTCCTTCTAGACAGTAGGGATTGTGGGTTTGGATAGTACTGTTTAAGAAGCATTGGTGAATGACTGCAGTTCATCCTATAAATGGTACATACATTTGCTTAGTGTGACTTTCACTATTAAAAAAAGCATCAGTGGTGGAATGAGTGAATGTTTGTCGATATAGTACCAGTCAAGCCGGCTGCTTTTGCCTGGATGGTGTCAACCTTCTTCAGTGTTGTTGGAACTGCACTCATTCTGGCAATGTTCCTGACATCACATTCCTGACTTGTACCTTGTAGATGGTGAGTCGAAGAGTGTGATGCTGGAAAGGTACAGCAAGTCAGGCAGCATCCCAGGAGCAGGAGAATCGATGTTTCAGGCATAAGCCCTTCATCACACATTCCTGATGTTCCTGAAACATCAACTGTCCTGTTCCTTGGCTGCTGCCTGACCTGCCGTGCTTTCCCAACACCATAATTTTCGACTCTGACTCTCCATCTGCAGTCCTCACTTTCTCCTTGTAGGTGTGGTGGACAGGCTTTCAAGAATCAGCAGGTGAGTTAGTCACTGAAGGATGTCCAGCCTTTGACCTGCTGTTGTAGCCAAAGTATTTATGTGCTAGTCCAGTTCAGATTCTGGTTAATGGCAACCTGCAGGATGCTGATCATGGGGAATTCAACAATGGTAGTGCTATTGAATGTCATGGGATGATGATTAGATTCAACTTTGTTACAGATAATCATTGTTTGGCACTTGTGTAGCTCAAATGCTACTTGCCACTCATCAGCCTAACCTGGATATTGTCCTTGCATTGCTGCATTTGCACATGGACTGTTTACTTTCTGAGGAGATGCATATGATATTGAACATTGTACAGTCAGTCGTGAACATCCCCACTTCTGACA
Organism: Chiloscyllium plagiosum; assembly: GCF_037043375.1. Lineage (NCBI taxonomy): Eukaryota > Metazoa > Chordata > Chondrichthyes > Orectolobiformes > Hemiscylliidae > Chiloscyllium > Chiloscyllium plagiosum. The sequence continues at coordinate 34,859,790 of NW_028270159.1, read as the reverse complement.
ATGATGGCGGGAAGGTCATTGATGAAGGAGCTAAGGATGGTTTGGCTTAGGACACTAACTCGAGAACTCCTGCAGAGATCCCCGGGCTGAGATCGCTAACCTCCAACAATTACAACCATCGTCTTTGTCCCAGGTGTGACTCTAAACATCAGAGAGTTTCCCCCCGATTTCCTTTGGCTCCAGTTTTGCTCGGGCTTCTTGATGCCACACTCGGTCAAATACATCCTTGATGTCAACTTACTATGTTTACCCCCTGGGAGAGTCTGGAGGAATGTCACCAAAACAAAATGTGCTTTTTTATTGATACTTTATTTCCTGTAGTTCGAAGACATTTAATATGGGCAGGAAGAAAATGAGATATATTTGTGGAACTATAAGATACTAAAGGTTAATCATCTAATTGAAATACGAAGAAAGATTTCCCTGGATGGCTTGGATATTGTTCAGGTTTTTGCTGAGACCATAAATTTTCAGTCAGTCATCACCATCTTAAAGTTGACCACGAACAACCAAAAACCATCTGCAACTCGCAGCCAACAAACTCCCACCAGCATTCAGTCATCGGAATCCAGCCAAACCAGAAACATGCAAGCTTTCATCAATCATCGTGCCCAATCCACAGTGCCTAACAACTTCAGAACCGTGGTTACAAGAACTGTGGGAACATCTGGGGTTTCTCCAGGAACAGAAGGACTTGGAGGACAAGGAGAGGAGCATGGCAGAGTTAAAGCTGGAAAGCCAATACAAGAGGGTAAAACAGTATCAGAGGAATTGAAGCCAGGTCAGACAAGCCACAGAATCAGGAGAACAACTCACATCAGAAACAGGAGTTGGGTAATTTTTTTCCATTTACCAAAGCTATTGAGGAAATCAGGGTTTGAGGCTTTAACTGAAAACTTTGCAGTCAAAGCAGGGTGCACTCTGTACTCTTACCACTCCTGACCAGTCCTACAGCTTCAGGTTGTGCTGCTACGTCACCTATTCCTGACTTCACACCTTCTGCAACTTGAGATAGGAGATTGAAACAAGTGTACACTGGCATTCACAGGAAATGTGGCCAGATTTCCTCCACGTAGTTTAAACCGCCAACTACATTTCACTTCCAATTACACTCTTGATTTAGATTTCAGTGTCCTTCAGTTCTCATGTCAGAGCAGTACTGTCTCCAATCCGGATAAAACTGTGCAATGGGTGCAAAATGTTGCCAGAGATTGGGCTATCATTGAGCATACATTGCTGTCGCTGAGCTTTGGTGATGGAGTGAGTGAATACTGAAGGTGGTGGATGTTGCTTTGTATTCGATGATATTGAGCTTCTGAAGAGTTGTAGGAGATGCCCCCATTCCAAGCAAATGGAAATTATTCAATCACACCCTGACTTTTCCCTGGTAGATGTCAGACAACCTTTAGGAAATCAAAGTTAAAAATCACACAACACCAGGTTATAGTCCAACAGGTTTAATTGGAAGCACACTAGCTTTCGGAGCGACGCTCCTTCATCAGGAGCGTCGCTCCGAAAGCTAGTGTGCTTCCAATTAAACCTGTTGGACTATAACCTGATGTTGTGTGATTTTTAACTTTGTACACCCCAGTCCAACACCGGCATCTCCGAATCATGACTATATAGGAAACCAACAAGTGACTTATTTGCTGTAGGATTCCTGACCTCTGATCTGCACTGATAACCACAGTAGAATCTTTGTTTTAGAATCCCTACCACGTGGAAACAGGCCCTTCAGCCCAACAAGTCCACACCAACCCTCCAAAGAGTAACCCATCCAGACCCATGCCCCTTCCCTATTGTCCCACATTTATCCCTGACTAATCCACCTAACCTACAAACCCCTGAACACTATGGGCAATTTAGCATGGCCAATTCACTTAACTTGCACGTCTTTGGACTGTGGGAGGAAACCAGAGCACCCAGAGGAAACCCACGCAGACACGGCAAGAATGTGCAAACTCCAAGCAGACAGTTGCCCGAGGTTGGAATCAAACCCAGGTCCTTGGCACCACGAGAGAGCAGTGCTAACCAGAGAGCCACCATGCCACCCTCATTTATTCAGATGGCTGGTCTAATTCAGATTCTGATCAATGCTAACCTTGGGATGTTGATAGTGTGGGGTTCAGCCATTGTAATGACCTTTAAATATCAAGAAAATATAGCTGGATTCTCTCTTGTTGGATATGTTCATTATATTATGCAAATTTAACTACAGGCACAATCTAGACTACTGCAGCAAAAATGTCTTGCTGGATAGAACATTGGTGAGAGTTCACCTGCAGTTCTCATCCCTATGCCAATGGAAATATATATTTGCCATAGGGGTTATGCAGTGGAGGTTCAGCAGATTGATTCCTGAGATGGTGGCACTGTCCTATGAAAATGGATTAAGTAGACTGGGCCTGCATTCTCTAGAGCTTGGACAAATGAAAGGCAAGCTCATACATACAATATTCTTAAAGGGCTAGGTGGGATTGACACTGAATGAATGCCAAGAGGATGTGGGGATCTAAGATGAAAGGGACCCAGTTTTAGAATAAAAGGCAAGTTGTTTATGTTTGAAATGAGGAGGAACATCTTCACTCAGGGTGGCGAATCTTTGGAATTTTCCATCCAAGAAGCCTGTGGAATTTCAGCCTTTAAGTGATTTCAAGATAAAGATTGATAGATTTTCAGTTATTAATGACATCAGGGGATATGGAGATAGTGTGGGAATATGGTATTGAGGCATATGATCATCCCTGATCTAGAACAGTGGAGCAGGCTCAAGGAACTGAATAGGCTACCTCTGCTCCTACGTTCCTATGAATGTAGCTTAACCTCTTCACAGCCCAAGCCTGAATGTTGTTCGGTTCTTGTTGCAAATAGACATAGACTGCTCCAGTAACTGTCTGAATTGTGCTGTATATTGTGGAATGATCAACGAACAACTCTTGCCCCAAGGATGGAGGAAAGGTCATTGATGAAGTAGCTGACGATGGTTGAGCTTAGGACTTGACTTTGAGGAGCTCTTTAAGAATGATGGAACTACTGCTGTAAGATTTGGTGCAGATTAAATATTTACTTCTCATGGATATGGTAGAAATGACAGAATATTTTTATCTCCTTTCACAACTTGCCATAACCACTTACCCAGAAACCAGCCCCTGGGAGGCTGCTAATGGGCAAAATATTTGACATTTGGACATATGTTCTTCAAAGTTTCCTGACCTCTCCCCTCCTTCTCAAGGATCTATTTTCCAGATGAAAGTCCATTAACTTAAAAGCTTGCATGCTATTTTCTTTAGAGATTTTTTTTCTGATGTCTCTATTTTTCGTTTCTACTTACAGTAGGTCCTGGCTTTCCCGGTTGTCCACGAGGTCCTAGAATCCCACGCTGTGTCTAAAAATGGCACAAAACAAATGCAGTATCAACAAATCGAAAGCTAAATTACACCAAGTGTAAAAAGGCGTATAATTCTTCGATTGTCACCTGTTTTTAAACATTACAATTGAACAGAGAGATATAAATGTGTGGAAGGAATACGCACAGATTCTGTGTAATGAAGTAATCCTTTGAAAAGAGTGGTTGCTCCCCTTTTAAACCAACATTTCCTTTAGAACGCTCTTTCAACAGAAGGTTCAGGTTATTTTGACTTTCTTCAAGCTGGCTTATGTAAGGTCTCTTGCACCTTTAAATAACTCCTGGGTTGTGAACTGCTTTCCAGGACAACCAGATATCAGTCTATGGTGCTAATTCCCTGAACTTGCAATGTTGTCAGGGGTGAAAGGGGCATCACCATATAGGCCAGGTGTTTCTCCTCAGGCAATGACAGAAACATTGAGAGAGAAAGTTGTCCAAACTTGCTGAGAGCTATTCATTGACTCAAAACAGCACAGAACAAGTTAACTGTCCTTAAAGGTCGTGAAATAATTACACACCTTAAAGAGGGAAAGGGAATATGGATTTTACAAAAGCCTGCAAGATAACTATATCAATTGAAACACGATGTTGCTACTGACGTGCTTGCCTTTGAGCACAGGCATGGTAACATCTGTTGTTTATGAAACATATTAAATTATAAGAGTTATAACAGTAATGAACTTTATATAATATGAATGAGACTTTATACTTACAGGCCAACCTGCTTGCAATATCTGATAAAAAGGTGTTTGCTGTCAAAATACAGAATAAAATGATCATATTAAACCTTAAGTTAATGTTCTGATTTTTAAAAGTAACAGCTGAGGAAAATTGTGTTCACTTCTTTTAAGTCATCTGAAACTCATCTGAAAAGAATTGCAATCTTACAATGCTTCATTTGGGAACTCTACTGCCTACTGGACTCAATATTGAGTTCAACAAATTTAGGGCTTGAGCCACCTTCTCCCATGTTCCTTACCTTAACCCCCACACACCAGGCCTTGTTATCACATGGTCTACTATTACACACAATACATCATTTCAGTGGCATGGCACTGTAATCTTTTGCTATAAATTCCGTGTGTAATGATCTTACACACTCCACAACCACCTGATGAAGGAGCAGTGCTCCAAAAGCTTCCAAATAAACCTGTTGGACTATAACCTGGCATTGTGTGATTTTTAACACAATCCATTGTTAGCCATTAACTGTACCCATTAGAATCCAATCATTCTCCCGGGCTGACCATTATCCACTCTTTTGTCTGTCCAACTGTTCTTCTCTCTCTTTGGGCTCTAAATCCATCTATTATTTGCAGCTTGTCCCCTTCACCATCCTATCTTCTGCATTAAAAAAAACTTTTTCCTAGCTACCATCAGTTCTAAAGAAAGGTCATCGGACCTAAATCATAAATTCCGATTGCGTTTCTTGTTTCAATGGCAATATGCTGAAATTCTTTTAATATAAAGAAAGTCTTTGTAAAAGAGCACTGACGATGACTAAAGAAAAAACTATGTTGAAGTATAAAAGGAGGGATGTCAACAAAGGAACCTATCTTCAATGGAATTGAATGAATTCTCCCCAAGTTAGATTTCTAAAGTTGTGTACACACTTATTGCAGATGTCAAAATATTTGGAAATTCAGCCAAGGAAATTGTAAATATAAAACAAATTATGCAGGGTAACATTTACAAACTTCCCAATTGTAGGTTATCTAAAATGCGTTCCCTCCAGTTAGCAACCAGTACAAATAGCACATCCTGGTTTATTCTCATGACATTGAGATCTCAATTAGTAATGAAGACTAAATCTATTTAAATATACTTAATATCAACAAGAATTTAAATACAAAATGAGAACTTCAATAATGGCGAAAAAATATTAAAGTTCAAACAGGAATATAAAAGACTATTAATAGACATTTATCTTCACACAAAACAACTAATAACCAAGGACAAAACGTGTTTTTCTATGGGATCAGTCTGGGAACTGGGGCAGTCTTGAGATGAGACTCCATTAAACAGCAAATAACTTACATTAGTAACACAGTACAACTAAACGTTTGAACTTAGCATGAACAACAAGGGTTATAGAGCACCTTAAGGAATCAATCATTAAGATCTGAATGTGAGAAACATGATTGAATATAAATACAACTTTTACTTTTTCACTGTAGTCAGTTAGTATAGCCATGTTCTCAACTAATAAAAGGACAGAAATATTTAACAGACATTAAGTGATCATTGGTTGAGCTGTTGAACACTTGAAGACTTTATGACGGGTTCTACTCTTTAAGAAAAATTAATTCCATATGTTAACAATTAAATAAAACAGCTCTGTGAAAAAATGTGTATTTGTGCGTTTCTTTAACATAGGTGCATGCTCAAGATCCCACTTCTCACACTCAACTTGGGAGGTGTGAAAGTCTTAAACAATTCCAACAGTAAGCAGAAACTGGAACCTAACAGAATGCAATTATAACAATTTATCTTTCTGCTTCTGTTTCTAAGACACCTGTCTAACTGGACTTTGGATTGGAGGATACAATAGGAATTTTTGTGACCGATAAGTCATGTGTTTTGTGAGAATTGTTGCTTTTCACTAGGTTATATTTTATGGCATAAATGAATATAATAAAGGAAATAAAAAGGCATAAATAATACAAAAGCAAAGTCTCTCAAGAACAGTTGTGATTTTTATGTTATGGTTACTGTGGCAGAATTAGTTATTACTTAATTTAGAGTTTCTTGTTTTTTTCTGGGACATAGTAATTAACATTTTAATGTTTTCAATAAATACCTAGCCATACCTTGTACAAACATAGTGTCACCTATTTATTATTAACAACTGTAGATGGCTAACATGAATGGGTGACATTTGAGGCCATTTACAGGTAATTTATTAAAATGAATCAAGTTAAAGGAAGGACAGGAAATACTGATAGTTTTTAAATTCCTTCAGATGATGCAAGTAGGAATAAACCATTCTCATATAATATTTTGTGTTGTGTGGATGTCTGCACAATTTGAGGGGAGAGTGACAAGAGAAGGTGCACCCAGAAGTTGGAACAAATTCTGCAAACAGGAGACTGCAATTGTACTGTGTCAGTTATGAGATGCTGCAGCATTCTGGAGTTAGTTTGCTTTAGGGAACTAGAGAGTAATTTCTCCAGTGTTTTCATGAACTGGCCACAGGTTTGACTTTCGCTGGTCTCTGCAGATTATCTGGCTGGACATTGAGCTGAATATGTGAATAGCTGCACCATATCTGGAAGGAACAGGATTAGTGAACTATTCCAGCTCTTACTATTACAGATTCGTAATGAGGAATACAGCAGAGGTGACTTACAAAAAAGGCCAACCAGTCTTCATGGGAATTTCTCCAAGGATAAATTGTTGGCAGGCCAGGAGGACCCGGAAGACCAGGAACACCTGTTTGGCCAGTCCGTCCTATTCCACCTGGATAACCCTGAAATCAACAGCAGTACCCATAAGTTGTAGCCTCACCACGTCAGCAACACAATTAACACCATCGACAATAAAGGAGCTGACCTTTCCGGACTGCAGCTATTAAATATTTCAAAACCATTAGACTTCACATGGAAAAACTACTTGGATAAATAGATATAAATGTTAAAGATTTTCAGAATGTAATCAGGAGAGAAGCAATTAACAATCAGTCTCAAATGACAATGAGATTAAACAATCTTCAACATAATAAAATAAATTAAGTTAAAATGAAACACTATTATTTCCAATTAAAACTTCACTTTTCACATGTGTAATATTTATTAAATTTAATCAATGAGAATGCTCAAAAGTTACAAGGCTAAAACCTTAAGCCACCTGCTTGGGTTTGAGTATCAGACTAGAGTAACATTCAGGATTAACAGTTATTAAAGTCAGTCTCAACTGCAGGTATGATGGACTGAAAAGGGAAAGAAATCTTTGCCATATTCTAGGTCCATATCTCCTCCAAAATCATTCGAGACAAGAGAGACATTTCAGTATCTGTAAGCAGGAACACATTGTCAATCAGACAGAGAGTGATTGCTGGGATTTTGAGCAAAAGAGGTCAAATATTTGTGCATTTAATGCAAACACAATTTTTTCTCCCCATTTCTTGGGTATCTGGTTCTTGGCCTTAAAGATACTTTCATCAGGAACTGTGAAATAACAAGTGGAGTTATAGAGGGAACATAAAGTCTCAGAATTCTTACAGTGCAGAAGAAGGTCATTCAGCACATTATGCTTACGCTAGCCCTCCAAATAAGCAATTCAAGTCCTGCCATTCTCCTGCCTTGTTCCCATAAGTTTGCAAGTTCTTCCTTTTCAGATAATAATGTTAGAATATTAGAAGCTAAGAGGTGGAAAACAAGACATTGTGTGACTTCACATTCTCAGAGAATAACATGTGAAAAACTGGCCAGGATTGTACTGCATTAGCCAAGTCTAGATGCAACAGTGCAGCATCAAGGAGCTGGAGCAAAACTGAAGTCAATGAGAATCAGAGGGGAAATGCTTCACTGCTGGAGTCATACTCAGCACAAAGGAAGATGATTGTTCTTGTTGGAGGTCAATTATCCTAGGTTACCTCTGAAGGAGTTCCTCAGGATAGTGTCCTAGGCCCAACCACCTTTGGCTGCTTCAATGATCTCCCTTCTATCATAAGGTCAGAAATGAGGAATTTTTTTTTGATGATTGCACAATGTTCAGCTATGGTTTAAACTTCTCAGGTGCTGCAACAGTTCAAGTCCAGATACAGCATGACCTGGACAATATACAGACTTGAGCTGATCAGTATCATGTAATATTCACGTCACACAAGTACCAGGCAATTACCATCTTCGCCAAGGGAGAATGTAATCCCTTGGCATTCAGTAATTATCGTTGCTGAGTCCTGCACAAACTCAGCACCATTCAAGACAGAGCAGCCTGCTTGATTGCACCACCTTCAACATTTGATCCCTCCACCTTTAATGTATAGTGGCCAATTGCACTGCAGCAATTCATGAAGACTTGTTTGACAGCACCTTTCAAACTACAACTTCTGCCATTTAGTAGGACAAAGCAGCAGATGCCTGGGAACACTGGTGTCTCCAAATCATAATCAGCCTGACTTTCAACTGTATCTCATTCCTTACTGACAATACACTGGGTGAACATAACATCCAGTTGTTCAAAAAGGCTACTCACTACCATCTAAGAGACAGAGAGCACTGCAGATGCTGGAGCAGTCAGAGTTGATAAAGAGTATTGCTGGAAAAAGTGCAGCAGTTCAGGCAGTTCTGAGGAGACAGAGAGTCGATGTTTCAGACTTGACCCTTCTTTTGAAGCATTATCCCTGAAACGTCGGCTCTCTTGCTCCTCAGTTGCTGCCTGATCTGTGGTGCTTTTTCCAGTACCACACTTTACTGACTACTCACCACCATCTTCAATCTCTCATGACTAACTATTTAAAGAAAAGCAAGGGTATGATCAGATTTTCAACAACTGAGAGGGGGCAAAATGGAGCACTGTTACAGAGGTGAAAGTACATGCATTGATAATATTATAAGTACTGTCACAGCCCTCTTGGGAATATGTGCTGATTCTCAAGCCTCACTACTCTGGGGTTGGCAAGACTGTTAACAATTTAATCAAAGGAAATAAACCCAAGCAGATAGTTTATTTACGACTTTCAATTGAGGTATTCTTCATCTCTGACCTGATGGAAGGGAGATCATTGAAGCAGCCGAAGATGGTTGGGCCTAGGACACTACCCTGAGGAACTCCTTCAGAGATAACCTAGAGCTGAGATAACTGACCTCTAACAAGAACAACCATCTTCCTTTGTGCTGAGTATGACTCCAGCAGTGAAGCATTCCCCCTCTGATTCTCATTGACTTCAGTTTTGCTCCAGCTCCTTGATACTGCACTAGACTTGGCTAATGCAGTACAATCCTGGCCAATCTTTCACATTTTAGTTTCTGACAATGTGAGGTCAACCAAAGTATTGTTGCCAATGTTTTAACTTCTAATATTCCATGCCCCTACCAGACCTGTGCTTACTGACCTGTGCTGACTTATACTGATTAATTAATGCCTTTATTTTAAAATTATTTTTGTTTTTAAATTGATGTGGCCTCACCTCTCTCCAGCTTTATAATCTCCTCCAGTCCCACATCCTGTGAGAACTGGATAATTAGCTGAAGAGAAAGTATTTGCTGTGTTACAGGGAAAAGGTGGCTGCTTGGGACTAGCTACTGTACTGCAGGAGAGAGCTGACATGGATATGGTAGTCCAAATTGTTGCCTTCTGTGTGGTAATCCACTAGAATTTTATAATGTCTGCTTTCATCTAATTCTGGCCTCTTGAATATTCTTAATTTTAGCCACTCCATCTTTGCTGGCTGCATCTTCAGCTGCCTAGGCCCTAAACACTAAAGTTCCTTCCCATTACCTCTCTATCTCACTACCTGCTCTTCCTCAGTGACCATGTTTTTGGTCACTTGATATAATATCTCTTTGTATGGCAACACACTATATTTCATTTGACAAAACTCATAAGAAGTGTCTGAGGATGCTTTACTATGTTAAAAATGCTCAATAAATGTAGATTTCATTGTTATTCATTGGCTGAGACCTAAAAGGAACATTTCCAGCTGGAAGAGAACCTGGTCAGGATTCTACAAGGTCAAGATGAAGAAAATCTTTACTGGAGCAAATATTCTGTGTGCCATTTGCTTTACTTAATTATTTGGGAAACACATCTTTCATTCAAAACACATTCTTCTCTCAACAATCCCTTCATTCAGCATCCAGAAAGTGCTCAAGAAGAGAAATCTTGTTACTTAGCCCATTCTGTAGTCTAATTATTTTTTAAAAAAGCTTCCAATCCTCAACAAACAATATAATTCTAAAACCATGTCTAAAAACATATTCAGTTACATCATGGTTTCAGTGTGCACTAAATTATAGCAAATCTTTGTAATTTTATATAGCAGTATGAATGCTGATGAGAATTTATTGCAGTCAACCATTTTAAACTGAAGAGGTACTATAATATTAATATTTTCAAGACAAATTTCAAGCTAAGGGAATAATGGTCTTCATTAATGGATTATCAGGACAAGTAAGAACACAGATGATATTAGAATGGGAGGCTACAATATCACCACAGCCACAGCGATATAAGGCATTACCAGGAGGACAGAAATGACCATAGCCCTTCCTGCTCAGACTGCACACAGTTCTGTCTCCCTTCACAGTGAACTCTGATCCTGAATACAATTCTACATTGCTATGCTAAACATGTATATAATTTGGCTGCCGGAAACCTCAGTTTGATTTTCACATTCCTGCTCTGTTCTCTGAGGTTCTTCCTAGATTAGTACAGTCCTTGTAGGGTTTAATATTTTTATGTCACACTGATGCAAAAGACATGCTGTAAATGAAAGTTTTGCAATCTTTTTTAAACAATGCACCAAGGTAACTCAACACTCTTCTTTGCACACATTCATAGCTAATTAATTTGCATTTTCTTCCGATTTTTTTTGAGAATCTCTACAGTGCGGAAACAGGCCCTTCAGTCTAACAAGTCCACACCGACCCTCCAAAGAGCATCCCATCCAAACCCATGCCCCACTACTCTACTTTTACCCTCAACCTACACATCACTGAACACTATGGGTAATTTAGCATGGCCAATTCATCTAACCTGTACACCTTTGGGTTGTTGGAGGAAACCCACACAGACACAGGGAGAATATACAAACTCCACACAGACAGTTGTCCAAGGCTGAAATTGAACCCAGTCCCTGGCACTGTGAGGCAGCAATGCCATCCACTGAGCCACTGTGCCACCTGTGTCAATGCTCTCTGTGATCCCAGTGACAGGTAATATAAGGGGCTCCAGATGAATAAAGACTATAGTCAGAGCCAAAACTGAAAGGTGGTCTATGGACATGAAAACTTGAGAGGAACAGTGATGAGTCTGGTGTGGAAACAAAAGAGGAGAAGTGTGGGAAAAAGTGTGACATTAATTGTTATGATAACTGACTATATGTTGACACTTGCATCGGGATTCTGATTTCTGAAATTGTTGTTTGCAGCTCCCACAAAAATCAAAACAAAGACTTCCAACAACAAAGCAGGAAGAGTGCTGCTGAGTAAGCAGATGTGATTAACAGGTTTTCCATTGTTGAAGAGAATTTTCCATTTGCAATTATCTGCTTACCTTTCACAAGTTAGCAGAGGGCTCCTTTGAGAGGCTGGTCTGTTTTAAATAATGTTTGAATGTGGAGTGAGGGAAGGAAGGAAAGAGGCCATGGAGATTATAATCCAGGCCTTGTGTGGTAATATCTGCAAGACTACTACATTCTGAGATTCTTGATAACTGCAGGATAATCAAGTTACAGAAAGTAGCACCTTATATGAAATACACACTGAACTCAAAGTTTAATGGGAGTAATCCTCAGCCAGATCAAGGGAAGCCACCTTCAGTCAGGGAGTACTAGCTCAGTAAGTCTGCTGTCAGTGTAGGGACTTGGACATATCACTCAGTTTGGAGCAGCCAGGGTAAGGGGGTTCACATTACAATAGTGGTTCACATTCAGCCCTCTAGGTCCAGTGTAACCAATCAGGGAAGTCGCAAAAAATCATTTGGGAAGATGCACAGAATTCATTCAAGGGTCTAGTCACAGATCAATTGGGGCTACCATCCAATTCGGTTAGGGGTTGGGTCATGGTCAATCCTGGGGGTCAACAGAATGAACATCAAGGGAGCGTATCAGGTGCCACTGCTGTGGTAGGGAAGTTGGGGAAACTGATTCTGAGGATTACAGCTGCATGCTGGGATGCAGAGGGATGATAAAAGGGTTGGGAGTGTGGGGCCAGATGATAATGCCTCAAAGAACATGCATTACTGTGGATGGTGGGGAGGGGTGTCATTGATGGTATGAACAACACAATCTTGAGGCATTCAATGGACGTCCTTGTCAGAATCCTCCATGTCCGACTGTCCAGAGTGAGTGTGTTAAACCACCTCGATTGTAGTGATGTGAATCTGTCTTCTCACATTACTTAGAAATTGTTCTATTACACATGTTCCTCTCACTGATTCATTGGACTTGGATTGAGTGGTTCCACAGTAGGGGTTATCACCATTGTTGCTGCACAGTGCATAGTTAATATGGTGGGTTTTGTCAAACAGCATGAAAATTCTTCCTAGGCCTCACAGAGAGAAACCCTCCAGGAAACTCACCAGAACTGAAACTTAATTGATTACTGCTAAAATTCAGCCGATTGAACATTTCTCTAGAGTAACTGAAATTTGGGATTATGTCCGGCATGGATTGGTTGGACTGAAGGGTCTGTTTCCATGCTGTATGACTCTGTGACTAGGACAGGGATAATACTCCACCTTCTTTCCCTTGCATATATTCATTTACTCAAGGTCTAAACTGTTCAAAGACAGTTGAATATTCATGCTATTATCCTGTACCTGATCTCACTCCAGCATTAAAGATGTGGTTTTTGCACGGATGGGCTGCAGTCCACATAGAAGTAAACAAAGTATTTTTAAACAGTCCACTTTCTCCTTCTTGACAGAGCAAATAGGCCACAGTCCAAAAATACAAAGTTCCACCCCAGTACCTTAGGGGAGAGCATCAAACAGCCCTTTCTGAACTTGCTGCAGTATGCAAAATTTACTCAAATACTCAGTATACTCAAAGTGGTGAAAGAATTCCAAAAAGCAATAAGATGACAGACAGATTTAAATACATTTGCTACTGAGAGGTCAAGTGTTGGCAAGGAGGGAGAATTCCTGTGAAGAGGTGTGGCAGGACATTTCTTAATGGGAGACATGATAGTTTAGGATAAGGGCTAGCTTACAAAGTGACATCATATTTGCAGCATGGAAACAAACTATTAGGAGTACCAGGTCCATCCCCAGTGCTTATATAATCGCCTTTTCAAAAAACATGATGGAATCTGCCTTGTCACACTCTCAGGCAGTGATCCTAACCAAATGCTACAAGTTAAGTTTTTTCTCTATTGTTATTCCATGTATCTCAAAGCACTGCAGAAAACATTTGTATCCCATGTGTGCAACAGGTTTATTCACAGCCTTTTTAAAATTTCTACTCCATGCTAAGACCTTGGCTTCCAACTCTTGCCAGTTTATTTATTTTTCTCTGAAACCACATCCAGGCTTAACTAATCAGCAAACAGACTCATATAATCAAACACAGAACATTACATCATAGTTGGCTCTTTTTCTGTTCACCCAAATTAGTCTCATTTACCAAAGGAAACAGTCTCCCTACTCTGTCCAGACACCTCATGACCTTTGACACCTCTACTGAAATATGTCTCAGCCTTTTCTCCCCAAAGAGAACAGAGTCAATGTCTGTAATCTATCCATGTAAAATAAATCCCACATCCCTTGAACTATTCTCATAAGCCTTCTCTGCACATTCTTAAAAGCTTTTAATTCTTCCTAGAATGTGGTGCCCAGAAATGGGCATAAAACTCTTATTGATGTTCAACTTGTATTTTGCAGAGATTCATAATAATTTCTTTTTTTTCACACACGATATGCCTCTATTTATAGAATTCAGAATCCAGTAGGCCTTGCCTTTGATGACCTCTGTCTGACGTATGACCTTATCTTCCACCATCACTGTGCTCCCCCTCCTAACCTTGCTCTCCTCCCTCTGTTACATTGAGTTTTCAAGGTTAAAACTACACAGTATGTGATAAAAGTTATGAGAGAAACTCTCCTTCATAAAAAAAATGAGATATGTTTTTGCATAGGGAGACACAATAGCAGGAGCAATTGATTGCAACTTCCTCCAATTGGTGAATGGTGAGGAATTTCCAAAATCAAGATTTACTCTGTGTTACTTTGGTCTGTGGTGCATGGGTGAAAGAAAATTATATTTCATCTCTAAAGGAACAGACTTCAGTATTGTTTTAATGCCGTCATATCCCTTCTGAGTATATAGTGTTTCATGGATTTTGTATACCGTTGTTGCTTAGCTATAACTGAAGAAATAGAAGGCTCCACTGATACAAATATGTCATTTTTAGCTTTGGATCCTAATCACATCACCTGGAAGAAAGTTTACTTGTGCTTCATAACATGAAAAAAAACAAGTAATGTGAAATGGTCAAGATCTGTATTCACTCCAAATGAATACTGCATTGAAAGCAGTTAAATTGACTGTTTTGGATTTAGCACAAATTACCAAGCAATATTCAACTACATAACCAAGTTACTTTCTATAAACAAAACCAATGCTCAGAGTCCCTCTCATTTGATTATTTCATGGATCACAACTTACTTTGTTTCCTTTAGGTCCTGGTGATCCAGGGTCACCCTGACATTGAAAGAGAGAAGGACAATGAATGCAAAATCTTATAAAAGCATCTCTTTAACTCAACTCCTAATCCTACCAAAGCTTCAAGTAATATTGAAACATAAGATGGATGGTTAAATGATTTGTATATGTCACCTCAAACCAAAGATCAATCGATCACAACAAAAGCATGTATTATTTTTCATAATGATTTATGTATGTTACATAAGGGATCCTATTTCAGTTTATACTCAAGCAAACAGGGGCCTGGTTTCTAATGTGGTTTCTAATTTCTGAGCTCCTCTATTAGGGTTTGATGACATTCATGCACATTAATGATCCTGATGCTGTTATTCCAAATTTCTCAAAGAATAGTTGTGCAATTTTGGATTGTAAGACCTTGGCTGTTGGCTATTCTTATAACTTGTACTACTTTTGGGCTTGGTGTTTCTCCAAATCAATATAAAATCAATTTATAAACTAATTGAAAGGCCAAGGTGATAGAACAGGGGCAAAGGATGTTAGCTCTTTCAGACAGTGTCCAAAGATGTTACAGACAAAATGATTTCTTATGTTGTAAAATTCTAAAGTGCATCTAATCACACCAGAGGAGCTGGCATTACTTTTTCAGTAAATACTGAGTAATATTTTCAACATTACACAGTGCTGAAATAATTTTGATGTGTGCTTAAAACATTTATCATGAATACGTCTTTAACTATTTTGTTTGAAAATATGTGGCGTAACACCAATTGCAAAACCATCAACTTAGCCCATGTGAAGTTGCTCCTCATACATTTTTATTGAAGATAGTAGGTTGTTTAGACAAGGCACAGCTTTAGTCAAAATGTGGATAAAATGTATCATACAAAAATGCTAATTGATCACTAATTAAGTTGCGCAGCTTGATTTCAACTTTGAGAATGTCAAATGTCAACATGATGATTGGTGTTCCTGCTGTAATTCAATGACAATCTGGAATAATTTAAAACAGAAAATTGTGACCACAATTTTAACTAAATACAGCAAAAGGATTTCAATTGAAACTTCTCTTGTTAAGAACATAGCATTCTCTTAATTAATTTCTTCTTATTAGCAAACATCATGAGAAACATTCATCTGACCTTAGCTGAGAGCAGTAACTAAGAAGTAATGTTAGTCACTCAATGCTAACAGCAGGTTTAGATCAGTGCCAGCTCCTGAATACTTCAACTGAAGCTACTGGATAGCACTAAGATGTGGTTCTGCTATAATGATGGTGTCTGTACTTCAATAGTTTATTGCTCAATCGGCACTTACAGGCATGCTGCTGTACTTAAACTAACCACATGAGGTATTAGCTTTGTGAATAAAAGGTTTTAAACTGTCGTTTTCAATTTAAGGTAAAAGAAAGGGAGCAAGTGACCTCCTTTTAGTCCTGGCCAGCACTAAGCCAGCATGGCTAGTTTATGATAGGGGCCAGGTCACGTGCTTTTGCAATACACGGCCTAGTACCTGCACGCAAAGGCAGAAGCAGATGGCGTGGAATTGGAAAGATGGACTGTCACAGAGACATTAGACAAAGTGGAAAGGTGTCTCAGATAGAGATACCAGAACTGTAGATGTTGTGGTGAGCATAGGAGAAAGATGGATTTCTATAAGTTACCAGACAGAAAGCAGGTAGGAGGCCTTTCCCTGGTTGAAGAGATGGGATATAGAAATTTAATGTCTTTGAAGGATTCAACCCTGGTGTGGCCAATGGAAAGAATCCCTGGAATAAGCATCACTGATGAACGTTCGGGAATGCTCAAACACCTGAGGACATTCAATGTCCACGAGAAATTACAACTCAACAGAACAGAATGGAGCAAACCCACTGGGAACTAGCAGTAACTTAGGCTAAGTCCTTTGACAAGGTGCCACCCAGGAGGCTGCCAAATAAGATAAGAGCCCAGTGTTAGGGGCAAGGTACTGGCATGGATAGAGGATTGGCTGACTGGCAGAAGGTAGAGAGCAGGGATAATGAGATCTTCTTCAGGATGGCAGATGGTGATGAGTGGAGTTCGGCAGGGGCCTGTGTAGGAGCCACAACTATTCACATTATACATGAACAATCTGGGTGAAGGAACTGAGAACATTGCTATTATGTTTGCAGGTGACACAAAGATAGGTGGAGGGACAGGTAGTGTTGAGGAAGTGGGGAGCCTGCAGAAGGATGTGGACAGACGAGGAGAGTGAGCACAGAATTAGCAGTTGGAATACAATGTGGGAAAGTGTGAGATTATGCACTTTTCTAGGAAGAAAAGAAGCATGGATTGTTTCTAAAGGAGAAAGGCTTCTGAAATCTGAAGCAGAAAGGGACTTAGGATTCCTAGTTCAGGATTCTCTTAAGCTTAACAAGCAAGTTCAGTTAGCTGTTAGGAGGCAAATGCAATATGAGCCTTCATTTCAAGAGGGCTGGAATACAAGAGCAGAGATGTACCCCTGAAGCTGGATAATGCTCTGGTCAGACTGTATTCAGAATACTGTGAGCAGGTTTAGGCCTTGTATCTATGAAAGGATGTGCTGGCACTTCAGGCAGCCCAGAGGAGATTTAGAAGAGTGATGCTAGGAATGAATAGCTTGTTATATGAGGACTAGGTCTGTACTCAATGGAAGTTTGATGGTTGAGGGGGATTAGGGTCATAAATCAAAAAGATGTACAGCATGGAAACAGACCCGTCGGTCCAACCCGTCCATGCCGACCAGATATCCCAACCCAATCTAGTCCCACCTGCCATCACCCGGCCCATATCCCTCCAAACCCTTCATATTCATATACCCATCCAGATGCCTTTTAAATGTTGCAATTGTACTAGCGTCCACCACTTTCTCTGGCAGCTCATTCCATATACATATCACCCTCTGAGTGAAAAAGTTGCCCCTTAGGTCTCTTTTATATCCTCCCCTCACACCCAAAACCTATGCCCTTTTGTTCTGGACTCCCCAACCCCAGGGAAAAGACTTTGCCTATTTACCCTATCCATGCCCCTCATAATTTTGTAAACCCCTATAAGGTCACCCCTCAGCCTCCGATGGTCCAGGGAAAACAGCCCCATCCTGTTCAGCCTCTTCCTATAGCTCAAACCCTGGCAAAATCCTTGTAAATCTTTTCTGAACCCTTTCAAGTTTCACAACATCTTTCCGATAGGAAGGAGACCAGAATTGCATGCAATATTCCAACAGTGGCCTAACCAATGTCCTGCACAGCCGCAACATGACAACCCAACTCCTGCACTCAATACTCTGAGCAATAAAGGAAAGCATGCCAAACGTCTTCTTCATTATCCTATCTACCTGCGACTCCACTTTTAAGGAGCTATGAACCTGCACTCCAAGGTCTCTTTGTTGAGCAACACTCCCTAGGACCTTACCATTAAGTGTATAAGTCCTGCTAAGATTTGCTTTCCCAAAATGCAGCACCTCGCAATTATCTGAATTAAACTCCATCTGCCACTTCTCAGCTCATTGGCCCATCTGGTCAAGATCCTGTTGTAATCTGAGGTAACCCTCTTCGCTGTCCACTACACCTCCAATTTTGGTGTCATCTGCAAACTTACTATCTCTTATGCTCGCATCCAAATCATTTATGTAAATGACAAAAGGTAGAGGACCCAGCACCGATCCTTGTGGCACTCCACTGGTCACAGCCTCCAGTCTGAAAAACAACCCTCCACCATCACCCTATGTCTTCTACCTTTGAACCAGTTCTGTATCCAAATGGCTAGTTCTCCGTGTATTCCATGAGATCTAACCTTGCTAATCAGTCTCCCATGGGGAACCTTGTCAAACGCCTTACCGAAGTCCATGTAGGTCACATCTACTGCTCTGCCCTCATCAATCCTCTCTGTTCAGAAAACTGAGAGACTTGGATAAAATTGACATGGAGAAGATATTTCCACTCGCAGGAGAGACTAGGGCCTGATGATACAGCCTCAGACTGAACTGACAACCCTATAGAAGTGAGATGAGGAGGAATTTCTTCAACCAGAGTTTGGTGAATCTGTGGAATTCATTGCCACAAGGGACTGTGGAGACCAAGTCATTAAGTGTGTTTAAGACAGAGATAGATAGGTTCTTGATTGGTAAAGGGATCAAGGATTATGG
This sequence comes from Chiloscyllium plagiosum, assembly GCF_037043375.1. NCBI lineage: Eukaryota > Metazoa > Chordata > Chondrichthyes > Orectolobiformes > Hemiscylliidae > Chiloscyllium > Chiloscyllium plagiosum. The sequence continues at coordinate 34,840,915 of NW_028270159.1, read as the reverse complement.
GGAGAAGGCAGGAGAATGAGGTTGAGAAACATGTCAGCCATAATTGAATGACAGAGCAGACTCGATGGGATGCATGGCCTAATTCTGCTCCATTCTATTATGGTCTTAGGCTTCTCCAAATACACATGAAAAGATTATATATAAATGCAAACTCCATCTTAGATTTCCTAATCTAGCTGGAAAGAAAGTGAATATTTGTTATACTCCAAAAAGAATTAGCAGCCACAAGTTTGCAAAGAGCAGTTTTAAGGAAATTCTAATGATAGAAACTGTCCATTAACTGTTAAAGACAATATTTATTTCAATTCAAATTGTGCCATTGTAAAGAATGACAGAATGTATACATTTTGCATAAGTATCACTTGTGGAGGAAATATTTCCACAAGACATGTGGATAGTTGGGGTTAGTGCGCTGAGTGTGTAATAACAAGAGGTGATACTTAAGCCAATCTTCAAATGAACATGATCTAAACCATATGTATTCTACTTATTTTGGTTTATTTAACTTCTGAGATTTAAATTGCAAACAGGAACAGAGAACCACTTTTTCTTTCGTCATAAGAGAATGACATGAAATGGTTTGTTTTATTTATTGCATTTTAATATTGTGTATATTGATCTATTTGCCATTCAGGTAATGAGAGCTATTACTCCTGCCACGTCATTTCTCTGATGTGAAAGACTGGTATTGAAGAATTACACATTCCATTCATACGGCCATGAGTGGCTTGTAGAAGTACCATGATGAGTAAATACTAAGCACTGAAACATAAGACCTTTTCATTGACCTTAATCCAAGAAGACATAAACCAGGGATAGAAGCAAAATTTGACTAATTTTTCAATAAAATTATTTGAAAAATGTTTTTTGATATGAGATGGATCACAATCTGGAATTGTTTGTAACCTAGTGATTATCTTAGATATTATGAATCATGGGTTTCAGAGATTGGTATGAATAACCAAAGGATTCATTCAAGCATATTTCTGTATCTGTGCTTGAATATAAAGTAGACATTTTGGTATTATAGTAATAATGATTGTCAAGAGCTTTATGCAAAATTGTTTTCTTAAATTAAATTAACTCTTAAATTATTTCCTGATAAATACATTTCTGGTTCCATATTTCATACATAACTGGGAAAAAAAAAACACATGAAAGAGAAATAATGAGAAAAACATAACCTGGAGAGATTTGTGGTTACAGTTGTGATTTAATAAAATTGTATCAAACAACCTACTGCCTACCAATATCCCCAATATGAATAAAGTTTAAAGGTTTTATATGTACAGTGTAAATCTTTTTCATATTTCTAATATTGTTACTTGTCTTCCTTCTTTGTCCACTGGTGATAGGTCACAGATTCAAGCTGATCTCGAGGAATCACTGCATTAACCATCAGGGACTTTTTGTGCTGCATATTTATTGGCTCAAGAGGAAGATATGGTGTCATTAAAAAGCAAACCTAGAGACCGGAATAAATTCTAAAATTAAGATTAAATGTGGCAAATAGCTATCGCACAAAAACATTATCACTGTTCCTGAGTGGTAGGCTACACATGTTTTTTGTCTAATTTATTGAAGAGATGTCAGTTATATTTGTACATACAGTATAAATATTCAGATTCAAATTTAATAGGGGACTTCATAATAGATTGTCTATGTTCATTTAAATTATGTGATATTCAGCTCCATCTATTATTTTACATAAATGATACCTTGTCTTAAAGACATATCAATTCCTTGTAGTTTCTCTTTCTGTGATCTTGTGGTTACTTACTATTGAACCAGGTGGCCCGGGTGGCCCAGGACGTCCTATCCTTTTTCTCATTTGCCCTCTGGGATTTGGATGGATCACTGTTTGGTTTCCAGCACTCTTTGAAATTTCATGATGTCTGTCATTCTCCCAATGGAACGTCTCTTCAATATGATCCAGTTCCGTGGTCACTGTTTTCGAACCAATTTCTCCTTTGCTGTTCTCACCCTGGAAACGTACACCCTCTAGATCAATGTCAACTTCATACCACCTCATCCTCTTCGAGTCTGCAAGGTTATCATGCTCTGCCAACATGTTTTCCTTCTGCTGTGAACCTGTCTCCTTTTGAGACCAGATCACATCTCGAGGTGTTGAAATTGATGAAATTGTCTGCAAATCTGTGTAAGCTTTTGGAGTGGTTAATGACATTGTGGATTCATCAGACACCACTAACCCCCCATCCTGTTTATCTCCATGTATTGTGATACCTTCTTGATCTTCTGTATTTGATAAGTAGAACTCTTCACCAATAAGTTCATCAAGTTTATTAGAAGTCTCTAAATTAGTCCAGTCATCATTCTTTCCCTGCATTTTATTGATTCTGAAATCAAGAACTTGTGGAATAGCATTTGAAATACCTGTAGAATTAAGTGTGAATGTTGGATTGCTGATATTTATACCAGGCCAGGCTGGTCCTGAATTTGCGATTTCATTGTAAGTAAGGTTTAGCAGTTCTGTGCTACCATGTTGATCATCTTCAATTGGCCATCCTGGTCCAGTATTTGTAACAGAAATATCCACAGGAGGATTCTTCCTTGGAGATCCCTGAGCTAGATTCTCAGACAAGGTAGATCTTGCATGTGTCCTAGGGGTTGTATACTCAGAACCCTGAGGAGAAATGAAAACAGTTAGCAAAGGGAACTTTTTCACAAATTATAATTCTAAAAAGTGCAGTTTGTTGAATTAGAAACAACTAATTATCTTTTAAATCTAGAAACATAATGAGTAATAATGCATTCACTCAGACTGAAGTCCAGAGCATGTGGAATACATGAAACTGAGTGAAGATTTATATTGCTTTCTTTGGGAAATTATTGTCTCACCTTCTATTGCTTCAAAATGTAAGCTCATGTCAGCACTGCTATCTGTTCATCATTTACTGTTTTCAAACTGTATGAGCGATATTTTGAACCAATCTTTTGAGATGAAGCATGCTTCCAGAATTTAGTTTTGACATCAAGTTGCACTGTTAAGCTTTTATTCAATTTAAATTTCACATTATGTTATATCTACAGTTACACAACAGCACAGATTTTATTGCAGTAATGATGGAGAAATTGTCAGCGTTTGCTGTCATTTCTCCTCTGAAACTGATGCCAATGTCTAAAGTTCGTACATATATCATTTAAATGTGCAAATACTGCTGTCAGTGATTCTACGCTTTTCCAGAAGACAGGTTGTTAAGCTCTTTTTTGACTGGAATCAAATGGAAATCAGACCTAAACTTTCCAATTGAGATTGATGTGGATGTGCTTTGAAAATGAGGAAACATTACATCATATTTATTCAGAAGAAAAGTTTAAGCCAAAAGAAGAGTTATTTTTGGATGAACACATTTATTACCTTTTCATTGGTTATTTGCGTACTTTTCTGTACTGTTAGGCTGCTGCCCTCTGATCTCTTCCCTCCTCACCTTTGCCAGACTGCAGCAAACTGATTTATGGCTGTTGTCTGTTTTTCAGCATTGAACTCATCTGTCCTTGCCCTGATGACAACAGACTGGGGCAACACTCCCAGGGAGGAACAGGACAACTACCTCAGCTCTGTGAGGGTCCATCAGTTTGCCCACACCATGAGGATGCAGGGACTGTCCCAGTGATAAGGCCATGGATAAATGGACTTTGGGTTCAAACAATTGTATAAATTTAAAAGGGGTTTAAAAACCACAAGTATTAACGTGTGTAGTTTTAAATCCAACACATAATGTGTTTCCATGTTGGGCTTTCTGGCCAATATCATAGTAGACCTCTCGTTTCTGCAGGAATGTGAGATACTGCACCTCAGCAGCTACAGGAAATGGTTGAGTTTGGGGCCTCATGGGCCATTGATTTGCTCGGGGGGACAATGATAGTCGCTTCTCTGGCCTGGGTATTCTGCTGTGAGGTTATGCCCAGGAACGCTCCCCTGAGACTGTTTCAGGTATATGCTCCAGCAGTAAAAAGTCAGTGGTTGCCCATTCTGCAGCAGGTCCCACTGGTGACATCCAGGCCTGGCTGGAGACTTCAACTGCATCATCAATGCGGATGGACATTCCAGAGCGGATTCCTGATGTAAATGGTTAAAGTTGCCAAGCTAAATGACGTCTTCAGCCCCCCCTGCAGATGAAATGCAGCGCACATACACCAGGTCACAGCCAGACGAATCTGTCTGCTCAAGGATAGTTTTCCTGTCAAATCTATTGATGTCAAACTGGTGTTCCTCTCTAACCACTGCCTCCTGCTGGCCAACTGTCACCTACAGGATGACCAGCAAGCCAGCAAGGGAATGTGGAAGTTGAATATGAAACTATTTACCCCAGAACTCATCAAGGAGTTCAAAAGAGATTTCACAGGTTGGTAAACCATGAGGCTCCATCAGACTGGTGAGAGAGATGGGGAAAACTGTCCAAACTCCAGAAAAGCATGCAGAACCTGCTCCTGCTGCTGACAATGGTGGTCGATGTCACCGTGGATTTCCAGTAAGTGAATAGCCAGCGAGCCTCCCTCTTTGCCTCGGACACCTTCAAGATAATCTCACAGTCCAGGATCTGCATCATGGAGGAGGATGAGATGTGCTCATGATTCTCCTTCCAGAAGGTGCAAAGGGGAAGCTCTGTGCTCAGCAGTCTGAGGGAGGAAGATGGCTTGGTAACAACATCTCAATCTGACATCCTGAGGATCAGCAAATCCTTTTACACCACACTGTATGACAGGAAGCTCATAGATAGTGCAAACCCCGCCCCCCACACCACTCCCAGTCATTCCTGTCCTCTACCATTGAGGTCTTAGATGACAGCACGCAGGACAGGCTGGACCAGCTGCTATATCTGGATGAGTTGACCATGCCCCTCGAGTCCTTAGAAAAGAATAGAACTCCCAGAAGTGATGGCTTACTAACCGATTTGTATTCGGCTCTGTGGGACTTGATTGGCCAGGACCTGCTGGAGATGTATAACATATGTGAATCCATGGGGAAAGGTATTATCACCCTCATCTGCAAGCGGAAGGGAGAGAGGGAGGAAATTAGAAATTGATGACCATTTTCATTGTTGGACGCAGATCACAAAATCCTGTAGAAGGTCATCGGTAACCAGGTCAGGTCTGCTCTGGGATCAGTGATTCTCCCCGACCAAATCTGTGCTGTACCAGACAGGATGATCTCTGACAATCTAGCACTCCTCAGGGACATGATTGCCTACCCGAAGGGCAGGGGGGTGGATGCCTGCCTCATCAGCCTTGACCAGGAGAAGGCCTTTGGATATCGCACACCTACATGTGGGATGTGCTCTCCAAATTGGGCTTTGGGAAGGGAATCTGTAGTTGGATCCGACTGCTCTACACCAACAGCATTAGTGCAGTCTCAGTGGGAATCGGAAAGCTTCCCAGTTAGATCCGCAGTCAGGTAGGGCTGCCCACTCTCTCCTGCCTTGTTTGTGTGTTGTATAGAGCCTATTGCTGAGTCTATCAGAAAGGATGTGAGCCTGAGAGGAGTGACTACTCCAGGCAGTAGAGGCCTGCAGGTCAAAGCCTCCCTGTTCATGGATGACATCGCCGTTTTCTGCTCGAATCCGCTGTCAGTACACAGACTCCCGAGCATCTACAACCAGTTCAAACTGGTCACGGGAGCCAAGGGAAATCATGGCAAGAGTGAGGCCATGTTCTTTGGGAACTGGGCCCCCAATCCTTCATTCCCCTCACTGTCAGGACAGATTATCTGAATATGGTTCGGAGGGGCCGGGCCATATGCCAAAACTTTAGTGGAGCATATCACCAAGGTGACGCAGAAACTGGGCAGATGGGAGCACCAGTCCCTCTCCATTGCGGGTAAAAACCTGGTCGTCAGGTGTGAGGTACTCTGTGTTGCTCTATGTGGTGCAGGTCTGGCCTATTCCCTGAATCTGGGCTACTGCAGTCAACTGGGCCATCTTTCACTTCATTTGGAGGCCAAAGATGGACTGAGTACAAGGGGACATTATCTATAAAGAACCGGGCAAAGTGGTGGAAGAACATACCTAATGCCACCCTCATCCTGATGGCCACCTTTGTGTCTAGCTGCATCAAGCTGTGCATAGACTCTCAGTATGCAAACACCAAGTGTCACTATGTACTGAGGATCTACCTGTCCCTGATGATGTGAAGTATGGGACTGGCCTTGTTGCTGCAGGACACTCTAAGTAGTCAGACTGTTCTGTATCATCTGTCACTTGTAGAGAAATTTGCAAACACCTTTTGACCATAAATCCATCAGGAAATGGTCAGCATGTAGCGTCCTCGAGACCCTGCAGGAAGAAGGTGGATCCTGTTGGGTGGTTACCTGAGCAGACAGTTAAAATCATTTGGCCGAATGCCTCATCACCAGAACTTTCCAATAAGCACCAGGACATGATTTGGTTGATGATGAGAAGAGCTCTGCCTATGAGATCTTTTATACATGCCCGGGCTCTCTGTGCCACCCCATGGTGCCCTTGAAATGGCTGGGGAGGGGATGAGACTGTCAGACGCCTCCTGCTGGACTGTGTCTTTGGAAAGGCAGTCTGGAGAAAGGTGCAGTGGTTTTCATCGAGATGCAGGACTCCATGCTCTATGGTCTGTTCCCTGGGACACACACCCAGACAAACATCGACTGTGCCTGGAGGACCATCAACTCAGTGAAAGGCGCACTTTGATCTGTCCAAAACCTGCTGGTCTTCCAGTTGAAGGAGTTGACTCTGGCTGAGTGTTGCAGTTTGGTACATTCCAAGGTCCAGGACTATGTGCTGAGGGACGCACTGATGCTTAGGGCAGCTGCTACCAAGGCGCAGTAGGGTAAGACCACCAATATAAGGTTTTTCTGCCAAAGAATAACTGGGGTCCATTCAGTAATCAGACCCTCCCTGATTCCTCAGCTAAATGCCAAGAGTTTAATTGTAAACAGAGAGAAAGCCGAACCCCAATGTTTGTTTTCTTCATTACAAGTAGAGATAGTGTAGACCTGAATGGCTTCATTAACTGTATGCACATAAAGATTCCCTCCTAATGAATAAAGTAAATTTTTGCAGTTAAACAAAATTGAACTCTGGAGTCAGTTCCAATTTCCTGGCAGCACACGGTAATGCTGGCTGGAAGCCAAGCTTGCATCTGGCCTGATTAGGGGATGTGTGTTCCCAGACAACCAGGCAATGGGTTTGGGACCTGGATGTGGTCTGGCATCTGCTTCCTGAAAATCAAGCCCATTGCCTTTTTGCAGTAACAGTGGAAAACATTATGCTTTGCTGAATGAAGTGTAGCCAAAATTTTAATAGCGTAAAATGTTCACAATTACTATTGAATAGCCTCACTGGCTCTGAAAGAGCAACCTTCTGTTTGTTTAATGTTAGATTTCTGAAGAGAGGTTCTAAATAAGCTTAAAGCTATGATAATTTAGGTTCTATCTCAATCCCATGTATATATCACAATTGTTTATGTTGTTGTTTAGTTTGGTTTGTGAGAACACTTCTTTGCGATTGGTTGGATATTCCCTAGCTAAACACTTGGAGATTCCTTAACTTGGTATCTAAGTCAAACTGACATTGGGAAAAGGGAGGCCCATGCCTTCACGGGTCCATAGATCTTTGCGGTTTTCTGTGAACATTATTACTGTGCACAATTGATCACAAGTTGCAGTCCATTTTCTCTGAGCAGATTGTTCATATTCTTGAATATGATGATGGTATGTTTCATGTGCTCAGTAAGCAGTAATAATGGGTACAGAAACATTTACTCATTTCAGAGAATTTCAGATTGAGTGCTGTGTTTCCACAAGAACAATCACTTTCAAATTTAAAGTTCAGTGCAATGATATTTCAGGGAGTCGGGCTTGTGATTTGATTTTTAAGCTGCACACTGCTGAGGAATGATATAGTTCATGACTCAAGCTAAGACAATGACTCACCTATCAACTATCAATTAAGCAATCAGACTGCTCACCAACTCAGGAACTAGCTCTACTTTGAATTAGAGTCAACACTGCTTCTCTGATCAGGTGATTATTACAGTTGACCTTAAATGTTAGATAATAAATTCGCTTCCCATTACTTACCTTGATTTGAGGAAGAAGATATAACAATGCATAGATCCCGGGAGTACAGTCATAGTGTAATGGAGAAGTACAGCATGGAAACAGACCCTTCAGTCCAACTTGTCCATGCTGATCAGGTATCCTAAATTAATCTATTCCCATTTGCCAGCATTTGGCCTATGCCAGTCTAAATCCTTCCTCTTCATTTACCCATCCAGGTGCCTTTTAAATATTGTAACTATACCAGCCTCCACCACTTCCACTGGCAGCTCATTCCATACATGCATCAAAATATTGCCCCTTAGGTCCTTTTAAATCTTTCCCCTCTCACCCTAAGCCTATGCCCTCTAGTTCTGGACTCCCTCACCCCAGGGAAGACACCTTGTCAATTAACCCTAGCCATGCCCCTCATGATTTTATAAACTTCTATAAGAACACCCCTCAGCCTCCTTTGCTCCAGGGAAAACAACTCCAGCCTATTCAGCCTCTCCCTATAGCTATAAATCCTCCAACCCTGGCAACATCCTTGTAAATCTTTTCTGAACCCTTTCAAGTTTCATAGCATGCTTCCGATAGGAAAGAGACCAGAACTGCATGCAATATTCCAAAAGTGGCCTAACCAATGTCCTGTACAGCCGCAATATTACCTCCCAACTCCTGTACTTAATGCTCTGACCAATAAAGGAAATCATACCAAATGTCTTCTTCACTATCCTATTTACCTGCTACTCCACTTTCTAGGAACTAAGATATTGCCCGCAGTACGAGCATGCAAACTTATATAACCAAACAAAAAGTGAAAATGTTCCCTTCTTTCAAATATATTTCCACAGAAGATGCAACATCTTCTTTGAAAATCTGATGTGAGACAAATGGACTGTTGTCAACAGAATAGAATGAATAATTGAACTGAACAAATGGAGATTTTCAAAGTTATCACGTTATTGCATATTTGCTGATGGATCAATACTAATGAAAGTCATGTTTAACATTCAAGTTAAGCTATTATTTGGATAAAAGTATCCTGGAAAAGTCTGTAGCTATTTACTTTTAAACTTGGCTACTTAATAATAATGCAAGCTTTATAAACCTTTCAGAAAATATATTTTAACATGGATACTTAAACAAATCCAGGAGCCAAACTGTCTTCCAAGACTACAGGACAATGTGCAAAGCTGTGCTATACTTCAAGAGGCAGAATGCTTTTGTGTTAATACTAATTATAAATAGATTTTCCTACCGTATTGTTGTCACCGTTAACAATAGCAGTCTGCCGTGCCAAAGTAACAAATAAACAGATCATTAAATAGATCTTCACCATGGTGCTGAGAGGCTGTATCAACTGCTCGAAGTAGATCCAAACATATGGAACTAAGTAGCTGAATGACATTTTAAGTGAAGACCACATTCAAGCCCTGCCCTTTCTAATGCTGTTGAGGAAATGCTTCAATGATTGAAATGTCATAATGAAATTTCACCCACAGTTGTTATCTGACTGGTCGTTAACCCCCTGGAAAGTGAAGAAAAAAAGCTTTATTTTTGTTCTGAGCTTCCAAATGGCTCTTCAATACAAGTGAATTTGCATTTATGACATTTTCTTCCGATGTGTCATCGAGACTAACTGGGATTGCACACACTCTGCCATTTCCAGGGCTAACACATTGTAAAACAATGCAAGTGAAATTTTTGGATGGGTTTCAAGTGCCAGTAAACTGGGTAAAACTCTTTGAGGAGTTTCATACATGCAAGCATCTGGGGATTCAATAAAGATTCAGCACTCAACAGTAAACCAGGCTTTAATAAGGTACTGGTAGCAGTCAGACAGAGATATGTTTAACAGTAAAAAAATCTTAACTATCTGTTGTAGCTGAACACTTATCACAGAGAAAAAGAAAGTATGCTAGACAAATACACATGCCAGTGTCTGATAAAAGCAGACATGGAAAACACAGATTTTAAGACATTATAAAGGATTTCTCACAGTTTGGCTTGATTTTCTTTACAAATGAAATTCTATGAAGAATGAGGTAAGGAAATTTAATACAGTAATGTGTAATTCTATGCATCATTTTAACCTGTTCATTGTCTCAGTGACCTAAAATGGGTTAACAAATGTTTTAAAATAGCAAAACAAAACAATATTGCAGTAATTTCAAATATGTTGACTGCATTTATCACAGGCTGGACTTCCAAGGCTGAATAGGTGTCCAGAAGGGTTAAAAAAAACACAGTAAAGAAAACCATTAATTCTACAAATAAAGCATGCTCCATATGACCTCCATAGAGTCATACAGTTATACACTTCGGAAACAGAACTTTCAATCTAACTTGCCTGCACCAACCAGACATCCCAATCTGACCTAGTCCCATTTGCCAGCATTCGGCCCATATCCTTCATATACCCATTCAGATACATTTTAAATGTTGTAATTGTATCCACCTCCACCACTTTCCTCTCGCAACATGTTCCCTACATGCACCAATCTCTGTGTGAAAAAGTTGCTCATTCAGGTCTTTTTAAAATTTCTCCACTCTCACCCTAAACCTATGCCCTCAAGTTTTGGTCTTCCCCACCACAGGAAAAAGACCTTGGCTATCCGCCTTATCCATGCCCCTCATGATTTTATAAACCTCTAAAAGGTCACCCCTTAGCCTCGAATGCTATAACTTAAACCCTCCAGTCCCGTCAACATCCTCGGAAACTTTTTTTGCACCCTCTCAAGGTAAACAACATCCTTCCCATAGAAGGTCTACCAGAATTGTATGCCGTATTCCAAAAATGGCCGAAACAATGTCCTGTACAGCCACAACATGACATCCCAACTCCGATAGTTGAAAAGTGTGGCACTGGAAAAGCACAGCAAGTTAGGCAGCATCTGAGAAGCAGGTGAGTTGATGTGTCAGGCATAAGTCCTTCATCAGGAAGGACTTTGCTTTTCTTCTCATTCACCAATGTTTTAAGTGATAGGATTATTGTTTCAAACAGCAACCACTTAGAAAGCAACCTTAGCAAGGGCTAAGGGAGAAGGAAGACAGTCAAACCAAAACTGAGTTATGATGAAGAGTCACCAGGAGGTGAAATGTTAACTCTACTTTCTTCCTATAGATGCTGCCAGACCTGTTGAGTTTTGCCAGTAATTTCTGCTTTTGCTTCAGATCGCCAGCATCTGCAGTTCTTTGTTTCAGTATAAACAGTCAAACCAGATAGGACTGGATGACCAAGGGTTTGTCCTAGAGAAATCAGGAGGTGGTAAGGTAAAGGTACTAAGCAAGAGAATTCCAGAATTTGACAGCTAGGCCTGGTGGAGTGAAGGATTGGGATTTCAAAAGTGGTGTTAAGCTGAGGAACTGAAATATAAATCTATAGCTAACAGATGTTAAACAATCCAAACATTAAGATAACTTCATTGATCAAGTATTTAGAATTATTTGGTCGAATTTTTCAGTACACTAGCAAATAAATATATAAATAAATTCCTGAAGAAGGGCTTATGCCCGAAACATCGATTCTCCTGCTCCTCGGATGCTGCCTGGCCTGCTGTGTTTTTCCAGCATCACATTTTTCAACTCTGGTCTCCAGCATCTGCAGTCCTCACTTTCTCCAAATAAATATACCATCATGATACAACTTGCTTGCACCACATTAAGACTGTTATGTGGGAATAGACTTGAACCCAAGATCCAAAGAAGAAGAATTATGCTTTAACCCACACAGAAACTTTAATGTTCTCTGTCATCTGTTGGAGCTATAGTTGGGTGCACCTCTGGAACATCCCACCCAGGCTGCTTCTAAAATAAAGACTGCCTCCAAACCATAGCACACCCATCCAGAGCATGCATGGTGCACATCTGGAATTCAGTGATTCCAAGAACCAGGCATGATATTTCCATGCCAGCAAATTGCCTCTCATTTACTCCCTTAACCATAGACACAACAGCCTCAATTTACATTCAAAAACAGATGGTTACTTCTGTACCATTGACTGCTTTGATCACTCCATGTGGTAAAGTCTATCATAAGCTAACATTACATGCAAAATATTTACTGTCAACCTCCCAATAATCCATGGAAAATTCTGTGTTAAGACAGATATTTCCTTTGCAGTCATACTGCCATCAGTGAGCAAAAGCTTAAGTAATAATTAAAATACCCAAAGCATCCAACCAAAAATAAATCCTGATCCAAAATAGGGGAATCGGTTTAGCTTGATTGGCTGGTTTGTTGGTGTACAGAGCAGCGTGATGTTAACAGCATGAGTTCAGTTCCCATCATCAGTCTGAGGTTATCATGAAGGACTCTCCTTTTCAACATACCCCCTTGCCCAAGGTTCAGGTTAAGTTACCATCAGTCGCTTTTGTCCAATAAGATAGCAACCCCTAAGGTCTGCTAAAACTATGGTGACACAACAACCTAATTAATGTTATTATTAATTCCTCATTGCTACTATATAATTCTACCATATACATGCAAAGAATGCTATGACACAGATATGATGTTAAATCAGATATGAGACATACCATGAGAAATGGAAGATGCATGAACATGGCTTTTGTAATGTATGAGACACTCTTGATATTTTCTGGCAGACAGCTTATTAACTGTGTCGACTCTGGTAAAAATTCTGGAGCCAAAGTGAGCGTTAGTGTATATAATTAAAATATGAAATATGAGTTTGCATAGAAAACAGTGGTAGTCTGCTTAATTGGGAAATAAATCATGACTGGAAGCATATAATTACCAGTTGATAAGAAAATGTTGCAGTCTTGCCAGGTTTATTTTTAAAATGCTGAAATGTTGGCCATGAATTGAAACAGAATGCTCTTGCATTGTTTAATTCACTATAAAAACACTTTCAACCCACAACAAACTTTGAAACAAAATTACTACCAATTCATAACTTTAAGCTATAATTTTGACAGTGTAAGTCTAAACAATAACTTTCTTTTAAGGCATTGAATAATACAACCTTTAAAGGAAAACAACTGCTTGTCTTCAATCTATTTTCTTTGTCAATGAAAGGACATTTTTCCATAAGGGCTTTGGTTAGTTTAGTTGGCTGGATGTCTGATACAATGTGGGTTCAATTCCTGTATCTGCTGAAATTACCTGTGAAGGACTCTGCTCACCTGAAGTATGGTGACCTTAAGTTTAAATGACCACCAGTCATCTCTTGCTAATGAGAGAACAGCCCTATGGTCTGGTAGGACTATAATGAGTTTACCCAATTCTTGCAACCAATTTTCAGATGTGCCCAGTGTAGCTCTATCCTACAAGGCATCGGAAGATCAGATAACTTCTGAAAAGAACAATATCAAAAATTCATGGTGTCAACTTGAGTTCCTTTGCATGTTTGTTAAATAGTATAAGAGCAAGATACATTTCTGAATTATTTAATTTCTAGTCAAATAAAACTATGAATCTAATCTTCAGGCTAGTTCAGTTTCATAGTTTTATTTGACTAAGAATTAAATAATTCAGAATTTATCTTATTCTTACACGATGAAACTAATCTTCGGGCTAGTTCAATGAATGTGAAGAAACTGGAAGAAAAGCAACAGGCGTTCAAAGCCTTTTTTTCAATGGCTATGAAATAATTTATATTAGGTAGTGTTTTTCATGAACTCAATCGATGTCACAGAGCACCTTAATTATTCCTGCCATCACAAACATTTCCGAGAGTTGGGCTGAGTTGCAACTTGACAGCCCACTTAGAATACAGCACAGAAACAGACCTTCGGTCTAATTTATCCATGCTGACTGGATATCCGAATTTAATAGAACAGAGAACAATACAAGTATTCATCCAGGTGTTCCTTCAATGCTGCAATTGTTTCTGCTTCCACCACCTCCTCTGGCAGCATGTTCCAGGCACTCACCACCCAATCTAGTCCCATTTGCCAGCACTTGGCCCATATACCTCTAAATCTTTCCCATTCATATACCCATCCAGGTGCCTTTTAAATATTGTAATTTTATCAGCCCCCACCACTTCCTTTAGCAGCTCATTTCACACGCACAGCACCTTCTGCATGAAAATATTGCCCGTTAGGTCCCTTTTAACCTTCATCCTATGCCCTCTAGTTTTGGACTGCCCTAACCTGGGGAAAAGACTTTGGCGAGTCACACTGCCTATACCCCTCATGGTTTTATAAACCTCTTTATGGTCAGCCCTCAGCCTCTGATGCTCCAGGGAAAATAGCCCCAATCTATAGCTCAAACATTCAAACTCCGGCAACATCCTCGTAAATCTTTTCTGAACCCCTTCAGGTTTAACACTATCTTTCCTATAGCAGGAGACCAGAATTGAATGCACTATTCCAAACGAGGGCTGCAACATGACCACCCAACTCCTGTACTCAATGCACTGACCACTAAAGGCAAATATTCTTCCAGCTAGCTGCAACTCCATTTTCAAGGAACTGTGAACCTGCATCTCAAGATCTTTTTGTTTGGCAACACTCCCTGGACCTACCGATAATTATATAAGTCCTGAGTGTGGCGCAGGAAAAGCACAGCAGGTCAGGCAACATTCGAGGAGCAGGTGAATCAATGTTTCGGGCATAAGCCCTTCATCAGGAATTACTGATGAACGGCTAATGCCCGAAACGGTGATTCTCTTGCTCCTCGGATGCTGCCTGACCTATTGTGCTTTTCCAGCACCACACGCTTGACTCTGATCTTCAGCGTCTGCAGTCCTCACTTTCTCCTAGTATATAAGTCCTACCCAGGCAGCATGGTGGCTCAGTGGTTAGCACTGCTGCCTCACAGTAGTAGGAACATATGTTCGATTCCAGCCTTGGGCAACTGTCTGTGTGGAGTTTGCATATTCTCCCCGTGTCTGTGTGCGTTTCCTCCGGGTGCTCTGGTTTCCCCCCACAGTCCAACGATGTGCAGGCCAGGTGAATAGGCAATTCTAAATTGTGCATTAGTCAGAGAGAGATGGGTTACTTTTCAGACGGTCGGTGTGGACATGTTGGGCCGAAGGGCCTGTTTCCACACTTAGGGAATCTAATCTAGTCTTTATCTGCCTTACCAAAATGCAACACCACCCATTTATCAAAATTAAACTGTATCTGCCACTCCTCAGTCCATTGGCCATAGACAGGCAGCCATTTAAATATTTAAGACCTAAATTCAAGGTACTTTGGAAGCTATTTTGCTGCTGGTACAGTCCCTATTGCACAGTGAGGCTGTTACCTCAATGGAGTTAACTTCACTGTTGTAGGTCAATGGGTCATCAGGGCTGGAGACTCCACCCACAGAGAGGGGGCTGCTGGCATCAAATGCTCCCACTCACAAGGTTTCTTTTCTACCAAAGTGCCTACTCGCTTCTTGGGCCCCTTTGAAAATAAAACGTACTATTTCACCTTTAAGTAAACCTCCATGCTGAGGCTTCTTTGAGATTCCCTCAATGCCTTAACAGCACCTTTCTCTTTGGTGTTGCTGATGCTCAAAAGCTGCTGCCCTTCACGGGAATGGAGTCTACATCTGGGTGCAAAGACAATAACTTCAGTCTTTACAATATTTAATTCGGGAAAGTTTCTGCCCACCCAGTACTGGATGTCAGGCAAACAGTGTGACAAATTGGGAATCCAGTAGCGAGATGGAACTGGGCATACTGTTGAGTGATGTCACAAAGGGATAGCATGTAGATGAGAAATAGCAGGCAGTCAAGGATAGATCCTGGGGTTCTCCAGAATCAAAGGTAAGGCCCAGTTTAACCGAAAGTGGGAAAAAAACAACAAACTACCCAATAATTGGAAACAAAAGTACTGTTCCTCCATTTTGAAGTACACAAGGCATTTTGGACCAGTATGTGTCATTTGCAAGTTTCACTAGTTCTTCCTCTGGGAAGGTGCCATCTTACTGTGTCCACAGTCTGATAAGTAATTTGGTAAAAGGTAGCAACTCTAAATACAGTTGAGACCATAGACACAACACAAAAAGGTACACAGGCATTGGTAATGAGCTGTTTTGAGACACCAAATCCAGAGTACTAACAAAAGACAAGCCCACCAATTTCCAAGTTCATCTATCACCTGTCTCCACATCTGTCTCAACCTCGGTGCTGCTGAACACTTGGAGGATTTTTTTCACCACTAGACTAAAACTGCTCTAATTGATTCTTGGCCAGACTGCCAACTTCCACATACTTTATAATTAAATCACCCAAATTGCTGCTGTACGCATCCTAAATAAATTGAGCTTATTCATGTTAACATTGTGTTCACTGAACTGCATTGCCTCTCAGATCCATCCTACTCTACTTTAAAGTTCTCATGAATAACTAGAAGGTCTGTTATACTCTGTGCAAGGATCTACTAAGATGGAGATCATTGACCCATGTCAGGATGTTTTGCAGCTTTTAACGCAGTATCATGATACATTGTGATCAGGCTATTAATTCATTTCTGCAAGCATTAGTTTATGTGCTATATATTATGATCATCAATCCACTATCTGTAGGTTACATTCACTTGTGATGTTAATTCAGTAGAAATCAAGGTGAATGTTATGAATATTAAATTTCATGATTCATATGTTTTGGGAATTTAACTTCTCGTTTGAGGATTAAGATTGTTTGAAGGTAAAATAAATCAACATACTTCCTTTGAGAAACCAAATGCCCGAAGGTAATCACAATTCCAATGGTGGCCCATCTTGTCTCAGATGGCTTGAAGTGGGA
Organism: Chiloscyllium plagiosum; assembly: GCF_037043375.1. Taxonomy (NCBI): domain Eukaryota; kingdom Metazoa; phylum Chordata; class Chondrichthyes; order Orectolobiformes; family Hemiscylliidae; genus Chiloscyllium; species Chiloscyllium plagiosum. Next base: position 34,824,178 of record NW_028270159.1, on the reverse strand, counting down.
AAACACTAAACATTAGATGACCCAGTTCTTAGTGTTGTAATTGAGACAGAAAGTCTACTCTCAGTTAAGAGCTAGCATTACTCATGCAATTTCTTCAGATCAAAGAAGAGTTTTGGTAAACAAGGAAAGGTCCTAAAGTATCGATACAGCTTTCACGTCAAAGCACAATTTCACTACTTTATTCAGACCCACTTATGATTTTGCAGGGAAGTTAGTAGTATTTGCTTTGCTTAACTCCTGAATAGTAAAGATTTCTGTTAAAAATGTGAAATATTGTGGCACAATTACGTTTTGAGACAAACTAGGAGTTTGTTTTAAAAGTTAGTCATCGCTACCTAGAACATAACGCAACAACAACAACAAAAAAAATTTCTTCCAGGACTAAAATAAACCAAATGTTCACAGAAAAGAATGCTATTACAGAGACTATTTCCATCATGAACCTAAAAACTTGCTCAGCTTGAATTAGCTTTGCATGTTTCAGCATATCATTAGAAATGTAATGAAAGTGCATAGTAAGTCACGATGTAGTGTTTACTATAATAATAACAATCTGGAGTTTGGAATTGAATGGAGTCTGGCAGCCTTTTTACAAAGTATATTGATGCATTTTTAAAAAAGAATACATTTTATTTCCTTAAAACATTCTTTTATCCTGTGACATGTAATTACTTCCAGAGTCAGGATAGATCCTAAAAATCAACCTTGTGATGTAACTCGATTTACTATTCTAATATGTTTCTATTTAAGATGAATGTTTCCACGTTTGCTAATCCTCAAGAAAATATGTCCACAATGACACCCTATTCACGCTACAATAGTTTGGAAACACCAATATGTAAAATGTATACTTCTCCCTTGGAAAATTTATAAACAGAAAAGTGTATGGTTCTTTGCCAGATGTTGCATGTGTTATAATATGCTCTGCTTGTCAATTCATTGGCGTACAATTCAGTGACAGATTATAACTAAACAAATAAGGATGTGTCTATAGTTTTAAAAATCAATATTTATCTGATTTGCCATTAAGGCGTAACCAATGACTTTTAGGTAATATGCTATTGCAGAACTTGCTATATCAAAATGAGGCAAATTAATTTCACATAGTTATCCTGTTAGCACATTCTTGGCCCATGCTTGGGGCTATATTACATGTGGATTAACGTGTCAATTCAGTAGAAATCAAGGTGAATGTTATGAATATTAAATTTCATGATTCATATGTTTTGGGAATTTAACTTCTAGTTTAAGGATTAAGATTGTTTGAAGGTAAAATAAATGAACATACTTCCTTTGAGAAACCAAATGTCCGAAGGTAATCACAATTCCAATGGTGGCCCATTTTGTCTCAGATGTTTTGAAGTGGGAAAACGCTAAACATTATGTGACCCAGTTCTTAGTGTTGTAATTGAGATGGGAAGTCTATTCTCAGTTAAGAGCTAGCATTACTCATGCAATTTACTATTGAATCAGGAATTTGGTTTCAATGTAGAGATAGTAGATACCAAATTATACACCTATAAACCACAAGACATACCAGTGGAATTAACACCATTTGGCCCATCGGTCCACTCCATCATTTAATCATGGCTGATTGGCATTTCAACTAACCCACTCTCCCCGTAGCCCTTAATTCCTCATGAGATCAAGAATTCATTAATCTCTACCTTGAAGACATTTAACGTTCCGGTCTCCACTGCACTCTGTCGCAATGAATTCCACAGGCTCACCACTCTCTAGCTGAAGAAATGTCTCCTCATGTCCGAGTCTCCCCGCCTAACAGAAACAGCTTCCAGCATCTGCCCTTTCTAGGCCATGTACTTTCTTGTACATTTCTATTAGATCTTCCCTCAACCTTCTAAACTCTAATGAATACAATCCCAGGATCCTCAGCCATTCATCATATGTTCAGCCTACCATTCCAGGGATCATCTGTGTGAATCTCTGCTGGACACGCTCCAGTGCCACTATGTCCTTCCTGAGGTGGGGTGGGGGGAGCAAAATTGGATGCAGTATTCTAAATTGGGCCTAACTAGAGCTTTATAAAGTCTCAGAAGCACATCGCTGCTTTTATATTCCAACCCTCTTGAGATAAATGACAACATTACATTCGCTTTCTTAATCACGGACTCAATCTGCAAGTTAACCTTTAGAGAATCCTGGACTAGCTCTCCCAGATCCCTTTGTACTTTGGCTTTATGAATTTCCTCACGGTTTATAAAATAGTCCATGCCTGTATTCTTTCTTCCAAGGTGCAAGACCTCGCATTTACTCATGTTGAATTTCATCAGCAATTTTCTCGACCACTCTCCTAAACTGTCTAAATCTTTCTGCAGCCTCCCCACCTCCTCAGTACTACCTGCCTGTCAACCTAACTTTGTATCATTGGCAAGGTTCACCAGAATACTTACAATCCCTTCATCCAGATCATTAATATATAAATGAATAGCTGAGGCCCCAACACTGAACCCTGTGGGATAACACTTGTCACCGCTGCCGTTCCAAAAAAGAACATTTTGAACCAACTCTCTGCCCTCTGTCAGACAGCCAATCCTCAATCCATGCCAGTAGCTCACCACGAACACCATGGGCCCTCACCTTACTTAGCAGTCTCCCATGAGGCACCTTATCAAAGGACTTTTGGAAGTCTAGATAGATAATATCCACTGGGTTTCCCTGGTCTAACCTACTTGTTACCTCTTCAAAGAATTCTAACAAGTTTGTCATACACTACCTCCCCTTACTAAATCCATGCTGACTTGGTCTAATCCGACCCTGCACTTCCAAGAATTTAGAAATCTCATCCTTAACAATGGTTTCTAGAATTTTACCAATTACTGGGGTTAGGTTTATCAGCCTATAATTTTCCATCTTTTGTCTTCATCCTTTCTTAAACAAGGGGGTTACAACAGTCATTTTCCAATCCTGATTCCAGTGACTTTTGAAAGATCACAATCAACACCTCTGCTATTTCCTCAGCTACCTCCCTCAGAACTCTAGGATGTAGCCCATTAGGGCCAGGAGATTTATCAATTTTTAGACCTTTTAACTTTTCTAGCACTTCCTCTTTTGTATTGCCTTACCATACTTATCTCTGCCCCTGGACTCTCCATAATTGTTAGGATATTACTCATGTCTTCCACTGTGAAGACTGATGCAAAGTACTTACTAAGTTCTTCAGATATTCCTTATCTCCCATCACTCGTCTTCCAGCATTAATTGGAGCGGCCCAAAATCTACTTTTGCTTCTTGTTTGTTTCTTATGTTTGAAACAAACTTTTATTACCATTTCTAATATTACTGGCTAGCCTACCTTCATATTTGATCCTCTCCTCCATTATTTCTCTCTTTGTTATCCTCTGTTTGTTTGTGTAGCCTTCCCAATTTTATGATTTCCCAATGCTCTTGGCCACTTAATACGCTGCCTCTTTTTCTTTGATACATTTCCTGACTTCCTTTGTCAGCCATGGTCGTCTAATCCCCCCGGATAGTCTTTCTTTCTTCAGGGATAAATCTCCGTACTGTGTCCTCAATTACACCCAGAAACCCCTGCCATTGTTACACTACTGTCTTCCCCACTAGGCTCTGCTTCCAGTCAATTTTCGTCAGTTCCTCTCTCATGCCTCTGTAATTACCTTTATTTAATTGTAACACCATTACTTCCAATTTTGCCTTCTCTCTTTCAAACTGCAGACTGAACTCTACCATATTATGATCGCTGTCTCCTAAGTGTTCCCTTACTTTAAGAGCTTTTATAAAGTCTGGCTCATTACATAGCACTAAGTCCAGAATAGCCTGGTCTCTTGTGGGCTCCATCACAAGCTGTTCTGAAATGCCATCTTGTAAGCATTCCATGAATTCCCTTTCTTTGGATCCAACTGGCAACATTATTCACCCAGTCCACCTGCATATTGAAGTCGCCCATGATCACTGTGACCTTGTCTTTCTAACATGCCATATCTATTTCTTGGTATATCTTGCATCCCTGGTCCTGACCATAGAGCACACCTACTTAAAAGCAATCACTTGCCTTCCCAACAGCCTCCCTGCTCCGATCTGACTTCCGCCACTCTGTTGTAAATTACACCTAATTTTATAACAAAAGTAACTTTCTTCATACTCATATTGAGGCATTCAAATTCTACTGTATTAGGGAACAGCCAAGTCTCCATTCACTTTATCAAGAAAAATGAATCCTGAAATGTTCCAGTGATCTCTGTAATAACTAATCGTATCCCGTGGCTGTAATTATGTGAAGGATTAAAACAGTACACACTTAACTCAATGTGTCTGTGCACACTGGCCTGCACTCAAAGTAGTGCCTTCATATCTTACACTTTACACGGATGCAAAACAAAAACTAACATCAATGCAATAATTCTAAAGCAATTGACCTATAGTTACAACATTCCAGACTGTAATAAGAGGATAGAGGTTAAGGTGATTGACAAAAACCACCAGAGGTGAGATTGCAAAATGTTTTTTTCACAGAGTGAATTGTTGCTATTTGAATTGAGTTGCCTGAAAGGATGGTAGAAGCAGCCTGAACCTCAAAAGAAAATGAAAAATATATGAAATGAAATAATATATATATCTTAGGGAAGTAGCAGGGGAGTATGATTCATTGGATAGTCTATTAACGAGTTGTCTCCTTGAAGTAAAGGAGATTGAAGGGAAATTTGAGAAAGGTGTACAAGTTCAGATGCAGGTGAGATAAATTTTTTTCTGTTAACTGATAGTTCTAGGACCAGGAAGCAGAGATTTAAGACTTTGCAAAGAACGTGCTCTGGAGGGGCTTTTGGATGAACAGTTGAAGGAAATAAACAATCAGGGTGATAGAGCAGGAAGTGAAACTGATTGGATTGCTCCATGTTGAGCTGGCATGGATTCAATGGCCCAAATGGCTTCCTTCAGCACCTTTAATTATTCTATGTCTAAGTATTCTTTATAATAAACTAGTTACAATTCTGTCAAATATTCTGTAAATACTAGTTACATTTATTAGCTGCTAACTGAGAACCTATAGTGATATGAATGATAAATATCATAGAGCTGATCAGAGCATTGATCCCAGAAGAACATGCTCATTGCCAATCTGACTCATTTATTATCAGATTATAATGGTCAACTTGGTTTCTGTACAAAGGGGGATGAATTCTCTGCATTTTAACACATTGAACATATTTTGTGTGCTATATAATGTGATGTGTCATAAAGTGAATGCCTTGCCAGTATATGGTAAAGATAATTTGTTTTAATACAAATTTGGTTCATCACTTTATGCACTAAGATGGATTCTACATTATTAGGAACAATGATGTGCTTCACTGGTAAATACACATCTTTATTCCCCCAAATGGTATCATGGCTGTCACTGGCTAACCAACCTGGAAATATTACACAGCTGTCCAAGGTATTATTATTATTATGTGATAGCAATGTTCTTTTCATAACTTTTCTGATTAAAAAATGTGAAGTATGATTATGTAATGAAGTGGATTGGTTACACCTTTGCAAAAACGTTCTCCTTATCAGTGAGGCTGACTGCAATGTTATTCACAGTGAGATATTTAAATTGGGCAGAATATCACACTTGGGAACCAACGCTTACTGGGGATTGATGCCCAGTACTAAGCATTGACTACATTGAGGCTGTAATAGTTTTTTTATGGTTACATTTCTAATGGTTGTTATGCATTTTGATTGGTGAATTTGATAGACAAATGAAAAACAACAAGGCCTAATTATCCCACAATTAAGGCGACATTTCCGAGAAAACCTCCCGATGAAGTGACATGTTTGCATTTAGTGAGTGTTAGAAAATGCGATGATTAAAATGAGAAGAATCACCACAGAAGTAAACAAACTAAAAAGTGGCATAACCAGACAGAAATAAAGATCTATTCTGTGACATATAGGTTTATCTTAGTTAAAGATTGATTCTGTTCTGTGGTAAATAAGGCACTGCTGCCTCACAGCGTCAGGGACCCGGGTTCAATTCCCGTCTCGGGCAACTGACTGTGTGGAGTTTGCACATTCTCCCCGTGTCTGCGTGGGTTTCCTCCGGGTGCTCCAGTTTCCTCCCACAGTCCAAAGATGTGCAGGTTAGGTGAATTTGCTGTGCTAAATTGCCCTATAGTGTTAGGTGGATTAGTCAGGGGTAAATATAGGGGGGTCCATTTCTCTTCGGAGGGTCGGTGTGGACTTGTTGGGCTGAAGGGCCTGTTTCCACACTGTAGGTAATCTAATTTAATCTTAATATGATCAACTTTAGAAGAAGGAACAATGAGTCTTTTTTTTTGTTTACCTTATTTATGAAGTTTCAAAGCAGAGCAATTGATGATACTGTTTATAAAAACTCTTTCTTTGTGAATATTTTGTGATTTCAGCCTCCTGGGTTATCCATAACTTAAGTTTGCACATTTAATTTGATATCAGCGACATGTTTGTGACTAATTCAGCATGCATTCCTTATCTTTGCATGATGGTCCTCTCACCGCTCTGTGTTATGCAGAACCAGATCTTTTGAATGCGTACAAGTGTGCTATGTAGCCAATAAAGCTTCTCTGAGAAAGCAAAGGAGGGGGAGAGAGAGAGAGAGAGAGAGAGAGAGACAGACAGACAGAGGCAGAGACAGATAAAGAGACAGAGATTGCTCAGTAGGCAATTAATTTATACATTTCCAGATGTAGATCACTTCCTGGTATTACTTTAATCGTGCCTCAGGGCCTTCAAAAGCAATGGAATATCCCAGACTCCAACAAAATAAAGACTTTAAACAGCATTTTTCATGACCACAGGACATCCCAAAATGCTTTATATCCAGTTGGAAAGTATAGATTGCTGTAATGCAAGGAACACAGCTGTTAACAAAGCTCCCACAAACAACAATGTGATCACAGCTAGATAATCTGGCTGATAGTAATGTGTGGTGGTTTGGAGGAGATGATGGTCAAGACTGAATTGCAAAATTGGGTATTTGCATAATCTCTCTTAGCAGTCAAGGTTATCCCAGTTGGCTGTAAAACATAGTCATTAGTGTATATTTATGTAAGAAATTGAATGTGCGGTCAGAAAAGAGGCGTCATGATCTCTTTGAATGGTCAAACAAGTTTGCAGGACTGAATTGTCTATTCATAATTTTGATATTCATATATCCTGTGTTATTCTATCCCAATGTCCCATCTATAAGATTATATATTTGTTCTAGGTTAGTGAATGTGCTCCATAAATTGAAAATTATGATTTCCTTCAGCTACACAATGGATTTTACTTCAGGAAACCAATTTTAGTTTAGTTCAATTCACTAAAACAACCTTTATCATTATGTAAAGCATAGATTAAAGTTAAATGAGACTTTAAAAAGCTCTGGTTAGGCCCCATTTGGAGTTTTGGTCCCCACACCTCAGGAAGGACATACTGGCACTGGAGCGTGTCCAGCGGAGATTCACACGGATGATCCCTGGAATGGTAGGTCTAACATACGAGGAACGGCTGAGGATCCTGGGATTGTATTCATTGGAGTTTAGAAGATTAAGGGGAGATCTAATAGAAACTTACAAGATAATACATGGCTTGGAAAGGGTGGACGCTAGGAAATTGTTTCCGTTAGGCGAGGAGACTAGGACCCGTGGACACAGCCTTAGAATTAGAGGGGGTAAATTCAGAACAGAAATGTGGAGACTTTCTTCAGCCAGAGAGTGGTGGGCCTGTGGAATTCATTGCCACAGAGTGCAGTGGAGGCTGGGACCCTAAATGTCTTCAAGGCAGAAATTGATAAATTCTTGATGTCACAAGGAATTAAGGGCTACGGGGAGAATGCGGGTAAGTGGAGTTGAAATGCCCATCAGCCATGATTGAATGGCGGAGTGGACTCGATGGGCTGAATGGCCTTACTTCCGCTCCTATGTCTTATGGTCTTATGGACCAATAGTACTCTCACCTCAGGGGGACCCTTTTGCAACACAGTAATAGTGTCTCTCTAATCTGCAACTGGAAGGGCTAGGTTTAGGTCCCATTTGTTCCAGAGGTGTGTAATGACATCTCTGAACAGGTTGATTTGAAACATAGGTTAATAAAAGCACCCTTAAAAGTTTACTCTCACCTCAGAGTCAGAAAATAGAGGCTTCAGAATCATAAGCGTTCAATCCAGGTTAATACTCCAATTCAACACGAGGAAGTACTGCACTGTCAGAGGCATTATCTTTGAGATGAAGTAGTAGTGTTTTGGCCTATTTCCTTCTATGATGGACATCAATGATTCCAAGGCATATTTGAAGAGAATTATTGAGTTTTCAGTGTCTTATTCAATGTTTATTTCTCAATACAACATTACTGACTAATTAGCTAATCTAATTATCTTGCTGTTTTTCATGGACATTTGCTGTGTATATGTGGCTACTATATTTCTCCCATTACTAGCATGATTGTGCTTCAAAAGTTCCTCATTGGTTGCAAAGTGTGAGTAGCTGAGGTCCTGAGCGACGATATATAATTACAATGATCTTTCTCTCTTCTATCTATGCCACATAAGAAAGCTGGGCAGTTTTTCTATGCAATGTTTATTTCATTTATATATGGGGAAAAGAGGATGATTTTAGGGATCTCTAACATCTGCTCCTTTGGAAAAGCATCTGACCATAAAAGGAAGTGATCAAAAACCTACCTCTAGTGTTCTATTTCTTTTCCTACCATCCTTAAGGTGTTGCTATGTGCAGAGATCATATTGTAAGAGACCTGTCTATCGTTCAGACTTTCCCACAGGCAATAACCCAGATGATAAGGATATCAATGTTATTGAACCTCGTTGTCAGGAGCAGAGGCTCTGACAGATATGCTCCTGGGATACTGAAACTAATTGGACTTTTCTTATTATGACTCAATTTCTTTAAACCAATTTTTTGACAGTTTGAGGGTATGTATATGGAATGAGTTGTCAGAGGAAGTGGTGGAGGCTGGTACAATTGAAGCATTTAAAAGGCATCTGGATGGGTATATGAATAGGAAAGGTTTATAGGGGTATGGGCCAAGTGCTGGCAAATGGTACTAGAATGGTTAGGATATCTGGTCGGCACAGACAAGTTGGACCGAAGGGTCTGTTTCTGTGCTGTACATCTCTATGACCCTATGTAGGTGACCCTTGCAAGGCTGCCTATAGCTACTCCAAAACTGTTCTCACTGTCTTAGGTGCTGGGACTCTGAGAATGGTGTCAGATAGAAATTCTCGGGCACTGATCAAAAAGTGAAGAATGTAATATGGCTTGGAATACCGTAGCTCCCATCTACAATATCACTGTCTTTTCCCTTTTCTTTGGTTAAGGGCAGGAACTGGGAGATGTTACCAAAGTCATCAGGGTTGACTGAACAAACTGGAGAGACTACCAGATTAGACATTGCCTCAATCAGTTGAGACATTGGAATAACAGGCTTGTTCACCATTAGTTTTGCACAATGACTCCCTGCATTGGCGGTTGCTGATGGTTCTATTCACAGTCATCTATCTAGTTTCTATATCCCTTAATCCCCTTTCTACTCATCCATTATCTTGGAGTCACAGTATTGTGGTGGAGAAGGAGGCCATTTGGCCCATCATGCCTGCATTAGCATGTTAAATCCAAAGACCTAATTTTGATTGTTGACATAGCAATTGCCTCAACCATTAATTCTAGAAGTATATTCCACAACATCAGAATTCCCTTGACATTTGAATATAACATGTAATGAAAGCTATTGTAGCAATTCATTTCTGGCTGTCATACCATAATGCCCCATCTTGTCATCTAGAGTTTTTTTCAAATCAACTAGTTCAGAAATGGTAATACAAAAACCCAAGCCTCCTGGCTCAGAGATGGGGTCACTACCACTGCACTGGAAGAGTCTTCCATCTTGTTATCCAACATGAGTTAATTTGGAAGATGTTTGCAGCATGTCCCTATCCCTTGTTGCTCAGCATCATTTTAATCTTTGGACTGTTTTACAACTAAAGGCACTAATCATATACTGCACTTTCACAGGATTCCACAGTTCTTTACGTACGTTGGCTTTCTATTGTGAGGTTAAACATTCCATAAACCAATGAAATATACTTTGGGATATTGTTTCACAATTTGCACAACTTTCTCCTCTTGCTGAATAGTAATAGTTATTCATCATGTAGTTGTCTCTCACAGTCAAAATAGATTGCTTTCATTGTCCTGAAGAAGGGCTTATGCCCGAAACGTCGATTCTCCTGTTCCCTGGATGCTGCCTGACCTGCTGCGCTTTTCCAGCAACACATTTCCAGCTCTGATCTCCAGCATCTGCAGACCTCACTTTCTCCTCAATGCTTTCATTGTCAGCAATGTTTCTGTTAATCTAGGTCAGCTTTTATACTTGTAATTGCTTTATTAAATCGAACAAAGAGCGTTTCGTGATGTGGAATCTTTGCATTTAGAGACTGCTCTGTATGGAAGCAATTATGAATGCCCAGTTTATACTTCCATCATTATATTTACTTCAGGCTTTTGAATGACTTGCCCTGAAAATGATATGGAGGTGCTGGTGTTGGACTGGGGTGCACAAAGTTAAAAATCACACAATACTAGATTGTGGTCCAACAGGTTTATTTGGAAATATTAGCTTTTGGAGTGCTGCTGTGGAGCAGGACCATAAGACACAGAATTTGCAGCTAAAGATCACAGTGTCATTTCAGTTGCATGACACTTTAATCTTTTGCTATAAATTCTGTGTCTTAAGGTTCTGCTCCAAAAGCTAGTGCTTCCAAATAAGCCTGTTGGACTATAACCTGGTGTTGTGTGATTTTTAACTTTTTCCCTGAAGAGGCTGTTTTGCTGATAAAATGACATGTTCCTTGCTCCTGTGACAAAAAGTTCAGTTGCTGACAATTTGATCCAGTTTATCTGACATTTGAAGTCAACAAAACAAAAGTGAATAAAATGGTTACTCAACACTAGTTCGCCAAAAATAAGACAGTGCCTTGATTACTTATCACCTATCAGTTAAAGCAATAATTCCAAAATTCTCACAGAATTAAATGTCTGAAATCATGCAGTCATATAGTCATAGAGTCAAACAGCATGGAAACAGACCCTTCGGTCCAGCGAGTCCATGCTGAACGTAACCCCAAACTAAACTAGCCCCACCTGCCTGCTCCTAGCCCATACCCCTCCAAGCCTTTCTTATTCACGTACTTAGCTAAATGCCTTTTAAACATTGTAATTGTACTCACATCCATCACTTCCTCAGGAAGCTCATTCCACACATGAACCCACCCTCTGTGTAAAAATGTTGACTCTCATGTCTTTTTTAAATCTCTCTTCTCTGATCTCAAAAGTGTTCCCCCAATCTTGAAAACCCCCATCCCAGGGAAAAGACAACTACAATTAACTCTAACCGTACCTCTCATTATTTTATAAACTTCTATCAGGTTACCTCTCAATGTCCTACGCTCCAGTGAGAAAAGTCCCAGCCTATCCAGCTACCTTTATTCTAACTCACTCATACTAAGTCATGTACATAGACCCTCTCATGTTTGCTTGGCTCCCAGCCTCAGTTCTACAATCCTTGTCATTGTTTTCAAATCCCTGCATGGTCTTGCCTTTTCCTATTTCTAATCCCTACTCACCCCACAAATGATTCTACAATTTTGGCTTGCTGAACATTCCAATATCCAGTTGCTCCTTAATTGCTGTCATTGCCTTCAACTTCATGAGCCCTTAGTTCTGAAAATTTGCCCCCAGACTTCTCTATCTTTCTTTCAAATACTCCTGAAAATGTATCTCTTTGACAAAGTGTTTAATCACCTGCCCAAATCTTTTCTTCTCTGGTTCAGTGCAAAGTTTGTCATGAAACTGTGTTAAGAGCAACATACTGAAACATTTTTTTTTTACTAGCAATAGCTCCGTGAAATTATAGGAGAGAAATACCCACCTGAAAATCTATGAATGCTGAGTAGAAGTATAGATTTAGTTAGCCAAGGGTTAAAATACATGTATCCAAAAGAGAATCCTTAAAATAACTAGCATAGAAAGTCAGCATGAGAGCACACTGCACCCTTACAGTCATTAAACCATTCTGTAAAGCCACTTCAAAGTCCTTTGTAGTTGATTTCTGTTGTAGATTATACAAATCAAATGCACTCAATATTTCATGAAGCATCATCTGCTTGGCTATATATATCTACTAAAAATTGTTAGTTAAATCAGAAACACAGTACTAGTTTAGACTTTGAATTCAATCCTTAAAATAATTATTTACAAAGGAAATGGTAAATTCAATGCTTGCCTTGTCACAAATTATTAGAATTTACTTATGATGAAGATAAAAAAGATTAATGAAATCTGTTCAAAATTAAATCTTTTAAGTCTTGTAACCCCTTGAACTTTATTTGACCAAATACCTAGGTTTAAGGCAGTTTAACTGCAATTTATAATAACCTTTAAGGAAGTTTGAGCCTCCTTCCCAAATTCTGGATAACAGTCTAAAGGGGCTATTAGATTTCCAGTCATTGTCATAAGCTTTCTCTTCTGCTTTAAATGCAAATTAAATAAGAATTTTGATGCAGAGACAAGACAATGAAATTAGATAACTCACTTTTTAAAAATTTAACTTACTAAATTCAATGCATTTGGGAATGAGTCCCAAGGATATGATTTTTCACTCAAGGGATAATTTTGCTCTTACTGATAATGGAAAGCAGGAGATATTAGATCATGGTCCCATTATGTAATTCACCTGATGACCGAGGAGTGTACATACAATGTCCAATCCATTGCACACAATGGGGAAAATTTAAAATTATATCTGTGATTTTCAATTATAATAAGACTATATTTCACTTTTCTGGTTCTAAGAAAGTGATAGTCTCCTCATTACTGCCAGGACAGACATTTTCCAATTACCATATCCAGCTAATTACGTTGGGAAGACTCACCACACCCTCCAATCTGATTATTTTTAATGTGACTATACTATTACTAAAATGCTGGTGGTCTTAATGGTTTGGATTTTTCTCAAAGGAAACCAATGAGAATAACTAGTGAGAATAATCTCAATTATTCTGTTTTTAAAATGATAGCATTTTCCAGATAGATACTTAAATGCAGATGTCCAGAAGGTGCACCCTGAGTTACGTTGCTAGGAGCAAGGTAGGACAATCTGTGTTATTATAGTGCTTTGCCAATAAGATCAACATTAATATGTGAAAAGTAGCAGTACTTGTGCGGTCTTTTCACACTTTTTTATGCTGAAGTGTTAGGATTGATGGATTCAGGATTAAGGCGTATTCTTTGCTGTATGATAATCATTGCCAATCAATTTCTCTGGCACTGAAATTATTTTTGATAGTGTGGAGATCCAACCTTTCAAAAGAAAAATAATTTGAAATGTAATGGTTTCAAAAATCCTTTCCTACGTTGCTTTCTGTTTTCTCTTGTCTCATGTTTCTCTCCAAATCTTTACTTTATTATATATGAACAATTGAAGTGTGATTTTCTCTTTTTGTTCTATATTGCCTGCTGTGTTGTCTGCATACTCGGTCAGGAAATGTTAATCTGAACCTCAATGTTTTGCCTGCACATACACTTCAACTCCACTGGAGAAAGTGCTGCAATTACACAGATGCAATTAGTGGGAAACATTTTCAGTAGCCTGCAAAAAGCAGCTAGAGATCAGTAAGGCTTCAATCAGCACGATAAAGCAATGAAACCATGAACTGGTAGTCCCTTCCAGAGATTTATATTTATGGTTTTCATAAGAGGGGAAAAGAATAAGCAGTTGTTTGTACTTTATAAGCATTAGGGGTATCCATATGTATGAAGCACAATTCTACCACAAGTCTCTGGTATCAAGCGTAAACAGCCCAACAGCTGCAGAAGCACATGGGACTTTCTGCAAACCAATAAATTAGTCATTTGTCCAAGCTGAGATTAATGTCAGATTAACGTGAGTAGAAATACAATCAGGAGTTTTATAACTTGCTCAGTTCAGGATTGACACATGAGTAGCTGGCAATAAATGTGAAGTATACCTTACAATGTCAATGTTTCACCTAATATTCAATTAATGAAGACAAATGTTTAGCATACCTCAGACTGTACTGGTAGAAAATAGTTGTCTTGATGAAAACCAGAGCCATTTAGGACAGTTTCAGCTTCAGAAGTCTCCCTACAAGCCCGGTTGTATCTAGTACATTGTGCTTTGGCTGCAGTTGGTTCTCCCATTACAAATAACAATTGCTGAATTAGCCCCTAGAAAGGAATAACACATATTTCAGAAAGTATTAAAATATTTAGGCTCTGCAATAATTTGCTCCAAATCTTAAATGTAATAACTTAATATTGACAACTTGGACAATGCCCACTGAGCTGAAGGCAAATCAGTAGATTAGCTGAATTTCAACCAGATATCGTTGTGCAAATTCTAAATCCGTGCATGTTTTCCCTAACATGGGGAACATTTTCAATAAATATGCAATGGATGATTTGCCAAGAATAATTACTTTACTTCTATTTGGGTATGATAAAGAAGTGAAGGAACATTAGCCCCTAGATTCATATTTTTTTTTGCCAGCCAGACACGCAGTGCTAGATTTGCATGATTGTGTACGGTTTATTATTGTTATAATTATCACAAGTTGTACAAAGGGTGTTCCTCAAGTGGAGCAGTGTCAGAGGATGAAGGATAATTGAGCAAGAGTGCTCAGCTATAATTTATGTCACCATTATACTATGCACACAATTATGTTGTTATTTCTGGTTAGGTACTAAACTATACGGAGCCAGAAAAATTGAATTGATTGTAATGTAAGACTTTCTCTGCAGGAAGGAAGGTTGAGGATTTGGGAAAATAAAAACTGAGCTGCTTGCTGCGCTGTACTCTTTTAGTGGGTTCTTTCACGAATGTTCAAACAAGCTGAAAAAGATAATCGCCATTATAAATAAGACAATAGGAAGTTAGCAAAGAGGTTGACACAAATGTACGTCAAGAACGTGTAAACAGGAAGCAGTTTTTAGAGGAGTAACATGGATCAAGGAAGAATTTGAAAACACAGATTTGGAAAAGTGAAATTGGTTCCTATTGACTGTGAAAATGAACTTAGCTTTTGTGACAGTTTGTGAGAAGGAATTGAAGGGACTGCTGGTTTTATGATATTAATACTTTGTCATTTTAACATGCCCATACTGATGGGAAGGGTTCATTCCTCCAGGTGTTGGGTGGTAAGGGAGTGGTGATGGAGGAGATCCAGGAACTGCATGCCCTTGGAGGAGTGGGAGGGGGAGTTGAAGTGTTCGGCCATGGGTCTGTGGGGTTGGTTGGTGCGGATGTCCCAGAGATGTTCTCTAAAGCGCTAAATTGCAAAGTCTGTGTCCACACCACCCCCCTCACTTCCATCCAAGGCTCCAAAGGAGCCTTCCACATCCATCAAAGTTTCAACTGCACTTCCACACATGTTGTTTACTGTATCCATTACTCCTGCTGCGGTCTCCTCTACATTGGGGAGACAGGATGCCTACTTGCAGAGTGCTTTAGAGAACATCTAGGCAATATACAAGCCTAGGGGCAGCTGTCTGGAATAGGGCTTTAAGATAAAAGAAAACCCCATAAACACCTCAGCTAAAGACAATGAGTGCCCGCCTGCAGAGCAAACAACAGGGATATTCTGGAGCCTACAATAATATAATCATGTCTGTTGTGTCTTACAAGATGAAACCCTAGAAAATAAATTGAGTGCTGGTGTTGGTCAATCTGATCGGAGTCAGCACTGGATGCAGGGGCAATACAGAGGAGTTCCTGGTCTACGGGTACTCAGGAGTGAGGTGGGGGGAGGTGATGAAAAGCCTCCAGAGTCAGCACCAGAGGTGGCACACCTGGAACCGGGTGCATCGGGAAAGGTGGCCAGGGTGGCTTGGGTCGAATTTCTCTCGGTACTCCAATTGGGTTCACCTGTGGGGACGCCTCTGTTCCATGCCTCCCGGGTTAGGGCAGTGGGAGGTAAATGGGTTTGTCTCAGTTGTAAGGGGGATATCCCTCTGGGTAGATGGTGGTGGCTCAGGAAACTGAACAGGGACACCAGGGAGCAGACCACTGACTGGAGCGACTGGACAATGACGCCTATAGGATAGTCACGAGGACCCAGGGAGGAGTGAGTGAGTCATTTAAGGAGGGGTACATGTCCCTTTTAAAAAGGTCCCGCCCTGTGACATAAAGTGGGAGCGCCCTATATCAGGGACTGACCCTGTCAGGGTGTTGGAGCCGGGGTACACGTGTAATAATGTGTCCCCAGCATCTGAATGCCTTCTCGTGACCCCAGTGTGGGTTCCAGGCTGTGGACACAGAATCTACAAACTACACTATAGAGGTAATGGCATGAGACCATGTTCCTCCACCGGTGGCATACTCAGCTGGTGGGACTTAACATATCACCATGAGCATGTCCAACTACCGGTACAAAGCAGCTCCTGACATGTCCAGTCAGCGACAGCCGTTTTTGTTTTTAACTGTAGGCAGAATTTCAAGTGGTTCAGGAACACTTTACTGTGACTCCTGACCCCTCCACGATTCACCTCGCTGTCAGGGACAACTTCACCAACCTGTTGGATAATGTGCGTATGTGCCTCACTTTGGATACCCCATTCCACCATCCCCTCACTCCCCCCCCCCTCCACCAACTCGGCCGCTGCACCCCCACCCACGAGAATACCTCAGGTCCCTGTTCAGGGCAGTAGAAATGTCCCAAAAACACTTCTATACCCTAGAACAAATTACCAGAAACACTGGGAGGAAGATAACTGACTTGATAGCATGATCATGGTGGGCCCATGGGGTTAGGTAGATGTTGAAATTCCCACCTGGATCCATGTGATCTCACAAGGTTTGGTTTTGTGCCAGTTGGGGATTGTGCTGTGTCTGTTATGGGCCAGATAGTGAGCTCACAGGTCCTGACACCACAGCATCTACAACAGACCTGACATTCGGGGGGTGGGCAGAATTTAGAGACAATGGCATTCTGTGGGGAATATCTTTGTTTAGTATAAGACCCAATCAATATAAACGTTTGCAGTTAAGTTTATGATTGTATATAATATACCCATTCCTAATCCTTCCTGTTTTCCTTTGCAAAGGGACCATGCGCCATCTTTAGAGACAAAAATAAAATTGCAGATGCTGGAATCCAAAGTAGACAGGAAGGAGGCTGGAAGAACATAGCGAGCCAGGCAGCATCAGGAGGTAGAGAAGTCAACATTCCTGAAGGGATACACCAGGAATGTTGACTATTCCACTTCCTGGTGCTGCCTGGCTCGCTGTGTTCTTCCAGCCTCCTGTTGGCACCCTCTATAGGCAGATTAGTTTGGGTAATCTGGGAAGCTGGTCTTGAGGACTAGATGATTTTGCCAACCTGAAGTAATACTCTACGTAAGGGGTGGAATTATAAGGTAGGGCAAAAATCCCCTGGGTTAAAACCCTTTGAACTTGGGACATGAGTTTGTGCGATTCACATTTGAACTAAGATTCATTGAGCTCTCTGACTGAGACAGACAAGGCAATATACAAGCCGAGGGGCAGCTGTCTGGAACAAAAGTTTATAAAGACAGTATACACCAGTCTAACACCGGCACCTTCAAATGAGGGAAAGAAAGAGAACAAATAATCTTCTCATCCAGGAACCTCCATGTGACCAGAGAGTTGAGATACCCATCAGAACAGCGCCAGTGACATCCACCACCGTCAAAGCCGACTAAAGCCACTTTATGGGTGAGCATAAGGTCATCGAGATCGTCTGTCCCAGCTCAGGTAGATAGGGTAGGAAGGATGGACTTCGGGGTTGACGGTGCAGGGCACCCCCAGGGAAGGGAAGCAAGATAACACCCCAGGATTAGCATTATGTCTCTCTCTCTCTCTCCCCCCTTTCCCCTGACACCCAGTAACTAATAGCTGTGTAATTTTAAACCCAGAGTACCAAGTTGTGGCTGTAAGGGTTAACTAGGGTGCTAGTTAGCTGTCAGATAAATGTCACTTCACTTGATCTGTAACATTAGGTATTTTTGGAATATTCATTTTCTTTTTCAGTTATTGTACATATTTTCAATTTTGCTTGTTTTAATAAAGTCAGATATTCCTTTGCCTCTGAAGCATATGCCTCTCATTACATATTCCTGATGAAGGGCTTTTGCCCAAAACATTGATTTTCCTATTCCTCAGATATTGCTTGACCTGCTGTGCTTTTCCAGCACATCAATCTTGACTCATTATGTAAGCCCAGTGTCAGAACCAGGGAGCTGGTGTACAATAAGTCAACCAACACTCTCGACAAGGGAGTGCAACAAAGAGTTGCTAGACTGATTCCTGGGATAGCAGGACTGATGTATGAAGAGAGATTGGATTGGGTAGTACTATGTTTACTGGAGTTTAGAAGAATATAGGGTGAGGGAGGAGGAATCTCACAGAAACCTATAAATTTTTATTAGGAGTTGACTATGAATTCACCTGGTTAGTACAGAGATTTCAGATAGTAAATTAAAGGGGGCTCTTTGTTAGATAGTTTTGCCTGTAATTTTTAGAAAGCTAAGTAAAATATAACTAATAGAGGGTTAGTCATGTGAGTTGGTGGGGTTTTGTGTTCCCGCCTGTGAGATGTGGTAAATAGTAGATGCCAAAAGCATTCCTGATAATTACATCAGGAAGTATAGCCAGTTCCTCACTAAATGAATGGATTGGCTTGAGCGGCATTTGAAGACAATAAGGAGCACACAAGTGGCAGACAGCATCATCGATGGAAGTTGCAGAAACGTGGTCACATCCAAAGTACAGGAAGATGTGGGGACTCCTGGGGACTCCAGGAGACTCCCTGTCAAACAGCTACTCCATTTTGGAGGGAGTTAGCCTATCAGGTAACAGCAGCAGCAGCAGCAAGAGCCAAAGCAGTGGCACCATGGCTGGCCCTGTTGTACACAGGAGAGGGACAGAGCATAGTAGAGCAATCGTAACTGGAGATTTCATAGTCAGGGGCACGGATAGGTTTCTATGACCACGAGAGAGACTCCAGGATGGTATGCTGCCTCCCTGGTGCTAGGGTCATAGATGTCTCTGAGCGGGCAGAGGGTATCCTGAAACAGGAGGGTAAACAGGCATAAGTCATTGTCCGTATTGGCTCATATGAGAGAGGTAGGAAGAGTGACAAGGTCCTGCAATGACAATTCAGGGAGTTAGGTGGTAAACTAAAAAGTCGAACCTCTAGGGTAGTAATCTCAGGCTTATTCCCCTAAAGAGCCAGTGTAGTGGGGAGGGCTTCAGATATATGGATCATTGGGATGTCATCCAGAGAAGGGGAGGCCTGTACAAGAAGTACAGGTTGTACCTAAGCTGGAAGGGCACCAATATCCTAGCAGGTGGTTTAATAGTGGCATTCGGAAAGGTTTAAACTAGTGTGGCAGGGGGATGGAACCAGAGAGCAGATCAGTAAGTATAGAGACTGGAGAAGAGCTTGAGTCTGAGGCAAATATAGCTAAAAGGAAGAGCAGTCAGGGAGATGTTGCTGAGCTCAGCAGAACTGGAGGCTTGGTCTGTATTTGCTTCAATGCAAGAAATGTAACATGTAAGAATGATGAACTTAGAGCCTGGATTAACGCATGCAATTTTTATGTTGTTGCTATCACAGACACATGGTTGAAAAGAGGGAAAGGATTGGTAACAATGTTCTGAGATAGTGATGTTTTAGATGAGACAGAGGAGAAAACAAAAGAGGTGGGGGAATTTGCATCATTGGTTCGGGTACATATCCCAACTGTGTTGAGGGATGACACCCTGGAGGAATCTTGCAGTGAGGTATTATGGGTAGTGCTCAGAAGTAGGAAAGGTGCAATCACAATGCTGAGATTGTATCACAGATCTCCCGGCTGTCAATGAGAGGTAGAGGAAGAGATATGTAGTCAGATAAGATCCCTGCCTACCCCTCAAGATTAAGAAGACCTGTAGTCAAAGCATCATCAATTCTTTCAGGAATATGTATATGTATATACAGTAGGGGAATAATCAACATCTATCCTCATCACTTAAATAAGCAGTGTCAGCAGAAATATGTACCCTATAGTGTTTCATCTCAAGAATGTTGATTATACTGGAAAGGATTAAAACCATGCATTCTGTAAGATGTCAAATCAATAACATTTGTACCCTAAAGTGTATCTCAAGCACAATTCAACCAATCCAACATAAAATGGGCAACAGGTACCAGTATCCAGTATCACAAAATACTAAATATTCTTATTTGGCAAGAAATTCCCTTTAGAAACTGATCGCAAACGATTGGAAATGATTTGGCTCCAAGTGCCTAAACTTTGGTAAAAGTACCAGAATAAGATTTCAACATCTGCAATAAACCTGTTACATCAACACCTGACTACAATCAACTCGCCAATAATATGGATTCTAACACACATGCAAGTCTAGACCACCCATGTATGAAGTCTAACTCTGAGACTATCACAAGATCTGCAAAAGATCGTCAAACCAACTGTACATTACATTGAAATATTGGATAACCTAAGAATCTATGTTTAATTATTGTTTCTGAGTAAGTAATTTTGCAGCTAACCTAACTATACATATATAATTATATTTTTGCAGTTTTAGTATGTGTAATTTTATCTTAGAGAAAGGAGGATGTGTTATTTATTTAAATGAACCAAAGACCAAGTTTGGAAATGACAGGCTAATAGGAACATGAAATAACATGAATAATAATTTGGAAAATGTACAGCTTGTGCATCTTTCTGGAGATAACCAGGATTCTAAACAAATTCCCAGCTATCAACTCTTTTGCAGTGATGAGCGCACAATTTGCAGCACACCCACATAGGAATGAACAGGGAGATATATATAGTAGGCACGCAACACCAGGTGTGAACAAGGAAAACATTTAGAGATTGAAATTACTGTCAAAACATGGAATTGTAGTCAAGAGCTAGCAGATTGGTTTATTTGATTATGATGAATATTTCATCTCTGCAGGTTATACAAATTATTTGAATAATCATGAAAAGTGTTAATCACAAGTGGTTTTCTCTTGGCTACTGCTCATGCATGTTCTGAAACATGAGAGTGATGTTTGGTGATTTAACCTCCTTGTCTCTTTCTATAAACAGGGAGAAAGTGAGAACTGCAGATGCTGGAGATCAGAGTCGAGTATGTGGTGCTGGCAAAGCACAGCTGGTCACGCAGCATCTGAGGAGCAGGAGAGTTGATGCTTCAGGCAGAAGCTCTTCATCATTCCTGGATGATGAAGAGTGGCGCTCTGAAAGCTAGTGCTTTCAAATAAACCTGTTGGACTATTGTGATGTGTGATTTTTTAAACTTTAACCTTGGTGAGTTTCCATCTTTAACTGCTGCAGTCCATTTGGTGCTGATACAACCCACAATGCTGTGAGAGAGGATGTTCCAGGTACACATCGTCATAACATTTAAGAAGGTGAGGCCACTTTTAAAATATTGCATTCAATTCTGGTCTCCCTATTATATGAAGGATGCTATTAAACCCAAAATGGTTCAGCGAAGATTTACAAGAATGTGGCCAGAATTGGAAGGTCTGAGCGATACGGAGCAGCTGAATAGGCTGAGGCTGTTTTCCCTGGAGCATCAAAGGCTGATGGCTGATGTATGGAGGGTATTTAAATCATTATAGGCACAGATAAGATGGATAGCCAAGGTCTTATTCCTAGTGTAGGGGAAAACTAGAGGGCATAGGTTTAAGGTGAGAGGAGAACAGTTTAAAAGGGACTAAGGGGCATCTTCTTCATGCAGAAGAAGGTGCACGTATGGAGAGAGCTGCCAGAGGAAATGGTGACGGCTGGACAATTACAGCATTTAAAAGGCATCTGGATGGGTATATGAATAGGAAGGATTTAGAGGGAGATGAGCCAAATGCTGGCAAATGAGATTAGATCAGTTTACAATATCTGGTCAGCATGGACAAGTTAGACTGAAGGATCTGGTTCCCTGCTGTATAACTCTCTGTCTCTATAAGAATTTAGATATCCACATGAAATGCCAAGGCATACAGGTTAAGAGCTAAGTGCTGGAAAATGAGATTAGATTAGTTAGATGCTTACTTTTGACCCATGTAGATATTATGGGCCAAGGGTCTTATTTTGTGCTATAGATCTCTGACTCCAGTTTGACAAAGTGACACTGAAGAAATGGCAATATATTTCCAAGTCAGGATGGTGAGTAGTTTGGAGGGAAATACATGTTCCCATGTATCTGTTAACCTTGTGCTTTGAGATGAAAGTGGTCATGGGCTTTGAAGGTGCTGTCTAGAAATTTGGTGAATGAGTATAGATAGTACACACTGTTGCAACTGAGCGTTGGCAATGGAGGGAGTGGATGTTTGTGAATGTGGTGCTAATCAAGTGGCTGCTTTGTGCTGGATGGCATCAAGCTTCTTGAGTGTTGTTGGACCTGTGCTCATCCAGTTAAGTGGGGAGTATTCATCACAGTCCTGGGTTGTAGATGGTGGGCAAGCTTTAGGTGTCAGGGAATGAGTTACTCAATGAAGGATTCCTAACTTGCATCACAGATCAGCCGTCCAGACGACTGAGCTAACCTAACTGTCTGACATTATTTATGTCTAGTTTCTGGTCAATGATGTGTAAATATATTGCTCTGAAGAACTCAGGATGAAATGTTTACTATTTTTAGAAAATAATTTTGTGCAACTGTAATAAAAAACACAGAATTCCAGAAATGTTTGGTAAAGTTATACCACAAGTGCAAAATTCAAGCATATTTCACACGAAATTCACCAGTCATACCTTTCCATCTGTTCTATAAACATATTGTTTGCATACAAATCTTCGTGCTTGCAACATTTCCTGGAGATGTCTGTCATTTATACATATAACTCCTCCCCACACAAAAAACAGATTGGAAGTGTTTCATTGTTTAACAGAAATAATCTGCTGATAGTAGGCTACACACCAATATTTAAGGGTTGCATGCCCCACTTATTTGATAGTCAGTGCCCTTGAGAGTATGTTTCTCTGCCTTTAAACAAATATTATGCCAATATCTGCACAATTTGCATCCAAATTTCTGCCAGTCTTGTTGAAAGCAAAGCAATTCGTACTCAACCATCTTTTGCAAGCACTTGGACAAGCAGATAATCCAATGGTTTCATCTTATTCAAAGGACAGCCCTTCCTAAAATGCAGCATTTCCATAATTTTAAATATCAACACGGTTTCTGTGCTTGAATCCTGGAAGTTTCTTTTCCTGATTATAATGATCTTTTTTGTTATGTTATTGTTATAAAACCTAATGTTATTTTGCAGTGATAATTGTTTTCCACATAACTAAGTATTTCATAGATGCTTTGCAAACTGGAAAACTTACTACAGGAAAATGTGGACTGGGAGATCCTGCTTAAAATCATTTCATTTGATTTAAGTTTTATAACTTGTGCACTTGAAAATGAAAGCATAGCATGTAAGTTAGCTCACTTGAAGGTTCATTTTCAGATATTTGTCACCATACTAGGTAACATCATCAGTGACAGTCTCTGGTGAATCGCTGGTGGGATATCCTACCTCTCTATTTATAGGTCTTGGTTTCTTAGACCTTATCTCCTTTCCCTTCAGAAAAGGAACTGGCAATGAAATCACCCAACTTAAGAAACCAAGACCTATAAATAGAGAGGTGGGACATACCACTAGTGCTTCACCAGAGACTCTCACTGATGATGTTACCTAATATGGTGACGAAACGTCTGAAAACAAACCTTCAAGCTCAGCGAGCTAACTTACATACTTATCTTCAACCTGAGCTACAAATCTTCTAAAAAATCACTAATGGAAACTTAACATTTGGATTTCATGCAGACTGCTGCAACATCAACTATCAAAACTACCACCAAGCAGATTTAAAAATAAGACAAGATCCACAATATATGGAAACTGGATGTTTGCTCTTTAATAATAAAGTATTCGACAAAGTTTGATTTGCAATCCATCTGTACACTTCTGGTTTCATCTTAATGGGTATATAAAGGCTAAACCTATTGGCAGCAATTGGAGCCAGCTGGCAAGAACCCTGTGTCATCACTTTTGAAGAAGGCTTGCAGCATCATGTCCCAGTCAGGCATGCCCTGGACAGCAGAGGGCCTTCCCCAAGATCAGAGACCCAAGGGGCAGAAGACCCACTCTCTAAGAGCTGCTGACTTGGCCAACGTCTTTATTAAACTTAGTGGCATCAGGAGGCAGTGGCTAATGCCATTACTCTATCCATCTGAGTCTCATGGACCCAGATGAGTGAAGGCAAATGGGGGTTGTGTGAAGTGACAACAACATAATCCCCTGGTGGCAGATTCTATGATAAGACACAGAGTGCCTTTGAATAATGGACTGTCACTGCAACTGCAGAATCCCAGAAACAATCCTGCATGGATTGTTTGTTCTGCTCCATGAATAGCAATCTCCCAACATGTCACTGGGTTAATGCCAGCAACATTGGGAAGAGGCTCCATTAATTGCTCAGTTAAGGGCCTCAATTTGGAGTGAGTTGGGACTCTACAAGTCTTCAAACCACATACTTAATCCAGTTGGAGGTGGAAAGTTAGCAGAGTCCCCATCATCTAATTAAATATATCCCACCTCCAAATATTGGCCTAGCCTGTGAATGAATATTAAACAAACAACCATGGGGAGGTCACTAAATTCTACCCAGGTTTGAGAGCATGTTGAGGGAAAAAATACAGTGCGCATGGTTACAGAGCTACGGAATCATAAGTACAAAATAAATCCATAGCTTGGTCCATAAATCCATTGCAATATAACTGGAAAATCAATTCACTTACTGTGCAGAGGAGGAGGCTGTAAAATATTTTGTGATTACAAATCCAAACAGTCTTGATGCAGGAATGGAGGAAGTATTTCACCTGGAAGTGTTTCAGAATTTATGGAAGAGAATGGACATTTCTAATTGAAATTTAATTTGCTTCAAGTTTAATAACTTCAGGAGATGGATAGACTCCAGCTTTAAAGCTTGTCTGATAGATACCACCCTCTCGTATTTCACTTCTCGGCTTCAGATTTCCAAGCGATAAATTTCTTTTCTGATAGATACCAGTCGATGGTTAGCTGCCACCTACTGAAACCAGTCAATAAAACATCGAATCGATATTGTGTCATCTAGTTGCTTTATCCCATCCTTGCTCATCTCATCAACCTGTTCTGGAATTTCTTCCCTAAATCCTTAAGTTCCTCTTTTTCTTCTTAGTAAAACCGACCACTGACCAAGACTTTGATCATCATTCCCACTGTCATTCTTTGGCTTGGTGTCCCTACAGGTTGGGATCACTTTCTGTTAATTTCTCTGAAATGCAGTGCCATGTTATTCTAATTTAAAATGCTAACTCTCTGTTCTATTTCCCCCTTATGTTCTACGTCAATGGAAACTGCCTTAGAAGAAGAATCTTACCTCTAACCAATTCCTTCATTTCAATGTTGGCTGTTATTTTGCAGCTACCTCAATAATCCTGTCAATACAAATCTGCCCTGACATGCATATAGCACCATGTGGTAAATGTGCTGAAATAAGTGCACGGAACGTAAATTGAAGATTTGCAAGAACTAAGTCCATTTTAGATATCAAATGTACATTAAAAGGTTTTAACAAATAACTTATTTTCTCAAAGGTGAGGCCTAAATACCTCAGCCATGTTCTTGGGATGACAGGCAACTCAGGTACACTGTTGAATAACTGGATCAGGCTGAATGTGAACTGGAACATACTGTGACCACCCAGTGGCTGAAGGTACAGGTACCAACATAAGAACAGAAAAACTAGAAGCAGGAGGAGCTAATTTAGCCCCTCAAGCCTGCTCTGCCATTTGATACAATCAAGGCTGGTTGCATCTCGGCCTCAGCTCCACTTTCCTGCCTACCCTTTAACCCATCAATAGCTAAAAATCTGTCCAAACTTTTCTTAAATTTATTCAATGTTCCAGCATCCAACGCACTCTGGGATAGTGAATTCCGCAGATACAGATGCACTACAATGGTGGAACAGCCAAAATTGGAAATTGCTAAGGGACCAGAATTGAAACAGTGTGGATATCTGAAGATTGTGGGGTTAGGAGTGATCACCACGCTGGGGAAGTGCAAGGCTATTAAGGCATATGGGGAAAAGGAAAGTAAATTGAAAAACTGAAATGTTTTGTAAGTGGGAGATTAACATGATCAGCTGATACAGGTGGAGATGATGGCTGAACAGTACTTGGAGTCAAATAGGACATGGGCAACAGATAGTTTGACAGCATTCACTTACAGAAGCTGAAACATGGGAAGCCAATCAGAAGATGATTAGAATACAGTCAGTTCGGTTATAATGCCGGTCCCGTTAACGTGGCTGTAACATGATTGGTGAATTGGGAATGCTGTTTCTAAAATGCGACTTGTAAAACGTGTGTTGGCTATAACGCGATTAGATCGCCAACGGTTTAAGCGTTATTTGTATTGAACAAATTTTGTATAGCACAGGAACAGAACTATCACATCATAGAAGAAATGACGGTAATCAAATTTGGAAGTAACAATAAATATTATGAATATATCTCCCTTGTTGCTGTTCCAGAAACACCCCAGTAGTGAGGCTAGTCTGGGTCACAATAACAAGACAGAAAAGTCTCTTGATCAGATGGGCCAAAGGACTGAGAAGTGGCAGATGGAATTTAATTTAGTTAAATGCGAGGTGCTGCATTTTGGGAAAGCAAATCTTAGCAGGACTTATCCACTTAATGGTAAGGTCCTAGAGAGTGTTGCTGAACAAAGAGACCTTGGAGTGCAGGTTCATTACTCCTTGAAAGTGGAGTCGCAGGTAGATAGGATAGTGAAGAAGGTTTTTGTTATGCTTTCCTTTATTTCCTTGCATTGAATACAGGAGTTGGGAGGTCATGTTGTGGCTGTACTGGACATTGGTTAGGTCACTTTTGGAATATTGTGTGCAGTTATGGTCTCCTTCCTATCGGAAAGATGTTGTGAAACTTGAAAGTGTTCAGAAAAGATTTACAAGGATGTTGCCAGGGTTGGAGGATTTGAGCTATAGGGAGAGGTTGAATAGGCTAGGGCTGGAGTGTCGAAGGCTGAGGGGTGATCTTATAGAGGTTTATAAAATCATGAGGGACATGGATAAGATAAATAGACAAAGTCTCTTCCCTGCAGTGGGGCGTCCAGAACTAGAGTACGTAGGTTTAGGGTGAGAGGGGAAAGATATCAAAGGGACCTAAGCAGCAACTTTTTCACACAGAGGGTGATATGTGTATGGAGTAAGCTGCCAGAGGAAGTGGTGGAGGCTGGTATGATTGCAACATTTGAAAGGCATTTGGATAGGTATATGAATAGAAAGGGTTAGGAGGGACATGGGCCGGGTGCTGGCAGATGGGACTAGATTGGGTTGGGATAGCTGGTCGGCATGGACGAGTTGGACCAAAGGGTCTGTTTCCATGCTGTACATCTCAATGACTCCATAAGAGGTGGATTCAGAGAGGAATACACCTAACTGAAAAAGATGAGAATTTTCAACTCAGGCCTGAAAATGCATTCGGCGGTCTTTACTAAAGATTGGTTTAGTTTCAATTGTGCTGAGCTTCTCTTTGTGAGGCCTCACAATATTTTCCAAAATCCAACTTGGTACCTATGTACTGGGCCCCTATGGCACGCTGTTCATTGTTTCTGTAGCAAAGCAGCTACTCTTAACTGTCCTCTGTGCAATTGGAGCTGGTGAAAGAATGCTGGCCTCGCCAGTTACTCCCACACTAACTGAATGAAAAGAAAATCTTCCCTCTCTCCCAGCACCATATTTAAACTGCAAGTGTACACCAGATCAAGCACTGCCTGTCCGAATACCAAAATGTCCATGTGCCTGCAGCTAAGTGAGAATCATTGCCCATTGCTGGGCACTGCTCCGATTACTGCTATCGTGAGTGTGCCCGGATTCCTTATTGTGATACTTTCTCTCTTTTGTCTGCTGCAGGTAACAGTCTCCACAGACAAGAGGGTGACACTGCCAAGACCTCTATCTCTGAGGAAGAAACAATAGGTCCCTCAGAGGATGCACCAGCAAGGCAGCCTCAGACACTGACACTTCGGTGAGTATGTTTGCTGGTTAGGGTTGGGGGCACATGCATCTCTGCCACAGCCAAGGAAGAAATGCCCCAGGCCACTGGCACTCAGAGGGGGTGCCAGAGACCACATACCCACTCAGCTTCAGGCAGGAGAGGACTCTGTGGTGTCAGCAATTCGAAACTTCATACAAATGCACAGACAGACACAGAAACATCAAGCAGATTTGTTGGAGACACAAGGCAACTGAGTCGAAGATTGGAGAAGTATTCTGAAGGAGGGCCACTGGACATGAAATGTTAACTCTGCTTTTTCTCCACAGCCAGACCTGCTGTGTTTCTTCAGCAATTTCTGGGTTTTTTTGGTTCCCCAGCATTTACTATTCTTTTGTTCTTTGTTAACCTCTTTATTTAACTGTTCATCTCCACACTTTACTCAATGAATTCCATGCATACAAAGTCATCACACCAGACATACTAATGTATGTACCCAATCCAAGCTGGTGCCAACTGTTGATGATGCCTGCTTTCCACATTATCCCCTTTCCTTGCCCTGCTTCATCATCTACCTTATAGGTCGAGTTATGTCCCTTCACAGTTGCTATCTTCTCTGCATCCCAGAAAGTTACTTCCAATCCTCACAATCAAAATTCCCAGCATCCCTTCTGCAGTATCAGTCTGATAACTCCTCCTTTGATATTTTGTGGACAGAACCCCCTGGGGACCAGACGCAAAACTGGCTTATAGCCACTCCCTGGTCTAGTTGCACTTGACCCACAGTGCTGACCAGAGCTGAAAGGTACTAGAGTACTCCAAAGTGCACCACCTGGCATGTGGATTGGAGATGTGCCATGAGGGTGGGATGGAGCTGGTACATGTCTGATGCCAATGCCTATGGGCATGGTCACAGACCATGGGAGTGTGTTATGGATAATGGTGACTGCTATCCAAGATGGAGGACAAGAGGAATATGCGGCAAGCTGGAGTCACCATGCACGTGCTCTGACTTCATGCTGGGAACCGTCACTGTGTATATTCTGTCCAGCATCTGAGAAAGTGGGAAACGGCTGATCAATGAGGCAATTTTAACTAACACTGAGGTGTTAATGCATACAATTACATACAACTAGGTCACTTGCTGCTCCCTAGCGAAACTGTCATCTCACTTTCAAAATTTGGCTGGAGAATGCGATCTTTGCTCTTGGTAGTGAGGATATCCTCACTGCTGATCTCACCCTATTTTCCCAACTTTCTCACTAACATGGACTGTATTTATACAGTTAATTCTTTTTAACCCCAGCTTTATTTCTACATTCTGATGATTCACTCTCTTCAGCGGTGCTTGTAATTATATGTCAATTATTCTATACTAATTTACGTAAATTGTTGGAAAGCCCTGGGCTGTATAAATATTCAAATCCTATCCTTAATTACTGTCATAATATATACAATAATTATTGAAGTCATTTGGGGAATATTAAAAAATCATATAGCTTTTAGTCAGGAATGATTATGCATATTACATTTGTAGTTCCTCAAAAAGATTTCCTTTATATTAACACATGCAAGCCTTCAAGTACTGTGAGTGCTGATTCTAAAATATTCTTTGATTATTGCTGCCATTTGTACTACCACAATTAGAATTATATGGAAAATAGCCAGCATGGAGACTTACCTACTCAGAGAATTTGTAATCCTAGGTAGACCAGTTGGTTTTAAGAATAACAACCCACTGAATCCAGCTGCCATGATGCCAAATGTTCTCTGCAGTGTTTTTGTCAAAACTCACTCCTGTCAGAACAATTCTCCCCTTTGCAGTTCACATATCTGCTATTTGTTTGGAAATTTTCAAGAATTGGCAGCACAGTGGCTCAGTGGTTAGCACTGCTGCCTCACAGCACCAGGATCCCAGGTTCGATCCCAACCTCGGGTGACTGACTGTGTGGAGTTTGCACATTCTCCCCATGTCTGCGTGGGTGTGCTCCGGTTTCCTCCCACAATCCAAAGATGTGCAGGTTAGGTGAATTGGCCATGCTAAATTGCCCATAGTATAGGGTGTATTAGTTAGAGGAAAAAGGGTGGGTTACTCTTTGGAGGGTCAGCGTGGACTTGTTGAGCCGAAGGGCCTGTTTCCACACTGCAGGGAATCTAATCACCTATTGAAGGTTTTATCACACAATTGACAAGTCAGTTACAAAGTTTATGACCCAACGATGCAAAGCCAGCTTCAGAGTGATAAGTTAAACTGCATGAGAAATGTCACTGTGGTCCAATGTTCACTATGTGTTGAGCTTTGACTGATTTGAATGGCTGCATGAATTTCTACTGGATCAGAGAAAGAACACAAAATCGGTGGCTAATTTGAATGAAGGAATTAGGTTTCAAATGGGAGTTATGAAGAAAGAAATACAATGTCACTTATGCAGATTTTTAGCTAATAATGAAATGATGCTGCTGAAATATTTCATTTATCTTCTTCTTTAAGTCTCACTACAAAACCTATCCCAATGTAAATTAGCAGTCTGCTTATCCACTAAGAACTATTGTGTTCAATCTGTCGCCATTAGCTTTTGAAATGAGTTATAGTTTTATCATTTTCCATTCGAGAATAACATTTTCTATCTTGAACCGTGAAAAGTAAAATTGTAAGGAACTAGTAATACAAATTGTCATAGAATCACAAAGAATCTTTTTAAAATAAAGTGCAGCCAATCTGGTTCTCTGATGCAAGGAGGATAAAAGTTAATTTTCTGTTGTAATATGTGTGAATTTGATATACACAGACATACACTGGTCTCAAGCAATCACTTAGAAATAGGTCTGGATGTTACAAAAGCTAACTGATGAACTAATATTGAAAATAAAGTATCACCCAGTGACTTCCTCATAAGAAGTGTAGAGCATTGCTTGGTTTTTCACCATAGTCCCCTAGGAGGTAGCAAAGAGCCAGCTGTATCATGAGTAACTATTTGAAGATCGCTTCAGTATATGCAACAGAATTCAGTTTTATGTACTTGTTGCAATTTAAATTCAGTTAGCTAATACTTCTGGAACACGAAGCCAGCCTCCGTAATGATGATCATGAAGATACTGGATTGCTGTCAAAAACCATCTAGTTCAGGTAAGAAAATCTGCTGTCCTTCACTGGTCTGGCTTACATGGACGACAGACTCACAGCAATGCAGTCAAGTTGTAACTTCCCACCAGGGACAATGCCCCAGAAATAAAAATGGCTGTGGTGGGGGTCAGAGTGAGTAGGAAGAGATGTAGACCACTCGATTAAAATGGAGTTTAAGGGGGAAATAATGCACTCCAAGCCTGATGGTGCCCGCTTCTCTCGAAGGATCATGAGGATGTTGGTGGACTTCAAATGCACCCTTTCTAAGGACACCCAGGCATTAGTTTAGTTGCAGAACAGAATCAGCCCACTGCCTCAATCTGTTGATAACCAATTGGCCAGGTCCTCAAGGAATTCTTGCAACTTGCCCACCTCTCTTCCCATTGATAGATGAGAACAAAAAATAAAATCAACTTGTTCTGACACACCTTTGGACGAGATGGGGCTTGAACCCTGTGAAATAACTCCCATCACCAAGTCTCTCTTTATTTACACATGAATAGTCCTTGACATTAGTATCATCTTATTCTGGGTCAGGTATCAGATTGTCAGTATCTCTGATTCTTAATCTTTTTTAAGCCAGGGCTCCCTGATTGGAACAGATTAACAGCCCTAGTCAGGGAACTTACATTCTATGAGGTCCATCCGAGTGACCTTGTTACAATCACCACACCCTGGCCTCCCTGCCTCAGATGTCAGGACACTCCGCTGTCCTATATGAACCATCTAAGAGCCCAGTTCTCTTTTTATGAAGCCAACATCTTGTAGCTCTTCATTTTAAGAAAAAAACCTTTTCGGAAATGTTTGAACACATCTCAAGGGTCGTTGGGAATTAAAACCCAGCTCAACTGGCCAAGAGGAAAATGTACTACCTCCAACTCCCTTAAGAATCCTCAACAATATGTCATTTATTAAATTAAATCAGATCACCCACGCCTCTAAGTAAATCAACAAAGGATAAGCATTGACCAGCAGGGGTATTACGTGACAAAGCTGCTCCTTTAACAAGGTTATGCTGTCCTTGACTTTTTTTTGCAAAGAGGTCGTAAATAACACAGGCTCTGAAAAGTCTGGGTTGAAGGGTTTTAGGGTCGATGTGATTATAGCTATCAGATACTGCCTCAGGCAGATGGCTTTCATGTTTAAAAAATACACTTGTACAATGACCAGTTCTCCCAGCTCAGCTTTTCTCTGGTTTGGTTTGGTTTTTAGCTACACCCAAAGAAGCAGGTTCAGGTTGGTACTCTCTCCCTGTAAGAACCTGTGTTGGATTTTACCTTTTGTCCCAAGGGGTTTTGTGGATATTGTTGTAAGTATTTAGAAGAGCATCATTAAGTTAGGATGATTTATTGGATTTTCAGGGAGGTTAAGTTATTTGGTATTCTGTTTTCTGTGCTTTGCGTTTCATTCAGTGATCTTGTATATAAATTCTGTTTTGTTTAAAACTAAGTGGTTTGATCAATGGCACTTCTCCTGGAATATCCATCGCCGACGGGAAACAACTAGCAAAATTCGGGTCTGGGCTACCTTCTTGAAATATTTTGAGGGGTCTGGCCTGATGCAGAACAGCTGTCAATGGGTTAAAATCCTGGAACTCTGTCCGAATTGTGGGAATTATTCGACAGTAAGACTGCAGTGGTTGAAAAACATGGAACGTTATCACTTTCTTCAGGGCAATTGGGGATCAAATTTTTAAAAAGCTGACAATAGTTGCACACTGGGGAACCTGTATTCTAAACATGAAACAAAAGCATTTCAGTGTTCTCTGATGGTGAAGAAAAAAATTGCTTTCTATCCGGCATTTATTGGCAGCAGAGGCAAAATTAATGCTTACATCCAAATTTCACAAGTGCAAAACTGGCCTGAAATTTCAAAGGTTGCTTGAATAAACTTAATTGATGACCTGATAAACCTAAGCTCTCCTGTAGGCAATGCAAAACAAACAAATGGTGATGATCAACAAGATCAGTGCCAACATGAACTTGTATATAGAAAACATGTGAATATTTAGGTCCTGACTGAAGTGGTTTCTCATACCATATGCATCTTGTGAATCCTTTGATGCTTGACTGCAAAATTGATGCACTAGTTGTTTTCCAGCGTAATTTCAAACGTAGGAGACAAAATGAATTAAAAGGAGAGGACTGACGGAAAATTGTTGCAAAAGCATTTTGGCTGCAATGTAACTTGTTCATTGCAATTGCAAATACCATTCAACTCAATGCAAGTGATTCCATGGAATATGTACCTTACAGCTTTTAAAAAGGCTTGTTGTCAGATCCTTTTACCTTGAAAGGTGTCTCAAAGGCCTCGATCAGTCCTCCGATAATGACTAGCCCTTCTGTAGTTATTTCCATCCCAAAGTAATTCTTCCACCTGACGCTCTCAATAAGCTTGCAGTCGACATACACCTCCATTTTATTCAAGGAAACACTAATTGCAACTTTATGCCACTTGCCATCTGAAAGAAAAGCAATAGGAAACCTGTGGGAAGAAGAGTGCAGCTACTGTTAGCCACAGAGAAAACATTTTCCACAGTGGGATTTCACAGGGCAAGCTACACCTTCAAATGATCAGAACCATGTTATATTCAAATACCCAAATTCAAAGATAAAATAACTTAATAACAATTCCCACCGTAGTCAAAAGCCCGGCTTGCTGAATTATCACTGCTAAACCAACATATACAGAGGAACCTTGATTATCTGAAGGACACAGGCGGGGAATATTTCGATTAGGTTAATCAAATGCTGGATAACATAGTTAGCCAAGCATTGGGACCTTGCGATCATATTCGGATAATCCGAAATTCAGTTAATTGAATGCTGATAATTGAGGTTCCTCTGTATAAGTAAACATAAGTAAAGTGATGCAAATACACTTTAAGATTCTAGAATATTTGAAAGCCCAGTTAGTGACACACTACTGTACCGATTAATATTACACTCCTTATG
Organism: Chiloscyllium plagiosum; assembly: GCF_037043375.1. Lineage (NCBI taxonomy): Eukaryota > Metazoa > Chordata > Chondrichthyes > Orectolobiformes > Hemiscylliidae > Chiloscyllium > Chiloscyllium plagiosum. The sequence goes on along the minus strand of NW_028270159.1, from coordinate 34,789,999 downwards.
TAAATTGCGTTGTCACTTTTTTTTATTGCTGTTGAATGCTTCGCTTTCCACAACATAGCAACTTTAGAATCCATTTTGATTCAGTTGTAAATTTACTTATGGAATGATCAGGAATTTCAAAGTCTGGCTTATCAAATATAGACTGAAATCCAAGGAATTTGCATGTTTTGCCAGCAGTATAATGTTATTGATAAGGGACTGCAGCAAAGACAGAGTTTCAAGTCTTGTCACAAATTAAGATATTTGGTTGTCAGTAATGAAACAGTTCACAAAATGGCTCAAAATTTAAAAAAAGAAATTGAATCAAAATGTAACTATTTTGCCAAACTACATTCTGAACTGTAATTTTATATTTATGTCTGGCGAGATGTTTAATAGAACTTTACAAGAAGGGAAATTTCTCTGAGAATAAAAAAACACACGAGTTTGTGTTAGACAAGTCTGAAAAATATTTGAAAATGTCACAAAGCCTTACATTAAAAAATATATTTTATGTATAATTATTGGGTATTTACATATAGCGTAGAACCAAAACACAACGCTGCAGACATGGTCACATTATAAAGAAAAAATACACCTAATTTGCTTATAACCCATATTTTAATGAGGGGGATGGTAAAGTGAATACTTTTTTGGATAAGGCAAATCAATAAGGATTTGTTGTTGGTTGGTTCAATTATAACATGGTGGTTTAGCTGACGGTCACCAAGCCTCAGATGAGAGAAGAGGTTGAGAAGAAGGTTGAGATCCTTCAAGTCCACAGGATTGGTCTGTGCCACTGCATGCTGTTATGGACTAGGCCAGACCACTCCAAACGTTCTTAAGCAGACAGCCCTCGACCTAACTTTGTAATTTGTTTCAGTAAGTGTACAGTGAAAATTACCTGGAGTAAGATAGCTAGGTTGACTACCAGATTTTAAAACAGACAAAGAATGTATTAACAACATTACATAATGAAACACAAAGAACAGAGTAAAGAATCCCTACAGAACTCAACCTAACCAGCTCGACTTAATTATGCTGTTCCAAATGCACACAACAGTCCCAATAAGCAAACCCCCTTTAAAACCCAGTATAAATGGAACACATGCTTACAGGTTGAAGTTGAAGGACAGAAAAGAGAGAGAGTTTCCACACAGCTCCCTGTTGAACTTCCAAGTTCAAAACTGAACTAAAACTGCTCAGGTCAGCTAGCTAGAGAGCTGACTAATCCCCTCTCTTTATACAGGTCACTTCTAAAGCATTACCACTTTGGCCTGAAGTTTCATTTGTTTACATATAAACAGAAGGCCTCTCAAAATCCTTTTCATCTCTATACAAACCAGACTTTCGGAGTCCAGCCTGGTTTATTGCCCCTCTGAGAAAGGTCAAGAGCAGAGTCTCCTTGAGCCAAGGAACAGCTTTTAGAAAAAAAGAGACTAGCTTTGTGACAATGCTGCCGTCAAAGTGACTGCTGGGGTGAGGGTAGAGACTGTCACATGGCACCTTATAGAATGTGCCTTTACAAAATAAGTCTGGAGAGAGATGCAGTGCTTTGTGTTGAAGTTTGTCCTGAGCAGAGTCCTGAGGACATTATGCTGTACAGTCTGTTCCCCTGGGATGCACACCAAGACAAATATCACTCCTGGGTGACTACCAACTCAGTGAATGGTGCTGTTTGGTCTGCCTGAAACTTCTCAGTCTTCCAAAACAAGGAGTTGACTCTGACTGAGTGTTGCAGACTGGCACATTCCAAAGTCCAGGACTATGTGCTGAGGGACTAAAGCTTGGAGCAGCTGCCACCAAGGAGCACTGGGGAAAGACCACTATCTGAGGTCTTTCTGCTGAAGGTGAATGGGGATCCGGTTAGTTATTAGACCCTCCTGGTGCCTCAAATGCATAAATATAGGGTAGCACAGTGGCTCAGTGGTTAGCTCTGCTGCCTCACAGCGCCAGGGATCCGGGTTCGATTCCAGCCTCAGGTAACTGTCTGTGTGGAGTTTGCACATTCTCCCCACGTCTGCATGGGTTTCCTCCGGGTGCTCCAGTTTCTTTCCACAGTCCGAAGATGTGCATGTTAGGGGAATTGGCCATGCTAAAGTGTTCAGAAATGTGTAGTTTAAATGCATTCTCTGTTGTTGTGTTGCCAAACTCTTGCCAGACCATAGTGGCTATTGCCTCATTCGAGAGAAGCAACTTGTGGTGATTTAACCTGAGGGCCACAAGACCACAGGCGAGGGAAGAGGATGAGAAGGAGAGTTCTTCATGGTAACCTCAAACTGGTGATGGGAATTGTAGCCATGCTGGTGTTATGGTGCGTTAGTCGGGGTAAATATAGATCTGGGTCTGGTTGGATTATTCTTTGGAAGCTCGTTGGGCCAAAGGGCCTGTTTCCACTCTGTAGGGATTCTATGAATTATATAGTCTTGTTTAAATAAGAGATGCCTCTGGTTTGTTTGGATAGAGTCAAACTTGAAGGTTTGTTCGTTTCCTTGATTTGCTACCGTACAGAACCAAACATATACATAGATTTCTTTTTCTATAAGTATATTTTGAAATAAAAAATAAGAGCTGAGAAGGAGGGTATGTTATGGCAAACTCAACCAGAGTAGGAATCAAACCCAAGCTGTTGACATCACTCTGCATCACTAACCAGCTGTCATTCTATTGAAGACTATATCAATTGTCAGGAAAACCCCATCTGGTTCACTAATCTCCTTCAGGGAAGGAAAATGCTGTCCTTACCTGATCTGGAACACATGACTCCAGAAATGCAGCCATGTGGTTCACTCTTAACTGCCCTCTGGACAATTAGGGGTGGGAAACAAATACTGGCCAAGCCAGTGGTGCCCATATCCTTTGAATAATTAAAGAAAAGCCGTCCCCTATTCGTTCTTGAAGTACCTGTAATCCACTGCAAGATTTGTGTGTTTCTGACTCAGCTACTTTCTGTTCAAGTACTCACTGTTGAGAAGTACGCTAATTTAGAAAAAATCCTTGCTCGAATAAGACTGAATTGTTGTTCCTCATGGAAGTACATTGCTAAAAAACAGATAAAAATGCTTATTATTTATTGACGTGCTTCTTCCATGGTCAACTGTGATTTACTACATTCTTAGCTTGGTCAGGTACAAATCAGACAGGCAAGGGTTAATTTTAAAGTTGTTGATTGCTCATTCATTATAAAGTCCACCTGGCTCTCATCTGATTGGCTTCAATGAAGTGTGGTGCAGTGATAGTGACCCTACCTTTGAGCCAGGAGACCTGTGGTCAAGTTCCACCTTCTTCTAACAGGTTGATTAGAAAATACCTAAAACAAGAGGACACAGTGTGGTCTGTCAAGGAGAAATGGGCCCTTGATGTTTGAGCTAATGGAATGAGTTTTTTAGATGATTCATATTCGCAACATCAACGTGAAAAGAATGTGAGAATAACGAAGTGGCCTATCAAAAGGAAAACATAACAGCATTTCTCAGCAATGTTTAAAGATGTCATTAATCCTCTTTCCTGGATCACAAAGTTATAGAAAATGGATGAAGACTGACAGTGGGCTTTTTCCTTTTGAACCACAATGCTGCCACACAGATTTGTAGAAATGCTTTCTTCTTATTATTACACTGATTCTAAAGATAAGCTCTTTGAAATAAAAAATCTATAGCCTTCAGGTGAATGCTTCATACAATCTTTCAAATGTTTGAACACTCCTTCTCAAGAACTGAAAAGGCATAATTGGAGCATCTTGTTAATGCAGACTCAAACCATTTCCACATCACAAGGTACAGGAATATGTACTGCTGAGAGGAGTGACCTCTTTCTGCTAAACTAGCACAGCTGGACAGCATCAGTATATTTATCAGCATGCCTTTCCCCTCTTGTCCTGATCAGCAGGAGTCATTTTATTTAATCACATAAAAACACAGTTCCATGTGAACCATTAAACTCCTCTACTGATCTTAGACTATACGGAAATAGAGTATAACATTCTTAGGAACTCTGGAACCAGTCACTTCTGTTAGAGGATCCAACCCACACTAAAGCCCATGAACTTACGGTGTGACTTTTATCTGATTAAAAGTAATCACCAAAATGATCTGCTTCTCCATTTTTCGGCATTGAAGGAAACAGATACCTTGAATTTGAGATCTCTGAGGAAGTGGTCACTGCCCAATTGAAATTTGTGTTGCAAAGGGAGACATATTGGACATAATTACATGTTATTTTCACTTCAAGAAGAGTGAACTAACTAAGACTTAGGATTGAGATATACCATCTATGCCATGCTGAGGGGTACTTAACCTTATAAAAATACATTGGATAGAAATACCCCAACCCGAAGTTATAGGATTGGTGGTTGTAGTGACAGGGTAGGGTCAGATGGGGGTCACAGTGAGAAAAGAATCCTTGAAAATTGGGAAGAGCTTCATTGAAGCGGCTCCCTGACACATACCCTACTCTGGGTTTGTGTGCCACTGGTGGGGAAAATGATAGGCTATCCGCTGAACAGAAGTGAGCAACTAACTGCATTAATAAGGCCCCAAACAGGAGCCATTTAGCGAACTCAACAACAGCTACCACTGCACGTAGATGCTGCGAGTTTAACAGAGACGGCTTTCCTTCACTATCCAGTGGACCATTGTAGCAGTGGCTCCATTCCATCAAAGAGGCATCTGTCACTCAGAAAGACCATCCCTGCAATATTAATAAACAAAATCATCGGGATGACATGCTTCTGATTCAAGGAACCTGTCTGATTCTCTGAAATGTGTGTTTAAACATATCTCCTCAATAGCACTCACTTCACTCACTGGCTCTGCCAAGGTAATAGATGTGCTGTCCCTCTGATTACAGAGTTGAGGTGACTTTTTTTTCTCTGAGGGCTGAGATTCTTTGGAACTCTCTTTCTAAAATGGTGATGAAAGCAGAGTGCTTGAGTATTTTTATGGCAGTAGGAGACATTAGGATAAGGATAAGAATAAGAAATGTTTGGAGGGATATGAGCCAAACGCAGGCAGGTGGGACTAGTTTAGTTTGGGATTATGGTCAGCATGGACTGGTTGGAATGAAGGGTCTGTTTACATACTTTATGACTCTGGCTATGACGCTAGATGAATTCTTGTGAAACAAGACTTTGAAAGGTTATCAAGGGCAATTGGGAATGCAGATTTGTGGTTATAATCAGATCAACCATGATCTTGTTAAATGTGGGAGGAGCCTTGAGAGGCTGAATGATTTACTCCAGCTCCTCATTTACACGAATGTTCATCTGATTGGGAGGCCTGCCATCTTTAATTGACCAGTGACCTTTGAGGTGGCCATTAAAAGGGCCTTCTCTGGGGTAACTGGTGTGCTAATCTGTGGGGTAACTGGTGTGCTAATCTGTGGGGTAACTGGTGTACGGGTCTCACTGCCAACCACCCAGAAGCAAAACTTGCAAGTGACACATATTGGTTTGACTCAGCTTGTATATTTCAAATTGAAGCTCCAATGTGTTCATTTCCAAGTTTTCCTGTCTTTTATTACCCTCTGGGAAGTGGGAGATCTGGAATGTCAATGCTCATGGAAAAATCATGTTCTTCAACTCTGGGTTACTCTCTTGTGTAATGCTGAGGTGAATTGGCCATGCTAAATTGCCCATAGTGTTAGGTGAAGGGGTAAATGTAGGGGAATGGGTCTGGGTGGGTTGCGCTTCGGTGGGTCAGTGTGGATTTGTTGGGCCGAAGGGCCTGTTTCCACACTGTAAGTAATCTAATCTAAATTAAATTATTAATTTATGATTTACCCCAACTGACTTAAAGCCATATGTCGATGAAGAGGGAAAGTTGTTTTAAATGGCTAACACTCAAAATAATAGACAAATGCGGATTGATAAAAATTTTAATTGTTGAAAATTTCTGGGAGCACATTTATTTAGTCTGATATATGTCTGAAAAAATATGTTGGTGCTCAATTCTTGCAAGTAAGGACAATGCTGCTGTTCTACTTCGACCTGAAAGGTCTTGTCCCCAACAGTGTTGAATCAACCAGGTTTAGGAATAAATGGTAGATCCAAAGATATGTGAGAAAGATGCCTGACCTCAAGAAAGCTGCGCTATGTCTGACATACTCGTTGCAATGTCAAAGTTCAGTAAGAAAACATTGTGCCAAGTGTGCGCTCGAGTTTTATAAAGCTGAAGATCATCCTGCAAGTATTATCTCAAAGAAATAGGTATTGATTACTTAAAATGCAAAACCATCCAGCAGTCTGAGATTGTTAAGAGCAGCAAGTGTACAAAACAAATTCTTGAGTATCCAAACATTTCTCATAAATCATGTCTTACACATTGTGACTTAGATGTATGCAGTCGTATGTGCGGTCTAAACTTGCAACGTCTACCAGTCTGCTGGTAAAATGAAAATTCCGCGCAATAGGAAGGAGTAAAGCAGATATGAAGGTGTTGCAAGGCACTGCAAATATTTGGCATAATTTGAGGAGCCCCACTGTACCTTTCCAGGAGGGTAAAAATTGATTGAATAGAAAAGTGTTCTACTCATGTATCCCTCCCAACCAAGCAAACTCATGCTGAATGCTTGAAATGAACTTTTGAGAACCATTATTCTAAACACATATAGCATTCAGCATGAGTTTGCTTGGTTGGGAGGGATACATGAGCTTCACACTTTTCTATTCAATGAAGGACAATTGTTCAAATCGACTAACAATTCTGGGCAACCCCCACTGAAATTGGGATGATAATATGAAAAGTCTTGCATGAAGTATTTCTCGAGAATGTTTTTAAGAGTCAGATAGTTACACACATGAGGCATAAAATCTATGTGTGAGTGTGATGGGAGTGCCTTCTTCTCAATGCAGAATCTGCCTACTGTTGGCAAGAGCTTAGAGAAAATAGGAGCCCAGAGAGAACTGAAGATAGCAGATCCCAGAGAGGGTGCAAGACAAGGGAGACTAGAAGCTCAGTATAAAGAATTCAAAGTGCTTGAGATGCCTCCTTACTTGCGAACCACTTATTTAGAACCTGGGTTAGTGACTGACATGGAACTTAAGATCTATGCAGCACCTTTTAGCATGTGCACTTGTCTGAGGGAGTATTTGACTCACGTTTTTGCACACTTTTGGAGGTAGGACTGTTGATGACTGGTGTCACAAACATTGTCCACAAGGGAGTTGATATATTATAGCACACTCGCCATGTGTCAAATCCTAGCACAGCTACATTCTCCCTCCTTCCCAACAAAGATAGACAATGAGCCTGAGGAGAAAGCAGCACCCAGTTATTGGGGAGAATTGAGTGGTGCTAGCGTGTGAAGAGAAGACATTTTTGTACCTCTGTTTCAGTACTTGGGGATATTAGCCTCTTACTATCTGCTTTTAACAAAGATATTTCTGTACAAACAGGATTGTCCACTCTAGATCCTGTGTTCACGCAAAATACCCAATAGGATTGGGTAATAAGTATGGAGGACTCATCTAGTTGGAACTGTACAGTTGTAGATGGGTGATTATCTCTGCTGCACATTAGAGTGTAAGGTAACTGCAGTGGGACTCTGTGGCAAAATTCCTACCCACAATGGGAAGAGCTCTCAGGCTTAAAGTGATCTCTGTTTTAGTAATCTTGGATTCTAAGCTACAACAGATGCCCTTGTCTGGTTTCAATGCATTGTGTGATGCTTTGAGTCTCTATGATGTTTTGTAGTCCTGTCCTATTGCAGATAATTAAACAAGTAGATCTGATACACAACAATCAAAACATGCCTTCAAGAGGCACCTCAGGAAGATGCCTTGTCTGACCCATTCAGTAAGTGACAACGGATGTGAGAACACAGTCTTTTACAAAAGGAGTAGTTCAGGCAGATGAATGTTTTCTGATCACCTGAGGTGGGGTGGGTGTATCAATTTTCAGCATGCACCACTCTTTCAGCAACTATATCTTTAAAGCATTCAGTTAACTCTGAAAATGAGACTGCAGTCATTCATTTGACAGTGTTACAAATATGACAGCCTGGAAATTGACCAACAAAAGCCTGAGGGAAGTTTAAGCTTCCAGTCACCGAGCATACTTAAATGTCAGGCTGAAGTGGTTTTGAGGCTTACTGATTTTTCACATTTCTCATTGACCATCTAGCCTGCCCTGATTGTATCCCGACTATCTGATACTAGCCCAATTCGACCACTCACCATCGCGAGCAGCATTTGCCACTACTGGGATATTGGAAATAGAATGGCATCCTTGGCGATGCTGCCATTTTAAAAATGCTATTGTTATGAAGTTTAAGGTGTGTACTGTACCGTTACAAGAGAGCGAATGCTGTCCTACACTGAGAGCTTACAAGAGCAGTTTCAGAGTATACTGGAAAATTGACAATATGTAACATTTTGCTGTGAAATAGATACCTGAGTTAGTTGTTGTTTTGACAACAATTTGAAATTAACCAATCAGTTTAAATTATGGCCCCAGGATACTAAAACCCAATCGACTTTGAATTTATTATTTTGTTCAACATTGAAACAATGAAATGATCCAATGTTGGAGATGTAAAAAAGACAGGCAGTTTGAAAATTGGACAGAGCACCTGCCATCAAGAGAGAGACCCAAGACACCAATACACTCTCTATTAAAGGTACCTTTTCATATGAAACATCTTCACAGGAACAAGAAAGAAGGTGACCCAGGGAAATCTTCAGCCGGAAGAAGACATTGAAAATGTTAGCTGCTGCATGGCTTTGAAATTAAGTTGATCCAATTTTAATAAGTTTTTTTTATTTGAACAGTATATTGATATAGAGAATAAGCAGTTAAGAGAAAGGCGGCTTAGTGTTGTGTATAGTTATGGTTTAATGTTCACTTTTACAATTAATGAATAAATTGATACTATTTCTTTAAATAGTGGAATTTGGGAGTTCTCTGTCACTCATATTTTAACAGATTACGAGGTAAGGTGAGGTTTTCTGGGTGTTTAGCTTAATTAACAGAAGAGTTCACCACTGTGTTGTAATGCTACGGTGTTGGCATTCTGGAGCTGCCCCGTATGACTGCAAGTATTGGTCCTAGACTTGGAAGAGAAGGACAAATGGAGAGCTCACTTTGTTCACAATGACCTGGAGGTCTTGGTTACTGGGTGGTACACAGGAGGGTTGCCAGAGGAGGTCACAGCACCAGACCATACCAGCCTGGTCCAAGGGAACTACTCGTGTCAGTGAGCTCTCCACGATCTAATAAAATCTGAAAGATTTGTGGATGCTGTAAATCTGAAACAATATTAGGAATTTGCTGGAAAAGCTCAGCAGATCTGGCAACATCTGTGAAGAGAAATCAGAGTTAACTTTTGGGTCCAGTGACCATGGTGTGGTGAACTGGCCCAACAATGCAGGAAGAAGCTCAATGATTTTCTCTGCTCCATCAGAGTAGGCACCACTATCTCTTCTCTCCTATCTTACACTCACTCTGTGTGCACGACTGCACCAAGGTTCATGCTCTAACACTCTTACTATTGCTTGCAGCATCTTCCCTCACTCGCTATCGCCCATCTTCCACATGAACTTAATGCTCTCTATTTGCTCATTCAGTACACCTCACCACTTTTCCTCAGGCTATGCTAGCACTAACACTTGAGTCACCCACTTTCATCCCACTCCATTGTCCCCTTTCTCTCATGGCAGGAGATACAGAGCTGAAAGGGCCAGGAAGGGTAGTGGAGTGCCTGACGTGCAGCTCCTCCCTCCCTGTGAGGAGAGTTCCTTGTCCCTCACTGGAGAAGACAGAACATTGTTCATTGTTGGTCTACTCTCCCATTAGCTGCGCTGTGTATTTAATTCTAGCAAGACACAACTTTCACCCTTTGGTCAAGATAGTCCCTCTTTTATGTCCTGCAGGTTCATGCAGCAGGTCTGCAGTGGCTCTGGTCAAGAGATGCCCTTCTCTACCAGTGAGGGAGACAACATGGACACCTCAGAGGAAGGACTCACTGCATCCTCCACTAGCTCAGATACTGACCCATCATAGTGTTATACAGTCATAGAGATGTACAGCACGGAAACAGATACTTCGGTCCAACTCATCCATGCCAACCAGATATCCTAAATTAATCTTGTCCCATTTACCAGCATTAGCCCATATCCCTCTAAATTCTTCCTATTCATATACACATCCAAATGCCTTTTAAATGTTGTAATTGTACCAGCCTCCACCACTTGTTCTGGCAGCTCATCCCATACATACACCACCTTCTGCATGAAAAGTTGGACCTTATGTCCCTTTTAAATCTTTACCCTCTCACCTTAAATCAATGCCCTTTAGTTCTGGACTCCCCCAACCCAGGAAAAAGACATTGTCTATTTACCCTGAGAATGTGTAGAGGGTATCAGCAGGCAGGGAAAGGGTTAAGTTCTGAGTTTTGTGAAACAGGAAGATCAGCTGAGCATGACTCAGATCAGATAAGAACTTACAGTTAACACTGGGGTGCTGGAGGCAAGGGTAATAGGTTAACAAGGTGGAAAAGCAGTCATTATGTAAAGCCATTTAACAATATTGGAGGCATTCAGTATGCAAGGTCAGCTAACAAGGGGAAAAGTATCCATTGTATGAATCCAGTTAAGAACATTCGTTGTATAACAGTAAAGGGTTTGGTCTCTGCTATTGATACTCATGCATTGTAACAGTCACCCAATTAATATGTATGTTGCCTTATCTGGATGCTCCTCCCTGTAAAATGACTATAGTTCATTGAGAAACTGCTGTTCCAGGGAAGACCATGAACTCATGTCTCTGTGCACATGGGTGATTGTTCTCTCTCTCCCTCCAGGGTCCAAATAAAGATGAAAGAGATAAAGCCATATTGTGTCTCTGAGTATTTTGCTTCGATTCAGGAGTATAAATAGGATGATAACCCTATCCATGCTCCTCATGATCTTATTAGAGTTGGGTTACAATTTACTGCCAGTCTCCACAGCAGGCCAAGGGACAAATGGGCTGGCACTCAGAAGACTGCTGGAGACTGGGCACCTGCACATTCCCAGCTGAGCTGGTGCTCAGGAAGGAAACCAAGTAGTGCGAGGGGACACCCAGCACAAGCAGGAAACATATACAAGTCCCTCAGAAGTTTCCTCTCAGGGCATTCCAGAGGTGTCTTTCACCTTCACCCTGCCTGCCCCCCTCAATCCAGTGCAAGGCTCTAGATGAGGAGGCTGCACCTGCCCTTGGGCAGGACCCACTCGGCATGTCTGGATCTTCTAGATAAAATCACCTCTAGGTGGCCCGATCAGATCTGACCCCCCTCACCAGTTCAGCACTTGTGTCGACACCAAGACATAGTGAGAGGCAGAGAAAAACGATGACCCTCTGAGGGCACAGTGGTGACACAGATGATACTTAATTGTAACTAAGCCCTTTTGTTCTGCTCTCACTATCACGTGTGTGTGTGCAAGTCTCTGTTTCGCTGTAAGTGCAGCACTGCTGCTGCTGAAGCTACCCATATTTATCCCAACACAGCGTTCAATGGACCAAGGTACCAAGGTGTGAAGGGAGCACTTGCTCACCATGACCAGGCAGTGGGTATATCAAAGTTGACTGTCACTTTGATTGTACCTCACCTTCCCAAGAGTAATTGTTTTTGCATGATTGACATTAACTGCGTTCAATCATTATCTTGTATGAAACTGTCAGGAAGGCTTAGGTCAAGGTGTTGGACTTCTCACAGGATCTAAGAGGGACAGGACTGCAGCATTTGCAGGTGTGTCTGGCTTTGTGTCTACTGGCATCGCCCTTTGAAGGGTCCACTTCCTCGCGGCACAGTGGCTCAGTAGTTCGTACTGCTGTCTTACTGCGCCAGGAATCCAGGTTCAATTCCAGACAGGGCAACTATCTGTGTGGATTTTGCTCATTCTCCCTGTGGCTGCGTGGGCCCCCTCTGGGTGCTCCACCCACAATCCAAAGGTTAGGTGAATTGGACATGCTAATTTGACCGTAGTGTTCAGGGATGTGTAGGTTAGTCAGGGAAATGTAGAGTAATACACTAGGGGAATGGGTTTGGGTGGGTTGCTCTTCGGAGGGGTTGTGTGGACTTGTTGGCCCAAAGGGCTTGTTTCCACACTGTAGGGATTCTATGATTCTCACAGAATGAAACCCTTCCTCTGCCCACAAGTGTGCTTGCAACCATTCATTTCCATTGCACACTTGTAACTGATAGGATGACAGTTGAAGACAGCAGTCACTCCTCAGATAGCAGCTTCCAAGCTTAATGTACTTAATGGACGAATCTCCACAGATAGATTGTAGCCCACCCACTAGATTATTTCAGCCGGACTGCCACAGACATTGAGTGACCAGATCCCTGACTGATGTCTGTACACCTGTATTCCCTCAATTCCTCAGACTGATCCCACAGGCCCCACAAGGCTGACTGTGGCCCACTTCCCAGAATGAAAAGGTACTGACCCCCTGATCGTAATTGCCCCAACTGTCTGTCTGACCAAACCCAAGGTCCTGGACTTATCCTGAAAGGCTGGCCTTCACTTACTGTGCCGTGATCCTCTGACTGATTGATGCCTCCCTCAAATTCATGAGGTCTACTCCTCTTTGACTTTGCAAAATGGCCATTTGTTTGCAGCACATGCTGCATTATACATGACTGACACATGGTGCAGAGGTGTGACTGTCATAGCATGGAGTATGCCCAGTCTTGACTAGCGACTGCTGACCAGCATGACAAGCTGTCTGGCTTTGTATCTGCAGTGAGAGGCAGGGCATGCAACAGTTCTGTAAATGTTTAAACTCTGGCTGAAAGGGCAAAGCATAAAGCTGCAAGGCAAGGCAAGGTTTGAATGCCTGAGCATCCAAGTAGGTGCTACATGAGTGAACATTATGAGAGCTAGTGATGAGCCCTAGTTCATCTGTGAACTGGGTCTCTTAAGCCATCATTCCAAAGAAAGGGGCCGGTGCACTCTGAAGTGCAGCATTACAGTGCAGAAGTGTGCTGTAACTGGTTTGGAAATGATGATGCAGTGAAGCTGCTATATCTCTGATACCATTGTTGATAACATGTGGTCTGTGCAACTGCTGCCCATGAAGCGTGCCCTTAGGTGTTAGTGCAAGGTGTTCAAAGTGGCAGTGGCCAAAACACACAATGACCTGGAGTTGCTAGGTACCTGCTTGGACATTCATATCTGAAATTCTTGGCACCTAGTTTCTATTTGGTGGGTGGTAGATTGGGAATATAGCCTGGGTAGACTGTGGTAGACTAATGAGGTGAGATTTACGGGTGATAATAAGCAATCCTCTCTGTTAATAAGCAGGCCACTATTCCCTGGTGAGAATCTCATCTTGATATCTGATGCTGTGTTGGAAAGTGTGATTTGTTCCTCCTAAAATTGAGAAAGGCCTTATTTGACTTCTTACATGATTCCCCCAAATTTCCAATCTTAGCACCCACATTGTTCAGAGTCTTATGAATTCCAGCCATATAAATTGCAAGAGCAATCTGTTTTTAAAAGATCCACCTCATAGTTTTTGCATTAGACATCAAATCAACATATTCTACACATTATCAGCCAAGTGATGCAGCTGAAACAGTCACCTCACCTGGACTGGATCATCATTTAATAAGCATCATTCATACAATGAAGAGGGAAGGCATTTGGAGATGAATTGGAGGTGAGAGAGAGTGGCCTTATGTTTGATATCGGTTTTATATAGGGTAAGATCAGAAGCAAAAGATTAAGGAAAATTAAAAGAAACATTTGCTAGAAACTGAACACTGGGCAGAGGAAAGCTTTGGTTTGAAGGCCAAGATTCACAACTTTAAAGTTATTACATGTACAACTCCAGAATCCAGGATGTTAGTCTTGGTGCTGGGACTGCATTATTAATAACTAACAGCCAGGCAGATGTGCAATTTTAAGTTAGTCACAAGTGTATAAAATTTCTATTTCACTAAAGGAACTGCACCATTGTAAACCCCAGTGGATTGGGTTTCCATTTCTTCAGTGATTTTTAGTTCACTCAGAAATGCTGGCTAAATGGAATATAACTCCAGGGTAAAACCATGCCTTCAAGAAAGAAGAAGAATGATGTTTTAGAGAATGCTTGAAGAGATTTTATTGAAGGTATTTACGGGCAGCCCTGATCTTAGCATTCATTTCTACAGCAGTTCTGATAAGTGTTATCAGTGCCCCGGTTGGAACACAATCAATGGCTTCCAGTCAGGTCATCTCTGTACCACCATCATCTCTGCACCACCATTTCAAAAGGTTACTGAACAACCACATTCTTAAATGGAATACATATAAGTAATAGCTGTGTTGTAAACACTAGTCATGGATAATGTTTAACAGTCTAATTGAAAGAATGCAAGTTGAGACAGGACACTGGAACACTTTACGCACAAAAACGATTTGAAAAATGTCAAGCTGAGGCAAAAAACGAACAAGGTGATGAGGTACATGTTAATCAGCAATGCAGTTTGACAAGTGCAATTGTATAAATGCTCGAGGAAATGAATTGTTTCAAACAGTATTCTTTCAAAGGACATGAATAGATTCAATTTCAAAACTTCAGCAAAAGCAACCCCCATAGATTCAACTGTGCAATATATTTAAACTGGAATAATCAAATGATTGAAGGCTAAATCTCTCTCCAATTTAATATTGTCATTTTGGGATCTTAGTTCAATAGAAGCAGCTGAAGTTCAGCCTTGGATTGAGGAGCCTGTGCGGGTTAGTGAGGTAGGGGTTGTTTCAAACCCAGATGATTGTGTGGGAGGTTGGAAGGAATGACCTCCTACAAGATTTCCCTGTGAGTTGGCCATAAATCGGACAATGAGTGAAAGACCACTCTGCTGTGCCAACTAACACCTTTTAGCGAAATTAAAACCAATAGAATTAGATGGACAATGGAAGCATGAATGAGAGATTGGCTGAGAGATAGAAAGCCAAGCTCAAACTTGTGAGTGTAAGGTTTGCTCATTTTTGCCAGGAAGAGCAAGTAAAGAAATTACAATTTAAGACATATGGGAACATGTCAATCCTTATCGGTGAGAGATGAGGCAATATATAATTCAGAAGGGCTATTGTCAGCAAAAGTGTTAATATGTGGAATTCACAGTGAGACAAGAAGTGCTCCATTATATAAAGTAAGGTTGGCGTGTCCAGTGAAAAGTGGAGAAGTGGTGTAAGGAGCCCAAGAGAGTTGTGATGAATGTTGGTTTTTCTGACTGGAGGATAATTTACACTGATGCTTCTCAGAGACTGGCATTAGGACCACTGCTCTTTCTGATATACATAAATAAACTGGACATGCATATACAGGGAACAATTTCAAAGTTCATTGATGAGTATTCAAGAGTAGCAAGCAAAGAAGAGGCTACAAGGAAATTAACAGACTGAAGGAACGAGCAGGCAAATCTCAACAGAGAGTTTTGCCGTGATACAGTTGGTTGAAACACAAAGCTAACAATATGATCTATGGGCAGTACAGTGGCTCAGTGGTAGCACTGCTGCCTCACAGCGCCAGGAACCCAGGTTCGATTCCCACCTTGGGCGACTGTCTGTGTGGAGTTTGCACATTCTCCCCGTGTCTGCGTGGGTTTCCTACGGGTGCTCCGGTTTCCTCCCACAGCCCAACGATGTGCTGGTCAGGTGAATTGGCCATGCTAAATTGCCCAGGGTGTTGGTGCATTAGTCAGGTTTAAATATAGGGTACGGGAATGGGTCTGGGTGGATTGCTCTTTGGAAGGTCAGTGTGGACTTGTTGGGCCGAAGGGCCTGTTTCCATATTGTAGGGAATCTAATCTAAATGGGTTACAATGTGTTAGAGGATGCAAGGAAACAGAGAGGGCTATAGACACCTAACCTAATTGATAAAGTTGTATGGCAGGTTGAGAAGTGTGTATAAAGGTTATAGATGCTGAGAAGTTGTACATAGAGGCATGGGATAGAAAAGTAAGAAGCTATGCTACATTTTTATACAATCCCGGTTGGGACTCTGTGAATGTAGCATGTCAAGGTTTAGAAAGGATGTTGATAGCTTAGAGAGGGTTCAGGCAAATTTTATTTGAATGGTATCAGATATATGAAACCTCAGTTATCTAGAGAGACTGGTGAAGTTGGGATTCTTTCCTTAAAAGTGGGAAAGGTTAAGAGAAGATTTGATTGAGGTGTTCAAAACCACGATGGTGTTGGTAATTGTATATACTGGCAAGAATGGTAAGTGAGCCGAAAAGACAGATGAAAGGTGATTGTCAAAAGGACCAGAGGTGTCAAGAGAAAGGTTTTATTGTTAGTAGTGAGCTGTTTAGCCCCAGAGTGCACTGCTTTAAAGAGGCAGATTCAATAATAAAGTTCAAAAGCAAATTGGATAAATGACCATGAAGAAAAGAAAAATACAGGGGCATGGAGTAAAAAACAGCCAAGTGAGATCAACAGGATAGTACAGGTATGATGGGATGAAAGGTTTCTTTCTGTGCTGTCTGCTTTTGTGGTTTTACTTCTGCTATCCCATTCGCCAGGCTGCCTAATACACAGCGTCAGTTTTAAGCTGATGATCCACTGCTAAAGATGCCAGTGTTTTGGTTTAACAGGAATACCTGTTGAAATTCCAAAGGATTTTGAAAGCCCAAAATCAGCATCTCTGAATCATGAGCACTTGAAGTGACTTTGTCTTCTATAGAATTTGTGTTAATCTAAGGAGTGTATTCCATATATCAATGGGGATCCTGCGCCTGGAATTCTCAATCAAACAAACATCTACAAAATGTTTCTGCAGCTGTACAGCCTGGGGTCTGCACGTAGAGTGAATGCCCTCATTTTAAAACTAACTTGACAAAATTCTGAGATGCTTTCCTTTTAAGCTACAGCTCATTCCTAAAGACAAATAAATATGGAGCAAAAACTACAGTACTCTGCTCATATAAGAATATTTTCACTTCAAACTTTCACACACATTTGCTGTTTTATTTCTTATACGTTCCTCATACTTTGGGATTCAAGTCCAACTTACTCATAGTGGCGTCTCCTGGTGGTCACAAACACAAAAGCAGAGGGACTGAGTCTGACTTGGAGCAGGATGTGGCTTTGATAGCTCAGTATGGTGAAAAGGATTGTGTCTTCTCTCATTGTGTAGCGCAGTTTGATCAGGAGACTGAATTCATCTGCAAAACTACAAAAGTGAACAATTTCATGTGAATCCACAGAGAACACCCATGGTAGCACTAAGATATTACTTGTGCATTCTTTAACAATTCCACTGGTCATCAGTTTAGTTTGGAAATCTGTGCCACATTCTTTCTGCAAATAATTTGAGTCACATACACATTGTGCTTTTTTTTTCATTTTTGGCCCCAGGACAAACTCTATCCAACCATGAAAAGCAATGTGTGCAAGAATGTTCTAAATGTCTCCAGTGTTATAGAGTCATAGAGTCATACAGCATAGAAACAGCCCCATTGGTCCAGTCAGTCCATGTCAACCATAATCCCCAAACTAAACTAGCCCCACCTGCCTGTGCTTGGCCGACATTCTTCCAAACGTTTTGTATCCATGTACTTTTCCAAATGTCTTTTAAATGTTGTAACTGTGCCCGTTGGTCTACTCAAATGGGGACCTCCCACACAGCTGCATTTCCCTCACATGTTAACTCCAATTCTCCTACATGAAAGAACAGCTGAACAAACTCAAAATACTAAGTTGGCACCAACATTCCCACAACTAGGATAACTTTGGATGAGAAAACAATTTTGTAACCACTTCAAAGAAATTTACTGAGAAAGTGCTGATTTTTCCAGGCCTTTTTGGGTAATGGGTGAAGAGGACAAAGGTGGGAGGTGCTGGTAAGATGGTAGTGGCATGGATCAGGAGGGAAGCCCAATGTCCTCTTGCTACCCGGCCGTGTTGCTAGGGGTGAGAAAGATAGTAACATGGGAGCTTGTGCACACACTGGGAGATCAATTGAGATTCTTAAGAATTCAACATCTCCATGGGAATGTTGCCAATTTCAGGAAGGTTGGACAATATATAGAGGGATAGGGACCAAATGCAGGGAAATGGGGCAAGTTTTAATTATGAAAACAGGCAAGCATGGGCAGGTTGGGCCGAAGGGTAAGTTTTCATGCTGTACAGTTCTATGACTATATAACTCCTGGGTTCCCAGCGTGCACCCTGTGGGAGGACACTGCATCCCTCGCATTAACAGACTGTCCCTCACGGTAATGCAGTTGCTGGTATTTCATGACCCTTCCCACCCACTGGCCCTGCTTTCCCCTCAATATTCATGTTCAAGGGCACCCAGCCATAGTGGTGGTACTGCCCCTCCAATTAGGTAGACAGCTCTTGGCAGTGAATAACTTGAATAGTGCTTGTTACTGGTTCCTTGACCATGTGGGTGATTTTCCTGGTGGTGGAGTAGAAATAAAGTTATCTATACTTGGTGCTTTCACCACATCTTGCACATATACATACAAAGGATAGGCTCTGGAATATAAGGACTACTGCTCTATGGCAGCAATCCGAGGAGGAGAGAAAAAAAATAGTACCAGGAGATAGAATCTTCTCAGATCAGGCAACTGACCCTGAACTGGTTGGACCACCAGAAAAGAAAAGAAAGAAGGAAATAAAGAACAAAAATAAACTTCAATAGTGGCCCAATGGTGACTTAATCCCTGTCGCTAACAGGATCATCTCCCACTTTTGTCCCTGACAGTGAACTGCTGACATCAGCACCATTCAGCCCGCGTCCTTATAAACAACTGACAGAAAAGGCAACTATCCATCTTTTCAGTGTAGGAGGGAGCTAAAGAAGCCTGTCAATTTAATACGAAATGATTACATCTGAACAACCATTCCTGTAAGTGATTAACCACGGTCTCGAAGGGGTTCAGCTATATTCATCCTACAGTTCTGGCTCTACAATTAGCAGGAAGTCAGGCAATTAAAGATGAACATGGGAATGCACAAACTCAAGTTAATCCACTGTGAAAACTAAACAAAACGTTTTTAGCTAAAGCACACAAAATGAAACTGGTTAAATTCTACCCAGACAATGACAGTCAACTAAGTTTGCAATGCCTGTCTTGCACTGTATTTGGACAATTCATACGGTGAAACAAGATTAAACTTTCTACGTGTGGTGTTTTGACGTGTGGCTGATAGTTTTAATTAATTGACAAATAGTTGATACCAGTTGCAAAATTTGTACTTGCCCTTTAGTCTAGCCAAATAATGTAAAGGGATAGATTAATTCCTGAATGCTTTGAGACTTGCCTAGATGGCATGCCTCTTAAATGGAGTGTAGCTCTAGTATTTGAAATTCGGAGAATGAGCTGTATTTAAGGGGCATGGATTTGACCCAGCTGAAAAGGACAGTGAAGTTGACAGATCAGTTGTACCATCTAAACGCAGCCAGCTTTGGAGGTGTGAACCTACTTCCAGCTTGGGCCTCTTTAGCATCAGTTAAGGAAGTTGCCTCATGGTCATTGAATACTTACAAAAAACTTGACAAGGGATGGTAGAGCTGGTTATTCCTGCAGGCAAAAGTGAGGACTGCAGATGCTGTTTCCTGATGAAGGGCTTTTGCCCAAAACATCGATTTTCTTGCTCCTCGGATGCTGCCTGATCTGCTGTGCTTTTCCAGCACCATTCTAATCTGGTTATTCCTGCAGCCTCGGGATCAAGCCAGTCAAAAATAAGCACTACAAGAACAGGACCTGCCCGGCCAACAGCAGACAGTTTTGCAGCAGATTCAACCTGAAAGGCCTTTGGAAAATGGCATTGGGACTCAAATCTGATTTCTGCCAGAGAGTAAGGGATGGGGCATGAATCACACAGCAGGAAACCGAAACTCAGCAGCAGAATCTGAAACCAGTGCAGAGTTCAAACTGATTCTGTTTACGGGGCTTCATCTTAATCCATCTTGGAGGGAATCCAGAGGGACAGAATTTACATGTATTTGAAAAGGCAAGACTGATTAGTCAGCATGGCTTTGTGTGTGGGAAATCATATCTCATGAACTTGATTGAGATTTATGAAGAAGTAACAAAGAGGGTTGATGAGGGCAGAACGGTAGATGTGATCTATGTGGACTTCAGTGAGGCGTTCAACAAGGTTTCTCATGGGAGTGTGGTTATCAAGGTTAGATCACATGGAATAGAGGGTGAACAAGCCATTTGGATACAGAACTAGCTGGAAGGTAGAAGACAGAGAGTGGTGATGGAGGGTTGCTTTTTAGGCAGGAGTCCTGTGCGTCCCAAGGATTGGTGCTGGGTCCACTGCTTTTCATCACTTTATACAAATGATTTGGATGTGAACATAGGAGGAATAGTTAGTAAGTTTGCAGATGACATCAAAATTGGAGGTGTAATGGACAGCAAAGGTTACCTCAGAGTACAATGGGATCTTGATCAGATGGAACAATTGGCTGAGGAGTGGCAGATGGAGTTTAATTTAGATAGATGCGAGGTGCTGCACTTTGGAAAAGCAAATCAGAGCAGGACTTATACACTTAATGGTAAGGTCCTGGGAGTGTTGCTGAACAAAGAGACCTTGGTATGCAGGTTCATAGTTCCTTCAAAGTGGAGTCACAAGTAGATAAGATAGTGAAGAAGATGCTTGGTATGCTTTCCTTTATTGGTCAGAGCATTGAGCACAGGAGTTGGGAGGTCACGTTGCTGTACAGGACATTGGTTAGGCTACCTTTGGAATATTGCATGCAATTCTGGCCTTCCTATCGGAAAGATGTTGTGAAACTTGAAAGGGTTCAGAAAAGATTTACAAGGATGTTGCCAGGTTGGAGAATTTGAGCTATAGGGAGAGGCTGAATAGGCTGGGGCTGTTTTCCCTGGAGTGTCAATGGCTGAGGGATGACGTTATAGAATTTTATAAAATCATGAGCGGCGTGGATATGGTGAATAGACAAGGTCTTTTCCCTGGAGTGGGCGACACCAGAACTAGAGGGCATAGATTTTAGGTGAGAGGGAAATGATTTAAAAGGGAACTAAGGGGCAACTTTTTCACACAGAGGGTGGTGCGTGAATGGAGAGAGCTGTCAGAGAAAGTGGTGGAGGCTGGGACAATTACAACATTTAAAAGGCATCTGGATGGATAAATTAATAGGAAGGGTTTAGAGGGATATGGGCCGGGTGCTGGAAAATGGGAGTTGATTAATTTAGTCTATCTGGTCAGCATGGACAAGTTGGACCAAAGGGTCTGTATCCATGCTGTACATCTCTATGGTTCTGTGACTCTAATAAAAATATCTGGGGAGGTGGAATGGGTGGGTGGGTGGAGTGCATTAATTGATAGCCTATCTGGTGTAGCTTCAAAATAAATCATTATCATCTTTCCCTGCAATTTGAATAGGCCTTATTGTTGATATTTTCCTTGGGCTGTTAACCTATAGTGAGTGCTTGGCTGAGTTATGAAAGCTCCAAAACTACTCACCTCATTTTAATTGGCAATTTTAAGAAGCTATTAAAGGGCTAACTCCTTTTTCATTTGGTTGTTGAATAAATGTTTGTTTGTGGTATAACAGATTGACCACTTGTGAAGGGAGTTAAAATAGGTTTCTCGAAGTAGAACATTTCTTTTTTTCATTAATCAAGTGTGTACGAATGAGATCTCTCTTAGATTGTTAAAAGTTTGTTGTCTTCATCTCCATGAGGTCTGCCTGTGGTGGATGTAGTGATATTGTCTATGGAGGTGACATGTGGTCATGAGGTATCTTGGGGGTATGAGGGAACATTGGGGTATCAGGTAGCACAAATGTGACATGGAAGCATATGGCAGCATGGGAAAAGTGGAAGACTGGAGGTGAAGCTTAGAGAGTCTACAAGCCATTAAATCCCTGGCTGAAATCTCAGTCCACTAAGGTGGATTGTCTAGCCAGCCGGCCTTGGCACTCACCAGCCTTTGTGGCCACCTCCAAATTGCCTCCAGAGGCAGAAGGCTTAATATGGCCACACCTTTCCTGCCGCCTATGCAGTAAAATTCATGGCATGCAAAATTGGGGGATTTCCCAATTGGATGTTCCTATCTGCATGGTGACCACCTTGCCCATGAACCTGGAAACATGCCTTAAAATAAACACATGCCCGTACCTGCTTCCAAATACTTCTCGACTTGGTATGCTGAGGGTGGAATATTGTCCAACTTCATAGACTGTGCAATTCTCTTCATCAAGTGAAAGGGAAATGTTGGTGAGATCAAATGAAAAGGAAGCAAGCTTGTCCAGCAAGTCTACTTCATCTACTGGAAAAACAGAAAATAAGACACACTTTGTAGTGTTCAGCAATGAGATTCAATTGTATTCTCATAAAGTCTTTTAATCCAAGTGCTTTGCTTCTAACATGAGGATCAATATATATTTTGAAGATAATGCAAAGACTGTAACAACACAAATTTCTACCACGGACCATGACGAACTGTCATGTAGGAAGTTTTATCTGCATATGTCAAGCATAAAGACAAAAGTTGGAGATTGAGTGGTGCAGTAGCAGTTTTTGTGGCAAAGTTGATAGTGTTCCTGCTTCTGGGCTATGCATTCTGTGTAAAGTCAAGGAAAGTGTGTTGATAATACAATCAAACAGTTTGAGGACCAATTTGTAAAATCCTTGGAACACGGCAGTAAGTAAGAATAGAAGTATCTTCTGGCCATCTATCTGTGGAGGGTAGCAGCAAAACACTGCAGTTTTTTTACCAAAGCATAACAATGGATGGATACTGGGATCCACAATCACTAAAACCCCTTCAAGGCCTGGTACCTGAAGAGCGAGAGCGTCATTCAGAGGGTTAGACATAATCTTTTCTACCTTAAATATTTAGGTTCCAGTCTGTTTTGAAAGTACTCAAGTCCCATTTCCCAGTGGACTGATGCTTCAACCTGTAAGTGAGATTGGGGCCTTCAACACAGCTCCCAATGATCACAGGGCCATTGTAAATAAATAGCACGAAGTTATCAATTGCAGTCTGTGCAATTGGAGAATGCAGTAATATTCTTATGTCAATGCCAAATGACATCTTTTGAGATAAATGTTTTATCAGGCTCAACAAAATTGCCTGTGGGATATTATTATCTAACTTTCAGAAATGACAACATAGAATTCTACTTTCTGAGGGGCCTTTGTGAAAGTAAATGCTTTCTTTTGAGAAGATTCAGAGTATAGATTCAATTTCAAGTGTTAAGTCCTGTCATTTGGGACAATGGAAAGAAAGATTTGCTATTAACTTCAGTATAATTTAAGAAGGACCATCAATCCATTCTAAACACTGCGCAAATCTTTGTGACATTACACTGTTTAGTAACTCTGTACAGTTTACATTAATATTCAATGTGCACAACCATGAAAACACACCGTATAAAGTGTTCATCCCAAACTTGAAGGGTGGAATAACCAGACTTTAGCAACCGCATTCCATCTCTCTAGACATATTAGCTATTCAATTCATTCCTCATAATATTACAACATGTGCTTTAAAATAAAATTGAACTAATCAGAGAGAATCATGTATTTTGCATCATCACGTTTTGCTTTTTCTGAAAGTTGTATTTTATTAATAGTTGTTTTTAAAACAATTTGAAAAGAGCAGAGGAAAAGTAATCTAGGAAAAATTCAATTCAAAATGGGGGAGATCTACATGTCAGCACCTACAGTTGCTGTTCAATAGCTGTCAAGTTCATTAAACTGTTTTTCATCCTGAGGGGAGAACAGTGACAGCTGCTGGCACCTGTCCTGAATTATGAGTGAATTATAGCAATGCAAAAAGTCATCTTGGCAGCTAAACAAATAATGTTCAGCTATTCCTCATCTCATAATTGAAGCTTGGAATAATATTTTCAGACCTTGAAATCTCAGCAGGGGGAGGAATCACTTCCTCAGGGTAGACAAATGTTAGTTCTTTCTATTCATTCAGAATTATGTTGAAAGACAAGTCAAGAAGAGAATTGTATCAATTAACAGTAAATGAAGTGCTCTCCTCACCTTCTTCCTTGTCTTGTTAAACTAAACAGTGACCTTTCAAAACCAGTTATATAACTGGTTACAGAATCTAATGGGTCAATTGCAAATCCAACCAGAATGTTATGTTCTCACTTCACACACAGGGCTGCTTGCTGTTACTGAAGCTTATTAAATTATAATGGTGATTTGAATACTTTAATAAACTTTTTGATAGACTGGTAGCTTGGGATTATGCTCGAAATGTTGATTCTCCTGCACCTCGGATGCTGCCTGACCTGCTGTGATTTTCCAGCAACATACTCTTCAACTCTAATCTCCAGCATCCGATCAGGTACCTGGTACCTGGTAGCTTCCTGGGTAAGTCATATAATAGCATAGACGTTGCATCATTGTAGTGTTTGCACGAATATACAAACTGAATACCAGAAATAAACATGATGGCATTTCTTATGAAAGTCATTTGATCCAGCAATCCCATCATGCATGGTTCACTAGATATGAATTACATTAAGCTGAAGACAATATCCTCCAAAGCACTCTGCTTTTTCCTGCAGAGAAAGTCCCTGAAATGTTCAACCTCAACAATCCAAGTTATTCATCTCATACATACCTTTCTTGAAATGACATTATCTGAGTCTCACCGTCCTTCTCTTCCTACTTTGCCATTGAGCCTAAAATCATAATATTCTCTTATTTTCTTGCTGTCTATTTTCTTCACTCCTGACACTGACAATGTGGTTCTTAACTAATGTCCTAAGGCTATCTAACTGTACATTATCAAGTGAGCATTATTGATGTGTGAGTTATTTTTCTGTTTGCAGTATAGGTTCACAGCTAATGCCTACTCATGTATATTCCCAACAAATAATGCTGGAGAATAATTGAGAACTAATTAGAACTCTGGCCAATATCTTTCGTTCTGGCTGAGATAAGAGATGTATATATACAACATTTAGCTATCTGAGATCAGTACTTGGATTTCAAGTTGCATTTCAGCAGAATTCTGTTTACATTGCTGGCTGGAAACACTGTTTTCTTATTTAGAGAGTACCTCTGCCTGTACCTGATCGAATTAAAGAGGCACAAGAATATCACCTTCAGAGAATTCCACTCTCTTTCAGTCCAGAGTCTGTCCACCTTGCCACTGAATGTTTACTCCCAGTTTAGCATTGGTTGTTATAACTGTATGATTTGGAAGTTATTATGATTTGACACTGCGTTTTTAATTTCAGCAACACAAAGAGAGTCAAGTTCTGATGACTGTTGGACAACAAGCAGGCAATTTTATTGTTAGAAATCAAATGAGCCCCAATGCTTACAGAGAATCCTGTAGTGACCATACTGCAGCTGTTTATGTCTTTATGGATACTTTACTTTCTTAGTTCCCATGGGTGTTCGGTGTCTACACTTGCACTCTCACAGGCTGCTCTGTTTTGCCTAGTCTTCATCTGTAGCATCCCTAGTTTGTCCTTATTCTAAGGTAAGTCTTTTCTTCTCTTCAGTACTGGCAATCATGTTACTAAATTCAGCTCTCTCATACGGAGTTCCACTCCTATTCCTCTGCATGCTTCTCCCTAGTCTGCTTTCTACTGCTCTTCTGTTATCAAAGTACTTCATTACCATCATTAGTACATTCACATCCTATTATATCATCCTATTAAACAGCTTAAAAATGAAATCCTGCTATGTTGCCCTTTTTGATATCAACTGGAACTTGGAATATCTTAAAATAACTCAGTGTCTAAAGAGATTCTCACATGATGCAGAGTATTGATGCTGAAATCTCTAATATTAACGTACACAAACAAATAACATATAGCAACTTCAGCTCAATTCACAGTTCAGAGCATCGCTATTTATTGAAAACTTACTTGCAGACACATGGGGGAAACTCAATCTCATTCAGAAATTCAGGCTTTAGTTCTTTTTAAAAGTGCTCATTGACACATTGCAATTAACAGGAAGAGATTACAGGCATTTTTGAGTTTATTCCAACCTGTGAATCTCTTGGTAACATGTTTTATCAGAACAGTCAGGCTAGTTAACTCTTCCGAAATACTTTCAAAGCAATTTCTAGATGAAACTTTGTGTCTTCTTTCCAAAGAATACTCAAGGTAAAGAGCTCTGGATTATTTTTTTCCATCTAATCTCTTTGCTGTGATTCATGTGATTAAATGCTGTGATTATTCACAAAGGGGATAAAGGTTTTCTGCACCTGGGGGAATAAAGACAAATTGTACAACTGGCTGACCTGGAAAACATGAAGTTCATTTATTAATTGTGAGATATAATCGTGACCAGAGTTATTAAGAAGTCACATGATCTGTCTTCAGGGGATTCGAGAAGACGCTAGTATGTCTGGCATATTTTACGTAAAGTTACATTATTGGAGCAGCAAGGTGCAGGGCAAGTGTACAAATTCACTGATATTAAGCAGGATAAATTAGTCACCTGATTATCAGACACAAGAATGAAACTTCTCAAATCTCCTTCCTAGCCACAAATGCAGTAATCCATTGCATTGAGTCACAGAGTCATAGAGATGTATAGCATGGAAACAGACCCTTCTGTCCAACTCGTCCTTGCCCACCAAATATCCTAAATAAATCTAATCCCATTTGCCAGCACCAAAGCCTTCCTATTCATGTACCCTTCCAGATGCCTTTTAAATGTTGTAATTGTACCGGCCTCTACCACTTCATCTGGCAATTTATTCCATACACGCACCACCCTTACGTCCCTTTTAAATCCTTTCTCTCTCACCTTAAACCTATGCCCTCTAGTTTTGGAGTCTCCCACTCGAGGGAAAAAACCTTGTCTATTCACCCTATCCATGCCCCTCATCATTTTATAAACCTCTGTAAGGTCACCCCTCAGCCTCTGACACGCCAGGGAAAATAGCCTCACCCTAAACAGCCTTTCCCTATAGCTCAAACCCTTTAACCTAGGCAACATCCTTGTAAATCTTTTCTGAACCCTTTTAAGTTTCACAACTTCTTTCCTATAGCAGGGGGATCAGAATTGTATGTAATACTCCAAAAATGGCCTAACCAATGTCCTGTTTGGAAAAGTTGTTCCTAAGCAAGTAAACCTGAACAGTAAAGCTATGATCTTCAGAAAGAATACATTCAAAAAAGCTAGAGTGAAGATTGAAGTGGACATTTAGAGAAATTTCTCTATTTAGGATAAATTATAACAGAAAATAGCAGATGTGATGCAGAAGTTAGAAGGGCAGATATATAAATAATTTGGTGAAGATGTAGGATGTGTTAATATCAAGAAAACTCAAGCTTCTAAAAGGAAGAAAAGCCTCATAAGATGCTACGTTCAATCCACCTTCCTGTATGCCACAAAAACCTACACAATAAATAAAGACCTGTGGAAGAAATTGAGGCCTTTGAGATGTACATGCTGCTTAGACCTTGGTTTTATTTTAGACTTTTATGTTTACGTTTAATTTGTTTACCACGGACATTTTCAGAGACTTTGTACAATGTAAATCTACTGCTAGTCTAACAAGGGAAAGAAACCGTCTTATAATATTAATCATTATCTCGGAGAGAAGCCATCTTGTGCTGTCACATGCTGTGACAAACCACTAGAATGGCAGAATACAAATATTATAAGACGGTTTCTTTCCTCTTACATAGTAGCCAACAACAAGCAACAGGTGACCAATTTGATGAAAATCTCAATTATGATATAATCGAAAAATAAGCAATAAGTATTAAGGCTGCATTTTAATTTATTTCTGCTAATTACATTAACTGTATCTTATGAATGCATTGCCACAAGGGAAATGAAGGTATAAGACGCCTCCAGAGTCTTATTAATAGCATTGCCCTTAAACCATAGACACACTAATGAATAAAGGCCTGTTTGATTTCAAGATAGATTAACATGCTAAAACATTTAATTATCTTGGTGTTTAAGGCAATGGATGCACATCCAATCAAATTGACAATGACCACGTTACAAACAAATTAGATTTCAACAACTTTTAATTAAACAGATTGTGGTTAATCCCATAATTGAGTCCAAAAAGGTTTTGGGAGCCATGATTTTGAATACTTCATTTATCCTGTAGTCAGAGAGTATTCCTGCCCCAGGCTGGGATTTAGATCGATCTTAATGAACACCAGTTAGTGAGAGCAATTCTTCAGGTAGATTTTTCTGTCTGCGAGTCTTGCCCCCCTCATTCCGAAACTGGAGGCATTTAGTCTCAAATGAGGAAAAGCTTCCAGTTCATGAGCCGGATTCTGTTCAGCGTAAAGTCTTTAAAGTATACATTTTGTTTCCTTTCTTAGTGTCTTTAGTTGTGAGATGAAAGTATTATTTTACAGTACTTGACTACACCTAATAAAATTTAATATTATTTATTAACTCAGTTTACACTCTTGCCTGATTGCATAAGTCTGTTCAATTTAAAGAACGTGAACTAAACAATTTGAAAAGGTTAATTCAAGACTTTTAATAGGCATGCAAAATCAAGTTAAACTATATAAATACTTTCAAATCTTACAATGGTAAGACAGATGCGAAAAGTTCTACATATGCACTTCCAGACCGATGATGAAGTAGCTGAATTGCAAGAGCTAAAAGAATGCTCGAAAGTGAAATCCAGGAAAGAAAATATCAGTATTTAAGCTGTTTGGAATCAAAGCTGAAATGGTACAGGGATAACTTTTAAAAGGCAAAGTTGAAGATAGCAGAAAGAGCTAGGAGTCAGCAGTTAGGCACAGCAGATAACAAATAACACAGAGCGGTTACAAACGTGATTCAGTGGCTGTGTGAGATGGCATGACAAGCATGCCAGCAGACCCTCTGGCAGCAGGAGCTGCGGATATGCATAATTGGTGGGAGTGCCAAATCTGCATTATGTGATGAGAGATTTGGTTCTGAGGAACTGATCTGCTGAAGACTATTCAATAGTGTGGAAAATTCAGCTGAAAGTTACGGTTTAATTCACCTTTTGCATTCTGCGCTTCAGTTCCAGAATATAAATTTTCAAAACGTTTCATTGGCCATATTTTCATTATTTCATTTGGCCCAGGTTGATACTTTGGAAATATTTGTCAGCGTTCCTTGTTTTTGAAGTCAAATGTTAACATAGTTACCTGCTAAGTGGTTTATTTTGACAATTTGATAGTTTCTTTCTGAATATTCATTTTGCTTTATCTCTATATATAGATCACTTTGTTTCCCCTTTCTCTTTGTCACGTGAGCCAACACAAATAACAGGGTTCTTGAAATGATGTCATGGAGACTAAAGCATGAGTATATACTGTATTTGTAAAGAGCACCCTACTTCCCTACTTTAACGGGAACCTTAATCAATGTACAAAAGATAATGTTCCTGTTAAAGTACTGGAGAAAGGAATTTCATGCAAGTACCATAAATATCCTTGGTGCCATAATAAGGACAACGATCTCTTGCTCATAACACCAATTATGTTGACACTGAGAGAACATGTTTCCTGTATTTTGAATCTTCACTTTTTCAAAATAGTTTGGCACTATTCCCACAGATGAGATTCTGAGGTTTTCCAGCAATTTCTGTTTTCCTTTCTGAGCTATTCTTTTCTTGTTAGTAAAAACATGGAAGACCTGTAAGGCATGGTAGAATATTGAATACTGCTGAACCCCACATCCCTTGGAGTAGAAGTGGGTTTTGTGCCTCTGAGGATATTTGGAGAAAACAGCGGTTAAAGTCAAAACCAGAAACGATAACCATACCTACTCGATCTTTTGCGTATACCGCATTTTCTCAGCATTTTCTCCATCCACAGCCAAGTACTATGGAGTAGTGGTCTGGCGAAAGATACCCCCCACTGTCCGCACGCGCACGCACACACACACCTGTCTTGTTGACTCTCAACTAAAGTAAACAAAATGCATCAGTGCTGGAACCCTGCACTCAACACTCTTCCCCTACTTATGTCCTCACAAACATCACTCACCCCACACATCTGCTGACTCAGAAAAATCCACAAGCCAAATGAGCTGCTCTTCCCTTACCCATTTTCTGAGGACTTGGTCAACTCACATATTGCCAACTTCCAACTCAGTGTCTCATATGTAGCAGCCTTCCTGAGCCAGATCTACCAGCAGACAACTTTGGACCAAGGAATAGGGAACAGGTCAACACAAGCAGATTCCTTCAGAATGGTTGTGAAGAAGGGGTACTGGACTCAAAACGTCAACTGTGTTTTCTTCCCACAATTGCTGCCAGACCTGCTGAGTTTCTGTTTTTGTCCAACCTTCCTTCATAGCCCATCCATCCTGGACATTAGCCAAGTGAACCTGTGGTCAGCTGCATCTAATGCAATTATGTCTTTTCTTAAAGAAAGAGATCAAAACAGTATTTTAGATATGGTCTCACCAACACCCAGTACAACTGCAGTAAGACATCCTTGCTTTTACATTCCATTCCATTCCCTTGCAAAAAAATAAGAACCTCCTTCATTTGCCTTCCTAATTACTTGACATGCCTGCATACAAACTATTTTGTGATTCATTTACCAGGACATCCAGATTTCTCTGTGCCTCAGACTTTAGCAATCTCTCACCATTTAAAAATATGTTCCCTTTTAAACTTCCTGTCAAAATGGACAAGTTCACTTCCTGGTTTAGATTCTATGTCTCACTAAGAGTTCTTCAAATAGATTGGGTAAAGAGTCAGGTCGCTGCTTGAACAAAAGCAGAAATTGCTGGAAAAGCTCAGCACCCTGGTTCTGAAGAAGGTCACTGGACCCGAAATGTTAACTCTGATTTCTTTCCACAGATGTTGTCAGACCTGCTGAGCTTTTCCAGCAATTTCTGTTTTTGTTCAAGCAGCTACCTGACTCTTTACCCAATCAATTTGAAGAACTCTTAGTGAGACATAGAATCTAAACCAGGAAGTGAACAGCATCTGTGGAAAGAAATCAGAGTTAACATTTCGGGTCCAGTGACCTTCTTCAGAACCAGGGTGCTGAGCTTTTCCAGCAATTTCTGTTTTTCCTTCTGATTTACAGCATCTGCAGTTCTTTCAGTTTTTATTTAGTTGCTGGATCGTGACCATACAACTGCTCCACGGCAATTCAGTGCCACTATTAAGCCTGTAAAATATCTCTGAGCCGCTCCCATGGATTTCATGGCAAGTGATGTTTTATTACTGTTTATTGTAGAAATCACATCAACATGAAAGTGCAATAGCACCACTGTTTTCAATGGAACTCATCCCTGGATTAGTTACAAGCTTTAAAAACATATGCTTAAAGCGTTCTCTAGAAACGCAATAAGAATGTTGTTCTCCCTTCTCACTCATTCTGAGATTCTTTCCCCTGCATCTGCTCTCTGTTCTAAATTAACAGTCACACAGAGGCAAATATGTTACTGGGAACCAATCACTAGCATATATCAAGAAATGAATGAGTATTTGGTCATCATTTTTAGACAAGAAATTAAATGTCTAAAATGAATCCGTCCAAAACCTCATGCAGATTAAAAAAAATGCCTCTGCTATTATTTTGTTTTTGCAAATGAACAAATAAAGAAGAAACATGGGTAGGTCACTTAGCCCTTCGAGCTTTTGCTGCCATTCAATGAGATGAGATCATGCCCGATCTGATTTTATCCTGACGCACATCGCTGGTAACCTTTCATTCCCTTGATAATCACAAATTTATCTACCTCTGTCTTAAACAGATTCTACATCCACCGCCTAGTGAGGAAGGCATTTCTGAAGACTCACAGCCCTCTTAGAGGAAAGAAAATTCTCCTCATTCTGTTCTAAAGTGGATGCCCTTTTATTTTGAAATATGATCCCCCATTTTAGGTTCTCCCACAAGAGGAAACATCCTTTCCACATTCAACTGACTCTTCTAAATTCCAGAGGTTACAGGTCAAGCCTTTCTAACTTCTTCTAACAAAACAATCTGCTCATTCCAGGTACTATTGGAGTAACATTTCTGAAATGCTTCCCACACATTAACATCCTCCCATAAGTAGGGTGACCAGTACTGTACACATATCGTCCCACCAACGGCCACAACTGCAACACAGCCATAATGGCGCTGTTCCTTCATTATTTCACTTTGTATTTGATTAACATGAAAATAAATATTTAGCTGTTTTTGTATTAAATTGCTCAAGTTTTAGTCAACTGACTCTTCTAAATTCCAGAGGTTAGGGGTCAAGCCTTTCTAACTTCTTCTAACAAAACAATCTGCTCATTCCAGGTACTAATGGAGTAACATTTTCTGAAATGCTTCCCACACATTAACATCCTCCCATAAGTAGGGTGACCAGTACTGTACACATGTCGTCCCACCAACGGCCACAACTGCAACACAGCCATAATGGCGCTGTTCCTTCATTATTTCACTTTGTATTTGATTAACATGAAAATAAATATTTAGCTGTTTTTGTATTAAATTGCTCAAGTTTTAGCTTATACCCTTTTCCATTATCAAAATACAAAGACCCAGCCTTTCACTACACCATTTTTGCTTTAATTTCAGCTCCATCTTTATTTTCCTTAATCAGTGAGCATTCCTCATGCTGAAAGTCTGCAACAGCAATAAGGATCACGATCTCTGCCAAGCTATAGCACACGATCCTGATCTTTTTTTGAATTAGAGTCCTGTAGCCTCACTTGAGGTATATCCTACCGACCACCAATAAGTTCAGAATACTTGGGAAAAATTTGTCACAAGCCCACTGTCTAACTCCACATCAGCACATTAGTATATTGCACCTCTAATTGACCCATTTCTTTCCAACGTGTTGGTATTTCCTTTCTCTCGATCACTATGTTCTTTCATTCATTTCTTGTGCTGTAATTAACTTTCCACAGAAAATCAAATAGAAATGGCTGGAAGTTGAGATTATTATTTATTTTGTTCTGAAAAAGATTAAGACTTCAAACAAGCGGAATATTCTATAGGGATTTGCAACCTCTTTCCAAAACAAATATCACTTAACTCTTGATCTCAAACTTCTGAGAATGACAGGTAGACCATTGAAACGGAGATACCGCACTTCTGAAACAACATTTATTTATGAAATCCTTGTTAATACCTAAATTGGGATTTAATTAAGGCAAAGCACAAAACCTACAATGTATTATAAACTTAAAATCCCCACTATTAAATGTTGGTCTGAGTTTGAAGGATTGAGGGAGAAGCTGAGTGGTTTTTCTGACTCATCAGTGTGCACGACATTCAAGGCACATTTCTCTGTAAGTCCAAATTCCCACCAAAATACTTGCATTAGGCTCATTAATTATGGACCAGGGAAGAAGAGGCAAACATTAGTGTTGTCCTGTGCATGAATGAGTTACTGTCCTCCAAAAACATTCAAGAGATAGACTCAGCTGGTGCAGGTGTGATAAAAGTGAACGAAATGTAAAGGAACAACATGGGTTTTCATCTTCCCGGATATTTAGGAGTTCAATTAATAATTCATTGTAAAGGAATACCCTGATATTGTCATGACAAACATTCAGAATCCCAATGTGCAGACTGGTATGTTGAACTTGTAATTTATATTTTTATAAACAGAACATACAGTCAAAAAGTAACTGTGGATACATTCACCAGCTTTCAAAGAAGAAACCCTAGAATATAGAATGAAGATTCCAAGGGAACTTTAAAGAGCAATCTTTCAAAGGTAGATGTAATGATTCTAACAAGGTCAGCCAGATGGACCTCAGAATGATTCTCTGACTGGGGCTGTTAACCTGGTCCAATCAGGGAGCCCTGGCTGACAGGTATAAACAGGAGTGTCAGGGGTTCTTTCCACACAGATCTCAAGGGCTATGCAAGTGTAAACAAACGGTGACTTGGAGTCAGTAAAGACTGCAGATGTTGGAAGCCAGAATCAATAGCTGTGGAGATGGAAAAGCACAGTAGATTAGACAGCATCCAAGGAGCAGGAAAGTCAAATGTTTCAGGCTGAAATGTTGACTTTTCTGCTCCTCGGATACTGTCTGTCCTGCTGTGCTTTTCCAGCTTTATATCTATTGACTCTAAGGGTGAATCAGTGATGGATTTCCAACCTCTGTGGAGTTATTTCAGATGAGATGAAAATCAAAACAAACTGGTCTGTGATCACCTGTGGTTACAGAGTTAGCAAGGAACTGACCTTGACCCACTCCCCTTGAGCAGGAAGGCACATACTACAGATCATGTCAAAAAATGCAGACATGTTTGTGTTATACCCTTTCGAGAATTCAAAAGAAAAAAGTTTATCTTATCAGCATGCATTAGTGGACTAGTGTGTTATGAAAGTCATAGCCCTGCATCAAACACTCCTGCATCTCAAATTAAAAATAACATATTTCTCATTCTTTGTTGAAAGCTAGAAAGAAAGTGAAACAGAGCCGAAGGAAAACAGGACAAAAATCTTCCAGCTGACTATTTCCAAATCAATCGCTCCCCTCTTTCAATTCCCGCTGTCACCCAACATAACAGTGACAATAGACAGTGTCTAATCTTCACAGAATTCTGCTACTGATCTATATATCTCTTTTAACTTTGATATTTCCTTGGTCTTGTCTGCTATTCCTTGTCACATGTGTATCTGTGTCACATGATTACATTTAGTAATGAATAAACTCAGTCATTTGTTAACTCAACAAAGACCAGGGTTACATTGGTTCCAGATTCTGGATTAGTGGTGCTGGAAGAGCACAGCAGTTCAGGCAGCTGCAGTCATTGTTTTTACCTTACATTGGTTCCATGTAAAACACTTGGTAAGGGAGACAGGGGAGGGGGGCCTTTAGAAATTAACATGCTATGACCAACCAGGGGTGGGTGACTAAAGAATGGAACCAGTTCAGCCCCCATCACTGGGGAGTTTGTCAGTTTGGGATATCCAGTCTGGAAGCATAAAAAGTTGGGACGAGTTATAACAAACTGGGGGCCTGTGAACATGATTTGAATCTATATCTGAAACAAAATAATTAGAGTGGGCAAACTTGAAGTCAATCTTTATAAGAAACTTCAAAAGGCTTCCTTGGGTTTGCACAGCTACAGGACAGAAATGTCCACACATAGGACACCACCCTTCTTCGAGGAGAATTTGAATTTTTTGATGAATTAGAATTTATCCCTTAAACAGTTAAAAGATTTAGCAAGGCACCGAGGACTAAATTTTCTTTGTAGCCTCTCTTTGAGCCTCATGCTGTGGGAACTCCACTCCCCTCATGGGAAGCTGGTAGGAGGCAACCTTATTGCACCTGGCAGTCTTGCCACATGGAATCATAGAACATAGAACCACAGAATCCCTACAGTATGGAAGGAGACCATTTGGCCCATCGAGTCCACACTGAACCCTCCAAAGAACATCCCATTCAGACCCACCCCCAACCCTCCACCATACTCTGTAACACTATACTTCCTATGACTAACCCACCTAACCTGTGTATCGCTGGGCTTGACACAGTGGTGAGCATTGTTGCCTCACAGATCTAAAAAACCAGGTTCAATTTCACCCTCAGGTAACTGCCTGTGTGGAGTTTGCACATTCTCACCATGGGTTTCCTCTGGGTGCCTCCCACAGTCCAAAGATGTGCAGGTTGGGTGGATTGGCCATGGGAAATGCAAGGTTATAGAGATGGGGTGGGTTTGGGTGGCACACTCTTCAGAGGGTTGATGGGGACTTGATGAGACAAGTGGCCTTTTCTACAGTGTAGGGATTCTCTAATTTTATGAATTTCAGTATGGCCAATATACCTAAATTGCATGGTTTTGGATTGTGGGAGGTACTCGGTGAAGCTCCTGGGGAGAACATGCAAATTCCACACACCCAAGGGTAGAATTGAACCTGGTTCCATGGCACTATGAGGCAGCAGGGCTAACCACTGAGTCACCATGCCACACGCGATAAATGGCAAACTGAAATGTGACTCTCTGTTGCACTGAATTTGCTTAAATAAAGTTGCTTAAATAGTTCCAGTTGGTACAGTGGTGGAATTTCATTGGGAGCCTTCCCAACATTGCTCCCTGATATTTTATTAATTCCCTTCCCACCTCCTAGACTAGGGCAAGCAAACGCTCACCCCATTGTGCAAAGGCATTCCAGAAAGTGCAATCAAACAGATCGCATTGCTTTCCCTTTTCTGGAAGTCAGTGGAATTGTATAAACATAGCACATGAAAATTACAATTTAGTATCCTTCTCAAGTTTCCCTGAGAAAGTTATGATAGTGAAGTGGCTTTCCAGCCATCAGAGAACAGCGATGAGTCAACTGTATTGATACAGGATTTGAATTCCAGGCCAGCCAAATGAAGTAAGGTCAGGTTTCTTCCTTTCCAAAAGGAAATGGTTCAGGAATCTCACCACAATATTAGCATAACTGAGGTATTAAAATAAGCAGAATACACAATGGCGTTGGTCTTTTGCTAAGAATTAAAGCCAGTCACATCCCACAAAATTGATGGCTAAATGAAGGATAAAATCACTGAGCATGGGAGCAATACTAAAATAACACATTCCCACAACATAACTTGGCTGCATTTATTCTGTAAAAACATTATCCATTGTTGTTATTTACAGTACTTCCATTATTTGCTTTATAGGTCATTTAAAGTCACAAAGAGACTGTAACATTGGTAAACAATCCCTCCTTATCCTCTGGACTTGCTTGTATAACACAGCTGATCACGTGTTTCCACAGTTAGCGGAGTAGGACTTCACTCCCTTAATTCAATTTTTATCCATGTAACACTAGCCAGTAATCACCATTAATGGCTTCTCTTGTCATTACAGGATGGTGAGTGGTTTGGACGGAACTTGCAAGTGTTGGTGTTCACAAATATCTGCTGCTCCAGTCTGCCTGGCGATAGTGGTCATAAGTTTAGAAGGTGCGGTCCAAAGAGCCTCGGCGAATTTCTGCATTGCATCTTGTCAATAGCATATGCCACTGCTACCAAGTATAGGTGATGGAGTGGGTGAATATTTAGAGATGTGGTGCTGGTCAAGCAGGCTGCTTCGTCCTGGATAGTATTGAGTTTCTTGAATGATATTGGAGCTTCATTCACCCAAACAACTGGGGAGTATTCCGTCACGCTCCTCTACATAGTTTCCTCTACTGTCTCCAAGGATCTGTCCTTGGCACTACCAACCTTCTTATTTTATTTCTAAATGCTGCCCCTCAGCACCATCTCTCAGCAACATGATCTGTCACATATGTACAGAATACAGCCAATTCTGCCTGACTACCATCTCTCTCAAACTCTCCATGTTTGTTTGACATTTCAGTAATCGTAAAGCAGAAATTCATTCCTACTCACCAGCTCCACCCCATCTTTCTGGTCAGAGGTGAAGAATGCTGCAGTGATTAACTCACCTCCAGATTCTGCAAAGCCCAAGCATCATTTATAAGACACAAGTCGGCACTGTGACTGAATACTCCTCACTTGCCTGGATGATTGCAGCTCCAACAACACTCTAGAAGCTTAATACGATCCAGGATAAAGCAGCCTTCTTGATCAGCACCACACCCACAAACATTCACTTCCTCCACCACCTACACTTGGTAGCAGTAGAGTATGCTATTGGCATGATGCAATGCAGAAATTCACCAAGGCTTTTTGGATAGTACCTTCCAAACCCATGACCACTATTGTCCAGATGGACAAGGGCAGCAGATACTTGGGACCACTGTCACCTGCAAGTTCCCTCCAAACCACTCACCATCCTGACTTGGAAAACATAGCTGATTCTTCACCGTCGCTGAAGACCTTCCTTCCTGATGGCATTGTGGATCTACCTACAGCGAATGGACTGCATAAGTTGAAGGAAGCAGCTCACCACTGCCTTTTCAAGGGCAACTAGGGATGGGCAATAAATACTAACCCAGTCAGTAATGCTGCATCCATGAATGAATAAAAACAAAATTGGAGATTGAACAGACTGCTTGTAGCCTTGTTGTCATATCTGAGCCAGAGGTGAGCTTCTGAACTCATATTCACTAAGATTAACTACAATCAATTTCCACCTCGGTGATTCCTCTACAACACAAAGATTATCAAATCTTCTGTCATCCCCAGAAACTATGCATGGAAAGCACTGAATACAGAATCCTCAACACGTGGAATTTGATGATTATATTATAAGTATTCTAGGCTTAAATACTTAGAAGGTTTAGTGTCTCTAAGGAGGTTCTTGATAACAGCCCTTTGTACTTTGCATTCCAGGTTGCACGGTGTTTCATTATAAGTAAGAAACTCCCTGCAGGTTTTAATTTCAGGTAAGTTCTTTGAACACAAAATGAACTCCCGGATGACTTCCCAAGGAAGGTAAGGGTATCTAATTTAACGAGCAAAAGATTAAATGAAAAACACCCAGAGAATATGGGTGTCTATGCCATAATAAATCACTTTCATGAATCCAACAATTTGTGTTTGCTGATATTCATAATATATTTTTAAAAATGGCATAAGCTAGATTTGTAGAAATGATGGATTTTCAATCCAATGATGTGATTCTGGTCTAATCCCAGTTACATGGTGGCACCTTGGCTACAACAGGGTTATATTTTACTCTAGACCACTTGTGGCAGAATTAAGGGCAGTGATATGTATTTCTACAAAATGATGTCGACCAGCATCCCGGATAACACTCATCAGGTTTACCCTCTACCAAACTCATATAGCTCCTCAAAAATATTCATGTGAAACTACTCCATCACAATGTCCGAACTTTTAATAAAACAATGAAGCTCATGAAATGTACTAGCATTTTGTGATCAGTTAGACAGAGATACATTTCAGACCTCACAGCATAGAAAAAGCAACAGGAAATTAGTACAGCTGCTTAAACACTACAACTTTAAATAAGCTAAACTGAACCAGAGAAGTACTTTGCAGATCCTTGAAAAAAATACCATAAAAACAAATTTACAAAAGAAGTGATGGCTTTGAAATGTTAACCTTAAACTGGAGTACAATTAAATTAAGAACTCTTATTTTTTGAAGTAGTGTTGTTAATATTGCTGGGTATCTGTAAATCCAGTGAAAAATGTCAGCTGAAATCACTGCATAATATTGATGAGGCGCCTGACTGTGTTTGAATGAAGTTCTCTATTATTTTAAGCTATGTGTCAAACAGTTTAAAATAAACAGGTTTAAGGCCTTAATTAGAAATATGACAAAAAAACTTCAGAACACACTCATTACTGACACTGCATAGAGACAGGTCACAGGAGTGATAATTATATGTTGTTACAGAGTCATAGAGATGTACAGCACGGAAACAGACCCTTCGGTCCAACTCGTCCATGCCGACCAGATATCCCAATCCAGTCTAGTCCCACCTGCCAGAACCTGGTCTATATCCCTCCAAATCCTTCCTATTCATACACCCATCCAAATGCCTTTTAAATGTTACAATTGTACTAGCCTCCATCACTTCCTTTGGCAGCTCATTCCATACATGTACCACCCTACGTGTGAAAACGTTACCCCTTAGGTCTCTTTTATATCTTTCCCCTCTCACCCTAAACCTATGCCCTCTAGTTCTGAACTCCCCCACCCCAGGGAAAAGACCTTGTTTATTTATCCTATCCATGCCCCTCATGATTTTATAAAGCTCTATAAGACAACCCCTCAGCTTCCGACGGTCCAGGGAAAAGAGCCCCAGCCTATTCAACCTCTCCCTACAGCTCAAATCCTCGGAACACATGATTTAGTTGCTTGGAACTTGTTTCAAATTCTTCTACAAGATTTCAGGTACTGTACCTATCACACCCCCTCACCACAACAAACCCACCATGGTCCCCTCATATGCTGCATGTTAACCCATTCTCCCAGTTCCACTGTCTCCGTCACTACTGTTGCAATGAGGCCAGCTTTGACAAGGGGGCCTCCAAAATGCCCACCTTATTCCTCAGCGGAGGATTCCCCACCACCATAGTTGACAGGGCCCTCAGCCATGTCCAACCCATTTCCTGCACTTTGGTCCTCAACCCCTCTCTTCCCTCCCACAATAATGATAGGGTCCCCCTCTTCCTCACCAAGATCCCATTGCAATCTGAGGTAATCTTCTTCGCTGTCCACTACACCTCCAATTTGGTATCATCTGCAAACTTGCTAACTATTCCTCTTATGCTCACAAAAGCAGCTCATGTAGTTGAGATCAGAACATGTGTCCTCACCTGTATATTTTTTCTCGTAATTGACAGGAGGCACCCCAGAAGACAGTGAACTCATGAACTTAATCTTACTGGCTGCTAAATGCTCTTGTCTAAGGGTCATTTCTGCAGACAAAATGTCGGTGTTCTGCGAGGCAAATGCCCATTCTGAGCTTTGTCTCCCTAATGTAGAGGAGACTACAAAGTGAGCAGCGAATGCAGCACACTAGATTCAGTGAAGTGCAGGTAAATTGTTGCTTCACCTGGAAGGTATGCCTGAAGTCTTGGACGGTGAGGAGAGAGGTGTGAAGAGAGAGGTTGCAGGGATAGGTGCTGCGCGGCTGTGAGGAGATGTTGGGAGTGGAGGAGGAGTGGGCTAGGGTATCCCAGAGGGAATGATCCCTATGAAAGGTTAACAAGGGAGTGGATGGGAATATATGTCTAGTGGTGGTATGCTGCTGGAGGTGATGGAACTGATGATCCTTTGGACATGGATCTTGGTAGGATGGTAGGTGAGGAAGAGGGGGACCCTATCATTATTGTGGGAGGGAAGAGAGGGGTTGAGGACCAAAGTGCAGGAAATGGGTTGGACATGGCTGAGGGCCCTGTCAACTATGGTGGTGGGGAATCCTCCGCTGAGGAATAAGGTGGGCATTTTGGAGGCCCCCTTGTCAAAGCTGGCTTCATTGCAACAGTAGTGACGGAGACAGTGGAACAGGGAGAATGGATTAACATGCAGCATATGAGGGGACCATGGTGGGTTTGTTGTGGTGAGGGGGTGTGAGAGGTACAGTACTTGAAATCTTGTAGAAGAATTTGAAACAAGTTCCAAGCAACTAAATCATGTGTTCCGACCAATCACCTCCACACCCACCCCTCAGCATCTGTTTTTAAGATCAGTCGGCCTAAGTTTATTCTGTTAAAATCCTGTAAAATCTCACAATTTGAGAGACTTTACAATGAGACGGATCAAGCCCTAAATCAAATCAAAAATCAGTGTTTAAACATTCTGTCCTGAAGAACTCATTACAACCATGAAATGTTAAAATGATATTGTGTGTCTATTTTCAGCACATGAACTGCAGCGGGTCAAGAAGGCAGCTCACCACAACATCCTCAAGGGCAACTAGGGGTGGTCAATAAATGCTGCCCCAGCCATAAACCAACTACATCCTATGAGCGAATAAAAAAAATGTTTTTCCCTCTCACTACAGATGCTGCTAGACCTGTTGAGGTTCTCCAACACTTCCCTTGTTTTTATTATTTATTATGGGAAATTTTCAGAATTGAGCTACCTGCCTCCGAGGTCAAAACCCAGACCCTGATGTTAACAACATTCCTATCCACTAATTGAGCTGCATTTCACAGAAAACTGCCAAATTTAGGCACCACCTGCTTTTCGCCATCTTATTTTGACTTCAGCATATTCCTTTTACTGTCATTCTATACTTTTGTACTGATATCTTAATAATTCATCCCAGCACTTTCTCCATTATAAAAAGATCAGGTTGGAGTTGTATATGGGAAGGGAATTTATATCTAAACTATGCTAACTTTGATCAAACTATTTATTTTCTTTAACCTCTAACTTGTTCCTTTTTTTATTGAGAGGCAAAGAGTACCAAGGTCACAATCAACTTGTGGCTATAAACAGAGAATTTTCCGATAATTTCCTTAATGTGAGGTTAAGCATGTTAGGTGGTAACTAACATGTCACCCCCACCAGCAAGATAACTCACCTGATTGACTGGCAATCAGTTCATTAAGAACTGACAGATGACAGGGTGCTGGTCCGCGTTATTACATACCTAACATTGACCTAACACCCAAAGGCCAGCAGGTTCTGAGTCACAAAGTTTATCAACAAGGAGAAAGTGAGGACTGCAGATGCTGGAGATCAGAGCTGAAAAATGTGTTGCTGGAAAAGCGCAGCAGGTTAGGCAGCATCCAAGGAGCAGGAGAATCGACATTTCGGGCATAAGCTCTTCTTCAGCAATGAGGAGGGTGCAGGGGAAGGTGCCGGGAGTGGAGGTTGGGTTGGTGGGGGGTGTGGACCTGACGAGGGAGTCATGGGGGAGTGGTCTTTCTGGAATGCTGATAGGGGAGGGGAGGGAAATATATCCTTGGTGGTGGGGTCTGTTTAGAGGTGGCAGAAATAACGAAGGATGATACGATGTATCTGGAGGTTGGTGGGGTGGTAGATGAGGACCAGTGGGGTTATGTCATGGTGGCGATTAGAGGGGCGGAGTTCAAGGGCAGAGGAGCGGGAAGTGGAGGAGATGCAGTGGAGAGCATCGTCAACCACATCTGAGGGGAAATTGTGGTCTTTGAAGAAGGAGGCCATCTGGGTTGTTCGGTATTGGAATTGGTCCTCCTGAGAGCAGATGCGGTGGAGGCGAAGGAATTGGGAATATGGGATGGCATTTTTACAGGGGGCAGGGTGCGAGGAGGTGTAATCTAGGTAGCTGTGGGAGTCAGTCGGTTTATAGTAAATGTCCGTGTTGAGTTGGAGCTACCTCGTGCTCCCACGAGGAGGTTGAACAGTTCATCCACTTTACTAACACCTTCCACCCAGACCTCAAATTTACCTGGACCATCTCAGACTCCTCCCTCCCCTTCCTAGACCTCTCCATTTCTATCTCGGGCAACCGATTCAATACGGACATTTACTATAAATTGACCGTCTCCCACAGCTACCTAGCTCCCAGGAGGACCAATTCCAATACAAAAAGACCCGATGGCCTCCTCCTTCAAAGACCACAATTTCCCCTCAGACGTGGTTGACGATGCTCTCCACATCTCCTCCACTTCCCACTCCTCCAATCGCCACCAGGACATAAACCCCACTGGTCCTCACCTACCACCCCACCAACCTTCAGATATACAAAACTTGTGCCCACACATCCCCCCTCACTTTCCTCCAAGGCCCCAAGGGATCTTTCCATATCCATCACAAATTCACCTGCACCTCCACACACATCATTTACTGCATTCGCTGCACCCGATGTGGCCTCCTCTACATTGGGGAGACAGGCCGCCTACTTGCGGAACGTTTCAGAGAACACCTCTGGGACACCCGCACCAACCAACCCAACCGCCCTGTGGCTCAACACTTCAACTCTCCCTCCCACTCCGCCAAGGACATACAGGTCCTCCATCGCCAGACCACGGCAACACGACGCCTGGAGGAAGAGCGCCTCATCTTCCGCCTAGGAACCCTCCAACCACAAGGGATGAATGCAGATTTCTCCAGCTTCCTCATTTTCCCTCCCCCCACCTTATCTCAGTCCCAAACTTCGGACTCAGCACCGCCTTCTT
This sequence comes from Chiloscyllium plagiosum, assembly GCF_037043375.1. NCBI lineage: Eukaryota > Metazoa > Chordata > Chondrichthyes > Orectolobiformes > Hemiscylliidae > Chiloscyllium > Chiloscyllium plagiosum. The sequence continues at coordinate 34,746,649 of NW_028270159.1, read as the reverse complement.
GACCTGCAATCTTCTTCCTGACATCTCCGCCCCCACTCCCTCTCTGGCCTATCACCCTCACCTTAACCTCCTTCCACCTATTGCATTCCCAATGCCCCTCCCCCAAGTCCCTACCTTTTATCTTAGCCTGCTTGGCACACCCTCCTCATTCCTGAAGAAGGCCTTATGACTGAAACATCAATTCTCCTGCTCCTTGGATGCTGTCTGACCTGCTGCGCTTTTCCAGCAACACATTTTTCAGCCATAAAGTTTATCAGTCAAGGCCTAGCTATCAGGGTAGCCAGCAGCAAGAAGGTCTTTATTTTCTTCCTCTTGAGGGATTGGGAATGTGGGGAGAGAGGAGTCAGCAGCAAGGATAGCGGCTAGCTGTCAGAGTTAGGCTACCCACTTGTCTGTCATCCATGTTTCCAATTGGAGGCCCTTACCCTAACCTGGTAAGCAGATTGCTATGGTTTCCCAATTGAGAATCGAGCCAACCTTTTTTCACCTTGCTGGGGAGGGATGTGTTCAGGGGGACAATGGGTTCAGACCATTAAGTGGATATTAGTTAACCACATAAAATCACACCCACATTGTTAAATTGAAAGACACACTACTTGTATTCTTCAAAGTTTTGACTTGAGAACAAGAACTGGCACATTTGTCCAAATGAATAGGTCTTTTTTTAAAATCTAGGTTTAGACTATTAAAAAACTTTCACGGGATATTTAGAATTTACATTTGAAACAACATTCCATTTATATACTGCAACTGAATCCAAATCTCAGGAAATGCGAAAGAATGGAATCAATCCGATTAGTCATCCAATGCGGACTATAAGATCTGATCTCCGCAGTACTCATTTTTTTTTCCCACTGTATTGCACATCTCGATAAGCTCTACGAATCAGAAATGGATCTCTCCTCTACGTTTTACTAAAGCCAGCTTTAACTTCACTAGTGAAATGACTGCATAGAGGCTAGTATCCTGTCACCAAGACACCCTTCTACTTGCACATGGAGTGTTCTTGGTTCTACTACTGCCCCTTTGGAGTCAGCTGTCAGAGTGCCAAAATCTCTGACAGTCCTCTGACAGCCAGGGCTCCCTGAATGGACTAGATTAACAGCCCCATTCAGGGAGCTCTTAGTCTAGGAGATCTCCTGTCTTACCTTGTTACTATATCCCTCTCCTACTGGGTCCGAGGACATAGGCCAGTCCTTTGGCTTGGAAGGCCTCCTGGTGGATTTTAGCACACCGGGTCAGGTTCTTCCGATTTGGCATCTGATATGTGCAATGCGCAACACACAGGAGCTCGCCTCTTGTGCCAGGAACACCTCGATAGAATTTCACTCTCTTCCTCCAGCGGCAAAGACATCAGGTCAGCTACATCTGTCATGTCCATCCTTGATTCTGAGGAGTCATCAATAGAACATAGAACATAGAACAGTACAGCACAGAACAGGCCCTTCAGCCCACGATGCTGTGCCGACCATTGATCCTCATGTAAGGTAAACCTAATGTACGAACCCTCAGCAGTCTCTTAAATATCCTCAATGACCTCGCTTCCACAACTGCTGCTGGCAACGCATCCATGCCCTCACAACTCTCTGCGTAAAGAACCCGCCTCTAACATCCCCTCTATACTTTCCGCCAAACAGCATAAAACTATGACCCCTCGTGTTAACAATTTCTGCCCTGGGAAAAAGTCTCTGACTATCAACTCTATCTATGCCTCTCATTATCTTGTACGCCTCAATTAGGTCCCCTCCCTTCCTTCTTTTTTCCAATGAAAAAAGTCCGAGCTCAGTCAACCTCTCTTCATAAGGTAAGCCCTCCAGTCCAGGCAGCATCCTGGTAAACCTTCTCTGAACCCTCTCCAAAGCATCCACATCTTTCCTATAATAGGGCGACCAGAACTGCATGCAGTATTCCAAGTGCAGTCTAACCAAAGTTTTATCGAGCTGTGAACAAGATCTCACGACTCTTAAACTCAATCCCCCTGTTAATGAAAGCCAAAACACAATATGCTTTCTTAACAACCCTGTCCACTTGGGTAGCAATTTTAAGGGATCTATGTACCTACACACCAAGATTCCTTTGTTCCTCCACACCGCCAAGGATCCTGTCTTTAATCCTGGACTCAACGTTCAAGTTCGACCTTCCAAAATGCATCACTCGCATTTATCCAGGTTGAACTCCATCTGAGCTGAAAATGTGTTGCTGGAAAAGCACAGCAGGTCAGGCAGCATCCAAGGAGCAGGAGAATCGATGTTTCGGACATGAGCCCTTCTTCAGGAATTTCCTGAAGAAGGGCTCATGCCCGAAACGTCGATTCTCCTGTTCCTTGGATGCTGCCTGACCTGCTGCGCTTTTCAAGCAACACATTTTCAGCTCTGATCTCCAGCATCTGCAGTCCTCACTTTCTCCTCAAAGATTTGAACTCCATCTGACACCTCTCAGCCCATCTCTGCATCCTGTCAATGTCACACTGCAGCCTACAACAGTCCTCTATACTGTCAACAACACCTCCAACCTTTGTGTCGTCTGCAAACCTGCTGACCCATCCTTCAATCTCCTCATCCAAGTCATTAATAAAAATTACAAAGAGTAGAGGCTCAAGAACAGAGCCCTGTGGAACACCACTCACCACTGACTTCAGGGCAGAATACTTTCCTTCCACTACCACTCACTATCTTCTGTCAACCAGCCAATTCTGTATCCAGACAGCTAAATTCCCCTGTATCCCATTCCTCCTGACCTTCTGAACGAGTCTACCATGGGGAACCTTATCAAATGCCTTGCTGAACTCCATATACACCACATCCACCGCTCAACCCTCATCAACTTGTCTAGTAACATCCTCAAAGAACTCAATAAGATTTTTGAGGCATGACCTGCCCCTCACAAAGCCATGTTGACTGCATTTAATCAAGCTATGCTCTTCCAGATGGTCATAAATCATTCACTACAAGGTCCTTTTCTTTAGTAAAGACAGAAGCAAAAAACTCATTTAGGGCTTCCCCAACCTCCTCAGACTCTATACACAAGTTCCCTATGCTATCCCTGATCAGCCCTACTCTTTCTTTGATCATTCTCTTATTCCTCACATACATGTAAAATGCCTTTGGATTCTCCCTAATCCTTCCTGCCAAGCCTTTTTCGTGCCCCCTCCTGGCTCTCCTCAGACCATTTTTGAGCTCCTTCCTCGCCTGCCTATAATCCTCGTCCTAATACTCGACGGAGAGAATGAAACTAGGAGTTCCGGCAGCTTTTCTGACTGTTCCAAGGGGCTGGACATATTTTGTAATTGTGCCTTTCATATGGTCCAAGTATTTGTTCAGGAGTTTCGTATCTATTTGAACTTTGTACATAATTGGTCCTGATCTCATGTCGACCATGCCTCTTACCCATGCGCGGCCACTTCTGTGATTCTTACACCAAATTTCATCCCCAGCATCAAAGTGTCTCTCTCTCATTTCACAGAGTCTCGTGTCCAGCAAGGGTGTTTCACCTTCCCCCAAGGCCTGGGAAGATCAGACTTAATTTAGTGCGGAGTCTTCTCCCCACTAGCAACACTGCTGGAATATCACTGTTGTTGCATCAGCAGTGGTCTGATAATCAAATAGGAACTGTGATAGCTTGATATCTAGAGAGGATGTAGGCTGTTTCTTCAAGCCAGTCTTCAAAGTTTGGACTGCTCTTTCTTCCAGGCTATTGGATGAATAATATTGTTTTCTGTCAAATCCCATTCGAGTTTAGGAAATACCCAAATTCCCTGCTAGTAAATGATAGTCCTTTGCCTGTGACCAACATTTCTGGAACTACGTGTATTAAAAAATATGTGCACAGTTTTTCTATCGTTGCTCTCTTGTTTGCTAAATGGGATCTATTCACATTCAGTCATTTTGAACGGGCATCTACAATGACTAAGAACATTGAGCCCATGAAAGGACCTGCATAGGTGACGTGCAACTGAGTCCTGCCATTCCCTTGAATGTGGGGAACTGCCAACGGAATTTTTGTCCTTGGCACTCTGGGCAGTGCCCCACTGATGAGGCTGTACCTTAGCCACCAGATATAACTTCTCACTAACAACTTAATTTTGGATCCCTGCAGGGTCCTGATGGAATTCAACCAGTATTTGATGGCAATCTTTGCTCAGTACAATCACTCTTGTTCCCAATAACAATATGCTGTCCTCTACAGTGATCTGGTCTCTCCAGGTCCAAAAAGGTTTCAATTCTGGTTATGACAGCACCTTGGTTTCCCCCATCCACACCAGCTTCTGCAGTTTTGACAGGACTGATTCTTTTTGTGGCCAAAGTCTGATATTGTCAGCTGTGATTGAGAGCGTGTCCAGAATAGTTAGCACCATTAGAGTCTTGGGGTACCAGCAGTGTTGTAGCTGCTAATGGAAAGCGGCTCAATGCATCTGCATTCGTTATTTGGCCTCCAGGATTGTGTTCTACCCTGTAATTACATGCACTTGGTATTTGAGTCCCTCACTGAATGCAGCCTGAAGCTATGGGCGACACTGCCTTGCCCTGTTTAAGCAGATCTAGTACAGGTTTGTGGTCTGTTATTATCACAAATTTACATCATAAAGGTATTGATGGAACTTTCTGATGCTAAATTTGAATGCCAAACCTTCTTTTTCTATCTAGCCATATTTATGCTCTGCATTTACCAAAGTCCTGAAATCATATGCTTTTGAACAATCCTCTCCAGTGGGCCATGTGTGAGCTGATACCATCCTGATGCTGTACAGGGAGGCATCACATGTCAACACCAGACCTTTCTTGGAATCATAGTGTGCCAATACATTAGAGGATGATAACTGTTTCTTTACTTCACTGAAAGCTAGGGCTTGACTATGTGACAATTTCCAAGTCTGACCCTTTTTTTAGGAGTTGAAGCAAAGGTTTCAGGATGGGGGCCAGGTTAGGGTGTGAACTTTTCACAATAATTTACCAGCCCCAGGAAAGAATTCAGTTCCTGGACAAGAGTGGGAGCCGGGGCCTCTTAGATCGCTCTCAGTTTATCTTCCAACAGGTGTAACATGGCTTTGTCTGTAGCTCAACTGGGTCACATGGGGGGGATCCTGGAGCACACATTTTTCCCACCTTGGAAAATGTCTTCAGACTATTAACTGTTCAAACCCAGATGTAGGTGGACTTTCCAGGGTATGCACTCTTCTGGATACCGGCCTATGAGTTATCTTACTCAATTTAGGTTTAATAGGACTCTTTATCTGTCTTGAGTGTGCATACTGGCAGCAGTTACAATTACTTGTCAGCCAGGGTACTGAAGATATGTTTAACCATTTGGCTGATGCTTGGCTTTGTTTTGTGGTTTTGCTGTGGGCCAACCTGGAGTCCCTCTGTTCAGGGATATGTCCTGAGCCAGGCTATTCAATTGCCTTCATTCAAGTGGTGTTCCTCAAATATTGTCCATTTCCATCAGAATGCCCTGCAACATATATGTTCCACTTGCCACCTTTTCCAATTATACAGCCAGTTGTAGCGCCTGTTTGAAGTCCAGTTTGGTTTCATCTTGTACACATTTAAAAATAGTTACATCATTTATCCCACATACCAAGCAGTCTAAGCATCTCTAAGTGTTAAACCAAAGTCACATGCTTCTGCCAGTCATCTTAACGGAGTTAAAAATCCTGATACGGATTCCTCTAGTTCTCGAATTGCTGAGTGAAAATTATGGCATCGCAGAGTTAGAGGAGGTTTGAGGTCTTAGGACTTCTGAATTATGTCGGTCATTTCTTGTAAGGCTTGAATATCTGGTGCCTAAGGGAACGTTAGGTTCCTAATAACAAAGATGTTGTGGGTCCACAAGCTGTCAGGAGAATGACTTGTTGTTTTTCATCTGCCCCAATGTTGTTTGCCTGGAAAATAAAACACATTCTTCCCACAGACTGGGCCCAGTCCTCAACAGCAGGGTCGAATGAGTCAAGCTTCCTAAACAAGGCATGATGTAAGAAATGCTTTCCCCAACTCCAAAAAGACTGTTGCAAGTCAGTTTTTTCAGGGACATGCTTTTCTCTTGTCACCACTGAAATAACTCCAAGATGCCGGTACCCCATCACAAAGTCACCCTTTATTTATACATGGAGAGTCCTTCACTCCAGTATTCCTCTTCAGAGTCAGCTCCTATTCTTATCTGTCAGCTAGGGCTCCCTGATTGGACCAGATTAATAACCCAATCAGGAAACTCATATTCTATGAGGGGCACTGGCGAACCAGTGAACCCCTTGAAATAAGGGCCAACATTCCATTTGCCTTCCTGATTATCCTCTGCGCTGGCTTTCTCTGTTTCATTCACAAATAACCCCAAGTCCCTTTGAGTTGCAGCTTTCTGCAGTTAAGAATTATAGAATAGAATCACAGAGTCCCTACAGTGTGGAAGCAGGGCATTTGGTCTAACATGTCTAGAGCGACCCTCCAAAGAGAAAGCCACCCAGACCTACCCCCTTACCCTATATCTGTAGTCCTGCATTTTGCATTGCTAATTCACCTAGCCTGCCCATCCCTTGACACAATGGCCAATTTAGCCTGGCCAATCCACCTAGCCTGCACATCTTTGGATGGTGGGAGGAACCGGAGCAGCTGGAGGAATCCCAGACAGACACGGAGAGAATGTGCAAACTCCACACGGACAGTCCCCTGCGGCTGGAATCAAACCCAGGTTTCTCTCCATTTAAATAATATAGTGCTCTTTCGTTCTCCCATCCAAAATGAATTTCAAATATTCCATTTACCAACTTTTGCCTACTTTTCCTCACAATATCTCTCCAATGATCTGCCTTTCCACCTATTTTTGTGTCATCTGCAAATTTGGCTGCAGTACATTCACTTCCTTCCTCCAAGTCATTAATATGTATTGTAGACTGTTGTGGTTAGACATGATTTCCCTTTCATGAAGTCATGCCGTGTCTTGGCTGGATTATGATTTTCCAAGTGTTCTGCTCTTACTTCCTCCATAATTGATTCAGAACTTTTCCAACATTATACATTAGACTAATCAGCCTAAAGTTACCCGCTTTTGGCTTCCCTTTCTTTTTGAATAGGGGTATCACATTAGCAGTTTTCCAATCCTCTGGCACTTCCGTAGAACCCAATGATTTTGGAAAATTACAACCATTGCATCCACCATCTCTGTAGCTACTTCTTTTAGGATCCTAGGATGGAAGGCACCAAGGCAAGGGACTTATGTGCCTCTAGCCTCATTAGTTTGTCTAATGCTACTTCTTCAGTGATGGTGAAGGTATTTAATTCCTAACCCATATTCTTTCATATTAGTTTGTATTAGTATTGATTCTTCAGTAACAAATTGCCTCTCTCTTACAGAAAAGAATAACCATGACAAATAACCAGCCTTCAATGCATTGAAGATGTACAGTCGTACGTTTTAAACATAGTTATCATGTTTTCTTCACTGCATATCATTCTGATCAAAAGACATGCAGCAATTGCTAAGTTTGTTCTGCACTTTTGAAGTTTGGAGAATCTGAGCATTTTCTTAATTGAAACCAGGTTACTCAACTTTATGGGATTGTCAATGAATGTATTATGACATACGTGCAATTCTGCAGGTGTTACAAACACTTTCAACACCGTTGCCAGCTGTTGCTGAGGGGCAAAGCTCTGGTTACTGAAGTGAAGCTTGAAGTGAGATTCACATGTGTTTTTTGTTTAAAAACTTTAAACTTCAACATGTGCTTGTCAGGTGTATAAACCATCACAGCATCACCCTAACCGACTTTACGCACTGGAAACCTGATGGAAACAATCTCTATCCTAAATCCAGAAATCTGTGCCATGTTACATACATGCACTACTTGTTTTGAAGACAGATTTCTTCAATATGTTTGATCTATTCAGAGATGTTTTGGTTAACTTTTAACCATTCTGGCACCACAGTCTGAAACTAATACCATCAGTTCCCACTACAAAGATTGTTCTCTGGTGATTCAGCTGAAACAGGCATGAGAAAAAAAACTCATTAAGTTCTTCCAGCTCAAGTGGCTCAGTTTCTAAACTAGTACAGACTGCAGGGAAGGTATGTGGTGGAGCACGAGAAAAAGTGAAAACTAGTCAAATCAGATTCTGAAAGATGTATTGAATCATGCTTGGATCATTCATTACTTCAGTACGCTGTTTGATTCCAAGTTGACCCTCATGTTCATTCCATCCAAGACTGCCTGATAACTGCACCTCCTTGGTCCTGCTGCTAAGCCTCATTCCTGATGAAGGGCTCCGGCCCGAAAAGTTGATTCTCCTGGTCCTCAGATGCTGCCTGACCTGCTGTGCTTTTCCAGCAACACAATCTCGTTGCTGCTAAAACTGGCCACCACCAAAGCTGATAAGTCCAATACTCTTTGGGATAGTCTGACATCTTAGGATAAGGGGTAATAAATTTAAAACAATGTTGAGGAGAAACCACTTCTCCCAAAAGGTTGTGAACCTATGGAATTTGCTACTGCAAAGTGCAGTGGATGAGTAGATTTAAGGGGGAATCAGACAGATGTTTAATTGGTAATGGGTTGAAGGGTTATGGGGAGAAGGCAGGAAAATAGGGGTGAGGAGCATATCAGCCATGATAGTGGGCAGACTCAGTGGGCCATATGGCCTAATTCTATTCCAATATCTATTCCAATAACTGAACCTCCTTAATCCAGATCAGCCATAATCTTATTGAATGGCAGAGCAGACTAATAGGACAGAATGGTTTATCCTGCACTTAAGTTCAATGTTTCTATGCTTTAAACTTGAGCTCATCCATTGCTCAGATATTTCTATTGTATCCAGTTCCAATTCTCAGCTGCCTATGATATTTTCTGAGCTACACCATTTCCCTGTCCCTGAACACAGGCATTTGATAAATTCTGTTTGTGCATTTACATCTTTTCATCGCCTTATTCCTCTCTACCCTTGTTACCTCCTTTGAATATACAAATCCTCCCAAATGATCCATATACTGAGGTAAAGCACCTCAAATGGGAACTATCGAACCAGGTTGAAGTCAAACATTGTGTTTTCAACAGTAAATATGAAAAATAGAGATAATAGCTAATCATAGAATCATGGAATCCCTACAATGTGGAAACAGGCCTTTAGGCCCAAGTAGTCCACATTGACCCTCTGAAAAGTGTCCCACCCTGACCTATTACGTTACGTTTCCCCTGACTAACACATTCCTGAACACAACAGGCAACTTAGCATGGCCCGAGGGGCTCAATTAGTATGGTGGCTGGCTTGAGATGCAGAATGATGCCAACAATGTGGGATCAATTCCTGTACTAGCTGAGGTTGCCATGAAGGACTCTCCATCTTAACTGGTCTTCTTGCCTGAGGCATGGTGACCCTCAAGTTCAACCACCATCAGCCATCTCTCTCTATGGTCTGTAGAGACAATGGCAATTTTATCTTTAATGGTCAGTATAAAACTTAAGCCCACTGTATGCAGTTCTGAACTCCCCACAGTGCAGATTTATGAAGATGCTGTTTGGTATGAGAGTGTGAAATTGATAAGGATGTGACAATTGGACATAGTTATAGCAGGTGTCATTGAGAGGCAACTTGATTGAGATGTTGAAAATTATGAAGGAATGAAACACAATAAATAAGAAAAAATTCAGTGGTTCAGGGATAGCAAGTGAGCTTTTTGTTGAAAATGTGAAAGTGTTCACTTTAACAGGAAGAATAAAAAAAGAACAGTATCACAAAAATGCAAAACCACTGCCAAATGTTCTCACACATGAATCATACAAAGTTAGCATGTAGGTACTGGATGTAATTAAAAAGGCTAAATAAAATGAGACAACTGGTATTTGATTGAAGTGTATAAGATCCTGAATGATCTTGAAAATGTGGGGATATGGGAAAGATGTTTCCTCCTTGGGTGAATCCAGAATGAGAGGGCTTTGTTTAAAAAAATCAGGGGCATATTTTTACGACAGAGCTGTGGAATTTTTTTCTCCCAGACAGTTATAATATTTTGCAATGTTCTATCTCAGAAGCACTGGAAGAGGAATCATCAAATGATGGACTTCTCCCTGATCTCTCATAATCCTGGACTCTCTGAAAGCTCAAAAAATCTGTCTAACATAAGTCTCAATAATTTTCCGTGACCTAACTGACTTTCTGTGGAAACAATTTCTAAAGACTAATGATTTTCTGAGAGTAGTCTTAAACAGGAGAATCATTATTTTTAAACTGTTGCCCCTACTTCTAGTTTATCCTATGAAGAAACAACCTCTCTGCATCTCGTGTTAAGCCCCCTCAAAATATTACATGCTTCAATAAAATCCCCTCTCATATCATAAATTCCAATGAAAACAGGCCAAAGTTGCTCAAATTTTCCTCATAAAACAATCCCTTCATTCCAGGAAGAAGTGATTGAACATTTCCTGAACTGCTTTCAAATCTATCACTCCTTACACAAGGACATCAAAACTGGACATATTACTCGACTTGTGGCTTCATTAATGAAATCAATAGTTGCAGCAAGACTTCCCGATGTTGATACTGAATTACTTCTTACAATAATGACAAACACTTCATTCACTCACTGAATGATTTACTGTACTGCTATTCTTTTGTAGCACTTGTGGAAGGCCACTCAGTTCTGTCTGTAAGTCAGCATTCTGCAGTCTGTCTCCATATAAATAGCATTTTACTTTTCCAGTTCTTTCTACTTTTTTCCCACATTATACTTCATCTGCCAGATTGTTCCCCTTTCACTTAACGTGTCAATGTCCATGTCTTATTTTGTATCCTCTTCACAGCTTGCTTTCCTTTCTTTGTACACTCAGCAAATTTTGTTTCTTTATCCAAGTCATGAATAGAGGTTGTAAATAGGTGAAACCCCATTGCACTCCACTTGTTACATTTTGCCAACCTGAAAATAACCTATTTAACCCAACTTTATGTCTCCCAATACAAATACTTAAGGGACTCTTAGTCCCTCTATTCTCATAAAAATTATTCCAATTTTCAAGTCTTTATTGTATTTACATTTATTGATATCAGGGTGAGTACTCCTGTAAATATACATTGTACTCTCTTATAGGAACATCGGAAATAGGAGCAGGAGAATGCCATCAGTCCCTCAAGCATTTTCCATCATCATTTAACTTATAGCTAATCTTCTACACCAAAGCCATTTCCCACATTATCCCCATATCCCTTTAAATCTACAATATCCAAGAAATCTATCAATTTTAAATTTACTCAATGACTGAGCCTCCACAGGACGCTGGGATAAAGAGTTTCAAGAATTTATTACCCCTTTGAGTGAAGAAATTCCTTTTCACCTCAGTGACAAATGACTTACCTCAATGTCCCCTGCTTCTCAAGCCTACGGCCAGGAGAAACATCCTTCCTGCATCCACTCTGTTGAAGTCTAGAAGAATTCTGTGCTTTTAATGAGATCACCCCTCATTCTCCTAAAATCTAGAGATTGCAGACCTTGTGTCCTCAATCTGTTTTGATGACATAGCAGGGATCAGTTTGGTGAATCTTTGTTGCATTTCCTTCCTTCCTTAGGTAAAGGGGACAAAACTGTACACAATACCAAGTCATATACCATTGATATTCTATGGAATTGCAGCAGTAAAGCCAAGCCATGTACGTGTATCCCAGACGACCAATCCTCAAGACTGTTTCTACTCAGTCTGGTGTCTCAGTAAAATATTCAGTGAAAAATCCTCTTTCGTAAAAACTCACCTACTTAGACTCATTTTAAGCTTTACTGAAAAATTATTATAAAGTAATTCAGTTTAAAAAATTGCAACTGCAGCACAGCATGTATATTGTGCATCAAAAGTTCTCAAGGCAGAAAATTTGTAGTTTGCAACTCTCTCCCCAAGCTGTGTTTAGTTATCACTTTGTGATTTTGTCATGGTTCAGGATTACATGGCCATTCACTGCGTTTGATCCTGGAACATCAAGAGGTATGGTATAAAAATAGAGACATCATTTCAGCTGTCATTTATGCATCTCATCCAACTTTCTTGAACAGACACTTCCAGACATGGCTAAATGTTGATTTAATTGCAGTTGGGAAACATTTTTCTGACAGGGACATTGTTTCAATGTGTTCATTTTTTTACAATGTTTGGACTCGGGAGAGAGACTTTTTATTGATCGAAAGTCAGAAGAGCTGCAAAAGAAACCAGAAAAAAGGGGAAAAGAAGCAAATGTAAATCGAACTTGTCTTGATATCATATAGGTTTTGTCAGTGGAACAATAATAACGTTCAAACTGAAACAAATGATACCACACCTAATGTTAACTTAGTCCAGTACCTGAAAGATGAAAGGTGTGCACACGCTTAAGACATGGAGATGACTTCAAAATCACAAGTTGTTTCAATGTAAAGCTTTTGGATCTGACTACTGTACCAGGAGAGACAGGGCAGAAGAGGCCAATCCCTGCTTTAAAAAAGCAGGCAGCCAAATTTTTGTTATGACTAGCAGATACTACTAAACCAACATGGATACTTGCTCCAGTCTGAAATTAGCAACACTCTCTTTATCCTTTCCTCATGTACCAAAGCAGCTTTCTCACAGAGCTAATTCTCTTCAGAGATGCCAAACAGGCATTCTGTAAAGCTTGCAGACAGACCCTCTGATAAGAAGACTGATGTATACCCTTGAAAAATTAACTGGACCTCCTTGTTAAAAAGTGATTAGCAACTCATGTTGAATTTAAACAAACTTTGAACAAATCCCGCCCAAATATTTATGTGAGTTAAGTGGATTAGTACTTCTGACACTTAATTTTCCAGCCAAAGTGAGGGATTTTTGTGCAAGGGAATGCAATTAAGAGTAAAAACATAGCTGTGATAGTAAAATAGTTTTTATTTCATCACGTCACCGTGACAGAGCTGAAAGAAATCAAGTAAACTTTAAACAGAACTTTTTTAAATAAATGAATATTTCTTGGGATGTTTGCATGACAGACAAGGCAATCATTTTTCATCCAATTCTATGCTTTATTTGGTCAGACAGAATAGGGCAAGTTGTAATTCTTTTTGGTGGTAAAGTGTTTTGGACTGTCGTGAGATCATGAAAGGTACAAAATCTGTCTGTTTTAATGCATACAAAGTCAAAGCATTATTGTGTACAAGACTGTCAGTTTGCAATGTGTCAGTATGAGCTGTCATATACAGAATTTGTAACCGTAATAGGTAAGGAGAAAGATCTATGAATTGAGAGAAAATATCCAACAAGTGTTCGGTAACAATTCAGAAACTACACCCGCTGACATTATAGAGCATACTAAGGAGGTTGTAGAAAAATCAGTGAAAACATTTCTGCATTAATAATAATAAACTTCCCTCCACAAAGCACACTTTGTGCTGTGGTTCTGTTCGCCGAGCTGGAAGTTTTTGTTGCAAACGTTTCGTCCCCTGGCTAGGCGACATCATCAGTGCTTGGGAGCCTCCTGCGAAGCGCTTCTTTGATGTTTCCTCCGGTGTTTATAGTGGTTTGTCCCTGCCGCTTCCGGTTGTCAGTTTCAGCTGTCCGCTGTAGTGGTTGGTATATTGGGTCCAGGTCGATGTGTTTGTTGATGGAGTTTGTGGATGAATGCCATGCCTCTAGGAATTCCCTGGCTGTTCTCTGTCTGGCTTGCCCTATGATAGTAGTGTTGTCCCAGTCAAATTCATGTTGCTTGTTGTCTGCGTGTGTGGCTACGAAGGATAGCTGGTCATGTCGTTTCGTGGCTAGTTGATGTTCATGTATGCGGATTGTTAGCTGTCTTCCTGTTTGTCCTATATAGTGTTTTGTGCAGTCCTTGCATGGTATTTTGTACACTACATTAGTTTTGCTCATGTTGGGTATCGGGTCCTTCGTTCTGGTGAGTTGTTGTCTGAGCGTGGCTGTTGGTTTGTGGCATTCATCCACAAACTCCATCAACAAACACATCGACCTGGACCCAATATACCAACCACTACAGCGGACAGCTGAAACTGACAACCGGAAGCGGCAGGGACAGACCACTATAATCACCGGAGGAAACATCAAAGAAGCGCTTCGCAGGAGGCTCCCAAGCACTGATGATGTCGCCTAGCCAGGGGACGAAACGTTTGCAATAAAAACTTCCAGCTCAGCGAACAGAACCACAGCAACGAGCACCCGAGCTACAAATCTTCGCACAAACTTTGAGCACACTTTGTTTCATAAATTTTGTGACTTATGCTGTCTTGATGAGGTAGTTATTCACTGCATGAGCCTGAATAGAAATGAAAAGTCTGCAGAAGCATACATACACACATGTGCACACTTCTGACTGAAAGTAGTGGCTCTGCAAAGGTTAATGCTGAAGAACTATTTTAAGACTCACCCAATGTAATTATATCAGAAGGTTTTGTATGGGAATAAACAAAACATCTTCAGAATTTGAAATGGACAGACCTATTATCTTCAGTATCCCAATACCCTTTGTAAAAATGTTTATCTAACTAATATGACTTGTTTTTGATTGCTATTCACTTAATGGACTTTATCTTAAGACAAGTGCCTCTTCTCATTAGAAAACCTGGTGGAATTCTTTGACCATTTTAGACCAGGTAGGTCTCATAAACCCAGTCAGAAAATGGCAGTACTTACCAAACCATACAATGGGCAGTGATTGGCATTGCATGATCATATGGCAACACTCACACTTGGTACATCAAGAAGTCACTGCATTGTGATGAAGAACTCCAAATTTGGCTGATATTTCCCATTTCTAGTGCAGGGTTAAATTAAGTCAAATGTACCACTGTACTGCACCAATGATCCACCAAGTAATCTTTCGACAGTGTACAGATCAATTCCTTTGTTTTTATGGCTATGCCAAATCTGGAAGCTTTCTGAAGTAAACCTGAACTGAAGTTATAGTTCCTTAACAGTCTCAGCCTGATATCCGTGGGGTACAAAGAACCTTTGACAGAGCCAGCTTTTATAGCTGAATATGCATCACAAAGGTCAGCCACAGAGAAACTTTGTCTGCGTGTGTCTCACAGTAGACAAGAGTATCCACTTTCCCCAAACATTGGATGGCACCTGAACAGTTTCTCCCTGATGTACAAGAGGCAGTTTAACTGTACTAACTAAATCTGAATAGAACAAAGTAATAAGCAGAAGATTTGCTCAACAAGTAACATTCCCACCTGATTCTGGCATTTTGGATTTAGCCCCAATCTAACACTGAGATTTTAGCTAATTCAAAATCCATTCACTTACATATACAATGTTGTGAAGCAGGACTTCAACTACAGGCTGACAGAATTCTGCATTGTTCGAGGTGCAACTTGTGAATGCAGGGAGTGCCAATGTAACAATAGGGACTGCATTTAAAATGATTCATTAATACTTTCTTTGTCACTGCAACTACATGGTTCAACCATCAAATCTCATAAAATAGACATTTCTAATATGTTCCGGAGATGTGTTGCTGGAAATTCTTCAGGAATTTCGGGCTTATGCCCGAAACATCGATTCTCCTGTTCCCTGGATGCTGCCTGACCTGCTGCGCTTTTCCAGCAACACATCTCCGGCTCTGATCTCCAGCATCTGCAGACCTCACTTTCTCCTCAAAGATTTCTAATATGTTACCTAGTTCAGATTATTGTTTGAAATAATTCTTCATTAAAATGTTTGTCCATTGCCTTGAAAGATTCAAATATAAAGAAAAAGATACACAAGAAATCTGAGTGCACAGCAAGATATATTTCATGAAAAATGTTTAAATCTCAGTATACTAATGCAAAATTATCTTCATTCTCCACGTCTCTGTTACCATGAGAAACTAAGCAGAATTTCTATTCAGTACCAATTCTTACTTTGGTAGTTACCCTTAATTTTAGTTTCACAAACAGTGTGTCAAAACCAGGGAAGGGTTGGCCTCTCTCAGAATGAGCCACACTATGTTCAATTTCTAAATACCATCCCACATTCTGAGAGTCTCAAAATGAAATAGTTGATGAACAACAAGCAGAAATTTTATACTAAAGAAGATTGTCTTTTCCAGCAGTCCTAACTCTGTTCACAAATGGACAAACCTAGATTAGATTATTTTAGATTAGATTACATTACAGTGTGGAAACAGGCCCTTCGGCCCAACAAGTCCACACCGACCCGCCGAAGCGCAACCCACCCAAACCCCTACCCCTACATTTACCCCTTACCTAACACTACGAGCAATTTAGCATGGCCAATTCACCTGAGCTGCACATCTTTGGACTGTGGGAGGAAACCGGAGCACCTGGAGGAAACCTACGCAGACACAGGGAGAACGTGCAAACTCCACACAGTCAGTCACCTGAGGCGGGAATTGAACCCGGGTCTCTGGCGCTGTGAGGCAGCAGTGCTAACCACTATGCCATCATGCCACCCACTATTCAAAAGTAATGCAAGATTGCTGAAGGCAAAGACCAGATGGCATTTGATAGCTGGAAATAAATAAATAAATATCTCTGGGATTACTGTGATTTGGAGATGCCAGTGTTGGACTGCGGTGTACAAAGTTACAAATCATACAACACCAGGTTATAGTCCAACAGGTTTAATTGGAAGCACTAGCTTTCGGAGCGCCGCTCCTTCATCAACAACCACCTGATGAAGGAGCGGCGCTCCGAAATCTAATGCTTCCAATTAAACCTGTTGGACTATAACCTGGTGTTGTGTGATTTGTAACTCTGGGATTACCAGTATGATTTCTTTTAGGGGACAGGGACAAAACAAAATTATACTTGATCTAGTGCAAGTAATTTTTTAAAAAGTCCTTGGAGTTTAAATTTGAAAGCTTGCTTTCTACAATCTATGGACAGGCTTAACAACAGGGACCATATTAAATTGTTGCTACAATATGTATGTCCCCAGAGGATGTATGTCTGACAAGCTCGCTCATTGATGGATGATTACACTCTACACAGCAGGCTAATTGCTTTATCAGATCAAGCCAGTTTGCCATGTTGTCTTTGTTACTGTTTCTTACGCATTTGTCTACAAAAAAAAGGAAGCAATGCCAGACTTGGTTGAAAATACCCTTATGTCAACAGAGAATGGTTTTAAACATTAAGATAAGGGTTTATATATTCCAGTGACAGTTGAGATGAAAACTGACTTATACTGTGGAACTCTCAATGGAAATATTCCAGCAAGGAATTAAGTAAAATTTATTGGGCAGCTGGCAGTGAAGCACAGAAACAAAATTCAACTCCAGTGTTTTTTTGCACAATTTAGAAATGGATGATGAAAGAAGGTACAGTGCAACTTTAACTGAATATTCAATCCATACACATATTCTTGTAAATCTATCAGTCTTGACTTCATCAACAATGATCCCTTTAGAATGTCAGCAGCTATTGAATGACTGCAATCTTGAATGACTGTCTATGCTATCAGTTCACAAGCTTTATGTTTATAAGCACTGTCATATTTCTACCACACACTTCCCTGACCTTTCGTGTCACAAATTCTCAACACTCTTTGGTTAAAATTCTCAACACATGATGGAGATTCACAACGTAGAAGAAAACCTAATAATTTATTTTTATTCTGAATATTAAGAAAAACTACAAGTGCTAAGAAAAGTCAAATTTTGCTAATCTTGCAAATTATTAGTTTTCCTTCTGGAATACATATATGGAAAGACGAGAAGGTATTTGAAGTTATATTCAGGGTCACGCCCATATAAAGCAAATTGAAATTACATCAAACGACTGGATGGTTCTACAATATCATATTTTGCTTTAATGAAAATGTGAGCTTTAATCCAGAATATGATGCAGCAAAATGCATAAATATAGCTTAAAGCAGTTCTCATTCCAGGCTTCCAATTTTCTTCTGAGTGAAATTTGACACAACGAAATTAATACATAGTACTGAAATGCCACCTCTACATTAAAGCACAGTAGCTTATATTTGTAATGTTACTGCTTTATTATGCATTTGTGCCTGAAATGTTTCAACATTGGTGTGATGGGAAATGTTGTCAAACTGGTATCTATTTGGGTCTTGGCATTGATTGTAAAGTGACTCGAAGAAGTTGTCTCTCCCTGCTTCAGCTTCACATTTTTGTCAGATGTGGAATGAGAAAAGGCACAAATCCAACTGCCAACAACTCAGCCATCAACTATTGGCACTCACAATTCACAACTTTTACCAATGAGTGTAATTTGTGCTACAGTTGGGCAAAGCAAAATGCTGGCACTCTGAAAACATACACAAGAAAGCAAAATAAGCCACAGAGCTGGAAATGTGTTGCTGGAAAAGCACAGCAGGTCAGGCAGCATCCAGGGAACAGGAGAATCGACGTTTCGGGCATAAGCCCTTCTCCAGCAACACATTTCCAGCTCTGATCTCCAGCATCTGCAGACCTCACTTTCTCCTCAAAATAAGCCACAGTACATAACAACACAGAGTGGAATGGTTTAGGTTTATAACTGTAATGTTACACAGGCAGTACTGCACCTTTTACATGGCATCATAAGGAGAGACAGAGTAAAGATGAGAGTTCAGATTTCCATCCTCATGGGTGAGACTTCTGATGCTCACCCATTTCTGAAATCACAATACTGCTTCCTCCCCAGTAATGCCTGTTCAAGCTATTTCAATGGTGGGTTGATGGGGGACAGACAAGAATCAAAACTATCACCTCCTGAAATAGGCTCAAGGCCAGGATGGGAGAAAGGGGGTTCTGAGCAGTCAGGTTTAAAGGCCCACCTCCATTCATTGGGTCATTGGCCCAGCTCTGTAAATATTATTAGATATTCTACCCCTAAAGACCACCCTCCCCACTGTCCCCTATCCTACTTGGCCAGTATTCACAATGATCACAACTCAAGAGTCATAGAGTCATAAAATGTACAGCGCAGAAACAGATCCTTCAGTCCAACTTGTTCACACCGACCAGATATTCCAAATTAATCTTGTCCCATTTACTGGCATTTGAATCATATCCCTCTTGACCCTTCCTATTCAGATACTCATCCAGCTGTCCTTTAAATGTTGCAATTGTACCAACCTCCACCACTTCCTCTGAAAACTCATTTCATACACACACTACCCTCTGCATGAAAAAGTTGCCCCTTATGTCCCTTTTAAATGTTTCCACTCTCACCTTAAACCTTTGCCCTCTCATTTTGGGACAAAGACCTTGACTATTCACCACACCTCTCAACAGCCTTTGTAGGATGTCTCTGATTAGCTAATGAAAACATCAAGATAAACAAAAGCCATTCAAAACCTCTTCGAAAAAGTTTCATTCTCGAAACAGCCCATAAAACTGTCAAATGCAGCCATTCAGCTCCACTTAAAGAAAATTTAATTCGCAATTGCTCATAAAACTGTCAAAATAAACAACAAAAACTATTGAAAAAAACTGTCCAAATACATAAGCCTAATAATTGCTTAGTAAACAGCATTTAAACATTACTACAAAGAGACACAAATTTGAAGCTTTTCTTTTATGCTTACCTGAATAGAAACACAAGAATAAAAAACTATAGATGCAGCAGGAAGCACTCTGATGCATTTTCTCATTGTCACTGCAAAATTCCCTTCCTAACAGAATATGCTTACACCACATGGTTCACCATCACCTTCTCAATGGACGATTTGAGATAGGCAACAAATTCCATTTACTGTATACTGGTGAAATTCACATCCCAGGAACAAATAATATGGAAACAATTCTTAGGAAGGAATGATTTGGAGATGCCGGTGTTGGACTGGGGTGTACAAAGTTAAAAATCACATAATACCAGGTTATAGTTCAACAGGTTTAATTGGAAGCACTAGCTTTCGGAGCACTGCTCCTTCATCAGGTAGCTCCGAAAGCTAGTGCTTCCAATTAAACCTGTTGGACGATAACCTGGTGTTGTGTGATTTTTAACTTAGGAAGGAAGGCTGCCTTAATCTACTTGTATCCAACTCTTATAATAGGTATCTTACAGGGTGGAGGAGGTGGTGTGTGTGTGCTTATGTACATATGGTGGACTGTGAGAGATGTACTCTTAATTTTCCTTCCAAAAACTGAAACACTAAATTTGCTGTTCAACAGCAGAATTTGTCACAATGATAATTGTGGAAAATTATATGGTACCACAAGAACGGCAGTAGACAGGTATTCACATTCAGGGCACATTTATTAAGATGTAAAGTCAGACAATTTTTTTTTCTGAAGCTACAATGGGGGTTTTAAATGAAAATAAGCTGCATGGGAAAGACTCTATGAAATGCCATGAATTTTAAAAACCAGACAAAACATACAAAAAATTTATAACAAGTAAAAAATACAAGAAGCATTTTCTTAACAGTTGTTTCTTTGCTGAGAATATCCCACGAGGTAAAGGTTAAAAGTTTTTTTTTGCTTATTTTACTGACATCGTTCTCCTAAAGGGGGGAGTGAACAATTCGTCAGACAATTGAATATTAAATATCTATCACTTAGCAGTTTTACGTTTAAGGGCTATATGCCATCATATTGATATCAAAGAAGTTGTATTCTGTTTCTTAGGGATTTGACATGGAATTATGAAGTCGCAGGTTTTAAGCTCAGTTGCCAGATCGATTTCAATACTTGCCAGGCGGTGGAAATCCAGGAATCTTTTTCCATTTTAATGTATCTCCAGACACCCGGACAAAAAATAGTATGAGGAAAAGCCACTCTTTAGTTATTTCTTCATTTAATAAATTATACTAAACCAGGTAACTGTGCTGGGGATAATAAACATGATATATTGTGTAACCACAAAGATATTCTTTGTCCCATAAATAAAGGAATGTTGTCTTTTGATAACTGCAAGTATGACATTGCTTAAGGATAGTTTTACATGGTCAGGATGTGATGCGTGGCTGTTAGCAATAAAATGAATACACTGAAGCAGATGACAACTGCTACATATAGGAAGAAACTTGCAGTACTGAAAGGATTGCCAAGTTCAGAGATTCACTTTTACCATTTAAAGCAATTTCAAATAAGGCCCTATTATACAAGAGCAAACGCCTAAGGAAACCATTTTAAATTGCATAATTTCATTTAACATCAAACACTCAGTGCCCCAGTTTGCTACTTACATTCGGTTTGAAGTAGGACTCACTTTTTAGCAAAACCAGAACCAAAGATTTGATCAAAAGCCTTTATTAGGTTAATTTTGTTTTTGGAGTCCACAATTCAAGATGTTATCATGAGCACCTGTTCTTTACCCCAAAGGAATCTCTGTTGCTCATTGTACTAAACACACACACAAAGTTTGGAAGGGAAAAAAAAGAATCTCAGGCCCTGGAAGGATTCACACATCTCCTACTGAATCGAATGGATAAATAAAAGCATAATCTGCCAATGCTTACTGAATACAAATAGACCTGTAAGCGTTAAAACCAGTTGCACAACATACATTCACCACAATGTGAAGAACTGATTTGATCTTTAAATTTAGAACATGGGACTTTTTTGCTTGCCATCTAAAAAGAAATACCCCTTCCATCTGTGAGGAATTGGCAGAGTGGAACTGATAACTGAAATCCATGAATGACACAATGATATTTTGTAATTTGTTTTTTAAATTCACTTGTCGGATATGGGTGTCACTGACTGGCCACCATTTATTGCCCATCCCTAGCTACCCTTGAACTGAGTGGCTGGCTTGGCCAATTCAGTGGGCAGTTTAGAGTTAACCACATTGCTGTGGGTCCTGGATTGCATGTAGACCAGAGCAGGTGAGGGGGGGCAGATTTCCTTCCCTAAAGGACATTAGTGAGCCAGATGGATTTACCCCAGCAATTGGCAATGGTTTCATAGTCATTAGGAGATTCTTAATTCCAGATTGTTTTTTAAAAAATTGAACAGACTCCAATCTGTCATAGTGGGATTTGAACCCAGGTACTCAGACCGTCAGTTAAATTGCTAGAGTAATAGTCTAGCAACAGTTCCACTAGACCATCACCTCTCCTAATTAGTCTTAGATTGTTTAAAATTTAAAGATTCCTCAGATCAGGCTCCCTCAAGGAACAAAACCTACATCCCCCTTCTCCCAAATTCTCCCCAGTAATCTCAAGACTGTGTAGTGAGTAAAGAAATATGTGCTAGGTTACTGGACTCAAAATGTTAACTCTGTTTCTCTCTCCACTGATCTGCCAGAACTGCTGAGTTTCTCCAACACTTTCTGTGTTTGTTTCAGATTTCCAGCATTTGCAATACTTTGCTTTTGCATAAATAACAATAATCTGTTCAATAAGTTCAGCTCGAGTCACTGAGCTTCAGATCCCATCGCAGGCTCCCAACAAGAACAAAAAAGTCGAACTCCAGTGGTGAGGTGGAAGTGATCAACCTTGACACCAAGATAGCAAGTGACTGTGACATCAAGCAGCATAGCAAAATTGAAATATAAGGGAATCATGAGGAAACTTTCCACTGGCTGGAATCAACTAAATCAACACTCAACACTCAAACACGTGTACTGCATCATCCCTACTCATCTTTGATCGAAGCATTGATATACCCTAATCGTTTGCTCCACCTATGCATACTCCCTATGTTCATTACCTCTCTTAGTCATGGTCCACTTTTGCAAGTCAATATTGCCTTCAGTCCTTAATAGGACCAATATTGTAACATGCCATTTAAATACGTTTACTTTAACTTGACTATCCTTTCAGAATTTTTGAATTTGTAGTGGAAATACAACCTAGAAATTAAATAGTAAGGATGTATATAATATGATGAGATTTGTGAGTTTTAAAGGATCAATTCAATTAAAAACACTTGTCAATTGATAATTAATATTTATTTAAATGATACACATGGATTGAAGCATTAGCCAGAACTATTCCTAGACTAAGCATTTGCTTCACATTCTGAATACACAATACATGCACCCTTCCAAGAGTAAAAATCTTCATACTATCAAGGAGTGTAAGTAGGCCATTAGCACTTTGAGACAGTTCATTTTTCCATAACACCATGGCTGCACTGATTGTAACCTCAAATCCAAATTCACCCTTCCCCAATACTTTTTCAACCCCTTGTTTAATAAGAATCTACTTACCTCTGCCTTAAAATATTCAAGAAATCCATTTCCATTTTCAGGGAGAAAATGTCAAGGTCTCACAAACTCTGAGAGAAAAAAAAAGCTTCCCTGATGTCTATTTTAGATACACAATGTCTAATTGTTGATCAGTGTGACCCCGAGTTCAAGATTCTCTCATAAGAGGAAACATCCTTGCTGCATTGTGGGTGGCACTGTGGCTCAGTGGTTAGCATGGCTGCCTCACAGCACCAGGGACTTGGGTTCATTCCAGTCTTGGACAAATGCCTGTGTGGAGTTTGTATGTTCTCCCTCGGTTTGTGTGGGTTTGCTCCAGTTCCCTCCCACACTCTAAAGACATGCAGGTTAGGTGCATTGGTCATGCTAAATTGCCCACAGTGTCTAGTTAGGTGGGTTAGCCATGGGAAATGAGGAGTTATAGGGTAAGTCTGGTCTTGATGGGTCAAATAGCCTACTTCCAAACTGTAGGGATTCTATGCTGATATGATTTTCTACGATCTAGCCTGAAGACTCCTCAGGATTTTATATGTTTCAATCAAGTCACTCTGTTAACCTCCAGCAGATGCGAGCCTAGCTGTCACTGCCTTTCCGAGAAGTAAAGTATCCCATTCTAGGTATTAGTCTAGTAAAGTCTGTACTGTCTCAAAAACATTCACAACATTCCTTAAGTAAGGTGATGATAAATACTGTGCACAGTGCTCCAGATGTGGTCTCACTAGTGCCTGTATAATTGAAGCATATTTTCCTACTTTTGCATTTAAATCTCCTTGCAATAAATGATAATATTCTATTCATGTTCCAAATTACTTGTTGTCTTAACATTTTACATTAATGTATAAGGACATCCGATCTCTTTGCAATTCTAACATTTTGCCAATGATAGTTGCTAAGTTAACTGGCCGAGCTAGTCATATAGCATTGCAACCATGATTTCCAATCAACTTTAGTCATCAGAGTACAGGGTCAAATATCAGAAACAAACATTTAGCAACTCATGCTTACCTATTCAGTCTCCACTATTTTAACATCCCATTCAGCTGAATTGTGAAAGTTCTAATTATCTTTACGTGCACTGTATTAGTTTGCCACATATCTTCATAGACACTTAATTCCCTGAGGAGAATCATGGAGAAATGTTGGAAGTATTGGTAAGCCTGATTAGCAGCTACTGAATAATGTTATGAACACTCATTCCATGGACTTTTAGGCCTGGATTGGGACTCACACCTGAGACTGCTGACTCAGAGACTGGGGTTCTGTCTATTGAGTCACTTTGCTTGCAGCATCCCTGATGTCTTTTCTTGTACTATCCAAGAATGGGAGACTATTCAAAGTGTTACTCAGGCTTTAAAATTTATTAGGCCTGATAGCTATGTGTCAGCAGTGATCTTTGAATGTACATCTCAATATCTACTGTTGAAATGTTTTTAACATTTGAATATACCTCATTAAAGGACCACCCTTTGGATATTTTCTGATGGGATTGCAAAGCTTGAACTTTTCTAATCTTTCATGACATCTCATTCCTGTTATAGCTATATTGTTCTTGCTTTGCTCAATATCCTCTCTGATTTTTGGAGATGTCTTGTAGTGAGGTATGATATGATCAGAATTGCAATGTTCGAATTGTGATCTCAAGTTCATACAGACACTCAGATAACCTTTGAAGACTTTTGCTGTATTGATTGCTAAAGTAACAGTCAAGATGGCAATGGAGTAGGGCTGCAGAATTGGTGCACGACCCTCCGTCTATTTATTTATTTTTCCCCTTTTCTTGTTTTCTTTTTCCTTTCTACTTACCTCTCATTCTAGGATGGCATTGGTGGCAATGAGTTAAGCTTAATTTTATTTATTTTCTACATTATACCTCAGATTTTGTACCTCAGTACCTTTGCGCCGGAGAATGGAAACTTTCCACCGTACTCCTGTATCCCTGTGCTAGAGTACGTGTGACAAATAAAACCTCATTCTAATTCCAAAGGTTGCCCAGTGTTTTGTTGCCTGAGGATTATTCCAAGTCTCTTTTTTGCCAACTTAATCTCAATCATATATTATATATACATGTCCTTGAATGTGACATGGTGGAACTGTCACTAGGTATGTAATCCAGAGGATCAGTCTGATGTTTGAGGACATGGATTTGCAATCCACCGTGACAAATGGTAAAATGCGATTTCAATAAAAATATGGAATAAAAGAGCTAGCCTAATATAACAACAGTTGATTGTTGTAAAAACCCATCAGGTTCACTAATGTTCTTTAGGGAAAGAAATCTGACATCATTACCCACTCCCATCTTTGTATGACAATGTGGTTGACTCTTACCCTTTGGGTAAGTGAAGTGACTCCTGCATCTCTTGAACCATTAACAAATGCTCGCAATATGTCAGTCCAATTGCATATCTGATCTAAATACCATTATAAATTGTTCCACAGTGATATGAGGCCGTTCATAACACTTAAGCATCATGAACAAATTAGCAATCGTGTACCTTAGGTCAGTTGGGATTAATGGTTCAAATGGATGTTGTGCAATTGCAGTTTAGGCATGAGGTCTTGTTAGTACACTGAAGGCCTGCTTTGTGTCCATAACCTTGAACTGGAAGGCCTGTGTTCCCACCTGCTCCAGTGATGTGTATTAACATCACTGACCAGGTTGTTTGGAAAAATAAGTTAGTAAACTGAACTATTTACTGGCAAAAATAATTCACATGGAGCCCTTCACCCTAACATTTAGAATGTAGCTTAATATAAAATACAATTTTCAGAATATTGACACATTATACACTTGAGCTAAACCAGAAAATTAAAGTCTCAACATTAAATGTCCTCATCACGACCTTCCATCTAAATGATAAAGTTAGTACATTCAATATTGTCTTTGAACTTAGTTGCAGTATATCTTATTTATTTCAGCGTAATGAAGACATAGTTCTAATTTCGAACAGTTTATATACATGTCTTAAAACCTCTTTGAACTTTACAGGACTTTCAATAAACATACAGTCAGAGCCAGGAGCAGTATGTCTAGTCTCTCTGCAATTTTCTCATTGAGAGTCAGGAGTCAGTCATTTGACTCATTAGTTCCATTCACAAAAGGGGAAAGTTGCCTTAGTCCCAGAGGATGCTCTCCCATCAGAGACAAGGAGTCAATTGGTGGTGAGTTTAACTCGAGGATCACCACACCTCAGACAAAGGCTTGAGCCCAACAATGAGGCGGGGCCTCTGTGGTGACCTCAGCCAGTAGGGGAGTTAAACCTATACAGTTAGTGTCACTCTGCATTAGAAACCAGCTGTTCAGCCAAGTGAGCTATCCAACCCCCACATACACACGTAGCCTAAAGCGATCAAACACTGTGCAAGGACCAGACAAACCTACTCAAGCACTTCATTTAACAAAAATCTGATTAGAAATTCTCCACCACTTTATGAAGCAACATCTGCAGACGTTTAGCAACCTTTTCCACTGCATGTTAGTTATGAGAAAACAACTGAGGTGATGCATTGATTCAAAATGATACTATTGTCAAGTAACAGAGCTTGTGACTAAGTTTAAAATAAATCAGCACAGTACCATGATTTTTACCTTGAGACATGTGCGTGTTAAGTATGTATTGGGGGGACAGGGGGTGAGGGGTTGAACAGTGGGGAGGATGCATGTCAAAGCCACATCTGTCCTTACGTGTGCTTTTTAGCTGCAGTCATGTATGGCAATCAGCAGTGTCAACTCCAGCTAATTCTCTCCTCCTAAACCTCGGGGACAATTGTGCACTCTCTGCCTCATTGAGATTAGCTGTGTACGTGCAGACTGGGTTGAACATGAGACAATGTCAGCATTTCTGGCAAAATAAAATTGAAACAATGTTTAAAAAAATGCACACTCAAATTCACTCATCCTTGCCATCTCTAGATTTCCAAGGGGGAAGCAAATTTAGGGGTCAGAAGGTGAAATTTCTAAAGGGACTGACAATATGATAAACATCTGTTCTCACTATGAGTTAACAACATCTGCGAACAATTGCAACATAATAACGTCAAATGAATATAATTATAATAACTCCTGCACATCCTTTTATGGTTGGGTCTTGAAGATGATTATACTTATTATTGTGTCTGGAAAACGAAACATTTGTTATCACTCAGCGTGATAATTTACTTTGATCCCAACAAATAAGTTATTCCAATTAATTCTCATTCATAACAATAAGGTTCAATGGCTATAAAGCTCAGTGGGAGATGTTGAAAGTGCTATATAAATGCAAATTTGTTATTCCTTAACACAAATCGAGGATAATCTAAAATAAATGATCACTTGTATAAAAGTAACTGATACTGATGACCCCATCCAATTCCTCTCCCCTTTCACCTTTTCTCCCTCCTATCTTTCTGGAGTGGCTCAATTACATGAATCATTGAAGCTGTCATTGAAATTGTTGAAACTGTTTCATTGTTGTGCATACGTGATAAAGCCAGCTGGGATGGGTCAGCAAGAATTCAAAATCACATTAATGAATATGTTTCATTTTAAGGTATTTCTCATTGTACGCTTTTTTTAAAACTTCCTTATACTTCTATGTGTGCCAGTGTTGTGATCCACATCGCCCAGGTTTGAATGCATGAATAAACCATACTTCTGACTTAAACCTAAAGAGTATGTTGAGTCCAATTTAGCTCTCTTCCCTATCTGTATCACACCTAGAACTCTGTGCCATCAAAGGTGTCAGAAGTATTATGTTTGTGACTGAATGATTCAGTAAATTTATTTATTTATTTAATATATTGTGACGTGTACCTAGATACAGTTAACGTCACCACTTTCTGGTGCTATTTTGGATTACATAATAAATTACTGGATAAATTTTGTCAATGTTAAAACACTGAATAATCTGATATGACTAAAACTGAAACAGCTTCAAAAGCATACCTTTCCCTCCTCATAAACCTCACCCTCTCTGCTCTTCCAGTTGCCTCTGTTTGACATCATCCTCGGGATCCTGGCAATGTGCTCTTTATCAGCCTCCACCTGCACTATAGCATCCGTACCCACTGTCACCGAGCTGGACAGGGTCATGCTGCATGGGTCTCGCACCTCCTTTGACACTGGACATCGACCAAGTGAGGTCCTGGCTCCAAGTCAACTGACCTGGTATTGACTTGTCTTCTGATGCTGCCATCCAAGTTGGAGCAGGGATGGAGATTCACGGGGCCCCGCCTTCCCGTAAAGGACATCAGGAGGATGTCCCAGAGCAGCCAAAACAAAAAACCAAGCTACCGTGCAGGAATGACAATGATGAAGCCACATGGATGCGGCAGAACACACCACATGAATCATAAGTGACCGTACCCCGTGCACAGCAGCCAAACACTGCTGACCCCATCACCGCCATCTTGGAGTGTTATAATGTTCCTCAACAGAAAACAGCCTCGCACCATGCCACTCTGCACAGTTATTAGCAACAAGCCAAGAACAAAACACAATAAACAGTAAGACAAAAATAATTACATGAAGAGACAAGCAAGGTAAGATTTCAGAACAACTAAGAGAGCTAATCAAGATTGAGACCATAACAAGAAGTAAGGATTCTTTAACTACCAAAAAAAATTAATACTCTGTTATTGATGAGCTGCTGCTTGCCAACAACGACACACATGATAAGATTAGATTTAGACTTAGATTCCCTACAGTGTGGAAACAGGCCCTTCGGCCCAACAAGTCCACATCGACCCTCCGAAGAGCAACCCACCCAGACCCATTCCCCTCCATTCGCCCCTGACTAATGCACCTAACACTGCGGGCAATTTAGCTTGGCCAATTCACCTAACCTGACAATGTTTTTCTCCTAAGTGTTTGCTTTTTTTGATGAATATTTATGATCTCAGTGGAAATAAAACTGGCATGATGCTGATGATGGGAGGTAATCTGCAGCTTTACCTTTACATGGTGGATTTTACATGCTTAAAAAAAGCTTTTGTGATGTCTGATTTAAACTTTATTGCATTTGATGTCCAGAAGACATTTGAATGCTGCAAGCTTTTCACATGGAGTAAATATGAGTGATACAGGAAACACTACGGTTGGGTGACCCAGTTGGTTGCTTCAAGAAAACACAAGGACAATCTTCAGCTCTGAGTCATCTAGACTCAAACTGTTAGCTTGCTGTCTCTCCATTGATGCTGTCTGACCTGCAGTGATTGTGGTTTTCAGGACAATCTTCAATATTAATTTGAATAAAGCACGTGACAGAACAAAAACAATGAAGTTAGCTGGTTTGAAGATGTAGTATTCAGAATATTTCTGTAGGCTTTGTTTAACAGGCATGGTAAAGATTATACAGTGGATTATCTCCAAATCACTGCCTCACTGCTGCTCAGTTTCCTCTCCTCTAAAAATGAAATTGTCTTTTTAAAATAATCACAGGATTTTTACAATGCAGAAGAAAGCCATTAGACCCATTGCACGAGTTCAAATACCAATCTCCTTTCTCCCACATCCCTGCGTATTCTTTCTATTTAAATAATCATCCAATACCCTCCTGAATGCCTTAATTGAACTTGCTTCCATTTTTCCTCAAAGCAGGTTCAATTGAGGCATTCCATACCCGAACTACTCAACATCACCCTTCCTTCATTTTCTGGATGATAGTTTCCTTTTATAGAGACGGTAAGGCATTAATTTTTCCTCAACTATTGTTGCAATACACAAATGGAATACACATGGAGCTGAATCCTACGTTTCTTTGTGCTAAATGTTTTTTGCCATGAGGCTAGAGTGTCTTCTTGTCCTTTCTTGCCATGTTCATCTCATTAATGGCCTACAACACCCTGATGACGTCTCTCATGTTGTCCCACCTGTCCCATCTCATGATTCACCATTCCTGGAATAGCATACATCTCAGCAGATATCTACAGAAATATAGGGGCATCCTTTGTGCCTGCACCATCTTTAAAAGCTTGTATTGCACCCAGACAAACTCCATCTGTCCAGAGCAGCCCTCCAACATTCCTGTCATTTGTCCTGGCATCCCACTTTGTGTGCAAGACCCCAGGGGTCCTGCTGGACTGGGTGGTGTTGAGGCGTGACTTTCTCCTCTGCAGACCAGCACAAGAAGCCATGACACCAAGCCATGCCAGCCTGGTCTGAAACTTGCACCAGCATTAAGGCAGTCTCAGCCATTAGGAGAATTGCCCGGGACTTCAGGAAGAAAGTCAATGGGCGTCACCACTCTGCCAGGGTAAGTGCTACTATCTCCTCTCTCATACATCACACTTGCCCTTTCTCTGCTGGTGTGCCCACCTCCCATCAAGACTCATGCTCGATCATTCTCACTATCTCCTGTAACATCTTCCCCAATCGCTCTGACTCACCACAAGATCCAACACCACCATGCCCTCTGCGCTGCCTCCCAATTGCTCAGGACACTTCTCCACTTACACCAACCAGGGATTGCTGTGTCACCATTTTTATCTCCATCAACACCTTAATCTCTCTCATTCCAGGAGGAAAAAGAGTAGAGCAGAAAGAGTAAAGATGGGTGAGGGGCTACCCAACATTGGATTCTCACCCTTTACGTGGAGAGGATCTTGACTCTGACCACCTGGGTGAAGCTTGGACTCATGTCGGAGGCTGCCCTGGACTTACTGTGCTGATATCCCCAGGGAAGGCCAGTCCTCTTGACCTGACTGAGCCTTGCTGATGACCAGGGTATGTTTATAGGTTTTGTGTCATGCTAAATGGCATGGGCATAGCAGCAGTAACATGAGCCTTGCATCTCTAGCTGAGGGGGAAGAGCTTACAAAGGCAAAGCTGTGGTGATGTGAGCATCCAGGTAGGTTCCCAGTGAGTGAATGCTATAAGAAGTGAACAGACTGGAGATGCAGCGTAGTGCAGTCCATGAGCTGCTGTAGTGGGGGGAAATGGGGTTGTGCCTGAGGGCAGTGTCCTTGCTGCAGCGTTACACTGATCATTGCTGGTGCAGCCTGAGATGCTGCACTGAAGTCCCAAAGTGTCCTGTAAGAAGAACAGAAATATTCTATGAGGGTTCACAGATACTCCATGAAGATCCATAGGGATTGCACATGTCAGGGTGGCAATGTCTGTGGATGTGGAGTATGTGTGGCCTGTGCCCCTGACACATGCCCTGAGGTGTTGGTTCCCAGGTTACCAACACGGAAATCCTTTGGAGAAAGTGGTGGTCTGAATCCCCCAGGCATTTGGTCAGGTTTCCTTGTTGAATGTGTCGGATGTCTAGCTTGGTTGGCAACTTTGACAAGGTGGGAGGCTGAATATTAATAAGGCAACTTGTGCTTTGAACAAGACACTTAACAAGTGTGAACTCCCATTGACTGACAGACCTCCACCTCCATACCACTATCTGTAAGCCTATTGGAATCCCGCCACACCTCCTGTAAAAAATTATGAAGATGCAACGATTGATCTTGACATCAAGATAGGCCTGGCCTGACATGGCCTAATTCTTTCATACATTTCACCACTGCCCACATCACTCCAGACTCAAATAAAATTCAGTCCATTGACTTTATTTGTTAACATTTAAAGTTGACACTGAACATGGTGGAAACTTCAAACACAAAAAAAAGTATCTTTAGTCAGGTTGCTCTGCGCTTGCTCTGGCTTCCTTACAAATCAGATCAATGGACAGGTGTTCAGACTGATTCTCTTTCATCCTATAGACAGACCAGGTAATTTTTTTTTAAAATGATATGAAATGTTCAGCTTACATAAAAATGTATAATGATTTAAGACCCAGAATGTTAATAAAATAATCTTACAGTGTGTTGTAATTTCAGACTCTGAAAGTTTGCCTAAGATCCTAGATCAGTCTGCCTTTTGCATGCTGACTCTTAATTTCAAAACATAAAAATATGGCTTGTCCTTTATAAAATCATGATTCATTCTCACTCCCAAAAACATTGCAGTATGTTCTGTCATGGTTTTATGTACGTATTTCACTGTACCTTCTTTACATTCCAATATTGAAACTTCAGAATGGAGATTTAACATACATCTGTTTTTCTTTAACAACCACATCTAGCTGTACACCCTATAATACTACTTACAATTCTGCAAATTTGTAATTCTCCAATGTAAGGCCATAAGATGTCAAGATAAAGGAGCAAGATTAGGCCACTCAGCCCATCAAGCCTGCTCTGCCATTCGATCATGGCTGATATGTTTCTCAGTTCCATTCTCCTGCCTTCTCTCTGTAATCCTCGATCCCCTTTCTAATCAAAAATTTATCTATCTCTGTTTTAAATACACTCAATGACTTAGCCTTCTGTGGCAATCAGTTCCACAAATACACCATCCACTGGCTGAAGAAATTCCTCCTCAACTCAGTTCTAAAGGATCATCCACTCACTCTGAGGCTGTGTCCACAGGACCTGGCTTCACCCACAATCGGAAATATCTTCTCCACATTCCCTCTATCCAGGCTTCTCTGTATTATGTAAGTTTCAATCATCATTTATAGAGTCATAGAGATGTACAGCATGGAAACAGACCCTTCAGTCCTACCCGTCCGTGCCGACCAGATATCCCAACCCAATCTAGTCCCACCTGCCAGCACCCGGCCCATATCCCTCCAAACCCTTCCTATTCATATGCCCATCCAATGCATCTTAAATGTTGCAATTGTACCAGCCTTCACCACATCCTCTGGCAGCTCATTCCATACACGTACCACTCTCTGCGTGAAAATGTTGCCCCTTAGGTCTTTTAAATCTTTCCCCTCTCATCCTAAACCTATGCCCTCTAGTTCTGGACTCCCCGACCCCAGGGAGAAGACTTTGCCTATTTATCCTATCCATGCCTCTCTTAATTTTGTAAACTTCTATAAGGTCACCCCTCAGCCTCCGACGCTCCAGGGAAAGTAGTCCCAGCCTGTTCAGCCTCTCCCTGTAGCTCAGATCCTCCAACCCTGGCAACATCCTTGTAAATCTTTTCTGAACCCTTTCAAGTTTCACAACATCTTTCCGATAGAAAGGAGACCAGAATTGCACGCAATATTCCAACAGTGGCCTAACCAATGTCCTGTACAGCCGCAACATGACCTCCCAACTCCTGTACTCAGTACTCTGACCAATACAGGAAAGCATACCAAACGCCTTCTTCACTATCCTATCTACCTGCGACTCCACTTTCAAGGAGCTATGAACCTGCACTCCAAGGTCTCTTTGTTCAGCAATACTCCCTAGGACCTTACCATTAAGTGTATAAGTCCTGCTAAGATTTGCTTTCCCAAAATGCAGCACCTTGCATATATCTGAATTAAACTCCATCTGCCACTTCTCAGCCCATTGGCCCATCTGGTCCAGATCCTGTTGTAATCTGAGGTAACCCTCTTCGCTGTCCACTACGCCTCCAATTTTGGTGTCATCTGCAAACTTACTTACTATACTTCTTATGCTCGCATCCAAATCATTTATGTAAATGACAAAAGCCGAGCCTTGTGGCACTCCACTGGTCACAGGCCTCCATTTAAACTCCATCAGGTACAGACTCAGAGTCATCAACCACTCCTCATATAACAAGTGCTTCATTCCAAGGATCATTCCTGTCAACCTCTTCTGGAACCCCTCCAACACCAGCATGTCCTTTCTTAGATAGGGAGCCCAAAATTGCTCACAATATTCTGAATACAGCCTGACCTAAAGTCTTAGCAATACATCCTCACTGTTGCATTCTAACCCTCTTGAAATGAATTTTCACATTGTAGTTGTCTTCCTAACTGCCAACTGAAGCTGCATGTTAACCTGAAGAGATTCCTTTCTGTTTCATATTTCCAAAACCTTTCCCCATTTAGAAATTAGTCTAAACTTCTATTCTTACCAAAGTACATAAGCACATTATATTCCATCTGTCACTTCTTTACCCATTCTCCAGCTTGTCCAAATTCTTCTGCAGAAATTCCCATTTTCTCAATTATACCTGTTCC
Organism: Chiloscyllium plagiosum; assembly: GCF_037043375.1. NCBI lineage: Eukaryota > Metazoa > Chordata > Chondrichthyes > Orectolobiformes > Hemiscylliidae > Chiloscyllium > Chiloscyllium plagiosum. The sequence continues at coordinate 34,712,660 of NW_028270159.1, read as the reverse complement.
TTCACCTATCTTTGTGTCATCTGCAAACTTAGCAACAATACCTTCAGTTCCTTTGTCATCGACGTATAATGTGAATAGTTGTGGTGCCAACACTGACCCTTGTGGATCTCCACTCATCACCAGCTGCCATCCTGAAAAAGACTCTTTTATCCCATTCTCTGCCTTCTACCAGTCAGCCAATTCTCCATCCATGATGTACCTTGCCCTTAATATCATGGGCTCTTCACTTATTTAGCAACCTCCCATGTGGCACGTTGCCAAAGGCCTTCCAAATAGATCACATCCATTGGTTCTCCGTTGTCTCACTTGCTCATTACCTTCTCAAAGAATTCTAACAGATTTGTCAAACATGACCTCCCCTTGATGAAGCCATGCTGATTCTGCCCTATATTAACATGCACTTCCAAGTACTCTGCAATCATATCCTTAATCGTAGACTCTAAAATCTTGCCAAAACTGAGGCCAGGCTAAGCAGCTGTTAATTTCCTATCTTCTGCCTCTCTCTCTTCTTAAACAGGGATGCTACATTAGCCATTTTCCAGTCCTCTGGGACCCTCACTGACTTTAGTGGTTCCTGAAAGATCACCATCAATGCCTTTACAATCTCCTCAGTTACCTCTTTCAGACTCAGGGGTGTCAACCACCTCATCCAAATGATCTATGCACTTTCAGACCTTTCAGCTCCCCCCACCTCCTTTTCCTTAGTAATGGCCACTACACTCAACTCTACCCTCCACCACCTCCCCCCCCCACCCCCCCAACTCCTCCACCACACCCCCCCCCCCAACACTCTAGAAGTTCTGGCATGCTACTGGTATCTTCCACCATGAAGACTGACCGCAAAGTATCTGTTCCATTCCTCCACTGTTTCTTTTTTCCCCATTACTACTTCTCCCCCTAATTTTCCAATGGTCCAATGTCTACGCTGGCTCTCCCTTACTTTTCATACATCTAAAAAGAAACTCTCACAACATGCTTCTATCTTTCTAGCTAGTTTGCCCTCACATTTTATTTTATGCTCCCTTTATTGCTTTTTTAGTTATCCTCAGCTGGTTTATAAAGACTTCATAATCCTTTGGGCTTCCCACTAATCTTCACCACAGCATAAAATTTTCTTTTGCTTTTATCCTGTTTCTGACATCCCTTGTTAGCTTTGGTTGCCTCTTTCTCCCCTTAGTATGCTTCTTCTTCCTCAGGATCAATTTCTGCTATGACTCTCAAATTACCCCAGAAACACCTGCCGTTGCTGCTCCACTGTGTCCACTACTTTTCACCATTTATATACATGATTTGGATATGAACATTGGGGGTATAGTTAGTAAGTTTGCAGATGACGCCAAAACTATAGGTGTAGTGGACAGCAAAGAAGGTTACCTCAGATTACAACGGAATCTTGATCAGATGGGCCAATGGGCTGAGGGGTGGCAGATGGAGTTTAATTTAGATAAATGTGAGGTGCTGCATTTTGGAAAGGTAAATCAGAGCAGGACTTGTACACTTAATGGTAAGGTATTAGGGAGTGTTGCTTTTCAAAAAGACCTTGGAGTGCAGGTTCATAGTTCCTTGAAAGTGGAGTCGCAGGTAGATAGGATAGTGAAGGAGGCATTTGGTATGCATTCCTTTATTGGACAGAGCACTGAGTATAGGAGTTGAAAGGTCATGTTGCAGCTGTGCAGAACATTGGTTAGGCCACTTTTGGAATAATGTGTGCAATTCTGGTCTCCCTCCTATCAGAAGGATGTTGTGAAAATTGAAAGGGTTCAGAAATGATTGCCAAGGTTGGAGGATTTGAGCTATAGGGAGAGGCTGAATAGGCTGGGGCTGTTTTCTCTGGAGCGTTGGAGGCTAGGGGGTGAACTTATTGAGATTTATAAAACCATGAGGGGCATGGATAGGGTAAATAGACAAGGTCTTTTCCCTGGGTGGGGGAGTCCAGAATTGGAGGGCATAGTTTCAGGTGAGAGGGAAAGATTTAAAAGGGACCTAAGGGGCAACTTTTCCATGCAGAATGTGGTGCGTGTATGGAATGAACTGCCTGAGAAAGTGGTGGAGGCTGGTACAATAACAGCATTTAAAAGGAATCTGAATGTGTATTTGAATAGGAAGGATTTCGAGGGATATGGCCAAGATGGAACTAGATTAGGTTAGGATATCTGCATGGCATGGACGAGTTGGACCAAAGGGTCTGTTTCTGTGTTGTACATCTCTATGACTCTATGATGCAGTGTCTTCCCTTTCAATCAACTCTGGCCAGCAGCTCCCTCATGTCTTTATAGTTACCTTTACACAATTGTAGCACCATTACATCTGATTCCAGCTTCTCCCTCTCACACAGCAGAGTGAAATCTATCATACTTTGGTCACTGCCTGCCAGATGTTCCTTCACCTTAAGTTCCGTAATCAAGTCTGCCTCATTACACATCATCAAATCCAAAATTGCCTGTTCCCTGATGAGCTCTACCACAAGCTGCTCCAAAAAGAACCCCATCTTGTAGACCTTCCACAAATTTATTTTCTTAGGATCGGTTATCAACCCGATTTCTTCAGTCTACCTGCACATTGAAGTCCCCCTGCATTCCTTCTCTTCTTTCTTATTTATTTTCTAACACACATCCTGACAACTGCTAGAGGTCTGTACATAACTCCCATCAGGGTATTTTTCTCCTTGGAGGCTCCTCAACTCTACCCACACAGAATCTACACCTTCTAACTCAATATCACTTCTTTCTTTTGTGGGTCTTGCCCTATACAGAAAGATTAGATTAAATTTCCTACAGTGTGGAAACCAACCCTTCGGCTCAACCAGTCCACACCGACCCTCCGAAGAGTAACCCAACCAGATCCATTTTCACTCTGATTAATGCACCTAACACTACGGGCAATTTAGGAAACTGGAGCACTCAGGGGAAACACACGTAGACATGGGGAGAATGAGCAAACTCCACACAGACAGTCTCCCGAGGCTGGAATTGACCTGGGACCCTGGTGCTGTGAGGCAGCAGTGCTAACCACTGTGCCGCCCCCTGAATTTTCCACATGATAACAGTGATTACACTTTATAAATAATGTCACTGGCTGTAAGGTGTTTGGCAAGTCCCGTGGTTGTGAAAGACATTGTTGGTAAAGTTGTTTGGCTTGGACTGCAATTCTCTTGCCCAGGTGGAATCTCTCAGTGTGGCTGGCAATGGGATTGTGCAGAGTTCTCCTCTCTTCCTGCAGTTTAAGTTTCAATGCAGGAAATTTTGCTGGCAATGTCAATACTGTCTAAACATGTATATTAGCTTCAGACAGGCTGATTGCCTAGTTTGTCCAAACCACACCATGTGGCCTGAAGCTGTGTTCCCCACCAGCAAATTCAACATAATGGCGGGCATTAAGGTTCACCCAACATATCTGGTCAATAGTTGAACTGAAACATTAACTCTATTTCTCTCTCTGTACAGATATTAGCAGATCTGCTGCATTTTGTCAGCACTTTTTGTTTTTATCACTCACAATATTCCCTTGAGTAAAATACAGCCCTTTACCATTGCATTGAGCTATTCACTCTTTCGGTCTTTTCAATGATGGTTGTACACCTTCCACTATTGGCCACATGTATGACTGAATGACACAGAATAGTTCCATATCATATAGGGCTCAGAGGATCATTAAAATAGTTAACAGCCAGCCCCCAGAGTTCAAGTTTACCATAAAATATTCTACGCTGTCATTCTTTAAAATTAGAGATGAATTGTAACTGGCAGCAGTTTATGGGGATGAGCTACCTGGGGACAGGAAAATTCACTCTGCACACCACATGCAACTAAATCATAATCCTATTCTTTGTAAATTAGATACTCATTGACAAAGACAGCACAAATAGTTTGCTCTTTATAACCCGTTTTCTTGCATTTCTGTCAACACCGAGCTTAAAAACGTCTTCTGTCATGTAAAATATTCATTAGCAATCTGATTATTGTAAAAATATATCATTGATGATAACAAATATTAAGAGAGCTAACTGATAATCAAAACTAGAAATCATTTTAAAGATCTAGTTCATTTAATTGAATAGATTTGTAGAAATTAGTGCTATGTTTTATGCACCCATAAATAGATTATGACACTCAGTAATATTCGTTGTCTTTAGTAAATTTCAAACTTTATAGCAACAGAATGCAATGATTTGTTAATTGCATCCTAGCAAATATAATGAGCTCCTTTGAGGAGAGTTTACTGAATTGTCCTGATTAATTTCCTCAAGTATAGTTCGCATCACAGGCCGAAACAATTTTCTCTGCTGAAGTTTTAGCAGATGAGGAAATAACAGCCTTGTGTTGTCAGTGTTTAACCTTCTTTGATTTACCAAGTAACAGGAGGTTCTGAATGAGACATAAGAGAGAGGAAGTCTCTATTCAGGAATACTTGGATCATGATTACCTCCATCTACTCTGCTCACCTTGAAATATCTGCTTTCTACGCTTGCCTGCTTCGGTCATCTTGACAATTTTCAGTGTTGTAATTATACTGCCCATTTCTTCACCTGTGTTTCTATTTCATTGCAGAGATTATGGTTACTGTCACCATGAGACAACTGTGCAGATATCTACAATGTCCCCTGCCATTACTCATAATTGCCTTTATTATCCTAAGCTCCTAAATTTTATGATAAAGCTTGACCAGCCAACACTGCAAGAGTGAGTAAATAAAATTATTGCACTTGGTGGTTTCCATGTGGAAAACTGGAGTGCAATATTTTCATTTTACTCTTTAGGGAAATAATAGAATGCAGTATTCAGAAATGTATATTGATAAAATAATTAATCAAGAAGTATACATGGACCTAAACAAAATATAATAATGCCAGATTTTCTGTACGAATATTTTCCGAGATCACTAGATGTAAGACTCAATGAATTTATTAGACTTGGTTGACTTTGATAGCATATAAAACAATTACTGTGCGAGGTTTAATATAACATAACCATTTTTGTTACAAATAAATTAACAGTTACATAAAACTAATCATTGGATATTTCTTGGAAATTGTTGTTCTCAATTGGGCCAACAGGATAACATTACTTTATCTTGAAACTGGAATTGTTGGATGAGTGCAGCTGAGATTTTATAGGACACTGGTGTGGCCTCTTCTTGAGTATTGTATCCAGTTCTCGTTACCCTGTTAAAGGAAGGATATTATTAAGCTGTAGAGGGTTCAGATGAGATTTACCAGGATGTTGCCAGATAAGGAAGGTTTGAGTTATAAAGAAAGGCTGGATAAGCTGGCACTTCTTTCACTGGAGCATAGGAGATTGAGGGTGACCTTGTATATTTTTATAAAATCATAAGAGGTATAGATAGGGTTAATGGGATGTGTCTTTTCCCTAGGATAGGTGATTTCAAGATGAAGGGCACATTTTCAAGGAGAGAGGAGCGAGATTTAAAAAAGACATGAGGGGCAAATGTTTTATACAGAAGGTGGTTTGTGTTTGGAATGAACTTTCTGAGGAAGTGGTGAGTGTGTTGCAGTTACAATGTTTAAAAGACACTTAGATATGAACATGAATAGGAAAGCTTGGAAGGATATGGACAGGAGCAGGCATGTCAGTCTAGTTTAGTTTGGGATTATGCTTGGCATGGATTGGTTGGACTGAAGGGTCTGTTTCTGAGCTGTATGACTCTATGATGAATTGTTCTGATGCCGAATTTCTCACTTAGAAAATTAGCAGTTTGCCGTTACTTGTAATTTCACTCAACCTCTATATAGAGTTTACACAAATTTAAGTCCACAATTTTGAAAAGTTCCATGCAGTGTTAGAGGGATTTTCTGATATGAAGCACATACAGAAGATAGATTATACTTGTGTTTTAAGAATTTGAATAAAAATTTGAGTAAAGATAATCATGAAGTGTGTGAAATGCTGCAAGTTAATTCATTTTACTTGTGTCATTTCTACATCTGCTGGAGATCATTTAATAGAGATTGATTGCTGTGACTAGTCAATAGTTTCATTATTGTATCATTCAACTAACATGGTAGAAGTAGAAATAGGTGTTGTAACTTTTTTAACTCCAAACCATTAAATGAATATTTATTGTAGGTAGTCAGGGGGAAATAGGATCTGGTGTAGAGCTTCTCAAAATTAATTGACATATGACTTTCAAAGCTTTGGAGTATTGGTTGAGAGTGGGAATAGCCTTAACACATGGAAGTAGTGATCTGTACTTCAGATCTTTAACTTTTAAATCCTTCTCTGCTGTATACTATAATGTTGAACACTAATGGCTAAGACCACAGTCCAGTGTTGTATTGGCATCAATGTCCAAAAATCATCTGTGAATATATAATACAGTGCAAATGGTTGAAATATGATACACTCATCATCTGCCCAATACAATAAATGTATTTAAATGCCCAGTGAATTCCAGTGGAGAATCCCAGATGGGGGGCAGTTGGGGGCAGTGGCTGGTGAGCACAGGCATTTCTTAAAAAGCCTCCTGCTTACTGAGCAGGTGCAGCTCAAACTTAATTTTTCGACCATATGCTCATACTCCCCTGCATAATGTCAGTGCTCCCAAATTCAACACGTTTCTTTACCCCCACCATGGGGAGTCAATGGAACCATTTTTTTAGCGAGAGTTTTAAAGATGTAATTATTACAAAACTGAAACATTGTAAGTGTGAAAACAGGCACTAAACAGCCTGATGTAGAAAGTTCAGTTCCAGAGCGCTTGTAAAATAGAACATTCATTCTAATAGCCACAATTTATTAAGTCAAGGATTCAAAACCCAGCTGTAATAACTAAAATGCACACAACTCACAGAACCTGAAAGGTTGATGATTGCAAAACAGCTGGCTTAGCTGTTTTCTATCACCCTGTCCTGGTTACAGAAGTGGAGGAGGAGTGCCATTTTGACATCAAAATCAACTTTAATGCGAATTAAGGACAGAAACCATTTAACAGATGTCCAACAAGCTTTTCTAAAGTCCACATTTAAATGACTGATACTGTGCCTTGCTGTTAGTTGCTTAATCCTTACAACTGAGAAAACAACAAAACCTGGGCCTACAGAATTGCAGATAGTCAATCTTAATCCCAAAACTGTATTCAGCCTAAAGCTATGAACTAATGCCTTAATATTGGGACAATCATGTTGAAAGTAATCTCTATGACAACAGAGGCCTATTAACTAAGATAAGTCAAGGATCCACAACAAGTTAACAGAAAATCCACACAAAATATCATTACAGCAAACACATCTTGACTGTACTATGTGCATATCTTTTGATCTTAACTTTCTAATCCACTCATTCAACCTAAAAAATTAAAAGGAAAGTACAATCAATAGATTATGTGATATTTTCAATGTTTCTGGACATTCGCAAGGCCTTGTTGTCACATAAAGACTACCATAAACAACCCATAATCAGACACCAACGGTTCCCTATTATCGACAATTCATTTCCCCAGGATCATCTTTACCCATTTCATAGTCTATTTAACTGTTTTCCACTCTTTGGGCTCCATCTTCAGCTATCATTTACTCCTACCTCTTCCCATTCCCTCTCTCCCCACCCTATCTTCAGAATATATATCAACCTTCTTCTGATTGTAGCTGGTAAAAGGGTCACTCAACCCAAAATGTTAACTCTGCTTCCTCTCCACAGATGCTGCGAGATCTGCTGAGTTTTCCCACCAATTTCTGGTTTTGTTACTGTAAATCTAGGTTTACTTTAAACAAAGCAGATAATTTACATACATTTACTAGAATTTTATTTCTAAGTTTTAATTAAATAATTTTAAATTATATTTATTTATAAGTTACATACAATCAGGAGTGTGAAGGGTGATCTTAGAGATCAATAAAATCATGAGGGGTATAAATAAGGTGAATGGCAGTCAGCTTTTCTCTGGGGTGGAGACTTTCTAGACTAGGGGTATATTTTTAAGGTGAGAGAAGAAAGATTTAAAAAAGAAATGAGGGGCAATTTGTTACATTCAGACTGGTTCGTATGTGGAAAGAACATGAGGAAGTGGTGGATGCGAGTACAGTTAAAATGCTTAAAAGAAATTTAGATATTTACACGAATAAAAAATGTTTGAAGGGATATGGATCAAGCATAGGTTGGTGGAACTAGTTTAGTTTGGGATTATGGTCAGCATGGCCTGGTTGGACTGAATGGTCTGTTTCCATGCTGTATGACTCTATGACTACTACATTCTAATGTTCAAACTCCACAGATGAAACCAAAAATCATTGCCTGAAAATTAAACAGGCCTCGGAGCCTTCCATGCTATTGTGGGTTGGTGCATCCCAATACTATCTGATATACTACTCCAAAACCAACCATTTATTGTGGCATGACCATCAAACCTATCATTTACATTAGTCAGCTATCCTCTTTTGTCATGGTTAAATATTTGCAACATTTTGCCTGTTTCTGACTGCTAAAATAGCCAAACAAAAATGTCAGATCCTCCACCCTAATTTGAGCCCATAAAGTAAAACAATAATCACTCACATATTTCATTTAACCGAATAAAGCCTTTCAATTATTCTACTCCTCTCCTTGGTCAGCTTCTCTGTCTCACCCAGACTGTTTGCAACCATGACACTGTGTTTAACTCCACCTTGTGGACCCAATATCCCACTCAGCACTAAGAATGGCAGCTTTTTCATTGCTTACTTCCCCCCAGGATTCAAACACAAATGTTGTTGGAACCCTGACTCATACTCTGTCACCTCCAGATATGATTAGACCTATATCTTCCTGGCTGATTTTGCATGTTTTACCTTGATAATCTGCAGGTAATTCAAACTCTGTTGTCTATACTTAATTCTCATTAAGTCCTTCTTGACTACTTGATTCTTAATGGATCCATTTCTCTAACATCATAAATTTCAAATACTCAAAACAATCAAATCAAGCCAATACCCTGCTCCTCCACATCTTTAGTTTTCTTTAATTCTATCATTTTTCCCATCCCAAAGTCTTGGTTCTACTTATACTGGGCTTCATATGCGGTCCCATCCCTTCACCCCACTATCAGTCACTTTGCGTTAATCCACCAAAGACTCACATTCTCGTATTAATTTCCTAAACTCACATTTCCTTCGATCTCCCTTGCCTCCAGAAAAACTCTCCTAAAAACCTATCTTTGATCAAACTTTTTGTCATCACTCTCAGTGTATTCCCATTTTCCTCATGTGTTTTTCTCTGTTACATTAATGTACCCAAAACATTCTAGTAAAAGAAATTCTTAAATATAAAATCATCGTATCAATTCCCAGTTGCACTGCAGTATAAATGTTATAATAAACCATTTATAAACAGTTTAATCAAAATATACAATAATTTTGAAATGAAAACTTAAACTCATCTTTGTCATCATCGAATGATTCCTACAACGTACCCTGTCTCCTTTCTTAGATGCAACATTGTGAGCACTGGGTCACAAGCATTTAATCTACAAAACAGAATTACATGTTGGAAGGGTAGTCATAAGTGAATTGTGGATCCTTCCACTGGACTCCAATCTTACTGATAACCCTATACATTTTCCTGGAGCAACTTCTCAGAAGTCAGTTTAAATATGACGGCTCCAATGGAGATGATTAGGTCCATTGTACCTATGAAAGAAACAATTAAACTAACTGCAATTGTTACCCTACTACTAGCTGGGTGATTTAACATGAAATCTACTTTGCTGCCATCAAAGTGCGGGCAATTCGGGGTGACACGGTGGCTCAGTGGTTAGCAGTGCTAGGGACCTAAATTCAATTCCAGCCTCAGGGTGACTGTCTATGTGGAGTTTTCATATTCTTCCCCCATCTGTGGGGGTTCCCTGCCACAGTCCAAAGATGTGCAGTTTAGGTGAATTGGCTGTGCTAAATTGCACATAGTGTTCAGGGATGTGTAGGTTAGGTGCATTAGTCAGGGGAAATTTAGAATGATAGGGTAGGGGGATGGGTCTGGGTTGGTTACTCTTTGGAGGTTCGGTGTGGACTTGAGCCAAAGGGCCTGTTTCCACAGTGTAGGAATTCTATGAAAATAGTTGAATAGATCCTTTGCTCTACAGTGCATGGAACTATTTCACCAAATCTCCTTGCACATGTATCATGCCTTCAAGATGCTGGGAGCAGCAGATACTCAGTGCAGCCCTCTCTGCAAGTCTACATATGTTCATCTGGCTTTATTAAAGCATGCCAGAAGTGTTGATGATAAGCTCTTAGAGAGAGGAAGAATGCATATGAAACATGTCACAAGTAATTATCTGCTAACCTTGCTGCTACAGATTGTTGTGAACTTCAAAGCAACATTATAAAATATTCCAAATGCCATTACAATAAGGTCCTAATTAATCTGCTGTCCAAATCCAGCTTTTTTAAAACAGTATTTCAAAACATATTCAACTCGTATAACTTTCAGCAGCTAGATGTGCAAAGTTTGAACATATTTTAGAAATGATCAGCAACTAGACAAGAGAGTTTATCCAATATTCAAATTTCATCATTTGACTTAAATAATTGAAACATTCGTAGATTAACATTTTTGCAAAAAATAGGCACTGCTGACTTAAACTTGCTAACGTGAGTACTTGACAGGCAAAGGCAAACCACATGGAATATATAAAACCTGCAGCCCAGGAACTACCATGTTTAATTAAGAGACCCTGAAACTCAGTGAGGCATTAAGAAATTTACATCGCTTGTTTCAATCACACTCACATGACCACTTCACATATTGGAGATGAAAGGTTACCTGCAGAGTTGCCAGTTTGAAAAATTCCAGATTTCCATAATCTCATCCAACATCCACCTGGTTCCCTTGCTTCAGTGTTCCCTCCTCGCCTCAACTCTGAAATGATTGTCTTCTGCTCTCAGGTTAGCTCTCCTTCTTATTAGCTTCACTAAATCAGCAGTTAAAGATTCCATTAAAAACAGCAGCACACAAATCTCTAGTCCTAGCAATGTGAAACACAGGAATAGAATTGAATACTGTTGCAAGCCAGGATTGTCTTTTGCATATCCTTTTGCAAATATAAATTGGAGGGACAAAACACAGATAAATACTATGGATTGCTAATTACAAGCTACCTCAAATTCCACATTATATTGAACTGGTGGTCTCCTGATTCTTCAAAATTTAAGAAGCCCTGCCATTTCCTGCTCCATTCAGGGAGAAAGTGAGGTCTGCAGATGCTGGAGATCAAAGTTGAAACTTTATTGCTGGAACAGCACAGCAGGTCAGGCAGCATCCAGGGAACAGGAGATTCGACGTTTCGGGCACAGGCCCTTCTTCAGGAATGAGCAGAGAGTGTTCAGCAGGAGAAGATAAAAGGTAGGGAGGAGGGACTTGGAGGAGGGGCGTTGGAAATGTGATAGGTGGAAAGAGGTCAAGGTGAGGGTGATAGGTCGGAGTAGGATGGAGGCGGAGAGGTCAAGAAGAAGACTGCAGGTCAGGAAGGCGGTGCCGGGCTGGAGGGATCCGGCTGAGACAAGGTGGGGGGAGGGGGGATGAAGAAACTGGTGAAGTCCAAGTTCATCCCCTGCGGTTGGAGGGTTCCCAGTCGGAAGATAAGACGCTCCTCCTCCGACCGTCGGGTTGTTGTGGTTTGGCGGTGGATGAGTCCAATGACCTGCATATCCTCGGTGGAGTGGGAGGGGGAGTTGAAATGCTGTGCTACAGGTTGGTTGGGTTGGTTCGTCCGGGTGGCCCAGAGGTGCTCTCTGAATCGCTCCGCAAGTAGGCGGCCTGTTTCCCCAATATAGAGGAGGCCACACCGGCTGCAGCGGATGCAGTAGATGATGTGGGTGGAGGTGCAGGTGAATCTGTGGCGGATATGGAAGTTTCCTTTGGGGCCTTGGAGAGAAGTGAGGGGGGAGGTGTGGGCGCAAGTGTTGCACCTCCTGCGGTTGCAAGGGAAGGTGCCGGGAGTGGAGGTTGGGTCGGTGGGGGGTGTGGATCTGACAAGGGAGTCGCGGAGGGAGTGGTCTCTACGGAAAGCTGATAGGGGAGGGGAGGGAAATATATCCTTGGTGCTGGGGTCTGTTTGGAGGTGGCGGAAGTGACGGCGGATGATGCGCTGTACATGGAGATTGGTGGGGTGGTAGGTGAGGACCAGTGGGGTTCTGTCCTGGTGGCGGTTGGAGGGGCGGGGCTCAAGGGCGGAGGAGCGGGAAGTGGAGGAGATGTGGTGGAGGGCACCGTCGACCACGTCGGGGGGGAAATTGCGGTCCTTGAAGAAGGAGGCCATCTGTGTTGTACGTATTTTGAACTGGTCCTCCTGGGAGCAGATGCGGCGGAGACGAAGGAATTGGGAGAATGGGATGGCGTTTTTACAGGGGGCAGGATGGGAGGAGGTGTAGTCTAGGTAGCTGTGGGAGTCGGTTGGTTTGTAGTAGTCGAAACGTCGAATCTCCTGTTCCCTGGATGCTGCCTGACCTGCTGTGCTGTTCCAGCAATAAAGTTTCAACCCTGCTCCATTCAGCCCCAGACTCAAACACCACTCTGACTCTGAACCTTCCTCAGTCTCACATCTATCAACACTTACTTGTATTCCTAGAGGAGTCAGTCTTTATCATTATTACCGTCTCAAATCCAGTGTGAAACCATCAGAAGGCCCACTCAGTACAGGGTATGGTCCTTAGTTCTCACTATTGTAAAGCTTCTTACTTAGTTATAGTCCTTTAGAACTCTTACGGACCTGAAATGTTAATTCTCCTCTCTCTCCACAGATGTTGCTAAACCTGCTGAGTTTTTCCAGCAATTTCTTTTTCATTTCTGATTTCCAGCATCTGCAGTTTTGTTTTACTTAGATTTACATGGTAACTAGTGTAAGTTAAAAACATGACCAGCTATTCCACTGTTTTATTGACATTTGCCTTGGACTGTTCTTACAGCTGAGGTCATTATGAATGCATGGCTAAGTTTCAAAATCTTTCATTAATAAACTTGGGGTTGTGAGATCACAGTTTGAAGATACTATTAAATAATTCACTTGTTTTGATGTGAGTAGATTATTTTTATTAGGGATTTAACACTTGAGGGGATTAAAAACTTTTGAATGGGCTTCAAGATTGAGAGTTATCACTATTGAGGATATATGAGTGAACTGTATTATATTGTTTTCAGCCTTTTTTTTATCTTACAGAGTTCCCAAAGTCTGCTCATAGAGGATAAATGGTGAGTCACTATGGAGCTCATATGGAGAAGATGAGGTGACTATATAGGTAGGACAGAGGGGCTATTGTAAAGGCTGCATGGAGGCAAGAATTTGGATGGGAGATGGGAGTTGACTAAGAGTGGCCATGAGGCTGGCTGTATGAGGTTATGTGCAGGGTGAGGATTAGAGGTCATAACATTTTAAAACAAGAGCCTAAAACAAGCCTGAGAAAGGCTTAACAAGCCAGACCTGGCAGTCTCCCATCCCCATGGTTGCATCTGCTCTACTTCCAGGATCAGCAAGCCAAACTGCAACTACTCTCCAGTCCCAATCCTACCCAAGTGAAAATTGGGTACAACAGATCCCTTCAAACTAATGTAGGTCTGCCAAGTAGAGAAATCTCCCAACTCAAGCTATCTCCCTTGGCCGTGAAGAACAGACACTTAACACCTCAGCACCGTATTAAGGCCCCACAGATTTTCCAGAGGTTCAGGCCTCTGTGAAAGATGTTAAAAGTAAGTCACACATGTCTCTTCAAGTGGGCACAATATTTGTGGAACAGAAGTGTTCTCCTGTTATCTGGATCACTATTTTCCCTTCAACCACTGACACCATGAAAATTTTCAATAGGTAAAAGGTCTTTTTATCAGACTAAATGTGCAGACAGGTGGGTCAAGTTTTCTCATGCATTGACAATCTTTTATTGATTCATTTATTGTCACGTGTACCGAAGTACAATGAAAAGATTTGTTTACAGGCAGGTCATAGTAAGTAAGGATCAACAAGACTTAGACAGAAGCGTACAGGTTACATTGCACAGGACTTGCGCTAGGCAAGATTGACTTTACCAAGATCAGTGTTATTTGAGGCTAGAGAATCCATTCATCAGTCTAATAACAGCTAGGAAGAAGCTGTTTCTGAATCTGCTGGTACGTGTGTGTAAAGTTAAAAATCACACAACACCAGGTTATAGTCCATCAGGTTTAATTAGAAGCACACTAGCTTTCGGAGCAACGCTCCTTCATCAGGTGTGTGTGTGTGTGTGTGTGTGGGCATCTGTATCTCCTGCCCAATAAAAGAGGTTGTAAGAGATCACTACTGAGTGCAAAGGGTCTTTGATGATGTTGGCAGCCTTTCATGGCAGCAAGTCGTGTAAGTGGAGTCCATTGATGGGAGGTTGCTGCCCGTGATGGCCTGGGCTTTGCACACCAACTTCTGTAGTTCCTTACGGTCCTGGGTGGAACAGTTGTCATACCAGGACATTTTAAAACAAAAGCCAGACCTGACAGTCTCCCACCCCAATGGTTGCATCTGCTCTGCTTCCAAGATCAGCAAGCCAAACTGAAACCACTCCTTAGCCCCAGTTGTGAACCTGAACAATATGCTTTCAAAAGTGAACCTATGTAGGTTAGTGAGGGTCTGAACAGACTTGCCAAATTTCCTGAGCTGCCTGAGGAAGAAAAGGCATTGTTGTGCCTTCTTGACCGTTGCATCTACATGGGAAGTCCAGGACAGGTTATTGGTTATCATCACCCTGATGAGTTTAACACTCTCTACTCTCTCACCTCAGCTCCATTGAATTAGATGGAGGTGTGTTCTACTCCTTTCTTTCTGAAGTCAATGGTCAGTTCTTCAGTTTTGCCAATGTTGAGAGAGTGGTTTTTCTCATTGTACCATTTATCTCCCTTCTGTATTTTGACTCGCTGTTGTTAGATAACTATCCTACTACAGTAGTGTTGTCAGCAAACTTGTGGATAGCGTTTGTTTGGAATTTGGCATCACAGTTGTGGGTGTACAGGAGTATAGTAGGGGACTGAGGACACATCCTTGGAGGGGGTTGCTCCAGTGTTCAAGGTGATTGTGAAGGAGGTGCAGTTACCTATTTTCACTGATTGCGGTCTGTGTATCAGGTAGCTAAGGATCCAATTGCAGGGGGCAGAGCCAAGACCAAGGTCACAGAGTTTTGAGATCAGTCTGGAGGAGATAATGGTGTTGAAGGTGAAGCAGGAGTCTGGCATAGATGTCTTTGCTGTCCAGATGTTCCAGGGATGAGGGCAGGGCTAAGGATATGGCATCTGCTTTAAGCTTACTGTACATATGTCAGATACTGTGGGCAGAAAGGCAAGAGATCCAGACCATGCTGAGATCTACAGGGACTCAAATGCTTCTAACAAGTCAGGTCAAGAAGGCTGCAATTATACCTAGATAGGAAAGCCCCAGCAGAATTACTTGAAGGTTGGAAATACCAGGTCACCAGAAGTGTTTAGAGGACTTCAGAACAAAACTTTAACCTACTGTCAGGAAACTGAGTTACTGACTCCTGCCCAATTAATTTCCTCCCATCCACCCTTCTGAAAGTTTCAGGTGGGCCAGAAGTTTCTGCCTGTTTTGTAAAAAAAATCTTTGAGCATCAATTCGCAGCTGCATTCCTTGACATGACAGTCTTTATAATTATTATAAAAAGAGCAATTACAAAAAGCATTGTCAAGCAATTCAGAAAAGTATGACCAATTAGAATTAGTTAACTCAGCTGACTGGGTGCCTTATAGGGTTAGCTGGGTGGCTCAGTGATTAGCACTGCTGCTTCATAGCACCAGGGACTAGGGTTCAATTCCACCCTTGGGTGACTGTAGAGAGTTTGCGCATTCTCTCTGTGTCTGTGTGGGCTTTCTCCAGGTGCTCTGGTTTCTTCCAAAGATGTACAGGTTAGGTGGATTGGCCATGGTAAATTGCCCAGAGATTGCAGGTTAAGTGAATTAATCATGGCAAATACAGGAATGGGTCCAATGTTTTTCAGGGGGTTGGTGTGGACCTGATGGGCCAAACAGCCTGCTTCCACACTGTAGAATTCTATACAATGTACATGACTCAGGTCCAATTTTTTTTTCTCTCATAAGAGAGTTTAAACCAACCTGAAACGTCATTATTTGAAGGCTCCTTTAAGAGTGTGTCCAAGTTACTTCAAATCCTGCAGTTTCAGACTTGTTTTAATTAATAATTTAGGAATTAAAAATATGTCAAAGCAAAATAGTTTAGAAAAATATGGTGTCAGCTTACTGAAGATTGAAGTCTCCGGGAATACGATTATCCAACTCCTTCAGTCACACAAAGCATTTCCTGTTATGCTTTTCAAGCTATCAGCTGGATCACAAGCATACTTTACACCATTTAAGTCAGACGTTTCATTATGGGAGATTTCCTCTACTGCTCATTTATAACCCAAGTCAGAAGAACAAATGCACTCTCGCACTACAGAAGAATTGAACAAGAGGATCTTGTTGCCTCTGAATTGTTTCAAAATGAAAAGTCAACAATGTATAAATGAGGCTTGCTTTCATTTAACCGGGAAAGATGAATGAGAGTTGAAATGCTGGCAGTGGAAAGCAATATTATGTAAAACTTTCAGACTCTTTCTTGAGTTAGGCCATAAATTATGTTGTAAGCTGTAAATCCCTGTGGGTTTGATGGGATTGATGCTGGAAGGAAGGTTTTGCTGGTTGGGGAGTCTGAAATAGGGGTGTGGGCCCTTTAGGACTGAATGAAGAGAAATTTCTTCAAACAAAATCTTTGGAATTACCTACCACAGAGTGTTGTTGATTTAGAGTCACGGAATATATCTAAGAAACAGCAATGAATATTAGATATTAAAGGAATCAAGGAACAAGGTCATTATACAGAAAGATACTGGGTGGAATCTTATGGTCTGTGCAATGTGGCCTTTGGTGATATGTGTGGCAAAATTGAGTGACAAATGCAGCGAGGCCCATCTCCAATGACAAAACCATCTCACTTAATTTTTAATGTTTTTAATTAGCAGCATAGTCAAGATTCTCACAGAGATACCATGTGACAGGGATTAATGGTTTTTAAACCCCTTGTTAATACCTCAGTAATATTCAGCCTCCTGTCTTACCAACCTCACCAAAACAAACATGATGTTGGGAAAACTCAATGAGGAAATCAGAGCAGGTACCTGGGAGATTCAACTCACTGCTTGCTTTAAACAATCCTCATGTTAGAAATCAGTTACCAATAGGTTATACTGGACCTGGTTTTGGGAAATGAGCCCGGTCAAGTAAGTGAAGTTTCAGTGAGGGATCATTTCGGGAGTAGTGACCATAATACCGTGGGTTTTAAGATACTCATGAATAGGGACAACAGTATGCCTCTGGTGAAGATGTTAAATCAGTTAACACAGACCCGAAGCCAAGAAGCTTGTTGTAGTTGGCAGCAGTCCTCATTCAAATCAAGAGAACAGTTTTTGCTCAAGATGTCCTGGCACAGCAAGTCAGAGTAGACTCCAGTACCAGCTCAGTGCTCTGCTCAGGATGGTCAGAGTCAGGATCCTCGCCATATAAGGGGTGAGGAGCGGAATGATGCACGTGTTGATTCTTTCTGCTCTAATCTGGATTGTTTTCCTCCTGGAAGGAGAGACAGGTAGGCATTATGGTAGATGAAAATGGGTGGCCCAGCTATTACATTTGGTGCAGGTGGAGAAGTGTCTAGATTATATGTATAAATCTCCAGAAAAGCTAGGTTCTAATACTGAACCCTAAAGAACTCCACAACAAGCCTCCAGCCCAACAAAAATCCATTAACTATTTCTTTCTGTTTCCAATCCCTCAGCAAATCTTGCATCCATGTTGCTATTGTCCTTTTTATTCCATGACCTGTATCTACCTTCACAAGTGTGGCACAGTATCAGATGTCTTTTCGAAGTCCATGTATAGCACGTTAGCAGCACTACCCACATCAACCCTCTCTGTTATCTCATCAAAATACTCATGCAACTTAATGAGACTTGATTTTCCTGAATAACTCCATGGTGGTCCCTCTGAATTAATGTTAGCCTGAATAATCGTTTTGTGAAGATTTCCCAGCACCACAGTTAAACTGACTGGTCTGTAATTGCTGGGCCAAAATTTATAATCTCTTCTGAACAACGGTGCAAGTTTTGAGATTTTTCAATCCTGCAACAGTATTGTCGAATTCAGAGAAATTTGAAAGCAAATTGCCAATACTCTCCAAACCCAACAGGAAATATTGAGTCCTCCCCTGCAGTAGACTGTTAATTGTACCCTTCTCAAATGTGCAGAGTACCACTGACAATCTTACTCAAGTTTCAGTCATAGACTAAAGGATACTTGATTTGCAGTCGAATGACAGCCTCTTTTCACAACAGGAAGCAAGCTGCCAGCTAACACATTACAAAGTTTCTGCAGTTAAATCCACTGTGGCTGTAGGTGGGAGAGAAATCCTATGAGGATCCACATCAACCTGAGCTACAAACCTTCACAAACCTTGCAAAAAGATCCGCATCAAGTTCAAAGCTACCCTCTGCTGTTAAAAGATCGGCATTGGGCAAATTAGGTCAATTTCTATTCACACCGTAATTGTGATATAAATCCCCATTCTTTATTTCAGCATACATTTGTGGCATATTCAAGCATAGGGTATAACTATGATAGCTACCCTGTAAATATAACATATTTTGAGTTTTTGTAAATATTTTTGGTGAAGATTGTTAATTGTTCCCCAATTAGATAACTAACTCATTACATCAGTTATTTTATTGCAACATTCTCTAAATTATCAAAACTTTGCTCAGTCTTTAATCATTTACAGATTTTCCTGTCCGGTTGAATTTTTTCAAAATTTGGATGTGGCACTAGGGTAGTATTTACTGATTACTCAGACAGCAGTTAAGGGTCAACCACATTATTGTGGGTCTGGTCACATCATTATTCTGTGTCAGTGACATGGAGTCGCAGAACGGAAACAGACCCTTCAGTCCAACTTGTCCGTGCCGACCAGATATCCAAAATTCATCTAAAGCCATTTAACAGCACTTGGCCCACATCCCTCTAAGCCCTTCTTATTCATATGCCCATCCAATTGCCTTTTAAATGTTATAAGTGTGCCAGTTTCCACCACTTCCTCTGGCAGCTCCTACCATATATGCATCACCCTCTGCATGAAAAAACTGCCTCTCAGGTCCCTTTTAAATCTTTCCCCTGTCACCTTAAACTTATGCCGTCTTGTTTTAGACTCCCCTGCACTGGGGAAAATACTTTGACTATTTATCCTATCCATGCCCGTCATGATTTTATAAACTTCTATAAGGTCACCCCTCAGCCTCCAATGCTCCAGGGAAAATAGCCCCAGCCTATTCAGCCTCTCCCTTTAACTGAAACCCTCTAATCCTGGCAACATGCTTGTAAATCTTTCTGAACACTTTTAAATTTCACAACATCCTTCCGATGGGAGGTAGACCAGAATTGAATACAATATTCCAAAAGTGGCCTCACCAATGTCCTGTGCAGCTGCAACATGACCTCCTTAATTCCATGCCACCACCTCACAATGATTATTGTATATAATAGCTCATATCTAAACTATATTAATGTATCTTCTTTTCTAAAAAAAAGTGAATTCTTATATTTTTAACGTAATTCCTTGATTGCTATATAGAACAGGTTGTATTTTATATATGCACACTCTATCAGTTCGAAATGTGAAATAAAATATCGTATTAGCAAAATATCAGTCATCAGGCCACTAATATCTAGCAGATTACTATCAAAGCAAGCATCATTCAAACTGTTAACTAGTTAATATTAATTGACTTGCAATGTTACTGGAAACGGAGGTAACCCCAGTGTCACTTTTTACTGCATCTGTTAAATATCCAAGCTTTGTTGCCTGCTTTGCAATGATAAATTGTGTAACTTGATAAGCTTAATGTTTCCCAGGGATACTGGGCCAATAGAATTCACCTTCCATTTTTACTACAACCCCTTCATCTTGCCAAACTACAGATTTGAACTGACCTACATGTTATTCCAGGACAAACCAAGTGTTATTTTTGGCAATAATAACATCTACAATGAATGAAGTTAAAAAAAAGGAGTCTCATTTTTCACAGCATGAGCCAAGTATGTCTGTCAGCCTTGGCCAACATATGACTTCATCGTACATATGGATATCTGTCTAGGGAAATGTTTAACCTTGACAGGTGGAGAAAGCTATCCAACACAGACACACAACAGAGACTGTAAAATTTTACAATTAAGTGGCCTTTAATTACTTGCCCCTTCTGGGAATTTTTCTTCCAACTTTTGGTACAGACCTCCATCATAACTATTAAAGATGATGCAGTTGGCAATGCATCAAGACAACAAATATGAAGAAGAAAGGCTTTTATTTATATAGCACATTTTGCAATCTTACTGTGTCTCAGAGTGCTTTAAAACTATGTGAAATGTATTCACTGTTATAATGTAGGAAACATAGCTGTCAACTTGTGCACAGCAAGTTCCTATAAGCAGCAGTGAATCAGATTATCTATTTTAGTCAATGATCAAGCAATGGATATTGGTGCAGGCACTGAGAATGACACTCTGCTTGTGTTTAAAACTGGGCCAAGGGTCCTTTTAAATCCACCGCAGAGAACAGCAGTACCTCAGTGTAACATACCAGGCAAAAGGGAGCACCTCCAACAGTGCCGTCCTCTTTTTTTATTCATTCACAGGATGAGAGTGTCACTGACTTATCCAGTATTTATTGCCCATCTCTCATTGCTTATAGGGCAATTAAGAGTCAACCACATTGCTGTGGGTTTGGAGTGTCATGCCATCCAGACCAGGTAAGGATGGCAATGAAGGATGCTAGTGAGCCAGATGGGGTTTTCCAATTAGCATTGGATTCATGGTCATCATTACACTGCTAATTCAAGATTTCTTATTGAATTCAAATTCTACCATCCACCATGGCAGGATTTGAACCCAGGTCCCTGGATCATTATATAGATCTCTGAATTAATAGCCCAGCACTAATACCACTAGGTCATCACTTCCTCGGTGCAATACTTCCTCAGTAGTATACTGAATTTGAGCCATGATTTTGTGTTCAACTCTCTGGCCTCAAACCTACAACCTTCTTCTTTGGGGATAAGAGTACTGCCGGGCTTTCAATTACCTCGAGTAGAGGATATCGAATTTTTTCTCAGACTTCTCCCTTTCTGCTTCTTTTGAACAATTCTTAAGACACTCTAGGTTTTGGACCACCTGGCGTAACAGATCCTTACAGAAGAGACAAAAGCATAAGAAAGGAGAGCAGGAGTAGACCATCTGACCTTTGCTGTTTATTAAAATAATGGCTGATCTTTTCATGGACTCAGCTTTACTTACCCACTCACTCACCATAACCCTTAATTCCTTTACTATTCAAAAATTTATCATTGCCTTAAAAATATTCAACAAGGTAACCCTGCTTCACTGCGTAGGAAATTCCACAGATTCACAGCTCTGTGGGTGAAGAAGCAGTCCACACTTTCTCCCACTATTCAGTCTGGAAAATGTGGAGTGACATTTTGCCATTTTCTCTATTTCTAACTGATCCAATTAAAAACGTTGACATTGCAAATCAAGAATGTATGGTGTTGCAGCCATCGCAAATTTAAAAGCCATTCAGAATTTCATTGAACTGCCAACCATGAGGTTTTTTTTTAAAATAAACTCTGCCACATGCAAGCAGTGCTAATATCTAGATAAAAGCCAGTACAGTAAAGCACTTAAATAAATATGGACAATTAGGAATAAGTACAATAATTATAACCACAATGATTAGCTGCAATAAAAATAATAACCTGAACACTACACTTAAGTGATGGCTGAGGTACAACTTTCACCGCTGAAAGAGGTACATTTAATTTGATCCTTCAATTTGACTTCAAATTGGAACAAAACTTTTGTATTCATCTAATGAAAAGCATAAGTGCCCGTACTGTAGTTAAACATTCTAGGTGACGTATTTCTGAATTCCAACTGCAGTCCTTGGAAAGATTGCCAGATGGATTTTCCAACAATATTCTTGCACCGAATGGATATCATTAGTGAATTAGGCTGCACTTCTGATAAAAAAAAACAGCAACAGATTCTAAAAATTTCCAGTTAATTTGGCCCCTCTGCAAGATAAAGTGGGTAATGTTAACGTACTCGGGACCTGGTTTGCACTCCATCTGATTTTATTTCCAAGAATGCCAATGGAAAATAAACTGAAGCACAGTGGAAAATGGCTGGTCAACTCAATTGGTTTGATTATAGCCTGGTTAGATTAAAATTACGCTGAAAATAATTAATTTATATGGAATTAGAAACAGTCACACATTCCAGAAAGGATGATTGTACTCAACAACCTGAAAAAAAAAGACATTCTGAGGAAGTGACAGATATGTAGATGAGATGCACATGGATTTTCAGAATTTCTTTCATAATGTACCATGCCACAGACCAAATGAGAAAATTAAAGAGCATGGAATTAGGGAAAGGGTGGTAAATTTCATTAAAAACATAGGATTACGAAGAGCAGAAATTAAGGGTAATTTCTCAGAATTATTAAAGGAGTGTTGTAATGTGCCACAGGATTATGCCTTAGAGCTCCTCTTGTGCTCAGTATGGATCAGTGATTTAGAGAGTCAGTGAGGAGTTGTCATGGCTACATTTGCAGCTAAAATAGGAAGAACAAAAAATAATTGTAGTCCGGAAGAAGTTACGGGGATGAAATGGCAATGGTCAGTAAAAACGTTAAACTCCACTATTTACCATGAGATGTGAAGTTACATACTTTGGTGCAAATGATGTGGAAGGAATTCCAGTGTTAATTTCGTGAGATTTTAAAAACAGCAACTCGTTAAATAAGAAAAGTTAGTGAATGGTTTGTTTTGTGAAGAGGTATCGAATATTGAAATCAAGATGCATGGAAGTCCTTCTCAAATTTATATACATTGGATCATGGCAAATATTCTTAGAGAGAAAACAGATGTAGTCTCAGTCTACATCCTCACTCAGCATTGCAGAATGAATCATTACAAAAGCAATGTATGATGGATAGGGGCTTCGTCTAATTTAACGCACAACATCTATTTTTATTCGATATGCTCAGTCACTTTCATTTTGCTTACCGTAGACTTCAATTTTTTTTGGAGTGAATTCACATTCCTGATGAATTGCCTGAGAATGGAACAGAGGCCTTGTCTGCCCTCTTATGAGGACAGACTGTTCAGATCACTTACACACAACAACTCAGATCTGAATGTTACAGACAAACATAATCTTGGCTAATCATCAGATTTTCAATATTGACTTTGTTCCACACTAATGCTAAATCAGTTGCCGCAGTATATTGATTGATAACACCTAGATCAAATGGTCAGCTTTGATCTGCGGTAACCTGTATCTGTGGGGTGTGTTGGGAAAGACAGAGGCTCCCCGAGAGATTACTTGGGGTTGGAAAGGGGCAAGCACATTGTGATTTATGGCCTCTTGCACAGGTTGACTGAGACATTTTGACTCTTTCCTGGTTTGCACAGATAAATATGAATGCCTAATGAATCTATTGTGGTTAGCTAACTCACAGGTTTGCTGCATGAATGTTGAAATGCTGGTCTAAGATGTTCAGAAGTAATGGGAGACACAGTGATTTCTTATTGTTTTTATATTTGCGAATGTCTGGAGACGTGTTCAAGTCAGCTCTAAGATGATGACTACAACGTGACATAGCATCCTGGTCTGTCCCTATATAGTGCTATGAAAAAGTCACACTCCACTGCATAGAGAACAAGGGCTTGTTTGTAGAAATGGTGTTTGATGTTGTAAAATAAATCTTGAGTATAATCCACAAATGTGATAGTACACAACTTCAAATAAACAAGTGTTAATAACACACAACTCAGAGACAGAGCTCATAACTGAAAGTGTCTATGTTACCCTAAGCAAAAGGTGAAATGTTTCTCTTCCTGGAGGTGGCAAGATGTGCAAATAATTGGGAGAGTTAATGCTGGAAAGATATGCATACAGAAGCACAGATAAAAAGCAACAGGGCGCCCTCTGAAAGTCAACCCCCCACATCCTTGCTTCCAATCTCCTTGACTCCTTTCTCCCAATGACCTCCACACCACAAAGAACAAAAGATAAAGATATACCTTCTGTCTGAGAAACAGGCTTTGACTGATGGCCTTTGGGACAAAAACTCAGCTGCCTTCTGAACCCAGGACTGCGATAGGATGGGTTACTTATTGAAGGACTGTGATAGGATGGGTTACTTGATGAAGGTTGTCAGTCAACTCATGCCAAGCTGATTGGTGATATTTTCTCAGCAATGGGGTGGTGAATTAATGGATAAGTAACATGTCCATCCCTTGGCTTCAAAATGAAAAAAAAATGCCCATAAAGTGTAAAGTTAATATGCAAAGAGTCTTAAATTGTTTGACGCCTGAACAAGGTTTGATATCTCAAAAGACATATTCCTATTTCATTTGGAGTTTGAATGAGTATTGCCAGAAATTACGCACATTATTATTCTCACTGTGTATGAAGCCTTTTTTTTCAATTATCATTGTATATTTTAAGCAGCGGGCAGCAATGAATCATGCTGCAAAAATCAATCAGATGCTAGCAGAGAGATCCAATGGATATTTATCAATTAACTAATGTAACTAATGTAACTATGTACACAAGGTATATCTATTTCTTTGTCAATAGCCACATTACATCAACTACGTTGGTATTTCACAGAATATACAACTAGATTGAAATTTGTTTGAAAAGTTGACATTCTGAGGGAAGAGAACAGAGAGAAACAGAGAGAGACAGAGAGAGAGAGAGACAGTTACATAGTAACAGATAAAGAGTGACAGATTGACATACAGAGGAACAGTGATAGAAACTATAGAGAACATTAATATCCATTAGCAGGACTGGCTTAGTAGCAACACTACAGGCTGAGTTGGCTGAGTCCTAAAAGACATTGTTGACAGGCTGGACCTGCTATTGGTTGTGAAAAAGTCAACAGGAGACAAATAAAATAAACTAATCCTCTCCAATCTACCTGTCACTGTGCCTGACAACTTCCTCACTTTAGTATTAGAGACACATGCTCAGAAGTGATTGCGCCATAAGCCAAGCTGTTGCAGTACAGATACACTTCTGGCATGATTCAGGCAATGTGGAATATTGACCAGGTATGCCCTATACTGACGATGCAAGATAAATCTAACTACTGCCCCATTAGACTGCTCTCTATCATCAGCTATGTGATAGAAGATGTCATCCTAGACTGAAAGACCCTGCTTCAAGTCCCACCTTCTCCAGAGGTGCATAAGAACAAGTTGATTAGGAAAATATGTTTTTTTTTTAAATCAGAAGGTGTCATCAAGAGTGCTGTTAAGCACAATTGCTTAGCAATTATGTGCTCACTGATGTTCAGTGTGGGTTCTGTCAGGACTACTCAGCTGCTGCCCACATTACAGCCTTTATTCAAACAGGAAAGAAAGAGCTGAACTTCAGATTTGGAGATGCCAGTGTTGGACTGGAGTTACAAAGTTTATTTGGAAGCACTAGCTTTCAGAGCACTGCTCTTTCATTAGGTGATTGTGGAGAAAAATATTGCACATGCACACGTATGTACATGCACACCAAGAACAAGAGACTGTAGAAACTTGGCATCACCACCAGCAGTTGCCAAGCCCACCCTGGCACACATTGGATAATATTATCACCGTGAGGAAGTTAATCGCCAACTTATCAGACCATACCTTCAACCGGAAGAGATTGAATTTCTTAGCAGGGGACTCAATTTCTGCCCCACCACCAAAATGGACCCCATGGTTCTTGCAGCAGACACAGAGAAATTCATCAGATGACTGAGACTTTGGGAATTCTTTCAAGATGTCAGCAGTGATCCCAATATGTCCATCGACGAACCTGAACAGTCATCACAGGGATCTATACAGGAGCGACCAAAGAAGGAGTCAACTTGGACCCCACCGGAGGGCCGCTGCCCTGGGCTTGACATGTATGCTCATACCGTCAGGAAATATATAAATGCCAGATTCATCAGCCGTACCCACAAGGTGGAGCAGAACATCACCCGATCACAACGCAACGCCATCCAGGCTCTCAAAACCAATCACAACATTGTCATCAAACCAGCAGATAAAGGAGGAGCCATCGTCATTCAGAACAGAACAGATGACTGCCAGGAAGTGTAACAAAAACTGAACAACTAGGAACACTACGAGCATCCACTGGCTGATCCAACCATACAGCACACCATGAACTAAACAAATTGATCAATTCTTCAGAGTTCCCTACACACACTCATTCTATGCACTTCTCCCGTAGGTGACTTCTACTACCTTTGGAAGATACACAAAGTCAATACACCAGGATGTCCCATTGTATCAGGCAATGGGACTCTGTGTGAGAACCTCTCTGACTATGTCAACGGCATCTTGAAACCCATTGTACAGGGGATCCACAGCTTCTGTCGTGACACTACAGATTTCTTACAAAAACTCAGAAACAACGGACCAGTCAAACCAGGTACATTCCTTGTCACAATGGATGTTTCAGCACTCTACACCAGCATTCCCCACAATGACGGCATCACGGCAACAGCCTCAGTACTCAACATCAACAACTGCCAATCTCTAAGCACCATCCTACAACTCATCCACTTCATCCTCGACCACAACGTCTTCACCTTTGACAACCAGTTCTTCATCCAGACACATGGAACAGCCGCGAGGACCAAATTTACACACCAATATGCCAACATTTTCATGCACAGGTTCGAACAAGACTTCTTTTCAACACAGGACCTCCAACCAATACTATACACCAGGTACATTGATGACATTTTCTTCCTCTGGACCCATGCAGAGGAGTCACTGAAAAAACTACACAGTGATATCAATGAGTTTCATCCCACCATCAAACTCATCACGGACTACTCTCTACTATCTGTCTCATTCTTGGACAAATGCATCTCCATCAAGGATGGGCACCTCAGCCCCACACTCTACCACAAACTCACGGATAACCTCACAACGCTACACTTCTCCAGCTTTCACCTGAAACATATTAGAACAGCCATCCCCTATGAACAAGCTCTACGCATACACAGGAAATGTTCAGAGGAGGAGGAATGTGATGGACACTTGGAAGTTCTCAGGCATGCTCTCATAAGAACAGGATACAATGCTCAACTCATCGACTGCCAGTTCCAACGTGCTACAGTGAGGAACTGTAATGACCTCCTCAGGAGACAGACACATGCTGCAACTGACAAAGTACCCTTCATTGTCCAGTACTTCGCAGGAGCCGAAAAACTACACCATGTTCTTCGTGACCTGTACCACATTATCGATGTGGATGAGCATCTCGCCTAGACCTTCCCCACACCTCCACTGCTCACCTTTTAAAAGCCACCAAACCTCAAACAGATCATTGTTCATTGAAAATTGTCTGACTTTCAGGAAAAAACCTTACAACCTTGTCATAGTAGTCGCTGCAAGACGTGTCAGAGTGTCGACATAGATACCACCATTATGCATGGGGACACCTCCCACCATGTACATGGTAGTACTCATGCAACTCAGCCAATGGTGTCTATCTCATTCACTGCAGGCAAGGAAGCCCTAAGGTATGGTACATTGGCGAGACCAAGCAGAGGCTATGGCAGTGGATGAATGAACATCGCACAACAATCAACAGACAGGAGTGCCCCATCCCAGTCGGAGGACACTCCAGCGGTCTAGGACATTCAACCTTTGGTCATTGGGTGACCGTCCTCCAAGGCTGACTTCGGGACAAGCAACAACGAAAAGTGACCAAGCAGAGGCTGATAGCCAAGTTTGGTACCCATGGGGATGGCCTCAACTGGGAGCTTGGGTTCATGTCACACTACAGGTGACCCCATTGCACTATGCACACAGACAGACAGAAACACACACAGAAACATACACATACACAGAAACACACACATCCACACTCCCACTCACACCGTCTCACAGACTTAAAAGCCTGTATACTTACACTCACACACATACACACACCCTCTCACAGACAGTCATAACTGCCCCCCACACCCCCATCCACCCACACACACACTCATATGCACAAATACACATATAAGTTTGTGGGGTGAATTTGTACTTGCAGAGTTACATTTTACTTTGCTCAAAAACTGCATGAATCCATGTAATATTCTGTAAATCCGTTTTTTAGATTAGAATCAGTCTGACCATTGTGGCACAGACAGTCTCACAGGGACTTAACACTTTCAATACCTTATCTGGGCCGACATGGCACTAATTGTTAAAGTGTACCTGAGATGTAACTTTTTTTTTAAAAAAGGTTTGCGATTTATATATGAAAGAACTGAAAACAACATGGCCATTCTAAAAGGTGAGATACTTAACAAACAATCCAGGTGTTTTTCAATATATAATTTCAGTTACATCACACTGTAAACTTTTGCTATAAATTCTGTGTCTTACAATCTTATTCTTCACAATCACCTGATGAAGGGGCAGCGCTCCAAAAGCTAGTGCTTCCAAATAAACCTGTTGGACTATAACCTGGTGCTGTGTGATTTTCAATTCTGAACTTCAGAGGGGAGGTTACAATGAATGCTTTTGCCACCAGAGCTGATCGAGTGTGGCATTTGATCGAGTGTGGCATCAAGGAACACTCAGAGAACTAGATTCAATAGGATTCTGGATTAGTGGTGCTGGAAGAGCACAGCAGTTCAGACAGCATCCAAGGATGCTGCCTGAACTGCTGTGCTCTTCCAGCACCACTAATCCAAAATCTGGTTTCCAGCATCTGCAGTCATTGTTTTTAACTCGTAGATTCAATAGGAATCAAGGGAAAACTCTCTGCTGATTGGAGTGACAGCTGGCACAAAGGAAGATATTTGTGATTGCTGGAGATCATTCACCACCCCCAGGACATGTCTGTAGGACTTTTTCCAAGTAGTGTGTTAGAATCGACCATCTTCAGCTGCTTTAATAACATTTCCTCTATCATATTGTAAGAAACTGACATGTCCATTGATAATTGCACAATATTCAGAAGAACTCATGTTATGGACCAGGCCAGACCACTCAAAATATTCTTAAGCAGGCAGCCCAGACCATAATTTTGCAATTTGATTCACTAAGTGGACAGTGAAAATTATCTGGATTAAGTTAGCGAAGTTGACTACCAGATTAAAACAGACAAAAATTTATTCACAAAATTACACAATGAAATACAAAGAACAGAATAAAGAACCCCTACAGAACTCAGTCTATCCAAACTCGACTTAAGTATGCTGTTCCAAATACGCAACAGTTCTAATATGCAAGCTCCCTTTAAAATCCAGTATAAATGGAACACATGCTTACAGGTTCAAGTTGAAGGGCAGAAAGAGAGAGAGAGAGTTTCCACACAGCTCCTTGTTGAACTTCCAACCAGTTCACGATTGAACTAAACTGCTTCACTCAGCTAGAGAGCTGACCACTTCCATTTCTTTATACATGTCACTTATAAAACATGACCACTTTGGCCTGAAGTCTCATCTGTTTACACACAAACAAAAGGCCTCTCAAAATCCTTTTCACCTCTGTTTCAAACCAGACTGATCAGAGCTCGGCCTGGCTTATTACTCCTCTGAAAAATATCAAGGACAGAGTCTCCTTAAACCAAGGAACAGCTTTTAGAAAAAAAAAAGGACTAGCTTTGTGATACTCATGATTCCTCAGATATTGAAGCAGTCCATCTCCAATGGGAGCAAGACTCGGACAATATCCAGTCTTGGGCTGACAAGTGATAAGCAACATAGAGTCATAGAGTCATACAGCACTGAAGCAGATCCTTCAGTCCAATTTGTCCATGCTGACCAAGTTTCTCAAACTAAACTAATCACACTTGCCTGTGTTTGGCCTATATCCATGTAAACCTTTCCTATTCATGTAGCTATCTAAATGTCATTTAGATGTTGTAATTGTACCTGCATCCAACACTTCCTTTGGCAGTTCCTTCCACATACAAATCACCCTCTGTGTGAAAAGATTACTCCTCAGGTCTCTTTTAAAGCTTTCCCCCTCATCTTAAAAATATGTCCCCCAGTATTGAACTCCCCAATCCTGGGGAAAATACCATAGTTATTCACCCTATCCGGCCCCTCATGATTTTATAAACCTCTACAAGGTTACTCCTCAACCTCCTATGCTCCAGTGAAAAAAGTTTCAGCCTATCCTGTCTATTTTTATAACTGAAACCTTCTATTCCTGGTAACCTGCTTGTAAATCTTTTCTGCACACTTTACAATTAAATAATATCCTTTCTATAGTAGGGTGACCGGAACTGTATACAGAACTCCAAAAGTGGCCTCACCAATGTTCAGTGCAATCTCAACATAACATCCCCACTTCTTTACTCAAGGATCTGAGCTGTTAAGGCGAGTATACTGAATGCCTTCTTAACCACCTGTCTATCTGTGATGCAACTCTCAATAAACTATTTACCTAAAATCCTGGGTCTCTCTGTTTGACAACACTATTCAGGACCTTACCATTAACTGTGTAAGTCCTGTCCTTATTCATTTTACCAAAATGCAACTTCATGCATTTATCAAATTAAACTCCATCTGCATCTCCGGTAAGAAAAATTCTAATCATTGCCCTTTGACATACATTGGCATCATCACTAAAACCTCACTATTAATTTCCTGGGGGTTGCCATTGACCAGAAACTGAACTGGGCCAACCATATAAATATTGTGGCTACAAGAGCAGGTCAGGGACTAGGGATACTGCAGTGATTAGCTCACCATCAGACTCTCAAATGATGTGATCATTATCTTCAGGACAAAACTCAGGAATGCAATGGAATACTCCCCATTTGCCTGGATGAGTGTACCTGCTCCAATAACACTCTAGATGTTTGACACTATCCAGGACAAAGCAGCCCACTTGATTGGCACTGTACCCACAAATATTCACTCCCTCCACCATCAATGCATGTTAACAGCAGTGTCTGTATCTCTTTTGTAAAAAAATATAAGTGACAATAAATGCCTACTTTATTCTATTCTACAGATGCTCCAGAGAAATTCAACAAAGATCTTTAGACAGCACCTTTCAACCCATGACCATTTGATTTAGGAGGGCAATGGCAGGTGATAGTGGGAACAGCACTGCGTTAGCAAGTTGCCCTCCAAGCCACTGATTCTTCAGTGTCACTGGGTCAAAATCCTGGGTCGCATTGTGGGTCTACCTATTTTAAAATATTCAGTCACAAGATGGGGGTGTTAGGCCAGTATTTATTGCATATGCCTAATTGCCCAGAGGGCAGTAAAGAGTCAACCACATTGCTGTAAGTCTGGAGTCACATGTAGGCTAGGTCACGTAAGCATGGCAATTTCCTTCCCAAAAGGACATTAGTGACCCGGATGGGTTTTTCCCAACAATCAACAACAGATTCATGATTATCATTACACTTATTATTCCAGATTTTTATTGAATTCAAATACCACTAGCCACTGTGGCAGGATTTGAACCTGGATTCTCA
This sequence comes from Chiloscyllium plagiosum, assembly GCF_037043375.1. Lineage (NCBI taxonomy): Eukaryota > Metazoa > Chordata > Chondrichthyes > Orectolobiformes > Hemiscylliidae > Chiloscyllium > Chiloscyllium plagiosum. The sequence goes on along the minus strand of NW_028270159.1, from coordinate 34,681,110 downwards.
GAACGTTATCTGGGCCTGTGGAATAATAGTCTAGTGATAATAGCAACAGACCATTGTGTCCCCCTAACAGCGCAAGGTCTGCAACGGTTAAGAAGGCAGCTCACCACCATTTTCTCAAGGGCAATTAAGGATGGACAATAAATGTTAGCCTAGCCAATGACTTGCGCATCCCCTGAATCAATAAAAGAAAAGTCTGCAGTGGTTTGAGAAAATTCACTACCATCATTTAAGGGCAATGAATGATAGCCATGCCAATGGTTCCCAGGTTCAATGAAGGAGAAGAATGGTAAAGTTCTCCTAAAAGTCGCCAAAACCCATTTGAAAAAAATGTAGGCACCTGACACTCACCATATTGTGTACTTTTTGCTCCAGAGTCTGATGACAATATTACCTCAAACAATCAGACAGCACTCATTCAGCTCATTGGTAATGCTGAAGCTTTAAAAGACATATCCAATTAATCAAATTTACCCCAGCACTCTCCCCATAGCCTTGAAAATGGCTCCTTTCAGTACATTCCTAATTGTGGTCACAATAAAATTCTCAAAGTCCATGCTGGTAAAACCTAAATTTGTTTTATTTGGTTGTTGAAGTGGAACTTGTAAGTTCCCACCCAGATCAAGGAACAGCTGCAGTCCACTTAAGGAAGAAACATTCTGAATTAATAAAACTGGGGCTTTCCAAATTAGAAAGAAAATGAGGCTGCTTTCTCACTGAACCACATGTTAAGAGAAAGAATTTTGTTTCAATGATAATTTCTGGAGATTCCAAGATAAAAGAGTAAGCACTTTGATTCTGATGATAGCAACCTTGTAGAAAAATCAGATATTTTAAAAAGTTTCAACACTTTCACTTTCCTTTTAAACGGGAAAAGTAAACTGACTGTAATAATATTGTGTTATGAAAATATCACACAAATGAGGTAAGTGGATTTCATTTACTTCAAGATCTCTGAAGTGCTTATTACAGCTAAACTAAGATAAACCATACAGAATAAAGTGACCTCAAGTGCTGCAGTACAGAGTGCCTATGGCCTGTGATCATGTAATAACATCTTGGCAATTAGCTCATTTATAGGTTCCACTCTTAAAGGGACAGCATTCCTAAGCTAATGATACATCACTTTCTTTCCAAAGATAGCTCATGTATGCTACAAGTGAAAATACATAAGCATTGGGCAACAGCAAAATATACACAGTGAAGGAGTCTAAAATTGATATCATTTCAGTGTTTCGACAACTCTTCCTAGTTTTGTTATGGTATAACTTTCTTGAAGTGAGGGTTTTGCTTTTTGCTGTTCTTGGTCAAACAGATGCCTAATCAGCGAGTTAGTTCATGTCCTGATATTAAGTCACGCTGTTGTCATCTAGATGTGTTCCTTCATGTTCACTGTGTAAATTTGGTGTGTTGTAGACCTCCCTTCACCTGTTTCTGTTCCTCCCCAGTGTTGCTGTTACAGGTGTCATGACTTCATAATATCTAGGCTCACTGAGCACTTTGGAAATCTCTGCAGGTACCAATGTATCCACTGTGGAGTATGTGGGCCTCAACTTCTGTTTTAATATGAGCTAATTACACACTTTCAAGCTGGTCATGCACCACCTTCATCTTTCTATATTTACTAAGAAATGTATTCTGCAGCTTGGAGAATTCAACTAAGTCGGTGAACTTGGCAAGGTCATTTTCACATGCCTTTTGACCAGGCTATCTGCTGGCAATGGTAACTCTATATTTGAAGGTGGATCTCGTAGGTGTAAGATGCAACATAAAAATCTTGTTTTGTTGTCCTACATTTCTGGACATGTGGTTTAGCAGCATAAACTATTCTCGCTTTGATCTGGGTAATGTGATCAGCACACCATATGGTTCATGCCCCATTTAGCACACAAATCCTGTATACTGTGGCCATTGTCAGAAATGATTTCTTCAGGTACACTGAACAGACTAAATACACCAGTCAATGCGTTGCCACAGGCATTCTTGACTCATTTTTTTACCTTTCTTCTGAAATTGCAAACTAGGAGAAATAATCAGTGAATAAGATAAGTCATCTTATTGACGGAAATACGTGAGAATGTTGCACTTAAGGACTGATGAATTTTATGTGGGTGTAGATGCTCTTTACATTGCTGATGCAGTTTTACTGTCCTTCTATCCACTGAGAAAGTAATTTATTGATTCCTCTAGCTTCTGCCTGTGGGTCATCAATTCTAAACAATTAATTCTGAACATAACTCTTACATGCCCTTGATCTTCTAGGACTCTCCGTATCTTTGGAGATTTCTGGTTTTCTTCAACTAAGCCCAAGGTGTTGATACTGTACAATTCCTCATTACCAAATGCTGTTAGTATCTTCAGAGCTTGTTTAGCCAGTTTTGCACCTATTTGGTCTATGAAGCAGAACTTTATCTGTTGTTTAAAAGATTGAAATTTGGACAGGAGAGCTGTGGTTTTCCAGTTCATGGTGGGTGAGTTGGCATCCATCCTACTGCTATTTTTTTCCCATTTTCACTTTTCAATTAAATTTTGTGCATATTTCTGTGTTTTTCACTATTATTTTTCAGTTTATAACTTATTTTAGGGGCTGCTCTGTTGGCTCTGCACTGTCCCTGATGCAGCCACTTTTTCTCTTGTTTGCATTTAGAAATGTTTTCTCTTCATTCAGCATGGGACTGACTCTGGATGGCCATTCCAATTGGAAACAGCCTTTAGACAGTTTGGCTTTGAATATGCTCACTACCTGCATGAATTTGGCCAACTTGAAGCGACTCACAGTTTGCAAAGTGAGTTTTGTTTTCCTGCTTTTTTTTGCTGTGGTTATTCTACATTGTCTTTGTTTGGTGCCAAGAAATATAAACTGGCTTCTTTCTTTTTTTTTCAAAAGAAAAGTCCCAGCTGTGCACCATGTAAAAATATTCTGATATCTAAATAGGCACATAGATTCTGTCTACTTGAGGATACTACAGTTGAACTAATATTTACAGTGCACTATATCTCCAGACTCTCTATACCTTGCATAATGTAGTGCAGAGAGCCTGTGATCATGTGACATTTGGGTACTTATCTCATCTGTATGTTAAGTTCTTAAAAGGACAACACTCCAGAGCTGATAAAACAGGGGACTAGGTTTGTGTTTGAAGGGAGTAGGTCACATGATCAGTACATTTAACACATTCCACTCCAACTGAATTTTACCAGTGACAGATGAAAAATAAAAGTCAATTTTCTTATTCATTATTGTCTTTTATGTGCCTTAAGATAAATTTTCGCTCCGCAGCATAGTGGGCGTGACAATGAGCAATTGACATAAAGTGGAAAAGTACATAAAAAACAGGTAGAATACAAAATCAGCCTGTTTTGACTGGGAGATAAACGTGTGAGGCTGTATTAGTGTGAGAGCTGTCCTGTTGTACTGTCACATGGTGCTACCTGGACTTATTTCTCAGCCTCTTGTGAAAGTCGGAAAAGTACTTAAATTATTATGGAATGGGGATTCCGCACATAACTTTAGATTCTGAATACTACTAGTTTCTGGGATTTTGCCCCACTTCACCATTGGGGAAAGTTATGTGGATTGGTTCTGCTAGATTTCCCATAGGGATGTGTAGGTTCATCGAATTTGCCATGAGAAATGCAGAGTTACAGAGATGGGGGGGGGGGAGGTGTTGATCTGGGTGGGATGCGATTCAGAGCGTCCAATAGGACTAAATGGGCTGAAAGGCCTGTTTCCACATTGTAGGGATTCTATGATTATATAATATGTGTATTTGTAGTTAAAGCTAAAAACTTCAAAGGGTTTTTACAAATACATTAAGGACAAAAGGGTAACTCGGGAGAGAATAGGGCCCCTCAAAGATCAGCAAGGTGGCCTTTGTGTGGAGCCACAGGAGATGGGAAGATACTAAACAAGTATTTTGCATCAGTATTTACTGTAGAAAAGGACATGGAAGACATAGAATGTTAGGAAACAGACGGTGACATCTTGAAAAATGTCCATATTACAGAGGAGGAAGTGCCGGATGTCTTGAAACGCATAAAAGTAGATAAATCCCCAGGACCTGATCAGGTGTGCCCTAGAATACTGTGGGAAGTTAGGGAAGTGATTGTTAGGCGTCTTACTGAGAAATTTGTATCATCGATAATCATAGATGAGATGCTGGAAGACTGGAGGTTGGATAACATGGTGCTACTCTTTAAGAAAGGTGGCAAGGACAAGCCAGGGAATTATAGACCAGTGAGCCTGATGTCAATGGCGGGCAAGTTGTTGGAGGGAATCCTGAGGAACAGGATGAACATTTATTTGGAAAGGCAAGGATTGATTAGGGATAGTCAACATGGCTTTGTGTGTGGGACATCATGTCTCACAAACTTGATTGAGTATTTTGAAGAAGTAACAAAGAGGATTGATGAGAACAGAATGGTAGATGTGATCTATATGGACTTCAGTAAGGCTTTTGACAAGGTTCCCCATGGGACACTTGTGAGTAAGGTTAGATCTCATGGAATACAGGGAGAACTAGCCATTTGATACAGAACTGGCTCAAAGGTAGAAGACAGAGGTTGGTGGTGGAGGGTTGTTTTTCAGACTGGAGGCCTGTGACCAGTGGAATGCCACAAGGATCAGTGCTGGGTCCACTACCTATCATCATTTACATAAATGATTTGGATGTGAGCATAAGAGGTACAGTTAGTAAGTTTGCTGACGACACCAAAGTTGGAGGTGTAGTGGACAGTGAAGAAGGTTACCTCAGATTACAATGAGATCTTGAATAGATGAGCCAATAGGTTGAGAAGTGTCAGATGGAGTTTAATTTAGATAAATGTGAGGTGCTGCATTTTGGGAAAGCAAATCTTTACAGGACTTAATGGTAAGGTCCTAGGAAGTGCTGCTGAACAAAGAGACCTTGGTGTGCAGGTTCATAGCTCCTTGAAAGTGGAGTCGCAGGTAGATAGGATAGTGAAGAAGGCGTTTGGTATGCTTTCCTTTATTGGTCAGAGTATTGAATACAGGAGTTGGGAGGTCATGTTCCAGCTGTACAGGACATTGGTTAGGCCACTGTTGGAATATTGCGTGCAATTCTTGTCTCCTTCCTATCAGCAAGACGTTGTGAAACTTGAAAGGGTTCAGAAAAGATTTACAAGGATGTTGGGAGGCTCGGAGGATTTGAGCTATAGGGAGAGGCTGAACAGGTTGGGGCTGTTTTCCCTGGAGCGTCGGAGGCTGAGGGGTGACCTTATAAAATCATGAGGGGCATGGATAGGATAAATAGACAAAGTCTTTTCCCTGGGGTGTGGGACTCCAGAACTAGAGGGCATAGCTTTAGGGTAAGAGGGGAAAGATATAAAAGAGACCTAAGGGGCAACGTTTTCACTCAGAGGGTGGAACGTGAATGGAATGAGCTGCCAGAGGAAGTGGTGGAGGCTGGTACAATTGCAACATTTAAAAGGCATCTGGATGGGTATATAAATAGGAAGGGTTTGGAGGGATATGGGCCGGGTTCTGGCAGGTGGGACTAGATTGTGTTGGGATATCTGGTCGGCATGGACGGGTTGGACCAAAGGGTCTGTTTCCATACTGTACATCTCTATGACTCGTTTGTTTGCATATGTCTCTAATATATATTCAGTAGATTAAGTTGATAAATTTGTTTTGTATTAAAGTGCGTATCTTCTTGTAACCATTTTGATCAGGTCTTAAAGAACCTGTTCGGAATTTTCAGCCTAACAAAGCACACCATTCCCAGAAATTTGGTGCAAATGTATTTTGTAGCATTGTAACTTTATTAGCCTGTGATGTTGGTATGAGTTCTCTGATGCATGATATAAATCTGAAGAATTCAAAATTCTTTCAAAGCAAAGATGTGACCTGGCTTGAAACGGCAGAGTCGCAGTTGGTGCTGCTGAATTAGTTAATAATGAAACAAACTGCAAACCAGTAACAAGTACAGTACAGTAATTTATTAAAATAAATAATCATTCCATTCACTTTGCTGACTTTGCACGCAAGAATAATTAACTCCTGACTTGGTAACAATGAGCAACTTTGTTAGCATGCTGTATTATCATATACTGCTAAACTAATAGAATAGGCTAGCAGATTGTTTCTTTAAAAGGCGTTAATACTAGAAATGTGAAATAAAATTTAGGCACTGGAAATACATCAGCGTCTGAGCAACTCAGGAACAGAGTAATAGATTTTAACTTGACCCTTGATCAGAACTCAGTCAGATCTGGCAAAACCTCAAGAACAGAAATTACTATAGGAACTCAGCAGGCCTGACAACATCTGTGGAGAGAAAGCAGAGTTATTATTTCAAGTCCAGTGACTCTTAATCAGAACATTCTGAAGAACGGTCACCGGAATCAAAATGTTATCCTATTTCTTTCTCTACAGACACTGTCAGACCTACTGAGTTTCTCCAGTAATTTCTGTTTTTGTTTCAAATCTCCAGAATCTACAGTTCATTGTTTTATTTTACTGACAAAACCTTATTACAGTCAAACATTATTCCAACTTTTAAAGAACATGGTTGGCTGATTACTGAGCTCAAACCTTAGACTATCAGTACTGGCATTAAAATATTGCCACAATACAGGTCAAAAGATTTCATTTCATTTTATGAAAATCTGTTTGCCTTAACATATGTGAACATTAGGAACAGGAAAAACACATTTATTCCTGTGAATCTATTCTACCGTTCTAATAGATCATGGTACATGACTTCCAAAACTGTGGGATATGACCCTCAGTGGGGTCATGAGTTATGATTTTGGGATGCTGTGGTGCTCTAACTGAGAAGGACCCTTTAAAACCTTGTGTTCTTTTAAAGTGTGCATACATCTTAATTGACCATTTTGTTTAAGGCCTGATTCCTGCTTCAAAAAAGGTCGGTGCAAATGTAGAGCATTAGAAATTCCTGAACATTGCTCATTTTTCCACATTCCCAGATTCACAGCAATCCTTCCCAAATCCCACAGTTCTCACCATGAGGCCATGACAATTTTCAAGCTTTGAAATTCTGTCAAATTGGGATAAAAATTTAGAAGGCATTTTCACAGTTGATCTGTATTACTTGACTTTTCTTTCCCCCACATTGCTTCACACCCCTACCACAGGCTCAAAATTAGACTTTCTAAATTGATGCACAGCCAAAGAAATCCGGCCTGACAGAAAATTGACTGAATTAAATTAAACAGTGGCCTTCAGCTACAGAGAACAGTGGAAACCAAGGTCAAAGACGTCACAAAAATTCAGGGGAAACCAGTTACAACCAGCCTGAGGGTTATACATTGAAGTATCGCTCAGATTTTCTGCCACCTTCACTTCCAGCCAGTGCCCGAGGGCGTGCATTTCACACCTCCCCTGCACAGCAACAATTGAAGGGGGCTGGTCTGACCCCATTGGATACTTTGAATCCTGCTCATGACCCCATTAGTCAAAAGCTTCAGAACGTTCTGGAAGGTCTAGGGTGAGAGGGCATAAAAACATACATCTCGAAGCCACCTCCTCAGTGAAGACTTGCAGCAAGATTTGTGGCAGGAGACCATGTGACAAGTCGAAGAAGAGCCAGGAGAAGATCTGCCCTGGTCTGCAAGGCCAATCTTCATGGAATACAGCCAGCCCGACGTCAGGGAGGAAGCAGATTCCAACAGCCCAGCTCAAACATGGATTATTCCACGTTCTCTGACAGAGAGTAAATATTGTGAGAATTTGGGAAATGCTCACACAGAATTTTAAAATCAGAAATACCTTGTTCATAAAATTGACTTGAACTGCAAACCAAATTCTGGGTCCTTTGTCTGCCTCACCAACAAGAGCGTTTGGGTGAAGTGTTTTAATACATAAACAGGTCAAAGTGGCTAAAGCACGGACAACCTCTGAAAAGAAAATCATCAATCTTAGTTTTGGTCTCTCTATCTGAGGTAGGTTGTTCTGGCTATGGAGAGAATGCATCAAGGGTTTAGCGGACTGATTCCTGCGATAGCAGGACTAACAAAATGACGAGATTAGATCGATTCGGACTGTTTTCACTGGGGCTTAGGAGAATGAAACCTATAAAATTCTAACAGGACCGGACATGGTAAATACAAGATGTTCTGGATAACCGGGCAGATAGGCCATTTAGGACTGAGAACGAGGAGAAATTGCTTCATCCAGGCAATGGTGAGCCTGTGGAATTCTCTGCCACAGAAAAACATGGAGGCCAAGTTTTTGAAAGCTTTCAAGGAGTCAGATATAGTTATTACAGCTGGAGGAATCAACATGGATGGAGAGAAACCGGATACAGGATACTGAGTTTTGTTGATCAGCCATGATCATGTTGAATGCAGAGCAGGCTTGCAAGGTTTAATGGCCTACTTGTGTTCTTATTTTCTATGTTCTTATATTTCAATGGTTTCAAATTGATACAGAATCCACAACATTTTGAAAGAGAACATTTTAGGTTTCTACTTCTTTGATGAACTGCTTCCTGATCTCACTTCTGAATGACTTAGTTCTAATTTTTATGATTGTGGTCACTTGTTCCTAAAGCCTTAATCTTCACTTGTACACAAGAGAATCAATCTATCGTTTTAACAATGAGGAAAGGAAGCAGAATTACAGTTTTCCCTTCGAGTGGGATCAATGTACATATTGAGAAGGTTCCAGCCACTATGCAAATTATTGGCCTATTGTGGCGAAAGAAATATTGGCCCAGATTTTCGGAGGGTGAGACAATTGTTATTCCAACATAGATTGGATTGTGCAAGGGGACCCTGCGGAAGCTTTCTCCCAGCACATTCAGAAGAATTTTTCGAGGATGCTGAATCTTCTGCTGTTCAATTTCTCTACACCTGAAACCCTCTGAAAGTCTTCAATTCAATCCGAGATCTTGGAGGTTTCTCACAAAATTGAGTCAAATAGTTCCTCAGGAAAAGTTAGACTATTAAGTACACAGTCTAACTCCTGAATAACTATTCAACTGACTCCATACTTACCTTAGACACAACCAGCAACACTTTCCTTAGATCACTTACATATCCCAGACCCTGACCCACCCATCCCAAATGGCCTCCTACTTCAAGGACCGCAATTTCCCCTCCCACATGGTCAACAATGCCCTCCAGCACATCTCCTCCATTTCCTGCACCATTGCCCTTGAACCCCAACCTTCCCACCACAATAAGGACAGAATCCCCCAGTGCTCACCTTCCACCCCACCAATCTCCAGATGCAATGGATCATTCTTTGCCATTTCCTCCACCTACACTCAGAACCCACCACCAAAGATATATCTCCCTCCCTACCCCTTTCTGCGTTCCAAGAGACCATTCCCTCTGCGACTCCCTTGTTAGGTCCACACCCCTCCAGCAAACCGGTGTCCACTCCCAGCACCTTCCCTTGCCACCGCAAGAGGTGTAAAATCTGCGACCATACGTCCTCCCTCACCTGCAACCAAGGTCCCATAGGATTCTTCCATACCCGACAGAGGTTTTCCTGCACCTCTAAACATTTCATCTACTGTGACCATTGCTCTCGATGTGGTCTCCTCCTTTAACTTGCGAAATATTTCAGAGAACATCTCTGGGACACAAGCACTAAACAAATCCCAACACCCTGTGGTCGATCACTTCAACTCCCCCTCCTAGTCCGCCACGGACATGCAAGTCCTAGGCCTCCTCCTCCACCGCCAAATCCTAGCCACCCAACACATGGAGGAAGTATGCCTCATCTTTGGCCTTGGGACGCTCCAACCACACGGGATCAATGCTGATTTCATCAGCGTCCTCATCTCCCCTCCCCTACCTTATCCCTGATGCAACTTTCCAACTCAGCACCACCCTCTTGAACGGTCCTACCTGTCCATCTTCCTTCCCATAAATTCACTCCACCCTCCTCTCCAACCTATCACCTTCACCCCCACCTTCATTTACCTATTGCATTCCCAACTATCTTCCCCCAACCCCACCCCCTCTCATTTATCTCTCAGCCCCCTTTGCACCCACATCCCCCAACATTCCTGATAGCAGCTTATGTTTGAAACGTTGACTCTCTTGATCCTCGGATGCTACCTGACCAGCTGTGTTTTTCCAGCGCCACACCTTTTGACTCTGATCTCCGATATCTGCAGTCCTCACTTTCTCCCATCTCCATTCTTCTCCGACCAGAGTAAACCTGAACATCATCCGCACTGGATTACACCCAAAACCCTGCCACCAGACCGAATAAAACTTGCCTCCCAACAGACTGGAACCAACTCAACCCTCCCGTCACTGTATCCAACCCAAGCCAACCCCATCCCCTCCTGCTGCTGGACCCTACTCCCCCACTCCCTGTCAGACCCAATATCTCCCACCTACCCAACCTATCCTAAACAACGCATTGCTTATTTTGGCACTTACCACCCTATCTTCTTCTCACTTGATGTCCTATTGACTGACACCCTACCCAATATCCAGCTGGTGCCCTACTTACCTGGCACCCTTCCACCTACTCTCTGGCATCCCATACATGGCAGCCCATCCCTCCCTAGCTGTGTCTCTATGCAGTTGGTGCCCTACCCATCTGACACTTTGGCATCCTATACATCTAGACTTCTACTCTCCCAGCAGCCACCATCACACTTAACTTATCTACTCACAGTTTGACAGCAGCTGTCTATGTTGCTGGCAGGACCTTGATATTCCAGACAATGCTGGCTGACTGCTGTGAAAAGGGAGCATGGTTTGCCTTCCTTTGATATTTCTGTGCTTCAAAAGCATTTCAGAATGGAAGCATGGATCCACTTTTTTGAAGGAGTTCTGATTGGACCCTCCCATCGGAAACTCCCTTCGGAAATTTCATTCATAAGCCTCTGTATGAAATTGCTAATCTGTGGAAAATTAAGACCAATACTCCAGCAGAATAGCAAAATAGCATGTGGGATTCTGCAATGCACAAGTGTGGTGGATAAAAAGAATCACAGGGAAGCTGGAATTCAGTTATAAAACAGTTTAAATTTATAATGAAGCTTGCACTTACTATTAGGTTAATAGGATCAAATGGTTGAACTTTTGTATTTAAACATTTGGTTTCAAAGGGCTATCAAACTTCGAACTTTGCTCATGATAACATTTGAGGTCTTGAGAAGCAAATTGCTATGTGACTTATTTATTCATATCCAGTATTCTCTTGATCTGCGCCGTGTTACTTGAAGTCACATAAAACAGTGATGTCCCTCTGGTTCACTTCAGGAAGCTGAACCCTGAGTTAGGCAAGGAGGAAGAAAAAGCAAGTGAAATATTTTGTGGTTTTCAATACCAATAAACCATGAAGGATTTGATGCAATTGTCGAGTACAGTGACTGGCATGCTAACAGGGAGGTCAGCAGTTCAGATCCCAGCGAGCTGTAAATTAATAATGCTGCCAATTTGTGGGCTGGCACCTGATACAGGTCCCCAAGAGAATTATCAAAATCCTTCAGGATAGAATCCTTCTGCCCCCAATCAGTCAGTTGATTCTAATAAACAGGTCACGACAATTACAAAGGGTAAATAGTTCAGTTTTATCCATCTCGAAAGACCTTCATTTGAACAAAAATGTTATCCATTATTCCCAGAGGTAGAACACTTCAAAAAAGAGCCATTCATTTATTAAAATTTCACAGATTGAAAAATTGCTTTGTATAAATTCACCCAGTGTATAAAACAATCCAGTTGCTCCATGCCCAAATTTAATGTTTCTGCATATACTCGCCATATGATTTGATTCCCTTGTGCAGCCAGAATATGTATTAGTAGTTTGTATCAATTTTTACCTCCATTCACTTAACTGCACCTTATAAATGGGCACAAAAGATTAAGCAGGTGTTTATGCTGTAAAAATGCACAAGACTGTAAGACAGACCCACTCTTTGTGTCAGATGCTTATGACCATTTCAAAACGGTGACCACCCACGCCCATGACCAGCAATTCAATTTTATACTTGGTGTATGTTTCAAGTGGTAATTTTTGAGGCAAAAATTAATTTATATGCTGGTATCTTCTTAGATTTTAATTCCCATCCAGACAATTGATGATCACCATCACATGACCTTTCAAAAATCTTCCAGTTTTACAAGACATAAATTGGTTCCCATTGTTCTAACTTGCAAAGAAAATATGACTCAAATTTCATTCAAGTAGTTTGAACTGATCAAAGATCTTTAATTCGTTTTTTTTTAAACAGAAAGCATTCTTTAGAAAATGGCATGAATGTTGCCAGATTAAGTTGTTGAAGTTCACAGTTGCCCATCTACCACAGATGTCATGGTAACACAAGTTCAATAAAACTTGCATCGTTTCTGCATCATTTCAAAACAGCCTCTTATTTAGAGTCCAGTCGATTACAAAAATAGATAAAGAAAGCTACTATTTGGAGATTTTGCGCTGAAATAGTTGGAATTGTGGAAGATGGTAAACAGGGACTTTTCCCTGGGGTGGGGCTGTCAAAACTAGATGGCATAGGTTTAGCGTGAGAGGGGAAAGATTGAAAATGGACCTAAGGGACAACGTTTTCGTGCAAAGGGTGGTGTGTATATGGAATGAGCTGCCAAAGGAAGTGGTGGAGGTTGGTACAATTACAACTTTTAAAAGACATCTGGATGGATATATGAATAGAAAGGGTTCACAGGGATGTGGACCAAGTGCTGGCAAATAGGACTAGATTAATTTAGGATATCTGGTCAGCATGGACGAGTAGGACCGAAGGGTCTGTTTCTGTGCTGTACGTCTCTATGACTCAATGACTCTTTGATCTGAATCATGAGAACTCCAGACACCAAAAGGCAGTGCTTTTGAAAGTTGCCACAACCTAGAGGCAAAACTAGAAAAATAACCGCATACATTGATTTTTAAATTTGGCATTTTTCTTTGAAACACCAATAATGTGATTTTCTATCCCAATCTGTTTGTTTGCATGGGATCAGTAGTTGTGTCTGCAGTACAGTAAGGCATCCAAGATGAAGAGGAGAAATATTTGAACTTAACCTCAAATGGGCGTATACTGAGAAACATTGACATTGTTGAACTAAGACCTAAAACAAAATAAATCCATGAAAAAATAAATAAGCAAAAATGAAATGCCCAGATCTTTGGAGGTATCAATATATTATAAAATTAATCAGGTCAAAAACTAGATGGCATAGGTTTAACGTGAGAGGGGAAAGATTGAAAATGGACCTAAGGGACGACGTTTTCATGCAAAGGGTGGTGTGTATATGGAATGAGCTGCCAGAGGAAGTGGTGGAGGTTGGTACAATTACAACATTTAAAAGACATCTCGATGGATATATGAATAGAAAGGGTTTACAGGGATGTGGACCAAGTGCTGTGTTACTGGACTTCTAATCCAGAGATCATAAATTCAAATCCCATAATAGTTTGAGAATTGGAACTCAGTTCAACAAACCTGTATCAGTAAAATGGTGGCCACGAATCTGCTAGACTGTTGTAATTCCTTTCAGGAAGAAAATCAACCACCTTCCCCTGTCCACCTATGCCAAGCAAGTCTCCAAACAATGTGGTTGTCAATTAACAAACAAGTCAAACAGGCTACCCAAATGTAGAAGCTGATGGCTTAAGGATGAACGACAAAAGGAAGCCTTTACTTTTCATAGTCACTGGGTGAAAATCTTGAAACCCCTTCAAAAACAGCACTATGTTTCTGTACCCCCAGGATTACAGTGGTCTAGAAGGTTGCTCATCACCACTTCCTCCAGGGCAATCCTGGCGTAGCCAGTGGAGTCCATATCCAACAAAATCAATACAGGTCTTGCCAGAAGCATCAAGATCCAAAGCGTGAACTAAGAGCATGCTTAATGCTGATGAACAAAGCTTTGACTCCTGAACAGCAAATCACAAAAAATTTGGGTCATACAGAATTTTGGAAATCCAAAGGTTAGCAGTAGACCAGATGTGAAGACATTGGTAAACTGGTGAAATGGACAGACGATGGCAGAAGCAATTTAGTTTTATAAAGTTTGAGTGTGAAGTATTGCACTTTGACAGAAATAAACTTGGAGAAACTGAATAACTTAATTAATGCTATATTAAGTGGTGGTGGTGGTGGCGGGAGTGGGGGGGGAGTGAGGTTGCGGGGAGCTGTGTGCTGCTTCAGCAGAAGAATCAGAGGAGGTATGTATAAAAATTTCAAAGGAGCAGAGTTATGGCTTTCTAAACAGGATGCTGAGTATAAAAACATAAGGAAATTTCGCTAAGCTTTCATAAACTGACCACTTAGACAGCACCTTCCAAACCTATGACCACTTCCATCTCGAAGGACAAGGGCAACAGAGACATGGGAACACCATCACTTACAAATTCCCCTCCAAGGCACTCACAATTCTGACTTGGAAATTTACCGCCTTTCCTTCACTGTTTGTGCATCAAAATCCTGGAATTCCCTCTCTAAGGGTATTGTGGGTCAACGCACAGCAGGTGGACTGCAGTGATTCAAGATGACAGCTTCTCCGGGGTAACTCAGGATGGGTAATAAATGCTGAAAATGTGTTGCTGGAAAAGCGCAGCAGGTCAGGCAGCATCGGGCATAAGCCCTGAAGAAGGGCTTATGCCCGAAACGTCGATTCTCCTGTTCCCTGGATGCTGCCTGACCTGCTGCGCTTTTCCAGCAACACATTTTCAGCTCTGATCTCCAGCATCTGCAGACCTCACTTTCTCCTGGGTAATAAATGCTGGCAAGCCAGCATTATATGAGTGAATAAACAAAAAAAGACTTCGGCCTTGGCTCGTCCTGTGTAATTCTGGGCACCACACTTAGGAAGGACATCAAGGTCCTTGACAGACTAAATGGTCATCTTTTGGGACATAAAACCAACATGGAGTAGAGTAGAAAAAACATCAAAAAATGGAGAGCATAGCTGAACAGCATGGCTAATAATTCTGCTTGCAGCAGATCTACCAGCATAATTAAAGTTTTCTGGTAGCTCGCATTTTCTCCCATGCCATTAATTTGTCTGTGATGATGGGAAAAAAATAACTTTGAACATTGATGTAGACTGATTTTAGAGAAATGAATAAAAATGGTGTCAATTGCTACCACATGCTACCACATGCTTGCAATCAGTTGTGCTCAATGTGATAAATAGCCAAGTCCTGAATTTCATGGTATGTTTATGAAGAGTGAACATCACTTTGTTCACCCAACATATTGTAAAAACTGGAAAATTCATTCACAGAGAAGAATGCTAATTATGCAGAGAGTAAACAAGCATTTGAGATACACAAGGATCATACATCATTTTTAATCCATGCTCTATAGTTCAGTTAATTTGACCGCTGACCCATGGCTCCTGTGGTATTCCAGCTTCCCTATGAACGTCTACCTTTTGAAGCTATTTAAGAGCTGCAGTTGTATTTTATAGTCACAAGAAAACTTTGGATGCATGTTTGCTTGCTGAGCTGGAAGGTTCATTTTCAGACATTTCATCACCATGCTAGGTAACATCATCAGTGAACCTCTGGTGAAGCACTGGTGTTAGTGACCTGCTTTCTATTTATGTGATAAATAGAAAGTGGGTCACTAACACCAGTACTCCACTGAAGGTTCATTGTTGATGTTACCTAGTACGGTGACAAAACATCTGAAAATGAACCTCTTAGCTCAGCAAGCAAATTTACATCCAGAAGCTTAACCTGAGCTACAAATCTTCTCAAAACTTGCTAACAAGAAAATTTTAAACCGTTTACAACCTGCAAGAATGGACTTGATAATATGCATCAGGTGCAAGAAGTTAGTATCAGAAATCCCAGTAGGTAAGAAGCTCAGCCATTTTGTCACTAAGCCACACAGACCGTGAATGTGCGAAGTTTGTATCCTAGTCTGCGCAAAGTCATTGGGGATCATTCAGAAGAGTGGTGGGGCACTGCATTAGACCTTAACATCTCCAGCCTCAGAACTGGGAAAGGAACAAGGTCAGTCAGGTCCTGCACTTGCGTTGAAAGGAAATGAGAATTGGTTTTACATTTGAGTGTGATGACATTCCGGATCTGACCAAGCCAGAATTGCCATTGTCAAAGGCCTAAATGATAACTGGTCACTTGAGAAGGAACCTGGAGGGTTTCTTCTATCAGACTGACACAAGTCACTACCTTCAGGGTTAAAGTAAAATAATGTTATTAAGGTATCATCACCGTATAGGTGTAATTGAGAAAACAAGTAGTGGCTAATACCATCTTATTATGGTCATCAATATTTACCTATTAGCTTCAATCAGTTGACAGCAATCTTGCCTGTGCTATGAGTGCTGGTTTCAACCTGTCAACTGACTGACATAGCAATGACAAGCAGCACTGTTGGAGGTGCTAACCTGCTGAGGTGACCTTAAAATATTCTGAGGTCTTGGCTTGGAGTGACCTTTCCCGTTGTGGTGACACTATAGTACTTGGCCATTATGGAACAGAGGAAAGCTTGTAAGCCATTTTGTGGACAGGAGCTGGAGAAATTTGTGAATTAGGTGGTGGAAAAAGAAGGCAGTGCTTTTTCCAGGTGACCACCACAGGAGGCCACCCGATAAGACCAACCAAACTTGGGTCCAGAGAATAGCTCAGGTCAGTGCTGTGCCCTGAGTAAGGAGGAACAGGGCAGGAAAAAGATACATGATCCTCTTGTGCTCCACAGGGCCTCCATCATCTCTCTGCTATCTTACATTCAGGACCACCCCCTGCCATTTTTAGACAAACAATACCCTCTGTAATCCTAAGGAAGTGCTTGCAACACCCAGTGAATCTCTGGAACAGGTAGCAACTGACACCATCAGTTCCACTCCATCTCAGAGGAGGAAGTTACTGTATCTTTGGTGGATGCACTGGCAAGGCTTTCAGCAGCCTCAGGCACCAGCTTGGAGAGTTCCACCTCAGTGGGTTATATTTCCAGAACAGAGTGAAGCATGCACATTCTGGTGCATGCTTCACTGACATGTCTCTGCAGTCTCAGACTTGTGACAGGGGGAGGACTGCCAGAGACCACACACCAGCTCAGTCCCATGCATTTGATGATCCCGAGGTCTTGGTCTTTAATGACTTGACAGAATGCAAAGACAGGCACAGAAACAGCAAGTAGGTTTGTCCGAGGTGCAGGTAGATTAGATCGAGGAATGAAGGAATCCATTAATGTGATCAGTACCATGCTGACTCTGGCTTGTGTGTGCCTGGCTGTCTCCAAGTACAGGCCCAAAACACTCAGTGTCTGTCGCAGATGGGTGTGGGGCTGCACATCATCGCTCTAACCAAAGGAGCTCAACATCAATGGCAAAATGAAAAGGGGCTGGGAGACCTGCACCACCCTCCAGTACCCTGCTCTCACAGGGAAACACCCACAGAGAGGAAGAACCAGACACAAAACCCCAAAAGGCTCTTCTCAGGATACTGTAGAAGATCATCCAGCTCCCACTAACCGTGATCCCAAAGCCTGCAGAAATTCAAGCCAAGGAGTGTGGGCCTGCATCTGGGCTGTAGGCTCTCAACAGGCATGGACCCTCTAGATCCAAAGGCCTGAGGGGCTCTGAGCCAGAGTCAACTACAGAGTAGGCTCATATCACCTCAGCTGTGGAAGTTGGGACTGTTCTGAGATGTAATGGGAGGCAGAGGAAGGAGATAAATTATTGAGGGCACATAGCCATTATTGAAAATAACCTTTGTGAATATATGTTCTCTGGCGCTGTTAAACTCCTGTACTTTAATTTTCAGTGCCAGCGCCATGTGAGAAATGAGCAGCCTCTTTAGAAATTCCAGGAAACAAGCAGTTACAATCACCACGCATTGCGCATCTATCACAAACTATCGACTCCTTGACTATAGATAGCCTGGCAGCGATCCTTAAACCTCAGCACAGTGATCTCCATGTAAGATAATCTATGGAGACTGGGAAGAAAGGTAACACAAGTTTTTTTTGAAGGAACTCCCAAACCAGTACATTCATCACAGCAAAGCCTCAGTGTGACACTCAGGCTTCCTAATTGCATGAGGAACTCTGAAGTATCTAACATTAAACAATTGTGTATTGCACAACTAAAGTATTAGTGCTACATTAGAAATAGAATTATTCCAGTAAGCCACCAATGTGCCCCATCTGCCCCAAAGAAAATGATTCTTTTTCTAACACAACCATGTCCTTGCGTTCTTACATTTCAATATGAGAATCTGGCAGCTGTAAGCTTGTATCTTCCAGTGCTAGCTATGGAATGTGAAATTGAAAATTCAGGTTTTGCTTGTTCTCGTGACAGTTGCTTGACCGAACACATCACAGATGCAATTAGTATGCACAGTATGACACTGCTGATTCGTTGAAGCCAAACAGGCGACTGACTGTGTGGAGTTTGCACATTCTCCCCGTGTCTGCGTGGGTTTCCTCCAGGTGCTCCGGTTTCCTCCCACAGTCCAAAAATGTGCAGGTTAGGTGAATTGGCCATGCTAAATTTCCCGTTGTGTTAGGTGAAGGGGTAAATGTAGGGGAATGGGTCTGGGTGGGTTGCGCTTCGGCGGGTCGGTGTGGACTTGTTGGGCCGAAGGGCCTGTTTCCACACAATAAGTAATCTAATCTAAAAAAAAATTGGAATTCACATTCTTCGACAATCACCAGCATATCTTCGCTTGCTCAAACAAAATCCTGCCTTTGTAATACCAGGTGGGTTTTATCAGTATTGATTCACATCAATTCAAGTGTGACATGCCCCAATCACCTTTCATAGGCTGATGAACCAGACAGCATCAGATTTATATAATTGGGTTATGTATCTAACTGGCTTGCTTCTGTACAAAATTTAAGAAACACTTAAGTTTGGAACAACCGGATACACTCTACCACAAAATACAATCAGCTGGCCTAGTGGCCAATTGCATAAAAAATGAGTTTGCTAAGACTCAGTGACCTATGCAGGACACACAGTGGGTCAAGGACAAATACTGCCCAGGGTTGCAAAGGTACAGCCAGCAGCACAGTGCCTTATGCGCACAACAATACAGGAAATTATGAGGATATTGGGAACATGTAGGTTCTACTGAAAATCCATCCCAAACTTTAACACACTGACCACAATATTGACTGATTCTCTGCAGAAAAAGCAGAAGCAATAGGGACTGAGAAATGTCAGGCAGTTTTCAAAGTGTTAATGGCCATTTTAGTAAGTGACCCAGTGCTTGCAGCTCCAAACTTATACTAAGCATTTAAAGTGGACATCAAGGTGAGTGACATTAGGGCAAAGGCTGTCCTTCTTCAGGAAGCTGAATCTGGGATACAGAGATCAATCAGGCACTCCTTCAAACAATTAAACAAGCATTGGAGACAGTATGCCACAGTGAAGAAGGAAATGCTCAACTTATTACAGGCTCTCAAGTATTGTGAGATATATGGATTTAAAAAAAAACTAACCTTGTTGTTATCAACCATGTAAATAAAAGAGCAGAAGGAAGTGGAGCCAGTTCATCCCTCTGGATGCAGGAGTGTAACAATTTGGGGTATCCTGTCTGGCACTACTACAACCAGAGTCTGGTCATAACACCTGGTAAGAGCAGGTAGCAGCAGGAGAGGAGAATTAGTTACTCTGAAGCAGATACAGACTGCATTATGTGGCGGTAGTATTTTGGAGCAACTCCAAGTCAGAATACAGCCTGAGAGCAAACAGACTCCAGACATTCTGTCAGTAAAATAAAAATCCCTGATGGGCAATGGAAAACCTTCAAAAAAAAATTACAGGCTGAGAAAGTGAAAAGTGAGGAAACTGGTTACAGCTTAGATTGAGCATCACCGACCATCGTGAGAGAGCACCACAACTGCACTGTGGGAAATCAAGCGCCAAAAAATGAACTTAAATGGAGGATACAATCCCTGGGACATGACAAGGACATAATTAAAGTGGCAGATCAAATGCCTTGGTCTTACAGAAGAAGAAAATTAAAAGATTATATTGTGACTGCAGGAATCATCCAAAACAAAATCCAACATTAAAGGAGACATCTATCTCTTAAAGCTAGAAAACCATGATTAAAAGGGCATTATTTATTTGTGAGGATACTAGCTTTAAGAAGTGTATTTTGTGTGTGTATTTTTTATGAATAAAGATTGAAACAGAGTTGCAAAACAGTCTGTTCAAACCAAATAAACAGCTTGTGAGGTCTTGGGTATTTTCAGAAAATTGGGACAATGAAAGCAGCCTGAATAGTAAAAGTTTCTTTCAATACATAAGAAACAAACCACAGGCAAAAGTAGACATTGGGCCACTTCAAACTGGTGCTGGAAGGCTAGTGATGGGAGAAAAGGAAATAGCTGGAGAACTTAATAAGTACTTTGCATCAGTCTTCACAGTGGAAGACATGAGTAATATCCCAACAATTAAAGGGAGTCAGGGGGCTGAGTTGAGTATGGTTGCCATTACAAAAGAGATAATGCTAGAAAAGCTAAAAGGTCTTAAAATTGACAAATCTCCTTGCCCCGATGGGCTACATCCTAGAGTTCTGAGGGAGGTGGCTGAGGAAATAGTGGAGGCATTGGTTGAGATCTTTCAAAAGTCACTGGAGTCAGGGAAAGTCCCGGATGAGTGGAAGATCACTGTTGTAATCCCATTGTTCAAGAAAGGATCAAGACAAAAGATGGAAAATTATAGGCCAATTAGCCTAACCTCGGTTGTTGGTAAAATTCAAGAATCCATCGTTAAGGATGAGGTTTCTAAATTCTTGGAAGAGCAGGGTCGGATTAGAACAAGTCAGCATGGATTTAGTAGGGGGGGTTGTGCCTGACAAACCTGTTAGAATTCTTTGAAGAGGTGACAAGTAGGTTAGACCAGGGAAACCCAGTGGATGTGATCTAGCTAGACTTCCAAAAGGCCTTTGATAAGGTGCCACATGGGAGGCTGCTGAGTAAGGTGAGGGCCCATGGTATTCGAGGTGAGCTATTGGCATGGATTGAGGATTGGCTGTCTGACAGAAGGCAGAGAGTTGGGATAAGGGGTTCTTTTTTGGAATGGCAGCCGGTGACAAGTGGTGTCCCACAGGGTTCAGTGTTGGGACCGCAGCTGTTCACGTTATATGTTAATGATCTGGATGAAGGGACTGGGGGCATTCTAGCAAAGTTTGCCGATGATACGAAGTTAGGGGGACAGGCAGGTAGTACTGAGGAAGTGGGGAGGCTGCAGAAGGATCTAGATAGTTTGGGAGAGTGGTCCAGGAAATGGCTGATGAAGTTCAGCAAATGCGATGTCTTGCACTTTGGAAAAAAGAATACAAGCATGGACTACTTTCTAAATGGTGAGAAAATTCATAAAGCCAAAGTACAAAGGGATCTGGGAGTGCTAGTCGAGGATTCTCTAAAGGTAAACATGCAGGTTTAATGCATGATTAAGAAAGCGAATGCAATGTTGTCATTTATCTCAAGAGGGTTGGAATATAAAAGCAATAATGTGCTACTGAGACTTTATAAAGCTCTGGTTAGGCCCCATTTGGAGTATTGTGTCCAGATTTGGGCCCCACACCTAAGGAGGGACATACTGGCACTGGAGCGTGTCAAGCAGAGATTCACATGGATGATCCCTGGAATGGTAGGTCTAACATACGAGAAACGGCTGAGGATCCTGGGATTGTACTCATTGGAGTTTAGAAGGTTAAGGGGAGATCTAATAGAAACTTACAAGATAATACATGGCTTGGAAAAGGTGGAAGCTAAGAAATTGTTTCCGTTAGGCGAGGAGACTAGGACCCATGGGCACAGCCTTAAAATTAGAGGGGGTCAATTCAGAAGAGAAATGCGGAGACATTTCTTCAGCCAGAGAGTGGTGGGCCTGTGGAATTCATTGCCACGGAGTGCAGTGGAGGCCGGGATGCTAAATGTCTTCAAGGCAGAGATTGATAAATTCTTGATGTCACAAGGAATTAAGGGCTACGGGAAGAATGCGGGTAAGTGGAGTTGAAATGCCCATCAGCCATGATTAAATGGCAGAGTGGACTTGATGGGCCGAATAGCCTTACTTCCACTTCTATGTCTTATGGTCTTATTGTCTTATGAATGGATGGGTTCAAGCTCCTACAGAACCAGGATTTTCAGTTTCAGTTTTCAGCAATTGCTGGGGACTTGAAACTGGATATGGAAGCTCTTATTCCTGTCTCTGTTACAGCTGAAAGCTGGGGTTCCCTTCCTGCTACTGGAATTGCATGTGAGACAATCTGTTTTACTGAATTTGCTTTCGCAAAGGGTGTGTTTATGGCATGTTATTATAGTTGGACAGTTAATTAGTAGTAGTTAATACATCTATAATTTTGTTAAGCATTTCGATAGTTACAGTGAGTTGGTGAACTCACCAGAACGAAGGACCCGATACCCAACATGAGCAAAACCAATGTTGTGTACAAAATACCATGCAAGGACTGCACAAAACACTATATAGGACAAACAGGAAGACAGCTAACAATCCGCATACATGAACATCAACTAGCCACGAAACGACACGACCAGCTATCCTTAGTAGCCACACACGCAGACAACAAGCAACATGAATTTGACTGGGACAACACTACTATCATAGGGCAAGCCAGACAGAGAACAGTCAGGGAATTCCTGGAGGCATGGCATTCATCCACAAACTCCATCAACAAACACATCGACCTGGACCCAATATACCAACCACTACAGCGGACAGCTGAAACTGACAACCGGAAGCGGCAGGGATAGACCACTATAAACACCGGAGGAAACATCAAAGAAGCGCTTCGCAGGAGGCTCCCAAGCACTGATGATGTCGTCTTGCCAGGGGACGAAACGTTTGCAACAAAAACTTCCAGCTCGGCGAACAGAACCACAACAACGAGCACCCGAGCTACAAATCTTCGCACAAACTTTGAAAGTTGAGAATCTTCCTTTTTAGCTGCAAGGGGCAGGAAAGCCGTCCAGTATATCAACACTGGGCAACTGCACAACAATTACCACAGTGTAGAGCCTTTCAGGTAAGGATAATGTATAACCACATAGGAAGATGTGGCAGAAATAATCACAGGATCTCAGATTTGGTGTGAGGCAGGAGGATGATGCCCAGCCCAAACATGTTATTGCCAGGAAAGTTTAAATCTAGAGATTGACCAAACAGAATTTAGAACTGAACATCCTGAAAAAAATTGTTGTTAAATATAGATTTCAACTAGATAGTAAGTTAGAAGCTGAATAAGTAAATATATATTTGTATACAACTGGAAGTATAGCTGTGATGTTCAAACTCATCAAAGGGTTAAAGAAGCAAGAGATATTTTTGAAAATGTTCTGAAAACATTTAATTGAAGCTTTAATTGAAGAATTCAGCATCCAGGAGAATCCATAAATGATTTCATTAAAGATGTCTCTAGATTAGCAGAGAAATGCAACCATGATGATTTGAAGTAAGAATTTTTAAAGGATACAATTGTTGGTGAGTTTTGTCAAATTTATTGCAGTCAAAAGAAGATTTAACTATTGAGAAAACTATTCAGCTGATGAGTGAGACAGAGGCCTGGAAGCAATCTTAAGAGGAGAACCCAGGCAAAAGAGATCAGCAAATTCCATTGCAATTCGGAAGTTACAGAAGCACAAATGACGTACCTGAGAAACTAGCCCAGTGCATAGTCAGACACCAGATACAAAAAGACTTTGACAGCATTATGGAACAGAGAAGCCTTACAGGCACAAACAATCGTCAGCAAACCATAATCAATTCAACCAGATCCACAAGGGCAAATGAAAAACCAGGAATGTCTCACTATCTGTTAATATTGGGTCTGAACATTGACAAGACCAAAGGCCCAGCAAGATGGCTATGAAAACATAGTTTGAGCACCAAAGGCATTTTACAATCATGAAAAACTTCTTGGGGCATGACAAAAGACTGTCTGTCCTAGCTGCACTTCAGAAAGATGTCCCCAGGACACTACATCAGGAACATTTAGAGATCACTATGTACAGAGCCAGAGCCTTGATTAAGAATGTGGTGGCATGGGATCTCCAAAAAATCAACATTTGTGAAACCTCTGACTAAATTATCATGGAAGATATGTTTTTCAATGCTATCATCAATGAAGCAAGTTCTGATTGCAAAAATTAGAAAGTTTTGTGAGGAAATACAAACAATGAGATAGCCAATGAACAGTACACTTCACTAGAATGCATCAAATCTATAACTGAAGTAACTCAGAGTCCAACATAGCTTATTGGCCACAGAATCAAGTTCTACGTTAAACGTTGAGGTGACTCAGAAAAGTCAGGTCCAAGTAGTCTTTGGTCAATTTTTGATTCTGCTCGCAGGTTGATTTTTAAGTAAGTCAGAACACGATGAAAGACAAACAGCCATTCATAATTACAGGTAATTCTTCTATAACGCAATGGTTGCATTCTTGCGCAACCTTGCATTATAGAAAAGCCATGCTTTAGAAACAGCACTTAAAGCATTGACGATGTAATTGCACTGTAGCCAACACACATTTTAAAAGTTCGTGCTTTAGAAACAGTATCTCCAATTTGTCAATCACGTTATAGCGAGATCGCATTAACACAGCCAAAAGACCTGAACGTGAAATATTTGCATGTCGGATATTTAAAATCAAATCCCTGTATGGGATCATGTCCTTAAGTGTGAGGGCGCATAAGTCAGATGTTTGTAAATGGTGCCTCCCACCCCCCCCCCTGCCCCAACATATCCATTTCCTTATTTGGAGGGAAGATTCCTCAGTAACACTTACAGGGGTCATGCCAAACAAAAGCAATGCCTAAACCAATCACAAGTTGAAACACAGAGTCTGCACATTTCAGCTGAGATCCGCAGGCAGATTGAAACTAGACTGACAATGACTGAAGCTGTGGTACACACAACCCCACTGAGTAGGGCTAATCAATGTCTAATGAATTTGGATACTGCAAAGAATCAGTAGAGAAGTATTCTCCATGATGAAAATCTAACAGATTAAGTTCCTCCATTTTAGAGGGATCTCCAGACCTCAAAGTTTACATTAGGGTGACGGTAAATGTAATTATGTACCCAAATGTACAGTGTTAATAATGAGAAAATATATTATTTTGGGGGGAGATGTATATGAGTCTGAAAGTTCTGTGAAGATTAATAGTGAGTGGTATAAGTACCATCCACTATGGTGATATCAATTGGAGTTGGTGGAAGAATTGCTTAGGAGCTCAGAAAAGTGAGATCTCACATCCAAATCCCCCTCATGGCCTCTGTAACAACATCTGGAATGCTGTGATGACACAGGGATAGCAAGCCAAATGAAATCAGCCTCACTATCACTGGATTCACAACACTAAAACATTCAAGGACCCTCAAATTTGCTCAACCCTCTTGAACCAGTCTTTATGAAGAATGGATCTTGGACTCCAAGTTTGTAACTTAAACAAAAAACTTAACAATTTATTTTTAATGCAACTTTAATGGAAAATAGATAAACCAGGTAAACAACCAGGCAAACAAATTAATCTAATCTATGGTCTAAGCTCAATCTTCTTGATAATAAACCCCCAATTACAGAGTGACAGACAGAAACAGTTAATGAATAAATTACACAAGAAAATAATCATAATTTGCAACTTTGATAACTGCTTGAATGATACATACCAATGATGAAATCCTTGGACAATAAGATGTATTACAGACAATCAGACTTTATAGTTTGCTTGAATTCCAATGTCACCAATCAGTGCACACTGCCTCAACAGAATTTTTCATCCACTTCTTACAGACTGGGATTCTCAGAACATTCAACATATAGATAACTGGAATGAAATTGGAGGGAGAGCAGAGCAAAAGCAGCACCATCCAGAAAAATTCACAACATAAACCTACCTCTGCCTAAATACTAGTCAGAATCACTTAATTCTTTGTTTTCTCTTTTTTCTTCAATGTTCTCTGTCATTGGCTGGCCAGCACTGGTCCTCCCTTGATTGACCAATTCAACATCCAATCAGCTCCCACTCCCTGAGCATAGCAACAGCTCAGTACAGAGTCATCTACAGTAATTAACCTGCATTATCTTTCTAGGTTAGTGCCTTACAGTAAATATCTATCTTTATTCTCTACCATTTTTTAAAACACCCTGCTGTTTATGTTCAAAGTTCAATTCTCAACTTCAGCACAAAGTTCCAAACCAAAAATGAGAAAATTAAAAGAAAAGTTGTGGTGGTTTCATATGATTTACAACAAACTACATCTTGTCCAATTGATGGGTCTCTCCTAGGTAGGTCAGGACATCATCTTCTGCTACCACACCAGGCTACAAGCAAGCCCTAAAAATCCCTATAGTTAAAGATGATGGTAGTAGCAAAGCGACCCCATGATGTGATACATACTTAGTTTAGCTGCACATCCACCACTTGTCAACTCTATAGAGATACAGTACATTCTGTCCAAGTCCTTTCAACCTAGTGGTATAAAGGAGAGTTCACTGAACCTCTCAGGCTCCAAACTATAGACAGCGGCACAAGCTCATGGGAGTGTAATTGAAATTAAAATTTCATAACTCTATTAAGTATTTTGCAACATACTTTGGCTAATATTGAATTTAATTAAAAGAAATATAATATACTATTTACTGAACTTTAGTTCGTCTGTTTGCTCGAACACTTTGTAATTTTTCATAGAAATCCTTCCAGCTTACTATTTACTTCTAACTATATAAACAATAATCTGCCCCACAGCCCTAGTATTGAGGCATTGGTGATAGGACAAGTTTCTGGGGTCCAAAACTGAATCAAGCAGCATACACCATTATTTTATTATTTTATCTTACTACCATAATTATAGAAGTAGAATGTTTTGGCTTTACGTACAGTCAGACTTCCAGACATGTATGTATCTGGACTCTTATTTCACCTACAGTCGTTGGCTTCTTTGCACAGCATATAGGTAATACTTCTATAACACAACAGTTGTGTTCTTGTGCAACCCCATGTTATAGAAAAATCACACTTTAGAAGCAGCACTTAAAGTGTTGGCAATGTAATCACATTACAGCCAACACGTTTTAAAAGTTTGTGCTTTAGAATCAATGTCCCCAATTGTGTTATCACAAATTTGTATTAACTGTTATAGCAGAATGACCTGTATACTGCTTCCAATATTTCTTGCTAAAATGCATTACCTTACACTCTACAGAACAAAGTTAAAAATCACAGAACACCAGGTTATAGTTTGACAGGCTTATTTGGAAGCACTAGCTTTCGGACAGCTGCTCCTTCATCAGGTGGTTGTGGAGTATAGGATTGTAAGACACAGATAATATAGCCTATAAACATCACAACCACCTGATGAAGCAGCAGTGCTCCGAAAGCTAGTGCTTCCAAATAAACCAGTTGGACTATAAGCTGGTGTTGTGTGATTTTTAACTTTGTACACTACAGTCCAACACTGGCATCTCCAAATCATGACTTTTTGATGTGAAATTAGTTATTCTTTAATTTACTTTAGTTCTCTGACAGTATTTTATAGCCTGGTTTCTAGTTTGCATAATACTCTGTTTCTGTGGTACCAGCCAACTTCAGTATCTTTTTCATTTAGGCAAAGCACAAAATCCAAAATATCTACAAACAACAAGAATCAAAAAGAGACCTTTTATTCACTATTCATGCATATTAATTTTAATGGATCATTCTACATTAATCCTATTGGTCGGTGCTGCAATCATTAACCTATTGCCACTCAATTCTACCCCATGTCATACAGAGTCATACAGCACAGAAACAGACCCTATGGTCCAACCAGTCCATGCCGAACCATAATCCCAAACTAAACTAGTCCCATCCCTGCCTGCTCCTGGCCCATATTACTCCAAATCTTTCCTATTCAAGCACTTATCTAATTGCCTTTTAAACATTGTAAATCTTCTTATATCATTCCTCAGAAACAAACTTTCTACAAAATATATTACCCATACAGCAGAATTTCAGTAACAAGCTTCATGTTGAAACATCTCATTTGAAATTTCCCATGCATCCACTGGATTTTTGTTTGGATCTAGACGTTGCCTGTCTCTAATTGCCCTTCAATTGAGTAGCTTGCTAGGCCATTTCAGAAGGCAGCTAAGAATCAACAGCATTGCTGTAGGTAATACTTAGGCCAGACAGGGCAAGTATGGCAGGGTTCCTTTCCTAAAGGTAATTAGAGAACAAGATGGGCTTTTACAACAATTCATAATGGTTCTAATGGTCACCATCACAGTGATTCGCTTTATAGTTGAGATGTACTAATTGAATTTAAATTTAACCAGCTGCCTTGATAGAATACAGAAGTGTGTAAAAAGTTCTGGTAGGGGTTCTTGAGCTAATTAATCAAACCTCCCCATGCTCATGATGTCTATCATTGACTTGGAGATTTTATTGCCTTGCATTCCTTCCCATGTCATCAACTGTAGCTATGAATTCTCCTGGGTGAGGTAAAAACCAAAGTGAACATAAGTCTGGAAAATTCCTTCCCCACAAACTAGCACACCACCCAATCGAATGCCCTTGCAATCCAAGTCGACAGAAGAGGCTAAAACCATATTTATCAGCTCTTCCAAAAAATGCTGTAAGTTACTTCTAGCTCCCCAGGCTTAGCCTCACTTTATGGACAGCACCTAACTTCTCCCACACATAAACATAATACTTCCGACAAAATCATGATGAGTTAGGAGCAGTTTGTCGGAATTTCCTTCCGATGGAGTTTATCACTTGCCTATGGCAAGTCCAGAATGGATGACGTTAATGATCCCAATTTACCTCTAATGATGAATTCATTTGATTAAGAATTGAAAGGCTTTCTCATAACCACAATGAGACTAATTAGACTGCAATTATGTTCTTCCCCTCTTGAATCTACAGCATATTTGTAATATTACTTTATTTATGAGTCCTGGTGTGTAGTCATATAGGTTTTCTTGTCGCTAATATTGATCAGATTTTAAATTTATACAGAAAAATCACATTAAGGCATTCACTGGTTCTAAAAGTATTCTTGGAGTTTAGCACCATCACTTATTGCAAATTACCCGACAATAATGAATATTCAAATATTTTGTGACATTGAGTCATGCAGTTATTTACATTTAAAAATCAACTTGGTTTGTTGAGTGCAAATATTAGTTGTAAAATGTAATGGTGTGTATTGAATGGACATGGTTAGTTTAATTCTGGGAATTATCACAATGTGATATTAGTTTATTTGAAGGAAAGCAGCCACACCTCGAGTAGAACCTACATACAGTTATCTGTAGGAGATGGTACAAATACCTCCTTAAAAATACACCATCTATTGCAAAAATATTATTGGAGATTTTAGTAATGGATAAGTAGCTTAAGTGTAAGTGTTTAATGATTTTGTTTGGAAACATGCAAATTGCCAAATGACTAAGTTAACATGCTTTCTTATGATGTCCTTGAGTTACTGGAAAAGAGGTGTTAGCCAAATGCATTGCTAAAAATAACTGTGTTGAACTAGAAGGATTCCCAAAATTTCACAAAATGCCTGAGAATCTGACATCTGACATTGATTCAGCCAAAAGTAATTTTGAAACATACTTACATATGTCTTATTCCTACCTTCCAGGCAACTTTATTTTAAAACTGTAAATGTGCTAGATTTATGTTTTCCTACCACAAAGTAAGGAAGCATGCCAGGCAATACAGCTTGAAATGCCACGTTTGATTCATGCTTTTCCATTGAAAATCATAGCAGAGCACAGTAAAATAATAGCTTTAGGCAGCACAGATACAACACTGCAGCAGAAGCATCTCTACTGTGCAAATGCTTAGGAATTGGAACAATACTACGTACTTGTGTATCAGTCACTAAAAGCTCTGGGATTATCCTGTCCTCTAACTATCCCCACACATCAATTCTAGAAGGCTGCATAGGTCAATAGTTTGCAGCGATGTGATTAGTACAGTATGCATTGAGTGTTTGGACAGCTGTAGGAGATTTATATCACAGCTACTCCACCCAACAAATCAAACCATTCATAGCCAAATTAAGACTTTTGGATGAATTATTTGAATTGGGGTAAAGCCTTGCTTTAAAGATTTTCATGTTTTTAAAAAATAAAATCTCTTGTTTTCCATGTCAAAGATTAAAGGCCCACTCCATACCATTAGCTCCAACTACAACACAGCAGAAAGAAACAAATTCTCATCACTTTTGTGAACCCCAAATCTGTTTTCAGAACAACATATTTTCTTGATTTTCTAAACAGTTTCCATCACATTAAAGTCCAAATTAATTTGAGCACCAAAACTCCCCCAGATCTCCCCTACACATCTAATGCCAGGTAGGGGAACCCATTCCACCTTTAAAAATCCAGTTGAGAGTGTGGTGCTGGTAAAGTACAGCAGGTCAGGCAGCATCCAAGAAGCAGGAGAATCGATGTTTCGGGCATAAGCCCTTTACCAGTGCAGGGCTTAATGACATAACAAAGAGGGTACCAAGGGGACCTTTGCCAATGCACAGCAAGAACCCAACTTGAGATAAGCAGCTGACTGTTTGCTGTGATACATTCCATCAAACTTGGCAAACTGTTGTCTGGAGCAGTATGTGAACGTTACTTTATACTTGCAAAAGCAGAGTGAGGAGAAGGAACAGGAAGGCAGTCAAGTGTCCTTAATGGAAATATTAGGACGTTAAGCAGACACAACAGGGAAATGTTTCTGTCTCCTAAAATAATCACCAAAAATGGCAATACTGCTACTCACTTCTCCAAGACGATAGTGGTGTAGTAGGTGTTTGTCTGTTCCCGTCAGATTGCTTTCTTCTTTCTCTTTAGTTCTTTATCTTTTATCTTTCTTTTTTCTTTTCTTTTCTTTTAAGTCTGGAGAGTGGCAGGTGAAGGAGGAGACCGCCGGCAGCAACACCAGGGCAAGGCTGTCACGGCTCCACCCCAGGCTGGAGTCCCCTAGTGAATGAGAAGCAGGGCCTGGGCTGGCTCTCCCAGCCCAAACTCGCAGGCTAGGCCCTAGGCTCCAGGTCCGTGGCGGCCTCTCAGTGCGGTGGTCTTGTCCCAGCGTGGAGGTCTCTTCCTCATATAGAGGTCTTCTTCATCTTCGTCTTCCAGATATTCCAGCGGTCTGGCAGGCAGTCTTGTCCAGGGAGGGCAGTCTAGGCCTGACATGGTGATCTTCTTTGGCGGAGGCTTCTGATCTAGTATTCCAGCGGCCTGGCATGCGGTCTTGTCCCAGAATGGCAGTCTCATTCCGGCTGCGTCTTTAGGGTATTCCATCATTCCTAAATCGGCATTCCCTGAGCCCGGGGGCCACTAACTGAACTGTGACAAACTTTGTCTCAATTTTACTATTTAAAAATTATGTATGACTTTTGCCATTGATGTAAGTGCGATGGTGGGAC
Source organism: Chiloscyllium plagiosum (assembly GCF_037043375.1). NCBI lineage: Eukaryota > Metazoa > Chordata > Chondrichthyes > Orectolobiformes > Hemiscylliidae > Chiloscyllium > Chiloscyllium plagiosum. Next base: position 34,649,772 of record NW_028270159.1, on the reverse strand, counting down.
GATTTGTATATTTCATGAAAAAGTCTATGCGACAATGCATTTCTATTCTATTCTACTATGTTCCTTATGGTCAGGTGAGAGCATCTCATATCCTAAACTGGCTGCTGCCTGCAAAACCACTGGCTCCTTCAAACATTTAACAGGAGATGAATGGCTTTAAAAAAATAATTAGAAGAGGTTTTGTTGTGATTGATTTCAGTTTTTTTCAAATAGTAAATAGAAGTCAACTGGAAGTGCGTGTGACATATATTTTGCCGTTTGGAGTCCAAATTGTGGAACTGCAAAAGAAACTGGTGATTATGTAGCACTTCAATTCCACAGCCTCAGAATGACTGCAATAAATAATTGGAACAATGGTGTTGTTCTGAGATGAAGTTTCTGTTGGAGTGGGCAGTTTTTTTCGAGGATAAACCAAGTACAAACTAGCTCAGTAGTTGAACAGGTGCAGCTACAAACTATTCCATTCTGACTCTTACAGCCAATTTGTCTTCCCCAGCTGACTCAGAAATCTCTTCATTAAATCCATCAAACTGAGCACAGAGCACCTTTCACGGCTACAGAAAGAATGAATGGTGCAACAAAAGGGAGGACTTAACAATGGGGAGCAAAGCTCAATTGCAAAATACACAAATGAAATCTGGAAAGTTATATTGTTAATTTTCTTGAGACTAAATGCAACATACCATTCTAAAATACTGTATCAACTGCAGATCAACGTCATCAACTGCAGGACAGAGGAAGATAGTTTCAACAAATGCCAATAATATTATGATGCACAACAATATCTCATTAAACAATAATGAAGCAAGTGACTTAGTGTGACTCATGTCAACAAATCCCACCAATCACCCTTCGCAGCACAACTCTCTGCCAAAACTGAGCCATTTTGCAAAGAAACTCAGAAACAGTGAATATGTCACGTTGAGATGAACAACAGCAGTCAATTAACTAAATGATGGGCCATCAGAATAACAATATGGGGGACCATTCAATCATCCTTTTGAAATACCTTCCTGATAAATTCCACTCCTTCTGATTACAGTGTAATTAAAATTTGAGTTTTGAACTAACTAAAACATTCCCTTTCGAGTGAATGAAATCCAAAAATCTTCTTAAAGATAGTGAAAAACAAGTGAAAGAAAGACAACGGTACAGGGAGCCATTTAAGTGGTGAGAGGACATAGGAATGTAGTAATGATAGGAGACAGTAAAATTAGGGAGATCAATACTGTTCTGTGCAGCCAATGGACATGAGCCAATACTGTGTTGTCTGTTGGGTGCCAGGGCTAAGGAGATCCCTGGAAAGGAACTTGGAGTTGGAAAGGAGGGATCCAGTTGTCATTAACCTCATAGATACCAATAACATTGACAAAACTAGAAAGGAGGTTCTTCTAAAAGAATTCAAACAATTGGGAGCTAAATCGATAAGCAGAACCTTCAAGGTAATATCTCAGGATGGCAACCTGTAAAGAGGGGAGTGCCACAGGAATCAGTGCAGGGGCCACAATTAATAACAATGTATTGTAACAACCCACTGGAGTAGCACACACCAAACATATTCCCAGACTTATACAAAACGTTGACGTCCTTTCTTTGAAATGTGCAGAGTACATCAACTTATCTGATTTTCAGACCGAGGGTGGATGAAAGCAGGGACCAGATTGCTGTACTAAACAAGAATTTAAAAAATATATATAATTAGACTATAGCTACAAGGAAACAGATATAAACCATTAGCATATAACACTGCTAACTGAAACTTATAAATTGCCCTCATACACAGACACACATTCTTGGTGAAGGTCAAAAAACTGGCAAGTTACTTCAGTGGTCTTTGTTTCCCATTTCTGGTGTTGAGAAGAGCTTTCTTTGGTTAATCAGGCTCTTGGTATTCAGTTATCTTTCTTTGGAAGCTTCAATTGGTTTGTAAAAAAGTACAGAATGACTGATTCACTCGGAAAATTTCTCTGAATTATCAAGTCAAAGATGACAGCTCAAAGCAGCTGCTGCAGGATGTGTGATTTTCTTCAAGTTTAAAACTGAGATTTTTTTACTGCAGAGAACAGGCAGCTTCTGCCAGATAAAACAACACACTCAGCTGTGTCTTTCGCTCTCTCTATGTCTGCATCTCTGTAACTTGTTTTTAGTTCCAACATGCTCAGTTAGCTGAGAATAAATCATTTTCAGTTGGTAAACAACTTCTCATTTCTTTACTGTCTACACATTGCAGGAACGAATAGTCATTAAAACTTGTGTTCTAGTATAGGTATATACCAAATTCCTTGCTATGAAAATATTCAATTATTCTAGTAAATTGTTGTGATTTTTAAAAAAATCCTTGCAGTCCACAATTTTTGAAAGAAAGATGAATACAAAAGGACACATTTCTTACAATATATTAATGACTTGGATGAGGGAAATGAATATACTATTGTTAATTTTGTGAGTGACACAAAATTAGTTGGGAAGATGCGTTGTGAGAATGACGGAAAGAGCCTGTAGTGGAATTGGATAGATAAAGTGAGTGGGCAAAAACTTGAAATACAATGTGGGAAAAATGTCATTATATGCGCTTTGGCAGGAAGATTTAAGGAGTTGAATATTATTTAAGTTAAGCAAGACCACAGACAGCTCCAGCACAGAAGGACTTAAAAGTCCTTGTTCCTGAATGACAAAACACTAGCAGACATATTCAGCAGGTAACAGGAAAGGCAAATGGAACATTGGCCTGCCCTATTTTCAGAGAGAACAGAACATAAATAAGGAAACGTTGCTAAAATTAAACAAGGCAGTAGTTAGACTATATCTAGAATACTGTGAACAGTTTTGGTCCCCTTATCTAAGGAAAGATGTGCTGTTATTGCAAGTAGTCCAGATAAGGTTCAGTAGATTGAACATGGACATATAGGGATTTTCTTATGTGGAGATTTGAGTAGGTTGGGCCCATACACATTGGAATTGGAACAAAGAGAGGTGATCTTAACTGAAACACATAAAGTTCTAGGGAGGCTTGATTGGTTCAATGCAGGAAGGTCATTTCCCCTTGACAGTCTAGGACCAGAGGGGTTAATCTCAGCCATTCAAGACAGATATTGGAAAGTTGCAGCAGTAGCAATTCAAATGGAATGAGAGCTAAATTAGCTCGAGAAATATATTGAATGACAAATGTAACTTCATAGGGCCAAGAGCAGGTTATATTGTCAGGGACAAGCATAGAGCTTAAACAGTTCTCTAATTTCAATGTGTATGCTGGGAAATGTTAGTTGCATTTCGGAATTGGAAGAGCATTGAAGCAGAATAAACAGCTCAAAGTAGCACAGGTTCTGCAGTTAGTAGATTGTAGGCAGTTCACATCCAGCACAGGTGCCAGGGAATGATCCTTCCATGTGGTGGGAAATGGTCACGTCTATAGTGATGCTCTTCGAGCTGTTGATTGTTCAGTTCACTGATAGTAAGGATGAAAGAAGTCCACAAGCAGGATTTGAATGGTGAAGCTGAGTAATATTGGAACTTGCTGGAACCTAATGCAATGCTAGCTTATTGAAACAAGTTACCTGCAAAAGAGCTAGAATTGTGCTTTGAATAGATTCTGGAGCATAGCCTTAAAGATCCAGTGGAACAGTCTGAAAAGACACAGAATAGATATATAATAACACAAATACATGAGCTTCTGCTGAGGTGGTCTGTGACAAAGTAGGATTTTGAGGAAATTCCAGATCTCAATAGTGAGGAATTAGAATACCTACCAGCGGGGTCTGAATGTGTTTTAATGAGATTTGGTGATCCACAGTGTCATTAACATCCAGGTGGAATGTGGCTTGTTGGTATCAATCATTTGAAGTTTGACTGGCTTATTTGATATGTCTTTCATTCTGGATAATAAATTGCTTTCTGGTTCTAACATTGTAGGGTAAAACTGTATTTGTTTGTTCAAAACCACGTAAACAGGATCTTAAACTTCATTTATTTTAACTAAAAAAAATGTCACTGGTCTCTGACCAGATCATAACATTGTGAGGTGGTTTCATCAGGGATCATAACAGACATTATATGGAATATGCTCATATTTGACCCCCAGTTTAAATAAAATAAAACCTTTATTTGGACATGCTACCACTCATACTGCGGCAGGTGGGTCCTGACCCCAAACCTTCTGGTGTTGAGGTAGCTACAACATGCCATTTCAATTAAACATATTGTCAAAGCTTTTCAGATTAGACAATAGGCATGCCTAGTGCAGCTGAATCTTGCAGATCACAACCATCCCAGTTTCAACCATATGTGGTGCATCTGTGCAGGAAATTGAGTTAAATTGGCTCACAATCATAACCAGTGGCTAGAGACTCGGGCTGAAAAACAGTTCTAGATCCATCCATTTAGCACCCACATCATTAAGAATCAGTATTGTTGCAAACCTGCCAAGAATGAAGGTCCAATCTCTGAGATACTGCTGCCAGAAGCCCAGAGGAAAAATGGCACTGACTATTCATTGAAGCATATTGGAGATAGAGAAACAGGGCTGTTTGATTCAGTGAGGAAAAAAAAACTCAAGAAACTTAGTCAACCAAATGTGGCAACTCTGCAGGTCACACAGGAAGATCCACTTGGGTGAGATGAGGATGATTAAATCAGTTCAGCACCACTCAAATCTTACTGTAAGGATGACAGAACATTCCCAAAAGAGGAAAAAGCTGCTATTATAAAGTCATGACTTTGCAGTTTGCTTTTGTTAAGTTATGGTCCACCTGCAATGTATTTGAAATAAAATGAAATAAATCCAAAATCTATAGACATTTCAATGTTTCACAGTGCAGTAGTGCCCATCAATAATATTCACATCTTACCTCCAATAACCACTCAGTTGCACAATTTTACTGAAATTACAAATCAATTATTAACAGTTGCTTCAATCTTTCAACAAAATTGACAGCTCCTGTTGGATTTTACATTTAGGTAGTTAAAATTAGATATAAATTATTTAGATAATTAGAAAATGTGGATTTTAACAATAGCAAAATATTGCATGACCTGACATGAAATAGAATACTTCCAATCTGACCAATAGTTGTTAATCTATACTGAAGACAGTGGAATACAGCCGACTTTGACGCATTGTGTTCTGAAGTACCTGCGATGCAGAGAGTGGACACACAGCGCCACTTGTCGGCCTGGTCCAGATACAAACGGCCACTCAGGTCAGTACTGAGCAAAACCACTCACAGATTAACATGTTTTCCACAAAATGCAGGGTACAGATGATCTGACATTACTTCAGTATGATATGAAATGAACAACAGCTCAATACAAACTGGTACAACATCAAATGTCATTACTTTAAGCTGATCTACTAACGATGAAGTTGTGCTAAGGTGTTAAAATGTTCTTCCTGGTGTCTGAATTGCAGCATTCACGCCCTGTGCCACCTTTTGCCAAGTTAATGCTTCCACCAAGATAAACAATCACCTCATTGCAAACGACTCCTCAGACGGTTCACTGGCAAACTGCAAGTGAACAAAGTTATCAACTGCTTACCTGTGAGTGATGCCCCGGACCCCAGCTCTGGGTCCCCCTCAGCAATCGGTCCACAGCGGGACGCACAGAGACAGGATGACAAAAATAAAGCCACCCCAAAGCTCCTCCAGATCATAGTTTCGCCTGACTGAAGCTGTTGTCTGCCAACTCAATTAAATGAATAGGTTTGTTTTGTTTGAAAAGTGTAAAGCTCCACAGAAGTCAGCGTAAACTGGTCAGAAATCTACCAAGTGACTCTTCCATGCTGTGAGAATTCAGGAGAGATTGAAGGGGGACAGATGCTAATAACTACTGCCGGTCCTGACTTGCTCAATTCAACTTCTGCTCCTTAACCCCCTCTCCCTCCCCCAACCACCCGCAACATTAGCCAGGGGGTCGAATGTGCAGCCAACCAGCAGCACTCTGTGTCTAATCAAATCATCCAGCCTCCAGCGTTATCCCCCTACCCCGAGAGTCAGGGCACCACCTCCCAGGTTGAGCTCCTCGGTGGCTTAGTCTGAAAGGCAGGTACAAACGATTTGTGTATGCACTCCAACCCTCGCTGCAGGATGCTAGCGGGACTGAGTGCTCCTCCCCATTACATTTATAGTTAAGGAGCGGGAGACGGAGTCGGGGGAGTGGGGGGATCGGTGTAAAATTAAAACAGAACATAAGTCATGGGTTACTAATAGATTTAAAAGAAACATCATCTGTGGGGTCACCTAACGAAAGAGACTGCAGATTCAATCTGCAGAATGTTTCATTTTAAACCACTGAGCTCTTCTAACCAAAGTAATTCAATTCAGATTAAACCAGTTTAATGAAGTACATATCCTAGTTAGCCCCCACCTATGATTCTAGGGTGGGCTCTTTGTTATTATTCTGTGCCTTGCTTTATTACTGTTAGCAATGAGGCAGTCTGTCTTAATGACAGGACAACTGACAAGTCACACTTTTGTTTTAAAACTCATTAATGGGATGTGGACATTTCTGGCTGGGCCAACATTTCTCTCCTGAGTTACTCTTGGAAAGTTGGAAGTGAGCTGCCTTCTTTAAGCACCAGTGCCCTTGTGGTGTACGGTCACCCTCAAGGTACAGAAGTCCGAACACACGCACCAGCTGGTTTCACAACAGTTTCTACCCTACTGTGTGGAATACTGAATGGACTCACAAACTGTTAACATTCGTCTGTACCTGTGTTTTGTTTTTGCGCTGTTTACCTATTATTTACTATCTATGCTACTTAACTCTGTGATCTGCCTGTATTGCTCGCAGAGTACAAATCACAATAAATTCAATTCAATTCAATTCAATGCTGTTAGAAAGGGGGTCCCAGGATTTTGAACAAACAGCAATGGGAACACTGACAGTGAGGGAACAGAGGTATAGCTCCCAGTCAGAATGGTGTATAGCTTGGCAAGGAACTTGAAGGTGAAGAAGGGTGTAGGTTACTGAAGGTGATTTTGAAGGGGTCTTGGTGGGTTATAGAGTCAAAGTCATAGAGATGTGAACAGCATGGAAACAGACCTTTCGGTCCAACTCGTCCATGCTGACCAGATATCCCAACCAACATGTTTCACCATATTCACCCAGGCTGAATTGTACTTGCTTAGCTAAACAAATGCAACAAGCAAGAACAAACCAAGGTAAGTTAAGCATGTGTAAGTGTTATTAAAAACCAAAGCTCAGAAAAGAACTTACTTTCCAAATTGTAAATATTGCAGTGGGCTTGAGGATATACTGTTTTATAACAACAGTGATCTTATCCAATGTTAAATGTACAATCAGGGTATTCATCTACTATAATTGAATGTGCCAAATTATATTCTGACTACAAGGCTTTCTGGCATATTTGAAGTGCAACTTCCACACTTTCATTCAGATTTTCAGAAAAAGTGTAAACCAGTAGCCTTGTTTATTAATTTATGGCCCTTTATTGCTGCAACTGATCTTTACTTTTTAACATTGTGTTCACACTTGATAAATGAATGGCACACCATGCTGTCACTGTGTCACTGGGGAGGGAGTGAATATTGAGGGTGGGTGATGGGGTGATAAACAAGTGGGCTGCTTTCACCTGGCTGATGCAGAGTTCCTTGAGTGTTTTTGGAGTTGCACTCAGCCAGGCACTCATCATTCTCCTAACTTGTACCTAGTAGATGCTGGACAAGCCCCAGTGGGGATACAGGAAGTAAGTTACTTGCCTCAGAATTCCTAGCCTCTGACCTGCTCTTATCTGGCTAGCCCAGTTCAGTTTCTGGTCATTGTTAATTCCCAAAATATTGATAGTGGGGGATTCAGTGATAATGATATCACTGAACATCAAAAGAAGATTGTTAGACTGTTTCCTATTGGGATAATTGAAGTTTCCCAAAAGACTTAAAGGAACAGCTTACCCCTGTCATTAGCATGCAGGCAAAAGCAGTGAAGAGAGTGGTAAATCATCTAGGCTTTCATTCTGCACAGGAATAATCCATTACTGCAATGTTTAGCAGATTGCAATTTTTAATTTTGTGAGACAAAGCCTCTATTTTAATACAAAAGCCAAGTTGAAACGCTATAATATAGAATCAGGATTTGAAAAAAAAATTAAAATGCTACACGTTTGGAATAGAAACCCAAGATTTTTTAGGACACTGCAGGTTTGTCATCTAAAAGAAAAGATAAGGCTGTGTTTGATGTAAGCATCCATCAGAAGTGACAAAGTTTGTGAAAGGACTCTTCACTTTCAGGTCCACAGGGATCAGTGCTAGGGCCACTGTTGTGTATGATATACATAAATGATCTGGAAGAGGGCACTGTTGGCATGATCAGCAAGTTTGCAGATGGCACAAAGATTGGTGGAGTAGCAGAAAGTATTGGGGACTGTCAAAGAATACAGGAGAATATTGATAGATTGGAGGGTTGGGCGTAGAAGTGGCAGATGGAGTTCAATCCAAGCAAATGTGAGGTGATGCGTTTTGGGAAGTCTAATTCTAGAGTGAATTAAACAGTAAATTGAAGACCCTTGGGAAAAGTTGATGAGCAGAGAGATCTGGGAGTTCAGATCCATTGTACCCTGAAGGTTGCTGCACAGGTGTATACAGTGGTCAAGAAGGCATATGGTATGCTTGTCTTCATTAGAGGGGGTATTGAGTATAGAGCTGGCAGGTCATGTTAAAATTGTACACAATGTTGGTTCGGCCGTATTTAGAATACTGTGTACAGTTCTGGTCGCCACATTACCAAAAGGATGTGGAACTTTGAAGAAGGCTTACAAAGATGTTGCCTGGTATGGAAGGTGCTAGCTATGAAGAGAGGTTGAGTAGGTTAGGTTCATTTCCATTAGAAAAAAGGAGATTGTGGGGGGACCTGATTGTGGTCTACAAAATCATGAAGGATAGATAGAGTTAAGCTTTTTCCCTGGGTGAAGGATTCAATAACGAGAGGTCACGCTTTCAAGGTGAGAGGTGAAAATTTAAGGGGGATACAAGCGGCAAGTACTTTACACAGAGGGTGGTAGGTACCTGGAACGCGTTGCCAGTAGATGTTGTAGAGGCAGGCACTGTAGATTCATTTAAGATGTGTCTGGACAGATGCATGAGTAGTTGGGGAGTAGAGGGATACAGATGCTTAGGAATTGGGCAACAAGTTTAGACAGTGGATTTGGATCGGCTCAGTCTTGGAGGGCCGAAGGGCCTGTTGCTGGGCAGTAAATTTTCTTTGTTCGTTGTTCTTCCTTTGTTCACTTGACATGTTGATTATGCCTTCCCTACTTCATTTTGCAAAATCCTATTAAGGTGAACCAACAGTTTCAAATTCTACCTTTTGTTTAGCGGTGCTAATGAATCAGATTGTGCTCTTAAAAATAAAGGTGATAGTGGTGCTGACCTTACATACAAGAGGCATGGCAACTTCAGTGAAAATGCAAATACATGTTTAAATGTCAGTCGCCAAAGGTTTATGCCTAAATTGCACTTATTGCTCTTAGGTCTTTGTGACAATGGTATCTCACTATCTGGTTCAACCCTGAAATATACTTAATGGCATGAACTTGCTACATTTGTGCACTAGATGTGAACAAACCGACAAGTGCCCATCTAAGCTACCCATTATCCTGACTTGGAAATGTATCAGCTTTCCTTTAAAGTCACTGGATCAAAATTGTGAAATTTCCTCCCTAAGGACATTGTGGGTCAACATACAGCATTTGGACTTCAGTGGTTTAAGAAGGCAGTTTACCACCACCTTCTCAAGGGCAACGAGGGAAGGGTAATGAATGTCGGCCAGCCAGCAACATCCATTTCCACATAGGTGAATGAAAATGAAACAAAAGCCGGTCAGGCTTCAGAAGGCCATCAGCAAAAATTCATTACACCAGCTTTTCATGGGAATGCATCCCTCCCAGTCTCAAGCAATATAGGTTGGGCCATCTCGTCACAAAACGACTGTGCCCTTTAAATCAGTGTTCATCAACATAATGGAACAGAAACTTGAACATTTGATGATGATTAGAAAAGACAGGATGGAAGTTCAATAATGAGCACCTACCAGTATTTCAATCTTTATATGTCCTGTAGGATGTATGGGCCTGGTTACAGATCACAGCTTGCATATTCATAATCAGAACTATTATTCGACATATTCTTAAGCTCAGCAAAAGAAACAGTACTTTGTTACCGTGGTTTCTGGTTTTGAAGAGAAACTTCTGCAACCGGACAACTAGCCAGAAGTGAATGTTTATTCAAGCTGATAATGTGCTAAACAGGCTGATTCAGAACTAGAAAGGCACAGGAAGCCTTTTAATTCACAGTTTGGTTGCAAAAACACTGTTCAATTAATCAAAAGATGTTATTTTCAACACATTTTGATGCAAATAAATTGCTAAATGACATGGAGTGCTCCAGAAATTAGAAATACTCTCTGATAATTTTGTCAAATGATGCTATATGTCTGTGAATTAAGTTTGCTAATCAGCTCATGAAGGGCAGTGCTCATTAAGAGCTATTTGGAAAGGATGATTTTCCAGGCAGCGGGCCATGGAGGGGTCATTATGGCCAATTGCCTGTCCCTCTTCCGCAGCTACGTCCAAGCCCGGGTGTCTCTGAAGAAGGAGCACGCGGTGTCTACCAACACCCTTGACCTGTTCAGGGAGAGATGGGCACCGCAGGGAGTGGAATGCTTTAGTTCACCCTCTGTCTCTCTTTTAACTTAACCCCTGCCCTCCCCTTCACTTTTTTGATCACATCCCTTTGATGTGAAGGGCATTGCTTGTCACTGGCCACTTGGGTATTTCTTTTGTTTCTGGAGGTGGAAATTGAATAAGGATTTGTGCACCTTGTGTCTTTCATTGTGTCCTACGCCTGCACACATACAACATGGGTGCTAAGAAAAAGAAAAAAGAAAAACATTTTTAAAAATAAACAGGAGATAAAAATAAGCACTACTGCAGTTAGGCAATAGTGTGGAGTAAAAAGAAAAAAAACTCTGAAAAAAAATGTAAAGAATAATTTATATGAATATATTCAAAGTACATTTTGGAAAGACAAATAAGAATGCGGAATACAGGGTTAATGGTAGGGTTCTTAGTGAGGTGGAGAAACAGAGGGATCTTGGGGTCTATGTTCATAGATCTTTGAAAGTTGCCACTCAGGTGGATAGAGCTTGTAAGAAGGCCTATGGTGTATTAGCGTTCATTAGCAGAGGGATTGAATTCAAGAGTCGTGAAGTGATGTTCCAACTGTACAGGACTTTGGTTAGGCCACATTTGGAGTACTGTGTGCAGTTCTGGTCATCTCACTTTAGGAAAGATGTGGAAGCTTTGGAGAGGGTGCAGAGAAGATTTACCAGGATGTTGCCTGGAATGGAGAATAGGTCGTATAAGGATAGGTTGAGAGTGCTAGGCCTTTTCTCGTTGGAACAGCGAAGGATGAGGGGTGACTTGATAGAGGTTTATAAGATGATCAGAGGAATAGATAGAGTAGACAGTCAGAAACTTTTTCCCCGGGTGCAACAGAGTGTTACAAGGGAACATAAATTTAAGGTGAAGGGTGGAAGGTATAGGGGAGATGTCAGGGGTGGGTTCTTTACCCAGAGAGTGGTGGGGGCATGGAATGCGCTGCCTGTGGGAGTGGTAGAGTCAGAATCTTTGGTGACCTTTAAGCGGCAATTGGATAGGTACATGGATGGGTGCTTAAGCTAGGACAAATGTTCGGCACAACATTGTGGGCCGAAGGGCCTGTTCTGTGCTGTATTGTTCTATGTTCTATGTTCTAAGTTGAAAATGATTCCCTAAATACGCTTGAGGCATTCATAACTAGGGTAACTCTTGTGCATTTTATTTGTAAATATACATTTCCTCTGATTATTAGTGTACAAAACTTAACTAGAAGTGCACAAAAGCAGACAATACTGGGAATACTCAGCAGGTCTGGCAGTATCCATGGAGATAGAAACAAAGTAGGCAGTTCAGGTTAATGATCCTAACTGACAGTGCTTGGAGATGTGACAATGTTAAGTGGGGAGGGCAAGGAGGAACAAAAAGAAGCTCTTTGTTAGGATGCAAGGCAAGAAAGATTAAATAACAAAAGAAAATGGTGGCAAAAGGCAAAAGGATATGGTAATGGAATAAGAAAAAGGTATGTCTAGAAGAGCTATATATCGGAGTGACAGAAGCACTACCAAAAGCAATCATCTAAAACAGAAGAAAATGCAGCTGCACAATGGCTCGGTGGTTAGCACCACTGCCTCATAGTGCCAGGGACCCAGGTTCAATTCCATCTTCACCTAACAGTCTGTGTGGAGTTTGCACATTCTCACTGTGCCTGCGTGGCTTCCTCTGGACACTCTGGCATAGTCCCACAGTCCAAAGATGTGCAGGTTAGGTGGATTGGCTATGCTAGATTGCCCATAGTGTCCAGAGATGTGTAGGCTAGGTGCATTAGCAGGTAAATGCAGGGTCTGGGTGGGAAGCTCTTTGGAGGGCTAGTGCAGTCTCAATATGCCACATGGACTGCTCCCACACTGTAGGGATTCTGTGAAAAAGGGACAGTGGTTGTGATCTGACCTTGTTGAACTTAGTGGTCAGCTGGTAAAATGACTGGCTGAAATATGCCATGTTGTTTCTCAAGCTTTTATTAAACTTGATAGGCATGGAACCACAACAAGCAGACCAAACACAGCCAGAAACCCTAACCACCTTACCATACATCAAAGAAGTTTCAGAAATGACAGCCAGACTACTAAGACCCCTCAGAATCTAGTAGCACACAAACCCACCAACACTCTCAAACAAAAACTAACAAACTTAAAAGTTCCAGTACAACCCATGGACAAAACCAACGTCATCTACAAAATTCCACGCAAGGACTGCCACAAACACTACGTAGGACAAACAGGAAGAAAGTTAGCCCACAGAATACACGAACACCAGCTAGCCACAAAAAGACATGACCCTTTCTCCCTTGTAGCCCTACACGAATGAAAAAAATTACCATTTCGACTGGGACAACACATCTATCCTAGGACAGGCTAAGCAAAGACATGCCAGAGAATTCCTAGAGGCCTGGCACTCCAACTACAACGCCATAAACAAACATATAGATCTAGATACCATCTATCAACCCCTCAGAAAACGAACAGGAAATGACATCACCACAAACCCCAGGAACCCCACATCCAGGAGAAAGATATAAATAGAAAGCAGGAGACAACAGCTTCGCATTACTTGGAGATCGCCATTGATGATGTTACCTAGCCAAGAAATGAAACATCTGGATATCAAACCTACAGCTAAGCGAGCAAACCTACACCCTATTCGCTTCCAGTCTTGGGCGACTGTCTGTGTGGAGTTTGTACATTCTCCCAGTGTTTGTGTGGATTTCCTCCGGGTGCTCCGGTATCCTCCCACAGTTCAAAGATGTGCAGGTCAGGTGAATTGGCCATGCTAAATTGCCCATAATATTAGGTGCATTAGTCAGAGGGAAGTTGGGTCTGGTTGGGTTACTCTTCAGAGAGTCGGTGTGGACTGGTTGGGCCGAAGGGCCTGTTTCCACACTGTAGGGAATCTAATCTAATTTTAAAAATGTCAAAACAAACATATCAGTTTTGTATCCATGTACTTCTGAACTCTTTGCCTAATATTTTTAAAAATATTCAATTTTATCTTTTAGTTTCCCTTGGAATATCAAAAGTTTTCACAAAACACTCTTAAAATATTTAAAGAAAAGTAAGATTGTTGGGTAGCAGCATCTGTGTTTTTAACATCTGTATGCCAATCAACTCAAACAGCAAAGATATGACATGAGAGGTTTATCATTTGACTAAGGGTCTGCATGATGAAGCTATTTGGAGGCTGCTAAGCTTTTTACCCTCTTGTAGTGGGTGATAGATCAAAAACCCACTGTTTACTGTTTTGTTAGTTATTATTGTCAGCTGTGTAATTATGGGGTGGCTTTAACAGAGAATGGGGACTGGGTTTGGAAAGCTGGGCACGGGGTCAGTGATGTGCAATGCTGCTGTGATCCTAATGGATTCTAACAGTCACAGTGGTGTTGGCTCAGGTCTTACTAATCTTCTTGACTCGAGATTGAAGAGCAAAAGGAAATGACTATAAAATGGGGAAATAAACTTAATAATTAATAGACTTAAACAAGAAAGTTCATACAAATTATATATCAGAAGATGAGATTTCTCTGGTTTTAAACCTCCCCCCAGATACAATGCACGTATTTATACAGCAAGAGAGCTCCAAGGATTTTTTTGCAATTCAGCAATTTACTGCACAGCAAGAAGTTCCAACTCCTGTAGTTAACACAGTAATTCCACAGTCTGGCTTCATGACAAGTAAATCCTTTGATATCCTTTTATTAATTTCAGAACTGTGACTGCACAGGTCAGGGAAAATAGGTCTGCTGCGTAGACATTTCCTAAAGAACATATCATAAGCATAATCGCAGATTTGGGAGAGTGTTACTCTTGGTACTCTTATTACTTCTGAAATGCTGAATTCACATATCTAGCCTGCCCTATTACTAACCTTGGACCAAAAAATACACAATCGCTGTTGACAGCAGTGATTATTTTGTTGAAAACTCTTTATTTTCCTCATAGATTGGATATTTTATCAAAGGTTAGTGTTGCATGATGTTCATGGGTATCACTTTGTTTTGAGTTGCCTTTATGTCTTGAATTTAAACAAACATTCAACGCTCATTAATCCACAGAAACTAGCTAGGTCCTCTTGTAATATAACGTGCATACACCTTCAGGTGTATGTAACTTGTGTACTGTCAATCATTAAATACCTTGGCAGAATATGATGAATTAATCCCACATTTTCCAACCTGTCTGAAGTAGCAGTGATGGGAGTGTGGTGGATATATTTAGCTCCCAGTTAACATTATATGCATGTTGTTTCATTATTTAAATAAATAGCCCACATCATCATTTCACCAATCCTTGTACATGAATTGGTATGCTTATGTCCTCGAGAAGAATGTAACATGTTGGTTGCTGAAGATTTTTGAAGTACAACATCTATATGGTACTGACAGCACAATTGTGAAGATTTACTGAGCAGAATAGAAGCCTCAACTCCATGGTAGTAGAAAAGATTTGATGTACATACCATGACTTCGATTTAGATCACACCACACTCCAGGCAAAAGCGATCAGATCCAGGTAAAGTTGTTCAAATATGAAGGAGCTTAAAAAGTAAGAATTATCTGCTGTGAGGATTGTGCAGAAACACGGATCAAATAGCAAGTCCAAGATGTAGTTACACTTTAAATGGAAATAATATGGGCCAAATGCTGGTAAATGGGACGAGATCGGTTTAGGATATCTGGTCGGCACGGACGAGTTGGACCAAAGGGTCTGCTTTTGTACTGTATAACTCTATGACTACGACTCTAAACTTACAGGAGAATTGATTACTGCTGAAACTAAATATGGCAAATTGAGCTGGGAAGAAGGATCAATACAATGACAATCAGAAGACACTTGGAAATAAGTTATATTCTTCTTATAAACCGATGGGTATTCCTCCTACCTAAAATCATATGTGGGCAAAGCATAAATTTAAAACTGCAAAAAGATCAATGTCTTCAATGGCACCACCAAGCAATACATCTGAGCAAATAAAGCAGTGGCTACCAAAACTATTGGAGCTCAGAACTAATTTAACCTTAGAACAGTTGGAAGAAACTTGCTTCTTCTTGGAAATTTAAGCTAAAAATACATCAGAAACCTGAAAAATGGACACAAGGTTTCCAACATACAATTGTCAAACAAAGCACCTGTAATCTCAATTTACTTTGGTTTTTCAATGGATAGAGCTATTTTGTTTGACCTCACTGTATCTGAAACAGATAAACAAGCTATTAATATTAAAATTGCTGCAAACAATGAAAACCTCCACCGACTGACCACATTAGGTCTGTCCAATGACAATCTCAAAAACCCAAATAAAATGTGGTAAACACTCAAAATTCAATTAGGAATTAAGCAAGACTTCAGAATACAAACTCTGTAATTTGTGTATTATAGGCAACAATAGAAAGATGATTGTTTCTATTTTTGAATTAATTAAAGGATTAAACTGTGGGTTGACAACAGCAGAATACTCTGATAGAATAATTGAGTTTGTGGCAGCATCTACCCTAAGTATTGGGATGTGTACCAAAAATACACCCTTGTCCAAACTAAAGAAGCACTAGTATGAACAGACTCAAGTATGAAGCCAAACCACAGGGTAGGTTGAATCTATTGGCTATGTGCAATTCACCCATTACTGACATGATAGCCAATACAGGCAAATGTAGAAAGTAATGACAGAGGTGCATGCTCACACGTGAAGAAAGAAATTTTAAATCACAGAACCCCTACAGTGTGGAAGCATGCCACTTGGCCCATCACGTCAACACTGACCCTACGAAGAGCATCCCATCCAGACCAACTCTCCAACCATATCATTGTAACCCTACTTTGGAGATGAAGGGCTTTTGCCCGAAATGTCGATTTTCTTGCTCCTCAGATGCTGCCTGACCTGCTGTGTTTTTCCAGCACCACTCTAATCTAGACTCTGGTTTCCAGCATCTGCGGTCCTCACTTTTGCCTACTTTTGACCATGGTCAATCCAACTAGCCAACACATCCCTGAACACAATTGGCAATTTAACATGGTAAATCCACCTGACCTGCACAGCTTTAGAATGTGGGAGGAAACTAGAGCACCCAGAGGAATCCCGCACAAACAGCCACCTGAGGATGGCATCAAACCCTGGGTTCCTGGTGCTGTGAGGCAGCAGTGTTAACCACTGAGCCACCATGCCACCCAAAGTTTAATACCATTTGGAAGACATGCAGTGCCTGGAGGAATTGGAAGCATCAATGCCAAAAACAAAAGTCGAAACAAGGGACTTAAAGAAGCCAGAAACAAAAATAAAACAGGCGGTACAATATTTCTACCAGTCAAGAGCCTGTACCAAGCAGCATTAAGAAATGATCCATAAAATGTTGAGCCAAGTTATATGGTCAGATGATGAGGATGGCTATACCATCAACACAAAGTGCACTGACAATCTGCAAGGTAGACACCAAATAATATTTTGGCACAATGCACCAACAGAAGAATATGCCACCTTCCGAATGCTGGGTCAACGTCATCCATATACAAAACTGGATGATGTTGCAGATGTAAACATCCTTCTACTTTGCACACTGAAATGTACATTCCCAAAAAAGTGGCAAATGATGATCCAACCAAGACCAAATCACCGCATACATTAGCTTAGAGACACTATCCTCAGGACCCATTATAAATATTGTAACAAACTCACCCTGGTCACCTTGGATGGTTTATTCGTGGATACCACAGTCCCAGTGCTTGCAGCTTCACCAGATGGAAAGGACGTGTCCTTGTATTGTCAAGATAATGACATGGATCACCGACCACATGGAGCATTACTAAAAACTCAGTGATTAAACTGGGAGATGATCACCTAAATTTATAACACTGATCATCAGCCAATAGGCTGACCAAGTACACATACCCATTCTAAACTTTAATTTGGAATTTCTGATCGATAATCCCAGCAGTACATGATGCATTGATTAGAGAGCAAGGGAGGATGAAGGAAGCCCAGGACTAGCATGTGGGTAACGGATTACACAATTATCAAATATTACATTGCACTCCTACTGACTCTCCAAAACCTAACTGATGGCATCAGAAATCTAGAGGAAATCATCAAATGATACCCATAACTAAGACACTATCAAGTATGAACACTAAATAACCTGGCTGTGTAACAAGACAGCTACAAATTAGGACAATGCCACAATCAGAAACACAGTAATAGATATAAAGCACATGGAACCAGTATTCTAAAGAATGTACAAAAAACAGAAAATGCTTGAGAATCTCAGTGGCATTAGCAGGATTGGTGGAGATAGAAACAGAGCTAACCTTTCCCAATCCACTGTACTCTGCTATATTAGTTTCAGAATTATAGCATCTGCAGTATTTTGCCTTTATTTCTGCAAAATCACCATGAGTCAGGATAGATAAGCAAACTGCTGATATGGTTCAGAAACTTATAACTTTATTGCTATGTCTTAGATTTGGAAAAAAAAGTTACTTTGTTTTTGTGTCATGTAAATAGGTGATTCTTTAAAGATAAGATTTGCTTAGAAAAGAAAGGGAGAAGTTGTGATATGATGTACATAAACCTCTAAAGGTGCATACCTTAAATTACTATCCACCATTAAATTCCTTGACAGGATTTCCCTGATTGGCAGGCAACCCGAAGCAGTAGTAACAGAAGTTAAATGTAAAATATTTAGTTCCCAGTCACATTATTTATGTATAGTCTTATCTTGAAATGATGAACCTACATTATTGTTTCACCAATCCTTGTGTATAATGACTTAACATCTAAGAGATGAAAATAACAGCTCCCACCTTCTGTGCTGGGGTGGTTGGTCTCAACCAGTTTGAGAAAGGGATAGGGCATATACTTGGTTTCAGGGTCTTGATGCATGGAGTGAAGAATTCAGCCAGAGTTCTGATCATCTTGCAGCTGGAAAGTGTGGGTATCAGGTAAGTGCAAGGGTCAGTCATGGCCGTTATACATTCACAGTAACTTGGCTCTACTGATATTCACTAGCCTGGCCCAGTTTGGAAAAGTAGATCTTTATTGAGTGTCATTGCTCATCACATGTCACTGTTACTGCGTCAGCACCATCAGGAAAGGATGAGAAGAAACAGCAGAGGGGAGAAAACAATACCCTTTTCCTAAGTGTTCTCTGCTTGACAAGGTATAAAAAGATGTGATGAGGTGAAACCATTTGGGTTGGAAACAGCTCCACAGCCACAATCTGAAAATGAAGCTTTAGAAATGGGTTGAGCTGGCTGAGAAAGATATATAGCTTTCCCAACCAATATGTATTCGAAGGACAATGTAATGGAGTAATGTGAGAGGTCTGCTCATCTTTTACAGTAATTGTAATAATACAACATTGACAATATTACCTGCAGCGAGTGTGTAGGAACGTAAGATTCAAGATTGTAAAGACAATATTTGGGAACATGGAGAATGACTACTGCAGCCAACTAGTGTTCTTTAACATTTATACTGAGTAACATCTTTACACACACATATATGTCTTAGCAATGCTGAAATGGCCAACATTTTAACCCTACTGCGGCATCTGCAGTCATTGTTTTTACCTCGTTGATTTTAACCCTACTGCGAATCCTCTTGCAAGGATGCCTGCCTTGAAGAAGTTTTCCTCCTCTACAAGAATCTCAGGGAGTCCCTCTCCCACTGCAACTCCCAGGTCATTTCCTCTGCCCTGAAGCTCTTGAACCATGTTGTGAAACAAACTCGGTATCACAGCCACATTTGCTTCCTCAGTGCATGCCTCCGTAACCAACTCATCCCACACGGACTCCGGACCACCTTTAAACCAGCAGAGTTCGGACCCAAACAGGACAAACAGTACAGACTACAGATTCAAAAACACCAGCAACAGTTCTCCTTCAAGATCCTCCGCTCCACGCTTGCAGCAATGCGCCGGCACCTAACCTCTCTACAGTCTGCTCTGCCTCAGCTGAGGGCCACACTCTCTCAGAATTGCAAAGGACCTACTCTGTACTACATCCTCAGGAGAATTCATACTCTCAACAAACAGTATTTCAATTCCATCTCAAAAATCAAAAACTGTAAGTACAACAAACTTTTATCCACCCACCTCCATAACCAGCGCTCCTCAAACATTCCAGAAGATTCCCCTGGCCTCAGAAACGCCATTAGCCATGCAGCTGATGCAGCTACCAACCCCACGCTGATTGATGATGTCACTTCTGCCCCCATCATGGCCACTCCCACAGCCACTTCCGGCCCTCACATCATCGCCGATGCCACACGCTCAGTGACTTCCGCCACCCCTACTGCCGTGTCTGCCACCACTTCCGACCCCACCAGCGCCACTCACCTGCATTCTGCTGACACGCCCCCCACAGACCCCACTGTCACTATCCCCACCCCCCAGAACCCCGAGGGGAACACTACCCCTGCTCATGCCTCCACCCCCATTCCCCCCACCATCACACCCACTCCAGGTACTGGCTCTGACCCCACTCCCAGCTCCACACCCACACAAGATCCCAGCTCCCAGCTCCCAGCCCTGCCGAGTTTTCACCATCCCCCCGGACCTCCCACTCACTGAGGACGAACGATCAGTCCTCAGCAAAGGACTCACCTTCATCCCCCTCTGTCCACGCATCAATGAATTTAATACACACAGTGACATCGAACAATTCTTCCGTCGCCTCCACCTCTGAGCTTACTTTCACAATCAGGACTCCCGCCCACCTTCCGAGGACCCCTTCGCCCACCTCCAACACACTGCATCCACCTGGACACCCCGCGCTGGCCTATTACCTGCCCTCAACCTCTTCATTTCCAACTGCCGCCAGGACATTAACCGCCTCAACCTGTCGACCCCCCTCCCCCACTCCAACCTCTCACCCTCACAACGCGCAGCGCTCCAATCCCTCTGCTCTAATCCCAACCTCACCATTAAGCCAGCGGATAAAGGGGGCGCAGTGGTAGTCTGGCGCACTGACCTCTACACCGCTGAAACCAAACACCAACTCAAGGACACCTCTTCCTACTGCCCCCTCGACCATGACCCCACCCCCCATCACCAAACCATCATCTCCCAGACCATACAGAGCCTCATCACGTCAGGAGATCTCCCACCCACAGCTTCCAACCTCATAGTCCGGGAACCCCGCACTGCCCGGTTCTACCTCCTTCCCAAGATCCACAAGCCTGACCACCCTGGCCGACCCATTGTCTCAGCATGCTCCTGCCCCACTGAACTCATCTCTACCTACCTCGACACTGTCCTATTCCCCCTAGTCCAGGAACTCCCCTCATACGTTCGAGACACCACCTAAGCCCTCCACCTCCTCCAAGACTTCCGTTTCCCCGGCCCCCAACGCCTCATCTTCACCATGGATATCCAATCCCTCTACACCTCCATCCGCCATGACCAGGGCCTCCAAGCCCTCCGTTTTTTCCTCTCCTGACGTCCCCAACAGTACCCTTCCACCGACACTCTCATTCGTTTGGCCGAACTGGTCCTCACCCTTAACAATTTCTCCTTTGAATCCTCCCACTTCCTCCAGACCAAAGAGGTAGCCATGGGCACACGTATGGGCCCCAGCTATGCCTGTCTCTTTGTTGGCTATGTAGAACAGTTGATCTTCCGTAATTACACCGGCACTACTCCCCACCTCTTCCTCCGCTACATTGTTGACTGCATTGGCGCCACCTCGTGCTCCCGCGAGGTGGTTGAGCAATTAATCAACTTCACCAACACATTCCACCCTGACCTTAAATTTACCTGGACCATCTCTGACACCTCCCTCCCCTTCCTGGACCTCTCCATCTCCATTAGTGACGACCAACTTGACACTGACATTTTTTACAAACCCACTGACTCCCACAGCTACCTGGATTACACCTCTTCCCACCCTATCTCTTGCAAAAATGCCATCCCGTATTCCCAATTCCTCCGCCTCTGCCATATCTGCTCCCAGGAGGACCAGTTCCACCATAGAACACACCAGATGGCCTCCTTCTTTAGAGACCGCAATTTCCCTTCCCACGTGGTTAAAGATGCCCTCCAACGCATCTTGTCCACATCCCGCACCTCCGCCCTCAGACCCCACCCCTCCAACCGTAACAAGGACAGAACGCCCTGGTGCTCACCTTCCACCCTACAAACCTCCGCATAAACCAAATCATCTGCCGACATTTCCGCCACCTCCAAAAAGACCCCACCACCAGGGATATATTTCCCTCCCCACCCCTTTCCACCTTCCGCAAAGACCGTTCCCTCCGTGACTACCTGGTCAGGTCCATGCCCCCCTACAACCCACCCTCCCATCCTGGCACGTTCGCCTGCCACCGCAGGAACTGTAAAACCTGTGCCCACACCTCCTCCCTCACCTCTTTCCAAGGCCCTAAAGGAACCTTCCACATCCATCAAAGCTTTACCTGCACATCCACTAATATCATTTATTGTATCCGTTGCTCCCGATGCGGTCTCCTCCACATTGGGGAGACTGGGCGCCTCCTAGCAGAGCGCTTTAGGGAACATCTCTGAGACACCCGCACCAATCAACCAAACCGCCCCGTGGCCCAACATTTCAACTCCCCCTCCCACTCTGCCAAGGACATGGAGGTCCTGGGCCTCCTTCACCACCGCTCCCTCACCACCAGACGCCTGGAGGAAGAATGCCTCATCTTCCGCCTCGGAACACTTCAACCCCAGGGCATCAATGTGGACTTCAACAGCTTCCTCATTTCCCCTTCCCCCACCTCATCCTAGTTTCAAACTTCCAGCTCCACACTGTCCCCTTGACCTGTCCGGACTTGTCCGACCTGCCTAGCTCCTTTTCCACCTATCCACTCCACCCTCTCCTCCCTGACCTATCACCTTCATCTCCTCCCCCACTCACCTATTGTACTCTATGCTACTTTCTCCCCACCCCCACCCTCCTCTAGCTTATCTCTCCACGCTTCAGGCTCTCTGCCTTTATTCCTGATGAAGGGCTTTTGCCCGAAACGTCGATTTTGCTGCTTGTCGGATGCTGCCTGAATTGCTGTGTTCTTCCAGCACCACTAATCCAGAACATTTTATCATGATGAGTCAAAAACATAAATGTCAAGGTCATTTATAAAAGGAGAACAATGGATTGATTGAGAAAATAAAATTGACACCTACCTTTAAAATGAACCCACCCTAAGAACCTCTTGATTGGGGACTTCACATCCAAAGTAATGTAGATAAATCCAGGAATCCACAAAAACAGGAGCAGAGAGGATCAGCATGGAACCAATTTTTTTCCAGCAATAGGTGCTGAATTCCACTATTTAAAAGTGTTATAGTCAGCTGGGTGAGGGGTGGTAAGGGGTGATGGGATAGGGTGCCAGGTGGGTGAGGGGGTTTGTTGTCATATGAGCAGATGAGGATTTAGGCTAGGTGAAGGGGCATAGATGGAGATGTTGGGTCAAGCGGGGGTTGACACTGTGGCTATGGGATGTGAAATTAGAGGGGCTGGTAGATGGACAGTCTTGACATAAAGGGTATCTGCTCTGCGGCAGTATCGGAGGTTGGAGAACCTATTTAAGGGTGGGACCATTGGTTAGTCAGGGGTTCAGTTTAATACTTACTACCCAGGAGTTGTGGGAGAGTTTAATCCACCAAACTTGCCTGAGTAACCATTAGGCGAATCAGAACCCTGGTGCCATCTCTGAAAAGTCAGAATTGAACACTTTGTCAGAGGGTTCCTGATGCCAGTAATTACCCCAAGGAAACTTCAACTTCCTAGACAATTCCCACAGAGTCAGTAGTATCAGGATTTCTGCATGGTTTCAGCACAGAATTCCAATCGATACCGCTGTAAATGCTAACTTCCCATTGGAACTTCTGAGCTGAGAGCAAACACAGAATTAAAGTGTGAGATTCAAAGAGTGAATAGGAAAATAACACGCACGTTCTGATATCAGAATGTGCAAAGTACAATGTTTATTTTTCAGAAAACACAAGGGGATATAGTATTCTGTATATATCATAATACTGTATTTTCACCCGTGTTATGAAAGTGACCTCCAGTATGTTGTAGTGCCCTTGGTCTTTAACTTCAGGCATATAACATCCTAATGGTCACTCCCACTGGGAACCACAGTGTACATGCAGTAGACTCCTTTCCAGATTGAATCCTGTAAAACTTTTCTTTTACATTTTTATGTTGTTAAATATGTTGACATCTACCACTGAAATAACTTTGATAAGATCATGATTGTCTTCAGAGCAAATGTCCTTCAACAACATTGATTTGATCTTACAACAGGGTTCAGATGAACAAACAGAATGCAGATACATTTAATTGTTTTACAATAGTAATAGCTTCTTAAAAGGCCTACGTCATCAGGTTTGTTTTCATCTGTGGCTTACAAGACGGGAAACGTCTGTAAAATTGTGTTGAAATAACGGTACCCTTTAAATAAGGCTGCTCAGGCATATCAAAGCCTGCCTTTTTTTTAACTATTCACACTTAATTGACTGTTTCCAAGAATTTAAGAACATATTTTTCTCTTTTCACTAATTTTATTATAGACATGAGTATGAAGAACTCAGTGTCACATTATACTTGCAACCATCCTTTTTGGTAAAATTGGCAAGATAACAAACCTACAAGGATCAAATTTTGGAAACAGTCAAAAACAGTTACTCCATGATTTCCAAAAACTGACTCAGCCAAGCCATGTGTGACACTCAAGTTTGTCTTGAGTACATTATCAGAGATAAATACGTTGCTATCGTAACCACCACTTAAGCCCTTCCTTCAAGATGACACAGCCCCTTTAAAGTGATAACTCAACCCTAACTATTCTTAGGAATGCTCAAAAGACGCCATTTGTCGTTAGGGTTATTCCTATTTTTTTACCCAAGGAATCAAAAATTATTATAAATAAATTTTTCATTACATTGAAGTCAACTAATGCTTTGCTTTTTTTTTAAACCTCCTTTGAGAAGTGATGGCACAGTTACATCCAGGAAGTTCATTGTTGGCTGTGGTAGACAGCCTATTACTTTGCAAAAAATGTATACTTTTTTTTTCAATAATCTTTATTTGGTCAATCATGCATGGACAAATAAAAGATCCAGCCAAACATTCCAAAAAATTTCATGTCTTCTTTTTGGTTCACCACTTCCCATGCAGGAAGTTTTTTTTTGTAGACAGGAAGTGATATAAAAAGACTAGCAGGGCAAAACTTTAATGCAATATTCAAGCTTGGGGCGTTGACATGCATTTTCTGTCAGTCGCATCAAACGAAAAGTAACTGTGTTGCATAACAACATTTTCTCCCAATTATAATTAGGGTTGTGTTCTTTTTGGTACAAGTGCAAACCATCAATTAAAAACATAAGAACAGCTCATCAGATGCATCTTTATATAATTTCAAAACATTCATACATTCTTAACATATTAGTTAATACAACAAAGCCAGCTAACATTTGTTTTAAAGATTTGCAGAAGTCTTGTTTAAAAATTGTGCAAATTAGAAAAACATGAAGCATGTGAATTTTTTCTTCTAAGTTTTATTTAATTCAAGGACTCTGCTTCATACAAAATGTAACAGTAGAAACTGCAGAAGTTCAAAGTTTGGCTGATAAATATCAATCAGGCAGCAAACTGTTAATCACAGGACCTTATTAGCTCCGGTCAAGTTGCATGGTTGGAACTCAGTAATTTACCCAACACTGTTTCATATATAAAGTTATCGCAACAAACTCCCAAATTTATAAATGTGTTTATCTTTCCCTTATTAAAAATGGACAGATGATGAATACATTGTATCAAAAAGTGGTACCAAGATAAACAATATTCCATGCACACACTTATCACATGCTAACATTACTTCATCAAAGTAAAACCACAAATAAACTGAATTCTGGATGTGAAAATAGTTGGGTGTATCTTGAGTTTGGCAACCTACTGTAAACAGATGAAGGGAAGGAGTGCAGTTCGAAGGTGCTAAAGCTGCACACAGAAAAGGTGGTGAGGCCACAGGTAACAGTTGACAGTGAACTGGCAAGAGTTTCCATTGTCATTTTTTGTCATTATTAGTTTTTTTTTCCTGTTTGTTTACCCACAGCAGCCCCACAATACTGACTTGGGAGAAAACAATTTTAAATAAGAGTGTTGACACTTTTTTGTACTTTTGTAGTACACAAAAAGGGAGATGTTTTCTTTAAACCCCCCCCCCCCGCCCCCCCCACCCCGTCACAATCAATTTCCAACATCACATCACAAACTATCATTTCCAAAACCATGGGAAAGTTTACCTTAAAAAAAGTCAATCCTTCTGCAAGATGTAGGTTCTATAATAATGAGTACAATTGGCGCATGCATTATTCACAATGTACGTTTGACTTAAAATTTCCTGTTAAACATTGCAGGATTAATTTTATCAATATATAGTCCCCTTCCCCCACCCAGCCAAGAATGGATTTCTTTAAAATATTAAATAATCATTGTGCCTTTGTTATAACAGAATCTATAAAACATTTGGTCACAATCATGCTGAAGCCTGAAACAGGAAAATCCAGCAGATAAAGCTACAGAAAGGACGATATTCTTTTTTGCCTGACAAATATCAACTTGTTGCATAGCCCTCCTGACAAACACATGGATCATCCTCTGTAACCCAGTGTTCTTACTCATCATTTGACTCTTCAAAGTGCACATTTTGTAGGCTATTTTCAACATATTTTCTTGAAAAGACTTACATGACAACGGCAACAGCAATGTTTTCCCACATATCCTTACAACATAGAAACTGTACACCATAGAACATGTGCTCATAACTGCTACAACCAAGTTTATAAGACTGGACATGCACTGTGAATTTTAAAGACAGCAAACATAATGCTGTACCGGTTCGCACATTGTTTCAGCACTGACCTTCCTATGTCTTAACTTCAGAAAAGATGAAAGCCTATATTTGCTTATCAACACCAAATAAAGTCTTTTGGCTCTATGTTTCAAATTTGATTTTTGCAACATGTCATTACTAATTTCAAGTTCGGTTCTCAAGAAACCATTTATGGACATTTTGATTTAAACCACTAGCATCATTCACCTATGCTTTCTAGCCATATCTCCCAGGGTTCCCACTTACCAGTTGAGATGCACTAAAGTAAAAGGCTGCATCTTGACTTAGGAGATATTTAAAAGGTTAGGCACTTGGAATTCAACAGTTGGAGCAAGAAATACATAGTGGAATGACATCAGGCTACCTCTTTACATACAAATGCTGACTTTTTGTACACTTATGAAAAACAAGTGCATGCCATGAAATTACTGTGACTATGCGCGCATCTTCACCAACAATTTACAAAATCAGGATCGCAGACCATGTTATCGCTATGGTGAATGAAAAGTAAAAAAGGCAGAAATGGTCAAATAAACAAATCAACAAAATAATTTAATAAGGTGTAAAAAGCAGCACACCAAAAGGCCTCTGGAGCCAAAGAAATGGTGCCGACAACTCCACAACTTGGAACTCAACATGTTGCAGAGGTTCTTGGTGCAGACGTGGACAATGCAGAGAAACGTGAAGACAAAGTGCAGTACAAGAGCAGAATTTGTTTACTGGCTCCATTCAAGACATTATTTTTCTCCATTATTAACATCAAGTCTTACATTGAAAATGTTTTGCTGTCTGTGTTAGTCTCTCAATATGCATTAAAATATCTTATTTCCCCACCCGCCTCTCCCCCCTCCCCCCACTCTGGTACTCAAAGTCTGTGATGAAAGGAGAGCCACCTTCTCACAACCTGTATGGTGAACAGGCGAGCTCATTCACCTTTTGCCCTAGTAGTTCACTAGAGCAGGCTACTGCATTTCATCAAGTTTTCTATGAATATATTTGTAAAGAAATTTGGCATCTGTTGTTTTCTGAAATAGCCAATGTAGGGAGGGAGATAGAAAAACAGATGTTTTCTAGAATGAAACAGTCTTTTGTTTTCTTCACTTCAAGTGAACCATGTTTCACTTGCAAATTCAGTGCAAAAACAAGCTGAAGCAACTCTTAAAAAATCAGATTTCTGGAACATTTTCCAGTTTCTAAATCCCCATGAATGCTGCATATTAATATACACTCTGAGCTCCGACAGAACACCCTGCAGATGATAAAACTCATCATATTAATGTATAATCTGTAAGAGTCTCGCTAGACTGCCATGCTAGCACCAGTCGTCTTCATCTGTTTCGCGATAATATTGCCGCTCTCCCGCGCCTGTCCCAGGACCCATGCTCATACCCAGGTTGCAGTGGTAGCCGTTTGGGACTCTGCGGCTTTGATGAGACTGAGATGTGAAAGGTGAGATGCAGGAAGTCCTGGGGGATCTGCCCGTAGTCGTGGCAACAGCCACCTCAAAGGTCAGAGTCTCCTCTGGCAGTGCAAGTCCATCGCTGTTGCAAGCTTCGCGGTGCCCCAGGTAAGGGTCTGATCCGATTCGCATCACCATTGGCTGTCTGCTCTCATCGCCAGCGTATGATTGGTTCTGGGAGTCGCTGCGCAGGAAAGTGTTGTGCTCTGACCGTCCACGGCTGAGTCTCCCTGGAGGAGTTGGGGGCAAAACACCGTGCAGGTTGCTAAACTGAGTTGGAGAGGAGTTTGCAGTTTTGTAGGTGACGCTGGGGCGCGGTGTTAGGGGGGTCTGCGGAAGCTGTCGTCGACCACGACACGGGGTGCTCACACCAGAGACTGACTGCAGAGGGCTGCCGTTAACCGAACCACTGCCCTAGATGAAAATTGGAACAAAGCAATTCAAAAAACAAAAGAACAGACGTACAGAAAGCAAAAAAAAGAGATTGAAAAAGGACGCACAGAGCCACATGACAGAAGAAATAAGGTGGAATGTTCAGACAAGCACCAAAAAGAGAAAGTAAAGTATGAGGCAAAATACATAGAGATGCAGAGAGAATTGGAAGGAAAAATGATTATCATCAGTGGCAAAATCAACTACTGAAAATATAGGAAAATAATTAGCAGTACTAAGCATTAAGCATACAAGGCAAAACCCCAGAAGAAGCTCATCTATAGGAAGAATACAGAGATAGGCAAAAAAAAAACAACAGAAATTTCATTGGTGCAGTGTTTAAAGAATAGTAATTAAAGTCAATTTGAGTAAACAGTTAATACATTTA
Organism: Chiloscyllium plagiosum; assembly: GCF_037043375.1. NCBI lineage: Eukaryota > Metazoa > Chordata > Chondrichthyes > Orectolobiformes > Hemiscylliidae > Chiloscyllium > Chiloscyllium plagiosum. Next base: position 34,620,981 of record NW_028270159.1, on the reverse strand, counting down.
AATCACGGTTTAAAGGTGTTACTTTCATCAATTAAAGTTGTTAAAATATGGTGCACTATTTTCTTTGCACCACTGAGCACAAGTTAAGTTCTTATGGAGTGATATGCCTTCAAATTTCACACTACCTGTATGCATTCATGAAACCACGGCTGTAAATGTAAGCAAGTTACACATGTTAAACATAGTGAACCTCCAGACTTCTTTATTACAGAAATGGTAAGAGAAACATAAGGAATAGCAGCATGCTTAGGCTATAAGTTCCCTCAAACCTGTTTTGCTAGGTAATAGGATCATGGTGAATCCTTAACCTTACCTCTACTTTCTCAAGAAAAAAAGTGCTGGAATAGCAGAGTAGAAGAATTTCAAGTTGTTGTGACAAACCAAAAGATCGAAACAACCAGTACAATGTGGTATTCACTCAAAGTAATGAATCAATTGGGATATTGGGCTACAAGTAGAAGTCACAAATACCTATAGATTCATTGCGGTTATCTCTTCAAAATGGTACCCTAGTATATAATACATAAAAATGCTATATAAGAGAGATATATCAGTAGCTATACACTATGTGCCAAGGGTGAACAAGATTCAATAAACATTGAACATAACACCTGCTTATTAACTGCAGCCTTATCTTCTGACTGATGTTGGGGTGAGAGCTCAGCATTTAACTTTGGCAATGAATGAAAATCTTTCTATTATTTATTTACTTGCATTATTTATCTATATTATTTCTCATCTAATCAGTATTTTTACAGTTATGCATTCCTAATATGTATGTAAAACAATGGTGTGCTAAATAAAAGATACTTTGTGAAACTTGAAAGGGTGCTTAAAAAATTTACAAGGATGTCACCAGGATTGGAGGAATTGAGCTATAGGAGAGGTTGAATAGGCTAGGACTGTTTTCCCTGGAGTGTCGCAGGTTGAGGGGTGACCTTATAGAGGTTTATAAAATCAGGAGGGGCACGGATAGGAGAAATAGACGAAGTATTTTCCCTGGGATGGGGGAGTCCAGAATTAGAGAGCATAGGTTTAGGGTGAGAGGGGAAAGATATAAAAGAGACCTCAGGGGCAACTTTTTCATGCAGAATATAGTACGTGTATGGAATGAGCTGCCAGAGGAAGCAGTGATGGCTAGTACAATTGCAACATTTAAAAGGCATCTGGATGGTTACATGAATAGGAAGGGTTTGGAGGGAGATGGTCCAGATGCTAGCAGGTGGGACTAGATTGGGTTGGGATATCTGGTCGGCATGGATGCACTGGATCGAAGAGTCTGTTTTCATGCTGTACATCTCTATGACTCTAATTCCCCTTAAGAAACCAAATATTCTTGAATCTATATTATATTTATTAATTCACAGGTTGAAGGAGTCGCTGTTTAGCCCAGCATTGATTGTCTATCCCTAGATGCCCAGGAGCTGTTAAAAGTCAACCACATTGACATAGGTCAAAAGTCACATGTAGACCAGACCAGGTAAGGATTGCAGTTCCCTCCCCTAAAGGACATTAGTGAACCAGATGGGTTTTCTATGACATTCAGCAATTGTTTCATGGTCATTATTAGACTCTGAATTCCAGATTTTTATTGAATTCAAATTCCATTGTCTGCCATGGCGAGATTTGCACTTGGTCTCAGAACATTACCCGGGTCTCTGGATTAACAGTGCAAAGATATCACCATGAGACCATCACAAATCTTTACTTTAAAAACTTACTAGCTCTCTTGAACCTAAATTGACCAAAAAAAAGGGCCTGTCTCTGTGCTGTATGACTCTATTATATCTGATCTATGATAAAAGTCCTCTTATGAATTTGTACTCATTTACTTCCCACTCACCAGCCCTCCCACTCACTTACCCCTTCCATCTCATCACTGTGAACAACATGATAGGAGAGTGATAGCGAGTCGGTGGAAACAAGCAAGGGAGAAAGTGGAGCGGAGAATAGGGGGGTCAGAGATGGAAACCATAAACAAGAAAGGCAGTGAGCAGGGTGGATTTGATGGAGTATCAGTGGCTATAAATGGTCAAAGGCCATACAGTGAAAACTGGTGGTCAGTTAGTTCAATTAGCTGCTTTGCAAATTAATGCTAACAGTGTTGGTTCAATTCCTACAGCAGCTGCAATATCGAGAAGGATTCCCCTTTTCTACCTCTCACCTTACCTGAGGTGTGGTGAACTTCAGGTTATATCACCACTGCCTGTCTCTCTGACATGACAGGACAGCCTATAGTCGGGAAGACTATGGTGACTTTACCTTTTAAGACACTAAACATTCCTACGGTATTTGGCTCTAACCTGCCTCACCTTCCTAACTTCCTTTTACTCTCCTGACCAGGTATTACTTCAAACATGACACAAAAGCAAAAAATAATATTTCTAACTTCAAAGATCTTAGCATAGGCAGTTTTTAAAGTATAAATCAGAATTAACTAGAGTTTAAGTCTGAAGAGTTCACCATAATACAATACTATGACAATAATTCAAAGATTTTTAAAAACCTGTGTTAACCTCGAAATTAACAGTTGTTTTTCAAAAGAAAACTTTAACATTCTCATCATCAGTTACTACCAAAAAAATTGACCATCACCAGTACAATTCCCTGCCGTGTGGTAATTTCTTCTCACCTGTCTGCGGAGGCTATAGTCTGGGCCTGCACTGGGAGATGTTGACCGGCTGTGATCTGTTGACTTGGGCTGTGGGGTTTCCCGACTGCCATATCGGTCACAGGAATAGTAACGTTGCTTCTCATTGGAGGATGGAGGTTTCCGCTCCTGTGATCTACCTCGTGAACGCTCCTTTGATTGTTGTTCTTTTTGGTGAGCCGCAGAACTGAAGTCATCCCTTTGGTCTGCAAGGAACATTGTCAGACAGAGCATTAACACGCAACTAAACGAGACTTCTGTTCAACAGTTAGTGTCCATACACAAGCACTATTCGTGGAAAGTGTTGTGTATTTTTGTAAGTATGGTGGACTGTCACTTTAAGAGTCCAATCTCATGACATAATGCCATTTTGAGTGGGAAACAACTCTCTCCAAACTTGCTGCATGGTCAAGTAAACACCTTGAGAATAAAATTGCTGCTGTACAAAACTTCAGCCTCCTTGTATTTCTTAGAACTTAACAGAGAGAGAAAAAGAGTCACCATTTTGAAATAAGTGACACCTCTTTGGTCCTACAGAGTAATACTGGAATTGAAATTTTAACTCTAGTTCTCTCCCTACAGTTGCTGACAGACCTGCTGAGTATCTCTAATACTTTCTGTGTTTGTCTCAGATTTCCAGCATCTGCAGAATGTTCCCTTTTTTTCTGAAAAGCCTCCAGTAAAAGTGTTGGGACAAAGTCTGGATGGATAAGCAAAGTGCCAATATATTTCAGAAATTTATAATTTTATTTTCTATGACTCAGATTTGAGGAAAATATATTATTTTGTTTTGCTGTTACGTAAATCGTTGGTTCTGTAAAGGGAAATGTTTTGTTTATTAAAAAAGAAGTTGTGATATGATGTGAATATACCTTTAAAGATGCATACCTTAAACCACTCTCAATCATTACATTCCTTGGAAAAATGTGATATATTATTCCCAGTTGGCAGACAGCCTGTAGCAGCAGTGATGGAAGTAAGAGGTATGATATTTAGCTGCCAGTCAATATTATTTATATACAGTCTTATCTTCAAGTAAAGAACCCACATCATTATTTCACCAATCCATGTGTGTGATGAGTTTACATCCAAGAGAACAAAGTAACAGACCCTACCCACTGTGTGTGCTGAGTTAGATGTTCTCGGCCAGCCTGAAAACAGGATGGAGCATATAGACGGCTTCACAGCCTTGATGTAGGGAGTGAAGAATTCAGCCAGAGTCCCGATTAAGACATAGCAATTCCAGCTGGAAAGTGTGGATTTCAGGTAAATGCAGGAGTTAGAATTGACTGCTGCTTCTGAAGAGTCATATCAGAATTGAAATGTTAACTCTCGTTCCCTCTCTACAGATGCTGCCAGACCTGTTGAGCTTCTGCAGCACTTTCTGTTTTTTTGTTTCAGATCAGCAACATCTGCAGTATTTTGCTTTTATTTTTGCTTCATAATATGCTTTACTGCAGGCTGAAAATACCACAAGCAGAAAGTGCAACATATATAATACTCCCCATTTTTTGGTTACTAGTGGAGGAAACATCTGTTGCTTGAACAGCTTGTTAAACTATGGTCCTTTCTGCTCCATAAAATGGCATTATTTTTAAAAAGTGCAAATGGTTACTCTTTGGTGTTCTGACTCATATTTATCTCTTAATCAATATCACCATTATCAATTAGCTGGTAATTATCAACTTGACATTTCTGGGAGCTTACTGTTTATCCATTGTCAGAAACATTGTGGGCACTATATCAAGGACTACAGTTCTAAAAGCCTTTGGGGATGCCTTGAGAATGTGAATGATGCTATTTAAATGCAGTTCTCTCTTTATTCTGCAATGATATAGGATCATATATAACTGACATGCACCAGTTAGGGAGGATGCAACAAGGGAAGATATCTTTTCTCATCAGTCACTCTTTTGGAGTTGCAAATCCACACCACAGAATTCTTAAAATTCACAAGAATCAAATACAGTTCTCCTGAATGTATTCAGAAAACACAGGAGTCACATCTGCTCGGTGCAGACAATTTTTTCCAGTTCTTTGATCGGTACTTGACACACGTTCTTGCAATTTGCTGAAGCAAATTATTTTTATTTGCAGAGCTGTAACAAATGACAAAACTAGAACGTGTTTTTTTTATTATGTTCGCTTCAATCCAGTGATTTTATGGATTTTAGGAGATCCCACATTTCATTTGTACAGGAGACTATATCAGAATTCTCCATGCATCCAGCTTTTAGTTATCCATCTCCCAGGTAAGATGCAGGAGCTTCCCCTCTTTAATTATGTTTTGGATCATGTGATGATGTTGATCATTTAACAAGGTTAGGTTGACCTTGTTTTATTTTTGTCAGAGAGATCATAAAAGCAACAAATACGAAAGGTCTGGCTTTGAAGGGTCAGTTTGATTATAACTAACTGCTTCAGACAAAAGGCTTTCAAGTTTAAAAAAATCTGTACAATGAAAGGTGTGTAGCCAGTTCTCCCAGCTCAGCTTACTTCTGGTTTGGTCTGGCTATTCACTGAACGCAGTCAATCTTTTGAAAAAGCTGCTAGACCCAAAGAAGTAAGTCCATGATGGTACTCTGTCTCTGACCTGTCTCCTGTAAGACTCTATGTTTCAGTTTACTTTTTGTGCCAAGGGGTATTTATGGGGATTGTTGCAAATATTGGGAACAGCAGCATTAAGTTGTGATGACCTGTTGAGTTTTCAGATAGGTTAAATTATTTGGTATTCTGTTCTCTTTTGTTTATGTTTCATTTGGTAATCTTGTAAATAAGTTACATTTTGTTTGAAATTAAGTGGTTTGACCAACTGTATCATTCCTGGAATATCCGCATTACACCTCCTTAAAACAACAAGGAACGTTAGTGTCTGGGCTACTTTCTTGAAATGTTTTGAGGGGGTCTGGTCCATAACAATCCTTTGATTGTCGCTGACATCAATCCTTCTAGTTTTATGAAGGACAATGTCATAGTCTCATCATCAGAAAACTAAAAACTCCCACCACACCACCGTTGTTGTTTTCCCATTGCCACGCAGTCATTGTAATGAAGTCAGCCAGGTGGACCTCGCAAAATGTGAGTTCCCTGTTGGGGCTGTTACCTTGTTCAGTTAGGGAGCCCTGGCTGACAGATAAGAACAGGAATGTCAGATATTCTGTTCGCTATGGGAGCTGGCTCTGAGGAAGCTCAATCAGGGTCAAAGACTCTCTATATGTATTTAAAGTGTGACTTGGTAATGGGATACAAGCCTCAATGGAGTTATTTCACCATTTTATGAGGAACACATTTATGGGACAGGGTCGTGTTAAAGTTGACACAGAGTGCACTAAGAGCTAGACTAAAACAACCTATACTCATTTTATACAGCACCTGTGGCAGCAACAGTTATGGAAGACCATCTTCAGTTTTACCTACTCCAACTCTACCATACTCCCAGTAACTAAATGTACCTTTAAAGATATCCTCCTTTCAGATAATAAATGTCCTTGCCAAGAAATTTCACACATCTTTCATACAATTCCTAATTCTTCAATTTTATGGAATCCTGGTTTGTTACCTGTTTCTCCATCTGCATGCCGAGTGGGAGATCTCTCCAGTGACCGTTGTTTTTTCTCTTTTCTGCGATGGCAGCGGTGCTGATGGTGGTGGTGGTGATGATGAGGCATTCGTTCTGGGATAACCCGCTCCAGAGAGTAATCAGGGAGATGCATTCCGTGAGATCTCTGTGGCGTCAGCGTAGAGATAGAACGCTTCATGGGGCTTGTGTCTGGAATTGGCTACACAACAATATTAGAAACAGACATAAAAGTCAAAGTATAGCAGAGATGATGGTAACATTTTATTGTGTAATTCTGTTGATGGTGGGATATACAAATCTTCTTAATATGACACTATTAAACCTTAACACTGAAAAAAAAAGTTCAAACTGTTACTTATGTTAATTCAAATGTCTTTTCTTTAATTAATTCAGAGGTTTTAGATTGCCTGGGCAAGCACTAATTGTTACCCCTCCCTCCCCCAATCTTGAGAAAATGGGAGTGACCCACCTTCTTGAATAGCTGGAGTACTTGGAACGTAGGGACATTCCAACAATGTTATTAGAGAGGGAGCTCCACGATTTTGTATAAGCAACACTGGAGGAATAGTTTCTCTGTGTTTAAACTTTCAAGTGTTTAGAAAATTTTGATTAGATTCCCTACAGTGTGAAAACAGGCCCTTCGACTCAACAAGTCCACATCGACCCTCCGAAGAGCAAACCACCCCCCCTACATTTACCCCTGACTAATGCACCTAGTACTACGGGCAATTTAGCATGGTCAATTCACCTAACCTGGACATCTTTGGACTGTGGGAGGAAACCACAGCACCCAAAGGAAACCCCCACAGACACGGGGAGAACGTTCAAACTCCACACAGACAGTTACCCGAGGAGGGAATTGAACCCGGGTCCCTGGTGTTGTAAGGCAGCAGTGCTAACCACTGAGCCACTGTGCCGCCCCAAACGCCTGAACTTTTAAACACCTGAATTTGTTTAAGATTTATCTCGACAAAGCAATGGAAGAAAAATCACCTGCTCAGGTTGGCTTTCTGGATTTTAAATATTAAACAACACAGGATTCCTGGAAAGCCAAGCATCTTCAACTGAATGAACTGGATTAATAATGAAATTTAGGAGTTGATCTTCTGGCAGGCAAATATGTTTATCAATCAGTCATAATGTCATATTCAGGCTCTGTCTGATCCAGTCTGGACATTTACTTTTATCTCAGTACCAGTTGTAAACAATTGTTAATGACACTTTAAAGGCTTTTTTGATACTGCCAAATAGGTGTTTATGTATTGCTATTGTCGCAAGAATGCACCTCATAAATATACCATGGTTTTAAGTCATTCACTCCAACTGCATTATTAGGAAAAATCGACCATAGTTTAACAGAAATAGTTATCACTCAGAATGATTGATGATAAGCCTAAATTGACCCACACTAGGCCATGATTTCTATACATGTGTATCTTACAATTCAAGGAAGCTAGTTAATTTTTATGAGCAAGGCATTTCTTGATTGCATGTTTCAGTAAATTTTTCTTATATTTGTTATTATTGAAACATTTACATTAATGCTTAAATTATTCCTTTATTTTCCTACTTTGTACCTGATATTTTCTACTTTGTAACTGAGTCGTAGGGGTGTGAGACACACTGCCTGCAACAGTAGTAGAATCGCCAAATTTAAGGACATTTAAATGGATAAACATATGGATGAAAATGGAATAGTATAGAATAGATGGGCTTCAGATTGCTTTCACAGGTCAGTGCAACATCAAGGCTGAAGGGCCTATACTGCACGGGAATGTTCTATGTTCTATTTTGTACCTAGCTACCTTTGGCCCTAGGATGGTGATGCAAATGGCAACTTTGTACACTTTTCACTATACTCCTATATCCCTGTACTTGAGTACATGTGACAATAAAACCTAATTCTAATTAAATTATTGCTCATTGTGGAATGCCTGATTAATCAATACATTGTAGTTTAAGTTAGAACAAGCAAGCATATAACTATTACATGGAAGTACAAGCAAGCTAGATGCAAAACTCAAGTACATTTTGTACAAGCCCAAGCAGTCTTTCATTGTTTATTCCTGGTATAAATAAATTCAAACTGAACTTTAACACATCATTTTTTTCCATTATGGGCACTTTAATCCTGAATAGAATTTTGAATCTGTTTTCAAACACCCAATGTTCCAAATCTTACTGACCATTGTTGATTTCATGCACACCAATCAGGATTTGTAGTCACAGCATGCAATTTTATTAACAAATGCAATGAGTGGAGAGCATGCTTTGTAGCAGCTCTCTTTAAGATGTAACTGTAGTGCATGGGTTTTATACACTCATTCGGCACGGTGGCACAGTGGTTAGCACTCCTACCTCACAGTGCCAGAGACCAGGGCTTTTTCAGCAATTTCTGCTTTTGTTTCTGATTTACTGCATTTGCAGTTCTTTTGGTTTGTACAAATGCAACTATAGGTCTGAAATGATGCCTGGGTACTCTCAGCAGCACAAGTGCAACTGGGGCTGCGTTTATATGAAATTATAGGAAAATGCATAAAGGACAAAGGACTGAAATAACAAAATAATGTGGATGAGATACAAGTTACATACTGCAAGGACACTCCCAGATGATCGAGATGTTTTCTTCAGCAAAAGGTCGAGTAAAACGACACAGTGAAGCAGCCCATAGCACAGCATTCACAGGGTAGGGCGAGGTTAGGACAGGTGGGTGAGGTGAAAACAGAGAAAAAGCACAGCAAACCAAAACACCAGATACATTTATAAAAGCAAAACCAATCAACCCAGAATGTTAGACACCACAAGGAAAAAACAGATAAGGGGCAAGTGACAGTATTAACACAGAAAGATCATTACGAGAATAAGACGGAAGTCAGTGAAATAAGAAGTCAGGTTAGGGGATGATGGAAAGGATGGATGAGGCAAATGTTGTTTGGAATGAGAAAGACAAAGCACAAAAATTATGAAATGTTACAGCAATTGATCTCACAACAACAAGCAATCACAAGTTTATTTTTGTCAAATAATTTAACCAGCCTGGATGAGAGAACAAGCAACATGTACTGTGATTGAAGCCGATAGTTTAAATTATAAAGGAAAAGAATATTACAAATAGAATGCGTTGTAACCAGGGCATTATCAAACAATGGTATTACTTTAAGACAAGTATAAAAATATCATTGTAATGGCTAATCATTGAAAATGAATAAATTCTGAAAGTACATATTTCATTTGAAAGTATAAAACGTCAATCTCAGGTGAACACAATGAACCCAGAGTGTGGGCTTCACCATCAGAAGAGTGAACAGATTTGTTTTAAATCTTTGGAGGAAACTTGATCTTAGTGGTATCCAGAGATCAAATTTTAAAAGTGTGAATGATTTTGGTTGGTTTTTGGTTTAAATTCTTCTGTTTGATTATCTTTGAGACTTTATTTCAAACACACATTTACTTACCTAAGCACTCAATGTTTTCAGATGACACTCAGAAATTAGGTGCAATTGCCTCAGTAAGAATTCTTTCTGAAGCTGATTTTAAATTATATCTTGAATTGTAAACACTTCCAGTGGGTTAGCTCTGTCATTATTATCAAAGACTGTACTTATTAACGTTACCTTCAATTTCTTAAGTGGTAATAGAGACTTAAAATAATTAATAAAAGGCTTAATTAACCATAAGACCATAAGACATAGGAGTGGAAGTAAGGCCATTCGGCCCATCGAGTCCACTCCACCATTCAATCATGGCTGATGCGCATTTCAGCTCCACTTACCAGCTTTCTCCCCGTAGCCCTTAATTCCTCTAGACAACAAGAATCTATCAATCTCGGCCTTGAAGACATTTAGCGTCCCGGCTTCCACTGCACTCCGTGGCAATGAATTCCACAGGCCCACCACTCTCTGGCTGAAGAAATGTCTCCGCATTTCTGTTCTGAAATTACCCCCTCTAATTCTAAGGCTGTCCTAGTCTCCTCGTCTAACGGAAACAATTTCCTAGCATCCACCTTTTCCAAGCCATGTATTATTTTGTACGTCTCTATTAAGTCTCCCCTTAATCTTCTAAACTCCAACGAATACAATCCCAGTATCCTCAGCCGTTCCTCAAATTTGTAAGGATGCCCAAAAACAAATTTTAAAAAATCAAAGTCTGCCTTACAATAAGTAAAACTGAGCAGAGTAAATAAGGTGTATATTGTACATACACTTAATGTCATCAATTGCTAATGGCCCTTACAGGCTTTACAGAAAGAGGACAATAACCTTTCTCTTGTATATTTAATGTTTATTTTCTCATGATTCACCTCTACAGACTTGCTTGAATCTCATCATTATATAAGGTAATGGGCCTGAAAGGGTTAATGTTAGAAATTGCATGATGTATAGCCTTGGAAGGAGTCTAGTTTAAGATCCTTATGGGTCAGATGCGTCATCCCTGGCCCCTGATACTCTTAATGATTATGGCTAACAAGCCAACGTAGCTTTTACCTCTGTTATCACACAATAAACTAGGTCTGGTTGTCATGCCTCTTCATACTAAGACTCACAAAAGGTTCACCCTCTACCACTGTTTACCAATCAGGTCATTTGCACCATTACAAAATGGAAGATTGGTAATAGCACTTTTCCCCAACCATTAGCTGGAGAACTCATCCTGCAGCACAGACAATGTCTACAGCATTTTGTGATAATTTTGCGGTGTACAACATTCCTTCAAATTGGGATTTGTCTAGATTCTGTGTGCGCATCAAAATACTCCAAGCACATTATCAAGATGTGAAATCTTTACATTTCCCTTTTATTTGCGAATCACTTACCTGGGTTTCTGCTGTTAATCGAGGCATTGATGCTGCACGTCCTTGAGTCTCAAGGCCCGGTTGATCAGTCTGATTTGAATCAGACCCTATCTCTCTCATCTCCACAGCCTGTGCAAGAGCAAGTCAACACCAGTACTTTTCCATTCAATTCAATTCATCATAGCTTCACTGTTCACTGAGATTAAATCTCTACTAAAATAGTTGCACCATCTAAACAGATAAATAATTAAAAACTAGCAATGTTCATTTTTCATTGGGATTTTTTGACCTTTCAATGACAGAGATGACAAGGTATTGTATCTGAAATTTGGAGTACTGTAGATACTGTAAATCTACAACAAAAACAGAAAATGCTGGAGAAATTCAGTAGTATCTGTGAAGAGAGAAACAAAGACACATCATGTGTACCTGGAGCAGGTATGCTGTTATCTGATAGCAAAACCAAGACAAAAAGAAAAGCTAAAACACCCAAATGAAAAGAAACAAACTGGGATTACAGTATAAAATTACTGAATTCAACAGGGAATCCAGAAGATTATAAAGCAGTGGTTTTATTTATCAACATTGAATCCCGCAGTGTGGAAGTAGGCTATTCAGTCCATTGAATCCATACCAACCCTTTAAAGAGTATCTGACTCAGACCTATCCCATCCCAGTAACTCTGTGTTTCCCGTGGCTAACCTCCCTAACCTGCACATCTTTGAACTGTGGGAAGAAACCAAAGCACCTGGAAGAAATCCATACAGACACAGTGAGAATGTGCAAACTCCAAGCACGCAGTTGTCCCAGAGTGGAATCAAATTGGGTCCATGGTGCTGTGAGGCAGCAGTGCTAACCACTGAGCCACCGTGTCACCCCACAGGTCAGATCTCAACTTGCTGAAAGCTGCATACTTATTTAATTACAGCACAGGGGCTGGAAAATGGAGATGTTTGTGTCACAATAGTTCAGAGGTGGTGTAGTGGATCAGTGGTTAGCACTGCTGCCTCACAGCAACGGAGACCCAGGTTTGATCCCAGCCTCGGGGCGACTGTCTGTGGGAAGTTTGCACAATCTCTTTGTGTCAGTGTGGGTTTCCTCCCACAATCCCATAGATGTGCAGGTCAGGTGAATTGGTAATGTTAAATTGCCCATAGTGTTAGGTGCATTAGTCAGGAGTAAAGAGAGGGTAGGGGAATGGGTCTGCGTGGGTTCCTCTTCGGAGGGTTGGTGTGGACTTCTTGGGCTGAAGGGCCTGTTTCCATACTGTAAGGAATCTAATCTACATTTTAGTGTTAATTTCCTTGAACAGTGGATTACTTGAAAACAATGTCATGCCATTTTAATGATTTTAGATGCTGACTGATCATGGAAATTGTGGAACACAGACCTATCTATTTAATAGAATTAGAGCCACACTTTTAGTAGCATGCCTTCTGTTGTCTCTTTGAGGTAGGAAGGTGCAGGTGCTCAGGCAGACAGTGTGCTGTGAATTCATGTTCCCTAGAGACTAAACTTGCAACCTGCATTTCCATAGTGTAAAAACATAAATACCACAAGAACCAGCTATGGACTATTCTCAATCCTCATTCTTTAAATGTTGGCCTTTTCAACATTACTTTAACAAAATGTCACATATTATTCATTCAGTCACATGCATCCAATGGACAAGATGCACCTTACAAGATCAATTAATAACAGCAAGCTTGAGATATGATTTTGGCCACGGTCACTCTCAGTTGTCAATGGGAATTATTAAGTGCATTGAAGAATTATCTTGCAAATTAAATATTAACATCATACCTGAGGGCTGCTTTGCAGACCTGGAGTTTCATCTGCCTGACTCAGTTCAGGCTTTCGTAGTTTGGCTTCAGTAAATGCCTCCTGGGCCTGTAACCAGGGTGAGGATTCTTTGAGCCCACCTTGATACAAACTAAGTGACAGAAAATGTAATTATTACAGCGCTGCCCACTCTGTGAAGGAAAACAACCTGCTCTGTTATAACCTGACTGGCAACACATTTCCAAGCAGTTTGCGATATATAAGTTCTTTATTCTAAGGACACATAGACTGTGGTGTGAAATTCTCAGACACACAAAAAACTCAGCCCTGATAAAGTATAATGTAATGAGCATTGAGAATAGGTTCCCTGAGGAGAAACACAATCAGATGAAGGAGCTATGTTAATAATCAGCTACTTAAAATCAAAGTTAAGAATCACACATCACCAGATTATAGTCCAACAGACTTATTTGAAAGTATTAGCTTTCCACCCTTGAAAGCTAGTGCTTGCAAATAAACTTGTTGGACTATAACCTGGTGTTGTGTGATTTTTAACTTTGAGAAAGTGAGGACTGCAGATGCTGGAGCTCAGAGTCGAGAATGTAGTGCTGGAAAAGCACAGCAGGTCAGGCAGCATCCGAGGAGCAGGAGAATCGAAATTGTGGGCACAAGCCCTTCATCAGGAATAAGCCATTCCTGAAACATCGATTCTTCTGCTCCTCAAATGCTGCCTGACCTGCTGTGCTTTTCCAGCACTACACTCTTGATTTTTAACTTTGTCCACACCAGTCCAACACAGGCACCTCCAAATCATGACTACTTAAAATCAGAATGGAAACAAGTAATAATAGATTTGGCTGTGTGAAGGTGTTCAGTATTTGAACAACATATGCAAAGTTACACACAGCAATAATTAGACAATATACAGCAGCTGACTAAACAATGTCCTCAACATTGGTTAAAGAGACCAATTCGTTATTCTGCAATACCATGGTGTACAAGGAATGCAGTGAAGAGCTTTTACATGATTTATGACATCAAGCCATGATCCAAGAGGGTTAACATTTGCCTCGAAGGCGCAGGTCCCTTTAATATCAATGAGACCATTCACTACCATCCTCTGACAAATGACAAATTTGGATTATTGAGCGTCAAACAAGATTAATGTGAAAGTATTTGGCATCTCAAGTGAAAGGAGCCAGACATTAAATGCATTACTCTTAAAAGCATGGATGGATACTATTGGGAATACCTGGTGGAAATGTCAGCTTGGGTTTTAGCCTCGAGATGAGTTCCACAAAAGGATGCTGTTAAGGGGCCAGAAAAGGCTGAAGAATAGATTTCACAAATAATCTGTAGATTTTAATTGCAAGGTTTTTATAATTATTTATTCTGTTGGTTTCCTCCCCAAAGCAGCCTGACTGACAAATGGCGCTCATGTGGTCAGGAACCTAATTGACAAGGCTAAAGCCTACAAGAGCAGGTCAGTGTATTGGGAAAGCAAGAGAGATCATGAGGGAGCAGAGTAGAAGGAATCTAATGGTGATCATGACGGACCATGCAGATTACTTGGGAGGAAGGTAAAGGGGAGACAGAAGGAAAACCTGGTCACTTGTTAATTGTGAAGAGAACACTTCTGTTCTTCTTGGCCCACAAGTAATGCTGAAAAAGCACTTATTGATTCAGGCCTTTAGGCTGTTGGTTTTCTCCAGAACTGGTTAAACCTGGTTTAAATGAATTAGTACAGAATAACTGTTAGAGTGAAGGATGGCAGTCTCATTATGTTATGTAGCTGACAAGCCCACATTATTGCTTGCCTGTCTCTCATCCATTTTGGTTAAAATTAGAAGATACATTGGGTACTTATTTTATGGTTGATGATATTTAAACCTTTAGCAAGACTTGACACAACTTTTTTTTGGGAGTTGGGCTTTGTCCCATTTATTCCAAAGGTGTTGATAACAAAGCACCACTAATCCTCATGGAACAATTACAGCAGACCCCAACTGTTGTAATCTTCACCATCGTCTGCCAATAATTTTATCACCGGTCAAAGGAAAACAAAAGTTGATATGTGACGAACATTGACATTCTGTATACCATCTGTTCCAAATGTTGGCTGCGAGTAACTCAGAATGGAAATATCCATTCTTGGTCTTTCATTTGCATCACAAGAAAGCAACACCAATGGAGAGATGGCTCTCAATTCTTAATGTCACAGTTACAACTCACATCGAAAGTAGTATTCATCCAATTCAAAACTTGTATCTGATCATTCTTCTGTTATAATAAAGCTTGCACAGATAAGTTTATTTTACCACAACAGTCTGTTGCTTGTGATTAAAACATCAAATTATTCATAATGCAAAATTCATGAAATATGCCTACGCTATTTGCATTTACAGATGCTCCTAAATGTGCCCTGTATTAAACTATAGTGATGCAGTTGGACATTATTTAATAACTGAATTCACACAGGAGGTTCAAAGAGATACCTACAGAATATATATCAACAAGGCTTCAACATAGGAATGTTCATGTGAGGAGAATGAACAGACCATTTAGCGTCATGTGACCGCTCTGCTATTTGATACGTTTGTTGCTGGTACCCCAACAACCTTTGACTCCCACACTAGTCAAGAGTACTATCTATCTCTGCTTAAAAGAATGTTATGACCCTATCTTCATTGCTCCCTGGAAAAGAGAATTCCACAAACTCACAAGCTGCAGAGAGAAAAAGATTTCTCCTCATCTTGATTTTAAATGGGACATCCCTTACTTCGTTCTAGTCTCTCTTCACCATTCTTTCACTATCCATCTTCTGAAGTCCCCTCAGGACCTTATATGTTTCACTCCTCTCCCATTCTTCTAAACTCCAATGAATATAGTAGCAACCTTTCCCCATTAGATGACCCCTCACTAGATAAACATCTCATTTCAGGAATCAGTTGGGTGAACATTTTCTGAATTGTTTCTCGTGTAATTGTGGTCACTCCTTAAATAGGGAGATAAAAATTATACACAATACTCTAGATGTGGACTCACCAATGCCCTCTACAATAATAATAAAATATTGCCACTTTTATATTCCATTCCTTCATAATATACAACAAATTTCCATCGCTTTCAATTTACTTGCTGTACCTGTAACCTAATTATTTGCGATTCATGTTCCATATACCTGAATTTGGCCCATATCCCTCTAAATCTTTCCTAACCACATACCTGTCAAATGGCTTTCAAATGTTGTATTAGTACCTGCCTCTACCACTTCCTTTGGCAGCTCATTCCATACATGCATCACCGTCTGTGTGAAAACACTAGGACACATGGTTCCCTCTGTCCCTCACAGTTCTGCAGTCTGCCCATATTTAAACAGTACATTGCTTTTCTACTCTTCCTGATAAAGTGGACAAGTTCTCCTTTTCCTGTGTTATACTCCATCTGTCAAATTTCAATCTACTGACTTAATGTATCCATATCCCTTTACAGTCTCTACCTGCCTTTGTGTCATTAAAGCGTACATGGGGTACCAACGAAACGTTATCCCTCAAATGACAGACAATTAGTTTAGTTGGTGCTTCACTTTGCATTAATCTCTGATAAATAGGATGAGAGGACTTTGTTTATGCACACTTTCTAGAAAATGAACAGGTAGAAAACAGCACTGATACAGTTGAGAGCAGATCATCTTTACGTTGGCAGAATTTGTAGTGTCTGAATATTTAATTAATTTAGGATAGAAACTGACAAGAGTAATGATTAATATAAATGAGATTCAACAAACAACTGTTCCTTGAAATAAAATCTCCACTTAAATCACAAAATGCTATAGCAAAGCAATAATGGCCCAACAAAACAAGAGTTTCTGTGTAATTGGTATCTCATTGATTGTAGGAACATCAATAACTTCCAGAACAAGTAAACACCATTTGACCTAACATGGCCAACTCTTTTCAGTATACATATCTAGCACATTTCAGTTAATCCCCACCAGATATCCATCTCCCCTCCCTTCAGCAAGATATCCAGTGGTCTTTGGAATCCACTGATACTTGTCACTCTCTTGTAGCTCATTCCAATATGCCTAACAAATTTGTATTGAGTAAGTCTGAGAAACATCAAGACATTGAATAGAAATTTCAGATACGTACATGTTGCCACCATTGTTGAGTGCATTCTTGTTCACCGGATGAGAGATGGACTTTGTGTTGTTAAGTGAGGGGGGCTCTTCTTGCGTGGGTGTCAAGGCTCCCACCATGCGCTGAAAGAACGATGTTCGAGTCTGTGTGAAATATAATACAGTGCAAGCCTGGAATGAAAGGGACTTGTGGATGCAAACCAAAAAAAAGTACAAGCAAAATCAAAAGGCAAAAATCTGAGGAGACTGATTCATTGCTGGATCCCACTGCAAGCTAATTCCAATTGCATGGAAATATCATGACTACACAATGAGATATTGTAAGTCCCGTGCAGTGATGACCTGCCGTCTATGCTTTATGTCCTTCAATCTCACATGCAGAAAGAAGGCAATTTGCTAAAAAGAATTGCATCACATAATTATATGTAATTACATAGAAGAAAACAGATTATTTAATCGATTTAAAAATACAAGGTATTTTTAAGGAAATGTGTTCTCCAACTTATTTTCCCATGCTCAATCACAGGGGTTTCTTATCAAAGGTTTGAAGGAAGAATAGAATTAAAAGAAAGTTTTTGGCATTTTAGACAAATATCGTCACTGAGTCCAAACAGGAGTAACACAGGCCTGATGATAGAAACTGTGTGGCACTGTACTCAGGATGTGGTCCCTGTTCCGTTGTGGGGATTATTGACAGTCAGGAGAGATGGCAGTCTGGGAGAGAACAGCTCAACAGACATGGAAACATGCAGAGGTTTGGCACAGGCTGGAGGAATGGCCGAATGAAGATGGAGAGACAAGGACCTCTGAGAGTACAAGATGACATGCAAAGAAACAAAGAGAACTTAATACTGACTTGAAAGCGGCAGACATAAAAGGTGTCAGGGTCTTATAAACATGCTTACAATGAAACAATGGATTACTTTTGCAAAGCAATGACAGTAGTTCTACTGGGAAAATGAACAATTACAAATCCACTTGACATGGCAGTTTTATTATTTATGATACTATTAAACAAAGAACCAGCAGCTTATACACATGGCTACTTTGGACTTTGTGTTTAGCAGTCTCCTTGGCACATTCACTCATTAAATACACATCAACTTCAGCAGGGAGATAACCCACACGACACAAACCTGCAATGATACAATAGAGTTCAGCCTTTGTACAGATGGGATGCCAACAAATAAAATGGACTCTCAGATTTTTCTAAGCTAAACTAATTATTGAAGTTTTATTTTATATCTGTATTACATAAGGAAATGTTAAATGATCTTACAGCTTAATGTAGGGATTGAAATAAATTAATGCATTTCACAGTCCCTTTTGTAAGGATCAAATCTTTATTGATCTCTCAGAAAGGAGATTCGTTTCCCCCAGTACTCAAGTAATTGTAATGAGCATTTTGCTTTCTTGTCATCGGATGTGCTAACTGAGGTTATTCAGCTTTGGTGACATGTTCAGGCTTCCATAGTCAAGCAGATCCCTTTTGCCCAGAGAAAAAAGTGTATAACGTAATCAATTTTAGGAAGTAGGATCTGACATGACCTCTCTTCACCTCTGCCCAATTACAGAGTCCTTGGAGCTAGACTTCCATTAGCCCCCTTGGCAGTGGGATGGGAACTGGCAGAAGGAGCCAAAGAGGAGTGGAGACAAGAACAGAATAGAAAACTGAAGAATACAATCTGGCAGGGTACACACACTGGATGGAGATTGTGGACGAAACCTTCCACTTTCAGCTTGTGAATGAGAATCGAGGGCTTCAGAAAACACAAACTGCAAGCCTGAACACTGTCCAAGTGCTTCCGTGACCTGAAAAAAACTCAACCTTATGTCTCAAACACTACCAATCTCCAGGCTCCTTACCTTTCAAGTATTCCCCTAAATCACAATTCTTTTTAATTGATCAACATTCACCTCAATAATAAGGCAACTGTTTTTCTTGTTAGGATTCAAGAGTAAAGTCAAATAAAACCATCTTCAGTAAGCAAAGCTATGCGGCTCCAATGATACACTTCATTCCAAATCTATGTATCATGATTTTTCCCACCATTGTCACTTTTTCAGAAACAGGCTGATTTAAACTTTGTCACCTGAGTGGGAAGGGTTACCTAGTGTTACAGGCAGATGGAGGACAGGAAAAATTTCTGGCTGTAGGAGCTGCTCCTTTTTTTGAGGTATTTTAGGTGCTGAAGGTGATTTCCTTGAATTCCAGGAGCAGCAATTACTGTTGTATATGCTGTTGCATTGTTTTGGAACTTTGGAAAAAAAAAGTCAAAACAACAGCAGTTTTAAAAGGGAGAAGAGCAGACAAAGGAAGCACATGGTGAGGACAGTGTAGGAGAGAGAGAGAGAGAGAGAGAGAACCTGCACAGTTATTGCCTTTGCTGTTTTTGAATTCATGTGTCGCTGGACATCAGAGTGCATCTAGGAAAATTAACAAACAGTGAATTTCACAACTAATCTTGGAGGAACCAGTTTGGGCGAAGTTCACAATACAGAATCAGATAAGTTCCTTCCTATTGGAAAGATGTTGTGAAACTTTAAAGGGTTCAGAAAAGATTTACAAGGATGTTGCCAGGGTTGGAGGATTTGAGCTATAGGGAGAGGCTGAACAGGCTGGGGCTGTTTTCCCTGGAGTGTCAGAGGCTGAGGGGTGACCTTATAGAGGTTTACAAAATTATGAGGGGCATGGATAGGATAAATAGACAAAGTCTTTTCCCTCGGATCGGGGAGTCCAGATCTAGAGGGCATAGGTTTAGAGTGAGAGGGGAAAGATATAAAAGAGACTTACGGGGCAACTTTTTCATGCAGAGTGTGGTACGTGTATGGAATGAGCTGCCAGAGGATGTGGTGGAGGCTGGTACAATTGCAACATTTAAGAGGCATTTGGATGGGTATATGAATAGGAAGGGTTTGGAGGGATATGGGCCGGGTGCTGGCAGGTGGGACTAGATTGGGTTGGGATATCTGGTCGGCATGGATGGGTTGGACCGAAGGGTCTGTTTCCATGCTGTACATCTCTATGATTCTATGACAACTTGTTGTACAACCTGTCTGAATTTTAATGTGTTTATTTCACTGGGAAGAAAATCAGGAGGCTTTTACAAAGGCTGAGCAATTGATGCTGCCAGATTACTGTTTGAATGGTAAAGATGAAAATTACTCCCAATACGTTCCTTCCTCTGTGGCAGTCTAGGAGGAGAGTAACTCACACGTACACCGGTATGCATCTATTTCACTTGCACACACACACACATTTACAGATTTCTTCTCAGAAAGACTTTGAAGCAGCATTGTTGCATTACTGTAGAAATCCATGCAAAGTTAATATAAAATAGTCTAGTTAAAGGAAGCAGCATGGTGACTAACCAAATTTATATGTAATTAGTGAAGTTCATTGCTGGTGGAACTGGGATGAAATAATTATTGTTAATTTTTCAGACATGTGAACTCATTAAACAGTTACTGGGATAATAATTTAACAAGTGTAGAAAACTCTATATATCATCAGAGGTAGAAGTTAAATAGTCGTGCCTCTTGGAAGATGGAAAGTTGCTTTTTATGTTTAAGCAACATAAAATATATTTAGGGGGCTATCTCTTTTGGAACTTTAGAATCAAGAGGGGAATAACCATGTGTTGGTTCATGGCTCAGTCTTGCTAATTACCTGTGACAAGCTGCCTGGCTGCTGTTGTTGGATTCTTTTACTTTTGTTCTGCTTGTAGTAATCAAAAATCATCAGCGCTGCATAGACCTTCCCCACTGTCAACTCTGTGGCTGCAGAAAGAAATGACAAATGTGATAGCAATCCCCACTCTTGCAACCAATCATGAATGAATAAGGAGCTAGCTTCATGGGTTATCCTCTTTCAGAATTATTTCATTATCCTATATTGAACCAATGTATTGACCAGAAATGTTGGGCAATATGCACATATAAATTTAAAATGTCAGCCAGCAAACAGTAGTACTAACTGTAAAATATCCTACAAAAGGATGATGAAGATTCCACATCTTTAACATTCTAGTTAACGAAAGCACTTCTGTGAAAATCGATTTATCAGTCATCTTCCCCTGAAATTTCAAATATCCCTTCTAGACTCAAAAATCAAACCAATGTTTACCAATTTTGGTTTTAATTGTATAGAGCTGTGGATAGGTAATCTGTGTATCTCGGTTCTTGTCACTACAGTAACAATGATAGTCAAGCAGACAGACAATGGTGCAAATTAACAATAAACTGTGAGCCTATATTTACAATGAAGAGTCACCCATGCAACTTTTGTGCCTACTTCTTTTTCAGTGCCCTCCCACTAGATTAGATTACTTACAGTGTGGAAACAGGCCCTTTGGCCCAACAAGTCCACACCAACCTGCTGAAGCGCAACCCACCCAGACCCATTACCCTACATTTACCCCTTCACCTAACACTACAGGCAATTTAGTATGGCCACTTCACCTATCCTGCACATTTTTGGATTGTGGGAGGAAACCGGAGCACCCGGAGGAAACCCACGCAGACACGGGGAAAATGTGCAAACTCCACACAGATAGTTGCCTGAGGCGGGAATCGAACCCGGGTCTCTGTCGCTGTGAGGCAGCAGTGCTAACCACTGTGCCACCGTGCCGCCCTCTACATGCATTATGAAGGGCAGTTCTTGTCTGGTGCATGGTTGGCCTTTAAATATGGTACTGGCCATGAATTCCAAGAGATCCTGGTAGTGGCTAGTACTTCCATCAGTGGTGAGTGCATAATAGCACATGTGAGATGCCATCAAGGCTTGTGCTCATATAATGAGGGGAACTGCAAAGAACTGCATGAGAACACACTAAAGCTCAGGAAGAGAAACTCTCCACAGAGTCCCCAAAATTAACGCAAAGCTGATTTTTGGTAAAATAGAATCATAGAATCTCTACAATGTGGAAGAAGCCATTCAGCCCATCTAGTATATACTGAGTGTCCAAAGAACATCTAACACTGACCCGCCTCCCCACACACCTCTGCACCCCCACCACCACCTTATCCCTATAACCCTGCATTTCCCATGGCCAATCCACTCAACCTGCACATCTTTGCACTGGGAGGAAATAAGAGACAGTCGCCTGAGGCTGGCATTGAACATGAGTCCCTAGTGCTGTGAGGCAGCAGTGCTAACCATTTGCTCTCACTTTGAGGGGGCTCTTGTAGTACAGTGGTAGTGTCCCTACCTCTAAATCAAAAGGTCCTGGTCCAAGTCCCACCTGTTTCAGAGGTGTGTAACAACATTAGAGTGACATGATGGTTCAGTGGTTAGCACTGCTGCCTCATAGCACCAGGGACCTGCGTTCGATTCCCACCTCAGGTGACTGTCTGTGTGGAGTTTGCATATTCTCCCTTTGTCTGCGTGGGTTTTCTCCAGGTGCTCCGATTTCCTCCCACAATCCAAAAACATGCAGGTCAGGTGAATTGGTCATGCTAAATTACCCATAGTGTTAGGTGCATTAGACAGGGGTAAATATAGGGTAGGGGAATTGGTCTGGGAGGGTTCTTCAGAGGGTCTTGTGACTAGATGGCTTGTTTCCATACTGTAGGTAATCTAATCTAATCTCTGAAGAGATTGATTAAAAAAGCAGGTTAATTTAAAAAAGCGTAAGGAACAATTCAAGGGTCCCCTTGTGGCATAGTGGTAGTGTTCCTACCCCTCAACTGCAAGGCCTGAGTTCAAGTCCCATCTGCCTGAAAAGGTTGATTAGTAAATAACTAAGAGGATATTCAAGAGGTTCTTGGAGGAGTTGTGCCCCTACCTCTGAGCCAGGCAAGTAGGTTTAAGTCCCACTTGTTCCAAAGTGTCATGATTGTCATTATAATTTCTATCTGCCTGCCCTTCTATCATGGTTACACCCCTGCCGAGGTGTCCTTGGAGAGGGTGCACTCCATGTCCGTTGCGTATTGCGCCTTTTGCACCCTGTAACCCCATGTAACCATGGGTTACGGTAGTACACGGACTTCCAGCCCAACTGTTCATTCAGCTGTGCTCCGGGATCTGTTGATCTCCGGGACACATTGATTATGGGTGGTTGCATTCTCTTTTTAGTCATTTGTAAATTGTTTTGATCCTCTTTTGGTTGCACTTCAGTCCTAATCTTTGGACATCTGGTGCAGAGGGGTATGAGTAAGCTGGAGGACCTCCTCATGTATCTGGCCCTGGGCCAGGCCAAGTTGGCAATTAACAGATTCAGGCAGCAGGCAGTGGAAGGGATTCATAACTGCTGGCTGTCTGTCCCTCTTCCATAGCTAGGTTGTGCCTGGGTATCCTGAGAGAGTGAGCATGCGGTTTCCACCAATGCTGTGGATGCATTTAGTGAGAGATGGGCACCGCAGGGGATAGAGTGCTTTATCTCTCCTTCCAACTTCATTTTGATTTCTGTCCCTCACCTTTGATGGTCTGCATTGTTCTTAACAGGCTTTCCGTGTAAGCAAATCAACTGGAAAACATGGATGATTTATTGGTGATTGTTTATGGATGAAACAAATAGTACATATGATCTAATGATGGGAAAAATGTTCAATAAGAGCATATCTGAATGTAACAAAAAAGAAACAGATAAGAAGCTATTCAAACTAAAATCCAAAAGAATGGCAGATGCTGTATATCAGAAAGTAAAACAGAAATTACTGGAAAAGCTCAGGAGGTCAGGCAGCATTTGTGGAGCGAAATCAGAGTTAACGTTCTGGATTGACAGCCTTCCTCAGAAAAGCTATTCAAATGGTTTTGTGGCACAATGGTAGTGTCCCTACCTCTGAGCCAGAGGGCCTGGGTCATGTCCCACCTGCTCCAGATCTATAAAAAGTTCCTAAAAACGGCAATTAAAAACTATCTAAGAAGCTATTCAACTGATGCTATTTATGTACGGCTAAGCCAGGAGGCCCAGGTTCAAGTCCCACCTGCTCCTGTGGTGTGTCATAACATCCCCGAACAGGTTGGTGAGAATATATCTGCATAGCATTAGGATTCTTAGTCTAAGATAGTTTAGTCAAGCACTGGGTGGTGCTTTTACCAACTGACTGTTGTATTTTCCTGTGTTATCAGTAAGTAACATGGGTTAAGCAGCTTGGATTTAGTTTACTTGAAAATCTCACACAGGCTTATTTAACCATGCAGACTACAATTCTCGATCACACATATTTCTGCATGCATGCTTCTTCTAACTTGCACAAATGCTGACCCCTCCACACTTCACGTCAGCTCTGATGAAGACTCAAAACATTAGCTTAATCTCTGTCCATGGATGCTGCCTGACCTGCTGTGATTTCCAGCATTTTTGCTTTCAGTACAGATTCCAGCATCTGCACTAATTTGCTCCTTCTAACTTGCTTCTGCTGGATTACATATTGCAATTGGCCATGTAGTGCCATTCTGATCCTGTCTCAGTAGCCATATCCAGCTCTTCAATCAATAACAAATCAGGCTTATTAACTGCAAGTACCAAATCATTAAAATAATTCACTGCAGAATGAACAACATTACACCATTTCATTTAATTTCTCAATTACCAACTTTCTCGATTGCACTTTTTTTAAGGAGTCTCAAATGTTTCTAACCTGTTTCTAAAGTTCAAAATGTGGACTGCTGTAACATAAATACATTTACAAATGCTTGCTTTACAAAACACTACAACATAAGGCAAGGCTCTTCGCTTAAGTTTTCCATAATAAACTAACCAACCAATGCTTGAATTTAAGCAGTTGTCAGGTACCTTGGCTTATTTGTTTGGATTCAGTCATTTTATCCATTGAAATCAAGACAATATTGCCTCACTAAACACAACTGATGCCATTTCATATTTTTCAGGCAAAACCCAACTTTTCTAACTGAGGAAGAGTACTCACGTCGATGTGGAGGCACTAGTATATCCAAAACCTTTTGAGATAGATTTGGCCAAACAGCAGTTAATTCCTTCCGAAGCTCAGCATCACATTGTTGTTGGTATGAACCTCCTATGGGAGAAGACAAGCACAGTCAGACTCTGCCCCTGCTCCAGTGTACATAAAAATTATTGTTCTGTACCCATTGTGATCTACTTCTAGACAGACAGCAGCTGTATTTCTGTTCACCATGTGTGCAAGGCTAAATGGAAAGACCTAAGCCCTTGAGATTAACACTGTGAAGCAATATGTTGTCCATTCACTAGGCATCCATCTTGACAATGCATTACAAAAACAATCCTTCAGACTTGTTGTTCAATAGGAGATAAATTATGACTCTACATACTTAACTTAGAAGTAAGGGCAGGTAAGATGTGCAGATAGCCTCTGGAATCAAAGGGACTGCTTCACAATATAAGAATGCCCATGATAAGAGCAAATGCAGAGAAGGGAAAAAACAGGAAAATGTTGAAAGAGTGATGGAAGATAGTGAAACAGCATATGTGCCTCATTAGTAACTTTATTCCCTGCAAATGGTCAGCAGGGTCAGATTCACTCTCTTCACAGACAGTGTGAAAACACCTCAATGAATAGATGTAAGATATCCAACCACATTCCAACTGGTTCCTTAGGCTATTTTACAGGACAGTTGGGTTTAATAGTATTTACAATATACCAAAAGCATTATTTGAGATGTCTTACAGAATTTTCATTACACATCTTGATATAAGTTTTAGCTTAAAGAAGAACTCATGTTGCTGAAAATGAGTAAAATAAGGAAGGCTGGGTTCTAACAGGAAAGGTTTGCAAATAAATGGAACTATTCAAACAAAGTGTATATATATCCTTCTCTCTGAAGCAGTTAAAAAAACAGCTACACATTTACGTGAACAGGGAAGAACCAAAAACTATCTGTTGGACTTTTGTTAATCCAATTCTCGGTTATCATTTGTTCATTTACAACTAAAGGAACTGACATAGCTCAACATGTTTCCATATAACCCTGATCAGAGATGTTATTATAAATTTCCACATTCAGTAGAACTGAGGTATCCTCAATCAGAGGTAGGGACACCGCCACTGCACCACAAGGGACCCATTACTCATAATGTTCAATTTTGAACATTATTTTCTCCAAACATGAACCAGAATGCACTATCTGAAAATGTGGTTAGGCAGATTCTATCAAAACTTTCAAGAGAGATTCAGATATATACTCAATAAAGAAAAAAAATTGCAGAGTGAAGAAGAAAGGATGTGGGACCATTTGATTATTTCTTTGAAAGAGATAGCACACATATGATAGACAGCATGGCCTCTTCTATTCCCTATATTCTGTGGCTCCCAACTTCTTTCATCTCCTGATGATGCTGATGACATTTGCCAAGATATACCTCAACACTGGATGTGGATGTTTTCCAAGATATATCACAACATTCTTTACAGCCTTTAGATTTCAGCACAAATATGCATTTCAGACAGGTTGCTTCCACTGACTGTTGGAAAATAGATAATTCTTGCACCCTCCCCAGCTGGCAAAGAAATTGGTCTCTTTGAATGTGTACAAACACTCCACAGCTTCATTTCAAAATATTGAATATTTTGTTCAGATATAT
Source organism: Chiloscyllium plagiosum (assembly GCF_037043375.1). Classification (NCBI taxonomy): domain Eukaryota; kingdom Metazoa; phylum Chordata; class Chondrichthyes; order Orectolobiformes; family Hemiscylliidae; genus Chiloscyllium; species Chiloscyllium plagiosum. Next base: position 34,594,512 of record NW_028270159.1, on the reverse strand, counting down.
AGTCCCAACTCAATCATAAAGGAATCAGATATCTCCAGTGGATAGCCATTTCTCACCTTCAAGCAGGTTGACACTTCTACTTATTATGGAACTATAGTCATTTTCTAAGAAAGCCGAAAATCAGCCCTGTGATGGAAGTCTGGAACTCACTGCCTGAGAGGGTGGTTTAGTCAGACATTCTTTTAATATATAAGCATACTTTGATATTCACTTGTGTTGCCATTGTTTCCAGAGCTATTGGCCAAAAGTGAAAAATGGGATTAGTGTAGTCAGATCTTTGTTGACTACATGGCTGTGATGGGCCAAATGGTCTCCTTCGATGCTGTAAACATCTATGAGTCAATCCCAATGTCTCCAATATACTTTCTGTCTCATTCAGCTGTCTGCACAGAAGCTATTTCACCTTCCGTTTCAAACTCTAAGTTTGTTGATTTGCATTGCTTAGTGTTTGGCCACCTTAATTTCATTTTCTTCAGTTATATTCTATACCAAAATCTCATTTCCATGGTGAGAATTTTTTTTTAAGATAGCATATTCTGTAAAAAAATAATGAAGAGACAATTTCGTTGTGCTTTGGCTTTTGTTGGAAATTGTGTTTTCTCCCTGGAAGAAATTCAGATGATACTGTATTTCTAATTAAGTACTATATTGTGGCATTATAAGAGATATTGAATAGTTTATCAGAAGAAAACTAAATTAGTTGATCTCAATGTTTTAACACACACTATATTACTAGAGATGTGTAGTTCAATTTATTGAATAACCAAATGCAAAATTGTTTTTCTTTCTCAAAGACTAAATTATTATATGTTGTCTTCAGGTAGCTTCCCCCTTTACAGAATTCCTTGTGGTCTGTTCAATGGAGCCTTTAAAAAGTGACGCAACACCTTGGCTGCAGTGCTCAAGACTTGCACACTACAACTAGCCTTCCCCCTAGCCAATCTGTTCCAGTATAGCTACAACACAGGCATGTATGCACCAACATGAAAAATTGGCCAGGTAGGACCTGGCAATAGAGAGGGCCAATCCAAACCCACCAATTATCATACGATCAATCTCCATCCTCAGCAAAGCCATGGAACATATCATCAACAGTGCACTTACTCAGCAATAGTTTGCTCACTGGTCTCGACCTCATTACAACTTTGATTCAAACATGGAATGAACATATCAATTTCAGAGATGAGGTGAAAGTGACTGCCCTTGACATCAAGACAATATTTGACAGAGTGTATCATCAACAATGAGGTCAATTGAAATCTACATTGGCTAGAGTTATACAAAAAGGAAATCGTGTGGCTGATAGAAACCAAATATCTCAGCTGCAGGGTATCACAGAGGGTGCTTCTTTGGGTAATGGCTGCATGCAAATACCTTCAGCTGTTTCATGAATGACCTGTGTATGTTGTTGATGATTGCACAATGTTCAGCCCTCATTGTATCCTATGAGATACTAAAGCAGTGTATTCCCAAGTGCAGCAAGGCCTGGATGATACTCAGGAGAAAGTGAGGACTGCAGATGCTAGAGACCAGAGTTGAAAAATGTGGTGCTGGAAAAACACAGCAAGCCAGGCAGCATCCGAGGAGCAGGAGAATTGACGTTTCGGGCATAAGCCCTTCTTCAGGAATCGGTCAGTCGGTTCCGTAGGCAGGTGCTGAGGAAGGAGATGTGACTGTGGTAATGAGTCTGTTTCAGGACATGGCTGAAGAGCTTTAGGGCAGAGGAGATGACCTGGGGGGTGCAGTGAGAGAGGGACTCACTGAGATCCTTGTAGAGGGTGGAGGAGAGCTTCTTCAAGGTAGGCATCCTTGCAAGAGGATTTGCAGTAGGTTAAGATCAACTAGGAGAAAGTGAGGACTACAGATGCTGGAGACCAGAGTTGAAAAATGTGGTGCTGGAAAAACACAGCAGGCCAGGCAGCATCCGAGGAGCAGAAGAATCGACGTTTCGGGCATAAGCCCTTCTTCAGGGATATTCAGACTTGGAGTGATAATTAGCAAGTATAATTCTAAGTGCCAGACAATGACTATCTGCAAGAAAAGACAACTTAACAATCACTTTTTGACATTCAATAGTATTATTGTCACTGCTCTTGCGGCTACATTATTTACCTTGTTGGTTCAGTTACATTTCGGGTCATTGAACATCCTACCATTAACATCTGGGGAAACTTAATGAGCAAAAATGTAACTGATGCAACAGCATAATTACTGTGGCTGAAAGGGCAGGTCAGATGCTGGGAATTTTTTAGCGAGCAATTCACCACCTGACTTACCAAAGTTGTCCACCATTTATAATGTACAAGTCAGGAGTGTATGGAATATTTTCCAATTGCCTGGATGAGTGCAGCTCCAACAACACTCAAGAAGATGAACACAATCCAGAACAAAGAAGCCCATTAGTGTAGCATCACATCTATTACAGAATATCCACACTCTCTCTGGCACAATTACTGCAGCACTGGAGCAACTTATCAGGACTCCTTAGTGAGCATATTGCAAACCAGTGCCCTCCATCACCGAGAGAATCAAATGCAATAGCTGTTTAGGAATACTGTTGGCTACAACTTTTCCAAGTCATACATCATTGTAACTTGTGGTGGGGAATAAATGCTGTCCTTGCCAGCAATGCTAACATCCCTTAAACAAGTTACAAAAAACTCTGTTGCCAAAGATCGTAAATGTAGTGCTATGTCCAGCATTTCTCATTGAAGAACAAGAAGAAAAGACCACTTTGGGTGAGTTATCCCCATTTGAGCAGTAGCACTGAAGGCTACCTGTTAAAATTATAGTCTTAATTTTTCCACGTAAATTGTTATAAGTGAGCTTCTTAGATTTTCTTATGCCAGCTTATTTAAATGTCCAAAAAAAGTTTATATAGTGATCACATTTTGGTTATATGATCTCACCATTTTAGCCTCAATATTTAAATGCAGGGTACTCAAGACTGACTGCTACAAATCTATATGTATTAAAACATGTATTTCAATAAAGGTTTCGAGAATGTAACAGGTTCCAGGCTTTTTCTGAAGCAATCTGCTGTGGATTACATCATCTTTGAGAAGAAGTATAGTGTCACTGTAATTCTCCTCCAGTCCTAAAATGTTGAATAAGTGACTGATTTATAAATTGCATAACCAAGGAAAACAAACATCTCTCAGCATTTCACATTCCTGAGCATTTCCAGGAAGTGGGATTGGAATAGGTGACGTTAGTGTACAGGCTGGGTGAGTACGGCAGTACTGGTTAACACAAAATGGCTTTAAATCAATTGAGGAGAAAGAAATACAGAAAGAAATGTGCCCTAGGACAAAAAGAGAATGAAAGTTGGCATTTTGTTGGAACTGCATAACCCATTTTTCTTGTCATTTGCATGATTATTAATGCATCATTTACAATCATGTGAAGTGTAAATCATTCCCATCTCTCCAGGGTATCATGCCAACATGAGGGACCTGATATCACCGTTATTAATTTGCAAAGAAATATCTATAAATGCATTGCAAGAGCCATTCATTTTGACATATGAGGGCAGACATTAAGATTGTATTTGGATTTGGATCATAAGTTCTTGTAAACTTAATGCAAGTTGCACAAATAAAGTATGGACAGAACAAAAACTAAGACTGGAAAACTTCCAAATGCCACTGAAGGAAGATATTGCTTTTATCTGTTAATCATAGGAAAAGCTGAGCTGAATGATCAAATGCAATGGTCAGGGAAATTAGGAAGTCTCAGAATGATGTGCATTTTCAGATCACTCTGGTAAAGAGGGATCGAAGGAAGATAGCATGAGTATGTACTATTTTAATCCAAGTTTAATGTGCAAATGCCATATCTAATGAATCTGTTTAACATGAAAGACAGAGGGCAGAATGTGCTCAGCTCCTAAACAGAAGGTCGTGAGCAAGAAGCTTCCCACCATCAAGAGCAAAATATCCAAACTTCCAACAAAGTGTTGATGGTCAAGAAGTGATTCTCACTAGAAGGCAGTGGGAAGCCTCATTATTAATTCATTGTACCTCACTGATATCTAGTTTCCTGTTTTCTCTCCTGCTGGATAGAATACAGACAGTGCCAATTCTCAAACATGGATGTCAGAGCAGTAAGAAGAAACAAAAATTGCTGGAGCAACTCAGTAGGCCTGGAAGCATCTGTGGAGCGAAAGCAGAGTGAACGTTTCTAAGACCAGTGCCAGACCTACTGAGTTGCTCCAGCAGTTAGTTTCTGTTTTTGGTTTTGTTTCAGGTTTTCACCATTGTAGTTCCTGGTTTTAGTCAGAGCTGTAACTGACAACTCCAGCACTGGACTTCCAGCAGGCTTCAACATCTCAGGGCACGTTCCATGCACGCACCCACTGTCCAATGGGACCTCCAGGTTCCTATCGACAAAGCGGGTACCAATTATCCTCTGTCCAACACGTCCTGGTCAATTAAAATGAATTGTGCTGGGCAGCTGTGGACTGCTAGCACCTGACTGGGTGCACAGCTCGGCTTTAAAGATGGCTCTCTACCAGGAATCCTGGGAGGTCCCAGCAGCAGCCAGTACTTCTGCGTGTAACAAAGTGGAGAATATGACGAGCAGACTGCCATGGAGATGTGGCGCATAGGTAATGAGACAAGTTTCGGAAGGAAGCATGAGAAAACTCATTAAGCTTTCTTTATACTCCGAGATCATGGAAGGTGTTATATAATGCCAATAGATTTCTTTTGGATAAAACTTAAGTCATTCCATCTCAAACTTAAATTCTTCATAGCGGGTATTATCCTTCATCAACTATTGACTCATGAATGTTTTAAATGATGGCAATCATTTGGAAAATGCTCTTTTCTCAAAACTATGGTGATAACAATAAGCTTTGTGTTTTAAGTCAGTGAATTTCTAATCCCTAACGGATGTTCCATATTGTCTCGAAGTTCTACACTGTTTTAACCCATTGAGTGTAGTCAGTATGCCTTTCCTTTCTGTTTTTGAATCAGTGAGGGTGTCTCTTTTGTGAAACTACTGTGAGATCAATTGACAGAACATTAAGACTGCTGGACTTTTAACTTAGTTTTTTTTAGTTTAAATCAAGAAGGAATTTGTTATTAATTATTCCTTTATTTCTTTTTTTTACTTATTCTACGAAGGTAATGCTTAATTAAGGTAATTTCTCTTACTAATTTATACCTACCCTTTTTGTACCCAGGTACCTTTGAACTTAAGATGGTGCCATGTGTGGCAACACCATACACTTTTTTACTCAACTCCTGTACTTGAGTACACATGACAATTAAATCTAAATCTAAAAATCTAAAATATCTAAAAATTATGTTTGGTGCATCCGCCTACAGACAACTTTTGTATCAGTGGGTCATTACCTTTCCTTTAACCATGAGGACATTAATGCTTCTACTGCAAAGTCAGCGAGAGAAAAGTTATATTTTACATATTACTCCAATTATATTGTCAACATAATTTCCATCCAAGTACAAGTAGTTTTACTGAATCTTCCTCAATCATATTGTGGAGTATTCTGGACTGTCTGGCTAGACATCAAAACATGTTGAAAAAGAAAATGCGTTGGCTGGGCAGTGATTCAATTGAGAGGCAGGATGAATTGGAAGTCCATTGAATGAATATTAAAAAGCCATTTTGGTGTAATAGCCTCAATGAATCAGATAAATAGTGTGATTTTGAAAATCTAAAATTAAAATTGTTGCTAATAAGTTAGTTTTAGAAGATTCAATTTTTTAAAAAAATGAAAGTTGAGGGGAAAGCTTTTACAGAGAATAATTGCAGGCTTTACTGAAACACACAAATGCAAAATCACAAATGCAAGTCAACAATTCGAGAAATTTTTTTTAAGAAAATATACACAAGCCACTTTTTATACAATTTCTGAAGTAGAAAGATATTAAAACTGACTTTCTGGGTTCGTTATACATTTCTTGATATTAATGGAATAAAAGTAAAAATTCAACATAATGTCACCTGTACCTTCAGTCACTTTGAAATTGACAAAAGATTTAAGATGTGATGAATCACATTTGCCCATACAAAGAAGTGCTGTCTAAACAACAAAGAACAATACAGCATGGGGACAGGCCCTTCAGCCCTCCAAGCCTGCACTGACACATTTTGCTCTTCCATCCTAAAAGTGTCTTCACTTACAGGATCTGTAGCACTCCATTCCCTACCTATTCATGTATTCATCCAGGTGCTTCTTGAATGTTGCTCTTGATTTTGCTTCCACCACCTCCTCTGGCAGTGGGTCTCAGGCACACATCACCCTTTGTGTGAAAGATTTGGCTCATCTCTTTCAAATATCCTGCCACCTCCCTCCACCTCACCACACCTTGAATCTATGTCCCCTAGCAATTGACCCCTTCACCCTATAATCTTCAGTGCTTTTCAACAAGATTCTAGTTTAATATTTTGATTCAAATAATTAATCTTTGGTGGTGGTGCAAACTGGGCAATTTTGAATCAGATACCCTTAATATACTACACTTGATATTTAATTCTGTTTGCAATGACAGAATTGAAACAGGATTAAACTTTACCTGTTGACATTGCATGTTATATCAATGCCTTCATCATTTATTGACACCCTTATATGATTCAATGTTTGTTAGGTCATGAATATCAGCAATGACCCTTCCAAATAATGGATTCAATTTAAGTACATGATTAAAAATGTCACGATTGCCTCATATCAAAAAACTCAAGTCATTTTTGCACAAAGATGGAATGTGGCATAAAGTAAAATATTATGCAAACTAAGTAACTTTGAAATATTTCAAATGATCTTCTGAAAACATTCTACAAAAGGGTTAAAACTGTTTTTTCTTTAAGTTCTATTAATCATACTTGTGGCATTTTGTTCTCCTCTAGACATTTTAAACTGAGGAGACAGCAGAACATACCATTGGAGAGTAAACAGATTTTTCTGGTTTCTAGCAGATCAGCTTTCACTTAAACAGCAACTTCAGAGATCTGATTTGATCACTCTTTGTGATACAAGGTGACCAGGCCATGTTGAGTCTGTACACAGGCATCAGTTTTCAAATCTATATTCCACAGCAGCAGATGTCAATGGCTACTCCACCCACACAGGATAAGTAAAGCTGGCTCCTGCATGAGTCAAAAGCAGAGAAGTAACGGCCAATTCCAGACCCATTCACTCTGCTATGTACTGTCAATTCAGAACCATATTGCTTGGTTCTTTTAGGGAACATCATCATGCAACAAACTGTCAACTTGAAAATTAAGAAAATTCAAGTGTTATATTTTAACTTTTGACAATATCACCCTGCCATCTCAAACTCAAAAATGTTTTGCGGCCAGAATACAAGACAAGCAATTATAATTAAATAGCTTGTCTTATAATTTGCAAAATACAATTGGATGTCAAAAGAAGACATGAGAGATCTATATTCTCTGGTAAAAGAAAACAAACCATTAAAAATTTGCAAATTTGGAAAAGAGTTCTCATAAATTTATCTTGTCAGAAGTTTTGAGATTTTGATTATTGCCATTTCTATTATTCAGTTACCATCACTAGTTGCTAATTACTATATAATTATCATTTTCGTATTACTGACCCAAGTTGACTGCAGTATATATTATTGTTTTCTAATGGAAAGTTATGTTTTTACTTGGAATAAAGATTTTCAGTGTGGCTGAATTGAAGAACTTTCGGAACATTTCCTGATGTGATTCTCACAATTCCTCCTTTCAGAATTATACATTGTCTCATTATAAGCATAGAAACACAAGTACATTCTGAGTTGGAAAAAGGAAGTTCCAATTCATTTTTTTTCAGAATCCTGGTCGAAATTTTCATCCCTTCACTAACTTTAATGAAAAATATATACATCTATTGATATTCATCTAAAGCTATATGCTTGCTCAAAATTCAAGAGACTGATAAATAAAACTAGTAAGTATAAGTAATGCAATATAGGAGAAAACTTGAATTTAGCAATTTTAACCTTATTGCAGAAAGCCATGCTTTTAAACTTACATTAAGTTTGTCAATGGAGAACAATGTGCCTTGAATAACTGATCAAAGTTGGATGTGTTGTGACCTGCAAGTTACAGCAATAGATCCTAACAAAGTTAACATGCAGCTGGTGCTTTAGCCTGCGTCAACTGAAGGGAGTAATTTATAAACATCAGGAAGTTCATGTAGTGAGCACTGCTAGGCCATTGTAGTATGAACAAAGGGAGAAAGATCAGTGAAGATGTCAGTAATAAGATTTACATTAATGATTGCAGATTGCAGCTGGTATTGTAGAAGCTTAATTTTATTGACAAATTCAAATGATTGCTTCACTTGGTTTGCACATTTTTCCCTAACTCCATGTTTTAGTCTCCCCTACTTAAATGCTTGCCAACTGATATCACTAAACCAAAAGTGTTGTGACTTAATTATTTACAAATATATAAGCATGGGTTCCTGGCAGTGATTAAAAGCCACATTTCCAGGCCCTAATCTGCTTCATAAACTTCACCAGATTATTAGACCTACTTAGGCAACCTAATATCCTTTGGATATCCAAACTCTTGGATACGTGGAAGTTGCAAGTATTTTTAATCAACCTGTTCACACCTATTATGACACATTTTGGAACTTGAGCCCAGAACTTCGGCCCAGAGGTACGGATGCTATCTTGCATGTGACAACAGCACTTAAAGTGGAAAGGTACAAGCTGACTTTTATAAGACAGCCTGTGTAATTTTCCTTTACTCATTTATTCATGGGATGTGGATGTTGCTAGCTAGGCTAGTATTTATTGTCCATCTCTAATTGTCCGTTGCCATGGGTTTCTCAGCCAATGGATGCCAGACCAGGGAAAGATGGTCAATTTCCTTCCATAAAGTGCATTCATGTACCAGATGGCCTTTTACAACAATGGTTGCCCGTTAACTAGCTTTTTAATTCCACATTTTTACTCAATTCAAATATCACTGTGTGATTCGGACCAATGCCCTCAGAACATGAGCCTGAGCTTCTGGATTACTAGCATGATGACATTCTCTCTGTGTCACTGCCTCCTGAATGACATTCATCAATTGCCTTGCCATATTATAATGCTGACCAAGAAGCCCAACGTTTCATTAGGTCAGACATCCACTGCAGCAAGAATAAAATGTTTAACTTCATTGAAAATATAGAATTATATTTATTTACTTAGGTCATATAAAAAAAGGAATATGCACACTTCACTATTAACAGTATGAAACTCCTTGAATCAATCAAATTAGCTTCATAAACTATCTTCCCTTTCATTCAACAAGCTCAATGCTTACATCCACAATGCTGTGTAGAAGTGTAGCCAATATCAAAGCCAGGGTGTGTTGAACTTTCCTTCAATAAGTTTGGCAAACCAATTGTAATAATTTCAATTTCAGTTTCAGTCCTCTGACCTTCAGCCTACCAACCTCAGAACCTAGATGCCAACCATTAGATGTTCTAAGTAATCCCTGAGGAAACATGCTCCAAAGGGAATAACTTCTACTCTAGGCCTTCCACTCTATTACAGGCCATCGTATTTGATGAAACTTGAACACTGCCACTGTTACTGCTCCCTAACTCTTCACCTCTATATTTACTTAAAACCAGTTACATCTCAAACTGACCCATTTCTGATAAGAGCTCGTTGACTTGAATGTTATTTTTCTCCAGTTGCTGCCAGATCTGTGGAGCATTCCCAATATTTTCTGTTTCATTCCGTCACTGCTTTCTTCGACCATTGCAACATAATCTGCATTCACTCCTACACTCTCAGCCTCTGCTGCCGCCTCCCTATTTTCCACCTTTAACAACTTCAGGCATAACAAGTTGACCATCTCACTTGCAAACTGCAAAACTTACATATTGCTGCTCCCCACATATTGAACAAAAGCTTGCACTTTTACTGAGTAACTCACATACTAGTTGCAAAGAGAGCCAAGCTGACCCACCAGTGTAAGGCTTGCCATTCCTTCCTCTAACTGCGGAGTTGAAAGGGCAGGGGTAAGCCTTTCTCTGAAATTAAATCCCTGGGAGGCTAAAGTCCTGTTCAGTGAGAGCAGCTGGTAGACCATAGACTGGCAGCTCTTGCACCTGGCGATGCCAAGGAGAAGGCTGAAGCAGTTGTCGGAAGGACCATTAAGATTGTGAAGACCAAGGTGTCAGCTAAACTTCTTTATTGAGGGAATGTGGGGAGATCACAAAGAGTGCACTCAGGGAATTGAAAGAGTGGGGTGGAGGGGGGAAGCTGACTCAAAACAATCCCTCATGCCCTATGTCCAGCCCCTCAATCAGTTCATTGGGACATCCTCGAATAGTTCCTATCCTCTCCTGCTCCTCACCAATTGGCCTGCAATGGTTTATGAGCCAGGAAAGGTAATGTTTATCCATCCCATCTCATACAGAGATAACTGAGCCGATGGGGTTGGGGAGGCAGACCGGTCCTTAAGTAATCATTAATTGTTCCCTTGACAGCCTCAGTTGGCAGTGGAAGGCCCCAGTTCCACCTTCCTGCCCAGAACTTAATTCGGATGGAAGAGGGAAGGTGATGGGTTCAGGAATACCATCACCTTGCTTAATTCAGTCACATTCCCACCTCCAGCCTGCACCTCTAGGATTTAAAGATTCCTCTCAATGGCCTGTATTGTTATTGATGGTCTTCTTGCTCAGCTCCAACACTTTCTTATTCCAGAAAGCTGACTTCAAGATTTGTGTTTAAATTCTTTAACAATTTTGGCTGCTATTAATTAGTGATGAATTATTTTAGAATCATTGGAGGAAAGTAAGTGAAACCTCCAACAATTAAATCCTGCATTGAAACATATCTCCATTGATACAGGAAAAGAAAATGAAACTATTCCAGTGCAAAAAGGAATTGTTATCAGTTAAATGCCTAACTTAGATAACCAACAAGAAAATGATATCAAAGGCATATGCTATTTTTAAAGCCTCTCAAAATTTTCATCTTTTATATCAATGGATCATCTGCTGAGCTGGATCCATTTTCAACTTTGAAATCCAGCCTAGCATTCAATACCTGTCATTTTCAAGACAAAATCTTAAAGCTACCGTGCTTGAAAATAACAGAGCAAAACAATGTCCTCTTTCCATTTTAAAATGAAATTCAGAGAAAAGTAGGCACAGTTCCTTTTACAACTTTCAAAAGTTGTAAAAAGTTGTACCAAGCTGTCAGTTTAAATCACGGGGGAAGAAAAAAATTACAACAGAGGCTGACAGCACTTTGTCTTTTATATTTTCAATGCATGGCGACAATTGGGACAGTGCTGTAACACAGCAAAACAATTACACAGTGCTGGCAATTCACAGATAGACTTACTTTTGGAGGTTAGGCTTAATCTGAATCATTACTCTTTTGGAGGGCTGGTGCAGACATAATGGGCCAAATGGCCTCCTTGTGCATTGCAACAATTCTGTGATTTGTAAGGAGCATTCTAACATTTCAAAATCAAGCACTGTAACAGAATAACAATTGCCCTACTAGGTCATGTTTTGTTGTATGCTTGGAAATGTATGTTGTAATTAAAACATTTTGACGCAATCCTTCCAGTGCATATTCAATGATCTCAGTTCTACTACCAATGCAATATTGCCCGCAGCAGGATGATATGGCCTGTCCACTCACCTCCAGCAATCTTGATATCGAGGGCTGTTCTAATCAATGCCATCAGTGTAGATGTGAAATGCACAGAGCCATCTTCAGCAATTGGCATGTTCATTCTTACAAGCCGCTGTGAGCAAATAGCAATAAGGACATGGGGGAATTAGTGCGTTTTCTGCACTGAATATAGCTAACAGACAATGCGTGTGATAAGCTGCACTTTAACAATGTTACCTCTTCATCTGCTGATGCAACACGTGTCAAATCTGAACCAACCTTCTCTTTAAAAGAGTGCTAGGAAAGTAATACGAGATTGCCTTTCTATTTTGTACAATGGAAATATAGAAAACGTATTGTTTTGGTAACTGATTTGGTTTGGTCTTCAACTTTATCTTTTTGTGGCCTCAGTAGGATTGCTCATAATCATTGCACATCTTGTATCTAATCTTTCAATTGCCTGAATTGGACAAATGGAAATACGACTTAAAAACACTTCAAGCAACAAATCAGTAGCCAATATCTTCTGAGGGCAGAAGAATTAACTAATAAAGCACTTGAAAGAAGACAGGTTCACAATTTTGGCAAACCCAGCAAGAGCTTGCAATGCTATGACACCAGCTTGAATCAGCAAACCATGAGTTAACTGAGCATCTTTAGTCTTAATACAACACAATGCAACAAACAACTTACTGAAATAGAGTCAGTGTGAATCCATTCGAGAGCAAGAGAAGTGAGCGACAGAGAGAGAGAGAGAAATGCATAGCAATGAGCAGACAGATGGAGAGTTCCCCAATAGAGCTGAAACAGGCGCAGACTTGCATGCAATTTAAAAGACGAGCAATTTAGTACATGCTAGAATGCGATGGCACATGAACTGTACAGGGATTTGTTCTGCTGTTCTGAAGAGACTTTTGAAGACCTGACAGAATGATATACAATTGCGGAAGGAAAAGAGAACAAACTTTAGATTTACAATTGAATTTTAAAATAATAAAAAAAAGCAGATTTTGAGTTTTTGCCAGACAATAAGATTTAAAGAAAGTTCTTTTTGCGAATAGTAAGAGGACAGAGAAGTTAATAAAGAGAAAGATCTTTGTAACAATGTAATACTCAGTACAAATTGTTAAAGATGGAATATTGTCACTGTATATAGTACAGGCTAGATACAATCACAATGTTCCACCACACATCTACAAGTTCTAAACTAAACATGTGCTGTTATACTTAGTAGCTGTTATGACTGCAAATAAATTACTGGACTTACAAACAATTGAATGCCAATGGTAATGAGTGAATATGTAATGCACAATTATCAAGAAAGATCTTTATGGTTGATTTATCTAAAATTTTTGTTCTTTTGTTGCTTCACTTATGGAGAAAATAAAAGCAATAAGTCTCTCTTTTTGTGCCTGTCTCTAATTACATTTCAATTTCTGTAATTCTATGATCTTATAAAGATTATTTGCCTCCACTCTTTGTATTTTACTGTTTCTCGGTGTCATTCTTATGCACTATTTAATTCATTCCACAACTAATTCCCTTTCACAGGTTTTGCTAAAACTGTGTTTCAGAAATCAATGTGTTGATGTGGTATTGATTTTTTTAAAAAACAAATAAGCAAAACAGATTGTTACATTAATTTTAAATGGCTGTGTGACTTCACAAAATCAAAGGAGATGCAAAGAAAGAACAGTTGAGGTGAGACATGAAACAAGAACGGCTTGTGACAGGACATTTTTGGATACCAGACACAAAAATTAACACACAGACAAATCATCTGCACAACCCTATTTGTATTGTTCAATTTAACGTATATAAAAGAAACATGTGATTTGGTATTTATGTTAGAAAGCTCTGGATCACTGCTCTCCACTCTTCTGTTGGAAGCCATTATGGTTGTTATGGAGAAGGTGCTCCTATTGTTGTTAGCCTCATTGTGTGAACAAATTTCTGTGATTTGAAATATTTTCCTATAGCTGCAAGATACTGCAAATGCAGCGTAATTTATTTGCGTTCATTAAAAAGACAGCAATTCAAAGTGGTATGCAAGATCAGCAACAGAATTTGACATGGAAAAATCCCTCCACTTAATTAAGTATTTGTTTATTGTTGAAATTCAACAGAAATTAAAATAAAATCCTATTTAGGTTTCTATAAAATGTAATTGAACACTTTATGAAATATCATTCTTAATTGACTAAACAAAAATGTTTTAATTTCACAAAACACAGACAGACAAAAAATATGACTGACAATTTGACTTCTGAATGGAAAATAGAAAAATATGAACAACAGTTACATAAATATAACAGCACGCACAGGAAAACACAGATTTGGATTTGACACGCAAAAGTTGTTTTGTGTGTGCTTGGTTCATATGCTACCTTGTAGGCGACTCTTGCAGGACATTTCTTTCCCAGGCCTAAGGGTGGACACATGTGTCTCAGCATCTCATACATGTCATTGTAAGTGATGCGCCCACTTTGGAAAAGAAGTGAAGCAAAAGCGAAGACAAAAACACAAAACAGAAAAGGGAACAAAAACAAAAAAAGAAAAAGAAACACAGAAATCCAGGTTAATTAGATTCCAAATGGAAATGTAAGATTTTCCAGTGCAAATACAGGCTTTGCATTGGAATGTGTCTTCTCGCAATGAAATCTAGACTCCCTAATCCCTGTTTCAATAAGGAATGATTGACAGCTTAGCACATGATAAAAGGGATGTGTAAACAATGGCTTCCTGTTGGAGAACATACTTCAAGTCAGCATGCCAAGAAATCTCTAGCAAACTCATAAAAGCTAAAACATTGGACTGAATGGAGGAGATGGTCAAGTCAATCATTCCTACTCAGATGCAGGCAGTCAAGTTTGTTTTTTGGATATTCTGCTTATCAGTTTAAATTCAAACCTTATAGGCCAACCTATGTGGGCAGTTCTTTCCTAAGCCAAGAGGTGGTGAGATAATACGCAACAATTTGTACATATCCTTATAATGAATCCGGTAACTGGAAAAAGAATTTCACAAGTTAGAAAATGAGCATTAGAATTGAGTTTATATGAAACAAGACTTATCAGTGAATTGATTGGTTCACACAAACTAAAGGGACAACACAGTACATGCAGAAATAATTGATTTTGGAACACAAAAAGAAAATATTTCCAAGTGGGACATTAAGAAATAAATACCTATTAAACAAAAGCTACTTCCTCATTAGGCTGCTCTTGCACAGGTAAGTATATATTTTGAAATAATTTATTTAAGTCATAACCTGAGAATTTTAAATGGTCTCATTCATGTTTTAGGGCTAGAGTCTTTTTTTTCCAAATGGTTTACACAAACATGCAGGAGTTACAGTTCTTAAACTTAAAATAAAAGCATGCAACATTTGTATTACTGCATGGGTGGCAACTCCAGCTCTATACAATTTGTAAGCTTTTTTCTGAGAGAAGCTGTGAATAGTACCAACCCCTGAAAAGTCTTTCATTTGCCAGACATCAAACAAATTGGAACTGAAGTATTTATCTGGACACTTCACTCCATGGTAATTTTTTTTCATAGAAAAAAAAACTTTATGAAGTAATTATTGATTGAAAACCCCAGACAGTTCATGAGGAAAGCTATACATACACTTGATCCTTAAGAAAATAATGAGAAATGACTATGATGAAAACAACATTCACAATGACAATGCAAATATTTTAAATGTGAAATCTAGACAGCATTGGTTTAACATTAAACATATTCAATATTAAATCAAAATGGGCACACAATAGTTACAATTGAGTTTCATCACAGTCCAAAATATTAGTCCAGGGTTACATGAACTGATTGATAGTTAGTTAACAATAAATGAGAAAAACAAAATGAAAAATCACAAACTTCCAGCTTGAATTAATGAATGAATTAGTCAATTTTGACATTGTTAACTTTTGAAAAGAACATTCTATGCTGTATTTTTAAATTTCAATTTTCAATTAATTGGGCTTGTTATTCTTGAATAAATCCTTCACATATATTGCTATCTGCTTTTATAATTATACACCAAATGTAGATTTTATCTTTAGTAGTTCCACCATTTTGTTTGCCTTGTCCAAGTTATCTGCAAAATGGAGAGTTAGGAAGTGACAGGTCATCCTCACATTCAGTGTGAATATTAACTCCTATAAGTACATGTGACCCCCTCATATATTTCACATCATTTTTACATCCTACTCTTTTCCATTTGTCAGCACTTGGCCCATATCGCTCTAAACCCTTCCTATTCATGTACCCATCCAGTTGCCTTTTAAATGTTGTAATTATACCAGCTTCCACCATTTCCTCTGACAGATCATTCCATACTTGCACCACGCTTTGTGTGAAAAAGTTGCCCCTTAAGTCCTTTTTATATCTTTCTCCTCTCACCCTAAACCTATGCCCTCCAGCTCTGAACTCCCCCACCCCAGGGAAAAGACCTGGTCTATTTACCATATCCATACATCTTATGATTTTATAAACCTCTATAAAGTCACCCCTCAGCCCTTTCAGGCTCTTCCTGTAGCTCAAACCCTCCAACCCTGGCAACATCCATGTAAATCTTTTCTGAACCCTTTCAAGTTTCATAACATCCTTCCAATAGGATGGAGACCAGAATTGCACGCAATATTCCAAAAGTGGCCTAACCAATGTCCTGTACAGCCACAACATGACCTCCCAACTCCTGTACTCAATACTCTGACCAATAAAGGAAAGCAAACCAAACACTATCTTCACTATCCTATCTACCTGGCACTCCAGAATTTAAAAAATCAAAATCAAAATTTAAAATAGGCACAGATATCTAAGTATTTTCATGAGACACTTGAATGATATTTTAATCAGACAGGCTTTGTCAATGTGTTTAGAGAAAACATTTACATTGGAGGCAATTGCTAGCAAGGACAATCTAGCAAAAGTTATATCTTTGCTTGTTTATATGTTGGGAGACTGATGATTTAACAGGACTGTCACATTCAGAGTTACAACTGGAAGACAGTGTGAGCTCATTTCACCATTTACCATCCATTTGTAATCAAAGTCAAGATGTGTCAGTATAGTTCCTTTCTTTGGCCAATGCTCTTATTTTCAAATGCAATGACTGCTCCTCGGATGCTGCCGGAACTGTTGTGCTTTTCCAGCACCACACTAATCTAGACTCTGGTTTCCAGCATCTGCAGTCATTGTTTTTACTTAGAATCACAACTTAATCAGTCACAGCTTATGGTACTCAGATTTTGCTGTTTTTGCTCTAAGCTATACAGAGTAAGGGTGTGTTGTATTGGATGCAAGGATGTGAAACAGCAGTGATCATACACATCCCATATCCACACACATTGGCATACGACATGTAGCCACCTAACCGCATCATATCTCTTATCCGTGGACAGTACATTCTGCATTTCAATGCTTCACTTTGGCGTGCCCTTACCCTACTCATTACAATTCTGCTACAAATACACTTTGCACTTTGGGCCAAGCACCGATCTCATGGATTCAACAGGATGCATTTCAGGGCTGCTCACTTGCTCTCTATGCACTCACTACTCTTGCACCTACTATGATGTTAACAGCATCTCTGTCTTGCCTTGCTTTACTCCTTCAGATGTACTTTGAAGGCTCACAGTTTTGTCTGTCCTGCCTTGCTGTCAGTTGGGCAGCTTGGCCTGGTTGGCAATACTCATCAGTCAAGGGAGGTGGTCATGTTGCTTATGACTCACTGCTCTGTCAATCTCAATTTTTTTTATATTTCAAAAATATACTTTATTCATAAAATAATTTGATGGTCTGTACAGTTGGTCATGCCATACATATGTAAACATGTACATACAGAGATCAGAATTTATCATTTTTATACAGGTCTGTACATTTTTCAATCATATGCCCATATGATTAGCTGAGGCGTCAGCAGAGCCCAAATGACTGCATGGGCCCCCTGTTCTTCGTTAGGCAGGCAGACTTTACACAGTGGTCTTTCCCCACCGCGCCTTGGCGGCAGCTGCCCCAAGCTCCAGCGCGTCCCTCAACACGTAGTCCTGGACCATGGAATGTGCCAGTCTGCAACACTCAGTCGGGGTCAACTCCTTCAGCTGGAAGATCAGCAGGTTTCGGACCTCCCAGAGAGCGTCCTTCACCGAGTTGATGATCCTCCAGGCACAGTTGATGTTCGTCTCGGTGTGCATCCCGGGGAACAGACCGTACAGCACGGAGTCCCGCGTCACGGCGCTGCTCGGGACGAACCTCGACAAACACCACTGCATTCCTCTCCAGACTTCCTCTGCAAAGGCACATTCCAGAAGGAGATGTGTGACAGTCTCGCTCCCCCCGCAGCCGCTTCGAGGGCAGTGTGCGGTGCGGCTGAGAGTCCGGGCGTGCATAAAGGATCTCACAGGCGGAGCCCTTCTCACCACCAGCCAAGCCATGTCTTGGTGCTTGTTGGAAAGTTCTGGCAATGAGGCATTCTGCCAAATGGCTTTGACAGTCTGCTCAGGGAACCGCTCGATAGGATCCGCCCTCTCCTTTTCCCGAAGGGTCTCAAGGACACTACGTGCTGACCACTTCCTAATGGATTTGTGGTCAAAGGTGTTTTTCTTCATAAATTTCTCCATGAAGGACAGGTGATACGGAACGGTCCAACTACTCGGAGCGTTCCGCAGCAGCGAGGCCAGGCCCATCCTTCGCAACACCGGTGACAGGTAGAACCTCAGTACGTAGTGACACTTGGTGTTTGCGTACCGGGGATCCACGCACAGCTTGATGCAGCCACACACAAAGGTGGCCATCAGGGTGAGGGTGGCATTGGGTGTATTTTTTCCCCTGTTGCCCAGATCTTTATACAGTGAGTCCCTTCGGACCCGGTCCAACTGGATGATGGCCCGGGTGACTGCAGCGGCACAGGTTCTGGGAATAGGCCAGACCTGTGCCACGTATAATAGCAATGACAGTGTCTCACACCTGATGACCAGGTTTTTTCCCGCGATGGAGAGCGACTGTAGCTTCCATCTCAATAGAGCACGTGCCAGCAACTTATGCAACAAACACACTGCTTGGACCTCAACTGAAAAGCTAAGTGTCATTAAGTCGAAGATTGTAGTCCTCAGTCAAGTCAAGGGGACTGCACCAGCCTGATCTTGGTAAAGTCAGGAAAGGACATGTCTGTTATCAGTCCGGGGTTTGGGCGTGGTCAATCATCCACTGGAATAGCTGTCAGGCTCACTATCACTACAGTCCAGGGAATGAGAAATGAGATTCAAGGATTGTCAGTTGTGGAGCTGCACAGAGAGCATTCAGGATTCTGGTCAGTCATCAGTTAGGGCTGTCCATCTACCAGGGTCAGTGCTGGTGATGAGTGGAAAGGAAGTCAAGGTGAGTTATCATGGGGGTATTTTTCCTGGAGCATCGGAGGCTGAGAGATGACGTTAGAAATTTATAAAATCATGAGGGACATGGATAGGATGAATAGTCAAGCTTTTTTCCCTATAATAGGGTAGTTCAAAATTAGAGGGCAAAGGTTTAAGGTGAGAGGGGCAAGATATAAAAAAGACTTTTCACACAGAGAGTGGTGCGTGTATGGACCAAACTGCCAGAGGAAGAGGTGGAGGCTGGTACAATTACAACACTCAAAAGGCTTGGTGCACAAGTAGGGAGGGTTCAAAGGGTTATGGGCCAAATGCTGGCAAATGGTACTAGATTAATTTAAGATATCTGGTCAGCATGGACAAGTTCAAGCTCCTACAGGACAGATGGAGGAAATGGAGGAGGAGCAAACCAAGGAGGCAGAGGAGTGGATTCCTGTAAAAACCAGGAAGAGGAAACCTCGCCAGGCTCCCCAAAGCCACCCAGCAAAGCGGGAAACGACACCTGCATGAGGAGATTACAGGCAGTTCTTCCGACGGTGAGGACGGGCATAAGGACGGTCGTCACCAGAGGAAGAGACAGAGCGCCGTGGGGAGGAAGGAGGGCAGCACCACCCAAACAGGAAACAACGAACCCTCTTAGGGGGCTGGTAAAGACCACCTCCTACCGGTGAGAACCAGGTGGTACCCACCGCCCCACAGCTCCAGGTAACTGGGAACAGCAATCCTCAGACAGCCCCTCTGTCAGACAGAGAACGGGACTGTGCAAACCCTGGTCCCGACCCAAAGACACCAGAGCAGGGAAATGCCTGCTGCGTGGAGCCGGACAGCTACCTCAGCCCTGCGAGTGTCCAGCAGTTCGTGTTCACCACAGGAATGCAGATAGCTACCCCAGAGAGGCTGGACCAGCAGCAAAGGGACACTGGTAACCTCATAAACTGTTCAAGTGGGGATAAAAATTGCCAGTGTTAATGTGTGTAACATTAAATCTGCTACACGATGTGTTTAAAAATTGGCCTTCCTAGCCAACGTTAAAGCCGATGTCCTGTTTCTGCAGGAGTGTGGGATACCACACCTCAGCAGCTACAGGAGATGGTCAAGCTCATGAGCCCATGGGCCGTCAGTTTGGACGGAGGGCAACGATAGCTGCGCCTCTGGCCTGGGTATCCTGTTGTGAGGAGGCAACTTCACCATCTCCGAGGTTAAGGAGGTGGTGGGCGGGCACCTCCTCGTCGCTGACATCATGTACAGGAATGCTCCCCTGAGACTGATTAATGTGTACGCCCCAGTGGGTAAGAGTGAATGGTTGGCTGTCCTGCAGCAGCTCCCACTGTTACTGGCTACGGCCAGACCGGTCATTCTGGAGACTTCAACAGTACCATTGATGCAGATGGATGATCCGGCGGGGAGGACAGTAAACTGGACACCACGTCCAGAGCCCTGATGGAAATGGTCAAAGATACCAAGCTGCACGACGTCTTCACCACCCCTGCAGACGGAGCGCTGCATAGATACACCTGGTCACGGACAGACGGGTCTATCCGCTCAAGGATAGATTACCTGTTTGTGTCCCGAACGCTCTTGGTCAGATCCACCGACGTCAAGCCGGTGTTCTTCTCTGACCACTGCCTCCTGCTGGCCGACTGTCACCTACAGGATGAGCAGTGAACTGGTAAGGGAACATGGAAGCTCAACACAAAGCTGTTGACCCTGGGAAACATTGAGGAGCTCAAGAGGGACTATGCAGGTTGGAGAACCGTGAAACCCCTCTGAGTCCCCAGCGGACTGGTGGGAAACAGTAAAAGGGAACATCAAGAGGTTCTTCGTCCTCAAAGGTGTTCAGGAGGCGAGAGAGAGGCGGGGAAAACTGTCCCAACTCCAGGAAAGTATGCAGAACCTGTTCCTTATGCAGACAATGGGGATCGATGTCACGGAGGACCTCAAGGAGGTGAAGGGCCAGCAAGCCTCGCTCTTTGCCTCGGAGGCCTGCAAGATAATCTTCCGGTCCAGGGTCCGCTCCGTGGAGCAGGACAAGATGTGCTCACGTTTCTTCTTCCAGAAGGTGCACGAAGAGAGCTCTGTGCTCAGCAGCCTGAAGGAAGAAGATGGCTCAATAAAGTCATCTCAGGCTGACGTCATGAGGATCAGCAAATCCTTCTATGCCAGTCTGTATGACTCAAAGCCAACCGACAGCGCGGCCTCCCAGTCGTTCCTGCCCTCTATCACGGAGGTCCTAGATGACAGAACACGAGAGAGGCTGGACCAGCCGCTATCTCTGGACGGCTGACCAAGACCCTTGAGTCCTTCAATAAGAATAAAACTCCCGAAGCGATGGCTTACCAGTCAAGCTGTATTCTGCTCTGTGGGACTTGATTGGCCAGGACCTGCTGGAGGTGAATGTCAGTATGCTTCTGGCAGGTACCATGAGTGAATCCATGAGGAAAGGCATCATCACCCTCATCTACAAGCGGACGGGGGAGAGGGAGGAAATCATAAATTGGAGACCAATCTCACTATTAAATGAAGATTACAAAATCTTGGCAAAGGTCATCGCCAACCAGGTCGGCTCTGCTCTGGGATCAGTGATCCACCTGATCAAACCTGTGCTGTGCCGGGCAGGAAGATCACTGAGAGTCTCGCACCCCTCAGGGATACAATCACATACGTGCAGGACAGAGGGTTGGACAGCTGCCTGATCAACCTGGAACAGGAGAAAGCCTTTGACAGGATATCACACAGGTATATGAGAGATGTTCTCTCCAAAATGGGCTTTGGGGAGGGAATCTGCAATTGGATCAGACTGCTCTACACCAACATTGTCAGTGCAGTCTCAATCAATGGGTGGGAATCAGATAGCTTCCCAGTCAGATCTGGAGTCAGGCAGGGCTGCCCCCTCTCTCCTGCCTTGTTTGTGTGCTGCATAGAGCCATTTGCCGAGTCCATCAGGAAGGATGCGAGCCTGAGAGGGGTGACTATTCCTGGCAGCGGGGGCCTGCAGGTTAAGGCCTTCCTGTACATGGAAGATGTCGCCGTTTTCTGCTCGGATCCGCTGTCCGTGCACAGACTCATGTGCATATGTGACCAGTTCGAACGGGCCTCAGGGGCCAAGGTCAACCAAGGCAAGAGCGAGGCCATGCTCTTCAGGAACTGGGCCGACCAATCCTCGATCCACTTCACCGTCAGGACTGACCACCTGAAGGTTCTGGGCATTTGGTAGGGGGGGTGCTGGGGCGTGCACCAAGCCTTGGGGGAAGCGTATCAAGAAAGTGAGGAGCTACGGTCGCTCTCCATCATGGGTAAAAACCTAGTCATCAGGTGTGAGGCACTGTCAGTGTTGTTATATGTGGCACAGGTCTGGTCTATTCCCAGGACCTGTGCCACCGCAGTCACCCGGGCCATCTAACAGTTTATATGGAGATCAAAGATGGCCAGGGTCCAAAGGGACTCGATGTACAAAGCTCTGGGCAACGGGGGAAGAAACACCAAATGCCACCCTCACCCTGATGGCCACCTTTGTGTGTGGCTGCACCAAGCTGTGCATGGATCCCCGGTACGCAAACACCAAGTGTCACTACGTACTGAGGTTCTACCTGTCACCGGTGTTGTGAAGGATGGGCCTGGCCTCGCTGCCGCGGAACGGTCCAAGTGGTTGGACCGTTCCGTATCACTTGTCCTTCATAGAGAAATTTATGAAGAAAAACACCTTTGACCACAAGTCCATCAGGAAGTGGTCAGCACGTAGTGTCCTTCGGGAAAAGGAGAGGGCGGATCCTGTCGAGCGGTTCCCTGAGCAGACTGTCAAAGTCATTTGGCAGAATGCTTCATCGCCAGAACTTTCCAACAAACACCAAGACATGGATTGGCTGGTGGTGAGAAGGGCTCTGCCTGTGAGATCCTTTATGCACGCCCAGACTCTCTGCCGCACCGCACACTGCCCTCGAAGTGGCTGCGGGGGGGGGGGGGGGGAACGAGACTGTTACACACCTCCTTCTGGAATGTGCCTATGCAGAAGAAGTCTGGAGAGGAATGCAGTGGTGTTTGTCGAGGTTGTCCCGAACAGCGCCGTGACATGGGACTCCGTGCTCTACGGTCTGTTCCCCGGGACGCACACCGAAACGAACATCAACTGTGCCTGGAGGATCATTAACTCAGTGAACGGTGCTCTTTGGTCTGTCCGAAACCTGTTGATCTTCCAGCTGAAGGAGCTGATCCTGACTGAGTGTTGCAGACTGGCACATTCCAAGATCCAGGACTACGCATTGAGGGACACGCTGAAGCTTGGGGCAGTTGCTGCCAAGGCGCGGTGGGGAAAGACCACTGTGTAACGTCTGCCTGCCTAAGAACAGGGGCCTACGCAGTAAGTGGGCTCTGCTGAAGCCTCAGCTAAATATATGGAGAGTCAATGTACAGACCTGTATATATGAATGATTACTCTATCTCTGTATGTAAAGAAATGGTATGTATGGCATGACCAATTGTACAGATCATCAAAATATTTTACGGTGGCTCAGTGGTTAGCATTGCTGCCTCACAGCGCCAGGGACCCGGGTACAATTCAAGTCCTGGGCGACTGTCTGTGTGGAGTTTGCACATTCTCCTTGTGTCTGCGTGGGTTTTCTCTGGGTGCTCCGGTTTCCTCCCACAGTCCAAAGATGTGCAGGTTAAGTGGATTGGCCATGATAAGTTGCCCATAGTGTTAGGTGCATTAGCCAGTGGGAAATGGGTCTGGGTGGGTTACTCTTCGGAGGGTCAGTGTGGACCTGTTGGGCCAAAGGGCCTGTTTCCACACTGTAGGGAATCTAATCAAAATAAAGTATATTTTTGAAATAAAAAAAAGTCAGCATGGACGAGTTGGACCAAAGGGTCTGTTTTCATACTGTACATCCCTATGAGAGGCAGTTAGATTGTGGTTTTAATTTGGCTAAGGCAACTCTTTTTTAAAAATATATCAAAATGGTTTGGAACATTGACCTAGGTACATTATTTCCTAGGAAGTCTGTGATTCAGTTAAGTGCCAGCAGGATGCCTGATTTTAAATAATCAAGCATTTATACTGCCGGGTTCACCACAGACAGAGAAGACAGACCAGAGGCCAATATTTGTTTTTTTCAGTTCAGAAGAGAAGCTACCTCCCAGCAGAACAATCAAGCTATCAGTGCAGGAGAACAGTCAGCCCAACAAAAAGGGTTTCATCTGTGAAGTCTACAGGTTGTGAGAGCTTGTATTGAAATTTTAAAGTTTCAAGAATGTTTGAAACTAAAAAGGGGTGCAAGGCCATTATCACTGGAAAGAAGACCAAAAACTGTCTCAGCAGTGCAAGAAAGAGAACTGGCAAGAGTCAGTTATGTAAGGAAAGAGTCAATTAAGTTTTGAGATCAAAGTGACATTTGTCTGGGACTGTGTATCTTTAAAAGGATGCTGTTGAAAAGCACATTGAAACTTTGAAGTGTTGGTTATGTTGGGATCATTCAGAACTTTCAGATATAAGGCTTTGTTTTTTTGTGTAATAGACTGGTATTTTTTTCTTAAGGAACATTTGCAGCCTTGATTAAATATATTCATTGATTAGCCATCTCATGGTAATCAATTGCAAAAATTTAAAATTATGATCTATCAAGCCAGATTTCAATCTGGACTCCTACTAGGACAGTATTACTGTCAGCTGGTATTGCGTCTGGTCCAGTGTGGTTGAGGAGGAAAGGGATATCATGCTGGGTACAGTATGAACTAACAGGAGTGAGGGATGGGTTGGGGGGTATAAGGGGTCTGGTCAAAGTATAGTCGGGGTGTGACATGTCTGTTTAATAGTTACTCAGGAGTTAGATTATGTAGGTTATCATTAACAACTTTTACACAATGAGTATTTTACTTACTTTGATCTGAACCATCCAAAGTCTCTGATTTAACTGGAGACTTTCGAAGGATTCCAGGTGGAGTGGAAAAATAGGGATTCTGTAGGACCCCATGTGATACCCCTTTCTATGCTAGAGCAAGAAGTGGCTGGGCAGCAGAAAACCCAAGCCACTAACTGTTTCTCCCTCCAACAGAGATTCTGTCTAACATGCTGAGTATTTTTGTCACAATTTTCCAGCTTTTCCTAAGACTAATTCTGCCCTTGGATAGCATTTAAAACTTCTGATCATGTCCCTTCATCATGCATCAGACAACTTAAGTTTAATTAATATTGCTGACATGATTATCTAGAGTCTCAGGTGACTCCCAGCATTAATTACATTCTTCCCCAACAGTTTCTCCAAAGGCTAGCAGTTCTTGCAAATAGAATATAACAAAGGTATGCTAAATTATCACCAGATATCCACAAAATGTAAGAACATGCAGCAAAACAAATTCATGCCTGAATCAGTCACAACAAAGCTTCGTTGGCCTTTGATTGTCAATAAATCACATGGGCATGTCTTAAAACACAGACTGTTTCAATGTTTTGAAGGTTTTATTTGACTTTGACCCAATCAGTTAGCTTCAGGCAGGTCTCCCTTTATGGAGCACTTTGGAACTCTCTCCTTCATTTATCTTAAGGCTTCTGTCAGATGTATTGTGCCCAGAAGGCTTACCATACAAATCTTGGGTCATTAGCATAATGATTTCTAAATTATATTTGCTATGACAGTTCCCAAACCGGTTCCCATGCAAGATCGGAATATCCTACTTTGCCTTCAATTTCAATGTGAGACCATGTCAGACCATGAAATACCATTGTGGGCAGAATAGTGGCTCAGTGGTTAGCACTGCTACCTCACAGCACCAGAAACCAGGGTTTGATTCCAGCCTTGGGTGACTGTCTGTGTGGAGTTTGCACATTCTCCTTGTCTGCGTGGGTTTCCTCCAGGTGCTCTGGTTTCCTTTGTCAATCCAAAGATGTGCAGGTTAGGTGAATTGGCCAAGCTAAGTTGCCAATAGTGCCAATAGTGTTCAGGAATGTGTAGGTTAGGTGCATTAGTCATGGAATATGTAAATGTAATGAGGTTGGGGAATTGATCTGGGTGGGATGCTCTTCAGAGGGTCAGTCTGAACTTGTTGGGCCAGCTGGCCTGTTACCATACCAGAGGGATTCTGTGATACCATTCATTTCTCAAATCTTTACATTGGGCTACATTCTATGGCTACAATTTGGATAGCCATCAGCCGCGGCAAACCCCAATCACCCCAGACCACCACATCCACTGTGAAGGGAAAACAACGTGAGAGCAGCAATATGCTATCACTGCGGCAGTCTCCACAGTAATGTATGGCATAGAGTACTGAAATCAGATGTCTACCCTCCTTGTTAAATGACCAGTTAACAAGCTACTGAGATTATTAAAGAGCCACTCAGATGTAACTTTTGTAATTTTTGGGCATTCAACAGACAATGCTTTGGGAATATTTTACAACAGTTATCATGGGATGACACAAAGGAGGAAGAAAAGGTTTTGCTACAATGACCAGGGCTGCAGGCAGCAGCAGATTTAGCTGGTGAAGCTGGCAGTACCCCCTATGGTTTATGATTTATTTTAGCTTGCAAAAAAGGAAAGAGAGATTCAGAGAGCTAGGGATCCTTCAAATGACTGACTTGATTGTCATGGCCAAGCCTCTTTGCTAGACTCCCACCTAGGTGCAAAGACCTCCTTCCAACCATAATTCACCCTCTTACCATCAGGCAGTGAGTAATTGGCCATCTGTGCTCAATTTATCAAGCTGAGATGATGGTGTTGGGAACAAGTGGACAACTTACTTTCCAGTCCGCCTTTGTCAATACACCAAAAGCAATTAAATCCAGCCTTTTGACTCCCTATCACTGTTCATATGGGAATGAGCAGACATAAGCATGACCAAAATGGAAGCATCAGAAAACAATGCGGAAGCAGATAAGCAATTGTAA
Source organism: Chiloscyllium plagiosum (assembly GCF_037043375.1). Lineage (NCBI taxonomy): Eukaryota > Metazoa > Chordata > Chondrichthyes > Orectolobiformes > Hemiscylliidae > Chiloscyllium > Chiloscyllium plagiosum. The sequence goes on along the minus strand of NW_028270159.1, from coordinate 34,567,645 downwards.
ATACACTGCTGGATCTCAAACACTCAGCAGGTTGTCAGTCAGTCAGTAGCAACAATGGCATATTGCATGAAAGGCAGAGAATCTTCATACAATGTCGTTCATATAATTGCATTTCAGGTCTTAGTTGACTCGACAAATGGTGAAATCAATTAAGATGTCACAATGAGAAATGAGGAAACTGCAGACTGAGTTACCACAGGGCATTACTGTGCATACTATAGAAACCTTTACTTTGAGGGCATTGGTAATGGCCTTTTTTTGGCACTATCTTGGCTGAGGAATGGTGCAATATACAATGAGACTCCTGGTGTGAAAAAAGATAGAACTAAAAAGAAAATGTTATGAGAATTTTACCAGTCCCTTTAACTCTTTGAAAATGTAGCTGGCGTGATCATATTATGATATTGCTTTGAGTTGCTGATCTCTGCTGCGTTCTGGTGATATGTTCAGCAACTTCTTTGGACTAGTGCTCACTTTTATTACATCTTTGGATTATAGAGTCACTGATAAGTAAAGCCAGATGTAACATATTTCTATGAATGATACGCTTGGCATAGTATTGCTCTCAAATCAATTTGTTGTTTGTATTTTATAAATTAACAGTTTGACATCACATGTGTTTGACAACATTACTACTCTCATTGCTGTTCAAAGATTACATAATCATTTCACACGTCTGGCTTTATTGCTACATAATAATGCCTATTTCACATACCAGGCTCCAGGATCATAGTCAGCCCAGACACGAATGAACTCATCCAAGTGGTGTGGTCCCAGGATAGAGGAATCTCGGGTTAAATACTCAAAATTGTCCATAATAACAGCTACAAAAAGATTTAACATCTGGAAAAAGGAACAAAATGATCCCATTAAATAATTGATGAATACAAAACTGTTACTTCAAGAAAATGAACATTTGCAAAATCAATTTCTGAAAATGCTGAAACCAGCCAATGTCGATGCAGTTAACATGAACAAAGATTAACATTATTAATATCACAGAAAATAACTGAAAACAACAGGAATTAAGAAATGGAACTGCAAATGTAATGGATTAATCAAGGAGAGGAATTCAATAGACAACTCTATTAAAGTATTTCGTTCCCACTGCAATTATCACAAGGCTAAGAGTGAAAAACAGAAATTGCTGGAAAAACATAGTAAGGCTGGCAGATGCCTGAGTTCTGAAGAAGGGTCACTGGACCCGAAATGTTAACTCTGTTTTCTCTCCACAGATGCTGCCAGACCTGCTGAACTTTTCCAGCAATTTCTATTTGTGTTTCTGATCTCCAACATCCAGAGTATTCTTCTTTTAAAGACTAAGTAGAGTACTGAGCTGTATTAACAGAGGGATGCAATACAAATCAAAAGCTTTAAAATACTGCTCTGAATGTCATTAGTCAAACCCATATTACTCACTGGGCTACTCAGACCAATGGAATTACCAGCGCAGAGACAATGTGGAGTAAACCATTAAAGATAATTCTGGCTATCAAGAAATTAAATTGTGATGAAACATAAGAGATGTCTGATTTGTTTTCTTTGGGACAAAGAACCTTTAAAGTGAACCCATTTAAGTGTTCAAGATTACAAAATGAATGAATAATAGTTCACCTCTACAAACATTTTACTATGATGGAGTTACTAAATGTTTGATAACGTGCATCCTTGCATCTGCAATTAGAAATATTTCAAAGTATTCATGTTAATTACATCCAGGTCTGACCTAGAATAAAATATTTACTTAGTTTTTAATTTGACTGTGGCAGAAGAAGGCTTCAACAAGGAAGAAAAGTTTCTTTGATTCATTTTATCATTGTCACATGTACCAAGGTTCTGTGAAAAGTATTGTTTTGCATGCTATCTAGACAAATCATACCTTAAGTACCTCATGGTTATAGAACAGAATGCAAATAGAGTGTTGAAGCTACAGACAAGTTGCGGAGAAAGATCAATTCAAAGATCAGTTCTTCTTGGCTTGCTATACTCGATACCATTTTAAGAGGATCAATACTTCACTTGAAGTACCATTCCTGAAGAAATTATGCACTACTTGTTTGAAACAAAATTAAGCCCTTCTTGAGTAAATCTATTTTTTCCAACAAACTGATGTTTTAAGCAGTATTTTTCCCACTTTTTTTTTGGCAGGATATAAATTACAGAAGGGAACCAGACATTGTTCCCTTGAAACGGAGGAAAATATAGCTTTAAATTAGCTTGTGAACTGCCAGCACTTCCTGCTTCATCCTGCTAACTGATTCCACAAGTTAATATGATTTCAGATTTCTTTTCGAAATAGGTACAAAAGCTAGATGGGGTTGATTTACTAAAATACAGTGAACCTTTCCTATTCCTAAACTTTCGCTGCACCGTGTGGTTAAAGACTTTCACAAAGATTTATTTCAATTTATCATGATGTCAGGGCTGAGGAATGGGCCTCCAAATCAATACAGCGACATCTGTTCTTACTGAATATACATCTGTAGTGCATCAAAATGCTTACAAGGACAGGAAAGGTCAGTGCAATGAATGCACATGTGCCTGAATTCTAAAAAGTTTGCTGGTGGCAGCATCATGCAAGAAGGAGGCTTTGATGCTGTGACAAATTGGGTAATTTAAGTTTTGGTGATTTGGTGAGTTGGTTCCACAATGGTGCATGACTGGTAATGATGATATCTTTCTGAACTGAGGTTTGAAGTTTTGCAACCCATGTAGATTGCCTCTTTGTGATGTTAGGCAAGTCCTTGATCACTATCATTCTGCTTGATGCTAGGGATTTTCTAGGGTCTGCTTAGCTTATTGAAACATTGGGATGTTGCTTTTGTCAATTGGATACTTGGGCTGAGAGGTGCTTCAGTTTACATGGCTGTGAGAGAGTCTTCCAGTTCATTATTCAACATCTTGCTGTTAATCAGCATTAATATCCTTATGACAGCTCTCTCATTTTCAAAGCCAAATCTGTACTGATAATCTTTGATATCATAATAGTCCTCCAAATGAGCAACACTGGATAACAGAGAACAAGGACACCAATTTATATAACAATCTTTAAAATAGTAAAGGGAAATCCCAGAGTGTTTTACAAGAGTCTAATCTTACAAAGTTCAACTCTGAGACATTTAAAAGGATATTAGGATGAATAACCAAAATTGTAATTAAAGAGCTAGGTTTTAAGGAGCATTTTCATTTAGAAGGGAGACTTACAGAGATATTTAGGGAGTGAAAACCAGAGTTTAGACTTTAAGTAACTGAAAGCATGGCTAGTTTAAGATTAATAACATCAAGGATGTGTTAGAAGTCAGAATTAGAATACGGTGATGCTTGGGGGTTGTAGGCAGGACGAGATTACAGAGAAAGAATGGAATTTTTTTAAGAACTGTCAAAGCAAAGGCTTCAGATGGCATTAGACTGCAATTGTAAGGCTCATGTAGTTCTAATATGGCTGTTAAATAATTGTTAATATATATTTCTAACTTTAATTATTGCAGTAACTTGGTGTAAATTGAGCTGAGTGCTAAGTACTTATGTGTCCTTTTCAAATGGATAAGGAACACTTACAGACATATATGACTGAAATTGCCATGCAAAATGATGATTTTCAGTAAATGCTTTCACCTATTGCTAAACATCAAGAATACAAATGCAAACGTTTTCTCTGGGGTGAACAAATCGCTAGATTATAATGAATTTAATGTGCAGCTAAATGGAAGCAAATTTAGACCAGCCCTTTTGTGCAGGAACTCAGAAGCCATTTGGATTCAGATACAGACATTCAGCTCTCAAGGTAGTCAAAAAGAAAAACATTTTGGATGTGGCTTATTTTCAAATGTGTGAGTAATTTGTGAGAATTTTGGTGCAAGTCCTTTTCCAATTTTGAACAATGGAAAACTACAACATGAGTTAAATTAAGATTATGTAAATCCTGTTATCTCTCCAAATCCACTCTACCTGTGACTTCCATAATGCCTTGTTGCATCTGATATTTCAAGGCATAATACAGTTCTCAAGTAATAATTTGAAGAGGGAAAAAAGAGTATTTTAGATAAGTTAATGAAGTTATTTTTCTCAGCAATCAAGTTAAATTTATTTTCATGTTTTTAAATCCTTAGTTATTAACTCCCCTATATTTAACAAATAGCCATGAAATGAATCAACTTATAGGGTAAAGTGTTGGGCAGCAGACATGATGACAGACATCTAGCAGAGTTACTTGCAACTTGAAGACAAAATACAATGTACTTCCAAAAGCAGTCATTTCACAGTACTTTTCTTCATCAGTTACCTACTTTGAGACTGGGATCTGAACAAATGGAGGAAACATCAGTTCATACGATATCTTTCAATGGTACAGCCTGGCATATTGTGCTATTGGGACATCTAATCAGAAATTTGCAGCATAAACCTTGCACAGTTTTATTGTCATTGATTTGACCCCAATATTTTACATAACATCTGCAAACTGTAATGCCAATTCAGATTCAGAGGCATTTTGTTTCACAGCTTGGTTTGACAGAAGATCATACAAAATATAAGCTATAGATGAATTTATACATGGTCTGAATACTTGTATTTTTGTCCTGACACATGGATCCTGAATAATATATTAATCAGTTATACTGCGGGGGTTGGCTGCCCAGATTCTATACATTCACTGTTAGGTTCTCACCTTATCCTCTTTTCCTGTATTGCTGCCCTCATGAAGATGACTGAAATACTCAGAATATATTAATTTTTTAATAGGAAAGCTATATTGAAATGAAAAATAAAGATCAAAATCTATTAACCATTCTATGTTTTGAGAGCGCCATTATGTCTGTCTTCGAAAATAAAGTAATTTAAACTACTTACTAGATCCACATAGGGCCAACATTGACTTTTAAGAGACCATGCATATCTTATTGCTTTACAGGATCAATGTTTCATCTTTTCATAGTTTACACCTTGTATTAAGTTCCAAAACACTCCTCCAAGTACAAAGCAAAGCATTCAGCAATATTTTTAGTGAAGATATCCAGGACATGCAGTGAAAAAGGACAAGGCAAAGGAAAAATCAGGGGGCACCAAATGTTTATACTGTTTCATGATAACTTGCAGGGTATCACTAAACCAGCTATTCACCACCTAGATCACCATGTTGGTGACAAACATTTCTTGGATTTGATCCATAAGGAGGATGGTGAGTTGGATGCTGAAGGCTTTCCTGGAGAATGTGATCAGAGTACAATCACTTACACTGATGAGTCAGCCGAATGTGACATGCAGGTGCAGTAGACAGTGAGGAAAGCTAATGGTAGTGAGAGGGTTTGAGTATAGGAGTAGGGATGTCTTGTGCTGTTATACACGACCTTGGTGAGGCTACACCTTGGGTATTGTGTGCAGTTTTGGTCTCCTAGTCTGAGGAAGGACATTCTTATTATTGAGGGAGTCCAGCAAAAGTTCACCAGTTGATTCCTGGAATGGCAGAACTGATGCAAGAAGAAAGATTGGACCAACTGGATTTGTACTCACTGGAATTTAGAAGAATGAGGGGGATCTCACAGAAACATATACAATTCTGATGGGACTGGACAGAAGATGTGGGAAGAAGTTCCTGATATTGGAAAAGTCCAGAACTAGGGGTCACAGTTGAAGAATAAGGGGTAAGGACTGAGATGAGGGAGTTCTAGACTTGTGGAATTCTCTCCCACAGGAAGCTTTTGGGGCCAGTTTATTAGATATATTCAAGAGGGAGCTGGATATGGCCCTTGCTGCTAAAGGGATCATGGGGTATGAGGAGAAAGCAGGAATGGGATACTGGAATTGAATGATCAGCCATGATGATATTGAACGATGGTGCAGGCTTGAAGGGCCAAATGGCCTACTCCCGTGCCTATATTCTATGTTTCTATCTTTCTAATGACCAATCTTTTGAACCATACACAAAGCACAACTGAAAAATGATGGGTCTCTCCAAAATATGTACTGAGTTTAGCTCTGTCTATCCTTTCAAATTGTAAGTAGTTAGTCAAGGACTCTGAAAAGATGAAAGGATCACATCAGTGCTTGAATTTATGAAATTCTACCTTCATTTGCAATGAGCAGTTCTGTAGTGTAAATTTCTCATTTGCATTTAAATAGTCCTGCACATGTCATGCAGTGGTTGATGTAGACACCATGCATTACATAAAGAGTTGAAGAGAACATTTCCAAAGGATTAAACACTGCATTGCATAGGAAAGAAACCTGAAATTTGTTTGTGCTGAATAGTTTGGTGTTACAAAGCTTCACACTTACCAGAAAAGAACAAAGAAAAATGAAAGATACGAAGTAGAAATAGGCAAAATCATTTCCACATTCATTGGCTTCTGTGCCTGAGTCTTTATCACATGGGCTTTTGCTCAGACATGCCAACATAATTTCATGCCAGCCTTCTCCAGTGGCACTCCTGCAAAAGATATGTTCAATTTTTTAAAAATATAATTCAATAGTCTCAATCTCCTAACAAATTCAGGTGGAGACAAAGTCAAGCCCATCAGCTTTGGCCAAATAGGAAGACAATAGCAACAGTTTCTCATTTTGTGAAGGTAGATTTAATGAATCCCAACTATGGACATCCAAATCCCACTTTAGGAAGGATGTGAAGGCCTTGGGGAGGGTTCTGGACAATATTCACCAGGAATGAGGGGATTTAGTTATGGGGAGAGATTGGAAAAGCTGTCATTATTCCTGTTGGAGCAAGAAAGTATTAAGTTTTTTGAAAATTATGAAGAATTTTGACAGAACCATTTGGGAGAAATGGTATCTTCCAGTAAGTGGATTGAGATTTAAAACATTTAAAAATTAGATGAAAACAAGGATCATATAAGAAGGTTGTTACAATCTGGAATGCATTGCCTGAAAGGATGATGAAAATGGATTGTCTAACAATTTTCAGAGGATCATGGGACTTGAACAGAAGTTTTTTGGACACTCAGGGGAGAGACTGGTGTATGGAAGTAAATTGGGTAATTTGTTCAAAAAGCTAATTGAGCCAGTGGAATGATGTCCTTTTGTGCTGTAAGACTCTGTGATCTTATGTTTGGGGATTAGCAGATACTAATGTTATCTAATAGCATTCAAAGATTTCACATGTGTAGGATTATGTTTTCTTATCAAAGTCTGAAGCAGAAATTTTCTCAGCACTGTGACAGCAATTGTTAGATGGAGAGGTGGTTAAGGCTCCATAGTCGGCTCTAAACTCCCTGGGATAGATGCAGAAGATTTCAGCCAAAGTTCTTAAAGCCTGATTATTGTCTGGCTGGAACGTGGATTCTGTGTGGGGGCTGACTTGGGCCCAGTTGTGTGATCAGAGTAAAATACGATGGTCAAACACTCACTCCCTCACACTTTGATTGAGCACTTGGGGGCTGTGTCCTTGAACTGCAGGTCAGCATGAGTTGTATCTTTAGAAGAGGAGGGTTAAAACTCACAAGAACATTGCTGGAAGATGCTATGTAAAGCCATTGTGAAACAACACTAATTGGGATTGGGATATTTCTACTATAGACATAGACAGAGGAAGGCCACAGCTGTCTTGGTAATTCCATTGTTAAAATATCCATCTGCAAATAGAACATGGTTGGAGACATGCAGCAAAAAGAACTTAAAACCTTATGTAATTTATATGCAATTTTCTGTCAAGAATGATCATAAAATCCATAAGTAACCTCTCTATCATCCAGAAGGACAAGGGCAGCAGATGCATGAAAACATCACCACCTGTAACTCCCCCTCCAAGCCACACACTATCCTGACTGGAAACTGTATCACCACTGCTTCACTGTCCTTGTGTGAAAATCCTGTAACTCCCATCCTAACATCAAAATGGGTGTCCCTACACTGAGATACTGCAGGCAGTTCAAGAAGAGAGCTCACAATCATCTTCTAAAGGGTAATTAGGGATGGGGCCAGCATGGTGGCTCAGTGGTTAGCACTGTTGCCTCACAACACCAGGGACCCAGATTTGATTCCAGCCTCACGTGACTGTCCACATGGTGTTTGCATGTTCACCCCATGTCTGCATGGGTTTCTGCTGGGTGCTCCAGCTTCCCTCCACAATCCAATGATGTGTAGGTTAAGTGGATTGGCCATGCTATATTGCCTTATAGTGTCCAGGGATATGCAGGCTAAGTGGATTAGCCATGGTGGAGGATTGGTCTGGCTGGGAAATTCTTTGGAAGGTTGGTGTGGACTCAATGGGTCAAATGGCCTCTTTTGGTACTCTATGAGTGCTGGCCTTACTAGTGATGGACGAATAAGAAAAAAGTCAGGAAGGCAATCACTTATCTTACTTTTCAAATGAGGACATGACAGAGAATTATGTTTAAGTAAGTAAAATGTATTTCAGAATTGTGTGAGTGCAGTGCTTTCAGTTAGTGTGCACTGATTAAAGATAGGCAGAATATCCTCCTTTACAGAGAGGATCTAAATAATGTTTTGGACAACCACTATTTCACTTGGAATTGTCCCCTTTCATCTTCTGTCAGATCTGGCACTAAATTTCACTTCAATTAGACCCATCTTTCTGCAGCCTCAGGAACCATTCTATCAATTACATTTGCTGACTTGATCAGTCAGAACCTACCTGAGCAAACATTACATGTCACTGTAAATTCCCTGAATCCAGTCTATGAATTGTTAAATTGCAATTTTGTTGAAAGAAAGCATCATCTGTTGTGGATCTGTCCGTCCATCAATCAATGCCCAACTGGCCCCCTGCCAAAGTTATCTTACTCAACTGATGTGAATCCCCAGCTCACACTGCAATCTTAACTGCACAGTTGACCCCTTCAAAGACTAAAATAATCTTTTTGGTTTGCCTTTCTTCCCCTAATTTGCATTGCAACAGTCTTTGCAGAGAACATCCTTACATTCTTTCCTTCTACTAACCATTTTGACTGGCATTAGATTTTATTTCCAATAACCTTTTCAAAGCCTGTACTATTTGGACTACAAAACTGGACCTGAAAAGTACCATACAGTACTACAGAGCAATTGCTGCCTCTACACTCCAGAAGTGCAGGGGTCTGCAATGTGTATAAATGATAAGAGTGTGGAAGGAATTGCATCAGCTGTGCCTCCACTGTATCCTTTGAAGTCACTACTGACCATTGACCAAACATTAGTGTCCTTCCTAAACAATCCTGTAAAATCAACTTTGATGGACCGGACACCAGGGCCAGATAGAGCCTCCCCCTGTCACATCTCAAATGGTTTGCATGCTGGGAAGCAAAAGAACATTTCAAAAAGATACTCTAAAGTTCTCGTTGAAGATCACTGATGTTATCTTTGGGAGGAGCTTGCTACCATTCAAAATTGCAATCATTCAAAATGGCAACCACTTGACCATCAAGCTGCATAGCACTTCAATCTAAATGCCTTGATGATGAGGTACAGTGGCCTCAAAGAAGGAAAGGAAATGAAATTAAGCTTGCACTCTGGTTCCCACTGCCCTTTTGGAAATCCTTCCCCATGTGTCCAAAGGTCTGTGGGTCAGGAATCCCCTTCTTCACACACATAAGGATCCGTGGCTTAAACTGTGATTCAAAATGGATGTCGTTCTCAAATTGAGGGACAGCCACAGATGGCGTGGGACACAATTTCAAAACCTACAGTAATAACACTTGGAAGTATTGTGAACTATGAGGAAGACAGTAATAAGCTTCCAAAAAGGCATAGACAAACTAGTGGAATGATGGATTAACTAAACAGAGAAGCAACCATTTGGTAGCAAAGAATTTGAAAAATTCTGAAAAAAAAATTAAGACTTTTCTTCTTACTCATCAGGACAATTTGCAGGAATACCAATTTAAGGGAAAGCCAACATTTCTGCTGTATGAGAGCAGAGTGCTGCCTTATTGGTATGTGATTTCTGATGAGTAGAGGCATTGCCATAGACAATGCACCAGTTAATGATGACTGAGTGTTAATTGCCAAGCTTTGCTTGTAATTGAATCTAGGGAGGCTGACTTGGGTTGACGAAGGTAGTGTACCGAGAAGTCAACCAGCTAGCATTTACTGCAAGCTACATGTGCTAATGCAAAAAGATCCTGAAGACCATGTACATAAGCTACTCCTGTTACAAGACAGCAAAATAAGAGACAGCCAGTTTCTGTTCTGGAACATTTGTTCTGGAAGGCAGTACCAGTAGGCAGGGCTGCTGCTATGTCTGTTCACCCCCACCTCCCTCTGACCCCCAGTATTCACCTTCAGTGGATTATTCACATCAGATATATTCAGCAGTGCCATTTTCTTCTATTGCTCTGTGACATCAGGTCACAATAGAGCACTGTTTTTGTGCCATCTGGTGTGATGTTCATAATAAACATGATCTTCAGAAATTATTTAATGAAGTATAAGAGTTCCTGCACTTTATACATAGTCAACATAGCGGTATCGGTTACAAAGGCAAGGAAGGTACAGTAAACTTTTGTGAAGCCTTGGTACGGCCTCAGCTGGAGTATTGTGTCCAATTCTGAGATCCACACTTTAGGAAGGAGATGAAGGCATCAGAGAGAATTCAGAAATATTTATAAAAATGGTTTCAGTGATGAGGAACTTCAGTTGTGACGACAGTTTAGAGTAACTGGAGCTATTTGTGTTTGAGATGAGCTCACTGAAAGAAATTTGATAGAAATATTCAATATTATGATGGGGGCCTGAACAGTGTAGATACTCAGAAAATGTTTCAATTGGCAGAAGGGTCAACAACTACAAAGTACTAATTTAAGATGATTAGCAAAACAACGAAAGGCAACATGAGGAAAATCATCTTTTCACAGTGAGTGATTACAATCTGGAATTCAAGTTTTAGAGTGTGGAGAATGAGTTGTGGCTTTCAAAAGGGAATTGAATAGTTGTCTGAACAGAAAAAAGAAACTAGCTGGACTACTGGGAAGACATAGGGTTTATGGAGCTAGCTGAACCAACCTTATAAATGTAATGGGCATGACAAGCCAAGTGACCTTTTTCTTTGCTGTAACCATTCTATGACTCTACATGATCCCTATAAAGCTATATACGCAGTTATTGAGTTTCCCTCCAATTTGTCCATTTAGTGTGACAAGTCATAGTTCATTCTCCGTCTGTTATTTGTTAATTTAGGATTCTCAGATCTCTGTCCTCATTTCCACCTTGTCACTTTTCTAACAGCTAAATCCCACAGCTTCCCCAATACAGTGCTGAAAATGGTATCAAATCTCCATCTCAAGTGAAATTACATTTCCTTCAATTTCGCAAGATATAATTTCTTCAAGACTCTCTTAAGTCCAAGTGACAGCTATCGATTCTAACTCATTAGCCAGATGATATCATTGACTTCACTATCTCCTTTGACTTAAAGAAAAGTGGCCTCCTGTGCTCTGTCTCCCACGCCTCACCACATCTTACCATTGTGGAAACCTGAAATCACTGAAATCTTCTGTTTAACCACATTCTTCACCAGAAGCTCAAATGTCTATAACTCCACCTTTACTAGCATTTCCTTCTTAAGCTTTTCTGTTTCTGAAAACCAAAGGGTGGCACGATGGCTCAGTGGTTAGCACTGCTGCCTCACAGTACTTGGGACCTGGGTTTGAGTTCACTCTCATGCAACTGTCTGTGCAGTGTTTGCACATTCTCCCCATGTCTTTGCGGGTTTCCTCTGGGTGCTTTGGTTTCCTCCCATATCCAAAGGTGTGCAGATTAGGTGCACTGGCCATGCTAAATTGCCATTAGTGTTCAGGGATGTGCAGGCTAGATGGATTAGCCATGGGAAATGCAGAGTTATAGGATAGCTTACAAGGATGGCTTAGGCTTTGGGTGGGATGCTCTTTGCAGCATCAGTGTGGATTAGATGGGCTGAATGGCCTACTTCTACAGTGTAGGGATTCTATGACACTATGAAAATGCCTTATCCTGAACTGCTTTGTAGCTTTTAGTCTTTTCAGCCTTTGTGGTAGTTTGTAATCTGGGGCTTGGACTCACAATTTAAAAAACATTGATATCATGTTCAATGTAATAGTTACTGCATTTACTCAAATAAAGATCATTGCGCTCAGATGTTAAAAACCATGACTGGAAATGATTAGATGGAGAAAAGCATTGAGAAAATCCAAAGCATATATTCTGAGAACAATCGATTGGAATCAATCCCGAAACTTGTAATGTCACAATATTTGTCACTATAGTCATAGCTTGTGTTAGCACAGGATCATTTTGCATTGCAAAACTTATGTTTTTTTTTAGAAAAAAACACATTTTCTGTTATTTTACCTGAATAAGAGCATTAGGGCTTGTAAGAAAGTCCTAAAATTGTTGTGGCGATTAATCGCACTGTCATCATCTAGTGCAATGTTGCCAAATACCTTGAAAAGAGAAAACAAAGTGTTACAGTTTATGTTTTAGCAACTGTTATTTGCCCATACTTAATGTTCCAATAGTCACTGAAAAACCTGTGGCAAAGAGCTATTTTACATATTATATCATGAGCTGATTCTGAACAAATTGAAACTAATTTTAAATAATGAAAGTCAATCTTCTGATTCCACTTTGTTACTTGAATTACAAAGTTAACCTTAAATGTATAACAATTGTCACACTGTTTAATTTTACAACTAAAAATAACAAAATTTAACCCATAAAGATGTAACATCTAATTGAGTCAACAAAGGCATTCACAAGATTTATTTTAATATTTCGTGGACATTGGTTTACTGCTTTAAATGGTAATTGGCAATGATTATATCTGGGATCAGATTGATATTATGTTGGACCATTTCAAGACAAGTACAAAAGAACTAATAGTTGTGCTGAACTAACAACGTTACAGCCAGATAGATTCAGTAAGGAGTATCTTACATCAGGATGTGATGTAAACTTTGACATTTCTCTTTTATTGCAATGGATAGGTTTTGTAGACAAACCAAGCAATTGTAGCTAATTGCAATCAGACTTGCACGTTTTCGATTCATGCACTGCAATGGGAAGATTCACTGAAATTATTGAACTAATGTGGAAGCCAGTTATTTAAGCCCTTCCTGAATAATGTTGATGAATTTATTTGGAGATTCTACTCATGTAATGCATGGGTGAGTTGTTAAATTGAGCTCGAGCTGCCTGCACAAATGAACTGTAGAGAAGACACTCAGGTGGACTTGAGAGATTACTCCAGGAGTTCAGTTACCATTCAGACCAAGACAATTAATATCATTAAAACTGTTCAATTCATCATTTCATCCATTACTTTTTGGGAGGCTCTCCTGTGCACAGATTGGTCACCTTTTTTTGTCTGAAATTAAGGGCTTTGGAAGACCCTGAGGATATGGTATAGGTGCAAATACTTATTCTATAGGACCTATTCTCTGACAGACGAGGCGTTGGAATGTGGGATTAGAATTGGTGGCTAATTTATTCAGCCGCACAGATATCGTGGGCTGAATGGGCTCACTTTGTTCTAGAAAGTTTCAGGACATTTATAATGAGCTGGTTCATTATAAATGAATATTTGTTGATGAGTAACAGGAAAATAGTTAATCAAATAATTAATAATTTCGCTAATATAATGCATTTTAATTGTCTCAAGTGTCTGACCAAATTAAATGTGTCATTTGTAGGTTGGGTAATTTGAGGAATCGTTACGAATCAGGAGCAGAAAAAACTCCTTCCTATTCTTTAAAGAATGCTGTTGGATCTCAGACACTGAACTAATCTATCATGTCATGCAGACTCCAACTGGAGTAAGACTGCAACTCATTCTTTGTATTTTACTAAGGTTTCAGTCAAGATCCTGCAGACAAACATTGGAATGTTTGGGACTTAGATGAAATGCAGTGAGTGGAACCACTATTTATTGATGATTGAGTAACATTGGAAATTGCTGAAACAAATAGAAATTTTCATCGTGGACTGATCAGAACATTCTGCAAGAATACCAATGCAGGAGAAAAAAAAAGTTTATACTTTATGAGAAGATGGTCTGATTGATTAGCAAGAAGACTCTGTTTAGTAATGGCAGTCCCATGGTGAATACAACTATTAATGATGATTGACAGTAAACATCTAGGTTTTGTTTAAATTGTAAATCAGGCAGGGTGAATCTGATTGATTAGTGCACTGACCTGAAAAATAAACCATCTAGTCACCTGAATGAAAGCAACATACAACGGATACTGGAAATCTGAAACAAACAGAGAGAACGCTGGAGATCCTGAACAGTCAGGGCAGCATTTGTGGAAATAAAGTTAACGTTTCAAGAATGGTTTGACTACCCGGTAGATTTCTCCAGCATTCACTGGATTTGTTTCACCAAAGTCAGCCTTTTTGGTGATTTGAAACAGGCGTGGTGCTCTAAATGTTTCTTTTGTTAGCAAAGGACAAGGCCCTGTGTGTTAACATTTTGAGCTTCCATTACACATGAGCGCAACGAGCAATCCTAAATTGGTTGGAGTCATAGAGGTAGACAACACTGAAACTTCAATTCAACTCATCCATGCTGACCAGATATCTTAAATTAATCATTTGTCAGCACTTGGCCCATATCCCTCTAAGCTGTTCATATTCATATACTCATCCAGATGCCTTTTAAGTATTGTTATTGTACCAGGCTGCAGCACTTCCTTTGGCAGCTTATTCTATACACACACCATCCACTCTATGAAAACGTTTCCCTTTAGGACTCTTTTATATCTTTTTCTTCTCATCTTAAACCTATACCCTCTAGGCTGGAAAAAGACCTAGTCTATTTATGCTATTCATGCCCTCATGATTTTATTAAACTCTGTAAGGTTGACCCTCAACTTCTGATGTTTTAGGGAAAAAACACCAGTCTATTCAGCCTCTCCCTATAGCTCAAACCCTCTGACACCAGCAACATCCTTCTAAATCTTTTCTGTACTTTTTCAAGTTTAACAATACCTTTTCTATAGAAAGGAGACCAGAATTGAATGCAGTATTTCAAAAGTGGACTAACCAATGATCTGTACAGCCATAACATGACATCCCAACTCCTATACTCAATGCACTGACCAATAAAGGCAAGTGTACCCTGTCTACCTGTGACTCCACCTTCAAGGAACTGTAATCTTGCATCCCAAAGTCTCCTGTTCAGCACACTCCCCAGGTCTTTATTATTAAGTGTATGTCAGTGTCAATGTTAATTCCTTACATACTCAGGATTATCAAGCAAATGCTGTCTAATTGTAGATTACGTCTAATGTTAAAAGTTGTGTTGCAAATTCTGCCAGTGCAGCTCATTGTAAATGGCTAGTCTATCAATTTTTGTGTTTCACTGAACGGTCATGCTGTTTTATATTATTGGCTTGTCTTCGAGATGTACATTGTATATACCAGGCATCACAATGGCACTGAAATTCATATACCATATACTCATTTGTGCGATAGGCAGAACTTCCTTTTGCCTTGACAGCAGCACGGTATTAGTGGTGAAACCCATTAACATGGTTACTACATAAAAGCAGGGTGAAACAGCTAGTTTCACTTGCTGCTCAAATATTTGAGATATCTTACTATTCCATGACAATCTGAGGTAGACTGGGCAAATTTCAGGACAAAGAGAGACCACATTAGGGCCTTTATAAGTTTATGGGTAGCCATTATCCCACAGCACAGCTTTGATGTGCTATATTTCAGCACCGAGTTTGCACAGTGAACAAATGGCATGGACCTACTTATGAGGTTGTTCTTAAGGATAATTTTAGATGTACCCAGAACATATATTCACCAGTGAAAGTCGGTTTGTGATAGACAGTATTAGAGAATTCCTAGGTCATTTTCTCAATCAGAACAATGGGGAATGGGAGCTCATTTGACTGTTTCACTCCGCACCTTCATCTACCTATTGCATTTCCAGGCTCCTTCCCCTCAACCCCACCCTCCTCCCATTTATCTCTCAGCCCCCTTGGCCACCTCCCCCCATTCCTGATGAATGGCTCATGCTCAAAACGTCAACTCTCCTGCTCCTCAAATGCTGCCTGACTAGCTGTGCTTTTCCAGCACCACACTTTTTGATTCTGATCTCCAGCATCTGCAATCCTCACTTTCTCCAAAGTCAAGGAATGGCTTAAGTCACTCTGAAAACAGTCCAGTCCCTTCAGTTTACCCTCGAAAGCTAAATATCCCAAAGGTTTGAATAACAGGTAAAACTAGCTGTTCTATGCTGCTACAATGCAGTAACAATATGAAAGGTGTTCACCACAAACAAAATGCTGCTTTCCAGCCAAAAAGATGGACTGCCTACATCAGAAATGAGTGATGTGATTTTCAGTGTTGGCGTGATGCCAGGTAGATAGGCTGTAATCACTAAGACTCACAGATTATGTCAAACAGCATGTCCCTTTGCCTGTTCACATCAAGCAAGTTAGTAACTACACCCAACTAAGCCACAATTGAAAAGCTTGCAATATAGTGTCTAACCCTAAGTGTGATTCTGCAATTGAAGAATATTTGCGAGATAATCTTAACATGTGAAGAATTATGCTGACGCTCAATTAAGGATTATCAGTCAGGGTCACAGTATAGTGCACTTGCGTGTATTGCTTACTGTATATATACTCAATACCCTGTTCTTTCCAAACAGAAAGAACATGGAGGCACACTGTGCTTATATCACCTCAGCAAAATAGGTGACAGTCATTCACTGTTTCATTTCTCAGGCAATGTCCTGACTAATCAGATTCAAGTTGTCTACTTTAAAATTTGAACAAAGCCCAGCAGTTAACTGTCAATCAGCATTAATGGAAACATTTTCTATGGCAGTGTCTTCTACCAATCAGAGTTCACTTGCCAATCAACCAGCACTCATCACTCATGATAATGCAAATGCTGGTTTTACACTTGAATTGGAATTTGTGCAGAATATCATGATGGATACAAGATGAAAATCTTTAACAAAATGAGTTTTTTCAACTCTACTCATGGTCAGTACTACCAACTAATTAAATGTTATGATCTACAGAATGAAAATTTAAATCTCACTAAAAAGAGAATTGAGCTCCAGAATTTTATCTGTTTAAACATTAATGTCATTTTACATGTTTACGAATAATATTATTACTTATATTCTTAATTACATGTATTCATCTCTATTGATTTTTAGAGATTGAGAAGTAATTTGCACTTCAACTTAAATGGTTATTGTTCAATGTAAATTAGACTTACATTTCCAAATATTAAAATTAATTCGCATTTAATTTACATATTTTACTAAATATTTCCTCTGATTAGGGAGAAGCTCTTTTGCTAATCGGTGACTATGCAATGTGGACACTGGGTGGGGTAAACATATTCAGATTTTCATTGTGTGTCAATGAGTAATTAGTCTTTTATTCAGCATGAACTGCATTAAAGCTCTTTGCAACATTAATTACACTGACCTGCATTCCAATAATGGCATAGATGAAAAACAACATAGCAATCAGGAGACAGACATAAGGTAATGCCTGCAAAAGAAACAAAGTAAGCATCTCTATACAGCAAAAAAAACTATACAGCAATCAATACAATAGGAACATTAGCATTTTATCAGAATATTGGATAAAATGCACACAGTTCTGTATCTTTATTTTATTATCCTGCTATTTATGCTCACTGGACAATTTGTTGGTTAGGTATTACAATAAATTTGAATTAATCTAAGTCTATGAAACATTCGCAAATTCTCAGAAAATAATGGGTATCAATTTGATGTAATTGTCTGGCAGATCCTTTTGTAGGATTTTGATCATATGTTTTATGGCCTTGAGTGAAATTCTTCTGGCACTCTATGAGGACAATTCATAAAGAAACATACAATTTAATGGTCATTTCTATTTTGGTCTAATCGCTACCTTTTTGAAGCCATTGTAGGATAGTAGTTCAAACCACATAGAAGCTGAAGAACTCACAAAAACAAGAAATAAACATTTATTCAGTTGAAGAGTTCTCAAACCATATGATGGCCAAATCAAACCAGCCAGGACTTTATTTAAAGCTATAAATCAACATTCTACTTGGTTTTGGTATAATGAGAGCTGTTAATGAAAGATGCATGACACAACGACTCTGTCCCTCTCAGAGCAACGTGCTTTTAGTTTTCACTGCTTTATGGAATACTTATCTGCTCTATGCACAAATACAATTACATTCTGTTTTAGATTGCCTAAATTAAAAGCAAACATGCAAAAATGTCAGGTTCACTAAATAAATAACATTTCTCTTTAGTGTTGCAGTTAATGACAAGGAACTTGGCATTTTGCCTTTTATCTCATTTGAAAATATGTTTCTACCTGAGTGGGTATCAAATCTAAATCTGCGAGAGTCCAATGGGTGGAAGGATTTGACCATAGTTCGATTATTTATACACATAGTAAACTTTGTAATTAACATATTTAATTGTAAAGAGAAAACCTTAATGCCAACATTAATGTGACTTCATAGTTAGTTTTGCTGCATTGAGGGAATGCATACTGTAGGTAGATTCTAGTCTGAGTTGAAGCCATGTTCTCCTGCTAATGTCGTTTTCTGTCCCAATCTGTTCTGGAATGCGGTACCCAATGATTATAGCTGATTAATGTTTCCAATGCACAAATGAAGGTGACACAAAGACACCTACATTACTAGCAAGGACGTTCCTGGTCTTGGGGGGAATGGGCTGAAACATGGGGGAACAATGTAGAAAACTGCATCAAATGACACCCAGATATTTCTGTTACGGTGGAAAATTCTGAGTTATGAATGGTGTAGACAGCCAACTTAATTAATGTCCCTGTGAAGGGAATTTTTACCAACTCACTGAAATATTGCTGGCAACCTCAGGCAAGGGGCTGTAGATGTCCTCTCAATCCCCGAACTTCCTCAGCAGTGCTCATCTTTTCTGGTGGAGCTGCTAAATCTCTAGAAGTGCTGGCCATTTCAAGTGCCCCATCTACCATCCTATGTATAACCTGCCAGCTGATGTTTTAAAATCATAATCTAAATGAACTGTCATTTTGTTCAGCTTGGTTTAAGACAAAACAGTGAACTCTACATGACCAGCCATTATTGCACTCATTAACTGAATCAGTCTGAAGTGCTAGCTCAAAAGTCAAGCTCTGCACATTAACATCAATGGGATGAAGTTTTGGCAGATTTTCTGCTCAATTAACAACTGTCTTCGGTGATCATTTGTGCCCACTGCAGGGATAAAACTGCAACTAATAACCAGAAGGTGGCAGAATTACACCATAAAACTCAGGTCCACTGAACACAACATGAAAATACAAGTAATTAACCTTGTTAACTACAATTACTAAGCAATAGAACAGCTCTTCTATTGATCCAAACTTAAAGCTGCCCTTATATGGGTTTTAATGCTTCCTGTTTTAGATTATCTGGGTCCAGGCTACATTTTCAGTTTGTTTCAGTTCAGTTATGATGTTCTGAGACGCACCTTAAAAGACTGCACAAACGTCCAGAGCAAAATACGAATGGTATATCCCTGACGGAGGAGCTTGATAAGACGTGCTGCTCTGAACAACCGCAGGAAGCTGAGATTGATAAAGTTATTCTGGTGAAAGCAAAGAATTCAGGGTACGGTAATTGTCAGCAACCAGAAACCTCTCAGTATAGCAGTGGAGTTCGCACTGCAATGAATTTTTTTAAAAGAAGCACTCATAATGTTGTATTTCACTTGTCACATCTATTCCTCATTTGAAATATGTGAATTTAACAATAATTGAATATTTTTCAGAGGTTCATTATAAACAAATAAACAACTGGATTGAAAACATTTATCTTGTATCGAAATACTTTACTGATCACAATTTGAATTGAACTTCTTTTTCCAATTAAGGTCACCAAGGGACAACGTTGGCAGCATTTATCAGGATGAGAAAATTTACACCAGGTACAATAATATTACTGCAAAACAAAAAGAGAAATATGGATGGAGAACAAACGTTGAACATATTCCTGTCAAGAGAAATGTAATTTTAATTTACAAATGCACATTAAACTTTCAATAATATAATTAATGTAATCTTAGGTCATAATTACATTTTAACCTCTGGTTTTGGAAGACATTTTTTTGTCACTTATTAATAACAACACTAATATTAGACCTCGTTTCATCTTCCAACCTTTCCTTGGAATACACAAAAAGCCAAAGTGTTTGATTTGTGAAAGATGAATGTTTGTAGATAATTTGTATTTATTGAACCTCTGAAAATTAAGTTATCATTTAAAACATAGATTATTTGAAAGCATTGCAGAAAATGAATGGTGCAAGGTTAAAACATTTCTGCTTAACTCTTTAAACACTCCATTGCTATTCTTATGCTGAGGATGATGCAGGTCATTAATGTGGCAATTGTGGAAAGTCCGAACATATTGTGAATTCCAGATTTGCAATCCAACAGGGTCACAGTGGCGTTCTGAATCCATGATATCAAACAGTGTTGCCCTAAATTATGCAAAAGACTGAACTTTAAGAGAAATTAGAGTTACTGACAATGTTGCAGTTTCTAATTAGATTGCAGACTTCAACTGATAGAGCAAGTGACTGTTCCAATTCCACCTGCATTGGAGGTGGTTGCTGGAAGGAAAAACAGGAATGTCCTTTGCAAAACAAAAATGGCATGGGACTGGCATGAGAATAAGAATCTACCATCTGCAAGCATCAGCACTCCACAGCCTCTAGTTCCCATTTCTCAAATGGTTAGTTTTCACTGGATTGGCACGGGATTTGCTAATCATCTTCATGAAACATTTTAACATATGCTCTTCTTCATCATTCTGTTTTTTGGAAGGGACTTAAAGATGTATTTAGAATTTGCATTCATGAAATGTGGCACACAGATGGAGGCCGTTTGGCCTGACTGCAATGGGTGCAAAACCGACTCACACGAATATTACATGACTGGCAGGTTTCAGTTATAAAGAGAGGTTGAATAGCTGGGACTTTTTCCCCCTGGATCACAGAAGGTTGAGGGGTGACCTTACAGGTTTACAAAATCATGAGGGGCATGGATAGTGTGAATAGACAAGATATTTTCCGCAAGTTAGGGGAGTTCATAACTAGAGGACATAAGGTTTAGTTTGAGAGGGGAAAAATTTAAAAGAGACTTAAGGGGCAACTTTTTCACACAGAAGGTTGTGTTTGTGTGGAATGACCTGCCAGACGAAGTACAATTACAACATTTAAAAGATATTTGGAGGGTACATGAATAGGAAGAGTTTAGAAGGATATGGGGTCAAATGTAGGCAAATGGGACTAATTCACTTTCGAAAATCTGGTCAGTACGGACGAGTTGGGCTAAAAGACCTGGTTCGGTGCTGTCTAACTCTATGATTCTGGCTCTTGAAGAGAACTAGCCATTCAATTACAGTTTAGAGGTCTACGCCACAGAAAAAGGACCTTTGGCCCATCAGTCTGTGCCGATCAAAACAAGCACCTAATTAAATCTGCTATGTTAATGAATTTGTGGAAAATACAGTTGAACACTATCACCATAATAGTTGGATCTGTTAATGGACTTGCACATTTTAGTTGTGTTATTAACACGAATATACATAAAGTTAAAGATTTTCCTAGAAAATCTTCCTGAGACCATCCTTCTTGACAGTAAAATGAATTGATCGCGAACAGCAATATTCTTTTTCAGGATTGGGAGTGTTTAAAATGTCTCAGCATTGGACCAACCAGTCATCTGCAAATAGCAATGTTAAACTCTGAAGCATTTTCGAGAGTGTTCCTCTTGAGTTATTTTTATAACAACCTGTAAATATCAGAATCCATCCAATGGAATACCCAACTCATTAAACAGATTGAACTCCATTGCTTAAAAGTGAATGATAATCATCAAACGTACAAAATTGGTTAAAATGAACTCAGATATACACTCAGATATTAGATCTTATACAGAAGTCCATGCTACACGTACTGGACTTATTCACCTGGTTATCAGACATTGAGCCCACAGGCAAATTATTTAATGCCAAAAAGATGATGTAGTTCAAATGTAATTAAGCATATATTTAAAAAATAAACATATGCATGAAGCATTTGTGAGATAGTAGCAGTCAGTTTTAAGCATGCATGCAATATTAACCCATTCCTGCCCAGTTGGAGAAAATTCCAAGCTTTGGTTGTGATCAACAACTGGACTATTCCCAAGGTAAAAGCACCAGGAGTAGCTATAATAGTCATACTGCCAGCTAGGTTCTGCAGGTTCCTCTAAGGAAACAAGCACCTGAATAATTCTTTCATATGATCTTGAGTATTGAATTTGACACATCTTGTTTTTCTTGATCAGCAATCAGTGATAGGCTCACTATCCAAGAACTGATTTTATTTTTGAACAAGGAGGTAATCAGAAACAAATTATTTGGCTGATACGTGAGGAACACGTTTGAATTGATGAATTCATTAATCAAGTACATTAAAGAAACTGATGGTTGTCAGTTTGGGCCACTACTACAAGAGACCAGAAAATACTGACTGGAAATTGAATTGCAAAACAAAGCAATGAAGCTAAGATCCAGGCCAGAATCTTGTTTTTTTTCCTGAAAAACCAGGACATTACTTAATTGCTATGGAATTTGTTAAAAGTTTACTTGCTTTCTCACAACCTGTGTTAGACTCCACCTAAACAATTATTTCTCAATCAGAAACTAAAGCTTGGCCAAACCAAATACAAAAGAATTTGCAACTAAATGCCTTCCCCTTAATGAGAGGACTCTGAACTCACATATTTTCTTCAATCTGACAACACTATTTTGATCCACGTAAAACTTCTAATGTTATTTAAGATTTGAATGATGAGTTTAAAATGTTAACTGGACATTTAGTTCTGAAAAGTTGCAACTTGTTTCAAATTCTACAGTGAGACAAATTACAGAAATCAATCCATTCCAAGCCAATGGCTGGTCTCAATTTAATTAGTGGTTGTTTTTAATTATTGTTTAGAGTGCAGACATTGGGCCTTCAACATTTAGCAGGCATTTGTATTTTTCTTTCTTCTGCTCTATTCCCTGTAAGTTGTTACATATCAGGAGTTGATTTGAAATGGCAGATTAAATTTTACCTAAGGTGCTTTTAATTACAACTTGCTTCTTTGGAAATAAGTTTGGGTTTGGCATGCATGTTCCTTTTCAATGTCTGTGCCCAGAGCTGGCTTGTCACTCAACTATCAATATTTGGGGTTGTTAACTGAAAGAATAAGGAAACATGTGATGAAAGAATGCACCAAGTTTCCATTTTCTCTGCCCTTGTCTTTCTACAAACTTTATTTTCTTTGGGAGAGAGAAAGAGAGTCTATGAAAAAAAAAGGTTGGTTCTAATTCTGCAGTGGATCAATGATTAAATATACTCACAGACTCTGTCTTAGTGGAATTGGAGAAAGGGGAAACCACAGTGAAGTATTTGGAAGTGACATTACGTTTTCTCATCAACAGAATGATAGACTGTAACAGTTCAGTACATTCTTAAGGATCAGAAAACTGGAGAGTCATAGAGTCCTGATATCAGGATCTTTAACAGTAACACACAAATTAATTTCCTAACTCAATGCTTGAGTGGGGAATAGCTTTCTTGACATTTGCATTTGGGAATATTAAATATAATTATGCATTCAGAGAAATGTGTGACTGGAATAAAACTGGTATCTAATGGTTACAGCTGACTTAACACTAATTTTACTAAATGTCAATTGTGTTAATCACCCCATTAGAGACAAGAAAATACTGTCACTTGTGGAAGAAAATAGCATTA
This sequence comes from Chiloscyllium plagiosum, assembly GCF_037043375.1. Classification (NCBI taxonomy): domain Eukaryota; kingdom Metazoa; phylum Chordata; class Chondrichthyes; order Orectolobiformes; family Hemiscylliidae; genus Chiloscyllium; species Chiloscyllium plagiosum. Next base: position 34,543,905 of record NW_028270159.1, on the reverse strand, counting down.
TCAAATACTGGCCCAGAAGATAAGTCTGATTAGCATTGAGGATGTTAGATTGTGTGGTGGGCATGGGAGGAGTGGATGGTTTGGTATTCTCACCAAAATGTCAGGAAGACACACCAGTCCTTCCATTTTTAAATCAGCAGGGAGTCAAAGAGTGGTTTCATAATGATCTCTGATCCCTCTTAGGAAAATTGATCATGTAATTACTAAGTATGGGCCCTGCAGCAAAGCCCCAACATCTTTGAGAAACCAGATATGTTGTTGGTGACTGAGGCTTTACAGGATTTCTGAGGTCATTGACTGTTCCATCAGAGGCCTAAAGAATCACTGCAAAGTCAACTTATATTTCTTTACCTCAAGAATACTGCCATCTTTAGGTGAAAGGAGCTCAAAGGTAGATTGTCTCTTTATGGAGCACATTGAGAAACACCCAAGAACTTGTTATTCTTAAAGCAAACTTGAGATCCAACAAACTCATAACGCATTTGCTATTGCCTATCAGTTCCTATGTCTGGAGTCCCTGGTTGGATTGTTATTGGAATTTCTAAAGAACTCCTGCTGTTTTGAAATGTGATTTGATCTTTCATTAAAGATCTGAACTCCATTCTGGGCTTTCTTCCAAAATAGAGAGGGGAATTACATATCTTGCCAGCATGACCCTCGGCACTTTCTCTTTGACATAAACAGGAGTTAATTTGATGATAGTACAAATCTTAGGGTGCACAGTTCTGCCTCAGTAGGGCCATCCCTTTGGCAGATATTAATAGTGACTTGTGCTTTTGAGATACAATAGCAGAGGAGCTTATATTGCTTCCCTTGCTATTTTAGTTTTTCTCTGTTTTATACACTATTTTTCCCTTTGGCAAAGCTGCAAACTGAACAGCTGTGAATAAAAATATAGTGTTATGGATTTTTTTTTGAGATTTCCTCTCTAATTGAAATCAGGTTGATCAATATTTCTGACATGTTATTGCAGATGATATTGGACTTGATCTGAATTGAGCTAACCTGCTGATGGAAAATGCCAACAAAAACCCATTCCAAATCATCATTGCAATTCAAAAAGCTAATTTAGGCCAGATTTGAAGCAGGTAGGTCATTTAAATGTTTTCTCCTCTCCCATCCGTGTTTCTCCAATGTTTTGGAGCAGACCTTTTTCAATAGCCAAACCTGATAAATACCATTGGGGGGGATCTTCCTGGGAAGACTAATTCAGCTCCCAATCAAACAATCAAAGTGAACAAGTGAAGCAAAAGTTTTCTGAGTTCAGTGAGTGGCTCTCCACCAGAGCAATTCCTCCAACCTAGTTATAACTTTGCAAAATTTACAATAAAAAAAGTTTATTTCTAATTCTATAGAATTACATCAAGAGATTATTATTATTGTTGGTAAAAGTAAATTAAAGCAGGTTTAACTGCAAAGCTGAAGAACATACTTATACTATCTTCTGTTTTTTCTTTCCTCAGTATCTTTCCTATATTCCTTTTCATTTCAGTTATTTCCTCCTTTTTGTTTTAAACCAGAGACTATTATTAAAGTTCAACCATATTGTTTCAGGTTACACTTCAAACTCTCCTCGATAGATTATAAAGGTTGTGTACTCCCAAAGTCTGTCATCAGCGTGGCAAAAGGAAAACAGGTTTGGGCCGAATAAACTGCTACAGTGAATACCACACACTCCTGCACATCAGATCACAGCAGCAGCAGAAAGAAAAAGCTTCACCTCTGCCATTTTTCATGCACCAATTAACCAGAAAAGCAAATTATAAAGCAAACCGATTCCAATCAAACAAGAGTTCTTAAATTGATGAAACCAACCCGTTGCTACATGTTGATGTTGTTCATGGATGATTGATGTTGGCAGGATGCAAAGAAAGGTTGTGGTGTTTTTTGGGAGGGAGCAGCAGGTGTACAACATACAGACGAATACATGGGTTTTCATATTGTGTGTTGATTGAATGGCGTGATTCAGCAGGACCGTTGGAGAAAATAAGGAACAAAAACAAGAGGAAATGAGAAATCAGATGAGCAAAATCAAACTCACTTTTAAAAAAAAGACATCACTTCAATCATATTACAGTCCAGCAAATCAGTGTTAGAACTCATGACCTGCACAGTGATGCTGAAAAGGACTACCTTGGAGTAAATCAGAATGTGGGGTCATTGCAGATTTACCAGAAAATAAAAACCAATACACAAATAAGGAGCGACAATTTTTAGTCAACTAGTCACCAATTGAATAGCAATTTTATAATCGAATAACCATGTGACATGTAACACAAAAGATCTAAAAATTCTATGTTGCCACCAGCTTTTAATAAATGACAGCAATTTAAGCACATCATTTTTTGTTACAAGGAATAGCTTACTTGTTATTTATTTCTTACTTAGGTATTTAGAACTTTTTTAATGCATTGAATGCCACCTTAAATCAATAATTTTTATTTCAACACAATCACCTTCTGAAGAATATATTTTTACTTTACAATTATTGGATCGTACATTTTACTGATGGAAAGTTTCATTCAATGGCATCAGAGATTGGGATGGAGGTGCTGTGCCCAGTTTGTCAGTGTTTAACTTTAAGCACTCGCATCAAAGCTCAACACTGGAGAACTTGCGAACTCGAAGCTCAGAGTCCTTTTTTTCAACCACCTTTCCACTTCATGAAGTATGTCTCCTGACACAATTCCCATAAAATTTACTCTGCACTAAGCTTAACTGTTACAATTTTATTAATGCAAAACTAAAGGGCAGGTGGAAACCCACATCACAAACAAGTTCCATGGGGCAGTGTGATCCAGAGTGTTCTATTGGAAACCTATGTGCAAAGACCATCAGGGCTCAAAAGCATCAGCCTTGACAGTGATGCCACCACAGTTAAATAGCAGTAATCACTGCCCAGGGTCAAATATAACTGGAGTTCAAAGATGTGCAGGTTAGGTGAATTGGCTATTCTAAGTTGCCCGTAGTTTTAAGTGGATTAGTCAGGTGTAAATGTAGGGGAATGGGTCTGGGTGGGTTGCTCTTCGGAGGGTCGGTGTGGACTTGTTGGGCCGAAGGGCCTGTTTCCACACTGTAGGTAATCTAATCTAATCTAATCTAATCTAAATAATAAATTGCACATTGTATGTGATCTTGTAGGCCTACTGATGCTGAAGAATTGTAGCCCAGCTCTAGTCAGCAGCTTCAGAAGAGGAAGGGAAATTTTTTTTTAGTTCAAAGTTGACGTGGCTATAAACTTAATAGAAAGTAAAAGAAGACAACCTCACTTTAACCTGTGCCCACTAACTGCTAGAAATGAATGATTATTCAAAGTAATCCTGAATTGTCGCTCCTAAAGGAATATACTGACACAAATAAAAATTACAACTGCATGAATACAAATGCATTGTTTATTGATTTGAACAAAAGAATAAACAATACAAGCTGTAGGTGGATAGGATGTATAGTAATTAGAAATGATTCTGGCAGAAGTGCCATTTTAATGCATCTAATAAGAAACCTTGTAATAATTTAATCACACACATATCAGCCAGATGGGTCGCCTGGTGTACATCTGTCACATTCTCCAGCATTTCCAGGAAACCCCTTTTTTCCCTCAGGAAAGCTCAATTTAATATCACATAATAGTTTGTGTCATATTTCATGCATTTTTATTTGAAACTTAAATGTCTGAATATGAATGTTTGTATTTTAACTTGCTAATGCTAAGAAAGTAAGTGCAGTAGTGGAAATTAACACCCAGAGCAAAATGTACTTCTATTAAATGGCGGCATGGTGGTTCAGTGGTTAGCTAAGCTGCCTCACAGCACCAGGGACTCAGGGTCGATTCCAGCATTGGGTCACTGTCTGTGTGGAGTTTGCACATTCTCCACATGTATGTGTGGGTTTCCTTCGGGTGTGCTGGTTTCCTCCCACAGTCCAAAGATGTACAGGTCAGGTGAATTGGCCACGCTAAATTGCCCGTAGTTTTTGCTGCATTAGTCAGAGGGAAATGGGTCTGGGTGGGTTACTCTTCGGAGGTTAGGTGTGGACTTGTTGGGCCGAAGGGCCTGTTTCCACACTGTAGGGAACCTAGCCTAAACAGCTGGTAAGACAATATCTGGAACTGATGGCCTCCATCCACGATATAAAGCACCCATCTCTTTCAGGTTTTGTCTATGTGTATATGCATAGGCATTGAACTGTGCACATTTGCAGAAATCCTGTCTCCTTTTCCTTTGGATTCTTACTTGGCATTTTCCCCTCAATCTTTTCTGCCCAATGTCTTGTGTCTTCTTAGTGGACATTTCAGGCAGCTATGCAGGCTATAATCCATAAAATGTTTCATAAAGGGGCTGACACTTTAGTATTTCCTCTTGAGGGAATGCTGAAAAAAAAATCTGCCAGGTCATTAAGGAATATGTAATCTTAAATTTGTTGCTTTTGGGAATAAATGATAGTTTTTTATCTGCTTAATGTAGTCTCATAGAAATCTCAGCCTTCTCAAGTTGGGAACCTCAAGTAAGTTCATAGGTGTAACATGCAAAGAAATCAAGTCAGTTGTGAAATCAAATTGTGTGAAGCAAGTCTTCCATATTTTTATGAGAAATTATTGGTGTTAAAAAGATTGAAATGACCTTTTTCTTGTTGTTTACAAAATTAGAGCAGTTATCACCACCATTTAAAACATCACTAACATAACCTTACAGTGGTGTCGATGGTAGCCATGATGTGGAGGTGCCAGTGTTGGACTGGGGTAGACAAAGTTAAAAATCACACAACACAAGGTTAGAGTCCAACAGGTTTATGGAAAAGGCTTCTATTTTCAAATAAACCTGTTGGACTATAACCTGGTGTTGTGTGATTTATAACCTTTTAGGGCAGATCAACTCAAAAGCTCCATAACTTAGGATTTAGGGGGCTCACTAATGTCAAGACGTTATCAAGCAAGATCACAAGAAAAGTACAAATGATGAAAGAAAGCAACCTACTCCTGGAGGTCAACCACCAGGGTGATTTTGCTATTCTTCATATCATTTCATCGCTTTGAAGCAGTAATTGTACGCTGTCATTGTTAGATTGAACACAGCTCAGGAAACTTTAGAATTCAGGACTAACTGAGTGCAATTCAGAACTTGGCTGGCATTTCTGGACAGATCCCAGTTGGCATTCTGGGACAAAAGAAATGATGCCAATGAATATTGACCTGTTTATATAAACATACTGACAAAACCTCATGGCTGATACTAAATAAATAGGTCTCTGGTGAGTCCATAGCCAGGTACAGCTCATTACAAAGTTGCATTGACATGAAAGCTAAGATTTATTTGTGGCAAGTGCATTTTACTGGAAGCACTCCATTTGTATTTTTCCCCCAAAAGCATCTGTAATTTCAGTTGGAGTTGCTGAAAGCTACGTTAAAAAAAATATGATTTTTTTTATATTTAACAAGAGCAACAATATATTAGTTTGTTGTTCACATTGAAAAGGTGACAGTCACCACAGGCAAGCTACAAAAAAGACCTCTTCCTTAAAACAAGGATTGATGTTCAACCCCAGAGAAAAGTGAAAGAATAATAATTAATGTTGAAAAGTTTAATGGATAAACATCAAAAGTGATTCCATCATCATTATTTTAACAAACAGTCCATGTAAAAAAAACAAGCTTAGTTAAAATAGTAAGCAAAGAACCATACTAAGTTTGTGATTGTTAATACCACCATTAATAATCTCTAACATGTAATTTTCCATCTTTCTTGGCATTAGTTTTGTTATGGAGATGAAGAGTAGCCATGCAGTGGGTTATCATCAACATTAAATACATTTAAAGTTGTTTCTGGGCACTAACTTCTATTGTTTGGAGACAGCATGAAGTACATTTCCAATGTTCCAAACTGAATATCTTTATAAAATCCTTTTATACCATTTCAACTCCCTATCACGGTTTCAGATGAAGAAGGCAAATTAAGTACGACCTAAAGCCTAAAGAGACCTTGAGCTGTGGGCTCTTGGTGAGGCTGATACCAGGCTGAAAGTGCCCGAGCTGGTATCAGTGACAAAATGGGACTTCAACCTGCTGCCATCTGGCAGGCTGGATCCAATCCCAGTTTTCAGGAGCAAAATATTGTTTTACTTGTTTCATTTCATTTTTCCCTCCACAATCTGGTGCCTTCAGAGACTGGAGTGGTCAAGAGAGTGTTGACTGCAACACATCGAATCAATACAGTTCAACATCATGCTCATTAAATAGGAAGCTGCTGGGGGAATTGGGGGCTGGGGAATGTGTGGTTGTTTATGGAGAGGGAGAAGAATTTGGAGAAGTAATGAACCAGAAGAAAGCAACATCAGGTTCTTCCCATTCAATTTGCCACCCCGTGGCACCCCAATTATTAGTTGAAAAATGCCTGGAAAGTACATTTGCAATGACAACTATCTGAAACAACTTTCATAACATTTCTAGAGCCCAAAACATCATCCCATATAAAGAATTTCTGTTGCAGTGTAAATAAAGGAATTCAACAAATCCTCATCATATCAATTTAAATTAAGCAAACTGGTCAATTTGGAGTCTAACTATTGTTCCAAAATAAAAATTCAAATGCAGATTATGTAAGAATCCAGTTCAACATCACATTGCACCTCAAATATTGGAGAGAAAACTGATTTTAAAATGATATCTTGATTTAGGGGTGATACACTTACCGCCAGCTCAGTGACTAAAATATCAGTAATACTTCCCAATACAGTTACAAAGTCAAACACATTCCATGCATCGCGGAAGTAGTTCTAAATCAAACAAAACAAAAAGGGAAAATCAAGATCAGATTGCCATCAGATTGGGTGTTCATCTTTGTGGTCATTCAGATAATGTTGCAAGATTGTCTGTGAAACTAAGCTATCTTGTTATTTCAGCTCCACTTCCCGTAGTATAAATGTTAAATAATCCAAAGGATACTTTGTGGCAAAGTGCAATAATGCCAACAGGAGGCAGTCTGATGCCGTGGTGTCTGCAGTGCAAACATTTTCACAGCCTCATTGGACAAACCTGAGACATTTGCACTAAAGCTTTGGGACAGGCAGCTGTTTGTCAAAAGACAATTTAACAAAATGCAAGAGAGTGGACTTCTCTGTATGGATTCTGGGACACATACAGATTTCCAGTTTTTCAAGGAAGATTATAACACAGAATTTTACCACTGAAATTTGGTCATTTGCACTTTTGTTGCTTCAGGCCAATCTCAGACAAGTACATAGATCATTGATACCCTTAGAAGACGATGTACCTGATCAGTGTTGAATGTGCACCTTGCCTTTAAGAAAATTCACTTTTAAAAACTCCATGTGTTGCATATTTTCAATGTGGAGACTTTGCCTTGTGGTGAGTCTGCTAATGATTTGTGAGTTGCACACAGAAATTATTGGGGGTTTTCTGTAATGTCTGTTTTTCAACTTACAATCTGTTTTACTGTCTGCAACTAAATTAACAGTTAAAAAATCCCTGACGAGCAATTGACCATTAGACATTATCATTAACATGATAATCAGCATCAATTAAATAATAAGATACAAGAATTCCACTTTGATTATAATTTTAAAACTAACTGATCTTTTTCTTCTTTTTTGGCATGCCATAGTTACCTCAGTTTATTAAAGCAATTGAGAATCTTTAAGTTAAAGAAAAATAATGACAGTATCAGAAATAGTTGGATTAAGCAGGTCTATGCTTAACAGCAGTGGCAAAAGTTAGAGGTATTAAAAAGTATCAAAAATTTTGCAGATTAGAAATAGAAAATATCTTCTACTAATAAATAGAATGGTTTTACATTGCATTTACAAAGTATCTTTCAGTAACATTCCAAAGAGTCCTCCATAAAATCAAATGAATGTGAAAAGTGCAAGAGTTATTGCCATGTGGGCAAATGAGACAGTTAACATGTACTGACAGGGTACAGTGTATGCCATCAGCAACTGCTTTAGCAAAATTTGTTGAGGAAGGAACACAAATGAGAAGAATTTGCTGCCCTTATTTAAAATGAGATCATTTGGTCTCCAAACTGGCAGGTTATCCAAAGAACAAGCGGTCATATCCTAACAGAGTAGATCATGTACTCAAATTTTGAAGCAGTTTAAAGCAATACCTTGCTGACATAGAGTTAAGACTGAAACTGACAAAAACAACCACTGATTACTTATGAACTTAGATATTTGCTTTATGGAGCTGCAGCTTTTGACAGGCTGAAGAAAACATTATTTTTCTCTCTTTGATTGCAAAATTATATTTGAGTCAATATCTTCACAAGATCTTTTTTTCTCATTCCAAGATACAGATTATTTTTTAATATATCACATTACAACTAGTTTGTTATTTGAATTGAATTATAACGTACCAGAATACCAAATGCAATAAGCTTCAGCACACACTCCATGGAAAACAGAAAAGTGAATAATATGTTCAGGTACTGCAGCATTCTGTCATAAGATTCAGGAGCATTATAAAACTACATGAAATGTGAAAAAAAAAACACAAAGAATCAGTATCAGTCCTTAGAAGAACTTTGATAAAAAATAAACCAAGCTTATAATTTTTGTACAAGGAGTAAAATAATTTCCTGCCCAGAAAAGAGAGTCATTTGCTTTCCTTAAACACAGCTATGTTGAGAATTTTGGAAAACAGATTTCCATTGCAGGTTGATTGTTCAAATGCATAAGTGTATTCATACTTCATCGATGTCCATTTGAAATTTACATCAATATTTCCTTTCTTCATTCATTCCCGAGTTTATATAAAATTACACTGTATAACTCACTCCAATTTCAAGCATCAACTAGTGATGCACTAGCAACAACTTCTCATACTGCCACTAGAGTTAGACATGCCTCTTATTAAGCACCAATCTTCTCAAATCCTACTTTCTAGCATTGGCCTGCGGCCAAGTATGGTTTGGCATTTCAAGTGTTCATCTAAATACTTCGTAAATGTTGTGAAGACTTACACATCTAACACCAACTAATAAAATAAGTGTCTCATATGCTTTCTTAACCACCTGATTCACCTATCCTACTGCCTTCAAAGGATCTTGGAAGTGCATAATCAGGTGCCTCAAATCCTAGGGTCATTTCACTTATCATTTATTCCATTGCTTTTGTTAGTCCATCCAAAATGAATCACCTCACATTTTTCGGGTTTAAATTCACTGCTCTGCTCTGCCCAGCCTGTCTATAATGTCTTGAAATCTAAGACTATTTACCAAATCACTATTTACCAAAGCACTCATTTTTGTGTCAACAGTAAATTAATTAATTATACCTCCTATATTTATGTCCAGATCACTAATATCCACTGCGCACAACACAGGGAGCCAACACTGTACCCTATAAATGCCACTGAAAGTTCCACTTACAAAATAAACTTTATCCATCACCCTCTGCCTCCTGCCACTCAGCCAATTTTAAATCCAATTTATCAAATCCCCTTGGATTTCATGGACTCTTATCTTCTTGACCAGTCTCCCATACAAGCTTTTCTTAACTGCCTTACTGATCAACTGAATTAACCTCATCTAGATACCTACTTACCTCCTTGAAAAATGCAATCAAATTTGTTAGACATTGTCTCCTCCTGGCAAAGCCATGCTAACTACCATCGATTAATCCTTGTCTCTCTAAGTAGAAACTGTCTGTGCCCCAGAATTTGTTTCTAAAAGTTTCATACCTCTGATGGTCATCTGACTGGCTTATAGATCCCTGGTTTATCTGCGCCACCTTTCCTGAATAGTGCTACCATGTTAGCTGCCCTCCAGTCCTATGGTACCTCTCCTGTGTCTGAGAGAATTTGAAAATTAGTATCAGAGATTCTGAAATCTCCTGTCTAGCATTCCACAGTATCTTGGGATATATCTCATCTGAGCCTGGGAATTTCAAAGTTTCAAACTTGCTCAAACTGCTAATATCATCTCTCTCTCAATGTGAATTTGTTCAAATATATCACAGACCATCATTCTGATTTCCATATCTACATCTTTCTTCTCCATAGTGAATACAAAGTATCCATTTAAAATCTCAGCAAATGTCTCCTGGTTCTATACACTTGGGCCCAACTCTTTCCCTGTTTATCATCTTGTCATAAAGTCACAAAGCACAGGAACAGACCTTTTGGCCCAACTCATCCATGCCAACCACGTTTCCTAAAATGATCTAGTCTCATTTGCCAACATTTGGCCCATATCCCTTAAAACTTTCTTATCTATGTAATGTTGAATGCCTTTTAAATGTTGTAATAGTACCCACCTCTATAAATTCCTCTGGCAGCTCATTCCATACACCCACCAACCTGTGTAAGAAAGTTGCCCCTCAAGTCCTTTTTAAATCTTTCCATTTTCACTTTAAGCCTACGCCATCTAGTTTTGGACTCCTCTACTCTGGGGAAAAGACCTTGGCTTTTCATCCTACCTATAGAACATAGAACATTACAGTGCAGTACAGGCCCTTCGGCCCTCAATGTTGTGCCGACCTGTGAAACCAATCTGAACCCCATTTAACCTACACTATTCCATTTCCATCCATATGTTTATCCAATAACCATTGAAATGGCCTTAAAGTTGGTGACTCTACTACTATTGCAGGCAGGCTTATTACTGTCAGAGTAAAGAAAATACCACTGACATCTGTCCTATATCTATCACCCTTCAATTTAAAACTATGTCCCCTTGTGCTAGCCATCACCATCCAAGGAAAAAGGCTCTCACTGTCCACCCTATCTAACCGTCTAATCATTTTATATGTGTCAATTAAGTCACCTCTCAACCTTCTTCTCTCTAATGAAAACAGCCTCAAGTCCCTCAGCCTTTCCTCATAAGACCTTCCCTCCATACCAGGCAACATTCTCGTAAATCTCCTTTGAACCCTTTCCAAAGCTCCCACATCCTTCCTATAATGTGGTGAACCGAACTGTTCGCGATACTGCAAGTGCGGTGCACCAGAGTTTTGTACAGCTGCAGCATGACATCGTGGCTCCGAAACTCAATCCATCTACTAATAAAAGCTAATACACCATATATCTTCCCAACAACCCGATCAACCTGGGTGGCAACTTTCAGGGATCTATGTGCATGGACACTGAGATCTCTCTGATCATCTACACTACCAAAAATCTTACCATTAACCCAGTACTCTGCATTCCTGTTACCCCTTTCAAAATGAATCACCTCACACTTTTCCACATTAAACTCCATTTGCCACCTCTCAGCCCAGCTCTGCAGCTTATCTATGTCCCTCTGTAACCTGCAACATCCTTCAGCACTATCCACAACTCTACCGACCTTAGTGTCACCCACAAATTTACTAACCCAGCCTTCTATGTCCTCATCCAGGTCATTTATATAAATGACCAACAGCAGTGGCCCCAAAACAGATCCTTGTGGTTTACCACTAGTAACAGAACTCCAGGATGAACCTTTCCCATCAACCCTCTGACTTCTTTCGACTAGCCAATTTTTTATCCAAACCGCTAAATCACCCTCAATCCCATGCCTCCGCATTTTGTGCAATAGTCCACTGTGGGGAACCTTGTCAAAAGCCTTACTGAAATCCATATAAACTACATCAATCACTTTACCCTCATCCACCTGTTTGGTCACCTTCTTAAATAACTAATAAGGTTTGTGAGTCACGACCTACCCTTCACAAAAACGTAATGACTATCCCTAATCAACTTATTTCTTTCTCAATGATTATAAATCCTATCTCTTATAAACTTTTCCAACACTTTACCCACAACCGAAGTAAGGCTCACTCAGCTATAATTATCAGGGTTGTCTCTACTCTTCTTCTTGAACAAGGGAACAACATTTGATATCCTCCAGTCTTCTGGCACTAATCCTGTACACAATGGTGGCATAACGATCAAAGCCAAAAGCTCTGCAATCTCTTCCATGGCTTCCCAGAGAATCCTAGGATAAATCCCATCCAGGCCAAGGGACTTATCTATTTTCACACTTGCCAGAATTACTAACACCTCCTCCTTGTGAATCTCAATCCCATCTAATCTAGTAGCCTGTATTTCAGTATTCTCCTCGATAACATTGTCTTTTTCCAGTCTGAATGCTGACGAAAAATATTCATTTAGTGCTTCCCCTATCTCCTCTGACTCCATGCACAACTTCCCATTACTGTCCTTGATTGGCCCTAATCTTACTCTAGTCATTTTTTATTCCTGATATACCTATAGAAAGCCTTAAGGTTTTCCTTAATCCTACCTGCCAAAGACTTCTCATGTCCCTTCCTGGCTCTTCTTAGCTCTCTCTTTAGGTCTTTCCTCGCTTACTTGTAACTCTCAAGCATCCTCACTGAGCCTTCATGTCTCATCCTAACATAAGCCTTCTTCTTTCTGTTGACAAGAACTTCAACTTCTTTAGTAAATCTATGTCCACCATGATTTTATAAATGACTATGAGGTCGACAGTCAGCATCCTACGTTTCCAAGGAAAAAAGCCCCAGCCTATTCCGCCTCCACTTGTAGCTGAAACCCTCCAATCCTGACAACATCCTTGTAAATATTCTTTGCACACTTTCCAATTTAATAACATTATCCCTATAGCAGGATAACCAGAATTATATGCAATATTTGAAATGTGGCCTTACCGATGTCTTGTACAGCTGTTACATGACATCCCAACTCTTATGCTCAATGCTCTAACTGCTGAACACTTTCTTCACCACCCTGTCTACTTGTGACACCACTTTCAAGGAACTATACCCCTGTACCCCATATCACTCTGTTCGACACACTACCTAGGGCCCTACCATTAATTGTGTAAGTCCTGCCTTTAATTGTCTTACAAAAATGCAGCACCTTGCATTTATCAAAATAAACTCCATTTGCCATCACTCAGCCCACTGGCCCAGTTGATCAAAATCCTATTGAACTCTGAGATAACCTTCTTCTATGTCCACCAAACCACCAATTTAGTGTCATCTGCAAACTTACTAACTATACCTCCTATATTCATATCCAAATCACTTATATAAATGATGAAAAGCAGCAGACGTAGCACCAATCCTTGCGGTACACCGCTGGTCACAGGTCTCCAGTCTGAAAAGCCACCCACTACCACCACCTGCTGTCTCCTACCATCAAGTCAATTTTGTATCCAATTGGCCAGCTCTCCATGGATTCCATGTGATCTAACCTTACTAACCAGCCTGCCATGTCAAAGACTTCACTAAAGTCCATGTAGGCAATGTCTGTCACTCTGACTTCATCTTGGTCTCCTCTTCAAAAAGCTCAATCAAGTTTGAGAAGTGATTTCTCACACAAAACGCCATGCAGACTATTTCTAATCAGACATTGCCTTTCTAAATGCATATGAATCCTGTTTCTCAGAATCCACTTAAACAGCTTACTCACCACTGATGTCAGGCTCACCGGTCTGTAGTTCTCTGGCTTTTCCTTGCAGCCTTTCTTAAATAAAGGCACAACATTAGCCACCCTCCAGTCTTCTGGCACCTCACACCTGGCTGTCAATGATACAAATATCTCTGCCAGGGGCCCTGCAATTTCTTCCCTAGCTTCCCACATTGTCCTGGGGTATACTTGATCGGGTCCCAGGGATTACTCTACCTTTATGAGTTTTAAGACTTCCAGCACCTCATCTTCTGCAATGTGGACTCCTTTCAAGACTGCACTATTTATTTTGTCAAGCTCCCTAGCTACAATGTCCCTGATAGTGATTGTCCCAGAGGGCCATTGAGCTGCTCTTTTATTAGAGGGAGATGATTGGTGTGAGTTTAATCTGGGATCACCATACATCAGGTGAGGGATGAGGTTGAGAAGGGAGGAACTTCATGTTAACCTGAACTAGTACAGGAATTTAACCTCCGCTGTTGTTGTCAATCTGCCGTTCAGCCAATGAGATATCCGACCCCTCCACCCCTCCATTTAGTCACTAATGTGCTCATAAAATGCCCTTGGATTTTCCTTTATTTTACCCACTAGCGTTTTCTTCATAAACTCTCTTCGCTTTTCTGATTTCTTTTTTTAAAGTAACCTGTACATTCTGTCTGCTGTTTTGAGCCCTCAGTATTTCCCATAAGCTTCCCTTTTCTCTTTCTGATCCAGTGCTGTATGCCCCTTGAAATCCAAAATTCTCTGCACTTCTTTTAATCCCATTCATAATCTTTGCAGGAACATGTTGGCCCTGCATTCTCACTATTTCCTTTTTGAATGACTTCTGCTGCTCTGATGTCAATTTCCCCACAAACAACTGCTTCCATTTCACTTTGGCCAAGTCCTGTTTTATCATGTTAAAATCAACCTTCTTCCAGTTCATAAATTTTACTCCCTATCCATCTTTGTCCTTTTCAATAACTGCCTTAAATCCTACAGAGTTATTGTCATTATCATTAAAATGATCCCCCACTGATCTTTTACCCGAAGATTCGTTCTCATTGTTCCCAAAATTAGTTCCAGCACTGCTCCCTCTCTTGTCAGACTTTGTATGCACCTGTTTGAATCTATGTCTTTATAAGTTGTACTAATATGTTTTCTCGACAGGCAACATTAATCCTTCAATTATTGTCATGAATTAGGTGAGTTGTAGCTTATTTTACTGCACAGTAGCATAACAATGCAAAGCTAAACTATCACTTCATGTATAGTTGCAGTATTTATGCTTTAAATATCCCACACTACACAAAAAGGTGTGAAACAGATTATTTAAATGGCTTGCATGTTCCGATTGATTAAAAAGCACAATATTGAAGGGTTAAATCATTTTCTAGTGATATGGCTCACGTATCCAATGGAGGCGTGAGGTGGGTGGAGAGAAATGGTGGTGTAATGGTTCTGTCATTGGACTACTCATTCAGGGGACCAAGCCAATACTCTTGGAACATTGCTGTAAAATCCTACCTGTTTCAAAAATGTCCTTTATGGAAGGTATCTACTATTTTTATCCAGTCTGACCAACATGTGACTTCAGACCTGCAGTAAAATGGCCAAGTAAGCCACTCAGTTCAAGGGCAATTAGGGGTGGCTAACAAATGCCATCCTTTCTCGTCATCTCCACATCCAATAGTGAAAAATTCCAACATAATTATCTTTCCATTGTAGGAGAGAAAGTTATTATTAACCACTTTAAGTAAAGCAGCCAACTGACCCAAAGCTTTTGGAGTGAAACATACCACTCAGAATATACCCTTCCTGTTGTAATGTAACATACGGAAGCAGTCATTTCCATATTTAGACACCTTTTAGATAATAAAATGTCAATGTAATAAAGATTGCTGTTTGAGAATAACCTAATGTTTTTTTGAAAGTTTAATCATTGTTTCAATGATTGACTTGGTGGTCAATGATTTGTTTATTAATTATCTTCTTATTATTGATTGTTCCATGGATAGAATCATGAAAATTGGTATAGCTGATTTATTTTTTTCATTTTAACTTCCTCAAAGGTAGTCTCATGAGCACTAATCGGAGTTTTTATTACACTGACCATGCAGTGTGTTGGTAGGAAACTATAAATTTCTTCTCAAGAAACTCACAGATGACTGTCAACATATCAGTTTTTTTTAATATAAATGCCAGCAAATGTAAGATGAAGTGATCCATCAACCATAGTCATGCTGTTCCAAAAACAGCTTCGAATTAAATAAGACCTCCAACTAATTTATGTGGTATGCTAATAAACAAAACAGATTACTTCAATCTGTATTCAAGTTCAAATGATATTTGTAATTGCTTATTCATCACAAATGAAGACAATAAGTACTCCTGAATGAGATTTCATCCATTCCAAATTTTACAATGGTCATATAGTTAATTTCTTTTAACCATATAAATGTGTAATAACCACAAGCCAAGCGACTACTAGACACTAAATTTTCAGCTTAAAACACGATAATTCCCAGTTGCCTTTCGGATTCTCTGTGACAGAAAGGGTGCAGAGGAGATTTACCAGGATGTTGTCTGGTATGGAGGGAAGGTCTTATGAGGATAGGCTGAGAGATTTGAGGTTGCTTTCATTAGAGAGAAGAAGGTTAAGAGGTGACTTAATAGAGACATACAAGATGATTAGAGAATCACATAGGGTCGACAGTGAGAGCCTTTTACCTCAGATGGTAATGACTAGCATTAGGGGACATAGCTTTAAATTGAGCTGTGATAGATATAGGACAGATATCAGAGGTAGGTTCTTTACTCAGAGAGTAGTAAGGGCGTGGAATGCCCTGCCTGCAACAGTAGTAAACTTACCAAATTTAAGAACACTTAAATGGTTATTGGATAAACATATGGATGAAAATGGAATAGTGTAGGTTAGATAGGCTTCAGATTGATTTAACTGGTTGGTGCAACATCAAGGGCTGAAGGGCATGTACTGCACTGTAATGCTCTATGTTCTAACAGGCACATCAACTCAGCCATCCTGTTATATTTCCCTTCCATCTTTCATTTATATTGAATGGATGACTAATCCAATATAACCCAATGTCAAAATTGTCACTACCCTTGCTCTGGATAATGTAATTGTTCAATCATGCGGAGACAGTTATTTCTAGCATTTTTAACTTGTGCTGAAGACTGCTGTATTCCTTGTGAAAATAAAAGACCAGGTTTCTCAATGGCAAAATATCACATAAAAGACTTGGCATTCTTTAAAGTAGAAGAATTTGTTTTTGTCACACACAGAGAAGCAAAATTCCTTATTGTGTTTGAATTACAACAAATAACAATGTGGAAATTACCTCAGGTTTGTTGAGTGTCAGCTGTTACACCTTACCTTCATCATCAACACTACAGTATTGATTGCGATCATAGCCATTATAAAATATTCAAAAGGAGGGGAGACCACAAATCTCCACATCTTGTACTGAAAAGTTTGCTTGTTCTGTGGCATGTAGCGAGTCAGTGGTTTGGCACTTATAGCGAAATCAATACAGGCTCTCTGGAAGAAAACAACACAGGGTCTGAATTGAACAAGGTTACAATTATCACTCCATTTGGTTTTGTAACCTTTGAAGGGCAAAGTAAAGATTACTTAGGTCATACATTTCAACAAGAAAGCAGCGTTAACTAAGAAGGAAATAAAACCAGTTGCACCGCAATTGCACCACCTCAAATTTGTTTCATCTATGCTACATCAAATCTTATATCTTGAATTGTGCCACTGCACAGGAAGTAATTGCAAATGTGAGGAGAGATTTAAAAAATACATTCACAGATAGCCATCATAATTTGGCTACTTTCATTCATAAGACATTTCATCTCCATCTTTCATTCACCGTTTCCTTCATTAGCTCCCTCATCACTGTGCACTCTTCAATTTCTTCTCACTTATTAATCACACTGCATTTTCGATACTATATGTACATCCTTTACTCTTATATAATCTGTGTCTCTCATTCTCACTATCTCTGCCTGAGTCGGAAGTTCTCTTTCCATTTCAGTCAGCTGACAGCCTGTATGATCCTTCTATCTTGCTTTCACTCTCCTGAACATAGAGTGTTCTTCTGTCCTGCATTAATGTTTTCCATCACTATAAACTCTCTAAATCGTCTATTCACTATCTCTCCTATTTACATTTCCATCTGTATATCATATTGAGCTGTATATGCAGTATACACCTCTTTATCACTGTATACAAACCATCTAGCATCTGTGCTTTAAATAGGTGAGTTTCATTTATTGAGTTTTGAATGATTAATTTTAATCTTACAACTTGTCAAAGTAATTGATTGGAACAATTAGATCTTCTAATAATGTCGAGCAAAAATATAGAAAAATTATTTTCAATGGTTGTACACATTGTTTTAAGTACTTGAGACTGAGTAGACTTTATTATAAAGTAAGAAATTAGACCATGGTAATCTTGACCTAATATTCTGCAAGTTTGGAAATATCAGACATCAATTTGGAATAATAGCACTGGTTTAAATAAGCCTAAGTGTATTCAATATTGAATGTTCCAGTTGAGAAAAAGTAATTAATGCCATTTATTTATTCATTCTTGGGAGTTGGCATTGATGGATATGCCAGCATTTATTGCCCATCCCTAACTGCCTTTGAGAAGGTGGTAGAGAGCTATTTTCCTGAACTCTTGCAATCATGTGGTGTAGATACACCCACAGTGCTATGCAGAAGGGTGTTTCAGGGTTTTGACACAGTGTTAATTGAGCAACAGTCATATTGTTCCAGGTGAGGGCACATGGCGTTAAAGGTGAGCTACTGGCATGGATTGAGGATTGGCTGTCTGACAGAAGGCAGAGAGTTGGGATAAAAGGTTCTTTTTTGGAATGGCAACTGACAAGTGATGTCCCACAAGATTCAGTGCTGGGGCCGCAGCTGTTCACTTTTTATATGAATGATCTGGATGAAGAGACTGTGGGCATTCTGGCGAAGTTTGTCGATGAAATGAAGTTAGGCGGACAGGCAGGTAGTAATGAGGAGGTGGGGAGGCTGCAGAAAGATTTAGAAAGTTTAGGAAAATGGCCCAAGAAATGGCTGATGAAATTTAATGTGAGTAAATGTGAGGTCTTGCACTTTGGAAAAAAGAACACAGACATGGACTATTTTTTAAATGGTGAGATATTCATAAAGCCAAAATACAAATGAACCTGGGAGTGCTAATATAGGATTGTCTAAAGGTTGACTTGCAGGTTGAGTCCATGGTTAAGAAAGCAAATGTAATGTTGTCATTCATTTCAAGATGGTTGGAATGTAAAAGCATCAATGTGCTACTGAGATTTTATAAAGCTGTGGTTAGGCCCAATTTAGAATACTGTGTCCAGTTTTGGGCCCCACACCTCAGGAAGGACATACTGGCACTGAAGAGTGTCCAGCGGAGATTCACACGGATGATCCCTGGAATGGCAGGCCTAACATACGATGAATGGCTGAGGATCCTGGGATTGTATTCTTTAGAGTTTAGAAGGTTGAGGGGAGATCTAATTGAAACTTACCAGAAAATGCATGGCTTAGAAAGGATGGACACTGGGAATTTGTTTCCTTCAGGTGTGGATACTAGGACCTGTGGGCACAGCCTTAGAATTAGAGGGGGTCAATTTAGAATGGAAATGAAGAGACATTTCTTCAGCCAGAGAGTGGTGGACCTGTGGAAGTCACTGCAACGGAGCACAGTGGAGGCCGGGACATTAAACATCTTCAAGGCAGAGGTTGATAAATTCTTAATCTCGCAAGGAATTAAGGGCTACGGGGAGAGTGCGGATAAGTGGCGTTGAAATGCCCATCAGCCATGACTGAATGGCAGAGTGGACTCGATGGGCCAAATGACCTTACTTGCACTCCTAGTTCTTATGGTCTTATAGTGATTTGGAGGGGAACATATAGGTGGTGGTTTTTCCATGTGTCTGCTTTCCTCATCATTCTAGATGATCGTGATCATGGGTTTGGAAGATACTGCCAAAGGAAGCTCGGTGAATTGCTGCAATATATTCATGGTACAAACTACTGCTAGTGTGCATCATTGGTGAAGGGAGTGAATGTTTAAAGTGATGGATGGAGTCCCATTCATGTGTGCTCCTTTGTTCTGTATGTTGGGGGGGGGGGTTTCCTGAATGTTGTTGAAGCTGCACTCATCCAGGGAAGTGGAGAGTATTCCATAATACTCATGATTTGTGCCTCATAGATGGTGGATAGGTTTTTGGGAAGTCAGGAGGTGAGTTAATTATCACAGAACTCCTAGCCTTTGACCTGTTCTTGTAACCAAGGTACTTATAGATCTGATTGAGACAGTTTCTGGTGAAGGGTCACCCCTTGGAAGTTTTTGGTGGGGGATTCACCAATGGTAATGTTAAGGCACAATGGTTAGGCTCTCTCTTGTTGGCAAGGATTAGGTTTGACCTTGAATCCCAAAGATGAAAAGCCATCTTAAAGGAAATTTAGAAATAGAATCATGAATAAGTGGGTCATCAACTACTACATTTTGATGCATACCTCATTTTTCTCGAGACTGCACTCAGACAGCACCTTATCACCCTGTTCCTGGAATGTAATGATAATGAGCGCAACAAAAATATTGACAAAGAAGAATGGAAACACAACAAAGTACACAACATAAAAGATGGACATTTCCATGCGGTAGCGGGGGCTGGGTCCCTGATCCTCTTCTGTAGCATCCACCGAGTGTTTCAAAACGCTTGAGGAAGAAAAAGACAAATATTTTATGAGGTTAAGTCACAATCTGTTATAGACACCTAATCTTAATTTTATTAGTAGAAAACTTGTAACTCCACATTTACAAATGTTCACAAGGAACTTAAACTGTCTACTCCAAATCCCAGATGCTTCCAAACTTCAACCAACTCCAATAGTTATTAAAATGATATTTGAATTGTTTAATGACTTTTAAATCCTGTGTAAATGAACCGGTTCTGTTTAATATTGAACAACACATTCGCTGTATGTAAATCGTGTCACTTATGTTGGTTAAGAAATCCATCTTTTCTATGAGCTATAAATAATTATAATTTCCAACAAGATTCCCACCACAGCTTCACAGGAACTGACTAAACAGCCCACTTGCAGGATTTCCAGTGTAACAAGAGAATGAGAGCAATGTTAGGCACTTTACTAATATATAATGAGAGTCATGCATCCAAACATGAATCTGTCATACTGTCAAGTCTTGGAATTTCTGCTCATCATCTCCCTCGTCAGTGTTTGCACCTCAGATGACAATATCTTCCTTGATGTTTCTGGCAGCGTACAATCTTTCTCTCTTTATAATCCTTCTGCTACCACTCTTAGTTTCATCCATAAACTAATATATAGTGTTCCTTTACATTTTACTAGCATGAGCTTTCTAACCCCTCCTTGCATGCTGCTCCTCGTCCACTGCAAAGTTATTATTGTAGTAATGCACTGAACATCATTCCTTCACACATCCATGAGTATTCCTGACCTTCAACCAGGTATGATGTTTTATACCCAGCCTTATTATCGCCTCATTACATTTTCTCATCTCTGATAAGAAAGGTTTCCAGCATCATGAGCCTGAACCTTCCACCAGAGCTCGATCAAAAACTCTTTAAGTTCTAGCATCTAAAATATTCCAGGATTCTACAAATTGCTGATACAAGAAAACAGTAACCAAACACCGAAATTTCCTCTCCACATTACTGAATACTGAAACCCTAAGGAGAGCATTTTTGGAAGGTCATATATCAAACTTTTTTTTAAAAGAAATGAATTACCTTTGAATTTAATATGCAGGTCCTTTGTTTGAAATCTGTGCTGTTAATCACCTCACCACACACATACTGCATTTACTATTTCACATAATTGTGTTTGGTATGACTATCTAAAACTCTTCCTGTAAGAACACTAGAAAGAAGTTCAGCCAAGGAAAGAGACAGTACCAATTATTTTGATCTGCCTGAAAATGAATAAAATTTCTCTCAATGAGATAACGTCACATACAAGATCCACTGCATTGGTTGTGTATTGCATTTAGCAATGAAGCATTTGAAAATAAATGGATCTATATACTACCTTGTCATGTCTCTCAGAAACAAAGTGGTTTACTTAAAAGTCACTTACTTTGAAGAGACATGACCAACATATAATCAGATGTGACAAACCTGAGTGTAGCAACTGAAAAACACTCATTCCATCAAAATTTAAATTTGGTTATGATTGGAAACTAAAGAAATAGATCAGGCTGCCTTAATGTAAGTCTGCTACCATATAATTGTGTTGCTTGTGTCACTGTATTTTCTGCAGCCTATCATAAAACCTGCTAAGCATAGTACACTTGAATTTTCACAACTGAAGTTGCAGTTTTGTAGTACTTAATTCCCAAACAAAGAATGTTTTTTAATGAATCCTAATAATCAAACACCAATAGACATAATACTTACGTTGGCCAGCCCTCACCAGTTGATACAGTGAATAGTGTGAGCAAGGCCCACAGCACATTATCATAGTGGAACTCATACTTTTTCCATTCCCTGGGTTTTGCCTCAATCTCATCGTTGTCATAAACGAGATATTGGCCCCTGCAAAATACACAGTGACTGGATCAGCAGAAGTAATGTTTTTGTCTGGAAAGTTCCTCAACAAATTATTACTAATTGTAATGTCCAAATTTCAATGACTCAAGAGAAAGTTTAACAAAAATATTTCAGAGATTAGATATTTTGGAATATCATAAAGGCTTCCATTAACAAAAAGAAATGTTGGAAATACTCAACAGATCTGGCAATATCAATGGAGAGAGGAACAGAGTGACCATTCATGTGACTCACTGAGAATGGAAGATTAAACATGCAGCTCCCATTAACACATAGCTTTCTGCTTTATTGTTGAATATATTCTCAAATGGGATGAACTTGCTCCATTGATCTAGAATGCTTACCTGGGATTTCAAACATAGACTGGAATACATTGGCAAAGTCAAACTAACAAAATCACACTATGCCACAATGAAAGGTTTGTCCAGGTGTCTGTAAAATATTTCTCTCAAGGTCTTGAGAAGTACAAACCAAGGCTATCTCAATGTCAAGAGTGTTAAATCAGATGGCTTTGTAAATCTAGGAAAGCCACTGTACATCTCTTATAGTTTTTGTTTTAACTAAAGATGTAGATGATATCAAAATAAATATGGTGACAGTTCTGTATTGGGGTTTATTTGTCTAATTGAGAATTGCCACTCAATAGGCGAGTGGGTGGAAATTTAACATACACTTTCTGGGAGGAAATCTGGTGAAGATTGTTTGTCCAGAATAAATCCTCCTCGATTTTCATCACATCTTGGATATTTTTTATCTCCACTCAATTAATGAAAAGATTTAAAGTTGATCGGGGACATTATTTTCTCTGGATTTGATCAGTTCTAATTTCAACCTGATCCATAGATCAGGCAGCAAAAGAGATGTGGCCAAATCAGGCAGGGTCCACTTAACACACATACATTGGAGACAGTGAGGTCTGCAGATGCTGGAGATCAGAGTTCAGAGTGTGTTGCTGGAAAAGCACAGCAGGTCAGGCAGCATCCGAGGAGCAGGATTAGATTAGATTACTTACAGTGTGGAAACAGGCCCTTCGGCCCAACAAGTCCACACCGCCCCGCCGAAGCGCAACCCACCCATACCCCTACCTTTACCCTTATCTAACACTACGGACAATTTAGCATGGCCAATTCACCTGGCCTGCACATTTTTGGACTGTGGGAGGAAACCGGAGCACCCGGAGGAAACCCACGCAGACACGGGGAGAATGTGCAAACTCCACACACTCAGTCGCCTGAGGCGGGAATTGAACCCGGGTCTCTGGCGCTGTGAGGCAGCAGTGCTAACCACTGTGCCACTGTGCCGCCCACTAATGGAATGGAATCAATGGATAAAATCAGCAACCAAGGTGTCCCTCATGGCAGGCTGGTCCTGGAAATTAAGTCGCATTTTGTTTAGGCTGCTTGCTAAAAATAAAGTTAAACATTCAAATGTGAATAAAGGGTGTAAAAAAAATTAAAGATATTCTTTCTATTGAAGACATTGCACTGTTGGAAAGACTAACTATCCTTAAGGGGAGAAGAACAGAATCTATTTGTTCAGAGGTGAGCAACAAAAAGTTATGATCACACTTCATGAGGTATTCAGAGAGCTCTCAGTAGTAACTAAGAAATTGGGAAACAAATCTGTTGGGGAAATCATAGAGATGTACAAGAACATAGAGTGTAGATACTGGGGGAATTCAATTACTCTACTATCAATTGGGATAATATTATAGTAGGGTAAAGGATTAGAAAGAAGAGGAGAACCTGTTCAGGAGAACTTTGTTGATCAGTGCCCAACTAGAACATTGCTGAGTAGGGTGCTGGACAACAGGGTAAGCAAAAGTGGGCCAATTATCTGTGGAAAAGATTTGAGTAGGGTTTACACTAAAGACAGAGAAGAGAATGGAACAAACTAACATAGACTTTCCAATTTGAAAATGGGATAATTTCAATGTGATGAGAAAGCATCTAACTAAGATCAATGAGAAGGAGATGACATTAATGATGAGGAGCTGTACCTCAAGGGGAGTCAGGCTCATTGGCCAAGCAGCCTGTCAACCAGGATGGTCAGTGTCCAAAACAGCCAATCTGGCATTGCGTTCATCCTGATTGATAGGTTAATTAGCCAATGATTGCTGTTGTTCTGAACAATTGCATTAATTAACCAATCTAATTGGGTCTGGGTGGGTTACTCTTCAGAGGATCAGCAGGGCCTGTTTCCATACTGTAGGGAATCTAATCTTACAGGCACCAGATTCTCTCATCTCACCCTTCACTTTTATGTCATTTGGTGACTCATGAACAGTTTTCTTGGACAGGGCCACATGCTGCTAGAGCACAAGATAAACTTTAGTACCTCCTAGCATCTTACCTCTACCTAAAAGGCCCTTTACAACCTCCTTATGCAATATGTGTGCCCATTCTGACATGAGACCTGACCATCCCTTTCTTCCCTTTTGATCATCATCCATGGCTTCCTTTCTCCAAATGTGCTTCCCAACCCAACCTCTTCCCTCCTTCTCTGTGTGTCTCATGGTGGTTGATGGTTCCTCACACCATCCACTCTATTCCCAATTCCCAAGACAACCACCTCGCTCTTCTCCAAACTTCCTCTCTTCACAGCACTTCTGCCTGCCTTCTCTTCCTTCCTCCCAACATCTGTCCACTGAGAAAGGAGGAAAACTCAGGAAGCAAAGCAAATTACGTCCAAATCTTTTTTTCATCTCAATCACACAGAAACCAACGTGGAGCGTGCACCCACCAGAGGCAAACGCAAGTTTGTCTCAACTCCTTTGCTTGTTCCTAATTGCCTCCTCTTCCCTGGTAAGTAGGATTGTCAGACTACTCTGTCCACCTTCTTAAGCAAAAAGGCAAAAATGGTTTTGTTCGATCACTCTGCTGGGTAACACTTTTTAATCGTCATTTGAATTAATCGCTTATTTTTGAAGGAACGATCAATTTATCACTTTGAAACTTTGCTGGCCCAGCCAGCAATGCCCACAACCTGTGAATGAATAAAAAATTGTGTTTGACTAATCTAATTGAATTTTTGATGAAGGTACAGGGATGGTTGATGAAGATAATGAAACTTTGCATAAATTATTTGGATCCTAGAATGTGAAGTAAAATTTCAAAATTTTTTTGAACATACTGAACATTAAGGAGTGGTAAACTATCACGATAATATGACGATGCCTGAAACAGGATAAATAGTCTAGCAGAATATGTAGATGTGTGGCAGATAGAATTCTTTATAC
This sequence comes from Chiloscyllium plagiosum, assembly GCF_037043375.1. Taxonomy (NCBI): domain Eukaryota; kingdom Metazoa; phylum Chordata; class Chondrichthyes; order Orectolobiformes; family Hemiscylliidae; genus Chiloscyllium; species Chiloscyllium plagiosum. The sequence goes on along the minus strand of NW_028270159.1, from coordinate 34,518,656 downwards.
AGAAACATGAGACAATGTGTTTTGGAAATAGTAAAGAGCAGGATAGATTTAATTACAAAACTCAAAATGTGCAGGAACAAAGGAACCAGTGATTGCATGTGCATTGATTTTTGAATATAGCAGGACACATTGATAGGATGGTTTATGAAATATAGAGGATTCTGATTTTATAAATAGAGACATTGAGTACAAAAGCACATGGGTCTTGTTGAACCATTGTAGAACTATTTTCATAATATATGTTAATGATTTAGATGAAGGAATGAAATGTAATAGCTCTAAATTTATAGATACCACAAAGCTGGGTGGAAGGGTGAGCTGTGAGGATGATGCAGAGATATTGCAGCATTATTTGGAAAGCCTGAGTGAGTGAATGTGGATAAATATGAAGCGATCCACTTTGATAGCAAAAATAGGAAGGCAGATTATTATTTGAATGACTGTAAATTGAGAGAGGGGTATGTTCAATTAGGCCCAGGTGGCCTCTGCATTAGTCACTGAAAGTAAGCAGGCAGAGATAGCAGGTAGTAAAGAAGGCAAAATGTATGTTGCCTTTCATAGCGAGAGGATTTGAGTACAGTAACAAGGATTTCTTACTGCAATTATACAGAGCATTAGTGAGGCCATATCTGGAATATTGTGTGCAGTTTTGGAGGAAGGATGCTCGTGCTATAAAGGGAGCACAGTAAAGATTTACCACATTGATTCCTGAGAGGGCAGGTCTGATGGATGAGGAGAGCTTGAGTTAGTTAGGATTGTATTCACTGGAGTTTAGAAGAATGGGAGGCAATCTCATCGAAACCTACAAAAGTCTAAAAGGACTAGACAGGTTAGAGTCAGGATGAATGCTCCTGATAGTGGGGAGAGTCCAGACCACCAAGGATCATAGTTTAAGGATAAGGGATAAGCCTTTTAGGATTGAGACAAGGAGGAATTTCTGCATCCAGAGAATGGTGAGTCTGTGGAGTGGTAGAGGCCAAAATATTTTGTTTTTTCAAGGGGGAGATACATATAGCTCTGTGGTGATAGGGGTCAGAGTGAGATTAGGGCATTCAGCTCAATGATCAGCCATGATCATTTTGAATGAGAGAGCAGGCTTGAGGGGATGATTGGCCCACATTGCTTCTATCTGCTATGGTTAGGCCTCAGCTACAGACTTGCTTCCAGTTCTGGTCACTGCATTTTAGAAAAGATGTAAAGGCATTGACAGAGTGTCAAGGAGTTAAATCATCATGATTCCAGGAATGTAAAGTTTTAGTTACAATGCGAGTTTGGGAGACAGAAGAGATTAAGGGGAGATTTGATAACAGTGTACAAGATAATGACAAGCATAATTAGAGAAGGTAGAAATAAAGAACACTTCCTATTTGTTGATGGTGCAATGACTGTAGGAGACACAGATTTAAAATTTTACGCTGATGTAGGGGGGGCATAGGATGAAGAACATTTTTATGCAGCAGGACCTGAAATCCGTTCTCCAGGAGTATAGTGGAAATAAACATAATTAATTATTTCAAAAGCAAATCAGGTGGACACTTAAATGAAATAAACTTCTAGTGTTATGGAGAACGAGTAGGAATGGAGTTGACTAGATTGTATGAACTAATATGGACTTGCTGGGCCAAATGGCCTACTTTTGCACAATGCATAAATCCATGGTCCTATTTTGTATCCGACCACCATCTTCAGTTTTGCCAGGCAAATTCTATCCATAAATGATGGTTATGCTTCTTTAAAGAAAGGGATTGTATGGATAGTCTGCCTTTTGTAATTTCAGGACATCCCAAAAGGCTTTGGAGCCAATTATATGTGAAGTGTAGTAATTGTTCTAATGTAGGAAACTAGGAGACAATTTTCACAGTCAGCTCCTATGAACAACAATGTAATAATGCCCAGAAAATCAGCTTAACTAATTGAGGAATAATATCAACCAGAACACTAAAGAAGAGAAATTTACACCATGATATGATAATTTGTTTAAATCAAAGAGAATTAAAACAGCTTATGGAATTGTTCAAGCAACCAAATTAATTTGAAAGTTGTTGTTTCTTCAACTATATGGTTGTATTATCTTCCAGTTAATACAACCATTGCCTCTGTCTGTAGATGGTTACCTGCAGTCTTTTTCCAAATCCTTTGACTCGTCAGTGCAGTAGAAGAATTTACCCTTAAAAAGCTGCACAGCAATGACAGCAAAGATGAACATGAAGAGCATGTAAACGATAAGTATATTCAGAACATTCTTCAGGGAGTTCACCACGCAGTCAAAGACAGCCTAAAGGAAACAAGTTTGCAGTCAGATGTTAACAAGAAGTGACAGACAAGACTGGACTCACAGAATCATTGCTGAGTGGCAATCTGTATTTAAAAAGCATTTAGTCAGAACATCAGATCAACTGATAGCATCGGGTATATTGCAAATACAGTTAATTTAAACGTAATACCAGTTTTGAGTGTTGGAGAGATACAAGACTTGAAATGTGGAGTTAGAACTGCTTCTCTCTAACCAGAGAAGACAAGGTAAAATGATAATTACATTGGTGCATCTGAAAGGACTATCAACTCCTTGCTAACAATAAAATGTCAAAAGTTACATCTCAAAAATGACCTCATGGGAGGTTAGTCCAGAAGATTAAGTCACATGAGATTCATAGTGATTGGCAAGGTGGATACTAAATTGGCTTGGTCACAGAAGACAGAGGCTAGTTGTGGAAGAGTTTTTCTGATTGGAGGTCTGTGACTCATGGTATTCTGCTAGGATCAGTGCTGGGACTTCTGCTGTTGAAAATATATATAAACATGTAGGTGGTCTGATCAGTAAGTTTGCAGATAGTGAGGAAGGTGATCAAAAGATACAGTAAAATATAGATCATTTGGAAAGTTGGGCGGAGAAATGGCAGATGGAGTTTGATCCAGACAAGTGGGAGGTCAAATGCAAGAGGAATGGAAGGAGCATTGCCATTCAGAGGGAGCTTGAGGTCCAAGTCTGCAGCTCCCCGAAAGTGGCAATGCAAGTGGATAAGATAGTAAGTAAGGCCTACAACATGAACTTGCCTTCATTGGTCAGGGCATTGAGTATAAAAATTGGCAAGTCATGTTGCAGCTGTTTAAAACATCAGACCACATTTGGAGTATTGTGTGCAGTTGTGGTCACTACATTTTAGGAAGACCGAGGAGGCTTTGAAGATGGTGCAAAAGAGGTTTACCAAGATGTTCCCTGGATTGGAGTATACAGGTATTAGCTATAAGGAAAGGTTAGAAGAACTTGGATTGTTTTTGATGAAGTGTGGGAAGCTGAAGGAAAACTTGATAGAAGTAATTAAAAATATGAGAGGCATAGATAAGGTGGATAATCTGAGTCTTTTTCTCAGGATGGAAACGTCAAATATTTGACTGCTTAGGTTTAAGGTGAGCTGGGGAAGGTTTAAAGAAGATGTGCAAAGAAAGTCTTCTTTTAACATAGAGGGTAGTAGGTCCCTGAAACATACTGCCAGGGGAGTTGGGAGAAGCAGATCCGACAGCAATGGTTAGGAGACATTTAGACATGACACACGAACAAATAGAGAACAGAGGGATAGAGAACATATGCAGGCAGACAGGATTAGTTTAGAATGGTCGGCATTGACTTGGGGCCAAAGGGCCTGTTCCTGTGTTGTACTGTTCATTAATTCAAGTGGTAAATTTTGTTTTGCCCAGCACCCCTCAGCCTGGCTGGCAATCAGTGTTGGAAACCAGACAACGTGCTTTTAATGGCGGACTTCCACTATTGCTAAACATCAATTTACAAGAAATATTTTGAATGCAATATTAAAGAAAAAAATCCTCTGATGAGAAGTTTTGAACCTGACACGAGGATTACAAGTTCTATGTACAAACTGAGCTATCTACAAATTTCCTGCAAAACGCCTTTCCAACCAGGTCACTTTAGTGGTGTTAAACTGGCAGCCATTATCTCAGTGGGAGATTCTGCACATGTGCACCTGTTCAGATTATGAGCTAAGTGTGTATGTACAACTGCCTCTTTCCAGTTGGTGCAGGAGTTAATGCAAAAACAATCCTTTCTTCAATTTTTTTAAACTAACACAAGATTCTCTGCATAAACATAAAGATACAAAAACTTCATACCTTTAATTTTGGCAAACGTTTAATGGTTTTCAGTGGCCGCAACACTCTGAGAACTCGCAGGGATTTGATGGTGTTGAGATCCTTGCCTTTGTTTCCGCTGTATATGTAAAGATCAAGAATTATGTATACAGAGCTGAATACAATTTATCTTTATCGATTCTGTGCTGCACTAATTCACACACCACATCTCAACACATAGGCATGCCCAGGAGCCATACTTGTATTTGGAGATGAAACTGCCATAGTTAAAGATGGCACATTTGGGTGACAAATGACAAAATAAACAAGAATGATAAAAAGTAAACGCTACTGAGATGGAGAAAATATCAACTTAAATCTAACCAATTCCACTTTTGGAAGAAGCAATGTTTAGGATATAATTATTGTATGAACAATCCATGTTAAATGTTTGCTCCAATAAAGTTTCATGCATACACATTTAAATGCCATTATGGTTTGTTAAACTTAGCTAATGCAATAAACATTTAATCTTTGCTTAGTGAGGAATCTGTAATGATCAATAACTGCATATATATAAGACCATAAGACATAGGAGTGGAAGTAAGGCCATTTGGCCCATCGAGTCCACGCCGCCATTTAATCATGGCTGATAGGCGTTTCAACTCCACTTACCCACACTCTCCCCATAGAACTTAATACCTTGTGAGATCAAGAATTTATCAATCTCTGCCTTGAAGACATTTAATGTCCCAGTCTCCACTGCGCTCTGTGGCAATGAATCCCACAAGCCCACTTTTCTCTGCCTGAAGAAATGTCTCTTCATTTCCATTCTAAATTGACCCCTTCTAATTCTAAGGCTGAGCCCACAGTTTCTAGTCTCCCCACCTAATGGAAACAAATTCCCAGCATCTGCCATTTCTAAGCCATCGATTATCTTGTAAGTTTCTATTAGATCTCCCGTCAACCTTCTAAAATCTAATGAATGCAATCCCAGGATCCTCAGCCGTTCATCGTATGTTAGGCCTTTCAATCCAGGGATGATCCGTGTGAATCTCTGCTGGACATGCTCCAGTGCCAGTATGTCCTTCCTGAGGTGTGGGGCCCAAAATTGGACACAGTATTCTAAATGGGGCCTAACCAGAGTTTATAAAGTCTCAGAAGCACATCACTGCTTTTATATTCCAACCCTCTTGACATAAATGACAACATTACATTTGTTTTCTTAACCATGGACTCAACCTGCAAGTCAACCTTTAGAGAATCCTGTACTAGCACTCACAGATTCTTTTTTACTTTGGCTTTGTGAATTTTCTCATCATTTAGAAAATAATCCATGCCTGTATACTTTTTTCCAAAGTGCAAGACCTCACATTTGCTCAGCCAATCCTCAATACATGCCAGTAGCTCACCTTGAACACCATGGGCTCTCATCTTACTTAGCAGTCTCCCGTGAGGCACTTTATCAAAGGCCTTTTGGAAGTCTAGGTAGATAACATCCACGGGTATCCCTGGTCTAACCTACTTATTACCTCTTCAAAGAATTCTAACAGGTTTGTCAGGCATGACCTCCCCTTACTAAATCCATGCTGACTTGTTCTAATTTGACCCTGCACTTCCAAGAATTTAGAAATCTCATCCTTAACGATGGATTCTAGAACTTTACCTGCAACCAAGGTTAGGCTAATCGGTCTATAATTTTCCATCTTAATCCTTTCTTGAACAAGGGGGTTACAACAGTGATTTTCTCATCCTCCATGACTTTGCCTGATTCAAGTGATTTTTGAAAGATCGCAACCAACACCTCCGCTATTTCCTCAGCCACCTCCCTCAGAACTCTAGGATGTGGCCTATCGAGGTCAGGAGATTTATCAATTCTTAGGCCTTTCAACTTTTCTAGCACTTTGTCTTTTGTAATGGCTACCATACTCAACTCTATCCCTTGACTCTCCTTAGTTATTGGAATATTACTCATGTCTTCCACTGTGAAGACTGACACAAAGTACTTATTAAGTTCTTCAGTTATTTCCTTATTTCCCATCACTAGCCTTCCAGCATCAATTTGGAGTGGCCCAATTTCTACTTTTGCCTCTCGTTTGTTTCTTATGTATTGAAAGAAACTTTTACAATCATTTCTAATATTACTGGCTAGCTTACCTTCATATTTGATCCTCTTCTTCCTTATTCCTCTCTTTGTTATCCTCTGTTTGTTTTTATAGTCTTCCCAATCTTCTGATTTCCCAGTGCTCTTGGCCACTTTATAGGCTCTTTCTTTCTCTTTGATACATTTCCTGACTTCCTTTGTCAGCCTTGGCTGTCTAACTACCACCACCCCACCCCACATCATCTTTCTTTTCTTTGGGATGAACCCCTGTATTGTGTTCTCAAGTCCCCAGAAACTCCTGCCATTGTTGCTCTACTGTCTTCCTGACTAGGCTATACTTCCAGTATAAATTACTTCTTTTTGATTAAAGTAAATCACATATTGTTTAAGATTCGTAGGATTCCAAAATAATAAATTCCTTCAGGGAACTGCAATACATTAAACCTTTATTATGTCATTTCTCTCTAGCCAGACAAAGTTTCACAGGATAAATTAGAATTATAGAATCCCTACAGTGCCCTTCGGCCGACCCTCTGAAGAGTAACCCACCCAGACCCACTGCCCGACATTTACCCCTGACTAACGCACCTAACCTACACATCCCTGAACACTATGGGCAATTTAGCATGACCAATTCACCTATACTGCATATCTTTGGATTGTGGGGCAAGTCCAGAGCACTCGGAGGAAAACCACGCAGACACGGGGAGAATGTGCAAGCTCCACACAGACAGTCACCCGACGTGGGAATTGAACCTGGGTCCCTGGCGCTGTGACATAGCAGTGCTAACCACTGAGCAACTGTGCCACCCCAACTCTTTTAACTAGTGTTGAAATTCTTTTCAGTCCTACAGTTATCAATGCAAAAGACATATAAAAGTAAGTCTGGGGACTCTTCATCACTTGTCAAATTCTATTATCTCACTGCAGGATGAGAAGAAGCAAATCCATTTTGTTATGATACAAAATGATGCTCCACTTACAGATATTACAATCATGGCCTTAAAGTCCTGACAGAAAAGGAAAAGCATGCAACTGCGATCTTGAAATATGATATGCGCTCTGCCTGAAGACACATCCTTGGCTCATGATCTGATGCTTCATCCTGAACCATTTTTATGGCAGTTTGTTTGTCAGGGGTGATTTACCAGTGTTTACCAATCTCAGGGGCAGGACAATGAGATAGATCCGAAGCCTACCTCAGCTGGAATGGGAATTGAACTACTGTTGTCCATGTTATACTGGAACAACTAAGGATGAATTACATCTAAACTGAAAGCGGACCATTTCGGATTCTGACTCCCGACTATACACACTTCTCAAATATTCCTTTGAAACAAAAGAGATTATGAATGCAGGATACTAAACTGTGTGTTCCAACACAAGTCTCCATGCCATCAAACCAAGTGACCAAGTGTGAATTGTAGCAGTAGTAGCAGTTTCAAAGACATGACTTGATTGAAAAATTAACTGCCAGGCAATGGTAGATGGTAGATTAAAGGTGTTTTTCATAATGACTGATTGAAATCTTGTACCTTGCACTATAGTAGGACAAGATTAACTGACCTCTTTGTTGTGACCTGTTTATTCAGTCCAGGAGACAAAAGTCAAAATGACAGTGATAATTACCCATCTTCAACTCTAAGGGTGCAACTGTTCCACAACCATAACTAGCTTCACTTACTTGCTTACCAACTTCTTTATTCAAATAAAAGCAAAATACTGTGGATCCTGGAAATCTGGTACAAATACAGAAAATAATGGAAAACTTCAACAGACTTGGCAGCATTTTGGGAAAGAAAACAGTTAAGGTTTCAAGTCCGATATGGCTCTTTAACAGAACTGAAGAGAGCTGTCAATGTGATGAGTTTTATGGCAGTGGAAGAGTGGGTTGGTCAGAAGAGGAGTAAATGAAACAAGATTGAAGGTCAAGTAAAGATTAGATGACAAATAGATGGCTGTAGCGAAACCATGGTCCTGAGTGTGTGTTAATAGTAGATTAAAGGTCAGCTCTCACGTGGGGCGGGGGCAGGGGAGGAGCAGAATTAAAATGGAGGACAGAAATAATGAACTGAAGTTGTTTAACTTTGTGTTGAATCCAGAAGACTACGTGAGTCCAGAAGGCTATAAAATACTTCATTGAAAACATGAGATTTGTTCCTGAATTTGTTTTGGTTTTCACTGGAATAGTGCATCAGACCTAGTACAGAAAATGTGAGCACAAACGCAAGGTGGTACACTGAAATGGCTAAGTGATGTAAATTTGGAGTTGCCTCCTTTAGCATAATGCCACCACCAAACATATTTTGTCCACCTATCAGCATTCCAAAAGGTTCATTCCTTTATCACCCCCAAAAGCCTTTTCTCATAGAAGCTGCCCACTACATTGCTTAAAGTGTAATAGTTGCATTTTTACATCTTCCCTTCTCACTGTCCAAGGCCCAATACTCCTTCCAGGTGCACAATGACTTATACTTCTTTCAATGTCGTGGATTGCTTTATAAAATGCAGTCTCAACTGCACTAGGCAAACCAAACATGGATCCAATCACTTGCTATTTCACTCCACCATTTTGATTTCATGCTCATATTTCTGTACTAGGCTTGCCACAGTGTTGTAATGAACACAAACTAGAGAAACAGCACCTCATTTTCCACTTTGGCATTTTCCAGCCAAAGTGGTTTTACAGTCTCCTGGACTTCACAACAAGTTCAATAAATTCAAACCACAAACTCTATCCATTTTGATATTTCTTTACTCCATTGTTATCTGTATTTTGTCTTCAGAGTTAACTTATATTCTGCTGTTACCACTTACTCTGCACCAATACTTTGTCACTTCTCTTCAATAATGACCACTTTCTTTGCTTTTTGTTCTATGACAAATTTGCTCCCGAATTTCCCTTACCCTCCAATCAGCCACTTTGTTTCACATGCCCCAACCTCAACAACCATCACATTTTCACCTCTCTTCAGTTCAGAAGAAGAATCAGATTGGATTTGAGACTCCAACTCTGTTTCTCTCTCCACAGATGCTGCTAGACCTGCTGAGTGTCTCTCACACTTTCTATTTCAATTTCATTATTCGGTTTGTGCTGAAATCTGAACTTCAGACCTTCTAAAGCTGAAACTAAACACAATTTCATTAATTAAATTGGTTTGATACCTGAAGTCAGGTAATAGATACCGAACTGATCCAAACTGTTCAGCTGCTTTATTACAGCGATGAAAAAGATTTGGATTTATAGTGTCTTTTAGAAGCCCAGAAAAGGAAGGCTGCTTTTAAATGTGGAATAGCTGCAGTACGAAACATGGCAATCAGTTTGGATACACAATTAGAAAAAATGGCCAGCTCATCTACTTTTGTTATGTATAGTCAAGTCACTGGGGTTAACTCCCTGGAACATCTTCAAAACGGTGCCATGCAACTTATTACAACCCCTAAGAGAGCAGACAGAGCCTCAGTTTAATATACTGAAAGATGGCAGTTTCAACAATGCAGCAAGACCCCACAGAATGAAAATATGGATTTTGTTTTAGTTTATATTTTTAGAGTAAGACTTGAATCCACAATTATGCATCTCAGAGGTGGCCAACAACTATCGGCTGTGTCCTCTGATGGTTGCAGCATCTTGATTACATGGTCAATTTTTTGACAGACTCAAACATTCTGCAGTGGAGGTCACAAAAAGAATACTGACATGCACAATGTTGAAGAAATTCGACCTGTTTTAGGGAAGCTTATTTCTGCAGATGTTCCACAGTTAGCAGAAATGGCCTGATTTGCAATTTTTGCTCTCAACCCTCGTTGGTTTCTAACTCAACCCATTTCAAGTCCCAGGCCAGAAGCCAAACATTGAACTACTATGATTCTATGATTCTCACTGCATGCATTAATGGAGAGGAACATCTATTTCCAATGCAGTGGCAAATAACTTTTGGACACATATAAATACCATTTGCATCAATGTGATAATAATTCACCAATGTGACAGATTATATGACTCAAAAATATATGGGAAAGCAAGTCATGTTGAGAAGACACAAAGAATCTGCAGAAAGATGTCGGCAGGTTAAGCAAGTGGGTTAAAATTTAGCAGATGAAACATAACATTGGAAAATGTGAGATATGCATTTTGGCAGATGTATAGAGGAGCTGACTATTATTTAAATGGAGAAGGACTGCAGAAAGCTGCAGAAGAGAGACTTGGGAGTATTCATCCATGAATCATAAAAAAGTTATCATCCAATTTCAGCAGAAAACAGGGTAAGCAAATTAAACATTGTTTTTTTTTCAAGGGAATGGAGTATAAAAGTAGGGACATCTTAATAAAACTATACTATACATTAGTCAGATCACAGCTAGAACAGTTTTATTATCTAAGGAAAGATACACTGTCATTGGAGGCAGCCTAGAGAAGGTTCACTAGGTTGATGCTAGGTTTAGAGACACTGTGTTATGAGGAGAGGTTGATTAGATTGGATTAGATCTGTACTTATTAATATTTAGAAGAACAAGAAGCAACCTCTTTGAAACTTAGGGGACTTGGTGGGATAGATGTGAAGATATTGTTTCCCTTTGTGGGAGACTCTGGGACCAGAAGAGATAATCTCAGAATTAGAGGCCACACATTTAAACAGAGATGAGTAGGATTTTCTTCTGTCAGAGGATAGTTGAATCTATATAATTGTTTACCACAGAGGACTGTTGAGGCTGGGTCATTAAGCATATTCAAGACTGAGGTAGACAGATTATTAACCAGTAAAGGAATCAAGGGTGATGGTGAAAAGGCAGTAAAGTGGAGTTGAGGATTGTCAGAGTTGATAAAGCCTAGTGCTGAAAAAAGCACAGCAGGTCAGATTGTATCTGAGGAGCAAGAGAGTCGACGTTTCAGGAATAACCCTTCTTCAGTCCTCAGATGCTGCCTGAACTGCTGTGCTTGTTCCAGCACCACGTTTTATCAACCTTAACCCTCTAGCATCCACAGCTCTCACTTTCTCCTTGAGGATTATCAGGTCAGCCATGATCTCATTGAATAGTGGAGCAGACTCATGGGCAGAATGGTTTACTTCTGGTTTTATGGTCTTGGTCATATCCTATTGTTTATCAATTGTAAAACCCTGACCGTAACTGTCTATTAAACTAATCAATGCGATTGTGAATTCTTGACCTGCTTGTGTGCACATTTGCGGGGGTGGGGGGAGGGGTGCACTTGTTGACACAAGCTGTTGGGAATCCTGAGTGCTTTTCTCCAGGTGACTCAATGCAGTTATGAGGTCAGCAGCCACTTAGCTGGACAGTATTGGGTCTCCCATCGGATCAGTTCCTGTCCAGGAGCTGCCAGCCAATCAGAAGTCTGAAGTGATAGGCACTGTTGGTAACACATGGGGGCCTTCACAGAGTTGGGGGTTGTCGTAGGGAGGGGTTATCACTAGGTTTTTGATGCAAGAGCAGGAGTGGGTTTTCTAACGCTAGGACACTTAATTAGATACCGACAACCTGTGAATGAGGTCTCTTCTCCACTGTCCATATGAACTGCTGGCAAATACAACATGGCTTGCTGGAGAGGAGAGAGACCTTTACCAGTCTCATATAATATGTGGGCCACTCTTATATCCCAGTGGGCTCAGGGATAATTGATTTTAACTGGCTCATTAAGTAAGCCTTATTGCCTTCCTTTCGTTAGTAGATTTCCCCCATTCCCTTTGTCACTCATTAAATCCAGGATGGTTTCCCTCTGACAGGAGTCATTTTCATAGTCTCCCACATGAGGTTCCTGCCTGGCCTGTCCTCCTGTCCACTCTGGTGAGACCCAACTGCACTCCTTTCAAATTTCAAACTGAGGAACTCAGCCCTTGTAGGAGGAGGCAACAGTGCATTGACAGTGACCTTTCAGCATCATTGCCACTATCACTCTGATCTAGAGTGACAGAATCTGAGAAAAAAATAAAGGGACATTTGACATGAGGGCTGCAGTTCCCAAGGCCATATGAATGGGGATGGGGGGGGGGGGGGGGGTGGAGAACATGTGGATAGATGGTGTTAGCAAAACGAAAGTCAGTCCTTTACAAATGCGTGAGACTATAGTTGCATTTACTTGCAATAGCCAGTCTGCTGCTACTGGGTCAATTTTCCTATAACCCCTAAGGATCGCTGAACCTGAACCATCAGCTAGGTCCAAGGCATTTACAGACACAAGACCTTCCTAGACCCAAGACCCAGTACAAAACTGCCTGACTCAGGATCCAGTTTGAATCTCAAGTTATGGGATGGTGACTCACCCTGCTTCCAACATCAGGGTATCAAACTAATAAGACAACTCTAACACTGCACTCCAGTGTTGTATAACAGGCTGCACACCAACACTGCGAACTGGCAAATAGGCAACTTTTGAAGTCAGCAAGAATTTAAACTTTCCTGCTGTATCTCCTTAGATATCCAAACGAAGCAATGTTTGCATCCCTTTAAAATGTGAAAGCTTGAAAACAAAAATAATAAGAAAATGTCTTTTCAATGGCTGTTACAAAACCCACTTTCTTACTAAATTATAACAAGATTTTTAATAATGATGTGATTGATAAAACAAAACAAACATCAGAACTGTCCCTATCAAATAATTTTTGAGTTTTTGGAGTGCTGTTGTATGACTAATCATTGATTCTTTCTGAACTATTCTTTAAATTGGCTTTCTTACAGAAGTTTTTTTAAGATTTCAATCTTTAAGTCCCAATCTTTAATTGATATGATGTAAAACATTTTAGGAATGTTTTCATCTTACTGTTTTTTCATTCCTGGTTGACTGGCTGTGAAAATCTTTAACTATGATTGGCTGCTTGAACAGCCTGATCATATTAATCCAGCTCCCTGTTACTGGACGCTGCACCTAGTTGCTATGTTAATGCATGAAGATACAGGTGAAGCTGTCAACACTGGGCACTAATTGCTATTGACTCAATGTTTATAGCCACAAACAGTAACATGCGGAATTGCACAGATGTTTAACTGTGTAAAAAGATAAATGCACGAAGTTGAAATGAGAAAACTGTTCAGATTGAAAACAATGGAAAGATTTGTAATCTTCTGAAAATATCTTCTAAGAATTCATTGAAAATAATCATCTCTTCAGTTTTGCTGTAGTCATTTAAATTCAAGACACTTTTTCACATTTGTGGGCAATAAAAATTTGCCTGATTACAAAAGAACAAATAGTATTCAAACTAATGTTGCAATAAAAGTTAGCATGCTTCTAATGAGAATGATTATAATTAGTGTATAATGCTCAGAGTTGCTTTACAGTAGATTCTGATTGCTTGAGCTTAATCATCACTTTTATATATTTACTTATATTACATGATTTCATGGATGATGTTTATTTACATAACAAGATACTATTTGTAAATGTCATTACATTTTAACTTATTTGGAAAGTTAAAATGATTTTTCCATGTAATTTGGCCATTCTCCTATATTGGAGAAAGTGAGGACTGCAGATGCTGGATAACAAAGTCGAGAGTGTGGTGCTGGAAAAGCACAGCAGGTCAGGAAGCATTCAAGGAGCAGGCAAATTGACGGTTTGGGCATAAGTCCTTCATCAGGAATCAGGATTCCTGATGAAGGACTTATGCACGAAACATCGATTCTCCTACTCCTCAGATGCTGCCTCATCTGCTGTGTTTTTCCAGCACCACACTCTCGACCCTCATCCTCCTAAATAATCATTTGCAGGCTGATCTTGTAAATAATAATGTTTGATTTTATATATAGACTTTTAATAGGCATATGGTTTATTAACCCTATTTTTCTTTGATATTTACAGACAAGTTGGAGGAAATATAACCAGTACTAAACTGAGCTTTAAATAACTGTTATTATTAAGAAGGTATGTAAGTAAACTGTGAAATTGATTTTGCTTCTCAAATCTACTGGAAGTCTTGTTGCATGCTTTTCCACATATACATTCTTCAACATCTTGCTCAAGTAACCATTCTTCATAGTTGAGTCTCAACAGGTTATCCTAACATGTAGGATCTCAGAGTTCAGCCCATTGCTCATTCCACTCAATTTTCTACATGTGCGCCTTCTACCTATTGGCACTGCATGGTGATAATGTGATTAAATCCAAGCTGATGATTCCCTTCAGTTGATTATCCCCAGGAGGTTATCTTAATCCCTGAATCAGACTGATTGTTCAATGCTGCACTGAGAGAGTACTGCATTGTCAAAGGTATCACTGTCATGAGAATGAGTCCAGGAATGAAAAGCTTAACATGTGTTGAATATTTGAGCACTATGGATCTATAGTTGATATTGTTTAGAAGGATGAGGGAGGATCTAATTGAAACATACAGAACCCTGAATGGCCTGTTGGGATGTTGGGAAGATGTTTTCATTGGTAGGAGAGACTAGGACCTGAGAGCACGGCCTGAGAGTAAAGGGAAAATCTTTTAGAACAGAGATAAGGAGAAACTTCTTCAACCAGAGAGTAGTGAAACTATGGAATTCATTGCCACAGAAGGCTGTAGAGGCCAGGTCATTGAGTATATTTAAGACTGAGATGGATAGGTTTTTGAGTATCAAGAGGATCAGCGGTTATGGGGAGAAAGCGGGAAAATGAAGTTGAGGAACGTATCAGCCATGTTTGAATGGTGGAGCAGACTCGATGGACTGAATGGCCTAATTTCAGCTCCTATGCATTAAGATCTTATGGCCTTTAGGTACTGTTCTTCAAACGCCTGAGACCTTTTGCTTCTTCCAACCAGGTGTTAAGGATCCATGTTTTTCTTAAAACAGTGTGATGGAATGTGGTCAGCAGACATGTTTGGGTTGTATACAAAATGATTAACATGTTTTCTCATGCAGTTTAAGGAAAGGAACACTTGCATTAATATAGTACCTTTCACCAGCTCAGTAAAATGCACTGTTATAATGTTGGAAACAGAAAATCAATTTGTCCTAAGCCAGTTACTACAAGCAATTAAATAAATTACAATGTTGTCTGTTTTAGACGTTGGCCAAACTCTTGCTCCTCTTAAAATATTGATGCTCTATAATGGAGCAGCCTTCTCTGTTTTGGTTACACCCTGAAGTTTGTCACCATCCTTAGCCTGCTCCACAATGACATGGAAGTCGTGATGGTGACAAATGACTCCACCATCGATCCATTCTCCATTCAGACCAGTGTCAAGCAGGGCTGCATCATTGCCCCAACACTGTTTCGACCTACCTCACTGCAATACTTTACCCCACTGCTGACAAACTCCCCGTTGGAGAGGAGCTAACTTACAAAAGCAGTGGGAAATTATTCAACCTCCGCCGCCTTCAAGCAAAAACCAAAGTCACCCAAACCGGTGCCATCGAGCTGCAGTACACGGGTGGTGCTTGTGTATGTTCAATCTCAGAGGACGTTCTCCTGGCCTTGTCAGCACCTATACAGAGTAATATAAGGGCTCTGGTCACACCCTGAACATCTGCAAGACGAAGCTCCTCCACCAACCAGGCCTGGCCTTGTGGAGTGAACCCCTAATCATCAAGGTCCACGGGGAGGCCTTAGAGAATGCTGACCACTTCCAATACCCCAGGAGTGTCCTGTGGGCCAAAGCAGCTCTTGATGAAGAGATCCAGCACTGCCTCCAGTGTGTTAGTACAGCTTTCAGCTGCCTGAGGAAAGGGATATGAAAAAACAACCACATCAGATCTGACACCCAGATCAGGGTATACAGAGCTGTGGTGGTTCCTGCCCTCCTGGTTCTGAGACGTGGTCTGTCTATAGCAGATACCTCAAGGCGCTGGAGCAGTACCACCAACATTACCCGTGCATAAACCTGCAAATCTGTTGGGGAAAAAAGATGCACCAACACCAGCATCCGTGAATAGGCCAACATCCCCAGCATCAAGACACTGACCCCCTCATCCCACCTCCCTTGATTGGCTGCGATAGGTTGGGTACATTGTCCACATGACCAACATGAAACTCCCCAAGCAGGTGCTCTATTCCCAGCTCCGAGACAGCAGGCAGGCATCAGAGGGGGTGCTTCAGAAATACCCTCAAGACCTTACTGGGGAAGTGCAGCATTCCCACTGAGACCTGGGAATCACTAGCCTAAGACTGTCCAAAGTGGAGGAGGAGCATGCGGGAAGGCTTTGAACACCTTGAAACTCACCACCGAGAAAAAGCAGAAGCCAGACAGAAACAGTGAAAGGAAGGCACTGGCATGCCAACACTCCATCCATCCCTTCCCATGACCACTGTGTAGCCATATCAGTCTGTCCAGACACCTACAGACTCATCCTGAGAGTGGATGAGATTCTTCCTCATCTGTAAGGGATCTCCAATAATGATGATCTCTTAAAATAGTATCATAGACCATTCAATGCCTATTTACGAGGGAAGATGGCACCTGGGTTAACATCTCTTTCAAAAGATAACACCCCAAACAAGTCAGTGTTTCTTGAGTACAGCATTGCTTTGTCAGTTTGGATTACACATTTAAGTTCGCTC
Source organism: Chiloscyllium plagiosum (assembly GCF_037043375.1). NCBI lineage: Eukaryota > Metazoa > Chordata > Chondrichthyes > Orectolobiformes > Hemiscylliidae > Chiloscyllium > Chiloscyllium plagiosum. The sequence continues at coordinate 34,501,971 of NW_028270159.1, read as the reverse complement.
CTATTTTAACTGTCTTTAATATAAAAATATTTTTTTAAGTCAGTGAACAGTGGAGATAAGACAGATGGCTTACTTGCTTTAGAAAAAACAGATGCAAAGTAAAAGTAAAGATAAAATCATCACAGTCCCAGAGGACCACAGGGCTGCTCTCTCATTAGAGTGGGATGAAACGTGGTGAGTTTAATCCCAGGGTCACCATGCCTCAGGCGAGGATTGAGATGGCAGGACCTTCCGGGAGACTTTAGTCAGTGTGGGAATAGTTATAATCACCAGACCAATGTGATTTTTATATGGCCCTTTTAGTTGAAAATGTGGCTCAGGGTGCTTCACAGATGGGTGTAATAAAATCCATCATTAGAGCCAAGAATAAAGAGATTAGGAGAAATGCCCAAGGGTTAGGTCAAATAGAAATAGTTTGAGGAGGTTTATAAAGGATGTGAAAGAGGGTCAGAGGTGAAGATAATTATAGAAAGAGGTCCAAAGAATAGCAAAATGTCAGCCTGTGTTATGCCTGGAGAGGTGTGAAAAGTCAGAAGCTACTTCAATGAGTCTTGTATTCCAGAATAAAACACACTTGAAGCATTTATTGAGACTTAAATACTGAAGGGTTGAGCTCCTGATTGGAGTGTAGGCTTGAACTAAAGATTCATTAACATTCAGCTTTTTCAGCCAAAAGAATAGCCAGCATTAATATCAACTAGGTGGTAAACTAGGCATTTAATAGCCTCATCTTTAAAATTCACTCCCTGTTCAACTGTACACACTTTTGACATATTTCAAATGACAATGCTGTGTTCTAAGTTCAATAATTCAAAATGAAGGAAAAAGGATTCTTAAATTCTTTTTCTAGCTCCTAAACATTAGTAGTAGATATCAAAATGAATCGTAAATTGCCTAAACAATGGGAGCTGGTGAATAAGCTTTTTAAACCTCCAAGGTTAAGTCACTGGATCTTTATTTAACAATTTTCTTTATGAAGCTAGTTATAGAGTAAACAGGAAACAGCCCCTTCAGTGCTGATCATAATCCCAAAAAACTAGTCCTATCTGCCTGCGCTTGGCCCATATCCTTCCAAATATTTCTTATTCATGTACTTATCCAAATGTCTTTTAAACATTGTAACTGTACCTGCATCTACCACTTTCTCTGGAAGTTCATTCCACATGCAAACCATTCTCTGTGTAAGAAAATTGTATCTCATGTCTTTTTGAAATCTTTCTCCTCTCATCTTAAAAATAAGCTCCCTCGACTTGAAATCCTCCACCCTGGGGAAAAGACACCTGCCATTCACATTATCTATATCCTTCATGATTTTATTAACCTCTAGAAGGTCACCCTCCTACGCTACAGTGAAAAATATCCAAGTCTATCCTTATAACTCAAACCGTCTGTTCCCAACAACATCCTGGCAAATCTTTTCTGAGTTCTCTCTAACTTAATAATATTCTTCGTAATACAGGGTAACCAGAACTGCTCTTATTACTGTAGAAGAGGCCTCACCAACATCCTGTAAAACCTCAGTGTGATGTCCCAACTCTTATACTCAAAGGTCTAAGCAAGTCTTGCACTCGTTTATTTTACCAAGTTGCAATACCTTGCATTTATCTGAATTAAACTCCATCTGCCACTACTCACTCAATTGATGAATGTGATTTGGAGGTTGAATTTGGGTGTACAAAATTAAAAATCACACAGCACCAGGTTATGGTCCAACAGGTTTATTTGGAAGCATTAGCTTTCGGAGCGCTGCTCCTTCATCAGGTGGTTGTGGAGTATAAGATTGTAAGACACAAAATTTATAGCAAAAGCTTACAGTGTGATGTAACTGAAATTATGTATTGAAAAAGATCTGGATTGTTTGTTAAGTCTCTCATCTTTTAGAATGACCATGTTGGTTTTAGTTCTTTCATATGTAAAGTGCAAAACGTTTTTAAAAGTTACATTCTTCAGTGAACTTTAACAATTGGTGTCACGTCGACCCAGATAATGCATTGAAGGTGTGAGCTACCCTGTGTGAGACTGTCTGTGCAACAATGGTCAGACTGATTCTAATCTAAAAAACAGATTTACAGAATATTACGTGGATTCATGCAGTTTTTGAGCAAAGTAGAATATATTTCTGCAAGTACAAATTCACCCCACAAACGTATATGTGTATGTATGCATGTGGGGGTGTGTGGTGGGGAGGGTCATGAGTGTCTGTGAGAGAGAGTATGTATGTGTGTGATTATGCATGTGAAGGGGTGTAAGTCTATGAGAGGGTGCGTGTATGAGTCCTACACACACACACACAGATGTAGTTATCTTTCTCCTTTGGCGGTCTTATGTTTTTCAGAGTTCAGACTACTAAGGTCAGGAATCAATCCCTTCTGGACCCTGCAACAATTCTAGTTTGAGCATGAGACTCTGAACAGCTTTGGCAATGCCTCACACAGCTTCCAAATCACTTCCTTTGACTCAGTTACACCCCTATACCTATACATTCCAACATTTTACTTGTTTTATTAAAACAAGTAGTAAACCAACAGTTTTAAAGATCATCTGCCAAAACAATCAGATACTTCTTTCCTCTGATATCATTAGCACCTTTTAATATAATTCACGTTTGTCAGATCTTTTATAGCATGATTGTTTCATCTTTCACCTCTCACTATTCAATTGCCTCCCCAGATTCTATGACAAAGTACGCAGCATTGATCACTTGCCCATTTGTAATGCCATCTATCCTTGAGCAATACTCTTTTCTCTAAGTTATTGACAAAATTTATAATGAACATTGGAAACTATGTGATTCCAGTAAAACACGCGTGACAAAACTCTTTGTTCTTCATCCTACTAACATGCTTCAATTGAACCTAATATCTTGTTATCTTAACCATGGGGACACATCTGCTTAAGTCGTTATAGTGGACAGCATCAAAACTGAAATCTGAGCGAATATCCCTGCCACCTCTAAATTGGCCCTACTCATCTCAAATAGATTGGTGAAGGAATACTTCCTTCACCAATCCTTCAAAGTTTGAAACTTATTCATGACAGTTCAACCTTTAAATCATGTTGTTCAAATCTTGTCTCTTTCTAAGAAGACATCTCATTTGCTATTACGTAATCCATTGGAACAATGCTCAAATACACATCGGGAGATATTGAAGTGGACTGCATCTATTTCAAATAATTCTATCTCTATGTCTACCTACAGGATGAGATTGTCCAAATCTTGAGTGCTGTTCACATTCAGCGTTTTGATTTCTAGTTTGCCTTCCCTTGTGACACTAAGGTTTTGTGGTTTTTGCTTTCTCTGAAAGTTCCCTTTTAACACAGCCACATCTCGCTCCCCTAAATCCCCACTTCAGCAATAAAAATAAAATCGAAGTTATTTTTTTCTCATTTACACCCCCACAGCTCTTGTTAAATAAGCCAATGTTCCCTTCTTTTGCTCCAGATGTACTTAAAGACTCTGTTATTTTGCTCCTTAAACTTTCCTCTATAGATCCCTCATATTTTCCCTTTGCATACTTTACCAGTGCCTTAATTCTTTCCGCTTGTAATTTTTCTCAGCTTGTTCCTGCTCTTCCCCCCAACTCTCCTCTGATTTTCTTTTTTATTTTCATATACATTGGACTGACCTTCTTGTTTTCCTCCTGGCTTCTATTCTCTTCAGTAGTAAAAGCTGTAAAAGCTCAATGTCTAAAAGCCTCTTGCTAAGAAATTCCACTAATCTTATTCCATTCACACACAACCACCATTGGGTAGAAGCAACTAACTGAAAAGGCCAAATGAGGCTTATTTCTCCTGGATATCCTTATTTTACCAATGTGATGCATTTGAACACATTTCTGCATTGGTCATCATTAGCCTATCAATAAAATTCTTGTACATGAACCAAAATTATTTTTATCTTTTCTAAATATTTTAAAATAACTAGTCAGTTCTAAGGAAAGAAACATCCCAACTGAACTGGTCAAAACCCGTCCTGTCTACTACAGCATCTAATCCATTCATTTTCCATGTAAATGAATCTAATTATCATTCCATTAACTTATGGACTACAGGATGATGTTGCATTCCGCTATTCTTACAAATAGAAGTTTGGCTCATTTAAATGGCTTTTCCATTTTTCTGCATATTACGCATGCAATCTCCCATAATTTAGAAGCTCCTGTTATCATCTAATTGAGTCTGACAAGGATGCTTGTGACTAAGTGGAACCAAGGAATAGGTGATGGTTTTGTGTCAATTAAGTTTGTATGGGGAGCAACTAATCAGTGTGTTGGAATTTTCTGATGCATGAGCTCAAAGAAAACTCTGACCAAAAAAAGTATACCCCTGAATTCTGTCAAATGGAATTTTTAATCTCTGGTGATTAACAGCCACACGGTTGTAATTTGCATTTTAACAGGTGAGTGGACAAAAGGTTACGTCTGAAATGTTTCTAGTCGACGGAGACAAGTAGAAATGTGTACATCAGTGCACATACCGTGCAAAAGTGTACAAAATCCCTCCTTGCTCTAAAACCGACAGCAAAATCGAGAAGGTCTAATGCAGAATTGCACATCCAGTCCAGCCATTACTCCAGACGAACACAGCAGAAGCTTCCACATAAACTTGACCTCCCAAGCACTATATTTTTCAACTGTATTTCACTCCTGTATAGTTGAAATAAATCTTCACACCTCATTCAAAACATGGATATATTTTGATCAAAACAGTGACCCAACAGAAATTGTTGGGACTATGCAGCAGCTTAGCCAGCATTTGTTTTTTATTCACTTATGGGACATTTATCGTCTGTATCTCGCTGCTCTGGAAAAGATGGTGGTGAGCTGCCTTCTTGAACTGCTGTAGGTTGAGCCCTTGGGGAAGGAATTCCAGGATTTTGACTAAACAACAGCAAAGGAACGGTGATATATTTCCAAGTCAGAATGGTGAGTGGCTTGGAGGGGAATTTGTATGCCCATGTATCTGTGGTCCTTGTCCTTCGAAGTGATAATGGGTTTGGAAGATGCTACCTAATGATCTTTGGTGAATTTCTGCAGTGCATCTTGTAATAGAACACACTGCTGCTACTGAACATCGGTGGTAGAGGAAGTGGATGCTTGTGAATATGACGCCACTCAAGTGGGCTTTTTGTCCTGGATGGTGTTAAGCTTCTTGAGTGTTGTTGGAGCTGCATTTATCCAGGCAATGCATCTCAGAAGATGGGCTTGTATTTTGGGTGGGCTCTTTCATAATGGATCCTGCATGAACGATCACTTTAAGAATTTAATACTGCCTGATCTACATTGTATTAGCAGAACTTTCTATTTTTATTTCTGATTTCCAATGTTTGTCTTGTTGACTAAAAAGCAGTCACTAACATAATCATATCAGAGGAACACAATAACTCCTGACAGTCACTACCAATACCAATTAATGTTAAGCAATTAATGTCTTAATTATTTGGGTTCTGCTTTCTATCAATTAACTATTGTCATTAATGCTGTTCCCTGGTAGAAATATATCAAATCTAAAAGAAACAGGCGGAATATTTTTGGAGGACAAGTTACCAGTAGTCAGAATAACTCAAAATTCCGCACAAATGTATTACACAATGAATTCCTTAACTTCCGGATAATAGATTCCATTTTCAAAATGGAAGCATGAACCTGAGCTGAAATAGTTCTATAACAAAAATAGTCCCAACAAGATAAGCACTTCCACCTTATTGAAATGCCTGTTGCAGCTATGAAATAAGGATAGCTTTATGTATTAATAAAAGTCAATAAACGCAAGTCAGAATTTACTGTTCTATTTGAAATGAAAATCTAAATTAAAAATGCATACAAATATATAGTTCTTCAAATTGCTTTTCTTATCAATCTTAACGATTATTTTCAGGAAAGTTAGTAGTTTCTTTCAAATTTCTATGAGTGACTTTTAAAGTTAAATTGCTTTATTTAATGTAATTAAGGAAAGAGAGGGAGGAAATGCATTGGGTATGGAATAACAAATCTAACTTCACAAGGCACTCTGCAAGAACTGTTATCTCTGCAACATCACTGAATTTATCACAAATCATTTCCAAATCATTCCAGAACTTGTTAGTACATGTAGGCTTTCTTGTTAGAATTGCAAGAATGTCGGACATTATTTTAAGGGTTAATCAGACATGCACTGATTCAGACATCACACATGTAGTATTGTATATAACATACATGATGTACTGACTTCCTCAAACAAGCTTAAAGATTTTGTTTTAAGATTGCAATGAAATCCTTACCCGAGGAAACTCCTGTTCAGATACCCGTAACCAAGGAAGAAAGGAAACAGGACAATTACAAGACAACAGCAACAACAACAAAAACAAAACTCAATTATATTTTCTTTAGTTCTTAACGAATTAGTTCTGTAGTTTATTCATGGTGACTGGGTAATGCTTTGTTAGAAACATTAATCTTTTAATTCTGGGCTTTGAATTTGCATTCAACTTGGAATTTCAAATACAGAGTTTTCACCCTTATGAGATTAGTAAGAAAAGGACTTAATTTTTAAGTTTAATTTTTTAAGTTCATTGGTAAAATAATCTGGATGGAGAGAAGTTTTTTTTATGCAGCAATTTATCATGATCCAGCATACTCTACATTAAAGGATTGTTGAAACAGATTCAACAATAGCCCAACATAACAAAATACACTTGAATCCTTCAACTGAACAGAATGTGAGATACAAACAATGTTTACAATTAACGTGCAGTTTACAGAGGCTAAGACACAGACAAAAGTCAAAACCGGAACAGTTTGGCTGTTACTTACGTAAAAGCAAAAGCCACAAGAGCACCACTAACGACAATGAAATCCAAAATGTTCCAAAGGTCTCGGAAATAAGAGCCAGGATGAAGTAACAGACCTAAATTGATCATCTAATGAAAGGAAATGAGGGACAGTTAAAATATTACATAAAAAATGAAAAACATAATTCTTTGTTTTGTTGCAATTATTTCTGATTAGCAGCCCCACTACACAAAACCTCAAGGCTATGGTCTAAATATTTTGGAAGTGGCACATGGGAGACAGTCATCATCATATGTGATGTGTTCTCATGAACCACCGTAAGTCGATATTATGACGCTAATTGTTAGCCCCACTACACAAAACCTCAAGGCTATGGTCTAAATATTTTGGAAGTGGCACATGGGAGACAGTCATCATCATATGTGATGTGTTCTCATGAACCACCGTAAGTCGATATTATGACGCTAATTGTTAGTTACAGGCCAGGTTAGGGGGAGCCATTTAAAGCGTATAACAGCTCTTAAAAGGAAAGGTGTACTCTTCACTGCAGACAGCACAGAAATATCTACAATTGGAAATAAACGGCTGGAAGACAGACTCTGATATTTCAGGGTCATACTCTCAGCCTTGATCCATCTGATCACTCAGCCAACATTTTAAATCAGTGAAGAGTTACAGATTTATAAGTCTATGGATTCATTCTGCAGTACTATAAAGTCACAGCTGAAAGATTTCAAAGCAATTAAGATATTCATTATACTCATTCAACAAACATGTCAGAGCCTCCCAGTTTCACAGCAATTTAATACTCACAAAAATGTTCCAATTAAAACACATCATACAAAAATCATTGGAAATAAACTCATAATGTGTTAAGTAATTCACAGCACAGACCTTTGAATCCAATTCTGAAATACACACTTCTGAACAAAAAAATATTGACTTACATTTGTCTGATGCACAAATTTATCACAGTCACTCCTCATTGAGCGCAAGCAATCAGACCCTCAGCACATGGGAATGCCACCACACACAAGAGCCCCCTCCAAATCATTCACCAACCTGACTTGGAAATATATTGCTGTTCCTTCACTGTTACTGGATCAAAATGCTGGAACTCCCTCCCTTACAGAACCATGAAGTAACCTACACCAAAAGGACTGCAGTGGTTCAAGAAAGCAGTTCACCCCCACTTTTCTGAAAGGCAACAGGAAATGCTGGTCCAATCAATGGAGTTCACATACCATGATTAAACAAAACACAAACTCAATTCAGTGAACTGTTGCCCTCATTGATCACAAAAAAATGAAATTGTCTATTCCCAGTCAGTGACATACAAGATAATTAAATGCAAGTTATTTTTTCAGAAAATGTACGACAATGGTTTAAATGGTAAGAATGTAGTGGGAATGTTTACCTTTATCACCATTTCAAATGTAAAAACGCCAGTGAACACATAATCCAGATATTTCAGAACCTGCAGCAAAATGTATTTTTTTAATTTTGGATTTCAGAGCATACAAATCAGCTATCAAAGCATTTTTATTGGTATTTAGTACATCAAATAATCAAATTTCAATACTGCCTTATTCATTGATCTGAGAGGTTCATGTAAGTTTCAAAGAATGCACTGCCCATTATAGAATTGTTCAAAAAGGTAGAATAAAAACAAACAAAATATAACTGGGTGAAAAAAGACACAAGATTTGAATGTCAGTATCACTGATTTGCCATTGGTTCAGGATGTGTATTCAGAGAAAAAAAATGAAATAACAGCATAGAGGTGAGCTGTTAAATAACAGCAAAAGACAAGGGTCCTAAAACAGTTGATGTTTTGACAAATTGCACTGTAACACAAAAACTTTTAACCCGTTGCCTAGTTACCACAATTAAAGGCAGAATTTGCAAATTGTATAAATAATGTATTTTCACTTCACAAAAGTAAAGCCAAATGTTAAAAATGCCAGAGGTATCTTGGCCACTGTTGCGGCTTCATCAGACAGACAATGGGAGTAGTCTCGACCTAACCTACATGGCAGAGATCTGACATGTTTGCATTGGCTGTCAAATGCTGCTCCCTGGCTGACTTCACTTTCATTAAGTTCAGGAAAATTAAAATCGGGAGGGGTGCAAAGCAGATAGTCAGTCATATCTCATCAGTTTCCCAAGACAGATTAAGTTAGTGTCACCCTCATCTATAATATACATTCTTGAAGACAAATTACAGCCAAAGCAGAGAATCTAATCTAATTAAATTAGGCTTTCATTGATCCTGACTATATTTCCAGACTTCTGCAACTTCCAGTTCCCAATAATGTATTATTTTGCATCGTCTTCTTAAATTGTTTATTACTGACATAAATAATAAAGGACCTTTGATTATTTTAACAAACAAAAATCATTATTAAGTTGCAATAAAAAATGGTAAACATTTTTGCAATACCATGTTCTGCGGCTAACCACTTGCACAAATCTATGAAAAAAAACTATGAAAATAGAAGCATTTACTTAAAGATATTAGGAAGGAATGACCAATCTAAATCAAGAGCACAGATTTTTTTTCTCTTGGTTGTAATTACAAGAAATGAGTCTCTTTATAAAGAGCAAGGTCGTGCTATGAATTGTTTTAAACAATTATAAAGTGTTGGTTTGTTAACTCTTCCATGGAGAGAAGTCACACAACACCAAGTTATAGTCCAACAGGTTTATTTCAAATCACAAGCTTTCAGAGCACTGCTCTTTCATCAGGTGAGTTAATTCTTTTGTGAGAAGTAAACATTCACAAGTGAATTATCAAAGATGGTCAAACCGTAAGTTCTCTTTGAACCCAGTTTACAATCCAGCAAAAGAATCAACAATTATAGCTCAAAGCAGCTAACAGTATTGAAATGTCTTTCCTTGCAGTCAACAGAAAACACTTTCAAGATCCCAGCAGGATTGAAGACACATAGTTTCACAGAGCCATTGTTTCAAATGTCCATATTTACTCTTGGAGTATTCAGACCCTTTCTTGTTTAACTGTTTCTTCAACTCCTCTTTAAAAGATATGGAGGTGCTGGTGCTGGACTGGGATGGACAAAGTCAGAAGTCACATGACACCAGGTTATAGTCCGACAGGTTTATTTGAATTTAAGCTTTTGACAGGGCTCTGAATATAACCTGGTGTCATGTGACTTTTCTTTTTGAAAGCGTTAACAAACCAGCACTTTATAATTGTTTAAAACAATTCATAACACAAGCATTTTCTTTAGAAAGAGACTCATTTGTTGTATCTATGACTCAGAGAAAAATATTTGTGCACTTGATTCAGATTGGTCACTTCCATTCTCCCCCCCATACCTTTAAGTAAATGCTACTATTGTCAGATTGTGCTTTTTTGATAGATTTGTTAGCCACGGAACATGGCATTGCAAAACGTTTACTATTTTTCATTGCAATGTAATAGTAATTTTTGTTTGTTAAATTAATCAAAGGTCCTTCATTATTTATGTCAACTTAAGAAGACTTCATAAAATAATACATTATTTGGAACTGGAAGTGGCAGAAGCCTGAAAATATAGTCAGCATCAATGAAAGCCTGATTTAGATTAGATTTTCCGCTTTGGCTGTAATTTGTAATTTGTGTGCAAATTATGCTTCATATTGTGATGGCTTTCAAATTGAACTTAGTACTCAAGTCTTTGATTAGATAATATCAAACAACTGAAACTAACAGGCAAATATTCTATATATCAGTGCATCTGGGTAGCGCAACAGAAAATAATTGATTCTTCTTTTCTTGCATTCAAAATATTAATTAATTATATTTAAGAACGAGACCTTGGTGTCATTTTATTAATATAGCTGGAAAAATGTTCTTTGAAAGAAATATATATTATTCAATATGAAGACTGTCACTCAACATCACACATCACTGAAAATGATGTTAAAATTTTAATGAATCAATTACTGGTATCATTGATGTCCATGAATCAATTTCTTAGTTCAAAATTGTTAGAATGTGCCTTAGTTGGCAGGAAAAAAAGAGCTTAATTTAATGGACTTTCTCAAACAGCAGTAAATACGACATATTCGTCTTAACATTGAATTGGTGGCAAGGTTTTGGGCATAGAATAGGTTTTCATCAAAAAGATTCTAAAAAAATGCATGCAAGATACCTTGTGGTTTGGTCAATTACACTCACTAGGTTTAGCAGAAAGTCTTGATCATTATGAGATATCATTACTAAAGAAACTCAAAGATGTAATTTGACAAGTGGAGTAGGTGGGCGGCACGGTGGCACAGTGGTTAGCACTGCTGCCTCACAGTGCCAGAGACCCGGGTTCAATTCTTGCCTCAGGCGACTGACTGTGTGGAGTTTGCACGTTCTCCCCGTGTCGGCGTGGGTTTACTCCGGTTTCCTCCCACAGTCCAAAGATGTGCAGGTCAGGTGAATTGGCCAAGCTAAATTGCCCGTAGTGTTAGGTAAGGGGTAAATGCAGGGGTATGGGTGGGTTGTGCTTCGGCAGGGCGGTGTGGACTTGTTGGGCCGAAGGGCCTGTTTCCACACTGTAAGTAATCTAATCTAATCTAAACTGTCCGAGCATGTCTATCATGATAAAAAAAAAATTAACCAGCAGGGTGTATTTCTGTGTTGTATGACTCTATCCCCACTCTAAGTAGCCCATAACGTGAATGGAATTTAACACTACCCCTGCCCCCATGATGTTTTGGTAGCTGTGGTACATTTAATCAGGTAGGAGGGTGTGGGGTCAGCGATCCCACAGGCTCCCTGCCGCTGCCTCAATTAAGTCGATGGCAAGAAGGCCCAGGAACTGCCTTCTGACACCACCAAGAATTGAGATCCATTACTGCTCAACTGTCCCTTCCTACTGAAACTGATCCTTCCCTCTGCCTAGTGAACACTAGCCCACCACTCATCGCCATTCACCTAAGCCTAGCTCTATCAATCCTCTGTGGCCTCGGGTAGCTCTAGTACCAGCAGCTATAAAGCAATGAAGTTCTGCTGGTTTCTGATTGGCTACCCAATGTTCCTTGATCTTGGGAAGGCCCACCAGTGGCTAGTTATTGCCTGACTGGCACTTAATTTGGTGGGTATAGCTGAAAAAAAGGCAACAAGTTGTCTTGCCAGCTCTACAGCTGGCGGGCAACTACCTGATAGCCTCAAGTACATATGACTGTTCCCTTTGATTCAAATTCAAATAATATTCATTCATTTTGCATGGTCAAAACAAAAGGATAATATCAAGTAAGGCTCTCATGAAAATACAAATTGAGAGCAGAAGTAGATTCAGCCCCTTGCCTGCACCCTGCCATTTAACAAGATCATTGTTAACCTGATTTTGACTTCAACTTCACATTCAGGAATACCCCATTAACGTTGAGTCACTTGTTAATCAAGAATCTGTGCACCTCTGCCTTAAAAATATTCAATGAATCTGGGCAGAATTTTCCTTTCTCAAGAGGTGTTGAGAACGGGAGATAATTGGGCAAGTTGTCCCTGGCAAGTCACTTGTACCCTTTTTGGCAACTCTGCATTTAAATGCTGGAAAGTAGGTCCATGGTTTGACTCATCAGCAAGTAAGGCCCTTTCTGATCAATTAAGGCCACCTAAGGGCCTCAAATCACCACCTTCCTGATTATCTGCCTCCCTCATGGCCATGACAGATAGCTAGTTTACTGACTGGGAAGCAAACACTATGCTTCCGATCCCTTGAATACCCTGTCTTCCCAGGACCCCCATCCTCTGAGAAACATATTAAAAAATCTTGCTGTCTCATCACTGGATTCTCTCCAGAAAAGGCCTCGACTGCTGGACATTTTGACCCTGAAGCTCTGACTGGAGAGCAATGTCAGGTGACTTGACATTGCCAGCATTGAGGCATCTGATAGGTAGCATATAAGCAAGTTTCTTACTCTGTCGGCTATTAATGAGCTGATAAGTGTGTGATTCAATGTGTTATTTTGCTAGTTGGAGGGTCAGTGTATTAATCATTACCTAACACATTCACACCCACAAAAATAGGGAAAATCACGGCAACCACCATTCTCTGAGGAAGACAGGACTAAAACATTCAATATTCTGAGAGAAAACAAGTTCTCCTCATTTTGGTCATAAACATAGTTCCTTAGTTCTAGTCTCTTCTAAAAGTAGAAAACATCCTTTCTGTCCCCTCCCTGTCAAGTTTCCTCAGGATCTTATACCTATCAATAAGATTACTTCAATAAGATTTCATTGTTCTGAACTCCAATGGATACAAACCCAGCCTAATCGACCTTTCCTCATAAGATAACACCTCCTTCAATCCCAGGAGACATTGAGTGAATTTTCTTTGATATGCTTCTAGTGCATTTATTTCCAATCTTAAATAAGGAGATGGCAACAGTGTGCAGTTCTCCAGATGTGGTCTCACCAGCATCTTGTGCAAGTGCAGCAAATCCCTGCTTTCATATTTCATTCTCTTTCCAAGAAATGACGACATGCTGTTTTTGTTCCTAATCAATTGCTGAACCCGCACACTAACCTTTTGTGATTCATGTTCCCAGACACCCTCTGTACTTCAGACTTCTGCAGTGTCTCTCTATTTAATTAAAATGTTGCTTTTCCATTCTTCCTGCCAAAGTGGACAGGTTCATATTTTCCTGCACTATACTGTACTCCATCTGTCAATTTTTGACCACTCACGTAACTTGTATATATATTGCAGACTCTTTTAGGTCCAATTCACAGCTAAATTTCCTGCGTACCTGTGTTACAAGCAAATTTCGCAACTTCAATCCCTTTGTCCAAGTCACTGAAATGAATTGTAAATAATTGAGGCCCCAGTATTTATCCATGTAGCACTCTACTCTTCTCATCTTGCCAACCCATAAATGACACATTTACGCCTATTCTCTGTTGCCTGGTGAGGATGATTAAAGAAGTAAAAACAGAAAATGATAGAAATGCAGAGGCAGTTTCTGTAGAGAGAGAATGCTTTAGGGCTCCAACCTTACATCAGAATTGTAAAAAGTTAGAAATGTAATTTTTTTGAGCAATTAAGTCGAGGAAAATGAGAAAATGGAAGGTCTCGAGTGGAGAGCTGGAGCGTTCAATGACAATAAGTATCGTAGAGCAAGGCGAAAGAAGGGGAAATGGGATAAGTAAAGAAATAAAAGCTCTGTGTGAATGTGGGATAGTTGTCAACCAATAAAAAGTAAAGGAAAATTGATGTCCCAACATCAAATGTGAAATCTTTCTGAAGATTCAAGGACATATTATTGTGCACCAAACGAGTTAGACTTTATCCTGTCGATATAATGATACAGTTGTTCTTTATTGAAGTACATTTTAAGAGCATTTGCAGCTGAACTGGGACATTTTATTAGCTGTTACAACAACTTACATTATTTCTTGGTGAGTCTGCTGTCACAGGATCCTCTGCTGCCAGGGCTATACTGCTCATTGCTATCACCATCAAGATACACATCTCGAAATATCGTAGATTGACAATGTAATGGCATGCCCTGCGAATACTAAGAAAAAGGAGTCATAACGAATGCTATCACATATTGCATACAGTGCACCAAGAATTAAGAGTATGCATGGATAGCTTCATAACCAGCTATTGCAATTCTCATTGAGAATGCACACAGGTAACTATTTTTTTACATATATAATACAAGTTGTAATTTCCTTCTCTCTTGTGCCAATATTTCATGATATAAAGTAAATTCTCACTAATTAAATCATGTTACATTTTAATTAGTCATTTTTTTCTTTTGAAGTTCATTCAACAAGCCCACTTAAAAAAGATTTATATTCTCACAGGAAATATCAATGAGATTAGTATAAACTACCCACCCTCCAGATAAACTGCAACTAAAATGAAGGAATTATAGTGAACCATTAAAGTAATTATTTGTATTACTTAATCAAATTAAACTTATTAGCAATTCTTGGCATAAATAGAATGTATATCTGGGCTCATTAGTGAGGCTGCACTCTTATTTGCAAATTTCTTTAAGTGATAGGTAGACCTGTTTTTTTGCTGGGAAGGAGACCACCTCATATACTTAATCAGCATGCTCTCTGAGACCATTTTTGATTGCCTAAAACAGTTGTGAAGGAATTTTCTAGATTTTGTTCTTCCAAAAGCTTTAGATTTTCATCTGTAATTCTCTGCAGGAGATTAGGTGAAGAGTCTATTTATTGTGTTGCACAAGACATTGTTGTTGTATGAATAATGCTGAATAGTCCATTCATTTTCCACTGAATGTTCTTGGCCTGGATCTCCTAAGAAGCAATGATATTCATTAGATTGCCACTCTGTTCTAACTTTTCCCTGAGTTGACATTGCTTCACATTTCTTCCTGAGTCCAGCTTTCCCACAAATATTAAGTGTCTCAGTGAGTTCCATCACAGTGGAATGTCAGAGAGAAGACAACAGACATCTTGATCTTATGGCAAAAATATTTTGTCCCAGGATGCTGGTATTGTTGGCTGGACGAGCATTAATTGCTTATTCCTGATTGCCCTTGAGAAGGTGATGGTGAGCTGCTACCTTGAACTAATGCAAGTCTGTTTGGGTAACTAAGTGTGTTGTTTTGCTGAGGAGGCAATTGAGTGAGGTGGGTAGATCTGTAATTGGGTGTTGGAAGGTAGTCAGGTCTGGTCAGATATAAATAGCAGGGTGGGGAGGGGTGATTAGTTTGGGGCTTGCAGTCAGGAAGGGGCTAGGTGGGAGGGGGACCAGGTGGGAGTGATGCTGGGTCATTTGTGGAGTTACCAGGAGTTAGACTAGGTTTAAATCTGTCTAATATTTCATGGACAACTATTTAGGTAAGTACATATGAACTGTCTAACATCTCTAACTCTAGCTTTGAGGAGCAGGGAGAATTACTTATTGAAAGTTAAAACTTCAAGAGCAATTTATTTGGAAATCAGTATGTCAAAACTTCGGTGATGTTCTGACACGTTTCTTCAACCTTATGTAGCATCTCCGACAATCTGGAGACCAAAAGATTTGGGCCCAATGTATGCACTGAGTTATCCAATAATGTGTATCAGTCAAAACAAGACACACAGTCAACTTAGTTTTAATAAATGCTAAGCTAAAAACGCTAATTTAAAACTGCTTTTCTGCATTACTGAGCTCTTGAAATGGTTGCTGTCTTCAGTGACTTCTAATTACCACCGTGAAGACAATTGACAGCATGTTACATGTCACATCTCTACTGGACTGTCAAGGGAGCACACCTTGACGCATTCTGTAACATAGTTCATGTTCAGTTCAAAACATTTTTACTGAAATATCCCATTACCTTCACTGAACAGTTTAACTTTCCCCTCCAAACACTTTCTACTTTCTTCCTTTAAAGCTGCAGGCATTTACCTGCTTATAGCAGCATGTTATTAGTGACAATGTTTACATAATTTCCAAAATGGTCCTCTTGATGGGAAACTGAAGTAAATAATCTTCCCCTTCCCAAATGCCAAAGAACATCGAGTCCAGTTATCTGCTCAACTGAAATGAAATAATTCACGGACTGGACCAGGCTGCATCTCACTGTCATAGCACTCACTCACTCTGTGCCTACCCGGGTGCTGATAGCATCCCTGCCTTGCTCTGCCTCTTTTTACTTTGCCCCCTCAGCCAGAAATACTTGCCTTGCCTTTCCATTTAGCACTGGCATAAAGGCAGGGAACCCGTAGTGTTTATCAGCAGGTCTTTCTCGAGACAAAAGGGGTTTACTCAGGGGGTATTAGCACAGCAAGCCAAGGGCAACTTACAAAACCAGTCCAGGGGTTTAGGCAGTCATTCAACTCTTTGGGGATGACAAGGTAAGGATGTTCTCCAAGTAAAGGGTGAGGAGCTAATGACAGATTACCCATTTGCACTCATTTTGTCCTATTGGGAGTTGCTTTCCTTCTGGAATGAGAGAAAGAGAGAGAGAGAGAGGTAATAAGGGAGATGAAAGTGGGTGGCACAGCTTGACTGTTGGTGAGTAGTTCAGTAGGCAGAGTAGAGGGTATGCAGAGTTAGTGATGTTGTGGGTTGGGTTGGTGAGAGTGGCTGGTGAATGATGTTGCAGGCAATAGTGTGAAATGCAAAGCATGAACATTGGTGAGAGGTGAGCACGATCGTGGAGATAGAGTGAGAGTTAGGTTAGCAATTTTTGAGAACATTGGTCGCTAAGTATGTAAGCTAGCTCGCTGAGCTGGAAGGTTTGAGTGTTAGATATCAGAGAGAAAATGATGGCACCTACGCTGGCAGAAAGGAGAAGGTCATTGACTATCTTCCCTACAGTGCTCGGCATTCCTCCATATGACTGAGCTTGCATTAACATGGATGGCAGACCAACTGGCATGTTCTGGCATTGTGGCCTCCACAGCTGGTCCTGGGAAAGAGGAAATCCAATCTCCCCATCACCCCATCCAGCAGCAGGTCCTGCCCGCAAATCAGGGAGACGATTTCCCCCTACTACTACGTCTGGGGGCGGAAGTAATGTCAGAACAGTGCTGGGCAGCTCAGGACTGACAGTGCCTGTCTGGGTGCACACAGGCTTTTAAAGGTGGTTTGGGCCGGGGATTAGTGGGGTTGGGGTGGTGGCAAGGAATGCCAGTGAATTCTGGGATATTGGCTGATATCGGCAAAACGTTCTGGGAATGGCGTGTGGTAAGACAGGACTGGATTTAGACAGGACAGATTCCATTGGGGTTAGTGCGGTGAGTTTGGTAAGGTACGGCAAGAAAATTGCCTAGGCCTCGTGATGGAAATGTCTCAGAAACATCTATATGAACTCAGACTTAGGCAAAAACAAACTGTGAGATTCAGCCCATTGTTTCAAACAGGGTTTGAACAGCAGGTGAGTCTGTTCAGCTGGTGAGCAGCGGATACAGTAAGCCCACCATCTGCTCCATGAACTATACTGGCAGTCTGAGCCATTGTAACCATTGAGATGCTGGTAATCTGCTGTGCACTTGAAGCCTTGAAGTACTGTTGCTGGGGATAGGGTAGAGAGGGAGAAAATAACATGGCTTGTCCTCTCTGCAATTCAATTCTCCTTTTTTTTTGAAGAAGGTGATCTCAGTGGGAGAGGGAGATGGATAGACCCCTGTGAAAGGGAAGGTTTTTATCGACTGCTAGCAGCTGCATTAATGCCGAAGAGAAGATGCGAATATGGTCAGTACAAGGTTAGGCAATCATGAAAGCTAAATGCAATGTGACTTCATTAACAGCTTCTCAGCTGTTGGCTTCTGGAATCTTTTTCATCTTCTCACATAATCTGTGGATTAAAGGAGTGAAGCATCATCGTGTTGAAACATCCTGATTGCTGACTTTCTGCCTTCTATCCCACACACTTTCTCATCACAGCAACTGCCTACAAAAGAAACAACCACCATTGATGCAGAAACATTCACAATCTGCGTAGCCTCACAAAATCCTAAAATAACTTACACGTTACTCCTGACTGGCTGCCAGTGGTCGTTAAGGTGGCTGTGCATTTGGCCGGTTAACATTGACCTTCATTGGCACTGCTCACTGACCTTTCTTAATGTGTTGTCACAGCATTCAGATTGTAATGAGGTCATACTTGCACAGAAAGATCCAAATTTCCATAACTCATTGATAGTCACTGCCAGTTTTAAAGCAATGCTGATTTTCTGGCTTGGTCTGCAATCTCAACAGTGAGCACTCAGTGGCATGAGGGGGCCAAGTTGCTGCACTATGATTTTGGTCTCACTGTCATTCTGTAACCACCAAAGGTGAAGGCAGTGAAGAAAGATTCACCCAAAAGCACTTGTCAGAGTATTGGATTTGAAATCATGTGGTGCTTTGACTGCGCTATTAGTTTATTTTTTAAACGATACATACCTGATTATTTTGGAAATTCTATAATTGATGTTTCATCATGCTCTTTTAAAGATAATCACATTCTTAGAAAAAAGAAAAAACCCATCAAGTCCAACAGGATTCTGATTTGATTGATTTGCTGCTACTGGAGTTCTCAGCAAATATTTCAATCTCCCTCTTTGCAAAATTATATCAAGTTGTCTCATAAAACCCTTTGTGTGGCAGTAAAGCTCCTCTCAGTGATCAGTATCAGCAAAAGACTGCAGTCTGCCCAGTCACCGGTATGGGAGGGTGAACGTTTCATTTGCCTTTATTGAGATGGGACTTTAAGATCTGGAGCAAATTACTGCAGATGTTGGAATCTGCACTGAAAACAACAAATGCTGGAGATCACAACCGGTCAGATAGCACCCATGGAGAGAGATCAGGCTAATGTGCTGAGTCTAGAATACTCTGATGAGTCATCTAGACTCAAAACATTCGCTTGCTCTCTCCCCATGGTTACTGTCTGATCCACTGTGACCTCCAGCATTTGTTGTTTTCAGTTTAAGATCTGGATGTTTTTCTTTCCTTTTGTCTCTGCTTCTTCTATTTCTGCTGTTGTTTTTTTCAGTTCTGGTTTTTGTAACCAAGATGGCGTCAGAGAATGGTGACTTTGTACACTTTTAACTGTACTCCTGTATTGCTGTACTCGAGTACACGTGACAATGAAATCTAATTCTAATTCTTGTGCTGCCTGTTTTAATGATGTTCCTGCAACCCCAATGAACTGTGGGTGAAAAATGACCACCTGACTGCCATCCGTGGAGTTAATTCCAATATGTTTAACTTGAGTTCCGAGATAGTGTTACAGTTTCAAACTCGTCCTATAATGTTTTATATTCAGATTCTAGCGTAAAGATTGAGCTCTTGCTCAGAGATAATTATCCAATTGGTAGCACTTAATGAATGGCAATTTTCAACTCCAAGTTAGCTGCTCCCATCAATTCGCAGAAAGTAATTGGTGCCATTTTCCTATATATCATTGCTGTTGTATTATTAATCTCTTCATAGTTAGCAGAAACATTTATTGATTCAGTATGTCTGCTGATATGGCAATACATGATTATATTGGCCATGGGTGCATGCAAGCTACATTATCAGCCAGACAAAAGACTCATTAGAGATTTATTTCTATTGTGTTAAAAGAACATTCAGGGAAACACCCTTCATTATTGGCACATACAATCTAAAATTCAAGCCATTATTTTTAGGCAAATTATTTCTGCATATCTGATGCAATGTAAAACAAGCTTATAATTTCCTAATTGTCTTGAAGAATAAATATTTAAAGAAAGAAGAAACATAGACTTAGAAGAATCCCATTGATGTGATGAGGTGCCAATAACTATTGGCTAGCCTGGTCATATGCTGGAGTTACAGCAATGGTACTTACGGGTTTGTGGGGCTGAAAATGAACATGGAACTATATGGTGGTATCTGTCTTGGCCCGTTTTTGATCAAATCGTCAGCATCGATGTCTTTCTTTTCCTCCATTTTTGTGGTACTTTCCATATCAACACCTACACTATTGACTGAAAAACAGAATAAAAAATGAGGATTATTTGATCTCCTAAAATTACGTAACCAATACAGTTTGCATCTGTTTCATGCTATGTCAATTAAATTGAACCACTGTTTTATATTGATTTTAAAATATGAATTTGCATGGATATTGAAACAAAAATTTATTCTCTAATATATTGGCAAGCCCTGCCCAAATAAGCTATATTTAAGCATTCAGTTTTTGTTTCCCAATAAATACATTGATAAAGAATATGTGAGAATTTGCCAACCAGAGCAACATAAGAAAATGCCACAAGATATGGGGATGTTTCCTTAGGTACACCAGTCACCAATCTCTGTCGCTAAAGGCATTGTAGTGTTAACTCCTGAATAGATATATATCAAAATAATATCCAAAGTTTCTTTGTCTCGGCATAGTGATTGGAGACCTCTTATGCCCACTTCCTAACCATTCTGACGAGATTTGAATCATTGGATAACTCTACTCACCTGTTCAAAATTGTACAACTAAACATCCCTGGTCCGCGCATTTTTAAGTACCATGTAAACCAAAATTAATTTCATATTTAGTTAGGTAGTTTAGATTAGAGAAATTATGAAACTGTTATTTTATAATTGTTTACAAACGTAAAAGAGTACAGAGTACCAACTTAATGTGACTATGGAAATTGGTAGGGTACAACTCATTGTCAAACTGAGATCTGTTTTGGTAGATTTACAGCACAGAATGGAATCTATCAGATGTTATTCTTTTAACTCTCGGGATTAAACTAGGGCCATTTCCCATTTACCTTTCCTAAATGTTACCAAAATGTTCTTGAAATATATTATGTTTAATGTTCAGAGTAGTAAACCATTTCATTTTCTATGTGATAAAAGATCATCATCATCATTTTTATTGTAATCACTTGAGTCCATTCACCACTCATGCACCAACTGATGTGAATGATTCTTCACTGTTTTGCCTTGCCTTGCACATCCCTGGAGGGTCAAGGGTGTGGTCACTGGTTTTGATCTTGTGGCTAAACAAACATCAGCTTCAAGGAAGATTGAGGCTAACTGCTGGGTGTACAAGTTCAGGGGCCCTCTTTTCTCACTGGCTTTTCTGATTTGTGGTCACTGGGATGAACACGTGATGGTGGTGCAAAGGAAGATCTCGGCAGAGATACCAGCAGCTAACCGTGTGTTGTAGCTGCCTTTGGAGAGTTTGACGGGACACAGTATGGTCATGTTTGTCAGTCATTGAGCCTAGAAAACTCAGAGGAAGAAAATCAATGAGTTGGGGTCAGCCCTCATTGTAAAATGAGAATATTAAGGCTGGGACACTGAGATAAACAGCAGTAGATTGCAAATAGTTTTGGCTTGTTATCAATAGAAGTAATTGAAGCAACACTATCTGACAGTGCCTTCTCGTTCTGACAGCACATGTATAATGTGACTCTGGCCTGACCCCTCCACCCCCACTATGATTGAGTGTAGTTAGTAACCATTCCCTATTTAAATTAACAACAGAAATAGCAAATGGTCAATGTCTATGCCAGCCCATACTGGTATTTTATGGATCCAACTACATAATTTTAATGACCATTGTTGCTAAGCACCAGCTGTAGAATTGAATTTTGTGCAGTAAAATTACAAGTGAGCCATTAGTCTAAAAGTAACTTCACCCTGTTACACTTGTATGCTTCATGGATCTGATTGCAACATATAGGAATTTGTCCAACCAAATCCAGTTGCTAAAGAAACAAATATTGAACCATTTCTTCCCCTCTGCTGTGCAGTTTGTTGTGTCACTTACTCGGGAGTAAAGTGGTCTCCCCTGGAGGAGCAGTGATGGTGACTGGGATGTTGACGGTGACGGTGTGCTCTGTATCTCTTGTCGGTAATGTCACAAGCTTAATATTCTTCTGATTGTCGGCATCCTCTGGTTGCTGGGGAACATGCTTCAAACCACCAATAGGTGGCAGCGATGTGGTCCCCAACATGGCCGTATCCACAGGTGTTTGACTCTCCCTGTGAAAATACGATAACGTTTAAAAAGCAAAGTCCTTATTCATAATAGTCCCCACTCACTTGGATCAACAGAAATAGCAAACTGAATTTTCTTTGTTCAGTACAACCTGTGGCAGCTGTAAGCTTTGACATGACAGCATCAGCTTAACAGGCAAGGGTCTAAAATTGACCCATGACTTTTCCTTGAAAGTCACAATATATACATATCATTCAGTTATCTGGTCATTTCCACATTCATTTTAAAAAGCAATCAAATTGTCAATCAATTTCATTGATCCCTTATATGTGAGGACTTCTTCATTAAGAAGAATCAGTATGATGCTCAGTTAATGGCTGGATGTGCAGATGAGCCCACTACTAGTAAGTGCACAGAGGATAGTGTTCAGTGGCTGTACAATTGACATTGGCACTACTGGCTTAAGAAGAGAAGGAATGGCGTTCACCCACTCACTGATTTTCTTTAGCCACAGTGTTTGTCAATAATCGCTAAATGTAATGAAGCACTGGTCAACAAAATTCTTAATTATCATGGTTTAGAATGCTTTGTAATGTCATTACAAAATAAATCATCCAATTGGATTTTAATGGTTTTTAATGACCCATCAATTCTAATACTATTCTTTTGGAGAATTCTGTTTCAGTTCTCAGCGCATTTGATTTGCTACGTTTAAACAATTACCCATTTATATATTGTGTTTCATGTCCATTAGCCTTTAATGACCAAATGTTCAGAACCCTGTGGTTGATTTCTGGCCTGAAGATTTTTCAGTTCTCCTGGCATTCTGATCGGTCGGATGCAGACGCATGAATCTAGTTAATTTTGCAGCCAGACTAATATATGGGCTTTCTGAAGAAGGCAGTGTTATATCAGAGACGAGAGTAAACCCATCTATTGTTGGCTAATGGAGGAGAACAGTTTCCATAAGTTACCATAGAGATGTCACATTGCATGGACTTCACAGAGCAAAAGAATAAAATATAGGGATACAGGGCACTGGGCACTAATCTGACGCACAAATTCCCCATTGTACAATATCATTCGGTTTAACACTTCCCAGGCCAGGGAGCTTAGGCAGATTTTCGTGGCATTAGGAAGATTGTGCAGATCCCTTAAAACGGAGAGCGATGCTCAGATGCTAGAATCCTGCCTCTGTTTCTGAGAGATCCAGTTTTTTTTTCTGGCAGAGGCAAAAGGGACAAGGTGTGATTCCTAAAAGATGAAACTATAGCTCAGCAGGGAGAATTGAAGACAATGTTGAATTTAAACAGATCCCACTTTGGCTGATGCCAAGAGCTTAACCTGAAGTGTGAGAGTCACAAGCTGATGGAATAGACAGAATAAATATTTTTGAAGGGCAGGTAAGATCTGTTGAGTGTCATGATTCCAAGTTTATTAAATTCCCCTTATCTTTCAACATGGAGGAAAAGGTACAAATTGTCAGTTGAATTTAAAAAGAAACCTCTGCTGGACTGCTTTGTTTCACAACACATAAATATGATATTGACCTCAATAACTTTGTGAACACTTACTTCATTTTATGATTCCGTCGTTCTCGTAGAACAGTTTCTCCTTCCTTTTCATCATTCTCTCTCTTCTCCTCCGACTCATAGGTTGAGAGGGCCTTCTGCCTGTGTCTGCGTCGTCTTTCAGCTCCTTCTGGGTGTTGACTTCTGCCGGCTGTGTCTCCTTCTCGATTTCCTGAACGCGACCCATCTTTGGCACGTGTCCGCCGTTCACCCTTTGTGCCATTGGCTGTGCCATTTCCCTCCTTGGCTTGCTGATCTGAGCAATGCCGGTGAGACCGGTGACGCCTGTGCTCCTTCTCGGGAGGTTCATCCACTGAGCTCTGCTGGTGGTGATGGTGCCTCCTCCCTCCTTCGCGACTTCTGCTCCGATCACCTTTGCCATCCTTAGGCCTTTCCTCCTGCTCTCGTTCAGTCTCTTTACTTTGGCTCCTGTGTGAGTGCCGTGGTTCGTCTTTGCTGTTGGCCCCAGATTCTCCATTGTTAATTGTGCCATCCCCCTTCTCGAGCTCGCTCGGCTTTTCCCGATGCCGATGGTGTCGTTTTGGTACCTCGCAGCTCTCCGGCTGGACCAACCTCTCATGTTCGCTGTCTTGGCAATCGTTTTGACGGACTTTAACATTGCTGTTCCGCACGTCTTTCCTGGGTTCCACAACCAGAGGCCGGTCCAAGTGGGTTTTCATATCTGGCCGGATCTGATGGGAGGAGACATACACTCTGCGCTGCTCATCGTCAAGTTCATTAAACAGAGCCTCTTGACTAGTAAGGATGTGCTGACGCCTGAGTTGTGAAGTCCTTTGTTCCCAGACGGACATTGACTTGAACGCTTTCTGTTGATCCTTGCTATAAACAACAAGTAATAAGATGTAATTTAAAGCTGCACGTTCAGGAAGTATTTAGAGAAACTGTCCACTTTAAATCTCCTCCGGCTTGAAAAATTAACCACATACAGAATTTTAAGCGAAGAGTGAAAATAATAGAATTTTGTTTTAGTGGAGAGTATCTCTCTGATTGAATGGAAAATCTACCTTTTGAAATGGGACTAGATAAAAAGTCACCTAGATGTCATTGTTGCACTGAAACACACATTCTCCATAATCCTAACACAATCATCCTTGCCAAAAGTAAAGATCAGCACCACAAGCAAATGCCATCCATTTTCAGATGTAACAATGTGTCATTTGTTGGGTGCTATCATCAAGCAGCAGCACAGCTCCTGAGTAAATGTGAACGTGTGAATAAGACAAATTCTGATTCTGTGCTTGCATCAAAGGGAAATTTTTATGGTCGTTTTGCATATAAAGAAAACTACAACATTTCAAAACAAGAAATGAATTGAGAATGGTAAATGTGAAACAAAGGAATGAGAACATTCCTTATATAAATCTAAGGTTTGTTGTTCTGCAGTAATGTTCAGCTTGTTAGTCTTATATTTAAATGTCAGAAGCACAGAATCACACTTGACACAAGTACTGAGTGGAAATTTAAGCACACACACATATAACAATGCTCCAAATGGTACAAAGAAACACATTTACAATAAAAGCTGGATAGGAGCATTCAAATGAGATATTGAGGTGACCTCTGAGACAAAGAGCAACTCCACTGTGGAAAGCATATAGAAAGCTTTAGCTGCAAAGTAACTCTTTCACCTACTGAAACATAATGGCCATGGGTAGCATCTTATTTCTCTACGTGAGGGAATTATTGAACCAACAGCTTGGCATTTTTGTTGGAAATAAAAAACAAAATCCTTAATTATGTTTATTTAGATATTATTTCACTGTCCTTTGCAATGCAGGAATAATTGAAATGATTAAGTTAGAAACTTTTTATGAAGTTCTAAAGACAAAGCAAACTGTCTATATTTTAGCCTCCAAGGAAATTGTAATTTTCAAATGATTAAATAATGTTCAAGATTTTTTTTGTCCATCGCATGGTCAGAATTTCTATTTGTTTTTATTCCAGAATTAAACTGTTGAGGTATCAAATAGCATAGTTCAGTGTGCAAGATTCTGATCAATATTGAGACATCGTAAATCCATACAAAATACCGATTTATTACAGCACAGACGGAGGCCATTTGGCCAATTATATCTATACTAGCTCTCTTGATGAGCATCTTACTTGGTGCCATTCCCCTGCCTTCATCCCATAAACCCTTCACATTGTTCCTTTTCAAATAAAAAAAACAAATTCCTTTGCAAATACTTCAATTGAAACTGCCTCCACCTTACACTCTCAAGCAGCACATTCCAAAATGTAACCACTCGCTCAATGACAAAGTTAAAGGTTAAAAACGTTAAACAGGAAATCTTTACCAAGTGTGCACTATTGAAACACTGGGGCTTTGAAATCATGCTCAGTCAAATGACAGGATTATGCAAACCATGCGTATTCGCCACCATTACTCTACTGAAGCTAACAGTCACTTTGGGAGTTTATAGATACCCAATAAGGTAGAAATCCTAAAATTGCTGTTGGTCAGTTTATATTCCTCGAGAGATTTTCTGAAGAGGTTCTCACAAACTGCAAACTCCTTTTCCTGTACGAATTGACAAAATCTTCCTTTTTTTTTCTCCACTGTTAGTCTCACTGTAAAATTCCTTCAAAAAGGATGCATCTTGTTAAATAAAGTGTAACTAGCGTTACAATGATGTGGAGGTGCCAGTGTTGGACTGGGGTGGACAAAGTTAAAAATCACACAACACCAGGTTATAGTCCAACAGGTTCATTTGGAAGCACTAGCTTTCGGAGTGCTGCTCCTTCATCAGGTGATTGTGAAGCAGGACCATAAGTCAGAGAATGTATAGCAAAAGATTACAGTGTCATGCAAGTAAAATGATATACTTAACAAACCTAGATTGCTGTTAAGTCTTTCATCTTTTAGAATGGGTTACAAGTTTCGGTTCGTTAATATGTAAATCCCAGAACTTCTTTTAAGTCACATTCTTGAGATAATTTAAGATTTTATAAAAAAAAAGGTGATATCTCAGGTCAGACAATGCATAAAAGGTGTGAGATCAGAGTCTGTCTGTATCCTAATCTTGAGTCAGACTGGTTCTATTTCCAAAGTGGAATTTATAAAATATTATAAAATGGATTGACTGCCTGCATTGACTGCCCTATAGGTTGTGCATTTTTTTGGAGGAAAATAGAATGTATCAGCAAGTACAAATTCACCCTATAGACTTGTAAGTGTGCGCGTGAGAGAGAGAATGTGGGCGCGAGAGTATGTGCATGAGAGTGTAAGAGCACATGAGAGCATGTGTGTTTGCATGTGTGCAAGCTTAGTAAAATGTGTGTGTGGGTGTGATGGAGTATAAGCCTGTGAGAGGATGTTTGCGTGGGTGTGAGTGTGGGGGGTGTATGTGTGTGTGTGAAAATATGAAAGAGAGCGTGTGTATGAGAGAAAGTGAGTGTGTGAGCATATAAGAGTGTGTGTTTGTGTGTGAAAGAGTGTATAGCATAGTGGAGTCACCTTTAGTGTGACATGAATCAAAGGTCCTGGTTTGTCAACTATATCATTTTATTTGCATGAAACTGTAATCCTTTGCTATAAATTCTGTGCTTATGGTCCTGCTTCACAACCACCCGAAGAAGGAGCAATGTTCTGAAAACTAGTGCTTCCAAATAAACCTGTTGGACTATAATGTGGTGTTGTTTGATTTTTAACTTTGCTCAGAGAAGTTAATACACACCTCTGGAGCAGATGGGACTTGAACTTGGGCATTCATGGCCAGATGTAGGGATAGTACACACTGCATCACAAGAGTCTGCTGTAAAGGTACTAAGCTCATTTCTAATTAATTTGTTCGAGATGTCATCACACATCTCAGGAGCAGGTGGGATTTGAACCCAGCCACCTGGTCCAGACAGCGGGACACTACCACTGCACAAAAGTCTCTATAAATGTGCTAAATAGTTAATTAAACAATACACTTCACTTGAATATCATGGTAATATAATCATCATTCTATTAATGATTAATTTCATGATTAGTACTAATGACATCACTCGATCTGAAGAGCAAATTTTGTGGCCTATCAATTTCTTTCCACAATGATTAAAATCTCCACATTTTAAGGAAGAAACATAAAAACAATTCCCCTTGTCTTTATTTTAATACCTTCATACAGTTAGTTCACAATACAAAAATGCAAACTTCAGCCTGGATTTTCTCCATGACAGAGAGCTGGGAATTTGCAAATCCCACCTACACTTCCCATTTACACAGGCATAGGAACAGGCAGGTCATGTTTTGCACATGCTCAGTTCACAGAGTCAGTTATCCATTGAAATGATCAGCTGTCTCCACTCCAATCAGATTTTAGTCATCCAGAAATATAAAGCTGAAATATGAGGTGCACCTCTGAATTGCATTTTGTTTTGGATAGTCATGGGTACCCTTTTGGGTATGGTCCAGGAGTATGTTTGTGGATGGCAAGATATCCTTTGGAGGAGGTAAAGTAGCCTTTGGAATTAGAAATGTTAAAATTAGATGTGAATGTGAGTTTTAAAAAAAGCATAAATTAGTTAATCGTCAAGCTTACTGGAATAGTTAAGAAACTCATCAAAACTGTGAAGAGTTAAAAATCACACAGCACCAGGTTATAGTCCAATAGGTTTAATTGGAAGCACTAGCTTTCAGAGCGCTGGTCCTTCATCAGATGACAACCACCTGAAGAAGGAGCAGTGTTCCGAAAGCTAGTGCTTCCAATTAAACCTGTTGGACTATAACCTAGTTCTTGTGTGATTTTTAACTTTGTCCACCTCAGTCCAACACTGGCACCTCCAAATCAAAACTGTGAAGAGATCAAGAGTGGCAAAAGTAACTGTCCAAAGAAACTGTGAGGGGATGCTATCAAGCTCCCTATGCACTTAAAATTCTGGCCTTTAAATATTTGAAATTAAATGTTTGAAGTATTTTGTTTTGAAGGATTTCTTGCTATTTTACTCTGTCTATTGACAACATCAGGCTTGTATGAGTGGGGGATGGTGCGATATGCAGGCGGCAGTGGTAAAATGATAATGTCATTAGATTAGTAATCTAGAGACTCCAACTAATGCTCTGGGTATATGGGCTTAAGTACGGCTGGTGGAATTTAAGTTCAAGGGCCCTTTGAGTACAAACGCATAATGTGCGATATTGACCTCAGTACTTGGGTGCTGTCGGGTATGTCCTCAAGACTGATGGATTGTATCAGACAGCCTTTTGCTTTGACTGTTTCCAACAAACAAGTTGTTGACGTACATAGCCAGCTCACGCTTGCAAATCTTGCAACATAATCTCCAAAATTAGGTGTGAATTTCTCAATTGGACAACATTTGCTGGCCAATTCTGAATGTGCAAAGAATTACACTGGCAATGAATTCAGAATTGTCCGTTGGACTTGCAATGAGTGTACTGGAAGCTACAGGTTAACACACAGGGCAATGTTCTTTGCATTTAGAAACATTATAAACACACTATGCCAGTTTAGATCAAAAAATTGGTGACAGCTATTAACTGGTTCATTTCTCTGACCAATATGAGCCAACCTGCCCAGTCTGTAATCTAAACAAAGTTTGGCAGTTAATAATAAACCATCATTCATGGTGGATTCTCCATGGCAACACTTCTAGCCATTACGATCCATTTACTAACCAATCAAAAATCTCCTCTCACATAACATAAATGTTGGTTTTCTCCTTCAAGGTTATTTTTGCAAAATGCCCTGATGAGTGCGAGACAGAAAGCATCGACAAATTGGCTCTTTCTTTCAACAGTACTTAAGTTCCAAATGACTGTAAACATAGTTTTTATTAATGACAGGATATTTTCAATACAGTAAAGCCTGTAATTGAATTCTGGTAGCAGTAAGGTTGTTGTTGGAGGGATAGGAATTGGGTGACACTTCTGCTTAGGGCCAGAATAGTTGGTATATGGCTGCCAGCTAATCAGCTCTGCATGGACGTGCCATGTGGCAGGGGCTGGCAAGAAGTCAATGCCTCCTCCTTTCGGAGCTTTTGGGATTGAAATTCCAGGTGTCATATTTAAAAGTTGACTAGCTACAAGCCAGAAGTACCTTTCTTGCTTTTTGAACAGCTTTTGGGAACTACAACTGTTTTCAGTTGTTGATTTTGGTCATTTACTCTATCTAAGCACATGGTTCAACAATGCTTAGTTGCAGATTCTCCTCCACATCATCCAGAAAAGGCACCACGCTCCAATTCCTAGGGACAGCAGCAGAAGGCCCTCTTATTTGACCAGGGAAATCTAGATGAAGGTTCCAGGGGGACCAGCACCTGGTACAGTGAAAGAACAATCTGCTCTGCCCTGCCACAGTAAGTGGCACTGTGCAGTCACTGCAATTTGGTAATCATTAGATTATCAAGCAGAGATGGCGTGCAAGTACAACAAGCTGTCAGACAGAAGTTTGGGTTGCAAGCTTCTATATCAAATGGAGCGTGTGGACTGAATGTGTGGGAGCCACTTCAGGCTGTGAATGTTGCACCATTTGTAGCAGAGTTGGTGTTTAACACTTCCTGGGGAAACCTCAGCAGCTGTTGTTGGCATGTGTGCAAATGAGGTGGTTATACACCCACTGGGATAACACATTATGTCCGTTAGCAGGACACAAATGTTCATAGGAGGCGAGAGTGTTCCTAAACTGGATAAAAATGTCCCTGAACATGAAGATCTTGACACGAGCAAAGGCAGCAACCACAGAACTTGTTGGCAAGGACAGACCTGAAGCATGTACAGACAGAGAGACCAGCAGTCCATTGAGGATGCCTCGAGACTGGTGTTGCTGATTGGACATTCAGGAATAATCCCTGAAATCACTGTTGAGGAAAGGGATTGTGCATAACATAAGCTGACTCTTTTTGTTCTCCACTGCAGATTCCGATGCTACAAAGCAGAGGCAGCCATCCCCCCCAGGTCCACTTTCATCTGCGAGGGTGATGATGCTAAACACTCAGAATTAACATGGTGACAGCATTCCCCTGCACCCTCCACCAGCACAGAGACATTCACCTCCATGGGTATGGATTCTAGATTAGGTTCAGGGTCATAAGCCTGATGGCCACACTACTGGGTGGGATGCCCTTCGGAAAGTTGGTGTGCATTTGATGGGCTGATTGGCCTGCTTCTACGCTGTAAGGATCCTTTGATTCTAAAAATCTGTACAGTTGCCTTCATTGAGCCACTGTACCTCTCCTTAGCAGCACCATGTGATTTCCACACAAATACCTTTAGCCAGGTTGTCTGTAGGTATCCCCTGTCACCAGGTTTCTATGCTAAGCCTGCAGTTGACAGGAGCAAACATTGTGGTCGCTACAGGTTAATGAAGACATTCAGCTAAGAAGAGCTCGCTGGGAAGTGCATCCACAGACCAGCCCTACTCAGTGAGTGAAAGCCCTTCATTAATGAACACTGAGGGCTGCTTGAACATTGGTCTCAGCCCCGAAACATTGTTCTGAACCCAGGCAGTCAATTGCACTTTCACTTGTGGAAATCCTCTGTTCACACCGAATCCCCACAGTTTGGGCTATCTGATGCAAAAGTAACAGATTCTCTCTTCTTAATAGGGCACTGGTCACCTCCTGGGTGTATTTTTGCATGGCTGACTGTGCAATTACATACATGCTCCCACCAGAGCTATGGAGAAGAGACACTAGCCAAGAAATGCATCGGCACAGTGACTCTTCATGCAACCAGTATTGCATTGCCCCCTAAACCAGCCAGACGCAGGTCCTCCTGCAGCAGCAGGCACACATGGGGAATGGAGAGTAGGACATCCTCGGCTGCCCCTGACATTGCCTTGCCAATGTTTTCAGGCATATCTTTGTGGTGTATTTGATAGTACACCAATACTCAATGTCTCACTGGCCCTTGGTTGCCAGCATCCTAAACTACATAGGCTTCTGCTGCTGCTGCTGCTGCTGTGGCCACTGCTCTGCCTGGGCCTCAGCTACCTTCCACTCATTCCTGAGCAGCTGAACCACAGCGAGCAGAAGCACTGCATTGTTTGGACCCATGGCTGCCCCCAGGGGATCCATGGACAAATTGCAGGGAGTGACCTGGTCATTAGGCTTTTCCTCCTAAGCTGAGCATTTGTATCCAGTTGTGGCCAATATTAATTCTGCCCCCACCCACCCCTATCCCAAATAAAGACCCACTTCAAAGGATTTCACTTCTCGAGCTATTGTGTTCAAAAATGGTGAGCATCACATCCTACCGTATTGTACCTTCCACATTACTCACCAAGTCTACTGCGCACTGAATAGAACCACTACTCCCCCGCTTTTGGGTTGCTGGACTTAAAACATTAACTCTGCTTTCTCTCTACAGACCTGTTGAGTTTCTGCGGCAATTTCTGTTGCAAATCTCCAGAATCCACATTTCAGTATTTTAGTTTAGTTATGAACCCTTCTTTTTTGGTATAGAATCCCAACAGTATGGAAAGAGGCCATTTTGCCCATCGAGTTTGCACCGATCCTCCAAATAGCATCCCACTCTATTCCTGTAACCATGCATTTCCCATGGCTAATCCACCTTACCTGCATATTGTTGGACTATGGGAGGCAACCGGAGCACCCGGCGGAAATCCATGCAGGCACAAGGAGAATGTATAAACTCCACACAGTCAGTTACCCAACAATGGAATTGAACCCAGGACCCTGGCACTGTGAGGCAGCAATGCTAACCACTGAGTCACCGTGCCACACTTGGGTGTTGCAAGAATAGAAGGAAAGGCATTGACTGGAATCTTACAACATCTCCTTCTCTTATCTTGCCTCCATCATGGATCCTTGCTCTCTCTGTTTCCTTCCATGCCTTTCTGGCTGCCTCAGATATTATTCCTCATTCCTGGCCTCAGACAGCCTTTCTGTGCTGCATTTGACTAGCATCACCCAACCTCAATCACTGCCTGCCATTGAATAACCTTTCTGGCTGTACAAAACTTACAGACAGTGATGAATTTCAAGGCACACACTGCTTGCTCATAGAGAACCATGTTGGTAAGGCATGGGAAGTTCTGGCAAGATTGCCTTTCAGTGAGCTTACGTGACAGGCAGCTGCACGAGAAAGGGCTTCCTATCACTTGCCATTTTCAAACTTCCACAAATATTTTCCCGTAGTTTCGTCCTGCCATCAGCAAGTTGAATTTTGGCCTCCTGCAAAAGAAAGATTTCTCCCATCTCCTCCGAATGTTCAATGCCAGGTGCAGCACAAGATTCTGCCCTTAAACTTATTTTGCAGAACTTTATCTCATCAGGTGTCCAGCACAAATACTGGGTAGATTCACAGGGTAGGTGTAGGACAAAGAGTAAGGGCATGGATTGGTATGAGTTGACATAGGAACTTTAAAGTGCTAGGACAGGTGGGTATAGGGACATAAATAGTAATGGAAGATTTGAAGGGTTACAGAGGTGGGTACATGAGGTTATATTGGTTGGCATTGATAGGGCTAGCAGCATTCACAGGGAAGGGTATGGGGTTATGAGTGGCAAGAGCCTGGGATATGTTTTAGTTTTCATTCTTTCTTTTTAGATTTTGGATACAAAACCTAAGCCCAGCGGCATGTTTTCCAGCCAATCCATCTCCACATTTGGGTCACCCTCCTCACTATTCACAGGTATCACAAATTTGCATGGGTACCCGCCTTCTCAAACGAAATTGGGCATCCCTTTTACAAAGTCAGGCTATGTAGCTGGGGATTCTCCTGACATTCTGCATCTGACTTGAGATCGAAAATCCAAGCTTTAATATAAATGGACGATTCTAAGTGGTTCAAATGTCTTATTGCAAGAGAATACCTCCACGTGATCAGTTGCTTGTTTCATTACTGCTGCTGCTGCACGTGCAGATATTCCTTTAACTTGATGCAAGGTTTAAACAGCTGTCAGGAAAGGCTGAGAAATCCCACCACAACAGATGGCTAGATCTTTGTGTGCAGCTTTCTTTCAGATTGACAGTGAGTACACATTGCTTTTGCTCATTATAAAAACTGGCTTGATATACACAGTAGGACCATTTGTTCACTATGTGAATGGAAAACTTGATCCATTTAAACTCAACAAGTTCATCAAATATCGAGACAGCCATACCACACCATATCAACTTCAGGGCACTACTCTTTCACTGTAGATCAACAGCTGGCAGTTACAAAATTAAAGATACAAGAACTTACTCTAACATTCTGTGACTTATGTGATATTTTGGACATACTGTATTTTACGGGTATCTTTGGGAATTGAATGCTTTTGACATAAAATATCTATGAATTTCAAAGCGCATTAAAAGTAAGGTGCTGCAGCTGATTAAAAAGGCCAAAGCAATACTCAGAATCTTACTGCTGAAGATGCAGATTTGTCACTATCACAGTTTCACAGATTTTGTAAATAAAACAGCTACCTTACTGAACACACTAGAATCAACTGAAGGTTTTAACTATCATCATGTGAATAAGCTGTATACAATATAACATTAGATATAATAGGATTATGACTGCTCTGTCATACTTTAAATCTTGTTCAGTTTTTAAAATGTAAAGAATGGCAAGTAGGAATAGGGATATATTAGAGAGAACATTATTTTATGGCAGCATTACCAACTTCATTCTGAATGAAAGAATTCCGGACCAAATTATTTCTAATTGAGTTTGACACAATTATTTTGTCTGCATGTAAGTAAATTTACCATAACCTTAATTAGACAATTTAATGGGATGAGGGTTGCTTTGTTTATATGATATGTAATTTCAACTTTCTTGTTCAAATTGATGCATCACCAGATTCACCACAGATAGGTCAAAGGAACATAATAAAGTGACAAGATATTGACAAGCACAGAAGCCACCAATGACAGTGAATGGAGTAGACAAAAGAAATTGTCTGAACAGTAGGAAGAGCACAGCCATTGCATGTTTACAACATCCGCTCTTCCCACTCAGTGTTACAATGGTGAATGACGCTTTCTGAAGAGGTTACTGTATAATATTGTAACAGAGAGCAACTCACGGTGAATTTACGCTGGAGACTGACGAGCTGCGAGATAGAGTACCTCGATTTTGCTTTACAAAACTGCACATGCAAAAAAGATGAGACAAAAAATACATTGGGAAAAGATCAAAAGGCTCCATCATAATCACAGGCAGGTTGCATTTGTCTGTGACTCCATCTCACAGACTTGATCAGAGCAGTTATTCAGATGAAAACTGTTACTGAATCAAACTCAATGCAGCCAAACAACAATTAGTCTCAATGCTTCGACCTTCAGACTCCATCCTGCTTTGAATTAAAGTACTACAATGGGAACACCATTCACAAGGTAATAAATTGAGCAAGTGCCACTTCTGTAAAAATCGCTCCTTGAATTACAATCTGAAATACAGTAAAATGATTAATGGCAAATCACATAAAATTTACAACAACATGGGCCAGTGGGGTTAGGTGTATCACACATTCCAGAAGAAAAAAAAAGGAGAGTTCATCAATTCATTTACATTATAAATACTTCCCACATTTCACACAGAGGATAGCCGGAAGGGAAGGAGTTCAACAATTGCTTTAATAGTAGATACATTGCAAAGGTAAAAAGTGGAAATACAATAATATGCAGCAATAGAAATGTATCGGAGAAAGTAACAATTGTTTTGGGGGAAGGTGTCAGTATCAAGACTTGAAAAGTCTCTGTTTGCAAAGTTTGATATTCGTGTAAATTTATTCCACATAAGCAGCTTGGAAGATATATTGACACTTTTCTAAATGTAACCAGTTTATTGAGAAAAATAAAGTTGAAATGATATGCAAGCAAGCCATTAACGAATCTGGCATTTATTTCAGTTATTTTTCTAAAGAAGTGCTAACCAGCTTTAATAAATCTCAGTGATTGAATAGAAAGATAGGCCACATGAAGCAGGTTGAACACAGATCTGCTAAGCCTTCCAACCTCATTAAAACACCCAGTAATTATTGGGTCGCATCATTTACAAAAAGTGACTTCTCTGCCCTACAAATTGCACTGTTTATTTCCACTTCTTGCTTTTGCTGCTGTTTAACTTCTGATCAAGACAACCCAATTCAGGACCACAGAGTATGAGTCCAAGGCATTGCCAGTTAGGAAAAGAACGGGATTGGGTATTGGAATTGATTGTATCAACTCACCTTCTCATAACTCAAATTAAAGCAACGAAAAGCTGAACAGAAAGAAATCACAGCCAAAATGAAACGGTTCCTTATTCAAATTAATGCAGAAAAACAAGAGAAATAAACAGAAACCGTGATAATCCATGTAAATGAGTTGTATATATGTGGAGAACTTTTTTTCCCAACTGTATTGGTAGCATTATGGATTGAATTGTCAATAACCAAAACATATTTAATATTACTACAATTTTTTTTATAAGCTTGATATAATTAGAAAATTCAGACATTAAGCAATGGAATATGACTATCATTATTCTCAATGTTAGCCCTACCATCTCCAAACCTCCAGCATCTCCACTCCCAGAGGTAGTGGATACAGACAAGCATGACTAGGATGAAGAAAGACCACATCGTCCTAATCTATCCCATCCAGACGGGGCACAGCTATGTATACCATCAATCTTCTTAGGCACACAAATCTCCTATGAGTGTTCAATCAGAACTGGAGACCAAATTAGGTAACTCTCTCAAAGAGTTTTCTTTGATCCCTCAGGATAATCTAACAGGTTTGAGGCTACTCACAAATCACTCTCAACTCAGTGATCCCATGATCTACCTTCCACAATCTTCTTCAGGAAGATCCTTTGAATACTTTCAGAGGACTGAAGAAAACTCTAGGAGATACTATAAACCAGAAAGTGGACCAGACACACAAATAATCCAGCCATAAGCAAAGGTGAGAGACTAGGAATTCTGTGATCAGAACTCATCTTCTGACTCATCAAGGCCTGTCCACCAACTACAAGGCACAAGGTAGGAGTGATTTTGATTAAGTTCCATTTACATGGAAGAATGCAGATGCAACAACACTCAAGTGGTTCAACTCTATCCAAGACAAAAGAGTCCCATTTACCAGTACCCAAAACACCACCTTAAATATTTACACACTCCACATGTTGCTGAAGTGTAAACATATATAAATTGAATTCTAGCAGTTCACCAAGCCTCATTTGATTCCACATTCCAAACCATGAACTCTCCTGTTTACAAGGACAAGGACAGCAGATGTGTGGAAGCACTATCACCTGCATAGTCCCCTCCATACCACACTGACCTGTTGGTATATGGCCAGGTCTTCACCATCCCTGCCTGGAACAACACTGGGAGCATCTGTACACCACCTTGAAGATTGCAGTTCACCACCACCCTTTCAAAGACAATTGGAGATGGAGAACAAATACTGACCTTGGAGCAACGGTCATGTCCAGTGAAGGAATGGTTTAAAAAAGATACTCACTCCAACACGGATCAACAGTCACCAACATCATTCTGACAGCTCTTCCAAATGAACAAGTTTCAAGCCAGAACTTTAACAGTAAAGCAGGACAATATGGGAAGACAGTAATGTTTCATGTGTTGTTTCTTTTAGCCAATGCGCACTTTTGCAGGTGGATCTTTAGAAAGTAATAAACTGGATGTACCCTGGCTGTCTATATTTTCTCTTTTTTAGCTTCCAATACAGACAGCTATTTAGTGGTCCTAGCAGCTAGTGATAACAGTGGTCCTGTGGAAGGTATCAATGGCAGGACATGATAGATATACATTCCATGGCCCAACAGTCTCGGATGCCAGACAAAAGTAAAATACTAGAACTTAAATACAACAAATAAAAGAGCACACATAAACCAAAATAGGCAGAAGTACCAATATTTTTGGGGTCATGTGAAAAACAACTGAAGTGCAATGATATACAAAATAAAATTGTGTGTAAAATATTACTGTATAAATTCTGAACTTACGCTGCTATAGATAGGTTAGTTGCAGATATTGGACTGACATCTGCAACCTCTATGGCCTTCTGGATGGTGTTTTTTTGGATATTAGCTTCTTCCATCTCTTCTTCATCCTGAGAAATGAAATGACAGGAGATGGATCAAAGCTACATGTTATTCCACACCACACCTGAATATTTTATTTCCACTGACACAAGAATGTTTCTCCAACCTTTTGAGGAATGGAATTTATGCCAAGATTTCAAAACACAGACTTTGAAATGTTTCCCTGAAATTTCTAAAAGTAAAATGACATTACATGAGAAAACTGTTCTAAGCTAATTATGAGAGATTTTGATACACTTGAGACAGGAAGCTGTTGTCACTGGCTGAGTGAAGTCAGATATATAAGGTGTTTAGTAACAAAAAGCAAGCAGATAGTTAGAGGTATCAGCTTTCATGGACCAAGACACTCCCTGGAAGCATATTCAACAAAAACTTTTAAAACTGAAAGGTTAAAAAAGAAAAGGTTTCAGGGCTAGGGAGGAAGCAGCAAATGACTAATTGGACAAATTACCTCCTTCTGTGGTGTAGAATTCTATAATTTTATGAAAAACAAAAACAGCCCTGCTCCTGCATGTGCACATATCTTGAGCAGTAGGGAGAGGCTGAATACGCAGGGGGCTTTTTACCCTGATGAGTCAGAGGCTGAGGGGTGACATTATAGAGGTTTATAAAATCATGAGGGACATGGATAGGGTGAATAGACACGGTCTTTTTTCCATGTTGGGGGCATCCAAAACTAGAGGGCATAGGATTAAGGTGAGAGGGGAAAGATTTAAAAGGGACTTGAGGGGTAACTTTTTCATGCAGAGGGTGGTGCATGTGTGGAATGAGCTGCCAGAGGAGGTGGTGGAGGAAGGCACAATTAAAACATTTAGAAGGCATCTGGATGGTTACACAAATAAGAAGGGTTCAGAGGGATACAGGCCAAATGCTGGCAAATTATCAGGGGTGAGCAGATTGATTTATGAGAAAACTAGTTCTATACCCTCTTGAGTTTACAACAGCCAGCGATGACTTAATTAAAATATGTAAGATCCTGAGGGGACTTGACTAGTGCATGTGGAAAGGATGCCTTCTCTTGTAGAATATAGAACTAGAGGGCATCATTTTAAAGTAAAGGTCGCCTAACTACGACAGAAATAAGGAAAAAAATTCTCTCAGAGGGTTGAGTGTATTTGGAATTCCCTTCTTCAAAAAGCAATGGATGTAGAATCGCTAAATATATTTAAGGCAGAGGTAGATTCTTGACTACCAAATAGTAAAAGATTATGAGGATATGCAGGAATGTGTGTTTGGGGTTAAAATCAGATCAGCTGTGATCTTATTACAAGGCAAAATAGGTTCAAAAGGCCGAATAGCCTACTCTTGCTCCTTGTTGGTCGATTTGTATGATGTTCATGTCACTATAAATCCATCACGTAGCTCATTCAATTCTGATTTTCTTAGGAAATTATACTGATTCTGAAAAGGGGTTGTTTCACTATTAGCACATTCATGCATATTTATATAAAAAGTTGAAACTTTTTAAAACTTTTTTTTAACGCAGGAAGTCGGAGTTTGCTTTTATACAACTATTTTCGAGAGATTGAAATCTATGCTGGGTCTTTGGAACTGCAATTAATGACGCTTTTACTTGTTGCTGTCCATGGTCATGAAATGGGTCGAGACTCGGGCGTGCAAGGGTATTTCTGATATTGATACGAGAACCGAGCAAATGCGAAAATAGTGCACCTAGAGCCAAATTGTAGGAGTCGACATGAGATTGACCATTGCTTGAGCATCTATGGTAAGCAGAAAAAGATACACTGCAGCCAATCTTGTAGATATTTATGGGAACAAAGTGTATTTAAAACTTGTCTGTTGAGGTGAATTTATTGAACCTGCTCATTAAGTATGACAGAAGAACTGCATTGCTAGGAAATGTTACTGTTGATGAACATTTAGGTTTTAATACGCAACTAATTTAAGATTAGAAATGTTTATTGCTATTGATTCTAATTGCACAATTCCTGTTGAAAATACATTTTTCTTTCCAGTTCCCTTCACTTGAAATGTCCTACTTTTTATTGTGGTTTTCAAGATGATGAAGGACAACGGACTTACTATAATCTTTGAACAAATAACACAGATAAGTGTTATAAGCAAGTGCTCACTACAGATGTTTTCTTTAAAACAAGATGGATAAAATATGTTTCATGTATGGACATTGGGATCTTTTCAGTTCAAAACGAGTCTGCATGTAAACTCACTATTAGATTGTATGGATGCTGTAATCAGACTTCTCCCACAGTCTATTGAAAATTTTGGCATCTGTGCACTGACAATAGACACTGTCTGACAACACTTATGAAAACAATTACCATGAGGCTGAAAGATTTTGATTTCTATTGCCTCATCTCTTTATCTCTACAGTGACTGCATACATTGGTTTGGCCCACTTTGGCTGGGAATGGAAACATCCAACATTTAATGACTATAATTGTACAATTCAATTGTGTCAGACAAGCTTCTGAACTGAATATAATAGGAATTAAACTCATTACATGTGATATGCAATTAATTATGTTGTTTCTATAATGTTTGGTTTGTCAAATTAGTGTCTGAGGAGATCAAGGGTTTTTCACATGTAAAATGTTCAATTCCATAATAAAAGTAATGTGTTCCTCAACATAACAAGATGCTATTTAGTGTTCCATTGTAAACAAACCACACAATAAGAGCCAAAAGGAATCATTGATGTTTCACCTAAAAAATCTTAATTTGACGATGAAGAGAATGAATTGAAATACAAACCTTTGTCAACTCTTGTGCATTTGCCAGGTTATCGACTGCAATGGCCAAGAAGACATTGAGAAGTGTGTCTTCATGATAAAGCTCAGGAAAAATATTTGCTTTAAGATCAAAAATTAAAGAACATTAAATGCCTTCACTGTAAACTTTGCTCTCTGACCTTTTCCATTCAGAGACCCATTTCCATACATGTTCCAGTATTTTACTGGGAGGAATGAGTTGGGTAGTGGAACAAATGTATCCAGGATTTGTGATATTTGTAAGTTAGTTTACAGGTCAGGTGACAGGATGAACAAATTTTGACTGCCAGACATTAATAGAATATTGCTTCCTCACCAAACCTACACCATTTAGTTGAAATGAAGATTCAAGGCACTCCACATTAACTGGTAGCTAATAAGAATCTAAGCACAGTAAAGTTGATCAAGTTGTTGATCAAATTACAAAGGATACAATTCCCAAATAGTGTCAAGATAATAAAATAAATGGATGAAAACATTCCTTTTTTAACTCCTCCTTGTGATTCAATTCCAAAATACATAACTGCATTCCAGTCTTCTCCTGTCAAGATCTGTGCAATTAATAATAGAAGAGCATTAGTACTTTACTGATGGAAAACCTTAAATTATTATGAAGATTTTTAATTATCTACAAACTTAAAGTGTTTAAATTAAGACTAATTGTAGTATTATTTCCAATATCTTTCAACTATCAGAGTCTTCAATGATAAAAAAGCACTTCTTATATGTTGAACTTTTAACTTTTATTTTGTATTGCTAGAAACAATGTGCAATAATTAACACCAGAAATCAAAAATTCAATGGCCAATGAAGAGATGAGAGAGACGTAAGCTGGGCAGGAATTATCTCAATGGCAAAAAATTTACATTTGATTTTGGATATCAGAACTGTCACCAGTATTCAGTCTTGATGCACCACTGCTGATCGAATAAAACTTTAAAACATGTATCTTTTGTTTCATTGTAACTTCAAAGTTCCTTCTCTGTTAGATTGATGCAGAATCAAGAATGATGATCCATATTTTGCATTATGAGAATTGGTCCCATTTTCCTACTTAAACCTTTTAAATAATTACAGATCAGTCAGTTTAATTCTAGTGCTGGAGAAGCTTTGAGAAACTATTATTAGTGATAGAATTAGTTGTTTCATGGAAAAACATAGAGCTAGCTTGATTTCTAAACGGGAAATCCTGTTTAACTAACTTGTTGGAATTTTCTGAAGAGCTAACAGAAAGGGTCAATGAGGACAAGTTTGTTGATGTGGTGTACATGGACTTTGATACAATTTCACACAACACACATGACAGAAAAGTTAAAGCCATGAGATAAAAGGGACAGGAGCAACTTGCATTCAAAATTGGCTGAGTGATTGGAAACAAAGTCATGGTTGATGGATATTTTTCAAACTGGAGGCAAGTTTGTAGTCAAGATCCTCAAGGATCACCAATGTGACTCTTGCTTTTCCTGATTATATATAAATGATCTGTAGCATGATGGTACTGAGGACAATTTGAAAGTTTGCTGATGGTTCAAAACTTGGAGGAATTGTAAACTGTGAAGAGAACAATGTAGAGCTTCAAAAGAACATTGATTAGCTGGATGGATAGGTGGCAGATGAAGTTCAATGCAAAGAAGTGTGTGCTAATTCATATTGGTAAAAGGGACATAAGAAGATGACATAAACAGAGGTACCATTCTAAAGAGGGTGCAGGAGAAGTGGCACCTGGACATATGTCTCCATACTCGGTTTACAATTCTTGTTGCCGCAGAAAGGATACCGACATCAAAGCCCCTCCCACCTTGTGTAATGCTCTCTTTCAATCTTTCCCGTATTCAAGATACAGAAGCTTGAACACTCGTATTAACAGTTTCAAGACCAGCTTCTTCACTGTAGTTATTAGATTGCTGAATTACTTTGAATAATGTTGATGGTGCTAATATCAATCTTGCTTTGTGCACCTCCTATGCAGCCATAACCTTGTATGGCTTGCATAGTCTAAGCACCCTATGACCTATATTTTCTTGTTTGCTATGATGTGCCTATACTGCTCGCAAAACAAAGCTTTTCATTGTACTTAGGTACATGTGACTACAATAACTCAAATCAAATCATTAAAGATGACAGCACAGGTGGAGAAGGCAGTTAATAGAGCATGAAATATTCTCGGCTTTATTAATAGGGACATAAAATACAAGTGCAAAGAGGTGAAGCTGAACATGCATTCGACACTTTTTTTTAGATTAAATTCCCTACAGTATGGAAACAGGCCCTTCGGCCCAACAAGTCCATACCGACCCTTTTAAAAGTAACCCACCCAGACCCATTCCCCTACCTTATATTTACCCCTGACTAATGTACCTAACACTACAGACAATTTAGTATGGCCAATTCACCTGATCTGCACATCTTTGGTTTGTGGGAGGAAACCAGAGCACCCAAAGGAAACCCACACAGACACGGGGAGAATGTCCAAACTCCACACAGACAGTCGCCTGAAGCAGGGGTCGAACCCAGGTCACTGGCACTCTGAGGCAGCAGTGCTAACCACTAAGCCACTGTGCTGCACTTAAGACATAGGAGTGGAAGTAAAGCCATTCGGCCCATCAAGTTCACTCCGCCATTCAATCATGGCTGATGGGCATTTCAACTCCACTTACCCGCACTCTCCCCATAGCCCTTAATTCCTTGGGAGATCAATAATTTATCAATATCTGCCTTGGAGACATTTAACGTCCCGACCTCCACTGTGCTCCATGGCAATGCATTCCGCAGGCTCACCACTCTCTGGCTGAAGTAATGTCTCCTCAATTCCATTCTAAATTGTCCCCCTCTAATTCTAAGGCTGTGCCACAGGTCCTAGTAATCCCTGCCTAATGGAAACAATTTCCCAGCATCCACCCTTTCTAAGCCATGTATTTTCTTGTAAGTTTCTATTAGATCTCCCCTCAACCTTCAAAACTCTAATGAATACAATCCCAGGATCCTCAGCCGTTCATCGTATGTTAGGTCTACCATTCCAGGGATCATCCGTGTGAATCTCTGCTGGCACTACAGTGTCAGTATGTCCTTCCTGAGGTGTGGGATCCAAAATTGGACTCAGTATTCTAAATGGGGCCTAACTACAGCTTTATGAAGTCTCAGGGTAGCATATCACTGCTTTTACATTCCAACCCTTTTGAGATAAATGACATTACTTTGCTTTCTTAACCACGGACTCAACCTGCAAGTTAACCTTTAGAGAATCCTGGACTAACACTCCCAGATTTCTTTGTACTTTGGCTTTATGAATTTTCTCACCATTTAGAAAATAGTCCATGCCTGTATTCTTTTTTCCGAAGTGCAAGACTTCGCATTTGCTCACGTTGAATTTCATCAACCATTTCTTGGACCATTCCCCTAAATTGTCTAAATCTTTCTGCAGCCTCCCCACCTCCTCAGAACTTCCTGTCTGTCCACCTAACTTTGGTAAAGTTCACCAGAATGCTCCCAGTCCCCTCATCCAGATCATTAATATAAAAATTGAACTGCGGCCCCGACACTGAATCTTATGAGACACCACTTGTCACTAGCTGCCATTCTGAAAGAGAACCTTTTATTACAACTCTCTGCCTTCTGTCAGACCGACAATCCTCAATCCATGCCAGTAGCTCACCTCGAACACCACGAGTCCTTACCTTACTCAGCAGCCTCCCGTGAGGCACCTTATTAAAGGCCTTTTCAAAATCCAGGTAGATAACATCCACTGGGTTTCCTTGGTCTAACTCACTTGTTACCTCTTCAAAGAATTCTAACAGGTTTGTCAGGCACAAAATCCCCTTACTAAATTCATGCTGACTTGTTCTAATCTGCCCCTGCACTTCCAAGAATTTAGAAATTTCGTCCT
Source organism: Chiloscyllium plagiosum (assembly GCF_037043375.1). NCBI lineage: Eukaryota > Metazoa > Chordata > Chondrichthyes > Orectolobiformes > Hemiscylliidae > Chiloscyllium > Chiloscyllium plagiosum. The sequence goes on along the minus strand of NW_028270159.1, from coordinate 34,457,592 downwards.
TAATGATGGATTCTAGAATTTTACCTGCAACTGAGATTAGACTTGTTGGGTCTCAGCTGGAGTGCTGTGTATAGTTCTGGGCACCACACTATAGAAGAATGTGAACATATTGGGGAGAGCGCTAAGGAGATTTATGAGAATGATAAACATTAGCTATGATGTCATTCTGGAGACATGAGGACTCTTTTCCTTGGAGAAAAGGAGGCCTAGAAAAAGTCTGATAGAAATTTTTAATATCACGATGGAACTGGATAGAGTAGTTGAGGAGAAACTATTCCTGTTTTTAAAGATGTCAAGAACAAGCGGGCACAAATTTAAAATGATTTTTAATCGAACCCAATGTTTGAGAAAAGAAACTTTTCACACAGAGAGTTGGTAGGGTGTGGAATACACTATCTGGAATGTGGTGATGGCAGGTTCCATTGAGGTATTCAGAAGACGAGAAGATGATTTTTTAAATAGTTACAAGGTATGGAAAGGACAGGAGAATGGCACTAAGTCATAATACTTATCTGGAGAGCTAGTGCAAGCACAGTGGGCCAGATGGTCTCCTTCATCATCATTACATGATCTTATGATACCAAAGCTGCCTCATAGCTCAACCGTTCTGATCAGCAGGAAATCTAGCACCTAAACTGAGGCAGATGCCTGTGCAGGGTCAGTTGGAAGGTGATCCAGAGGGAGAGAATTCCAAAGTCCAACAACTCCTCTCTTCCCAACACCCAAAACAGGAAATTTGCTCCCAACATCTCTTTATACGGGAGGCCAATGCAGAGAATCCTGTGTGGTGTAAAACATGCTGCTAGTTTGCTGTTTTGTGCTGTACTAAATGCCCAGTTTCACTCTGTGTGTTGACAAAAAGTGTAGGGAGCCTTTATCATTGTCTGTTACAGAAATTGTATGCCTCACCCTCTTGCAATCTTTTGTCTTTATTAATCTATTCTTTATGCATACAGAGTTTGTTAATTCAGAGACAGAGTCTCATTTTGCTTTTCAAAGGATAGAGGACAATGCAGTGGTATGTGACATATCCCAGTAGCCCATGCATAAATTCAATATTCACTTTTATTATCTTTAGGTTGTGACTATTTACCTAAGCATTGGGCAAAAAAAATGTAGTTACTGATGACATTAGGCCCGAGAAATCATAATATGTGAAAAAATACCTGAGAATTTCTTTATCCCCAAGAGCAATCTGTGAGCCAAGGTGGCAGGGGGAGGGAGGGAATTGAGAGGAATAATAGGAGTATTGTACCTATGAAAATGTAAGTAGGTAGAGAAATGGCAGACATTTAAAGAGATATTGGGAGCATGTTTCCTGTTTTGGTGGTGAGGGAGAGATGAGGAGAGATTTCTTCTCTAAGAAGAGTTGTTGGTCTTTGGAATTCTCTCCCAAGAGAGGAGTGGAGGCTGGATCACTGAGTTCGATTGATTTTTGATTGACAAGGGAATTAAAAGTTACTGCGAGCAGGCGGTAAAGTGAAGTTAAGGTTACAATCAGATCAGCAACAATCTCATTGAATGGCAGAGCTGGTTCAAGGGGCTGCTTAGCCGAACTCTGCTCCAAAACGAATGAGAGGCAGCTCTTGGAGGTGAGGCATCCTCCAGCATGGAGCCTTGATTGCAAGATGACCATAAAATCTGATCAGGTCTTTCAGGTTTTTCCATGTTAAATCTAGTCCAAAAATGTCAGTCTCATTGAAAAATACTGACTTGAGATTGTTAAAATTGTCATATTATAATATTGCATTGCATCTTTAATCTAGCCAACACGACATACCAGTAATCACTGACAAGGTCATTTATACAGAATCATCATATATAGGTATACAATTAATCTTCTAATTTCAAGCACCTTTTTTATGCAGACTTTTGTTTTAGTGAGAACGAGTGAAATGTGCAGATTTATCAGACATTGGGTTCAATCTTCTTCTTTTCCCTCACAATATTCTCGCCCTATTGTTTCTGCCCTACCTCTCTTTCAGGAAGTCGCTTATGACAGTTCAGTTGGCTATCTGAGCTCTCTGGTTTCTCAGACAAAAGATATTCCTCATAGCATGAGTAGGGGCTTTTCAACCATTAGGGCATTACAGCTGGACCTTACTTTTTCTTCATGTCACATCATTGTGTTCTGGCAGAGATCACTGAATAGCAATCAGGAGCAAGAAGCATGACTAATGTTTGGTGTTAGTAACCCAGGAGCACTGTGGTCATTTGTAGTATCCTTGCTTTCCCTCAGCACAATGCCATCAATTAGTAGCTTTATGCTTAATATTATGAATGGTGCACATTTGGATAATTGCACATGTCTACTTTCATTAAGAGAGCAGATTGTGAGCTTGCAAAACCCAGAAAATCAGTCAAGTCCACGGGTGATCCACAGTCAAGATAAGCAACACTGTTTACTATTCGTGTTCATTGCACATTAATTGTTTGCAACAGCTAGTGCACGAAATAAGGTATAACTAGAAAGCAGAAATTATTTTAATATAACTTAATTCATTCAAAAATAACATTTTGTGTTTACCTGGAACACCGTAAGAATTGCAGCAGGGAATGTATCAAAATTTGTCGGAGGGGTTCCATCTTCAAAATTAAATCTAGAGATGAACAACAAGCACAGGTGAGTAAGCGCCTGTTTCCACTGTTCAACACTTGCGGAGTTTTAGCTTACTGCTATAGACTGGTACAAGTTCCCACAGCAGTCTAGCAATAACCTTGATACATAACGTGGCTTGCAGCCAAAACACATTGAACATCTTGAAGATGGAAGTGGCTTTGATGAGCAGATCAAGCAGATAAACTGGGGATCGAGTGAGACTCATTTGTGCTGTAACACCATTTGCTCTGGATTTGCAGAACATGCATGTGAACCCATAAGAGGTGGAAGGCTCTCAGTGTTTGTAGTGTAATCAAACTTGGTAAAAGACAGCCACTGCTGAAAATGTGTTGCTGGAAAAGCGCAGCAGGTCAGGCAGCATCCAGGGAACAGGAGAATCGACGTTTCGGGCATAAGCCCTCGGGCAAAAGACAGCCACTACCTTATGTTACTACTGCATTCTCAAAGTATTGAAATTGTTTTATAATTAGCACTGTGAATATATGGCATGCACAAGATTATTGCTGGTTTACCCATTTTTTCCATTGCAAAGTGTTTCTCATCTTTCTTTTATCTGAGTCTTTGACCACAGGTATCCATGAAATTTTGTTTCCGTTTACTCCTAAACTGGAAATATACCAACTCACTTACTCTTTTCCTTGTCTGTATATAAAGTGCAATAAGACTTATAGCACTTTATTCTACATTGAAGCTTTGGAGGGTACTTTATATCTCCTCCTCAACTGGACACCGGAGTATAGGGGGATTAAAATAGAGCCTCTACTATTTTAGTGCTCGGAGCAGCTGTGACAAACCTGGCCAAGCCAAACTTGTGAGCAGCAGAAACCAGGGTCAGAAATTTGAAATAAAATTTTGTCTGCTCCCTGTAGGCCAGGAAGTGCAGGTCACTTTCAATGGGAATCAGAAGAAAGCAGCTTCTTCTGCCCACTGCTTCCATTCTCCAGAGTTTGATTCCCCTTCTTGAATCATCTCAACCATTTACCTTGCGCCAACAACAACTGTTCCCATCAGTTCCTGATGGTGCATCTATTCCATGTTATTTTATCTGACAGGCGGCTATTTTTTTGCCATCCTCGCAGCCAATTTAGCTGTTCACTGGATTGCCCTTCCATCATGAGGTAGCTGAGCTGATATTTTCTTAGGAGAGCAAACATGTATCAGTACTTCCCAAGCTTTTTCCCGACTGTGATCCCGTTTTGTGGCTGGAAGATTATCATGGCCCAAGTAAGATCTGTGGTATGGAGAGGGAGATCTGCGAGAGAGGGGGATGTGCCTCTTGAAGACCTCTCTGATAAAACAGGTTATTATAACTCAATCAGAGCTCAGAGTGACCATTGCTGCCTTGATACTCAACACTTCAGCTTGCAATCCTACTTTAGGATTCTGCCTCCCATTGGAAAATCCTGACCTATATCCTCAGTTATTCTTTCTAATCCCTAACAATACACAGGCATGTAAAGCTCTCATCTCCAGAGGATTTCTTCATTGATTTCATCTGCTCTCCTTCCCTTTCAATCTTGCCAATATCTCACAGTTTAGCAGTTCATCTTTTACTTAAGTTACCCAATGATTAACAAGAATATCTTATGTTAAATTCATATTGAACTTGAACATTACTTACTGTCCTCCAAAGAGCTGCATTCCAAGTAAGGCAAAGACTACGATGAACAGGAAAAGTAGGAAAAGCAGACTAATGATAGATTTCATGGAATTCAGCAGAGATACTACCAGATTACGTAATGAGTTCCAGTACCTACAAAGACACAAAAAAACCATCAAATCAAATGTTAACAACAATGGTACTCCTTTAGCGTCTATTCTGATCATGAGTACTTTTAAACAAATATAGTCCCATTTTTTCTGTGATTTCAATCTTAAACTAATATGCTTTAAAGAAAATTAAAGATCTTTTACTAAAGTCTGAACTAGTTATTGGAAAATTATTGATCATCTTATGTTTCATCATATTATCAGTCTTAAAAGACTTTTAAAATATTAAATGGATTGACCTTAAATAAAATTCCTTCAAAATTGGAAAGATTTGGGAACTCAGATTAATGCTGCAAGGCAATGAAGTGCTTAAGGCTTGTGTTCTACTTGTAAATAATGAAGAGAACTCACATCTCTCATAGCACAGATTGCATGGCCTCCTTCAACATTAAGATTTTATACATCAAAGTGCTGCAAGGCACTGCAGATGCTTTATGAGTTGAATAGGAATGTGTCTTTGTTGCATTGTTTGATAAATGGCCAACTGCAAAGATTATATTATCGTAAGATATTTTACATGGTACCAGTACCACAGTTACAGTGTGGGTTATTTAAGTGATTTCCATGAGCAAAATGTATCGAAATAATATTTAGCAGAACAACATTTCTGAACCTCATAAGACAGTGGGCATGCAGAACTAGCTCTCAAAAATGAAATGTAATTAAGGTCAATTAACATCTTTAGAAGGGTACTGGACCAATATATATTGAGGAACTCAGCTAACAGTGGAAAGATATTAATTTAGTTGCTTAATTTTTATTTTCCATAGGAAAGTGGAAACAATGATCTTTCCTTAAATAGATGATGCTGATGGCAATGATGATTAGGGAAACCATATAATAGAATAATCATAATTAACTTTGAATGTAGCATCCATGATGGGTCAAATGGCCTTTTCTCATTCTGGATTTCATGTCTTTAATCCAGCTTCAACTAAGGATATAATTCTTGATACGTGCATACATAATTCTACATTTTTTTTGTTAATTCTTGTTCATGTAGTTAGAAAGTCTATGCTGCAACAGGACAAACTACACAACCAGTGGACTGTTTACTGGTGACAATGAGATGTCTTGTCATCTTGTCATTTGCATTATTCAATGGAACAAATACCATTCAATGAATACAAAACAAATGGAATCTTCAGAGGAGAAACAATTGAATTGTTCTAAGTACCTAAATAAAATGGCAGGGTCAAGAACTGAAACTGGACAAGCATGGAACTATGCTGCAATAAATGAACATTATAGAGTGTTGGGATTTACAGATCTGCAGCTTTAACCAAAAATTACTTCGCAGGCAGTGGATGTGATCTATATGGATTTCAGTAAGGCATTCGACAAGGTTCCCCATGGGAGACTAGTTAGCAAGGTTAAATCTCATGGAATACAGGGAGAACTGCCATTTGGATACAGAACTGGCTCAGAGGTAGAAGACAGAGTGGTTGAGGGTTGCTTTTCAGACTGGAGGCCTGTGACCAGTGGAGTGCCACAAGGATCAGTGCTGGGTCCACTACTTTTTGTCATTTATATAAATGATTTGGATGTGAACACAGGAGATATAGTTAGTAAGTTTGGAGGTGACACCAAAATTGGAGATGTAGTGGACAGCGAAGAAGGTGACCTCAGATTACAATGAGATCTTGATTAGATGGGCCAATGTGCTGAGGAGTGGTAGATGGATTGTCATTCATGTAAATGCAAGGTGCTGCATTTTGGAAAAGCAAATCAGAGCAGGACCAATACACTTAATGGTAAGGTCCTGGGGAGTGTTGCTGAACAAAAAGACCTTGGAGTGCAGGTTCATAGCTCCTTGAAAGTAGAGTCACAGGTAGAAAGGATTGTTAAGAAGGTGTTTTGTATGCTTTCTTTTATTGGTCAGAGTATTGAGTATAGGAGTTGGGAGGTCATGTTGCAGCTGTACAAGAAATTGGTTAGGCCAGTTTTGAAATATTACATGCAATTCTGGTCTCCTTCCTATCAGAAGGATGTTGTGAAACTTAAACGGATTCAGAAAAGATTTACAAGGATGTTGCCAGCGTTGGAGAATTTGAGCTACAGGGAGAGGCTGAACAGGCTGGGGCTGTTTTCCCTGGAGTTTCGGAGGCTGAGGGGTGACATTATGGAGGTTGATAAAATCATGAAAGGCATGGATAGGGTAAATAGACAAGTTCTTTTCCCTGGGTTGGGGGAATCCAGAACTAGAGGGCATAGATTTAGGGAGAGAGAGAAAAGATATAAAAGGGACCTAAGGGGCAAGTTTTTCATGCACATGGTGATGCATGTATGGAATCAGCTGCCAGAGGAAGTGGTGGAGTCTGGTGCAATTGCAACATTTAAAAGGCATTGGGATAGATATATGAATCGGAAGGGTTTGGAGGGATATGGGACAAATGCTGGCAAATGGACTAGATTATGTTGGGATATCTGGTTGGCATGTTTGGCCCAAAGGGTCTGTTTATGTGATGTACATCTCTATGACTCCATGTCTGTATAACAATTATCTTTAATTTCCAAGATAATATTGCACAAGAAACTGAAAAGGAAGTTCGCAACAATTAATATTCTCCTTACTTGGTTACTTTGAAGATTCGGAGTAGGCGAAGTGCTCTAAGAACACTTATACCAAACGAGGTACCTGGCTTCACAGCAGCCCAGATTACCTCAAAAATACTGCCAACAATCACCTGCAAAAACATTATTCAACACCTGTTTAGTTGGTGAGCTCTGGCAAATAATATTTCCATTTTCTGCAATTACACAATCGCAACCTTACCCCAAAATCAAAACAATTGAACGAAGAATGGAAGTATGTTCTTGGTCCCAAACCATACATTTTCAGTGACATCTCAGTCAGAAAAAGTCCGAGGAAAACAAATTCAGCAAAATCTGAAACAAAAATTGCTTGTTAATATTTTAGGAGAGTACTCAACAGGCATGTCGCATAGTTTAGGCAAAAAGTGGGTATTGCAGATGCTGGAGATCAGAGTCTAGATTAGAGTGATGCTGGAAAAGCACAGCAGGTCAGACAGCCTCCGAGGAGCAGGAAAATCGACATTTCAGGCAAAGGCCCTTCATCAGGAGTGAGCTCCTGCACAAAACACTTGCCCAAAACGTCGATTTTCCTACTCCTCGGATGCTGCCTGACCTGCTGTGCTTTTCCAGAACCACTCTAATCTAGATGTTGCATAGCTTTTATACTAGCAGCTCATCAGAGACACAGCTTGCAATTGTTTGCTTGTGTAGAATGTCTACCAAGCTTGTGAGCATAGCAATCAACTCCATATTACAGGGTGGGTCACTTGTTTATGAACATCTGGCCTATGAATGCAATCTCATACAGGATGTAACTTCAAAGACCATATGAACATTTCTTGAGTTTATGAACAGCTCCTTTATATTGTCCTGCACTGTATTCTGACTTGCGTACAAGTCAATTTATGGATGGATTCCATGTCACCTTTCTGCTCCAGCAATCGAAACTAATCCTACTTACCTACAGTCTTCTCCATTGCCTGTAACTTTCTCTTCTTCAACTGTTTACTTGATCTCATCTTGAAAATTGCAAGTTTCTTTGTCAGCTGCTCTACGTTCAAAAAGCTTTCTGCCAACATAAGCTTTTTCCTAAATTCTCACATTAACTTTTAGAAGTACACATTTATAAACTGAGAGTAACATGACTGAAGAAAGTTGGGTAGGAATATAAAAGTCAAATGTAAAATGTTTACAAAGATATACAAAGTGCAACTTGAGTATTGCTGAATAAAAGACGTATTTTGTTGAAGCTTTTCAACTTCCATGCATCAGGAAAACTCACAAGAATTAACAATGCAAAAGGAAAATGATAAACATTTATACTGTATAAGAAAATAATGCTGAATGGTTGGAAAGTGGACTGAGATTGTTAGAGGTATTGTCATGGAGAATGTACCAATTGAGTGATGACTGAAAGTTACCTGCTAAATTCAGTTTAAATTTTAATAGCTGGCTGCTGATTTTGATTGATCAAGATATTACCCTGAGAAATGCACCAGACTGCAACCTGTCTTTTTGAGTTGATACTGTGTGTACGCGTGTGTGTGTGTACGTGTGTGTGTGTATGCGTGTGTTAGTGTGTGTGTGCGTGCATTGGAATATTGGAATGTTCTGTGCTTTTTGGCGACATGCCTTCACTGTTATATGAGATACTTTCTAGTTTCCAACAGCATACAACATGACAAGTGAATACCTGACATAGAATTTTATTCTTCCTGGAATGAGTAAATTATTGAAAATTACTCCCCATAGTGAAAATGGAATCCCCCTTTAAGTACAGAGATAATATCAAAATTGAGGTGTGCTAAGGTCTCAGTTTTTGCCAGGATCAATGAAAATATCTCTATAAACACTTTGGAACCAAATAGAAGCAACATGAAAATTGACTTGACAATGAGCTAAAAATGTCTGTCCTGCATACTTACACAGAGCCTCGGTGAGCCACAGTGGCTGGTCATAGTGGACAATTGCAACACAGAGTGTATTAAGTGCCACCACACAGAGAACAATCCAGTAAAAACTCTGTGATTTTACCATGCGTCGAATGAAGAAGCGAAACCTTTTCTCCTTCCTCCGAAAATAGGAGGAGCTGTCATTTTTAACACTTTTCAGGCTGGGTCGAGTAAATCCTAGGAAAGGAAATGTAAATTAAAAGTTTTAAATGTGGTGTTATTGTAATTGCATCAAAACGAAGTCGGTTTTGTTCTCTGCAAAAGTTTAATTTACAAAACTTCAAGCCCATTGGTTTATCTTTATGTTAAAGTTAAACATTATGTTCAGATAAACTGAAATACTATGCAGCAAGTGTGTTGTAGGCCATGGACTCTTTTTTGAATAATATCATTTAAACTCTTTTGTGACTGCTTATTTAGCCGTAGCTCTTAAGATGTTACTATTTAAATAAGCATAATTATTCATTCACACTCTTTCTAACAAACTACTGTCAGTTAATTATTCATGACAGCACCAATTTGCACAAATGTCTCTTTAATTATCCGGTTGGCAGTGGAATTGAAGGTCATAAGAATAACTCTGGAAAAACAATCAGATATTCTCCAAAACCCAGTGATATTTATATGGCTGGCTTCAGGATGAAAGTTGACTGCAGACAGCAGCTGGTCAGGGCTAAATAACTGCAATGTTGTGATGAACATTGAAGTCTTCTGCTTGTTTTGGAAACTCATGGTTGAATGAATTCAGCCCATGATTGTTGGAATGGAAGTCCCCTCATGGATCTCAATTTCCCAAAGGAAATGAGCTTTGGGCAATTGCTGGTCAGTTCCGAGTGAGCACAATAAACAGTGTAATGCAGCTCATGGCTGAGGATCAATTGGTATAAGGTTGCCAGTTTCACCAAGATTCCTGAATTGTAACTGAGAATTGGGTCTCACATGGACATAGTACGTGGTATATCATTGAAAGTTGAGGTTCTTAGCCATAGAAACAGCAATAGGCCATTCTGCCCTTCCAGCCTGTTCCATTATTCATTAGATTGTGGACAATATGTAGTTTAACTCCATCTATCCTGTTTGATTATGTTACCTTTATTATCCAGTCTAATAAAAGTATATCAATCTCAGTTTTGAAATTGGCAATTGACACAGCCACCGCAAATCTTTGGGAATACGGTTGAATTAGTGTTCAGGCAGAGCTCAAGTCAGCTGGATGGCCTATTTCTGCCTTATTTTTATCCTGCATTTAAGCATAGCTACAACTGAGCTCAACGTGCTTGATGGCAATAAGGAAAGAAAATATAGAATATTCCATTGCAATTGCTCTTCACTCTGAGCAACAGAAAGTTCATAAGAAAGGATGTCATGTCTTTCTCATACTATTCAATAGTTATTTTCTATTTCCCCGATATGGTGCATCATTTCTGGACAAGTGCCAAGACCTCCAAAATTAGTGCAGAACCAGCGTGGGTGGAAAATTGGCAGCATATCTGTCTAATACGGTATCTCCAGTCTTTTCTCTCTCTTGGGAAGACTGTTTCTGCTCAACACCTCCTATTAAGACAAGCTAGCGGTAAGTGTTGACCGCAGGAATGATCTCAGTATATGGTCACATGCTTCTGTAGTATTTAATTTTGGTGGGGATTTTTCTTGTGTAAAAAATTTTACATTTTAATACGTAGGATCTAAAACAGTCAAAACTTTAAATATGACTAAACCAGCCAAAAGTGGCTTTGAAATCTCCATATCATTATGTAATATATATCACACTACTTCGTTTCCCCATTATAAGATTCAAATTTGGCTATTCCCACAGCAAGATTTTATTGATTGCTATGGCAACACATTATTTGGAATATTTAACTTAGATCAAAAGCAAACTGAGTAATTTTGTTACTTATTTTTATCAGGCAGTCAATTCCTCTAGAATCTCAGTTGCAAAGGAAAGGAGTTCACTGATCAAATCTGGTTAAAAACAGGAAATGTTTGTGGCTAATTGAGATGATGAGCTCATGTTCGTACATAATTATCTCAGTGCTGATTCTCAAAGAGAAATTATTCTGACAGAAGATTGTTACAGAGTTCAGAACACATTCTGACTTATCCTGCTACTACAGATGCAATTTTTTTTTGTGGATGCACAACTTGATGCACAGAAAATGTGTCAGGAAAGCTTAATAGGTAACAATAGATTGAAGCAGCAAATTTCAACTCCATTGGTACCCAGTTAGTGTCATTAATCCGTTGTGTCAAATTTCAAACAGCATTTTCAAGCAAACACATTTTAATATCAATTGACCAAAAAATTTGCTACTGCAGTCTTCCAACAGGCCTGAGAAAGGGAGACTGCTGCAGAAGATAGACAAAAAAAATTGAACATCAAAAGAAATATGAAGATGAGTGGTGAAGAAAGCAGCAAGTAAAAACATAACCAATAATATAGAATGAAATCACTGACATTCTCCTCCAATTAAAATTTGATGCCCCTTTTTTCCTTAAACCCTCATGGAAAAGACTGTCAACCTACTGCAGAGTAAGTGATCTGAGCTGGCTTTCTACTTAATAATGCATAGTCAGACAAATGGACAGTTCTCCATACTACCATTTTAAATAGTCTCTTTCTACTAATTAGTTGCTGCTGCTTTTGAAATTACAGGGCAATTCCAATGTGAATTGTGCTAAAGAAAAGAGCCTCGAGTGTTATTTTGTTCTAGTTGCTTTATTTGAATCACCGGAGAACCTAAATGATTTAGCATAAAGTATAACTGAGTTAACAACAGCTGACTGTACTGAGGGAAGTCATGATTAATTTTAATTTGTTGATATAAGTTTTCAGTTTTTTTAAAATGTTTAAACTGTAACCTAAAAAGGAAAAAGAGGAAAACAATTGGAAGACTGAACTGTAAGTTTGCAGTTGCAACTGTATTTTGAACACATTGTATGTAATGAGACAATGCACTATGATAACATAAACCTGCAATGAGGACCAAGTGTGGCTTTCAAATGAATTAGGTAATTGGAGCAGGATGAACAGACATTCTGTCTTAAGTTTTATGCTTCCATTAGAACGCCCAATATATACATTGATTTACCATGCTTCAGCGTCTCCATTGGCAGGCGATTATAATTACAGAGTGATTTTACAGAGACCATTTCCATTATAAGTGTGGACACAGTAATTTATAATGGATAAAGTGACAGGAGTTGCACACAGATGGAAAATTTTAAACATATTATGAAGCTGGACTCATTAATTCAAGAGTTACTTGTGTGAGCCAACTGACATCTCTGCCATTGAAGGCAGAATAAAGAAACTCACAAAAGATCACAACTACCTGTTGTACCCTTAAAGAAATGGGATATTAGGTTTTATTGTCTTCCCCCCATATCTCTAATAGCTCACAAATGTCATGAACTTTCCCTCAGGCTGAAAACACCCAACCATAGTTCCACTTTTACACAGCTGAAACCAGGAAACAACAGGTCACTAGTTTGACTTCATTAAAATTGGCAAGATGGTCAAAGTTTAATGGTGCTCACTCTGATCTGTGCCATGCACATTAGCAAAATCATTCCATTGAAGAACAGGAAAATAATATTATAAAATTCAACCACTGTTTCGTAGATGTGGAGACAAGTCGAAGGAAAGAGGATGGTACTGATTGTACTGTTTTAGTACAAATTCCAGCATGTGCAGTAATTTGCTCCTACATTGTGTTTAATCGAAAGGGGATGGTGATGTACAAGGAGTCAAGGGTCAAGGGTGAAGATCAAAAAGTGGAATTAAGGCAACAATCAGATCAGCAAAAATTTTATTTGATGTTAGGGCAGGATTAAGTGGCCAAATGGCTTACTCCAGTTCCTATTTCATCCATTTTTACCTAAATTTTGGTTTAATGTTAATGATTGGTTTCTGATCAGAAGCTGTTATCGAAAAACTGGAGCAAGATGAAAGTAAAAAGATTTTTAAAAATGATAAACAATAAAAACATTTTTAAAAAAAATACTTGAATCCAAACTCACAATAGGGAGTCTGACTGTGGAGAACATAGATTGGATAATGGCACTGCAGTGTTGAGTTGAAGTAATTTGGTTGATGAGACTGGATGCATTTTTATCAATACTGTCACCAAATCACACAGGCGAATAAAAAAAAGAGCCAAAAGTGAAATGTTGATGATATGAGATGCAGAAATAATTAAAATAACACTAACTGCTGCTGGCGTCATCTACAGAAACTGCTGCAGGCTTCGGATCCGTTCCAGCTCCTTTAAAAAAAAGGGAAAAGTGCAGCTCTTTTTTAAAAAAAAACAAAAACATTTTTTTTGACAAAGTGCGCTGTCTTCTTTTCTATTAAAATGCAAACCCAGAGATCATGCCACATGCAATCCCTCTCATCATTGACTTGGCATAGCATCTCAGATTTTCACCATCTTCTTCTTTACCCTAAGAGTTAAAAAGGATATCCAGAGGTCATATCAATATTTCCAATAATACATTGCTTATCTCATGGTTTGGAATGGAACTTTTAGTTTCAAGTTATGCATGCTATTATATGGTGGCAGTCTCTGTCTGTTAGTCTGGTTGCTTTAATTTGCAACTTTTCCTTATTTTGGCTTCTGGGCTTTTCAGAATTAAGAGGAAAATGTGTTAATTTTCTCTTCAGTATTTTTGTTATCTCACGAACGTGCTGGCTCTTCCCTGGGTGCAGTTTCCTCAGCTTTGGCAGCCTACTTTACCATTATCTTTATGTATAAGACTAGATAGCTAACATAGTCTGCTAATGTCAGCATTGTTCAGATCATCCAGTCCTTATTGCGATATCTAATCCCTTGCATATACCATTTTTAGTAGCATTCTCTTAATTTACATCTGTTTGCATCTCAATGTCCATCCCAGACCAGGGATGTGGATCTCAGCTGTGACACCTGATTTGTCACAGAGACTAAATTCAACTCACACTTGAGATTGGGCCTGTTATGGTAGGTAGCTCGATGTTATGGTAGGTAGCATTGCCTTCTCCAAAAACCACACATAATCATGTCAATTTTAATGTGAAAAGTCACTTGCATTGCAAAAACAAGCAAATGTCTGCATATTGTCTTATTATAGCACTGGTATAAATACAGTTCCAATAAGGAACTCAGCATATTCAGAATTGACAGAAATTAGGTCTTGGATGCAGCTTAATTACCATTTTTGGAACCATCAATTTTCCATTCTTCAATAAAAGGGAAGTCTTTTATTATGCTGTTTAAGCCTACCCACTATGCCTCTAACAATTGTCCCAATCAATCTAAACCAACTGAGGAAAAGTAAGGGAGCATTATCAAAAAATGCACCATCATGAAAATAGTTTGCCAGATTAATCCAGCATTAGTCCACTTTTAGAGGGTCTCTTAATGTTTGGTAATAATGGAGTCCCACCATTCAGCTCTGTTGTGCTGTTGCTGCTGAAGCCCTAAATTCTAAAAATGTCATCCAGAATATTCTAGTGTGGCCCGGATGAGTGTATGCAACGGTGTGTGGGAATGTAATGCTGCTAACCATGTGCTAAGCAGAAGCAGATGTTCAACAGTATTGAACGCTGACTTACACTCACTGGAACAGGAATGGACTATATAGCCCCTTCAGCTTCTTCTGCCAGCTGAACTGTGGCCTAGTTCAATATACTTTGGTCTGTATACTTTCAAAATACTTCCACTGGATAAACATGTGGATGAGAGTGGAATAGTGTAGGATAGACAGGCTTCAGATTGGTTCCACAGGTCGGCGCAACGTCAAGGACTGAAGGGCCTGTACTGCGCCGTAATGTTCTGTTTTCTATATGTTCTATACTCTTTTCAGAACACTGGCAAACAAAACTCGATGAATCTCAGTTTTAACATGAACAACCATAATTGCTATTTATGGAAGTAAATTCCAAACTTCTATTACCCTTTATATGAAGAACAGTTTCCTGGTCTGGATCTAGTTCTTAGATTATGGCCCCTAGTCCTAATGACAATAGTTTCCCCTAATATACCTTATCTGTTCCCTTTAATATCCTGCAAATATCCACTGACATTTTAAATCAAGGGATTTCATCTCTCATTTGTTTAATCTCTCTTTGCAATTTAAACGTTAGAAGCAGGGTAAAGTAAATGTAATATTGCAGTTCCTCCAAGGCTAACTTATGAACATATGAGTTAGTTGCAAGTGCTATAGTTGAGATTGACCCAAAGCTTTCCGTAGCTGTAGCACAGATATTCTGAAACCACTTGGGGCACAGCCACCCGAACCTCAGGCTAGGCTCCAGAAATTGACTATCCTGGCCACCCACTCCATGTTTTTCTGTGGTATACTCAAGAGCCTTTTGGTCCAATCTGGAAACACAGATTCTGTCCTTCATTTGACCTCCGTTATGAAGGCTCTCGCACTACAAGTGGCAACCCTTCGCTATGCCCTGCTACTGTTTTGTCAGTCCTCTCCTGTCCTGACATTGTTCCAGCAGCTTGAATGCACTTCCCGTAGAACCCTTTTAAGAGGGGCAGACTGTCCTTAAGAAGAGCGGACTGAATTTATGTCATGCTATCCACATGAGCAGCTGGGTACAGCTAATCAGCAGTGTGTTTCTTGATCACCCATTGGCTATGATCAGCTTGATGAGGAGGCAGCATGAACGAGACATGTTGCCTGACTCAATGAGACTACACACGAGGTGATTGTGCACTGTAAACACCCACACACAATAACTTTCAGCATCATGAATGGGCTGGATAAAGTGGATAAGGAGAAGCTGTTCCTGCTAGTAAAAGGAACAAGAATGAGAGAACATGGATTTAAATTGATGTGCAAAAGAAACAAGGACGTTTGGGTCATGGATAGACAGGTGGTTAAAATGGCATTTTGCATGCTTGCCTTCATTGCTCAGACCTTTGAATTTCGGAGTTGGGATGTCATGTTGAGGTTGTACAGGACGTAATTGAGGCCCCTTCTAGAGTATTGGGTCTAGGTCTGATCACCTTGTTATAGAAAGGGTATCATTAAGCTAGAAAGGGTTCAGAAGAGATTTACCGGCATGTTACTGGGTATGAAAGGATTGAGTTAATAAAAAAGGCTGGATAGGTTGGGACTTTTATCAGTGGAGGTTAAGAGATAATCTTATAGAGGCATGAAGGTTTGCCTCCCTCTTGATTTCAGTTTGTTGCATAGTCCAGGCTTGCTCCACCATGCACTGTCTCACCCCAGCCTGACCTCCTGGCTTGCTCCACCTCTGCTTCGTCTTGTCCATTGGGCCTTGTCCTCTTCCCCAAGCTACATTTGTCCCATTCTCCCTGCAGGACTCATTCCTTCTCTTCACAGGCCCCGTTCTTAGCCTTGAGCTCCATTTCTGATCTTCACTTCACTGCTAACTTCTCTCCTGGGTCCTTGCTTCCCTCCCAAATTTGATCAGAGGTCCTGACCTCCATCTATTGGCAGAGGTTGGTCATTTCGGGTGTCCAGTGTGCTGACTAACCTCTGCTGATAGTTTGACGAGGCTACATTTATCAGGACTACAGAATATTGCATTTTTATATTTTTAAAATTATTTTATTTTAATAATTATTTTATATGTCATTGTAAAAATTTAGCAATTAATGGACTGTTGTTACTGTATTTCAACTGAGACAATGCAGGTATAATGTTTTGTTTTTTATGCTAAGGAAGGCCCTAAGGAAACTATTTCTCATTTTAAAATGTGGGGATCAAGGCTTCTCTTAAAGTCTTTTCTCTTAAAGTTTTGACTTCCATGAACACAACCCCAGATTTAACTGAGGACATCCTATTTATTCCTCCTGAAATAAGCAGACAAAAGACATATGTAGATGGCATCTCATTCCTGATGCTCGAAACGTTGATTCTCTTGCTCCTCGGATGCTGCCTGACCTGCTTTGCTTTTCCAGCGCCACACTCTCAACTCGGCATCTCATCAATGCCCTGTACAGTCATAACAAGACTTCCTTACTGACATACTCCATTTCCCCTATTGTGGGTGGCACGGTGGCACAGTGATTAGCACTGCTGCCTCACAGCGCCAGAGACCTGGGTTCAATTCCTGCCTCAAGCAACTGTCTGTGTGGAGTTTGCACATTCTCCCTGTGTTTCCTCCGGGTGCTCTGGTTTCCTCCCACAGTCTAAGAATGTGCAGGCATCTCATTCCTGATGCTCGAAACGTTGATTCTCTTGCTCCTCGGATGCTGCCTGACCTGCTTTGCTTTTCCAGCGCCACACTCTCAACTCGGCATCTCATCAATGCCCTGTACAGTCATAACAAGACTTCCTTACTGACATACTCCATTTCCCCTATTTTGGGTGGCACGGTGGCACAGTGATTAGCACTGCTGCCTCACAGCGCCAGAGACCTGGGTTCAATTCCTGCCTCAGGCAACTGTCTGTGTGGAGTTTGCACATTCTCCCTGTGTTTCCTCCGGGTGCTCTGGTTTCCTCCCACAGTCTAAGAATGTGCAGGTTAGGTGAATTGGCCATGCTAAATTACCCATAGTGTTAGGTGTAGGGGAATGGGTCGGGGTGGGTTGCTCTTCGGAGGGTCGGTGTGGACTTGTTGGGCTGAAGGGCCTGTTTCCACACTGTAAGTAATCTAATAAAGCCCCAACACCCCATTTGCCTTCTTAATTACTTGCTGTACCTACATGCTAACTCCTTGTGATTCACCCTAATCCCTTTGTTCTGCAGCATTGTTGTATATTAGAAAAATGGGAAAAAAAATTTCAGCAAAAAGTCAGAAATTTCAGATATCTCATCCAAGTGGCTATTTTTCTTATGTAAGATAAAATGACCATACCTATATATTTTTCTATATTTTTAATTGTGGTTTTAAATGGAAAAAAGGAATGTTTGACAGCAAAGGACTGAGGAAGGAATTGCAGTATTTTTAAAACTGATTGTATGTTATATTTACGCTGCTGTTTTGCATAAACAGTGAGGGAGGCTGTTTGTCAATAGATTTGCACCAGGGGATGTGTACAAAGATTCAGCTGGCAAAGGTTACTGATTGCTTTGTGGATTTGTGACCAGTTGTGGATGACAAAAACTATTAGCTTGACAACAATTATCTGTCAGAAGCCACACAACACGAGATTATAGTCCAACAGGTTTATTTGAAATCACAAGCTTTCAGAGCACTGCTCCTTCATCACCTGATTAAGGAGCAGCATTCCTGGTGTCATATGACTTATGACTTTGTTCACCCTAGTCCAACACCAGCACCTCCACATCAACAATGGTATGATTGACTCCTGGTAGCTGAGCAACTTGTGGGTGTGAATGATACTGGCAGAGGCCTTAGACTATTGCAAGGACATACAGTGCGCATTTTACCTAAATCCTGAAATAGGCCAGTTTATTTTCTCAAACAGTTGCTGTAAGTTATGGCTTTTAACCAGTAACTAAGAGACCTTATAGTTAATAGACCGATTATCTGTGCTTCCTGCAAACAGGCGAAGAAAGAAACTGGAGAAAATGAATTAAAGAATAATAACAGGATCTCTTGCTATATAGTGTTAGTGATCTACCTCAGAGTCAGGAGGAGTGGGTTCAAGTCCTACCTGCTCCAGAGCTGTGTAATAATGTCTCTGAATGGGTTAGAAAATATTCAATTGAAAAAATAGAAGGAGGGCTGTTGTGGTACAATTGTCGTGCACCTACCTCTAGGCCAACAGGTTTTGGTTCCTGTCTCACCCATTCCAGAGGTATGTCATAACATATCTGTGCAGGTTTATATAAAAATATAAATGAAAGAACAGAAAATCCTGGCAAACAAAAGATCATCTTAGCAAATTATGTGGTTTTAGGCTACTGCAATACTACCCCAGTTTTTTTTTTCTGTTCCACCCATAACACCAATGCTTTTTGTCTTTCTGTGTCTCTATGTATGTTCGTATAAAGGAGTTCAGAAGGGAATTTGTTTCATTTGTTGTTGTCACATGTACCAAGATACAGTGAAAATACAGTGTTACAGCCACAGAGAAGGTGCAGAGAAAAACATAGAGATTCTATGATTCTACAGCATGGAAGCAGACCATTTGGTCTGTCGAGTGCACACTGATCCTCTGAACAGCATCCGACCCAGACACACGCCCTCCCCCATCACTGTATTTCCCATGGCTAACCCACCTAGCCTGCACACCCCTGAACACTATGGGAAATTTAGCATGAACCTGCACATCTTTGGACTGTGGGAGAAAACTAGAGCACTTGGAGGAACCCACGCAGACACGAGGAGAATGTGCAAACTCCACGCAGACAGTCACTCCAGAATAGAATTGAATCCAGGTCCCTGGTGCTCTGATGCAGCAATGCTAATTTCTATGTCACTGTACTGCATATCAATATTAACATTCGAGAAGTTCATTCAAAAAGTTTGATAACAGTGAAGAAGTTGTTCTTGAATCTGTTCTTGTGTCTTTTCAAACTTGAGTACCTTCTGCCTGATGGAAGAGGGTAAAAGAGAGTATAGCCGGGGTGGGAAAGGTCTTTGATTATGTTGGTTGCTTTCCCGAGGCAGCAGGAAGTATAGATGGAGCGAATGGATGGAAGGTTGATTTGTGTGCTGGACTGGGCTGTGTTCACAACTCTCCATTATTTCTTGCAGTCTTGGAAGAGCAGTTACCAAACCATGTTGTGATGCATCTGGATAGGATTGTTGTGCTT
This sequence comes from Chiloscyllium plagiosum, assembly GCF_037043375.1. Lineage (NCBI taxonomy): Eukaryota > Metazoa > Chordata > Chondrichthyes > Orectolobiformes > Hemiscylliidae > Chiloscyllium > Chiloscyllium plagiosum. The sequence goes on along the minus strand of NW_028270159.1, from coordinate 34,438,023 downwards.
TGTTGACCATTGCATGACATGGGTGGACCAGGACAGATTATTGGTGACCATCACTCTCAAGAACTTGACGACCACCTCCACCTCAGCATCATTCGTATAGACAGGAGTGTGCTCTCCACTCCACTTCCTGAAATCAACAACTGGCTCCTTCATTTCACTGATATTGGAAAGATTGTTGTTTTTACACCATCCATTAAGTGCTCAAACTCTTCCCTGTAATCTGTCTGCTCGTTGTTTGAGATCAGATCTACAACAGTGCTGTCATAAGCAAACTTTAAAATGGAGTTAGGGCTGAATTTGGCCACACTGTGGTGCGTGTATAAGGAGTTCAGTAGGGGGCTGAGTATGTAGAGTCTCTGGTGTTGAGGATTATTATGGAGGAGGTGTTGTCACCTATTCTTACTGATTGTAGTTTATGGATTAGGAAGTCAAGGATCCAGTTACAGAATGGGGCAGCCAAGACTTCACTGACAGGGTTTGGAAGTTGAGTTTAAGCAAGAAGAATTATTCGTCAACAGTAGTTTATATGTCATTAGAATCACTACATTTATGATAAATAGTAGTTCTTGTAAAGTTTAGGAACCTGGTCTGTGTTTCCTGTTAGCATGGTCAAAATGAAAAGTAAATTGGGAATTTTACATACTTTGATTAAACTTTTAATCTTTGTGATGACTCTGAAAAAAGCAAGAATGATTTCCAGTCCGTTACCCTAGTGAGTCATAACAAAGACTTGCAAGGTTTTATTGCAGCACTCAATCTTGTGGTTCCGCAATTTTCTAATATGCATCTGCACAGCAGGGAACATAGGCAAATAACTTGGATTAATAATGCTGAACTGTCTTGCTCTTCCTGAGTCCAGGGATAACAAAATCCTTCTGCACCATTCCAGATTGGCACCCTAACTGAGATAAAATCAGTATGCACAGAGGGGATCGAAATAAAAACTTCTTTGAGGGTTACTTTTACATTCTTACTTACACATTTATTCAATAATTCAGTAACACTGCAACAATACATTCTGTATTTGGGTTGATATATGAGGTTTTTGGACACAGAGCAGCATTAGAAGAATTCATCAATATCCCCAATTATTATCAACCCTCCACTAAATTATATATAAGCATTAATTTCTTAGACATCGCCGTATTTAAACTGAAACAAGACAACAGGGATTTATTAGCAGCATGCTTTTTTCTCAAAATAAGTAGCACTCACTTCCACACAGAAAAAGGCAGCACCCCAAACACATCACCTACAGAATGATGATATCACAACTAATGCATTTTCATCACAGACACACAAAACTGGAATATTTTAATCAGGCAGTATCCACCCTTTTGATTGCATCTCAGAGTTAATGCAGTGTTCACTAAATAGCATCCACAACATTTTCCCCCATATATTAGTTCATGAATAAATGTAGAGTAAAGCTAGAAACTCCACATTCACTTGCACAGCATTTATCACCACAGTGTTTTCTAATTTTCTTGGCCCCTAGTTAGCTGAGTATGATATTGTTGATGGATTAAAACTGTTCTCTTCCACACCCCCAAACCCCACCGCATCAGAGTGCTCATCTCTCCGCACAGCTTCCTTCTCCCTTTACTCTTTGCAGTCTTCCGAACTGGTCCTCTTCTTGAGCTTCCCTATCCCCTTCCCTTGCAATCTTCTCTTCCTCCTCACTTACAGCCTCCCTTCCACATTCCTCTTGCAGCCTTCCTACCCCTTTACAGACTCACTACTCTCCTTTTAGCCTCCCATTCTCCCTCTTTTGCAACCTCTACCTTTTCACCCTCACCTCACAGCTTCTTTCTCCTCCCAGCCTTATAGCCTTCCTCTCCCCCTCCCCCACACATTCTCTCTGTGCCCTCTCAACTTGGAGCCTCCTGCCTCCCTTTCACACTCTTCCCTCATAGCCTTCACCTTTGCTTCCAGCCTCCCTCACCACACACTGCTCTGGCCCAGTGACTTTTTGTGATGACTCTGAAAATAGCAAGGCTTGATTTCCAGTACATTATCCCAGTGAGTCATAACAAAGACTTGCAAGATATTTTCTGGATCCAAAAATGAACCCCAACACTATCGTTGCTTTTCCAATCACAGCCCATATCTTTTGAATGCTTGAGGCTGATAAGTTCATGGGTGAGCTCATCAACAGCGAGCCTGGGAGAGAAACAGCCTGTGATTGGAGGAGCAGTTGCTCAGAGACTCTGACCCATGGAGTCAAGGGAGAGGGGGTCAGTGCGGGGAGTGAGTGAGGGGGGGGGAGGTGACTTTTCCCTGGCGAGTGAATCTTCCCAGGAAACCTCACCTGTTACCCTGTGCATTTTGACTGCCAGACCAAACTTGACAGAGTCTGTGCACAGCAGTGCCACTCCAACAATGCAGCCAGTCACGAAGCCATCGTGGGAATGAGTTATGATATCCATAAATGCCCACTACGCATTCTTTGATCCTACTAGTGGGATCTGAGATAGTAACAAAGCATTGAACAAAATTGCTAATGAATATACTTGGTCTCCATCGAGAAGGCTACACAACTACAGACTGATAACTCCAACTAACCCAAAGAAACTGACTGATGGTGTAATTGATTATTATTACACTGAGATAAATTATATCTTTAAGTTACTGTAGCTTCAGTAAAATATTGGCTTACAAAAACTCTTAAGCTTTCTAAGAAGCAAAAGAAGAAATGTTTGCTGTTGACTTAAAAAATCTTTAAAAGGCTGATTTATGGCTGAGCTTCCTTCCCAATAGACAATTTAGATCATTGTACAGCACAGGCATTCATAACAGCATGCTTGCCTGTTTTATGAGGCATAAGTAAATATAATTCAAAACAAAACATCCTCATATTTAATTTGAAAAGTGAGATGCTAATTTCTAAAATGTCACCCATGGTTCTGCACTCACACTCTGAGTCAAAAGCTGGTGGCTTTAAGTTCGACTCAAGTCACTTAATTAAATGACTCAAGCTGACAGTTCAGTACAGCAGTCAGAATATACTCTGGTCTTAGAAATGATATCTCTCACCCCATCAAGTAGATTTAATACATCTCTTGATATTATTCAAAGAGGGAGCGTAGTATTTCTCAGTGAAACAGTTCTTTCTCCAGCATCACTAAAGAAAGAAATTATGTTATCATTTACCTCGTGATTATTTATGAGGTCTTAGTATCTTCAAATTGTTTTCTGATAGTATAAATCATTCCATTTCAAAGGCACTTTGACTCTATCCGAATTGGGACACCCTGAAGTCATGAAAGGCATTCCAAGTTTGTTCTTTCTTGGAAGGAATGACTTGTAAACATTGACAATGTTTAGCGACAATGAAGCCCGCTTCCTCAAATATATTATAATTATGATATTCACCGCAGATAATTTTGTTTTTCATTACTCAGTCCCTATTAATCACAACTGCTTAGTTTATGTCAAGACAGGTCTGTCTGTTATATCAGTGCCAGTTGCTTGTAGCTAACATTGAACATGTGTCTGCAAACCTCATTGAAATGCCTTGGTTCTGTACTACAGCAATAACAAATATTCATTTAGCACTTTTCACATAATGAAGTGTCCCAAGGCTCTTCACCGGAGCATTATAAAACCAAGCATGATACCAAATGACTCAGATATTAAGTGAGATGATCTAATGTCTTATCAAACAGCTACATTTTAAGGACTGTCCTGTAGGAGGAAGTGAGCAGGACAGGCAGAGAGATAAAGGAAAGGAACTCAGCAATCAAGACCTAGGCAGCTGAAGGTGTGGCCCCAAGTGGTGCAGCACTTGAAATCAGGAATGCTTAAGAGGCCAAAATTAGATAAGCACAGATATCTGAGCATTGTGAGGCTGAAGAAGATTGCAGAGATTGAGAGAAGCAAGGCCTTGGAAGGATTTGAAAATAAGCATGGGAATTTTAAAGTCAATGCATTGAGTGATGGAAGCCAACGTAAGTCAGCAAGCATTGAAACACTGAGGAAACAGACTTACTGAGAACACAGGCAGCAGAAGATGGAATATAGGAGAGCAACCAGGAGTCAACTGGAACATTAAGTCTAGAAGGATTTAAGGCATTCAACAATGAATGAGCTGAAAGAGGCAATTGGGGAATGATAACAACACAAAAATAGGTGGCTTAATGATGGTATGAATGGGGTCAGAAACTCAACTTATGATCCAATGTAACACCTAGGTTATGAACAGACTAATTATCACAAATGTTACCAGGGAGAGGGATGGAGGAAATAGCTCGGCAATGGAGTTTGGACGGGGAGTGAAAGCTATGGCTTCAGTCTTCCCCGAACTTAATTGGAGAAAAGTGCTGCTCATCCAGGTCTGGCAGTTGGATTAACAGCTTGACATCGCCACCTAGCAACAGTGGAGGAGTCAAGTGAAGTAGTGGTGAAGAACAACTGGGAATCAACAGCTCCAGGTGCAAACTAACATTGTGCCTTTTAATACTGTTACCAGGAGATAGCATGTAGGTTAGAGATTGGAGGGGGCCAAGGACAAATCCTTAGGGGACACTAGAAGCAATGGTATAGGAAAGGAAGCCATAATAAGTGACTCTCTGCCTATGTTTCCAGAGATAAAAATGAAACCAGGTGAAAGCAGTCCAACCCAGCTGAACAACAACAATGATGCTCTGAAGGAGGACGGTGTGATCAGTTGTGTCAAAGGCTATAGATAGGCTCAGAAGGATGAGGACGGAAGGTTTACCTTTCTCTTCATCATCTAGGTTCTCATTTGTGAGTTTGATAAGAGTGTTTTTGACAGGGTGGCAGGTCAGAAACTGGACTAGACAGATTCAAGCAGAGATCCAGGTCAAATGGGAAGAACAGATTTCGAAGGTGACAACGTGTTTGGAGAGGAACAGGAGCTTAGTGATGGATGGTAATTTACAAGGATGGTGGGGGTCAAGAGTTTTGGTGGAGAAGGGTGATAACAGCAAATTTAAAGGAGAGAGGGTCAAGACTAGAAGAAATAGAACTGTTTACAATAGTGACTAACATGCAGACCAGGAGGGATGGTGGCATGACCACTAGTTCAGTGGGAAATGAAATGAGAGAATAGAAAGTGGGTCCTTTAAACAAGATGAGCACAATGGGGACATGAGGGGCGATAGGAGAAAGACTACAAAAATATTCAAGTTCAGTTTTCAGGCCGATAATGTAAAGAATGGTGAACACATTTTATTGAGTAACCAGGCTGAAAATAGTAAATGTTCATCTGTGATTCAAAGTCACTAGCACTAGGTAATGAATGTAGACTCTGTGTAGACTCTGGGTTACCAGGCCACCTCTATTACCTCACTATTTAGTGAGATATGGAATTATATTAAAATAGCACTTGCAGATCAATAATTTTTGCCTTGCAGTATGGAGAAAGCTTACGCAGTGATTGGATGCTGAGGAGGGCACTGTGGTTACCAACGGGATCTCTGCCAAACTAATGGTTAGATAATGGATCTTGGGCATCTTCACAAAGCTCCTGACTATATCTAAGCATCCAGTATAAAACTGAAGCTTGTTTAGCAATGTGAAGGTGGTTCTCTGCCATATCCTCTGTCAGCAAACGATTTCACATAATCTTGTGGAATCCCTTTGTGTACCATTCTCACAGAAGTTATCTTTATAAATAGATTGGCTAACAACTCTGTTAAAATAACACTCACAGCAATTTTGTATGAACATATTCCACTGTGCCACAGGAACAGATTAAATCCCTCTGAGTTTACTTAAAAACTGTGCTCCCAGTATGCTAATTGAACAAGCCTGTCTCCACTGCCTAACTAATTGCAAGTTGGAGGATGGGCCATTCTAAAATGCTGGAAGCCTGCAATGCGCAATGTATTGTACATTGCTGAAGTGAAGCCTTGCCACTTAAAGGCCTCAAAATCTAATTGCTGTAAATGAGATCACAGTTAATTGGATACCATTCTTTGAAATCCATAAAAAGCAGCGGGGAATCACAGGTGTTCTTTCTGTCTTGGTTTCTCGAGACTGGTGGTATTGGTCAAGAGGTTTGATGTGTGAAGTGTGGCCTGTTTTGAATATATGTGCACAAACACATCTCACTTTTCTTGCCTAGCTATTGTCCCTGATAATAACAATGCTCCACAATTTGTAGTTAAGCAATGCAGAAGACCCTTTAAAAATAGCACCCAGAGAGGTTGGGCAATGCAGATTAATTATGGCCAATAACACAAATAAAAGGCTTCGATTTCATATTGGGCATAGAGTGCTGGGACATGGTGATAGATCACATTTTTTAATATTATAAAACTGATCTAAATTGCATAAGTTTTGCATTTGTCAATACTTAAGTAACTTTGTCAAGCAGACCGAGTTTATGTTGTTAGGGAATTGTATTTAATTTTGGAGGACGTTCAACGCACACTGTCTCAAAAATTGAAAGCCAAAATATTTCTCCCATATTATCTCAGTTTAATCTGCTAAACTAATCTGTCCTGCCCAAACAGAACCTTGCCTTCTTCTGAGAGAAACTCATTCAGTCCCTTTATTAAGCCTGAATCAATGTAATATGCTCCACGGTCCATTTCCTAAATTCAATGCGGAGGGCCAAGTTTTGGAAATTTGAAGTGAAGAGCGAACTTTGTGAGAAGATTAATAAAGGCGGCTGAGGATAAAATGCAGAGCATGAATCAAAAGAAGGAATCAGGAAGCAAATTCAGAAGGTGGAAGACACACATAACACAGGAGTGCAGAAACAAAGTGTGAGACTGCCAAACAGAAAGGCAGAATTCTAAACACAAATGAACAAACAGTATGAGAACCTTGAAAAGGAAATAAGAAGCATACAGAAAGATAAGGAGGCAGGTTGTTATTGCAATGGAATGAAGAAAACAGGCAGATAAAAGTATCAAAAATGGACAGCAACTCAGAACTATCTAAAAATGAAAGAAACAATTAGTCCATCACAGGCAGCTCTTTGCAATACAGTCAATAAATCTGCACACAACACATCAGTAAGCAGTTATTTAGAGACTTTTCAGATATTTCAGGAGTAGTGAATGAAAGCCTTCCAACACCCTCTCCTCTAGCCTGTCCCTACCTCACTAATGGATTTCCTGACTAATAAGAGTATAATTTTGTTAACATGAATGGTTTTGCTCATAATCATAAATGGAACATGCCAAAGCTAAAAATGTACTTTTTAAAATGCCACATCTTGGCATCAAACCTCCTTTAAAATATAAGGCTAACCATGCAGCCTAGCCATCTCCCATCCTTTACCCAATACCCACCATAAGTACACACCCACCCCTCTTCTGCTCCCAAGAGTATCTCAAACTACAGTTAAAGGCTTCAAGGGATATTACTTACCCACAGAGGAAATATCTGTGAAATGATCTTCTCCCTCCTCAGCATTAATCAGGTCATTCTTACTCTTTTTCGTTGTTGCTCTTTTTAAAACTGTGTAAACAACCAAGTGTGACTGCATTATCAATCTGCCTAGCACCATCTTAATCTTACAAGATTCTCAATCTTAATCTCAAGATCTTTCTAAATCAGAGATTTATGCAGTTTTGGATTTTCCAATTGATGATTAATTGTCAGTCTAGCAGTTAATTGAGGCAAATAAATTGCATTAGATGACATTACCAGTCACCCTCTATAGTTCAGTATTGCTAACTGGAGGAGCAATTCCCTTGTTTATCTTATAAAACATAGTCAGATTCATTTATTCATTATTAGAGACTAAATCGAGTTCTTGTCAGTTGCATACAGAGCTGCCTGCAAAAGCTTTCCATTTCTCTATTCCTACACAGACTTCCCAGCCCAGTTAGTTTTTAGATCAATCTAGGAACTTTAGTCTTGCTACCAACAAAATCAATGATTTATCATGCAAAAAACAGACGACAAGTGGTGATGATTCATTCATTTTTTTTTTCAGAAGATGCCTTTAAGTTCACAGAAAGCAGAAAAGGTACAATTCTATTCTTCACCTTAACATTCCCTATATTCAAAACTCGAAGGTTGACTGTGAAGATGAAGTGCTCAAATCAGTACAAAGGTCTCAGTTCTTAAAATGTAGAATTGGGCAGACAGTGTAATTAACTTTCAAGGGATAAGATTTTGCAAAAGGGACAGATTTCAGCATGAAACAAACAATAAACTAAATAATGGCCTTCTCTTACAACCCAGAGCCCCAAGCTTTTGGAATAATGCTGCTGGATCATATCGATTGTTTTTGTGCTGTACATCTGTTTTATTAATTAATGACATTTCTCTCACATTCTTAGGAATTATAACAAAGCAAATATTTCATCACCCTCTCACCTCAAATTCACTCAAGTTGTTCCCTTTCAGCTGAACAGAATGTGTCACAAAGAGGTGCGGGTCAGGTGAATTGGCCATGCTAAATTGCCCGTAGTGTTAGGTTAAAGGGGTAAATGTATGGGTAAAGGGGTATGGATGGGTTGCGCTTCGGCGGGTCGGTGTGGACTTGTTGGGCCGAAGGGCCTGTTTCCACACTGTAAGTAATCTAATCTAATCTAATCTAATCTAATGTGTGATTCCCTTATAATGTAGTATGATTATTTGCCTCTAGTGACAATAAATGTCTTATATATATATACACACACAAGTTCAAATTTGCTTTACCAGAACTGCATCATTAATAAGAATGGTAATATTCTTGAATAACATGAATTAATCTTCATCCCTCCCTGCCCTAGAGCACTGGATTAATATTGGCAGGTCAGCTGAAGTAAAATCATGATTGGAAGATCATGTCAGAAGAATTATGGTTATTTGCTTTTAACAAATCTCCTCAGAGTGGAGGTATTGTTCCTGATGTTGCGCTGATTCAGCAGGAACTTCGATTATCTAAATATCAATTATCCGAATATCAGATTATCTGAAGGAGAACTCAAGGTCCCCGGTAGAAATATTACATCAAAGAGGTGTTTCCAACACTGATCGTGTCTTTTGTTTACAATGATTAAAAACAAATTTGGCTTAATGAAATGCTGCCAAGAACAGTCTTGGATATCAATGAGAGCCCAGGCACCGTCTCCAAATGACTGACCTCCCATCCTCTCTCTCTCCCCACACTTTCCCTGGGGTTCTACACAGGGGTGTGGTGTGCTGCTGCCCAGTGTCCTGATTGGGGAGCGGACTTAGCAAGTGCTGGCTGCGTCAATCCCATTGAACTGATTGTGGTGGGGCGCGGGGAGCTTGAGCAATGCTGCAGGTCCCTTACACACAAGTGTGTGTCTACTCAGAAGTAAACCCTGAGACAGAGAGAGAGGGAGCAAGGCGGGCACAGCAAGGATAAAGGAAACTTCCAAAAACTCCAAGCCCCAGAGGAGAGGTATTGAATCAATTAACTGAATAATCAATTATCCGGACAAAATAGTGCCCGCCCATCTCATTCAAATAATCGAGGTTCCTCTATACACATATATAAATGCAGCTGAACGCAAGTCAAGTAGCAAACCACTGTTTAAAGCTTAAGGGATGTAATGAGCATTTTGTTATTAAAGTACCCCTAATTGATGTCAACATTCATTAATCAAATATTAGTTTGATGGCTTCTCAGTGGATTTGTTAATAATGCCATGCAGTGTGGATCACACTGATCCTGGAAGTTTCAGACTTGATCCTTGGTCTTGTTAAATGATCTGATATTGGCCAAAGAAGCAGAAAGAACTCCAAATTTTGTGTCAGAGACAGGCAGGTGAACCTGAGTCAGACAATACTCCAACTCTGATTGCTATCCAGTCATTCTGCTGGAAAGATTTTGGGAAGTGTAGATTCAGCTTGTGATACCAACTAACCAGCACCTCCCCAACCCCAACCCCAACAGCCCCCTCATCATTCCCACTAACCAATCGACTATGAAATTCAGTATCTAGTATCACAGCTAAACACCATGGCTACTGTTGGTATGCCACAGCAAGACAACACACATTAGGGACAAATAAAAGTTCCAGGTCTCCAGTAGCAACATGTTTCATGTTATTGGGAAAGGTAGTTTTGATCAACAAATGTCTGCAGAAGGTTGTATGTACATAACATTTATATTAAAACAGTGGGTGGCACGGTGGCACAGTGGTTAGCACTGCTGCCTCACAGCGCCAGAGACCTGGGTTCAATTCCCGCCTCAGGCGACTGACTGTGTGGAGTTTGCACATTCTCCCCGTGTCTGCGTGGGTTTCCTCCAGGTGCTCCGGTTTCCTCCCACAGTCCAAAAATGTGCACGTTAGGTGAATTGGCCATGCTAAATTACCCATAGTGTTACGTGTAGGGGAATGGATCTGGGTGGGTTGCGCGTCTGTGTGGACTTGTTGGGCCGAAGGGCCTGTTTCCACACTGTGCGTAATCTAATCTAATATGAGACTTAAATAATCTAGAATCCTTTAAATCACTCATTCTTTACTCATCATGCTACAATTAACAAATATGCACATACCATCCAAAGCGCACTTGTCCTCTGCATTCTTGTCCTCTTCTGCCAACATGACCTCCTCTAAAACAACATACAAGAAAAGAAGACTGAAACATGTAATATTTTTAATGTCAATGTAACCAACAGGGAACTTCCCAATCGATGTAGTGAATCTACAGGTGATTTTATGCATTCTTGCTTTTCACTGTGATTGAATACAAATGGAAATCAATTAAACAACTGTTGTACTTAAAATTACAGCACTCAGTTTAGCAATTGAAGCAGACACTTTCTGTCTGTTCCCATTAGCTTGAACAATTGATACCATTATCAATACTGTTTTGAGCCCTTATCCTATTGTGATTTTTGCACATTTGGCGACATAAATTTCAGTGTGCAAAATAGCTAAGCAGAACTTCAACATGCCTAATCCTCTTATTTTATACAAACTCTATATTTTGAGTTACTGCTCCCAAAAAATCTATTTTGTTCCATGTATATGATGGAATCTGGATCACATTTAATAATGCGGATCTGGAATTCAGATAGTCCCTTATCACGCATATACATTGAAATTAGATTGTGAATGCTGTCTCTGTATTTTAATTGAGGGAGTGAGACACTCATGGATTAGTTATGAGTTGATCGGAGAGCTTGAACAACTTTTCATTCCCAGGCTTATGACACTGCCATGTATTTAAATGCAGTATTTAGGAATGAACTTTGCAGTCAGCAGTGAAGCAATAGATTTCACTACGACCTTGAAGAAAGCTGACCAAAAGGTCTAGTGGTCTCCATGGCATAGAATACCACTCATCCAATAACACCTTAAATTTAACATCAAGTGAAGCAAATCTATGTAATCCAAATTATGCAAGCAACCAATCGTAGTAAAGTAGTCTCGTCAACAGCAAACCAGGAACCGATTTGCACAATTTTGAATTTAAATTTTCTGGTGGTGAAACAAGTTATTAAGATTGGTTTAAGATGATCATGAACAATTTTTAAAAGATATGGCGTAAAAATGGTAGAACCATTGGCAGGTCTAAATCCTGTTTGATCAAGTTGTGGGTTCTGCTGTGGATCTCCAACTGAGCCGGATCATTAAGATCCTGCCTGTGGATTGCTCGGCCAATTCAGCAAGTTATGTGAATGATCACAACGCAGCACCATGAGAACAGAAATCATGAACCTTTGGGAAGCACCTTTTGACGTTGAATAGGTTCACTGTCAATATGTGAAGTTGCGCTGGAACTGAGAAAAACAGCTCAACAAAGTGGCCTGTCAATACGAATAAGTCTTTGTAGTTTTGTCTCCAGAATGAATTTGAACAAAGATGAGCTACTTTTAATGTCGGTTTCCAGGTTAGGAAAAAACAAGAGCTGAGTTAATAAGTGGTGAAAAGATGCTAATGAGGTATCTTTCATGATGTTTCCCCATAGACTGTGAATAAACAGTATTCGTGTCATCAGTGTGCTCTGTGGATTGGCTACTTTTCTGCCAGCTTGTCACTGTTACCAGTAGGTTCATTGGGTTATTGCTCTCTCCTATCAGAGGACACACTAACTGCTGATAAATTATTCATGTTCTTAACTCATATTTAAATATTTTTGGATACAATTACATATGATTCTGGATTCTTCTTTCTGCAAGAAAGGGAAAACAAACTGGGAAAAGAATGGAATTGGTTAACACAAGATTTGCTTTGCTTTATCTTCTTTCCTCTCCTTTAAATCTTCACATGACAGAAATCCAGCATCCTGCTGTTTGCATGCTGTACACTTAAGGTCTCCATATCTGTGGAGCATCGGACTAATGTAACAAAGAAGATTGGTCACTGAGATTCCTGTAGACAATGAGTTAGATTTTCTGAGCAGTGGTAATTAGACTCAGATTGACATTCTGATCCTCCATTGTTATGTTAAGAAAGAGTTCTGCATTTGTGACAGGAGATTCTAATCAGGGCCCTTTCTGAAAAGCAGAGCAGGTTTTTCACAGTGCAGGATAGTCAGGTGAAGGCAAATCATGCTGCCTTTCTCACAGCAATCAGTTGATGTATCCTGTGATTTAAGTGTGCAGCGTCAGAGGCAGGCACTTTGACAGCTCCTGTGAAACAAGTAAACTAAATGTGAGGTTAGAGTGCCAAGAAGGTAGGGTGCCAGGGAGCCAGGTGGGTAGGAGACCAGTAAGTGATGGAGTGTTTATGGTGGGAAGGGATGGGTGAGAGCCAGTGGTTCTGGCTAGGTGGTTGGGGCGGTGGTGGGGAAAGCAGTTCTATGGCAGGTACCAAGGACTTGTGCCTCACAACACACTTCACATTCAACAACCAAATATATGAACAAATCAACGGCACACCCATGGGCTCACCCATCTCTGGACTCATAGCAGAAGCGGTAATGCAAAGATTAGAACAAACAGTCTTACCACAAATGCAACCCAAACTCTGGGTCAGATATGTAGATGATACCTTTGTAATCATTAAGAACACAGAAATAAAGAACACACACTGGATCATCAATGCCACACTCACAGGAATCCGATTCACTAGAGAGGAAGAAAAGGACAACCAACTCCCATTCCTAGACAGATAACGGAGAATTCACCACAAAGATATACAGGAAAGCCACACACACAGACCAAGTCCTAAACTATGAAAGCAACCACCTCAACACACACAAAAGAAGTTGCATCAAGACACTATTCAAAAGGGCCACAACACACTGCAGCACACCAGAACTGCAAAAAGTGGAAGAGGAACACCTGTACAAGGTATTCGCCAAAAACAGATACTCCCGCAATTTCATCAACAAATGCCTAAGGGAAAGACAACGGAACGAGGACATGCCATATTCCAAAGGACTAGCCACACTACCATACATCAAGAGCATTTCCGAACTGACAGCCAGACTACTGCGACCACTAGGACTCACAACAGCACACAAACCAACAGCCACTCTCAGACAACAACTCACCAGGACAAAGGACCCAATACCCAGCATGAACAAAACCAATGTAGTGTACAAAATCCCTTGCAAGGACTGTACAAAACACTACACAGGACAAACAGGAAGACAGATAACGATCCGCATCCAAGAACACCAACTAGCCACAAAACGACATGACCAGCTATCCTTAGTAGCCACACACGCAGATGACAAGCAACATGAATTCGACTGGGACAACACTACTATTATAGGACAAGCCAAACAGAGAACAGCCAGGGAATTCCTAGAGGCATGGCATTCATCCACAGATTCAATCAATAAGCACATCGACCTGGACCCAATATACCGGCCACTGCAGCGGACAGCTGGAACTGACAACCGGAAGCGGCAGATTCAAACCACTACAAATGCCGGAGGAAAGATCACAGAAGTGCTTCACAGGAGGCTCCCAAGCACTGAGGATGTCACCTAGACAGGGGACGAAACGTCTGCAACACGAATTCCCAGCTCGGTGAACAGAACCACAACAACGAGCACCCGAGCAACAAATCTTCTCCCAAACTTTGAGGTACCAAGGACTTGAGTTGGGTCCTCAGAAGGAAAGGTGTGTCAGGTCTTATGACAATGTCTTAGGTCCTGGGGGAAGACGGTGAGTGTCAGGTCTGGAGGGGGGGGGGGGGAGAAGGGTCTGTATGTGGGGCTTATGTCCATTTCTGCAATGGATAAGGAGGGGGACCAGGGGACGGGGTGGGGGTTGTCTGGTCCTATGTGGAGAGATGTGGTGTTGGGTCAAAGAGGGGCGAGGGATACAGCACGTGGGAGATGTAAGGGATCTGAGGAAGATGTTCTTGAAGGTGTGTGAGCTAAGTTATAGTTCAGTTAAATAGTTACTGCATAGTTTAATGCTTTCTAACTGCAGCGGAACCCTTCAAATTCTCCAAGTTAAATGGATATCTTTGGAGGGTTCCAAGCACAGGGAAATTGCTGACAGGATCTTTCATTTCCTGTGTAATTCCCTACAGTCTGCTATAATGGAGATTCTGTAAAGCTCCTGTGCAGAATGCCCATTTTAATAATATACAAACAACATCAATTGAAAAATCAAGATGTGATGTTGTAATTTAAAATAAAAATTGAAAGAACTGTAAATGCTGTAAATTAATTAACAGCTATTCACCCTCGTAGCTAGATAGATATGCACTATTTTGTCTGTCTTCTCTCTATTTGCGCTCTATCCCCACCTATTGGTTACTCCTTATCCCCATCTCCTGCATATAAACTGACATTTTCCCAGCCACCACCAGTTCTAAGGATGGGTCACTGGACCCGAAACGTTCTCCGATTTCTCTTCACAGATGCTGCCAGACCTGCGGAGTTTTTTCCAGCAACTTCTGTTTCCATTTCTGTAATCTAAAATGTTGGGTATTCACATTTTCTCAAAGAATCGAACAGCCCGACTTGGTACTTGCCAGATTTACCTGCTATGTGAATCCAACGCAGGTATCTGTTGAATTCCTGCTCTATCTGTTGTTGTCGCCTTAATTTTAGAAATGCACGCCTGTTCTCCACCCTTTCTCGTTCTTTAGCAAACTCCCTGCAAGATAAAAACAGATTTGTTGGTTCGTGCCTCGTGGTACAAAAATGAGTTATTGAGCAACACTTTACATTGCAAAACATTGTGTGAGTGACAATTGTTAGGCTTCAGCTGACCACCGCAAGGCTTTGAACAAATGTCTGTTGCTTTTAATGTTGGATTCAAATTTATTCAAATTCAAATCAATAAGTGGGTAAGATGCTTGAATGATGTTTCGCTAAAGACTGCAATTATGCAATTTGTCAATCGAACTGCACCAGTCACATGAATACTATGTCGGCAAAAGCAGATCAGAGGCTGGGAAGTCTGCAGTGAGTAACTCAGACTCCTCAAAACCTGTCCAACATCTCCAAAGCACAAGCCAGGATTTGGATGGAATAGTCTCTTGTCAGGAAGTCTGTAGCTTCAACAACACTCAAGATGCTCGACACCATCCAGGACAAAGTAGCCCACCTGGTTAGCATGCATTCCATCACCTTCAATGCCCAGTGTCCTCACCACTGAGTCACAGTGACAATAGTGTGTACCATTTACAAGACACACTTCAGCAACTCATGAATGTTCCTTCAAGCTCATCTTCCAACCCAACAACCATGAACATCAAGGACAAGAGTTAGAGTTAGGGACCCCATCACCTGCAAGGTCCCCTCCAAGTGATACACCATCCTAACTTGGAAATATATTGCCTTTCATTCATTGTCACAGGTCAAAGTCCTGGCACTCTCTCCCTAACAGGTGTGCATGGTTCAAGAAAGCTGCTCATCAACACCATCTCAAGAGCAATTAGGGATGAGCCAAACATGGTGACCGAGCAAGCAATGCTCACGGCCCATGATGAACAAATAAAAAAATATTGAAATTCTCACAAGGCAGGATGAATTTAAGATGTCATTTTTGTTGGTCTTTATAGCCTGATATTATTTACTCCCTCCTTGTTGTGCTGGCACCGATTATCACCACTTATCCTTTTTCAGTGAGGAAAATATCAGATCATTCTCTGCAGAGATTGCTAACAATATTGCACAGTCTTTTTCCACATACTCCTCTGTCTGGCACTTAATTGATGACAGCAAACACTTCAACAATAATCAATTGAGCTGATAGCGTAATACTTACAATGTAACACTGAATCTCCCAAGCAATCCAGCACCCTCTTTATGTGTTTTAATACAATTTTATGATGGACAGTTTTATGAATAGTTAAAATTCAGGTAACACCAAATCTTTTGCTCAAAGCAATGTTGAGTATTATTGTTCAAAATTTTGAACGTTAACTGTAACAGCGATTTCTTTTGTAAGAATTCACCTTAAATTTTTTGAAAGTTCATGAAACAAAACACTTTCAGGAGGTGCTATCTGACACAAATATGTTTCACGTACAGCTGGAAACAGAGATTGAGTTAGCATTTTGAATTCAATATGACTATTCTTGAAGTGAAAAAGTCATTGGTTTTATCGGAAAAGATGGAGCAGAGCAAGTTGAACAGAAGGGAAAGATTAGAGGGTGAGGGAGATTAGATGCCACTTGTTTCACAGATTAAAAGCAAAGCAAACAGTAATGGTTGTAGAGAAAGTAGATGGATCCAGAGTAGGTGTTAATAACAGAATATAGGTCAGGTCTGCTGAAAGCAGGACCGTAAAGACAAAACGCTGATGGGGTGGGAACTCAAAATTGAGGTCAGAGTTCAGACTTTAAGGCTGTGAAACTCAATGGTGAATCTAGAAGACTGTAAATTACTCATGAGGAAAATTAGGTGCTATTCCTCCAGCTTGTGTGGGCTTCCCTGAGATGTTGCAGCTGGTCTCGGACAGAGTATGAGGGCAAGGTGGCGCACTGAAGTGGTGGGATCATGCCCGCGGCCTAAGTGGAAATGTTCTGCAAAGCGACCACCAGTTTGGGGTTGATCTTCCTATTGTAGAGGTAACCATTATGTGGGCAGCGAACAGAAAAGCCTAGATAGAAAGCGTAGTGGGAAGAAGATAACATGGCAAGTGTCACAACTCTTATGATTGCAATGGGAAGATATTATGGGAGAGGATAAGGTGTTCAATATGATAGAGGACTGGACAAGGGTATCACACAGGAAATAATCCCTATGAATGCTGACAAGGGAGGATAAGATGTGTTTTGTGGTAGCAATATACAGTTTGAGATGAAAAGACATCAAATAATTGTTCCATTTATACAAATCACAGAGCATCCCACTGAGACAACTGAAGTATTAAGTAATCCAAGCTAAGTGGAGCTGAATTGAACAAATCAAAAGTAGTCTAATATGAAATTGATGCACCATGAATCACAGATTGATTTTGTTTCTATCAATTTAAAATATTGGAGTGATCCCTACTTGTAGAGCTTTTAGTTGAAGAATAAATGGGTGAGAAAAGGAAATATTAATCTTGTCTATATATGAACATCAGAAGGTTGCATGGCCAAAGCATAAAAACACCCAGCTCTTGAGAAAGCACTTATTATATTATAACCAAAGGCTTGCAGCATCAAGATGAAGTCTAAAAGGCCCATACATTATCTAAAAACATGCCCTACATATTCCAGCACAGTCCAAAGCTCTAACACAGTGTAAGAGTAGATCCTGCCCTGCATTAACTTCACCAGATGTGACACTGTCAAGCAGAGGGCATGAAGCAGGAGGTACCATAAGAAAGCATTCTGGTAGATACTCAGAACCTGGGAATTATGTGCATGGTATTTAAAAAAATTGATGAGCAAATCGCATATCATGATTGTCACTGGGGGTAAACGATGATCCAGTGGTATTATTGCTATAGTATTAATCCGGAGACTCAGGTAATGTTCTGGGGACTGGGTTCAAAACCCTGCCATGGCAGATGGTAGAATATGAATCCAAGAATAATCTGAAAATCAGTCTAATGATGACCAGAAAACCATTGTTGATGGTTGGGACAGAAGAAAAAACTGCTTTACTAATGACTTTTAAGGAAGGAAATCTGCCATCCTTACCTGATCTGGCTTACATATAATTCCAGACCCACAGCAATAGAATATAGAACATAAAATGTTACAGCGCAGGACAGGCCCTTTGGCCCTCAATGTTGCGCCAACCTGTGAAAATAACCTGATGCCCACCTAACCTACACTGTTCCATTATTATCCGTATGTATGTCCAATGCCCATTTAAATGACAAACCTACTACTGTTACAGGCAGGCCATTCCACATCCCTACTACTCTGAGTGAAGAAACTACCCCTAATATCTGTCCTAAATCTATCACACCTCAAATTAAAGCCAAGTCCCCTTGTATTAGCCTTCACCATAGAGGAAAAGTCTCTCACTGTCCACCCTATCTAACCGTCTGATTTTCTTACACATCTCCATTAAGTCACTTCTCAACTTTCTTCTCTCCAATGAAAACAGCCTCAGATCCCTCAGCCTTTCCTCGTAAGACCTTCCTTCAATATGAGGCAAGATCCTAGTAAATCTCCTCTGAACCCTTTCCAAAGCTTCCACATCCTTCCTATAATGTGGTTACCAGAACTGCAGGCAATACTCTAGGTGGGGCCTTACCAGTATCTTGTGCAGCTGAAGCATGACCTCATGGTTCTGAAACTCAATCCCCTTACCAATAAATGCCAACACACCACATACCTTCTTAACAATCGTATCAACCTGGGTGACAACTTTCAGGGATTTAGGGACCAGGACACCGAGATCTCTCTATTTATCTACACTGCCAAGAATTTTACCATTAGCCCAGTACTCTGCATTCCTGTTACTTCTTCCGAAGTAAACTACTTCACACTTTTCCACATTAAACTCCATTTGCCAGTTCTCAGCCCAGCTCTGCATCTTATCTATGTCCCTCTGTCACCCACAACATCCTTTGGCACTATCCACAACTCTGCTGACCTTAGTGTCATCTGCAAATTTACTAAGCCATCCTTCCATGCCCACATAAAAGTCAACCCAATGTGGTTGACTTTAAACTACCCTCTGGGCAATTAGAAATAGGCAATAAATAATTGGTACAACCAGTGCTGCCCACATCCATGTATGAATAAAAAAATGATTCATATGAATGATAGCAGAACCATTGTTGCTGGACTAACAACATATTGTTGTAAAAGCATGAGTAAGAATTCCAAGTACAACATTCTTCAAATGACTTTGCTACTGAGGTTATTGTTATATCAGGTGTATATTTGTTCTTCATTCCTTAAAAACAGCGGTGCAAAAATTGCAGGTGGCCTCACCACTGCCTGACTGGCCCACAGTTCAACAGAGCCTCCCAAAAAAAAACTACAGTCTGGGGTCTGTTGTTGGCCAGCCAGCAGAAAAACAAACCCTGATGACTCAGCTATATTCTGGCCAAGATCACATCAGAGTTAAGTGATAATGAATAATCATGAGTTTGTACCTACACTTGTTAGCAGCTAAAGTAATACATACAGACACTAAGAGAGCCCTCTTGTGGCATGGAGGTAGTAGCACAGACATAATGTCCCTACTCCCAAAATGAGAAGACCTGGGTTTAAGTCCCACCTGTGCCAGAGGTGTGTACTAACATCTCTGAACAGGTTGGTTAGAAAAATGAGTCAACTAAAAAAAATTACAAATAGAAGATGCATAGGTCTAAAATGCTGCTTCCAGAGAGGGAAAAACATTTGTAGGAGCAATGCTGTGTTTTTACAATAAATCCAATCTTGACCTTCGATTGAAGATTTGATTCCCTACAGTGTGGAAACAAGCCCTTTGGCCCAACCAACACTAACACTACGGGCAATTTAGCATGGCCAATTCACCTGACCTGCACATCCTTGGACTGTGGCAGGAAACCGGAGCACCTGGAGGAAACCCACGCAGACACGGGAAGAATGTGCAAACTCCACACAGACAGTCACCCGAGGCTGGAATCGACCCTGGTGCTGTGAGGCTGCAGGGCTAACCACTGAGCCACTGTGCCGCCCTAATAGAAATCTACTATGGAAAATATTTCAATGAAGGAAATAGGTAACAGCGTGAGGGGAGATATAAATAACAGTTAGCCAATACTGAGTGTAAACACTGAGGGAGTAAATCCCACTCCAGAATTTGGAGCACTCAAACACCTTAATACTTTAGTACAATACTCAGGAAGCGCTGGTGAGATGTTAAACCAAGGTCTTCCCTATCTTGTCAAATGAACATAAATGATCCCATGGTTCAACTGAAAGAACAGCAGGGAAGTCCTGGCTAAAATTAATCCATCAATGTCATTACAAAAGGACGAATTAAGTGGACATTTATCTAAATTTTGCTTGTGGATGATTGTTGTATCAAACTTGGCTGCTGTGCTTTGTCCACAAAACAGCACTGGCTACATTTATATATTACTTTATTGGCTTTGAAGTGATTTATATGCCATGAGTGTGTAAAAGGCTCTAGCTGTGAAACAAACTTTATCTCAGAACTGGTTGGTTAATTTACTAACTGAGTTTTTCTTTGAGGAAATGAGGCCACATCCCAGTGACTAGAAATTGCAGTCTCAAAGTTAGCTGAATATAAGCAACCTGTGTCTTCGACATTCCAAAGCCAATGATATGGAGACAACCTATCTACAAAGCCTTACAAATTACACTGAAGGTGTGCAAATAGGTGCTGACTCATACTCCATTAGCAAAATATTCCAACAAGCCCCGAGGTACTCAAGTGGATAGGAACAAATCATTCGATGTAATCTCTTGGACAATAAGACTCTGGCAATGAAAGGAATGTCCCCAGGTGTAACCTACTGATCTAAACCTGGAATCCAGTAGCCATGATCATTTTGTTGGTGAGAGAGGTTCATGTGAAAAAAACAGCTAACCCCTTGCACTTTAAGTAGGTTTTTTTTTGCAGGCAATGAGACACAAACACATGAGATCATTACAATATTTAAAAGGCATTTGGATCGATACATGAATAGGAAAGGTTTGCAGGGATATGGGCAAGGAGCAGGCAGGTGGGACTAGTTTAGTTTGGAATTATGGTTGGCATGGACTGGTTGGATCCAAGGGTCTGTTTCCATGCTGTATGACTCCATGACTGAAGAAGCAAGACCTTGAATGGTTTCCTTCTCTGTTTCTCTTTTGCCATCCACCTTGTAGGCAATGTTTCCTCTAAGCTCCGTGACTGTGTGGGAATATGGCCGCAGCAATTGGCATCGGCACACTGAAACATTACTATGGTTTTTAGAAATGTATTTTGCCCTGCCTTCTTTTTGAAGAGAGGTTTTGAGCCATAGGTGTAAAGCTGTCCCCACCAAGCCAATAAAATAGACAGCTTGTGAGGCCTTGTTTTTTTTTAAAAAGTTGTAACAATAGAAGCAGCATGAATGGATGGTGTCAGGCTCCCATAGAACCAGGGTTTTAGTTTACCTTTCAGTAGTCACTGGGGTTTTGAAGCTGATTGTGGAATCTGTTACATCTCTCCCTCTCTCTCTCTCTCTCTCTCTGTTACAGCGAAAAACTTGGATTTCTTCCTGCTGCCGCAATTGCATGTGAAATAATCTGTTTTACTGACTTTGCCTTTGCTAAGGGTGCTTATGGGATGTTACTATACTGGAACAGTTACTGTTTAGTAGCCAAGTACATTAATTCTGTTAGGTTTTCCAATAGAGTAAAGCTATACCAATACCTCTTTATTTTGTTTTTATTTATCAGGGTGTTTGTGGAGGGGGTGGATAAGAATAAAGTCTATTTTACTTAAAGCCAAGTAGTGTGACCAATCAAATTTAATTTGCAATATAGCATCTTATGTCACCTTTAAATAAGATAAAGATTAGGGTCTAGGCTAACTCCTTGATATATTTGCTGGAGGTTTGGTGATGTCCATAACAACATAAATTGTGGTTTTTGACTTCCTTTCCTGAAGTTCTTGCCACACATGAGCCTCAGGAGGCCTGTTCAGCTGGTAAGAAAATGAAAGGTAATGCTGCTTGTAAATTTGAGCCCTGTCTGTTGTTTGACTATCTATGTGCCACAGGCAGAGAGCAAGGAACCAACCTAGCAGCTGCTGTCTCCAGAAGAAAGAATAAATCAATCATCAATATCTTCATTGCCTTAATGAGCTCCAGAAGGACCACAGTGTTCTGCCTGAAGCTAACTGAGTTATCAGCATTCAAGAGCTATACACCCTTTAATTTGGTTATATCTTCCAATTTCATGCTTACTTGTTTGTTTAAACCTTGGTATTTGTATGTGCATGAAAGTTGGAGATTTTTTTATTTTACTTAGACTTAGTGAAGCACAATGAACCTCTGTAAGAAATCTTTTTGTTTGTGTCTCTTACAATTGCAACATGTAAACAGTGAAATACTCCTTGAATTAGCAAACGTTTCCTTTTTGTTTAAATGGACAATTGCAACCAAAGGAGGAGTGGAACAAGCTAGAAGCTATTCTGTCTCTCGTCACCTGATTGTAACACTTCATTCTGAATAAAACATTTTAATTCCTGCTTTTCCCTTTGTAAGACCTCACTGCCAAGACTAAACATTGTGTTTCTCTCTTATTGTTGGACAGTACAACAATCTGGTTGAGCAGATCAGCCCATCAATATTATATCATGCATCATTGATATGGTGACTTTCTCTGGGGTGATAGTCAAGAAAGAAGAAAGTGAATACTGCAGATGCTGGAGATCAGAGCCAAAAAAAGCGTAGTGCTGCAAAAGCACAGCCGGTCAGGCAGCATCCAAGGAGCAGGAGAGTTGATGTTCGAGATTCCTGATGAAGAGCTTATGCTTGAAACGTCGACTCCCCTGCTCCTTGGATACTGCCTGATCTGCTGTACTTTTCCAGCACCACATTTTTTGACTCTGATCGTCAAGAAACAAAAGTCAGCAGATTTGCACATCAGCTGTGCCTGGATTTCAGATTTCCAGTTTCTTGGACTGAGATTACAATAGCTGCTAATTGGGCCAAAAAAAAGTAATAAGACATAATTATGTCAATAAAGAAGTGATACTGTCTGAGTAGACTAGTATGTGTCCTGGTTAACACATCCTCTCTAGTTCTATCAAATCTAGAAAGCACTAAAAATGATTATAATTATGTTAAAGATATTGTATGAGTGCCTGATAATTCTATTAGACACTTGAAAGAAGAGAACACGATTAATTGATAAGTGTACCAAATGTAAATGTGTGATAGTCTGCCTTACTGGAGCAATTACTGGACATCCATATGAGTTTACTTAGTTCAGTCCCACAGCACACTGTTTAAACACTACAGCAGCAATTGTAAAAAACAGTTTGATTGCAAAGATTAATCCATATTTTCATTGCCACTAGAGAGCAATCCCATTAACAATGATGTTTAAACTCTACAAGGTATTTTTGCCTGTAACAGTGTCTGAGAAAGCAGGCATTCAAGAATGCCAAGAATCATAAAGAACAAAGGACAGCATTCACACAGCAGTCTAATTAGTCTCCTTCTGTTATTTATTTTTTATAGCCCTGCTAATTCAAATACTTTTCCAACTTTTTAAAGTTACTATTGAATCCATCTTCCACCACCTTTCAGGCAGCACATTACAGGTCATTGCTCAGTAGAACAAAAAATTCTGATTTCTTCTCTCCTTATTTTGTAAAACAGCTCACAACGGAATGAGGACACGCCATAACCCAAACCACGTTACCATACATCAAGAACATTTCTGAACTGACAGCCAGATTACTACGACCACTAGGACTCATAACAGCACACAAACCAACAGCCACTCTCAGACAACAACTCACCAGGACGAAGGACCCGATACCCAGCATGAGCAAAACCAATGTAGTGTACAAAATCCCATGCAAGGACTGCACAAAACACTACATAGGACAAACAGGAAGACAGCTAACGATCCATATCCATGAACACCAACTAGCCACAAAACGACACGACCAGCTATCCTTAGTAGCCACACACTCAGATGACAAGCAACATGAGTTCGACTGGGACAACACTACTATTATGGGACAAGCCAAACAGAGAACAGCCAGGGGATTCCTAGAGGCATGGCACTCATCCACAGATTCTATCAACAAACACATCGACCTGGACCCAATATACTGGCCACTGCAGCGGACAGCTGGAACTGACAACTGGAAGCGGCAGAGACAAACCACTATAAATGCCAGAGGGAACATCACAGGAGCACTTCACAGGAGGCTCCCAAGCACTGAGGATGTCACCTAGACAGGGGACAAAATGTCTGCAACACAAATTCCCAGCTCGGCGAACAGAACCACAACAGCTTACATCTTTGCCCTTTGGTTATCATCTTTCTTGCCTGTGGAAATAATTTATCAAAATTCCTCAAAAATACGAAAACCTCAATTTAATTTTTGCATAATTTCCACTGCTCTATCGTAAACAATTCCAGCTGTTCACATCAATCCACACAATGGAAGCTCCTCATCAGTGGTCTGCAGAGTGTTCTTTCTGTGCTCAACAAGGTGAATTGGCCATGCTAAATTGCCCGTAGTGTTGGATATAGGGGTAAATGTAGGGGTATGGGTGGGTTGCGCTTCGGCGGGTCGGTGTGGACTTGTTGGGCCGAAGGGCCTGTTTCCATACTGTAATGTAATCTAATCTAAAAAAAAAGACCTTGGTGCTCTTCCTAAAGTGTGACTACAGAACTGGATATGCCACAACAGCAGAGGCCTAAGTAGTAAGCAATACAGGTTTAACTTGAATTCTTTCCTTTTATATGATTTGGAGTGCCGGTGTTGGACTGGGGTGGTCAAAGTTAAAAAAAATCACACAATACCATGTTATAGTCCAACAGGTTTATTTAGAAGCACTAGATTTCGAGGCTCCGCCTCTTTGTCAGGTGGTGTGGAACAGGACCATAAGACACAGAATTTATAGCAAAAGGGTGACAGTGTTATGGAGCTGTAATGATATATTAACAAATTTAGATCAAATCTTTCATCTTTTAGAACGGGATATGTGTGCTCAAGGACATGCACCCAGCTCATTGACTGCACCAGGCTCCATTTCAGTGCTATTCGTTTGTTCTAATAGTATTCACTCACTCTGAGCCTACCTGGATTCTCACAGCATGCCTTGCATTGCTTTGCCTTTCTTGCACTTTGCCCTCTTCATCAGATAAACTATATTACCTGTGCCTTGTCTATACAGGCCTCAGTCAATTCAAGGGGAACACCCTTTGCACAGGGATTGGTAGCACAGTAAGTCAAATGCAGCCTTCAATATCAGTTCAGGGGCTTAGCCACAGCCAATGGTGGGCAGACTCAGCATGCTCAGCACAATAAGGATTGGCAAGTTGAATGTTAGCTTTCTGCCCTACTGTGAGCTGGTTTCCTCCTTGAATGGGTGAGAAACAGGTATTAAGGGAAATGAAAATTAGTGGTGCAGCTGTTATTTTTGTGCAGTTGGGAAGGGACCCAAAGTGAGTGATTTGGCATTCAGAGGGTGTTCAAAGTTGCTGATGAGGGGGGGGGGGGGGGGGGGAGGAGGGGGGTTGGGGGAGGTGGTTTGGAATGGGTGCGAGCAAGTGGGGACGGTTAAGCACACAACAGTGAGAGTGGCTTAACATGAGCCTTGGTATTGAACAATTCCAGCTTCTCACATCAATCCACACAATGGAAGTTCCTCATTTCCAGTGGTCTGCAGAGGACAGTAAAACGTTTTTGTGTGCTCAACAAGACCTTGGTGCCCTTCCTAAGTTGTATCATATATATCAGACATAGAACGAGTATGAGATGTCAGGGAGAAGATGGTGATATTTACTCTGGCAGAATGGAGGAGGGCATTGACCTTCTTCTTACATCGCTGTGCATTCCTTCAGATGGTTGAGATGGTGCTAACCCAGGTGGCAATCTCAGACCAAGCTGGCACAGTCTCGTGTCAGACCTACTTTGCTGAACATGGGGGAGGAGGGCATCCATATCCCCACCCCTCATGAAGCAGGCACCAATGCAACCACTTCCCCACCCCCACGCCCCCCCTCAGCACCCAGGTCTCTGCCCTCAAAATGGATTTCTGATTTCCTTAATAGAAACCAAAGAATGGCGGTATCTGGAAATTAGAAACAGAAACAGAAATTACTGGAAAGGCTCAGCAAGTCTGCCAGCATCTATGGAGAGAAATAAGAGTTAATATTTTGGGTCAAGTGACCCTTCCTCAGAACTGATGGCAATTAGGAAAATGTTGAAGACATTTAAATGTTGAATGTTGAATGCAGAAGACAGGGTGGGGGGGGGGGGGGGGGGGGGGGGGGAGTAAGGGGTAAACAATAGTTTGAGATAGAGCCCAAACAGAGAGAAGAGCAGTTGGACAGACAAAGGAGTGGATAACGGTCAGACTATGAGGCTAAATAGTTATTTCCTTAGTCTGCCATATTCAGCAAAAATATCAGCAACTGTGCAGCTCATCTCATAGAATCCATAATAGTGTGGAAACAGGCCATTTGGCCCAATAAGTCCACACCAGCTCTCTGAAGAGCATCTCACCCAGACTTACCCCCCTACCCTATATCCCCCATGGCTAATGCACCTAATCTACATATCCCTTGACACCATGGGCAGTCCACCTAACCAGCACCTCAATGAATTGTGGGAGGAAACCAGAACACACCCACATCGACACAGGGAGAATGTGCAAACTCCACACAAACAGTTACCTGAGGCTGGAGTTGAACCCAGGTCCCTGTTGCCAAGAAGCAACAGTGCTGTCCATTGAGCCACTATGCCACTTCCAGATTGACAGTGCTTATTTGGATGTACAACAATGGTGTGGGCTGGTGGTCTTTGGCAGACAGTTATTGAGTTGTTTTGGAAACAGCGTGTGGTAAAATGGGGATAGAAATGGGTGAGAGAAACTCCACTGGAGCAGAATAGGAGTGCTTGGTGAGATATGGTGAGAAATGTCACTGGGCCCTGCTGCAAGAAACCTTCCAAAGAACTAGACACAACTTGAAGTCGCCGAAAATAACACAAGATTCTGACAAATAGTCACCGGACGTGAAACCTTCATTCCTGATGAAGGGCTTTTGCCTGAAAAATCGATTTTCCTGCTCCTTAGATGCTGACTGACCTGCTGTGCTTTGCCAACACCACTCTAATCTATACTCTGATCTCCAGCATCTGCAGTCCTCACTTTTGCCTAGTTGATTTTAACCTTACTGTGAATCCTCTTGCAAGGATTCCTATCTTGAAGAAGTTCTCCTCCTCTCTCTACAAGACTTTCAGTGAGTCTCTCTCTCTCACTGAAACCCCCAGGTCATCTCCTCTGCCCTGAAGCTCTTTAACCATGCCCTGAAAGCTTCATTCCTGATTGAAGGGCTTTTGCTCGAAACGTAGATTTTCCTGTTCCTCGGATGCTGCCTGACCTGCTGCACCACTCTAATCTAGACATCGGACTTGAAATGTTAACTCTGCTTTCTCTCCACCTCATATTTCCAGACCTGCTGAGTTGCTCCAGCAGTTTGTTTTTATATAAGATTCCACCCTTTGTTTTTTTTTAAACAGGCTCATCAGAAAGTTGCATCACATTCAATGGTTTGTGTCAATGAAACCTCAGGTCAATCTGATTCTACATTCTGTTGAAAATTGTACCATTCTGTTTGTACCTCATTTATCCATCCAAAAT
This sequence comes from Chiloscyllium plagiosum, assembly GCF_037043375.1. Taxonomy (NCBI): domain Eukaryota; kingdom Metazoa; phylum Chordata; class Chondrichthyes; order Orectolobiformes; family Hemiscylliidae; genus Chiloscyllium; species Chiloscyllium plagiosum. The sequence goes on along the minus strand of NW_028270159.1, from coordinate 34,410,467 downwards.
CATTTCTACCATGGTTTTCTTCCCTCACCGTTTTCTGCACATAAAATGCATTGATCACTGTTTGCACATTTCATCAGTTTGTCTGGTCTCCAAGCATTCCTTCACCCTTTCAGTGGTTTCCTGATTGTCCCAGACTCGTGCTATTTCCAAACTTTGAAATTATGCCCTCAGCTCATTAACATGTATCAAAAAGAGCAATGATCCTCAATACTGAGGTTCTAGCATGTACCCTTGTATACCCTCTCCAGTCATTCATCACCATCCTGATTTCTATGTGTTTGAGTGTTTCCCACCTTTTCTAAGTGAGGATTTGTGTCTCAGTGTAGCAGTGAGTGATAAATCAGAATTGCCACAAGAAAATGGTAGCTTATATGTGAAATATAACTAAAACCTAACATTGCAACAATTCACTTTTAAAGTGTAGTGGATTTAAACTGCATTTTGCAAGATCATTCCTGATCAGCTTTTCTAAATCCTAGGTGCAGCCTTGTTCTTTTGAAAATATTCAGGATGCTTCAGCATTCGGTTCTAAAACCTTTCCTCCTTGCAGAGCTCAAAAGCAATTAATCTTACTCATGTTATTCAACACTGTCGTGCAATAAAACTTAAACTAGTCTGTTTACCCATAAATCTTGTTGCTGAGAAAAGGCTATTTGGCCAAAAGCCATACTAAATTAACTTAAAATGAGATTGGGTTGAAACTATAATTAATACTAGGGGGAGAATGGTTATTTTATAACATATAGCTAATGGTTTTATTTCTAGAAAACTCACTTTAATTAAAAGTTGTAAAGTGCAGTGTTCAATACAGTCTGTTCTGCTGTAATGCAGTGTGTCGTTCTTGTGCGACCTCGGTGCTATAGAAAATCGCGCAATAGAAATAACAGGTCCGGAGGGAAAAGCAGGGTTAGGGGCCAACCACCAAAAATATCAGTAAAAATTGAAATCAAAATAGTAGTTAGCATAACAGAAACAATAGCACAGTCTAGGAAAATGTTAAGATCATATATTTCAATGAAATAATACAGTAAATTTAACACTTTAAGGGGCTTCTGAGTTTGCTGAGTTACAGTACTGTTGAAGACAGGGGCTGAGGGTCATCATCAGCATCATCATTACTTTCAGGTGCAGTTCTGCTTGCAGGGTTACAGCAAAAGAAAATATTTAGTCTAGTAGTGAATGGCTGTGGTTCATTGTCCTCAGACTGTTTCTTAGAGGTTGGCTTAAAAACGGTATCTAGCTTTTGTTGCTTTGCCATCTTTCTTCTTTCATGAAGGAACTGGTCATGCCAGATAAGACTTATGCCATGAGCTGCTATCCTGCTGTGTTCTGCTTTGTTATCATTGCCTTCTAAAAGCTGCAACTGCTTCTCAACTTCCCTCAGGATAGAAGACAAAACAGAAGGGGAAAGTTCTCATGGTGCTGCATTCTGGACTTCATTGTCTTCATATTGAGCTTCAATTTCCCTCGCAGCAGCAACTTACTGTTGATCTGTCTCCATTTCTTCAAGTTCAATTTGCTTTGCAAGAGCGACACAATGTTCTTTGATCACTGGAAGCTCTTCTGATGGTTCAACGCTTTTAAAATCATGAAGAAAATCTGGGAGAAGCTTCCACCAAACTGCTTGCAAGCAATCCTCACTGTCATCACCCCCAGCCTCCACAATGATGTCAGTAGCATTTCTAATGTTAAAGCTCTTCCAAAATTTAAGAACACTCTCCTCATTATCCCCCTCAGTTGCTGCAATCAGTTTCCTGAATGTGCGCCTTCAACAAGAAGCTTTAAAAGCTGCTATTGCACCCTGACCCATGAGTTGAATGGGAGAGATTGTGTTTGGAGGTAGAAATAACATAGAGTCATAGATGTTTTCAGAAAGCTCACCAATGGTGGGAGGATGGCTTGGTGCATTGTCCACAATGAGGACCATCTTGAAATGCAAATCTTTTCTCCTGCAATAATCTCTAAAAACAACCTCGAAAACATCAACAAGGTCAGAAAAAAATTGCCCCATTATCCCACCTCTTTTGCTTGACTTGAAGTAAACACCTCAAGTGGTATTCCTGATGAAGGGCTTTTGCCTGAAACGTCAATTTTACTGCTCCTCGGATGCTGCCTGAACTGCTGTGCTTTTCCAGCACCACTCAAATCTACAGATGGTTTCCAGTATCTGCAGTCATTGTTTTTACCTACCTCAAGTGGACTTCAGGTAACCGGGAATGGAATCAGATAATAGCCAATGGGAGTTTGTGTTTTTAAAAAAAAACATTCCCCAATTCACCAGTTGTGTTACAGCCAAATCGCACAGACGAAATGTGTGTTATCAAGAACATCCTGTAGCTTCTATTATAAAGGGACACAGTTTCGGAGTATTATTTGGGACCAGCCTTGTTACGTGCAGGGGAGTTCAAACTTCATACAGCAGCAGTGCTATTTTTTAAGATAGGAACTGACTGCTTGGAAGGATTAAACTCTGTGGATAATCTCAAGTCCACGTTGATGACCATTTTTGGATGTCGTGTTAAATTAAGACCTTGTCAGCTTGGTCAAATGTGTGAAAAAATTCCCATGAGACTATTTTGGAGAACAGCAGGGGAATTCTGTCCAAAGCTCTGACCTTTGTTTATACTCCAAGCTAAATAGCAATATTTTGGTTATTGCTGAAAACAAAACTAGAAGTTGATGCTTTTAGCAACATTTAAGTTATGTGGTACCAACCATTTATTTACACAGGTAATCTTTTTATTAAAAGAATGTTATCATGTACCTGGCGTTGAGGTAGTGTCTATACCTATGGGATAGAAGGTCAAGATTTGAGTCCCACCTGGCTGAAGGTGTGTCATTACATGTCCGAACAGTTAATTAAAATAAGTGTTTGTGTAACCTTGCTATCTGCAACCTGGTTACAGTACGTCCTGCATTACAACACTTCTAAAGCTCCTAATTAGCTACGAAGTACTCTGGGATGTTCAGAGGTCATGAAAGATGTTTTGTAAATTTGTCCGTCTTTACTACAGTGGTCCTTGGCATCAGGCTGGACGTTACACATTTCCTCAATTAATGAAGTATATTAGAAGCTTCATTAATTGGATGGGCAGGACATTGTATCTTAGTAGTCAGTGATTTTGGTTAAAAAGATGAGATGTCTATAACATTGAAAAGAAAATTAAATAGCACAACGGAGAGCTAGAAATCTTCATTCTTTGCAATAAACTCCATCTTATGTTTGATTTATAATATTCTTATCTTATTCAACTGGCAACCTGACAAACTATCCATCTGGCACCCTAATCACCTTGGCAGCCCATCCACCTGGTGTTCTAATCCTATACTTACCTACATTCTTACCCTTTCCAACTGCACATGCTGCTGGATATTCAAAGCACAGAAAATGGCATCTACGGCCAGGAAAAAGATGCTGTGGCTAACTACACACACTCGCGCACGCGCGCGCGCACACACACACACACACAGAAATTGTTGGAAAAGCTCAGCAGGACTGGCAGCATCTGTGAAGAGAAATCAGAGTCAACATTTTGGGTCTGGTGACGCTTTGGTTCACGAGCCTGACTATCTCATTTTGCAAGGGATCGGTTGGATTTAAAGTACAATCAGAATTTCTAAAGGAACTGGGATTAGAAATGCCAGCCAGAACTGTACAGCTCAGTCCTAATGCAAAAAAAATTAGGAGCGAACTGCCACTCCTCAAAATATCTAAGTATTTGTGTCAATCCCAGAATTCCTCAACTACCACATCGTCCTCAGATTTACAGCACCACAAAACTGCCTCTAAGCAGAAATCAATAAACAGTTCAAAGAAATCTTGCAATCTTGTAACAAATCTTACTTGCAATCTGAAAATGTCCTCTGGGGACAACTCTCAATCATTCTACAGTGATGGGCACAGCACAGTTTTGCAAATTTTTCTATCTTCTGTCAGCAACATGGAATAGCTTTCTGAAAGATATAACAGAGGGGTCAAGATGCCTTCCAGCCTGTCTTAGCAAGACTCATCTAAATTTCACCTTTAAACTGTTATAACCTTTTCAAAAGATATACTCCATAGTACAGCATTGACTATATCACTGTCAAGCATATCTTTTTTATAATCAGCCTGATTTACCATTTTGTCAACAATTTAAACAAACAAGCCATCGGAAAGTTGTTCAAAGTAGCTTCTGTATTAATCTTAGCCATCTAAATTATCCAATTATGGATAATGAGATTATCCATTTGATGCTGAGGTTTGACAGAATTTCAACATATAACTATCTTTGCATACAAAATGTGGTAAAATTGAGAAAGATATTTGCATGTTTATAAATTGTCCAGGCCTGACCTAATACTGAATAAAGTGAAGGGAATTTCCTGCCTCGCTTGAGAGGCAGTTTTATCTTGGCATTGAACTTAGGTCTCAGATTCAGCATCAGGAGAGCAACAGTGGCAATGCACTGCACTTTGCAATTATGGCTTGAGAGTGTACCAGCAAAACAATTCCCAAATAACTAAATTGAATCAAGTAATTTCTGGTAAAAAGCTATGAACTTCAGCATTTCCCTTTGTGGCTGGGTGAAAAATAAAATGCCAAATGCTTCCATCAGAAATTGCAACGTTTCCATTGGTGCTGTAAATAAGAACATAAGAAATAGCAGCAGGCGTAGGCCATCTGGCCCATCCATCCTGTTCCACCATTCAATAAGATCATGGCTAATCTTTTCATGGACTCAGCTGCACTTACCCATCTGCTCACCATAACCCTTAATTCGTTTACTGTTCAAAAGTCTAAATTGTCTTAAAAACATTCAATGAGGTAGCCTCAACTGCTCCACTATGCAGGGATTTCCACAGATTCAGAGCCCTTTGAGTGTAGGTCTTCCTCAATTCGGTACTAAGTCTGCTCCCCCTTAATTTGAGGCTATGCTCCATGGTTCTAGTTTCATCTGGAAACAGTAGAAACAACCTCTCTGCTTTTATCTTATCCATTCCCTTCATAATTTTTATGTTTCTACAAGATTCTCCCCTAGTTCTGCTAAATTCTAATGAGTATAGTTCTGGTCTACTCAATCTCTCCTCATAAGCCAACCCTTTCAGCTCCAGAATCAACCTAGTGAATCTCCTCTGCACCCCTTCCAGTGCCAGTACATCCTTTCTCATGTAAGGAGACCAAAACTGGACATAGTACTTCAGCTGTGGCCTCATCAGCACCCAACACAGCTGAAGCATAACCTCCCTATTTTTAAATTCCATCCATCCAGCACTGAAGGACAGTATTCCACTTGCCTTCTTAATTACCTGCTGAACCTGCAAATGAACTTTTTGGGATTCAGACACAAGGACACCCAGGGCCCTCTGCACAGCAATATTTTTTTCACCATTTAAACAATTTTTTTCACCATTTCACCATTGCTGCTATTCCTTCCAAAATGGATGAGCTCACATTTACCAACACTGTACTCCACGTGCCAGACCCTTGCCCACTCTCTTAACCTAGTTATAGCTCTTTGCAGACTTTCAGTGTCCTCTGCACACTTTTCTCTACTATTCATCACAGTGTCATCTGTGAACTTTGAAATTCTGCACTTGGCCCCCAACTCTAAATTATTTATGTAAATTGTAAACAATTGCAGTCCCAGTACTGATCTCTGAGGCACACCACTAGCCACAGATCGCCAGTCAGATAAACATCCATTTATCCCCATTCTTTATTTTCTATGAGTTACCCAATTCTCTATCCACGCTAATACATTGCCCATAACACCATGCTCCTTTATCTTATACAGCAGCCATTTGTGTGGCATCTTATCAAATGCCAACTGGAAATCCAGATACACCACATCCACTGGTTCCCTTTTGTCCACCACGCTTGTAATGTCCTCAAAGAATTCCAGTAAATTAATCAAACACGATGTACCTTTCATGAACCCATGCTGCTTCTGCCTAATGTGACCATCAATCAAAGCTTCTTAGGCTCTAGAGACTTCTCCCTGACATTTTGGAAACCCAATGGATACAGCATATAATATCTCACCATTCAAAGAAAAAGTTGGTGAATACAAATACATTACTTTTTAAATATAACCATCCTGTAAGTTTCTTTATTTTGTGTTCTGTTTTGTGTAGAGAGATCTATCATCAAATATACACACCTGTCAAAGGATCACCATAGGTACATTTTATGCCATATATTACTAATCTCATTCTAAGCCTCAATTATGTCATTCCTTTTTGAAATTAACATTGATTTAATTATCTCAAAAATATTACGGTTTTAGGTGTCATCCAAGTTGCCTTCATCAATATAAATGATACATTATCATTGGATGATATTTTACTTAGATTTAAAATATGTCTTTTTTAAGAGGTTGGCATGGAGGCCACCAACATTTCACTGAAACCAGGTTCTACAGACATTTCCTTTTCCTCAAAGCGGAATTTAGTGTATCAATTTTGGACATCAATTTTTAAAAATATCTTGGTTTTTCTGTGTCAATTAAGGTTTGACAGGGTGATATTTAATGGCATATTTATGTTAAATCCTTCCTGTTAAAAGGTTCAGATTAACAAGGGATGGTATCCACAGTATCTGGAATCACTGATAAATGCAATTCCTTGAGGCACAAACTACTCCAGTTTATACCTGAATTTCATATAAAGAATCCTATAACAAGTAATGGCTTTGATTTCTGCATTTAATGGAGTTTAATGCTGTTTAAACACATAGCCCAGAAGATTAAAATTCCCCTGAGCTAAAGTGGTAGCCTGTGCATTTTAATCCTAATCTGAAGAGATACGCCATGATAAAAATTGAAAAAGTCTTACATTCATTTAACAAATGTCAAATGGAGGACTGGAATTGAATGCCTCCCCACTATTTCTTATACTTCTTCAAATTCAATTTCCATCTTTACTGTTGCATTCAAATTCTGTTGCTTCCTCCTTGAACTTTTCCCCTTTCTAAACAATAAAGCTCCAGAAAAAAATTCTGTTCATTTTAAATAAAAATTGAGTGAATTTACAATAGTTTATCAACAATCTAAAAATGGCTAGAAGCACATATTGATGCCTGTGTTATGTTAATTTAACGGATCTGTGCCATGACTGTAGTAAACACATTGCAAAACAATTAACAAAACAACAGTGTCTACATTTCAAAGCAGTTAATTACATGATGTGACGCACATTTAGATTTCTTCCCTCTCATTTCATGCAGCATCCTCAATTATTGCAGGGTTACTACTGAACAGGTTTCTATCTTTGGTAACCTTTAATAGAAACCATGATATTAAAATAAAACAGGGTCAAGAAAACCACTTTAGCTGGTAAGCAGGCTGAACCCATGTAACTGATATCAGTAAGCACCACATTCCAACCATATGAGTTTATTGGCTATAATCTTTTGATTTCAGACATGTATTTTAGGTGTGGTATTAGTGAGAAGTTGGTTAGCTGGTTAGTTTGTTGCCAAAGCATGAATTCAATTCCCATAGTAGCTGAGATTGCCATTAAGGTTTCTCCTTATCACCCAAGATGTGGTTAAACTACCGCAAGTTATCCCTCTCTGATGAGAGAGCAGGATGATGGTCATTTCACCTTCAAGTAACCTTTCAATGTAATACTATAGTTGTAGCTTAAATATATCACTGGATATTCAGAGGGACATGGAGCTAGATTTCCTGTGTGAAATTTTTAATCAGGGTGAGCTTCAGGTTGTGATAACTCAACTGCATCATTTGTGAGATGCTATTTTTAACTGTAAATACCCTGAATGAGCAAGTGAGCTTGACGTCTAGTTAGTGACTCTGAGCATCTTCAAAAGGTGGGAGCTGCCAATCTGCCACCAAGGGTAAAGGCAGATGGCAGCCATGGTTAGGCCTGTCACTGCCTTGCTAATTGAATCAGGCAGCTGCTCAGAGGACCAATGGTGTAAAAATGAACATGCAAGTAAAATAAAGGCATTTTAGTAAAGTTGATGCAAATTGGCCACAAAACTACAGCTTTCAACAAATGCAAAGAAACTTTCAGATGACCCCTAAGGAACCAATGGGAGCCTATGGCCTAGTGGTATCATCACTAAGCTATTAATCCAGAAACTCAGCTAATATCCCAGGCCCTGGGTTCAAATCCTACCATAGCAGATGGTGTAATTTGGATTCAATTAAGAGTCTAATGATGATCACAAGACCATTGTTGGAAAAATCCATCTGGTTTACTAATGTCCTTTGGGGAAAAAAATCTGCCATCCTTACTGTGCCGTGACTGCAGATTCACAGCAGTATTGTTGACCCTTAACTGTCATCTCATCAATGAATATTTTACATCAGTATTAACAGTGGAAAAGGACATGGAAGATATAGAATGTAGGGAAATAGATGGTGACATCTTTTAAAATGTCCATATTACAGAGGAGGAAGTTCTGTATTTCTTGAAATACATACAAGTGGATAAATCCCAGGACCCGATCAGGTGTACCCTAGAACTCTGTGGGAAGCTAGGGAAGTGATTGCTGGGCCTCTTGCTGAGATATCTGTATCATTCATAGTCACGGGTGAGGTTCAAAAGACTGGAAGTTGGTTAACGTGGTGCCACTATTTAAGCAGGGTGGTAAGGACAAGACAGGGAACTAGAGACCAGTGATCCTGATGTCGATGGTGGGCACGTTGTTGGAGGGATTCCTGAGGGACAAGATGTACATGTTTTTGGAAAGGCAAGGACTGATTAGGGATAGTCAACATGGCTTTGTGCTTTGGAAATCATGTCTCACAAACTTGATTGAGTTTTTTGATGAAGTAACAAAGAGGTTTGATGAGGGCAGACCGGTAGACATGATTTATATGGATTTCAGTAAAGTGTTCTATAAGGTTTCCATACGAAACTGGTTAGCAAGGTTACATCACAGAGCAAACTAGCCATTTGGATACAGGACTAGCTCAAAGGTAGAAGGCAGAGGGTGGTGATGGAGGGTTGTTTTTCAGACTGGAGGCCTGTGACCAGTGGAGTGCCTCAAGGATCGATCCTGGGTCTGCTACTTTTCATCATTTATATAAATGATTTGGATGTGAGCATAAAAGGTACGGTTAGTAAGTTTGCAGATGACACCAAAATTGGAGGTGTAGTGGACAGCGAAGAGGGTTACCTCAGATTACAATGGGATCTTGATCAGATGGGTCAATGGGCTGACAAGCAGCAGATGGAGTTTAATTTAGATAAATATGAGGTGCTGCATTTTGGGAAAGCAAATCAGAGCAGGACTTATAAACTTAATGGTAAGGTCCTAGGGAGTGTTGATGAACAAAGACACCTTGGAGTGCAGGTTCATAGCTCCTTGAGAGTGGAGTTGCAGGTAGATAGGATAGTGAAGAAGGCATTTGGTATGCTTTACTTTATTGGTCAGAGTATTGAGTACAGGAGTTGGGAGGTCATGTTGCGGCTGTACAGGACATTGGTTAGGCCACTTTTGGAATACTGCATGCAATTCTGGTCTCTTTCCTATCGGAAGGATGTTGTGAAATTTGAAAGGGTTCAGAAAAGATTGACAAGGATGTTGCTAGGATTGGAGGATTTGAGCTATAGGGAGAGGTTGAATAGGCTGGGGATGATTTCTCTGGAGCGTTGGAGGCTGAGGGGTGACGTTTTAGAGATTTATAAAATCATGAGGGGCATGGATAGGATAAATAGACAAAGTCTTTTCCCTGGGATCAGGGAGTCCAGAACTAGAGAGAATAGGTTTAGGGTGAGAGGGGAAAGATATAAAAGAGACGTAAGGGGCAACGTTTTCACGCAGAGGGTGGTACGGGTATGGAATGAGCTGCCAGAGGAAGTGGTGGAGGCTGGTACAATTGCAACATTTAAAAGGCATCTGGATGGGTATATGAATGGGAAGGATTTGGAGAGATATCGGCTGGGTGCTGGCAGGTGGGACTAGATTGGGTTGGGATATCTGGTCGGCATGGACGAGTTGGACTGAAGAGTCTGTTTCCATGCTGTACATCTCTATGACTCTATGACCCTATAAATGCTTACATCCCATGAGTGAATAACAAAAAACATCTGCAGTTAACTAAAAATATAAACGATACCATCAAAGAAAACCATAATCGCTCAGTGATGGTTGGTAGAGAAGAACATTAACCAAAACAAAAAGAAGAGAAAGCTAACTAAAAATATAAAACAGAGGTTAAGAGTTCTGCAAATATTTTTTTAAAAGACTTAATAAAGCAAGTTTTGTAGAAAATGAGCTTGCAGAATTAATAATGGAAGATAAAAGGACTGCAGATGAATTGAATGGGCATTTTACACAGGCTGTCTTCTGACAACACGCCAGAAATAGCTGTCGACCAGGAAATGTAAAGGAGGGAGGAACTCAAGAAACTTACAGTCATCAGGAAGTGGAACTGAGAAAATTGTTGGTTGAGAGGGCTAACAATTCCCTGGGTCCTGGTGGAGTACATCCGAGAGTCTTAAACTCTAGAATGGCTAGTGAAATCATTGATGCGCTGATTTTAATTTAGCAAAACTCCCTTAATTTAAGGAAGGTTCCATTAGGTTGGAAAATAATGAATGCAATTTTTTCCCCACAAAGGGGAAGAGACAAAAAACAGGAAACGCCAGACCAGTCAGCTTAGCATTTGCCTGTACCTGTGTTTTTGTTTGCCTCTGTTTACCTATTATTTATTTATCTATGCTATTTAACTCTGTGATCTGCCTGTGTTGCTCGCAAGACAAAGCTTTTCCCTGTGCCTCAGTTCACATGACAATAAATTCAATTCAATGCAACGTCTGTAATTGGGAGATGTCAGAAGCTATAAAGAGGTCCAAAATAATCAGGCAGAGTCAACACAATTTTGTGAATGGGAAACCATATTAAACCAACATATTGGAATCATTTCAAGAAGTAACATGCGCGATGGATAAAGGGGGTATTTCTGGATGTATGGGACTTAGATATTCAGAAGGCATTCGATAAATTGCCACATCGAATGGTATTATAACTGAAAGAGCTCAAGTGTAGGGGATAAAATAATGGCATAGATTGGCTAGTTAACAACACAACATTTTCTGGCTGGCAAGATGTAATGAATGGACTACCACAAAGATAAGTGTTGAAACCACAACTTTCTCGAATTTGTTTAGATGATTCAGATGAAGGGACTGAAGGCATTGCTGCTACATTTAATAATGATCCAAGTATAGGTAGGAAGCTGAGTTGTAAATAGGAGGTAGAAATTTACAAATGGATGTGAATAAGTTAAGTGAGTGAGCATAGATCCGGAAAATGAGGTATAATGCGTGAAAGTGTGAAATTGCCCATATTGGCAGAAGAATTTTTTAAAAAAAGTATAGTACATAGATGTTCAGAGATTGCAGGGCTCTGGGTGTCCTAATAAATTAATCGTAGAATGTTAGTATGCAGATAAAGCAAGTAATTAGAGATGTGATTGTTTATTGCAAGGAGAATTTAATGCAAATATTGGGAGGTAAATCCTCAGTTATACAAGGTTTTGATGAAACCGTACCTGAAGTTATCTGTGCAGTTTTGGTTTCCTTATTTAAGCAGTAATATAAATGTGGTGGAAACAGTTTATTAGGAACAAACTGGTTGTATTATGAGAAAATATTGAACAGGCTGGGCTCACATCTACTCAGGGTTAAAAGAGCATGAGGTGACTTGATTGAATCATAAAAGATCCTGCGGGTTCTTGACAGGATAGATGTGGAAAGAAGGTTTCCTTGTGGGACAATATAGAAATAAGGTTTGCTTGATTAAGACATAGATGTGGAGATGGGTTTTCTCCCAGAAGATCATGAGTCATTGGAGCTCTTTCCTTAAAAGGTGAGGCAAACAGAGTCTTTGAATATTTTTAAGGCAGAAATATATAAATTCTTGATAAGGAAGGGAGTAAAAGGTCATTGATGGTAAACAGGAATGTGAAGTAATCAGATCCACTCCAATTCGATGGAATGGTGAAGCAAGCATGAAGGGCTGAGTGGCCTCTCCTGCCTCTAACTTGAACATTTGAATGTTCATATGTTCCCGAAAGCTGGGCACTAATGTGCTCCAGATCATTCGGGATTGGCAACTTGCCATTTGAAAATCTCATCTTTGCCTACCCTGGCCCATTAGCAAACTCTCAAAGGTACTCAATGGACCATTCATTGGTGGTGAGTGGATTCTTCATTCTCTCTCCGCCACCAACATTTTCAAAATTACAGACTATCCTGGAGGAAATGAGTCAGTCTCTGGGACCATGATATTTAAGTTGTATCAAGTTCCATCTTTGTCAGCAAATGAGAACCCAGTTCTGTGATGTCTATATTACATTTGCTGTCCATGTTGTGCACACTTCAGCTGGGCATCAACAGATAATCCTAATTTCAATTTCATGTGTTCACCATGAAATGTGTTATGCATCTAGACCCTAACATTTTTATATTATTTTAGGCAGATGCAAAGTGGATATTCTAGGAATGATGTAGCTGGTCAAACTACTCAGGTTTAAACAGAACAGAATTTACTTAAACATTATGGATGAAACACAAACAAAAGACAACAGAATTTAGAATAACTTAACTTATTTGATAACCCAACCGAAACTGTTCCAAACCCTGCAGCATCCCATAAAAACACCCCCTGGCAAAAAGTAAATTCAAACACAGAGTCTTACAGGCAGGAGTTTTCAGAGAGAAAGTTCAGGCAAGAACTCTGTTGAAACACAGAATCTCTTTTCACTGTAGTTGCATCTCTGTTACCAATAGTTGTCTGACTGCCTGCTAAAACTAAATCAAACTAGAAAAAAGCATGACTAGGGAGAACCAGCCACTCCCCTGCCATTGTTCAAAGTAACAATTTCTAGCAAGATACCTCACTTTGACCAGGAAATGATTCTGCACAGGTCGTTTGGCCCCTTGTGTTTGTGTTAGGTCTGGAGTGTTCAATTTAACCTAAATTATAAAATTTAGTTGATTATAATTATAGACTGAGTTCTAAAAGGTTGTTCCATCTGATTACCCACAAAACCACTCCATGCATGAGTACGTTTTCACATGTTTCACCAAATTCCTCACAATAAGTGCAAACGGATGATACATCTTATGCTTCAGTCGGTCCACATCAGGACATCAGCTCATGACATGAGGAGAAATTTGGAAGTGAGCTTGTGGGATTCTTTCCCATAGCAGATTGTTGACACCAATACTCTGAATGTTTCTAAGAAGGAGTTATATATAGTTCTTACGGTTAAAGGAACCAAAGGAGATGGGGAGGAGATATATATACAGTTCTTATAGTTAAAGAGACAAAAGGGGATGGGGAGGAGGTATATATAGTTCTTATGGTTAAAGGGATCAAAGGGGATGGGGAGAAAGCAGGAACGGGTACTAAGATGAACAGACATGATCATATCGAATGATGGAGCAGGCTGTCATAGGCACTCAATGGACCTGCACCTCCTCCTATCTTTTTATGTGACATCTGGCTTACTGGGCAAAAACCACTTGTTTTATTCTGTTAACTGATGCTCTTTTTCTTGTTCAGTCTCTTTTCTTACTGTGAACTCAACAGCTAACACTTCCTATCCATTGTCTCATTCACACTCAATGGGATTTCTCAACTCCAGTCAGCTTACTAACAAATGAAGAGTGCATGATCAGCCTTGGTTTGACTAGGTAGTCTGTGCCCAATTTCTGATTGTTTTCTTAAAGGGTGATGGACATCTTACTGGGATCATTTCTCATATCTCCTGACTGGTTCCCTAAGGTGTAGGTCACTTTGAAAGAGCAGTACCATCTTCACAGCCACTTCCCTTCTTCGTCAGAGACAGTAATTATATGGTTTACAAGAATTCTCATTAAATCATACCACATTTCCAGGAATCAAACCATACTCCTGTGCTGAATCTGTACAGTCTAGATTCTCTTTAAAGTCGTCTACAGAAAACAAATTATTTAATTCCAAAGTTTTGTGTGTGTGTAGGTCTGCTACATAATTTAGCAGAAAATAATAAAATTGCGGTGAAATCTTCCCAGACACTGAACAACATGGGCATTGGCAAGAAAGCTGGGAAAATCACTTCAGATGGCCAGTGAAATGCCTCTGGATGTCTCAATATCTCGTCAAACTGAAACTGATTACGTACTGTTTCTATACCGAAACCGTTCAGGAAATTTACAAAAAAAAAGACTTAGCTAATTTCTGCTAAGATTTAGCCCTATGTCCTCAAATCCACTTCAAGGTGGCTTTATGCTTTATATCAGCCTGAGATCATAAAAATTAATCTCTCAGCATCTGTTGATTTTGACCTGAGGTAATGTGGCATCCTTTATTTTAATATGCAGGCTCAAGCCACACATAAAGGCCACGTGGTATGAAGGCATCTTACTGACCACAACCAAATAAAATATAATTTAATACCTTATTTGTTTGACCATAACACAAAAATAAACTCAATTCAACACTTGTTGCAGTTCATTGAAAGATTGATCCAATTCATTCCTCTCCCCTACCCTATCACCATCGCCCTGCAAATTTTCCCCAGTTAGTATTTACCCAAATCTCTTTTAGAAGTTACTCCTGAATCAGCTTCCACTGCCCTTTCAGGCAGCACATCATCAACATGAACAACTTTTATGTCGAAGATTCTTACTTCCCAGCATTTCCTTTTATTAAGTAAGTTAATCATGTCCTCTGGAAGCAAAGTCCTTGAATATGTTTAAGGCAAAGATGTAACAGATTCTTGTTACAAAAACAAGTGATAGGTTATCTGAGGTCAGTGGGAATGCAGGTACAAACAAATCAGCCACCATCTTCTTGGATGGGCAGAGCAGGCTCAAGGGGTTGAATGGCCTACTCCTGTTCTTTGTTTCTATGTTCATATGTGCTCATTATTCAACCACTGTTTATCCTAACCTGCTCTATCAATACTATTCAAGATTATGTTCACATTTATTAAACCGTCTATTTAATCTTCTGTCTTAAAGTGAGCAATCCCATAGAAACAGATTTCAAGACAAAAATGATTGCTTTCACGTTGTCAAAAAGTATGCTAAATTCTAGGAAATATTATAATTATTTTAACCTACTTTTCTATTCAATCTGAAAAGAGATATTATTGCACACCTCCGGGAGCAGGTGGGACTCAGAATCATAGAATCCCTCAGTGGTGGAGCAAGCCATTTGACCCATTGAGTCCACACTAACCCTCTGAAGAGAATCCTACTCAGATTCTCTCCCCCTGTAACCCTGCATTTCCCACAGCTAATCCATCTAGACTGCACATCCCTGGGCACCAAGGGTCAATCTACTTAGCCTGGATATCTTTGAACTGTGGGAAGAAACCAGAACACCTGGAGGAAATCCACACAGACAGTCACCCAAGGGTGGAATTGAACCTGGGTCCCCGGCACTGTGAGGCAGCAGTGCTGACCACTGAGCCACCGTGCTGCCCAAAACACACATACAGACACACTCTTAAACCTGGATCTCCAGTTTCAAGGTTAGGAACACACCGCTGCATCACAAGAGGGGCCCATTACATTCCAATTATTAAATTAACACACAACTGGAAAGGCCTGGAGTATATTCGTGGGGGTAAGACTGTTGCCTCTCTCTTTATGATTTTTCATTGTGACACATGCTTTCAATTTTCTGATCCAATTTAGAATTAATTATCAGGAGTTGATGTTCTATCAGTAGTAATGGGGAAATAGCACGGAAAAATCAATCTTCATTTGGGTTGGAGGAGAGGATGTATGGTAATTAACTGAATAGTGGAATGGGCTCAAGGGACTGAATTACTTACTCCTATAAAAACAAAAGATTTAAATAAAATATTTCTTATTGCAGGATAACAAATTACTCAACATTGCAAGAAATTGACCAAGTTTTGATATCGGGCTTAACTCTGTTTTTGCTGTCTTTCTCTGGTGCAGTCTTGCCAGATCTTGGATCAGCACCAACATCATGCTGGTTATGGTTGTTAAAATTTGTGCCCTGTTTGTCTGATGGGACTTAAGTTTGAAGGTCAGACTGCGAACATATACCTGGCATTTCATAGCTCCAACCATGATACAATATAAACTTTGTCAGGCAGAACAGATGAAAGGCATCATACTTAATAATCGCTATAAAAGACTGGAGAGCACATTGTGAAATTATCTAAAGACCTTAACTGAAAAGCCTCTAACATATTGCGTTTGTGCTTTTCTTGAGCATGTTTATGAATATGTTAATCTCCTAGGTGTAACAAAGGCTGCAAATCTGCCAAATGATACATGGTAAAGGCCATTTTTTCTGATACAAAAACCCTACATATCATTCATATTTAAATGTCAACCTTTAGACTGGATTTAACAAATCCACCAAAAAGTGTCTGGCACCTTCATGACAGAAGGCAAACCAAATGCTTGTTCAGTAACAATTTGTCGCCACCAATTTTATTTTCAATATGACAGCCATCTTCAATACCTACCTGTCCACAACATAGTTCCCAGTATACCGAAACATCAATTCTCCTGCTCCTCGGATGCTGCCTGACCTGCTGTGCTTTTCCAGCACCACACTCTCAACTCTGATCTTCAGCATCTGCAGTCCTCACTCTCTCATAGTTCCAAGAACATACTCTTAATGTAGGTAGAATCAATATCCTACCAAGACTCGCTCAAGTTGTTTGTAGCTTTTTCAGAATGAAGTGGCAATACAGACAAGTTGCTGAAGCAATTAATTAAATCAGCATTCACTTGGAAAGTGTTTAACTTGACCCACTTGCCTGAGTTTTTGCAGAAACAACTGTTATATATTCATCAATTAGATTCACATTACCCTCATGGCTGGAATCAGCTAGTTGTTCATTTCTGTTCCTTGCACTAGCTATTGTAAACCAGCCAAACTCATTAATAACAAAGCAGAGCACAAACATTAAAGTGCTCTTCATGTTAAAAAGCTTTCTCCTCATTGCCTTTATTTTTAACAAAGTTATTTCATGTTTTTATGGGCTGGCATTTCTTGACCATCCTTAATTTCTCTCAATAAGGTTGTGATGAGCTTTTTTGTTTAAACTGCTGCAGTCCATTTGGTGGAGATAAAACCACAATACCTTTTTGGGGGCAGGGGGAGGGTCTCCAGAAGTTTGACCCAGTGACACTGAAGGATGTGGCTATACAGGACATTGGTTAGGCTACCTTTGGAATATTGTGTGCAATTCTAGTCTCCCTGCTATTGGAAGGATGTTGTGAAACTTGAAAGAATTTGAAAAGATTTACAAGAATGTTGCCACAGTTAGAGGGTTTGAGCTGCAGGGAGAGGCTGAATAGATAGGAGCTGTTTTCCCTGGAGCATCGGAGGCTAAAGAGTGACCTTATAGAGATTTACAAAATCAAAAGAAACATGAATAGAGTAAATAGACAAGGTCTTTTCCCTGGGATGGGGCAAGTCCAGAACTAGAGGACATAGGTTTAAGGTGAGAGAGGAAATATTTAAAAGGGGTCTAAGGGGCAACTTTTTCATGTAAAGGGTGGTGCATGTATGGATTGAGCTGCTAGAGGAAGTGGTGGAAGATGGTAAAATTACAACATTTAAAAGGCATCTAGTGGTAATATGAATAGGATGGGTCAAGAGGGATATGGGCCAAGAACTGGCAAATGGGACTAGATTAATTTAGGATATCTGGTCAGCATGGATGAGTTGGAATGAAGGGTCTGTTTCTGTGCTGTACACAGTTATGACTCTATATTCCAAGTCAGAATGGTGAGCGGTTTGGAAGGGAACTTGCAGGAGGTGGTGTTCCCATACATTTGCTGCCCTTCTAGAGGGTAGTGGTTGTGGATTTGGAAGGTGCTGTCTAAGGTATCTTGGTAAATTTCTGCAGGGTATCTTGTAGATGGCACACACTACTGCTGCTGAACAGTGGTGGTGGAGAAGTTGCAATGTTTGTGTATGTGGCTAATCAAGTGGGCTTTCTCCTGAATGGTGTCAAGTTTTTGGTGGGTTAGTTGAAGTTGCACTCATCCAGGTAAGTGAGAATTGTTCCATTGTACATCTGACTAGTGCCTATTAGATGGTAGACAGGTTTGGGAGATTCAGGAGGAAGTTACTTGCTGCAGGATTCCTTGCCTCTGACTTGCTCTTGTTGCTACAGTAGTTATCTGTTGAGTCAGTTGTCATCAATTTTGAATTTGGAATAACTTTGAAAGAAGTCAAATTTAATCTATAATGTTGCATAAGAGAAAATTGTTTGTACTTTTTTGTAATATAAACCAAACAAGTCAAATTTGGGCATACTTGAATCCACACAGTAATAATGTTTGTTTGTCGCTTGTAAAACTATTGTGAAAACATGCTTCTTTTTGCTTTATACTCTGGACAGTAAGATTTCTCCAGACTTTCTGAATCTGTTATAATAGTAATTAATGGAACCACATGTAAAATAAAAGAATACTAACAGGAAAAACGTGACACAGAATCAAAGGGAAATGGGAATGACTCATTGTGTGTAGTTAAGTAGAATATATCCAATGAATTCAAAGTGTAGATATAATTAGATAATTAACAGTTTTCTTTTGGCATATGTGAGCCCTGTGAGGTTTTTTTTAAGGGAACTGAATTGGTTGAGGAACACTGGACCAGGTGAAGAGAATACACAGGCACTCTTCAGTGACATTTGGTCTTTTGAAATGATCACCTGAAAATCAAAAATGTGTAGTGTGATCTTGGGAAACTGATATAAGTATGTAGTGTTGGTGTTAGATTTTAAGTGACTAACATGCAAGAATGCACGGCAAAAAAATTCACTGAAGAGTGGGCCTCAGACTTTACATTTACTTGACAAATAGGTGGTGTGGCCTGGAAAATCACAAGAAGATACTTTAAATGATAAGACACTGACATGTAAACCATAGCGAAACTGATGTTTGGTTATTGGTGAGAAGGAGGTAAAAATTACAATTGGAGACTAAGAGGGAAATATACTAAGATCTATCTGCAAGATGAGTAAAAATGATGGAAGAGCTGGAGAATGTTTAAAGTCCATGTTAACTTGTCACCAGTTAAGCACGAGCCAATCTTAAACTTTATAGAGTCATAGAGTCATAGAGATGCACAGCATGGAAACAGACCCTTTGGTCCAATCCGTCCATGCCAACCAGATATCCCAACCCACTCTAGTCTTACCTGCCAGCACCCGGCCCATATCCCTCCAAACCCTTCCTATTCATATATCCATCCAAATGCCTTTTAAATGTTGCAATTGTACCAGCTTCCACCACTTCCTCTGCAGCGCATTCCATACACATACCACCTTCTGCGCGAAAACGTTGCCCCTTAGTTCTCTTTTATATCTTTCCCCTCTCACCCTAAACCTATGTCCTCTAGATCTGGACTCCCCAAACCCAGGGAAAAGACTTTGTATATTTATCCTATCTATGCCCTTCATAATTTTGTAAACCTCAATAAGGTCACCCCTCAACCTCCAACACTCCAGGGAAAACAGCCCTAGCCTGTTCAGCCTCTCCCTATAGCTCAAATCCTCCAA
The DNA here is from genome assembly GCF_037043375.1 of Chiloscyllium plagiosum. NCBI lineage: Eukaryota > Metazoa > Chordata > Chondrichthyes > Orectolobiformes > Hemiscylliidae > Chiloscyllium > Chiloscyllium plagiosum. Next base: position 34,390,950 of record NW_028270159.1, on the reverse strand, counting down.
CTCTGGCAAAATCCTTGTAGATCTTTTCTGAACCCTTTCAAGTTTCACAACATCTTTCCGATAGGAAAGAGACCAGAATTGGCCTAACCAATGTCCTGTACAGCCGCAACATGAACTCCCAACTCCTGTACTCAATACTCTGACTAATAAAGGAAAGCACACCAAACGCCTTCTTCACTATCCTATCTATCATGTGTATAATCAGCTTGTGATTATTGAACAACATGTAAGTACTTATTTGAGGCCTTTATCATACATTTTGAAGATATTACATGGTAGAATGTAATAATAGGATCAAAAATGATGTCTTCAAAACATATCATTAAGGGTTAATCATAAAGGGTTAATTGGACATGGCAGTGAGCAATTGAAGTATAGTGGAAAGGTAGGTAACAAAGGTTGGGAAAACAGGCTGGGTCAATGCCATAAAACGTAGGCCAGATGGCATCTAGGCCAAAGGCCTAAAGAGAGGAGTTGTTGGAGCTGCCCATGGCTGAAAGTAACATAAAAGGACTGCCTGTCATTTTTAGCTGACATAACATGGCTGAAGTGAATTGTTATCTGAGGCATTAGTTTCCACAGTCAGAATCATGGATTTCATGCTGATGGCAACGCGATAAGAGAAGAAAGTGCCTCATAAAAATCTTAGTGGGGGTGAGCAAAAAATGTAAACATCAGACATTTCTGATAAAGAAAGCTTGGATGGAAGCCTTGTCACTATCTAAAACTTGTTAGTTAGAATGGATAGATGGACATAAATTGGACTATCATTAATTAATATCCTTTAGGTAATTGTAAGTGCATGTACGAATTCACACACATATATATTTACAACAACAGTAGTAACTTCAGTTTTAGCATATGAGACATCAAAAATTTAATTAGATCCCTGTAGACAATCAGCCTTGGACACAGAGATTGCTTCTGTTAAGAAACACTCTGGAAAAACCATGAGAGAGGCCCTTTTACCAACTTGTTCCCAATGTAAAAGAGAAGAGTTTGATCCTATAATAATCAAGACATTTTTAAATAAACCAAAAAATATATTTGAAATTACAAATGCAGCCTAACATACTGAATAACATCAAGGGACTTGACTGCATCCCTATGGATAGGCAACCTTGGACAGTAGGGAGAAACCCCCATCTTGCTGGTTGGGAGGTTTAAATAACATCAGTGCTGGAATGTTCCTGATAGCAGGAAAGTTGAAAAATAGGTGCAAATCTCTGCTTTGGAATGTGGTTATGGAAGAGAGCTCAAGGATAGGTGATAGAGATTTCTAGCAAACATCATAAAATCAAAGGAATACCTGGGGTTGTCCATGAAGTTGCCTATCATTGGTCATATATTCACAGAATTGGATATGTAGGTCAGAGAGGATGTGGCAAGTGCTGATGTCAATGTTGTGTACAATCATGGTAACGTAGACCATATAAATGTATTATACCTAACTTGGAGTATCGGAGTGTCTTGGAATCTGTCTCCAAAGAGCTCTCCCAAGCTCTGTTAGTAAGGAGCTCTGAATAAAGATCAATTTGTGCTGCTGAACACGGGACTTTAAAATCTCTGTAGCCATTTCTTGTCAATGAATGGTAATACCGAAGATGTTGACAGCAGGGTTTTAGATATGATGATGCATTGAATGTCAAAGTGAGAGGGTTACATTTTCTATTGATGAGATTGTCACTACCTGGCACTTATGTGATACAAATGTTACTTGTCACTTGTCAGCCTAAGCCTGGATGTTGTCTCGGTTTTGCTGCAACTGGACATACAGTTGGTATCTGAGGAGTCTTGAATGGTGCTGAACATTGTGCAGTCCTTAGTGAACATTCCCATTTCTGTTGGAGGGAAGGCCAATGATAAAGCAGCTGAAGATGGTTGACCTAAGGATTCTACCCTGAGGAACTCCAGAAAACATGTCCTGGAGCTGAAATAACTGATATCTAACAACCAAAACCAGATGCTTTGTGCCAGATAGAACTCCAAACAGGGCCCAGATTTCCTTTTGTTACCAGGAAACTCTCCATCCAATTTATTGTATAAACTGTAATTGTCATCAAAATTTTTAATTCTGGAATTCAAGTTTAAATTTATAGTAGACTAAAGAAAATTAGTTATGAGGCGAAGTCTGGGATTGTTTTCTTTGGCATGTAAGGTTAAATGATAATTTAACAGAGGCATTCAACAGAAAGCATTTGATGATCTCAATAAGGAGAAACTGTTTCCATTGATAGGAAGTTGAAAAACACACATTTAAGGAATTAGCAAAACAACCAGACAAGATAATGAGAATATTTTTAAACACATAAGATGAATAGAAGTAATTTTTAAAAGGGAATTAGATAATTACTTAAAAAGAAAGATTCACAGGGCAATAGGATAAAATATGGGAATAATCTTACATTTCTTTCAAAGTCACTACATAGCCGCAATTGCTTTCTGTGCTGTATGGTTTAAGACCTTAAGGTTTTAAAGCACCAAAGATTTCCCTGCTCAAGACCTGAATCTCCTGCTCAAGACCTGAATCTCCTGCTCAAAAGAAAAACTAGAATTTCTTGAGTAAGCCTGTACTGAGATTTTCTCACAATTCATATGGAATATTTATTCTCCAGAGTGAACACAAAATTGTACAGATCAGGAATATTGCAAGTTTGACCCTACTCAGGTCTATGCTCGGTTCACTGATCTTGGAAGGGTGGTGCTTTCATTGGTATATCCACCTACAGCAAGTGAAAGAAACATAGATAGTATTTTTAAATCCTGTTCCTTGTTGGTATCCAGTGACCACCTACACTAAATCCTAATGGATGAATATGGGTGAGAATAGAACTAGGTCTAACCAGGCCAACTCCCCACAGTCAACCAAACTGGTGGCGTGTACATCTCTGACCTCACACCCGAAAAATGGCTGTATCTGTAATTCAGCTCAGGCTGTTCAGCAATAGCAGAACTAACCGATTGTAAGAAAAGCATGTATTATCGAGCTACAATATAAATGTTAAATTTGTTAAGAAGAGCACAGAAGCATTGCCCAAATAAAACTCAACTGTGTAGAGTTAACTTGCCCTAGATGGATATGATGCAGTAAAATCTGGAGTTATGGTGTGGGAAACTACTGGTTGTCCGTTCCTGCCCGGTTGTGGTACATATCTGAAGCAACATGGGATTGTGTGGCATGAGAGACACTAAAATTACTTGGCTCAAAGCCAGGTCAAGGTTCTGTAATTAATATACAAAATCCTGGATGGATAGCGTGAATGTCAGATACAAAGTGAACCTGAAGCCACAAACAAATCTCTACTTGCAGCAAAGCCTTTCAAGTTTGAAATTTGCTAACGTTTTGTTTTGCAAAGCTAAATCTTGAAGTCATTTTTAATATGTCAAATTTTAGACATTTGAACTTTAACAATTTTACAACAAATATTTCAATCTTTGTCAGTTCTCTACTTGGCGGCCTTAGAGATTATTCATCAGATCATTGGGAACTTTCTTTACCGCAAGCAGGACAAATAGGTAAGCCCTGAACATACCTTAGCTGGAATGAGAATTAAACCCAGTTCTGCCTGTGCTAATCTGATACATGCAGCAACCGTTGAACTAAATAACCTCTACTTTCTGTATGACAGACCATATATTTCATTCCTACCAGTAGTGATGATCCTAAGTTAGCTAGCGTAATGGGATATGAGCAGAAAGAGACATTTATAATTTGAGGGGACGAGATGGTGGCAGATATCAATTCAATGTGGGTGAGTATGGGGTCAACTATTTTGGTCCAAAGAAAGAGAGGTCATAGTATTTGTAAATGACAAAACAAGGAAATTGTGAAGGAACAGAGATAGAGATATGCAGCATGGAAACAGAACCTTCAGTCCAACTTGTGCATGCTGACCAGATATCCTAAATTAATCTAATTCCCATTTGCCAGCATTTGGCCCAACTCCATCTAAACCCTTCCTATTCATATACCCATCCAGGAGTTGGGAGGTCATGTTGCGGCTGTACAGGACATTGGTTAAGCCACTGTTGGAATATTGCATGCAATTCTGGTCTCCTTCCTATTGAAAAGATGTTGTGAAACTTGAAATGGTTCAGAAAAGATTTACAAGGATGTTGCCAGGGTTGGAGAATTTGAGCTATAGGGAGAGGCTGAACAGGCTGGGGCTGTTTTCCCTGGACCGTCAGAGGCTGAGGGGTGACTTAATAGAGGTTTACAAAAGTATGAGGGGCATGGATAGGATAAATAGACAAAGCCTGGGGTGGGGGAGTCCAGAACTAGAGGGCATAGATTTATGGTGAGGGGGAAAGATATAAAAGAGACCTGAGTGGCAACCTTTTCAAACAGAGGGTGGTACATGTATGGAATGAGCTGCCAAAGGTACAATTACAACATTTAAAAGGCAATTGGATGGGTATATGAATAGGGAGAGTTTGGAGGGATATGGGCCACGTGCTGACAGGTGGGACTAGATTGGGTTGAGATATCTGGTCGGCATGGACGGGTTGGACCGAAGTGTCTGTTTCCATGCTGTACGTTTCTATGACTCTATAAATGTTGTAATTATACCCACCTCCACCACTTCCTCTGGCAGCTCATTCCATATACACACCACCCTCTGCATTCAATAGTTGCCCTAGGTTCCTTTTAAATGTCTCTCCTCTAACCTTAAACCGATACCCTCTATATTTGGATTCCCCTACCCTGGGAAAAGGCCTTGGCTATTCACTCTATCCATGCCCAACTTATAAACCTCCATAAGGCCACCCCTCAATCTGCGACGCCCCAGGGAAAATAGCCTCAGCCTATTCAGCCTCTCCCTGTAGCTCAACTCTCCAACCCTAGCAACATCTTTGTAAATCCTTTCTGCACCCCTTCAAGTTTAACAACTTCTTTCCTATAGCAGGGAGACCAGAATTGAACAAAGTGGCCTAACCATGTCCTGTACAGCAACATGAGATTTGAGGAATCGAGAACAAAAATCCCTAGAAGTTACCGAACAGATGTAGAAACTAAATAAAACTTTTAATGGAATGTTGGCTTTATCTCAAGGAGGTGGAATACAAGGAATGAAAGATATAATTATTAACTACTCTAGTTGGATCCCATTGAGACGGTCAATTGAAATCAGGGCGCTGCTCCTCAGGAAAGATGTACTGGAGGGAAACAACAGAGCTGAAAGATTACAAATGGCAAGTCAAAAAAACAAGTCCGACTTGAAAATTAACAGAAAATGGGTCTCTTCAGAAAAATTGCTGCGTGTATTTTACCATGTTACTAAGGTTTAATCATTTTCAGTAGCATAGGACAGATGGTACTGTAACAAGATCTATGCTCATTGAATAAGCAATGAAATTACCAAGTGATATATTTCTGATAATTTGTATCTTCAGAAATGTTATTCTACTAAAACTAGAAAATCCACGAAGAAAACCAAAGGATGCTAGAATGAGCCGAGCTGAACATTAAATCCAACAAGTGCAAACCTAAGTGTTTTTTTTCGCAAAGGTAATCTGTCAATCATGAAACTGGTTAACAGTATGGCAGACAGCAGCCTCATCTTTAGATTTATGTTCCATTATGCTGTGCTCAGCAATGAAGTGACTGAATAAGCATGTGACCAGCCAATAATTCCTTTCAGATATAGATTCACACCGTGACTGAAACAGACTTGATGAATGACATTCTATATTTTAGTTGCTAGATTAATCCATTTTGGGCTCTGTTTTTTTTCCAGCACTTATTATTTCCTTTGGAACTAAAATTCATTTGTTTTTCAGTTGTAAGGCAATATGCCTGAAAGAATATTGATTTGGTACTTTCTTTTTCAAAATGTAAACATGTTTATTAAAAAAGCAATTAATATCTTAGAGTAAATAATGAATAATAGTCTTGTAATATGGCATCCATTCAAAGGCTGGGGTATGACTTTCACTTGGATTGGATGTCTAATTTCAGGCTCATTTTCTAAAGATCACTCTACATTTCTGAAAACACAATTACCACTGAGTAAACATAAAGGGCTATACAGCAAATTAGATGGACAAGTAAAAGCTGAACTGTTTGAAGGCCTTTCAGTATTAACTGAATTCTGAATCAGCCACTAGATCAGTAGGAATAAGACTTGAGTTTATATATTGTCTTATCATATGTCTTGTCAGTCACTTCACAATTTATGTGTCCCATTTGACCTTAAGCTATGCTTTCAATTCCATATGCTCTCTATCACAAATTCTACTGCTATGATCATTGCCATTTCTGCCTGTTCCTGAGCATATCAGATGCTGAAATCCTTATCTATACTTTGGTTACCTTCAGACTCAATTATTCCAATGCTCTCTCCTGGTCAGTTTTCCAAGCTTCTGCATTATGTTGATAGGAACTCATTGAAAATGCCTCTATTTGTATCTTACCTTGCACCAGGTCCCATTCACTCATCTTTCTTCTGCTAAGTTGGTTTATTGTCAAGCAACACATCCATTTTCAAATTATTTTCCTTCTTTTCAACTCTTTCCTGCAATCCTACAAAACCTTGGGAACTCTGTGTTCCATCAAGACTAGCCTCTTGTGCATCAATCCATATCTTTGACTCCTCCATTTGGTTCTCACGATTCTAACAGCTCAGGCTCTATAAGCTTAAGAATTTCTCTCCACAAACTCTTTCCTTCTCTCTGCTCTTTCAGGACAGTCCTTAAATTCCACTTCTTGGACCAAGCTTTTAGTAAACCACCACATAAACCAGTAAAGTTTGCAATTGGCAAATACTGGCTTAACTCATCGTGTATACTTTAAAATAGAGGACACATCTGACCCATATGTTCATTTCCCAGTGTAAACTTCTTTAAAAAGCATTCCTTTATCATTGCTTTCTTAAACTCAGGGTTCATTTCTGTCTGATGACACTCCTATGAAGTATCATTTGAGGTTTTGTTCACTGAGGGTAGCATGGTACCTCAGTGGTTAGTACTGCTGCCTCACAGTGCCAGGGAACCAGGTTTTGATTCCACCCATGGCCAACTGTCTATGTGGAGTTTGCACATTCTCCCCATGTCTATGTGGGTTTCCTTCAGGTGCTCCATTTCCTCCCACAGTCCAAAGATGTGCAGATTTGTGTGTGTGTGTGTATGTTGGGTGGGGGTGGTAGGGAGGGGTGTTGTGGGGGGGAGGGTGCTGCACTGTTTTGAGAGTCAGTGTAGACTTGATGCGCCAATTGGCCTGTTTTCATACTATGATCAAAGATATACAAATACATGTTGCATACATTTCAAAAGTGATCATAATCTGCACAGACGTATAAACGTATTAGTTCCTGGCTGTCTGTGATGCATATTTCATGCAGTTCAGATTTTTTCTGTTGGCCTCATGAAATATTGTTTAGAATTTTTATAAATATTTCAGACCTGTACATACCTCTGATGCTGAGTACTTCCATCAAAACTTCTTTCAAATTTTAATCTGTATTTTCTGGGGGGAGGGTCTCTCTCAAAGTGCAGAGACTGCTAGGACACAGCCTTGTTGATGTAGTTGGCCCAGACCTAAGAGGAGGGGCCTGGCTAGACAATGGAAATCCTGGTCTGACCTACTGCCATTGAGAGAGGAAGATCCAGGCAAAGGTTGCAGAATGTAGCTGAGCCGTTGTGGCTCTTGGTGAAGTTGGAAATGTGTGCAGAATCCAGGAACAGATGATTTGTGAAGAAAAGTGACCTGATTGGCAAGCTGAAGTTTATTACAGAACCATTTCATAACATTTGGATTTCATCTCAGTGGACAAGGACAAATTTGTCTTCACAATGTGCACAACATAAATTCCAAGCTTATTTCTTTTGTAGCCGGAGAATGTGTTAAATTAAAATAGTTTCAAGGAATTTGTTTTTGCATTTTATCATTTTCATAATGATTGCTGCTTATCAAGTGTTGAATAGGACTGTTCAAACAGTTATGACAGGAAACGGTGATTAGAATATCTTAAGCCCATCTTGCTTCAGGGCAACAATTACCAATGGCTGGTGTCAGTGGCAGCTGTAAACTTAATAAAGTGGCCATGCTTCGGGAGGTCCCAATACCACGTATCAAAAGGAAGATTTTGTCATTGCCTTTTTGAGTCAGCCAGTCTATGGTAGAGTAATAGAGTTGTACAGCACGGAAGCAGACCCTTCATCCATGTTGACCAACTATCCTAAATTAATCTAGTCCCATTTGCCAGTATTTAGCGTATATCCCTCTAAACCCTTCCTATTCATATACTCATCCAGATGCCTTTTAAATGTTGTAAATGTACCAGCCTCCACCACTTCCTCTGGCAGCTCATTCTAGACACACACCACCCTCTGCGTGAAAAAGTTACCCCTTAGGTCCCTTTTAAATCTTTCTCCTCTCACCCTAAACCTATGCCCTCCAGTTTTGGATTTGACCACCCTGGGAAAAGACCTTGTTTATTTACCCTATCCATGCCCCTCATGATTTTATAAGCCTCTATAAGGTTTATAAACGCTCCAGGGAAACAGCCCCAGTCTATTCAGCCTCTCCCTGTAACTCAAACCCTCCATGCCTGGAAACATCCTTGTAAATCTTTTCTGAAACCTTTCAAATTTCACTACATCCTTCTGATAGCAGGGAGACCAGAATTGCATGCAGTATTCCAAAAGTGGCCTAACCAATGTCCTGTACAGCTGCAACATGACCTCCCAACTCCTATTCTCAATGCTTTGATCAATAAAGGAAAGCATGCCAAATGCCTTCTTCATTATCCTATCCACCTGAGACTCCATTTTCAAGGAATAATGAACCTGTACTCCAAGGTTTCTTTGTTCAACAACACTCCCTAATACCTTACCATTAAGTGTATAAGTCCTGCTCTGATTTGCCTTTCCAAAATGCAGCTCCTCACATTTATCTAAATTAAACTCCATCTGCCACTCCCCAGCACATTGGTCCATCTGATCAAGATCCTGTTGTACTTTTAGGTAACCTTCTTTGCTGTCCACTACACCTCCAATTTTGATGTCATCTGCAAACTTACTAACTATACCTCCAATGTTCACATCAAAATCATTTGTATAAATGATGAAAAGCAGTGGACCCAGCACCGATCCTTATGGTACACCACTGGTCACAGACATCCAGTCTGTAAAGCAACCGTCAACCACCGCCCTCTGTCTCCTACCTTCGAGCCAGTTCTGTATCCAAATGGTTAGTTCTCCTTCTATTTTACTTTATTTAACTGATTTAACTTTGCTAACTAGTCTACCATGCAGAACCTTGTCAAACACCTTACTGAAGTCCATTTAGATCATGTCAACTGCTCTGCCCTCATCAATCCTCTTTAATACTTCTTCAACAAACTCCATCAAGTTATTGAGACATGATTTTGCATGCACAAATCCATGTTGACTATCCCTAATCAGTCCTTGCCTTTCCATATACATGTAAATCCAGTCCCTCAGGATTCCTTCCAATAACTTGCCAACCACCGATGTCAGGGTCAACTGTCTTTAGTTCCCTAGCTTTTCCTTACCATCTTTCTTAAATATAAATTAATACCAAAGATAAGGCTCAGTCATCTTCACGAGCAGATAAAAACAAAATGCGGTAGGTTTATAAAAAAAGGGAGAGTATTAGCCAGTATGAGTGGATGCATGGAGATCTTTTTGATTACAAGGAAAATAGTGAAATGTTGGAGGGAAATGGAAAGACAGTTCTCGAGGGCATGAGCACAGTGACTGTAAGGACAGTTCCCATTGGCCTCAGGGGTTACTTACCTCAGTCATCTGCCAAAGTCAATGGAGTTAAAGAGACTGTCAGAAACTCCCACTCCAAAAACAGATTTCAACTCTTTTATTGGATTGAGAGATGTGGCGAGCAACCACATGTTCTACAGCAACTGGATATTCGTTGTTGCATTCAAATTTCCCTGCCACTGCGCAGTCTGATTGCACGTCTAATATCCAGTTTTAGATAAATGACAACTTCCTCCAGTTAAATATTGGAAATTAAAGAATCAACTTCAGTTACCAACTTAAAATCTTAGCATTATTTCCTTATTCCCTTCCTCTTCTCAGCTATCAACTCAGGATGAACTGGACTGTTTGCCATCTCTTCATCCTAATTAAGCTTCTGATCACATCTCCTCTCCATCACAAATGCAATCTACTATGTTTACATTTCTCCAAGATCTTGACCCTTATTATCACTGTGAGACGTGGCGGTGAAGTGGTAATATCATTGGATAAGCAAAAGCTGGTTAATGTTCTGGAGACATGAGTTGGATTTCCAATACAGATGGTGAAATTTGAATTTAATTTTCAAACATTTTGTGTTAAAGGTTCACCTAATGGTGACCATGTAACCATTGCCGATTGTTGTAAAAACCTATCTGGTTCATTCATATTTTAGTAGAGGGAAATCTGTCATCCTTGTCCAGTCTGGCTACATGTTACTCCAAATTCACAACAATGTGGTTGAGCCTCAACTGTCCTCTGAAATGGTTTATAGAGCCCACCAGTTCAAGGCCAACCAGGCATGAGTAAAAAAAGCTGGCCTTGCCATTAGTGCCTGTATCACCTTCAAGAATAAAGAGGAAAAAAAATTATTCGAAGCCAAAGAACATGCTCCCTCTCAAAAAGCAAATATCATCCTTGTGTTCTCTGGACTTTACTCGAGCTGCGTTTTCCGTGTTTTAGTGCCACTTTGAGATCTCCCCCCGAATCTTTCCAACCCCCTCCGTGAAGCTCTTCTGACTAATCCTCATAAATAATTCCACCTTTGTCTTATGATTGACTTTGGTCTGATTACATCTCTGAAAAATATCTGTGAAACATTAGCCATGTTACAATTTTTGCATCAGTTCCGATGTACATAAGAACATAAGAAATAGCAGTAGGAGTAGGCCATCTGGCCCATTGAGCCTGCTGCACTCTTCAATAAGATCATGGCTGATCTTTTCATGGACTCAACTCCACTTACCCAGCTGCTCACCATAACCGGTATCTATCTACCTTTGCCTTAAAAACATTCAGCACCGCCTTCCTAACCTGCAATCTTCTTCCCGACCTCTCCGCCCCCACCCCAGTCTGACCTATCACCCTCACCTTGACCTCTTTCCACCTATCACATTTCCGACGCCCCTCCCCCTAGTCCCTCCTCCCTACCTTTTATCTTAGCCTGCTGGACAAACTTTCCCCATTCCTGAAGAAGGGCTTATGCCCGAAACGTCGATTCTCCTGTTCCCTGGATGCTGCCTGACCTGCTGCGCTTTTCCAGCAACACATTTCCACCCCTTAAAAACATTCAACAAGGTAGCCTCAACTGCTTCACTGGGCAGGGAATTCCACAGATTCACAACCCCTTGGTTAAAGAAGTTCCTGCTCAACTCAGTCCTAAATCTGTTCCTCTTTATTTTGAAGCTAAGCCCCCTAGTTCTACTTTGACCCACCAGTGGAAACCACCTCCCTACTTATCTCTCATGTATACCCTCCATAATTTTATATGTTTCTGTAAGACTCCCCCCTCATTCTTCTAAAATCCATTGAGTATAGTCCCAGTCTACTCAATTTCTCCTCATACACCAACCCTCTCAACTCTGGAATCAATATAAGGAACCTCTTCTGCACCCCATCCAGTGCCAGTACAAACTTTCTCAAGTAAGGAGACCAAACTGTACACAGTACTCAACGTGTGGCTTCACCAGCACGCAAGACAGCTGCAACATTACTTCCCTGTTTTTAAACTCCATTCCTCTCGCAATGAAGGACAATATTCCACTTGCCTGCTTAATTACCTGCTGCATATGCAAACCAACCGTGGAATTGGTCAATAATAGACGTTTTGGGCATACACCCTTCATCAAGAATTCCTGATGAAGGGTTTATGTCCAAAACATCGATTCTCCTGCTCCTCGGATGCTGCCTGACCTGCTGTGCTTTTCCAGCACCACACTGTCGACTCTGATCTCCAGCATCTGCAGTCCTCACTTTCTCCCAATATTAGAGCAACACCGTATTCATAATGAAAGTTTAAATGTGAATATTTTAGGGATTAAAATTGGAAGCTACTTATGCTGGTGCCAAAATGCAACCTGTTTGCTTATTGTCATGGCTCCAGTATTTAATAAGCTAGCAAGCTTTGGAAATGAGCTAACTGACAAGAAATCTAAACCACATGTGGAAAATACATTCAGTACATACAGTCGGGAGGGATCACTGGAAATTCTAAACTGAACTTTAGAGGATCCCACACAATTAACTCACTTAAATATTTATCAGGTAGTTAAATATTTTGCTTATCAAATAATTCTTAACTCTACCTATCAAACAATACTCATATCTCACTAGTCAAATATTACTTCACTTGTCTTCACACTTCATTTATTCTCAACTATAAAAGTTTTTTTGTTGTGATTGTAATGACGTCAGCCAGGTGGACATTAAAGAATATGAGTTCCCTGATTGGGGCTATTAACCTGGTCCAATCAGGGAGCTCTGGCTGACAGATGGGAACAGGAGTGTCAGACATCATGTTCACTCTGAGAACTTGCTTTGAGGGCGCTGGATCAGTGCCAACGACTTTCATGTGTAAGTAAAGGGTGACTTGGTGACAGGATACCAGCCTCTGTGGAGTTATTTCAATTTTAACAATCTGCCTGCAAACCCTTCCATTTACTTTCCCTTTTCCTAAAAATCCTGACTAATGTTGGGCAACTCCATGGCACCAGTTGTTCCCAAGCAATCACTTACCATATCCATTAGGTAAATTGTTCACTGGTGTCGTGGTGCAATGACAACATCTCTCTCAATGTCAGCAAAACAAAAGAACTGATAATTGATTTCAAAAATAAGGAGAAGAACATGCCTCTATCTACATCAACAGAGCAGAGGTTGAGAGGGTGGAGAGCGTCAAGTTCCGCGGAGTGAGAATAACCGACAACCTGTCCTGTTCTTCCCACGTAGATGCGACGGTCAAGAATGCAAAACAATGCCTCTTCTTCCTCAGGCAGCTTAGGAAATTCAGCGTGTCCATAAGGACCATCAGTAACTTATATAGATGCACCATTGAAAGCATACCGTCCAGGTAGATAATGGCTAGTATGGCAACTGCTCTGCCCAGGAACACAAGGAACTCCAGAAGGCCATCATAGGAAGCCAACCTTCCATCCATAGATTCCACTTACACTTCTTGTTGTCACAGAAAGGCCACTAACATCATCAAGGACCCTTCCCACCCCAGTAATGCTCTCCTAAAACCTCTTCCATCAGGCAGAATGTACAGGAGCTTGAACACATGCACGAACAGGCTCAAAAACAGCTTCTTTTCGCTGTTATTAGACTGATGAATGGACTCTCTAACTTCAAATACTGTTGATCTTGTTAGTGCTGATTTCCTGCGCAGTGTAACTGTAGGCCCCGCTCTGTCTAAGCACCCTATGACCTGTATGTCCTTGCTTACAATGATATGCCTGTAAAGCTCAGAAAGCTTTTCACTGTGCTTACACATGAGAATAAATCAAACCAAATAAATAAATGCTGCTGTGTATCATAGCTAAAGCCAATATTGTTCTCACACAAACCTGTACAGATAGTCACATTTACCGTTTCCTGGAACGAAGGGGTCATCTTGTGAGGAAAGGTTGCATAATTTCAACAGAGCTCAAGGACTGAGAAGCAACCTTTTTTAATTATTGAGTCATCAATCATGGGGATCACTGGTTGGGCCAGAATTTATTGCCTGTTCCTAGCTGCCCTTGAGAAGATGGTGGTGAGCTGACTTCTTGAACCGCTGCAGCCCATGTACTTTCGATGGACCCATAATGCACATAGAGTGGAATTCCAAGATGTTGACCTAGCAACAGTGAAGGAACGGTGACTTATTTCGAAGTCAGGAGTGACTTGGAGGGGAATTTGCAGGTGGTGTTGTTCCCTTGTCCTTCTAAACAAAGTGGTCATGGATTTGAAAGGTGTTGTCTCAGGATCTTGGATGAATTTCTGCAGCTGAGCATCAGTGGTGGTGGAGGGAGTGAATATTTGTAGATATGATGCCAATCAAGCAGCTGGATGGTGTAATGTTTATTGAGTGTTGATGGACCTGTACCTATCCAGGTAAATAGGAAAGGCAACAACCTTGTGGTATTATCGTAGGACCGTTACTCCAGAGACCCAGAAAATGTTCGAGGCACCCAGATTCAATTCCTGCCACAGCAAATGATAGAATTTTAATTCAATAAAAATCTGGAATTAAGAGTCTATTGGTCACCATGAAACCAACATTGATTTTTTTTTGACAATCTGATTCACTAATGTCATTTAGGAAGGAAATCAGGCAGCCTCGGTCTGGCGTACATGTGACTCCTGATCCATAGCAATATGGTTGACTCTTAATTGCCCTCTGGGCAATAAAAGCTGGCCTAGTCAGGATGCCCTCATCACATGAATGAATTTAAAAAAGCATGGGGAAGATTCGATCACACTCCTGACTAGTGTCTTGTAGATGGTGGAGAAGCTTTGGGGAGTGAGATACTCGCTGCAGTATTCCTAACCTCTGACCTGCTCTTGTATCCACAGTATTTATATGGCAAGTCCAGTTGAGGTTCTTGTCAGTGGTAACCTCCAGGATGTTGATAGTGGAGAATTCAGTAATAGTAATGGCATTGAATTCCAAGTGATTGTTTGGATGGTTAAACTGTACCTTTTTGGTGATGTTCATTGCCTGGCATTTGTGTGGCACAAATGTTGATTGAAAGAGCATAAGGGAACTTGATAAGGTGGATGATGAAAGGATGCTTATGCGTGCTCTTTTGTACATTCTGGTGCCTTAGTTAAAATATGCTGTCTTGGTCCAGACAAAATTTAAATCCAGGAGTCTCCTATTTATCCATTAGATGGCAAAAGCAATAAAGTCACTAGAACACTTGGCAATCAGTTAAGACATGTTAATTTAGTTCATTAGAAACAAAATTGCACATTGCTTCAATGCTGCAGACAATCTGCTGTTTAATTCCTAGCCCAGTAATGCATACATCGGGACTCTAGTGAGACTGAAACACTAACCAAAGCTGTTCTATAATGATTTTTTTACAAATCAATTCTACCTATGTTCTGTGTGAAAAGAAAAAGATTTTTCCAATCTCACTGGATCTTTATTTAGTTTTAACATTGCGTCCTTTAGTTCAGCCATTTTACTCCACATCCACTTAGCAGCTCTTCTCTAATTAGTACCAGAGTTGCAATTATTTTTATCATTGTGCTCACTAAGATTGTGCGACAGCTACCACACCTCTCTGTCCATTATGCTAATCCTTCAGTAGTCAGCAACCAGGACACAACCCAATGAAATATTGGATATTGACTGCATCCAAAAGGAAATCATATTCAGTGCACACAATGTAGTCTGCAGATCTCCTGACATGATATTGTTATACAGCTAAAAGCAAGGGAGCCCTTTTCAAAATGTGCTTATACTTGCGTTCAGTTGCTTTGAGAAGAAAATTAATGCTTCAGTGATTTGAGGCAATGAATTCCTTAAAGTGGAGTTTGACCATAAGACATAGGAGCATAAGTAGACCATTCAGCTTATCAAGTTCCCTCCGGCTTTCAATGAGACGATAGCTGATCTGATAATTCTCAACTCCACTTTCCTGCTTTGCCCCATAACTCTTGATTCCCTGAATGGTTGAAAATCTGTCTATCTCAGACTTGAATATGACCCAGCCTTGCCAGTCCTCTGGGGTAAAGAATTCCATAGACTCACCAAACTCTAAGAAAAGAAGTTCCTCTTCATCTCTGTCCTAACTGGTGCTTCCTTATTCTGATATTATGCCCTGTGGTTTCTGACTTCCACACCTATCTTGTCAAGCTGCCTACAAATCTTATACGTTTCAGTAAGCTTGCCTCTCATTTTTCTAAACTCCAACAAGTACAGGCACTAACCACTCAAGCGCTTCCAGAAGAAAAACCTCTCCTTGCCTGCGATGAACCTTCCAATGTTGTTATAACTTTCCTTAAATGGACCAAAACCGTTCACAGTATTCTAGCTGTAGTCTAAGTCATGCCTTGTATAGTTTTTAGCAAGACTATTGCATTTTTATACTTCATTCCATTTGCCTTCCTTCTTACCTGCTAAACTTCTTCATTGTGATTTATTAAGGAACATAGCATCCCTACAGTGTGGAAGCAGGCCATTCGGCCCAGGACCATCCCATCCAGACTGACCCATCCCACTCTATCCCTGTAAACCGTGCATTTCCCATGGCTAACCTTCAGACTCCTGGACACTATGGGTAATTTAGCATGGTCAGTCCACCTAACCTGCACATCTTTGGACTGTGGCTGGAAACCAGAGCACCCTAAGGAAACCTACACAGAAACAGGGAGAATGTGCAAATTCCACACAGACAGTTGTCCAAAGGTGGAATTGAACCCTAGTCCCTGTCACTGTGAGGCAGTAGTGCTAACAACTAAATTACCATCCTGCCTACAGCCACTGTGGGTGGCACGGTGGCACAGTGGCACAGTGGTTAGCACTGCTGCCTCACAGTGCCAGAGACCCGGGTTCAATTCTCGCCTCAAGCGACTGACTGTGTGGAGTTTGCAAGTTCTCCCCGTGTCTGCGTGGGTTTCCTCCGGGTGCTCTGGTTTCCTCCCACAGTCCAAAGATGTGCGGGTTAGGTGAATTGGCCATGCTAAATTGCCCGTAGTGTTAGGTAAGGGGTAAATGTAGGGGTATGGGTGCATTACGCTTCGGCGGGTCGGTGTGGACTTGTTGGGCTGAAGGGCCTGTTTCCACACTGTAATGTAATCTAATCACTGTACCATTTACTGAAGGATTCCCAAATCCCTCCCTCCTATGCTTTCTGCAGTCTTTCTCCATTTAACTGACAGTCACCTCCTTTGTTCTTCCTGCCAAAGTGCATCAGCTCACCACTTCACTTCTATGTTTTTTTCAAGTGTAGCCAATGATGTTGATTATTAGTTTTTCTTTATTGGCCAAGTAATGATTTTAGTTTTTTAAACAATTGTGTTTATATTAGCAGTACATTTCAACACTTGGAAAGATTAAACCACCATGGCTCCTTTAAGTTAAAAAAGCCCACTTATTACTAGCAAATAACTTATATGATAGTAAGTAATGAGGAGCATGCAGTCCTTCTTCTATCAGTTGTAACTGTGTGTCAAATGGGATCGGGTAAAGTACATAGTTTTAATAAAGGATGAATGAAGGACCAGGTTGCTAAAGGGGAAGGAACTGGAGTTGGACAGGTTATTTCAGCACATACTGGTATGCTACTCTTTTACATGGTCCCACCTTTGGACCATGCTCATCATAGGAGCACTGGGTGTGGTGGCAACTTGCACATGAGCAGTCGGTAGATATTGACCAAACAAAGGCCAATCCCCTCCTGTCTGGAATTTTCCCAAAACACAACTGAGGAATGCAGACAACCTCTTTCCAACAACAGGAGACACTAAACATTAACCCCTCAAATGCCAAGAGATAATCCACATTAACCTATTCAACAACATGAGATAGTCAACATTAACCCCCTCCGATACCAGGAGACAGCAAACATTAACTCATTCAACGACAGGAGAGAGCCACCATCAACCCCACTAAATACCAGGAGAAATATAACATATATCCATCCAACAACAGGGGATAGTCAATGTTAACCCTTCCAACACCAGGAGATAGTTAAAAATAACCCATCCAATACCAGGAGAGAGAGTCAACATCAACCCATTCAGCACCAAGATGGAGACATCATTAACCTAGATATTTTCTAATCAACCTGTTCACAAATGTTATCACACACCTCTGGTGTAGTGGGACTTGAACACAGCCAACTTTTCATTCTGACTCGAACCTGATTGAAAAAAAATGAAAAGGGAAGAAAGATGTACAGAGTCTTTTTTATCCCAAAGCTTATTGAGTAAAAAATACCTCTGGAGAGCTGGCATTTGAGAACCTATGCTTGGAGCTTTGATAGTCCCTCCTCTGTAGGAACAAGCACAGATAATATTTCCAGCTCACACCATCTTTTGAATACTGCTGGCATAGTAACAGCAGAAGTGAGAAACAGATGGTGATAGTAATGGTTTTAAACAGGTGTGAAAAGATTAGAGGATTAACTCAGCAGCAAGCTCTGTTCATAAGCTGCGGGCATGTTTCTAAATCATGTTCCTGTTAACAATCAAGCTTCAGGAAAAATATTTAGGTCAGATATGGCACTAGGTTAAATTCAGATTTGTTCTATTCATTATTATGGTAACAATGAGGCCCAGTTTTTAATACAAGCTGAGTATTATGAAGGCTGTGTGTGGTTGGATTTAAAGTAGTTGCCACTTCATGTTGGCAGGCTATGGACTTATTCAGCCTTTCACTAAAGACAATAACACTACATCTTGCCTGGATGGGTGCAGCTGTAATAGCGCTCAGGAAGCGCAGTACCATCCAAGACAAAATAGACCATCCACCACTTTAAACATTCTTTCTGGCACACCATGACTATAAATGTGTACTATCTATGAGAAATACCGCAGTGAATTGCCAAGTTTTCTTTAGCAGCATTTTCAAAATCCAAAGTACTTCTCAGCTGTTGGAGGTCAAGGATGAGCAGATGTGTGCAAACACGCCACCTCCAAGTCACACATTCATCCTGGTTTGGCTCATCGATCCCGATCCTTCAACTTTACTCATTCTAAATCCTAGAAATCCCTCCCTGTAAAAGAACAGCCTCATCATATGGTCTGCAGTAGTCTAGGAAGGTGGCTCCCCACTACCTTCCCAATGGCAAATGTGAAGGGAGATTCTAGTGCCCTGAGGAAAAAAAATGAAAAATATATGAACAACGCACATTGACACTTGGGATTTGGGTTATGAATCAGATGCAAATGGAACTTGGTTCCCCTGCTGCTGATTTGAAACTTGGTACTTGTGCCATGTTTACTTAGAGACTGTAAATGGCCACATTATGGCCAGTAATTCAAGCAGTTGAGGCATAAAGGGTTAACTATACCTTTACTCTTATCATAACTACCAAGCATCTGCTTAAAGAACTATGTTTTGATTATATTATCATCAAGATGGAACTGGGAATTAAGTTTGTGGGATCTCAGACAGGCTATCCCTTGCAATCTCAAGTATACAGTTCAGTTCATTAGAACTTGCTAATGTTCACTTACATGAGTGCAGACCTGATCATATAACAGCAGAATCTCATCCTCTGCTTTAAGGTGAATGTGCTTTAAGATGATCTAATGCTGCTGTGACAATTGCTGAAGGTTTCTCAGCAGAGAAATGTTCAATCATATGATGTTAAAATGGGTGGAAAGTGTATTGTTTATATCATGCTGAATTGATAATACACAGAAAACTGCCTGAAACTGATATACAAACTCATTCCTCTGCATGGAGCTTCACTCCTTACTCCCCTGTTTCCCTGAAGGGGCTGTATTGTGCCAGTTCCATAGGAGCTGGTTAGCCTCATGTCTCTTGCTCTAACTGACACATTCCAAGTGAAACTCAACTCAGTGAATACTGTCAGCTTATTTGACCATAGGGAATGTTATAGCTAATCTCCATCTATAGGAGTTGGGATGCCTTGTGAAGCTATACAGAACATTGGTGAGGTCACTTTTTGAATATTGCATACAATTCTGGTCACCTTTCTATGGGAAGGATGCGTTAAACTCAAGAGATGCAGAAAAGATTTACAAAATGTTGCCAAGGTTGGAGGGTCAAATCTGTCAGGATAGGCTGAATAGGGGCTGGTTTTCCCTGGAGGCTGAGGGGTGACTCATTGAGGTTTTTAAAATCATGAGGGACATGGATAGGGTGAATAGCCAGGGTCTTTTCCGAGAGTGGGGGAGTCCAAAACTAGAGGGAATAGGTTTAGGGTGAGAGAGGAAAGATTTAAAAAGGACCTGAGGGGTGACTTTTTCATGCAGAAGGTGGTATGTTAATGAAATGAGCTGCCAGAGGAAGTAGTGGAGGTGGGTACAATTACAACATTTAAAAGGCATCTGGATGGGTACATGAATAGGATGAGTTTCGAGGGATATGGGCTAAATGCTGGAAAATCGCACTAGGTTGGATTGGGATATCTGGTTGACGTGGATGAGTTGGACCGAAAGATCTGTCTTCATGTTGTATGACTCTATGTTTGCCCACTGAAGTTTTCAACAGGAATCACTTCATAATAGCCAAGTGCAAAATTTCGGGGTATCAATATTCTCTTTTAAAGCACAGGTAAAGGCAGTTGTATAGGGTTAATACAGAGGAGTGCTGTAAGAGCATCCACTATAGAATTATGGAGAAAACAGCTCAGGGTCTTGAAGAAATGTAACATCAGGTCCTTCTTAAAGTATCTGTAAGAATGTCTATCATAACAATGTGACTGTAACTAGTTGTTAACATGTAAGAAATCATACGTTGTTACCTACTTGAGACTTTTCTAATTAAGTAGGAAGTGGTTTTCTTCTGTCACACTGGACCAAGCAAGCCCTGTCATTTCCTACACTTAATAAGGAAGGTAACAATTTTCTTCGACATAAGCAGCATCACATATAAATTTAGATTCAGGTTTTATTTTCACATGTACTCAAGTACAGGATACAAGAATAAAGTGAAAAATGTACCATGTCGCCACACAAGATGTCCTCATATAGCATAGGGAGCAGCATACCTATACAAAATGGTAGGCTGTGATGCAGATTTGATTTGAATATATGGTGAGCAGTGGTGTGAGATCTTCAGCTCCAAGTTGTCTATTCATATAGCCCAGACAGCAGCAGGGAAGACCTCAAGATTTAAGAACCCTATAGAAGAAACCCTCATAACAATCCTTAGCAAGGAAGCAAAGTAAAGCCACCATAGTCCTACTCTCTCATTAGAGAGAGAGGAGTGGTTTAACCTGGGGATTACCATGCCTCAGGCGAGGGGAGAAGTTGAGAAAGAGAGTCCATCATGGTAACCTCAGCTGATGTGGGAATGGAACCCACACTGTTTGTACCCCAAATCAGCTGTTCAGCCAACTGAGCTAACTGCACCCCACCACTCCTTCCGCCCCCGAAAAGCGAAGTTACCATAGACCCCATAGCTTGCAAAAACAATTCTAGCTGCCATGTGTGTCACATTGTAACAAGCCACCTGCAGTTAGTCTCAGTGTGATGAGGTCACCAAGTAGTCATCAATCAGCCACTGCAGGGCTTCGATTGGTTGACCATGGGACTTCCTGCCTCGAATGTATTTCTGACAGAGGCATGGAGATGGTAGGCTCATGTACACTAATTATCCTGCTTCACTACATGCCTTTCCTGCCTCCCTGTTCACCACCAGAGAGAGCAGATTTCACCCTATCTGCCTCAACAGCATTAGTTCACTGCACTTGGGACTTTTGTGGTTTATGTGGTTCTCTTGCACACAGAGCAGCTCAATCAGAAACTGGTCTTCAAAACACAAAGACTTTCAAGTGGGCTATTCCAATATTGCATTCACATATAATTAACTACAGTGTTCAAGAAACCATAGGCATCTCTCTTTGTTTTAGACAGAGAATGAACATGCACAGCTTTAGTGACACCTCTCCACATCAAACATGCATGACTATGAATCTCTCTTGCTCTTACTGCTAGCCAATGGTGTGTTGACAGGAATAGAAGATTTGATTATTTTAGTTCTGAGGAACAGTCCTATTGTACTCACAAACGTTGACTTGTTTCTCTCATCGTAGATGCTTCCATTCCTGCATTTCCTGTTTTACGTTCCGACAATCAACCTGTTTGACCACATCACAAATATTCCACTCACATTGCATTCACAAGTCTTGGAGTGGAACTGAAAACCACAGCATCTGGCTCAGAGCCAGTGGCACCACCCACTAAGCTACAAAACTCTCATATTCCTGTTATTCATTCCAAGTGGATGATCCATTAGAAAAAAAATTAAGCAAAAGACAAATATGGTCAAATGAAACTAGTGTGCAATAATGCAACGAGGACTCCCTTCATTCTGACGGCATACATCAAAGACACACTGCCTTTGCACACTCTGTCCCACAAATCTTGGAGGAGAGCTCGATTAGCTCCATAGGTTGGATGACTGGTTTGTAATGCAGAGTGATATCAACAGTGACAGTTCAAAGCCTGTACCAACTAAGGGCACTATGAAGGTGCTGCCTTCTCAACACTACCCCTTGTCTGAGGTGTGATGACCATCTGGATAAAGTCACTATCAATTGTCTCTCTCAGTCTAATGAGAGAGTGGGATTATGACAACTTTTCTTACAAT
Source organism: Chiloscyllium plagiosum (assembly GCF_037043375.1). Taxonomy (NCBI): domain Eukaryota; kingdom Metazoa; phylum Chordata; class Chondrichthyes; order Orectolobiformes; family Hemiscylliidae; genus Chiloscyllium; species Chiloscyllium plagiosum. The sequence goes on along the minus strand of NW_028270159.1, from coordinate 34,368,674 downwards.
TCTTGAAAACTGAGAAAAGCTATGCATCATTATAACTACATAGGTCAATTGGTTTGATTTCTTTTGAAACTACCTTCCTTCACCTATCTTGTTGTGAAATAGAATGGAACTCAATGCATCTGGATAGAACAGTTTGAACAGTTGTTTTATGTTGCACTTTCGAATTATCATATTGAAACCTTATGAATTTTTAATAACGTGTTGGCAGTTTTCGAAGATGTGCATTGATTAGCTCTCATTACAACTCTTATTGGAGTTTCTGTGCAGGCATGCTTGCAAAACACATGAAAACATATGGCGAACAACATAAAAATCAATGTTTGTAGCAAACACTTATTGACTTTTTGCTGGTTTCGATACAAGCTTGCAGTTCATTTCTTTTGCTTTTGAGTCAGTACATTCATAAACATTCTTTCCAAATTAACACTGAATCTGAACATGCAGATAGCTCCCAGATATTATCTTAAAAAGTTCACTGCTTCTGTAGGGTAACCAACAAACAAAAGGTACTTAACGGGATATGCTATTAGATGGGGAAAGGTGTCCATAATCTGCCTGGCTCACACCCACTTTCATAGGTTTATCCCCTAGCAAGGTTTGTAATAGGATAATACTTTGTGGGGGTTGATGTGGGGCTTGCTTCCAACAAGGTATTTTTTTATGATGTGGCAATCTTATGTTATCTCCTGTAACATAAATAAACTGGCATAGCAATACTGGCATTCAAGAATCCAACAAACATTTATTACAACTAACTATTATGTACAAATGTTACATTCGTCAGGCACATTAATAGCTGTACTAGCCTTATGCTTTCGCATTAGAGGAGCATGTTTCCAATACAGTGTCATGCTTTAAATGATCTGAGTAAGATGGAGGAGGAGAACTTCTTACCATAAGGTCAACTGCTAGAATGCAGCAAGGTCTCTTAAAGGCACGTTGACATAGTGAGCAACAGATGCGGTGGTGGTAGTTGTGTGTGGGGTGGACTTAGTGCATGTGTCTGGATGTAATGCTGAAGCAAAGTGGCTTTTTTCTCTTGAACTGTATTTTCAGCTACCAGTATTGAAACCTTCTACCTGCTAGATAACAACAGTTACAAATGACTGAAGGCTCAAAACGTATGTTGTGGGGATGGACACTAAGAGGACTACAAGGCAAGGTAACAAGGATGTTATGCTTCACCTTTACAAAACTTCAAAGACCCATTTATATCAGATTGGAGATTTGAAGGCAGTCTCAGAATATTTCTATTGTAATGGGAATGATATAGCGAATCTCCTACCATAGTTCCTAAATGCCCCTAGGACAATGGAAAGAAACATTCATGATCTACTGTTATGAACTAAACAGATAGAATTTTGGATGTTTTACAAGATATCAGTCACAGAATAAAGAAATATTAAATATGGAGGGAATGAGAACTCAGGAGTATTAATTGGTCCTAGAAATTCATGTCTTAAGGTCTTAGGCTTATCTTAATAAATCATTGATGCATGCAATGAATAGTTTCATAGCCAATTTAAATATTCAGCTTGTGGTCAGTATGTACAATGCAGAAAGAATGGTTTCGAGCCATTCCTCAATAAGAACACAAACACCATCATTTTGTTGACAGGAGCGATCAAAAGAACAGGACAAGGCAGACTGAAAAACTGGGGCTGAAAAGTCCATTTCCACTCTGTACAAACCAGCAAAACAACATTAATTACTGGCCATCCTGAACAGAATTTCCCCAGCTGTTGGAGAAACTGCTGTCTTGTTTTAATGCTGATTTGAATTTGGTGAGACATTATAAATGAGACAATGTCTGCAGCAGAGAGACTGGGAGCAGACAACACTGACCCACTTCAAGAAGTGACTGAAACAATCTTTCTCTGATACTTCTGTCACAAGAAAATGAGCACAGCAAGCAAAATGATTTGAGTTCTGTTTTAAGAAGCAAGACTATTAAGTAGTTCTTATTTATCCCATTAGGCCAAACGAGTGAATGGATAAGGACCAAAGTTTACTGCTTAAAATAGCCAACCAAATCTCAGGTATTGGTGGTGACATCACTACATGACTGATAAACCTGTAGACTGTAATTAATATATAAAAGGTAGAAACCACAGCAAACAGGTCACAGCATGATACAGAATGTAATTCTCACCTACAGGTAAGATAGCACATGAAATTAAGGAACTAAAGCACTGGGGAAATTATGGCAGTGCAACAGCCTTCTAATAGAGAGTGTGACAGGATAGGTATGCTCTGTAGCATGGATCATAGATTCAGCACTAACCAATACAAATAGCAGTATTACAAAAACACTGGGAAGGAATCTATCAGCATACAAGGAAACGATTAAAATAGCTATTATTTAACAGTCCAGTTCAAGTCTTAAAGTACCATTAGAACACATTTAAGCCATACTTTTCCAGATAGGAACCAGCTTATTGTCAATGCAGAGATTAATCATATAGATCAAGAATACTACCATTTAATTAATGAACAAAATGTAGTCGAGCAATTAGTGATGGATAATAGCTGGAAACTGGTCATGTCTTTCATTTCACAACTTCCTCCCATTGTTAAGAAAGCATCCACAATTTAGACATTAGTCTTTAAGATTTGTTTTTAATCCACTCAGTGTCAGCATGGATGAGAGGCTTTGGGGTAGGGGGGATGTGATTAAGAATGATAAGCATCCAATGTTATTTTCTCCAGTGTACAGAACTGAATCTATAAGCTCAAGTTGCAGGAGATGACGGGTCTGGCATCAGTTGGAGATAGCGGCAGAGAATTGATCTCCTTGTGTCCAAGCTTCCAATTTCTAGCAGACCACTAGATCCTCTTGATGATAAACCTAGTGTCAAATATATCAACCTTGCATCTAAATCCATCTAAGGACCGTGCTACTCTATAAGGGAAATGGGGCAATTGGTTGTTCAAAGAGTGGTCTGATAGATTGAATAGCTTTTTTCTGTGCTGTCCATGTTAACTCTATAATCGTCTTCAGCCCAAATATGCTCACTCACAGCCTTCCCTTTTTGTGTAAATTCCCTTCCCTAGCTTATGATTGGCAGCTGTGCCCTTCATTCACTTACATCTCACTCTGTGGAAACACACTGTACTCCTTCTTTCAGATTTCCATAAAATCCGCCTTCTGGACTAATCGTTTCAATCACTGCTACTTATACAACTCCTACCAGTAACTGCTGTACGCCCTGTATATAAGTAATGGCCAGTTCAGCCATTATAGGTTAAAACAATTCATTTTGATATCAGCGTTAAGCTTCATTTTATTTTTCTAACAAACTGGAGCGAGTGTAAATATTGCAGGCTCGCATCAATTGATCAAAGCTGCCAAAAATCTAAGGTCAGCCAATGAGCTCAATTTGTGGATAATGTTGGTTGTGCATTTCTCTCTCTTGCCAACTCTATTATAATGTTTTTGATTAATCCGATTACAACATGAAATACAAACAATTGCACAAATGCATGGGAACATTGAGGTAAAAATTCAATGAAATATATGTAGAACTGGTCAAAGGAATCAGAAGGCTGACTACATTGTAAAACAAACAAAAACAGAAATTGCTAGAGAAACTCAGCAGGTCTGGCAACATTAGTAGAGAGAAAGCAAAGTCAATATTTCAAGTCTTGTGTCCCTTCTTCAGAACTGATTGTAGCTATGAAAAGATTATATTTATACTGATGACAGATGTTTGGGGTAAGGAGGTGTGTGAGCAGATAGGTGGAGAGGGAGCCAAGATAAAAATTGCACAAATTGTTATCTTGAGAGAGAGAGAGAGATAAAAAGGGTAGGCCAACAAAGGGATTGCTGACAGTAAACCAAGGAAGAAAAAAGCTTACTGTAACAATACGGACTGTGAGTAGTTGAAAAGGGCAGCAATGAAAGCAATCCATTTCTTGACAAAATATGGGGTGGGAGCCAGTAATGGACTTGGAAGAAAGTAACCATTGCTCTAAAACTGTTAACCTCAATGCTGAGTCCTGAAGGCCATAAGGTCCCCAAGAAGAAAGTGAGGTATTGTTCCTTCATTTGTGTTGACCCTCTCTGGAGCACAACAGCTGGCCTGAGACAGAGATGCTGACGTGGGAGCATGGCAGTGTTTTGAAGAGGCAGCACCTGGAAGCTGGGCATCATTTATACAGACATAATGTTAGTGTTGTGCATTTCATCTCCACAATGTAGAGGAAACCACATTGTGCACAGTGAATTCAGTAGACTAGATTGAATGAGGTGCAGGTAAATCACTGCTTCACCTGGAAGATGTGGCTGGGGCTTTGGATAAAGAGGAGGGAAGAGATAAATGGGCAAGTATTGCACCTTCTGTGATTGTGTGAGATGGTGCAATGGGATGTGGCAAGCTATTGGGAATGGAGGTGGAGCAGACCAGGGTATCTGGGAGGGAATGTTCCCTACAGAACATATCCCAACCTAGGTCCTGTAGTGAAATGGGTGTTTTTCAGCACAATCATCCCATTTTCACCCACTCATAGTTCCCATTACCACTTATCTAGATAGTCTTCTTGCCTGATTTATGAGAATTAATCCCTTTATCTCTATCTCTTTCTCTCTGGATTCCATCTCCACCTATCAGCTTACTTTTTGCCCCCACACCCCCCCCCCCCCCCCAACCCCCTGTCATCAACATAAATATCACCTTTTCTGAACTGCTAACAGTTCTTAAGAAGGGTCACTGGACTAGAAACATTAACTCTTGTCTTCTCTTCTCAGACACTGGTTTCTCCAGCAATTCCTGTCTTTTCTTGTTTCAAATCTCCAGTATCTGTAGTTTTTTTTGTTTTATGTCATTTGATTATGATATAACACAGTTTTATTATTACCATTTTTGGTCCTGCCAAATGTTTCACTCCATTTGCACAAAATAAGTGACTTCGGTGTTAAGGGTAGTAGGCTACAGTTATTAAACAGGCCTTTATATTGTGCAAAGAAATTCTCCCTTCTTTTGTTGCTGAAGAATGGTAGACATACCTTGTTAGAAAGATGTTGATAGACAGGAAGTACGTGATCCCAGTTTTTTAAAAAATGATCGATTTGGAATGATGTAAGAACTATTGATCTAAATCCGAAGTTGCTCCTAGAAATGTACTCCCCCTTTGTTCCACCTCATAAAATTCCAGAAATTGAAATGTTTTGTGTAAGGTTTATTGAGAGTTGGCATTTTGTACATGAACTTATGCCGATCAAAGTGAAGTCTGACAGCACAGGATAATGCAGGGCGCTCCATGTCCCTGTGATGGAAATGTCTATTTTTGTTCAATTTTGTGCAGAACTATTCATCTGGAGAATCACAGTACAGAACAGTGAGAGGAAGGTGGAGCCATTTCTTTTGACTGCCTATCAATCTAAAATGTTTTGTTCTGGATTTTGAAGGCTTGATGAAAGGCTAAAACCTTCTCTTCCCAGGGCAGTTCTTCAGCAAAGAAGCTGTTCTCATCGTATGGTAAATTAACATAACCCTAATATGATTTCATGTGGTGTACTGGTGTTTGATAGTCTCTAACTGGTGCTCCAATGAAAAGGACTCCCAGTGTTTGACAAGAAATAATGAAAGGGTATTTGGCAGTATCATTATGGAAATGTAATAATAATATACATCGAATGGCATCAGAGAGAACTTTCACAGAGGGTAACCATTTTGTACAGTTTCTATAATCCTTGCACCCTGGGCGAATTTTCCTTTGGTATTACTGAAATAACAAGCCGTGCAAAATGAATATAATTTCCGTATTAGCTTTACTTACAATGGCTTAACAAAGTCTAATATCAGTTAAAGGTGATGACCCAAGGATTGAATGAATGCTTGGATTTGATGTTGTATCATTATTACTGTTCAGCAATGATCTGATTTCATGTAAGTTTTATTTTCTTCACACAGGCTACACTTCCACTGATGTAGGGTATATTTTATAAAGTTATTGTAAAAGTACTGTATGTAATCTTTCTGCACACATAACTCCTGTTGGATAGTTGAAAAACAAACATTTGAATTCATTATTAGCAGACCACCACAGGATTGTAGTACTTTGCTTGCCAGGAATGGAAAATTGATCTCATAGGTGAGACTTCTGCTTTCTTTTCTAAAATGTAACTAGATTGAATGTTAATTAACTTGTTACTCACTCTTTCTCACGCAGAAGCTGATGGTTGCCATTTCAATGGGCAAAAATGAGAATATGTCTTTTTAATATCTATTCAAAAGGAGTAATCCCTCATGCAGACATTCCAACATACATTCTTGGGTCCAAGTGTATATCAACAAGAACAGAAATTATATCCCAAGCCAAGCTGCCCTGATAACATGGTGGTGAGCTGATTTCTTGAACCGGCATGATAACTGGATAAGGAGTTCCAGGATTTTCACACAGAACTGAAGAAGGAATTGCGATAAATGCCCAAGTTGAGTGGTTAGCACTGTTGCCTCGCTGTGCCCAGAACCTGGGTTTGATTCTAGCCTTGGGAGACTGTCTATGTGAAGCTTGCACACTCTCCCCGTGTTTGCATGTGTTTCCTTCCGGTGCTCCTGTTTCCTCCCACAGTAAAAAGATATGCAGGCTAAGTGGATTTGCCATGTTAAATTGCACTAGTGCCCAGGGACATGCAGACTAGGTTGATTAGTCATGAGAAATGCAGGGTTACAGGAATAGGGTAGGGGGTAGGTCTGGGTGGGATGCACTTGGGAGCTTCGGTGTGGACGTGATGGACCAAATGGCTTACTTCTGCATTGTAAGGGTTCTATGAAGCTATGTAAGAGAAATTGCAGTTGATGGAATCCCCATATGCCATCTCAAATATCTATTGTGTTCTTCAGCTTTAAGCATCGAAACATAGGAAATAGGAGGAGTCGGCCATTTGGCCCTTCAAGCCTGCTGCACCATTCAATATGATCGTTGTTGCTCATCTAATTTCATACCCTTTCACCACACTTTCTCCTCATATCCTTTGATTTCTTTAGCTCTAAGAACTATATCTCACTCCTTTTTGAAAACATTCAATGTTTTGATCTCAAACGCTTTCTGTGACAGAGAATTCCACTGAGTAATCACTTTCAGGTGAAGAAATTTCTCCTCATCTCAGTCCTTGCCTTGCCTGGGTTTGAGCATTTCAGCTCTGAACAGAGGCAGGATAGGCTCAAGTTATTTTCTTCACAGTGAAGAAAGCTGAGGGGGAACCTGATTGAGACATACATCATTATGAGGGGCATGAACAGAGTGGATAGGAAAAGGCTGCTCCTTTAAAAAGAACGATCTATAACATGGGCGCTTAATTTTAAGGTGAAAGGCAGGAGGCTTAGAGGGGATTTAGGGAGAAGTATTTTCACCCAGAAGGGAGTAAGAGTCTGGATTGCACTGCTTGGGAACCTCAAAGCCTTTAAAAATTACATGGATGAGCCCTTAAAATGTCACGACATTCAAGGCTATGGACCAAGAGCTGATAAAACGGGATGAGTGTAAATAGATCAATACAGAATCGATGGGCTGATGGACTTCTGCTATACTGTATGGCTGTTTGACTCTAAATGGCTGAGTCCATATCCTTAGATTGCAACCCTTGGTTTTGGACTCCTCAGTCACTGGGAACATCCTTCCTGCTTTTACCCTGTCTAGTTTTTCTTCTTTGTACAACCTTCAGGTTTTTAAGAGCCATGGTTAATATGCCTTAATAACCACTTCCTGATTATTCATCAACTCTTTTTAACTTTAGCAATGTCTGGGCCCCTAACCAGTTTTACCCCTTCCAAAATAAAAACAATCCTTCTGAGAAAAACAACTAAGATGAGATGATTTCAACAACGAAAACAGAGATTGCTGGAAATACTCAGCAGCATCTGTGGAGAGAAAGCTGGGTTAATGTTTCAAGTTCAGTAATACATTTTCAGAACAGTTCTGAAGAAGGGTCACTGGACCTGAAACATAACTCTGCTCTCTCTCCACAGATGCTGCCAGAACTGCTGAGTTTTTCCAGCAATCTCTGTTTTGTTTCTGATCTCCAACATCTGCAGTTCTTTCATTTTTTTTTAAGGTACTTTTGAACTGTTTGAGTTTGGAAGTCTCTAAATATGTCCAGGAAGCTGAGTGCTTAATTGCAATGGTGCAAATTGCTCTGAAAATGGCAGAGCTTTGCAATAATAGCATGCACTTTTTAATGCAAATACCTTCAATTCTAATAACATTTCCGACAGTTTGACACCTGAGAAAGCAGGTTTCCATCCAAATGCCATTTCATCAGTATAACGTCCCTGATAAGATTGATCACAGTTGATGTGCTGCAGCATCACCTTTCTCAGTGAAGGCATTGCTGACAAGTGGTGGATCAAAGGAAAATTGATTCTTACTTAGCAAATGATCATTCTGCCATCAAAAGGCTCCTGTCACATCCCCGTTTCAGCTGTGCTCCAAGATATTCAATTTGGCAGTTTAGAAATTTCCATTCACTTACCCTGACAAAACACCCAAAACAAGGTTGAGCATGAAGAAAGATCCAATGATGATCAGCGGGATGAAATACAGCCAGTTCCAGACATTCCCTGAGGCATCATTTGCCTGTCAAATAAATAAAACAGAACTCTCATGAAATGGGAGAATTGGCAAACACATATATACAGTCAGCTGATCTTAGCTACAAAATGGAATAGAACTGAATAAGACAAATGCAATCTTAAAAACAACTTAATCTATGCAAAAAAATTCAAAGTTTGTTAGTGTCAATCGTATATAACTTGCTTTTCAATCCTTTTCAATTACTGCACATTTTAAATGCAACGTATGTACTTAACAATATCTGAAAGCATTGTCATTTCTTCCAGTGGTAGAATAAAAGGCCTTTTATCTGTCTAATTCAATGTTCTATCATCCTAACATTGCTACTTTTGTTGAATGCTCATAAAGAAGGTTCCATACAGTTGACACTTATGGCCCAGTACAATGACATTACAGATGACTTTGCTTCCATAAAAATAGATCCATCAGAGGTGGCTGATTACCTGCACTGTTACTCTTGGCTCCTTTACCTCAATAGGAGAATTTATAGGCCCGATCTTTAACTCATTTTTAATTTTACAACCTAAATAAAGGAGCTAGGTTTAGTCCTGTCAATACAGGGAGAAAACTCACAGATGTCAACACCCAGGAATCTGATCTAAACAGTGGCTGGTATAAATGCAGTCAACTCCCCTGATCTAACATCCAGTTATATTTTCAATGAGTTGGTTGCACTGCTGTGGTGTTGACTGATGTTTAATGTTCATGCAAAAACAATTATGTAATAATGTATGAATTAAACTGAAGGCAAGTTAAAGACTCTGCTAATAACATTGAAGATAAAGCAAGCTATGGAGGAATCCAAATCTGAGGATACTAGAGAGTATCTCAATTATTACAGGAGAATATAAAATATCTTTGAAACTACCGCAAGATGTCATACACCACCATATTAAACTAATACTCTCTTAACAGCTCTTCAGTTTTACACTGCAGCTTAATACATATCCCAATTATATTACAACTAATGTATAAATCAAATAATTCCATAAAGGGTACTAACTACTGATATCTGAACTATAATGTGCACTTGGTGTTGGTGTGGAGAATAATGGTCATAATAAAACTGTTGGATCAAATTCATTCAGAATTTTACAGCTATTGAAGACCATGAGTAATGAACCTCTATACAATGATATTGCTTCAATTTCTCTCACACCTTTATGTTTAGTCTTCCAAATCAGCTCATGCAATTATGTTATTATTACATAAAAAAGCAAAACCAATGAAGGATGTTACAATCACAACATCGAGTAGCTGTGATTTTTATGAGCTTTATGATAAGTTAAATAGCAGCAAATCTATGCAGTTAATACTAAACTGTTATGTAGTAATTCATTCATCTGTAGAAATTTTCCAAAGCTGCAGCTATTTGAAATAATTTATATGTTCAAACCTTCTGTTTTGATGTGATGATTTGTGGCAAAACATCTTCCAGAATTAATCATTTTTATGGGATTAAACAATTCCCAATGGCAAATACTTTTTAAAAAATCAAAATTACAACATGCAATTTGTTGTAATCAAATTACAAATTATGCAGTTTTAGTTTGAAACTTTCCAGTAACTGAACTGTACTATGTTACTACAAAGTATTATGCCAACAACCTAGAATTGGTTGCAGAGCTGGAAATATGTTAATGAGAAATCAATTTTTGATATTGGTAAAGATGATTCATTGTCTTTGTTGATTGATGCTGCGGATTATTCAATATATAGAACGCTCTTGGATGAAACACATCTGAAGCCAAAAATTGTTAATTGGTACCATGACTAATTTAAAAAATGCAACCATGCATATCATGTCATTAATTCATTTACTTAACACTTTGCAAGGTTTAACATATTGCTTTCATGCCTACATTTCCTATTGGCCTGCAGAACCAACTTGCAAAGAAACATGAATTTGCTTGAGTAGTTCACTGAACATTGCATGCACAATGTTGTGATGCAGTTAGTTGAAATTCATGATTTGACATATACTCACAATTTCTGCAAACAACCAACTAAAATGACTAGGATAATTTTAAAATAGCATCCCAAAAAAGTCAAATAGATAAGTCAGCTAAAAATATCCTTAATATCTATAGGTTCCATCGAATGGTACAGTGGACAATGAAGAAGGTTACCTCAGAGTACATCAGGACTTTGATAATTGGGCCAATGGGCCAAGCAGTGGCAGAAGGTGTTTAATGTGGATAAATGAGATGTGTTGCATTTTGATAAGGCAAATCAGAGCAAGGCTTATACAGTTAATCGTAGTGCCTGGAGTGTGTTGCCAAACAAAGGGACCTAGGGGTGCAGGTGCATACTTCCTTGAAAGTGGAGTTGCAAGTAGAAAAGATGACAAAAAAGGTGCTCGGTACACTTGCCTTTTTTAACTCAGCACATTGAGTTGGGACATCATGTTGTGGTTTTACAGGACATTGTTTAGGTCACTCTTGGAATACTGCATTCAATTCTGGTCTCCCTGCTTTAGGAAGAATGTAGTGAAACTTGAAAGGGTGCTTACAAGGATGTTTCTGGGTGTGAGCTATAGGTGGAGGCTGAATAGGCTAGGGCTGGGTGAAAAACCAAGGTCTACTTCCAGGTCGAGGAGTCCAAAACTAAAGGGCATAGGTTTAAGGTGAGAGGAGAAAGATTTAAAAGGAATCTAAGGGGTAACTTTTTCATGCAGAGGTTGGTTCATGTATGGAATGAGCTGCCAGAGGAATTGATAGCAGTTGATACAATTACAACATTCAAAAGACATCTAGATGGGTATACGAATAGGTAGGGGTTAAGAGAGATATGGGCCAAATGGTGACAAATGGAAGCAGATATCCGGTCAGCATTGAGAAGGTGGATCGAAAAGTCGTTTCCATGCTGTACATCTCTACGTCTCTAGTATGAATGATAATTTCTTTTCAATTGCCTGGCTGTTAAACTAATAGCCTGGATAAACACAATGGGTAATAAAAACACCCGCATTCCCCACTGGAAGCTTTTACTGTTGCAGGCCTCCCACAGCTATACAAACATCCTAGTTCTAAAGAGGATGAGAACCAAAACTAAAAACAGAAAATATTGGAGAAATGCAGCTGATCTGGCAGCATCTCTGGAGCAAGAAACAGGGTTAACATTTTACGTGTGATGTGACTCTTCCTCAGAAGAGAATGAGGACCAGATTAGTCTAACTTAATTTAGTTCTTGTACCTGTCACCACCCCAGGCTACTTAATGACTTTTCAATTATTGTGCAGAGGATGTCTTTAAATTGTAGATACTTTGGATGCAGCTCCGAGTTTGGAGGATTGTGTAAAAAGGATGAAAGCAAATCAGTTACGTGTTCCACATCTCTCGAGATTTTGTTTTCAATTAACATCAATAGAAATCAAATTTGAGAGAGATGTTTAATAGCCAGCTGCTCCAATATCATCTGTCAAAAGTCAAAATGACCTCCTCATTGTTTGAACTTTTTATAGTGTCTTCTAAAGAAGTAGATTCTCATCTTTAACTTGTTACAATGGAGCTGAGGGAATTACGGCTCCACACATTTTTTGAGGATTTTAACAAATTTTTGTTTTGTATTGATGAAGCATCAGAAGCTTGTGCAATTATTATTCCCTGGAGTTCAGAGTGGAGTCAGTTGTTCCTTTTAATCAATGTAATTCTATATCGGCTGAAAGTCTGTGTGATATAATAAGGTCACACGCAAGAGGATTTGCTGCATTTTGATAGTTACCTTAACTGGTAGACTGTTTTCCTGCACTAATAAGAACGTAGTAATTTGACTGACATTGTATTCCAAGCAAGCCTTACCTTGTCAATATCCAGGATTGTCTGCTTTATTAGATATTGCAGCAATTTTAGAATATGTTTGCTGGACATGCAGATTTTGAATTCGAAAGTTTTACTGACACTATCTCTATTCAAAGGGCTTGTATCTTCAAATTGTAGCATGTCTCACATCCATCATCTCACCCTTCAGCTAGAATTAGGATTCTCAAGTTGTTATGCCAATCAATTGTCAAGTGTGTCCCACTCATCTCACACAGACCGATCTTTTTTCATTAAGCAGGTTATGAAGTGCTGTAGCATGAGGAAAATGACCCTGATGTCTTTGATATCAATCAAACTGCTTTTTCTTTCAAGCTTATAGAATTTAGTTTCCTGCACAGCCTCCTTCATACAATGATACAGTTCGGATAGAGGCTATTCAGCCCACTGACTCTGTGCAAGCTTTTTAAAATGACTAACAGATTTGTGTCCACCTTTCCCAGAAAACGCATTCTCATTACACTCTTCCTATTTTGCCAAATGTGCTCCCTCTGGTTATTGCCCATTTCTTATTTGCTCTTACCATCATTTTGAACAGTTCTATCAATTTGCCATTATGTTTCTCTGTTCTAAACTGTGTATGTACTGTGAGACTAATACTCTATCGGCACCAACAGAAATGCATCAGGATTAGCATAATTTTTTCCACCCATTGTCTGAGGTTGCTTAACACCGTTAGTGTATCACAGACAAACCAGCCATGCTGTGCTTGCTTATAATGCTAACTGCTGAGCTCCAGCCGTTGTTAGAATGTTTTCACGCCCCACAGCTTCAATTTGCTAAGTGAGAAATATCCGATCCATAATTTGTCATTTTGCACAAATGAAAGGCGATAAGCCAGAACATGGCTCAAACCAGGCAAAGATGTATAACCCCATATGTCGCAGCATCATTAACTGTATTCAGAACATACTGACACAGTCCTGGATGTCAACCAACCAGCGATCCACAGCCTCTTTCCCTACGAGCTTAGTTTAACATAATTGAGCTGAATTGAAGCCCATTGGGAGTGGGCTTCCCACACATCAGCCATACTCCAGCATCCAAGTAAGAAAAGAACCAACCCCTTATTTGGCTGGCTTGCCCAATCATGGCATCATTTAGAGTGATGTAAAGCTCAGAAACAAACCCTTCGGTCCAACTCATCCATGCTGACCAGATATCCTAAATAAATCTCATCCCATTTGCCAGCATTTGGCCCATATCCCTCGAAAGCCTTTCTATTCATATACCCATCCAGATGCCTTTTAAATATTGTAATTGTATCAACCTCCACCACTTCCTGTGGCAACTCATTCCATACAGGCATCACACGCTGTGTGAAAAAGTTTCCCCTCAGATCCCTTTTAAATCTTTCCCCGTTCACCTTAAATTTAAGCCCTCTTGTTTTAGGCTGCCCTACCCTGGGAAAAGACCTTGGCTATTTACCCTACCCATGCCTCTCATGATTTTATAAGCTTCTATAAAGTCACTTCTCAGCCTCTGACTAGGGAAAATAGCCCCAAAGTACTCAATCTCTCCCTGCAGCTCAAACCCTCTAATCTTGGCAACATCCTTGTAAATCTTTTCTGAGCCCTTTCAAGTTCAACAACATCTTTCCTATAGCAGGGAGGCCAGAATTGCACACAATATTCCAACAGTGGCCTAACCAATGTTCTGTAAAGCCACAACATGACCCCCCAACTCCTCTACTCAATGCATTGACCAATTAAGGCAAGCTCATTAAATGAGTCCACTTTCAAGGAACTATGAACCTGCTCAGTAAGATCTTGCTGTTCAGTCAGATTGAGGCTGGAATTCTTCCCCCATCCGGGAGGAAGTCCACCTTCATCAAGTTGCTCATTCAGTCACAGATGTTTTCTCATCTGTATTTGTTGCTGATCAACTTACCAGTGAACGGAACAGCAGCAAATATGGGGATGATGTAGCTTGTGACTGGATAAGCAGCATATGTTGGGATGTTAAGTGGCAGACATCAGTGATCAGTTTTGAGAGTACTGCAGTAAGCCAGAGAGAGATCCGTGTAAGTGTGGAGAAACATGGGACAGGACAGACAGTATGAGTGTGAAGAAAGACCTGGGAGGCAGAACTGAGGGAGGCCCATGTGAGTGGGTGGAATGTGGATTGTGGTGAAGAGTAGACTGCATGTGTGAGACATACACAGGAACTCACCTCACGCAGGCACACAAACACACCTCATTCTCTCTCTCTCACACACACAGACAGAGCTTACTATCTCACACACAAACAAATCTCACTCATACAAACACACTAATGCACACCTCATTCTCACACACCTCACATACACAAACACACCTCTCATATACAAGCACATTTCATTTTTCACAGACACGCCTCACGTACTCACACACACATCACACTCACACACAAACACATTTCACTCACACACACACAGATACAGCTCACTCACAGACACTCCCACATAAGAAACACCTCCCAGAGAGTATGACGTTCCAGATTGACAGACAGTCTGCTTCAGAACCCTACTTTGATACAAACTCTGCCAAGGCCAGCTCAGAAGTGAACCAAGATTAATGTTAGTTAAATCCAACTCCTTACCTTGGCCCTGGTCTAATTCCCTTCCTTAGAAATCAAGATTGGGGCAATTTCTATTTCTAGCAAACTTTGCTTCTTAACCAAACAGGGTTTCATTGGTTAGTGCTGCAGCTTATGTGATGACTCCAGCTGATGGTACTACTGGATAAATCTGATTCCAGAATTAAACCTAGCTTGTTTTTTATTTGTTTAGTTAGTCAAAATATATTTGCATAAGGATCCAGATTTTCTTTAATAACAGAAGTTTATTCTACAAAAGAAGAATAAAAATTAGCAAAGCTATGTAAATATAAAAAACAAGAATGATCCTCATTCACACAGCAAAACAATGTTTCAATCTTTTCCCTGACACTACAGAACCCCAAAGCAGCATCTTCACTATCCTACTATAGAAACTCATTTTGAATTAAAGTACACACCTATCTAAACTTCTTCAAGTTTCCATTTAACGGATCCCTATAGTTTCTTTGCAATGGACTAGTGAGGCAGGATGATGAGTCTTTTCCAAGTTTGTCGGCATGAATTTTTCTCAAATCGAAGAGCCTGAATGTTCTCAGTTCTGATAACTTACAGATTTCGAACCAAACACTCCTTGTTTGGAAGCTTCATAAACCAAACCCTCTGCTGAGGCAATTGGTTCCCCAAACTGCACTGAACTCATTGTAGGAGAGAAACTAAACTTGCTGCTGAACTCAACTCTATTGTTTTCTGATATGAATTCAAAATAAAATTTGCTCAACCTAAAATTCTTCTGAACTACCTGTCATAAATCCAGCAATATAAACATCTTTGCATGAACAATATGTTCCGTATTAGAGAGGGTAGACAGTGAAAAATGATGATGATGATGTCAGCTTGTACATGGAGATATTGCTATAAATTGAGGGGTGATAGATTTAAGACTGATGTCAGAGGCAGGTTCTTTACTTAGAGAGTGGTAAGGGCATGGAATGCCCTGCCTGTCAATGTCAATAACTCAGCCACATTAGTGGCATTTAAGCAATCCTTGGATAAGCACATGGATGATGATGGGATAATGTAGGAGGATGAGCTGAGATTAGTTCACAGGTCCGTCCAACATCAAGGGTCGAAGGCGCTGTATTGTTTGATGTTCTAATTGTCATTTTCTGGCAAATGCTGCATTGAGATCTCTGTCCTGGAAGGACTCTCTCACCTTTTTTTAAAATTAAAATCCTTCACAGAAGAAACCAACACCCAGCTACCTCTATTTTGGAATCCAAACCCCAAATATGATATCAATATGAATGTCATCATATCTTTCATCCTACTTAGCACTTTTTGAAATGAACAATTTTATTAATTATTCATGTATTTAAATTATTGAACTATTACCTTAGATTTTTTTTTCTGAAGTTCATGCTTACTGTTGTGCCAAAACTTATCTCTCTGAAATTTTGGCACCAAATCTCATCAAGTGAGAGAAAAATTCAAATATGGCCCCCTTGCAAAAAAGGGTAGACAACTCTGTTAAATCAAGGCCCTGTCTGCTCTCTCAGATAGAAGATCGCATGGCACTATTTTAAGAAGAACAAGGGAAGTTATCCTCCAATGTCTTGACCAATATTTTTTCCCTTAAAATACATCACAAAAACAGGTTGTCTGGTCACAAACACATTACTGTTTGTGAGAGTTTCATTGGCTGCAATTGCCTCAGGATGCTTTGTTGTCATTAGATTTTTTAGATTAGATTGCAGCGTGGAAACAGGCCCTTCGGCCCAACAAGTTCACACCGACCCGCCGAAGCGCAACCCACCCATACCCCTACATTTACCCCTTACCTCACACTACGGGCAATTTAGCATGGCCAATTCACCTGACCTGCATATCTTTGGAATGTGGGAGGAAACCGGAGAACCCGGAGGAAACCCACGCTGACACGGGGGGAACATGCAAACTCCACACAGTCAGTCACCTGAGGCGGGAATTGAACCTGGGTGTCAGGCACTGTGAGGCATCAGTGCTAACAGTTCTTTCTAATTGATATTCTTCTATATCCTAATTTTGGTGAAAAAGGAACCATTTGCTCAAAATAAGATGACAGTTGTATAAAGAAACAATATTAATATTGTTGTGATATTAGTAGACCAACTCTTCAATTTAATTGAACAGAGGACAAATTGCTAACCTATTTTAATTAAATTAATTAATAAAAAGGAAATCGAAACTCAAAAACAACAGTTTAGGAAATCAAGTGTGACATTTATCAATTACGCATCTGGTAATAGTTTATATTTTTGTTTTTGTTGCAATAAAAAAAAAACATGAAAATTAAATCTAAATAAGATTTTCTCTTTACAGAGTTTCCTTGTGCTGTTACTGTTTCTTAGTTTACACCCAATTTAATTCATGAGTTATATGTAGAAACAAACTATTAGATAAGCAAATTGCTTATCTATGAATAAATAGGCAATAAAATAAAATATGACTTCAGTTAAAGTTCAGGAAAGGAAATGTTAATAAAAAACATAGAATTGGAACTGACAGGTTTATCATATGGAATAACTGATTAATCTGAGATAGTTTATTACCATAAAAATATTCATGACCACATCAGTCCATTTACTAGCTGTGTACTTGCCTGTAAAAAGACCATAGAGTGAATTGGTGCTTGAAATATTGCCTATTAAAGACAACATATTTGCTTAAAAACTCAATCACTAGAATAGATTGTCATTGTAAATACTTTTCCTTGCCACTTTACTTCTATAACAACAGTAATACCAAACATAGGAGTGACTCACCCTCGTTTTCTCTCTAACTTGTTTAATACTTAAATGAGGGAGAAGGGAACACAGTTATTTGGGGGCAGAATGCAAAGGGTTAATCAGAGAGGGTGGAGACTGGGGAGGAGCACCAAGATAATCATAGATTAGCTGGGCTGAAAGTCGCTATACCATCGGTTCCTTTATCGTGAAATGGTTGTGTTCTTGTGCAATCCCGCATTGTAGAAACATCATGTTTTAGCAACAGTGCTTAAAGTGTTGTCACTGTAATTGTGTTACAGTCAACACACGTTTTAAAAGTTTGTGCTGTCGAAACAGTGTCCCCACCTTGGCAATCGCGTTAACCGATGTTTCGTCAACGCGAATTCGCTGTATACAGAACGATCTGTAATCCCAGAGAATGATTGGACTGCTTCCTCATTAAAGAAAGATGACTGGTGTGATGTTTAGCCTGAGGGTCACCACATCTAGTCAAGGTTGAGAAGGCAGGGTCTTTATGATGACCTCAATTAGTGCGGGAATCAAAATATTAATGAAACAACTAACAAGAAAAATACAGAGGTAACAAGACAATAAATTCAGACATTACTCCATACCCCATTTTGAGCAAAATCACCAATTTTCTGCAAGAATGCATGTAGTTCCAAGTAAGGCTTTCTTTTATTTCTTTATCAACAAGTTTAATTTTCCCAAACACCTATATGTCAACCTATTCAAATTAAATTATTCATTTTCTTTCATGGGATTTTGTTGCCTGTCCTGAATTGAACAAGTGGCTTGCTAGGCCAGTTCAAGGGGCAATTAAGTCAGTCACATTGCTATGGTTATGGAGTCACATGCCAGCCAGACTTGGTAAGGATGGCAGATTTAATCCTTCCCTTAAGGGCATTTGTGGACAAGGTGGTCATGGTCACAATCACTGAAACTAGTTTTCAATCCCAGGCTTGAATTTATTCATTAAATTCCTGTCCCCAGAGCGTCATCCTACACCTCTGAATTCCGAGTCCAGTGAAATGATCACTTCTCTCCTAAAGTGTTGTCCTTTAAAGTGCTGATTACAGTTTGGAATTGTAGACGGATATAATTAAACCTTTGCTGTTAATGTTTTTTGCACTGCTGTAAGAATGATATTAAGACCTCTATAAACTGACAGCATGAATAAGGGTCATGTCAAAAAATGCAAGCTTAAATTCCCCCTAATCTAATCTTGTTTTCAACATCTGATACAGGGCAAATGACCCATTAGGGTCAACAATATACTCAAGTTTGGACATTATGCTTTTTGTGCCTCAAGCTGGCACTAAAAGATGCCAAACATATATTGATCCAATATAATTTGCCAATTAATGTTTGAAAAATGCATCTGAAAAATCCAATCACCACTATACTGCTATCTGACAACCATTATCCACTTTGCTGAAGATCTGACATATACTTAAAATTAAATCAGGTTGAGTTCTTGATGATTAAATTCCTTCAAGTTGTATTTTCTGTGGCAACAAGCTCCTCAGGAACTGTCAAGACCAAGCCCAGCAAAATCAAATATTGAGATTTGGGTACATTAAAGGGCAACTTCATATGTTCAAACATGCTAATCCTTAACAAAATGATAACAGTCCTGCTACTGCCACCCACGCACACAGTTTTAAAGGTCTGTTTGAATATTGGAATTCCTCCATATAAATACTGGTACATATTTCAAAACAAAAACAAGACACTTGCCTCACCCACACTTACTAAAACTTCAAATCATCCACAGAATCATAAAAAGTGCCTGTGATATGAATCTCTCCCTTCTTCGTGGTAAATTCATTCATTAGTGTGTAATCCACTAGGGAAGTGATCTGAACTTTAAGGGCTGGCCAATTCAAAGCCATGCTTATCTCTATTCCTGTGAAACTACCATTGCTTTATCATTTCAAACAGTGTGTTGACACAATATATTAACTGGAAAGTTTTTTGTCGATTTCAAGTTAAGCCCAGCATTGTTCCAGCTCTGCTGAAGATTTTGTCAGTAATTGGCGCTGCTCAGCTCTTTTTGAAAACATTGTTCTGAGTAATTTGTTTATTTCCTCCAGTCGTTTCAACTGTTGTGTGGTACTCCTGCTCAAGAGAGATGTAAACAACTCGCCAGTTTTGAAAGCTTGTCATTCAGGTAGAAAGCTTAAACATATTCAGTCACACATAGAACTGCTTAACCTGCCTTTTCACCTTGCAATTAATTATACTCCACAATATGTTTGCTTACAATTGCAGTTAGTGAGATACTGCTACACTAATGCCTTTTATATGAATGCTGATAAGTTTTCAAACTAAAGGAAGCAGAAAAATACATATTTGGGAGAGGCGATGCCCTAGTAGTATCATTGCTAGACTATTAATCCAGAAACTCAGCTAATATGCAGGGGACCCAGGTTCAAATCCCACTGTGGCAGATGGTGCAATTTGAAGTCAATAAACAGTCTGGGATTAAGATATAATGATGCCCATGAAATCATTGTCGATTGTCAGAAAAGAAACCATCTGGTTCACTAATGCCCTTTTAGGGAAGGAAATCTGTCATCTATACCTGGTCTAATCAAAATATGACTCCAGATCCACTGTAACGTGGTTGACTCTTAACTGTTCTCTGGGCAATTAGGGATGGGCAATAAATATTGGCCTAGTCAGAGATACTCACATCCCATGTGTGAATATAAAAAAAAATTCACCAATATCGCTGCTTATTTTGTGTAATATTTTAAAAATGAAGCTTCAGTCCTTCATGTATTGATCCTAAAAGGGTTACTTCAGGACTGCTGTAAATATAACCCCAGCAGACAATACATTATTTAGTTACTTACATTGCAAAATGTTTAAATCTTTTTTAAAGTCAAAAGCCAATAACTTTCAGAACAAGATTTTAGAACTCGGATTTACCACTCTACTTTGAAAAAGGCATTGAAATATTAGGGAGAGAAAAAGCTTCAGTAAAAAACTCATAAGTTTACTAAAGCTCTTTTGACAGCACCTTCTGTGAACTAGAAGGGCAGATGCAGATTGAAACCTTCGAGCCACATACCATCATGACGTGGACTATATCACTGTTCCTTCACTGTCACTCAGTCAACATCCTGGAACTCCCTTCCTCACAATATTGTGGGTAATCCTACAGTATGTGGACTGCTGCTGTTAAAGATGGCAACTCCACACCATTTTCTCAAGGACAAATGGGAATGAGGAATGAATGCTGGCCAAGCCAATGACAGCCCATGAAATAAACTTAAAACAAACTTATTTGGGGTTAATGTGTTAAGGTAGGAAGACTATCTCATAGGTGAGGAACAACTTTCACTGGAGGAAGACTGAGGGGAGGTAAGTTGCCAAGGAATAGAAACTGTACCTCATTGACCTACTTAATAGGCATCATGTGGTACACAACTAGATCCAATGTTGGGGATCAAGTCCTGTTCTCCAAAGACCATCTGAAAAAAAAACTGCCTTTTAATTAGGGTGGATCATTTTTCAACAATCTAAAGTAGCTGCTTAAATTGAGATACAGGCCTCTGTTCAATAAGTGTTTTAATAGCTGGTGTTAAGGACACCTTTGGGAAATTCAGCTGCCGAGAGTAAAGTAAGACAGAAGATTTTTAATTGTGGATCTAGGCTTGCCAGCCGTCACCACCAAAGTCTTTAGTGCAGAGGAGATCCTAAATGGTAGATACTTGAAGCAATACTATCTAAATTGTATAATAAGTGAATGTACTACAGTTCAGGAGTCCTTCATCTGAAAATATGATTCCTGGTATGGAGAGATTGTCTTATGAGCAAAGGTTAAACCGGTTGAGATTCTACTCATTAGAATTTTTCCAATGATGTTTCCCCTCATGGGAGAGTAGAAGACCATAGTTTCTGAATAAAGCTGAGTCAATTTAAGACTGAGATGAGAATGAATTTCTTCTCGCATAAGGTTGTGAATCTTTGGAACTCCTTGCCACAGAGAGCTATGGGGGCAGTGTCCTTGTGCATATTTAAGGTTGAGATAGATGGATTAGTAAGGAAGTCAAGGGAAATGGCAGTAAAGTGAACTTGAAGAATGTCCAATCAGCTATGAACTGATTAATTGGGGGAAAAGGCTCAAGGGGCTAAATGGCCTACTCCTGTTCCTACTTCTCATGGTCTTATTGTAATAAAACCTCAGGACTAACTGTTGTTTGGATAAATTATATTGTCAGTTTGGGGATTTTTATAAAGGCCACGAGGAAGGCAATGGCCTAGTGGTATTTTCACTGGACTGTTAATCCAGAGACCAGTAAATGTTCTGAGGACATGGGTTTGAATCCTGCTATGTCTGATGGTGGAATTCAAATTCAATAAAAATCTGGAATTAAGAGTCTAACGATGACCACAAAAACATTGTTGATCGTTGGAAAATCCCATCTGCTCATTAATGTCCTTTTGGGCTGGCTAACCTGGAACAGAATTTGGGATTTTCCTTCATGAATTTGTTCAGATTTGCCTGCCAGAGTATTGCTGATTTAAGGCTAAGTTTCACATTTCCCTTCAGCATTGTTCAACTGTGTAGTCCCTATAATCAAAGTCCTTTCAGGCCTTTTGCCATTGTTTGAAATCTTCTACTTTTCCAGCTTTATTCACAACATCTTCAGAGGTCTTGGACTGCCATCAGAGTCTTCCCACTTTTCACTCAGCTGTGCCTTTGAAGTCTTCCCAAGTCCCATTCCTCATTCCGAGTATTCTCTTTTCAGCTGTGCCTCTTGAACTCTGTTTTTGTTTCTGATCCTGGCTCTGTAGGCTTTTCCACAGCTGCCAATATGCTTTATTGTGTGTTTAAGCCAATACTGCTACTTATACATTGAGATACTAGTCTGCAGTAGCTCAGACAATGTGTGTCTGTGCGTACACTGACCCTGAGTCTGCTTGCTCCATATCACACAGTAATCCTCTTTAACTCCTTGAGTACTGTAACACTTCTTTAAAATATTTATACATGGTGCGTTATCAAATACAACTCTCTCGTGTAACGTCTAAGATCATGCTCTTCACATGCTCAATCTGAACTTGTTTCTTCTCTCTTGCTGATGACAGAGTCACATGATCAGTTACAGCATCACAATTTATGTGTATGTCAGATACCATACCCAGTACCCATTAGATATTTAAAACCAGAGTTACTACATATGTAAGCCAAAGGCTTTTTGACATGCCACAATATCATGGCTAACATGGCTGAAAAATGTTATTAATCCTCCACTAAGAACACTCAGTTAGAGGAACTGCATTGAAAAAAGGTTAACAAACTTCACACAAAACTACAATACAGTTTCTAAAATTGATTTATATTACCCGCCATCAGCTAATTTTCTACTGGATGACATTGACGTAGATGATCATAATGAGAAAGCTGTAATCTTTTCATTTTATAAGCCAGACCTTGCCTTTGTGTGTTTGCACAGTGATAACTAACTGCTGGAGAGAAATTTACCTGTGCAGTATTATGTCACATCACACGTAACCCTGAATAATAGTTTTCATTCATACAATAAAAGGCAATTATTAAAATGCATTTCATATATATTACTTGTTTTGTCTTTTGCAACTCAAAATAGCGAAACCTGAAATTAAGAGGTTAGTGCAATGCAGTAGAAAATGATATTGTCTTATTATAAACAATAAAAGTGATTATGTGTCACAAATAGTGTTTGCATCGCTGTTAAATCTTCAGCACTGACTGTGTCAAGATTAATTCATATTTATAATTCAACACGGCATGCAGAAGGCACAACTTGATAACAGCTGCTAAATGATGAAGGTTGGACATAAGTCAGCACCTTTTCAGCGAATGGCATTGAAAATATTTTACAATTATAAGGTGGATAATATTTTTCAGTTTTGAGACAGTATCTTTAAACCTGAAAGTAAAACAAAAGGGGGCATGCAACCTGTTAAAAACACCCGACAGCAAGCTTGGGTGGTTTGATCCTTACAGATCAAAGGAGAGTTAGAATGTTTTACTGAGAAGAAGGTTCAAGCTATTTACAGTTACAAAAATTGGTAACAGCCTGTATGTTAATTATGGATAGACTGTTGGTCTCCAAAGTCCAAGAAAGCATTCAAGTTGTATCAAGTTGTATACAGTTGTGCTCAAAGTTACCATTTAGTTCTAAGATGATAGAGGCTTGGACTCCCAAGGATGGCTAATGATCATCTCTCCTTCATTGTCATGGGAAGGATGCAAAATGGAACAATTAAAAGATGACATCACTGGCTTTGTTTTAGTCCATTACAGATTATTACAAATGGTTTATAGAATAGAATAATAGAAGCCCTACAATTCTTGAAAAATCAAATTACTACAGAAAGGACAGTGTAAAGTATAGCTGTAACAATCCATCTAAAGTTGCGTGTGTAGCCTCTCCAAGATTCCGTGCATGGTAATTGGCAACAGCACAATGATTGTAACAGTAACTTCCAGTTTCAGAATTCACTGCTGCACAGGGAACGTGGAAGCCGGTGCTGTCAAAAATTAAATTAGCAGGGACACTGAGCTGTCTTAAATAGTTTTTGACTGGGATAAAAATAAGGAGGGGAAAGAATGTTCAATTCTGCTCTTTAAAGAATAGTTTGCCGAAAAAGAAAATGCTTAGTCAAGATTACTTTTAGTCATTTGTTACAATAAACATAAGAGATTAAATCTTGGTGTCTTATTCTTTCAGTTATAAAAGGCAGGTTTAACTTCATTTTTGAAAGTTATTGGTCTTAAACAGGATTCATAATAAAAAAAACAAGATTTCTAAATTCACTCAGACAGAGAGATGTGGACCATTGGAAAGTCAGTTATCAGTCACATACATACTCATTACATAGATTACACATCCATAATTTTGTTTTGAGTAACTTTAGACAACTCCAGACATTTCAAACTTATTTTCCAAAACAATCCCTCTCAATTCGGATTTGCAAAATTGTGAGAACTAACCGTTAAAGTTATCAACTAATGAGCTTTATTGCATGCCTGATGTGTTACTGCTTTTAGCAAGAATGAATTTTGCAGCCAAGAAGATAAAGGGCAATATGGTGTTAACAGAACATTTGCAAGAATATGGTGTAGACATTAATTGTAGTGTGGAGTATAGGAATAATATAACATCCAGCAGTATGTTAATCAGTTTTTCAACAGGCCTTACAATAAATTGTGTGGGTAGATCAGCCAGTTGATCCCTAATTTCAGTAAATTGGTGTCTGCTCTGCAGTTCCTTGCAAAATAGGTAGGGATTGTTCTTAAGCATGAAGAAGAATTCTGGTTTTTGGACTTACTACTGCCTCATTATCAGAACAGCTGCTGGATATTCTTTCCTCACTTGCTCCATGCAAATGGAATTGGGGGAAGAGTTGCAGCCCAGCCCCTGCACTAGATTTCCTTAATTGCACCTGATTACTATTCCCCTGCTTCCATGTGGAAAGGGAGAGAAAGTGAGAGAAATATGGCTGTTGCACATCCTCCTCTCCCCCAAGTCTGGCCACCACTGAACTTCTTGTGTAAGAATGTAGACTAGTCACTGGAGCTCCTTAGAATTTTTCAACGCCCAGCCGTTCCTCTGTGTGTTACAGTGGCAATCCTGCTATTGCGCTGACAGCATGTTCTAGCCAAGCACTGGTGGACTCCCACTGGGAGTCATGAATCACTTCCTATCCAGCAAAAGAATAGTTGGCATTGAGTAGAAGACACACTCTTGCTCAAAAGGGAGAAATCAGAAGACTTCGGAGACCAACAGTCTATCCATAATTAATATACAGGCTGTTACCAATTTTTGTAACTGTAAATAGCTTGAACCTTCTTCTCAGTAAAACATTCTAACTCTCCTTTGATCTGTAAGGATCAAACCACCCAAGCTTGCTGTCGGGTGTTTTTAACAGGTTGCATGCCCCCTTTTGTTTTACTTTCAGGTTTAAAGATATTGTCTCAAAACTGAAAAATATTATCCACCTTATAATTGTAAAATATTTTCAATGCCATTCGCTGAAAAGGTGCTGACTTATGTCCAACCTTCATCATTTAGCAGCTGTTATCAAGTTGTGCCTTCTGCAGTTAGAACTCTAGCTCAAAAGGGAGAAACCAGCCTCTAGTTTCCCCATGCATTAGGACTGTAATTTTGTTTCTCTTCAATCTTTTGAATTAAACCAATTTCTCTCCCTGATTTCCAAAGCAATTTATTATTTTATTATTATGCTTCTAATTAGTTATTATTTTGTTGTATTTATCTTTAACTACTTCACTCTTTAAATTCCAAAAGATTGAGTTCATTCATTTACAATGTAGTACAGCGTGCTAGCATCAGATACTGCTTCTGGCACTCAGTGACACTCAAAGCAGGAAGCTTTATCAGTTGTAAAATATTTCTTGAAGCAGAAATACAACGTTTCCTTTTTAAAATAATAAACATCCTTATTTTAGAGCATCCTTTTCATGGACAAAGAGCTGGAACATTTGAGAAAAGAGTGATGCTTTCATGTTTTCTCTAAATGCCAATGTTACTTCATTCTTTTTTAACTTTTGTTTTCACAGACTGGAGAAACTGTAGCAACTGGATATGTCAAACTGCTGGCCAGTTTCTGTTCAGTGCTGAAATCTGGTCTCTAACCCAAACTTGGAAACTAGGCATGAATATTATTGGTATGTGCTGTGCAGAAAGCTACCAGAAGACATTACTCAAAGCTGAAGTCATGAGAGTAGACTTGAATCCAGTGAAACTGCTGTTATAGGAAAATGAGTGGTAGGCAGGATTTGTGGACCTTTTGCCTGAATGTCCATAAATCTGAAAGATGATGGAATGAAGACTGACTGAGAAAAAGCTAAATGATAAGTCAATTGTCTGCACTGATGCAAATCTAAATGAAAGAATGACAATCTAGCAAATGGGATGAATGAACTATTTATATTCAATTTTCCTTACTTTGATTCAAACATTGAAAACCCCTGATACTGGAATGGCTTCATGGAATCTTGAAATCCTTGCACAAATTACACTTGGGCAGATATTAAAACACACCACAAAATAAAGTTACTTATTATGTACTGGGTATAGAAATATTGCCAACAAATTTAAACAGAATAGCCAGATTTCTCTTAACGTAGCATATAATTATCCCTCCATAATGATGTGTCAAATGTACTGTTAAAATTAAACAGGCTTTACCCAATAAAATCTGCTGTATATAAAGCCAAATTCCATATTCAAATCCAAATGAGGTGTTACCTGGTATAGTATCAAGTAAAATGTCATATGGAACATTTGAAATACAGAAGGCAATATTAAAGTCATAGGTGTTTTGATCCTCTAAGTTTAAGATGGGAATAACATTATCAATTATAATATAATTTTGAACTGTCATCCAAATGTTTAATTCATTAATAAGATACTATTATAAATGTGTTTGTGCAAATTTGTGAATGTGAATGAAAGTCTTTTATATAGCTGGATCTTCAAAGACACAATTATATTTGCCCAGCTTCCCACTGATCTTGCCTTCAAAAGTGTTAAATTGATGGAGAATGAAAGAAACTATTATGCTTGAAAACATCAGAGGAATGAATAAATAATTCAAAGTGTTTACACAAACTTCAGTAAATAATTCTTGAATAAAATCCAGGGCTTCTATGGTCCATAATCTGCAGAATTATGAATAGACCACTGATGTTATGTTGACCACTATTGTGTCAAGCAAGCTTATTCCACATGGCATGTAGCTGAACTGATGTTAATGTAATAATGTCAGCTACTTATTAAAAGATAAAGTGTCAAAGACTCTCAACATTCAATCTCAGGAAACCATACAGGGAGATAAAAAGGAAGATATGCTTTTATTGTAAGAATCATAGAATCACAGAATTCGTAGAAGCATACAGTACAGAAGAGACCCTCCAGCTGTTGAGTCCGTACCACTAAAACTACACTAAATAAGAACATTGATATAATGATGACATCTACATTACCAAGGCAAAATAATTTATTCATAATAAATAAAACAAAAATCTGCAGATGCTGGAAATCTGAAACAAAAACAGGAATTACTAGAGAAACTCAACAGATCTGGCAGCATCTGCGGAGAGAAAGCAGAGTTACCATTTCAATTCTAGTGACCCTTCTTCAGTACACTTATTTTTATTTATAACTAGTATAATGGTCTACCGTGGTTGTTGATTTTGGGAAAATGCAACAAATGTGCATGTGTTGGTGCAATCTATGCTTATAAATGACATTTGGTTTCAGGGTAAAGAAAGAACAAACTCAGGTTTATTCTTTCAGGTTTATTTAGTATACTCAGGGGTGTTCTCATTCCCAGGATTTACCCAATCTACTTCACAGGATGTGGAATGTCAAACAGAATTTAATATTGGTGATGGGATTCCCACGCAATAGTTAGAGAACCAATGGGACCTCCAAGTAACCGTTTCCACAGGAGGCCTGATGATATTTAAATGCAATGAGGCACTTATCAAGATAACTTTGGTCTCCCAAAGAATTAAGGTGTCAGGTTATAGCACAAATCCCACCTTGGAGAAATAGTCACTGTTCAAATGAAGGCAATGCAGCAACCTATTTAAACCCTGCATAATGCCACAAAAACAATGAGATATACAACCAGATAATGTGTTTCAGTGTTGTTGAGGAAGAACTTTCTTATACTTCTCCAAATCATGCCATGGTGTCTTTAATCCCGGTCCTATACATTATTGTATTTTAAATCTCATCCAAATAGATAGCACCTCTGGCAGCGGTGCACTCATTCAATCTTACAGTCATTCACATATTTAACTGTGCAAATATCTGATTTTTTTTTTTAAAGTGTGAACTATACAACTTAAAACTGCCTCACTTTAATTAATTAACAACAAATGAGACACTAATGCAACAACTGAGCTAATTACAGTCACATACAACCCAAAATAAAAGTTGCAAAGGGCCAAATGGCACTAGTTAATCCATTAAATTATAATTTTTCTATCCGAAATGTTTGGTGGCAATATTTAAACCTGTGTCATTGTTAATGCTTAATTAAATGTAGATGAAGGTTATCAGGTTTCACCAATAACCTTGTCTGTCTTAAGGTTCCCAAAGCTCCACAAAGCCTGCATATTCAAATTTCTGATCCAGCAATTGCTCAAGTAGAAAAAGCAAGATGGCAAATAGAGAAAATTCAATTGTTAATCCCATAAACATGGAGGAAACTGAGATATACTGAGCAACTATGGATATTGGAACATTATTCGTCACATGTATTGCATTAAACCAGGTTTCTCTAAAACAAACATCACACACACTTCATTTATAAAATTAGTAAACATTTCTTTATTAAGTACATTATCACTTATTTGATCAGATTGTGATCCTGGCTAATTAGTTCATTCTACTGCTATAAATATGACATTAATTAATGCTCGCCATATGTGCATTACTTTAGAATACTGACACGGAAATAATTCATATTATTGATCAACATTAAATCTACTTGACATATGTTTTGTTCAAACCTCAATATATAAATAATCTGTACATGAAGGGAATGAATGTGAGGCTGAATCTAACTGAGGAAATTCGATCATCAAGCAAGAGTAGAGTTTGTGAAATTTAAAATGGAATATCAAAAATTGGATAAAAGTCATTTAACTTACTTCAGGATATTGATTGTTTTTAACAAAGGATATATTATTACAATTGTGTTGTTACATCATTGACTAGCCCTTGCATCAGTGGGGCTCATATTTTTGATATGGTTGAAATATTGGTGAGTCCATCAGCCGTTATTAAAGAGTGAATCTGACAAAAGTTTCTGGCATTCCATTTGCAGAATTAAATGCAGAAATCAAGAAGATGCTGTCCAAGTTGCCCTGAACCTTGTGAGTATTTGTTATCTGGGAACTCACTGAAGGGCTGGACAGCAAATGTTGTAACAGATACCCACTAACTTTACCAGAAAAAAGATAGTGCTTGTCCATTCCAATGTCTATAAACTTTTAATGGTATAAATCTCAGTTAGCGACCAGCAATCTCTCTGGTATTGAAGACTAATTTTTAAACTCATTCATTCAGGTGTAAGTTGCTGTCAGAGACATTTAAAAAAATTGTTTTTAAAAATAATTTTCTTTTCTCTTACTTAATTGATCTTTCCCTTTCTATAAGTGGTTTGGCATCAAATTAACTATTTTAAAATTATTCTTCAGTGCCAGAGAGATTTCTGGTCACTAACTAAGATTTATGCCATTAGAAGTTTAAATATGCTGGAATGGACAAGTACTATCTTTTTCTGGTAAAGTTAGTGGGTATCTGTTACAACATTTGCTGTTCAGCCCTTCAGTGAATTCCTATATAACAAAGCTCAGCACCGTCCCCATGACTTGTCCTACCTGCCTATCTTCTTTTCCACCTATCCACTCCACCCCCCCCGACCTATCACCTCCATCCCCTCCCCCACTCACGTATTGTACTCTATGCTACTTTCTCCCCACCCCCACCCTCCTCTCACTTATCTCTGCACCCTTCAGTCTCTCTGCCTGTATTCCTGATGAAGGGCTTTTGCCCGAAATGTCGATTTCACTGCTCCTCGGATGCTTCCTGAACTGCTGTGCTCTTCCAGCATCACTAATCCAGAATCCTATATAACAAATACTCACAAGGTTCAGGGCAACTTGGACAGCAGCTTCCTGATTTCTGCATTTAATTCTGCAAGTGGAATGCCAGAAACGTTTGTCAGATTCACTTTAATGACAGATGTACTCACCAATATTTCAACCATATCAAAAATATGAGCTCCACTGATGCAAGAGCTAGTCAATGATGTAACAACACAATTGTAACAATATACCTTTTGTTAAAATAATCAATATCCTGAAGTAAGTTAAATGACTTTTATCCAATTTGGATATTCCTGATTCAGGCTCATTGAAAATTATTCAATCTACCGAGTTAAGAATACACATTTGCTTGGTCTGTTCACACAGGCCCCAGATTTCTTGAGAAGGGCACCACCTTGTTCTTTATTTCTAATCACCTCAAATTCCAGTGCAAATTGCTACAAGTAAATATCTGCACATTATAAGATGGAGGACAAAATTTTAAAAAATAACCATCAGGAATGATAACGGCTCTGTTTAAGCCCAATTCACATCCTCATGAAATATAGACATTTAATTTACTAATATTGATACAGTATCTCTCCACTATATATAACTTCAAATGAATCAATGATTTTCAAGGTCTTATTGTCAGAAAATGAAACAGCAGCAATTTACAAGAAATTGTTCTATTCTGGTTGCAGTCTTAACTCCTCTTGCAAAAGTGAATGATTGAGCTGGCAATGAAGCAGTACAGGCAGTTTGTTTTGGCAGTCCTCAGCTGGCCTACCAGAAGAACACCAGATGCTCTGACTATCCCCACGGAGGTACATTGCTTGTTGACCAACACAACGAACATGTTCAACAACCCAAATTATGGAGTTTGCAACCTGTTTGTCCACCTTCTGGCTAAGAAATAATACATGGTCTTCAGTAACTGGGAATAGCTTTATTTTTAGTCTAAAACAGGCAGCATACATAATTCCCTGACTGATCAAAAGAGACATAGAGCGGAATCTTATTGGCATCTGAATGACATAGGCTATGGCAGGATTTGTGACAGAATCAGGTGTGAAGCCCCAAGAGGCCTAGCTCAATGTGAGGAGCAATTTGCTGTACGTTATTGCATCTGCAGAATGGCAAGACGGGATTCCCTCAAGGTGTCTTGCCAGTTGAGGAGATCATAACTTGGTGAATATGTTACTAATGCTACAACTTGCTTTATTAATGTTCAATTTCCTATTTTACTAAAGGTGCCAAGCAAGCTTGATGGTGAGAATTTTCAACATGGAAGTTAAAGCGGGTACATTGAGTTTATATTTTGCATATTCTCCTTGTGTCTGTGTGGGTTTCCTCCGGTAGCTCCGGTGTCCTCCCACAATCCAAGAAGTGCAGGTTAGGTGGATTGGCCATGCTAAATTGCCCATAGTGTCCAAAGATGTGCAGATTAGGTGGATTAGCAATGATAAATGCTGGGTTACAGGGATAGGGTAGGGGGCTGTGATTGGGTGGGATGCTGTATGGATGTTTGTTACAAATTTGATGGGCCCGGATGGCCTTTTACATATTGAAGGGATTCTATGATTCTATGTGGTGACTCAGCTCACTTCTGACTGAGAAGAACCTCCATGTTGCTCAGCACTAAACAGCATCTCAGAAGCATCTGCTGCTTCAAACCTTGTCAATGGACATTGGCATCTAGTATATGCCAACACATTGCTATCCACATGGCATCTTTCTGATACATTCATGGGATATTTCTGAAGTTGAGACATGCAGTTCAGGGTGGAGTGCAAGTTGTATTGAAAGGCTCAATCATGGACTCTTTGCACTCAGGGTCAGGCACCCAGCTCACTGATTGGACCATGATCTTACTGAGTGGTCAGGCAGAATTGAGGACCAAATCTGCACCTTTTTCTTATCTTTCTATGTAAACCCTACATCTGTTTTGCACGTTCCTCTCAGTGTAAGTTAATGAGCGAAATTGAATCACAAACTGCTGTCAATAGATAAATCTGCGCCACTGAATTATTTCAATGGTTAAGTGTAAAAGTGGATGTCGTCTCAAGTATCATCTCAGCTTGTGAAATCTTTTATTAACAACTAATTAAAACAATGTTACCGAGGCTTGAAAACTGCACCTGTTCACACACTTGTCAGTCACTGTATTCAGAATTTCTCCCAGCGCTTTCTGTATTAACCAACACCAATTTGAAGTGACTAATTATGCATGGTAATTGAACCTTAACAAGGTACAAAATAGTCACTGAAGAACACTAGTTTCTGTCAAAATTGATGGCATGTTTTGCATGTTATATATCACAATATCAGTCACACAGTGGTTTGTAAGGGTTAAATTACTTCCCCAGTTTAGTGGTATCTGTACTGAATACCAATTTATTCTTAAAGAAGAATTAATTGTTTACAAGAGTGAAAGACAGGAAGTGCTGGAGGTTTGAAATAAAAGAATAGAAAATGTTGGAGACACTCTGTGGGTCAGACAACATGTATAATGGAAGAGAATCAGAGTTTGTGTTTCCGCTTGGTGGTCTTCTACCTGAATGGCAAGAATTGTGGCAAATTTTAAGGTGCTGCTGTATCCCCCAAAAAGATGTGTTGCTGTGAATCCTTCAACCTTTTCTAAGAATCTTTAAATAACTTTAATTTTTTAAAAAAATGCATGGGGCAAAATACGACCATGCTATTCTTCTCCTTGGTACTCAATGTTTAATGTTTAACCATTGTGATGTAAACTGTGGGATGCTAGTTTCTGTAAATTGGGACTGCTGACTTTGAGTTAGAAACTGATGGTTTTTCAATATGAAGGTAATAGTTAATTTGGATGCTTTTCTGTAGACTTACAAGTTCTTTTTAAAAAAAGGTTTTGAAGCATACCTGTCCATCAAATGAGTTTTGTGTACTCATGAACATCTGTCTATTTTCGATCATTTCTTTATTTATGGCTAAGCATGGTAAATAATGAGAGTCTGTTACAGATTTATGGAACTTTTTTTCCAGTTTAAGGGAATTGCCCATAGCTGACAGAAAGTTTCATTTTTAACTTTGGGCAGTGTTAGCCCTTTGTAGATTTTGGAACAGGATAACTGCAGAGGGCAGAGCTCCTGAGAAAGGAATGAGAAATTTATTGAAATAGATTACCTTGGAGTGAAAAGTTAGTGTTAATCGCAGACAAAAATCTGGAAGTGACTATTTAGTATCAGTACGTTGAGGCCCAGGTGTATTACAGCTCCAGGAAGAAGCCATCTGCACCTTACATGTGGCTGAAGTCTTTGAGGGTATTTAAGACAGAAATAGATGGGTTCTTGTTAGATGGATTCTGGTGGACTATAGGAGTAATGTTTTGAGAACTGTAGTGGAGTGGTGTTTTGAGTATTGTACAAAAGCTGTGTTGTTTATTTGCAATTTATAAAGGAGTGTTTTTGGATTAATTGGACTATAATTTTATTGTGTGTTTAAAATCTTTGAATTTTCATTATAAGTAGATAATTTGGAATATTATCTTCATTCCTTTGTCTTCATTCCTTTTGCAATAAACTGCAGTTTTATTATATCAAAATCTGCAGTTTCAAACAAAACAAGATGAAGCATGATCTATCAAGCCAGCTGCCTGACTATGATCAGACTTGTTCAATAATAATATCTGTTGGATTATAACACCATTAAATACATTTTCCTTCAATATCTGCTCCATAGAACACATAGATTTTGCAATAACAAGAAACTGTCAGGAACCTTATCAATGATCTTCAATAATTCTAAAAAAAATTCTAAAATCATCGTATTTCTTGTTCCATTCTATTTCCCAAGATTTCTTTGACAGAAGACTCTGTTTGATTTAAGTATGTTTCATTGCATGTTATTTGTATGCTTTGTGCACCTGGCCCTTCTTAAAATGACAGTTCACGATGTATCAAAAGATTAGAATGGATGCGGATTTGCAATTTGGTTCCAATTGTGGATCATATTTGGATGTCTATTCAGGTAACCTGGGGCCTGGAAATTATTTGGAAGGTTTCCTCTATATTACAGTGACTACAGTTTGACTTTGTTGGTGTTCTATAAATCTCCTTTACTTATACTATGACACATGATCTACCATGAGTTAACACATTAAGCAAGGAATGGAAGGATATGGACCATGGGCAGGCGGAAAGGATGAGTTTAACTTGGTGATCATGTTTGGCACAACATTGCGGGCTGAAGGGTCTGTTCCTGCGTTGTACTGTTCTCTGCTCTAGCTCTAACTCTGTTCCAGATTGTTCTTTCCCCTTTCACAGACTCTAGAACATGACTACTGATGTGACAGGTATATCATCATATACATTACTATCTCTGTCTCCTCTGTAGAATGGCTGGTATTTTACAGTATCCCATACTGTTTAAGGGAGTGAAGAGTTCAGTTGGACTGTGAAGCTCTTGTATATGTTTTTAATGTACATTTGCAATGGCTCATTCCAGATGAAGGGCTTTTGCCCGAAACGTTGATTTCCCTGCTCCTCGGATCCTGCCTGACCAGCACTACTCTAATCTTGACTCTGATCTCCAGCATCTGCAGTCCTCACTTTCGCCTAAGTGCTTTAGCATTGACTGTCCAGCTTTTATTCTTCTTTATGCAGCAGGGTAAGCCACGTGGAAAATGTGCAAAAAATAGGGACTGTGCACCGAAGTGAAAAGGTTGCATGCAACAACAAAAAAGAGAGGATGGTAGTTCACAGTTCAAGCAAAGAAACAGCTATGAGGTGGGATGAGGAATCCCAGAGCTGAGATATGTTACATTTTGGGAAAGGCTGCTTTTGGAACATTGATTTGAAGTGCTAAAGAGTGGCCTGAAAGATCATGGTTAAGGACAATCAGACACGATCCTACCTTGAAGACTAGGTAATTATTCCTGTCTGCGAATCAGTATAATTCCACTATTTACTAAAGCTGCTACATCAATCACACGGTCATGTTGAATGCACTGAAAAATTCCAATGTAATGCAATCCTCATGACTGTTTTCCATTTGATTTACCTCCACTACCAGCTGCATCTATTAGTGGTGCTGTGTCTGAGATGTTCAATGTTTCCAAGGGGAGAGTTGTGTAAA
Source organism: Chiloscyllium plagiosum (assembly GCF_037043375.1). Lineage (NCBI taxonomy): Eukaryota > Metazoa > Chordata > Chondrichthyes > Orectolobiformes > Hemiscylliidae > Chiloscyllium > Chiloscyllium plagiosum. The sequence goes on along the minus strand of NW_028270159.1, from coordinate 34,333,242 downwards.
TTTGCTTTGATTTTACCAGAATAATTCAGCCAAACCAGCCTAAAATCAACACAAAGCTATCTATAATCAGATAGGAGAAAGTGAGGACTGCAGATGCTGGAGATCAGAGCTGAAAATGTTTTGCTGGAAAAGTGCAGCAGGTCAGGCAGCATCCAAGGAGCAGGAGAATCGTTTTGGGCATGAGCCCTTCTTCAGGTATCTATAATCAGAGGTGGGTTTCTGCAATTTACATTCATTTGCAGCCTCTTAAGATGGCTTTTTATACAGAACTGTTTTCAACTTTTTAATGCAATCGCTAATATACTGACAAACTGACTAATGTACACCAACAAAATTAGAAAGTGGTTCTAGTTTTCTAATCTCTGACATCATTTCCAGTTGTTTAAAATCAGATGGCTCTGACATTGCCAATAAAACAAATTTTTTTCCTGGGATAAACCCATTTTTAGATGGGTTAATAAGAGTATCAGGTCACCACTGTTGAATACATAAGGGAGGTGTTTTTTAATTAATGCAAAGATCAAAAGAAACTCGATGCTGTAATCTTACAGGAAGATTTTACTTTTCATTGTTATGCAAACATGTTTCAGTCGAAAACTGAACCATAACATTACCTCACAAAGCTAATGCAATTTTGCGGAAAATTTGCACCTTGACTGCAGCTACTCCAATGCATTTTAGGAAGTAGCTAAAACATACTTTCAATGCATAAGCAAAATGGCAGAGATGCTGCAAATCTGAAAAAGAAACACGGAAATGTTCAAAATTCCAAAAGTCTTGATGAAAGGTTGCAGCTGCAAAGGTTAACTTGGTTTCTCACTCCACAGAAGCTATCATCAGGCACACAGTATTTCAGTCAAACCCCAAGTCTCAGCGGCATGCCACAACATTTCAAAAAAACCTCATCACTACCAGGTCTCATCCTCTACCTCTGACTCTAAGAGATCACTGACTGCTTCTTCCCAACTACCAACCCTGAGCATTCTCCCAGCGAAGTGAGCTCACAACCATGTGTTGTACCAGTTGTTGATTTCTGGGATAGCAGAACTGCCATCATGAAGAGAGACTGGATCGGTTCAATAGAATTTCGAAGAATGAGGGAGGGATCTCATAGAAATTGATAAAATTCTAACAGTATGAGACAGGACAAATGCAGGAAGGATTTTGCTGATTACAGTGACTCCAGAACCTGGGGTCACAGTCTGAGAATATATGATAGACCATTTAGGACAGGAATGAGGATAAATTTCTTCATCCAGAGAGTGGTGAGCCAGTGGAATTCTCTGCCACAGAAAATGGTTGAATGTTTTCAAGAAGATGTTACGTATAGTTTTTAGGGCTAATGGGATCAAAGGGTATTGGGAGAAAGTGGGTACAACATGCTGGTTGGAAAATCAGGTATGCTCACATTAAATGATACAGCAAGCTCAAAAGTACCAAATGGCTTACTCCTGCTCCTATTTTCCATGTTTTAATTGCATTGTAATCTTGCTAGTGGTCAAACCTCCCAGTGTGTGAAGGCTCTCCTGATAAATTGAACCAAGATCCGGCTGGGATGAGCAGACACAAGGACAAGCACTCAACAAATCATCTTCTTTATGAGAGCTGTTCAAGATTGATCCCAGAGATGACGATGTTGTCATATGAGGAGTGGTTGAAGACTCTGGGTCTGAACTCATTGGAGTCTAGAAGGGTGAGGGGGGATCTGATTTAAATTCACAGAGTACTGAGAGGCCTGGATAGAGTTGACATGGAAAAGATGTTTACACAATTCGATGAAATTAGAATCTGGGGCACAGTCTCAGAATGAAGGAATTACCCTTTAGAACTGAGTTAAGGAGAAATTGCTTCAATGAGAGGATGGTTAATCAGTGGAATGCATTGCCACAGAAGGCTGTGCACGCCAAGTATTTAAGACAGAAATAGGTAGGTTCTTGATTGGTAAGGGGATCGTGGGCTTCAGGGTAAAGGCGGAAGAATGGGGTTTAGAAACATATCAGCCATGATCAAATAGCAGAGCAGACTCCATGGGCCAAATGGCCTAATATTATGCTCCTATTTCGCATGACCTCATGTCCAAACACCATTTCCCTCCAACTCTTCATTCAGTCCCATCTGTAGCTTGACGACAGGAGTTTACTCGTTTTGCTGTTAATTGGAACACCTAATTGGACAGTGTTTTGGGAGGTGGAAGGGATAAAATGCCTCTCCAATTGGGATTTTGAAATGATCATGTTTTACGTGGTGTTGGAGGCAGGAGGTGAGGCTATTTAGATTAGATTAGATTAGATTCCCTACAGTATGGAAACAGGCCATTTAGCCCAACAAATCCACACTGATCCTCCAAAGCGTAGCCCACTCAGACCTATTCCCCTACCCAATATTTACCCCTGACCAATGCACCTAACATTATGGGTAACTTAACATGGCCAATTCACCTGACCTGCACATCTTTGGAGTGTGGGAGGAATCCAGAGCACCGGAGGAAACCCACGCAGACACGGGGAGAATGTTCAAACTCCATACAGGCAGTCACCCAAGGTCGTGAACAATCACACTAATGCAAGAAGAGGTGCTCTTCTGGATTGGGTAGAGGAGAAGAAACACAATCTTGTGTATGACCTGTTTCTTACTGCACCTAAATGTTGCAAGCTGTAGACATAAACTCCAAAATCTTTCAATTTAAATCTATCAACATTACAGTTCACCATTACTAAGTGAACAGTTACTGCTGAATTTAAAATAGGACAAACCAGAATCAACTTGTCATTTCCACTCTCCTTTTTCTAATTGAACGGTAATCAATGTTGAGCATTTTCTTCCAATTACCAGTCAGATAGTGAAGAGAATAACGCATGACTTGCAATGGATGATATTTAATTACGAGCATTTTTGGGTTATGATTTTGATTAATAACCGATTAAATGACTTTAACAAGCAATGGAGAATAGAATCTAAAAACAATCACCCATCTTTCAAAATTATGCAAATATATTCCATCTTGCACCAATCTTGGAAGTACACATAGAGATCACCAGCAAACTCAATAGTTATGACTTGGGCACAGTTGCATAACTTGGTCAATGTGTATGAATCTGGGGTCACGTTTAGTCCTGGCCATGTTCAACAGCAGATTTCTTTCATGAAGGACAGTTAGGTTTTTATGGGAGATTCAGTTGTTCCTCAACCATGTTTTTGCTGAATCTAACTTTATTGCAGATTTATTTAATTCATTAATGGAATACAAATTATCCAGCTGTTATGGTAGGGTTTAAACTCAAGTTTCCAGATCTTTAGCTTAAGCCTCTAGTTTACTGGTCTACTAACATAACCATAATACAATTGTAATCCTCGTCAATGGCTTGAGAATAAAGCCAGTAGAATCAGGTTCAACTATCAATGCAAATTATGAAGGGGCCAAATTTTTCAAACATAACACCAGGTCTGAAATACATGTTGATCTCACTTTTGCCCCTCCACTCTGCTGCATGTTAGCATTGTACTGATATCCAGTGTGTTCTGGATGGGTGGCATCTTCCACCTGTCCTGTCTACCATTGGAAGGTCAGGTTCTCTCAGGACCATCGAAACTACTGCCTGCCCTGGCTCCATATCCGCCCTAGTCCCTAATAATGGGGGATCAATTGGAAAGCAGTCTCAGTCGTGGAATACTGTATGTTGCTATGTCTTGCCTTGCATTTGTCATCATGCACTTGAAGCACATTCCTAAAAACATTGGAGGAGATTAAAGAATTTGGGGGAAGTAGGGTTTATGTGCATACAGAGAGTTAAATCCCTTGAAGATGGTATTGGATCAGGATCTGACTTAAGAGCACTGCAATCAGAATTGTTTAATCACTTACCACATTTCAAACTCTTAAATCCTTCAATCTGTCTTGTAAATAGGTCAATGATATTAGATATATGCTGATCTTTATGATGGAAATATGGGTGGATTTAATTATAATGTTGCTTTTCCAACAATATAATCACTGTGAACCTTGAGGTGGATGGTAATTTCATCCATTTTATGCACTAGATATATGAACAAATTGTTCTTAACTAGCCTGTAGCAGTGGACCCAAATTCACCAGCGAGCCCTACAAATCCTGGTTGCAACGCTAAATTTCTTTCCCTCTTCAATATACTGCCAACCTTTTCAAAATTGCCACAAAAGATAGGAAGTGAGGTTCATGCTTCAAAACTGGCGAATTTGCCAATAAGCACCTACTCTTCAACACTTTCACACTTTGGTCAGACAGCTGCCCGACAAAGGACCATCTGTCACTTAACTTATTTCCTGATCATGCAGTAATATGTTTGGGATCCAAGAAAATAGATCATTATGTCCACATTCCATTGCATTCTTGATAGCTTTCTAACTTTATAAAAATATAGTCTTTCCCTTTTATTAGATAGAAGATCTGTCGTTTTGGATGACACCTGATCCATATGATCTCTTGGATGTTTAGAGAGTCAGAGTTAACTTTTTCAGTGTGTTTTATTCCTTATTGGCTCTAAGTTTTTGTTTGATTGTATTAGGAGATTACATGGCTACAGAGAAGGCGATGAGTCAGGGCAGAAGTAGCAGGGGAGAAATATTTAGTCATTGATGCTTTCTTTGACCATCGTGGTGGAGGGCAGGTTTGATAGCATGGCTGGTTATCTTCTGTTGTTAATTTTGTATGTTCATATTATTCAATTCCTTAATAATATACACATTTTTGATAACTTTGCAAAAAAGGAGTAAGAATGTAGGATCAGAAGTATCTATCAAAGAACAAAACAAAAGGAAGCCACTCGGCTGATCAAGCTCATTCCTATCACACAGTACAAATGGTTGTATGACATGCTCTGCTCACCTCACGTTATTTCCTGAGGGAGTTAAAAAATCCAGAGCTTGAAGGTAACACTGGATGAAATGTCTCCCCAACCACTGGGCTAACACAGCAAGAAAAAGATAAAATTTATCTCAAATCAGAATCGTTATTATTCAGCCCCTGAACAGTTGGATTCCAAAGCTGACATTTCCATGGTCACAACAGGAATCAAACTATGCTGTTCCATTGAGAGTTTGATCAACCAAGCACGCACTTACCTTTAGATTTTTAAAACTTGTTAATCAGTCATTTCTTCAAATCTTTTATTTTTTTGTGAAATACCGAGTTAAATGTAACTTTGTTTGAAATAAAGCTGCTAATCTTTGATGGTTTCTTTATTCCTCGTGCCACACACGATACTTTATCCTGTCACTGAGGCAGCTTGTGCTGAGCAGTTATTCATGGTTACTACAGCTAACTTTTTTCAGAGAAGGTCCATTCGTGTTATAGCTATCTAACCCATTTCAAAGACTACTCTCTCATCATCTCGTTCCATCTCCCATTTTATTTTACTCTGCCATACTCATTGGCTTTTAACCGATACATTTTTTTCTCTTTTCTTTCTGCTTTTGCTCATTCTGTCCGTAATTTTGTTTTTTGTCCCCTCTTTATTTCTTGCTCTTCCCACACTACAGATAGGATCTTCTGGGGTTACTGTTGCTTTGAAAAGGGCAAGCAGGGGAAGACTCACAAAGATTCAATTTCCTTTACAGCGGGTTGACGTTTTAGTCTTAAGTTCTCAGAACCTTTCAGGCATGTTTACTCTCCTGACCTTGATGGTTGTCAACTTTATTACATTCATTAGCATTTCATGAATACTCAGACCTCAGGCCTCTCGAAATACATTCAAGAGTGTCTTGTTAGACAAAATGGAAAGCATGTGTTCACAAATCTGAATACATATGTGGCGTGTACTTTGCAGGGTAGGCTTGTTCTTCCAATTTCTTCAGAAACTTGACCCCTTTCATAACCAAGGCATATATTTGTGCAAATGCTTCTTGTGCTGGATGAAGCTTAATTGGTCAACCAGATCAAGAGAAATCTTGGGTACGTGCAACCTTGCTTTTATTGTTAAATGCCTGCAGTGTAAGGAGTGAAGCCTCTGCAGGTCAACAAGTTTACCCAAGTGAACCAGCCACATGGACTGAAGCCAACAAACATGACCAGGGTAGGTGAACTCAAAAGGGGGCTCAACTCAATAATGTTCAGCTAAAGGTGGGCCAGGTAGAAAGTAATGTGAAGAAACAGCACTTAAAGGGCATGGTTTTCATGGGCACTGGAGGTATCCAGTGAGATGGAGTGAGAATGCTGGGATGCAGAGCAGCGGACACAGTGATGAGGGTAATAAGGAAGGGTGCAAACTGCATATAAAGGGTGGGATCTGCATCTTTAGGGTGGGAACACAAAGGGGTAATTTGGAGAAAGTAAGTTGGATAACAGATGTATCCAAGCTCAGCCTGGGCACAGGGATGAGAGTAGGATCAGCTGAAAACAAGGAATTTCAAGGGAGATACTTAAAGGACTGACAGTCACAATAAGATTGAAGACAGCAGAAAGGACAGCAAAGGTGAAGACCATGCAAAGTGATAAAGATGATGTGCAGAGGGTTAATGAATCAAATAAAACATTCATAACTACCACATTTCTCCAAAATTGAGTTGCAAAAGGAGACCTAACAGAGATGCACACTACAGATGAGCAGGGCCCAATATCTGTTTGCACAAGTTTAAATGACACACAAACAGACTCAAGTGTGTTAATGGCTTAATACTGCAGAAGAAAGGTGGGTAAGTATAATTAGTTCTCAATGCTAACATCCCTAACCATTCCAGTCATTCACTAAACTCTCATAAGAAGGACACTCTGAACTCAAGCAGTGGTGATAGTGGTTGAGGGAAGCAGGCATGTTATTCCACAGTCTAGATTAGAGTGGTGCTGGAAAAGCACAGCAGGTCAGGCAGCATCCGAAGAGCAGGAAAATCGCGTTTCAGGCAAAAGCCCTTCATCAGGAATAGAGGCAGGGTGCCTACAGAGTGGAGAGATAAATGAGAGGGGGGTGGGTGTGGGGAGAAAGGAGCATAGAGTACAATAGGTGAATAGGGGTGGGGATGGAGGTGATAGGTCAGAGAGGAGGGTGGAGTGGATAGGTGGAAAGGAAGATATGCAGGTAGGACAGGTCATGGGGACGGTGCTGAGCTGGAAGGTTGGGACTGGGGTGAGGTGGGGGAAGGGAAATGAGGAAATGGGGAAATGTTATTTCACATGCAGCCTTGGAGAAGCAATCCCAGGCCACTTAAGGACATAGGGCTGAAACTGTTATCCAGACCATACTTTCCAAGGTTGAAGGACTGTATTGCAAAGCACAATTAAGGCCATCAAGAGCCATATTGAGCTAATTGTTGATCAATGGAAAACAAGGTAAGGAACAAGGCCATATAGGTCTTATACCTGTCAGCATTAGGAATTGGAAAAGCTCGTGGGTCACAGTGTGTGAATGTCACTATGCAGAGGTGCCTATAGAGCAGGCTTTTACCTGCTGATAAGCATTCCCTGACTACATCAAGATCTCAAATGGAAAACTAATGTCTCATCCCTAATATTTCTTCACAGATCAGTACTTGTATGCCAAGTGTTTGACCAACTCAATCCAGCACCTATCCAGCATTCCTGAGATTAAGTAAGAGGAGGATGGAAAATGCACTTTGTCACCTGAACCAGAGAAACAATGCTTATGGGGCTACAACTGTGGATGTGCAAGTCAATCATTAGAATTCCCCAACCTTGAGGGTTATGGATGCTCCATTGTTGTGTATTGGGACCTCCAGCAGCAAATAGCAATCCTGATGGAGAGCACTGAATAGGTGTTAAGAGAAAGTGGTCAAGCAATCAAGTCGGCCCTCATTCGAGGAAAGGTTGTAATTGGAAGGAGGAGGTTACATAGGGAGAAGAATCAAACAAAGGATTTCCTCAATTGGATATAAACTACAAACTTAATTCCATATCTTCTTTCCTTAATTTTAATTCCTTTCATATTTCTGACAACTTGCTATCAATGGAATAAAGAATCCCTGCTCATGATCTTTGAGCCATCTAAGTGTTTAAATTCTACGTTACAGTGAAATATATTTAAGGCTGGGAAAGATACAATTTTGGTCTTTTGGGCATCCTGGTATAGAGGGAGTCAACTGGAAAGTGGATTTGAAGTGCAAGATCCTCCTGAATACAGAACAGACTCGACAAGAAACAATGGGATGCTATTTCTTGCTTTACAGTGCAACATTTTATGCTATGAGAGTCTTCATTAAAAATGAGCTTGGGCTTAGACAGGATGGTCGAGAAATTTTATAACAGTCTCTTGACTTTGTGAGCACAAACGAGAAAGCTACAGGAGCAAAACTGTGTTGCCTCAAACACTTCAGAAGGAAAAACTAGTAAAACTAGAGAATGAGACATCGTGGCCTAACCCATTTTGTTAAATTCAAAATGGAGGGCCAAGATAAAGAGTATGGCCCTTTTCAAGTATGACTAATTTTTACTGTGTTTTTCCCTCTAGAATAGTAGACACCAGACTGGAGGCATTAGACAGCAGAGCCTAGGAACATTAGAAATAGGAGTAGAAAGAGACCTTAGTATATTTGAGCCTGCTCCATTATTCTTAATGCTTATGGCTGATTTTCAGATGCAACTCCACTTTGCTCTCCCATCTGCATTTTCCTTCATTCAACAATCCATTCATCTCATCCTTAAATATACTGAGCAACCACTTGAGATCGAGAAATCTAAAATTCACAAGCTTCTGAGTGAAGCAATCTTTCCTCATGTTGGTCTAAATGATCAGTCCTTTATCCTAAAACTATGCACTCCAATCTAGATTCCCAGCTAGGAGGAGGAATCTCTCAGACTTCAACCAGTTGACTGAACTTAGAATATCTTGTTCCAAAAGGATGACTGCTTATTCTTCTAAACTCCAGTGTGTATAGGCTCAAACTTCCCTCATAAGATAGTTTCTTTATTCAGGAATCAACCGAATGAACTTTTTCTGATCTGTCTCAGTTAGGGATGGCCAAACTGTACACAGTAGCAATGCCTGTAGCAAGGCTTCCTGACTTTATCCTCAGTGCCCTTTGCAACAAACGTCTACATTCCATGTGCTCCCTTAATTGTTTGCTGTACCTGCATGCTAACATCCAGTAACTCATGTACAAGCACACGCAGACCTTTCTGTACCATTGAATCTGCAGTCTTTCTCCACTTAAATAATACCTTCCCAGCTGCATAATAAGATCTTATTATGCTTTTACACAAGGCTTATAATTGTTTCACTTTCTCAATCAATATACAGATGGGGAACAACAGTAAAGTATCTTTCCATTCATGGAATTATACCTGCCTATACATGGCAGGCTGGAGGGGTTGCTCTCTAGTGTCTGGACTAGTCTGTAGTGACTGATGCTTAACCAAGTCTGGACTGTTGTTCAGAGAGACTAGGTGACAAGACATGACAGCAACATGTGTAGCAATGCAACAGTCATTTCTTGTAATTTATTATTCATTTTGTGTGGGTCTTTAAAGGAGGACTGGACATGATGTAGTCTAGAATTTTGAGAATGGTGGCACATAAATTCTGTAACACAAATTTGTGGAGACCATTAACAGCTCGTCTTTGTTTAATCAATTTGTTTCCCTTTTGGTCAACATTAGTCAAATGGCATTTTCTGCTGACTTTTTTTTGTGATTGCTTTGATCACAAATGATTGCTTAACGCTTAGACAATGCCATTAAAATAGTCAGCTACTGCACAAATGGCTCAAAGGGCCGAATGGCCTATTTCTGCACTTATTTTCTATGTTTTCAATGTTTCAAATCAAGACACAAACAAAAGAGATCTATAAATGTAATTAGGCAAAGATTATTGCTACACGACAATGCTAACTTTACACATGGAAGTGCCTATTCCTGACCTTCATTTAGATATCAGACTGGTCATGTATTACAAAACATAGATGTTAAAATAAACCCAAATTCAGGACATTTTATGATGTTGGCTTGGTGTTCCCATTCATTCATTTCAAGCTTTATCTAGGATACCTCTGCCACAATGGGAAACAATATGTGTTCATAATTAGGAACAATCACTGAACCCAATATTAGATGTATACTGTCAGCAAATGTAGAGATTTACTTTAATTGAGATAAATTAAAGCTCCTCCAGCTCACTGAATATTTGTAATTTTCTAAGTTGGCAGAAAGCATAACTATACACACCTTAGGATTGGTTAACCATGACATTTCAGGATGTATTATCCATTATTTCCCACAAAAGCAACTGGAGAATATGGATGACTCTTTAAAGTTAATTATTTTAATGCTACATTATTTTTAAACAAACAACAGGTTTGTGTGAAAGATTCCTAAATGAAAAATTAAATTAAGTTGTTTTCCCCAGATAATGAACAATCAGCAATTTATTTGCTTCTCCAGGTATTCAAAACCAAGCATTGCAATCATTTTGGAGGAACATCCAGCAAACTCTGATTGTGAAGAACAAGACAGAAGAAGAGAGGAGAGCTATCGAACAAGAAACAGTTTAATCTATGAGACGTCTTGCTGAGGTGTTAAGGCCCTAAAAAATTAGATGCTGTGATTGCAGGAGTGATATTTTGTTTAAACAATTTAATGAGGAAAAATGTAACATTATCATTATTTTTATACCATTTTGCAAGCAAAGGGACCATTCTAATTTTATCAACAATTAGAATGTTGATAATTGTCAACATTATCAATTAAATTAGAATGAAAGAAACAGATGAAAGCAAACGAGTCACCTGTTTTATTTTGCAATTAGTTGCATTTGCCCTTGATGGTTTGAAGTTTTATTTAGTGAAAGAAATACATGATAAATTCTCAGTATGTGACTTGGTTAAGTCGACCAAGAAACTAATTTTCCACACTCATTTTAATATTGCATTCAGATGAATTAAATACTTATGCACTAAATTAGTGCCACCTTTGGTTGCAGAGTGTTTCCAGAAAGTGACAAGTGTCATTTTTTTTTCTAAGGAAGGAAACACAAGGATAATACTAAATAGGTGAAATTGATAAATAGGAATTGTATTTTCTTCTGTAAATGTGAAAATAAACATGATTTATGTGCAAAGATATTTTAACATATATTCATGAATAAAAATATATTCATTTGCAAAGGAAGAACATGAAAAGGTGGGATCAAAATGTTTTAATTTATAGTTTCAGAGAGATTAACTGGCATGTCTCATTTACTAATTCAGTTAGTATTTTTCAAAGATGTTAACCAATTTATGAAATTGGCCATTCCAAAAATAAAAATCCTGCAAGTATTTGTGGGCATGGTCTCATTTAATTCCTACTGTACTGATTTTAAAATAATGATCTTGAAATTCCTTGCTTATCATCTGTTTATCACTATTAAAAAGATCTCCTTTTTATGGTCTTGGTATCATCTTGGTGTCCCCTTAATGAGATCTAACAACAGAACACGCTGTGAATTTCTGGTGAAGTTTTTTAGATCATTTTTCTGCTTGAGTGCTTCAATTGTATAAAAGATTCTCAGTAGAAGAATTGTTTTCTGAGGGAAACTAAGCAACAAATTATTTGTTCATAGTGGATCACAACGTGAATCACTGCAGTGCATCCTCTTGATGAACTTTTTTAAGACCTTCATTTGTGGGATGTGAGCATCAGTGCCTGGACAGCATTTATTGCCCATGCCCAATTGCCCATGAGAAGGTGGTGGTGAGCTGTCTTCTTAAACCTCTGCAGTCCCCTTGATGTGGGTTGACCCATAATGCCATTCGGGAGGGAATTCTAGAATTTTGACCCAGCGACAGTGAAGGAATAGCGATATATTTCCAAGTCAGGATGGTGAGTGGCTTGGAGGAAATTGAAGGTAGTGGTGTCCTCATGAATCTGTTGCCTGTGTCCTTCTAGATAGAAGTGGTCATGAATTTGGAAGGTGCTGTCTGAGGATCTTTACTGAATTTCTGCAGTGCAGTGCATCTTGTAGACAGTACACACTGCTGCTACTGAGCATCAGTGGTGAATGCAGTGGATGCTCACAACATTTGAAAGAAAGACTTGCGATAGAAGACAACTTACTTGGCCTCAGGTTGTACCAAAGTACATTACAATCAAAGAAGTAATTCTGAAGTACAATCACTGCAGTAATTGAAGGAAACCTAACATGGAACTTGAGAAGAGCAACCTCTCTGCAGAACATTCTCAAGGGGGAGGGTGAGCAGCCAGAAGTTATTGTGATGTTGGCACAAATGACATGGGTAGAAATAGAGATGAGGTCCTAAGGAGTGATTATAGTGAGCTAGGAAACAAATTAAAAACCAGGACCTTGTCAGTGGTAATTTCTGGATTATTTCCAGTGCCTCGTGCTAGTGAGGGGACGAAAAGGAGGATATGGTAGATGATTGTGTGGCTAAAGAATTGCTGAGAGGGGCAGGGATTCAGATTTTTAGATCATTGGGATCTTTTCTGAGGCAGAGGTGACCTGTTCAAGAGGGACGGATTGTATCTGAACTGGAGGGTGACCAGTATCTCGGTGACCAGGTTTGCCAGTACTGCAAGGGTTTAAATTAGATTGGAAGTGGGGTGGGATCCTCAACAGCAGGGAGGCAAGTGTGAGGCTGAAAAGCGATACAGTAATCAGAAATAGTAAAGTGAAGAGACAGGCCATGCTGGAACACAACAGGGAGCAAGGAACACCTGTTGGATTAAATTGCATCCACTTCTATGCAAAAGGGCTATCAGGTAAGGCTGATGAAAATAATGGAAATAAAGGCCGATGGATAGGGATGTGGGACTGGGATATTACAGCCATTACAGAAACATGACAAAGGGAGGGACAGGACTGGCACCTTAATGTGCCAGGGGACAGGTCGTTTCGTGGCAGGTTGGCGTTCATAGATGCAGATCGTTATCTGTCTTCCTGTTTGTCCTATGTTGTGTTTTGTGCAGTCCTTGCATGGGATTTTGTACACTACATTGGTTTTGCTCATGCTGGGTATCGGGTCCTTCGTCCTGGTGAGTTGTTGTCTGAGAGTGGCTGTTGGTTTGTGTGCTGTTATGAGTCCTAGTGGTCGTAGTAGTCAGGCTGTCAGTTCAGAAATGTTTTTGATGTATGGTAGTGTGGCTAGTCCTTTGGGTTGTGGCATGTCCTCATTCTGTTGTCTTTCCCTTAGGTATCTGTTGATGAAATTGCGGGGGTATCCATTTTTGGCGAATACATTGTATAGGTGTTCTTCTTCCTCTTTTTGCAGTTCTGGTGTACTGCAGTGTGTAGTGGCCCTTTTGAACAGTGTCTTGATGCAACTTCTTTTGTGTGTGTTGGGGTGGTTGCTTTCATAGATTAGGACTTAGTCTGTGTGTGTGGCTTTCTTGTATACCTTTGTGGTGAATTCTCCATTCGGTGTTCTCTGTACCATCACATCTAGGAATGGGAGTTGGTTGTCCTTTTCTTCCTCTCTAGTGAATCAGATTCCTGTGAGTGTGGCGTTGATGATCCGGTATGTGTTCTCTATTTCTATGTTTTTAATGATTACAAAGGTATCATCTACATATCTGACCCAAAGTTTAGGTTGAATTTGCAGTAAGATTGTTTGTTCTAACCTTTGCATTACCGCTCCTGCTGTGAGTGCAGAGATGGGTGAGCCCATGGGTGTGCCTTTGATTTGTTCATATATTTGGTTGTTGAATGTGAAGTATGTTGTGAGGCACAGGTCCAGTAGTTTGCGTATGCAGTCTTTAGTTGATAGGTTCCCCGTCTTGTTGTCTGTTCTGTGTGTCCAGCAGGTTGGCTATTGTCTCTCTGGCTAGGGTTTTGTTGATAGAGGTGAACAGTGCTGTTACATCGAATGAGACCATAGTTTCTTCCTTGTCTATGTGTATATTTCTGATGATGTCCAAGAATTCCTGTGTTGACTGTATAGAGTGTCTGGATCCGCTGATCAGGTGTTTCAGTTTAGGTAGTCCATAGAATCTGGGGGTGTTGTTGCTTTCAGGTTTCATTCTCTGTAGGTCAAACCTGGTTATCTGTCTGTTTTTTTGTAGGTTCCTCAGTGTGGGGTTCCTCAGTGTGGGGTTCCTATTGGTGAGCTGTGGGGTGGGGTCAAACTCCCTCTTTTGGTAGGTGTTGGTATCTGCAAGTAGTTGTTACGCCTTTTGGATGTACTCTGCTTTGTCCAGGAAAACCGTCATTCTGTCTTTGTCTGCTGGTAGTATGATTATGTTCTTATCGTTTCTTAGTGCTTTTAATACTTCCCTTGGACATCATCAGAAATATACACATAGACAAGGAAGAAACTATGGTCTCATTCGATGTAACGGCACTGTTCAAAATTCGATGTAACGGACTGCACAAAACACAACATAGGACAAACAGGAAGACAGTTAACGATCCGCATCCATGAATACCAATCTGCCACGAAACGACATGACCAGCCACACACTCAAATGACAAGCAACATGAGTTCGACTGGGACAACATTATTATTATAGGACAAGCCAAACAGAGAACAGCTAAGGAATTCCTAGAGGCATGGCACTCATCCACAGATTCAATCAATCAGCACATCGATCTGGACCCAATATATCGGCCTCTGCAGCGGACAGCTGGAACTGACAACCAGAAGCGGCAGATACAAATCACTATCAATGGTGGAGGAAACATCACAGGGGGCTCCCAAGCACTGAGGATATCACCTAGACAGGGGACGAAACGTCTGCAATACAAATTCCCAGCTCGGCGAACAGAACCACAACAACGAGCACCCGAGCTACAAATCTTCTCCCAAACTTTGAATATAGATAAGTGTGATGTCTTGTTTTTGGAATGTTACATCAAGGTAGGAATTTCATGGTGAATGGTAGGGCTTTAAGAAGTGTAGTGGATCAGAGGGATCTTGAAGTTCAGGTGCATGGATCCCTGAAAGTGGAGTCGCAGGTGGACAGGGCAGTGAAGAAGGCTTTTGGCACACTGGCCTTCATCAGTCAGGGCACTGAGTATAGAGGTTGGGAAGTTATGTTGCAGTTGTACAAGACATTGGTGAGACCGTACTTGGAGTACTATCTTCAGTGTTGGTCACCTTGCTAGAGGAAGGATGTTATTAAACTGGAAAAAGTGCAGAACAAATTTGCAAAAACATTGCCAGGATTCAAGGGTCTGAGCTTTAGGGAGAGGTTGAACAAACGAGGACGCTTTTCTTCATAGCATAGAAGACTGAGGGGGGTCTTATAGAAGTGTATAAGATCGATCATGAGAGGCATGGATTGGGTGAATGCACTCATCCTTTTTCCCAGGGTTGGGGGATCAAGGACTAGAGGACATCAGTTTAAGGTTAGAGGGGAAAGAATAAAAGGGAACCTGTGGGGGGCAATGTTTTTACGCAGAGAGTGGTACACACATGGAATGAGCTGCCAGCAGAAGTGATTGAGGTGGGTACATTAATAACATTTAAAAGGCATTTGGACCAATACATGGATAGGAAAGGTTTAGAAGGATGTGGGCCAAGTGTGGGGAAATAAGGCTAGCGTGGATGGACATTTGGGTTGGCATGGACCAGTTTGGGCCAAAGGGCCTGTCTCTGTGCTGTAGAACTGTATGACTCTATGGCAATGTGGTAACAACCAGATAGTCTAAATTTTGTGAGATTGTTTTGAAGGACAAATATTGATCAGGACAAGAGATAATTCCCCTGTTCTTTTGTATGTCATGGTGTCTTTTGCAGCCACTGGAAAGGGACCTCTTAAAGATGGCACCACAGTACTAATCTGGAGTATCAGTTTAGATTCTTGTGCTCCAGACTCCACTGTAAATCTTAAACCTATAATTCGGAGTCAGAAACAGAATGCCACCAACTGAGGCATGACAGAAACAGACAATTGCTCCCACTGCACAGCCTCCTTCAATTGTCGTTTATTTCACAACTTTCCACAGTCTGGGCTTAGAGTAATCAAGTGATCCAGCCGTTTCATTACTTCATTGTCTCCTGGACATCAGATGGATCACTCATCACTTCAGTCAGCTGCTTGCAAGTACTTTATCATCATGATATGCGTGACAAAGAAATGGAAATTTAAATAACTGCAAGGAGGAGACAATATGCACTTGACGTGTGAACAATAAATTTTCCAAAGAAATCAGAGCCAGGAAATGATAAATATTTCAGAGCTGTGATGATGCCAGGAGACATTGGTGAACTTAAAATTTTACAAATAGAATTTTAAATAGAAATAGTGTAGAATTGAGTTAAGTGCTAATTATTAAATATAGGATTTCAAGGGTACTATTTCCACATAAGGAATTAAATTAACTGAAACCAGAATTTTTCTAGAACTTGCTTTACACTGCTTTGATGCTATTTAAGCATTTAAGCTTAACATGGTGAACAAAGAGAGAACAGAGCTCTGAAATTGCATGACGAGCTACCATAAGAATGCTTAACACTTATGTCAGAAATTTCTCTCATCAGTAATTTAGGAACAAATAATCCTCTGGCATAATTGCTAAATCAATATAAATTGATTATTTTGTGAGCCCTTGATGGTACTGAATACAAACTGTCCTTTTAAAAAGGACCAAGTTTAAGATTTCATCACAGCACACAGAGGATATCACACCCCTCAATAAGATCCAAGCATATGATGCTCAAATCAGCATTCCACTGTAAGTATTGCCTAGCACCATTGGACCATATATAAAATCCTTCACATTTATCATCCATATCACTAGTCAGAACATAAAGCATTTTCAAAAATGCCTCTGTCTCATTGTCACAGGCTTCCAATAAATGGTCACACCAATACAATTAATATTCCATCAGGAAAATATTAAAATAATAGATGTGATTAATGATATTACTATTCTCCATCACAGTTCAACAATTCATCCCATCTTTTGTCATTTATCAGCACGAATGAATGCTCTTAAGTCAATGAAAAATGATTTACTCATGTCACTTCATATAATTGTCTGTAATGTCTCCAATTGAAAACAATTACCATATACATTTAAAAAGGCTCTCGAGAACAAAGGTCAAGTAATGTGCATTCATCTGCATTCAATTGTTCTTCATAATTTGTGGCACTGCACAAACATATCCAGGTTTCTTAATCATCTTATAGATATTTGTAACCAACCTGTCCAGATATTTTATAACACATCTCAGCTGTAGTTGGGACTTAAACCTCCTGGTCAAAAGGTAGGGACACTATCACTGCACTAGATGAACACTTCCCAATTGTTTTGTAGATATTTTTCATTGACCTGTCGAGACTTTTATAATAAGCTTCTGGAGCAGGTGGTACCTAAACCCAGGGCACCTTGTCCAGAGGCAAAGGTATTACCATTGTGCTACGAAACTCCTCCCAACTTGTTTCTTATGCATAGTATGAATTGAGTTAGCCTGATATGTGGGAATAATTAAGTATTAGCATTTTTGGTTTAAACATACCTCAGATACAAACCAATTTGTAATATCAAATAACACAACATAAAGGCAGAAAGTGTGTCTTCAGCAAGATTTCTGCAGTGGGGTTTTGGAAAGATCCTGGTTGGAGCCTTGGATGTGGCAATAGCAGAGGAGTGCATGCTATTTGACATGGCAGGAAGTCTCTGTTGAAGGTCGCAAAGGAAGACTTAGGAAATCTTCTGTGACCCTATTGAGTGAGAAGAGGCAGGAATGGCCATGAAGGTGGGACATACTACAGTGGAGCAAGGTCAGTAAGGAAGGGAATAGAGGCAAGTGGACAATTCCACAAAAGGGCAAAACTTGAACACCTTTAATTTTGATCATCTCAGAGGCACACAAGGTTCAAATCGGCATCTTTGAACTCTGGGAACAGGGCTCAGTCTCAGGTGTCAGGACTTAGAAGAGATTACCAGAACACATGAAAAAGTTGGCTGTTGAGGCAACCCCTTCAATCCATGACATACTTCTGAAAAGAAATAGAAAACACAGCAGCCAATTTGTGCACAGAAAGGTCCTACAAGTACCAATGACAGATTAGCTTTTATTGCTTGTGTTGAGAAGTATTCTATTGATCTTCTCTAAATTATGCCACAGAAATCTTTTATAATCACTTGAGACAGCAAACCTTATTTAGCATCTTATCCCAAAAACAATGCCTCTGACTGTACAGAATGTCTTTTTGTTAGATTGATTAGATTCCATACAGTATGGAAACAAGACATTTAGCCCAATGAGTCCACACCAACCCTCCAAAGAGTAACCCACCCAGACCCATTCTCCACATTTACTCCTGACTAACGCACCTAATACTATGGGCAATTTAGCATGACCAATTCACCTGACCTGCACATCTTTGGATTGTGGGAGGAAACCAGAGCACCCGGAGGAAACCCACACAGGCACAGGGAGAATGTGCAAACTCCACACAGACAGTCCAAAGGCAGAAATTGAATGCAGGTCCCTGGCACTGTGAAGCAGCAGTGCTAACCACTGAGCCACCATACTGCCCATATTGAATCTGGACATTTTCTTCAATGTCCATGGATCAAGCTTGCACCCAAGACTTTGACCAGAGACAACAATACTTCCAAACGGCTGATACCCAAGGGACAACTTAATTGTTGTATTTTCTCAGTTCCATGATATCTCAATTAAAGTACAGATAAGCTTATCTCCTTGCTAAAACTCTGCATTTTTTTCTCTGTTTTTCCTAAATCTGTCCTTTGTGCTACTACAAATCCTTTCACCAATCTTACTCCCACTGCCACCGATATCTTGCTCCTGGATTCATGTTTTATTTTTGCTTCTTTAAGCCTCCTTCCCCACTCACTGGCCTTTTCTGCCATGATACTAATGTAACCAAAGGACAAACACCCAGAGTTAGAAAATTCATCTGTATTCGGATGAGTCTGAAAAAAAATCATTGGATCTGAAAGGAGTTGCATGACATTTAAACTCAGTGTATTTAAGGTTAGGAATTGGGTTAGCATTGGGTGCAGAATTAAAATAGAACTGAGGATCAAACCTTATTTTAGTCTTGGTCAAATGCATTGCAAGTAGCAGTTTTACTTTATTTAAATATAGTATTAAACATGAAGTTGAGAGTTTTACAGATAAACAGATAAAGAATATGTTAGAGAAGTGGAGGAGCAGATTAAGCATTTGATAAGGCATGCACACAAGGCTACTTAAGAAGGTAAGAGCTCATGATGTTGGAGGTAATATATTAGCATGGATAGACGTATGGCAAACTAACAGAAGATGGATTGTTTGGATAAAGATGGCTTTTTCCAGGTGTGGAGAGTTATAAGGATCCATCCTGGAAACACAGTAATTTATAGCACATATTCAGGACTTGACTGAGGACCATGAATGTACTACAGCCAAGTTTGCAGATGACAGAAAAATAAATGTGAGGACAAATGGTGAGGATAACCTAAGCAATCTGCAGAGGGATATAGATGGGTTAAATGATTGGACAAAAACTTGGCAGATGAAATATAATGTGGGAAAATGTGGGATTATGCACTCTCACAGGAAGAATAGAGGAACTAAAGGTTATTTACATGGTAAATGACCACAAAAACCTCCAGTAGAAAGAGATTTGGATATTCTGTTGCATAAATCACAAAAGCCAGCAACCAAGTTCACAGGTAATAGGCAAGACAAATGGAATGCTGGTCTTTATTTCAAAAGGAATAGAATTTAGAAACAGGGGATCGTGTGACATCTCTACAAGTCACTAGTTGGACCACAGCTAGAATACTCTGAACAGTTTTGATCACATTATTGAAGAAAAGATATCCTGGAATTGGACGCAGTCCAGAGAAAATTCTTCAGATTCATCATGAGTGCGCAAAGATTTTCTTACATGCGGAACTTTGGGAGGTTGGGCTTATGCTCATTGGAGTTTAGGAGAATGAGAGGAGACTTTATTGAAACATATAAGATTTTTAGGGAACTTGACAAGGTGGTCACAGAAAGGCTGTTTCCCTTTGTGGGAGAGTTAAAGATCCAGAGGATATAATTTCAGAACAGGTAGTTACCTATTTAAAACAGAGAGATGAGGATTCTTTTTTCTCTCAGACAGTGGTAAATCTGTGCAATTCTTTACCACAGAGAGCTATTGAGGCTGGGTCAAGTATATTCAAAGCTGATATGGATGGAGTTCTAATCAGTAATGGAATCATGACAGGAAAGTGGAGTTGAGGATTGTACATAAGCTCATTGAATGGTGCAGCAGTTATGATGGGCTGAATGGCCTTCTTCTACTCTTTTATTTATGATGCTTACTCAAAGATTTTAGAGAATTTATAAACATTTTCACAAAGATTGAATGACAACATCTGCACAAAATGTTAGATTTTCTGTTTGTTGATGATTGCAGAATATTCAACACTGTTTTCAAGTCTTCAGTTCCTCAAGCAGTCAATGTCCAAATGCAACCAGACCTGATCAATACCCAGGCTTGGGCTGAAAAGTGAGAAGTGACATTTGTGCCAAACAAACACCAAGCAATGATCATGTTTAATAAAAGTGAATCTAAACACCATCCTTTGAATTCAAAAGATGTCATCCTCACTAGATTCCCCCACTATCAACATCCTGGGGGTTGTCATTGCCCGGAAACTGAATAAACCAGCCATGTGAATACAGTGGCAACAAGTGCAGCTCAGAGGCTACAGATCCTGCAGTGAGTAACTCACTCGCCAAAACATGTTCACTGTCAACAATGCACACAACAAGAGTTTGATAAAGCATTCCCTCTTGCCTCCATGAATGCAGGTCCAACATCACTTAAGAAGGTTGACACCATCTTGGCTAAGCGGCCTACTTAGCTCCCACTACATCTAGAAACATTCATTTTTGCTGCATTTGGACATAGACAGCCTCATTATGTGTGGAGTTGCAAATGGTGCTGCATGTTCACCAGCAAACATTCCCACTTCAGACGGGAAGGTCACTGATGAAGCAGTAATCATGAAGAACTCCTACAGAGATGTCCTGGAGCTGAGATGACTGAGCTCAAATAAACACAACCACCTTCCTTTTGTATTAAGTCGAGGTTTTTCCCTGATTCCCATTGACTCCAGTTTGGCTAGGGCTCCCTGATGCCACCTAATCAATTGCAGCCTTGATATCAAGGGCTGTTACTCGTATCTCACCTGCAGAATTCAGCTCTTTGGTCCATGTTTTAATGAAAAATCTAATGAGGTCAAGAACTGAGTTTCTATGATTTATCAGCAAAGAGATGTGGGGGGTGTGTGGTGAATATATATGGTGATGAGGAGGTGGAAATTTCTTTGCATGTGTTTGACCTCATGACAAGTGACTTCATTGGGTCCAGAGTCATGTTGGAGATTCCTAGGCAACTCCCTCCCAATAGTATACCACTCTGCCATCACCTCAGCTGGGTGTGACCTACCAGTGGGATAGGATATACTCTTGGATAGTCATGGTGTTTTCCAGGACAACGTGTGTAAAATATAGTTCCATGAGTATGACTACATCACACTGTCAATTTATTACGCTGACACAGATTTCCAATTTTGGCACTAGATCCCAGATATTAGTAAGGAGCATTCTGCATGGTGAACAGGGCTGTGTTTGTTTTTTCTGTATAACCTATTTTCCCCCCACACCAAAGGTTTCATGGTCATCAGTAGACTTCTAATTTCAAATGTTCATTAAATTTAAGATCTACCATGGCAGGATTTGAATTTGGGTACCCAGAACCTGGGTCTCACTAACCCAATGACAATACCACTCAGCCATTGCCTCCCCACCTCAATATGCCACCATATTAGTTGTTGACCTCAACTGATTGATTTGATAAGGATAATTCTCAACTGTATTCTAAAGAGTTAAACTATAACAACTTTGCATACCAGACTAGCAAAAATAAATAGTTGAAACTTTATTGCTGGAACAGCACAGCAGGTCAGGCAGCATCCAGGGAACAGGAGATTCGACGTTTCGGGCACAGGCCCTTCTTCAGGAATGAGCAGAGAGTGTTCAGCAGGAGAAGATAAAAGGTAGGGAGGAGGGACTTGGAGGAGGGGCGTTGGAAATGTGCCCGAAACGTCAAATCTCCTGTTCCCTGGATGCTGCCTGACCTGCTGTGCTGTTCCAGCAATAAAGTTTCAACTTTGATCTCCAGCATCTGCAGACCTCACTTTCTCCTAGCAAAAATAAATAGCCAATGTTTCAAAACATCAACCAGTTATACCTTGTGCTGGACCCAATCAATGCAAACAAATTATTTTTGCAAAAAAACTGTCCTGAATGACAAACAGATGAAAAAAATCCAGAAGAAAATATTATAATGTATAGCATAATTTAACTGAACAGGACACAATTGTGAACTGACTGACACAATGGTAAACTATAGCTCACACTGCGTACTAAAGAATAAAATGGGAGAAAATTAATTTATGTAGCAATGCTCATTACCTCAGGATAATTCATAGCACTTTACAGCCAATGGAATACCTTGGAAACATTTGTTATGGGCCAGACCAGACCGTCTCAATATATTTTAAAAAGGTGTCTAAACCCTAACTTTTTCTTATTTTAAAGATAGATGTGAAGTGTTGCATTCCAGATTCGATGCAACTAGTTAAACTACTCAATATTAAGCAAAACACGATTTGTTTAAACACTACACAGAGGAACCTCGATTATCTGGCATTCAATTATCCGAATTTCGGATTATCTGGATAAGATCGCAAGTTCCCGATGCTTAGCTAAACTGTGTTAACTGCTATTTGATTATCCGAACATTCAATTATCTGAACAAAATACTCCCATCCATGTCATTTGGATAATTGAGGTTCCTCTGTAGTTAAAATTCAAACAAAAGAAAGAGGAATTTAGAATAATTTAACTATTGGAAAACGTAACCAAATATTCGGTACAGTACCCATTACTAATTAACTAGTAACATCCCATAAACACACTCTTTGGCAAAATGATAAATTCAGACACAGATTCTCACATGCTGTTCTCCAATTCAGGATGGGAAAACAAACAGCAAGATTAAGAGCGAATAGCAGCTAGGAGACAGTCACTGAAGCTTCCAACACTTTTGAGAACCCAAAGGTTTCTGCTATAAACTGAACCTAAAAACTAAAAGAAATCTAGAAACCTGGTCTGTGAGCGCTGGCCCCACCCAGGCTGCTTCCATTGCCCCAATGTATAAAAAGTCCAAAGGCCTCACAAATTGTTTACTTTCTTCGAGACAGCTTACCACCTCTGCCTTACAATACCCCTTCAAAAGAAAACCAGGACAAAATAACCCTTTAAAGTGACAGCATTGACACACATTGCCAAAGCATTGTTGCAAAAGGAGCTAATTTCTGCACAGTAAATGTACTTTCCTACATTTTATTCATTCTTATATTTACAGGGGTAAAATCAATTAAGGCTTAGTAATTGCTCTTGATACTTGGTACTGAAGTGATAACCATCTACAGCTTAAATCAATTACTCATACTTTATTAATTTAAAAATTCTTCAAAGCAAATGTTACTAGCTAACAAATCTCATTGATTCACCAAACACAAAAGCATTAAAATTTTGTTGCTTTAGCAGAGCTTACAAACTCAGTTATTAAAATAATTTCAAAAAATCAGTTTGATTAATACAACATGAAAGAATTATCACATTTGTTGATTAGGATTTTCAAACTTAGGAAGGAAACTTGAAGAATTCTGCACTTCATGTGAAAACATTGTTACTGACTCTTAAGGAAGACTTAGCAAAGCTTTTAACTGGCAGCTGTTATGCTCAGCAAGGAACGATGAGATAGATAAAGGTATGAATGTGTACCTTTGGTTGAGCAAGGTGAATACATGGATTAAATAAATGCATTAAAAACGTGAAAAAAAACAATAGGTGGAGTTGGGTTCAATAGCTTGATGAGGAATGGTACATTTGTAATGCTAGATCAAATCAACAAATGACAATAGGTTTTCAGTGTTAGCTTGACCAAGACCATAAAGCTTCATGGACCAGTTCACAGCTTAAGCTACCTTGAGAAAGGATGTATGGTAGACTGACTGGAAACTGCAACCAATTAAGCACACTTACACAACGAGACAGCCAAGGATAAGGTTCAAAAGAAAGATGATACTTTACTAGGTTATGAAAAATGAGAAACAGATAAACTTATTTCCTTCAGCAATACATTCTGGGAGAGAAGGTGTGAATTATGCAAAGATTTTCTGACAAGCATACTACCATTCAAGGAAGATACTGAGGAGGAATTGACACCCTCACTCTCCCAGAACTCTCCCAGTTCATCTTTCATTTGGAGCAGTGTCCTCAACCTTTTCCAATTTACATCAATGATTTTGATGAGTGGAGTTAAGGCAGATTGATTTTTGCAAAACAGGGGAATCAATGATTATTTGGAGTAGATTGGAATGAAGAATTCAAAACCAGTCTTGATTTGTAAATTGTAGGTTAAAGTTATATAAATTTGTTAACTAGAAACACTGTCCTACTGTAATGTCAGTGAGTTTAGAAAACTATCCTGGAATCTTAATATTCAACCTTTTAGACTCACTTTAGAGAAAATATTAGGCACAGACAATGTTAATCCAGGGATGATGGTGTGTTGTAGCAGGGATTGCAGGTTAAGAAAGGAAGGAACAAAAAAAAGTTGAAATATATGTTCAATTATTCATTCTGTACAAAGAGAAAAATAACTTGTTAAGCTATTCGCATAAGCCTGAAACTAAGAATTCCATACTCTCGTTGTCAGATGTTGACTTATCTGTGCATTTGATGTTTTGAGTTTTAATTTCTTATTTCCAGAGTTTGCAATAAATAAAAAGACTATTTTAGGAATAGACTCAGAGAAGAGTGGAGAATCATTTTTTTTTTAACATGAACGATATACAACTTATCCAAGAGTATCAGAAGCAGTTCCCTTAAGATTCTCAATTATTATGAAGAAGTGGAAACAGCACCACAGCTTATTGAGGACAAGGGTGACAGAATAGTGTGCAACAAATTGCAATGTTTATTCCTTCATGTCACCTCATCCTACTATCTGAGCACTGGTAAACTACAATTCTATCAAACACTTCAATACATATTCTTAACATTGCTTTCCTTTATGAATATACAGAAGTAATAATTCTTTTGATTTTAGATTGATTTGTTTTCTTCTTAAGCATCAAATAAAATGTTAGCCCTTCAAATCAATTTAAACAAGCTTTTTATTACATGTTTATTATGAAATTAAATCTCAGAAAGTAATATTGTAGTTCTTGAATTTAATAATACCAATGTGGCATGTTAGATCTTGTGAAAATTAAAATTAACTGTATAGATAGCTATCTGAATCACTAACAGTTTGCTGTTAGTTCAAAAAGAAAATATATTAATGGTCTTGACCGTGTTGTGTTTTATCTGATGAAAGGAAACTGAATATTTTCAGCTTATACTTATGTTGAGCGAAAATAATGTCGTGATAGTGTTGTGAGATTTTTAACCTAAACTAATGTCAGTTATTTCTTTAAAAAGCTCAACTTTTACTCCTCAGTAACAATAATGAGATGTTATTCAGTAGTACACAATAATGCTGTAACCAGGGACACATAAAAAGTCCTTGTGGGAAAATCATTTCTGAAATGCCGTTTCTAAATATTAGAGGGTATTGTCGATCTTTCTTGCATAAAGGGAATTCATAATTGGTATTGAGAATGTAAACCACTTATACAGCTCGTGAATCCATCCAAGGTATAACAGCTTATCATGTTCTTTAATATTGGCCCCTCTACTAGACTAGGTGAATGACAGGACAATGGAAAATCATCTGGTGTGTCTACAAGTTGTATCTTACTAACGTACTGACAGGGATCTATTGTCTTTTACTTTATTTGTCACCATGTTAAAAACAGAAATTGTGTTGCAATTGGAAGTAAACAAATCCGACCATAGTTTACACTCAAAGAAATTAAACCTTGAAATGATCGGCATTGTCAAAGTGAACAATTCAAGTTTCCAGATGGTTTGGCCACCTTACTCAATGAGTAGAGGAATTGCAAAGAGTAGAAATATCAAATGTTTGATCTCCAGTCCATGCTGAGATAACTGATCTCTGTCAAGTGCTAAGTGTGACATAAATGGTCTCAGTGTCACTGTGTTAGACAAAGGAAATTCTGTTGAGATTCCTTTCTAATATAAAGTGACTGCATGTTCAAAGCCATTGTGAGTAACTGGTTGATTTTTATAACATGCATCCTTTTAACCCATGCTTCTATTTTTACACCGCTACAACTATAATGCTATCTGTATCCTGAACTCTTAAAAAAATCATAAAATAGCCATATCAATAGAGCTTTGACTCAATGATTTAAAAACCCATCCGGCAGATGACTAATGTACATGTTGAATGTCCCATACTATTCAACAAAGTCAATTTCTACGAACCACAGTCTTTGCATGGAAGCCAATGATCTTAGACATGACTATTCTGAAGCTTCATGTTGATTAGGGTCATACTATGGTAGCACTGGGTGGCACGGTGGCTTGGTGGTTAGCACTGCTGCCTCACAGTGCTAGGGACCCAGGCTCGATACCAGCCTCATGCAACTGTCTGTGTGGAGTTTGTACATTCTCCCCGTGTCTGCTTGGGGTTCCTCCAGTTTCCTCCCACAATCCAGAGATGTGTAGGCCAGGAGAATTAGCCATGCTAAATTGCCCATAGTGTTCAGGGATGTGTAGCTTAGATGCATTAGTCAGGGGTAAATAGAAGAATGGGTCTAGGTGGGTTACTCTTCGGAGGGTCGGTGTGGGCTTGTTGGGCCGAAGGGTCTGTTTTTACACTGTAGGAATTCTATCTTACTGATGTAAAAATGTGCCTTTCGGAGAAAGGAGAAAAAATCAACATGTGGAACCTGGAAGTATAGACATGAGCAATGGGATGTAATTAGAAGATTCTATATATTCTTCTATCTTTAGGTTTATTTAATATTGCGTGCTTACATATTATATAACACAAATAGAATGCAGAACACTTGCTTCCTCTATAAGAATAATTGCTCTGGAAAAAGTAAATTATATTTGCCTGGACCAACATTTACAAAGACTTTTGTAAATTGAGAGAATTATAGTTTTACATACACTTTCTCATTGGAAGTAGTTTTTTTTATGCTGAGTTTTAGAAAAGGAAATATTCATTTTAGAGAAGTGCTCACAAAGTGGATGCCATGACCCTTCACTCTGCCCAATATTTACTGAGAAGTTGTGCATCCCACCAGATGTGGTAATGCATTCCCTTGGATGTGGGGGATTATGTCTTTCATAAGTACCCTCCAAAGTGCTTTGCTGATGCTATCAACACAGTACTAGGTAAAGCAACATCCATGTGAGGTGCCAAACTCTTTTTACTTTTCTGTAAGCTGAATATTGGCAGCACCAGACATGATGCAATTCCTTAATTCAATTGTCACATGATACAGGTTTATGGTCCAACAGGTTTATTTGAAATCACGAGCTTTCAGAGTGCTGGAGTCGCTTGACGAAGGAGCAGCGCTTCAAAAGCTTGTGATTTCATATAAAACTGTTGGACTATAACCTGGTATCATGTGACAATTGAATTAAGGAATTGGATCATATCTGGTGCTCCCCAATATTCATCCTACAGCAAAATAAAACAGTTTGGCACCTCACATGAATGTTGCTTCACCTTGTGAGTGAAGCAAGTTGGGGGGGGTACTCATGAATGAGTACTCTATACTGGTATCGTGTGACTTCTGATTTTACCCACTGCAGTCCAACACTGGCACCTCTACATCATTAATTCAACTGGTACAACTTACCCTTGTGTAATGTTTGTAAAGTCACACTCTCCCACAATAACATCAGTTTATTTAACTTAAATAAAAGGTTCTTTAAACTTCATCCATGGAGGGATTCAGCTTTCTTCAATTAATTTTGACCATGCTCACTTCCTTCAAACTTAATAAAAACCTCTTTCCTTGTGTCTTATCAGAGAGATCAAAGGAAGACTTAAGAAGAGGGATATTTGTACAGACAAGCAAAAGAAACTTATTGTTCAGAATCTCGGGAAAAGAATTTTCATTTAGCGTATTAATTATGTTTTGTCAGAGCTACCTAGCAGACTGCGAGTCTGACTTCAGCATGAATAATTAGCTGTGTGACACAGTGGAGGCTGTTATTTCTTTTTGGAGCTGTGGATCAGTATGTGAGTAAGATTCAACTTTACCATTAGGTACATACTGCTGCCACATGCAAAGTGTAATGCATTGTGTATATTTTTCACCCCTTAGGCTTGTTTTGGCTGCCTGCAAGACAACAACTTCTCTGGAGAAATTGGATGTCACACCTTATCATTCTTTGGCAAGCACGACCAAAACATCAAATCAAACCTGAGTTTAACCAAACAACAAAGGACCAATTATTTGCATAAAATACCGTTCACAGGCCACCTGCAAACTGTTAAACTTATTTTGATAATGTGAGAGTCGAACATACAGATGTCCTAAAGATCATGAAACAGGGATTCTTTATTCAACTGGCATCAGGTCATGACAAACTGAAAAGGAAATGGAGGTTAAACAAGCAAGCCATAGAATCCTGACAATGTCAGAGAAGGCCATTTGGCCTATCAAGTCCACACCAAACCTCCAAAGAGCATCAGCTCTACCCTATAACTCTCCATTTCCCAATCCACCTCACCCACATATTGTTGGACTGTGGGAGGAAACCAGACACTCAGAGGAAATCCACACAAAGACAGCGTGCAAGTTCCACACAGACAGTCACCCAAAAGGGGAGTCGAATCCAGGTCCCTAGCGTTGTGAGGTAGTACTGCTAGCCATACTGCACAGTATCTACACGGAATGAAACCTGTGGTTTTCATTCGTTTGAGAAAATATTTGTCAGTCTGCTTCTTCTCCTCATGAGCCCGCCTACCCTGAAAGATACTCTTTTTATTTGCAGAAAGTGTAGGTTTGACTGCTCCAGCTCCCCTCCTTTAACATCACCACCTCCTGTTGGAGGGTCTGTTACATTTTGAATAAGAAATGTGTGGACAGTACCAAAGTATAAAATCAATCTTATGACTGCAATTAGATTTAATTCGATGAGATTAGATTCAACGATATTTATGGTTCTTTTCTAGTAATTAATTATGTCTCTTTTATCTGTTGATTTGGATGGTGCTACCCTTCAATGGAAGTGGATGACAGACCTCTAATAATTTTTCAGACAGGACTAGTTTGTCAATTTATGCCAATTTATGTAAGCATTAGCCAATCTCCTAAAATCTAAATATGGTCAGAGGCTGCATTATTTTATAACTTTAGTGGTCATTTTGTAAAGTGGAAGGAGCAAGTGTGCAATATGGCTGAATTCAAAGCTTTGCCCAGGACTGGACTGGCAGTGGGTTGTGGGTGAAGGGAGACAGATGTAAAATCATAACATTAGGTGGGGTTTGGGAGCAGCCATTCTTGTTATCTACCTGACTCCACTGGTATTTTATATTTTCTGATCAACCTGTTCAGAGATGTTATTACACATCTCTGGAGCAGATGGGATTTGAACGTCCTCGGTCAAACATAGGAGGCTGTGGCTGTGCCGCAGCAGCCTTCCCATTGCTATCATACGGGTGGTGTAAAAATTAAGGTCCTTCAGTGCCCAGTTAGTGACTGCTTAAGTGCCTGTTAACAAAGGGAGAGGGCCTCACAATGAAGATTTCAACCCCCGAGAGGAGTGTCTCAGTTCCACGATCGGTCAAATAATCAACAGGAATACGGTCTGCTTCAGCAATTCATTACCATGCCAGGCACAGGTTTGTCTAGCAACACAGAGGTTAAAAGCTTCTGTGTTACTTGGAGAAACTGCACAATTCCACGTGAAACAAAGGCAATTTTTATATATTTCTTAAGAAATAGTACAGCCTTAATTGCAGAGTAAATCCAATAAAGCGTAATAAAATGACATAATGGACAGCAGGTTAACCCAATCATATTTCCTGAGAAACGAAGTTATTTTATACACATTATCTCTTCCCACCTGCATTTCAAGGTTAGCTGGGGTGGTTAGTAATGTCCTATTTAGCTTAGTTAATGTCATACTGTGAAGGGTCCATTGTCCTGCTTTATCTTTGATTCAGTTAGCTGAGCAAGACAGGAATGCAGCCTTTAGCATGGTGAGAAGCAACTTTAAACATAGTGCTAATTTGCAGCCAGATGCCATTTTGTTATGTTACACTGCATTGAGAAGCGATTTTGTGGTTAATAAAAGAATACATAAAATGGTTGTTCCTGACAACAGCCTAAATCCAGGTTTTAGATCCTCAACAACATGTGTCAGATACAGAGAGGTGAAGACACTCTTCTGATCGGACACAATGTTCTCTAGAGAAACAACATTGCCATCACAGCAGCAAGGGCAATCCTCACTGGAAGACCTCCACTGTCATTGTAACCATCTTCTCCCCACTCCATTACCCTTGTTTGACTGGCCTCAGCAAGTCTGGTCCACTTAACCGTCCTCTGAGCCTGAAATGCTGCTTCTGATCTGAGGCCTTCTGCAATCCAGTCTGCTTACTTAGAACTTTAATAAGATGAATTATAATTTAGTATGGCAGGACATTCAGCGGTGTCTTTTACTTTTTACTCATTCAGAAGATGGTGGTGAGTTGTCTTCTTGAACCCCTGCAGTCCATGTGCTACACCCACAATGCCCTTTGGAGACGGAATTCCCAGGATTTTGACCCAACATCATTAAAGGAACAGTGATTATTTTTCCAAGTCAGAGTGGTGTGTGGCTTGAAGGGAAATGTGCAGGTGGTGGTATTCCCAAATATTTGCTGTCCCTATCCTTCTAGATGGTAGAGGTCACAGGTTTGGAAGATGCCTTCTAAGGTTCCACGGTGAATTTCTGCACTGCATCTTGTAGATGGTAAACTGCAGCTAATGAGGGTCAGTAGTGGAGGGGCTGAACTTTTGTGAATGTGAACCAATCAAGAGGCTGTTTTGACTTGGATGGTGTCAAGCTCCAGGTAAGTGGAGAGTACTCTATCACATTCCTAACTTGTGCCTTGTTGTCAGTAGACAGACTGAGGAGATGAGTCTATTACCAGACCAAATCCCCACAAAATATTCAGAAGATTGTCTAGACTGTAGCTTTTTCTTGTTTTAAAGGTAAGCATAAGGTGTTATGTTCCAGGTGCAATTTGATTGGCCAAGCTACCAGATTTAAATCAAAACACACTTTATTCATCCACGATAGTTAAAATACAATAAAAAGAAAGAAGGAATTGCAATAACTTAACAGAGTAATAGATACAACAACTACTATTAATTAACTGTTTCAATAGAGTAACATCCCATAAACACACACTTGGTAAAAGACAGATTGTCTCATATGCAAATCCAGCAGCCCAAGAGGAAGAACATCAAGAGAACTCTGAGAGAATGCAGTAGGTGGGAGAGATTTACTACAGCTTCCAACCCTGCTGAGACCCCAGCAACAACTGCTGAATGCTGAAATTAAGAATCTTGGTTCTGTGAGTGGGAACTTGACTGCATCTGTTCAGACTGCTTCTATTGTTCCAACTTTTCAATAAAAAACACCCAAGGCTTAATTAGTTGTTTTCTTCCCATAGACTGAGCAGCACTGTTCCCCAATCTCTCTCTAAAAGAAACCAGGACAAAACACACCTCTTTAAGCCACAGTATCATCACACTAGTTACATCTGCTCTAGCATATATAGGTTTTTACACTTCTCTGGCAAGTTGCTAAAAATGCCAGCTTATAATATTGCTGTGAGGGGAATCTTGAACCTGAGTAATCATGGTAAGCAACTGTGTAACTCCTTAACAATTAGATTTATGGATTGTGGCATTAACATTGCAAAGAGTGAAAAGGAAGTGTAAATTAGCATGGACAATGTCAATGTTAATGTCAAATCAGGTACAGAAAGCAGAAGCGGTAAAGAGAGATTGGATTCAGAAAATGAAGAAACAGAAGAAAAAGAAAAAAATAAATAAAATTTCATATCTTTAAATATTCAACAACAATTATCACATGAAGGAATGAGACTTGACACAGTACTCAGCTTTCAGTACCGAATAGGTGGGTTGATAGTAATTCACAGTCCCGCATCAACTAAGAGGTACTATGCTGAAACAGATAGGACTCAAATTACACCAGCAGGTTTAGGTTATGTCTATTTTGTAATCATTGCAACTTCACACAATTCAATGTGTTTCAATTGGGAATCAGGCTGCAAATGGCCCTTTTTGCAAAACATATGGAATTGCTGTACAATTCCAGTAACAATCTTTGAATATCTGTGTTTATGTAAACACCTCCCTCTCAGCTAAATGTTGCTATTCAATTTGTGTATAAATAACATCAAGTGCCACTAGCCTTATTGTTCATTTGACATCAAATTCAGGTCCAAAATCTGGAATGAATGGGAAAAATCGTAACGAAAAAATGCACAAAGTTACTTCCAAAAATGAAACCGTTGAAACTTTCATTTTTTGTTTTAATGTCCTTTATTTCTAAATCTATTATTAGCAGTGACAATATACTGATATCTGATACTGCCAAAGCAAGTGTGTGGTTTTATTTCATTTATTTTTGGAATGTGACTGTCCCTGGCAAACCCTGCATTTACTCCCCATACAGAAGTGCTGCTAAGAAACTGGTGGTGAGCTACCCTCTTGAATTGTAGCAATCCATTCATGTACACCCCTACTTCTGTTAGGGAGGATGGTGGTTCCAGTAATCTGACCTAGTGGTAGTGAAGCAACGGTGGCATAGTTTCGAGTTTGAATGCAGTGCGTCTTGGGGTGGAAGTGGAGGGAGCATGATAACATTCCGATGCGACTATTGTCCCAGAGCTTTGAGATAGTTGAAACCATAGATTCAAAATGTACTCTCAAAGCAGCCTTGGTGAATTGCTATAAATCATTCCATTGAGGGTGTATGCTGCTGCCACTTTACAGCAGTGCTGGAGATGGTAAATGTTTAATGTGGTGGAGAGGGTGACAGTCAAGGGGCCTGCTTTGAGTACAGAGTTTCCTGTGTGAGTTGGAGATTAACTGACTCCAAGAAGTGGCCATTCCTTTTCACTCTTTACTTTGTGCCTTGTAGCAGCTAGACAGACTGCTTTCCTCAGAGCAGAGAAGGCTGTAGGGGGTCCGAATTGAGGTATAGAATGTTCTGAGGGGACCACATAGTGAGAAAAGTCTCCCTTTAGTAGGGGGACAGTCATGAGGGGATACAGTTTTAAGATAAGCAGGAGGTTTTGAGGGGATTTCAGGAAAACATTTTTCACCCAGAAGGTGAACTCATTGCCTGAAACAGTGATAGAGGCAGGAAACCTCAACACTTTAAAGAAATAGTTATATGAGCACATGACTGCCATAATATTCAAGGCAACAGGCTAAGTTATGGGAAATGGGAATAGAATAGATCGATGCTTGATGGGCAGTATGGTTATGATGGGAAGAAGGGCCTTTTCCATGCTGTATTAACTCTAGGACCAATCTCTGCCATTTTTCAAACTGTTGGGTAGATGCCAATGTTGTGACTGTTCTGGAACAGCTTGAGAAAGGGATGAAATATTTTACAATTTTCATGTAAAAAGATATGTCTGGTAAATTTTTATAAACATTTGGTTACAAACCCACTTCAGAGCAAAATGGATCAGCTGAATAATAATATGGCACATAGCGATAGAATTCACACATTGCTTTTCAGCTTCCCTTCCCTTCTCAGCCAAATTGAAAAAGCACATTTTTATCTACATTGCAATGCTCCTTTAAATCACTTGTCAATAATTAATGAATACGACCAAAATGTGCCACATTAATTTGCTTCCAGGTCAGTAGGGAAGTAGGTCAGTAAAAGCTTCCTGAAAAATATTGCCATGATTAATAAATTTTCAGAAATGGAGGAAACTGTCAAAACTTACTGGACTTACTGGAAAACAAATACAAGGTAATGAATTGAGTCCACATGATTTTAACAGGCTCTCACAACAATGGGCTGCAAACACAGAATCAAGAATAGATGCCCGGACAGCTAATGAATGTGTTTTTGATTCACACTTGCAATGGGAATGATTCCAGTTCATTCGTCTCCACCCAAATGGATAAATCAGGATCTATCAAATAGTGAGTCCAAAACCAATTGACAGTGTATTCTGAGTGGCTCAAATATTCAATGTTTGAATGCTCTTGTACATCTCTCTTAATTCTACCTAAAAGAATAACACATTGGAAGTCAAAATATGCGTAGGATTAACTTCCTCCAGCAATTCTAACATTTTCACTTCAATATATTTCTTGCTTTTCAGCAAGGGAAAATCCCATCAACTATTGTTCCAGTCCTAATTCCTTAACTGTAGATATTTACTCTAATTCTACTTTCCTGCTGATACCCTGCACGACTTTGACTGCATTCTCAGCACAGTTCTGCATCTTTGAGCTTTGGCTCTTCAATCTTCTTCTAAACTCTCTGGATTAAGAATATGTGATGCCTCTATCTGGGAATCTCAAACAAAACATGCATCAAGCAAATTGATTTTTTTTAGTTTAAAGATTCAAACTTTAAGGGTTTCCAC
The DNA here is from genome assembly GCF_037043375.1 of Chiloscyllium plagiosum. Taxonomy (NCBI): domain Eukaryota; kingdom Metazoa; phylum Chordata; class Chondrichthyes; order Orectolobiformes; family Hemiscylliidae; genus Chiloscyllium; species Chiloscyllium plagiosum. Next base: position 34,298,726 of record NW_028270159.1, on the reverse strand, counting down.
TTGTACCAACCTCCCGGCTGACTGAAGAAAAGGATAAAAAAATTCTTGTACACAGTTCAGAGAGTAAAGGTATATTTTTAGGAAACCTCAACACCATTATTTTTGAATTGATGTGGGTCTTTATATAGCTAAAATAAAGTGTGTTGTATGGCATGTTATAAAAATGACTGCATCTCATTTGGACTGTAAACATGCTAAGACTTGTAAGCTATACCAAAGTGCTGACTCAACATCAGTTCATAAGAACACTTCTCGAAGTTGAACACAACTGGACAAGAATATTCTCTAATGTAGAAACTGCTGACACACAATTGACTGAAAGCAAAAGATTTACACAGCAAATCAATCGCACTATAAAAGGTGATCATTTACACTTTTGTCCCAACTGTAAATTCCAGTTCATGTCATGCAATTATTTTACTGTTCCACAATAACAGATAGTCACAATCCCTGATTAATGAATAATGAATCATTTTTGGAAAAAGTTATTATATTTCTGATTTTGTTCTTATGTCTTCAAATCCACCCTTAGCACTGGGTACAGTGTTCTTCTCTTCTAGGTAAAACTTAGAACTTGTCAGATCCATGGTAAATTGCTTTTGCCCACAGGCAACTGACACTGCAGCAGAATCTGATTTGATAGGGCTCGACATAACCTGATTATTTATGGATTGCAGTTGTTTGACAGTTTTCAATGTGCCAAAAAATTGCAATTGCTGCTTTTATAATCATGCAACCTACTTTTAGCTTCCATTGCAATATGTAAAAATAAAATGAGAACTGAGTGTTTTTATTAAAGGACATCAGCATGCTGTGTGCAATTTTCCAATAATCCTTTTTCACAATGGAACACTTTCATTGTTTTGTAGTCAATAGACAAAGTCAACATCATCATTTTCCAGAACAATATAGGACAGAAGTCTATTTGCCACGTCACGCCTCTTTGAAAGGACTTCATAATTAATCCCATTCTTCTAGCTCTTTCACCATTGCCTTGCATTATTTTCCACTTCAAGTATATATACACATTCATTTTGAAAGCTACAACTGAATCTGTCCCAACAACTGTTCAGGTAATGAGTCCTAGATCATAATAGGAGATGCGAAGCTCCAATGCTACTAGAGCTAGACTATTAATTCAGAAATTCAGCTAATATTCTGGGACCCAGATTTGAATCCCACCACAGCAGATGGTGGAATTTGAATTCATAAAAATTATCTGGAATTAAGAATCTCCTATTGAACACCAATTGTTGGAAAATTCATCTGGCTTCATTGAAGAAAATCTGCCTTCCTCACCTGTGACTCCAGAGTCACAGCAATGTGGTTTGCTCTCAACTGCCCTCTGAAAAGGCCGAGCAATCCACTCAGTTTTTACAAAATTTCAACAAAGAAACGAAACCAGTTGGACCACCTAGCATTGATTCAGGCACCGGAAATGACAATGGCAAACCCTGCAAAGTCCTCCTCATTAACAGCCAGGGCTAGTCAAACACAACCTGATAAGACCCAGCAGATGTGATCACACATCGATGTACAGCTAGGTGGAGTTGCCCTGGGAATCCTCAACATTGATTCTAGATGCTGTGAAGTCTCAGGGCTTCAGATTAAATGTAAGCCAAGAAACCTCCTGCTGGTTACTCCCTACCGTCCTCCCTCGACTGATGAATCAATACTCCTCCATGTTGAACAACATTTGTAGGAAACACTGAGGTTGGCAAGGGCACAAAATGTGTTCTAGATGGGAGATTTCAATGTCCACCACCAACTGTAGCTCAGAAACAGTACTACCGATCAAGCTGGTTGGGTCTGTCACAGGTGGTGAGGGAATCAACAAGACAGAAAAATATACTTGACCTCATCCTTACCAACTAGGCAAAAGTGAGGACTGCAGATGCTGGAAACCAGAGTTTAATCAGAGTGGTGCTGGAAAAGCACAGCAGGTCAGGCAGCATCCGAGGAGCAGGAAAATTAACGTTTTGGGCAAAAGTTGAAAAATGTGGTGCTGGAAAAACACAGCAGGCCAGGCAGCATCCGAGGAGCAGGAGAATCGATGTTTCAGGCAAAAGCCCTTCATCAGCCCTTCATCCTGCTCCTTGGATGCTGCCTGACCTGCCATGCTTTTCCAGCACCACTCTGATCTAAACTCATCCTTACCAATCTGCAGGGTGCAGATACATCTGTCCATGACAGAATCAGTAAGATTAATCACTGCACAGTCCTTATGGAGTCAAAGTCCTGGGTTTATATTAAGAATACCCTCCACCATAATGTGTGGCACTATCACCGTGCTAAATAGGACAGACTTCAAACAGATCTAGCAACTCAAACTGGGCATCCATGAGGTACTATGGGTAATCAACAGCAGCAGAATTGTACTCTAGCACGATCTGCAACCTCATGGCCCAGTATAACCCCCATTCAATTATTACCATCAAGCCAAGGGATGAACCCTGGTTCAATGGAGAGTGCAAGAGGGCATGCCAGGAGCAACACTAGTCATACCTGAAAATGAGATGTCAACCTGGTGAAACTGCCAAACAGGACTACTTGCAATGTCAAACAGCATAAGCAGAAAGTGACAGACAGAGCTAAGCGAGCCCACAACAAACAGATCAGATCTTAGCTCTGCGGTCCTGCCACATCTTGTTGTAGATAGTGGTGGACAACTAAATGATTCAGTAGTGGAGGAGGCTCCACAAATATCCCCATCCCCAATGCTGGAAGTGCCCAACACATCAGTGCAAAGGATAAGGCTATAGCGAGGCAACAATCTTCAACCAGAAGTGCCGTGCAGTGCCTTTGGTGATTTATCTTGCCCTCCTCCAGTGGTGCCCAGCAACTCAAGTACCAGTCTCCAGCCAAATTAATTGACTCCACATGATATCAAGAAATGGCTGAAGTCACTGGATACCTGCAAAGGCTATGGGCCCTGACAACATTCTGCTGAAGACTTGTGCTCCAGAGCTTGCCACTCTGCTGGTCAAGCTGTTCCAGTACAGTTACACCACCAGCAACTAGCCACAATGAGGAAAATTGTGCAGGTATGTCCTGTACACAAAAAGCTTAGCAAATCCATCCCAGCCAATTAACACCTCAAAAGTCTACTCTTGATAATAAGTAAAGTGTTGGAAGGTGTCATGAATAGTGCTATCAAGCAGCACCTGCCCAGTGATGCCCAGTTTGGTTTCCACCAGAGCCTATCAGAAACTGATGACATTATATTCTTGGTTCAAAAATGGGTAAAAGAGCTGAATTCCAGAACTGGAATCAATGGGTATCAGGGGAAATTCTCTACTGGTTGAAGTCATACCTGACACATAGAAAGATAGCTGTGGTTGTTGGAGATCAGTCATTTCAGCTCCAGGAAATCTCTGCGGTAGTTCCTCAGGGTAGTATCCCACACCCAACCATCTTCAGCGGCTTCATCAATGACCTTTCCTTTGTTATTAGGTCAGAAGTGGGCATGTTCTCCAATGATTGCACAATGTGTAGCACCATTCATGACTCCACAATACTGAACCAGTCCATATTTACATGCGACAAGATAGTGCGGCACGGTGGCACAGTGGTTAGCACTGTTGCCTCACAGCGCCAGAGACCCGGGTTCAATTCCCGCTCTCAGGTGACTGACTGTGTGGAGTTTGCACATTCTCCCCGTGTCTGCGTGGGTTTCCTCCGGGTGCTCCGGTTTCCTCCCACAGTCCAAAGATGTGCAAGTCAGGTAAATTGGCCATGCTAAATTGCCCGTAGTGTTAGGTAAGGGGTAATGTAGGGGTATGGGTGGGTTGCGCTTTGGCGGGGCAGTGTGGACTTGTTGGGCCGAAGGGCCTGTTTCCACACTGTAAGTAATCTAATCTAATCTAATCTAATCTAATCTAATCTAATCTAAAAGATCTGAACAATATCTAGGCTTGGGTTGACAAGTGGCAAGTAAGATTCATGCCACATAATTGCCAGGTGATCACCGTTTCCAATAAGAGACAATCTAACCACTACCCCTTGACATTCAATGGTGTTAGTATAGTGATTGTAAAAAGGTCAGCCAGATGGACATTATAGAATAGGAGTTCCCTGATTGGGGGCTGTTAGTCTGGTCCAACCAGGGAGCCCTGGCTGACACATGATTTTGTTCACTCTGAGAGCTGGCTCTGAGGGAGTTGGATCTGTGTCAAGGACTCCCCACATATAAATACAGAGTGACTTGGTGATGGGACACCAGCTTCTGTAGAGTTAGTTCAGTTACCATCACTGAATGCAACACTATCAACAACCTGGGATTACCATTGACCAGAAACTCAACTGGACTCACCATATAAATACAGTAGCTACAAGAAGAGGTCAGAAGCTAGAAATGTGGCATGCCACTCATCTGCTGACACCCCAAAGCTGTCCACCATCTACAAGACACAACTCAGGAATGCGATGGAATTCTACCCACTTGTCTGGATAGGTGCAATTCCAACAATATTCAAGAAGTTTGACAACATGCAGGGCAAAGCAGCCCACTTGATTGACACCACATCCAAAAACATCCACTCCCTCCACCACCAGTGCTCAGTTGGAGCAGAGTGTACCATGTACAAGATGCACTGTAGAAATTTACCCAAGATCCTTAGACAGCACAGACAAAACTCACAACCAGCAGGACAAGGGCAGCAGATATGTGAAATCAGCACCACCTATAAGTTCCCCTCCAAGACAGTCACCATTCTGACTTGGAAATACATCACCCCTCATTCACTGTCACTGAGTCAAATTCCTGGAATTCCCTGCCTAACAGCATTGTGGTCTTTCTACAACACATGAACAGCAGCAGTTCAGGAAGACAGTACACCACCACGTTCTCAAGGGCAATTAGGGATGGGCAATAAATGCTGGTCCAGCCACTCATGTCTCTCAAATGTATTTTAAAAGTTATTAGCTACAATCAAATAAACTTCCCACTTAGCCTCCAGCACTTTTGATTTGTAAATTATCTTATTACCTTCCAAAAGGTTTCTTCATGCAGATGAAGATTCACAATACTCTGAGGTGCCTTGAAACAAAATCCTTTAAAGTCCTGGCCTGACCCCATGAAAATTGCATAGGAGTGGGCTATGCCTATGCTCGTGACAGAGCTGGCCAGGTCGTGGGTGCTGGGTGTGGGCTCATGCTAAAAATTGGAATGGTATTTAGGAACATGAGAACCAGGTCCCGGCCTCCATTTTTAAAACGCTCTCAACTCAGTGAAGAAAAAGCACTTTATAACTTCAAAGTTCAAGATGTTTACTATCTGAAAGGATTGAAAACGCTGAAAGAAAGGGCACAAACCTAAAAGGTTATTTCTGTTTTGCTCCACTGCTTCATCCAGACTTGCTCGATGTTTCCAGCACTCTTTGTTTTTATTTAGGTCAGGTTTAGGTGGTTAAGGAAAGCAGTTTCTCTCTTTTCTGCACTTTGGATCCTAAAACTTCAACTGTGCCCTTTTCAAAGTATTGCCTGCTTCTGCATGATTTGCTATGGGCATGTACACTGAGGGGATGTAAATGACATCTGCTTGATGGAGGCCTGAGCTATTCATCCTTGAGGCCATCTCTCTGAGATCAGCTGCAATGGGCAGGGGGAGGTACGGCAGAATGGATTGTGATGGAAGAAGCTTCCCAACTGCCAGCTTCAGGAAGCAAGAATTTTGAGGAACTTACCTACTTCCCTCTGACTCACCTCAAAGATTGCCCCAACAGGCCAACTGTTAAGATGCACACAGCCTCATTCAGTGGTGTAGAGCATACCCAGAACATGCTCTCACCCACATACTGAGAAATTGGAAACAGGTAACAGTACTGAAAGCACTGATTAGATTAGATTACAGGCCCTTCGGGCCAACAAGTCCACACCAACCCACCGAAGCGCAACCCACCCATACCCCTACATTTACCCCTTACCTAACACTACGGACAATTTAGCATAGCCAATTCACCTGACCTGCACATCTTTGGACTGTGGGAGGAAACCGGAGCACCCGGAGGAAACCCACGCAGACACGGGGAGAACGTGCAAACTCCACACAGTCAGTCGCCTGAGGCGGGAACTGAACCCGGGTCTCTGGCGCTGTGAGGCAGCAGTGCTAACCACTGTGCCACCATGCCGCCCACAAAGCTTACTCTTGTAAGCTTCAGTGAAAATCCCATCAGGCAGACCTTAGGCTTCCATAGAGTGGCTATCACTTGTGTGCTTTTTTCAACAGGCTTATTACCTCATTGACAGTGCCAATGGTAATTTGAATTTTCCAGCCTTGCGCTGCACTCCAACCCCTCCTTACTTTCTCATTTGTTATCATATTTGTTATATTAGAGGCTTTCAAGACATTATTAATGTTGATTATTTTTCAGCGTGCGAAATATCACAATCTCACTAACTTAGCGGAACAAAATGTTTCATTAATCTAATTAATTTCACCTTCTTGTTTTTTGTTCAAACAATAGTTTAGGAAAAAGCATGCTGGGTAACATTTTTAAACAAATGATTATAGAACTGTATCTGTTACTTACTGATAACGCTGCATTTAAACCGTGTAGAATTTATTACGAATGAATAATAAAGGATTTCTTCCACAATAAAGTGAGATTATTTACTCAGTTCATTTCAAAACTCTACTAAAATAGCTTATGATAAAAGAAGCCAAAAATAATATACCCCCAGCTTTTAATTTTGTCTTTTAAAAATACAGCTCAGTTTCCTTATTATAACCATTTGAGGATCAGAGGAATGTTATCATGCAGCATCAGGTACTTATTCAGTAATTTCAACAAAATATTTTGTTGTCTTTCTTATTTTTGTATTGCATTCCTCCATTTATTCCATATAACCAAATGTGACTTATTCCTAAATACCTTACTAGCTTTGAAAACCACCAGGAAGATGAAATTGTCCTTTCTATATCAAGTAAAACTGTAAGCTGCAAACAGGTTGGACTTGTATCATTTTCCTAATCAATCCTAATCAATCTGTTCAGGGATGTTATTACACACCTCTGGAACAGGAGAGCCCAGAGCCCAGGCTTCCTGGCTCAAAGGTAGGGATACCACATTGCACCACAAGATCAAAGTTATACTCTGCATAAAGGGAAAGCAGATCTTCCTCCCCAAAGGAACTGGTCTTTTCTGGTGTAAGCTACATGGGTGCTAATCGTGATCATGTATTTTGCAAACAATCAATTGCTTGTTCTTAAATATACATATCGGAAGCTCAATTTTAACTCTGTGCAAGTGGTGATTCATGAATAAGTTAACAAATTGTCCATGAAAGGAGGTCGTGACACAGCAGGTCAGGTACCGCCCATAACTGTGCAGAAGAGGGAAATAGATTTTTTTTTCATTACCATCATCTGGGGGTAACCCAGCAGAGAAAATCTGCCTGACTGTTGTCCCTTTACGATCACATAAACTGAACTTCTCAATATTTTGTTACGCAAATCCTTTCAATTTTTCAAATGCATCTTACCCTAAATCAGTTAGCATGTTCAAGCCAAACTGAATTGTCTTGTCAAACCCATGAACAAAAACATCCACTTAATCACACCTTTCTTGTTGCAATTATAAAACTGAAAATTGTTATTGTTCAAAGTCAGTTTTAAGCTATATCACCAGTTCCATGCATAATTCATCACTTGTCAAATCAATAAAGACTCTTATTCTACTATGCTTTGAATAAGTTGGCCCATTGGGACACTTTAAATATCAACAACTGTTATGATTAGTTTGTCTGACATTGTGTCACCAGAAATAAAGATTTACTTTATTTTGCACAGATCTCTTCTTATTACTAAATAGCCGTGCTTGCATTATTAAAAATACCCACAGGCAACACATTTATTTAAGTTGTATCAGAGTGAACATATTACATAAAAATGCCATTAACAGAATATGTGGACCTCTGATTGTTCAATTTCTAAGTTCACTGCCAAGGGTTTGATTTGCTCACCTATTCACTGAGATCAACTGAGGGGGATATGGCAAGAACATTATCTTTGTTCTGAGTTGGGCTGAGCCACAAAAATCAGACCCTCTTCCAGCTTCTGCTGGTAATTGAGTCCTCTGCTAGAGTCTGTGTAAGGTACTCAATCAGGACATCTTAAGTTGATTGGTGGGTTTCAGCTTTGAGCACAGAGAATTAAATTTTATTACAATAGTGCCACCTCCAAAAGTTGGCATAGAATCTTGCCACAAATGCATTAAAATGATTGTATCAATTTTTAGTCACTGCTGAATAATATTAGCTTTCAATCCTATGGCAATAACAAATAGTGTGCTGCATCGACAAAAGCATTAAATGAAGCATCAAACTCATTATTTAACCAATGAGCTGGTGCAGACGATTGATTTATCTCAGGGTTCAGATGATATTCAGCATAAAAATTAAATTTGGTTGGTAGCTTTCATCTGAACTCCAGGACTATTACAGCATTAGTATCACTCCCCTGTAATTATAATACATCCAGAGAATAGATGAAGACAGAGTTATTCTATTTGTCTTTCTTCTTACATCAGCAGCTAGTGTCAAGGTACATCTATGATTTCCTCACTCCTTGAAACTACTGCACAACCACGTTGACACTGAAGAATCGAGCATTCTGATGAATTGATGCAGGTTTATTGAGTGATGTAAAAGCTGTTAAATTTACCTCTCTTGGAGTTAATCCCATGTATTCTGAGTCACAAATGTAGGTCAGAAGATGTTAGTCTTCCATGATATTGTGAAATGGTTGAGGATAACGGGACCTTGATCAGATGGGCCAATGGGCTGAGGAGTGGCAGATTGATTTGGAAAGGCAAGGACTGATTAGGGATAGTCAACATGGCTTTGTGCGTGGGAAATCATGTCTCACAAACTTGATTGAGTTTTTAGAAGAAGTAACAAAGAAGATTGATGAGGGCAGAGCAGTAGATGTGATCTATATGGACTTCAGTAAGGCGTCCGACAAGATTCCCCATGGGAGACTGATTAGCAAGGTTAGATCTCATGGAATACAGGGAGAACTAGCCATTTGGATACAGAACTGGTTCAAAGGTAGAAGACAGAGGGTGGTGGTGGAGGGTTGTTTTTCAGACTGGAGGCCTGTGACCAGTGGAGTGCCACAAGGATCGGTGCTGGATCCTCTACTTTTTGTCATTTACACAAATGATTTGGATGCGAGCATAAGAGGTACAGTTATTAAGTTTGCAGATGACACCAAAATTGGAGGTGTAGTGGACAGCGAAGAGGATTACCTCAGATTACAACAGGATCTGTGGCAGATGGAGTTTAATTCAGATAAATGCAAGGTGCTGCATTTTGGGAAAGCAAATCTTAGCAGGACTTATACACTTAATGGTAATGTCGTGGGAGTGTTGCGAAACAAAGAGATCTTGGAGTGCAGGTTCATAGCTCCTTGAAAGTGGAGTCGCAGGTGGATAGGATAGTGAAGAAGGCATTTGGTATGCTTTCCTTTATTGGTCAGAGTATTGAGTACAGGAGTTGGGAGGTCATGTGGTGGCTGTACAGGACATTGGTTAGGCCACTATTGGAATGTTGCGTGCAATTCTGGTCGCCTTCCTATCGGAAAGATGTGAAACTTGAAAGGGTTCAGAAAAGATTTACAAGGATGTTGCCAGGGTTGGAGGATTTGAGCTATAGAGAGAGGCTGAATAGGCTGGGGCTGTTTTCCCTAGAGCATCGGAGGCTGAGGTTTAGATTAGATTACTTACAGTGTGGAAACAGGCCCTTCGGCCCAACAAGTCCACACCGCCCTGCCAAAGCGCAACCCACCCATACTCCTACATCTACCCCTTACCTAACACTACGGGCAATTTAGCATGGCCAATTCACCTGACCTGCACATCTTTGGACTGTGGGAGGAAACCGGAGCACCCGGAGGAAACCCACACAGACACGGGGAGAACGTGCAAACTCCACACAGTCAGTTGCCTGAGGCTGGAATTGAACCCGGGTCTCTGGCGCTGTGAGCACAGCGGCACTGTGCCACCGTGCCGCTGAGGGGTGACCTTATAGAGGTTTACAAAATTATGAGGGGCATGGATAGGATAAATAGACAAAGGCTTTTCCCTGGGGTCAGGGAGTCCAGAACTAGAGGGCATAGGTTTAGGGTGAGAGGGGAAAGATATAAAAGGGGCCTAAGGGGCAACCTTTTCACGCAGAGGGTGGTACGTGTATGGAATGAGCTGCCAGAGGATGTGGTGGAGGCTGGTACAATTGCAACATTTAAGAGGCATTTGGATGGGTATATGAATAGGAAGGGTTTGGAGGGATATGGGCCAGATGCTGGCAGGTGGGACTAGATTGGGTTGGGATATCTGGTCGGTATGGACAAGTTGGACTGAACGGTCTGTTTCCATGCTGTACATATCTATGACTCTATGAATGACAGTAAATGGGCAGTCTAATTTACAATGAGTTCCAATTTTGCATTCAACAACAAAAACATTAAGATAAAGAGTCACCATTGCCCTTCAGTCAAAGACCAAGTTCACTACATGAGCTGCTTGGATGCTTCTTACAAAATTTTCAAGAAGAGATGTAATCTTCAGTTTCTTTGGTCATCACATTATTGCTGCTGAAGGAGCCTTTTTGCAATGTGTCTTGTACGTACTATTGAGTGTTGGTGGCAGAGGGATTGAATGTTTTTGAACATGGTGCCAATCAAGTGGGTTGCACAGTCCTGGACGGTGTCAAGTTTCTTGAGTGCTGTTGCAGTTGCATTCACCCAGACAAATGGACAGTATTTCATCATTCCTGATTTGTGCCTTGTAGATGGTAGACAGCTTTTGTGAAGTCAGGTGGTGAGTTATTAGGATTCTCGGCTTCTGACTCGAAATGTAACCACAGTATTTATATGGCCAGTCCAGTTCAATGACAAACCTTAGGATGTTTATAGTGAGGGGATTCAGTGATATTAATGCCACTGAAGGTCAAGAGGCAATGATTAGACTCTCTCTTGGAGGTAACCATTGCCTGGAACTTGTGTGGCATGAATGTAACTTGCCACCTGTTCGCCCAAACTTGGAGATTGTTCAGAATTTGCTGTATTTGCACATAGACTGCTTCAGTATCTGAGGAATTGTGAATGTTTTAATCATGAGTGAACATCCTCACTCCTGATTTTATTGTGGAGAGAAGGTCTTTGATGAAGTAGCTGAGGATCGGTGGGCCTTGGACATTTCCCTGAGAAATGCGAACACTACCCTGAGACCCAAATGGCAAGTGGCATTCACACTATACATTACCATCATTGAATACCTCACCATCAACAGCCTAGGGTTTACTATTTACCAAACATTGAACTGGGGGAATGAGCCATATAACTAGACTCCATATTCCTGATGAAGGGCTTATGCCCAAAGCATTGACTTTCTTGCACCTCGGCTACTGTGTGACCTGCTGTGCTTTTCACGCACCACGCTTTTCAACTCTGACTCACCAGCATCTGCAGTCCTCACTTTCTCCTGTATAACTAGACTAGCCATGTATACCATACATGTTTCCAACTGCGCAAAATGTAAGATTTTCACATAGTTATCCTGATTATGGCAGCATCATAAACAATAAATGTATATACTGACAATTTAGAGTTCTTTCTGGTTTGAAGTTAAGGTAGCTGTTGGTGAGCTTTGACTTCAGGATTTAATATTTTAACACATACCTTTAATTTATCTTAGTGTAGTGCACTCGCAGTTTGTTAGAATCTGCCAGGGGCTTCAATCAATACTGTTAGTTATTAGGCAATGCATGGACATGGTTTGGATGATTGGACTTTCCTTTTTTGCCTGTCTCTTGTTCCCCCTCTGTTAGAAATGGCTTCAGGCTACTGATAACTATAGAATTCAAAATACAGGTAAAGACTGCAGTGAAATGAGACAAAGTAGGAACTTTTCCAACAGCACTGATTTAACGAGATAGAAGCCAGCAGAAAAATCTGATGCAGTAGCCACAGTATACATTTATAGATCTAATTCAAGTAGAAAAAAGTTGTTCCAAAAAACTTTACAACAATACAAGTAGATAAAAATCAGTGCCGACTCCAAGGAAATTTAAGGAGGGGTAACATTGTGAATGTGGTTGAGAGAAGTACAGAAATTAGAAACAGATCAGCCTAAAGTTGGTAGTGGGGAAATTGTTAGAGCCTATTAGAAAAGATTTAATAGCAGAGCGCTTGAAAACCAGTGTTGGAATCAGACAGAGTTAGGATGGATTTACAAAAGGGAAGTCATGCCTGACAAATCTCCTGGAATTCTTCAAGGATGTAATGAGCAGAGTTGATAAGGGGAAGCCAGTGGATGTGGTTTATTTGCACTTTCAGAAGACTTTTGATAAAGATCCCACATAAGAAAATAGCATGTTAAAATTAAAGCTCATTCGGGATAGTGTACTGGGTAGAGAAATGATTGGCAGTCAGGAAACCAAGAGTAGGAATACACAAGTCTTTATCAGAGAGGTAGGCAGCAACTAGTGGGGTCGCACAGGGATCAGTGCTTGGACCCCAGCTATCCACAATATATATATAAATAATTTAGTTGAGGGAACTACATGTGATACCGCCATGTTTGCAGACAACATAAAGCTGGGAGAGAGGGTGAACTGTGAGGAGGATGCAGCTATGCTTCAGTGTGATTTAGACAAGTTGAGTGAATGGCAAATCAGAGCAGATGAAGTGTAACATGCATAAATGTGAGATTATCCACTGGGTAGCAAAAACAGCAAGGCAGATTTACTATATAAATGAAGATAGATTGGGAAAGTGGTAAGTGCAATGAAACTTCTGTCTCCTTGTACACCAGTCACTGAAAGTAAGCATGCAGACAGTGAGGAAGACAATTTGTATGTTGACCTTCATAGCAAGGGGATTTAAATATAAGAGCATGGGTGCATTGTTGCAACTACACAGCGCCTTGGTAAGACCAAACCTGCAGTATTGTATGCAATTTTGATCTCCTTATCTGACTATGGAGGGAGGATGACAAAGGTTTGCCAGACTGATTCCTGGGATGGCAGGATTGACGTAAGAAGAGAGATTAGATCAGTTAGGACTGTACTTAATGGGGTTTAGAAGAATGAGTGGGGATCTCATGTAAAATTCCATCAGGACAGAAGGAAGGATGTTCCTGGTGACCCAGGGGGCCAGAACCAGGAGTCATAGTCTCAGGATGCAGGGTAGGCCATTTATGACTGTGATGAGGAGAGTGGTGAACCCGTGCACAGAGAGAGGTTGATGGCAAAACACTGAATATTTTCAAGAATAAGTTAGATATTAATCTTAGGATAAAATGTGGGGAGAAAGTGGAAACAAGACATTAAGTTGGATGATGAGCCATTATCATATTGAACAGCAGAGCAGGCCTATAGCTCTGAATAGACTATTGCTGCTCTTATTTTCTATGTTTCTATGTTTGAATACACTAGTCAGATCACAGCTTGAATACTGTGAACAGTTCTGAAGCTCTTAATGAAAGACATTGAAGGTAGTCCATCGAAGGTTCACTGGGCTAATACTAGACATAGAAGCGCTGTCTTATGAGGAGAGGTTGAGCCTGTACGCATTGAAATTTAGAAGAATAAGAGGTGACTTTATTTAAACATGCAAGATTCTTAGGAGACTTGAAAAGGTTGCTTCCCCTTATGGGACAGTCTGGAACCAGAGGGCATAATCTCAGAGTAAAGGATTTCCCATTCAAGACAGAGATGAAGTAGAATTTCTTCTGTCAGTGGGTTTGTGGAATTTTTTACCACAGAGGGCTATCAAGGCTGGATCATTAAGTGTATTCAAGGCTGAGATAGACTGATTCCTAATCAGTAAGGGAATCAAGGGTTATAGGGAAAAGTGAGGAAAGTGAAGTTGAGGATTATCAGATCAGCCATGATCTTATTGAATGGGTTTGATGGGCTGAATGGCCTACTTCTGATCCCACGTCTTATGATCTGATGGTCTTTTGATTTCAAGGAAGATCACACAAAGGAGAATAGAAGGAGGTAAAAGGACTGAGATTTGACGATGACATTCGAGTGTTTTGGAACCAGAAAGACAATGGCATATGGAAAATTGGGAGTGGGTATCCTTGTTCACTGCTATATGCAAAAGTTGTAGCTCTTTACATGTGCGTGGTGCCAAATTCAATTACTATTAGGTACTTTCTATGTAAAACAGAAAAGGAGGTCATATTCTTTCAAATCATGAGAGGCATGGATAGGGTACATGGAGAAGATCTTTTCCCTGGGATGAGGGAGTCCAGAACTAGAGGGTCTTGGTTTACAGTGAGAGGGGAAAGATTTGAAAGGGTCCTAAGGGGCAACGTTTTCATGCAGAAGGTGGTGCATGTAGGAATGAGCTGCAAAAAGAAGTGGTGGAGGCTGGTACAGTTATAACATTTAAAAGGCATCTGGATGGGTATATGAATAGGAAGGATTTAGAGTGATATGGGCCAAGTGCTGGCAAATGGGAGTAGATTAGGTTAGGATATCTGGTCAGCATGGACAAGTTGGACCGAAGGGTCTGTTTCCATGCTGTACTTCTCTATGATTCTATGACTGTATCTGAGATTGGAAAAGAACAAGTTGTCATTAAATTAAACTCCATCATGAAAGACATCTTGAGTAAAACTTTAAAGTAAAGCAGCTGTGCATTACAATACTTAAAACATGATGGTTTGAAGCAAACAACATCAGAATCCTCAGCCATTTAAAAGGTGTAAGTCTCCCACAGAAAATACTACTTGAAATGTATAAAATGTTACTCTGCAGTTTAAAAAAAATCCTTTAGATTTTCTTGACTTTATTTTCTGAACCTTGATCATTTTGGGTGAAGCTTTTTTATCTTAGTAACAGTCAAAATTTCACATCAATATTGCTTTTAAGATATATAGATTCACATTGGAATTTAACTTTCTTTGCATGTAATATTTTACTTTAAGTTAGCCTTTGATTGACACAATTTTTTTATAGCTTTGCTTTCCTTTAGAACTTGTATTTTTATATAACACATTTATTATAGATGTCAAGATAATAACTACTTCATTGTACTTCTGGATAACAACGTCATGTTGAGTAATATGTCATGTGAAGATTTAGATACTGTCCAAAAGAATAAATATTTCACCATTGGATTCTGCATTTCTCTGAAATACCTGTAAAACCTGAAGAGTACCAGCAATTTTAAATGTCCATTTGCTGATCTCTTCTTAAGTAATAAATCGTATTTGAAATGACACAAAACTGCCTTCACAGTACACTGGGCAATGCTCAAGGTGATGGACCTGCTTTACTGACATAC
The DNA here is from genome assembly GCF_037043375.1 of Chiloscyllium plagiosum. Lineage (NCBI taxonomy): Eukaryota > Metazoa > Chordata > Chondrichthyes > Orectolobiformes > Hemiscylliidae > Chiloscyllium > Chiloscyllium plagiosum. The sequence continues at coordinate 34,283,428 of NW_028270159.1, read as the reverse complement.
TGAACTGTTAGGACATTCAGCATAATTGAAGGTGACAATGATACTTCGAATTATGTTTGAGCTGACGGGAAGCAGATGCGAACCATATAACAATAAACAATATTTATTTCCCCGCAAGGTATTCATTTATATTCTTGTTTACAAGCGTTATTTTAAAAAACACACAGAAGGCTGCTCAAAGCACAGGGGGAGAAAGTAAGAGTTGGACACACCTATTGATTTACATGCATAATGGTCACTATGGCGATGGAAATTGAAATTTTGCCCAAGAAACAGAAGCATAATCTTTTCTGACCAGTTGACTAGGGGTTGTAAATTAAATCCTGTCAGTTGACTTGGTGGAATTGCACAGCACATGTTACAGATATTTGAATTTGACACCTAATGTGTAAAGCTGAGTTGCTAATGAAGTCGCCACACTGGTGCAGGAGAGGAATGCCTGTATATTGTCAAAATAGTCCTAAGAATCTGTGTGCAGCTCCTCACCAGGATCTTCTAATGTTCCTCACGTCAACTGTTTACATATGTTATTGAACGCCTCTGGAGTGGGGGGAGTTGAACCAAAGTATCCTAACTCAGAGGTAGGGACACTACCACAAGAACCCCGATGAACACCTTCTATTCACAATGATGATGGTGTCCAATTAACCAGTAAAAACTGCATTATGTGAGCAGACAGTTAGCTAACAAGCAGTGGATTTGGTTTTAAAACATAAACATATTTGATGAAAATACATGGTTCTAAATTCACTGGAGATGCAGAACATAATATTTGATTTCACTGAAGACCACAAGACTATAAGATATAGGAGCAGAATTAGACCATTCAGCCCATCAAATCCGTTCTGCCTTAAATAAACCTATCTCAGGTGTGATCCTTCAATTATGGGATCGCTTAGCTCTGGTTAATGCATATTTCCACTGTTTAGCCTGTTTCATAGCTTCATCCCAAATTGACACATCTGTTTTGATTTATGTTTTGGTGCACTTCCTCACTCTTGATTGCACTAAGGTTGATCTCACGGCTTGATGGTCATTGTGGATATACTGGACTATGGATGTACAGATTGTGGTTGAACACAATTTTGTGGCTGACAATGGCCGACAACACACATTGGAGGCCCAGGTTTGAGTTGCTAGATATGTTTGGAATGCATCCCATTTAGCACAGTGATAATGGTCGAGTCAAAAAGTGTTGCACTGGAAAAGCTCAGCAAGTCAGGCAGCATCCAAGGAGCAGGAGAGTTGACATTTCGGGCATAAGCTCTTCATCAGAAATTGCCATGCAACCTGACTGATGGTATCCTAAATGTGTAGATCGGCTTGGTCTCTACAAGGACTGTGTGTGATATCATGCATCCACAGCAGATACATTGATGAGGATGAGGCCACATGGGTTTTTCCCTTGTTGGATTCCTCACCACTTGGTGCAAATAGATGTCCAGAAACAATGTAATTTAGTACTGAGCCAGCTCAATCAGTAGTGGTGCTACTGAGTTACTCTTAGTAATGGACATTGAATTGCCCCACTCAAAGGGTATTCTGTGCTCATGCCACCTTGGAATTTCTTACAAGTGGCATTGTAAGAGGATTACTAATTCATCAGTTAAGTGGTTGGGGAGTGGGGGGGTCAGTGCAAGAGTTGGTAATCAATTGGAGTATATTTCCTTTCCTTCCTTCATTTGATGTGATGTCATGAGACTTCATAGGGTGTAGAGTCAATGTTAAAAGCTCCCAGGGTAATCCCCTCCCTGACTGTATACCACTGTGCCACCATCTCTGGTAAGTATTTACTGCAAGTGGGATGGCACATATAGGGATGTTGATGTTGTTGTCTGGGACATTGATTGTAAGGTATGATTGCGTGAGTATGAGTGTGTCAGGCTATTGTTTGACTTGTCTACATGACAGCTCTCCTGATTTTGACATCAGCCCCCCCAGAAGTTGATAAGGAGAACTTTGTAAAATTAACAGGGTCGTTTTCATTTCCAGCGCTTAGATGGGTGGTCCATCCAGTTTCATTCCTTTTTTAGACTCAGCAGCAGTTTGATACATTTGAGTGAGATGCTAAGGCATTTCAGAGCGCAGTTAAGAGTCAACCACATTGCCGTGAACTTGGATTCACATATAGGCCAAACCACATAAAGATGGCAGATTTCCCTTCCTGAAGGACATTAACAAACCAGATGTTTTCTTAAACAAGAATCAACAATGATTAGATGGTTGACATTAGACTAGCAATTTGGCTTTTTTTTTCAGATTGTATTGAATTCAAATTTCACCAACTGTTGTGGTGGAATTCAAACCCGTCTTCCAAAATGTCAGCCTGGGCCTCTGGATTACCAGTCCAATGATATTTCCAATATGCCACTGTGTACTCTAAAGTCTCTTACCTGTGAGCTTTAGGAAACTGTTTGAATGGTGTTGGATAAATACAAGGTGGTTTTGCCAAAATCATGAATCACTTCCACAGCTTCTCCATGGCCATGAACTATTTCCTTATAAGATGCACAAAACTGTACGCAACATTATACGTCATATAATGAATAATTTATCTCAGTTTGGCATTACCTCGTTGCTTCATAAAACTTAGGTATTGCATTAAAGATTTGGATTTTGTTGTAGTAATAATGGTGAAACTATCAGTGGCTCTTCTGAAGTCAAGTATTGTCCACAAACTCTACTTTTATATTGCCTGCAAATGTTGATCATGTGGATGAATTGCTGATCAGATAATACGTAGAACACAGGTCTAAGCACTGCTTATGATACCACTATTTGACTGTTTATATCTCTTCAATACAAAAAAGTCCATTAATCATATTTTATTTTGTGCTCTTTTACTCACTTCCTACCTAGGCTTTAATATCATATTTGTGATTTCATCGAGACAACAAAATTTCCTTTGTCATAAACTTTGGGATGTCCATAAAGGATTCTTATTATTCTCTTTTTTGATATGATTTGTCATTTATCGTTCCTTGATGGATTTCCTTAACTAACACTTTTTTTCTCCAAGTATGAAGTTTACTCTATTTTATTCTCTGAAAGTTTACTCACCATTTTTATGAGTTAAAAAAAAATTCAATGTTTAAAAGTAATAACATTCCTGATATGGAAAATATTTAAAATTCACTACACATCTAGGTGTGATAGTATAACACTTAGTCTGAAAGCTGCTGATAAAAATATTGTTTTGAATTCATACCTTAAAGCCGGCTACAAATAAAATGGACTCTACTTCATAATGAGATGGGATGAGTATCTCTGTTTGCAAAGCTGTATGTAACTTACTCATAGTATTGGCCTTGAAAAAGTACTCCTTTTATTTTCAGCTGCTGTCAGTAGCAGGCACCAATTGATCATTCTCAGTTTGCCATAGTTCACTAAAATGTTCTCTCATTGGCAACGTTCCCTCTAAACTGTGCACCTCACCGTTACTCCTTGGTTTCCCTCAAGGTTCTGTGCACACCAATGCATCACCCCGGAAGTCCGTCCACTGAAAACACTTACATTGGATGTGAGTATTGTTCACTGGCACTGTTATATGGCAGAAAACAGGCATGTGATAGCAGCAAGCATGTCAGAGCTAAGATATGTTTGTAATATATTGAGGACAGGTGCATTTAGACACACAGTGGCTAAGTGGTTAGTGCTGCTGCTTCACAGTGTCAGGGAACTGGGTTCAATTCCAGCCTCAGGCAACTGTATGGAGTTTGCACATTCTCCCCGTATCTGCGTGCATGGGTTTCCTCCCACAGTCCAAAGACATGCAGGTTAGGTGGATTGGCCGTGCTAAATTGTCCATTGTATCCAGGGATGTATCCAGGTGGATTAACTATGGGAAAAGCAGTGTTTATAGGGAAAGGGTGGGTCTGGGTGGGATGCTGTTCAGAGGGTCAGTGTGGACTTGTAGGGCTGAATGGCCTGCTTCTACACTCTAGGGATTCTATGATCACATATGATAATGAGAGGGTGCCATATATCATAATGTAGTAGTGATTATCCACAATCATGTAGCAGGGATTGTGAAGGAGGAACGGAATAATCTGTGAACAAGATGCATGTAACACTGCTCTCCATAAGTTCCGTGGTGTAAGTAAAACTTTCCAGAAACCTACTAAAGTCAAACAAGCACCAGTCACTCTTAGGTAAGAGGAAACTAGCACAGTTTTGATTCTTGCTGTGACTGAGCTTCTGCTTCATCACACTGCCCTTGAGAGTCAGAGGCAATAGCAAACCTTCGCAAAAGCAAGCTGCCAAGAAAACAGTTCAAACTGAAGCATCAGCTGGCAATGAGCCAAGGACAAGACTTGGTAAAGAACACAGAAGACACATTACATAATGAAGCCAACGGAATGACCACAGACCCTATCTCGAAGGAAAGCTGGGATCAAACCCTCTACTCCATTTACTTTGTGGCAATATTGCACCTCACCTCCAGCAAATTACCTGGCAGCATGGAGATCATTCACAGAACAGAAGGGAAACTGTTCAACTTATGCTGCCTTCAAAATGACTCTAACGTTAGTCATTAAGCTCCAGTATGCAGATGATACTGGTGTGTGCACTCATTCAGAAACTGAGCTCCGGGTCATTGTCAACTACTTCTTCAAAGCATATGATAAAATGAGCTTTCACTGTAGGAGTACCTTCACCCAGCAGACTATAAAGGTACATGAAAGTAGCTCACCATAATCTTCTCAAGACAAGTAAATGCTGGCCTTGTCAGCATTGCCATTATCACATAGATACATAATAAGAATACTCTGCACTTCTGAAGTTGCCCCAATATATCATTGCAATTTTTTAATACAAGATTGTAATATCCTACTCATAAACAAAATAAAACAGTAAAACTTGAGAATGATACATACCAGTCTGATGTGTTTTGCATATTTCAAAATGGAGCTCCAGTACCACTGATGCTTTCATTTATTTCTAAGTATTACTGATTTTTGTTTTAAAGTATTGTTTCTGCTTTCCCTCTGGGTGAGTAAAGAAATGCTTGTGTAACCCTTCACTTAAATTGCACTTCTTGTACTTGACAATTTTTAATAGACTGTCACAACACTTTTAGGAAGATTTCAAGTTCAAATGAGTCCATGGGAACTCTTTTGAATTATGCCCACTGCATCACATAGCAACCAAAAGAAAAAGAGACAATGAATACACTCAGACACTTACAGTATATTTTCCTTGCGTGGGTGTCATGTTATTCAGATATTGTAACAGGATTCTCCTTATAAATAAATAACACTGTTCATGATGTAATTTTGTCTCACAATTGTTCCAAACCTCCAATTATTCATTTTGACAAGTCAATTCTTTTTAATGTAGGAAGAATATCAATAATTTTATTGAGTGAACTTTATAATAGAAATTAAAATGAAGCATGCACCAAAATAATTAAACACTAAATCATGAGTAGATTTTTTAGAAAACATTCAGTCCCTTAAATGCTGGTACACAGTTCTTTTATACCATATACTTGTAATACTGCAACTATAATGCGCATCCACTGTGGGTACATACCATTCCATTCATCATAACAGTGACAGAACATATACTTTTCTAAAAGCAATAACTTGCATTCAAAGTTATGACATTGTTACATCAAGATTTGACTAAGCCAATGTGATCTTACTGGCCTTTCACATTTTACCTTTCACATGCTTTCAGTCATCCAAACCTCTACTTTCCCCATCATCATTATTCTAAGTCCCATTCAGTCAGCATCCCTATGCACATTGAACTGAGCAATATTAATTCTTGTCAGCCAACACTGTGATTTTAAAATTGTCTTTAATGTTTTCAAATTCAAAAATTGCCTTGCCCCTGCTTATCTCCAGTTCACAGTCCTCATAGATATTTACAATCCTCTAATTCTGGCCTCTTTGACGTCATACATTTTAATTGCTCTTCTATTGGTTACTGTGCTTTAAATTACCTTGTTCTTAAACTCTGGAATTCCCTCTCTAGATCTCTCTACCTCTCTGTCCTCCTCTAAGATGCTCCTTAAATTCTGGATCATTGGCCTGCTTCATAATAAAACAATCAAAGCAGTTCACAAGAGCATTATTTTAAGGACACAATATAAATGTAAGTTGTTATATAGCACGTTAACATAGTAAAACTTTGTAAGACACTTCACAGGAATGTTATCCACAAAGTTTGACTACAAAACAAATAAGTAGAGGTATAAAGCGAAAGTTGTACACATGTCCACATGCTTGGTCACAGGGATACATTTTAATGCATGTCTTAAAGGAGGAATGAAACAAAGCAGCACAAAAATATAAGAAGAAACTCCAGAGCTTATGGCTGAGGCAGCGAAAGGAATTGCCAGCATTGTAGGAGTAAGAAAATCAGCATGTACAAGGGGTCAGATTGGATGAAGTAAAAATCATGGAGGTTTGTTGGGCTGGGTAGAAGGTTACAAGAAATGTTAAGTTTGAGGTGATGGAAGCTTTTGGAAATAAGGATAAGAATTTTAAGACCAAGAAATTTCCAGGCCTGCAGTTTATTGAGTAGAGTGAATTCAATACAGAATTAAATACTGACAATTTTACCTCACAATTTCTAAATGTAAAATAACCAATCTTCTGTCTGTTTTCACAGGCAAGTATGACTGCAAAGAAAATCAAGAATGTAGCACCCTAGGTTTTCTGGTATACTGAGGAAACTCTGAATAATATATACGAGTTCTTCTCTCTCCATATCATTCACCTACTCCCAAACTAAATTACAATGCATGGTGGCTCAGTGGTTAGCACTGCAGCCTCACAGTGCTAGGGACATGGGTTCAACTCCAGCTTGGGCAACTGTCTATGTGGAGTTTGCATGTTTTCCCTGTGTCGGTGTGGGTTTCCTCTGGCTGCTCTGGTTTCCTCCCACAATCCAAATATGTGCAGGTTAGGTGAATTGGCCATGCTGCAGCCTGGACATTGACAGGATGCAGAGATGGGCTGAGAGGTGGCAGATGGAGTTCAACCTGGATAAATGCGAGGTGATGCATTTTGGAAGGTCGAATTTGAAAGCTGAATACAGGATTAAGGATAGGATTCTTAGCAGTGTGGAGGAACAGAGGAATCTTGGGGTGCAGGTACATAGATCCCTTAAAATGGCCACCCAAGTGGACAGGGTTGTTAAGAAAGCATATGGTGTTTTGGCTTTCATTAACAGGGGGATTGAGTTTAAGAGTCATGAGATCTTGTTGCAGCTCTATAAAATTTTGGTTAGACCGCACTTGGAATACTGCATCCAGTTCTGGTCGCCCTATTATAGAAAAGATGTGGATGCTTTGGAGAGGGTTCAGAGGAGGTTTACCAGGATGCTGCCTGGACTGGAGGGCTTATCTTATGAAGAGAGGTTGACTGAGCTCAGACTTTTATCATTGGAGAAAAGAAGGAGGAGAGGGGACCTAATTGAGGTATAGAAGATAATGAGAGCATAGAGTCGATGGCCAGAGACTATTTCCCAGGGCAGAAATGGCTAACACGAGGGGTCATAGTTTTAAGCTGGTTGGAGGAAAGTATAGAGGGGATGTCAGAGGCGGGTTCTTTACACAGAGAGTTGTGAGAGCAGGGAATGCATTGCCAGCAGCAGTTGTGGAAGCAAGGTCCTTGGGGACTTTAAGAGACTGCTAGACATGTATATGGTCACAGAAATTTGAGGGCGCATACATGAGGATCAATGGTCGGCACAACATCATGGGCTGAAGGGCCTGTTCTGTGCTGTACTGTCCTATGTTCTATGTTCTATGTTCTACATTGCCTATGGAGTTCAGGGGTGTGTAGGTTAGGTGCATTAGTTAGGGGGAATGGATCTGGGTGGGTTACTGTTTGGAGGGTTGGTGTGGACTTGTTGGGCTGAAGGGCCTGTTTCCACACCGTAGGGATTCTATGAAATGTTATTTGGAACCATAACTGGTGCTTCCTCGATTCAATCTACACCTAATGATCAGTTACTGTAGCTTTCCAAGGCCATGTTTGGAGAAGGTCTTAGCTTTGGAATAATTCAGGAATCATCGCACAAAGCTTGGAAGTGTCATAACTCATTACTTTCATCTTGAATATTGTCAAGGCTTACACCAGTAAAGAAAATCACAAGAACAATGTTTATAACGTATATGAGGAAACTGAGCATAGCATATCCAAGTTTGCTGACAATACATTAGATAGCAAGCGATGAATAAGATTCAAAGTGACTGCAGAGGAATGTAGCCAAAGTAGGTGAGTGGCAAGCACATTGCAGATAGAACATAATATGGTGAAGTTAACCAATTTGAGAGAATCAAAAATGAAAGCCGAATGTACTGTAAGTGGTGAAATACTGAGACATGTTCAGTGAACTGTGTGGCATTGTACTGGAATTACAGAAATGAACAAGCAGTTGTTCCTCGTGGCTTAACAATCAACTTCAGCATAACTGAACCCAATGCTATACTCATTCAATTGAGTTCACACAATCTGGTATGGTTCCCTGGAGCCATAACCAAAAGTACTCTAATTACGGTCAATGGTGATTCCAGCCAATTTAAAACATGCTAGTGATCAATACTGGGACATTTAGATTAGATTAGATTAGATTACTTACAGTGTGGAAACAGGCCCTTCGGCCCAACAAGTCCACACCGCCACGCTGAAGCGCAGCCCACCCATACCCCTACATTTACCCCTTACCTAACACTACGGGCAATTTAGCATGGCCAATTCACCTGACCTGCACATCTTTGGACTGTGGGAGGAAACCGGAGCACCCGGAGGAAACCCACGCAGACACGGGGAGAATGTGCAAACTCCACACAGTCAGTCGCCTGAGACGGGTATTGAACCCGGGTCTCTGGCGCTGTGAGGCAGCAGTGCTAACCACTGTGCCACTGTGCCGCCCACCAAAATAATTTCTGATTATTTGGCCCAGTAATATTTGTGGAGTCTATTACTTATAAAAAAAAACTGTTTTTAGGGCACAGGTCTTCTTCATTACTCCATGTGTGCTGCCTAGAAAGGCAAAAAGCGCACAAGGTAATTGAGCATCTTAAGCTGCTGACATGCCACAAATGTCATTCCTGCTATTTGACATAAATTTCCAACTGCCATTTCTCCAAGCACAGCAGTTATGTAAAAGATTTATTGGCAACACATAATGCATATTACAGTTAGTGCCAGCACAAGGGTGTACCCTGTTATTATCATATTTCAGTATAATACACAAATGGTACGCTCTCACTGCAATAAATTTTGGTGACTGTACAAACCCTTTTACCAAGTAAAATCAAGAAAGCATCTGCAGATTAATAGCAAAGGGTCAAAAGAGGAAGATCAATAATTTTTCAATAGCAATTTGAGTAAGCAGGTAATATCGACAACTGTAGAAGAGATTAAACAAAAACAGAAATTGTTAGAGAAATTCAGCTGGTCTAGCAACGTCTATGGAGAGAATGTTTTTTTTCAGCAGAATGGTCACCAGACCTGAAACATTAACTCTGCTTTCTTTCCACAAATGTTGCCAGACCTGCAGAAAACACATTTGTTTTTGTTTCAGAGTTCCAGCACCCACAGTTCTTCGTTTTGTTATATCAGAGTTGAACTGATTTTCAAGACGTCTAATTTCTGCAAAGTTGTCTCAGAAATGCCTTGTGATGACAATGCCATTCAGGTGTTGATTGATTTCTTCAATTAATATCTATGTATTCACTGTAATCACTAAAAGAGTTACCTGTTACACAGGTATTTTAAGATTACACAGCGATGGCACCCCTCCAAAACTTTCGGAATACACATTTGTCAGAATCAAGATGCAGGAAGGTGTGAATTTGATGCAATGCTTGATAATTTCCCCATGCAAATGCCAGACAGTAACAGAAATTAAAAGATGGTAATCTTTTGCATTGCTGGCTACTATTTAGATGAATGCCAACAAATATTGCTAAATGTTATCTCTCTAGTTACCTATACCATATGTGATGCTCCTCTGAACTTCCCTTTTCTGTTTCTCCTAATGTTCAAACAATATCAGAACCTTCTTTTTCTTTCACCCTAGCTGTACAAAAAAAAAGGCTCTTTACATTATCTTCACTTCAAAGCTTTCCATTCCCTTTGGCACAAAACCATTGTACCCCTTACTTCTAGCAATCCTTTACTCCCCTTATAGCAAAACAACCTCTTTTTAACATACTTTATCTTAATTTTAGTTTGCAACAACAAAAGAGAGCAAAGCAAATATCCTAAAAGCAAAAAGCCTCAACTTGCATTTCTTTTAACATTTCAGGCTTTTCCCATCAGCAGATTGGATGTTTTTATGTTTAAGATTTAAACATTTCTAAAGGTTTAAGAGAACCTTTAAAACTATCCTTTTTAGCTTATTGAATGGTAAGCAAATGATATATAAAATTGGATGATATATAGTTTTGCATCACAGTATAAATAGAAAAACATATTATGAAACAAAATTATTAGGCATTCATTTTAATTGCCTGTGGCTGTATATCAAGTGTATGAGTGACTTGGTGCTTATGAACAGCTTAATAACAACTATAATGAAGGGATTGATTTTTTGCCCTCTAGCATAATATTATGGACATTAACAGAACTGATAGCTGGATTGTTATTCAAGGTCAGGTTCTACAAGATTGGTTATGAATTCTTTAATTGATCTAGTCTGGTTGAACAAAAAGACTTACAATTTCTGTTTGCACCTGGTCGTGCAGTATGTTTCAAAATACAAAACATCATAAATTGTTGGTGACTTCAATGACTGTAGTTTAGTAAACAACATCCCCATGTCCTTCTATGACAGCAACGGCTCACAAATGGCCAAGTGATCAAAAACCATTTAATCCAATCTCCAACAGGTTCTTGAGAAAGAAATATCAGTCAGGACACCAAAATAGAATACTGCATTCACTACTGGTCTCCTTGCTTGTAAAAATGTTATGAAACTTGAGAAGGCTCAAAAAAGATTTCCAATTATGTTGCCAGGGTTAGAGGGTTTGAGCCATTAGGAGAGGCTGAATAGGCTAGGGCTGTTTTCCCTGGAGAATCAGAGGCTGATGGGTAACCTTATAGAAGTTTATAAAATAATAAGGGGCATGGATAGGGTAAATAGACAAGGTCTTTTCTCCAGGGTGGGGAAATCCAAAACTAGAGGGCATAGGTTTAAGGTGAGAGGGAAATGATTTAAACGGACCCTAAGAGCAACCTTTTCATGCAGAGGGTGGTGCGTTTATAGAATGAGCTGACCAAAAAGGTTGTGGAGGCTGGAACAATTAAAACATTTAAAAGGCATCTGGATGGATATATGAATAGGAAGGATTCAGAAGGATATCGGTTAAATGCCTCACAGCACCAGAGACCTGGGTTCAATTCCAGTCTCAGGTAACTGTCTGTATGGAGTTTTTAATGTTCTGCCCGTGTCTGCGTGAGCTTCCTCTGGATGCTCCAGTTTCTTCCCACATTCCAAAGATATGCAGGTCAGATGAATTGGCCATGCTAAATTGCACATAGTGTAGGTTATTAGTCAGGGGTGAATATAGGGTAGGTGAATGGGTCTGGCTCTTCGAAGGGTCGGTGCGGACTTATTGGGCCAAAGGGCCTGTTTCCATACTGTAGGGATTCTAATTCTAATTCTAAAATGGGACTAGATTGATGTGGAATATCTGGTCGGCATGGATGAGTTGGACCCGAAGCATTTGTTTCTGTGATGTACATCTTTATAACTCTATGGGGCTAAGTAGGCAGCCCTTTGATTTGATAAGGGGGATCTTCATATTCACCTGAGCACCAGTAACAGACTGGCTACAGTCCTACATCTGAAAGATCAATTTCAAACCTATATTTTCCCATGTATACTCAAATTTCATTTTTCTTGTCCTGATGGACATCTCCAGACATAATTCTATCTCAGTCCACAGACCATGCTGGCACAAGACAACAGTAGGTCACCTTAGCAACCACAATGGCTGCCACTCGTAAAACTATGAAGTAAATGGTTAAATTGTACTTACATTGTACAGAATATCTGTCCACCCTTCCATAGTGATACATTGGAAGACAGTGAGCACAGCAAACAAGATATTGTCAAAATTTGTAATTCCATAGTTGGGTCCAGTCCAGTATCCTCTGCAATCCGTTCCATTTGGACATGTCCGAGAGCCACATGGAAAATCTGTCACTGGCTCATCTAGATACAAACAGAAGCAAACTGTTTCAATTCATGGTCAAATTTTACAAACTAGTGAACATTACAATGCTAGAATTACTTTAAAAGTCAATTTAGAAAAATTTACTTTTTTAAGGTATGTTATTATCTGTCTGTGCCCCTGGCTGTGCTACCAAACACAGTTCCCAAGCTGATATGTTCCAATCTTGTTCTAACCTACTCAACAGGAGACAGCAATAAAGGTTGAAGGGAGCTTGCTGCAATTGTTAGTTTTCCTTCCCTTGCTGTCACAGCCCCCAGTTTCCAAGAAAATATAAAAATCTGCCAACAAGTAAGAAACTGCTTGTATGAGCTATTATCTCTCATTGCATGATATAACACATTGGTCTATCATCAGTACAACACTATAGCTTCATATAAAAGGAACTTATTCTGTGTAGGGACGGTAATAGGATACATGATCCAAACGTGAAAGGATCTAGTAAACTTTATTAGTTTTAGAGAAAGGTTCAAAATGTCCAAAAATATCAATACTCATAAGAAATGCTATAGGAAAGTTCATACAGAGCTCACAACCCTCATAAGACCACAATGTGTACTTTTCTGGGGAGTGACTGATACATACAGATCTCAAATAAGGTTTTGAGAGTCTCTGGCAGATACTTCTGCATCTAACATACATCTAGATGAATCATCAGGAATTACGTTCCCAATCCAATTCATTACAATACGTAGATATTTTACTCAGAAATACCACTGTGATGGCCCAGTGGTATTATTGCTGAACTGTTTATCCAGGAATTCAGATAAGATTCCAGCAACCTGGGTTCAAATCCTGCCACAGTAGACAGTGGCATTTGCATTCAATTTTAAACATCTTGAATTAGAATTCCAGAATCAAAGTTAAGATTTCAAGATTCAAATAAAAGTTAAGATTTCAAGATTCAATACTTGGAATCAAGTGTCTAATGATGACCATGAATCCGTTGTTAATTGTCAGAAAAAAAACCCATCTGGTTCACCAATGATCTTTAGGGGAGCAAACTGCTGTCCTGATCTGGTCTGGCCTACATGTGACTCCAGACCCACAGCAATGTGGTTGACTCTTAACTGACGTCTGGCCAATTAGGGATGGGTAATAAATGCTGGCCTAGCCAGTGATGCCCTCATTCCAAGAATGAATAATTTTTTTAAAAAGCAGGAAGCAAAGCGTTTGTGCCATTGTGGCTGGTTTCAAATCTATGATCCAATGGAACAGTTGTTCCTGCACATGTAGCCTTCACAAACAAATACAGGACCTAATCAAATCAAAAACACAGTCCTTTCACTGTAAACGTGTTAAATTCGGAGAGCAAATATCTCATCAAGTGTTGGAACAGCAGAATTCTCTTCTGGTAGTTCACTGGTACAGTGAGTGGCAAGGGAATAAAAAATAAAAACAATTCATTGTCAGGGGAAGTCAAGCTGTAAGAAGAGAGAGGCAGCAGCTGCCTGTTTTTGAAGAGTGAGAATTTATTTTGGAAGGGGAACAATGAGATCGAAAACAGGATATATCTCCATTTAAATCCCATTCAGACAGTAATGGCAAATTAGTGATTAATTAATACCTTTTGCAGTAGATTTTGGAATTGAATGAAACAACTGGGAATGGTGGAGGTGAGTGGGGAGCGATGGTAATGTTAAATTAGCTTAATTCTGAGAACAGGAATGAATATTTCTGCATGTGATTAGCCCATGCCTCAGTGTTTCTGTGCAGACAATGATGCCACCTGCTCCTTTAAAATAATGCCTACATGCAGCCCATGGTATCTACAATGTTCGCTGACTGCGCAGACTGTGGGGGGTGGGTGGGGGCTCTATTGTGAGTAACTAAAGCTACTTAAAAGAAGCTTACACCTTTTAAAGAGAAGGTGCATTGTGGCTGCAGAAGATGGTGGGAGATTTTTGAAAAGTGGATGCAAACTACAAGAAATGGCAGAACATGTCAGACAGTGATCACCAAGCTGACATAGCAACACTGAAGGCATTGGTGCAAGTGGTGGAAAGAAGGAGAGGCATTCTGTACCCAGGGAGAGAGCAGCAGGGATCAATGGAAAGAGGTAAAGACCCAGGCCAGTACTAGGAAAGTTACTCTGAGAATATGGATGCAGCAAAGGAAGAAATGTAACAATCTGATGATTGATGATGATCAATGACATTTCCTGTCATCAACTGCACCATTAACCTAATCCATTTTGTGTATTCTCATCACTCACTGCCAACGATCTCTTTCAATCAGTATCAATTCATATGGTTTCCTGCAACTACTTAGCTCTGTTACAGGACTCTCAGCCACAAGCACACACCCTTTATACACTGACAGCAATTCAACCATGACAGTTACATCACACCAATGTATTGCAGGACTCTCAATAACACACTTTCTTGCCTCTTTCCTGATAATGTAGTAAGCAACTGCAGGCAGCAGGAATAGATCCAGGTGAGAAAATGTAATGCCAACATGTTGTTACAACAAAGTCTGGAAGCATAGCTCAGTTCTTCTTTTAACCCCTGAGGTTGGTATAGCTACTTTTGAACTTTTAAAAGCTTTTTTGTCCCCAACTCAATGTGTACTTCAACATGTGAAATAACTGCAGAAGCCAGTATCCCACCATCAAGTCACTCTTTATTTACTAGTGCATTGTACACAAGCTGTAGCCAGCCAGCTCAGAGTCAGTCCCCCGAACTGAGGAGATTCTAACCACCTGCTTATGTTTTTTCTGCTTTTCTTTTCTAAACCTGAGTCTCCATGGAATTTGGGAAGTGCTAGATTATTGCGAGTTGTTAAGAGTTCAGCCATGGCAGACAATGTGCACGTTTCTGCAAATAAAGACCAGATCTGGATGCGTGTTTTCAGGGACTTTATGGTGGGAAGAAGTGGAATACTCTTTGGAGGGAATTTCCTGGTTTTAAATCTTTATTCAATTTCCACCACCAGGAAGAAAGGAAACACCCGAGTAGCCAGTGACAAGTCGTGCCCTTCATCTCCTGCTTATGTTGGTCAGCCGGGTTTTCCTAACTGGCCCAGATTAACAACCCCAATCAAAGATCCCGTAACCGACAAGTTCCAGCCAGTTCCAATCACTACACCCTTCATCCACTAAGTCCAGGGATGGAGGCCTGGTCTTTCTCCTATCTTGTAATGTTTTTGCCCCAGGTCCAGTTCCTCTGACTCAGACTCTGACATGGGTGACGTGTACCCGGCCATAGCTCGTCTGTTGCATCTACAGGGTCTTGGGAGAGTTTCCTCCTCTGTTTCCTGTGGTAACATTATCAAGGTTGCATCCATCTCAGACTCTGAGCTTTATTCGACATTTGATGGAGGGGGAGAAGCTACAGTTTCTGACAGACCTTCTGGTGGATCTGAGGGGCCAGGTATGTTTTGCTCCTGCCCCGTTTGTGTGATAACAGCTTTCAGGTGATCCACCTGTTTGTATCATCTCCCCGAACTTTGTATGTCATGGGACCTGACCTCACATCAACTTCGCCTCGCATTTGTACAGGGGCATTCTATGGCTCTGGCACCAAACTTGATCTCCTGAATTAAATTGTCTCTCGCGCTCAGAGGAGGCAAGTGGCCAGCATTGATGTTCTGGATGCCGTTTCACCTTGCCCCCCAGGTCTGGGAATATCAGGTTTAACCTGGTGTAGAGTCTTCTTCCTATCAGCAACTCTACTGAAACTATTCATGTTATTACGTGAGGGGTGGCCCTATATTTGAACAGGAACCAGGACAGTTTTGTATCGAGTGATACTGTAGGCTGCTTCTTTAAGCCTGCCTTCAATGTTTGGACTGCTCTTTCCCCTAGATCATTACCAATGGATGGTATTGAGATGTTCCTAAGTGCCAAATGCCATTTGACTTCAGGAAATACTCAAATTCCCTGCTGGTAAATGACGTCCCATCGTCCGTAACCAATATTTCCAGGAGATCATGTATAGAAAACAATGCTCTTGGCTTCTCAATCCTCATCCTGAGTTTCCCAAGTGAACTCTATACACATCCAACCACTTTAAATGGGCATCCACAATGACCAGGAACATTGAGCCCATGAAAGGACTGGCATAGTCAACAAGCAACCAAGTCCACAGTTTTCCTGGACATTCCCACGAATGTGGGGTTGCTGCTGGTGGCAATTTCTGTCCATGTTGGCACTGTCGGTACTGCCCTACCAATACAGCTGTGTTGGCATCCAACTCTGGCAACCAGACATAACTTCTTGCCAGCATCTTCATTTTAGAAACCCCTGGATGACCCTGGTGGAGTTCAGCCAGTATCTGGTGGCGACCTTTACTCAGGATAATCACTCTTGCTCACCAATATGCCGTCCTATATGGTGATCTGGTCTCACCAGGTTCAAAAAGGTTTCAACCCTGTTTGCGATGGCCCTTCTGTTACCCCTAGTGCCACCAGCTGTTTTTGTTTCACTAGGACAGGATCTTTTGGTGTCCCACAGTCAGATATTGTCAGCAGTAATTGGAAGGGTGTCCAGGAAGTTTAAAACCAAAATGGACTCTTCCAGGGGAGGCACTACCATTGGAGTATCTGCCAGTGGGAAGCGACTCAAGGCATCTGCATTAGCCAATTGGCTTCCTGGATGGTGTTCCAATTTGTACTTGAATGCACTGAGAGTAAGAGTCCAACGCTGAATTCTAACAGAAGCTATGGGCGGCACCGCCTTGTCTACCTTCAGCAGCCCTAGCAGAGGGTTGTGATCAGTAACTATGACAAAGGTACTGGTGGAACTTCCTCACACCAAAGACGACCATCAAATCTTCCCCCTTTATCTGGGCATATTTGCATTCAGCATCAATCAATGTCCAGGAAACATATGCTATTGGGTGTTCCTCTCCATTGGGTTACCATGAGCAAACACCAATCCGATACTGCACTGGCAGGCATTGCATGCCAGCACCACATCTTGCTTCGGATCATAGAACATAGAACAATACAGCACAGAACAGGCCCTTTGGCCCACGATGTTGTGCCGAACATTTATCCTAGCTTAAGCACCCATCCATGTACCTATCCAATTGCCGCTTAAAGGTCACCAATGATTCTGACTCTGACACTCCCAAAGGCAGCCCATTCCATGCCCCCACCACTCTCTGGGTAAAGAACCTACCCCTGACATCCCCCCTATGCCTTCCACCCTTCACCTTAAATTTATGTCCCCTTGTAACACTCTGTTGTACCCGGGGAAAAAGTTTCTGACTATCTACTCTATCTATTCCTCTGATCATCTTATAAACCTCTATCAAGTCACCCCTCATCCTTCGCCGTTCCAATGAGAAAAGGCCTAGCACTCTCAACCTATCCTCATACGACCTATTCTCCATTCCAGGCAACATCCTGGTAAATCTTCTCTGCACCCTCTCCAAAGCTTCCACATCTTTCCTAAAGTGAGGCGACCAGAACTGCACACAGTACTCCAAATGGATCGTAGTGGGCCAACACCTTAGATGATGATAGCTGCTTTTTCACTTCTCTAAAGGCTACTTCTTGGCTACACGACCATTTCCAAGGCTGACCTTTTCCTATAACAGGTGTAAGGTGCCAGGATGGAGGCCAGGTTACAAATTAATTTTCCGTAATAATTCACTAGCCCTAGGAAAGACCTCAGCTCCGGTACACATGTGGGAGCCAGGGCTCTTTTGGTCATTCTCATTTTATTTTCCAACAGGTGTAACTCGGTTTTGTCATCTCTGTAACCCAGTAGGTCACTTAAGGCACATGGAACACACATTTTTCCCATCTAAGGCATATGCCCACCTGGGAGAAATGTTTAAGCACTATGCCCAAGTTCTCCAAGTGCACTTTATTGGTCTTCCCTGTTATTAGAACATCATCCAGATAAATGGCAACCTGGGGTAGCCCTTGCAAAATGTTTTCAGTGGTCCACTGGAAAAGGGTGCTGGGTGATACCTCAAATGGCAGCCTTGTATATTGATGTAAATCCTTATGGATGTTAATTGTAGTGTAGTTCTGGGAATCCTCATCTGCTCACAAATACAGGTAGGCATGGCTTATGTCCAGCTTCAAAAAGGATAGTCCTCCCACCAACTTTGCCATACAAGTCCTTTATGTGAGGGATTGGGTATTTATCCAGCTGTAAGAAACACAAAGGCAGACTGAGCCATCAGGCTTCTCAATCTGTATGACTGGTGCTACCAATTCCGCAACCTGCACTGGTTTGATAATTCCTTCGCTCTCTAGCCACTATCTTTGCCTGCAAGGCAAATATCACTGGGTGGCCTTGCAAAATTCTCAGATTTGCTTCCTGGTCAACAAATAAAGTGGCTTTGGCCCCTTTAATAGTCCCAAGCCCTTCCTGAAATACTCCTGGGCATTTCACTAGAACTTCACTGAGGCAACCATTTTCTAATCGAAAAATGTTGAGCCAATCTACGGGAATCTTTCTCAATTAATTCCACCCCAATTGGGCCTGGCCTTTTTACCACTAATCCATTGGACTTTGTACGTGTGGGTTAACTCCCACTCTCATCACTGCTGGAGTAACTGCGTAGAGGCTGATATCTCATCACCAAGTACATGTGCACAGTACACTGACTGTAGCCAGCCAGCTCAGAGTCTTGGTTATAATTCTTGAGTATCAGGGGATCGAAGGTTATGGGGAGAAAGCAGGAGAATGGGGTTGAGAAACTCATCAGCCATGACTGAATGGCAGAGCAGACTCAATGGGCTGAATGGCCTAATTTCTGCTCCTATGTCTTAAGGTCTTACAATCTTATGGGTAGTTGCAAGTTAATTTCCTAGTTACATTTTTTTCTGAGGAGATTCAGAATCCCCTGTTTATTTTTTTTTCAGTCCTCACCTGAGGAGATTATAATCTCCTGGTTATATTTTCTTTTCTTTTTTTCTATCTCCTGGGTATTTTTTTAATACCATTTTCCCCCGCACTACCGCCTAACATCTCCTGGTTATGCTATTTTTTTGTGTGTGTGCAGGTGTGAGACACTAAAATGTTTTTTTTTTCTCTCTCTATAAGATCCCCACTACCACCTAACTGCAACTGCGGTAGTGTTTATATTTTCCCCAGCACCCATGTTGTGTGTGTGTAGGTATGAGACACAGTGAAAGACAATGGGTGTACAAATCTTTATTCAATTTCTACCTCCAGGAAGAAAGGAAACATCCAAGTGGCCAGTGACAAGCAATGCCCTTCACAGAGGGCGATGTTGCATGATCAAACAGTAAAGAGAAGGGCAGGGATTAAATCAAAACAGAGTTGGAGGGAGAAATAATGCACTCCACTCCCTGCAATGCCCACCTTTCCCTGAAAACCTCAAGGGTGTTGGTGCTCCCTTTCCAGGGACATCTGGGCTCTGACATAACTACGGAAATAAGCTATCCGCACAAGTGGCAACATTAGGATCTGAACCAGTACCTCCTTAGAGTTTGGAACCTAAAGGCATTACCTTAGACTGCTTGGTCATGCCAGTAGACACACAGCTCTGGGATTTTTTTTCTGTTTTTTAGCTCTCAGTGTGAACAAAACCTCTGACATTCCTGTTTATTTTTTTTTACCCCTACACTACTGCCCAACTGCAGAGTGCTTATTTTTTCCCCAGCACCCATGTTGTGTGTGTGCAGATGTGAGACACAGTAAAAGACACAAGGTGTACGAATCTTTATTCAATTTCCACCACCAGGAAGAAAGGAAACACCCAAGTGACCAGTGACAAGCTGTGCCCTTCACATCAGAGGGCAATACTGTGTGATCAAACAGTAAAGCGGGGGCAGGGATTAAATCAAAATAGAGTTGGAGGGAGAAATAATGCACTTCACTCCCTGCGGCGCCCACCTCTCCCTGAAAACTTCAAGGGTGTTGGTGCTCCTTTTCCAGGGACATCTGGGCTCTGACATAACCACGGAAATAAGCTATCCGCACAAGTGGCAACATTAGGATCTGAACCAGTACCTCCTTAGAGTTTGGAACCTAAAAGCATTACCTTAGACTGCTTGGTCATGCCAGTAGACACACAGCTCTGGGTTATTTTTGTTTTAATCTTTTTTCAAAACAGTGAAGGAGAGGGCAGGGAGAAACACCTGTTCTTTTTTTTGTTTTTTTTGTGTGTGTGTAGGTGTGAGACACAGTGAGAGACACAAGGTGCATAAATCTTTATTCAATTCCCACCACCAGGAAGATAGGAAAACACCCGGGTGGCCAGTGACCAGCACTGACCTCTGGGTTATTTTTTTCTTTTTTTTCTTTTTTTCTTCTTTTTTTTTCTTCTTTTTTTTCTTATTTTATCCCCAGCACCCATGGTGCGTGTGTGCAGGTGTGAGACACAGTGAAAGACACAAAGTGCACGAATCTTTATTCAAATTCCACCACCAGGAAGATAGGAAAATACCCGGGTGGCCAGTGATGAACACTGCCCTTCACATCAAAGGACAGTGCTGTGTGATCAAAACAGTGAAGGGGAGGGTAGGGACTAAATCAAAATAGAGTTGGAGGGAGAAATGATGCACTCCACTCCATGCGGCGCCCACCTCTCCCTGAACAACTCCAGTGTATTGGTGGACACCGCGTGCTCCTTCTCCAAGGACAACCGGGCCCTAATGTAACCGCGGAAGAGGGGCAGGCAGTCGGCCCTAACGACCCCCTCCACGGCCCGCTGCCTGGACCTGTTGATGGCCAGTTTGGCCAGGCCCAGGAGCAGACCCACGAGGAGGTCTTCAGACCTGCCCTCCCTCCTCCATACTGGGTGCCCGAAGATCAGGAGCAGCTCTGGGTTATTTTTTTCTTTTTCTTTTTTTTTAAAAACAAAGTGCACGAATCTTTATTAAATTTCCACCACCAGGAAGATAGGAAAACACCCAGGGGTGGCCAGTGACAAGCACTGCCCTTCACATCAAGGGACAGTGCTGTGTGATCAAAACAGTGAGGGGGAGGGTAGGGACTAAATCAAAATAGAATTGGAGGGAGAAATGATGCACTCCACTCCCTGCGGCGCCCACCTCTCCCTGAACAACTCCAGGGTGTTGGTCGACACCGCATGCTCCTTCTCCAAGGACACCCGGGCTCTAACATAACCGCGGAAGAGGGGCAGGCAGTCGGCCCTAACGACCCCCTCCACGGCCCGCTGCCTGGACCTGTTAATGGCCAGTTTGGCCAGGCCCAGGAGCAGACCCACGAGGAGGTCTTCAGACCTGCCCTCCCTCCTCCGTACCGGGTGCCCGAAGATCAGGAGCAGCTCTGGGTTATTTTGGTCAGCTAGGGCTTTCCTGATTGGCCCATGTTAATAACCCCAATCAAGGATCTTGTAATCAACAAGATCCAGCTGATTCCAATGCATTAAAGCCACACAGAATAAGCAAAGAGTGGGGCATTTTCAGAAGGGTAATCTGTGACTGGTATTACAGGAATCAGTCTTGAGGCCCTCAATTATTTACTATAAATGACTCAGGTGATAGGAGTGAGGGTACTATAGCCAAGTTTGTGGACCTCACAAAAATAGGTGGGAAGGCAGGTAATGAGGATTTCACAAAGTCTGCAGAGGGATATAACCAGGTTCGGAAAGTGACAAAAAAAAGCTTGGCAGATGTAATAGAACGTGGGAAAATGTGAGATTATGCACTTTAGTAGAAAGAATAGAAGATCTGAATATTGTTTAAAAGAGGAAAGATTGCAGAAAGTTACAGACAGAAGAGTTTGGCAGGCTTTGTGTATGAATTATAAATAAAGCTTGCATCCATGTTCTGCAAGTACTAGGGAATGCAAATGGAATTTTCTCTTTTATTTCAAAGTGAATAGAGTATGAAAATAGGGATACTTTGGTAAAACTGTATAAGACACTCGTGAAACCATGACCGGAATACTGTGAATAGTTTTGGTTCCCAAGGATCAAAAAAAAGAAAAGATAGAGATTTTGTCAGAGAGAAGATTGAGAGGTGATTTCATTGAGACATATAAGATAATCAGAGGGTTAGATAGGGTGGACAGTGAGAGCCTTTTTCCTTCGATGGTGATGGCTAGCATGAGGGGACGTAAATTGAGGGGTGATAGATATAGGACAGATGTCAGAGGTAGTTTCTTTACTCAGAGAGTAGTAGGGGTGTGGAACACATTGCCTGCAACAGTGGTAGACTCACCAACTTTAAGGGCATTTAAATGGTCATTGGATAAACATATGGACAAAAATGGAATAGTGTAGGTTAGATGGGCTTCAGATTGGTTTCACAGCTTGGCGCAACATTGAGGGCCATAGGGCCTGTACTGCGCTGTAATGTTCTATGTTCTTAAATAGATTCCTTTGACTTAATCTAAATTAAGGAGTTGGATTATTATAAATTCACTCAAGTGAGGTATAAACTTATTAACAAAAACCTCTCCAAAATTCTACAGCATAACCAGGTACACCACCGTGTAAACAAACAGAACAAAGGGCAGAGTGGGTGGAGGCGGAGGTGGAACTGGAGGTGGAAGTGGAGGTGAAGTTGGTGTGGTTTTGAACCAAACATTCTGATACCTGCTGTGGTTTCCCAAGAACAGTCCAGACAGCAAAAATTGACGGTGTGCTTTCTCATTTTCCTTGTGACAACATGTATCTCTCATTGTAATCCTACCATGCACATATGCCTGGGCCCCTTATTGGAATGGTAAGCTATATCTTCAGTGAAAAATCCTTGACACCCAGTAGCAAGTCCTGATTCACTAATGTGAGATCAAACACACAAATTGTGGAGATGATACAGAAGTGAAGGAATCATGATTTTAGTCAAGTTAACAAGCATTTTAGTTCATGAAAATGGTCCCTTTCACATAAAGCAGAGCAAGGCAATGTGAATGAAATTGACAGCACCCTGTGTTATACTGAAACCTGCAATCTATGTAAACCCTTATGATTGATTTTGATAAAAAGCAATGAAATGACCTTCCTCTGTGAATAGAGAAATGTATTCATGTTGCTTGTGCAGCAGCATTTTACAAACTGTTGCTTATATCTGCAGCAGCAGCTTCATCAGAACCAACAGCTTAGAAGTTGAGTCACAGTTACTTTGACAGCCACAGGTGATGCTGCTCATACCCTACTTTGAAGCTACAGCAGTTTGCAGTTTTCAGGCCTCTTTTGCAAAGCAAATAGATCTTAGGTATTGTTTTTATTGAAATTGAAGTAAAAGAAAATTGTTCCTTAAGGACTCTTAGAACCTCTACAGTGTGGAAGCAGGCCATTCAGCTCATCGAGTCCACACCGACCTTCCAAACAGTATCCCACCCCCTATTCTATCCCTATAACCCTGCATTACCCATGGCTACTCTACCTTGCCTGCACATCCCTGGACACTTTGGGCAATTTAGCATGGCCAATCCACCGAACCTGTACATCTTTCGACTGTGGGAAGAAACCCACACAGGGACGAGGAGAACATGCAAACTCCACACAGATTGTCGCCCAAGGTTGAGTTGAACCCAGGTCCCTGGTGCTGAGGCAGCAGTGCTAACCGCTGAACTACCGTGCCGCCATATCTTAGTGGATATGGCTTCCCCTTCCAACCCTTCCTTCCTCCAGCAGCTTGTCCTGTTGTGTGACCTTTCTTCATTATTTCACTCGTTCTCAAAACCAAAATAAACCCTGTACCATCTGTGCCTGGAAGCAACTTGGTTCAGCCCAAGCTTTCAATTAAATAGAGAAGTCCATCAGTCAGTCACACCACTTAAAAATATTCAAATCTAAGGCAAGTCACAAACAGGGGCATATATGCAACTAAAAGAAATAATTCAGCAACTATCTTTAAGTAATTCATAATTCCTTTAAATGGGAGATACTTATCCTGTTTAGCATCATTTTTAGCATTTCAAGTTTTAGACAGTTCATTGAAAATAGCATCATGTTTGGACGTGACATCTCAGGTGTCAAGTTAAAGTTATCAGAAAATTCATATCATAACCTCTATGCCCCTGCCAGCTGCATACACAAGCCACTTCACCAAAGTGGCATCCTGCCCATTTGCTGTCAGAAGTGCACCAGCACCTCTGCAGTCCCATTGTCAAGTTTTTAATCAATGAAATGCCTTCAGAGCAGCGCTAACTTTTCTGTTCCTGATGGTCAGACAGTGAAGGGCAAGACCAAAACCTAAGCATTCTAGACTTGCAAGCATTTATTTACTTTGATACATATTACAGACATGCACTTCCAAATCCAACCATAGTTTCAGTCTCGTACCATATATAGGAGCACAATGAATTTCTGGTTAATATCCACTACCTAAATACTATGGCAGCACAGTGGCTCAGTGGTTAGCACTGCTGCCTCACGGGACCTGGGGTGGATCCCAGACTCAGGCAACTATGTGGAGTTTGTGTATTCTCCCTGTGTCTGTGTGGGTTTCCTCCAACAATCCAAAGATGTACAACTTAGGTGAATTGGCCATGCTAAATTGCCCACAGTATTCACAGATGCATAGATTAGGTGCATTAGTCAGGGGAAATACAACGTAATAGGGTAGGGGAATGGGTCTGGGCGGGATACTCTTTGGATGCTTTGTGTGGATTTGTCAGGCTGTATGGCCTGTTTCCAAACTGTAGGGATTCTATGCAATCCAAAGATCACTCAATTTATACATAATTAACACTGCACAGTCTAATGTAACCCCCAAATTGCACCATCCAATTTAAAAAGCAGATTCTTGGAGTACATGGGCAATTTTCCTATTCTGTTTCAGAATGGTCAGCTCTGACCTTGAGCATTTGTCAGATTTTGTGCATAATTTGCTGGTTAATTTTCAGTGGAAACTGAATGTTTTTAATTTTGCAGTATGTACAGACAGAATATTCTGTATGATATTATTGAAAGAACATTTAAATGTCCCTATCTTATTCAGCTAAAGCCAAGAGATATGGAGTTAAGGATAATTGCTGACCATCGTGATCTTCGAAACTCAGCTGAAAATGTTTTCGCTGTTTAAAGTCCAACCAATAATAAACTCAAAACAAACACGCAAAAAAAACTTTTACTCAGTCACATTCCCTTCCGTATCAGAAACATGTGCTCTCCTTTCCAGATCAAACTCTGAGGTGAAATTGAGCCACTCAAACTTCAGCACTTGAGAGACATATTGACCTTGAGTTCAAAACAGACCCTTCCACATCCATTATTGCATTCTATCCTTCATGCTTGGTCCATTCAGCATCCCCGGATTAGTGGTGCTGGAAGAGCACAGCAGTTCAGGCAGCATCCAAGGAGCTTCGAAATCGACGTTTCGGGCAAAAGCCCTTCATGATGAAGGGCTTTTGCCCAAAACGTTGATTTCAAAGCTCTTTGGATGCTGCCTCAACTGCTGTGCTCTTCCAGCACCACTAATCCAGAATCTGGTTTCCAGCATCTGCAGTCATTGTTTTTACCCCATTCAGCATCCTCTCCTATCCTCCCTTCTATCTTCCTTCCATGTCTCCATGACATCCTTTGCCTCACCCCTTCCAGTGAAGATTCAAGCCTTGGTCCAGAACGATGCACCAATGATTGTTATTTGGTGGAACAGTACTTGAGTATTGCTAAAAAAGGACAGACTTAGTTGAAGCTTTTTCGTCTTGTACCCATTAGAACAATTCACAATAAGCCCAATTTAAGGGGAAAACCAGCATGTTTATGAGGAAGTGTTGTGTCTTTTCTCAGTATTATCAATGGTTGTATTCTGTTGGTCCTTTCACCCAACCTTTGTCAATTGCTCTGTCCTGGCTCCCCTTTTCCTTCTCCGTCTTCATATTCAGCTCCCCATCACACCTTCATTCTTTCTCCTCTCCACTCTTTCTCCAGGCCTGCCCTACTCCCTTGTATTTCTATCCTTCTTTCCCCAACCTGCACTACTTTTTAATCCTCTTGACGTGAAGACCACTGACTTGACCTCAACTCTCCATGTATAATATCAAGGGAGTTTGTTTTGCATTAAGTAAAATGTTATTGCCCACATTTTGGAATCAATATTTATCTAGCTTGCAACACATGTTTTAACCTATTTAACCAGGAATGATGCAATTTAGGAAACTATTCAGTAAGCAAATTACTGCAGATTCTGGCAATCTGAAGCAAAATCAGGGAATGCTGACAATACTCAGCAGATTGGCAGATTGAAGAAGAAACAGGGTTAATGCTTGACCTCAAGCATGATCAATCTGAAACATTAATTCTGGTTTTTTATCTTTCCCCACAGTTGCTGCTTGACCTTTTTAACAATGTTCTTGTTGCTAAATGGCAATTAACCTATCTGGCTCTGAAATGAAACAAGTTAAACTACTTAATCTCAATCTTGTGCTTAAAATGCTAAATGTGAAGTTTGATCATTCTTTTTTGTGTCTCCTGCTCATCTCAAATAATGCATTTTTTTTTCTTTTCTTTAGTTGTCCTTCATAGAATCATGCAGTACAGAAGAGGCCCTTCAGTCCAAAAAGACTATGCTGTCACTTTATCTTTATCTTTCTTTATCATTATCAAATTCACCTATTCCCTCTATCTTCTGTTTCTTTCTTTATCCTTAAAAGCTGCTAGTGCAATGGGTTTGACACAGGAATAATGAAACTGTGGTATACATATAGCCATATTTCTCACCAAGACGAACTGGAATTGATTACTCTCGTAACAGAAGTAACTTTGTACAAAGTACTGTTGTTAGAAATGCAGGATACAGTTGAGAAACATATGATATTGTAGTTCATGATAAGAATTAGTAATATTGAGTTCCATTTATTGATAGAATCCCTATAGTGTGGAAACAGGCCATTTGGCCCACAAAGTGCAACCCACCCAGACCCATTTTCCCTACCCCAGTGCTCGACATTTACTCCTGACAAATGCGCCTAACCTATGCATCCCTGAACACAATGGGCAATTTAGCATGGCCAATTCACTTAGACTGCACATCTTTGGAATGTGGGAGGAAACCCACGCAAACATGGCAGAATGTGCAGACTCCACACAAACAGTCATCCGAGGCTAGAATCAAACTCGGATTCCTAGCACTATGAGGCAGCAGTGCACTGAACCACTGAACCATTGTACCTTTCTCATTTAGAACAATAAGGCCACAGTTCAAAATCTTGCAGGTCTCATCAAATCACAAGGTGCTCAGATTAATGAAATATCATTAATTGGTAATGTTTGCCATCCCGTTATTGAATGAATAAACATGATTCTTCATAGTTGTTATTTGAACTGGAGGTTAAGATACTTTTCCACTGAGTACTCAGAATTTTGTGACTGTTAAAAGCCATAATGAATTGTACTTCAGTGCATAACTTGTTTTTATCTGAAATAGAATATTATTTAAAGACATCAACTCAAATGTCTTCCAAAAAATTGTATATGCAATTGCAGTATAAGTATGAAAAAGCAACTGAATTTTAACAATACTGCAGTATAAATAAGAACTGCAGAAGAAACGTTAGGCTAGTATTTTAGAAGTACAATTGATAATAGAATTCTGATACATATATTTCATTCATTCTGGTGAAGTCACAGTCAAATACCAACTAAGCCTTCTCTTCCTTCAAGAAGTTTTTTTTCCATTTGATTTTGATGACCATTTTTGTTGCCAGTTCAATCTTTACAAGAGTTACTTCAGAATATTAAATTTAATTTCTTATCAAGGAAAGAGAGCATTCAGTAGAGTGCATAACTCAACCATGCTATCTTAACTTTATTACAATTTGCAGCACAACTGAGATTTGTCTTTGCCTTGTTAATAGTCCCATGCCAAAAGCAGAAATAAATATATATTTTGTTAAGAGCTTCCATCTCACTGAAGAGGCTTCAGGCCAATCCACACCCATCAATCTGCTCTGAAAACTCTGTTCACATTTTGACAACTATGACAAATTCCACCATAAGAGCCGAGACAATCAACAACATTCTAAATAAACAACCTTAATTTTAAAAATCCAGAACCTGTGTTGGGATTTTATTGAAAAACTAATCAGTTTTTCCTTGGCCCATGGCCTGTCTATGTGCCAGATTTGTTGAATTCCTTCTGTTCGCTTTTCAGATATGTTGTTTAAATACAAACATGGATGAAAACATTATCTCCATCCATTTACAACAATAGAGATAATGATCAGAAGTGCCTAGATGGGGTATTATGAATGTTCATAATCACATTGTTAAGAAATATTATATAAATTGCTAGATGATAAAAGAGCACAGCCCACCTGGTTTGGTTTTTGTGACATGATGCATCAATAATGGGATTTCTTGACCTACTACAGCAATCAACATCTATCATTTTGTCCACCACAATCTTAGACATAAAATTAGGAAAACTGCAGAGGTGGGAAGGTTTAAGAACTGAAGATCTAATTTTCTCTTATGCTGTCTGCACCTTTAGCATCAACTTTCATATTACTCTCACACTGTATCCAATATATGGTTCTCTGAAGTAACTGAATTAATATGCATTTGAAAGAATCAAAACTGACTGCATTTTTCAGCCCTCTAAACAACCTGTTTTTAAAACTGACAACAATCAATGAACTACATTCCCAATTGAGCTGTTTATCCTTCTGTTGCTACATTCCTGCACCTCCTTTTCAACGTACATTTTTTAAGTACATGACACATCCTTGTGATTTACTGTCCAGGCCATCATCAAAAAGCTTGCCATGATCTCCAATATCTGGTCCCTTTACTAACTTGAATGCATAAATCATACCACCCCATGGAGTAACTGAATGAACTGAGAAAAGAACAAGATGTTAACTGATGAAAGAATATATAAATCCCTCGAAACTTGCTTTTACTCAGAGCAATACCTGCTGGCCTCTAGCATTTCACTACTGTTAAGGTAGCACCAAAAGGTATTTTCAACAGGATTGGGTGAACCGTTACAATCTAATCAAATATTCCTGAAAACGTGCAAATAACACAAGAGGTGACTTCCAACTTGAACAACGGGAGTATTATATTTCAGAATCAAGTTTTCCAACTTCTGAAGATGAAATAAGTAATTAGTTGATTAATTTACCAGAAATACTGTGGTGTTTTGGAAAGTTATAAACAGTTTCAGTTCCAGGAACATTTACAATAACCTGCCTGGAAATCCAGTATCTAAACTAGGGAACACATTGAATGGAACCAAGCTTTCCATCTGCCACAGCAAAAACATTTACACAGCACCTTTGTCACTGAGCTTAAAGCAGAATATGACCATTTATTTAAAAAAAACACATGTAAGCACGATTAAAATTAAAAAATATTCTCTACCACTGTAGCTAGAAAATAGATTTGATTCTTTAATGTATATTTAATTTAACTTGTGTAATATTGAAAATTAGATCTAGAATCACTGTTGTTACATTTAAATATGTTTTCTAATCTGACTGTTGTAGATGTCAAAGAGTCAGATAACTCCATACTTCAATCCTTTATATCAGATATTTGCAAAGGCATATGTTTCAAATAGTACATCATTTGAGCTACTCAACCCTACTCAACAAGGGGTTCTTTGTAAATGCTTGTATTTTTAAACCAAAAGAGCAAGTGGTCTGTTTTTAACCAAAAAAAATCTATTGAGGATATCATTCAATGAGAGGTATAGAGAAACTGCTCCAATTTTGGATGCATCAGAGAAATTTAGAAATTAAGGAAACATTTTTTTAAAAATTGCTATTTCACTATTCTGGATTGCAATAATAAAGTAACAGCATTGTAAAATCTGATAGCATCATTCCAAAGTAGCGATATGTTTCCTTACCTGTTTCTTTACTGAAGCAGGTTTGGTGAAATTTTCCTATGTAGAATTCCAGACCAATAATGGCAAACATCACAATCGCAAAGAACAAGAGAAGCCCAATCTGAAGCAATGGCACCATCGCCTTCATGATCGACTTCAGTACGACTTGTAAACCTGATTGAATGAAGACAGGAATTGATAGATTTTGCTAGGACTTAGTTTAGACTATAAAACCAAGACAGGTAGACTGAGCTATGGTACAGATCAGAGTTCTCTGAGTGAATAACAGAACAGGCTCAAAGGGATGAATAGTCTATTCCTAGGATCCTATATCAGCTGATTTGCTGCTCAGTCAATTCAAATTGCATTTATCTTATTGAAAAACATGCTTGATTTAAAATTACATGTTCAAGTCTGTTATTCACAGGCACAATTAAACCGAGATACTGGTGACTGTGGAATACAGTACTGAAAAGGAAATTAATCTCTATGTATGTTTCCATCAGAATGTATCAAATGCAAATAAATTCAAAATACAGAGAACATATTAGAAAATATTTCATGGATATCTCTCCATCAAAAAAAGGCCGCGAAATATAACTTGCAATTACTGTTCAAAAGTTATACTTTCGAAAATACTCTGCAGGTAATTATAAGAATAAAGATTGAAGCCCATTTTAAATGAAATGCAAAAAAAAAGAAATTTAAAATGAAAATGCTGGCAACTCTGGTTTTAATATTTCTGTTGAACTTTTAATGTTTACACATGGGGGTTAATTCCAAAACTGGAGAAATAGAATATAACCATGTTGAAAGAAATGCACTATATTAGACTTTCCCAGCACAGACTTCAGCAAGTGACTACGAGAAAGATTAAAACTGCATGTTACAATGAATGCTGTTCTTCTTTAAGGAGAGAAGTATAGTGACTGTAACAAGGTCAGCTAGGTGGACCTCACAGAATATGAGTTCCCTGATTAGGTCTGTTAATCTGGTCCAATCAGAGAGCCCTGGCTGACAGATATTTACCGTAATGTCAGACATCAGTTCACCATGACAACTGGCTCTGAGGGAGCTAGATCAGTGTCAAGGACTCTCCACGCGTAAATAAAGAGTGACTTGGTGACAGGATGCTGGCCTCTGTGGAATTACTTCAGCAAGTATAATTAATTCCCCCCTAAATATTCTCCTTTGTATGCCATGGATAGAAACAATAAGACTGATCTGACCTTATGAGGCAAAAGGGCCGTTTTATCCGAAATAATCAGTTCATGCATAAATTGAATGCAGCATTACCTTACCAAACACAGATCCATTCTGTGATAGAAATCTGAGCAACAAGCATTAATAGACATCTCGTTGTACTTGACTAGAGCTTGCACATACACAGCCCTCATTACAACATTTGTATGGTACAAACTGCTTCAAAATAAAACCTTATTCATTTTCTGCATATAACATTTGAGCCACTATCTTTTTTTGTTTGCTTTTATTCATTGTAACTAGCATATCAGGAGGGGATTGATCTGATGTCCTGTGAAGCACTGGAGTATATCATGTGAGGCTCCTTATTCAGGCTAGACTTATCTTTAACCATATTTGACTTCATTTAATCAAAGCACTGTGACTGATTATTAAGGATTAATGATGATTCATGTGTGTTTGAATTTGAAAAGCCGCGATAGAGCAGACAGGGTTCTGACAGCTCCTGCGGTGAATTATTTTACCTGGCTGAAGTCAGCCTGCAAGTTAGGAAATGGCATTGAACTCCACTAACTATATGACAGATGTCCTGTTTTCATAAAGTCTGAAAGTACAAAATCAATTGGATAATGGTGGGGTGATTTTCTCTCGTGGCTTTAGCAGCTACAAGGGCTGTCTGATCCTGCCTTTCAGCAGACACAGGCATAGATGGTCATAGTTGCAGCCTTTCTCTGACTTATACCAGGTCCAAGACCCATTCCATAACCCTACATAAGTCCCAATCATTAGCTGTACAGCATTCTTGATTTCACTGCATTATGGGAGGTGAGGGCTTAGTGATACTATTGCCAGACTATTAATCCAGAGACCCCAGTAATGATCTGGGGCCCTAGATTCAAATCCCACCATGATTTGAATTCAATGTGAAAATAAAATCTGGAGTTAGGTGTCTAATGATCACCACAAAATTATTCTCAATTGTCAGAAAAATCCATTTGGTTCACTTTAGGGAAGGAAATGGCCATCCTCACCAGGTCTGACCTACATGTGCCTCAGAACCACAGCAATGTAGTTGACTCTAAACTACCCTCTGGATAATTAGGAATGCGCAATAAATGCTGACCAAGCCAGTGATGTCTGCATCCCACAAATTATTTTAAAATACTGCAATTCTTGTGCATTCCAATTCCCTGCAGCAGAAGTCCTAGGGACTGCTGGCCTCTGCAATATATGCTGGTAGGCAGTTTTGTATTTAGCTTGTTAAACAAGTCTGCTGGGGGAGAGGGTGACCAACTGCTGGGCAAGGAATTGGGTGGGAATCAGTGAATGGCACTAAACTGTAATAAGACATTGTAATGGCTGGATGTTAATCTAGTAAAAGGGCACCCATTTCCATGGAGGTAAAACTGGGGTCCATGTGTCACAAATGAGAATTTTGTTGCCATCTCGCCTGACTGTGCCTTATATCATCATTGAGCTTCCTACTGTACCTCATGGCATTGTTGCGTACTATACTAGCTGATTGTTGACCATCATCCTCTCCACATCTCCCTCCAGAACATAATTTCTATTGTGAAAGCAATCCCTTGTTATTCAAGAGTTGCCTGTGACTGATTATAAAGGCACTCTGGCCTTGATGGATGCGAGGAGAGGGGACTGATAATTTTCTTTTTATAAAGCGACGCCACCTTTCCATCATTCATCCAGTTCAAATTATCATTCTTCTGGAAAAGCCCTGATGTCTAAATCACACCTTGGTGGTTCTCCCTACCCTCTGAGCATCTCTGTCACATACACTTCCCATTTAAAATCCATGTTCTGGATGCCCCACCCAAGCATTACAGAAATTTGGCTTTCTTTCTGCTTCTCTCCCTCAACTTCTGTACCAAACTATTTCTCATCTTTGGTGATTTAAACCCACATCTTACCTCTTCTTGCTCTTTCTCATTCAAATCCTTCCTTCCTACAATTTTTCTAAATTAATTCACAACCGCTCAATATTGAAATCCCACATGGTCTCATTATTTCCAGTAACCACAGATCCACTATTCATTCCCTTGTATTGCTTTCTATCCATAATTTCCTCCCCTTTCCATCCCATCAACATTCAGCTTGCTAACCTGGTTTTCTGTTAAACAGTGCCTCAACTTTCGTATTCTCAGCCACATTTCCTATTCCTTCAATAGCCTGGCCCCCTCTCTATCTCTGTAACCTCCTCCATGCCCACAATTCTCTGACAATATATACTCATCCAATTCTGACTTCGAGAACAATCCAATTTTAATTGCTATATTTTTAGTGGCTGTGTCTTCACCTGCTTCAGTCAGAAACAAAACCCCTCTACATCTCCTCTTTGAGAACATTCCTTAAAACCTACGTCTTTGATCAAGCTTTCAGTCAATTGTCCCACTAACACATGTGGCTTGGTCTTAAATGTATTCAATAATGCTCCTTTGAATTATTGGAGCATTATAATTCTCCAATTATATATTACCCAATGGGTAATTTTACTGCATTAAAGCTGGGATACAAATGCAATTTGCTGCTGATGTGGAAAACAATGCAAGTGAAACTGGGGAGGGCTCCATCAGTTACACACTAACCATTCACTTCTGAGCCCAAATTCGTATTCAGCCCCAGATAAGTGAATAAAAACTTTCCAGGCTTGGGTAGTTTTTAATTATTTCCTAGTATGCCATTAGAAGTAACGAGAGCGCATGTATGTTGTTAGTCAAAATGTTGTTGATCAATGCATTTGCAGTTATTATCTGAGCCATATTGCTGGCAGTTATATATAGGAAGCAAGCTCTGTTATATTTTATCCATTCTCAGAACCAAACATCATTCAAACATAGACTCAAGACAAACAAGTTCCCATGCATCAGACACGTTTTCCTTCCTTAGTGAAGTACTGTGAACAGATGGTGGTCTCCTGGGCTCAACTAGAGATGCTATTTCAAATTCTAACATTGAAAGTGCTTGCTTGCTCCTGGCCTGTGGTAGCAGCCAAGAAGCCGGATGCAAATTAGTCTGGAGCAGCTAAAAATTCAAATATATTATGTCATAGAGAGGAAAAAAATGTTTCCATGGAGTGTTACTGAAAAAGATAGATCCAAAGCATAAAGAGATTGGAAATGAAGTTTCATTGATAATCATTGATAATGTGTCCCAACAATGTGGGCATTCCTGTTTCTCCATTTTAATTTTGAAAGCAGTTAGCAGAATGAAAAGGATGCTACAAGAAGAATTCAATTTGCAAATAATTGAACAATATATAAATAATTAGGAATTTAAATTTGACCAAAGTTATCCCTTTAGAATATATTGGGTGAAAAGGAAAAGATGTTAATGAGTTTTGTATTTTTACTATCAACTGGCCAAACAATAAGAGATTCATTGCACCTTCACAAATGATTTCTAACAACATGCGGTTATGCATTTTTTATATGTGCTTTGGATGATTAAGAGTTTAAACACAATAGAATTAGGCAATGATGAAAGAACCACTAATGGGTTACTTTTGTTTGAAAACTATTACTGATGATGAAAAGTCATGATCACTGGGAAAAAGAAGTTTAGGAATATAATGGTACATCATAGATTTTACCTTGATATTCTAGTGTCAATAATAAACAAGTGTTCTTGGAGTCTATAAAATAATAGCAACTTGCATTTGTCTAGTGCCTTTAATGTACAAATGTTTCAAAATTTTAAAATCAAGGCTTTGGTTGAACAAGAGCCAATGTATATCAGAGAGGACGGGGTTTGTTGGTAAATAGATAGATACAAGCACCAGTGTAGGACTTCAGATTAATCGAGCATACAATATGGAAGATCAATGATAAGGTGCTGAATAATCAAGTCAAAAGGTAACAAATGTATGCGACAGCATTTTAGCAGTGGATGATCTAAGACAGAGGCAACATCAGGCAATGCTGGGCAGGAGGAAACAGACAGTCTTAAAAAGGCATGGATTTGTGATCAGAAGTTCATCTTTAACAGGTTTAACCCTGTACTGTTGACAGGAACAGAAGTGGAGGCAGTTACCAAGGGATTATGTTTGAACAAAAATCTATTGTTTTGGTCCCTCCAATATTTCATAGGAAGATATTTCTGCTCATTCAGTATTGAATATGAGATATGCAGTCTTATAATTTAGTAAGGGTGGAG
The DNA here is from genome assembly GCF_037043375.1 of Chiloscyllium plagiosum. Classification (NCBI taxonomy): domain Eukaryota; kingdom Metazoa; phylum Chordata; class Chondrichthyes; order Orectolobiformes; family Hemiscylliidae; genus Chiloscyllium; species Chiloscyllium plagiosum. Next base: position 34,248,168 of record NW_028270159.1, on the reverse strand, counting down.
GAGTCAAGAAACTGGTGAGGTACAGCTCAGTGTACTCAATCTACATGAGAAAACAAATGGTATGATTTTGGATGATACTACTGAGGGGAGGTGTGTAAACATGAAATAGGAGTGGACTGAGGAGAAATTCGACAGTACTAGATTTCTTTAGAATCCTTACTGTGTGTCTTGGCCCAGCAAGCCCACTAACCCTCTGAAGAGTATCCCACCCAGACTCATTCCCCGACATTTAACCCTGACTCATGCACCTAACCTACACACTCCTGAATACTATGGGCAATTCACCCAATCTGCACATCTTTGAATTGCAGGAAGAAACCGGAGTACCCGGAGGAAACCCACACAGACATAGGGAGAACAGGCAAACTCCACACAGACAGTTGCCTGAGGTTGGAATCGAACCTGGGTCCCTGGTGCTATGAGGCAGCAGTGCTAACCACTGAGCTACTGTGTCATCCTGGGATAGATTCTACAGATGCATTTCATGCACATTTTTTTAACATGAATAAAGAAGTGTATAAAAATGTTAATCTAGGACCTATAACATTAGGCATAAAAAGTAAATTTAAAAAATAATGGAAGCTAATTGTTCAACATACTTGGAATTCCTGATACAAGTTTCAATGGCCGTAAAACTCGGACGGCCCTCAACGTTCTCAGATCAAAGTCCGTTCCAACAGTGGCTAAAATCCTGCGCAAAGATAAAAGATAAAGATTGGAATATTTACTTCCCTGTAAAATCACCACATAGAAACATAATAAAATCAGCTTAAGTATACACAGTACTTAAATACATCATTGTACTTAAAAAGAATAGATAGCATTTACAAATTGCGATCAATTTATTCAAATTTTTATGTTTGATGGATCTTTTATGTTAATTTCTGCTGGGTAGGCACGGTTTTGCAGAACTGACATGCCAATTAGGTAATGGCTTGATATATCTCAATCCATTATGTGCTCAATCCTTATGAGAGATCAAGACAAAGTGAGTGAGGGAAGAGAGCGAGAGAAAAGCTGCTTTAATATATTTTTCAAGCCATGCTTGTGAAAAGTTCATACGTTCTGGCTGGCTGCCAGAAACATTGTTATTTTCTCACTGAGTTGGCTTAGCAGGCTTTCTTGATGAATTTGACAAGTTCACTTGAGGGTGCTGTTGACACAAAACAAATACAAAAATACCGAGTGACTTTGGGAGTGGAATTGGTCCTCAGCAACAGTTAAACATGTTCTGTTTCAGGAATTCAGTTGGTTAAGGCTGGAACTGGAGCCAATGCTTACATTATTTTACATTCAGTTGTTTGGTAGTACAAAACTTAAGTATTACCAAAAACAGACATTATTTTATTGAAGTTTTCTGTTTTGCATTCATCAGGACAATTCACAAGAATATCAGTTTGAGGACAAACCATATTGTATGAATGTTTGGAAAATGAAGTTGGGAGTGTGGTGTTGGAAATGCACAGCAGGTCAGGCAGTAACCGAGGAGCAGGAGAATCAACATTTCAGGCATAAGCCCTTCATTAGGAATTTCTTGATGAAGGGCTTAGGCCCAAAATGTTGATTTTCCTGTTCCTCAGATGCTGCCTGACTTGCTGTGCTTTTCCAGCACCACACTCTCGACTCTGATCTCCAGCACCTGCAGTCCTAATTTCTCCTGTTTGGAAAATGGAATCTGGGAGAGGCATTGCCATAGAGAATGCACAAGTCAATGATGACCAACACCTAGATACTAGGCTTTGTTCAAATTTTAAACCAGGCAGGTTGGCTCTGAAATTTAAACAAAGCTTGACAGTTAACTATCAGCTACCATTAGTAGATGCATTTTCCATAGCAACACCCCCACTCATCAAATTCTAATGGCCAAACAATCAGCAGTCTCCTCTCATATAGTATAAATGTTAGTTTCTCATTACATTGCTGTTCTTGCAAATTGTCCTGATGGGTACAAATACAAAGCTTCAAAAACATGTCTTTTTTCAGCAATACATTTATATTTATTTACAGAGCTATACATTACAAACATTCATGTTCTAACTCAATAATTTCAGTTTTAATCTCTGTGTAATTTTATAAGGCTCAAAAGAATACCCACCACTTGTACATACTTATCTATAGTTAATAGGCAATCAACACAATATGGTACCAAGTGAGGACTGCAGATGCTAGAGATTGGAGTTGAAAAATGTGGTGCTAGAAAAGCACAGCTGGTCAGGCAGCATCCAAGGAGCAGGAGAGTCGAAATTTTGAGCATAAGCCCTTCATCAGTAATGAAGGGATGGCCCATGCGAGCAGAGATAAATGGGAGGGGTGTGGGGCTGTGGGGAAGGTAGCTGGGAATGCAATAGGTAGATGAAGGTGTGGGCTGAAGGTGACAGGTCAGTCAGGAGAGTGGAGCGAATAGGTGGGATGGAAGATTGTTAGGTAAGACCGTTCAAGAGGGCAGTGCCTAGTTGGAAGGTTGGATCTGGGGGATGGGAAATACCAAACAACCCCATCGCCATGTTGCCAAACACTTTAACTCTCCCTCCCACATGCAAGTCCTGGGCCTCCTCCGACGCCTGGAGGAAGAACACTTCATCTTCCACCTTGGGACCCTCCAACCATGCGGGATCAATGTGGATTTCACCAGTTTCCTCATTTCCCCCTCCCCCCCCACAGATCCTCTTGAACTGTTCATCTTGCAGCCCTCTTGGGCCACGCCCTCATTCCTGATGAAGAGCTTATGCTCAAAATGTCAATATGCCAATTCTCCTGCTCCTCGGATTCTGCCTGACCGGCTGTGCTTTTCCAGCACCACACTCTTTGAATCAATACAATATGCATAGTGAATAACACTTAGTGAATTTTAAGCCTGTTTTACTCCTATGTTTTTGTCAAAAACTTGAATGGAAAATTAAATCAGGTACAGTGTATAACAGGCTGCTTATTCACTATGACAGTGTGATGCTTATATCCTTGAAACCTCTCAAGTTCCTGCTTTATTTCAAGGACTGGATGACCTATACAGATGGTTACTGTGAGACAAGGGCTATCCACTGGAAATATGGCTGATAACTGTTATGCAACTCCCTGACTTTGACTGCAAGTAGCTACAATGCAGTCCATTCTTCAATTGGGGCCATCATAGAGTAGATAATAGGCCTCCTGAAGGTGAGATTCCAAAGCTTTGATTAACCTGAGGCAGGTGACCTTCGAGTATTGTGTGTCACTTAAGCTTTGCATGCTGTGCACTGTAGAACTGCAGTAGGCAAAGAGAGAATGTGAGGAACAGTGAAGAGCTGGGAGGGCTCTAGTAGTGTTCCGAGGATGAAGATGAGGACACTGTGCAGAACAAACAACACCTCCAGCATGATGGACGCTAGCAGTAAGATAGCACTTAAGTTACATATGTGTCCACGGCGGCACGGTGGCACAGTGGTTAGCACTACTGCCTCACAGCGCCAGAGATCTGGGTTCAATTCCCGCCTCAGGCAACTGACTGTGTGGAGTTTGCACATTCTCCCCGTGTCTGCATGGGTTTCCTCCGGGTGCTCCAGTTTCCTCCCACAGTCCAAAAATGTGCAGGTTAGGTGAATTGGCCTTGCTAAATTGCCCGTAGTGTTAGATGCAGGGGTAAACGTAGGGGAATGGATTTGGTGGGTGCACTTTGGCGGGTCAGTGTGGACTTGTTGGGCGGAAGGGCCTCTTTCCACACTGTAAGTAATCTAAAATCAATAGATAGGTTTAGTGATCATTCATTAATCATAAATTCATCATTGCTTGAAAGTCAAGCAACCCATTGGTTCCCAGGAGACAATGCAGCTCTGTCTGTGGCTCAATTAAATGTAATGCTTCAACTGTTCAAAGATTTTCCAACATGTGATGCTCCCACATTGAACAGTGAGAAGATGTAATGCTATGCTGAGCATTAGACAGGATTCTAACATGGTAAGGCACTAAGAACAGATGGCTGTGCTACTTGATTCATGCAGTTACAAAGACAGTCAATCAGACAAGCGATGATGTAAAATAGCAGTATATTTATAATTGAGGAGCTCTATTTACAATGAAGTGTCACCCCTGCCACCTATGTGTCTTCAAAAGCTTAACTTTTCAATTTCCCTTCCAGCAACTGATGAACTACTTTCACTGACCATAGTGTCCCTAACATATTCAGTATTTGTTATGCTGGAGGCAAATTTATTTCAAAAAGAAGAAGAAAAATTGATCAGGGCTGAAGAAGGGCTAATGCCCGAAACGTCGATTCTCCTGTTCCCTAGATGCTGCCTGACCTGCTGCGCTTTTCCTGCAACACATTTCCATCTCTGATCTCCAGCATCTGCAGACCTCACTTTTCCCTTCAATAGAGTAGTGGCAGTTTGAATCAATGAGAATCCCAGCAATATGAATCCCAGTGAATCCCAACAGCAGGAATCCCAGAGGGTTCCAGCAGCATGAATCCCAGATGGTCCCCGCTGCATGAATCCCAGCAAGTCCCAGTACTTTTGCGGCAGCACAGAGACCTGATGTGAGCAGTGTAGAATTATGTGAGAACACCCCAGACCTCATGAGAGAAATGCTGAACTCTGAAATCCTCTCCCGACACTCTTCTACCCACCATTCTCTCTGCTCCATGAAGTTTTAGTGAAACCTATCCCTTCGGCCCAGGGTTTGTTCCTTTAGCCTAACTATTCATGAGGCCCGCTGTCAAACTTTGAAGGCCTGCACTGCACATTATTATCAATGATGCTGATCAATTTTTCTTCTCCTTTTTGAAATAAATTTGCCTCCAGCATAACAAATACTGAATATGTTAGGGACACTATGGTCAGTGAAAGTATTTCCAGGAATGGTTTGCTTCATAAATTGCGTGAACATAAAGTATCATAAGCTTTATCTGCACTGCGGAGCATAAAAAGTATTGAATAACTTCTGTACTCAATGGTACAGTTTTATTACTTTACTGTATGAAGTAATATAAAATAGATATTTATGGGATATATGAATTATACTAGACAAAACAAGGCATTTGGATTGCATTTCATTTTTAAAAGAGTTGTTCACTAGTCTCACCCTTCTGCCTGGCTGATTGTGGCTCACATGATAATGCTCTGAGTTACAAGTTTGTAGATTCAGGATCCACATCAGTTCTCTAGTACACTACTGAGGGAGGTGTTTGAGGTTCCACCTTTTGGATGAGACATATCCCGGGACACCATCTTCTGCTCAGGAGAATGCAAGAGATCCCATGGCATTATTTTGAAGAACAGCATCCCCTGTGTCTTGGTCAAGATTGATCCCTCATTCAGCATCACAAAAAGAAATCACCTTGACTTTTTCACATTGCCTGTTGAGGGCCTTTGCTGACTGCAAATTTGTCTTCATGTATCATACACTTTAATGGAGACCAAAGTATAAAAATACTTTGTTGACTTTGTAAAGCATTTTGAGACATCTAGTGATCATTAAAAACATGATATAATTACAAATCTTCCCATTTTTCACCACTCTGCCCCCAGAACTCTGCTGATCGCTATCTCTTCAAGTCTTTACTCCACTCCATTTTGAAAGTTACAACTGAATTTATTTCCACTAAAGGCAGTGCCTCCCAGATTAAAACAGTTCTCTCACATCTGGTTCTTCTGTCAATAAACAATGCAACAAGATTATGCAGAATTTTTTAATGTACATTGCATAATTTCTATCAAGTGTAGTTTTGTAATGCACATTAACTTTAGAATAAAGAGAAAGGGCATTTGCAGAGTCCAGTCAGGATATGGATTTTTTTGACCCTTGCGTGAAAGGGAATTATTCTCCATCAGTACTATGTAAAAGTATTTATGTTGCGTGCAAGTGTCTCTTCCACTTTATAACTCCAACAGCTGTCAAGTAACCAATACTTCAAAAAAAGACAATCACCACTTACAACTAACCACATTGGTACATAGAGTGGTTATTGACCATGTACAGAGCCCTCTAGGGAAAGGATATATGAGAAAGTCTCTGATTCCTGATCCTGTGCAAATCCAAATCCATTTCAATGTTTTACATTTGAAAAGACTTTTGCATAGTAAACACTGAGTCCATTTCTTGTGCTGGAGCTGAATCTTCCAGTTCTTTTGGTTAAATCTAGCATTTTGGTTTAAAGTTAAATATGAAATGCAAATATTCCAAATTAAATGCTGAAATATCAGATGTCAAGTCAACACAAACCCTGATGGATCCTGCGTAGTGTGAACAAAACATTTTACTCTTACTTTGACCTGATGCATATGTTGTATCTCAGATAATAACACTTCCATAACACTTTACTCATTCATTGGGAGAATTATGTCAGAAAAGGCTAGGACAATATAGAATGCATGTTAAAGAACAGTTTCCATGAGGATACAAGTTTTTAATCTTTTAGTGCATCACCAATGGATTTTTTTACTCAAGTTCCAATTCTCACCATGTCATAGCCCATCTCTGGATGGAAGTGAACCAGCAGGAAACCAATAAATATCAATCTAAGGTGCTCTATTTCTCCCTAAATCTCTATGCAATCTGGGATTAGACTCTATGGGAAATCTGGGACAGAACCCACACACCATATCTCTACTCTCTCAGTCTCTTGAGACCAAGTGTCACTTTTTGTCCTCCAAGGTTATAAGTCTCAGGGTGACTAAAACCAATGCTTGGTTCACACACTCTGCTACCACTCTTTGCATTTGTCTCCACCTGCACCTGTCAGAGGTGCTCAAAATGGTTGGCACTTTTGCAGATGTTTCTTTGCCAGTTTGGGTGATCTTGAGTTAGAGATGTCCTTGAGAAAGTGGGGATGATGCAATTTTTTCCAGAGTTTTTGATGACATCCTTGTACTGTTATTTTTCCATCCTGGGCAATGTTTGCTGTGATGAACATGATAGTAAAGAACCTAATTTGGAGGTCTTGAGTCAGGTATGCCAACAGTATGTCCCATCTAACACAGCTGATTGATTGATTGTAATGATTACCTCCATGCTGAGGATGTTGCCTTGAACAAGGAAATTGACACTGGGGCATTTTTCCTACAATTGGACTTGCAAGATTTTGTCTGCAGCTCATATCCCTACCTTTTACGGGATATTTACATTCACGTATTTGAATGTATTCTCCTGCTCATTTAAATTTTCCAATTATTTTCGTTTTTTTTCCTACACTTAAGAGTTCAGATTGATAATACTGTTTAAAAAAAGTCTAGTAGAATTCTAATTCTTGTACAGTCTGAAACATAAAAGGCAAGAGATCATAATGGGTCTATATAAAATCTTAAATTAGGAGAACACACACAGTATTGACAGTGCACCATAGGACAGAAGTTAAAGGTTTAGAAAGAACATGACACAAAATGAAAAGGCTTCTGCCTAATTGTAAGGAAATAAATGGAAAGACAGAAATTGTAGGACAATGTAATAGAAGCTTTTTGAATTGTGAATGGATAGTTCAACGTCAATAGAATCAGATTGTTTGCAGAAGCTGGGAAGTCAAGAATGAGAGACAATAGATATAACATAAAACATAATAAATTTAGAGAACAGGGTAGGCGAATCTACACAAGCAATTGTGAAGGTGCAAAATTTACTTGCAAAGTTAACCAATGAGGCAGAAAACATGTCCATGTCGAAAATCAGATTGGATAAGTAACTGAGAGATAATAGGTTGAAGAGATGGGAAAACCAGGTGACAACATGATTAGAACTATTGGTTTACATGGAAAGTTTTACATGAAATATTGACAATTCGATGATCAACTTCTGTGTAATTCCATATAGATGTCAGTCACAACTCTATCTAATAGACAATACAGATTAACTGCTTCAAAGCTTCAGGAAATGTTGAAATTCTCTCAAACAACATACCAATTCATTTCCTATCTAACGTTTTCCTCCCTTCATCATTAAAAGGAAACATAAAATTTCATCTAATGGCAAGCTATGTGTGAAGAATTCTTTGTGAGGTTCTGTATCCTGCAGCTGGTAGTTTTGTGGTGTACAATGCATTGCTGACAAGAGACATTTGTTGAAGCTTTTCATTTAGAACTCATCAGGGCAATTCACAAGAAAACCAATGTAAAAGGAAGGCAACATCTCTTTGAGGAGAAAACACTGATTGGTTTGCAAGTGGGTCTGATTGGTAGAGGTGTTGCCATGAAGAATGCAGCAGTTAAATGATGACCAACAACTAAACACCAAATCTTGTTTAAATTTAATCCAGTTAGCTCAAAAGCTTTAAGTCATTTTTCTTAGCTATTGCTCCACCTGTGGCATCTGCCCGAATAATCTCAGCAGCTTTAATCAGATTTAAATTGTCCTGTTTCTCACTGAAATGATATTTAGCATGTTACTTGCATTCTTGCCATTGTAAATACTGTAGAGTACTTCATTTTCTTCCCATAACTACTGAATTGTCTCTTCCTTCTTAATTCCCAAATTTTGAGCCCCAAAAGAAAAAGGAAAATATAATCCAACAATTTATCAGGAAACCATCTGAAAGTCCCAGTAGATATCACAGGGGATTGTTATAAAGGCCTGTTACACCTGAAGAAGCAATAACTGAAACGAAAGCAATTGGCTAAATCTTTTTAAAAAATCTATTTAGGTGCATGTTTTACCTCACTCCCACTCTCTAATACTTTGGTTTTGTTTTTCTGGAAGATAAGCACACCTGAAGTTTGTTTGCTACGACATTTTAGTTAATGATGATATTAAAATGTCCAAGTCAAATGCCATATTGTAAACCAGTCACAATATAATGGGAAGCTCAAAAGGTCCTATTTGCATAAATGCTTTGGGAAACAGTTGCCCTGCTATTGGGACAATTTGAACACTCTAGAAGTGAGATGACGTTTAATGAATATATCATGCTTCCAACTGATATTTTGCTAAAAACTAAGACTGGAAACTATTCACAAGGCTTGAAATAAATCAATTGTGTGCTAATCGAATGAAACATAGTGGACAAAAAAAAATCTCAAAAATGTGCTTGGTGACACATAGCATGGAGGAAATTGAGCCATCTGGTTGGGACAATTAATTCGATGGTTCAATTCTCTCACACACCATACAAGACAGATAATATATACCAAGCTACAGAGAGGAGGTCTTGTGGCACTGTGATAGGTTATCCTGGCCAGAGGTCGGGAAACTATGTTCAAATTCCCACCTGCTCCAGCTATGTCATGTAACAAGTCTGAACAAGTTATTTTTAAAAAATCTATCCTGCTGCTAATATTCTAGGTGACTTTTGAGGGTCTTGTGGTGCAGTAGTAGTGTTCCCTACTCCAAGGACAGAAAGTTAGCTTTCAAATGCCCTGTGGGTTTGTTACAATAACATGGGCAAGGAGGTAACTTATTTCTTTATGCAATTAAGTCCCTGCACGAACACTGGAAATTGCTCAAATAAAAGCAAAATACTATGGATGCTAGAGATCTGAAATAAGAACAGAAAGTGCTGGAGGAACTCACCAGGTCTGGCAGCATGTGTTGAGAGAGGAACAGAGTTAATGCTACAAGTCTGATATGACTTTTCTTTGGATTGTTAACTCACTCTCTCTCTCTCTCTCTCTCGCTCCGTGCATGTTTCAAGAAAGAGACCTTGGAGTGTAGATTCATAGCTCCTTGAAAGTGGAGTCGCAGGTAGATAGGATAGTGAAGAAGGCATTTGGCATGCCTTCCTTTATTGCTCAGTGTATTGAGTACAGGAGTTGGGAGGTCATGTTGCGGCTGTACAGGACATTGGTTAGGCCACTGTTGGGATATTGCGTGCAATTCTGGTCTCCTTCCTATCGGAAAGATGTTGTGAAACTTGAAAGGGTTCAGAAAAGATTTACAAGGATGTTGCCAGGGTTGGAGGATTTGAGCTATGGGGAGAGGCTGAACAGGCTGGGGCTATTTTCCCTGGAGCATCGGAGGCTGAGGGGTGACCTTATAGAGGTTTACAAAATCATGAGGAGCATGGATAGGATAAATAGGCAAAGTATTTTCCCTGGGATCGGGGAGTCCAGAACTAGAGGGCATAGGTTTAGGGTGAGAGGGGAAAGGTATAAAAGAGACCTTCGGGGCAACTTTTTCACACAGAGGGTGATACGTGTATGGAATGAGCTGCCAGAGGATGTGGTGGAGGCTGGTACAATTGCAACACTTAAGAGGCATTTGGATGGGTATATGAATAGGAAGGGTTTGGAGGGATATGGGCCGGGTGCTGGCAGGTGGGACTAGATTGGGTTGGGATATCTGGTCGGCATGGACGGCTTGGACCGAAGGGTCTGTTTCCATGCTGCACATCTCTATGGCTCTATGAGCTGCTAAGTTTCTCCAGCATTTTCTTTCTTTATTACTGGAAGTTACTCATTCAAATCTCCAAGCGCATTGATCGTGGTTGCGGCTTGTCACTGCTGTCAATCTCCAGAATTTAGATTATTGATTTTCACATTTGCTTTTAGCCAATTTTCCTTTGGAATGAAACAGTCCACAATTAAATTCTCATTATGGAAAGTAATGCACAGTAGAGCAAGGCCAACGTGCATACACTAGATTTGCCAATACAAAGTGAATTTGAAGCCATCACGGACAATATTACCCGGAATAATTTTTACAAGTAATGCAAAATATAGAATAACATGACTAACACTTTATGGTTTCGTGATGTTCCAATAGCAGAAAGCAGACATTTTGTGGAAGTTCAGCAATATTTGATTTCTGTCACTCAGATTCTGAAATCAATATATATTAACAAGCTTGAAGTAAATACATAAAAATGAGGCAGAATTACCCTGTTGCTATGATTCCACTTTCTGAAACAATTTGTTACGAATAGTGGGTCCCTGACAATTAACGTAAGATTTCTGACACCATCATATCAAGCTTTTCTTTGTTTTCTAAGTGATGAAGTCCCCGTTGAGAAATTATAAACCTTCAGAGACATCAATCTGTCATTACATATTCTACTCTCCTCCTCTGGATGAGAGAACATGAACACCAACTGCCAAGGAAAGCACTGAGGGGAATTGAAGATGTCTGTGAGCAGCAGCCATTACACTTCAGTGAGAAAGATAAAATCGGCAGATTCTATAAATGGTAGCACACATTTCTCTCCAAACCTTACAAACAGTGTCATGTTTGCTCCACTTGAAAGATTCTTGGCAAAGCTGCAAGAGCAGAAATTAAGAACTGTTACTACATTCTTGTTGTTTTTAACCTTAGTGCTGCAGATTTGTCATCTGATGAACTGTGCGTTTGTGAGCACTCGCTGAAAAGGAACCACAAGTAGCTTCCATTTTCTTCTCAAAATACTTAAGCGCTCTTAATAAAACAGCCATATCTATCAAAACTAAGAATGATGAAAAACTAATGACATTTGGGCTTGCCTAAATTCGCTGTGTCAAGATGGTATTATTATAATCAAGTCTCTAAATCCAAAACCAGCAGAGACAATGGGTAACAACTATTAAAACCCTGGTCAACTTTGATAAACTTTTGTTTTAAATTTGCTTTTATTGTTGCTTATGTATTTATTTATGACTTCTGTTATTAATATAGGTGCCATGGGGGTGGGGTGACATATAATATTTTTCATTGTAGTTTTCTCATAAAAGTATACATGACAATAAGTTCTATAAATAAATGTAAATAGATGCAAATTAAAATCTGTTGCAATTCCTGATTAGTTTAATTTGGAATTGATAACTACAAAGCAGAGTGGATCCAGTGTATTTCATTTTATTTCCAATATTTATTCCCAAATTCTTATAGTTTTGTTTCCTGGCCTTTTTTGGTCTTCCGGCTTTATGAGTTTGAAGTCCTTTCTGTTGAAGAAAGATTGCAAGTTATTATATCATGTTTTTCTTTATTGGCTCAATTCTTGGAAATTTTTTTGAACACAGCAGCGAGGAGAGAGGGCGGAGAGAAGTGAGGGCTGCTGGGAAGTTTCTAAGTGGGTGAGATCTAAACCCGATACCCTACACTGTAGGGCCTCCCTCCCACCCACAACCTCTAAACTTACTAAGAGTATGTAAACTCGGTAAGTTTTCAGGTTTTCTCATTTCTTTTTCCTTTCTTCTCTTCCTTGTTTAGTTCTGTATGGGCTTTCAGATTAGCGGGGTATTGCTGATAGGGCAGTTGCATGTTCTTCCTGCAGAATGTGGCACCTGAGAGACATGACACACTTTGAGTTCTTCAATCTCCTTACTGCTATTAGGGGGTCTGTAGAAAACCCCCAATGAGGTGGCTGCTCCCTTGCTGTTCCTAACTTCCACCCATACTAACAGTAGACAAACCTTCCTCAACAACCTTTGTTTTTGTAGCTGTGATGCACTCTCTGATTAACAATGCTACATACCCTCCTCTTTTTCCACTCTCCCTGTTCTTTTTAAACATTCTAAACCCTGGAACATCTAGCAACCATTCCTGGTCCTGTGAAACCCAGCTCCTCGAAAACCGAGTCAGGGAACTTGAGCTGGAGCTGGATAAACTGTGGATCATCTGGGAGGCTGAGGGAGAAATTGGGAGGACGTACAGGGAGGTGATCACTCCTCAGACACAGGATAAGGACAGCTGGGTTACAGTCAGGGGGCGGAAAGGGAACCAACAGATACAGCAGGGATCCCCTGTGTCTGTTCCCCTCAGCAATAAGCATACCGTTTTGGATACTGCTGGTGGGGATGGCCCACCAGGGGAAAGCAATAGTTGCCAAGTCTCTGGCACTGAGCCTGGCACTGAGGCTCAGAAGGGAAGTGGGGAGAATAGAAAAGCGCTAGTGGTAGGGGATTCAATAGTTAGATGGATTGACAGGAGATTTTGTGGTCAGGAATGGAAATCCCGGAAGGTATGTTGTCTCCCCAGTGCCAGGATCTGGGATGTTGCCGATTGGATTTAAAGGATCCTGAAGGGGAAGGTTGAGCAGCCAGAAATCGTGGTACATATTGGCACCAATGATATAGCCAGGAAAGGGATTGAAGATCTGAAAAGTGACTACAGAGAGCTAGGTTGGAAGCTGAAGAGCAGGACGTGTAGAGGTTTGCTAATGGTGCCACGAGACAGTGAGGTGAGGAACAGTCAGTGAGTGCAGCTTAACACGTGGCTGCGAGGCTGGTGCAGGAGGGAGGTCTTTAGATACTTACATCATTGGGATGCCTTCTGGGGAAGGTGGGACCTGTATAAGAAGGATGGGTTTGCACCTGAACTGGAGGGGCGCAAATGTCCTGGGTGAGAGATTTGTTTGTGTGGTTCAGGAGGGTTTAAACTAGTTTGGTGAAGGGGTGGGAACTAGACCTACATATCTGAGAGTGGGGCAGTTGTAGATGGGGCAGTGACAGGGTGTAATGAATCTATTGGGAAGGCTTTTCACGTTATGAAACAAAGGGATTAGTTAAAATGTGTCTGTTTTAATGCAAGGAATGTCAGAAATAAGAGTGATATAGAGCATGGATCAGTACTTGGGACTATGATTTGGCCATAACGGAGATGTGGGTTTCACAGGAGCAGGAATAGTTGCTAGATGTTCCAGGGTTTAGAATGTTTAAAAAGAACAGGGAGAGTGGAAAAAGAGGAGGGTGTGTAGCATTGCTAATCAGAGAGTGCATCACAACTACAAAAACGAAGGTTGTTGAGGAAGGTTTGTCTACTGAGTCAGTATGGGTGGAAGTTAGGAACAGCAAGGGAGCAGCCACCTCATTGGGGGTTTTCTACAGACCCCCTAATAGCAGTAAGGAGATTGAAGAACGCATAGGCCGGCAGATTTTGGAAAAATACAGATATAGCAGGCTTGTTGTTATGGGTGACTTCAACTTTCCCATTATTGACTGGAACCTCCTTAGTGCAGATGGTTTGGATGGAGCCATTTTTGTCTGGTGTCTTCAGGAGGGTTTCCTTATTCAGTATGTAGACAGACCGACGATGGGAGAAGCCATTTTGGATTTGGTGCTCAGCAATGAGCGAGAACAGGTGTCAGATCTCGCTGTGGGAGAACGCTTTGGTAACAGTGACCACAATTTCCTCACATTTACCATAGCCTTGAAGAGGGAAAGGAGCAGTTACCAAGGTAAGATATTTAATTGGGGAAAAGGAAATTATGACATTATCAGACAGGAGTTGGAAAGTACAGATAGGGAGCAATCATTCCACAGAAAGGGCACAACAGACATATGGAGACTATTTAAGGGAGCAGTTGTTGCGACTGATGCACAAATTTGTTCCTCTGAGACAGGCAAGAATGGATAAGATTAAGGAGCATTGGATGATGAGAACAGAGGAGCTTCTCGTCAAAAGGAAGAAGGTAGCTTATGTAAGGTGGAGGAAGCAAGGATCTAGCACAGCTTTAGAGGATTACAGGCTTATGAGAAAGGAGCTCCAATAGGGGGCACAAAAAAGGTTTGGCAGGAAGGATTAGGGAGAACCCAAAGGCATTTTACTCATACATGAGGAATAAGAGAATGATCAGGGATAAGAGAGAGCCAGTCAGGGATAGCGTAGGGAACTTGTGCGGGGAATCTGAGCAGATAGGGGAAGCCCTGAATGAATATTTTGCTTTGGCTTTCACTAAGGAAAGGGAGCTTGTTGTGAATGAAAACTTTGAGGTGCTGGGAAACAGGCTTGAACAGATCAAGATTAGTGAAGTTGATGTGCTGGAAGTTTTGGCAAATATTATGATTGATAAGTCCCCAGGGCCAGACCAGATTTATCCTAGGTTGCTCTGGGAAGTGAGAAAGGAGCCTGCTAAGCCTTTGGCAAAGATCTTTGCTTCCTCACTCTCCACAGGAGTCGTACCAGAGGATTGGAGGGAGGTGAATGTTGTTCCTCTTTTCAAGAAGAGGAATAGAGAAATCCCTGGCAATTACAGACCAGTCAGTCTTACGTCTGTGGTCAGCAAGGTTTTGGAAAGAATTCTGAGGGATAGGATTTATGACTATGTGGAACAACATAGCGTGATTAAAGGCAGTCAACATGACTTTGTGAGGGGCAGGTCATGCCCCACAAATCTTATTGAGTTCTTTGAGGAGGTGATGAGACAGGTCAATGAAGGTCAAGCAATGGATATGGTGTATATGGACTTCAGCAAGGCATTTGATAAGGTTCCCCATGGTAGGCTCATTCATAAAGTCAGGAGGTATGGGATACAGGAAGATTTGGCTGTCTAGATTCAGAATTGGGTGGCTGACAGAAGGCAGAGAGTGGTTGCAGATGGAAGGGGTTTTGCCTGGAGGTTAGTGGTGAGTGGTGTCCCATGGGGCTCTGTTCTTGGGCTTCTGCTCTTTGTAGTTTTTATAAATGACTTGGATGAGGAGGTTGAGGGGTGGGTTAGTAAATTTGCTGATGACACAAAGGTTGGAGATGCCATTGATAGTATCGAGGGCTATTGCAGGCTGCAACACAACATTGACAAGATGCAGAGCTGGGCTGAGAAATGGCAGATGGAGTTCTACCTGGATAAATGTGAAGTGATGCATTTTGGAAGATCAAACTTGAATGCTGAATATAAAATTAAAGACAGGATTCTTGGCAATGAGGAGGAACTGAGGGATCTTGTTGTTCAAGTGCATAAATCCCTTAAAGTTGCCACCAAAGTGGATAGGCTTGTTAAGACAGCAGATGTTGTTTTGGCTTAATAGGGGGATCGAGCTTAAGAGCTGCGAGGTTTTATTGTATCTCTATCTGGGGAGACCACAATTGGAATATTGTGTCCAGTTCTGGTCGCCCTATTATAGGAAAGATACGGAGGCTTTGGAGAGGGTGCAAAGAAGGTTGACCAGGATGCTGCCTGGACTGGAGGGCTTGTCTTACGAAGAGAGGTTGACTAAGCTCAGACTTTTCTCTCTGGAAAGAAGGAGGAAGAGCAGTGACCTGATCGAGGTATACAAGGTAATGAGAGGCATGGATAGAGTCAATAGCCAGAGTCTTTTCCCCAGGGCAGGACTGACTGGCATGAGGGGTCATAGTTTTAAGATATTATGAGGAAGGTATAGAGGAGACGTCAGAGGTAGGTTCTTTACGCAGAGATTTGTGAATGCATGGAATGCGTTGCCAGCGGTCGTGGTGGAAGCAAAGTCATTAGGGACATTTAAGCAACTGCTGGACATGCACATGGATAATAGTGAATTGAGGGGTGCTTAGGTTAGATTAATTTATATTAGATTAGGAATAATCCTTGGCACAACATTGTGGGCCGAAGGGCCTGTTCTGCGCTGTACTTTTCTATGTTCTATGTTCTACAAGGGTGAGTTCATGTTGCCTGCCTGTATAAATGCACAAGAACTCGAGAAATGTATGAGATACTCCACATGTTACAGGTTCTTACAAATTCCTGAGCTACTTGCACCACTTTAGGTTTGACTAAACCAGAAGTTCACTGTCAATCTTCCCCAGCAGTGTCAGGAAGGTGTTGAAAATGCACTGAGCTGAAAATATGTTGCTGGAAAAGCGCAGCAGGTCAGGCAGCATCCAAGGAGCAGGAGAATCGACGTTTTGGGCATGAGCCCTTCTTCAGGAATGAGGAAAGTGTGTCCAGCAGGCTAAGATAAAAGGTAGGGAGGAGGGACTTGGGGGAAGGGCGTTGGAAATGCGATAGGTGGAAGGAGGTCAAGGTGAGGGTGATAGGCCACCAACCTCCAAATCCAGCCTATCACCCTCACCTTGACCTCCTTCCACCTATCGTATTTCCAAATCCCCTCCCCCAAGTCCCTCCTCCCTACCTTTTATCTTAGCCTGCTGGACACACTTTCCTCATTGCTGAAGAAGGGCTCATGCCCGAAATGTCGATTCTCCTGCTCCTTGGATGCTACCTGACCTGCTGTGCTTTTCCAGCAACACATTTTCAGCTCTGATCTCCAGCATCTGCAGTCCTCACTTTCTCCTCATTGAAAATGCACTGTAAAGATGACAGTCACCTTTAGAGCTTTCCTTTTTTTGTTCATGGGATGTGGGAATTGCTGGCTAAGTCATCGCTAATTGCCCTAAAATACTGGTAGAAAGGGAGTTCTAAGATTTTAGCCCAGTGACAATGGAAGAGCAGCAATTTAGTTCCTGTTCAGGATGGTGAATGGCTTGGAGGGGAACTCGCAGGTGATGGTGCTCCCATGTATCTGCTGGACCTGTCCGGCTAGATGGTAATGGTCATAGAGTCACACAGGACGGAAACAGAAATTTTGGTACAGCTGTATTCCTAATGAAGGGCTTTTGCCCGAAACCTCGATTTTACTGCTCCTCGGATGCTGCCTGAACAGCTGTGCTTTTCCAGAACCACTCTAATCTAGACTCTGGTTTCCAGCATCTGCAGTCATTGTTTTTACCATGCCAACCATAATCCCAAACCAAACTAATCTCACCTACCTGTGCATGGCCCATATCCCTCAAATCACTTCTTATTCAATTACTTATCCAAATGACCTTTAAATATTATAACTGCACCACTTGCTTTGGAAGTTCATTCCATACACGAACCACTCCAAATGAAGAGCCTCTCATGTCTTTTTACAATCTTTCTCCTCTCACCTTAAAATTATGCCCCCTAGTCTTGAAATCTCCCATGCTAGGGAAAAGACACCTGTCACTGAATTTATTTATACCTCTCATGATTTTATTAAAACTCCATAGGAGTCCCAGCCTCTCCTTATCACTCAAACCCTCCAAACCCAGCAATATCCTGGTAAATGGGTGGCATGGTGTCTCAGTGGTCAGCCTTACTGCCTCACCATACCAGAGGCCTGGTTCGATTCCACCCTAAGGCGACTGTCTGTGTGGAGTTTCCACATTCTCCCCAGGTGTTCCAGTTTCCTCCCACAGTCCAAAGATGTGCAGGTTAGGAAGATTGGTCATGGAAAATTGCCCATAGTGTCCAGGGATTTGCAGGCTAGCTGGATTAGCCATGTGAAATAGAGGGTTACAGAGATTGGGATGGTGTGATGCTCTTCAGCGGGTTGGTTTGGACTCAATGGGCCAAATAACCTGATTCCGCACTGTAGAGATTCTATGAGTCTATAAATCGCTTCTGAACCCTCTCTGGCTTAATAACATCCTTCCATTATCAGGGCGACCAGAAGAGGCCTCACCAACATCCTCTACGACCTTAACATAAGGTCCGTAAAGGTACTGGTGGAATTTTCTCACACCAAAGACGATGGTCATGGTCATGGGTTTAGAAGGGGCTGACTAAGGAGCCTTGGGGTGTTGTTGCAGTTCATCTTCTAAATGGTACACACAGCTGTCATTGTGTCTCCATGGTGAAGGGAGTAGAAGTTGAATGTAGTGGATTGGATGCCAATTAAGTAGGCTGCTTTATCTTGAATGGTGTGAAGTCTCTACAGTGTTGTTGAGTAAGTGGGAAGAATTCTCTCTTACTTGCAACTTGTGCCTTGGAGATGTTGGGCAGGTAACAGGGAGACAGGAGATGAATTATTCACCACAGAGGTCCTAGCCTCTGAGCTGCTCTTGTTGTCACAGTGTGTATGTGACTGGTCCAGTTCAATTTCTGCTCAAGGGCATTCCTAAGTATGTTGATGGTGGGGTATTCAGTGAAGGTGGTGCCTTGAACAACAAAGTGCATTCGTTACATTCTCTCTTGGTTCAAAATAGTCATTGCCTGACATTTACGTAGCTCATGTATTATTTGCCACTCAAGCCTGGATGTTGTCCAAGACTTGCTGCATAAAGGCACAGACTGCTTCACTGTCTGAGTCAGCGTAAATACTGCTGAACATTGTGCAAATCATCAGCTTATATTCCCATTTCTGCCCTTCCAATGGAGGGAACGTCACTAATGAAGCAACTGAAAATGGCTGGGCTTTGGACACCATTCTGAGAAACTGCAGAAAGCTTTGGAGCTGAGATGGTTGATCTCTAACAATTACAACCCTCTTAATTAGTACAGGGTGTGACGTCAACCAGTGGTGAAATTTCCCACAATTCCCATTGACTTCAGTTTTTTTAGGGCTCCTTAATATCGTACTCAGTTAAATGCTGTCTTGGTGTCAAGGGCAGTAACTCTTACATCACATTTCATTTTGTAAATTAATTATATAATTTACAGTTCTGCCAAAATCATTGGTGAATCACATTTTAGTGTGGGAAGGCACTAAATAAATGCAGTTATCTCTAGAACCAAGAAGAACTTGATCTCAATATCAAAACACAATATAGTTACTTTTAACAGAATTTACTTTTGGGGACATATACATTAACATTGGATAAGGCTCTCTCTCTGCATCAACACAAGACAGCACTCGTGGGAAGGTTGCATTGCACCAAATGATGCATCTGCCATGGTATAACTGTCAACCCACCCCCCTCAATCATTATACAAATAATATTCAATGTTTATTTGTTAAACTTCAGAATAGGAGTTTAACATCCTCTGTGTAAAAGGAAAATTGGCAAATACATCTGGTAGAGATTTTTAATGATAATAAAGCCCCATTAAATATCAGGGGGAAAGAAAGTTGGCAGATATTTTGATTTTCAGGATTTAATTAGAAGAATGTAGATCTGTTATTTTGTATACCCAGACTGTACAAGTAATGAAGCTTTTGGCAACATAATTTAATAGTCCAATTTAATAGCCACGATAACAAAATTGTTCTTTTGAACGCCCATCCCCCAATGTGACTTTAACATTAAAGCTCACTTCAATGGCTCCTTGTTCCTTGCATTGCAAATTCCTGTAAGTCTTATTCACTTCCTTTTTGAATTAAAAAAACCATTACAAGCATTCTGCATAGCACAGAGACAGTTCAACCTACTCTTCAGAGCAAAAGATGCTGCTTATCCCCTGAGTGCTTTGCCTTTGTTTTCGTGTCTACCTTTGTGTTCAAAAACACTTTGTTCCTATACGAGGTATGAAAACTATTCCTTGATCTCAACAGGTTTCAGCTTGGATCATGTGGGCCTGTCTCTGAGCACAGGCAATACAATCATCATCCTTCCCATCCAAGATGTTCTGCTTTATTTAAAACCTAATGTGGAACTTCCACATTCATAACAGCTAACAGAACATTACCATGGGAACATTATGGCAGGTTCCATGGAGTTTGAGCCCTTTCATCAAACTGATCTGCCTAAACACTGCGGCATTGGGATATAATCCACAATACACACCACATATAGAGTGACTTGGATGATTTTTGTATCTTTCCCCTAGCAAATGTGAACTGAATATAAAATACTATTAAACTGAGTATTGAATTGGACCATTTAATGATCTCTATAAACAAGGTTATCTGCTTGAATCTGCGGACAGTGATGTTGTAACATATCAGCAAGGAGATTTAAACCTGGAAATTAAGACAAAATTATAGTTTAAACACTGGTGGTGTTGGTCGCAAATCTATTTGTCTATTATTTTAACATTATGATATAAGGATCAATTGGTTTTGATATAAATAAGTAAAATGGAAATAGAAACAATGTCATTTGCAGGATTTGCTCGCTTATAACCAAGGACATCTTTCTGCACTTAAATTGCTGCCATCAAATGTATAATTCATTAACAATCATTTCCAAATGGTATTTTTAAACATTTACAAAATGCATCATCAACAGACAGTTGACACACCAAAATGGAAAATAAGAAATGACATCCCCACATTCTAGGCCTGTAGCTCCATGATTCTCACTGAAGTCTCTGAACCTTACATAAAGTTCCAATTCCAACTAATTGCATCTTAGCAACCAATACCTCAGAGTTCTGTTGTTCTTTTGTGACTCAACCTTTAAATGTCAGGTAAGCTCCCCATGGTAACAAATTTTACTCAGCTGTCCCAAGACAGTTCAGTGCTGAATTCAGATGTTTGTCTTCTAATGTAGGGTCTCCACTGGGAAAAAAAATCTATACTTTTCTACATACTCAGCAAAATTGTGAATGTTTTCATTACTTCCCATTTTTAACTATAGTATAAATGGGTAACTTTACTTCCTCTCATTCTACAACTCAAGTATTACTATGTCACCGGTTACATTGTTGCAGCTCTAGGTCTGATGTTATTAGTAGAAAGTGAGGATTGCAGATGCTGGAGATCAGAGTCGAGAGTGTGGTGCTGTAAAAGCACAGCAGGTCAGGCAGCATCAGGAATGCTGATGAAGGACTTATGCCCGAAATGTCGATTCTCCTGCTCCGCGGATACTGCCTGACCTGTTGTGCTTTTCACACTCTCGACTGGGTCTGATGTCACCACTATCTTTACTGACATTTGTCAAATTTACTCTACCATTGCAATTTTAAAAAATGTCAGTCAGAATCTACAATCAAATTTAAAAACAAATGCATACTATAGTGCCTTACGTTATATAAAATATCAAAACAATAATTGAATCTCAAGGTTATGGTCAAATTTCAGGCTCCTAATTTATGCCATCAGAAATGTCATTGTTGACTTGTCTCATACAATAAGGTATTCTTGTTAAATACACATAAGTAATGCTAATAATCACTAGGCTTCCCACACAGTCTTTGTTCCACTCTTACTTCAGTGAGATCCTGCCAATGTTTTGTTGTACGCTGTTGCAATGAGTTTAGACCTCAGCACAGAATTGCTCAAATCACTATTTAAACATCTCTAGCTGACTGACAATTATAATTGTCTAGTGTACCAGATGTCACAACATCAAATCTGACCCTGCAGTAGTAGATCATAATAAACTGCAATTACTTGTGTGTGTGTTTTTTTTAGCTTTTGATTTACATAAATTTCCACTTATCATTTTCATAGGTCCATACTGACAGAAATTGTCTTGTGTAAGTTAGTTAGTCCCTCAGGATAGTTTTTAAAATGGCAACCTCCAGCTCCTCAAAATGTAGCATTCATAATTTATAATGGCAGCAGACAATTAATTCTTAAAATCACTAAAGGTCAGAGAAAATAAAGTAGACAATGCTGAAAGCCATGAGAAATAAAATCATGATACTTTGATTCACTGTTCTTTCTTGTTTTCAATTAAACCTGTTGTATTGATGCCCCATCATAAGTACAATTTCTGCAAAACATTGAAAAAAAAGACACAAGATTCCAGAGAATCATTATTTTGTCACAATTCCATTCTCAGGTTTTAGTGTTCATCAATGAACCCAAGGGGTTCTCTACTCATGCTGCACCAATGATCTTGAAAATGAGCCCGACAACTAGGACCTCTCTCCTCATTCAATATTCAGTTACTCAACTGATAAGCTAATCTGTCATTACCAGCTCTATTTTGAGAATGAATCATGTGAAAAGAAGAAAGGGTTTTATATGTGCATGATCTAAATATTTATCAACACTCCAAGCTTCCTGCGAAAATCAGGTTCTGCCAGGGCTAGATTTATGAGAATCCAGAGAACACCCAAGTGAGATGATGACTGAACAGGAAATTGCTTTTTTGTTGATCTCTTAGTATTTCATAACCTGCTTCATGCAGAGAACCAATTAAAAACCCTTCTTTCTCTCAAGCTCTGACTCATGCCAATATGCAATTGAATTCTCTAAACCACAGGATGGTACGCATTGTTGATTGGCAAATAGAACTAACAAATAAACAAAAATGTGACATGAAATCATGGGTAGGCTGGACTATTCTTAAACTTTCCATTGTATATTTCCCTTCTAACTTTAGTCCCCTAATCCTCTCAAGAAGGATTAAAATGGCAATCAAAAAGAATGAATGATGCTGGCTGCTTGACAATTCTAGAGACAGCAGTTCTTCCCAACATGAGATACTTCACAGCAATGTGTTCTGAACTGAATGCTCACTTCTTTCTTGGTACAACTTCACCATTGAGCAACAATTGGAAATTAATTCAAAGAATGCTTTAGCACATAGGGAAGGTAATGGCCAATTGGTATTATTGCTGGACTGCTAATCCAGAGACCTAAGTAATACACTGGGGACCTGGGATCAAATCCTGGCCATGGTGGATGGAGGAATTTGAATTTAATAAGCGCCTGGAATTAAGGATGACCATGAATCAATTTTTAATTGTTAGAAAAACCCATCTGATTCACTAAGGTCCTTTGAGGGAAGAAACTGTCATCATTAGCTGGTTTGGCCTTTTTGTGACTCCAGACCTACAGCAATCAGTTGACTCGCAACTGACCTCTGGACAATTAGGAGTGGGCAATAAATGCTGGCCTAGCTAGAGACACCTTCATCCCATGAATTAATAAATAAAATATTAACTACCATTCCCTACAGCAAGCCATGTACAGTTTTACACCTATGATGTTTATAAAACGAGTATCTTTTGGGACTGCATCTTTAAATTTAAGGCAAAATGAACAATGTCATGTCACCTGTACTGCAGTATGACTGACAACTGATCTGGGTGTTAGGTCAATTAAATATTGAAGAAAGGCATACATTATTTTACTGAGAAGAAAGTGCAGATTCCCATTTGCAGGCAATTGTGAGACTGCAGGTATCCAAATCTAACAGAATTTGTTAAAATGTCAGGTTAAATAAGTGTATACTTTGAATTACCTATTTGATTTCAGGGTAGAATAGATTTGAAGTGTAAATGGTAACTAATCAGCATTTCAACTTAGATACAAGGTCCACATGATTCACTTTGCCATGGAGGATGGCTGCAAAGAAAGACATTGTAAAGTCCAGGATACAGCGTTTTCTAAAATATCATAATTAGGTGAGTGAGTCTGTCAAGATTCAGGAAGGGAGAGTAACTATTGGCAGCACAGAATGTTATCGTTCACCATTTAGGAATGTGAATGAAAGCTTGCACTCAGATTGGAAGGACAAAATTCAAAGGTAGCTACATAAAGGCTGGAAGATTGCTTCATTTTACCTAAAGGGCGATGATTCCAGGATAACCCATAGCATGAGAGAGTTTTAAATCCAGAACTAAAAAAGTGAAAAGTTAAAATAAACACTTGTGAGCCAAAAGTCAATTTTATATCGATTCTGAGAGAATTGAATGTCCATGTAAATGATGGAGTAGGGTTGGCCAGGTGGATCACAGTGACTATGAGATCCCGGATTAGGGCTGTTAATCTGGGTCAATCAGGGAGCTCTGGCTGACAGATATAAGCAGCAATGTCAGAGAATCTCCTCATTCTAGAGACTGCCTCAGAGCTAGCTGGCCAGAGTCCACATACTGCGCACATGTAAATAAAGGGTGACTTGATGATGGGATATCGATGTCCATGGAGTTATTTCAACAGTGTCACTAAAATCTGATCAGGATTTTCTTCTAATTGTGTTAAAAATTCTATGTCGTAATATAAAATATAACATTCCTACAAAACAGTGTTTAGTCAAAACCATCTTTAGTCTATTTGTTACAGTAACTGTCTTAAAAGATTACGTTTTGTCATATCATCTGTTCAGCTATGAATTGGAAGTTCCAATTTCTTTTTAAAAGTTATTGGTCTCTGTCAATTAGGATCATAAGTACTGTCTTCACAAATCCAGACAATTGCGTGAACCAACAGCATTGCCAGATCCTTATCACCAACATTGACTTTCTACCACTTAATAAAGAGTTTGAGGCAATCGTTTTGAGGATTTAATACAGCTCCTTAATAATTGAAGAGTGTGTAAGAAAGTTGCAAACTTACTAGATCTTGAATTTGCTGAATCTCCAATTTTCTTCCATAACTGCTTTCTTTTTCAAACAGTCAAACTGCATTGTATTGCATTTTTGTTTGAAGGTTCCAGGTCAGAATATAGTGTGCGGAGCAGCAAGTTTCAACCTGTGTATTGAAACTCCGTATTGAGTGTCAGGTCTAATTTTTGAATGGTGACTAGGAACTGGTGTTTAGCTTCATTAAAAATGCAAGGGGCCTAACTGCTGTTTTAAAATATCCCTCAAGATTTTTTTTATTTTGATAAGATGAGCAATAATGAATGGACATCTGTTTCAGGACTGGTACACCTCTTGGTTATGCACCAGAAAAGAACCTGTCCCCAATCCCTTGGACCCACACAAGACTTTTCATAAAATGCAATGAAGATAAAAAACAGCGCTGTGCATTTCAGTGTGAAATCCTTCGACATAGGCACCTGGCTGCTTCCTTAATCAATTGACACAGTCTTTAAGTGAATTACGTGTCTTTCCATAGACACAGTCTTCTTAGCAGCTATGTGGCATTGATTCCCACTTAAAGGCATACAATCTGCTCATGCTGTTACTATGCAACAATGACCTATTATAGCAAATATTTTTATGTATTTGATACACTTTATAACCACAGCAGGGGTCCAACAGCTGTACCACCACAGACATGTTGCCAAAATCTGCCAACCTACATTTCACATCTCTTTGCTTTTCAAAATCTTTTATTAGGTAGCTTTCATTGCAAGGAAGTGACTCACTCTGTGGCAGTTTTTTTGTGGTTTCATCTACAATAACTGTAAGACACTTCTAAAACCTGACGTGATTCTACAAAAGGTTGTTAATTCCCCTTTTTTGACTCTAATCATCTGAATGCAGAAGTTTCAATTTTTTAGAAGAACTGTGATTGGCAACGTAGACAAACATTTGAGGAAGGAAGATAAAATTATCTTGATCCGAGCAAAAGCATCATCTTGAAGCCAACTTACACAAGATGAGTGTTGGGAATTAATTAACATCTAAAATATTACATTTTATTTCAAAACAAAATCAGGACCCTTACTGTAAATTATTGCAAATTTGAGAATTTGGAGTTGAGTTTTATTCACAATATTAATTAAATTAAACAACTGTCAAACATTAGCTGAATGCAAGCTACATCCAAGCTGATAACTGGGAGGGGGGGTCACACACTCGTGAATAAGAATTACTGAAAAAATGACTTTCTGTAATAATTCCTGTTCATGGATAAGTCTTCCACATATTTGATGTGACAAAACACTTGGAACATGAACACATTGGTGCAGAACTGCAAGTTTCAGTATTGTGAACATCATCCCCTGATAATACTGTGGAATTGTTTTTTATCATTGTTATAAGAAAGTGGTGCGTTGTTCCATGTGAAACTCCTCCAGAAGAACAGGAATCAGTGGGCTCTGTAATTCTTTCCCAAAGCTATCACACAAACATTCAAGTATACTTCCAAAGCTGGACCTTAAAGATAAAGAAAAAGCTGTCATAACAGCAAAAAATCCCAGAAAGGATAGATGAGCAAAAAAGCAAGAATGTCTGGCACAACTTCAAGCCACAGTAGACAGAAGATGTCTAGAGCAAAAACAACTTGTCATGCACACCTGGTTGGATCATCCTGTTCTAGAGGAAAAATACAGGTAACTGGTGCAAACAAATCTATTATTAACTTCTCAAAAACAACAACTTTTATTTATATAGTGCCTTTAATATGGTAAAGCATCTCAAGGTGTTTCGCAACATACTATGCAGAACCGGACATGGAGATATATACAAATGACCAAAAGGCTTTGTCAAAGAAATAGATTTTAAAGACCTCCACAAAGGATGAAGAAGAGGTAGAGAGTCAGAGAAAATAAATCCATAGCTCAAGGCCTAAGCAGCTGAAAGCACTGCCACCAATGGTGGAGCAATTACAATTTGGGATGTTATAGATGCCAGAATTTAGCACAAGGTTGTGAGAATGGAAGAGTTACAAAGAGCGGACAGGATGAAGCCATGGAGGGGTTTGAAAACAAGTATTAATTGGGAGCCAATGTAGGCAAACATTCATGCCATGGATGAATGGAATTAGATTTAAGTTAAGACATGAGCAGCAGAGCTTTGGGTGATTTCAAGTTAACAGAGGATAGAATCTGGGAGGCCAGATAGCTTTGCACTGGAATAGTCAAGTTTAGAGATAACACAGGTGTGGGAGAGCTGAGACAGGGGTGGAAATGAGTGATATCCAGAAGTAAGAATAAGCAGCCTTCATGTTGGTATTGTTGGCTAATCAAGAACCAATCAAAGGGGCAGCATGGCATCTCACTCTACCAGGGACCCGGGTTTGATTCCACCCTCGGGCGACTGTTTGTGTAGAGTTTGTACATTCTCGATGTGTCTGCATGGGTTTCCTCCTGGCACTCTGCTTTCCTCCCAGAGTTTAAAAAAAATGTGGAAGTTAGGTGGATTGGTCATGGGGAGTGTCAGGTTACAGGGATAGGATGAAGGGGTGGGTCTGGGCGGGAGAGTTGGTGTATACTACCGGCACCACTCCCCACCTCTTCCTCCGCTACATTGATGACTGCATTGGCGCCACCTCGTGCTCCCGCGAGGAGGTTGAGCAATTCATCAACTTCACCAACACATTCCATCCTGACCTTAAATTTACCTGGACCATCTCTGACACCTCCCTCCCCTTCCTGGACCTCTCCATCTCCATTAGTGACGACCGACTTGACACTGACATTTTTTAGAAACCCACCGACTCCCACAGCTACCTGGATTACACCTCTTCCCACCCTATCTCTTGCAAAAATGCCATCCCGTATTCCCAATTCCTCCGCCTCCGCTGTATCTGCTCCCAGGAGGACCAGTTTCACCATAGAACACACCAGATGGCCTCCTTCTTTAGAGACCGCAATTTCACTTCCCACGTGGTGAAAGATGCCCTCCAACGCATCTCGTCCACATCCCGCACCTCCGCCCTCAGACCCCACCCCTCCAACCGTAACAAGGACAGAACGCCCCTGGTGCTCACCTTCCACCCTATAAACCAAATCATCCGCCGACATTTCCGCCACCTCCAAAAAGACCCCACCACCAGGGATATATTTCCCTCCCACCCCTTTCTGCCTTCCGCAAAGACCGTTCCCTCCGTGACTACCTGGTCAGGTCCACGCCCCCCTACGACCCACCCTCCCATTCTGGCACTTTCCCCTGCCACCGCAGGAACTGTAAAACCTGTGCTCACACCTCCTCCTCACCTCTATCCAAGGCCCTAAAGGAGCCTTCCACATCCATCAAAGTTTTACCTGCACATCCACTAATATCATCTATTGTATCCGTTGCACCCGATGCGGTCTCCTCTACATTGGGGAGACTGGGCGCCTCCTAGCAGAGCGCTTTAGGGAACATCTCCGAGACACCCGCACCAATCAACCACACCACCCCGTGGCCCAACATTTCAACTCCCCCTCCCACTCTGCCGAGGACATGGAGGTCCTGGGCTTCCTTCACCGCTGCTCCCTCACCACCAGACGCTTGGAGGAAGAACGCCTCATCTTCCGCCTCGGAACACTTCAACCCCAGGGTATCAATGTGGACTTCAACAGTTTCCTCATTTCCCCTTCCCCCACCTCATCCTAGTTTCAAACTTCTAGCTCCGCACTGTCCCCTTGACTTGTCCGGACTTGTCTGACCTGCCTAGCTCCTTTTCCACCTATCCACTCCACCCTCTCCTCCCTGACCTATCACCTTCATCTCCTCCCCCACTCACCTATTGTACTTTATGCTACTTTCTCCCCACCCCCACCCTCCTCTAGCTTATCTCTCCACGCTTCAGGCTCTCTGCCTTTATTCCTGATGAAGGGCTTTTGCCCGAAACATCGATTTTGCTGCTCGTCGGATGCTGCCTGAATTGCTGTGCTCTTCCAGCACCACTGATCCAGAATCTGGTTTCCAGCATCTGCAGTCATTGTTTTTACCTCCATGCACTAAATGGCCTGCTTCCACACTGTACTGATTCTATGATTCTATGAAGAGCTCATTTGGTACCCAAATGCTGCACTGAGATTGTTAATAGTCTTATTGCAGCATTCAAAGGTTTTCAGAAAAGGAATTGAATTGAACAAGTTTTCTTTTTAAAAAGAGCTTTGTGTTACACTATAGAACTAGATCTTCATCCAACAAAGTAACACCAATAAATTCAGGTATTGTTGAATCTGTCAGTGGACCGTCGACAAGTCTACTGAGACCAAATGGAAGCAATGTGTCCTTCATTTGAACACACAAAGCTAGTTTATACTTATCAAATTTGGACATGTTTTGACAACTGAATTATTCTATTAAATTAAATCAAATTCTGGTAGCTATTCCAGCTATTGTTCACAATGAGTGGCATTAAAAATTAAGATTAACATTGTACTGGATCATGCCACCAATCATGTCATATTATGTAACAGCAATCAAAAACTTGTGAGATTCAGTCACATTCTGAGCTGAATGAGTAAATTTCATCTAATGTGACAAGTGGCTTCTTACCTGGCTAATGTTGCTCTCCTGACCTGGACTATCATGAGCAAGGGTCGCCAACACCTATTTTAAGTCGTCTTCACAGGTATTTGAAAATCGCCTGAAGTCATGATGATTACCAGAGTATACAGGTGAGACTATTCAAACCTCGAGTAGAATTTCAAGATCATGAAGAAGGCAAACTGGATGAAAGAACATTAAACCCACTAAGTGGGTATCTGTGGTAGAAATCTATTGCCGAAAATGTGTTGCTAGAAAAGCGCAGAAGGTCAGGCAGCATCCAAGGAGCAGGTGAATCGACGTTTTGGGCATGAGCCCTTCTTCAGGAATGAGGAAAGTGTGTCCAGCAGGCTAAGATAAAAGGTAGGGAGGAGGGACTTGGGGGAGGGACGTTGGAAATGCGAAAGGTGGAAGGAGGTTAAGGTGAGGGTGATAGGCCAGAGTGGGGGTGGGGGCGGAGAGGTCAGGAAGAAGATTGCAAGTTAGGAAGGTGGTGCTGAGTTTGAGGGTTGGGACTGAGACAAGGTGGGGGGAAGGGAAATGAGGAAACTGGAGAAATCTGAGTTCATCCCTTATGGTTGGAGGGTTCCGAGGCAGAAGATGAGGCACTCTTCCTCCAGCCGTCGTGTTGCTATGGTCTGGCGATGGAGGAGTCCAAGGACCTGCATGTCCTTGGTGGAGTGGGAGGGGGAGTTGAAGTGTTGAGCCACGGGGTGGTTGGGTTGGTTGGTGCGGGTGTCCCAGAAGTGTTCTCTGAAATGTTCCGCAAGTAGGCGGCCTGTCTCCCTGGACCAACCAACCCAACCACCCCGTGGCTCAACACTTCAACTCCCCCTCCCACTCCACCAAGGACATGCAGGTCCTTGGACTCCTCCATTGCCAGACCATAACAACACGACAGCTGGAGGAAGAACACCTCATTTTCCGCCTCAGAACCCTCTAACC
Organism: Chiloscyllium plagiosum; assembly: GCF_037043375.1. Classification (NCBI taxonomy): domain Eukaryota; kingdom Metazoa; phylum Chordata; class Chondrichthyes; order Orectolobiformes; family Hemiscylliidae; genus Chiloscyllium; species Chiloscyllium plagiosum. The sequence continues at coordinate 34,218,152 of NW_028270159.1, read as the reverse complement.
ATAAGGGATGAACTCAGATTTCTCCAGTTTCCTCATTTCCCCTCCTCCCACCTTGTCTCAGTCCCAACCCTCGAACTCAGCACCACCTTCCTAACTTTCAACCTTCTTCCTGACCTCTCCGCCCCCACCCCCACTCCGGCCTATCACCCTCACCTTAACCTCCTTCCACCTATCGCATTCCCAATGCCCCTCCCCCAAGTCCCTCCTCCCTACCTTTTATCTAGCCTGCTTGGCACACCTTCCTCATTCCTGAAGAAGGGCTCATGCCCGAAACGTCGATTCTCCTGCTCCTTGGATGCTGCCTGACCTGCTGTGCTTTTCCAGCAACACATTTTCAGCTCTGATTTCCAGCATCTGCAGTTTTCACTTTCTCCTAGAAATCTATTGCTCAACTTTGAAACCTCTGAGTATCAAGAGAGGTGTTTGGAGCAAGTTCAGTTAGGTCAGTTAAGATTAAACTTAGAATCACAGATTCATAGAATCTCTTTAGTGCAGAAAGAGGTAACTTAGCCTATCAACTCTGCACCATTCCACCTAGACCCAGCCCCCAACCCTAAGCCAGTGTTTACTAGGATAATCCACCAGGCCTGCACATCCCTGACAGCATGGATAATTTAGCATGGAGGCAGTGAAGTCTGCAGATGCTGGAGATCAGAGTTGAGAGTGTGTTGCTGGAAAAGTACAGCAGGTCAGGCAGTATCTGAGGAGCAGGAAAATCAACGTTTCAGGCCGGAGTCCTTCATCAGGAATGAGGCTGGATGCCTTGGGGTGGAGAGATAAATGGGAGGGGAGTGGGGCTGGGGAGAAGGTAACTGAGAGTGCATTGGTGGATGGAGGTGGGGGTGAAGGTGATAGGTCTGAGGGGAGGGTGGAGTGGATAGGTGGGAAGGAGGATTGACAGGTAGGACAGGTCATGAGGGCGGTGCTGAGCTGGAAGGTTGGAACTGGGGTAAGGTGGGGGGGAGGGGAAATTAGGAAACTGGTGAAGACCACATTGATGCCATATGGTTGGAGTGTTCCGAAGCGGAAGATCAGGCGTTCTTCCTCCAAGCGTTGGGTGGTGAGGGAGTGGCAATGGAAGAGGCCCAGGACCTGCATGACAGGCATGGATAATTTAGAATGGCCAATCCACCTAATCTTTGGACTGTGGGAGGAAACCCATGCAGACACGAGGAGAAAGTGAAACTTCACTCAGACAGTCGCCCGAGGCTGGAATCAAATCCAGGTCCCTAGCACTGTAAGGCAGCAGTGCTAAGCACTGGACCACTGTGCTCCAAAAACTTCAGTTCCAAAAACATTTTGGAATTTTGTGGGGAGATGATCTCTGGCCAGTTTAAGACTTAATTTAGCCTGTGGCTGTGGTTCAGAATGAGCAATAGCAGGATAGCCACTAGCCATGTGTCTATGGCGAAAATGAGGACTGCAGATACTGGAGATCAGAGTCAAGATTAGTGTGGTGCTGGAAAAGCACAGCAGGTGAGCCTCATTCCTGATGAAGGGCTTTTGCCTGAAACATCGCTTTTCCTGCTCCTCGGATGCTGCCTGGCCTGCTGTGCTTTTCAAGCCCCACTCTAATCTTGAGCCATGTGTCTATGCCTGCTCCAGCCCACTGCAGTTCCAGCCTGCTACATACACCTGTCTGCTGCACAGTCATACCCATGCATGACTACTAGGTGCCCTGCCACTCTAACCATGCACCTTCACTCAACGTGCACATTTTTCCTTTTTAACACCTTTTTAATACCTCCCACTTCCCACCACCTTTGTGGGATTGGCTTTGATCAATTATTGAAGCAGAGTCCTAAATGCATTCTAAAACTATGTCTACGATGTCACAAATGCATAGCAACAAGAGATAACTGTAACTCACAGTGACTTCTGTATCTGCTATAATGTATTACAGATCATCTATTGGCTACTAAAATTGACAGGATTCTGGAGCTCATTCTCTGGTTAGAACAGTGGGAAATAAACAGTTATAAACTGCAAATTGAGTACCTTGAGCAAGGTAAAAGTGTACACATTTATACATTTAACATAGTAACATGCATTTCAAAATACTGATTTATCCTTGTCAGAGTCCAAGATCCATTCAGAATGTTAAACCAACATAGATCATCACTTCTACTGATTATCTCAGTGTGGAATGCTGCTCCTCAATATATCTACTTCAGAAGCATTGATGTTTGCATCTTATGCAGTAGCAGTCAGAAACAGTTGTCATTTCCAGTGACTTAGATCAGAAACATAGAAGCTCAGTACTATAATAAAATGGTATTGGTCTCCAACCATGGGCATATGGCAAATGACTGCAGGGAGGTTGTGCTGTACAGCTCATTACAATCAGAAGTATTTATGCACCTGTCTGAGAAACTAGACACACAGCATGACAAATATCAGATTCTCTCTCGAAGATAAGATGTGTCTTGATCAAAACACGGGAAGTGGCTTGCAGCCTGAGGATGAACACAGCAGGTGCAGATGTCATCCTCTGCAATGATTCAAGCCGAGCTCTTCTGCTAATTGATAAGAATCCCACACTCTCAATTTTGTGATAAATGTATTGTGACCGCAAAAATGAAATTCAATTCCCAATTCTGAACACAGAAAAATGTATGTCGTAGTCAGTGGCAAACAGAAGCAAAACTTTTATTTCTGCAATTCTGGTCAGAATATATAATAGTTTACCTTATTTTCAGTATTGTGTCACTTTCAATAGACAACATGGAGTTGTGACTCTCTGTAGGGATTCTAATCCCAATCTCCCTGATTTTTGTCTTCAAGCAAACATCAAAGTGATAGATCGTAAATCTTCTCCCTGGGTTTTCTCTGTTCCTTACCAGGGTTTGCATTCGTCGCTACATCTTCCTTAACCTTCTCTGGTGGCATTTATTGAAATGCCCATAAAATTGCATCTGTTCTGAGAAGTTATCACAGCACATCGTGGGGGGGCTGCTGCCATGAAATGTAACACAAACAACAATTTGTGCAAAGTCAATCATGACATAATTCAGGAAAGAAATTTGATCACCAGGTTAATAGAGACAGGGAGCACGGAAAACAATATCAATTGTCTTGGTGTTCTAGTATAACGAGTTAGTGATTATTATGTTAACATCATCAGTGAAGTAAGGTCACATGCTGCTGGAGTCGAGTGTATGGTGCTGGAAAAGCATAGCAGGTCAGGCAGCATCGGAGAAGCAGGAGAATTGACATCTGCCGGAACCTTAGAGAAAGGTTTAAATGAAGTCCTGCAACATTCTACCTTGTAAACAGCATTAGTATTGATAAGTGTTTCTTAGTTTATAACAGCATCTCTTCTAGCTCTCTTCTATCAAAGACCTGAAGACCCCAGCCATGCTATGAATGAATGGTAGTAGCAGTCTACAACTGCTTTCTAAAGGGTCACCATCAGCACTGAGAAATGCAGAAAAGCTGAAAATAATCAGAATTCATGGGTCACACTTTGCAAATGGCGGTAGCAACAAACAAATGACTAATCTCAATTGGAATCCAACAGTACATCCAGAAAGTAGGTCGCAGAGATACAGAGAAAATTTTCACCCTCCAAAGCCCTTGGTCCATATGGAAAGCCTTGTTCAGGCCCTGGACAGGATCAGTTGGCATTGTCACTCCAATATCTCCAGACTTGTGGAGAAACCAACCAGGCATTAGGACCTTGTGCTAATATACACCAGTGCCAACATTATTCTGGTCAGACAGGGGAACATTGAAGAAAGCACAAAATATCAGGAAGTCTTAAAGCCTTTTGGGTTTACCTTTATGACCCAATACTATAATAGACAGGGAAAAATTCAAGCAGCACAGTCACAAACCAAGAGAAAATACCAATCCCTTTTTGTCAACAATTTGTACCATCTTGCAAATAATATTAAGAGCGGGACATTAAGACAGGAGGTCAAACCAGACTACATCTATAACTGTTGGTGCTAGATAAAGTTTTAGAGGAATTCTTGCAATCTAAAGAAGACCTTACTTTAGTAAAAGCAATATAGCTGGACTACACAAGCAAAACAAGCCATCCATCTGGGAGACTGGAGGCTTCCTGTTGCCAGACCACCAATTCAGTCCAGTCCATTAATCAGAGGGTTGTCAACGTATCAGCAAGAAAATGTAAGCAGTTGAGAATCCACTCTCCTGCTCCTCAGATGCTGCCTGGCCTGCTGTGCTTTTCCAGCACCCCACTCTTGACTCTGATCTCCAGCATCTGCAGTCCTCACTTTCTCCTAGAAAATGTCGGCAGGTTGAAGAAAATAATTAAAACCAGTTGATCCTAAAGAATAAGATACCTTCCTCCTAGGAAAGGTGATAGATGCAGAAGTGCATTATTAATATGCAGAGGTGATTACTAATGGCAGAAACACAATTTTTAAACTTGGCAGAGGAGGATCTGAGACCACAGAATGGCTAAAGCCTGAGTTTCTCAAGTTTCCTTGTGTGTCATTCTGAATCATCATTGTTCTTTATTAACAGAGAAGATTTGTTTATATGTAAACAGATGAGACTTCAGGCCAAAGTGGTCATGTTTTAGAAGTGACTTGTATAAAGAAAGGGATATAATCAGCTCTCTAGCTGAGCTGAGCAGTTTTGTTCCGTCTGACCTGGTAAGAAGTTCAACAGGGAGCTCTGTGGAAATGCTGTCTCTCTCTCTTCTGCCCTTTAACCTCAACCTGTAAGCACGTGTTCCATTTATACTGGTTTGTAAAGGGAGTTTGCTTTTTGGGACTGTTTCTGTATATTCGGAACAGCATATTTAAGTCTGGTTGGATAGACTGAGTTCTGTAGGGGTTCTTTATTCTGTTCTTTGTGTTTCATTATGTAATTTTGTGAATAAAATTTGTCTGTTTTAAAATCTAGTAGTTAACCTAGCTATCTTACTCTGGGTAATTTTCACTGTACACTTAGAGAAACAAATTAGATTAGATTACTTACAGTGTGGAAACAGGCCCTTCGGCCCAACAAGTCCACACTGACCCGCCGAAGCGCAACCCACCCAGACCCATTCCCCTACATTTACCCCTGCACCTAACACTATGGGCAATTTAGCATGGCCAATTCACCTAACCTGCACATTTTTGGACTGTGGGAGGAAACCGGAGCACCCGGAGGAAACCCACGCAGACACGGGGAGAATGTGCAAACTCCACACAGTCAGTCGCCTGAGGCGGGAATTGAACCCGGGTCTCTGGCGCTGTGAGGCAGCAGTGCTAGCCACTGTGCCACCGGGCCGCCCACTAATTGCAAAGTCATGGTCTGGGGCTTCCTGCTTAAGAATGTTTTGAGTGGTCTGGCCTAGTCTATAACAAAAACATCATCAGTGATATGGGATCGCAGGTTGCTGGAGCCTGAGACAGAAAGTTTCTGATGAAGCCCTATAACAGTCCATCTTATAAATAGTGTAAAAAAGCTGATTAACATTTATCAGTTCATTACAGCCTGGTTTCCAGCTCTATTCTATCAAAGATATGCAATCATCCTATAAATGCAAATTCAATAAACAAATGTGAAGTCATTCCATTCAAGTGGAATACAATCGAAAATATTTGGTTGTTTTAAAGTTATGATTATTACTAGTGCTTACAGTGATAGGGCATCTCTGCACACAGATGACTATCCTAGTCAGACTTATTTGCATGCAAATATTTGCATCAGATAGGTTAAGATAAGACTTTGTGTTATGAACCAAACTCTGGGGAAGCTTAGCTTGCTTAAAAAAATCTGCCTTTTGAGGAAGTGATGAACAATGTGGATACAGAGAGCCCTGAATGTGCAGTACCTGGAATTCCAGAAGGTACGCACAGCCACATCCATAAACTGGATTCCCTTCAAATTCTACAAACTGAATCCAGCTCAACTACCACAAAATGGAGAGAATGTTGCTCCTGTTGCAAATCAATTGAATTTCTGTGAGATGTCAATTTGTATTCCAAATAAATTCACAAGCTAATTTGTTTTATAAGAGTGCTTTATACTTTAAGAACATCAAAATATAGGGGATGCTGAAGATCTGAAATAATCACAGAAAGTGCTGGAGAAACTCAGCAGGTCTGGCAGCATCTGTAGAAAGAGAAACAGAATTAACATTTCAAGTTAATATGAAAGACTGAAGAATATAGAGCTTGAGGAAGTGAACCCCAGCAATCCAAATATTTAAGGAATGAAGTTATGATAGGCATACCATCAGCTCCAACAGTCATCAAGTGTGCTCCAAATACAGCAGAAATTGTAAACTTTTTTTTTACAAGTTGAGAGAAGATGTTTATATTTAATTTTTGAAGGTTTAATCTTTTCCTGAAAGTTTTATTTTGAAACAATGCATCTTATGTCAGTGCAATTCAGAGTTGTCATCTTTAGATGAGATGTTAATCTGAAGTTCTCCCTGGCCTCTCAGGTGGAAGTAAAACCTCCCAATACACAGTGTAATAAACCTTCTTGTTATCCAACAACACTTCCTCTTCTGTTGATACTCCATGGTGGTGTATCCCCTACTACTAATCATTAGATAAGCCCAAGTTAAAGCAAAGACAAAGGAGCATTGAAGGCAACAAACAACCCTTAAGTACCATTGACTAGTCAAGTTAGGAAAGGAGTGGTCATCCAGCAAAATACTACAGTTTACATGTACTCTTGGATATCCTAAAGTTGTGAAATATACCACAAATGTAAATTATTTTTCTCCATGTTACCTAGCCAGCAGCATTTTCACAGGGATCACAACAAAAGTCTTCTATTTATATTTGGTAAAGATCTAATATTGAATGATCAAGGAATTAATTCAGTGGATTCCAGCTGAATTGAGGTGTGTATGAATGTGAAGGAGGAAGCAGAAAAATGGGACAGTATTTGAGACAAAAACTCCATCAATGACATATATTTTTCTAATTTTGCTAACAACTCTGCCATTTTCCAAACTGGCAAACATTACCATTTAGAAGTGCAAGAGCATTGGGTACATGGGAACAGCACCAACTGCAAATTCTCCTCCAATCTATTCACTATCCTGACTTGGAAACATATTTCCCTTCCTTCACTGTCACTGAATCAAAATTCTGATACTCCCTCCCCAATGCTATTGTGGGTTTACTTACAATACATGGACTGCAGCAATTCATGAAGGCCCAACTCACCCTACCTTCTCAAGGTTAACTAGGGAGGGCAAATAAATACTGGCTCAGCTAGCGATGCCCATATCTCAAGAATGAATAAGTCTGTCATTTCCAATTATAGTACAGACACCACTGATGAAGTAGCCATGGCAATAGAGATTTTAATAAATGGCTTTATATATAACTGTGTTAAACCATAAAGACTAATGCGACATTTCAACAGTGCAACAGCCCTTTAATATCCTGTTGAGACGATCCAAAAATTGAGATTCTATCGCAGTGAGCCAATGAAAATGCCATTTTTTAAGAAATGTGCCATCACATTATTCTTTTTTAAAAACTCATTATTAAATGAGATAATTTAATTCCTTCATTGATCAGTTATCTTTTCCTCACTTGTTCAATTATGGTGACATCTGATGAGTAAATGATGCAACAAAATTTGCCAACTACTGTTGAATGTGTCTTGAATACACTTTCAATTCACTTAGTCTGACCTTGTCCTCTCACTACGTAAAAACAAGGACTGCAGATGCTGGAAACCAGAGTCTAGTTTAGAGTGGTGTTGGAAAAGTACAGCAGGTCAGGCAGCATCTGAGGAGCAGGAAAATCGAGGTTTCGGGCAAAAGCCCTTCATCAGGAATAGAGCTTGTCCTCTCACTAGCCCAGATCTGTCCTCAGTGTTAGAGATCCTCTAAGCCTAATTGTGAAGCATACACTGAGACCAAAGTACTTTGGAAAATTGTTTTTGTTTCATGCAGAGATGTACATCTCCATTTTAAAATAGTCACCCCCTAGTAGCTGGCTCCTTAAAAACCTATTTGGATGAGATTTGACTTCCTCAGGTTCAGGTGGGATTTGAAACCAGACCTTTGTGGGTTAGAGATAGGGACACTGCAACTGTACATCAGCTATGCCGAGGTAGTTATTTTAATCAACCAGACATGCTTTGATATACATCCAGGGGCAGGCAGAAATTTGAATCTGGATCTTTGAGCCCAGACGTAGGGACACTACCACTGTACCACAAGAGCACCCTATACATTCTCGCAGATATTTTTAATCAACATGTTCAAATGTGTTACTACACACGTCTGGGGCAGCTGGGACTTGAACCCAAGTCTTTTCTACCCCCAGCAGCATTTTAGAATTAGATATTCTGCAATTTGATTAGATTCCCTACAGTGCAGAAACAGGCCCTTCGGCCCAACAAGTCCACAATGACCCTCTGAAAAGCAACCCATCCAGACCCATTTCCCTACATTGACCCCTGACTAACGCACCTAACACTATGGGCAATTTAGCATGGCCAACTGACCTGACCTTCACATCTTTTGGAATGTGGGAGGAAACCGCAGCACCTGGAGGAAACCCATGCAGACACAGGGAGAATGTGCAAACTCCACACAGACAGTCACCCAAGGCAGGAATCGAACCCGTATCCCTACGCTGTGAGGCAGCAGTGCTAATCACTGAGCCACCGTGCCATCCATATTCTGAACCAACCTGCTCAGGTATGCTTTGACAAACCTCTAGAGCAGGTAGAACCGGAACCCAGCCCTTAGGCTTAGAGATCTGAATCTTACCACTGCACTACAATAATCCCAATAAATGAACTGTATGATTCTGAACAAATAGATCAATTTGTGTCCCAATCGTATGTAAAACACTGCATCTTCAGATTAAAAGTGTGATGTTCCATCGATTGCACTGTGCAAGCTTAGTATAATTAAGTAATCAATACCCAACATAAGGAAAGAAGAAACAAATAGCATAAAAAGACTAATCTGTTCAGAATTTTTCCTGTGTCATATTCTTAATACTAGTTAGTGTGCAGTCGCATTGAAACTTTCGCAGTTTCCACCATAGTGAGGCCAATATGCAGTCCAACTCCAGTCAGACAATGATGTCAGCCACATTGGGGCTGCTAAGGGATAAATACTTGAGGAAGCCTGTGACATTCTTGGGCTTGAAGCTGCATGCAGTATAACTCGAGCACAATGCCAAACCTTGTTAAATTAGAACCCCCATGAATTTTTGGGTCCCCTTTTTAAGTCTAGTCTTCAATATTTAATGTATGTAAACATTTCTCACCAGCTGTTAAATCAGCAAAATTGCAAATACTGAGGGAGGAGATCTGCAAATGAATATAAATGCATAAGGTTTGCTCCTGATCATTCGTTCTGCAGTTGAAGCTGGAAAGTCTCATGAAGTCATCACTGGAGGAGACCAGATCTGCCACTGTCAGTCTCAGACCAGTGGCTATGGCATACTGTAAATGCACTATTAGGATTCCAACACTGCCATTAATGTGATTTAGGAGATAGTCATACAGATAACTCCTAGATCTGAGCACAGCAGGTCAGGCAGCATCCGAGGAGCTGGAGAATCAATGTTTTGGGCATAAGCATCAAAACATCAATTCTCCTGCTCCTCAGATGCTGCCTGACCTGCTGTGCTTTTCCAACCCCACATTCTCGACTCTGATCTCCAGCATCTGCAGTCCTCACTTTCTCCTAGTTGATTTCAACTCCTGGATCTGATCTAATTTCTTTCCTACCGCAATTTAACATAATCAAAAATTCCTTCCAAAAGGCAATCTTTTTAAAAGTACAGTACACCACAAAGCACATTAGTTTGCCACAAGCAGCTAGAGGAAATTGGCACTCTATTGCTGAAAGCTCATTCATGCTTGCCCAATCATATTAATCTTACTAATAAAGCAAATAAATCAAGTGTACCTTCCACTTTTCCATTTAGAATAAACTTACACCACAGTCTCTCATGAAAAATATCTTGCACTTAACTTTCTGTTCATATTAATGAGATCTATTCCTCACCATGTCATTATATATCAACTTGTAGAGAGATGTTACAATGGGAGTTATCCTAATACATTTGAAATATACTTTTGTTAGTTTATAGAATGTATGGAATATTTAGAAGTACCAAATGGCTAGCATACATCCTCCTCTCCATCCAAAGGATTAGAAGGATATAGGTCAAGTGCAGGGAAATGGGGTTAGTGTGGATGGGCATTTTGGTCAGCATGGACCAGTTTGGGCCAAAGACCCTGTCTCAATACTATAGGACTCTATGACTCTATTAGTGAGTCGCAAACCTACAGAATTCTACATTATCTAAACCCGCTAGAGAGAAACTTCAATTATCCAAATATCAATTATCTGAATTTCAGATTATTTGAAGACAAGGTCCCGATAGAAACATTACATCAAAGAGGTGTCTCCACGACTGATCATGTCTTTTGTTTACAATCATTAAAAATGAACTCTGCTCACTGAAAAGCTGCCAAGAACAGTCCTGGACATTGATGGGAATCCAGGCACCATCTCCAAATGACGGACCGCCCGCCTTCTCTCTCTCCCTCCACACTTTCCCTGGAGTTCTACACACGGGTGTACACCAAACACACCTTCCCCAGATAATCTCTCCAACATTGTCCTGTACAAGGCAAAGGTGGAACTTGACAAAAGGTTGCAGTAAAAGTGTGGCTGCATGTGTGTGTGGGGGTGTGTGTGTGTATATACACTATTTTGAGATTCGCCCCCCAAAAGGCAGCAGCAGTCTTACTGCTGGTGTCCAGTCTGGCTGCCCCAGAGAGGGAGGAAGCAGACGGGGGTAGGGTAGCGAATTGGGGGGGGGGGGGGTGATGGGCAGGTGGCCAAGTCGGACGGGGGGGCAAGGGCATGGGGGGGTCAATGGTGGGTTGGGGAGCGCGGGGGAATGGGTCAGGTAGCGGGCGGGGTGGCCGATTGGACGGGGATGCACGGGAGGTGGGGTGGACGCAGGGGCGAAGTGGGGGCAGACAGTGGGTGTGGGCTCATAGGGGGCCAGGGGAGCACACGGCCTAGGTCAGACGTGGGGGAAGGGTCAGGGCGGCCGGGTCGGATGGGGGCAAGGACAGGGGGTGGGTAGTGGGTGGGGGCACACGGGGGGTGGTGGGGAGGGCAGTGGGCTTACTGGGGGTTGGGTTGGGGGGGGGACGGGTTTGGACGGGTTGTTGGGCAGGCGGGGGCTTGCGCATGGTGTGCTGCTGCCTTGTGTCCTGAATGGGGAGCGGACTTAGCAAGTACTCACTGCGCCAATCCTATTGAACTGATTGGGGTGGGGTGGGGGGTAGGCTTCAGCAGTGCTGCAGGCCCCTTACACACAAGCATGTGTCTGCTCAGAAATAAACCCCGAGACAGAGAATGAGAGTAAGGCAGGCAGAGCGAGGAAAAAGGAAACTTCAGAAACTTCCGAGCCCCAGAAGGGAGGCATTGAATCAATTAACCGAATAATCAATTATCCAAATGACGTAGTGCCCACCCATCTCATTCAGATAATTGAGGTTCCTCTGTAATGTGTCACACAGTCTTCCATCCCACCAGTTTTTTGTTCTATATGATGTAACTGATTGATCACATTGTTTTCTACCATCAAAGGCAGCATGGAATATGAGTTGCAGGTTTTGATATATCATTTTTCAGACATTCACTCCAATGAATGCAGAAGTATGTGACAAATCAAAACAATTGTCTCAACGTATCTTACATATCACTCAATGTTATGGTGAGCACAATGTTAGGAAATTTCAGAGCATATTCTACCAATACCTCCGTTGGCATGAGCAATACGTGTCCAGACTTCGAAACTTTACAGATTTCATTTGTTATCATTTTGTCCTAGTTACATTCTGTAAGTGCTAACCTTTGTTCCCTATCACTATGGCAACCCTCACATAGCTCAGTGAAGTGACTGATCTTTGTCTGAGTCAAGACTGTCAATGACAGCTTCACAGCTGATCCTAATCTCAACAAACCTTCGCTGCTCCCAGCAGATCATTAGATTATGTTCAGAAGTAAGAGTATGGTTCATCAGGCCGGCCCGAGCTGAGACTGATAGTACAATGCCTTTATTGGGAAAGTCAGAACTGCTGACCCCACTCAGAACAGTAAATCTCATCCAAAGGAAGAGCTGATACTAAAATTATGTAATTTTCATTAATACCATGCTTCATCGCAGTATCTACAGATGATAGGCATATTCGAAGTCAGCATGAATAAATTCGCAGAGTGGTGAGGACAGGGAGTGTGGATTGAGTATCTGTTCTTAATCATGACCTAATGTTGGAAAATAGATATGTGACTTTCATACTATGGAAGAAAAGGTAGACTGGGAAGTTGGGAAAAAAAAATTCTGCATGATTATTCAATGTTTGCTTGTTATAAATATAAAATACTGTAATGAAGTAAAATCTCTAAGGAACAAAATACAGATGTTGGGTTGTGTTGGAAAGTGTTCACCAAAGTATTGTCTTTATTTCTGACTTTTTAAGAGACTTTTACTCTATATAGTATGGAGATGGCAAATTATTGTTTTAAAGTTTGCAGACATCAAACATGTTCTCATCTTCACTAATGTTCACGACTACAAACCTAGTTTAGATCCTGAACTCTGGCAGTAATTCTATTCTGATAATCCTATTTATTTAAAGTGACCTGGAGACATGAGGTACTTTTTTCCCATAAGATTAAGTTCAGAACCAATTGCGTGGATTTTGTTGATTGTTTACTCAACCCCAATGAAGAATTTCATGTTGCACAAATACATACTCTTGCTGTGAAAAAAAATCACAGTGGTACAGTGGTTAGCACTGCTGCCTCACAGCGCCAGAGACCCGGGTTCAATTCCCGACTCAGGCGACTGACTGTGTGGAGTCTGCACGTTCTCCCCGTGTCTGCATGGGTTTCCTCCGGGTGCTCCGGTTTCCTCCCACAGTCCAAAGATGTGCAGGTCAGGTGAATTGGCCATGCTAAATTGCCCGTAGTGTGAGGTAAAGGGGTAAATGTAGGGGAATGGGTGGGTTGTGCTTCGGTGGGTCGGTGTGGACTTGTTGGGCCGAAGGGCCTGTTTCAATACTGTAAGTAATCTAATCTAATCTAATCTAAAAATATTCCTTGTTAAACAAAACATTTTTCTCACTGAATAGTCTCCTTGAACAGAAGTTTGAGAAAAATATTTGGATTAAGACATTTCTTGATTATTGCAACGAAGCCATCTTGATATCTACTAGAACATTAAAATGATGAAACTAGTCTCAATTTGCACATTGGATATAATGTTGTTGACTTTTATATTACTTATATTTTTGATCACTTCAGGGATGACAGTTGAAGAAGGCACACATCAGTGTGGATATGGTTTTGCAAGCATTGTTATACATAATTTAGTGGCAGCTTGATAGAAGTACACATGAAAAGAGAAACAGCTCTACTTTGGCATGGTTAAATACTGAAGCGAAATGTTAATTACATCAGTGAACACGTCTTCCTTTTTTGTTAAGAATCAAAGCTCTGTCTGTGAAAAGGTAATGAGTCACCCTGTGAAGCACACGAAGAGAATAATCCGATTCCAGTGGTGTGATTTAATGGGCTTTAGAAAGACTTTAAAAATTAGGCAGCCCTGTTATATATGCTTGTTTTGCAATCCTTTTGAAGTCACATGGAAAGCCTTTCTTACAGTATTAGGGGCTCTTAACCTTTTCTGTTAACACGTTCAAAGGCAGAGGACTATAGTCTATATGGAAACTGCAGGGAATGATTTCTTCTGAGCAGTTCATGTTATGTTATCAAGGGCTGATTCATATAGAACTAGGAACTCTCTTACAACAACATTATCAAAAGAAAAATGACTGAGGGATAAGAGAAGACATTTGGATAGATAATAAGATGTAAGTTTTTCAGGAGCACCTTTAAAGGTGGAAAGAGAGATGGAGAGATTTGAAGAGGGAATTTCAGAACTTGGGCTCGAGGTAGTGTAAATCAGTTACCAAAGGTGCAGGGATTAATATCACGAGCAGGCAAGAGGCTTCGATTGGAGGAGCACAGAGAATATCAGATTGTAGAGTTAGCAGAGGTTATAGAGTCTTGGAGGGGAGCATTGGAGGCATTTGAAAACAAGAAGGACATTTTTTAAAATTACAGTGTAGCTGTACCATACATAAGTCAGTGTGTGTCAGTGGAGTTTCCACCCAGTATCTTCCAAATTCACAATGCTAGAGCATGATGTGCCTGATGGAAATTTGCTCCCAAGTTGTTTATGATGATACTATACCTATACTCAGAGGAAACTTTAGCATCTTAAAGGGAGTCAATGGCCAAATGATATTATGATCGTACCATTAATCCAGAGACCCAAGTAATATTCTGGGGACCAGGTTCGAATCCAGCCATGGCAGATGGTGGAATTTGAATTCAATTTAAAAAGAAATCTAGAATTAAGAGTCAAATAATGACCATGAATCCATTGTTGATTGCCAGAAAAAAAACCATCTGGTTCATTTATGTCCTTAAGGGAAGGAAGCTGCCACCCTTACCTGGTCTTGTCTACATATGACTCCAACCCAATGTGGTTCCCTCGTAACTGCCCTTTGAGTAATTAGGGATGGGTAATAAATGCTTGTTTAGCCAGCAATGACCTCATCCAGTGAATGAATAAAGAAAACCTCCCATGTTAAGTGTCTTCTATTAAACATATCGATGGACCTTTTCTTTTTCAGGTCAGAGACTGAAGAAGCTGTGGAAAAAAACTCACTTGCTTACCCTCTAAAACTAGCCCACAATCTACAAGACACAAGTTAGAGTGTGATAGAATGGCTTCCATTTGCCAGGATGAGATCAACCCACTCCAAGACAAATCACCTTTGTTGATTGGCACCCAATCCATCATTTTCAACATTCAGTTTCTTTATCATCAATGCCGTGGCAGCAGTGTGCACCATCTATGAGATGCATTGTAGCAAGGCTTCTTCAACAGCATCTTCCAAACCTGTGACCTAAAACAGCTGTGAAAGGATAAAGGCAGCAGGAGCATGAAAGCACCACCACCTACAAGTTCCCTGCTAAGCTGTACATCATCCAAATATTTTTCTCAAACTTCAATTATGTGAGAAATATTTTGTTTAACAAGGAATATTTTTAACATTAAAACAGCAAACATTGAATAATCATGCAGTATGTTTATTTTCCCAATTCCCATGTCTACATTTCCTTCCATGGTGTGAAAGTCACATATCTATTTTCCAACATTAGGTCATGATAAAGAACATGATAAAGAACAGATAATCAATCCACACCCCCTGTCCCCTCCACTCTGTGAATTTATCATGTTGACTTCAATATTTCTCTTCCTTCATTATTTCTGAGCCAAATACCCTGGAAATCCCTTCCCCATAGCAGTGTGGATGTATCTAGGGGGACCTTTTTCCATGAACTACAGTGGTTCAGGAAGCTAACACACCTTCACCTCTTCAAAGCCTGTTAGGCATGGGCAAGAAATTGCTGGGCTAGTTAGCAATGCTCAACTGCCATGAAAAAGCAAACAAAATGTTTCCCATTGAATATAGACTTCTGTGATTTATTCATCATAAAAAAATCGGCGCAGGGTGGGCAATGAAATGGGGCTTCAGGCACAGAAATGGCAGATGGAGTTTAATCCTGACAAATGCAAGATGATACATTTTGGAAGATCAAATTTAGGTGTGAATTATACTGTAAATGGCAGAATCCTTAGGAACATTAGCATACAGATGGATCTGGGCATGCAGGTGCACAGTTCCCTAAAACCGACAACACAGGTGGCCAAGGTGATTAAGAAGGCATATGGCATGCTTGCCTTCATCAGGAGCACAAGAGTTGACAAACCATGTTGCAGCTATATAAAACTCTTGTTCAGCTGCATTTGGGGTATTGTGTGCAGCTTCAGTCACCCCACTACCAAAAGGATGTGGAAGCTTTGGAGAGGGTGCAGAGAATGTTCACCAGGATGTTGTCTGATCTCAAAAACATTGGCTATGAGGTTAAAAACCACATAACACCAGGTTATAGTCAAACAGGTTTATTTGGAAGCCCTAGCTTTCAGAGCGCCACTCCTTCATCAGGTGGTTGTGGAGTGTAAGATCGTAAAATAAAGAACTTATTGCAAGAAAATGGCTATGAGGAAAGGTTGAAAAGACTAGGAATGTTTTTACTGGAAAGATGGCAGCTGAGAGGAGACTGATAGAGGTCTACAAAATTATGAGAGGCATAAATAGGGTGGATAGTCAGAGGCTTTTTCCCAGAGATGGATGAGGGACGTTTTTCACACAGAGGGTGACAGGAGCTGCCAGAAATGGTGGTGGAAGCAGGCACATTGGCGACATTTAAGAGGCATCTGGATGATTACACAAATAGAGAGGGAATAGAGGGATACGGACTGAATCAGAAGGTTTGTTTTTTAGTTTAGTTAGTGCATGATGATCGGCACAGGCCTGGAGAGCTGTAGTGCCTGCTTCTATGCTGTACCTCTCTTTGTTCTTGTTCTTTGTTCTAGATATGGTTTGGCCCTCCTTCTTTCTTCTCCTAATTTTATGTCCAGTTACATTCTGCATATGTCCTTTATCACTTTCGCCTTAACAGCCCAAAATAAATGTTAAAACATTTAAACTTATCTATAACATAATCTGCCATCCTTACCTTGATCTGGACTCCAGACTTAACTGGCTTTGAAATGACCTGGCAAGTTATTCAGTTCAAGGGTAATTAGGTATGGACAACAAGTACTGACCTTGTCAATAATCCTATTAAAAAAAAGCCCAAATAACTCCTCCTCCAGTGAAGAAAATCCCAATATCTTAAGTTTCCTTCTAACTAGTTTCTTATTTCTGGCATCATTTTAGTCAATCAAAGCTCTATTTTAAAGTTGTATTGATAGTCTCCTTATATCCATGTAATCAATGTTAAATGGGCACATGCTTTAAAACAGAACTTCTACTCCTCTTCACTTCATTGTATACTGCTGCTGCTTGTTTAAATTCACTTTCTGTCCTGTGCCCATGCAAATGACTAGCTAGTCTCCTCAATGTTAGTCAATGCACTTTTGAGCAGCTTTGCACTGCCAAGAAGCTGGTCTTGCAAAAATGCTATCAGAACTATAACATAGTGGATGTAGGTTTGCTCACTGAGCTGGAAGGTTCATTTTCAGACGTTTTGTCACCATGCTAGGTAACATCATCAGTGAGCCTCCGGTGAAGCAAATGTGTTATGGCCTACTTTCTCCAGAATCTCACTGATGATATTACCTAGTATGGTGATATAATGTCTGAAAATGAACCTAATAGCTCAATGAGCAAAGTTACACCCAGAACCTCAACCTGAGCTATAAATCTTACCAAAACTTACTACAAAATAGTAGATCACAGCAGAGGGAACTGATAAAGCAATGCAATTGTAGCTGGAAGCCCAAAAGACAAAGAATGACCTAAATAGCAAGCATTTGAAACATCTACAATTTATGGTGGTAAAATCATATTCATCCTATATTTCCACCCACAAGATGCTGGCATTTTTAAATATTAAAATGTTTTGCTGTTCAGAGGACAGTTTTTCCAAGAACATAATTAAGTAGTATGCACAAATCTGTCTTGGGTTTTATCCGATCGTATTCCAGTTCAAGAAGTATCAATCTTTTGACTGTTATAACCCAGAGATGAAAGGCATGCAGCCGTGAATGATTCCCCAGCTGTTGCAATGGAACTAGAGTACTGCTGGAGGTAATCTTGAACTTCATCAAAGCACTCAGTTTCACAAAGATGCCGCTAGACAATGGAATAATCGTTAAGCTTTTGAGATAGTTTCACTAAAATATGAAATACCACTTGAGGACATCACTTTACAACATGGTTCTCAAAGTGGGGGGGTGGGTCCTCAAATGGGGTCATGAGCTAAAGTTTTGCGGTGTGGGATCCAAGGCAGTGATGACTGCTATGGAGTTCAGCCCAAGTCAGAGCAGCCGCACTCCTGGTCTAACATGCTTTCACTCAGACAGGCCTTCACTCAAGCGTTCACTCAGACAGGCCTTCACTCAGACAGGTCTTCACTCAGGCCTTCACTCAGACAGGCCTTCACTCAGGCCTTCATTCAGACAGGCCTTCACTCAGCCTTCACTCAGACAGGCCTTCACTCAGGCCTTCATTCAGACAGGCCTTCACTCAGCCTTCACTCAGACAGGCCTTCACTCAAGCATTCACTCAAGCGTTCACTCAGACAGGCCTTCACTCAGACAGGTCTTCACTCAGGCCTTCACTCAGACAGGCCTTCACTCAGGCCTTCATTCAGACAGGCCTTCACTCAAGCATTCACTCAGACAGGCCTTCACTCAAGCATTCACTCAGACAGGCCTTCACTCAGGCCTTCATTCAGACAGGCCTTCACTCAGACAGGCCTTCACTCAGCCCAAGTCAGAGCTGCTGTGCTCCTGGTCTAATGGGCCTTCACTCAGACAGTTCTCACTGAGAGGTTGTGAGGCATTTCAAACCTTGAAATGGATGTCAGAGTAGAAACATTAACAAAGCACCACTTTATAACACAAAGATTTTTTTTATTGTGTAAACAACTCTTGCTGAGACAATCTTTTTTTAAAAAATAATTCATGGGATTTATTGCTTATCCCTAATTTAGAACCCCAGTTAAGATTCAACCACATTGCTGTGGGCCTGGAGTCACATGCAGGCCAGACTAGTTAAAGATGGCAGATCTTCTTCCTAAAGGACCTGAGTGGACAAAACAGGTTTTCACAACCATCAGCATGGTTACATGGTCATCATGTAAAATCCAGATTTTCATTGAATTCAAATTTCACTATTTACAGATATCTGTGGAGTTGAACCCATTTCACCAGAGTATTCGCCTGGACCTCTGGATTATTGAGCCCAGTGACAAAGCAACCACCTCCCCACATAAGAATGAAAGAGAAGTGTAAGCATCCTTCTCAGTTAGACAATGAGTGAAGTCAATCATCAATGCATTGATGATAGTGTTCATACAATGCATTTTTATGTTTCACAATAATTTCACGGATCAGCTTTAATGAAAATGCAGGTGACATGTGATGCCATATCGTAACTGTGACCTCAGTGATAATATGATAAAGACTCTGTTCAAAGGTTGGAACAAGACAACTCTGGGCAGCAATGTGTTCTGCTAAATCATTATATACATATTGTAAACAAATTCTGTTTGTAAAAAAAACAATTTGAGGTCTAGATCTGAGCATTTCTGAACAGATTAACCCAAAGTAATACAGTAACTACATTCCAAACACTACTTCTCCTGTAAAGCATTTTGGAAAGTCTTAAAGAAGTCTTGTGAAAGTTTTTTTTTTAAGTCTAAGTCTTTTTTAATTGCTATCTGCAGATTTTTAGAAATAAGCAGCATTGTTACATAATCATGCTGAATCCACCAGCAAAAGTGAATGTGATAAGATAACCAGCAACTAATTTTGGTGATTCACAGAAACCCAGTTTATGAGCTCTTGCACAATGTAAATATGCTTTTTATTTTTTTAAAAATCTGTATTTTATCAGAGCACTTAACAGTGTAATGGATTTAGCCTGCAGGAGTTACTACATGATGACAAATAACCTGGAGTAACCATCAATTGTCTATTGTTAGACAATAGCCAATAACATTGCGATGTGTCTATTCTCATTTCTTTGCCCCTATTATATACTTACACTTCACTGACAAATTTATTTCTATTCTAAGAAGAATAGGCTTAGCTGGCCAGAGGGACTGACGAACAGCATTTTTCAAACCCTTCCACAGTAAAATGGCCATTGCTAGTCACTCCATATTTTAAATAAAATTGAGCTTCTCCCATATTATACTAATGTCAAGATATTTATTGCGACAAAATTTAAAATTTTAGTTGATGGTATAAATTAAGGTTGTGTTTACAGGTCGGGAGCACTCATTGGATAAATACTTGTGCACATAGAAAAAAAATTCTTCATGCTTAAAGATCTCGTGAGACAATGGCAATGCTTCACCTCTGGGCTCGAATGTCCAGGTTCAGATGTTTTCATTTTACAAATTGTAGACATGGCAACTAGATTAGTCCATTTACAATAATAAGTGGCAAGGTAAAAAAGATAATTGGAGGTAAAGTCATGGAGAAATGAATAGGAACCAACACTAGGGAACTGACAAAGTTTCTTACTGATAATGGAAGGGAATTTACTTAAGGATAATTTATAAACATGTGAAACCATTGGGTGGAGCTTTCCCCTCCCAGGTATGGTGTGAGCAATCATAAGAAAGGTGGGAAAATAGAGTGAGAATTTTAAAAATCTGATCTCAATATCAGGAAAAGTTTACCAATTTTCCCCTCAAGCTGAAAATGGTGACTTCTGAGTGTTGCCATTGAGTGGTGGCCTAATGTCCATGCATCAGAATCTCATTATAACTCCAATTCTCCTCACTTACATGAGACTTCCAATTTCTCTCCTTTGCTGAGATTCTAGGTGGCGGATAACCCTCACATGTAAATCAGACTAAGTTCCTGGCACTGCCATTCATAAATTGCTTACCTCAGCCATTGTGCAAATGCTTCTTCATGACAACATTCCTGCATGCTCCAGGGCCACCATCCTCCTTGACCTCTCATCCACACAAATCACCAGCCTCCCACATTATCATGTCTGCTCTCCGACCCAATCAACCATCACTTCAATGATTTACATTGGAGCAGAGAGAATTCTATGACTCCATGCTTATGCTTGGTCATTGTATGCACAGGAACACACGTGTATCTGCACATGGTGCACCTCAGCTTGTTTTCTTGGTGCTTACTCACTTTACCATTTACTTGGATGCTGCAGCCTCTACGTACTTCACATTGCTTTCTTAGTACACACTCAAGGATTTCAGCATTAAATTACAGTTGATGTGTGACCCCTGAGCACACAGGATCTTTAGTGCTCAGTTACAGGCTGCCAGCTCGATGATGTTCATTGAGTTTTAATGCAGACAGGGAGAGGCAAGCAGCTAGTGACAACAGGAAGGCCTGAACAGTCAAGCTAACAGTCAGACAATGCAGTGGACGTCACTGACCACACCATGCTACATCACTATGATACCACATTGATCAATGCTGAGACCCAAGCTACTGACAATATATGCTAATAATTTAGATGAAGTAACTAAATGTAATATCTCCAAGTTTGAAAATGCCACAAAGCTGGGTGGGAAGGTGAACTATGAGGTGGATGCAGAGATGCTCCATTGTGATTTGGACAGGTTGAGTGTGTGGGCAAATGCATGACAGGTCGATAAATGTGAGGAAGATCATTTTGGTAGCAAAAACAAGAATATGGTGGATTATTATCTGACCGGCAATACTTTAGGAAGGGGGGAGGTGCAGTGAGACCAGTCATTGTACACCTGTCATTGAAAGTAAGCATGAAGGTCACAGCAAGCAAATGGCATAAAGGTATGTTGGCCTTTACAACGAGAGTGAGACTATGATGAAAATTTACCACACTGATTCCTGAGATGGCAGGGCTAATGTATGAAGAAAGAGTGGATTGGTTAGGACTATAATTAGAGCTGAAAATGTGTTGCTGGAAAAGCTCAGCAATACATTTTCAGCTCTGATCTCCAGTATCTACAGTCCTCACTTTCTCCTAGGACTATAATTAGTTAGGAATACGATGTGATCTCATAGAACCTATGACATTCTCTGCCACAGAAAGCGGTTGAGACCAAAACATTGAAAGTTTTCAAGAAGGAGATAGAGATTAGTTTTTATGGTTAAAGGAATCATAGGGTATGGAGAGAAAGTGGGAACAGCGCACTGTGTTGGATCATCAGGCATCATTATATTGAACTGCGGAGGAGTCTCGAAGAGTCAAATGAACTACTCCCATTCCTTCTTTCTATGTTTCAGTGTAACTGTAATGAAACAATCACCTTCCAAGTATAATCTCTAGGGAAAGTATTTTTTTCTCTCTTTCACCTAATTTAGTTAGCAAGGGATACAAAACGTATTACCTCAACTGTAGCATTTAGATTGATCTCATGTTAAAATGAAGCAACATTTTCTCCAACCAAGAAGCAGTTTGCTACCTCATTAATATTAAGCAAGAAGCTGATTAAAACTGTGGAATTTAGAAGACATTGAGATGGACTGAAGAAAAGCTCAACTTGAACAACATTCACATGGTGAAGAAATCTGTTGCCATAGTGCTGAGAATCCTTTATGCAAAACGCACATTAATGGCAACTGAAGAACGAGAGACTCTTCTTCACCAGTACTATAAATCCCTGAAGTGTCACTCACAGAAAGGGTTTGAAACTAATAGTAAACTCGGTAATTGTACAGCAGATATAGATGTGATTTAAGGATGATTAATATTTTAATGATCTTGGATATACAGCAGGTTATTGCTTCCTTATAACTCACGTGATCATTTCACAACACCATAAAGCTAAGGGTTAACAAAAGGTTACAAGCAAATTATAGTTGAGTACTGAATGGAATTTAAAATAAAATATAGATATTTGACACGGTGGCTCAGTGGTTAGTACTGCTGCCTCATAGCACCAGGGTCCCAGGTTCGATTCCAGCCTCAGGTGACTGTGTGAGGTTTGCACATTCTCCCTGTGTCTGCGTGGGTTTCCTACCACAGTCACAAAGATTTGTAGGTCAGGTGAATTGGCCATGGTAAATTGCCCATAGTGTTAGGTGCATTAGTCAGAGGGAAATGGGTCTGGGTGGGTTACTCTTTGGAAGGTCGGTGTGGGCTGGTTGGGCCAAAGGGCCTGTTTCCACACTGTAGGGAATCTAATCTAATCATGAATAGTACTGAAATGCAACACAGTACACTCTAGGTTCAAACAACTGACCTCCACCACTTTCATCTCTTAAACTATATGTCATTTGTAGGAATAGCACTGTGAAATAATTTGTAACACCTCACAGCAAAACTTGGGAAACCAAAATTTTGAATAATATTCAGCACCATACATGCAAACTGTGGTGATGTTTAACCAACATCCTAGAGTTTTGTGAAAATATTATTAACATGTTTGAAAGGGAATGTATGACTGAAAATATACTTAAATTACTTAGATATACTTAATTAGAAAACATACTTACAAAAGCTTTTGGCAGAAACTTTCCTCTCCTATTATGGATATTAATACATATGTCAGTTTATCTCCTATAGTTTTCCACAATGTAAATCAGGGTCAGGTACTAAACCTAAACCTACATATGTGGATGCATATTTGCACGCGTGCATTTATATGTGTGTTTGCCTGGATAGATACATGAAAATGTGCATTGACATATGTGTGAATATCCTAATAATGATGATTCAAGGAGCTGAAGCTGAAAAGGGGAGAGGAGCTGAAAGTAACTCCATTACAAGTCTTCTTGATGATTCCCAAAATGCTACTTCTTGTTATAATGTACTTCAGCCTCCATGGACAAGGGGAAAAATAAAATCATCCTTGATCTGATCCCAGTCCAGTGACCACTGTGCTACAGGAAGCTTAGTCAACTCAGCACCTCACATTATGGTAGGTATCTTACTACCATATTAAGTTTAGGGATCTACAGGGACGTATTTAGTCTAGTGTTATAGAAAGGAAACACTTACTGGTCTAATGAGAAGCATTGAAGGAGAACTAGTTTATTGCAATGTTAGTGACTGGCTACAGGCAAAGTTGATATAATAGACATTGTTTCAAAGACTATGAGGAGGACCTGATGTTAGGTTTTAGTTCACCAAGAACCTAAGCCGATTCCCCACAAGTCCATATGATATTGTCATAAGGGGTGGTACTGATGGCAATCTGGATCTGTTTTGGGACCATTGCTGTTTGTCATTTTTATAAATGACCTGGAGGAGGGGCTAGAAGGTTGGGTGAGCAAGTTTGCGGATGATACGAAAGTCGGTGGAGTTGTTGACAGTGAGGAAGGATGTATCAGGTTACAGCGGGATATAGATAAGTTGCAGAGCTGGGCAAAAAGGTGGCAAATGGAGTTCAATGTAGGTAAGTGTGAGGTGATTCACTTTGGTAAGAGTAACAAAAAGATGGGGTACTGGGCTAATAGTCGGATACTTGGTAGTGTGGATGAGCAGAGGGATCTTGGTGTCCATGTACACAGATCTCTGAAAGTTGCCACCCAGGTAAATAGTGCGGTGAAGAAGGCATATGGCATACTGTCTTTTATTGGTAGAGGAATTGAGTTCCGGAGCCCTGAGGTCATGTTGCAATTGTATAAGACTCTGGTGCGGCCGCATCTGGAGTATTGTGTGCAGTTTTGGTCGCCATACTATAGGAAGGATGTGGAGGCACTGGAATGGGTGCAGAGGAGATTTACCAGGATGTTGCCTGGTATGGTAGGAAGATCGTATGAGGAAAGGCTGAGGCAGTTGGGGCTGTTTTCATTGGAGAAAAGAAGGTTTAGGGGTGACTTGATAGAGGTGTACAAGATGATTAGGGGTTTAGATAGGGTTGACCATGAGAACCTTTTTCCACGTATGGAGTCAGCTATTACGAGGGGGCATAGCTTTAAATTAAGGGGTGGTAGGTATAGGACAGATGTTAGGGGTAGATTCTTTACTCAGCGAGTCGTGAGTTCATGGAATGCCCTGCCAGTAGCAGTGGTAGACTCTCCCGCTTTATGGGCATTTAAACGGGCATTGGATAGGCATATGGAGGATAGTGGGCTAGTGTAGGTTAGGTGGGCTTGGATCGCCGCAACATCGAGGGCCAAAGGGCCTGTACTGCGCTGTATTGTTCTATGTTCTATGTTCTATGCAGCATTAACACTTTTAGACCCACATACAGCAACAACTGTGGAAGGTGTACATGTGGACATTAGGTGAAGAGAGGGTTTTTAGTTTGCATGTTGTTTTCTATGGTTAAACTGCTGGAGTGTACTGGCAATTCACGGTCATGTCAACAGTGCTCTTACAATGAGTACAGGAATGCATCAACACTACTGGGACTAAACTTCAACAGAATTACTGTATATCATTTATGTTTCTCTTCTATCTTCAAAAGAGGGAAGATCATGGAGTCCTTTCCTCTCCAGTTACTATTGTCCTCTTTAATAGTTGCACTGGAAGAACAACCTGCAACCCCACTGAATTTGCTCCTAAGTGCAGACTCAGTCACTAAACTTAATAAGTGGGCCACAGTACAGCCTTGCATTTATTCCCCAATATCAATTATATTTTCATGATATCCACCTTTTGAATTTCTGTGCTGTTTTATCACCATACCCTGCTTGACATATTATTCAGGATATCAATAATAGCACTGAGACAATGAATCTTTGGGACAATGAAGACTTGAGGTATATGGTATCTCAACATATGTTACATTAAATGGTGCATTTTTTGCAAGTTGATTGATTATAAAATTGTTATAAAATGCTGGCAACATGATAAAACAGTACAAAATTCAACCACCATCTTAACAGAAATATTGTATATAGACCTGAACAATTAATGCAAGTCAAGTGAAATAATATTAACATTGGACTCAGCAATTTAGTATTCCTCAACATTGCAGAAAAAGATTAGAATTTTAATACTATTTCACAATTATTTAACTTAAGGGAAATAGATTTATAAAATGATGATTTATAGCAGGCTACGGTTTTTAGGTGATGCATTTGTTACATTTTTGGTGCAGTGACATCACACTCACCTTCAAATCAGACATTTATGGATTCACATCCCAAACTAGAAATCGGAATACTTAATCCAGACTGACTTATCAGTGTTGTACCTCAAAAATGCATAGCAGTCATAACTGGTGACACAGATTTTTGCTCAACAGGAAATCTCTGCATCATGGCAGAAAAGTGACAGAAGATGTAGGAAATTATCATTCCCATCCCTGAATTCAGCATTTTCCATTTACATGCTAACATGGTCTGTGAAAACTATAAAAAAGTGTCAAACCTCTCAAGACGTGACCAGAAATGTTAAGCAGTGTTAAAGATATATCAGGATGTGTCAAAATCTATCAGGAAGTACCTCAACTATTCTAAGGTAGTTTGACTAAACCTCCAATCCAATCCATCCTCATGCCAGTCCAAAATGTCAAATGCATGCGGCCATTTTTCAAGGTTAACAAACCAGGATTTCTCCTGCCTCTGTGCACTCAACCTGGGAACAAATACACTTGACATTTTTGGTCTGGGATGGGAACGGACTGGATTGGAGATTTGGTCCAATTACCTAAGAATAGTTGAGGAGGCTTCCTGACTGATCTTGACACATCTTGACAGATCTTAACAGGAGCAGAAAGAGAAGACTGCAGATGCTGGAGATCAGCGTTGAAAAATGTGGCACTGGAAAAGCACAGAGGACAGGCAGCATCTGAGGAGCAGGAGAGTTGACATTTTGGGCATAAGACCTTCATCACATTTAGCTGGGGGCTAAAACATCTTAACACTTTCTTTCAGAAGAGATGATTAAGTAAAAACCCTGCTTTTTCCATCCAGTGGATGAAAAACGTTCCATGGTTTTGTTCAACATGAGAGTGATCCCAGTCACTAAAGAGTGACTTTTCAGTTCATGTTGGAATGCATTTATGTGATTAGGATTGGCTCAGGCTAGATACAATTAACTTCTCAACATCAGCCAGCGCATTCCCCATCTACTAAGTGCCTAGCTGACATTCACCAAAGTTCAAGTCAGGATTCAAAGCCTTCGGGAGAAATGTTGAAATTACAGTAAAATAGTCTTGACACACAAATGCTGGCACACCAAAATCTTTGATCGATGCACTACAGTGTTGCAGTCTCCTTGCCAATAACGTCTTTCAATAAGTTACACAATACTTGACTCTGATGGTTTCTCGGACACTCAGCTGTTTACGATTAACCCGTAGTAAGCATAAATAAATGCAACTACTTTGTTGATTAGCACAGATTGCTGAGTCAGTAGGCACAGTAGACATCAAAGATTGATTAAACTGTATTCAGGAAAATGGATGACCCGACGTGCATCCTTCAATAACCTATACCATGTTTGGTAAGAGTTGTAACATTTCCCAGGAAAAAAAGATATTAATTGGCTTAATAATAACATCCCTGCTGAGCTTCGGCAGACAAAGATGAAACAAGATTGTACCTCAGGGGGTCAGCCTGCCATTGCTTTAGCATTTCACAATAAATCAAGCAATAACACTTATTGGGCACCAGTGCACTGTAATAATTAGGAACCATGATATGAACACATATAAAAGAAAACTTTAAAAAATAATTTGAAATGGAATTCCTAAGGTCTTGTTACTAAATAATGATTTTGTTCAGTCATAATAAAAGATCTTAAAAAAATATTTAAAACACTAATAGAAATATTGTCGGCACTTCAGTGCAAGAAAAGTGCCTGGAAAGTTTTCATTACAGATTTATTGCAATCAGCTTTTATTGTGTCACTTCAGTATTTCATACTTTGCAAAATCATGCTAAGTGATCATTTCAATATTTGATACAATTTCAGGGCTTATCTTTGAGAAAAGACTCCACAAAACATCAAACAAACAAATCCCTCCCTCATGCTTCCAGATTCTCTGCTGAGCTGTAGTATTTCCCAGCTAAGATTGCAAGTAAACAGACTGCAAAACAGCCTCATAAGTTTACGGACAGAATGTGAACAAGAGCAGAGGCAATCTGTCTCATCCTACCTTTCCTTCTTCCCTCAAAGTCCCTAGCAGTTGTTCTCCAACATAATTCTCACTCCAGCCTCCACTTCCAACAACGCTACCGAAATCAATAATCCATCATAGAACATGATTCTGGGATCTTGATTACGCTCTATGGCATAACGCTGCAAGAGATCAATTTGCTATAATACTGAGCCATTATTTCAAAACATAGACTTTATTTTCCCACTGTTAAAAAGAATTCCATATATTTCCTCAGATAGCATATGTACTCTTCAAAGTCCTTTCAATGGTGGATACTTCTGATGAAAATAAAGTTTTACTATGTGGTAATTCTCACAACTTGAGATAACCAAGTTATTGCTAACAGGTCTGCCTCCACAAGGCCTGGTAAATCCATTGGTAGGATATGCGAACCAACTTCAGTGTTCATGCTCAGATTAACAAACTGATGCTACTTGCTCAGCCCCATGGGATAGGCCACATTTTCTGCATGCTTGAAGTGAGACTCCTGGAATAAGAGCTCTACTCAGACTTGCAATACAACAGGCAAGTCCCCAGGACGGCAGACAAAAGGCTTCATGGGAACCCTCGAAAACCTCCCTTGAAAAGTACCACATTCATCGACATCTGGGAAAAAAATGGTCCAATAATTCCCAAAATGGAAGGAAAGCATCTTGGAAGGATCCGTAGATCTCATGTCTCATCGGTCTCCCCATCCCTACCCATTGTCTATAAGTCATGTGCTGGACTCTTCAGTCACCTGAGAACTCATTCCTGAGAATTCCATGTGAAACCAAGTCATTCTTCAGCACGAGGAACTGCCTAAGAAGAAGCCGAAGAATTCTTACAATTAATTTTGGATATCTATGAGAATTATTTTAATATCTTGGTGCAATGCCCAGCCAAGCCAAGAGTTAGTCAACAAGTTGCCAATATCGTAAAGAGTAAATCTCACGCATTAAATGCTCACTTTATTCCAGTTCAATTGTACTTCAAAGCAATGGCTGTATTCTTCCCTGAGCTGACCAAATCTTCGCACCAACCACAAACTGCTCTGTATGCATGCAACATGTTACACTGCAATTAGATCAAAAGCACTTACCCCAAAACAAGTACCATCCATACACCAGTCACTGAAAATAATCCTGATGAAGGGCTTATGTCCAAAACATTGATTCTCCTGCTCCTCGGATGCTGCCTGACCTGCTGTGCTTTTCCAGCGCCACAGTTTTCAACACTGAAAGTAATCATGCAAGTGCAGCAGACAGTGAAGAAGATAAATGATATGCTGGCCTTCATAGTAACAGGATTCAAATTACAGGAGCAGAATGTCTTGCTGCAACAGTACAGGACCTTGGTGAGGAGAAAGTGAGGACTGCAGATACTGGAGATCAGAGTCAAGAGTGTTTTGCTGGGAAACCACAGAGGTCAGGCAGCATCCGGACCTTGGTGAGACCAAACCTGGAGTATTGCGTGCAGTTTTGTTCTCCAAATTTGAGGAAGAATGTTCTGGCTATGAAGGGAGTATAACAAAGGTTTACCAGATTGATTCAGTTAGGACTATATTCACTGGTGTTTAGAAGAATGAAGGAGCATCTCATGGGAAACGTGTAAAATTATTACAGGACTAGACAAAGTAAAAAGCAGAAAGGATGTTCCTGATAACTGGGGAGTTCCAGAACCAGAGATCACAGTCTAAAGATATGGGGTAGACCATTTAGAGCTGAGGTAAGGAAATGTTTCTTCTCCCAGAGAGTAGCGATTCTCTGTGGAATTCTCGGCCACCGAAAAGCAGTTGAGGCTAAAACTTTAAATGTTTTCAGGAAGGAGATAGATATAGTTCTTAGGGCTAAAGGGATCAAAGGGTTGGGAAGAAAGAGAGAACAGTGTCTTGAGTTAAATGATCAGCCATGATCATATTGAATGACAGATCAGGCTCGAACAGCCAAATGGCCTATTCCTGTTCCTAATTTCTATGTTTCTATGTAAGATGTGCACAACTGGCCTAAGAGGCAAAGAAGTATGTAAAAACTATTTGTTGTATTTCAAAAGTAAACATTTAAGAAATTTTTGACAGCGTAGCCAAGCATTCATCCAAATCTTGCTTGTTCTGCTTCAAACTGAACACTTGACTGCAGAAAATAATTGCATCAACTTACTGTCACTGTCTAGTTGGATGTCACGCATGATGTGCACTGTGGCTGTAAGATACATGTAAAAGCAGATGAAAGACACGCTGAATCTATAGTTTGTAATATACATCATATAAATATTTAAATCTATTTATGTAAACTTTGAATAAGGCAGGAGACTCTCTTGCTTATCAATGTGTCTGTCAAAGATAAGATATTTTTGGAAATTATGCCAATGACATTTAAATCTATCTGTCCACCCTCATCCATGACCTTTCAGCTTCTGTGCTGTCAAACTGGCTGTTTAATATCATTTACTAAAGAGTCACAATATCCTGCAGGTATGGACTGAGAATGTCACTTCTAATACCTCACCAAATATGCTACACCCAAAAAATTGAACTGGCTCCCTCTTTCCAGCCCTCCTAACACTCTAGGTTACCCAAAACCCATGGTTTATCAACAAAACAGTATTGTTGAAGCTAAGTTGACTGTTACATGAACATTTGTCCAAATCTAGAACAGAATTATAATAAATTTGCAATCACTCGATGCTTCCATACAATTGTTAAAGAATATAGAATTGAATATCCTCTCAAGACAAACCAATCAGTAAGGTCTTACCAATAGATGATGACTAGCAAACAAAACTCTATGCAGGTGTATAGGTCTTCCCTTTCTCACCTTACAGTCACCCAGGTAAACAGAACATATATCTGTAGACTCGCTCTCTCACCACCTTCTGAAACATCAGTACTGTACAGTACAGCTACAACATTGAACAAAGTGTCAGTCATCGGACACTCAGCAAAATATTCAACAGTAAAATATTTGCCAAGAAAATCATAGTCAAACTAATGACTGTTAACAAACCACTTTTTGGGCAATGTCTCAAATGTTCACTGAGATACAGGTGAGTCAATTAAATATTACTATCATTTCAAAGAAAAGCCATAAATGGACTGTTAGGGTTCTGCTAGCTTTAGAAAACACAGTGAGCTAAACATGAATCTTTTAAACCCACATGAAACTGGGAGGGAAGCAGGGTACCTGGAAAAATAAATATGTTGTTGTTGAGACAGGTACCTAGTGTGTCTCACCTCTGCCCAAGTACATTCTGGGTGGGAGGGCCAGGGGTGAGCTTTCTGCCCTGCCTTTTCTTAAAACCTTTAACTTCCTTAATTAAATGATTAATCATTTAAGGGCCTTATCCTACTTGGGCCGCAATTATCTCAGGAGAGGAAGCACACAAATCAAAATTAATTTGGTGTTATGGCTCTCAGAGTCTAACCTATTTCAGAGAAATAAGAAGCTTCCATAGAGATTTTGTGGCGCAACAGTAACTCCTAACCAGGAGGCCTGGGTTCAAGTCCCACCTGTTCCAGAGGTGTGAACAAGTTGATTAGAAAACAGCTTTATCGAGTAGATTGATACCATGCTATGAATTTGGATTGTGTACAGATCATCCACCCCTAAAGATATTTACTTCGCATCTTGGTCCTTGCAATCCTGATTGTCCTTCCAGCAGCACCCATGGTCTTCTAATGGTGATAAGGTAACCTTATATATTAGCTTCAATTTGTCAACAATGTTAGAGACATTGTTATCTCCTAAGAGATAGTAACTAGGTCTATGCTATATGGCTGTAGTTTAGAACTGATTGACAAGTATCAACAAACTGGAACTGACGAGCTCCTGCCACACAACAGTCATTTATGTTTCAATTGATAGAGCTATTCAAAGCTTCCAAGTTAAGCCTTTCAGACCATAACACTAATTATTTTAGCAAGCACGAAAGAGGCCTGAATTTCACCTCCCTGGTACAAATTCAAATCTACCTAAGCCACCAGAACTCTAGGTCATTTTAATTTTACTTTAAGAGGAGATCAAGCATACATTCTAATAAACCAACATTTTTACTCCTGCCACCATCTTCTCAAGGGCAACTAGAGATGAGCAATAAGTCCTGACCCAGCCAAGGTGCCCACATCCTGTGAATGAATTGAAATAATGATTTTCCCAATATTCTTTTTCAATATGTACAGTTCATTTATCTAAGAGGGCCATAAAGTCTATTTCTCAATATCAAAATAATGGGTTTTATCATCAAGTGATGTGGAAAGACGAGCATTTATAATCCAGTATAGGATGCACATTTTCTTTTAAATTATTATATTCTGAGGTGACGCAGAGCAAGCTTATATTTAGCAGAGGCAAAGTTGAAAGATTTCAAGAAATGAATTCAGGAATTCACCACTGGAAGACAGGTAGCTCAGGGACATGTCCAACTATCCCAGGTCAAGATATTCATTAGATCAAAGTTGACTTTGATATATCCGTTCGACATATATTGATGACAACCACTTAAATAGTATTTTAAATACAGCCAAATTTATTAAGTTGGTTTTAATGTATGATGCAGAAACCAAATGCTTGAGCTGAAAGTTGGCTCAAACAAATCAAAATGATTTGAAGATGAATCAGACAAAAGCCAAATTTGCTCATGTTTGTAGAAGTACACAGGTGGTCTTGCGCAATTAAACATGAATAATAAATCTGATTACAGCTTGCATCATCTTCGATAAGAAGCAGCTTCCTGTATAAGACCTTAGTGGTTTGAATTATCTGGGATAGCTGAAGAAACAATTTGAGGTATAGTGGGGAGATTTTTCTGATCTGTTGAAATGGATGAAGGTGATGCTGATGGCCTCCTTCATGCAGAGCGTTTTGACCAGACCTGGGCGAGGTTCCGATATTTTTTGTTTGTAATATACATATATATAATTGATCTGGAGGAAAATGTAGGTGGTCTGATTAATAAGTTGCGGATTACACCAAAATTGCAGATGGTAAGGAGGATTATCAAGATGTAGTGGGATATAGATAGATTTCAGATTTGGGTGGAAAATGGCAGAAGGAATTGAATCTGGACAAATGTGAGGTGATGTTTTTGGAAGATCAATTCCAGGTGCAAGTTATGCAATATAATGGCAGAACTCTTAGAAGCATTGAGAGATATGGGCATCCAGGTCCACAGATCCCCGAAAGTAACAACACAGGTTGCTAAGGTGGCCAAGAAGGCAGACAGGATACTTGCCTTCATTAACCAGGGCATTGAATATAAATGTTGGGAAGTTATGTAACAGCTGTACAAAACTTTAGTTAGGCCACATTTGGAATATTGTGTGCAGTTTCTGGTCACCACACTACCAGAAGGATGTGGATGCTTTGGAGAGTGTGCAGAGAAGGTTTTCCAGGACATTGCCTGGTCTGGAGGATTTTAGTTATGAGGACAGGTTGGATAAATTCAGTTTGTTTTCACTGGAAAGATGAAGACTAAGCGATGACTTCTTAGAGGTCTACAAAATTATGAAAGGTCATAGGTAGGGTAGATAGTTAAAGGGTTTTTCTCAGAATGGAAAAGTTAACAAGAGGGCACAGGTTCAAGATGAGAGGGGGAGTGTTTAGAGGGGAAGTGCGAGGAAGTGGTGGGTGCCTGGAACACATTGTCAGTGGAAGCAGTCATGGTAGCAAAGTTTAAGACATATCTTGATAGACAAATGAACGTGAGGCAAACAAAGAGATAGATACCACATATGGACAACAGGCAGTGGGTCTAAACAAGGACTAGAAATTGGCACAGTCTTGGTGGGCTAAAGGGCCTGTTCCTGTGTTGTATTTATTGTTTTTGCTACTACGCTTGATTGGATACCCTAAATAATTAAGGTCCCTGGTGAGGAGGGACAAATGAGCTCCCCTTGCTGATTCACCTGCTGCAGTCATTTGGTAACAGCAAAGTTAATCTATAAAGAATCCTCTCGCAGTTGGATGTCTTTCTACCAAACCCAAAAGAACTTATGTTTCAATAATGGTCAGTTTTGTAACAATTGTGTCCACAGACTGAGTAACATCAGCCTTTAGAATTTATCTTATCAAGTATTCACAAAAAAATTTGAGCTGTTCTGATAAATTAATATATTCGGTCACAGCTAAATTTCAGTTTATGAAACGGCAAAATTTTGTTTGTGTACCTTTGAGCTAAAACAATGTTAAACATCAAAATGAAACGTGTCATACAATTCAAAGAATGACTTACAGTGGGAAAGCAGGCCATTCAGCCCATATCTACCCTCTAAAGGGTATCCTGTACAAACCCAGCCCATTAATGTAACCCCGTATTGCCAATGTCAAACCCACCTAGCCTGCACACTATGGGCAATTTAGCATGGCCAATCCACCTAACCTGTACATCTTCAGAATGTGGGCCAAAGCCCACACAGACACAGGGAGAATGCGCAAGTTCCACACAGACAGTCATCTAAGGCTAGAATTGAACCTGGGTCCCTGGCGCTGTGAGACAGCTGTGCTAACTACTGAACCACCATACCACTCAAATGGTACAGATCACTTATAATTCTATTTCCAGAATAAAATCCAATTTAATTTTCTACAGTTTGAGAAGAATACACAAGGATTCCAAGTCAGCTGAAACCAGTATTTGATCTAAAAAAGAAAGTAGATTGATTGATACATTCATTCATTGTTGTCACATAGACTGAGACAGAATGAAAAGTATTGTTTTTCATGCTACAAAGGCAGATCATACCATACAAAGGGCATTAAGGTAGCAGAACAGAGTGGAGAATACAGAGATGGGGTAGAGAGAGAGAGAGAGAGAGATCAGAATTAACATTTTGAAAGGTCCATTTAAAAGTCTGATAACAGCAGAGAAGAAGGTGTTCTTGAATCTGTTCATATGTGCATTCAAACATTTATATTTTCTGCCCAACAGAAAAGAGTTCAACTGGGGGGGAGGAGTCTTGGATTATGTTGCTTATTTTCCTGAGGTAGCAGGAAATATAGATGGAGCCAATGGGGATGGAAGGGTGGTTTGTGTGATGGACTGTGTTCGCGATTCTCTGTAGTTTCTTGCGGTCTTTGGAACGGCAGTTGCCATACCATGCTGTGATGCATTCAGATAGGAAACTTTCTATGGTGCCTCTATAAAAATTGGTAAGGGTGCTTGTGCACATGCCGAATTTCCTGAGGAAGTAGAGACATTATGCTTTATTAAACATCTCGTCAGCATGGGTAGACCAGGACAGATTGTTGTTGATCATCATTCCCAGGAACTTGATCATCTCTACCTCACCACCACTGATGTAGATATGGGCATCCCTCCATTCCACCTCCTGAAGTCAACGACCACCTCCTTCATTTTTCTCATGTTGATGGATATATTGTTGTCTTTACCGCATGTCGCTATGCACTCAAATCTCTTTCCTGTATTCTGTCTCATCATTGTTTGACATCTGACCTACAACGGTGGTCTCATCAGCAAACTTGTAAATGGAGTTGGTGAGGAATTTGACCACACAAATGGGCGGCACGGCGGCACAGTGGTTAGCACTGCTGCCTCACAGTGCCAGAGACCCGGGTTCAATTCCCGCCTCAGGCGACTGACTGTGTGGAGTTTGCACGTTCTCCCCGTGTCTGCGTGGGTTTCCTCCGGGTGCTCCGGTTTGCTCCCACAATCTAAAGATGTGCAGGTCAGGTGAATTGACCATGCTAAATTGCCCGTAGTGTTAGGTAAGGGGCAAATGTACGGTTATGGGTGGGTTGCGCTTCGGCGGGTCGGTGTGGACTTGTTGGGCCGAAGGGCCTGTTTCCACACTGTAATGTAATCTAATCTAATCACACAGTCGTGTGTGTATAAGGAGTATAGTAGGGGGCTGAGTGCGTCACCTTGTGGGGCACCAATGTTAAGGATTATGAGATTATGATGGAGGAGGTGTTGTCGTCTCTTCTTACTGACTGCAGTCTGTTGGTCAGGAAGTCAAGGTTCTAGTTACAGAGGGAGGGAGCCGAGGCCTAGGATTTGGAGTTTGGAGCTGAGTTTGTTTGGAATTATTGTACTGAAGGTGGAACAGTAGACAATAAGCCAGAGCCTGATGTAGGTTACCTTGTTCTCCACATGTTCCAGCGAAGATTGTGGGACCAGAGAGATGGCATCTGCTTGGACCTGTTGCACCAGCAGATGAATTGCAAAGGATCAAGACAGTTTGGTAGGCTAGCGTTGATGCGAGCCATGACTAACCTCTCAAAGCACTTCATAATTATGGAATGTCAGAGCCACTAGGTGGTAGTCATTGAGGCACGCTGCATAATTTTTCTTTGGAACTGGTTGATGGTGGTCTTTTTGAAGTGGGTGGGGCTTCTGATCATAGCAAAGAGAGGTTAAATACATCTGCCATTACTCCCGCCAGCTCATCCCCGCAGGACCTGAATGCACGGCCAGACACTCCATCTGGGCCTGTCGCTTTCTGTGGGTAAAATATTTTCTGGATAACATTTCAAGTGGTACTAATGATTGAAAAAGTATTCAAAGGCACTACAATAGTATTGCTGTCAAAAACAGATATTACCCTAGGTTAGGGATGGTTGAATATTGAAACAGAAGTGAACACTTCAATCCCTTGAGCTAGTCACCTATTTAATAGGATCACCTGTTAGCCAATTCCACTTATCCACATTTGTTCCATATCACATAATACAATAAACAACAAAAAGAAAATTTGGCAGAGGTTGGGGAAAGAATTGCTGAATTCATTTCAAAAATTCATGTGGTATCTCTCAATTTTCAGAACTCTTCATTTTTTTTTCAAATTCCTGACAATAGCCAAAGATTTTAGCAAAGTAACCAAGTTTATGGAGCATGTCATAAATTATCCATCTGCCCCTTTTGCATAAACATTTCACTCCCTCAACTTCTCTCAATATTCAGTAAACATTTTAGCAATTTTCAGAAATTACAGGTTACTCACTACCTGCCTCTTTCATTGAAGGTTATAAAAATAGCAGCATGTCAATTGTGCTTTGATGAGCTAACATGAACAAATGCTCACTAGCCAGGATTGTAATCCACCTCCACAGCTTTACTTCAACTCAGGAATGAGATTCAAAATAATATAAAGAATGGAAATGTAGGAAGAGTTATTCAATGAGACCTTAATGAGCTTTTTTTTTTCAGTATATCACAGAATGCTGTGAAATAAGTGTTTGGAGTATCATGCCACGTAGTGATTTCATTTATACCTAAATGGTAGATATCACAGTATAGCAATTGACCACACAAGATTTGATCTGAGCCATGGTAAAATTGGTACCTCAAGGGAGTCTGATTTAGGACCAATTCTATGCCTTATTTACATTAATGACCTCCCTAAGGTGAGGTTACCTTCTAAAAGCTTTCTATACAACAATGCAACATCACTAATAAACCCAGAAGAACTCAGAAAGAAGGTGACTTCAGCCAACTTCTTCTTTAAGTGGAGTTAGTGCGACGTAATGATAACATTTACCATCCAAAGAAAAAAATCTTCTCTTCACCAGAAATAGAATCAACATGGAAAGTTTGCTCATTTGCCCTTAGGGTAATTACAATGTCAAACCAACTGAATCAAAGGTCAAGACAATGCAATCTACATCATAAATAGATTGTGGTCAAACTCTTGAAAGCTATGGCACATCTCTTGTTTATAATTCATATGTTTTTTTAATACACCTTAAAGTTTTAAAATATTAAGCTATTAAATGATAGATTAAGTAGAATTGAGATTGAGAAATGGCAATAATCCTAAAGTGAATTTAATACAATCAAGATGGAAATTAGATAAGCAAACATAAAAATGTCCTATCTGAATGCCTGGGTAATGCATGATGTTCTTACCATTATAAAAGAAGCTAAAACTTAGCAATTCTCAGAATGAAGATCATAAAACACCATTAGAAATAAAAGTATTCTTACGGTTTCCCAGTAAAACTTATGAATTAAGAGATGGCTTAATATGCATTTCTACCCAAAACAGGCAATGTGTGTCATGTTGACATGGAGATGATGATTTAGAGTTAGAAGGCACCTTTGTTGAATTCATCTGTTTGTATTTGCAGACAGTTCAACCATAAGAATACTTTCTGAGGGAAAAGCTGGTGAAAAATAGGTTTGCAGCTTGTGGAAGAAATCTGTAGGCCCTCCAGAGCTTGATGACAGAAATAAAGTAACAGCTCAAGTATCCATGATGAATAAAGAAAAATGTCGAGAGACACATAGCCAAAGCGTTCATGGAAGGACCCCTCAGAATCTTATTTTTGGGGGGAAATCTGGAATGTTAAGGATAATTAAAGTAAATTCTGGAGCGCTGTGGTATATCTTTCACAGCTCAAGAGGATGCTTGAAGGAAGTAAACTATCGAACTGAGTGTATGGCACAAATATTTATAAGACGATAAACTTAAATTAAAGGTGTATGTGAGTTTCATTTCTTTCCATACAGAATAAAGTTTGTTTTGTTTAAAAGCTTAAAACTTTGTAGTGTAATTCCATGTGTTTGATTGTTAGATGCTTTACATTTATTCTTCAAATGTTAACAGTCCCAAACTGGACTAGAAAGAGCCAAATTGGAACTGAAACCATAGTTAAAGCATAATTTGACAGTGTATAAGCCAGATGGAAAAGGATAGACCAGATCTAAAAGTTGAAGTTTTAAATTGGACAAAAGGCCAATTTTGACAGTATTAGGCAGCTTTCAAAAGCTGATTGGAGGCAGATATTCGCAGGTAAAGGGACGGCTGGAAAATGGGAAGCCTTCAGAAGTGAGATAACAAGAATCCAGAGAAAGTATATTCCTGTCAGGGTGAAAGGGAAGGCTGGTAGGTATAGGGAATGCTGGATGACTAAAGAAATTGAGGGTTTGGTTAAGAAAAAGAATGAAGAATATGTCAGGTATAGACAGGATAGATCGAGTGAATCCTTAGAAGAGTATAAAAAAAGTAGGAATATACTTAAGAGGGAAATCAGGAGGGCAAAACGGGGACATGAGATAGCTTTGGCAAATAGAATTAAGGAGAATCCAAAGGGTTTTTACAAATACATCAAGGACAAAAGGGTAACTAGGGAGAGAATAGGGCCCCTCAAAGATCAGCAAGGCGGCCTTTGTGTGGAGCCACAGAAAATGGGGGAGATACTAAATGAATATTTTGCATCAGTATTTACTGTGGAAAAGGATATGGAAGATATAGACTGTAAGGAAATAGATGGTGACATCTTGCAAAATGTCCAGATGACAGAGGAGGAAGTGCTGGATGTCTTGAAACTGTTAAATGTGGATAAATCCCCAGGACCTGATCAGGTGTACCCGAGAACTCTGTGGGAAGTTAGAGAAGTGATTGCTGGGCCTCTTGCTGAGATATTTGTATCATCGATTGTCACAGGTGAGGTGCCTGAAGACTGGAGGTTGGCAAATGTGGTGCCACTGTTAAAGAAGGGCAGTAAAGACAAGCCAGGGAACTATAGACCGGTGAGCCTGACCTCAGTGGTGGGTAAGTTGTTGGAGGGAATCCTGAGGTACAGGATGTACATGTATTTGAAAAGGCAAGGACTGATTCGGGATAGTCAAAATGGCTTTGTGCATGGGAAATCATGTTTCACAAACTTGATTGAGTTTTTTGAAGAAGTAACAAAGAAGATTGATGAGGGCAGAGCAGTAGATGTGATCTATATGGACTTCAGTAAGGTGTTCGACAAGGTTCCCCATGGGAGACTGCTTAGCAAGGTTGGATCTCATGGAATACAGGGAGAACTAGCCATTTGGATACAGAACTGGCTCAAAGGTAGAAGACAGAGGGTGGTGGTGGAGGGTTGTTTTTCAGACTGGAGGCCTGTGACCAGTGGAGT
Source organism: Chiloscyllium plagiosum (assembly GCF_037043375.1). NCBI lineage: Eukaryota > Metazoa > Chordata > Chondrichthyes > Orectolobiformes > Hemiscylliidae > Chiloscyllium > Chiloscyllium plagiosum. The sequence continues at coordinate 34,178,642 of NW_028270159.1, read as the reverse complement.
GCCACAAGGATCGGTGCAGGGTCCTCTACTTTTTGTCATTTACATAAATGATTTGGATGCGAGCATAAGAGGTACAGTTAGTAAGTTTGCAGATTACACCAAAATTGGAGGTGTAGTGGACAGTGAAGAGGGTCACCTCAGATTACAAAGGGATCTGGACCAGATGGGCCAATGGGCTGAGAAGTGGCAGATGGAGTTTAATTCAGATAAATGCGAGGTGCTGCATTTTGGGAAAGCAAATCTTAGCAGGACTTATACACTTAATGATAAGGTCCTAGGGACTGTTGCTGAACAAAGAGATCTTGGAGTGCAGGTTCATTTGGATGGGTATATGAATAGGAAAGATTTGCAGGGATATGGGCCGGGTGCTGGCAGGTGGGACACTAGATTTGGGTTGGGATAGCTGGTCGGCATGGACGGGTTGGACCGAACGGTCTGTTTCCATGCTGTACACATCTATGACTCGATGACTTGAGAATCAAATGTACACCAATAGAACTTTACTCTGTCCAATCCTATCACTGTCAGGTTATCACCAACCTGCATTGTTATTGTGCTGCATTGTTACCAAATTTTTTCTTTACTTCCCTTCATGAGCTTTCCTCTCCTGTATTTTGTATAAAACACAGCTCACAAGAAGCTGTTGAGGCCCACCATTGGAGGATCCAACAGAGAGAAGGAATTTCCTGGGGCAGGGTTCACAGAGAAAGGGGATCAGGGAGGTCAGAGGTTATCCCATCAATAAACCAGCCAACCCTGCCTGCCATAAAGGTAGTTAATCATGGACATAATATGATGTGGATGCTAGGAGGCCCATTAACCTACCACTTCAGGGCTTTAATTGCTGATGAACCAAGAAAGTCACCAATGGACCTTTTCACATGGCACTTTATTGGTGATGAGGTCAGAAGTATCTCTCTGGGGCCAACTCACACAATTAGTGTCACTTCTTGCTATCTCCCTTGCCATCTCTAGGGAGAGGAAAAATGGGATCTATATCTTCAGTTTCTATCTTCTCCAGAATATATTACAGCTTGTGTGTATAAGCTACTCAGGAATAAATATGCATTATCTTTTAGAATAATGGGGATTGTATTTGGGTAATTGTCTTTCAATTTAAGGTAAAATGGGGAGTGTCATGTGACCTACGCTGAAGTCTGTCTAACAATAAGTCTGGATTATGGGCTGCTAAAGATCAAAGGAAGCCCACTGTGTTTCTCTGGGAAGGAGGAGCAAGATATTCAACCTGCAGACAATGGTGAACACAGCTGAGATGCCAGTGACAGACTATGAGTCTCCAAGTTCGAGAGAAATCTTAGACATGCCAGGTTGTAAAAATGTATACTTTGAATTGCCCATTTGATTTCAGCCTGAGGTAGATTTGGGTGGGGGTAGGGGTGGAGTGGGGAGGTTCTAAAGAATAGACTATTATTATTTCTACCTGGATACAAGATCCATGGGATTCACACTGCAATGGGGAACAGTGCCGAAGAAGCCATCGTAAAAATTAGTGAACAGGCTTTATTAGAATGCCACAAATATTGCAGATACAGAGGGCAGAGTTTTCTGTACCACTCAGAGAATTTAGTAGAGCAGACAGGGAAAGCCTTTTGTAAAAAGCTATTGGAGATGAAAGATCAGTAAGATGATGGCGTGTGAGCTGTTGAATACTCCAGTTGCTTTTAAGTGAACTGCACAGATTTGAAAACACCAGTGTCACTGTGGTGTGTTACAGCTACATTGGTAGTTGTGATGAAGTGACAGGCATTCATTGCGCAAAAAGCACCTGATGAAGATACCTGGCACCCAAGCTCCTGTGCGACAATCCTCTGCAGTGGCAACCTTACAATACTAACTCATAGAAGCATGTCGATTAATTAAAAAGTGGTGCTTACATCAGCAGAGTGAGCAAATCATTCAAGCACTCACGGTTTTGGAAGTTTTCTTCAAATACCTCTGCAGCAACTTCTGTTGAGGTTCCCTTCTTCATTTGGAATGAGGTCTTGTTGCCAGCCAGAGGGAAAATAACTTCCCTTCTCTCTTAGCTTTTAGGGAAACATCTAGGCAGGCATCACAAAAGTATAGCACCTTCTTTTGCCTGGTCTCTGACATCTCCAGGGGTGAGTGGGGTTAATAAGCAGAGGTTGGGTGTACTGCTGGGTTGAAGAAAGTGAAATTCTGCCCATGTGTCTTTTAGGTATGGCATCCCAATGTTGGAGACATTATGTATATGATGAAGCTCCCAGCAGCCTTCAAATTTTCTGCCCATAAAACTTGATATTTTATTTGAGCATGAATGTTAAGTGAGCTGAAAGAAGTGTAATTACATGGCAAAATCTAACCCATCCTCATGGGGATGGCTCTCCCACTTTGACATTCACTCCACACTTACTCTCAAAAAAGAAAATTCTGGCCAGTTAGTCTGCCAGGGTCTAAGGCACACAGAGTATCTATAGGTTGAAAATCTCTCAAGTTCATCACAACAAAATGCAGGGGAAAGCTTACAACTAGATCTAAAACACCAAATTTATGAAGCTCTGAGTTTTGTCTCAGTTTTCTTTGAAGATGAGCTACACTAATACTCTCAGTATGAAGGGCAGTTCGGGGGTTAGATGTTAGCAGGTTGAGAAAAGAACATTATAAACCCTTGGGTGCTGAGAATCATTTGGGACATATTTTGGGAAAAATCAAAGACCATTGAAAAGGTTAGTGTAACATATATCTATGAAATATTGTTTAGCGTTCTCCTAGAAATAAGTGGTTTAAGATATGAATTGCTTGCAAAGATAATGCGTAATCAACAGTGCTTTTAATCTTTTGTCACAGTAAACATCTTAAAACATGAAATTTTGATATGTCATCCTTACAGTTATTAATCGGAAGTACAAATATCGTCTTAAAAAGTTATCAATATCTACAGAGATTGAAATGTATTGCAACATTGTAACAAGTACAGATGATTCTTTTAAAAATAGAAATAGTAATTTAATTCATCTTAATATTTTAACACATTAGACTTCAAATTTCAGAATTATAGCACTGGCACTACGCAGACATTACTGAAATATTATCCATGAATATCTAAGCTCAGTAAAATTGGATAACTTTGATCTGAAGAAAAATCTTCAAGAATATATTTTTGACTCATAGGATTGGACACCATAATCTGACACTTTCTAAAATCTCTCAAACTGATTTCAAGGATATAACTATGTTGAGGACAGGACAAATTGGGTTAAAATGATGACCATCTTTTCAAATTGATCACATTCAATTTCATTTGAATTACAGTCATTCCCAATTAGTTAAAATTCTGCTCAAATGTATTTTAATTAGTATTTCTTGCTTTGATTAAATGAGAAGACAAATAAAAATGCGTTTACACTTTACCTATTCAGTCGTTACAATGTAAAGCTTGCACCTTGTCTGCTTTAAATATAATTATTATCAAATAATTGATGTATGAACACAATATCTATTTGCCTAACAAAATCAAGTAGTCATGGTCTTGTCAGTTTAAACAACAATCAAAACACAACATGTGATATTTGTGAAGCAAAGTATTTACAGATACAGATTAAGGAGGTTAAAGGCAGCATATTAAACCCGCATATTTCAACCTCGCAAATGCTGTCAATGGAGAAGAAAAAATACGAGCTCGATAATTCAGTTTCCTGAACGTACACTTATCAATTGCACTTCTTTTTCCTAACCCCAGTTGCACTGACATTTTTAAATTGCTGATAAGTAGCACAGGTTTTGAAGATATTATGCCAAAGTATAATTCTTCCTCTTTCACTATGAATGTTTGATTTGAATTGGTTTGTTTACATTCATATACATTCAAGTAATTCCTTTTATTCCATTTCTTTGGAAGATAAATGTTACATGATTTGAATTTGTTATTTATTCAGTAGTTATAGCTTGCAAAGTCAATGCTTTACTGTAAGTCTATCATTTATGAAATCTCTGGGTTGTGCTGGCCCCAATTTTTTAAAGGCTAACATGAAATGCAGAGTCTTAATAAAAACAGATATATACCCAGGAATTACTGCCGATGTGCATTTAACCTTTATTCTGTGATTCTATTAGAGGTATTAATCCAGTTAAAAATAACAGGTCAGTACAACCACCATTAGAGAATAGCAGAATGTTCCACAAATGTATTAAATGCTTAGCATTGATAGCTGCGATAGTGATTTCTGTGAAGAAAAATAATTTGTTCAACAGTTGCAAATCTCTCGATAATAATCTTAGATTATGAGCAATGGAATTTACTTCAGAATTGACTAATATTCACCATTGCCTTTGAAAAGTAAATGTATCAGCCAGGATTTCATTTCCAAGCCAATAGCATTGCCCAACAGGAGTTTTAACCTTAGCAATGATGACTTTTCTGCCGTCCATATACTAGCTCAAATCTTTGACATTGCAATTCGGAGATGATCTAATATAAATGAACACTGTCCATTTTAATGGATGAAACTCCAGAGCCTTGCTTGGAACTTCACATTGTGCTTTGCATTTGCACCAATGTTAACTGGCTCACCTCACATTATATCCATTGTATTCTTCCTGCACATTACAGTTTCTTCTTCATAAAATTTCACTAGCTAACTAGAAGACCAACCATTGTGTAAAAAAATGCATCACAATGACCCCGCTTGACTTGTCATTGTAATTCTTTCTTTAGCTATCAGCAAACATGTAGTCATACCAGCTGAGAATTAGAAGAACCCCTAAAGTCTTAAAGGCAAATCTTACCAATTCATGTCGACGGTATGAATGCGGTTATATGTGCCACCACCAATACCTTGTATATATATTTTCTGCAAGGCCCCATGTAGTCTCCTGTGGATGTGGACAGCCACTTTCTGGCTGAACTAAAAGACTGTATTCTAGTAAACAAAATATAGTTTGTTCCATCTCTGTAACTATTTAGACATTACAAAAAGACACCATTGCTAAACATGTTAAGAGGATCTGGTCTTAGGTCTGACTTCTTCAAGAATCTTGATTTCTGTAACAACTGATCTCCATGATCTCATCATGGTGCAAATGGCACTCAAACAGTATTAACCCTGTCAGTCCCTTCCAGATCCATATTCAGCAAATGCTTCCTGGTAATCCTTCCATATTTACAGCTTTGCCAAGACTACTGTATACAATGCTAATAGAATTTAACAATGTGAAACTTTGAATCCCCTCATCTCTCGTCACAGTATTAAAGGTTTTCCTGTAGATTGCTGCAATAGAAGACTACGTATTAATCTTTTCACACCACAGATGAGCTCTCTAATCCAGGCAAAATTGTACCACACTCTAAATAACAGGTCTCTATGTGACACTTCTCATACTCACAGTTTATATTCTTCAGTCTCATCCTTCAACTGAACAAAGAGTTCAGATGATAGAAATGTCTGTGTGTTTTCATGTACAAAAATGCTGCAACATTCACATACTGCACCTGATTGGGAAATGTCTAAGTAGTTCCCAAATATTTTGTTGTTTCATGATTTAATTAAAATATGTGCGGCCTATTTTTGAGCAGGTGGGAGGCATCAAATTTGCCTGTTGCTGCTATTATGTGAAGCCAGCCCATATCACTTAAAGAGGAGGATCGAGCATCTGGCAGCAATTACACTCTGTAATGGCAGCCATGGCAGAACCACAGAATCACCCAATCCCCATCCTGAGGTTTTCAAGATGCTGCAGGTTTTGGTCAGGGAAAGGATGATATTCTAATCACAGGAGAAAGACGAGCTTGTCTAGAGATAGCAGGACTCATAAATGCCTGAAACATTCTCCCTGGGCATGACTGCCTGGTAAGATTTACTGCTAATAGCTAATCTAAGTCCCCTATGTCTCTGCCTGGCACTGGATTACCTATCACCCCTATACTTGCAAAACTTTTCTCTCCCATTACCAGTGATCTTGTTCAATCACTGCAGCGTATCTTATCAGTGACTTTCTCTTCTTTCAGCTTTTACAAATCAGGACAACTATTCTACTCCAAAACTTCAAAACTTTTTACCACTCTTTAACACTGTGTCATGATTGTGCAAAACATAGGGTATCAATTTTTAAGTTCCATCATCCATTTTAATACAAGGGAGTTTCATCATCTAAAATGATTTCAAGAAAATTAACTAAACACATTGACTTAAAATGGTCACAGGTACGACCATATCACAAGTGATTAAGGTTTAAATTAAATTAAATAACAGACAGTCAAGTTGAATTAATATTTTACATAAGACAACAACACCAGTCAACTTTTCGGAGGGGTGTGAAACGATTCCATTTTTCTTTCACACATAGACGAGAATGTTCACAGAGCGGAGATGAAAACATCACCTGCAATTATTGAGCTTGAAGGCAATGAACTTAGGTACAGAATTATGGAGAAATGATTAATAAGTCAAGAAGCTGCTTTTGGCAATGAGAGAAAAAAATAAGGATTGAATTGAAAGGGTGCGGAACTCTCTCTTTCACATCTGCCTCTATTGAAGGAAAAATGCCTGGTGATAATATAACTTGAAAACAAACATCAATATGCCAAGAACTGAAAAGGTAAACTGAAGTAATCACTACTGCTCGTGATCTAAGACACTAATAGTTTGATGTTAAAACTTTATGTCTCAATGGCATACTTATGACTTTAGATTATGTATTCTTTCTATCTTCCTTTTGCACTGGAGGCTATTCCTTCTGAGCTTTGTGTGCATGTGTGTGTGCACGTGTGTCTGTGTGTGTGTGTCTGTATGTGTGTGTCTGTGTGTTTGTCTGTGTGTGTGTGCGTGTGTGTGTAGGTTGCCCAATGGCTGTATGCTTGTATGTGATAACTTTCACTTCCTTTCACTCTCAAAAATGTTGTAACTGACGCCTTACTGCCCCAATACAAATTGGTTATTTCCTTTTATCTTATTGGAGAGATGTAATTGCCTCCTATTACAAAATAATTTAAATCTTAGCTAAGGCTAAGGCTGAGGAGACTGGAAGCAGGGGAAAGGTGATCACACCCCTCAACCTCTCATAACAACTGACGTTATACTTTCTTTCTTACAGACTAAGCTTGCACTTATCAACAATGAGTACACAGCTGAAGGAGGAACACAATTCATCCCCAATGTGCTGACCCAGCCATTTGTTTTCCCATTTCACTGCCATTCATTCCCTGTTGTTGTTGTGTCGCCACAGTCTTACCAAACCATAGGGGCTACTCTCTTATTCATTTGTTTGCAGAGCAGTGTAATGCCGACAGCATGGGTTCAATTCCCATCACCAGTTTGAGGTTACCATGAAGAACTCTCCTTCCCTCACCTGAGGTCTGGTGGCCCTCAGGTTAAGTCACCACCAGTCATAGTAGGGAATACATAACAAATTGCTGCTGCCTTCAAGCGCTTTTATCAGCATTTTGGAGCTGCTATTATCATTTTTTTCTAATACATTGTTTTCCCTAATAGTTTTCTTCCCTCGTCAGCCTATTGTTACCATAGATATTTTCAGAGAGTATCACCTTCATCACTGTGAGGAAGTTTACATGAAATCACTTGGGTAAGCAAGTGCCAACTGTTTTGATGTAACAAGACCAGCCAGTTGGACCTCATAGAATATTAGTTTCCTGATTGGACCAGATTAACCAACCCCAGTCAGGGAGGACTGGCTGACATATAAAAAGGAGAAAGTAAGGAGTGCAGATGCTGGAAATCAGTGTCGAAAAGTGTGGCACTGGAAAAACACAGCAGGTCAGGCAGCATCTGAGGAGCAGCAGACTCGACTTTCCTGCTTGTCGGATGCTGCCTGACCTGCTGTGATTTTCCAGCTCAACACTTTTCTACGTTGACATATAAAAAGGGTGAGTGTCAGAGATACTGCTTGCTCTGGTGCCTGACTTTGTATGAGACATGAATATCATTAAAGATTGTTCATGTATAAATGAAGGGTGACTTTGTGATGGGATATCAGCCTCTGTAGAGTTATTTCACCAACATGCACATTGCAACTTTAATTCTGACTTCATAATTCAAGTAATTGTTTCTGGATTTTATTTTCACTTGTTTGATGAGATGTGTGTATCACTGTCAAGGGGAACACAGTGCACCACCCTTAAGGAAATAGTGGTGAACAGTTCAGTTGAACAACTACAGTCTGTGTGTGCAATATGGTTAGGGAGGCAGTTCAGCATTTGGATCCTCAATGATGGAGGAATGACAATGTGATTCCAATCGTAATCACTAGGAGAAATTTCAGGTAATAGCATTCTCATGTGTCTGCTGACCTTATCCTTCCAAGCTGTAAAGGTTACAGGTTTTTGAAGTGCTATCAACGACATTTTAGAAAATAGCTTCAGTGCATCTTGGAAAAGTGCACTAATTTTGGAGGGAGGGAATGTTGAACTTGCTGGATTGGCTGTCAATCAAGCAGGCTGCTTTGTCCAGGTTGGTGTTGGGCAGCTTGCACTGTCAGAGGTGCACTCATCCAAGCCACTGGAGGATATTTCATCACATATCTTGACTTGTGCCTTTAAATACATTTACTTTATAAATTCATCAGCATTTATTTAATTATAATTAAACTAAACAACAACAAAAAATTTGCTTATGAGCCAAGGTTTCTCCATGGAGGGATGTGTGACAGAATCAGTAAGGATATTGTATCCAGCACACACTAGTGTAACTTTGCAATAATTGAATGAACAGTAGCATGGCAGGGATACAGATGAATGCTACAGACTGAATTTCTGTGGAACACAGCAGTACTTGGTTTTGATTTGGAGGTGCCGGTGTTGGACTGGGGTGTACAAAGTTAAAAATCACACAAGGAGAAAGTGAGGACTGCAGATGCTGGAGATCAGAGCTGAAAATGTGTTGCTGGAAAAGCGCAGCAGGTCAGGCAGCATCCAAGAAGCAGGAGAATTGACATTTCGGTAAATTTGAGGTCGGGGTGGAAGGTGTTGGTAAAGTGTTTTTCCAGGTAAATTTTCCAGGTAAATCCACCACCCGTTTCTACCTCCTGCCCAAACTCCACAAACCTGACTGCCCCGGCCGACCCATTGTCTCAGTCTGCTCCTGCCCCACCGAACTCATCTCTGCGTACCTCGACACAGTCCTGTCCCCCTTAGTCCAAGAACTCCCCACCTATGTTCGGGACACCACCCACGCCCTCCACCTTCTCCATGACTTTCGCTTCCCCGGTCCCCAACGCCTTATCTTCACCATGGACATCCAGTCCCTGTACATCTCCATCCCCCATCACGAAGGACGCAAAGCACTCTGCTTCTTTCTTTCCCGCCGTACCAACCAGTACCCTTCCACTGACACCCTCCTTCGACTGACTGAACTGGTCCTCACTCTGAACAACTTCTCTTTCCAATCCTCCCACTTCCTCCAAACCAAAGGAGTAGCCATGGGCACCTGCATGGGCCCCAGCTATGCCTGCCCTCTTAGTAGGATATGTGGAACAGTCCATCTTCCACAGCTACACTGGTACTACCCCCCACCTTTTCCTCTGCTACATCAATGACTGTATTGGCGCTGCCTCGTGCTCCCACGAGAAGGTTGAACAGTTCATCCACTTTACCAACACCTTCCACCCCAAACTCAAATTTACCTGGACCGTCTCAGACTCCTTCCTCCCCTTCCTATACCTCTCCATTTCTATCTCGGGCGACCGAATCAACATGGACATTTACTATAAACCGACCAACTCCCACAGCTACCTAGACTACACCTCCTCTCACCCTGTCCCCTATAAAAACGCCATCCCATATTCCCAATTCCTTTGTCTCCACCGCATCTGCACCCAGGAGGACCAGTTCCAATACCGAACAACCCAGATGGCCTCCTTTTTCAAAGATTGCAATATCCCCCCAGACGTGATCGACGATGCTCTCCACTGCATCTCCTCCACTTCCCGCTCCTCCGCCCTTAAGCCCCGCCCCTCCAATCACCAACAGGACAGAACCCCACTGGTCCTCACCTACCACTACACCAACCTCCATATACATCATATCATCCGTCATCATTTCCGCCAGCTCCAAACGGACCCTACCACCAGGGATATATTTCTCTCCCCTCCCCTATCAGCTTTCCAAAAAGACCACTCCCTCCGTGACTCCCTTGTCAGGTCCACACCCCCCACCAACCCAACCTCCACTCCCGGCACCTTCCCCTGAAACTGCAAGAAATGCAAAACTTGTGCCCACACCTCCCCCCTTACTTCCATCCAAGGCCCCAAGGGATCCTTCCATATCCGCCACAAATTCACCTGCACCTCCACACACATCATTTACTGCGTCCGCTGCACCCGAGGTGGCCTCCTCTATATTGGGGAGACAGGCCGCCTACTTGCGGAACGTTTCAGAGAACACCTCTGGGGCACCCGGACCAACCAACCCAAGCACCCCATGGCTCAACACTTCAACTCCCCCTCCCACTCCACCAAGGACATGCAGGTCCTTGGACTCCTCCATCGCCAGACCATAGCAACAGCTGGAGAAAGAGCGCCTCATCTTCCGCCTAGGAACCCTCCACCTACAAGGGATGGACTCAGATTTCTCCAGTTTCCTCATTTCCCCTCCCCCCACCTTGTCTCAGTCCCAACCCTCGAACTCAGCACCACCTTCCTAACCTGCAATCTTTTTCCTGACCTATCCGCCCCCACCCCCACTCCGGCCTATCACCCTCACCTTAACCTCCTTCCACCTATTGCATTTCCAACGCCCCTTCCCCAAGTCCCTCCTCCCTACCTTTTATCTTAGCCTGCTTGGCACACTCGCCTCATTCCTGAAGAAGGGCTCATGCCTGAAACATCGATTCTCCTGCTTCTTGGATGCTGCCTGACCTGCTGCGCTTTTCCAGCAACACATTTTCAGCTCAGTAAAAATCACACAACACCAGGTTCTGGTCTAACAGGTTTAATTGGAAGCAAACTAGCTTTCGGAGCGTCGCTCCTTCATCAGGTGATATCACCTGGTGTTGTGTGATTTTTAACTTTGTACTTGGTTTTGTTATTCTGCTTGTAAAAGGAGTTGGTGAATGTGGCATTGAAATTTGCTCTCCCCTTTTTAAAGAGTTCAAAAGCAGAAAGCATTATAAACCTTTATTGACTGAAGCACCAGAGAGTATCCTTTGTTGTTCCGACGTAGGTTTCAAACATTTAAAGCGCCCACACTTACTTCTGCACCTCCTAAGTATTTTCTGGATAATGAATGCAGAGGACAGGAGGGATTTCCAACATTAGTCAAGCAGGATTTTCAATTAAATCCATTTTCAAAAGGAAACACTATTCCCATCCTGCCTCCTCCATCAATGCACCAGAGCAAGGTAAAGCAACACAGCAGTTAATAACAAGTCAATCTTAAGCATTTGCTCTTCCCAAGCAAAGTGCATTAATTAACATGATTCAGACAACAGCCCCCTGGATAATCCTACTCTAATTGCCCTCCCACAAGCACCTGCTTTAGCACTTCTGAATACTGAGGCTGTCATTACCTCTCTTGACAAGCACAAAACCAGCAAAAAAAAATGCAGAGAATCTTTATATTGTGCTGCACCTGGCTTAGTATTCAGTGAGTTTCAGTAACAAACATTTATTCTCTCATAGCAGTAACTGTTTCACATAACCCATTTTAGATGACCTGCATTCACCATGTCTGGCTTTTGTGACCTGAAGATATAAATGGGACATTTTATAAAAGCTCATAGCAATGTGTTTCATTTGTACAGATTGAACATTACAACATTAAACTCTCTCTTCAGGATTGCAGCAGTTTCTTTTTTCAGATGGGAATTTACATTTCACCCCACTTTCTCAAGATGATCATTTTATGAAGGTTTACTCCAGGAGCGGTTGACGGTGGGAATATTAAGATGCTTTTTCCGAACATCTGAAGTCTGGTCTTTCCTGTACCTTAGTGATTATCACTTTAAGGGAAATGAAGTTTTATTGCAGTCTTAATTCAGGATTGACATGTTCAATTACATGACAGAAGCTGGGGTGAGTTAACTCGTGCTGAAAAATGTGTTGCTGGAAAACCGCAGCAGGTCAGGCAGCATCAAAGGAGTATGAGAATCGACGTTTCGAGCATGAGCCCTTCTTCCTCACTTTCTCCTGAGTTAACTCATGGCTGACTTAACTCAGTTTCTTGCAGTTTGAAATCAGTTGTTTTCAGGAAGCATAAATAGAGGCCTCTGCCCACCCCCACCCCCTCAGAGATACCATGAAGTGGGAGTTTGGTGAGTATGAGGGACTGAGGGGACCGGGAGGGGGAGGGGTGCTGCTTTTTTCTATTGTTCCAATCTACTTGTTGGTTCATCCCTTGGTACAAGGAAAGAAGCTGACTGGTGAGTACTCATACATTTTTCTATTCTAACCGAATGCTAACACGAACCCTAATCCTTATCCTATTCTAATTACAGTCAATAGTATTATTTTTTAAGCTATGGGATGGCAGGGCACCTTGGCCAAATGGAGTATATGTGTGAAGTTATGAATACATCATTTAGACCAGATGAAGACAGGAGATATCACCAGCTGCACAAGCTTGAGCTCTGGGTTTTGTAACTTGAACAGCACCTGGCACCATTGTTACACATCTGCATGGAAGTGGACAACGTGCATGACACATTGAGGGAGGTGGATGCAATGCAGGTTAGATGCGGATAATCTGCTCGAGAATGAGTGACTACCAGACCGTCTTGAAAAATCAGGAAGGCACTAAAAGAGTCTTTGAATCTAACATGCTTGCTCATCAGTATTCTGTTTTGGATACTGGTAAGGGTAATGGCTCCTCAAAAGAGTGCAACCAGAGCCATGGTGGTCGCTTTATGGACAGTTCAACTCCTATAGGGGTGGGGGAGGAGGGAGAATGCAAGAGCAATGATGATGGGAGATTTCATAGTTGGGGATCAGACAGATGTTTCTGTAGCTGTCAGCATAACTCCAAGACAGTATGTTGCCTCTCTAGTGACAGAGAAAAGGATGTTATAGAGTGACTGCATGGACATTCTTCTGGGTGAGGATGATCAGCCAGATGCTTTGGTCTATGTTGGTACAATGACAAGTAGGAATGGACATAAGATCCTGAAAGCAGATTTCAAGAACTATAGTAGGAGTTTGAAAGGCAGGACCTCCAAAACCATACTCTCACGGTTATTCCCAGGCCTACAAGCTAGTGTTCATAGAAACATGAGAATTGAGTAACTGAACACTTGACTGGAAAGCTGGTATAGGCGGGTGGGCATAAGATTTTTGGGACATTTTAACCAGTTTTGAGCAAGGTGGAATGGGGGCAAACTGAATGATCTACATCCAAACAGAAGCAAAATAAATATTCTTGCAGGGAGATTTGTAAATGCTGCTGGAGAGAGTTTACACTACTTTGGTAGGGGAATAGAAACTTGAGGAGAGGGTATGGAAAGCAAAAACTTTAGCAAATGACTCTGTCAGGCAGAAGAAACAAAGTTTAAAAATGTGGATCACAAAAGAATGGCAATTAGTACTAAAAGTATATATGTTAATGCAAATAATATCGGGCATTCAGATAATGAGAAAAGAGTCTTACTAGACACATCACAGCATGACATAATCGCTGCAGTGAAACGTAGCTCATGGAAAGGCAAAGAAGACAGCTTAACATCCTTTAATGTAGAGTTATCAGACAGCAGAAAGAGGTAGATTAAAAAAAAGGTGGAGGTGCAGCATTATTGTTTAAAGAATTAATCACAATTGAGAGGGAGTTAATACACCAAATAAAGCGCCAAATGAGGACATACGAGTCGAGTTAAAAAAAGGGGCAGGTACACTGCTTGGAATGTACTATAGACTCTTCAGTAGTACGAGAGTATTGGGGAGTATTAGAGACCCTTCTCTCATATCAGTTGTAGAAGGTAACAGTTCTGAAAGAGTTAATATTCATGATACATTGGCTTACCCATTCGACTAACATCGCACACTTTGTGGGTGGAGATAAGGAGTTCTACTCTAGCATTCAGCAGGAGATGCATCTATATAAGCTACCTAAGATCTTCGTAATTATGCCTGACCAAACATAATTCTGCTGTAAACTCTGTTGTCTCAGAACAGTGCCACTTCTCTAGATTATAGTGGTGTGTCTTCTACCAATAATCACTCGACAGGCCCAAGACAAAGGAAGATTGACCTCAAACAACCCTTACCCAGTAGCACATACTAATGGAGGTGAAAAATACCACAGGTGCCAACAAAGGTCATCTGGGAAAATGCTGCAGAATCTTTGTCATGATAATTACAGACTTAATTAAAATTATTCAGAGTCGGATTATTCCAGTCCTGTTCACAATATTCTGTGCTGGTATGAATCAATACCAGTAAAGGTGATCCCGACAAACAGAACTGCTTTCATTGAAGTGATGAGTGGTGTTCATTCATCACTGCTTCCAGACTGGAATCAGGCAGGTGAAATGATTGCAAGCCACTGAAACTGTGAAGCTATGCTGACCTTCATCTACAACTGAAGGTAGACTGGCCTTGTGAAAAATTAGGAGATTTCTGGAATGAAAGACGCATCCAATTCCTCACCAAATACTTGACTCAATGCATTCCTACTGGTGTTGCTTCGGGAATGTATCTGAAGAGCCAAAGACTTCCAATCCATTTTATATTAGCATATTTTATGATCTCAAATGCCCAGTAATTTGAAATCCTTCTCAATTTGGTTGCAGAATTAACATAACTAGCAAGGGAAACCAACAAACTAAACAATATTTCCTACCTTAGGATGACATAATAGCTATTTTTACAAATCTTTTTTATTTTAGTATTCATAGTTAATTAAAGAACAATAAAATGCTATTAAGCACAAACTGGTGCTTATCACAAATGCAACATTTCAACTCACAAAGCGAATCCTCTGTAATTGTTTATTTGTAATGAGGAATGGGACTATTAGCCCCAATGTGTGTCAGATGTGAAGGTGTAAAGTCGAATTTTACAGCAAACCACCGGATGATTTAAGCATATTGAGCAAACTTTACACATTTAGAAGTACTCCTACATCTTATTAAAAGATTATCTGCTGAGAGATACAGTGATTGCTCCCTTCTAATTCACATGCTATTGTAATTTTCAAAATATTTATTTTCTTAATATTAACGTGGTGTGAAGTGGGTGTATTAGCATTATTAGGCCATCAATGATCAATTAGCAAGGTTTTATTTTCAAAATCTTCACCTCATTATGATTCCAAACTAGCACCATTCATTCCTCAGATTCCTCCTACGATATCCTACTGGGAATCTGGCAGTATATTTCCATTGATAAGAGTTTTACCAACACAGATGGTTCAGTAGTATATTAAAATGCTGTCTCACACTTGCTTTTGCAAAGATTAACCATCTGTTTGACCACCAGAATTCTGCTTCTAG
Organism: Chiloscyllium plagiosum; assembly: GCF_037043375.1. Taxonomy (NCBI): domain Eukaryota; kingdom Metazoa; phylum Chordata; class Chondrichthyes; order Orectolobiformes; family Hemiscylliidae; genus Chiloscyllium; species Chiloscyllium plagiosum. The sequence goes on along the minus strand of NW_028270159.1, from coordinate 34,163,235 downwards.
CAAAGCACTTGTGATCCTACCAAGTGTCAGGTAAACAAAATTTTGAACAGCTAAAATGATATTTTAGCAACTCAAATATTAAACTCTGGTGAAATGACTATATTCTTAAACAGATCTGGACCAGTTGGTACATTACAGACTGATTCAGTACTAATGACTGTGGCACTTAACACAATGGTATTGTCTCATAAATTTTGCTTTCCATTCATCATAATCTTTTTTTTGTTCTATATTGGAGGAAATACCTCATGAAAGAAAGCCTTCCCTAATAAACCAAGGAGAGAATGGGTGTCTCTGAAATGTGCAATCTCTGATTAAGTAACTTGGTTAGTGAGTATTTAGTTAGAGATTAAAAAAAAGGACTTTCTTGTAATAAAGGTATCTTATATCCTTTCTTAGATATTTTCTTACAAAACATACTCAGGTGCAACTGTGACCAACAATTTGCTTTCAAAATAATGACAACTTTGTGTATGAAAAATTATCAGTCTTTTGAGGAAAAGAAATAATATACAGTGAGTAGTAAATCATTATAAGTTGTTGGATAATTTATGCTTTCATTAAATTTGTGGAAGTGAAACTTTGCTGTTAATCTCGCTCTGAATGCCATGAAATACAGAAAGTACATAAGTCTAGGTATAGACAAAACAAAAAACAGCACTGATCAGGATTATATTGAGTAGGTCATCCATCAATATCAAGTGGATCACATCTGATTTAATTCTACCAAAATTGTACATACTGATCAGGAGATGTTCTTTTTTTATTATTTTTGAGCCATTTGTTAATGTTAAAACATGAGATAATGGAGCACACTTCGCAGTCAGCAGTGATGGAGTGGAGTGGCATTCACCATTCACTATGTTGACAGCTACCTATATTGTCCAGATTCTGGATGGAGACTTGCTCTAAGTTACATCAGATCCACTGTGGCACCCTCTGCAGGACATCTCTGATTTCTGAGCAGTTCAAGCAACCATGAGGCTCATTAAAGAGACTACGAATTTTCATAATTAAAAATCACACAACACCAGGTTATAGTCCAACAGGTTTAATTGGAAGCACACTAGCTTTCGGAGCGACACTCCTTCATCAGGTGGTAGACTACCACCTGATGAAGGAGCGTCACTCCAAAAGCTAATGTGCTTCCAATTAAAGCTGTTGGACTATAACCTGGTGTTGTGTGATTTTTAACTTTGTACACCCCAGTCCAACACCGGCATCTCCAAATCATGAGAATTTTCATGACTTCATGCAGACTTTCTCTAACTTATTCATGAATGAAAGTGTTACTGACAAGGCCAGTATTTACCATTCATTTTTAATCCCCTAGGGAAGTTAATGGTGCCACCTACTTGAACTGCTGTTGTCTGTGCATTGGAAGTACTCTCACAGTGCTGTTACGTAGAAAGCTACTGGATTTTGAGTCTGCCACAAAGGAATGGCAATGTGTGGCTTGTTGGCTGGGTTGCTGGTTTGTGATGCAGAGGGATGCCAACAATGTGAGTTCAATTCCTACACCAGCTGAGGTCACCTTGAAAATCCTGCATTCTCCCCATTGGCCTTAGCCTGAATGTGGTGACCCTGAGGTTAATTCCACTACATGTCATCTGTCTCCCATGAGCAAGTGGAACTGTGGCTACTTTACCTTATATAAAATGGGTAAAAGAAGGAGACTGTGATGAAAGTATTACAGCACTGAAGGAGCCTGTTTGGCCCATCATACCTACGTGGGCTAATTAAATAAGGATCATTAACTAATCCCAATCTGCTGCTTGTTCCTTGCTCATTAGTTTTCACCAAATACTCATCCAATAATGTCTTGAGTGCCTCAGTTGAATGTGCCCCCACCACATTTCCAGACAGTGCATTCGATACCCTATGCTTGCTGTGTGACAAAATCTTTGCTCATAGCACCCTTGCTTCTTTTGTACACCACTTTAAATCTATGCCCTCTTATCCTTGTCTCTTTACCATCAGGAATAGCTTCTCCCTATCTACACTATCCAGCCCATTCATGATTTTGAAAATCTCTATCAAATCTCCTTACAGCTTTCTTCTCTCCAAGATTAGCAGTCCCAGCTTCTTCAATCTACCCTCAGAACTGAAGTTCTTCATCCCTGGAACTACACTGCCTCTGTACTCCGAGAAAGTGATGACTCCAGATGCTGGAGATCAGAGCTGGAAAATGTGTTGCTGGAAAAGCGCAACAGGTCAGGCAGCATCCAAGGAGCAGGAGAATCGACATTTCAGGCATAAGCCCTTCTTCAGGAATGAGGAGGGTGTGCCAAGCAGGCTAAGATAAAAGGAGGGACTTGGAGGAGGGGCGTTGGAAATGAGATAGGTGGAAGGAGGTTAAGGTGAGGGTGATAGGCCGCAGAGGGGGTGGGGGCGGATAGGTCAGGAAGAAGATTGCAGGTCAAGAGGGCGGTGTTGAGTCCGATGGTTGGGACTGAGAGAAGGTGGGGGGAGGGGAAATGAGGAAGCTGGAGAAATCTGAATTCATCCCTTGTGGTCGGAGGGTTCCTAGGCGGAAGATGAGGCACTCTTCCTCCAGGCGTCGTGTTACCATGGTCTGGCGATGGAGGAGGCCAAGGACCTGCATGTCCTTGGCGAAGTGGGAGGGGGGGGTTAAAGCGTTCAGCAACGGGGTGGTTGGGTTGGTTGGTTGGTGCGGGTGTCCCAGAGGTGTTCTGTGAAACATTCCGCAAGTAGGCGTCCTGTCTCCCCAATATAGAGGAGGCCACCTCGGGTGCAGTGGATGCAGTAAATGATGTGTGTGGAGGTGCCGGTGAATTTGTGGCGGATATGGAAGGATCCCTTGGGGCCTTGGAGGGAAGTAAGGGGGGAGGTGTGGGCACAAGATTTGCATTTCTTGCAGTTTCAGGGGAAGGTGCCGGGAGTGGAGGTTGGGTTGGTGGGGGGTGTGGACCTGACGAGGGAGTCGCGGAGGGAGTGGTCTTTTTGGAATGCTGATAGGGGAGGGGAGGGAAAGATATCCTTGGTGGTGGGGTCTGTTTGGAGGTGGTGGAAATGACAAAGGATGATATGATGTATCTGGAGGTTGGTGGGGTAGTAGGTGAGGAGCAGTGGGGTTCTGTCCTGTTGGTGATTGGAGGGGCGGGGTTCAAGGGCGGAGGAGCGGGAAGTGGAGGAGATGCGGTGGAGAGCATCGTCAACCACGTCTGAGGGGAAATTGTGGTCTTTGAAGAAGGAGGCCATCTGGGTTGTTTGGTATTGGAATTGGTCCTCCTGGGAGCAGATGAGGTGGAGGCGAAGGAATTGGGAATATGGGATGGCGTTTTTACAGGGGGTAGGGTGGGAGGAGGTGTAATCTAGGTAGCTGTGGGAGTCGGTCGGTTTATAGTAAATGTCCGTGTTGAGTTGGTCGCCCAAGATAGAAATGGAGAGGTCTAGGAAGGGGAGGGAGGAGTCCGAGACAGTCCAGGTAAATTATCCACCTATCGTATTCCTAATGCCCCTCCCCCAAGTCCTTCCTCCCTACCTTTTATCTTAGCCTGCTTGGCACACCCTCCTCATTCCTGAAGTAGGGCTTATGCCCAAAACGTCGATTCTCCTGCTCCTTGGATGCTGCCTGACCTGCTGCGCTTTTCCAGCAACACATTTTTCAGCTCTTGCTTCTGTACTCCCCAATGCATTTACATCATTCCAATAATATGGTGCCAATAACCATACACAATACTTTGGCTGAGGTCGAACAAGTAACTTATACATGTTGAAAATCACCCCCTTGTTCTTATACACTATGCCCCTATTAATAAAGCCAAGGATGCTATATGTTTTGCTTACTGTGTCTCTACCTGTCCTGACACTTTCAATGATCTATGCTCATATATATGCAAGTTCCCTCTGCTGCTGTAACTCTTTTATAATTGTACTCACTATTTTCTATTGTTATTCAATTGTTCAAAGCCTCCCTGATTTATTATTATTTTTACTTTTATTCTTTCATCAGTTTCAGATTAGAGTTGTGAATGAGGAGAATAGGAAACTAAGACATAGGTACGACTATCTTTATCTGAGATAATTGTAAAGGTGACTCTTGTTATGGATCAGACCAAACCTCCTCAAAATATATTGAGAAGATAGTCTAGACCCTAACTTTTCTTATTTTAAAGGGAGGTGCCAAGCATTACATTCTGAATACAGTTTCATCGTCATGCGACAATGAAGCGAAATCTACTTTATTCATAAAACTTCACACAATGATAGATAATTTTACTAATAGATGGTAACTGTTCCAATGTAGCAACATCCAACAAAGACACCCAACAAGGGCAAATTCAGTAAAATAGATTCAGTAAAAAAGTAAAGCAGCAGGAAAAGAACTCTAGCTTTTAGCTGTAACCAAGAGAGGAAAAACAATTTCAATACCCCAGCAGCTGTGACTGAAAAACCAAAACTAAAAATTCTTGTTCTATGGGAGCTTGCCCCACCCATTCAGGCCGCTTCTATTGTTCCAATTTTGATGAAATCATGGTCTCTCAAGCTGTTTACTTAATGGGCTTTCAATACACAGCTCCTCACCTCTGTCTTAAAACCTTTCTTCATGAGAAAAACCCAGGACAAAATATACCTCTTAAAGTCATAGTATCATAGCACCCTGACTGATATCTTCAGAATCAATCATGAAACCATCATCTATGCCTGTGGAACAACACATTGTGAAAATCACTTCGGTAATCTGGCCATTTTTTATTATTTTCTTTTATTTATTGCTTAACTGTTTGTTTGTCTGTCTGTCTTTTATGTGAATGGGGCTATTAACAAAGAGTTTTTATGGATTTACAGTAAAGATCAATTAGATTATTTTATTGTTTAATTTTATTCTGCTAAAGTTACGATATTTTTAATATAAGTTTTTTGTTTAACATTCAAACTAGTGTCTGAAATTGATTAATCTCAGAGTCTGAGGTTGTTTATTCAAATGTTTGATTAGGAGTCATTGAAGTCAATTATGAGACTCTTTGAAGGTTTTAATTTTACTACGTTGCTGTCGGTCTTCATGTCATAACACAACTTTCGTTCTACCAAAGTGCATCAACTTTGCACTCCTCTGCATGGAAATGCATCTACCACCTACCTGTCCATTCCACCATTTTGTCTATGTCTTTCTGAAGCTTAAAACTGTCCTCCTCAGCTTTTCTTGCAAGTTTTATCTACAAACTCTGAAATTGCCCCATGTGCCAATATCTATGTCATTAATATATTTCAGGAGAATTCTTTAAAAGATTCTATTCAATTTTTGAAGGTATTATCTAAGTGCTCAGTGCTGTTCCATAAACTTGCAGTGCTGTCCTTCAATAATAGAATTAAAACTAGTCATTAAGAAAGTGTGTAAAGTTGAAAAGTGGTATGGAATTTGAAGACCTGGAGCTCGGGTTGGAGTTGAAGTAGTTGGTCTGTTTGCCAAGCTGGTTAATTTCCTTGTAAATGTTTTGTCTCCCTCCTGGGTGACACCTTCAGTGCTGTATAGTCTCCAGATAAAGTGCTGTCATTGTGATCTGCCCTGAATTTATACTGTTGTGGCAGGTGGTTCTACTTCTGGTTTGTGCTGTAGTGGTCTGTAAGTGGGGTCTGTTTCAATGTGTGTGTTTATGGAACCATTTGGATGAACACCAGGAATTCCCAAGCTTATCTTTGTTTAGCCTGTCCCAGTGTTATAACATTGTCCAAGTTGAATTGGAGTCCCTCATTACTAGTGCCCAGCCCTCAAAATGAAGGCAGTGATCTTCAGTTGCCCGAGTACAATGAGTATTGTTAGTTGCTTATTGACATGAGGCAGGTCAGGTCGTATTGTTTCGTTAAGTACAGAACCTGGCTCATGGTTTTTGGCAAGTAGAGTCTGAAAAAAAGGTAAAATGGGGAATTCTGCATACATTTTAAAATATTTAATTTTTATGATGACTCCAGGAATTGATTTGCAGTGTGCCACCCCAGTAAAGCAAAACAATACACAAAACTTCAGTTTTAATTTTCAATTGGGAACCCTTCATGGTTCAGTACTTCCCAGGGGCTGAAAAATTACGCCATGTTCTTCGCGACCTGCAACACATTATCAATTGAAATATACAGTGTACCCACTTTCAGCTAAGCATCAAACTGGAAGATGATCTAGGAGATAATATATCATTTATGATGTAACCTGGGCTACACTGACATCCTTTAGCAAGCCTGAAAACCCATTAGGCTACTCAATGTTGTGGTCCACCTAGGCTTGCTCTAGGCTTCTGGATTCTCCTCACAACCATCTGAGATCCAGCCCTCAAAATGAATGCAGTGATCTTCAGTTGCCTGAGTGCAGTGAGCATTGGGAAGTAATTAAGAGGGGAAAAGCCTCATTATTTGATCCTGATCCTGAGGACGGACACCTCAGCACCACACTCTACCGCAAACCCACGGACAACCTCACAATGCTACACTTCTCCAGCTTCCACCCAAAACATATTAAAACAGCCATTCCCTATGGACAAGCCCTACGCATACACCGGATCTGCTCAGGTGAGGAGGAACGTGACGGACACCTGGAAGTACTCAAGGATGCCCTCACAAGAACGGGGTACGGTGCTCAACTCATCGACCGCCAGTTCCGACGTGCCACAGCAAGGAAACGTAATGACCTCCTCAGGAGACAGACACGTGCTGCAACTGACAGGGTACCCTTCATGGTTCAGTACTTCCCAGGGGCTGAAAAATTACGCCATGTTCTTCGCGACCTGCAACACATTATCAATGAGGACGAGCAACTCACTAAGACCTTCCCCACACCTCCACTACTTGCCTTTAAACAACCGCCAAACCTCAAACAGATCATTGTTCGTAGCAAACTGCCCGGCTCTCAGGACAACTCCATACAACCCTGTCATGGTGGACGCTGCAAGACGTGTCAGATTGTGGACATAGATACCACTATTATGCATGGGAACACCTCCCAACTTGTGCATGGCAGGTACTCATGTGACTCAGCCAACGTTGTCTATCTTATACGTTGCAGGCAAGGATGCCCGGAGGCATGGTACATTGGGAAAACCGAGCAAAGGCTACGACAATGGATGAATGGGCACCGCACAACAATCAACAGACAGGAGGGTTCCCTCCCAGTTGGGGAACACTTCAGTGGTCCAGGACATTCAGCCTCGGACCTTCGGGTGACCATCCTCCAAGGTGGACTTCAGGACAGGCAGCAGAGGAAAGTGGCCGAGCAGAGGCTGATAGCTAAATTTGGTACCCATAGGTAGGGCCTCAACCGGGACCTTGGGTTCATGTCACATTACAGGTCATCACCATTGCACTACACACACACACACAGAGATATTCCTACACACACACACTCTCACATACAAACGGACACAGGTACACACAGACAGCACACAGACACCCACACACACCCTTATAGACACACACATTCCCACACATGCACCCCCCTCACAGACTTAAGACACTCTGCACTCACTACACACACACACACACACACACACACTTTCTCACACTCACAACCCCCACCCCAGACAGACACACACACACAGACAGACAAAGACCCACATGCACACATATATTTTGTGTGGTGAATTTGTACTTTCAGAGTTACATTGCACTTTGCTCAAAAACTGCATACATTCATGTAGAACTCTGAGCTCAAAAACTGCATGAATTTATGTAAAACTCTGTTATCTCACTTTTTAGATTAGAATCAGGTCATAGACAGAGAACATGGGGGCTAACACCTTCAACATATTGTCTAGCTATCACCATTGTTAACAGCTAACCCGAGAATGCAACTTTAAATAAAGGGTTTTTAGATTAGATTAGATTAGATTATAGTGTGGAAACAGGCCCTTCGCCCCAACAAGTCCACACCGACCCGCCGAAGCGAAACCCATCCATACCCCTACATTTACCCCTTACCTAACACTACGGGCAATTTAGTATGGCCAATTCACCTGACCCTGCACATCTTTGGACTGTGGGAGGAAACCGGAGCACCCGGAGGAAACCACGCAGACACGGGGAGAACGTGCAAACTCCCCGTTTTGTGATTTACACATGAAAGAAGTGAAACTATCACTATATTCTAACAGATGAAAGGCTTAACAGACAATCAATTTTTCAATGTATAATTTCAGTTACATCACACTGCAAATTTTTGCTATAAATTCCGTGTTACAATCGAGCCCTCCACAATCATCTGATGAAGGAGCGTCGCTCCGAAAGCTAGTGTGCTTCCAATTAAACCTGTTGGACTATAACCTGGTGTTGTGTGATTTTTAACTTAAATGATGAAGATAATTAGGGTGACAGCTAAGGATTCATCTGGTTCCCATGGTTAATAATCCTGTCAGGGTATATCTCCCAGTGTTCTTACCACTGGACAGAAAAGGTACAACTAAAAAATGAAATTAATATTATTTTTGGCACCCACCATCTCAACAGGAATTTGAACTATTGATAATCTGCCAATAGTGATATATGCATCACTTAGAAGGAAAAGAAATACAACAGAGCTTTCATTGTCACCACAATTGTACTTTGGTGTTCCTAGAGAAGATGAACATGACTCATTAAATGCTTCCAAATTGTATTATCTTCAGGGCAAACTCACTGAACTGACAAAGAAGCTCTTTAACAAAGCCATGGGTCAATTTTTTTTCTGCATTTTAACATAAATGTTCTCCACAGAGATAAGATTAAATAAACATTCTGTTGATAATCACGATTAATATTTGCTGACAGGAGGTAATATATTTCAATTATATATTTGGTGCAGAAATTACGTCATGTAAATTACACAGGATATTGAGGGGACCAAACAAGTCTGTAAGTAAATCAGAAGTGAAAGCTTGGTTTCCAGGAATAGCTCAGTATTAAAAATTAAAATTACAGCAACAATGGATATAATCTGTGGTGTTAGAAAATGCTGCAGCTCTTGGATTCTAATTATCTTTCTTGGGAAAGAAAGGTTTTAGGAGGAAGTGAGGACTGCAGATGCTGGAGATCAGAGCTGAAAATGTGTTGCTGGAAAAGCGCAGCAGGTCAGGCAGCATCCAAGGAACAGGAGAATCGACGTTTTGGGCATAAGCCCTTTTTCAGGGAGGTTTTCCCCGAATAAATAAAACTTCTATTTTTGAAAAATCCCTTTAGCAGTCAGGGATTAAGGTCCAGTCATGACCTTGACATATTAACAGCGATTAGTTTTGACTCATTTTTTGTCTATTCTTAAATTATAAATAACATAATTCATAAGAAGCAAGCCGTGAATTTGTTTACAAGTGAAGTGCTTGCTAATCTCTACAGCACATACTGATCAGTATTTTGAAACTTGAAAAGAAAAAGCTGTCAGATCTCAAAGATAATTAGGAGGAAAACACTGCAAATTTAATACCAATGGGGAACAAAGTTAGTTTAATGATAGTTAAACCAATCAGTATATTGGGGCGGCACGGTGGCTCAGTCGTTAGCATTGCTGCCTCACAGCGCCAGGGTCCCAGGTTCAATTCCAGCCTCGGGTGGCTGTCTGTGTGGAGTTTGCACATTCTCCCCGTGTCTGTGCGGGTCTCCTCCTGGTGCTCCAGTTTCCTCCCACAATCACAAAGATGTGCAGGTCAGGTGAATTAGCCATGCTAAATTGTCCATAGTTGTTAGGAGCATTAGTCAGAGGGGGGTGAGTTACTCTTTGGAGGGTCGGTGTGGACTTGTTGGGCCGAAGGGCCTGTTTCCACACTGTAGGGAAGCTAATATCCAGGACCAGAGCTTAACCTCACAACACCATGCAGTGGGACTCATTGAAAGAAGTAAAGAAGTGTCACATCAGAGAAGTAACATTCAATAAGAGTTACGTTTCTGGTTTACGACAGCCAGCCCAAGTAGACCCTAAGCCAACTTAACCTTAATTTAAATGTTTTAAGAACTCTACATTTCTATTTTGTATAAGACAGATCTGCACATGAAGGTGCCTAGGAATGGATAGGACTCTCTTCATAACAACTTGGTAGGATGCAAGCAACCTAAACAAGGTTCTGCCCAGCGAGAACACAATCTACAGTTAACACTGGCAGATAGCCACAGTGTAAAACTTCCAGCTTGATAAGACTAACAAAGGCACACTAAAATAATCAAAGAACTGTGGATGTTGGAGATCTGATACAAAAATTGCCGGTGAAACTCAGCAGGTCTTGTAGCATCTGTGGGAAGAAAGCAAAATTAATGTTTTGAGCCCAGTGATTTTTCATCAGAACTGAACCATTCTGATGAAGAATCACCAAACTCAAAACATTATCTCTGCTTTTGTCCCACAGAACTTTTAATGTATTCACAGGATGAGGGCATCATCATTAGCTAGACCAGCATTTATTGCCCAGAGGCCAGTTAGCTTTGGGTTTGGAGACAATTAGGCCAGACCAGAAAGGACATTCCTGAACCATATGGATCATTTTCCTGACAATGAACTTGCGGTCATCACTGGACTCTTACTTTCAGATATTTTTTCCTAATTCAAATTCCACCATCTTCAGATTCAAACCCAGTTCCCCAGAACATTACCTAAATCGCTGGATTAACAGCCTTGCAATAATACCACTCGACCATCTCATGCTCCCAGAGCCCCTGAGTTCTGCCAGTAATTCTGTTTTTTTTTTCTAATTCGGCTTTAGTTGCAATTATACAAGCTTTAAGCATCTATTGTATTACAAACATGCACTTCATGTCTTGCTCACAAATATTGATATTGAAGATAGGAATGTCGTGATCATACCCAGATTTGTGTCTTTGGAACATAGGTTAGTGTTGAATCCAGCAAAGAATTTATGAGATTTTGCTGCTTGTGAAATTCCAATATGAAATAATTTTAAGTGATCATCAAAGTTCTTATTGGTAAAGATCCAAAATAAAAATAGTACTCATAGTTTAACATGAATAAGACAGAATCACGAATCTCAGTAAGTGTTCACAAAGATGGCATGAAAAATGACAACATTCTCAATTCTCCTCTGAAGTTGCAGTTAGCATGTCTAGTTACCCTGACGATAGAGTGGCTTAAGAGTTAAACTGAATTGTGTGGACTGAAAACATAGGCTGGAAAGGGAGGAAAGGCAACTTCCCTTCACCAGATGAGGAATCTCTTCATCTACTTGTAATTTTGCATTATTATGCCTTCCTTTCCACTCTCAATTTCGCTGATTTTGCCACAAACCTTACTTGATGCATCTCAAAAAAAGTCAGTTATGAAGGAAAAACATGTCTTACATTCTAAAAACTGAAAGAACTGCAGGTGCTGTAAATCAGAAACAAAAACAGAAGTTGCTGGAAAAGCTTAGCATGTCTGGCAGCATCTGTGAAGAGAAATCAGAGTTAACGTTTTAGGTTCAGTGACCCTTCTCAAAACTGACGGAAGCTAGGGAAATGTTGGTTTATATGCAGAAGGTGGGGTGGGGAGGGATAAGGTTCCCTACAGTGTAGAAACAGGCCCTTCAGCCCAACAAGTCCACACCGACCCTCTGAAGAGTAACCCACCCACACCCATTACCCTCTGACTAATGCACCTAACCCTATGGGCAATTTAAGCATGGACAATTCACCTGACCTGCACATCTTTGGACCAAGGGAGAAAACCAGAGCACCCAGAGGAAATCCACGCAGACACGGGGAGAATGTGCAAACTCCACACAGACAGTTGTCCAAGGCTGGAATTGAACTTGGGTCCCTGGTGCTGTGAGGCACCAATGCTAACTACTGAGCCCCCATGCCGCCCTTAGGTAGGGATAGAACCCAAAGAGAGAGAAGAGCAGTTGGATTGACAAAGGAGACATAATAACCTGGCTGGGAGAGTGAAAAGCTGTTAATGGAGACTGTTAGTGGCTAACAAAAGCTAGTGTGTAATAGCAGACTATATGATAACAAGGCCTGGTATGTGGGACTGAGGGCTAGGACATAATAAAGTCAAGCACTAAAGTTATTGAAGTTGATATTGAGTGTGGAGGGCTGCAGGGTCCCCAAGCGAAAAATGAGGTGTTGTTCTTCTAGCTTGCACTGAGCTTCACTGGAGCACTGCAGCAAGCCTGAGACAGAAATGTTGGCAAGTGAGCAGGGTAGTGTGTTGAAGTGGCAGGCAATTGAAAGCTCAGGTTCATTTTTACAGGCAGAAGGTAGGTATTCTGCGAAGTGGTCACCCAGTCTAAGCTTCATTTCCTTAATATGGAGGAGACCACATTGTGAGCAGCGAATCCAGTAGATGAGATTGTGAGAAGTGCAAGTAAAGTACTGCTTCATCTGGAACACATGCCTGGGCCCTTTGGATACTGAGGAGGGAGGAAGTAAATGGGCAGGTGTTACACTTTCAGCGATTGCAGGGGAATGCACCGTGGAGTTATGGGGGGAGTTGCTGGAAGAGAAGAAGAGTAGGCCAGAGTGTCCCACTCATTTTCCACCCTTCTGGAATCACTATTGAGCTCAATAACTTTAGGGCTTGAAGTGTACTATGTCCTAGCCCCTGCCTCCATACACCAGACCTTGTGATCACATAGTATGCTATTACACACTAGCTTTTGTTATCCACTAGCAGTCTCCATTACCAGCTATTCACTGTCCCAGCCAGATTGTTATCACTCCTTTGTCTGTCCAACTGATCTTCTCTCTCTTTGGGCTCTATCCCACCTATCGTTTACTCCTTCGTTACCCCCTCCCCACTCCCAACTCCTCCCCCACACTCTCCTGCATAAAAGCCAACATTTTCCTCGCTACCATCGGTTTTGAGGAAGGGTCACTAGACCGGAAACATTAGCTCTGATGTCTCTTCACAAATACTGATTGATGTCTACTTGCTGATGTAGACAAGCTGGAAGAACGCGCAAGCCAGGTGGCATCAGGAGGTGGAGAAGTCGACATTTCGGGTTTCAAATTAGCAGCCACCTTCTTTCCTTTCCTGAAAATGTTGGCAGTTGAATGTTGAAACTGTTTGGCAGTTGCAAAATCTAGTCATATAAAATAACTTATGGCTACTGTGAATGTTGATGGCAAAGTTGGTGGCCTACTCTATTATAAGACTCATCACAAATTTGGATATTATTACTTTCCCTTGATTAGGGGTGAGAATTGCAGCTGATGTTCTCCTCTTTAAACATTGGACGGTGATATTCTGCTTTTACTTAATGCACACCAACTCAGCAAAGATCAGGAGTCTAACTTGAGATTTTCAACTTGAAATTTTATTGCAGTTTTCTGGGACATTGCCAAATGAACTGTTGAACTGTCAACAGGATATCTAGCTTTTAGTCATCATGGGATGAATGAATTTAAGACTAATCTATGGAAATAGCATACACCTGAATCTACATCTGTCTGTTTCTCATAGAAATACTAAAGTTAATCTAAAAACTATCAGTACCTCTGCCAGCTCTTTGAAAGACCATCTAACAAATCTCACCTCACTGCTCCTTCTTCAAGGTCATGAATGTTTCCTTTTCAAATTATATCCAATTCCCTTTTGAGAGTCACTTTTAAATCTGCTCCTACAACTCCTCCAGGTAATGCATTCTATGAAATAACTATCTTGTTGCATTAAATTCACATTTCACATCAGCTGGAGCTTTCAAGTTATCTGAGTTTTTGTGTGAACCACACAGAATTATTTATAGTAGCCCAGATTGAAAATACAGTTATTTTAAAAATTGGTCAAGAAGCCACGTGCGATAGATTACAACTCGTGCTTGTTTTGCCCTCAGGAAAGCCAAGTGGATACACTGAACTGGTCATTTGATACCATCTGCTTTGCAAGCACCTTCAGGGCAGAGGTGAGTTTACACACTGTGAAACTGCGTTCAGATCAGATCACCTTGAATGCAGTTTTTTTGCTATAGACAAAATTCTAAAACATTATTACATTAAACAGTATCTCAGTATCAAACTCTTCCTATATCTTTTCTTTCAAGCAATATCTATTGAGGATTTTGTGAACCATAGATACATCATCATAATACAACTATGAAGTACAGCTGAAGTGGGTGCAATTTTTTTGTTCAGTGAGTATTTATTTATATAAATATTTATATATATGTCACATATAGATGAGTACACAGACTATTTATTCAACACTGTTCCCTATTAATGTGTAATTTTATTAAATTGTACAGTCATTGCAGATTTCTTAATCAGTCAATAGTGTTATCTAATGGAGGATGCTGAACCAACAATTTCAACAGTAACAGTTGCAGAGAGATATTCTAACTTAACAGTATTGATTAACATAGAGACTATGGAGAGTAGAAATATGATCCAAGATTTAGTTTGGCACCAAGGGTGACATTAGCAACATGTCTTCAAATCCTCACTTAACAACAATCAAAACAAGAACTTGCAATGAAGTAATGATTATTAAGGAACTGTGACTATCAGGAAACAACAAAGAATGTAAATTTTCTCATGAAAGCCTGTGGAGTTGGTTAGCTCAGTCAAGTGGATGGCTGGCTTGCAATGCAGAGTGATGCTTTAACAGTGTGGATTTAATTCCGGCAAGTGGCTAAGGTTACCATGAAGGACTCTCCTTCTCAACCTCTTCCCTCACCTGAGTCATGGCAACCCTCAGGTTAAACTACCATCTTTGTCTCTGTTGAGACAGCAGCACTATGGTCTGGTAAGACTATAGTGACTTTACCTTTACAGGAAGGTCTTGTTGGTAAATCAACTGATAGCTGGGATTTGGTTTTCTGAATGTCATTGGGCTGTGCCATAATGGCCAGGATGACCTTGCCCTGACAATCTTTCCCAGCCACCTCAATCTCTGTGGTAAGATGTTAAGTGAAAGCAGAAGGCATCAGTGAAATGCTGGACTTTCCAAATATCTCCAAATAACTGTATTCTGAGCAGCATTGGATGGAAATCTGGGAACTGTTTACCATTTTCATAATCATCACATTTATCACTTTAGCATCGCTAACTTTGTTTGGTATGATCTGCCTGTACTGCTTGCAAAGCAAAACTTTTCACTGTACATAGGTACATGTGACAATAATAAATCAAATCATATTTAAAAAGAGACAATGTCAAACTTCTATAATGTTGCACTAGCAGGACAAGGATGTGAGAAACCTACCTGAGAAAAAAGACATCAATTATTTAGAAAAGGGTACTGATTGATTGGATTATTATTGACATCAGGATGCAACAAGATGCAATCATAGTTCTCATACCAGATGGGTAAGATCAGATTAGTCAGGATGCTGGCATGGAAGTGCAGAGGATTTCATGATCCCCTTTGACCTTTGACAAAGGATTTCATGGAAAGAGAAATAATAAGGGTTCATGCAGACTCCCAATCTTTGTTGCATTTTCATGGGCCTCACCCCAAACAATCAGAGTCTACCTGCCTTGCCCAAAAAACTAAGATTGGCAGTTAACTGTTCTCACTGCTAATGACTGAACCAGCCAACACCCTTTTCTTGTGCTGTATAAGTTGGTGTCCTTCTCAAGTCTGTTTCATGAATCTTGGTCCTAATGTCTTATAATATCGATAATTATAATTATACTTATAATACTAATCGACAACACATCCAAACAAACAGCTACATTACAGGTGCATCCAATATTTCTTCATTGGAAGTATGCAACAGTCTGAATGAGAATACAAATATTATAATATTGTCTCCCTTTAGCAATATTTTATACTATCAGGCAATTACTTATCACTTTCTTAAATAGTACCATCTTCAATACAACAGGAATCTTTTATTAACTGCAGTCTGTGAGTGATATGACACAGAATTTGAAACTTCTGCAGTAGCCACTCCAGGTAAAACATCTCTCCTAATATAAGTTAATATGTTGAAGTGTTTCTGGGAAATTTCCATCTGCGATATCATTTTCCACGTAGAATATTAGTTTAATATCTTAACCAGGAAGTGTAGCAGTTTTTCTTTGTCCTATGAGAATGATGCTGCATTGGGAAAAAAGACTCCAGAGGACCAGGAAGCACTAATCATAATTTATTCAGTGAAACAATGCAATATCTCTTGTAAGAGTACATTATGTTCCAAAGTCACTGTCACAGATCACCCCACCAGCTAACCACCCAAATGAACTCCATAAACTTTTTAAAGTAAATAATTGTCAATTTAGGGCTTCTTGTTGATAATGGAATATGTCACTTTTTGAAAAATGTGTCAGAAGCAGTGAGCTTCATAGTGTCAGAAAGGATGATTCAATGCGAGTGAATCAAAAAATATCAGAATATTCCATATATATGATAGCTTTTGAGTTATAAAGTCTTCAAAACACTTCACCACAGCTACTTTAAAAAATAGCTAAAGCACATTTAACAAAATAAAGTCATCATAAAGAATAATGACAAAACAGGACAACCATAATTACAAGGAAGAAAAGACCAGCTAGTCCATTGAACCTGCTGGAGGATTCCAATTAAACACATTCTCTTTCGTGCCACTCTCAGGTAAAACTGTCTCCCTCCAAACGTCTCCGTGAAATTCAATAATGGTCATCTCCTAGGAGATGTAAGAAAGAGAAAAACCCAGGAGCAATAAGAAGAAAATTACTCTGTGACCCCGTCAGGCAAGTGAAACAAGTCCTAGAAATCATTGCTGAAGTATTTCAGAGAGTAACTTTAAACTGGAATGCATATGCGACAGCATCGAAACAATTAATACAAACTTCAGAAAAAGAGGCTCTCCTAATTCTAATCTACAACACATCAAAACAAATAGCTATATTACAGGCGCACAAGTTGAGAATTTAAGCTATAGGTGCAACCAATATTTCTTCAATGGAAGTCCACAATAGTCTAAAGGAAAATACAAATATTGTAAGGTTAATATTTATTTTTAGGGTATATCTTCTTCCAAAAAGTTGATTGAGACTTCAGTCACTCTGTCTTCCAGAATTTTAGAACTGTAATAGATGTGAGCAGTCCTTTTCATTAAACCCGTTTGGGAGGAGTTGTTTTACAACTTCATGTCAAACTGTCCTCAATTGCCATTCAGCAATGAACAAATCAGATTTATACTTCAAACATTTTTCCTTCACGTAACTGAATGGCAGAGCATGTCAATTTTCCCAGTTCCCAATTTAATGTGGTTTTATTGAGTGAGATTACCATGGCTTAGAGTGATTTTCTTCATGGAATTTTCCCCTCTCAAACTCATTAATTATGCAACAGAGCTCTTGGCCGCCTTTCTCCAGGAATCGTGGGGCCAGAGATGAGTGAGTGTATGTCGCTCAAAAACCTTCCCATGTTCCTGCCTTTGGTGTCATATTTAAAGCATGGCTCCACACCACTTCAAAGACTGCCAACCAGGGAATGGCCCTCACATTATGGTCCTCACCTGTTATGACTGAGGACATGGCCCAGCAAAAAGAATGCTCGCTCCACACTTCATTTGCAGAGATCTGATAGTGTTGGTGGATGGGGTGGTGGAGAGGAGGACAACCTTAGGTCCTATGGACTGCCACAGCAACCGTACCACCGAACCAAGGCATCCTTGACCCAAAGGACAGCCTGGGTCAGTGCAGTGTCCTTGATGCAACACATTACAGCAAAACGGTCAATGGGCTTTTGCATTCCACAAGAGAAAGTGTTAACCTACACGGTCACTGACTCTGCTTTTGTTGGCCACTCCTAATTGACCTTAAATGATTTGAATGGCTTGCTAGGCCATTACAGAGTCAAACTGATCTGGAGTCACATATAGGCCAGACCCAGGTAAGGATGATAGATTTCCTTGCCTGAAGAATATTCTTAAACCAAACAGGTTTTACAACAATTGATGATGTTTTGTCCTGAAGCTAACTTTGTATTACAGAGTTATTTAGATTAGACTAGATTCCCCATAGTATGGAAACAGGCCCTTCAGCCCAACAAGTCCACATCAACCCTCCGAAGAGTACCCACCCAGACCCATTCCCCATATTTGCCCCTGACTAAGGCACCTAACACTATGGGCAATTTAGCATGGCCAATTCACCTGACCCGCACATCTTTGGAATGTGGGGGGAAACCGGAGCACCCAGAGGAAATCCATGCAGACATGGGGAGAATGTGTAAACTCCACACAGACAGTCGCCCAAGGCTGGAATTGAACCTGGGTTCCTGGCACTGTGAGGCAGCAGTGCTAGCCATTGAGCCACTGTGCTACCCCATTTGTTGAATTAAAATTCGTCTCACTGCCATGGTGGGATTTGAACCCTCATCCCCAGGGTATTAGTCTGTGTGTATGGATTATCAATTCTGTGACGTTACGGCACTCCATCATCTCCCTTACTGTCCAATCTCTTCCAGCCAATTCATGTTGCTAATCGCCTTCCTTCATTCCGCTCAATGTTCTCATCCATCTCAAAGTACCATACTATTTAAGTGTACTTTGATAAAGAATTTTTGCTCCTTGTGCATATAAATCCACAGAACAGAAATCCTCATAACTGGTAATGTATTGCCAAGTTAATTCAGAGAATCCACGTGACAATTCAAGGGATGAAAATACATGAAATCAATTTGAAGTCAAAACTTGAGAAATTGAGATAATACTGCAGTCTTCAATTTTCAAGCTGTTGACAGCCATACATTTAGGCCACAAAGAGTTTACTTTTGAACACTAACCACTTGTTTCACGAGCTTAAGAGATCCATTTGACAAGCACAGGCTCAAATTACAAATCTCCAACAATTACTATTGACACAAAAGAATGTTTCTCTTTACAATGAATTAGCCTCTGATGGCACCTAAAACCAAATTTTATGGTTGACAAAAAGTGTTTTTAAACTGGTATGAATTGATTTCCCAGTGAGTCCTTCTGTCTAACAGGCAAATCAAATGAACGGCTTGTGGGATTTCCATTGGTATTTGGAAAAGTTTGAACCTAACGTAGAGGGAATGAACTGACTATGAAGTGAGAAGGTGTCATATGCTATTCTCTGTCTCTGAAGTAAATAATGCAACAGAGTTGCTCCTTGGAATGATCAACAATAATTTATTTTTTTCTCTCAATCCATGGTCAACTCTTAAAATCTGACTATCTTTAACTTGGCTAAATGAAAGCAATGTTATTAGTTATGGCAAAAATTAAGCATCCTTTGAACTTTGATTATAAAATAGAAAATTTAGACTCAAATAATTGTAACCCTTATTTCCCCAGGTATTTCAATATCGTAAAAGTCTTGATGCACGATTCTCATTTTGATTTTAAATTATTTTTTTTCTTTGAATCTAAACACTGTTATATTGAAAAACAGGAATAAGCTGCAATGATATGAATGCCAAGTCTTTCATCCATTCATTTCTAACCTACATAGTTGCATTATTTACAGTAATTTTGCACACTTCTTGTTGCAATTGCTATCCTTTAGCTGGAACAATAGCTACTCTTAGAAGCAAGAGGGAAATGAGGAGTGCACTCCACTTTAGTAATGCTTCCCTCAATTTTATTGAGGCACAGAAAGGGGTCCTATGTGATCGATAATTTAACTATCTTTACCCTTTTATTGCCACTTAAAGTCCTGTAAAAATCTGCCAATGTATCATAATTACTACAAGAATGTTCTTGGGGCTTATGAGCTTTGCTCATGGATGTGTGACAATTAAACAAACCCTGTAAGCAACACCAGATTCAACAAAAATGCTTTGCTTTCTTCAGCTAAACAATAGCATTGATGATTTCCCCTCCAGTGGAGATTTATAAAATCACACCAATTCTGTCAGGCAGAAAACCTTGAGCAAGATAAATAATCAGCCAGCTGACAACTCCGAAAAACCATTCCAAATACAGTTGGAAATTTAATGGGAAATTTCAGCTTGAGATAGTTTTCTGGCCACAGCTGTAAACAAGTGCTTGATTTTTCAGAGAAAAGGAAGGCTTTAGGGACCTTTGACGATTAGGCATGGGACACTGATGTAAAAGTTGAGCCCACCCCTGTCTCCAATTTCCAACAGATCCAATTTTTGCCGGTAGGTTTAAGAGACCATGGTGTGATGCACACAGACAGAGAACCTGAACTAAACAGGGCCATTTGTACTTAGCACTCACTTCCACATAACCATATTTTCTTTGATTCAAAAGCCTTCATCCATAGTGTGTGAGACACGAACTGATGGAGTAGATGTAAATGCTCTAAAGTGTTATGGTCTGCGACTTCTTTTAACTCCCTGTCTCTTTAAAAGTGAAAGAAGCAAACCAAAATGGTTAGTGAGCGTTCAAAAGAAAACTGCCGGACTGTTTTGCTTGACAGGCCATTTGGGGTATGTTAGAAAAAGCAATAACCTACTCATGCTGTTTCCATTGCGTTATTTATTAAATTTTCAAAAGGGTTAGCATGGTGTCATTGTGAACGTTTAGCTGACTTACAAATGTTATCATTGATCAGTAAGGAGTTCTGAATTCACAGATTAATTGTTAGTTTAAAGAGGCTATGAAAATATTACTTATCTTTGATATGGGGCTTGTTTGGAGGTTTATTTGTTTTTATAAGGGACAAACCACTTCAGGAGATATTAGGGTCCTAACTGTGTTTCATGGATGGCAATTCTCTTTTAACAATTAAGTATGTGTGTGTATATATATATATGTGTGTGTGTGAGAGAATTTTGTTTTCAAGATTGTGGTGGAGTAGCAGCGCAACGTGCAGACTCCTCAGTCAAGCAGCCCAGAGCTCGTCTACTCTGTGTCCTTTACCTTTTTGTCTGTCAATGCCTTTTTTAAAAAAAAGTTTTCCATTTATTTTGGTAGCTGGCCTTCTTTTAACAACTTTGGTGAAAGGCATCTTCTCCTGGCCCAGGCCCAGCTATGAGGTGGCATTCCAATGGCCCAGAATGGTGATGTAGAGATGGCACATGGCAGGGTGATCCCCAGGTGGGGCAGTCTCCCAGTTTGGCAGTCTTGTCCAGGAAGGGTGGTCTCGGCCTGGAGTGACATTCTTGTCCCAGTATGGAGGTCTTGGCTCAGAGTGACAGGACAGTCTTGGCCCTGTGTGGCAATTTTGAACTGACCTTGTGTGGTGATATCAACCCGGCCCTGTGTGACGGTTTTAGCCCGATTTTCCAACTACCCTGAACTCAGGAGCCGTGAATTGAACTGTGATGAAATTTTACTTTTTTGTCTTATTTATGACTTCTGTCATTAATGCAGGCACTGTGGTATGATGACTTCAAACCTTTTCACAGTATTTTTTTCATAAAGGTACATATGACAATAAATTGCTATTCTATTCTATCAGATTATTATAAAATTAATTCTCTTTCATCTCCAAATGGTTCCTGAGGCTCCTTATTGTAAATATTGGATGAATGACAATTGAGCCAGTGGATGCAAGGTAGCAAGGGAGTATGAGAGATGTGGGTGTGAGTGTGGCATGAAGGGCCCATAGGAAATTTGAGAAGCCATGGAGCTGGATGACCTGTGAGAGACAGTGGACCTTAGAAACCCTAAGGTCCTCTACAGTAATTGGGACAATCTTTCAGAGAGTCAAGACAGGCCTTCAAGACATCCTGTTTGATCCTCACTCTGCAGCAGCTTCTAGGATCGGCAGGCCTGACTCGATTCTACCTTCACCTCCCTACAGTGAAAACTGGGTTGAGTGGGGCGCTTTAAACTGAGGTGGGGGGGGTGGGGTGAAACTTAATTGTTTCACCCCACAGCAATCATTCAGTGGGCACATCAAAAGAGAAATAAAAATGACATTATACAACGTATGACATCGAAAATGATCTGGAGGAGCGGGTATTCACTGAAGAAAAACTAATTAGCATCTTCAAAAACAATCTACAGCTGTGGCTAGATATTTGTCAGTAGGGAACTCTCACAAATATTAAAATATGTTCAATGACTTACAGATCTCATGTTCCATTTTACTGTAATAAGAATCAATGTAATAGGTTTCTAAATTTTATATGCTACCAGAATAATATGGTATTATTGTTATTGTGCATATGACTTCAGTTAGTAACCAGCTAATCAACTCTACTTATTTTAATATACCTTACATCTTCACAAAATGTGATGCAATAACTCAGATACGATCACTAAACAAAAAGAGACAAATTAACATTTAAAACTTTTGCTTATTTGTTACACTTTCTGTGGTCAATTTGATTCTTAAAACCAGAGTGAATGTGAACTGTCAGCGTCAATTAGTCTCGA
The DNA here is from genome assembly GCF_037043375.1 of Chiloscyllium plagiosum. NCBI lineage: Eukaryota > Metazoa > Chordata > Chondrichthyes > Orectolobiformes > Hemiscylliidae > Chiloscyllium > Chiloscyllium plagiosum. The sequence continues at coordinate 34,141,090 of NW_028270159.1, read as the reverse complement.
AGATGCTGGCTGGCACAGGTCTGGGGCTTGTACTGGGTAGAAGTAGTCAGCACTGAGTTCAGCAAAATAATCGAATGCCATCTGCTGATCTGATTTAATTATTCCAATGAGGGACAAGGCAATTTGAACCTCAGCTATTTTCCATCTAATTGTGAACATCAACACATTGTAAAATAAAACAAAAAGCTGCAAATGCTGGAAATCTGAAACAAAAACAAAACTTTATGGCGAGCAGGTCAGGCAGCATTTGGGGAGACAAAGTTTCAGGTCCATGGTTCTGAAGAAAGGTCACAAGACCCAAAATGTTAACTCTGCTTTTTGTCCATAAATGCTGCCAGACCCTGCTGAGTTTCTCCAGCAATTTCTATTTTTGCTTCACAAACACATAATATTTAGGTGCAAGTTGAGAGGAAAGATTCTGTTTTTGTCATTGGATCATAATTATCATGTTCACACCACATTAAATAGAAGAGAGAAAATAAATAATGTGATATATAATTTTCAGTGCTAGTGTGATGCCAGGTCAGAAGGCTAATTATCTCAATGACTGATGGACTGTATCAAATTATATCCCTGTCCCTTTAATTATCTGCAGCATGCAGTGTGTCAACTGTGTTCAATGAGCCTTTATGTGCAAAACACAAGACATATGTTCAACACTAAGGTGATTCTGCTATGGGACAACATTGACTGTGTAATCCAGACTGTACCAAGAAGTATACGAGAAACCAAAGTTAAGCTTATCCATCAGGCTTACAGAGCATATCATTTGCATTATCTAAAGGTCATATGTATTCACACACTATTGTGCAGATGATAGGAATTTGTGCATAAGTTGCAACTTTTTTGAGAAATGGCTACATAGACTGGTCTTAGACTATTCAGCTAGTGAAGACTGACACTTTCAGATGTTGCTGCATCTCCATGCCAATTATGCTGTAACAAATCAGCATCCTTTTCTCCTGCTGCACAGATTTATATTCCCTTTCTAAGTCTGCATTCTTGAATCATAGTCTTGAGAGGTACTTCATTTTCCCACCTCAGCAGTATTACCCATTCAAATCTCTTCCTTCCACCTTTCCAGTGAACTCCAGCCCCGACCTCAAATCAAAGGCTGACTTGTCAAATATCTGCCATATCAAATCCCAACCCCGCCACCATCTACCCATCTCATTTAACCATCATCTCAGTAGCTTGACTCTTTTTGCAGACCAGATTGGACTGCACACTCCCATTATCTTGACCATTACCAAAATTCACTGCTATTTGCTTTCATGTATTGATTATATAGCCTACATCCTAATTTGAAAATCTCTCCACACGAATTCCTTCCTACTCAAGTAGTTGCCTCTAACCACAAAGTGTTTCTGTCTCAGGGTTTGTTTTTATTTGTTTCCCATTTTTTCTACTTTTCCTTGGGATGGCACTCCTTTTGGTCAGTATTGCTTTCCACTCTGGGGACACCTCTCCCTAAATCCCAATGTTTACACAGCTCTCATTTCCTTCAAATACCCTGAAAAACTCTGATGGTGCCATTGGCTCCTCCAACAATATCAATCAACCTTGCTCGATGCCTCTTACTCCTCACCTTTAGTCAGATGAAACATGGTAAGGTAACTACAACTGTACACTGCTATCAAAATCAAGCACCATACTCTGCAATGTTACACTGCTTCACAGTCCTGGGTTCCTCAATTCCAACACAAACACCAATTGTTGGAAACTGCGCCTGCTTGATCATTATCTGCAAAAAATACAGGTCAGATTAATGTTTAAAAATCTAGAATATCCAATTAGGATCAAAAGCTAAAGAAAATGCTTAGATCTATAAATGATAAACATTCAGAAGAGAGAAAATAAGTAATGTGGTATATAATTTTCAGTGATAGTGTAATGCCAGGTACGTAGACTATACATCTCAATGAAATCTGACTTTTTTGACTGACTAATGTTTTCCCAGCATTCCATTTTTTAAAATTCTCGATTTATATTTTACTTGTACTCCTCAAATCCAGTAATATCTTGTTCATTTAAAAAGTATTAGCTCGCCTGTGAACTTTTATATTTCTCAAATTTGGTTGTTAAAGGCTGTTGCAAGGCCTGGGTGAAGAATCAAAAGCAGAGATTTCTGCATTTGAACACTGAAAGAATTGATTTTTTAAAAAGCTGAATCAGCTAATTAGCTCCTAGTGTTTGCTCTGAAATCTCTTTCATTAAAATGCAGGAGCTCCCACGTGTCAGGTTGCATGTATGGAATACATGAAAACCATTCTCTCACCTTAAAACTCTGCCCTGACTGGGAGTTTCTATTCAGTGCTACTACAGAATGATCTTGATTGGCCATTTTCCTGATTGAAATAGTTACAAATGAAAAGTTATCAAAAAGTACACACTTGCCCAAGATGTGAGTGAAAAAAAATAAACCATATGTGCTTTTTCACATGCTTTCAGGGTGGCATGGTGGCACTGTAGTTCGCACTGCGGCCTCACAGTGCTGGGGACCTGGGTTTGATTCCAGCCTTGGGTGATAGACTGCATGGAGTTTGTACATCCTCCCAATTTTTGCATAGGTTTCTGCTCCAACGAGTCCAAAGACATGCAGGTTACGTGGGTTAGCCATGTGAAATGCAGGGTTTGGGTTGGTTATGGGTGGAATGGTGCAGACTTGATGAACTGAATGGCTTTTTTCTTCATTGTAGGGATTCTATGGTTATTTTTATTGATTGTTACCTGAGCAACTTAGTTACGAAAACCTGTAAAGAATGGCGAATTCCACTAATTGGGATGTGCTGGTGTCATTACACACTCAGAGAGCAGCCGTCGAACTACATTAGAATTGTAATTTATTCTGAAAGTGCTAGAAATTTCAGGGGAGGTAGATTTGAAATATTGCAGATGATGTGGGCGGCACGGTGGTACAGTGGTTAGCACCAGAGATCCGGGTTCAATTCCCACCTCAGGCGAGTCTCTGTGTGGAGTTTGCACATTCTCCCCATGTCAGCGTGGGTTTCCTCCGGGTGCTCCAGTTTCCTCCCACAATCCAAAAATGTGCAGGTTAGGTGAATTGGCCATACTAAATTGCCTGTAGTGTTAGGTGAAGTAGTAAATGTAGGGGAATGGGTCTGGGTGGGTTACGCTTCGGCAGGTCGGTGTGGACTTGTTGGGTCGAAGGGCCTGTTTCCACATTGTAAGTAATCTAAATCTAAATAAATGAAACTTCTTTCTCAAGCATACCAGAAACCAATATCAGGCATTTAATTGCAAGTGTTCAGATATTAAACAGAACTTCCTCCACATTCTATGCATAGAAGGTAGAAACTAAAAGCTGAAGTCAAAAAAGAGTTAAAAATAAGAAGGGAAACAAGTAAGTCAGATGGCTTTGAAGATGTTAGCGTCATTTTAATCTCCTGACAAATTTAGAGTGGCTAAAGTGCTTCAACACCTGATACTAATCGAGAAAAGACAGTTTATGACTAACCAGAAAATAATTGTAAACCTCGCACAAGAAGCGACAAACTAACACTTAGCGATCTCTAAGGGAGATAAATGCAGGATTAGTGAAGACCATTTGCCCATCAACACAACTCTTTCCAGCAATTCACAGGCAATAATCCACCTCTGTGCCTTTTTCCATTCATATCTTCAATGGTCTAAATACATAGGGTGAAGAACTCCTGAGTGCTTGACGTATTACAAAATCAAAATGTAATTTATTGAGATCACTCCTTTTTGTAATTTATTGATTGCCTATATATTTCCTCAGAATACTTAATGCTTTGTGTGAGCTTTGGTTCGCTAGTTGGTTCTGTACAGAATTCCATCTGTATTAGAAGACCATAATTCAAGCCCCACTTGAGATTTGAGTAGACTGAGTTATATGAGTGCAAAACTGAGTGAGTGTTACACTCTTTGAGCTGGGACACTAAACTGCCCTCTTGCAGGGGCATGAAAGATCACACGATGAAAGGAGCAAGGGAGTTTCCCAGCTACCTGGTGACCATTTGTTTCTCAATCAACATTAGTGATAAACCTTACTTGTTTGTTATTAGTGAGACCTTGTTGTCTACAGTTCAGCTGTCACGTTTTCCAACTTGACAATGGTGTGGGCATTTATAAAATTGTTCATCATTGATTTGCAACGCATTTCATTATGTCCTGAGGTTCTGCTGCTTAAGTGCAAGTTCTTTCTTCATCTCTTTATTCCTTTGATTCTGTCCCTTTCCTAAAGAGCACTAAAATGGCTGAAAACTGGTATGTAGGGAATTTAGAACTGTGGAGCAACCATGTAGTGTCGACACTGGGCTATTCCTCATTGGCCATAAACAGTAGTTTGGGCAGAGTTAGTTGTAAAGCCTGATTGGAGAACAGAAACAGCATGAGAAACCATTCGAGTGGAAGAGAAAAGCATATGCTAAAAAACTTGTGGAGTAGAACATTAGACAGCTAATAGAATTATATCTCAATACAAAAAAATCCTGACTTACAAATATTCAACTTACAAATGCTCGTACTTATAAATGAGACCCATAGTACTAATAATTTTAAGGATCCGGCATGTGAATATTCACTTAAGAAATTTTATATTGTATTGTTTGTGTTCTGACCTACAAACATTGGAATGGAAGCAGTTAGTTTGAGAACTGGCTGTATGCATCAAGGTTCAGAGATTGGTATGTTTATGATTACCATGAATAGCAATATTTAGCACTGATGTATAATAAATAGCATTACTTTGCGTTCTAAGCCTGAAAATAGTTCTTGACCTTGCCTTCTCCTCAATCCATCTGTCTGGAGCCCAAATTATCACATGATAAAGGAGAAACCAGGTTCACAATTATATATTAAAGAATTTTAGGCTGCATGTAAGACAATGCCCTATCCAGCAGTACATACAGAGTATTATATCATCCCAACATAATTCTGCTAAAAAAACAAGATAGCAGCTTGCCAACCAAAGCTCATTTCTGTATTATTAAAGCCCCCTTCTGTTGCTTGATGCTACCTGTGATGATTCCTATCTACTGAATGCTCAAACATGATGGCAGATGTTGCACGTAGTGGTGCCAGAAACATTAGCATGAAATTTATATCACATGCAGCTTCAACATTACCATGCATCCTGGATCCCTTCAGGATTGAAATAGGAATTCATTGCTCAAGAGAAATCAGGGGATAAATAGTCACATTTTCTCCAGAGGTTCTGTTTAAGATTACGATCAGCACTTTAATGAGATCAAAACTTCAGGCAATGCATCATGAAAGTGCCTCGATTCTTGCATGAGCTTATTTGTAAATTGGTAGTGGGGGGTGTTGGTAGCAGAGAAATGCAGTCATGCTAGGGCACAGATTCCTTGCAGGATGCATTCCAAATGTCCGATAGATCTACTACGGCAGCTGCAAAACAGAAGCTAGATACTTCCATACTAAGTGAGAGAAATGAAATACAATTATCGGGCGAGTGAGCTGGCATAAACCAAAACCCCAAAACGCACTGGCAGAGACTGGAAAGCAGTTTGGATGTTGCTGAATTCCTGCTTGTATTAATTCAAATGGATGTTCAACAAGGTTCCTTCTCCATATGGTTCAACTCAAGCCTCTTGAGAAGAAGGAAAAATCAATTTTGACATCACCATTATCTTAGATCATATATCAACAACATCCATATAGAACTTTTAACATAATAAAATAACTCAAGTGTTTCAGGGGAGCATGTTAAAGCAAGAATGACATAACCCCCCACAAAGAGAAATAATACCACCAAAGTTTGGTTTTGGAGTGTCTTCAAAGGAAAATGATGTATAGTGGCAGAGAAGTTTAGAAGGGGAATTCCAGTGTTTAGGCCATTTCAGAAAGAAGCAATACTCCTAAGAACAGACATTTAATTATTGGTTATAGGATCTGCATGTTAATTGATTGCATTTCTCTTTCATTCTGTTTCCTGTAGCTCATAGCATAGTGTGAATGAAATACCTGAAACTACTTAAATTACCACTCTTCAATACAATAGAATAATCAGTTCAGCTTTTTATTATGTGAGTAAGCATTCAATCCTTTTTGAACAGAAACATGTTTGAATGATACAATCTCCTTTTGTATTCCATCTCTTCCCAGTCAGTCAATCACAAAGAAGAATCAACAGTGCGAAGTTATGTGTGGAAAAGTAATTTAATGCATGCTCCCAAAACCAGTAGTGTCCCTTAAAACATTGCTGGGCAGCAAATGTATTAAAATTGCAACAAAGGGAGATGTACAGCTTTTCCATATGCACTATGCTTATATCAGCTTATCTTGGACCTCATTAGAATTAGCAATATTAATGCCTCATGTTCTCATTTATCTCTCAGACTATTTAATGATTTTACCCCTCCAATGATTCCCCCATTGGTTATTTGCAATGCATGCAAAAGAATTGTATCATAAGCATTTCTTACTTTCTCCATATGGATTCTATCTCAATGCGACCCCCAAGGATATCCTTGTACTGTCACATTGTGGGAGATTCCCCGTTACTAATATTGGCCTCCAGTCTTAGCCATTTTGTATGGTTACACATAGTCAGTGATTATTGGTAGACCATCAAACAGAGTTACAAAAGAGGTCAGTAATGGGAACATGGGGCAAAATTCTGGAGAATCCAAAGAGGGGATGAGGCCACTTATGGTTCCCCTATCACTATTTTTCTTCACATCAGCTCACGTATCAAAGAAGAAGTGAAACTATTGTCCACATTGGTCAGTTGCCCGTGATTTTAATACAGTAATTCAGTCACCCAAACTTTCTTTAAATTATCTTCAATTGGAATTCTTACAAGTAAGTATCTTGTGATTTGTTCTATCTAGACTTGAACAATTTTTTCAACAGGAAAATAAAAAGGTTTTATACTATGACCAAGTTAGTCTCTGTCCATAGCTTGCCAGCTACTCAGTTTTAAGACACATCACTCAAAATAAAATGGTGTGATTTATTTGGATGCCACAGGCAGTGACAGCTCCCTCATGTTTATGCCAAGTGGCTGGTCGTCATATCCTTGCCATCACAAAGACTGTGAAATTGCACATCTGCAATATCGCCTACCCCCGCCTCTGTCTCAGCCCATCTGTTGCAGAAACTCTCAACCATAAAATTGACAGGTCTGAAGCCAACTATTATAGTGCTGTCCTGGCTGGGCTTGTAGGCTGTACACTGTGTAAATGTCAGCTCACTCAAACTTTGGCAACCCATATTTGTTCTACTCAGATATCATTCTTGGCTTCGTTTCGCCTACATTGATTTCCAGTCCTTTAAGTTTTCCCTCATTTACGATTCTCCTACTCATATTTAAATCCACTTGTGACCATGCATCACCCCATCCTGTAATCTCTTTCAGTTGTGAACACCTTTCCTAGTCTACTCAAACACACAATCCCCTGTTCCGTACAGTCTAGTTTTCCACATTGACATCTTCTTTGTCCTCCTGTTGGTGGGCTATTTCAGACTCCTTCTCCCTTCTCACTCTCTTCCTTAATGACTCCCATTATAACCTATTTTTTACTGAGCTTTTGATTACCAATCAACATTAGCTTCCATGACTTATGTCTGATTACAGCTCAGTGAATATCCTTGGACATTTTGCTTCTATATTAGGATATTCAATAAGTACAGTTGTTAGTTATGAATGCTAGAGTTGCAAATATTGCAGTAGGGCCTGGCCAGATTTTCTCTTCTGAACAAAAAACACATAGCTTATTATACCTTATAAGGCTGAATAATGTAATCCATACTTAACGACTATGTTGCTACACCATTTCATGCAGACAAGAAAACAAAATTGAGAAAATAATAACATACATTATCTGGAGCTATGCCAAACCTACTTTTTCAGTTAAACAGGACAGCCATGAAATTGGCCTGTGTGGAATCATGGTTGCCATTCCATTACATAACGGTGTCTATCTCAGACATGTGTATTACTGGCACAGCTACCATCAAACATCATGTTTGATGGGGGTGTTAGTGTGGGGGATGAGTAGGGTGTAACAGAAGAATGAAGAGTGAGTAGATTTGTGACACCAAAGTTCAGTGTTCATTTGGCATCAGCACTGCCATTTCCAAACTCCCCATTATTCCAGCTAGTGCCTGCCCTGGATCACATACAGGTGAGCACAGGCTCAGCAACAGTAGCAAGGACATCAATACATGCCTGCGACATTTAAGGGAATTAACAGCTTGGGGAATTGCTGTTTATCAAGCTCTTTCAAGCTCTGTCTGAGTGTGTGGAATTGCTTGGTGTTTGGATGGATTAAATGAAGTTGAGAACAAGCTGCTGCTACACTTTGACCATAAAGGTTCTGGGCAGATAACTTGCTTCCATCCTTGAGCTACATGGCATGAGAGGAAAATGAAGTAGAGGTTCCACAGAAGAGGCAAGTTGCTTGCAAGGGAGCAGGAAGGGGAGAAGGACCTTTTCGGAAGAGAGGGGCCTTCCCCATCTGGGATCTTTCAGGAGCATTCCCCTTTCCATAGAGCAGTACATAAATCATCTCCACTTTACAAAAGAGTACTCAGAAAAGTCAATCACCTCACAAAACCAGACCTCAGCAGAGCGAAGATGCCAGAATTAGTGATTGTGAAGGGGACTGTGATGATATTGGTGAATAATGGCAGAAATCCTTCGGCTTTCATTCTGCACCAGCCTGTTGTTGCTCAGGTCATTCAGTCATCAAATCAAACCAGAGAGAGACTGATTGGTCACGAGAGCTACATGCTTTTCTCCTGGCTCATGAATGCTATCCACAATCTAACCATACATGGCTAGCAGGTGGACAATGAAGGAACCTCACCAAGCAGCTGCCTGTGGTGCAGAAGCAGTGGTTCTAGTGCTGGAAACATTTTCAATAAGCCTTCCTGTACTTGCCACAACTCATTTAAGGTGATCAGCTGCATTGTCTACAATGTGACCATCATAAGAACACAGCCTTCATCATCAAGGATACAACTTTACCTCAGTAAGAGGAGGACAGGGGAGGAGACATCCATTTTCCAAGCAATCTGTCTGGCTTTTGTAGACCAGAGTTTCTGTGAATACAGCCCAAAATTCCCATTGCACAATAATCCCACATCTTCCTATCCCTTAGGTGCACACCATCATAGGATTCTCTTAATCACATGCTGATTATCACAAACAAATCATTCTAAACCAACTTTATTGAACAAAACATTAAATATGCCATATGAACCTGAGCTAATCATCTATTTGTACATGCTTTGAACCAATCTTGTAGATACCTAGTCCTGTTCTAGTGCTCCAGTACAATGCTGCTGCTGTAGAGACAGTGTGGTTGGTGGAAGGCTATTAACATTCAATGAAGAAAGCTGCACATGGCCTCACATTAAGTTTGGAAGACCCAGATTCAGGCTGCACTACCTCAGCACGGGCTACAGTCTGGGCTGGCTGCCTGACAGGTAACAGTGGGAGTGTGAATGTTGTAATCCCAAGAGAAAGCAGCAGGTCTGTAGTCCTAGAGTGACCATCACTCACCTGGGTGACACTTCAGGCAATTGCTCCTCTCTGATGGAGAAGAGATTGCTGTAAGGGACACAAGGGCAGTGCTGTTACCTGCAGTCATGATGGCAGCAGTCTGAGCCCAAGAGAAAATAAACTGAGAGCTCAGGACTTCAGTTCAACATCCTAATTGTCCTGCATAATGACTTGGGACATCAGGGATCAGATACTGCAACTTGATGAGGTCAAGTACTCTCAGAGTGTTCACCTCCATTCCCACAATGGAAAGGACAGGCTTCAAGTTCTGCATAAAGCCCAATGCCAAGTTGGTACCAGTCTCCTCCATGCCCGTTAATGGTTATAGTAAAATTTGAGACAGGCCTGTGAATGCACTGAGCAGTTACGTGTACATTCCTGTCCGTTGTTTCTTATGTGCTGCCTCAAAGTCCTAATCCGAGCTCTTTGCAGGAAATATGTGCCAGTCCAGTCTCCAGATAGTGACGTTCACAAGATCCATGCTGTTTGCCCTGGTTTCAGGCTACTCATGCCCAGAGACTCACCAACATACTGATCATGCCTCTATTTTACAATCTAATGTACAGTGGCAGTATTAAATTGGCACCTTTGAGAGTGAGAGTGAGAGTCAGTCCTCCTCACCATCAGAGTCTTGCACATCTTTGACTTCAAGCCACTGCACCACCAGCTGGCCAGGTGGCAGGTCTTGGCTTTCTGAAAGGACAAAGACACAAAGCAAAGGGGCTGGGGACAGGATGGTAATGCTTATTCCATTTGACGTTTGTGGATCAGAAAAGATTGTGGGACAATGGGAAAGTAAGACAACATCTTCTATGGTTTCACCCTGAGCTCATTGAGGACCTTTCCAATTACGGTAACCGCAGTTTTCTCCAGGGCAGACAGCACACTTAGCCATACCTGCCTCCTGCTGGTTAACTGATGGTACTGCTGACTATGCTGAAAATGTGTTGCTGGAAAAACGCAGCAGGTCAGGCAGCATCCAGGGAACAGGAGAATCGACGTTTCGGGCATAAGCTGACTATGTGCTATCTTGCCCTGCGAGACAGAGGGAGGCGTGTTACTGAGTGGGATGCAATATGTTTGAGTAACTTAGCAATCATGATTGAATAGCTGACAATGCATACAAGCTGTGAGAGATAAGTGCAAGGTTTACAGCAAATGCTGAGTGTGTTTAAGATGAGGTGAGGCTGTGAATATTAAGTATGAATCATGTTTCACAGACGATGCTGATAAGTGAATGAAGAGTAAGTGGTGAATTGAGTGGTGTATGAGGCAATTCAGTTATGAAGATATGGCACTCGATTCAGGTACACTCACAAACCTTGAGCTGTTGCATGAGGTCATTAATGTTTTTGCTACACTGCATGAAGGCCCTTAGGATGACAGTGTTTGCATTAACCTCCGGGCTATCTGTTCTCATTCATTTCCGAATGCCTGTCTGGAAGACCTCCTCTGGATAAAGGGATTGCTCTTATATTCCACCTCCTGCAGCAGAGTCTCAAGTCTGTTTCAGAAAATATGGGAGTACAGATTCTGCCATATTGTGCCATTTTCACTCTTCCTATAGGTTAGGCAGCTTCTGTGACCAGGAAGCACCAATATTTGTGAGTAGTGTACACTATCTTTAAATGACACTAGCTTTGCACAGTCCCAATCTCTCATGCCAGGGTGCACACTGCTATCCTGATGAAGGGCTTTTGCCCAAAACGTTGATTTTCCTGCTCCTCGGATGCTGTCTCACCTGCTGTGCTTTTCCAGCACCACTCTAATCTAGATCTAATCTCCAACATCTGCAGTCCTCACTTTCACCTTGCACACTGCTATCATTTAAATGAATGGGCAGCATGATCTTCATGGTCATACGGAGGAGCTATCAACTTTATTGTCCTATTAGTACTTTCATAAGATTGGTAGAATTACAAAAGCAGAAGTTTTAGATTAGATTAGATTACTTACAGTGTGGAAACAGGCCCTTCGGCCTAACAAGTCCACACCGCCCCGCCGAAGCACAACCCACCCATACCCCTACATTTACGCCTTACCTAACACTACGGACAATTTAGCATGACCAATTCACCTGACCTGCACATCTTTGGACTGTGGGAGGAAACCGGTGCACCCGGAGGAAACCCACGCAGACACGGGGAGAACGTGCAAACTCCACACAGTCAGTCGCCTGAGGCGGGAACTGAACCCGGGTCTCCGGCGCTGTGAGGTAGCAGTGCTAACCACTGTGCCACCGTGCCGCCCACCAATATAATGCTGCAACAATTAGATAGATCACAGTCTTTTCCTTTTTTTAAACCATACTATCAAAAGGGTTATTTGATAAAGCTGTGTAAACTTTGTCAAATCAAAGCATCATTTTGTGCCGATTGCTTTGGATGAGCCAAGTGTAATCTCTGCAACCTCAATGTTCAATATATTCCAAGACCAATTTACAGGAACATTACAATCAACTTCAGCCCACAGATGACACTTCCGTAATTGTGACATGACTGCAATAAATTTCACACAGACTTTAGCCCTCTAAGTCTCTATGTCTTTGAAAGGACTTCATAACTGATGGATACTGCTTGTTGCCAAGGGTTTATCAAGGATGTAGGAATGAAGAAAAATTATTAAGACACCTCACTCCAACATTTCTGTCCTGTGACAAAGCACATATCCACTACCTTTTTCTCAACACGACCACAGATGCCATCTTTTCAAGCAGTTTTCCAATATATTTACACCGTGTAAAAAAATGTTCCCAGCCCTATCTGCATTTTGACTTCCAAGATCTTGATAATAATCCAAATTAAGTATGCTGCTTTATTTTTTTGTTGGACAGACTGCTTAGTATTTTACCTTATCATCTCATTCCTGATGAAGGGCTTATGCCCGAAACATCGATTCTCCTATTCCTCGGATGCTGCCTGACCTGCTGTGTTTTTCCAGCACCACACTCTCGATTCTGATCCCCAGCATCTGCAGACCTCAGTTCCTCTTAGCATTTTAGAATCCAAGAACATTTTGCCTCCTAATGTTTTCTTCTCAAAAGAAGACAAGTACAGTTCTACCAATGAAGCAAATTAAGTTACTCGTGCTTCAGAATTCTAATTCTCAGTTCTCCTGGTTATGCATCTGTAAGCTAAGGTGCAAATATTTCAAAATGTAGCCTGATTAATGAGTTCACAACTGGGCTGGATTTTGGAGTGGGAACTCTTGCAGAACACAGTGTGACAGTCTTCTCCTGATTCGAGCAACTAATTCTAACCAAGACAGTAACTGTAGGAGACAATGAGAAGTTAACATTTTATAGGTTCTCCAAAATATTGTTACAGATTCACATGTTTGTAATATTTTAATTTCTAAATTAACCAGAGTAACTCCAGGGCCATAATGAAAAGGAAGGGAGTAAGTAAGTTGCAGGTAGCTAATTTGCCCAGTTAAAAAATGGTTAAGATTTATTGGCAGATGCTGCTAGAATTTGGCAGATGACATCAGTAGTGTTGACATAATGGCAACCAAGGCGTGTGAGAGTTTATTCCTCCATGTCTATTCTTAACTCTGTATTTTTACAAGCTCATCAAAATCAATGCTGTTAGACTCTTTCAATAAGATCATAAGAATGTAGGAATGACAAAGGGCCAATCAAACATCTCATTCAATGTCCAGTCTCAGTACCCAGTTGGCATTTCTCATTATCTTCATCACCCTCATTGAGTATCGAAGCAATAGAGTAACAGGTAGAATAAATGAACTGTACTCCAGGAGGAAATGGTTATATAATGGATTCTTAAATTAAACACTTCTCATGTGGCTTATGAATGTAAAGGTAGAGGAGAGAGCTTGGTAAGATTAAAGAAGAGAAATAAAAGTGAGGAGATTTTAATTAAAGGCAAGAACTCAGGCCCAATGCTTGTTTCGCAGAAGTGGGAAAAAAATAATTCTAGTTATTTGCAGACAACAAGAATGGCCTTGAATTCAGTGTCTACATGATTTCCGTGGCCAAAAGTACTTGTGTTTTGTAATTAAAGTAAAAATGTAAAAAGCAATGTGGGGTACCTCTGGTAAATGATGTCCTGGACAATAATGTTTTGTCATCAGGTATCCTACTTGTAAGTTTAATAAACATATTCGCTTATTTGCAATCATGTACATCCAGTGTATCCTGAAAATTAACCTGTCTACACAATTTTTCTGAGAAGCAATTTTGCGCTGTCAGTCCAACATACTGAATGGTTGCCATTATGTGGATGTACTGGTGTTACACTGGGGTGGACAAAGTCAGAAGTCACACAACACCAGATTATAGTCCAACAGGTTTATTTGAAATCATGAGCTTTCAGAGTTCTGAAGTCATCTGATGAAGGAGCAGCGCTCTGAAAGCTTGTGATCTCAAATAGACCTGTTGGACTATAACCTGGTGTTGTGTGACTTCTGACAACATACTAAATGTGAGAGATACTTTTTCTGATCTCAATATTCCTAAAGTCCTTTTAATAGTATACATTACACTAGCTAAGGCTGATTACTGTTCTAATCTTCAACCCAAATTCACTGCATAAAACACTTCTGGCTGGATTTCTTCAACTCAGAGATTTGAGTAAAAAGCTGTGCTAGTTACAATATCAAAAAACAGCTTCCTGATTGAAGGATACTGTTGTAAAGCTGCATGAAGAGCACCATGCAAAATATCTGAATTTGCTACTCAGTAACAACAAAGTTAATCTTACACTGAAAACCACCAGCACCTGGCTTCCAGTGAAGTACTTTTTAATTAATAAATAAAATAAAAATGGAACATATTAGAGATAGAAATCAAAGATGGTATTGAGTCATATAGATGTACAGCAGGGAAACAGACTCTTCGCTCCAAAGTGTCCATGCCGACCAGATATCCTAAGTTAATCTAGTCCCATTTTTCAGCATTTAGCGCATATCCCTCTCCACCCTTCCTATTCATATACCCATCCAGATGCCTTTTAAATGTTGTAATTGTACCAGTCTTCACCACTTCCTCTCAGCTCACTCCATATGCGCACCACCCTCTGTGTGAAAAAGTTACCCCTTAGGATCCTTTTAAATCTTTCCCCTCTCACCTTAAACCTATGCCCTCTAGTTCTGGACTCAGCCACTCCATGGAAAAGACCTTGCCCATTTTCCTCATCCATGCCCCTCATGATTTTATAAACTTTTACAAGGTCACCAATCGACTCTGATGCTCCAGGGAAAACAACCCCAGTTTATTCAGCCTCTCCCCATAGCTCAAACTCTCCAACCCTAGCAACATGCTTCTAAATATTTTCTGAACCCTTTCAAGTTTCACAACATCCTTCCTTTAGGCAAGAGACCAGAATTGCACACCATATTCCAAAAGAGGTCTTATCAATGTCTTGTACAGCCACAACATGACCTCTCAAAACCTATAGTCAACGCTCTGACCAATAAAAGAAAACATACCAAACGTATTCTATCTAGCTGCAACTCCACTTATGAAGATAAAATTCTTCTTTACTGACCAAAAGTAATGGGAGAATTTACATGTCCCTATCTTATTATTGACCATCATAATAAAAGTACCTTATAGAGGGGCATAAATAGGATGAATAGACAAAGTCTTTTCCCTGGGGTTGGGGAGTCCAGAACTAGAGGGCATAGGTGAGAGTGAGAGTGGAAAGATAAAAAAGAGACCTAAAGGGCAATTCATTCACCAGAGGGTGGTACGTGTATGGAATGAGCTGCCAGAGGAAGTGGTGGAGGCTAGTACAATTGTAACATTTAAAAGGCATCTGCATGGGTATATGAATAGGAAGGGTTTGGAGGGATATGGGCCGGGTGCTGGCAGGTGGGACTAGATTAGTTTGGGATATCTGGTTGGCATGGACAGGTTGGACCGAAGAGTCTGTTTCCATGCTGTACATCTCTATGACTCCATGACTCTACTTCTGACGATTCACAAATTAGAAAGCAATATTGAGGAGGGAAGGTGCAGGGGGAAATTTATTTGCAGGTTTTGCAACAAAATATTAATTTAATCTAATATTTAAACAATTTAGTTGGATTGAAGGTCTTTAGTGAGTAGTCAATAGCAAAACTTCTTAGAGTGTAAGATGCACATTGACTTTGTGAACATATACTGCTATTAGATTATATGTCAGTATTTTTATAACCTTTTATAAGCTGACCAGGATGTTATATTAGCATGTGAACTTAATGGTAAGGCCAGCACTTGATACCCATTCTAAACTGCCTTTTAGAAAGTGATAGCAAATCACCCTCTTCAACTCTACAATCCGTATCATGGTTGGTTCTCCATATTAATGTTAAGGACGAAGTTCTAGAATTTTGACCCAGGATACATTTCCAAATCAGGATGGTGTGCGGCTTGAAGGTAAATTACAGGCTGTGATATGCTAATGTTCCTGCTAACTTAGTTCTTCTAAATGATACAGGACACGAATTTGGAAGACCCTGCTTTAGCAAAGGTGGTGTTTTGGGCATTGGTTAAGCAGATTGCCTTGCAGATGTTGGACAGTCTTAGTGAGGAGTCAGAAAATAATTACTTGACACAGAAATCCTGAACTCTTTACTGCTTCTGAAGACTTGGTACTTACATTAAAGAAAAATGAAAGTAGGATGAGTAGAAGGCCTTTGGTCCTTTGAGCCTGCTCGACCATGACTGATCCAATTATCCTTCTGGTTTAATGGCAGCACACAGGACATTGACATTGAAATTCAATATCCTAATGTTGGTGAACACTAAGGGAGGATGGTTAGTTTCTCTCTTGTTGAGGTTGGTCATTCAACTTGTGACTATTGAGAAATTTGTGACTATTCATACAATCAACTGCAACACACTTTCACAATTATGGTTGTCAAGTTTAGGGAATAAATGAGATATTATGATATTAGGCAAGCTTTGTAGCAAATAGAAACATTCATTTAAATGAAATATCATGGGCTTCAATTATAATTTACTTTACACATTATGTCCAAACACAGATAATCCATTCAACTGGAAGAATTGTAAAACAGTAACTAATTTTTAATAAGCTTAACAAAAATTGAAAAGTTTTAAATATGACGAATGCTGACAAGGATTTTCCAAGAAATGTTAGAGTTACATTCCATGTATTACAGTTGGTTGAAAGATATTTGCATCTATTTAATAATATACATGAGAATTGAGGGAATTCATTCAATCCCGCAAGTTTCATCCCTCATTCAATGATATCACAGTCAATATGCAGTTCACCTTCATATGACCACCTTTGTTCCATTTTGGAGGGTGAAGGCACTGACTATATTTGTTGCTTTATAATACTTTGTTGAGGAAAAAGCCCTCTCCACTCATGGAAACCAGTGTTTTGAAAGGGGAAAGAAGTTCAAAGGAACCAAATTGTATCCTCGACTGAACAACAGTAAATAGCTTTTTGAATGGCACTTTATGTTACAATTCATTAAGTGACAGGATAATATCTCATAGGGAGATTATTGCAAATTTCTTGGCTTGTGATACAAATTGGAAATGTCTACCAGAACCTGCCTCAGGCATGATGGACCGAATTGCATCTTTCAGTGCTACAGAACATAGAGCATTACAGTGCAGTATAGGCCCTTCAACCTTCGATGTTGCACCTGTGAAACCAATCTGAAGCCCACCTAACCTTTACTATTCCATTTTCATCCGTATGTCTATCCAATGACCATTTAAATGCCCTTAAAGTTGGCGAGTCTACTACTGTTACAGACAATGATTTCCACGCCCCTACTACTCTCTGAGTAAAGAAACTACCTCTGACATCTGTCCTTTATCTAGTATCCCTCAATTTAAAGCTATGCTCGCTCATGCGAGCCATCACTATCCAAGGAAGTGCTGTATCTATCGAAGTCAATAAGTAAGTATCCAAATCACTAAGGAAAAGTACTATTGAGTTTGTTTCCATACGCTTTCACATATTTTAAATAAACTTTGGCAAGTGTGAATGATCTTTTTTCAAAGTTTCAATTATACATTTCTCCTAGTCATTTCTGCCAGCTGTAAACATCCATTATTCCTGAGAAATATGATTTTCCGATTTTTTTGTCTAAGTGTGGGTCAATTGTTTAAGATGACATCTGAAAGCCCACCTCTACCAGCAAGATGACTCATCATTTTCCACAGCTCTTCAGGAGTTGATAGGTATGGCAGAGGCAAATTTCTCAACTAAGTATATTCAGAAACAAACAAAGATGGCAGCCAGAGGTTTGTAGTTTTTGGATCTTAAAGATCATTGGTCAAGGCCTACACTTCGGGGTATCCAGCAAAGTTAAGTTTCTATTGTTTTCCCGTCATGGGATGGGGGTTATGGGGAGGGTGAGAGGCAAGGGTTGGGGAATTCCTTTCAGCATCCTTGCCAATGATTTCATCCAAAGTGGTCCAATTGGAAGCAACCCTGTTCTGGGCACACAGGCTGTCTTAGTTTTTCAGTCAGGAAATGTTCCACCTTTGGCAATCACCAGGAAGGCAGATAATTGGGCTGGTTGAGATTGGAAATCCTTACGTTTCCATCAATTGATCACATAAGGGCTATAATGATTCTAACGAAGTCAGTCAAGTGGACCTCATGGAATGAGTTCCCTGATTGGGGCTGTTAATCTGGTCCAATCAGGGAACCTTGACTGACAGATATAAACAGGAGTGACATCCTGGGAGCTGGCTCATAGGGAACTGAATCAGTGCCAAGTATTTTCCAAGTTGAAATAAAGGGTGACTTGGTGACAGAATACCAGCCTCTATAGAGTTATTTCAAGGGTCTAAGTCAGTGACTGGCCTAGAATATCCTTGTGAACCATCTTGTCCACAATCAATTGCTGAGCTAGCAAGGACAGAACAAGTCTCTCTCCAGAACCAACGTGATCAATTATTTCTCTTTCTCATCACCTCTCATCATTTCCATGGAGAGTAAGATTCCATCCACAAACTTTAAAATCTTGCCATTACCCCAATTCTGTTTTCCTTTCTTCAGCCCTTGCCCTTTAGGTTAATGCTGAATGAAATTTTGATCATTGTAAAAACTCTCTTTGAACAAGAGATTTTCAAACAAAGATCTTAAAGTGGCAGCCCTTTCAGAAAGAGATGGGTTCAAGTCACACCCCAGGACTTACAGCATATAAACTAGACCAACAGTATTGAGTGACCACTATATTTTCAACGGGGAGAAAGTGAGGTCTGCAGATGCTGGAGATCAGAGCTGAAAATGTGTTGCTGGAAAAGCGCAGCAACTATATTTTCAACAGTGTGTCTTTTGGATGACTGATTGGATAGATGCAATAAATCCCAAAGTCCTGTTCAAACCCTATCATGAGTGATCACGGGTCATTTATCCTCTAGCTGTTGTGTGATCTATTTTCCTACATATCAGCAGTGAGTACATCTCAAAATGAATTCATAGGTGCAAGCTGTTTTGGGATGCCTCAGGCCATTAAAGGCACTATAGAGATGAAAGTTCTTTCAACCTTTCTTTCAGTTCAAAGTTATGGGAGTGAATCATCAAACATATGGTCAATTGGTGGCCCAACTCAACAGAAACCCACTTGCAGGCACAGAAAGGATTAAATAGGGCAGCAATTTTTCTTTAAAGGCAGTTTGCACCTCAACCATTAAATCATTCATCTGCAACCCATTCTGAATCAAATCATGAAATATTGCAGAAGACCATCCAGAAGAATACTGGCAATTCTCAATGAAAAACATAAATAATAAAACAAAATATTTATGCTTATACCAACACTTATAATTGAAGCCCTATGATTTGATCAAGAGTTTGCAGTGGAAAGGAAATTAACTGTGTTTTGTCTGGACCGTAATCATGTGTGATTCAGATAAAGGTTATCTACGGTCAATGCGCTGTTCAACATTATGTTCTTTCAACCTTCATATTAAACCAAAGAAGCACAGCCAGTTCTCCTAAACAATTTGGAGATTCACATTAAAATAACCCACAACCAACCAACCTGTAAAATTTTAGCCAATGTCCCTTATTCCTCTGTGTGATTTGTTTTCTCTTCAATGCAATGTGTTCACTGTATGTGTCATAGACCATGCATGTATATACTGTCTCTGAGCCACACTGGCTTTACCACGAACATCATGAGAAATAATGACTTTTTTTTAAACAGTTTAGATTAATGTATTAACAAGGAAAGTCTTCCAAAGGAAAGGCACTGGGGACAATGCGCTACTGAAAATCAGAGAGAAAGCACAAGAAGCAAAGAGAATGGGGTCAGGCAATATCGTGAGAGTTGCATTAAATGTTAAGTATTTTTATTTTTTTGTGCATTTGATATTTCATGTAAAATTGCCCAACATGGGCAGCAGATCATGAAATATTTGCTAAGTGAAAGAATGCTGTTTTCCGTTAGATGCCGCATTGTACCAAAGTCGTTAACCATCTTGTTTATATCTCACCCACTGACACATATTGACATACTTGTGAACATATCTGCCCACACTAAGGAAAAAGCAAAAATGTAATTTCACTATATCTTCTCATATTTCATATGTACACAGAAAAGGATAGTAAAAATATAGGTGAGTAAAGGGTAGGATCCCATCAAAAATATTTAATCAAGATTCAGAGCTGTTTGTGGGGGGGGGGGTGATGCTGGGGGGAGTTTTCTGATTTCAATCAGGTTCACAATTTCAAATGGTTAGATGTGAACATACGGAAAATATCAGGGCTGTTGCATTCTCCCAACAAAGGTAATACAATTGAATTCTTTCCCTCTCTAACCAATTAGATTTGCTCCATTAGCACAAGAACATTACTGCATTTTGCAAAAAGAAAATACAGCCATGCATTTCAGAGGGAATGATTAACAGTGTGCTCCTCAGTCACCCTGTCACCCAGCCAAGTTCCGTGATTTACACCATCTGACATTAGCTGCAGCAGATCTACTAGATTTAAGTGAGAAACATTCCTTAGTATGCCAGAAACTTAGTGAATCTCTGAGACAATGAACCATATTCAGCATCAATGACAATGTAATATTTTATTCTGCAAAATTATTGATTATCAAGAGGAAAAACATATCCTTGGGTGGGGTGGGGGGGGTTCACAATACTATGATTTTTTTGCAAAATCCCTGTGCTACACATGATTTGAATCTTACATAGCGAGTCTAGAAAAGTGATGTCTAGAAGCTTGATTTCAAAAGGATGCGTTGTACAAAAATAGGAAAGGATTTGCCTGCAACTTGATGCAGTTTTGCCAAACCATTGTCTTCCATTCGGAAACAGGACAAGGAGGTAGATCCCAAGTTTTCCAGCTGTTGGCATTATTCAGAACCCACAGGCTAACCAACTGAGTTAACTGGCTCCCTTAGCAAGGGATAGTTCCTATAGAGTCTGTGGCAGAAAACTTAGACATGATTCCTTCTTGTCCAATTGGAGCTATCCTACTTACTACAAGCCACAAAAAATAATCATGATGTTAGAGGTTAACCTCAAATTACTAGCTTGTAGTTAGCCAGTATCACACCAGGTGTAAGGGACACCCTTCAGTTACCAGGACAAGGTAGTAATTTGTAATGACAGACAGTGGCACCAGGGACATTCCATTTGCTCAGTGGCTTCTGCTTATAACACATGGTGCGAACTTCTTAAGCTGTCAATGTCAATTCTAAAGCAACTGTTTCAGTTAACATCTTATTCAAAATGTGAGCCAGGAAAGAACATCTAAGAAGCGGAAATATAGGAACCAGCACCCAAACTGCTCAAACGGTCACCAGTTTGAATAAACTGGTAAACTTCTCCTTTTGGAAAACATTTAACTAGTAAGATCTTCATATTACTGGCATATATGTGGAATACAGCTGAACCAAAGGAGGAATGAAAACAACCCACAGCTGGAATTTGCAGGTCAGTGATAAAGTGATGACACTTTTTGCTGACCTCCAAGGAAGCTGCCCATGAAGCACGAGTACTGTTATGTAAACGTAGCTTTTCCTGAAGGCTGTTTACATCTGGTGCCGGTCAGTAGAAGTGGCCCATCACATTAAAGTATTCCAACAGACAGATAATCAAAAGAAAAATCTCCCAATTCCTTTTTCACTTTTAATTTTGATGAATGATTGGGCTATAAATGCAGGATTAAAAGTAGATGAAGTATAATAAACACACTTATGAAAAAATTTTTTAAAAGATGTGGATTATTTTACAACGTAAAATTCCACAACACAAAATTATTCTTTTGGACCAAATGAGGCTGTGCAGTATCAGTTCCGAAGTACATGCACTTTTAAAAAATCAACAACACCTCTTTCAACCAGATGTAATTTGCAAATATAGACCAAAAATGTAGAAACGCAATTTCTCATCAGTTCAATGATTTTTAATTGATTGCAATCTGGGAGGAGATCAGCCGTGCATCCTCGAGAGAAGTGTTAAAATACTGTCAAAAAAACATTTTAAAGAATTCACTCATGAGTTATGGGCACCACTAGCTGGCTAGTATTTATTGCCAGTTGCCCTGAGAGCACGGTGGTAAGCTGCCTTCTTGAGCTGCTACAGTCTATATGCTGTAAATTGACCCACAATGCCCAAAGGGAGGGAATTCCAGAATTTTTACCCAGCAACAGGGAAGGAACAATGTCAAGTCAGGCTAGTGAGTGGCTTGGAGGGGCATTTGCAGGTGGTGGTGTTCCATGATATCTTCTGCTCTTATCCTTCTAGATGGAAACAGTTGTGGGTTTGGAAGATGCTGTCTCAGGATCTTTGGTGAATTTCTGTGACTGAGCTGCAGTGGTGAAAGGAGTGGATACATGCGATTGTGGTGCCAATCAAGCAGCTGCTTTGTCCTGGATGGTGTCAAGCTTCTTGAGTGTTGTTGGAGCTGCATTCATCCAGGCAAATGGGGAGTATTCCATCACACTCCAATTTGTGCCTTATGGATGGTAAACGGGCCTTCAGGAGTCAGGAGGTGTATTACTCACTGCAGTATTCCTAGCCTCTCATAGAATCCCTACAGTGTGGAAGCAGGCCACTCGGTCTATCAAGTCCATACCCACACTCCAAACAGCATCCTGTCCAGACAGTTTTACCATGATTACCGTCACAAAGTCCAAGCTGCAATATCCCAGTAAGGATTAAGGTTTACAAAGGGGCCAGGAAGAATATTGCAACATTCTCCCAAAACAGTTGACTGGCTGTTACCCCTAAATAGTAAAGGTTTTTTTAAGCCAATTGGCATGATTCACTGAGATAGCATGCTGAAAACGAAGTCCCCACTATTTCTGGAGTTGTCACAAAAGTTCTAGTTTATAAAAGAAATATGCAAAATCCCTAAACTGTCTGATTATCAAACCCAGTTTGATAGTGGACTAGCTTCCACTAGTTTGCAAGAGACACGGGTGGAAAACTCCTGAAGGAAACCTCAGCTGGTCTTCTTCGGTTTTGAAATGGCTTTCTGCAGAGAACTGAGACAGAGAGAATTTTTAGCTATTGCTTTCTCTTCTGGTCTAGCTGGCTTCTGCCTGTCTTGCTCACATTCAAATTGTTCAGCAGCCTGACAACCAACCACCTTGTTGGAAGGCAGAGGATCTTTGCTGTTCATAACCTGGTCCCTAGCCCACAAAGCAATCAGTTTCATTTGTAAACATCCCTTCAGCTCCAGTTCACCTGCACATTACTGGAACCCACAGCCACAGAAAGAGTTCATAACAGCTATCAAATTCCTTACTTCCAAAGGCTGCAGTCATCATAGTAAATCACTGGGTTTCAAAACAGTTATTTCTCATTTCAATTCAAGTTTTCAAAAAGTACAAAGCTAAATAAGACACACTCTTTATACAATATCAATTCCATGCTTAAAATGTGCAAATAAAATGATATTTTCTTCAATATTCTTTCTCATTGATAACAGAATTTAGGCATCTTTTCAAGGCAATCTTCTCAAGTGGATTAATAGACCTCATAAAGCATCAGAAGCCTGTTCCATTCAGCATGGAAAATTCCACATTACTCAGATACATCGAAAGAAAATAATACATTGTCAAATAGGTGACCCATCCTCAAGACCTAGGAAACATCGGTGTACAGAAACTGAAATCCATTTTGGCAACAGTTTTTGGCTTTTGAAAAGCAAGGTTTTGCACAGTACTTTACATGAACCAGACTGGGGAAAGGAAAATGGATTGCCAAAGCTACAAGGGCACCCATCCATCCAACTCCCAAACCATCTATGACCAAATCAGAAATATATCTTTATAACTGCTCAGTACACAAAACCAAAACTCCAACCTTGTATTAGATTAGATTCTCTACAGTATGGAAACAGGCCCTTTGGTCCAACAAGTCCACACCGCCCTTCCAAAGAGTAACCCACCCAGACCCATTCCCCTACCCTATATTTACCCCTGACTAATGCACCTAACATTATGGGCAATTTAGCATGGCCAATTCACCTGACCTGCACATCTTTGGATTGTGGAATGAAACTGGCGCATCCGGAGAAAACCCACACAGACTTGGGGAGAATGTGCAAACTCCACACAGACAATCACCAGAGGTTGGAATTGAACCTAGGACCCTGGTGAGGCAGCAGTGCTAACCAATGAGCCACCACGGTATGATTTCATCACACATAGCACTCAGAATGGGGATCAAGTTATCATGAATTAAACGTGGTCATAATAAAAAAAATCAGGGAATAGATATGGAAGAGATACAAATAGTGATAAAATGTCAGTTTATTGAGAAATCCAATATTTTGTCATAGAGTCATACAGAAGAAAACAGACTCTTCAATTCAACTTGTCCATGCCAACCAGGATTCCAAAATTAAATAGTCCCATTTGCTTGCATTTGGCCCACTAAATCTTTCTCATTCATGTACCTGTCCAAATGTCTCTTAAATGTTGTAATTGTACCTGCCTCTACAACTTCCTCTGGCATTTTGTTCGATATATATACCATCTTCTGTGCAAAAAAGTTGTCTCTCAGATCCCTTTTAAATCTTTCCCCTCTCACCTCAAACCTCTTCCCTCTTGTTTTGGACTCACCTACCCTGGGGAAAATACCTTGGCTACACACCGTATCCATGCCTCTCACAATTTTATAAACCTGTAGCTTCCTACGCTTCAGGGAAAAAGGTCCCAGCCTATCCAGCCTCTTTTTATAACTCAAAACCTCCAATCTCGGGAACATCCTTGTAAATCTTTTCTGCACCCTTTCCAGTTGAATAACATTCTTCCTGTAGTGGGGTAACCAGAATTGTATGCAGTATTCCAAAAGTGACTTCACCGATGTAGTGTACAACTGCAACGTAACTTCCCAATTCCTATACTCAATGCTCTGACCAATGAAGACAAACTCCTTCTTCACCCCCGTCTCCCCGTGTGAAGCCACTTTCAAGGAACTATGCACCTGTACCCGCTAGTGTCTTTGTTCGACAACACTTTCCAGGGCCCTACCATTAACTGTACAACCCCTGCCCTGGCTTGCCTTACTAAAATGCAATACCTCACCATTATCTATATTAAATTCCATCTGCCACTCCTTGGCCCATTGACCCAGCTGATCAAAGTCCTGATGTACTCTGATATATTCTTCTTCACTGTCCACTATATCACCAATTTTTATGTCATCTACAAGCGTAGTAAGCATGTCTCCTACGTTCCCATAAAAATAATTTAAATAAATGACAAACAATAGTGGACCCATCATGGATCATTGTGGCACACTACTCATCACAGGCCTCCAGGCTGAACAACAACCCTCTACCACCAAGCCAATTTTGTATCCAATTGGCTGTATCTCCCTGGATCCCATGTGTGATTTAACCTTACTAACCAGTCGACCATGCAGAATTTTGGCAAAGGCATTGCTAAGGTCCTTGTAGACAATGTCTACCATTCTGCCTTCATCTGTCTTCTTGGTCACGTCTTCAAAAAACTCAATCGCATTTGAGATACAATTTCCCATGCACGAAACCATGCTGACTATCCCGAAGCCGTCCTTGCCTTTCCAAATGCATGTAAATCCTTTCTCAAATTCATGTAAATTCTGTCTCTCAGATTCCCCTCCAAAAACCTACATACCACTGACGTGAGGCTCACAGGTCTACAGTTCCCTGGCTTTTCCTTACAACCTTTATTAAATAAATGTACAACATTAGCCATCCTCCAATCTTCTGGCACCTCATCTGTAGCTGGAAATTATACAAATATCTCTGCTCGCGGCCCTGCAATTTCTTCCCTAGCCTGTCACAATGTCCTAGGGTATACTTGATCGGGTTCCAGGGATTTATTTACCTTTTTGCATTTTAAGAGCTCCAGCACTTCCTCTTCTGTAATGTGGACTCTTTTCAAGTTCCCTAGCTTCTAATACTGTCAAAATTGGCCTTGCTCCAATGTAGAACTTTACCTTTTAGACAAAGCATATCTTTTTCCATAATTATTTTAAAACCAAAAGAGTAGCAGTCACTGGTTCCAAAGTAGCCCCCCAATAAAATCTCAATCACCTCCCAAAAGAAGTTTGAGTTTTGCTCTTTCTTTAGTACATACACCTACATATTGATAAAGAAAACTTTCTTAAACACACTTAATAAACTTCTCCTCATCCAAGTTGTTAACACTATGGCAGACCTAGTCTATGTTTGGAAAATTAAAATCCCTTACCATGTAACCCTATTATTCTTACAGGTATCGGAAATCTCCTTATATATTTGCTGCTCAATTTCCTACTGATCATGGGGGGCTTATAGTACAATTCCGATATGTTTTTGCATATGTTGTTATCTGGTTATGTTTATACACAAGATGACAACGAAATATATTTTTTCGGCTTATTCTTTTTGTTCCCCTTTCACCTTTTGATGTTGCTCAATATAAATGAACTATATTATAGCTTACTGAAAGGGCTTTCTTTGAAGAGAATTCTGCCCAGGATAGCTTTGATTGCAAAAGTAGTTTCCTGTGATTCATTCTTTCAAGTAAATGCAGCACAACAAAAGAACTACAATGCATCAAAAGAAAATGAGAGAGACACACTCGCAGCTGTGGAATATAATGCCTTTCACTGAGTAACAACTTAACCAAGCAACTCTAGATTTGCACTTAAAAATATCACAGCCACCTTAACATTGCATCACACATATCATTATTCCCATTCTGAAGAACGCAAGTATACAATTAAAAGCCACATGACATTAAAGTTTCAAAGAATACAGGAAACAGGCATCCATTAAAGAAGATCGGTGCCATCTTAAATATGTTTATTTCAAAAAGAGCTGCATGCATGTCCAATTAAAGTGAACAGTTAGCAGAATCAGTGGAGACACAGAACCTGATAGAGCAAGGTCATGGAAACATTATAACTGGAATACAATGGTCTGAGTTCAGCAATCTAAGCTGTGTGTTTAAATCGGTAGCGATGATGTGGAAATGTCAGTGTTGGACTGCAGTGGACAAAGTCGAAGTCACACAGCATCAGGTTACCATTCAACAGATTTAAAATCACAAGCTTTTGAAGCACTGCTCCTTCATTAAGTGATGTGACTTGTGATTTTAAATAAACCTGTTGGACTATCAACTGGTGTTGTGTGGCTTCTGACTGTGTTTAAATTGACATATTAGCTCTTGTTCACAAACTATCTGGTTTAACAGAAAATATATTTTAATCTAAAAAAAAATTCTCTTCCTTGAGATAGGAAGAGAATCAGGAGGTACAAGTCAGGAAGAACGCTGTTACAAATTGTAGCTTGCTTGTTTTAAGAAATAGATCTGATGGGGCAAAATAGCATTTTCTTGTTGAACAACATCAAGGCCAATTCTTAAATGTCCTTAGAAGATGAATGGTCATGTTTTCCACTGATGTACCACTCTCACATTATATTATCCTGATAGCATTGCTAGGTCATTGTATGGTTGTCATGTAACACAGCAACTAGAGAAGAAAGGATGAGATTGTGTTTTATAGAGCTGCAAAATAATTTACCCCCCATGAAATCTAATCAAAGGAAGCACAGCTCTTCATGACTTCCAGCACTAATCGTGCACAGTAGTTCCCTTGATTATTAAACTGCCAGCTGAAAGCTGCAGGTTGTGATGATGAAACATTACATCTTGTTCACAGTTTTGATGTGATTCATGCTTACAAATTCCATTTTGAATTTTATTCAATATATTTAAATTAACAGTTAAGAGTCAATATATCCTGTCTATTATCTGTCTTAACAAATGAAGTGGCCTCCCCATCAAGCAAAAAAACTCCACTTGTGCTTTTATCCTCCACATTTCCTCTCTTCCTCATCTGTACCTCAGGATTCTTCCCTTCTTCATGTTTTTCATCTTCCTCTCTTACTCCAATTCCTGCTGTTTCCTCTTGCACTATTGGAAGATAATTCCTTTATCTCAAAATATTGCTGGAACTCGAACTTTCCTCATGCATCGCAGTACCAGCCAGACAGGAAAAAAAAAGCTAAAGGGAAATTTATTTTTGTTTTACTATTTTTCTACTCATTTTCCATTGCACATGGATCAAAGTAACTTAGTAAGACAATGTTCTTGAGCCAAATTTTCCTTCCCTTCAAGTAGTGAATGTCTCTGTTTTATTGTGAAATGGCTGCACCATTGCCAGATACTCTTTGGCCCAAATAGCCTTTTCCAATACCTGAGACTTGACTATTGACAGCTTGTGTGAAAGTGAGAAACAAATCTGAGGCCTTCCTAATTTCTAGAATCAGCGATTTACTTGGGTGTGGTATTACCTGGGTTGCCACTACTGCCCCATTCTGGATTCTGCCATCTCTCCTGAATATGTTCACAGTAAGGGTTTCTTAAGGTAGCCTACTGCCATCATTCTTCTTTATCTATCCTCTTACTAATGATCAGTTGTAGGGGTTGCACCACCACAGCGTCTCTACAGAAAGGCACTGTTCTTAGTCAACAAGATGGATTATTGCATGATAGCAGTACGGACAGCTACAATAGTAGTCACGTACAATTACTAAGGCTTTTGGGAGCTGTGCAGAATACATCTGCTACCAACATACTTGTTTGTAAAACTCACTGTCTCCATCTGAAGACAGCATATGAGACCACCAGATTGGGTGCAGCTAGTGCAGTTTCAACATTTACTGAACTACATTTATTTTGATAATTCACAATATTGAAAATATTTCTTTGGAGCAATGAAATCTGAAGTGTAAATTGATACAAGGCCATGACTGATACAACACATCCATCTGGATATCTTATATTCCTCTTGTCTAGATAGTACTTTGGTACATCAAGGTTTCAGAGCAAGTGAGGTAGATCATAAAAAGCATCTGTTTGTACAGCACCGTGATCCTGATGATGTGACTCACTGCAGTAGCAGCCTAGAAATTAAGCCCTACTATTCCCAGAGTCATCAAAAAGTTAAAGATATTATAACGTACGCAAAGTTCGCTAAGTTACCTGACTTTCAGACCCAAGTTAATAGAAAACACAGACCAGATTTCTGGACTGAACAAGAATCACTATTTATTACAACTGATTAGAATCCAGCCACAAGTAGGCAATTATAAACTGTCAGCATATAATACTACTAATTAAACTTTAATCTTTTTATAAACTCTTCTTTACAGGCACAAACAAACATACAATCAGACAGATTAAAATAAGTTATGGACAGAGGGGAAAAAATAACTGGAAAACATTCAGTACTTTGTTTCTGGGTCCTATTGTTGACATGATACTTATGACTTTTCTGCTGGGCAATGCTTTACTTCAATCAACTTTCCCCAGATGCGGCCATTAGTTGGTAAGCGATACAAGGTGCCAGGTTCCTTTATAAAAGATATCAGTTAAAAGTCACAGCTTATACCAACAGTTTGAGGAAAGGTACGCCAGTTTAGTTCAGGTTTATAGTGATTTTTGACAGCAGAGAACAGAGAAACCAGATTGGGAAAGTATTGAATACTTTTCTCCTATTGTACCTTGTCCCCTACTCGAAGTTGTTAACTTACCTGAAAACCAATCACACATTGTTGCCAGGCAAATTGGTCTCTATACTAGATAACTGGTCATAGACCAATCAGCTTCTTGTTGCCAGCAAGTGTTTCATCAATACATCTCCTTCAGCTCCAAATCACCTCCAACTTAAATTTAAATACTGCTTATTCAAACAATTATTTATATGACCCCTGCCATAGGTGTCATGTAGAAAATAAAAATACATAGTCTTTACAAAGGCAAAATACCCCATGGTACTTGATATATGACTATAGACAAAAATGAACCTAAGAAAGGTGACTAATAAAGAGATTAGTTGCACAGCCAGTCAGGCAGCGTCCGAGGAACAGGAGAATCGACATTTCGAGCATAAGCTCTTCAGACAAACGTCGACTCTCCTGCCCCTTGGATGCTGCCTGACTGGCTGTGCTTTTCCATTGCCACACTTAGTAAGAGATTAGCCAACATCTGAAGAGCCTTGCATTAGGTAATTCATGGATGGTGTAGATGGCAGCCTGATCAGAAGAGCAGCAAATTACTTGAGTTTGAAAGTAATAACTACATGAATGATAGTTTCACCATCAGATCGACTGAGGAAGGGGTGGAGACAGCCAATGTTATGGAGGTAATGACTATAATATGGAGTCAATATGCACATATGGGACCAAACAGAACATTGGGATTCTGAGTAGTCTAACTTGAGATAGTGGTCAGTGAGGAGAATGGAATTTGTGAAAATGATATGAAGTTTATGGCAGGGATCAAAGTTATGGCCTGGATTTTGCAATGAGCATTGAAGGAATGGCTTTCATGATTCAATTGCTTGCTGAAAGAAAGACCTATATTTGTATTGTATATCTGCCAAGACCTATAAAATACCTTATAGATACCTTTGAAATGTAGTCACAATTGTAACATAGGGAGAGCAACAACTAATTGATGTTCACCAAGATCCCCCAACCAGCAATATGATAATAATCATGCATTGTTTTTTTCTGATGTTGGTTCAGGAATACTGGTAAAGATTGGCAAGGACTCAAGGGATAACTACACTCCTCTTCTTCATATAGTGTCATGGGATTTTTTGCATTCACCTGAGCAGGCAGATGGGGCCTCTATTTAAATTTTAGGCTGAAAAGCAGCACAACCAATTTGGTGCAGCACTCCCTCAGTACTTCACTTAGAATAGGGTTTGAACCTGGAAGTATGTGAGTGCTACCATGGAGCCACTGGTGGAGACCCAGTCGATCAGCTTCTGTTTGAATTCAACACTATTTACAGAAGATTTGAGGCATCTCTGTGTAAGCAGCAAGGAGGTTTTTCAAACAGTTAAAGCCTCTTTGCTGACTACATACAGCAAAAGAAAGTTAAGCAAATAACAGAAAGCATTTCAATGTTTGACAAAAAGCAAAACAAAAATTGGAAAATGCATATGGATTAGGGAAAGGCAGAAAGAACAAAAAACACAGAAGACTTTTGTCCCCCAATCTGCAATAATAATTTTCTTCTGAAGGAATGAGACTTAACACGGATTTATTTGTAGCACCAGACAGACTGGTCAGCAATAATTATCACTACCCCATTGAAAACTCAGTTGCTCCTAATCATTCCAGGCCAGTCTTACCCATCTGTTTTCAGTGTGATAACAGTGCATAACTACCCCAGGTTCTCACCACTACAGTGACTTCTGTGTTGATTCCTGGAGGTGCAGGCTGTGCAGGAACAGGATTTCAAAAGTAGAACTTTCTAGATCCCCTTGAGTTTGCACACATGCAGACGTCAAAGGACGCAGTTAGATTTAACCAACAGCAACATACGCAGTTCGACTTTACTCCAGAACAAAATCCCAGCTAATGGTTTTGGCCTTTACAACATATTTCTGATATTGAGTCCAATCAGGACTGTTGGTCAAATAAGCAAACAATGTGTAGTTAAGAGAGGTGGTAGAGAGCTGGACCTGAGTTCTTCAGTGTACTGTACCGGAGCCAGTGTACACATGATGTTGCTAAAAGGCAACATGTAGGTGTGGAAATGGAAGAAACCAAAAGTTGATCCTTGGGGA
Source organism: Chiloscyllium plagiosum (assembly GCF_037043375.1). Lineage (NCBI taxonomy): Eukaryota > Metazoa > Chordata > Chondrichthyes > Orectolobiformes > Hemiscylliidae > Chiloscyllium > Chiloscyllium plagiosum. The sequence goes on along the minus strand of NW_028270159.1, from coordinate 34,109,546 downwards.
GTGTCTGCCAGATGTAATAGGTTTGGAGAGAGAACACATTGGTGAAGATATTTTAACTATAATTGAATCATAAAAGAATGGGATGTGTAACTGAGCTGTGGCAACAAAGTGGAAACATTGAAAGAGAATGGTATCAAATGTTATAGATAGCTCAGAAAAGACTGGATGGGATGGTGCACGATGTGGCCATAATAACAGAGGATAACCTGGGACATTTGACTATTGTGGCAAGGTCAAAAAACTCAATTCAAACAAGAAACATGAGACTTTGAGTCGCAATAACATGTTCAAGGATTATTCAATTAAAAAATTCAATAGCATTAAAATACAATCAACTTTATACATTATTTATAATCACTTGTAACAAATTAGTCACTCATATTTGAAGCAAGAAAGGTCCATAGTGGTTGGCAGTGGAGTGATGCTGTGTATAAGTATACATACAGGATCTTCCATGCCATTAAGTGAATGATTGCTATAGACAGGAGCAATGACGGTAATACAAAAAATCCCTCCAGGTCTGAAGTGTGCTTTAGAATCTGTAAATATTATAGCTTTCAGTCACAGAAGAGAGCCATTTATAATTATTTAATAAATTAAAACATACTTTGAACTTTTCCACAACAGAATTGTGAAGGCTTGACATCACACAAATACTTTCACATTGACTGAGTAAAAACTAGTTTGTTTTTGCTTCTGAAAATGCTTCCACTGCAAGCAGTGGACTAGAAGGTGTCCTAGACATAGTCAGTTGCTCAAAAGCATATTAGCAATACCTGCAACTTTGGCAAAATAAATTAGCAGCTAGTTCTTCAACTTGACCTGCATTAATGGATTGCCCATTTTACCATGGGATAAACGTGCATATTGCTTATAATTGATCATGATAATCCTCATCTTAGGTTGCATCACTGTTGTGGTCTTCACTTCAACTGAAGCAGCAAAGAACAATTAATGAGTATGTAATACTTCACCTTCTGTTCTAAACTCTTTCCAATGGATGAGAAAGCATTTGATAATACAAGGTGATAATAACAATGAATATCAGTGCAGTGCCAGGAAGTTAATTCACTTTGAAAACATTTCTACATATGCTCTCCTCTATACTGCCTTGAATACAGAAAGCCATCAGCCATTTTGAGACTGTTGTTTCTTTGCAAACCTTCATTCCAGTTAATTATCCCAATGGTTCAATTTCATAGAAAAAGATGGCACCTCTGCAAGACCCAGTCTAATAACTACTCCCTGTTATAAATTATTTAAATAATAAAAAGGCCCAAGTTGTACCGTAGAATACTACAGTCGCAGGATATAATCACAACATGAAACGGCCTCAACTAAGACTATTTTTGAATCTGTTCACTTACAGAGCTTTTAAAAAGTCATACTGATCTTAAAACATTAACTATTTCCCTCCACACAGAAGCTGCCAGTTTCTTTGGTACTTTCTCTTTATTGTGACTTATGGGGAAAACTGGTCACGGATTTCATTCTTATTTTATTTCCAACAATCCTCACTAGAAAGCAAAATACTGCAGATGATAGAAATCAAAACTAAAACAGATTAATGGATGCACAGCTCATGCCTTATATGCACCACACACACACAAGATAGAATTTTGGCATTTAAATATGATCAAACAATTGTACATAAATATTTCACAAAAGACCTGGGCATATCTCAAGTTCGCTGTGACGTTTCAAACTTTCAGCATGAATCTCACTTCAGAAAACACTTTGCTTAAAAATGTGAAAATTGAGTCCATAGGCCTTAAATAAAAATTACTTTGCCCCAAAGCTTTCATATTAAAAGGAAGTTGATTCTTGCACTGAATACATGATATGTCAATTCATTAAACGCATGAATTCTTTGTTGAAAAAAAAACCTGTTCCAGGGCATTACCTCATGAGAACAGCTCATCTCATTTTATTTCAAGAAAAAGCAGTTTTTGGCAGTTTTCACTGCCAATGCATTAGCAAGACACAAGCCATAATGATTGAGATCATTAGAGATGGAGATCACCAAAGTTTTGGAAGAATTACAACACAGCTAAGTCCAGCATAAAACATTACGGAATGTTAACTGCAAATGATCTCTAACAGAAAGTAAGCTTCAATGATCTTTAACCTCAGTTTAAAAGTGTGGAAGTCTAGTCTTATCAATAAAATGGCCATGCTATCAGATCAAAATAATAAGCTGGGTAAGCTTCCAACAAATGTGCCATTCTGAGGAAACTTGTCCAATTAAGCTTTTCGCCTTTTAGGCACAAAGGCACGGTTAAAAAGGTTTTACAAGTTATCATTTATCGAATTCACGAAGCATCTACATACAGTACCACAAGATAACTTGTAAATAGTGCAGCTATTTTTATTTATTTAAAAATCACTGACCAGTCACTTTTATTAAATATGGGTTTTTTTGTGACGAATCGTTTAAAATCTTAAATTCTTAAATATATCAAGGAATATTATCTAGCAAAGAAAATGAAAAGCTTTTTTTTTTCTATTGCATTGTCCAATTCTGCTGATCCATGAAAGATTCTAACTCAGCAGACCCACCTTGGTACAATCAGCCCCATCAGATGCAATCTTTGCTTTGGAAGGCAGGGGGCAGAATCTAGTCAAGTTCACCAGCACCAGAAACAGAATTGCAGGAGAGAGAAAGATGGGAGTGCACTGAGGTGGCTGGTTAGAACTCTCGCCTCAATTTCATGGAATATAAGCCCTCTAGCCCCTGTCTCACTCACAATTTCACACCCAATCACTCCTCAATCACCTCCATTCCCACCTATGCTTGCATTCAGGCTCATGTCCCTGCTTACTCTCCTTGTCATCTCCATGCCAACTCACATTCCACCCCACCTCTTTGTCAATTCATAAACCCTATGACACCTCCATATCCACTTACGCAGCATCCATTATGGATAGACCTCTCAGGAGTCATGTCAAGATAAAAATAAAGGACTTCGATTGAATAGATTCATACAGAAAAGCTCTTACTCATGAAACCCATTCAAAGATTTTAGATCGCAAGTCTGTTATTAGGACAAATGGACTTCTATTTAGAAACCATATCAAAGCTAATCTATTAATGGCATTTTTAGATTGTCAATCAAAATGTGAACCAAGCCATACTGCTGACACAAATGGAACTGCACGTGGATGATGATAGTCTTGTCTAAGCTGCACCAGATGGTCCATTATACAAATAATTTTAGCACTTTTTAATTTTTGTAGACAGCTGCATTATAATTTTTTTAACTTTAAAGGACTGGGAGATAAATAACTTCAGATAATTGGCAATAAACTGACCTTATCCATACTTCAAGAGCACTTACATCTAGTCCATAAAATTGTGAGTACCACACAGTAATTTTATGCCTTGCAACAGTAAAAATAAGGTCTATTTGAACTCAGTCCTAGTTTTAATTCAGGTGTCCAACTATGAGATACTTACCCTGGTTCCTCAGCCCTGCTAGCAAAAATAGGATCTTTTGAAATGTGGTCAGATCTTCTGCATCTGGGATACATCGCCATTTTTAAAAGTCTCCAGTGTCAATCCAACTTCACAAATATCTGGCCTCATGTTTGTGAACATGCAAATGAGTTAGGAGTAAAATTGAGGCATATGTTCACTTCGATGAACCAATGGATTTTCCAAGCACAATTCACACTACATTGCTATTGTGGCCAAATTCACTGATTCTTTACACAACTTCCCTTTCAATCCCTTGTTCTCTAACTTGAGGGAAAAAATAACACTTTTTATTTACAAATCTTAACTGTGGTAGGATTAAGCTAAAAATGCTCAAACTAAAATTATGATCTTAAATATTGTTCTATTGCATTGTCCAATTCTGCTGATCCATGAACAATCCTGACTCAACAGACCCACCTTGGTACAAACAGCCCCATCACATGCAATCTTTGCTTTGATAGGCAGGGGCAGAATCTAGTCAAGTGCATCAAATGGTGACTAAAAGCCATTTGGACAGTAACACTGACTTCATTTATTTGAGTCCTATGTCTCAAAACAACTGAATACAAGTCAAAAGAAGTCTTCTGAGTTATAGTACATACTGAGGTCAAGTGCACTTCAAGTATTCCCCATCAGTTCTGTCTTCTTTCATTCATTCATGGGATGAGGGTGTCACTGACTAGGCCAGCATTTATTGCTCAGAGAGCAGTTAAGAGTCAACCACATTGCTGGGGGTCTGGAGTCACATGTAGGCCAGACCACATGTTTCCTTCCAAAGGACGTTAGTGAACCAGATGGGTTTTTCCCCAATAATCAACAATATACTCGTGGTCATCATTAGTCTCTTTCCCATTGAATTCAAATTCCACCATCTGCCGTGGTGAGTTTCAAACACAGGTCCCCAGAAAATTATCTAAGTCTCTGGATTAACAGTCTCATGAAATTATTACTAGGCCATCACCTCCCTATTGATTCTTGACAATAAAGGAAGATATTTCAGGTCCTAAAGGCAATGCAGATAAATAATGGATCTGATGTCTAATGCTGGTATCCGATATCATGAGGGTTTTCAATGTTCATTAAAGCATTTGAGAAGATGCAATCATCATAGAAAAGATAAATATAGAAAAGTACTTCAAACTAATTTGTCCGACTAATTTTTGTCCAATGTGTACAGGAAGGTTTCCTGACACAGTATGTCGAAGAGCCGACAAGAGGGGAGGCCACATTGGATCTGGTGTTTGGTAATGAACCAGGCCAGGTGTTTGATTTAGTTGTAGGTGAGCACTTTGGAGAGAGTGACCGTAATTCAGTTACGTTTAGTTTAGCGACAGAAAGGGATAGGTACATGCCACAGGTCAAGAGTTATCGATGGAGCAAGGGCAATTATAATGCGATTAGGCAAGAATTAGGATGCATAGAATGGGATAGCAAAATGCAGGGGATGCAGACAATGGAAATGTGGAGCTGATTTAAGGAACAGATACTGCGTGTCCTTGATAGGTATGTCCCTGTTAGGCAGGGAGGAAGTGATAAGATAAGGGAACTGTGGTTTACCACAGAAATTGCATATTTTGTTAAGAAGAAGGAGGAGGCTTATGTGTTGATGAAGAAAGATGGTTCAGACGAGGCGATGGAGAGTTACAGATCAGCTAGGAAGGATTTAAAGAGAGAGTTAAGAAGAGCAAAGAGAGGACACAAGCAGTCTTTAGCAAATAGAATAAAGGAGAACCCTAAAGCTTTCTATAGGTATGTGAGGAATAAAAGATGATTAGGGTAGGAATAGGGCAGTCAAAGACAGAAGTGGGAAGTTGAGTGTGGACCCTGTGGAGATCAGAGAGGTGTTAAACGAACATGTCTCATCAGTTTTCACTTAGGCAAAGGAGAATATTGTAGAGGAGAAGAATGAGGTACGAGATATTAGACTGGAAAGGATCGTGGTTAGTTACAAATAGGTGTTATCAATTTGAGAAGGAGTGAAAGTAGACAGGTCTCCTGGGCCGGATGGGAGTTATCCAAGGATTCTCTGGGAAGCTAGGGAGGAGATAGCAGAGCCTGTGGCTTTGATATTTGAATCGTCATTGTCTACAGGTTTAGTACCAGACGACTGGAGGATTGCAAATGTTGTACCCTTGTTCAAGAAGGGCAGTAGAGATGACCCAGGTAATTATAGACCAGTGAGCCTTACTTCTGTTGTTGAAAGGTTTTAGAAAGGATTATAAGAGATAAGATTTATAATCATCTAGCAAGCAACAATTTGATTTCAGATAGTCAACATGGTTTCGTCAGGGGCAGGTCGTGTCTCACAAACCTCATTTAGTTTTTTGAGAAGGTGACCAATCGTGTAGATGAGTGTAGGGCAGTTGATGTGGTATACATGGACTTCAGTAAAGCCTTTGATAAGGTTCCACATGGTAGGCTGTCAGAGAAAATGCAGAGGCATGGAATTGAGGGTGACTTAGCAGTTTGAATTAGAAACTGGCTTTCTGAAAGAAGGCAGTGAGTGGTGGTTGATGGAAAATATTCAGCCTGGAGTCCTGTTACTAGTGGTGTGCCACAAGGATCTGTTTTGGGACCACTGCTGTTTGTCGTTGTTATAAATGACTTAGACGCAGGCATAGGTGGATAGATTAGTAAATTTGCAGATGACACTAAAGTCGGTGGAGTAGTGGACAGTTTGGAAGAATGTTACAGGTTGCAGGGGGACTTGGATAAACTGCAGAATTGGGCTGAGAGGTGGCAAATGGAGTTCAATGCAGCTAAATGTGAGGTGATGCACTTTGGGCAGAATAACAGGAAGGCAGAATACTGGGTCAATGGAAAGATTCTTGGTAGTGCAGAGGGATCCATGTACATACATCCCTGAAAGTTTCCACCCAGGTGGATAGTGCTGTTAAGAAGGCATATGTTGTGTTAGGTTTCATTCGTAGACGGATTGAGTTCCGGAGCCGCAATATCATGCTGCAAATATACAAACCCTGATGCGGCCACAATTGGAATGTTGTGTGCAGTTCTGGTCCCCATATTTCGGGAAGGATGTGAAAGCATTGGAAAAGGTGCAAAGGAGATTTACCAGAATGTTGCCTGGTGTGGAGGGAAGGTCTTATGAGGAAAGGCTGAGAGACTTGGGTCTGTTCTTATTGGAAAGAAGATGGCTAAGAGGGGATTTGATAGAGACATACAAGATGATCAGAGGATTAGATAGGGTAGACAGTGAAAGTCTCTTTCCTAGGATGATGCTGTCAGCTTGTACTCGGGGGCATAACTACAAATTGAGGGGTGATAGATTTAAGACAGATGTCAGAGGCAGGTTCTTTATGCAGAGAGTGGTAAGGGTGTGGAATGTCTTTCCTGCTAATGTAGTCAACTCAGCCACACTAGGGAGATTTAAACAATCCTTAGATAAGCACATGGATGATGATGGGATAGTGTAGGGGGATAGCTGAGAATAGTTCACAGGTCGGCGCAACATTGAGGGCCGAAGGACCTGTTCTGTGCTGTATTTCTATGTTCTATGTTCTAATTTGTGGGAGAACAAGACAGCACTTATTCCAACTCGTAAAGGACAAATTTAGGGTGGATGTCAGGATATTGTTTTTACACAAAGTGAGCAAAACATTCAACTGACTCGTAGATAAAGCATGAACAGTACAAGTTCAACATTAAGTTAAATGTCCCAATAACTTGGAGATCATGTGGATGAATATCATCATTCTCTTGTAATGTTATGAATCATATTTTATTGCATTTACATGCTTGTCACTGACAAGGCCTGCTTTTGTGACTGACCTCACTGAGGTGAGTGATGTTTTAGGCTATTTCAGAGGAAGGTTAAGAATCAAATATATTGACATGGAGCTGGTGTCATACATTTTCACACTGGTGAAGCAGTTGTGCTTTTACAGAAGCCAATGGCTCGTGGTCATCATTACTTCAAACAACTTTCAATTTCAGAATTGAATTCAAATTCCACCAACTGCCATTGTGGGATTTGAATCCAAGTACAAAGGGTAGTAATCTGGACTCTGGATTACTCACCCAGTCTCTACCACTACACCACTGACTCTCTTTAGAAGTATATAGGTTTAAGATGAAAAATCAATTGAATTTTTTTCATATGCATTCATGGGTGTTGCTAGCTGGGCCAGCATTAATTTCATTCCTGGTTGCCCATTAGGAGCTAGTGTTGAGCTGCCTTCTTGAGCCAGCCCGTATGTTGTAGGTAGAACCATAATGCTGCTAGGGAGGAAATTCCAGGATTTTAACACAGTGAATTCACTTTGAATGTTTTAGCCATGTTTAGCAATTCACCACATTTGATGCCGTCTACTCTATAAACTGATGTATAAACTACTCTCTAAGCATAAAACATTGTGCCTTAATCTCATCACACTGCAGATTTCAGTTAATTAGACAGGTGTTCACAAGTGCAGGCTCAATTCCCATGTTACGGAATCACCCTGTATGGCCTGCAGTAAGAAGAACAGACACAGGTTATCCAGCCTTGTGCTACATCAATATATTTATGCTGATTACTAGACGATCAGCAATGGCTCTGCTTCTTTCTCTGAGCCAAGATAATAACAATCATTTATTATATTTGATCCAAATCAGAATGCCACATATTTGCTGTGCCATTAGGCTGCCCTTTACAGCTTAAATATAATTACACTGAACAAATTTCTACTGCCATTGGAAAATCTAAATCAATTTAGAAAACAAGTTAAAATTATCAGTTGGTATCTGAAATTATTAATTGAGATACATTAAGGTTTCCTTACATGAACATTCAAGTATGTAGCAACATCCCCAATGCCTGCATAAAAGATTCAAAAAAGTACTGCTTCAATATCCTATTCACCCATCCTCTGTGTATATGTCTGTTTGCCTGTAGAATTTGAGCAAGGATAAGGTAGTCTCTGAGGTGATGCCTATGCAGGTGACTAGTATAGTGACTGTATCACTATGTGTAACAACATTCAATGTGGATTCAAAACAAATATTTATTATTTTATTATAAATAGCAATCAAATATATGTTTCTCAGTCTCAGCACCTTCTCTTGTTGTGCCTAAATGCTTTCCCTGATTATAGCCATCATGTTAATAGGCTGATAGCTCTGAATGTGTGCCTGACATTTCTTTGTCTAGACTGCAATAACATTAGCTATTTTCCAATCCTCTGGCAGCATGGGGGTCAATGACTTGTGAAACATTTCTGTCATAGCTCTCTTGATTTAACCTCTTTGCTTTCAGTATTCTTGGATACATTCTGATGAAAATACTGATTATTTAAACTATAAGTGTTTTAAGTGATCATCACATTTCCAATCTCCAGTTTCAACAGTAGTGCAAAAATATTGACCCAGAAGTTTGGTGTAGACTCAAATTAACAAAAAGCCCCATATAAAGCCAATTATATCTTTCATAACAATACAACAGGGGTGCACATGCATAGACGTCCAATACCACGGGTATGCTGTGAAATTGTTTGTCTCATTGACGAGTGCCTTGACACTAAAAAGGTTGAGAACGAGTGCCCTGGTATATCTAAGAATACATATCTTGATGTGGGATTCAGAACTATATTGAAAATGGAACTATATACTTAACTGTGAAGACTAGGAATGTCTAACTCTATTTTATTTTATCTTATTTTTCTTTTCCTTTCCTAGCTTTCACTTTCCCTTTTCCAAAATTATAGCTTCTTTAGGTACAGTTCCCTCTCACAATACTCTGTTAACATTGTCATTTTTTTCTTTGGAGTGCCATGTGCGATATGTATCAATATGAGAAGGAACACAAGCATCTGGCAATGATAGATATGGCCTCAATTTTATAAGCCTTATTCTAATCTTTGTTTCCACTTCCTGTGAAATTGTACCCCACCATCAGTTGCCATTTTCTGGTCGGGGTGTGCTTATTTGGGACAGAGCTATAAAAGGTTTGATGATTAGCCCAAACTATTGTGCAAAGTACAGTACAGATTGTTGAAAATAAAACAGACAAGAAACAATCTTCCTCTTAGAGAGGAATTAATAGAACAGCTTACAACAACAATGATTATTAAACCATTCCTAACTAATTGTCTCTTTTTGAGAAACGCAGTTAGTCATCAGGTTTCATCATCAGTTCTCAAACCCAAACTCAAATCCAGCCACAGATAGTGCAATAAAGTTCTTATGTCCCAACAGCGTATAAAGGATTTAATGCTTGAAATGTTTTTGGTTAGTCTCGGGTCTGAAAGATCTGCAGCAGATCCACTGGTCAACAAGAATTGGCAATCTTACTTGTCTAGACTACAAGTGTACAAACTGGAAAATTTCATACTTGTGTAATTTTGTTTAGAGTCATAGAGATGTACAGCATGGAAACAGACCCTTAGGTCCAACCCGTCCATGCCGACTAGATATCCCAACCCAATCTAGTCCCACCTGCCAGCACCCGGCCCATTTCCCTCCAAATCCTTCCTATTCATATACCCATCCAAATGCCTTTTAAATGTTGCAATTGTACCAGCCTCCACCACTTCCTCTGGCAGCTCATTCCACTTTTGTACCACCCTCTGTGTGAAAAAGTTGTCCCTTAGGTCTCTTTTATATCTTTCCCCTCTCACTCTAAACCTATGCCCTCTAGTTCTTGACTCACCCACCTCACAGAAAAGACTGTCTATTTATCCTATCCATGCCCCTCATGATTTTGTAAAGCTGCATAAGGTCACCCCTCAATCTCCAACACTCCAGGGAAAACAGCCCCAGCCTGTTCAGCCTCTCCCTATAGCTCAAATCCTCCAACCCTGGCAACATCTTTGTAAATCTTTTCTTAACCCTTTCCAGTTTCACAACATCTTTCCGATAGGAAGAGACCAGAGTTGCACGCAATATTCCAACAGTGGCCTAACCAATGTCCTGTACAGCTGTAACATGACCACCCAACTCCTGTACTCAATGCTCTGACCAATAAAAGAAAACATACCAAATGCCTTCTTTGCTATCCTATCTACCTGTGACTCCATTTTCAAGGAGCTATGAACCTGCACTCCAAGGTCTCTTTGTTCAGCAACACTTCCTAGAATCTTACCATTACATGTATAAGCCCTGCTAAGATTTATTTTCCAAAATGTTGTGGGATCACCTTTACAGATTGGGATCAAGGCACATCACTAGGGAAGCAAGTAGGATATTCTTGTGATGTGGATTAATTTAGTACTGACACAGGATGGCAAAAATGAAATAAATAATGAGCAAGCATGAATTAGTATTGCACCTCACATTACCCCAGGATGCCTCACAGCTAATGAGCTAAAAACTGTTGCATTCACAAGGACCAGTAGTTGTCACTGAGTAGAAAAATTCATGATCCAGCTGAAAAAATGGACTAGAATTTATTGGACCCAGAGCAAATTTAAAAGAAAATTTAACTGGCAGACATAGATTTATCACATTTTCATCACTCTGATATAACCAGGCATGTTTGTTGTGATATAGAATATAGAACATAGAACAGTACAACACAGGTAATTTATAAAAACTACAAAGAGCAAGGTCTAAGAACAGAACCCTTTGGGACACCACTGGTCACCGACCTCCAGGCAGAATACTTTCCATCCACTACCACTTGTCTTCTTTCAGCCAGCTAATTCTGTATCCAGACAGCTAAATTTCCCTGTGTCCCATACCTCCTAACTTTCTGAATGAGCCTACCATGGGGAACTTTATCAAATGTCTTACTGAAATCCATATCCACCACATGCACCGCTTGACCTTTGTCAACTTGTCTCATCACATCCTCGAAGAACTCAGTAAGGCTTGTGAAGCATGACCTCCCCTCAGAAAGCCATGCTGACTATCTTTAATCAAACTCTGTTTTTCCAAGTAGTCATAAATCCTATCTCTCAGAATTCTTTCTAGTAGCTTGCTTACCACAGACAGAAGACTGACTGGTCTGTAATTCCCAGGGATTTCCCTTTTCCCTTTCTTGAACAGAGGAACAACTTTCGCCTTCCTCCAATCATCCGGTACTCCTCCCATGGAAAGTGAGGATGCAAGGATCATCGTCAGAGGCACAGCAATCTCATTCGTCGCTTCCTATAGTAACTTTGGATATATTAGGTGATATATTCCTGGGGCCTTAACTATCTGGATGCTTCCCAGAATTTCCAGCTCATCTACTTTCTTAATATCAATCTGTTCAAACCTATTAACCTGGACCATAGTGTTCTCATTATCAACAAGGTGCCTCTCTCTATTGAATACTGAAGCTAAAACCTCATTTAGGGCCTCCCCTTCCTCTTCAGACTCCAGGCACAAGTTCCCTCTATTTTCCCTGATCATCCTACTCTCTCTTTGATCATTTTCTTATTCTTCATGTGTAGAACACCTTTGGTTTTTCCCTAATCCTTCCTGCCAAGGCTTTTTCATGCCCCCTCCTAGCTCTCCTCGGTCCATTCTCGAGTTCTTTCCTAGCTATCCTGTAACCCTCTAAAGCTGTGTCAGATCCTTGCTTTCTCAACCTTAAGTAAGTTTCCTTCTTCCTTTTGATGAGAAGCTCCTCTGCTCTTGTCGTCCAAGTCTCCTTCATCTTACCATTCCTTGCCTGTCTCAGTGAGACAAAGTTATCCAACACTTGCAACAAGAGTTCCTTAAATAGCCTCCACATTTCTGTTGTGCCTTTCCCATAGAACAATTCTTCCCAATTTATACTCCGCAGTTCCTGTCTAATAGCAGTATGATTTCCCCTCAATACCTTCCTATACTGTCTGATCCTATCCCTTCCCATGGCTATGGTAAAGATGAGGTCACTGTGGTCACTGTCATCGAAATGCTCTCCCTCCGAGAGTTCTGAAACCTGGTCTGACTCGTTGCTTAATACCAAATCCAATATGGCCTCCCCTAGTCGGCCTATCTACATGTTGAGTCAGGAATCCTACCTGGACACAGCTGACAAAATCAGCTCCATACAGACCATCTGCACGAAGGAGGTTCCAATCAATATTGGGGAAGTTGAAATCACCCATAACAACAACCCTGTTATATCTGCACCTTTCCAAGATCTGCTGTTCAATCTGTTCTTCCATCTCTCTGCTGCTATTAGGGGGTCTATAGAAAACATCTAATAAAGTGACTGCTCCTTTCCTGTTTCTGACTTCCACTCAAACTGACTCAGTAGACAAACCCTCCTCAACAGGAGCTGTGCAGCTGTGTTGCACTCTCTAATTAACAATGCTACTCCCCCTCCTCTTTTAACTCCCCTCCCTGTTACTTTTAAAAGATCTAACCCTCGAACATTCTGTTATTTTGGTATGTAATAATTTTCAGAACTAAAATGGAAGTTGGTGATAAATGCTGGATCAGCACCAACATCCAGATGTCCATAACAGGCTGATTTCCAAAAATTGCAGAGGATTTGTCTCAAAAATATAAAAACACTTTCAGTTCAAATATAGATGTAGAGAGGTTCTTCTTGAGATATATTGTATAAAATAAGATATACTTAACTGAAAGCTATGAGTGGAACAGGGCAGGTAAGGTATCTGATAGGAGCATTGTGACAGTTCAGCAATCCTGTATGAATCAGATTACACTTTCTATAGCAGCTCACAGCTCACTGTCAGAAGACTGGCAGTCTTATAGCTAAGATTGACAATGTATTCTCACTAACTTAAACACATTATTTTTAAAAATGAATGTCTCATCAAAATTCAGAATAAGTAAGATTTGATATTTGCTAATAAATAGCATTGCAACAGAATATTAAGACTTTGACATATTGCATCCCATTGAACAAAAACAAAATGAGACAATAATCGTCAAAAAATTTACCATGACTGTTGTGAAATTGAAAAAAAAACAAGGGTACTACTACCTCTACTATGTCTGATTTAGATGATTCTAGTTCTGCACTACATAAAATCAACTTAAAATGCTCTCAGGCCAACAATGCATGGACAATATATATAGCCTCGTCAGTAATTCAACCGCATCCCAGGGTCAAGTAATTTTCTTTTTAAATTACATCTTACAAAGCTCCCTTCTGAAAGCACCTCAGAACAGTTTTCCACACAAAACAACACATTTTCATGAACCACATTTGGACCAGAAGTTATATAAAAATATCAGCAAAATTCTTTGTTATTATTTCAGCATGCTACACTGTGTTAGGCAGCCCTTCATTGACAGGTGTACAGTCTTTCTATGTCAGATATTTTTGATGATTTCTCACAAGCAGGTCTCCCTGCAGTCTTAGTATTTATTCAGCGTGCCCGTCATTTATTGCCTCATCAACTTGGCAGCTTAACTTATAATTATTTCTGGTTGAGTATGAGGTGGCATAGCAACAGGGTGCATCTGAGGATGAAGACAGATGTTTCATAAAACTGACCCTGTTAGTTGCTAGGAGCACGTAAGCTCTTCAATAGATTGTACCAGTATAACAACAACTGAATGAATGCACTAGCAACCAGAATGCTATGCTTCATTATCTTCAGTTTGTGGACACAGCATGAGATTATGTTTTTGTTTGATAAAGGATGGGTAGGAGCCTTGCTACTCGTAGTCAGTGGGGAGTTCTTGGTTGAATTACACAAGTTAAGTTTCAGCTACTCTGAGGTATTAGAAGTTGGCAATTCATGGCCATATCTTATTAGTATAGCATATTTTACCATAGCAGCCAGCTATGACAACTGTCCATGCATACGATTTGGTTTGTCTTGTCCTTTAAGCCAATAATGCTACCTTCACATTGAGATGATCTCAGGCTTTGGATGTTGATGAATACCCCACTGTTGAGGCTGCTTGCTCCTTATCTGTGAGAAAGGTTCTTCCTCCACCTATGTGCTGGAACATTCCTTTGTTTACATCTGTACACTATAGATTATCAAATACATTTATCTCGTGTGGTTTCATAGACTACTCCCTTCCCATGCTCATTCTCAACTGTTGTCTTCTCTTTCACTGTTGTCAGAAGCATGTGACTCATGATTTATACAAATCAGCAAGGGATCATCCAGCCCATTGTATCATCGCTAGTGGAATAAATTCTGAAGTTTCTCTTCACTTCATCTGCATTATTCCAGTAATTTACCCCAAGCCTTTGTAATCGTTAACATTGTTGCTGTAATTACAGTTATTGGCATTTTCACCATCTTCCCCTGCCACAATCCCAATCTGCAGCTGGAACTGAGTGCCGGTGCTGATCTGGTACATTAAAGTTCGATGCTAGGGCAATGCCTTTGTATGGTCCCTGAGATAGTTTTACCACTTGGTATACTGTCTGCTGTACTGTAGGTATGATTGTTCCACTTCCTGTAATAGGTAGCAGAATTGTCATGGAGAAAGCTACAATTAATGATGACTGACCAGTGACCTCTAACAATCAGAATCTGTTTGCCAGTCAGTCAGCACCTCATTTCATACCCCTTAAATTAGTAATCTTGCAAATTGTCCGATGATCACAAGACAAAAAGCTTCAAAGAAACAAAGGTGCTTTTTCCATCATACTGAAGTTCTGTACGAAAAGACAGTAAGATTGACAATGAATGTACCCTCAGGTAATCTGACAATATAAGATCTTGGTTGATCTGTCTCTCTGATGACCATGCCTTTTGGCTTCTCTTAAACAGATTTCTGCCTGAGCTTTAAGGTTGACAGAGTCTTCGCTCTGTTGCTCGAGTTGTATCACCTCAGTGGCCTTTTGCTGTGGCTTCCTCCAGTCACTTTATCTTCTTGTGCACTTGAGAGGTTATGTTTAGCTTGAGGTTGTGTTCTGACCCTGATATATGAGTTTATAACCTCATCCCCATCAACAATTCTACTGGAATTTCACTCATTATTCAATGGTGCTGCTCTGCAACTGAGCAGAACTAATTCACAATCTGGATTCTGATGCATTACTGACATCAGAGTCGTAACTGCTTTTTTCTGCCTTTCCATTTGATTTGAGGGTGAAATGAAGTATTTATCACCTGACTGATGCCAGCTTCTAAATTGAACTTCATGAAATCCTCATTGAAGAACTGAGTCCACTGTCTGATATTAATTTGCAAAACCACATACTGTAAATTTTTTTTTGGTGCTCAAACCATTGAGTCTGCTGTTGTTAAATGAAGTTTTGCCACTTTAATACAACATCATTACAATACTTAACAAGGACTAAGTCCATCTTTCCATTAAAACTAAACTAATTCTTTGCTAGCCTTTCTAAAACTCTTGATTGAATCCTAGGCTCTGTAGGCACTTAGCTATATGTGGCACACAATTGGCATGAAGAAGAGTAATCCTGTATGAATTCCTGTTGAGAATGAGGCATGCTTGTTTGGAAGCTCCTGTAGGGATCCCTCAGGCACTCAAGAGGGGCCAAATAAGGAAATTCCCTTGTCCTTACCTCAAACATCACTCACCTGGGATCCAGCACCAATCCTCAACATCCATGTGTGTTGGACTGCCACAAGCCACTGCCTCGCCAATGCCACAGTGCACAGTAGAGCTGCCAGCCTCTATTTGGGCAAGCAGGACTTCACCATCCCCCTGGGGTGCCCAACTGGCACATAGAGTAGCAAGCCTTCCCTAAAACAGACTGTACAGGATTTTCTGTCTGTCCCATTTTAATTTAATCAAGGATAGATTACTAGAAATCATCAGATCTCGAGCACATGGATAAGAATCAACTCATCAATGAGAGTGATGGGCATTTTGTGATGGGTAGGTCATATCTGACTATTCCAATTGAATTTACTGAAGATGTCAATAGCACTGCACATAGTAGAGTCTCTATATGGATGCCCAGAGGTGTATGTTAAGATTACTTTCCAAAGATAAGCAGGAAAGAGAGTCCATGGGCTTGGAGGTATCCTTGAGCCATTGTCAGTAAATGGTTGGGAGACAGCAAGCAGGGATAAAAGGATTTTTTTTCTGATTAGCAGTCCCTGACAAATGGTGACTACAATGATCTGTACTAAGGCCTCAGCTATTCTTCATTATACTAATGAAGAAAGACTGAATTCTATATCCACATTTGCAAATGACACTGAGTTAAGAGGCAAAGTTAGCTGTTTGAAAAGCAGTTGGTTATGACAGATGGGGGTCAAGTTGAAAAGTATAAAGTGATCTACTTCAGGTCTAAGAAAGGAAACCTGATTTTTCTTTTAAATGGTGGAGGAATTGAAACTGTTGAGATGCAAAGAGATTTAGATGCACAAATTTCTTAAAGATAGAGCGCAGATACAAAGGATTATCAAAGGGCCAATCAAATGGTGAACTTTATCTCATGGAGTTTAGAATTTCAAAACTGAAAAAATGATGCTTCCTCAATTCTCCAGAGCTTTTATAGCTGAAAGACTCCACTCAGTGTTAGACAATGCTAACAGGTTGCGCAAACTTGGTTTGCAATCCTTTGACTTTTAGGGAAATCTGATTTAGTTGTTAAAAAGGATAAAGAGATTAGATAAGGTGGATAAAGAGGAACTATTATCTCTGTGGGGAAATTCAGAACCAAAATAAGGGAATAGTTTTACAATTATTTCATACAAGGTATATTTAAAATGAGGAACTTAGCATTTACAGCCTTTTGTGGAGTGACTGCAACAAAAAAATTAAAAGCTGAGATTGGTAGATTTTTACTGGAAACAGGTAGCAAAACATACAGAGAAATGGTCAGTAAATGGAGCTGAGGAATGTTCTAAGTGCAAGGTGGAACAGACCAAAAGGGCTGAATGGCCTTCTTTGGTACTAAATCGTATGAACCATGAAGGCTCTAAGTTCAATTCCCAAACAGAGGCAGGTTAGCCCACTTCACCCAAACCAATAGCAGTACCAGAACAATCATAGTTTGTGGGGTACGGTTCAGTTGCAAGCACCATCTAACAACTACCATCAAATAACAGGTGTTAATACAATTGTGAAATATCCAATCTCTGGGGCCTTGTGGTGAAGTAGTAATGTCCTACCACTGAGCCAGGATGCCCAGGTTCAAGTCCCACCTGCTCCAGAAGTATGTGTATTGTAACATCTCTGAACAAGTTAAAAATACCTACATCCTCAATCTCAAAAAACCTCCTGGCACTGAATAGCTATGCTTGCACGTGAATGCAACTAATGGGCCAGGTACCAGCTGCCTGCAACTATGGGATTATATTCAGCTCAAGATAACACCTTCAAAAAGAGGAGAAGGCATTAGGGAAAATATATTATAATTGTGAAATTTAATTTGAAAATCTACAACAGTGTCCCAAAGAAAAATGACAAAATATATTAAATATAATCAGAATTAACAGCTTCTGGCCAATCATAAACTCCTTGTATCATTTATTCAGCATTTGGAGTCAATTATTACCTCAGCAGCTGAGTAATTCAGACATGTCTAACTTAAATACCAATAAAGAAAAAACATCAGTCCAATGGGACCAGTATAAACAATGCATTTTAATGTAATATTTGTAATATAGTTCTGCAGTGTCATATCAAGGCAGTTAAAGCATACAGTTAACACCTTAATCCTCTAAATATTTGGTCTATAAAAGAAAAACTACTTCATAAAACCTTTGCACATTGCAATTTCCAATTGCTGAATACAAGCTCTAAAAGAAATCAGCTGGAATTTTAATTAAATATTCTGTAATGCACAATCTTACTTTGGGACTCTGCTGCCTAAGGGTACTTTAGTTTGCTTAATATGAAGAGCAAATGGCAGAGGGGAGAAAAGACTCCAACGATGAGTTATCTCCCTTTCCAGCTAACCCCAGCAGTGCAGGTAGCTACCCAGAATCACCTCACATCAGTCCTTGGTATTAAGGTCAGGCTCCCTCCATTCAGAGGTCACCAACAAGAACTGAATTCACACTTCCTTAGATATGGGAAATAGGCACATCTAAAAAACTGATAACAATCTAACCTAGCTGTCATGGCAGACAGATAATTAGAGCAAACGTAGTAGGCAATCATTGATTATTATCCATTACCAAGCATTTACATGCTCTCAACCAACTGAAAACTATATGGAGCATCATTCTCTATGGAAAAGTGACTGTCTCCCAATATGTACATGAAGCATTGCAAACCTTTAACAAACTTATAATTTGTATCATGAGACCTATCCAATGCTTTAACACTGTAAAAATAAAAAAGAGGCTCATTGCAGCCTGTAATTCCAGAAACCATGATGGTCAGGCCCACTGAATCCTGGGAAAGACTCTATGTTAGCTACCCTAGAGTGGGAGAGCCTATCAGAAGGCAGAAGGAATTAATATATAGTTTCTATCCCCTTGCAGCATCATGTCACCCTGGCTCATTAAGTGTTACAACAATATTACTTGAAGTCTTACACCTTATTATTATTACAGTTATCTGTTTTTGCAATTTTGCACTTTTTGCATGATCAGAGCTAAACTTCAAGAATTGTACAAAAAATATTTAAATCACTGAAACTAGATGTAGCAACTTTAGAAAGTGTAGTCTCCTCAGCAGGTGGAAAGCTATGTATTATCGAATGTAAACCCTGTCCTTATTGTATCATTTTGGTTTATTCTGGCTACTTGCTTTGGGGCCTTTCATCACCTGGTTCCAACGTAGCATCCATTAGCCGAGTCCACTGCAACTTAATGTCGATCAGATTGGATCCATATAGCTTTCTAACAAGATTGGAAGGATATACAACAAATTCTGCTCACACCTTCTAGGTCAGGGAAAGGTGTACTCACTATCAGGCATTCTGTCCGATGGGATACCGAATATTAGGCAGGGGGAGGACCAGAACCTTTGCCATTGCCTCCAATTTCCCTGCCACCTCACCCATGGGCCCCACATCATGACCCCAAACCTGCCCTCACTCACTCTGGTTTGTGATCTCATGACATTGCTGGGCTCCTGGTGAGTGCTGTGCAGTCAGCAGCCACTATTCTGACAGACACCAAGAACAACATCATTACAACAGTGAATCCATTACTTTTGGAATATTTTGGTTGAAAAAGGTGCTACATAAATACAAGTTCCTTTCTATCTTTTATGCAAGCACTCCTGGGAACAGCATGTCTTAAAAATACCAGGGAAATGGCAGTCATATATTATCAGGCCCAAAATTTAACATTAGAACACTACTCTGAAGCAGGAAACATGTGTACAAAAAACTTGACTCTCAAAATGGCTGAACTCAAAACTACATCCTGAATGTCAAGGGATCTGCTCACATTATCATGGAAAACAAATCTAGATGTTTTTAAGATTGAATGTTAAAGTGCAGCATTCTTAGTCCTCACTTCCCCATAGAATACCAAGCTCATAAGGGATTAAATGATCCAAACACTGGTTGTCTACTAATCATCTCAAGGCAGCGAAATGGCTATAGTGCACAACAACCAGCTTCTCAATGTGCTAGAAACAATCATCCCTGCAAAAGGCGACTGGTCAATTTGAATGAAAGCACAAGCAGTACGTGGGCTGAGAGCAATATTTAATGCCTCTTCCTCTTATAGAAGGTACACTGACCATGCTGAAGATCATTGCTGTGGCCACCCCTTCTGTACAGCTAACCAGGTGATGAAAGGCCCCAAAGCAAGTAGCCAGAATAAACCAAAATGATACAATAAGGACAGGGTTTACATTCGATAATGCATAGCTTTCCACCTGCTGAGGAGACTACACTTTCTAAAGTTGCTACATCTAGTTTCAGAGATTTAAATATTTTTTGTACAATTCTTGAAGTTTAGCTCTGATCATGCAAAAAGTGCAAAATTGCAAAAACAGACAACTGTAATAATAATAAGGTATAAGACTTCAAGTAATATTGTTGTAACACTTAATGATTAACACTTGCCATCAATTAATACACGTTAGAGGTTAAACTCAATGAAGCAGATCGCAATTAATTATCAAATTGGATGTTCCCAATAGGAAGCAGCATCTTTAAGGAGGGTTAAGTCAGAAACCAATACATTTCAAACATTTAAATTCAGAGGCTGTGGGCCGGTCTTTTTCCCTCACAGCCTCCGTGGGAGCCCTGCTCCACACTAACATCATCACTACAAAATCTCTCAAAACAGTCAAAGTCTTACGGGACAGTGAGTTGGGAGGGGGTTAGTGGTGAGTTAGAGTTATTATCTCATAAAAAATGAAGGGAAAAGTTAGATACTTTTTATTATTAGCCCATGGATGTTTTGCTGCATTTGGATTTAGAAGCAAAAATTATCACTTAACTGTGAATTGGTTAAGTACTTGGAAAGGAAGAATACAAAAAGTTTGTGGAGAGTAAAGAACTGCTACTGTTATAGACCTTTTTTTAATTCATTCGCAGGATGTGGGTGTCATTGGCTAGGCAGCATTTATTGTCCATCCCTAATTGCTCAGAGGGCAATTAAGAGTGCTTTGGGTCTGAAGTCACATGTCAGCCAGACTGGCTAAGGATGGCAGATTTCCGTCCCTGAAGAACATTGATGAACAAATTAACATTAGTGAGCCAATGACAATTGACACTGGCTTCATGGTCATCATTAAGTTCTTAGTTCCAGATATTTTAATTTAATTCAAATTCCACCATGGCAGGATTTGAACCCAGACCCCTGTATCATTACCATTGTCTCTGGATTAATAGTCTCGTGATAATACAACTTGGCCATTGCCTGCCTTATCATTAGCACAATGCACAATGTTTGAAATATTTTACTTTACTTCCCTACAATAACTATGACTTGTCATTGAATTACCAATACATTCAAAATGTATTATTACATTTGTGTTGTTTACAACTAAAAAAAAGGCAAAATAAAAGAAATGACTTGAACAAGCATCTTGATCTATATTAACGGTTCTTGCCAATTTTAAACTCCAAGAAGGTGAGAAACAAAAATGTCTCTATAAAAAAGAAAGAACAGGTTGGAAATGGAATTGTAATTGCCTCCGTCAGGTCTCTACAGAAACACATTCTCATGATGCAGCACTAAAATGGAGCTACAATTCAACTTCTAAGATATCCATTATATTCTGCATATTAATATACTGTTTCATTAAATTCCCCTTATATTCAGGTAGCTTGCATCCAAAATAGTTTTCTAAAAACTTCTGTGAACGTGTCAAATACATTTAAATGAAAGGACTTCAAGTTACAGTGAATAGGAGGCCATATTTACACTCATCAGGCAATTGACTCGGGTGAAATATACCCTTATATTTCACTCACTTGAATCAATATTTGTATGCTGACGAATCCCATCAACAGACTGTAAAATAAGCAAACAGCAAGTGGTGTTATAACAACATTGCACACTGCAGGTTTCAACAACACTTCAGCAAAGTATTTCTTCTTTGACAGACCACAATCCTTTTGTTTATAACAGAAAATTTAAGCAAGTTATTGGTGTTCATCACAATATGACTTATCACACTTTTGTCCATGTATCAAAAAAAATAGTTTTCATTATCTAGTGACATGTTTCTGGTTGATCAATTCAGATGTTAAAAAAGCACAGAATATATTCAAATCTTCTGTTACTCAGTCTGTCATTTCAACAAGCCTCAATTCAGCAGAATTCCGATGATCTGATTGGGGATGAGGAAAACATGTTACTTTGATGAGAAACATTTCTGGTGCCAGACTTCCAGTAACCTACAAAAATGTAGCTCCGATAACCAAGATCCCAGTCACTTAAAGGTTACTGTGCATGAATCAGACTGTTGAACAGGCTGGTGTCCATATGCTAAGTTGAGCAACAAAAGACTTTCAGAAATCCAGGACAGTCTTATTGTAAACTTGTGATTTAGCACAAACACCAGTTTCCACGTTTCCCTTTTGAACTCTTTCTTGTCCAGAAAGCCACTCTCAATGGGGGAAGACCACAGTTCTTTCTTTCTTTTCTCAGCATTTTTTCATGAACCCACTGCATAATTACAAAACACCCAATTAACCAAAACACATAAACTGTCCACCAGAGGCAATGTGTCAAGTGTTGTTACCAGAGGTGATGATGACTCTCCCTGACCCCGGTCCCTTGGGAAACCCTCCATCCAGTTAGTCTTTAAACAATCTGCTCAAACATGTGACTACATACCTGTGAGGCTGAACCCAGAGATGGGGACAGTACCACTGTGCCACAAAAGCCCTTAAGAATCCAGCACTTTTTATTTAAATACATCTACCATCAAACTGAACAAAACACCCAATTAATCAAATAACAAATGTTGTCCACTACTAGGGACAATGTGAAACAACCTAGTTCTTTTTATTTATTTTTGAAATTCACTATTAGATTAACCAATCAACTGGTCACTTAATGACAAGTGCTGCCCACTGGAAGCAGTGTAACAATAACAAACAATCAATGTCAAGGGAGGTTGGAATAATTCAAAATGGTCTTAGTGGGGGAGATTGTGGGCGGCACGGTGGCACAGTGGTTAGCACTGCTGCCTCACAGCGCCAGACACCCGGGTTTAATTCCCACCTCAGGCGACTGACTGTGTGGGGTTTGCACGTTCTCCCCATGTCTGCGTGGGTTTCCTCCGGGTGCTCCAGGTGCTCCGGTTTCCTCCCACAGTCCAAAGATGTGCAGGTCAGGTGAATTGGCCATGCTAAATTGCCCGTAGTGTTAGGTAAGGGGTAAATGTAGGGGTATGGGTGGGTTGCGCTTCGGCGGGTTGGTGTGGACTTGCTGGGCCGAAGGGCCTGTTTCAACACTGTAATGTAATGTAATCTAAAATGTAATCTAATCTAATCATAACGTACTTCAGCTCCTGTGGTATCCTGCTTTCTCTAAAGGATGTGAGGCTCCCTCTCCAAAGATACCACAGTGCAGACATAGAAAGGCAGGCAATTGGGAATTATGACCCCTTCCATGGTCCACTCCCTGGATCTGTTGAAGGTCATTTCAACCAGAAACATGCCTATAAGGAGGTCCTCCAAACCGCTTGCAGCAGGTAAAGAACCCGTCTCTTTATAAATAAACCACCACCAAATTAACAAAACAACCAATGCATTAAATACAGCACTGCCCATGGGGGTCAGCAAGATCCCAGTTCCCATTTTTCTTTGGTAAGCTCACTACCAAATTAATGAATTATCTCAAAGAGAAATAACAAAGTACAAACACTGCCCATCAGGGGCAGTGTAACAATAACAAAAACCAGAAAGGTGGGGAAACAAGAGAAGGAACTAAATCAAAATGGAGTAGTTCAGGGAAGTAACAGACCCCAGCCTCTGTGGCAGGTTATGAACCCACCATCTAAACACCAAATTGAACAAATAACTAACACTGCTCACCAGGGGAGCTATAACAATAATAAACAGCTAAAAGATGTGGAAACGAGGGAGGGGGAGATAATGCACTCTGACTCACACTGTATTCATCTCACTCAAATACCTTTGAGGCACTAGCAGGTATACCATACATCCCTCTCCAAGGTCACCTGAGCATGAATGTATCTGTGGAAGAGGGAGAGGCAGTCAGGAATTACAACACTCGACACAGTCCACTGCCTCAACTTATGGATGGCATTTTAGCCAGGTCCAGGAGCAGACCCATGTTGAGGTCCTCCACCCCTGCACTGGTTGACCAAAGAGCAGGAGCAGGCGGCTGAAGTGTAACCAAAAGATCTATAAGAGGCTTTATTGTTAAAACTACAAACAGAGGGAGCGATCTCTTACAACCTACATAAATATGGTCCATGGTCTCCACAGCACTGCAGAATAAACAGTTGGCCTGGAATTCAGTGAAACACCTTAGTCTATACAGTCTGTTCTGATGCAACACAATAAAACTACTTGAAAATGTATCTTACTCTTGTATATTGATGAATTATTCATTGCTTCAAGTTTGACTGACTGCATTCCAGATCACAGGCAGGTAACTCAAATATCTTTCTAAAAATTTAGGGTCCAGGTCATAAACACCTTGAAGCAAATTCATAACAAAATCATCTAAAAGAATGTACAGTGTACTCTGTCTTCAATTGCAGATGGGGGCTAAGGGTCAGTTTGAATGCTATGAGTCTCGACAAGCACCCTGCAGCCTTTGTACATGGATCTCCATGGTTCAAACCATTACCATTGTTGAAGGCCACTCAACAATTGAAAATATTTTCCCTCAATCTTATTCATACACCACCCTTGCATCTAGAAAATTTGAGAGATCAAGTTCTCTGCAAAAGAGGCAAAATGCTATTGTAAAACAAAAGGTGAATAAGAACAAATCATTGCTGCTTTTTCTTCAATGTCAATGAGTGACTGCTGATAGTAGCTAATTTAAGATTATATACAGAATATTCTTTATCCCTTTGTCCAGCCAGTCAGTTAAAATTACTTTTCAGCAATGTGTTCATGCTCTGGGGGAAGGATAAAATTCCTGCATCCATTTATGAGGAGATGAGGAATGGTGGCTGGGGAAACTAATTTGGGGAATTTTTCACCCTTGTTTAAGTCATCAAATCAACAAGCTCCGCAAGTAAACTTATAAGCATGTTTCCATTTCCAAAGGCTCAGATTGCTTGATTTCAAAAAATTGCAGTTTAACTTTAAGTAAGATATATTCAGCTCTCAATGTGATAATCATGGCACTTAGTTACAGAAAAAAGGAATGAATTAGTTTCAATTCCCATAACAAAAAATGTCTTCCCTTTTGTTATGTATATTGCAATTTTAAAGTCCAATGAACAAATTTGTTCTTTTTCAGTAATGTTTAAGCTTCTGGCCATGCAAGATGGTCACATGTTTATTTGAGGGAGATACATTAACTACAATGGAAAGCTCTCAAATATCTTACATTTGCTTCCTTACTTCATAAACTGATTTTACACAAACCATGCACAGAACATATGTTTGATCCAGAATAAGTAAATAAATTGATGTTGTTATAAAGATCATCTTATGCAGTAATTCTTGTTTCTCCAAGGGACAGCTTCCCACACAATTTCTTTTTTAATTACATTGTCAGAGTACATTTATATTTTATGAAACTATTATACATATAGTGTATGTTCATATATAACGTAAGAACCTATTATACTCAAAAGATGTACATTGTCATACATTCTAGGAAGCCATTGTATGATAAGAGATATGTTTGTATATACTTTATCAAGTCATATTTTAAATGTATACTCTCACTCACAGTTTATGATGTAACATTACTTCCTCACTCCACTATGCCCTGTGGATGGAATGCATTGCTGAAAAATGTGTTGTTGGAAAAGCGCAGCAGGTCAGGCAGCATCAAAGGAGCAGGAGAATCAACGTTTCGGGCATAAGCCCTTCTTCAGGAATGCTTTGATGCTGCCTGACCTGCTGCGCTTTTCCAGCAACACATTTTTCAGCTCTGATCTCCAGCATCTGCAGTCCTCACTTTCTCCCGGATGGAATGCATTACCAATTTGGACTGTTTCTCCTGGGAGCAATGCAGGTTGGGAGTGATGGGTGATAAAACAAGGTAACCAGTCTGCTGCAGTTTTTCAGCTTTGAACTATTAATAGAAATCATAAACTGTCATAGTTGGGTTGGTTGATCCTCAGGACTGGAGTAAGAAATTGACACATTGAGGGGCAGTTTGTGTTAAGTGAGCCTCTGAGAACAGGCAGGCAAAGTCTTTGATATCTCATGTTCTACACCCCCAACAGTGCTGTGTGGAACCACCCTCTACAAAAAAGGAGAATTATGCCTTCTTATAGGTAGTAAGTGGAGTCAAATTAGGTGGACTTTTCTAAGGTCCATAAGCAAAACAAACAATGTGCTGTGTCTCCATTATGATCAGAATGGGATCACAAAGTAATTCAAATTCATAATAATCTTCCAAGATTGGAAAATCTGGACCATGCTTCAGTCCAAAGAACCTTACAGCAGTTATATGACAGGGAGAGATAAATTAAGTGGATTATGTGGATCAATGGATGTATGCAATTTGGATTTCAAACTGGCCTTCATATATTCGCTGCAGATTGTGTGTTCAGGTTTGATGTCATGCTATTTGTCATTCCTTTTCTCTTAATGTCAACCGAGGTGTCATTCCCAAGAAGGATTTGTATTTCATCCTCGGGTAATAGGAGAGAAACAGCATACAGGGTGGCAATATACCTACAACAAATGACTGAGAACTGAGGACTGCAAACAATCAAGGATTCAAGAGACGATAGTTCATTTGGAGACAGCATGAGTAGATATATTGGGCAGGAGTAAAATTTATTTCTGACTCACCATTGGCCACTTGTAAAGATGAATGATGGGTATGAAGGAAAAGGGGTCGAATTGGGATTCCATAGATCATGGAACCATAGAATGCAATTTCTCAGATTACTGAATAGCCAGGCTCATGACCTTACCAGACACGAACCTTTGATCCATGTTTATTAATGAGGTAGTTAGGTTGTTTGCAACCGGCAACAGATAATCAAAACATAGGATACGTTCTGGTCAATCATTCATACCTGGAGTCAGTAGATACCGATGTTCACTTTGATGCTGGTCATTGAGGTTCTAGAAACTGCACAAATTAGGCCTGGAGACCAGAATATTTTTGTGATGCATTGTGAATATGGGGTGTAAATATTGGATGGCACATCATCTCCCAAACGTGTCATGAAGGACAACTCTCACGTGTCGTGAGGAATGCTATTTGAATGGCCCAGATATTAATTACAGAGTGCTTTGTCCACTTTACATCATTCTCCCCTCCCTGACTGTGTATCCTCCATTCCATGATCCACTGCAGTTCTTAATGTGATTGCATAGGATGCTCTCATTATTTGATGTTGCACTACGTGATAGGACTGACATACTGCCTGTCCAACTACAATGGATGGCACAGTGGGTAGCATGCTTCCTTATGATGCCAGGTATCCAGGTTCAATTCCAGCTTTGGGTGACTGTGTGGAGTTTGCATGTTCACCCTGGGTGCTCCAGTTTCCTCCCACATTCCAAAGATGTACAGGTTCAGTGAATTGGCCATGGCAAATGTAGAGCTTCAAGTCTGCTGCAGAGATGTGCTTTGGAGGGTCAGTTCAATTGGCCAAATCACCGCTTTCCGCACTGTAGGAATTCTGTAATTTTGCTTGTGTGGTTAAAGATGCAGAGGTGGGGTGTTGGCCTGACATTTTTTTGTTTTCAGTAGAATGTCATTTTTCTGGTGGTCATTCTCCCTGCACCAAATGACCTTTGTACAGACAGCAGGGGCTTCTGCCTTGCAGCTACTATATATCGTGGGAAAGTAACCTTAATTCCAGTTCTGAAGAAGATTCATACCATACTCGAAAGGTTAACTCTGTTTTGCTCTCTACAGAGGCTGCCAGTTCTGCTGAGTATCACCAGCTTCCTTTGTGTTTGGTTTTAATTTTACTTCATTCTGCAGCCTCTTCATTGTATTGATTTTGACATGTTTTGTTCTGTCTTTTCTTTCCTAATTTCTTTTTTGCCTCCTTTTCCTTCAACATCTGCATGTTTGAGCTGCTCAAGGTTGTTGGTATGTGATGCTGGTCATGTTCTAGGAAGGGGAATTTGAATCACAGGGTGATGTGCATAAGTGTAAGAGAGAAGATGAAGGAATAGGACATTGAGGTCTGAAATACAATACTCTGCCATGTGATCGTGGACTAACGGAGACATCAGATAAGTCACTTTTTTTTCAAAAAATATATTTGTTCCATTGCCACTGAGATTAATTGAGGATCAGAATTGACAAGTTTGGTACAACATAATGACTGGAGGATGACCAGAAGTTTTCACATTAGAAATGCCATCAAAAAAAAAGATTGGCAGCCTTTTCTACTTTCAAATACCAATACATTACTTACATGGCTGAGAAAGTGCATCACTCATTGTTAAAAGGTTGGATATTGCTCTCAAAATCCAGGGAAATTAGAAGCTTTCATTAAACCACGCAAGATTTAATTTGAAATTATTCATTTCTTCCTTGCCACATGCCAATATTCAATCAATCAGTCTTGTCCATTTAGTGATTAGTGAACTTATTCAACGTTACACCAAAACACAACATGAGTCATTTAAAAGGCACAATTGCTATGAAGTAGTCATTGTGACAGATGTCATAGAGTCATAGAGATGCACAGCATTAAAACAAACCCTTCGGTCCAACCCGTCCATGCCGACCAGATACCCTAACCCAATCTAGTCTGACATGCCAGCACCCGACCCATATCCCTCCAAACCCTTCCTATTCATTTGCCCATCCAAATGCCTCTTAAATGTTGCAATTGTACCAGCCTCCATCACATCCTCTGGGAGATCATTCCATACACGTACCACCCTCTGCGTGAAAAGGTTGCCCCTTAGGTCTCTTTTATATCTTTCCCCTCTCACCATAAACCTATGCCCTCTAGTTCTGGACTCCCCAACCCCAGGGAAAAGACTTTGCCTATGTACCTTATCCATGCCCTTCATGATTTTATAAACCTCTATAAGGTCACCCCCTCAGCCTCCGACGCTCCAGGGAAAACAGCCCCAGCCTGTTCAGCCTCTCCCTATAGCTCAAATCCTCCAACCCTGGCAACATCCTTGTAAATCTTTTCTGAACCCTTTCATGTTCCACAACATCTTTCCGATAGGAAGGAGACCAGAATTGCATGCAATATTCCAAAAGTGGCCTAACCAATGTCCTACACAGCCCCAACTCCTGTACTCAACACTCTGACCAATAAAGGAAAGCATACCAAATGCCTGCTTCACTATCCTATCTACCTGCGACTCCACTTTCAAGGAGCTATGAACCTGCACTCCAAGGTTTCTTTGTTCTGCAACACTCCCTAGGACCTTACCATTAAGTGTATAAGTCCTGCTAAGATTTGCTTTCCCAAAATGCAGCACCTCGCATTTATCTGAATTAAACTCCATCAGCCCATTGGCCCATCTGGTCCAGATCCTGTTGTAATCTGAGGCAACCTTCTTTGCTGTCCACTACACCTCCAATTTTGGTGTCTTCTGCAAACTTACTAACTTTACCTCTTATGCTCGCATCCAAATCATTTATGTAAATGACAAAAAGTAGAGGACCTAGCACCAATCCTTGTGGCACTTCACTGGTCACAGGCCTCCAGTCTGAAAAACAACCCTCCACCACCACCCTCTGTCTTCTACCTTTGAGCCAGTTCTGTATCCAAATGGCTAGTTCTCTCTGTATTCCGTGAGATCTAACCTTGCTAATCAGTCTCCCATGGGAATCTTGTTGAACGCCTTACTGAAGTCCATATAGATCACATCTACTGCTCTGCCCTCACCAATCCTCTTTGTTACTTCCTCAAAAAAACTCAATCAAGTTTGTGAGACATGATTTCCCACGCACAAAGCCATGTTGACTATCCCTAAACAGTGCTGGAAATGTGTTGCTGGAAAAGCGCAGCAGGTCAGGCAGCATCCATGGAACAGGAGAATCGACATTTCGGGCATAAGCCCTTCTTCAGGAATTCTCATAAACCTTCTCTGCACCATCTCCAAAGCATCCACATCCTTTTGGTAGTGTAGCGACCAGAAGGTATCCTATGTTTTGATTGTCTGTTTCCGGTTGCAAACAACCTAACTACCTCTAACTACTTATGCCCGAAACGTCGATTCTCCTGTTCCCTGGATGCTGCCTGAACTGCTGCGCTTTTCCAGCAACACATTTCCAGCTCTGATCTCCAGCATCTGCAGACCTCACTTTATCCCTAAACAGTCCTTGCCTTTCCAAATACATGTACATCCTGTCCGTCAGGATTCCCTCCAACAACTTGCCCACCACCAACAGGTCTATAGTTTCCTGGCTTGTCCTTACCACCCTTCTTAAACAGTGGCACCATGTTAGCCAACCTCCAGTCTTCCGGCACCTCACCTCTGACTATCAATGATACAAATATCTCAGCAAGAAGCCCAGAAATCACTTCTCTAGCTTCTCACAGAGTTCTCGGGTACACCTGATCAGGTCCCGGGGATTTGTCCACCTTTACCTGTTTCAAGACATCCAGCACATCCTCTTCTGTAAAATGAACATTTTGCAAGATATCACCATCTATTTCCCTGCAGTCTATATCTTTCATATCCTTTTCCACACTAAATACTGATGCAAGAAATTCATTTAGTATCTCCCCCATTTTCTGCGGCTCCACACAAAGGCCGCCTTGCTGATCTTTGAGGGGCCCTATTCTCTCCCTAGTTAACCTTTTGTCCTTAATGTATTTGTAAAAACTCTTTGGGTTCTCCTTAATTCTATTTGCCAAAGTTATTTCATATCCCCTTTTTTCCCTCCTGATTTCCCTTTTAAGTATACTCCTACTGCCTTTATACTCTTCTAAGGATTCACTCGATCTATCCTGTCTCTACCTGATATATGCTTCCTTCTTTTTCTAAACCAAACCTTCAATTTCTTTCGTCGTCCAGCATTCCCTATACCTACCAGCCTTTCCTTTCACTCTGACACGAATATACTTTTTCTGGACTCTCGTTATCTCGTTTCTGAAGACTTCCCATTTTCTAGCTGTCCCTTTACCTGCGAACATCTGCCCCCAATCAGCTTTTGAAAGTTCTTGCCTAATACCATAAAAATTGGCTTTTCTCCAATTTAGAACTTCAACTTTTAGATCTGGTCTATTCTTTTCCATCATTATTTTAAATCTAATAGAATTATGGTTGCTGGTCCCAAAGTGCTCCCCCACTGACACTTCAGTCACCTGCCCTGCCTTATTTCCCAAGAGTAGGTCAAGTTTTGCACCTTCTCCAGTAGGTACATCCACATACTGAATCAGAAAATTGTCTTGAACATCCTTAACAAATGTCCATTGTGGTTTGGTTTTATTATGTGCTTATGAGTGGTTACTGTTAACCCATTGGGTATAACTGACTAAGTAGAGACAAAGAAAATGGAACTGGAGCATTACAATGTCTGCAGAGTTGCAATAGGCGGTTCCTTTACTTCTAGGGGCCCAAATTAATTGCCATCCACTTCTGAATCTGGTATAAATGAACAGACTAGAAAACATTGCACTGAAATATGCCTGAAGATCATCTTCAGAGGTAATGCTCAAGAGTGGTTCCTTCTCCTTTCTTGAAAAAAGTGGAAGGTTTGTCTTGAAAAATAGAGTCAAGATTCTGGCTTCAGAGAAGCAAAATCCAAATATGTTTTTCTCACACAAGATTTTTGTTACCAGAAATCGAGTCACAATTGTATTGATTCCATTCTTTTTCAGGCAGGTTAGGTTACAAGATTGAAGAACAGTTTTTTTTTAAGCAAAAAATAATCCCATTTACAATCAAACTGAAAAGGTGTAATCACTATCTAAGTATCCAATTCTACCAATAAGCAACCAAATCTTGAGACAGAATCCTAGTACTAAGTTGCATATAAAAAAGCTGGATTTAATCAGTCTGTCCATAATAAGATGCTCAGAATTATCTAATATCTGAGACAATAAATATAGCATAAATAATGAATGATGCAGCCTGAATATCTGGACAATATTAGAAAACTGGGAATTATTTACACAGGTAGAGTCATCAGCCCGTGATGTAGTATTGTACAAACCAAACGTGAAAAGTTAATATCTAGTCAACACAGCAGATATTATTGACAGCTGTGTTTGTGCTGGTTATTATCTAGAAAATGAAATGTCTTTTATAGCAGAAACCAGTTTGAGCTCATGCAAAGATTCAAAATAAAAAGTCACTGCTTACAATGAGACACATGGATCAAGATTTTCTGAGTAATATTTAACACTAGCAATGAAAAACCAGAACCCAAAATTCTCAGATTGTATTTCCTACTGTAATGATGCCATATTGTGTAAACAGCAATAATCGATTCTGGATTGTGCATTTTGTCATCCTATGTAACTACATCCAGATGCTATTTTAACTTTTCACATAACATTCATAACAAGATTTCACTTCTCTGCATTTTCCCTACATAAGTCTTTTGTGCAATAGTAAATTTTTAATGGTAAAACAGCTTCAAAATCCATTATAGTAAACTTACTATATATCAGTTTACTGAATATCAGTTACCTTACAGCTATTGTTTCTAATAACTGTTGAAAGTCTGCTGGTATTTAAAACTCATCTATTCTTAGAAAATTACCTTCTGGCTCCAACATAATCTCCCTGGAATTATACAGAAAAATGGAGCACTCCTGGAGTTATTAGTCACAATGCTTGAATTAAGAACTTGGATTACAACTGGTCTCAGCACCCTGATCTTGGAAAGTACGTCAGCCTTTTGATTCCTTTTCCTATATCCAGTGGCTCCTGCTGAAAATGTGGAAGCATTCGCACAAACAGAATGAGTTCAGCATATACCAGTAAGTTTGGCATCAGTGGTGGGTACGTTGTTGGGAGGGGATTCTGAGAGATAGGATTTACATGCATTTGGAGAGGCAAGAACTGATTAGGGGTAATCAGTCTGGCTTTGTGCGTGGGAAATTGTGTCTCACAAACTTAATTGAGTTTTTTGAGGACATAACTAAAAAGACTGATGAGGGCAGAGTGGCAGACATTGTTTACATGGACTTCAGTAAAGCCTTTGACAAGGTTCCACATGGTAGACTAATGAGTAAAGTTAGATCACATGGGATCAGGCACAGCTTTCCAATTGGATACAAAATTGTCTTGACAGTAAGAGACAGAGGGTGGTAGTAGAGGGTTGGTTTTCAGACTGGTGACCTGTGACCAGAGGTGCTCCACAGGGATCAGTGCAGGGTCCACTTTTATTTGTCATTTATATAAACAATTCCGATGAGAATTCAAGAGACATGGTGAGTACTTTTGCAGATGATATCAAGTTTGGTGGTATAGTTGACAGTGAAGAAGGTTACAAAGGGATCCTGATCAACTGGGCCAATAAGCTGAGGAGTTGCAGCTGATGTTTAATGGATAAATGTAAGATATTGCATTTTGATAAAACAAACAAGGGCAGGACTTATGCAGTTAA
The DNA here is from genome assembly GCF_037043375.1 of Chiloscyllium plagiosum. Taxonomy (NCBI): domain Eukaryota; kingdom Metazoa; phylum Chordata; class Chondrichthyes; order Orectolobiformes; family Hemiscylliidae; genus Chiloscyllium; species Chiloscyllium plagiosum. Next base: position 34,076,204 of record NW_028270159.1, on the reverse strand, counting down.
TAATAGGTCCTGAGTAGTATTGAGAAACAAAGAGACCGAGGGGTTCAGGTTCATTGTTCTTTGCAAGTTGCGTTACCAGTAGACAGGGTGGTTAAGAAGGCATTTAGCATGCTTGTCGAAGACTCTACATCCTATCAAAGATTCACAAACCTGACTTCCCCAGTCGAACCATTGTCTCAGCCTGCACCTGTCCCACTGAACTCATCTTCACATACCTTGACACCATCCTGCCCCTCTTAGTGCAGGAACTCCCCACTTACATTCGGGACACTACCCACACCCTTCACCTCCTCCAAGACTTTTGTTTCCCCAACCCCCAACACCTCATCTTCACAGTGGACATCCAGTCCCTGTACATATCCATCTGCCACAATGAAGGCCTCCAAGTCCTCCATTTCTTGCTCTCACGCCATCCCAACCAGTACCCTTCCACTGACACTCTCATTCGCCTAGCTCAACTGGTCCTCATCCTTAACAGCTTCTCCTTCCAATCCTCCCACTTCCACCAAACCAAAGGGGTAGCCATGGGCACCCATATGTGCCCCAGCTATGCCTGCCTCTTTTTCGAGTACATGGAACAGTCCATCTTCCGCAGTTACACCGGGACCACCCCCCACCTGTTCCTCCCGTACATCGATGACCGCATCTGTGCTACCTCATGCTCCCATGAGGAGGTTGATTTGTTCAGCAATTCACTGACACCTTTCACCCCGACCTCAAATTCACTTCGACCATCTCAGATAACTCCCTCCCTTTCCTGGACCTCTCCATCTCCAGAGATCAACTAACCACAGACATCTACTACAAGCCCACTAACTCCCACAGCTACCTAAACTACACCTCCTCCTACTCTGCCTCCTGTAAAACACCAACCCTCATTCCCAATTCCTCCACCTCCACTGCATCTGTTCCCAGGATGACCAATTCCACCTTAGAAAATTCCAGGTGGCCTCCTTTTTCAAAGATCGCAATATCCCCTCCCACGTGCTCGATGATGCCCTCCAGCGCATCTCATCCACTTCCTGCACCTCCGCCCTTGAACCCCACCATCTGAGATAAATTTCCCTCCCCACCCTTATCAGCATTCCACAGAGACCATTCCCTCTCCGACTCCCTTGCCAGGTCCATGCCCCTCACCAGCCCACACCCCAATCCTGGCACTACCTCCTGCCACCGCAGGAAATGCAAAACCTTCTCCCACACCTACCCCCTCACCTCCATCCAAGGCCCCCAAGGATCCTTCCACATCTGACAGAAATTTACCTGTTCCTCCACCAATGTCATCTACTAAATCCGTTACACCCGATGTGGTCTCTTGTGCATCAGGGAGACAGGATGTCAACATGTGGATCATTTCAGAGCACTTCACCCGTACCAACCAACCCCACTGCCCTGTGGCAGAACACTTCAACTCCCCCTTCTCCTCCAACGAGGACATGCAGGTCCAGGGCTTCCTCCATCGCCAAACCCTTACCACCTGATGCCTGGAGGAAGAACACCTCATATTACGCCTTGAGACCCTGCAATCACACGGGATCAATGTGGATTTCACCAGTTTCCTCATTTCCCCTCACCCCACATTATCCCAGTCCCAAGCCTCCAACACAGCACTGCCCTCTTCACCTGTCCATCACCTTTCCCATCTACCCGCTCCACCTTACTCTCTGACCTATCACCTTCTCCTTCACCTTCATCTACCTTATTGTTTCCTCAGCTTCCTTTTCCCAAACCCCAACCCCCCCCCCCCCCCATTTATTTCTCAGCACCCCAGTCCACAAGCCTCATTCCTGATGAAGGGCTTATGCCCAAAACGTCAATTCTCTTGTTCCTCGGATGCTACCTGACTTGCTGTGCTTTTCCAGTGCCACACTCTTGACTCTGATGTCCAGCTTCTGCAGTCCTCACTTTTTCCATTTAGCATGCTTGCCTTCATTGCTCAGACCATTGAGTTTAGGAGTTGGGATATCGTTTTGAGTATGTACAGGATGTTGATGAGGCCACTTTTGGAGTACTGTGTGCAGTTCTGGTCACCTGCTAATAGGAAGGATATTATTAAATTGGAGAGGATTCAGAAAAGATTTACAGGATGTTGCTGGGACTGGAAGGTTTGAGTTATAAGGACAGGCTGGATGGGCCAGAACTTCTTTCACTGGAGTATAGAATGTTGAGGACTGATCTTATAGGAAGTTTATAAAGTCATGAGGAGCATAGATAGGGGGAATAGCAAAGATCTTTTCCCTATGATGGAGAGTACAAAAATAGGAGCATTTTTTTAACATGAGAGGAGAAAGATTTAAAAGGGACCTGAGGGGCAATCTTTTCATACAGAGGATGTGAAATGAACTGCCAGAGGAAATTTTAGATGAAGATGCAGTGACAACACTTAAAAGACATTTAGACAGGTACATAATCAGGAAAGGTTTTGAGGGACATGGGCAAAACGCAGGAGAGCGGAACTAATTTAGTTTGAGAAACTTAATCGGCATGGATGAGTTGGACTGAAGGGTGTGGCCCCTTGAGCATGTTCTGCTATTCAATAGACTTGTGGCTGATTCAACACTCCTCACATCCACTTTCCTACCCTTTTCCATAATCCTTGATTTCTCTATAGAGCAAGAATCTATCTCACCCTTAAATATACACAAAGATTCCGCCCTACAGCCCTCTGTGGCAAGGTGTTCCAAAGATTGATAATTCTCTGTGAGAAGAAAGACCTCCTCATCTCAGTCTTAAATGGGCACCCCTTTATTCTGAACTCTGCCCTCTGGTCCCAAACTCTCCCATGAGAGGAAATATCCTCTCAGCATTTGCCCTATCAGCCCCTTAAGATGATCACTCATTCTTCTAAATTCCAATGAACAGAGTCCCAACCTTTATTCATAAGACATTCCCTCTACATCAGGGATCATTCTATTAAACGTTCCTCGAACTGCCTCCAGTGAAATCTAATCTTGCCTTAAAGAAGGAGACCAAAACTGCTCATAGTGCTCCAGGTGTGGTGTCACCAGCACCTAGTACAGTTGCTGTAAGACTTCCCTACTATTACAGTCCAACCCCCTCGAAATAAGAGCTTGCACTAAATTACACAGCAATACAGCAGTACTGTGAGCCTGGTACCTCTGGTTAATGGTGTAAAAGCAAACAAAGTGAGGCATAGGCAAGGCAATACAAGGCAGGATTGATGTCAGCATGCAGGTAGGCTCAGAGTAAGCAAGTGCACTGAAGCCAGCAGACAGGTCAGTGAAGCAGCCTGATCCAGTCTATGAGTTGGATGTAGGTCTTTGAGTGCACAGTGTCTCCAAGAGCTTTGAAAGGTCTGTCCAGGCAAGCTAAATTACCTTCACTGGCCTGTGCTGATTTGTAAGATGCCCCCTGCTTGTGAGCAGTTCCTGGTCCATTTTGCCCTCTCCATTTATTAAGTTTCTTCAAGTAATATTGTTAGTAAGTTGATGTAGTCATCAGAAATATGAGTCAAACTCATGTATTTTGATAGTGCATACTAGCCTTCATATCATGAAATATAATTTTGTTTTCATCTCATAATTTCAAAATATTTGTAGTTTGAAGCATGTCACAAATCTAAGTGAGCTCTTAGGTTTACTCTCGCTCTCTGGCCTACAGATCTAATGAATAATTCTTTTCCGAATGTAATGTGAAAATTACATTTTCTGTAGCAGCTCCACTCAGAATTAAACTTAGCAAGCAGCACTGTAACAGCAGAGAAGAATAAAATCCCACTGCTAGTTAAAGTTAGATCCTGCAAAATACCCAAACTTTTAAAATAATGCAAAAGAAAAAAACACCTGACCACACTACCACTACAACAGGAAGAGAGAACCAGCTAGAAACATACCAGCTCAGTGTAACATACCCAATGAGCTTCAGGTTTACAGCCAAGCTGAATTATAAGGCTTGTTGCACATTTTAACAGGCAGGCATTATGTTACTTCCTTGTGATTGACTTTCTCACCTGATCATGCAGGAAAATCGACAGAATCCAAAATAAATTTGATTTCCCATCTTCTGAGAAGTCTAGTTTCATTTTCTTTTGTGAATTTTGTATTGCATCAAGATGTTTAATTTTATACACCCATTATTAGCAGAAGGCACTCATAGATCAAGCAGTATACATTTAATAAGAGTAAATTTCCATTACTGTCTCTACTCACACTTGAGAAGGAACTCCACAGACAAGTCTCTGATCCTTCAATTCTACAGACTCAGTTTGTAGATTCACTTCAGACTACTGCAAGACAATCTGTCTACTGGATATTAACTTTCTAAGAGTGTAGCCACACTCCAATCATTCAAAGCAGGTCCCTTCATGCAAGTACTATAATGAGGTTGTACTAAAATAGAATGAAGGAAATTATTCGATTGCTCTGCATGTAACAAGCTAGATCGGATTTGGAATGTCGACATTAAGTATTCAGACTGGAATCTTAACATTTCCAAATCTTTGACAGACACAGATTTCAAAACAGAAGTGAAAACTAATGATGGTTATTAATTTGATTGTACATAACTTTCCAGAACAACTTGCTTGGGGATAACCATGGTATTTTTGGTTCATTTAAACTGTACTCATTTTTAAAATGGTGATTTTCAAAAGATGTTGCTTTGTAATTATGTTGGCAAGAAGTGAGGGGGGGTGTAATTCTCATAATTATGCTCAGTGCATTTATAGAAGGAGTGCAGCAAGTTCATCAGCCTCAGTGGACAGAGAAACAGTGTTAACTCTTCCAGTGATGACCTTTCATCAGAATAGTGTGACCCATGTACGGTTCTCAAATTATGATCTGAGCAATACATACAATATAATTTAAGAGTAGGGAGGTAAAGCTGGAAATGTATAACATGTTGGTTAGGCCTCAGCTGAAATATATGCATTTCTGGAATCCTCATTATAGGAGGGATGTGACTGCACTGGAGAAGGTGCACAGGAGATGTACCAGATATTGACTCTGCCGGAGAGTTTCAATTATGAAGAGAGATTGGACTGAATGGGGTTGTTTTCATTAATGCAGAGGAGATTGAGAGGGGACATGATTGAAATGTATAGCTTTGTAAGGGGCACAGATAGAATAGACAAGAAACGTTTCCCCCAATGGAGGAAGAGTGGGAGCATAGATTTAAGGGAAGGGCAGAAGCTTGAGAGGATGTGAGGAAAACCATTCAGGTAATGGGGATTTGGAACTCTGCCTGTATGGGTGGTAGACAGGCAGGAGGCTGGAAGAACACAGCAAGCCAGGCAGCATCAGGAGGTGGAGAAGTCAACGTTTCAGATGTAACCCTTCTTCAGCACTGGCAGTGGGTGTCAGGGGAGCTGCAGATAAAGGCAGGAGTGAGAGAGGATTTTGGATAGGAAGAGGGGCTGAGTGGTGAGGTAGTGATAGGCGAACACAGGTAATGGGTACAGCCTGGTTAGCAGAAACCCTTACAGCATCTAAAAGTATTTTGATGTGGACGCGTGATGCTAAGGTATACAAGGTTATGGGCCAAGTGCTGGAAAGTGGCATTGGAATACTTAGGTGTTTGTTTTTGATTGGCTCAGACTCAGTGGGCAGAAGGACCTTTTTCGGTGCTGTAAACGTCTATGGCTCTATGACAGTATAACAGTTTGAATATGAAAGCCATGTTAAAATCAAATTAGAAACAGCAGAAAAGTTTGCTACCACAATTTCATTTTTATTCTGGGAGCCAAGATGGTTTTAAATGTTGTTGTAATACTTGGAGACAATTTCTTTTCCAATGGGAATAGTTGGGTGAGTAAAGAGTATCGAACTGGAATCATTGACAACTTGCTGTTTATAGCTGAAACATACATCAGTACTACAACAATCGACAGAACGAGCCTCAATTCAATATCTCATCTCATGGATGGCAAATTCAAAAATGCAGGATTCCCCTGAACCTCGATCAGCCTAGATTGTACATTCAACTTCTAAAAGAGACTTGAACCTACAACTTTCTGACATAGTGGCAAATGTACAACCATTGATCTAAGCCAACACAATTAAATTGAGCTGTAATTTCTTGGAAGGTGCTTATGTGGATGCGAGTGAGTTATGTTCACAGAAACAGTAGTCAAAATGTAACTTAAAGGGGCAGTATTCAAATGCATAACATTATCAATTAAATGGAGCCAATTTTTGAAATTTAACTAGAATTTGTGAATAAGTAACATGATAAATATGTCTTTTTCACTAGCTGTAAATACTTGGCTATTTTGTTCATAATAAAACATTTGTTCAGTGTTTAGGATTCAAATTATTGTACAAGAGGAGTATTCATTGCTTCCACATCAGTTAAGAATACTATATGGGCAATAGTTCACATCAGGAGATAGGAGATGTTTTGGGAAGCGTATCCATTCTACCATACATGTGGATGGAACGCAATGGAGAACACCGAGAGTAAGGTGGTGAAACAAAATGACTGGTGAATGGAAACACAAGGTCAAACTTGCCACCTGAATTGAAGTTTTCATAAAACATTGTAGAGGAGGCCACTTAGTGAACAGTGAACACAGTATAATAGATTGAAAGAAGTACATGTAAATCACTGTTTGGGATTTTGGATGGTGCAAAGGGATGTTGTGAATGAACAGGCATTGCCTTCCTCCTTACGAATTAGAACAGGAGTAAGTCATTCAGCCCCTCAAGTCTGCTCCACCATTCAATAGAATCATGGCAGATTTGACATCCCGCACACCCACTTTCCTACATTTTCCCCGTAACCCTTGATTCTGCTACTAATCAAGAATCTATCGATCTATCTTTCTATCCCAGCCTTAAATATACCCAAGGACTCCACCCAATAGCTCTCTGTGGCATGGAATTCTAAAAATTAAGAAACTCCTCCACATTCTCTTTTATTTAGAGACTGTGCCCTCTGGTCTTAGACCCTCCAGAAAGGGAAACACTATCTCAATATGGAAACATCATGACTTGCAAGTTCTTCTCCAAGCCACTCACCATTCTGACTTGGAAATCTATCACCATTCCTTCAGTGTCACAAGGTCAAAATTCTCAGACACCGTCCCTAATGGCATTGTCGGTCTAACTGCAGTACATGGACTGCAGTAGTTCAACTTATAAAGAAAGGTGTTGAGAGTGTGGTGCTGGAAAAGCACAGCAGGTCAAGCGGCATCCGAGGAGCAGGAGAATCAACATTTTGAGCAAGAGCCCTTCATCCTTCCTGATGAAGAGCTCTTGCCTGAAATGCGATTCTCCTACTCCTCAGATGCTGTCTGATCTGCTGTGCTTTTCCAGCACCACACTGTTGACTCTGATCTACAGCATCTGCAGTCCTCACTTTCTCTTCGTTGTTTATAAGGAGAGATGCCATAGGCAAGGAAAGGTTTGTTCAGGACAACTGAGGAGTTGATCAGGGTGTAATGGAGAGAATATATCCATTCAGATTGCTGAAAGAGATGTGCCAGGAGGAGGCATCTTGCTAGAGATGGTGGAAACGATGGAAGGTGATCTCTTGGATTCAGAGGATGGATGAGGTGGAAAGTGAGGATAACGGGAACCTTATCGTTATTCTGGGAGGGATGGGAAGGTATGAAAAGTATGTGTGAATTGGAATGACATGATGGAGGCCTCTGCTGAACAACATTTTCCCTGCTGGAGGCCCAAAGGGGAAAATCAATTGTCTCAGCAAAAATGAGAAAATAATTTCCAATTCAGAACAGTTTGATCAGTAGGTGGTGCGGCAGAAGGATAGCCTTTAGTTCTTAGTGTGCCAGTCAGTTAAGGTGTGGGATCCCCTTTGAAAGTGAAGCGGTTGGCTAGCAATTCTGCTGCTAAATCTTTGGAGTACAATTTCTGAGTTCTGTATCAAACTCAGACAGCGATTGTCAGGTTAACTTCTGAGTACAGTGGAAGTTTGATATAATGCATGAGTTAGAGTCTGAGAAATAAAACCACATCATCATCTGATTGTGTTACTGCTGAAAGCGTTGGACAATCAAATTAAATTAAAATCAGCCTTATCTCTTGTTAGGTGGGTACAATGATATTATTGCAGCTTCTATCTAATTTATGTGACACCTGAATTTGACCATTTTTTTAAAAGTTGCTGTTACAAATAGAAGCTTCAGTTGTTTCAGTCATGATGCATCATCCCAAAATTCTAGCTCGGGGGGAGGATGGCAGAGAGATGACACGTAGAAGGCTGTCTACTAATCTGTGGTTATTGTACACTGTTAATAGTTTGCCTGGCATTATAATTCTATGAACAAGAGGCCAAAACAGAAGGATTAGGGTGAAAAGGGATGAGATGCTGCAAACATCCAGATAGGTTCAAGGTGAGTGGGTGCTAAAAGAACAGTGAGCAGCCCTGAGGGGTGGCTCGGTCCAGTTCATGAGCTGGATGCCTGTCCCTGAGCACACAGTGTCCTTCCAAGCAGTATTGCAACAATAGCTCCAGTTCATTTTGAGGTGCAGCATGGCCATACAGCAGCATGGTTCAATTGGATCAGAAGTGTGCCACGTTAATGCAGAATTGTGAAACTTGAAAGGGTTCAGAAAAGATTTACAAGGATGTTGCCAGGATTGGAGGATTTGAGCTATAGGGAGAGGTTGAATAGGCTAGGGCTGTTTTCCCTGGAGCGTTGGAAGTTGAGGGGTGACCTTATAGAGATTTATAAAATCATGAGGGGCATGGATAGGATAAATAGACAAAGTCTTTTCCCTGGGGTGAGGGAGTCCAGAACTAGAGGGCATAGGTTTAAGGTGAGAGGGGAAAGACATAAAAGAGACCTAAGGGGCAACTTTTTCACGCAGAGGTGGTACATATGTGGAATGAGCTGCCAGAGGAGGTGGCTGACATTGGTACAATTGCAACATTTAAAAGGTATCCAGATGGGTATATGAATAGGAAGGGTTTGGAGGGATATGGGCCAGCTGCTGGCTTGTGGGACTAGATTGGGTTGGGATATCTGGTCGACATGGGTGAGTTGGACAAAAGGGTCTGTTTCCATGCTGTACATCTAATCGACTCCATGACTGTCTGATCACAGTGACATAGAGCATGTGGACATGTGGTGTGTGTACCCGCTGCCCAAGGAGCATGCCCCGAGATGCTGGTACTGGGTGTCCAAGGTGACGATCTGAAGGTGGTAGTGGCAAACTGCAGTCACCAAGTGTCCACTCAGACGTCCATGCTGGGCACCTAGTTTCTTCATGGGAGGGGAGATGATAGGAAGCTGCATATTAATAAATGCGTAGGTAGGTAACAAGCAACAATTCCCATTAATAGGCATTTCGGTACGCCCAGATGTGAATCACATCTCAAACCCACCATCCGGATTGGCTGTAAAGGACTTTTCACATGATTTACCCACATCACCATAGCCTGCATTGTTCAGCCCATACCTTCACCCACATCAATCCTCTGATTCTGCCCCATGAAACCTTTTGCCAGTCAATCTCTCCAGCCCTCCATCCTGTCCAAGTTTCCCTTCTTTCTCATTGTCCCATGCTACCTCCCCCTTTCACTTGGAAAGTTTGATTTTCCCAGTTCTGATGAAAGGTCACAAACCTGCAATGTTAACTTTGTTGCTCCCAGCACAGATACTGCCCAATCTGCTGAGTATATCCAACATTTTCTGTTTTCATTTCAGATTTCCAGCTCCTGTGATATTCTGCTTGATTTTATTGCTCATGTTTTCACCCATAACTTCCCTTATCAGCACGTCATGTGAAATACAACATCCTGTGCTGCATCTATATATCTTATTGATGCAGAAAGTCAAGGGGGAAAGAAAAGATTGTTTACGTCCAATATATTTCCCATTTTACCAGGAAACTTTCAACTTTCATTGAATTTTCAACGACTTTTGTTTTCAATTGATTAATTGCCCCCTGCCCCTCCCCCAGTTCAGTCTGGTATTGTTCTCCCATCCTGAGTCTATATTAAAACCCATTTCTTCAGGACCAGTGCTGCTCTTGGGTTTATTTCCCTCTCCACTCAAGGGCTGTCCTGCTGCTGAATAAATGTTGCAAAAGGCAGGCAGCATAGAGGCAAGTCTGCAGCCAAAACCCCTGAACATTCAAATGTCAATTAACAGCAACCCAGGTACTGTAGTTACTCTAATTTTAATTATCAATCACTGCCAGTGACTATGCTTTCAGTTGCTAAGACCCTGAACTCTTGAATTCCCTCCCTAAATTTCTGCACCTTCATTTCCCTCTTTAAGCATTCCTCTGTGGCCAGTCTTTCAGTTTTCTGCCCAAGCACAGTATTTTATCATCTTAAAGGTGCTCTACATATGCAAGTTCTCGTCATCATTGAAAATGCACAGTTGGATTGCAGTCAACCCCATAACAGCACAGTGTCAACAGCGGATGCCACCTGCGTGGGTCTCTACACACAGAAAGCACATAATCAATTCATACCATTCCCCCAGTCTCACTCTTTGAGTTAGACCACTTGAGATTGACATTTAAATTTTAAAAAGAAATTAATCAGGATAGTGAATAAATATCATCACGCTTCAATGCAATGAAGGATTGGACAATGTCTTCCGCTCCAATTACCAGCGAAATTTGTGATATTCTGGCACTTCACTGCACAAATGCAACAAACTAACAGCAGCACTTCACTCTGTACAGCAGCCAAAGTCACATTGAGCACAGCCACACGTATTTAACACACATAGAGTCACAGAGTCATACAGCACGGAAACAGACCTTTCAGTCCAACTCATCCACGCAGACCAGAGGTTTCATTCTGACCTAACCTCATTTGCCAGGATCTGGCCCATATTCCCTCTAAACCCTTCCTATTCATATACCCATGCAGATGTCTTTTCAATGTTGTAATTGCACCAGTCTCCACCACTTTTTCTGGCAGCTTATTCCATACACACACCACCCTCTGCATGAAAAAAGTTACCTCTTTGATCTTTTTTTAAACCTTTCCCCTCTCACATCAAATCTATGTCCACTAGTTGTGGGCTCCCTCAGCCTAGGAAAAAGATGTTATCTATTTACCCTATCCTTGTCCCTCATGATTTTATAAACCTCTATAAGATCACGTCTCAGTTTCTGATGCCCCAGGGAAAAATGCCCCAGCCTATTCAGCCTCTCCCTATAACTCTAACCTTTCAGTCCTGGCAACATCCTTGTAAATCTTTTCTGAACCTTCTCACATTTAATAATTTTCTTCCTGTAGAAGGGCAACGAGAATTGTACACAGTATTCTAAAAGTGGCTTCATCAACGTCTTGTACAGCCCTAACATGACATCCCAATGCCTATACTCAGTGCACTGGCCAATAAAGGCAAGTGTGTCAAACGCTATCCTCACCACATTGTTTACCTGCAACACCATGTTCAAAGAACTATGCACACCCTAGGTCTCTTTGTTCGGCAACACTCCCAAGAGCCCTACCATTAATTCCTGCCCTGGTTTGCCTAACCAAAATGCAACACCTCATATTTATCTAAATTAAACTCCAACTGTCACTCCTCGGCCCATTGACCCATCTGATCAAGGTCCCTTTGTACTCTGAGATAATCTTCTTCCTAGTCCACTACACCACCTATTTTGATGTTATTTACAAACTTACTAACTATACCTCCTATATTCACATCCAAATCATTTATTTCAATGACGAAAAGCAGTGGACACAGCACCGATCCTTGCAGCCCGTTGCGGGGTACAGTCCTCCAGTCCATAAAGCAACTGTCTCTCAACCTTCAAGCCAATTTTTATCCAGTTGGTTAGCTCCCCTGGGCCTCATGCCATCTAACTTGACTAACCAGCCTACCATCTGGAACCTTGTCGAATGCTTTATTGAAATCCATATAGACAATATCTACTGTTCAATTTTCTTTAGCACCTCTTCAAAAAACTCAATCAAGTTAGCGAGACACAATTTCCCACACGTAAACCATATTGACTATCCCTAATCGGTCCTTGCCTTTCCAAATACATGTAAATCCTGTCCCTCAGAATCCCCTCCAGCAGTTTACTCACCACTGACATAAGGTTTACCAGGCTATAGTTTTCTGGCTTTATCCTTACAGCTTTTCTTAAATAATAGGATTACATGAGCCAACCTCCTGTCTTCTGGAATGTCTGGTCAGCATAGATGAGTTGGACCAAAGTGTCTGTTTCCATGCTGTATGACGCTATGACTCTATGATTTACCCATGGCTGTCGATAATACAACATCTCAACAAGGGGCCCAGCAATCACCTCCCTAGCTTCCCACAAAAGTTCTGGGAAACACCTGATCAGGTCTCGGGATTTTAAGATCTTTCATGCGTTTTACGATCTCCAGCACCTCCTCTTCTTAATATGAACCCTTTTCAAGACATCACTATTTATTCCCCTAAGTTCCATAGTTTCGATGTCCTTCTCCACAATAAATTCTGACATGAAATATTCAATTAGTATATCACACATCTCCTGTTAAGGAGATCTATTCTCTCCCCAGTTATTCTTTTGCCCTTAATACACTTATAGAATCTCTTTAGATTTTCCACAACTCTATTTGCCAAAACTATCTCATGTACCCTTTTTGCCTTCCTAATAACCCTGTTAAGTATACTCCAACTGCCCTTCTATTCCTCTAGGGATTCATTTAATCCCAGCTGTCTATACCTGATATATGCCTCCTTCCTTTTCTTGACCACTGCCTCAATTACTTTAATCATCCAGCATTCCCTACACCTACCAGCCTTGCCCTTCATGCAAACAGGAAAATACTGACTCTGAACTATTATTATTGCATTTTTAAAGGCTTTCCACTTCTCAACCATCTCCTTACCTGCAAATAGCCTCTCCCAATCAATTTTGAAAATACCTGTCTAATACCATTTAAATTGGCCTTACTTCAATATAGAACAATAAATTTTTGATCAGTTCTATCCTTTTCCATAATTATTTTAAAACTAATAGAATTATGATCATTTGCTCCAAAGTGCTCCCCCACTGACACCTCATTCACTTGACTTACCTTATTTCCCAAATGAAGGTCAATACCAGTAAGTACATCCACATATTGAATCTGAAAATTTTCTTGTACACACTTAACAAATTCCTCCCCACCTAAGCCTTTAACACTATGACGGTCTATGTTTGGACAGTTAAAATCCCCTACCATTACAACCCTATTTTTCTTATAAATACCTGAGATATCCTTACATATTTGCTTCTCAATTTCCTGCTAACCATTGGCAGGGCCTATAATACAATCCCAACAAGGTGATCATCCCTTTCTTATTTCTCAGTTCCATCTATTTAACTTCATTGGACAATCTCCCAGGAATATCCTTACTAAGTACAGCCATAATGTTTTCCCTAACCAAAGATGACTCTCCTCTCCTCTCTTCCCCCTATATCTACCTTTCCTATAGCCTCTATGTCCCGGAACATGAAGCTACCAGTCCTGACCATCCCTGAGTCATGTTTCTATAATAGCTATGATATCCCAGACCCACATTCACAACCATGCCCTAAGTCCATCTCCCTTCTATAAAGTGATCATATTCAAAATGAGACCCATTTCTATTCACTGTCAGAGCAAGAAGCAACTCCAATGATACAATGGAACTATTTCAAAGCATTCAGAATTTGCATTCCAAAAAAACATATGGCAGGCAGAAAAGAGTCATCTCAACAAAATCACCTGATACAAGATGTAAAACAAACCATAATCCAACATCCAATCCATTTGTGATGAGTACTTCATAATAACCTGACTCGAACAAAATAAGATACTGTGAAGTACCTTGCAGTTTACCATTAAAGTGAATCTGCAGCAGTTGTGTAGCTATTTGAGAAGACATGCTCATCCAGGAAAGTCAGTAATGTTCAGACAGAGGTTTCTCTCAACCAATAGTTTATTTGTTTAGTCTCCTGAGAGAGTGGTTGAATGATGGAGTCCAGAGAAGATTCAATGTTCAGTTTGTGTTCAGTTAACAGATGGGTGCCCAGACAGTATTACAATTGACCTCAGCAAAGTTTGGAGATGGGGGTGATTGAGCACAGGAATATCAGCTATACATTCAACTCCTAAAAGATATAGAGCAACATATGCTGAAAGTCAAACTTGGTGAACACTGATCATAAACATTATTTCCTTCACTCATGAGACTCCCCTTGCTCAAATAAAAAGCCAAACAACACTCAATGTTTGGGATCATGGTTGACCATTTTTAGCAATTTACCTGATGGGATAGGGTCAATACTTGCATGAAATGAAGGAATAAAGTAGAAGGGGCATGAATATTTAGGTAGCAAATTGACCACACAGTCTCATTAAGCAAATAAATATTTGCATTACAGTGGTAATTTAGATAGATTTGTTGCTAAATAAGGATAATTATTCCTCTTCATTATTCTGGTCAAGTACTGAAGTCCTTCAGTGGGTTAACAAACCTGTTGTGTTTTTCCCACACTTGCTAAATTTGAAACTGAAGCAACCCAGAAAAGCCTACAATTAAATCTATGGTTAATTATTAAACCATCAGCTGAGTAATTTGTGTTAATAAATTTTTTGTTGATGTTAGGAGCAAATTTTGTTGCAGAATTATTTCATTATTTTTTTCAAGCACAGACACAGCTTGTTTGAATAATACTGCCTGTGGTACAAGCATTGACAATTCATCTGTTGGGAAATAACCGAATCACTGAAGGCTGCTCCATGGAACATCTCCATAGAAACTAAACCAGTCAGCACTGATACACCACTCCACAGCTAATTTAAATATGACAGTAAACAGCGAAGCCCATCTAACTGAAAAAAAACTGCATCAAGCAAGAGGACGTATAAAGTATAATTAGATATATACTAAATTATTAATGTATCTTTGCCAAATCAAATGAGACCATACAGCATATAATTATTTGAGAATATTAAATTTCAGTCTCGGCATTTGGATTTTATTTTGTAGGTAATTGAAGAGTGTAAAGATGTTTTTTTTCCAATACAGAATCCCCAATTAATGCAATGCTTAAATAATATCACAATAAAACATTAGGGATTCCCAAAGAATTTTCTTCATGCAGGTTCTCCCTGCAGATGTCCTTATTTTCAGAACAATCAATGTGTGTAAAATAAATTGGATTAACCAAATGTCCCAGCTCTGGTTGCACCTTCTCCAAATTCCTTCTTCCTTTCACTTTCACCAACAAGATACAATTTCAGTCCTATTGTTTGTTTGTTGATATTCCAGTTCATTGCCATCGTCGGCCTCTTTTCCACTAAGGGAGGGCTATCCTGATTCTGGGACTTGCAATGAGGGCACAATGCGCTGCTGGGAAAATATTTCAAAGAGCCACAAGGAGCATGAACAGGTGAAGAGGAAAAAGCCAAGAAATTAACTTATAGCAGGAACCCTCCAATCTCCAGTGTCACTACATTACTCTGTAACCATCACTTCCCCAATCCTTCTATACTTTTCCTTTGCAAATATTTATTCCCTTCCTTTCCAAATGTTACTCTTGTTGCAATGGTACAACTTGGAAAAAAGAACTCAGACGACCACAACTACACTGCTTTGTATGAGCTAGCTGGACTCTTGTCACTATCCTCTTTTTAAGTTTGGGATTGACAAGGCCTGCTTTGTCCACCGTGGCAGTGGATACGACCAGGTGGTTCAACATGAAGAGGCTCTGGATTTGAACAAGATGCATTTTATTGCATGATTATAACCAACTACATAACATTGGTATGACAGACATTATTATTAACAAAACGAGGAAGCCTCAATCGTGAATATGCC
The DNA here is from genome assembly GCF_037043375.1 of Chiloscyllium plagiosum. Lineage (NCBI taxonomy): Eukaryota > Metazoa > Chordata > Chondrichthyes > Orectolobiformes > Hemiscylliidae > Chiloscyllium > Chiloscyllium plagiosum. Next base: position 34,060,459 of record NW_028270159.1, on the reverse strand, counting down.
TCCCTTGAGTTCCAGAGTTGCTCTGCTGTTCTTCACCCAAGTCCTTATGATCTCATTGGATTGGATAGAGCTTATATAGTCTTCACCATTAACCTTTTCAGAAACATTCACTTAACAATTCTCTACCTCAATAGCCACTTGGAATAAAGGATCCCAGAGTCTAACAACCCTCAGTTTAGGAATCGTCCAACTCAGTTCTTCCACTTTACTGACTGTTCCTCTCTCAGTATTGTCCCCACTTCATGTTCTGCCTTGCTGCTCTTATGTCTGCAGAGAATGTTAGTGTCCATACTCAGCTCCACTGATAGGAACCCTGATCTCCCGACTGCTAGTTCCAACGCTCACCTTATTGTTCTGCAGTCCCCTTCACTTCCCTTTCTCTTTTGATCCTTATCCCTTATTCTCCGCCTCTTCCTGAACCCATTTTTAGAGACCACCACAGAATTTAGTCTACCTCCATCCACCACAAATGCTGAGGCACATCTCGCATGTTAAACCCTCTTTCCAAATAACATGATCCACTCTCCAGCCCACATTTGTGGTTAGATATGATTGCATGATTGTGGTTGTGGTTATATGTGGAGGTGGTTGGGTGAGGTCAAGGAGTCACTGCAGCAGGAAATTTAATGCAAAGATTGCTGTGTAATCTAGATGCAATATTCTAGTGGCTGCCATTTTGTAAAAGTACAGTGCAGTCTTTCTCCAGTATCTATAATGAGTGGATACCAGTGCTTTTATTGTTCTCTGATGAATTAAGTCCCTGGATTCACACACTGCATCTTCACTATGCCACGCACAATGATGTACAAAACACCTGAATGGAATTGGAATGAGCAATTAACTTGAATAAATATGTATGTATGAATCCTGTGGGCAGGAAAAGACCAGCTGTTCTAATGAAAGTGCCCATACAATTGTGCTGCAACTAAGCACCAGGACCCCTGATCCTCACACCCACCAGCTGTCAAGTAACCCTGAGAAGCAATTAAAAACCCAGGATGATCCAAGAGGAATAACAACTTTAACGATCCCTCTCTGGACCCAGAGGATGCCCACTCACTAATTAAAGGCGTTGAAACTTCAAAGGAGTTTATGATGAAGCCTGAATCGATATTAGCATTTTCACAAGCACATTAACCTAACCATCATGTATGTAATATGGACCTAGCATTCAGAGAGACCATCACTTTCCATGTTTGCTTAAGTACAATACAAAACCACTTTAACTTAACAGCTACTTCAGAAACCAAAGTAAGAGAGGTTTGTCAGTAAACAGCACACCAGCTCACCGAGAACAAATGCTTTCGAGACTTCTCCCGTCAACATTGATGAAATGGACTAAAGGGTCTGTTTCCGTGCTTTACATTTCTATGACTCTGTAACCCATTGCAAAAAGCCACATGGCCATTCTTCATTTTAAACTATTTTAAAATGCTCAAAGTCATAACTGACAGGTTCGCAGTCTGTTAAGAACTTTTAAAGCAAGTTTTGACTTCGGCTTTTATTTTATTCCAGCAGCCAGATTTCAACACGAGAAAATGAATAATCCCTTGCTGAAGGAGGACACATATCTTGAAAAAAATTAGTTTTGACAAAAGACTGTGAAAAAAATGCAAAAAATAGACACCTCCTCTGCATTTTGAGGTAAGCACAAAAGGGAGATGTTCTAGTGGCTAACTAGTTTTCTGTCTTGCCTAATTGTGTCCCTGTCAGTGCTCAACAGTTTCCAAAGAATCCTACTGTAAATAGAAACATGAGATGGAGATGAAGTGGTTTGACACCCTATTACCCCATGTCCATGCATCCAGAAAAGATTTACAAGGATGTTGCCAGGATTGGAGGATTTGAGTTATAGGGCGAGGTTGAATAGACTAGGGCTGTTTTCCCTGGAGCACCAGCGGCTGAGGTTATAGAGGTTTATAAAATGATGAGGGGCATGGATAGGATAAACAGACAAAGTCTTTTCCCTGGGGTGGGGGGAGTCCAGAACAAAAGGCATAGATTTAGGGTGAGAGGGGAAAGATATAAAAGGGATCTAAGGTGCAATTTTTTCACGCAGAGAGAGGTGCATGTATGGAATGAGCTGCCAAAAGAAGTGGTGGAGGCTGGTACAATTGCACCATTTAAAATGCATCTGAATGGGTATATGAATAGGAAGAGTTTAGAGGGATATAGGCCAAGTGCTGGCAAGTGGACTAGATTGGGTTGGGATGTCTGGTCAGCGTGAACAGGTTGGACTAAAGGGTCTGTTTCCATGATGTACATCAACTAACTGCGTTAGAATCATAGAATCCCTACACTGTGGAAGCAGCCCATCAAGTTCATACGGACCCACTGAAGAGCATCCCACCCAGACCCACACCCCTATCTCTGTACCTCTACAGTTCCAATGGCTAATCCACCTAGTCTGCACATCCCTGGACACAAGGGCAATGTAACCTGTCCAATCCACCTAACCTGTATATGTTTGGATTGTGGGAGGAAACCAGAGCACCCATAGGAAACCCACACAGACACAGCGAGAATGTGCAAACTCCATATAGACAGTTGCCTGAGGCTGGAATCGAACCCAGATATCTGATGCTGTAAGGCAGCAATGTGAACCACTGACCTATTATATTGTATGGTGGCAGAGTGATAATGTTACTGGATTTATCAACCAGAACCCAAGGGTAAAGTAGTGGAGCATGGGTCCAAATGCCAATAGCAGTTTCTGAAATTTTCTTCAATAAAATAAAAATGTGGAATCAAAAGTTAACTTAATGATGAACCCATGCCAATTGCTGAAATACCATCTGGTTCATTAATATCCTCTTTTTTGGGAATAAAATCTGCCATCCTTACCTGATCCAGCCTACATGTAACTTCAGACACACAGCAATGTGATTAATTTTTAACTACTCTCTGAGTATTTAGGGAGAAGCAGTAAATGTTGACATAGCCAACGCCAACCACATCTCCAAATTATTTTTTTTTAAATGAATATTTTGCATCAGTATTTACTGTGGAAAAGGATATGGAAGATATAGACTGTAGGAAAATAGACGGTGACATCTTGTAAAATGTCCAGATTACAGAGGAGGAAGTGCTGTACTTCTTGAAATGCATAAAAGTGGATAAATCCCCAGGACCTGATCAGGTGTACCCTAGAACTCTGTGGGAAGCTAGAGAAGTGATTGCTGGGCCTCTTGCTGAGATATTTGTATCATCGATAGTCACAGGTGAGGTGCTGGAAGACTGGAGGATGGCAAACGTGGTGCCACTGTTTAAAAAGGGCAGTAAAGACGAGCCAGGGAACTATAGACCAGTGAGGCTGGCTCGGTGGTGGGCAGGTTGTTGGAGGGAATCCTGAGGGACAGGATGTACATGTATTTGGAAAGGCAAGGACTGATTCGGGATAGTCAACCTGGCGTTGTGCATGGGAAATCATGTCTCACAAACTTCAAAGTTTTTTAAAGAAGTAACAAAGAGGATTGATGAGGGCAGAGTGGTAGATGTGATTTATATGGACTTCAGTAAGGTATTCGACAAGGTTCCCCATGGGAGACTGATTAGCAAGGTTAGGTCTCACGGAAGGAGAAAGTGAGGTCTGCAGATGCTGGAGATCAGAGCTGAAAATGTGTTGCTGGAAAAGCGCAGGTCAGGCAGCATCCAGGGAACAGGAGAATCGACGTTTTGGGCATAAGCCCTTCTTCAGGAGATCTCACGGAATACAGAACTGGCTCAAAGGTAGAAGACAGAGGATGGTGGTGGAGGGTTGTTTTTCAGACTGGAGGCCTGTGACCAGTGGAGTGCCACAAGGATCGGTGCTGGGCCCTCTACTTTTTGTCATTTACATAAATGATTTGGATGCGAGCATAAGAGGTACAGTTAGTAAGTTTGCAGATGACATCAAAATTGGAGGTGTAGTGGACAGCGAAGAGGGTTACCTCAGATTATAACAGGATCTGGACCAGATGGGCCAATGGGCTGAGAAGTGGCAGATGGAGTTTAATTCAGATAAATGCGAGGTGCAGCATTTTGGGAAAGCAAATCTTAGCAGGACTTATACACTTGATGGTAAGGTCCTAGGGAGTGTTGCTGAACAAAGAGACCTTGGAGTGCAGGTTCATAGCTCCTTGAAAGTGGAGTTGCCGGTAGATAGGATAGTGAAGGAGGTGTTTGGTATGCTTTCCTTTATTGGTCAGAGTATTGAGTACAGGGGTTGGGAGGTCATGTTGCAGCTGTACAGGACATTGGTTAGGCCACTGTTGAAATATTGCGTGCAATTCTGGTCTCGTTCCTATCAGAAAGATGTTGTGAAACTTGAAAGGGTTCAGAAATGATTTACAAGGATGTTGCCAGGGTTGGAGGATCTGAGCTCAGGGAGAGGCTGAACAGGCTGGGGCTGTTTTCTCTGGAGCGTCGGAGGCTGAGGGGTGACCTTATAGAGGTTTACAAAATTATGAGGGGCATGGACAGGATAAATAGGCAAAAGTTTTTTCCTGGGGTTGGTGAGTCCAGAACTAGAGGGCATAGGTTTATGGTGAGAGGGGAAAGATATAAAAGAGACCTAAGGGGCAACTCTTTCACGCAGAGGGTGGTACGTGTATGGAATGAGCTGCCAGAGGATGTGGTGTATGTGCTGGTACAATTGCAACATTTAAAAAGGCATTTGGATGGGTATATGAATCGGAAGGGTTTGGAGGTATATGGGCCGAGCGCTGGCAGGTGGGACTCGATTGGGTTTGGATATCTGGTTGGCCTGGACGGGTTGGACCGAAGGGTCTGTTTCCATGCTGTACATCTCTATGACTCTATGACTTTAATGTAGAATCTGGCTTGGACGTTCTAAGACATATTTCCTCATCAAGCACATTATTTCTGTAAAATGTGCCAGTCATTCAATTGGTAAAAAGAATGCAAGAATGTGACATGCTCAATGAGATGAGGGATGTTCATGCTGGATAATGAAAGACTTCTCATTCTAAGCCCCAGCATTGCATGAAAGATATCCAAGTCATACAAGGTAACACCACCTGCAGTTCACCTGACTCCAACCTCAAATCTGCATTCTGCGATATTATTTTAACTTTTCTCACATTAACTGTCGTGATCCCATCATAAACCTACCAATTAATGCCAGATTATGAGTAGTTGTGTGCTATAGACATCATTATTTGTTGCTGTTATTATCCTGAGTGATAGGGTTAGGGTAAGATGGAATGGTGTGTGATCAGAGGGCAAGGAAGCAATGAAGGGAGAGAGAAAGAGAGCAAGTGACTGACTATCCAGTTCTCATGCGGGGGTTGCATCTAGTTCAGCTGTGATGCTTGCACAACATGCATAATAAAACTCTTTTCTATTGCGATTGTTCTCCACCCATACATCCTGTTTTCTTCTGTAGCTGTCCCTGGAAAACCTCTCCCCACCAACAACTCCAAACCTTCAACATTTGACTCTTACTTCACTGAGATTTCTGCAGCTACCGATCTGCGCAACCGCACCCATAACACCACTACCAATGCCCAAGTCATCATTGCAATTGTTACTGAACCATATGCAACTTTGGGGGCACAACCAGGGCTGGGGTGTATTATCACCCCTGGAATTATATTTCCTTTACAATTTTTGTTGCAGTTCAGTTCCCCTTTTAAGCTTTATTACTGGCAAATTCTGTTTAATTTGTTAATTTGACTATTAAATTTTGATTGGTTAATTAAATGGTTATAAAAACTCCATTTTGATTTAGCCTCTCACTCCCTCTCCTCACCTTTGCTGTCTGCATGGCCCTTACTGAGGGCATTGCACATAATTTGATTAGTTGGAAACACGGGTGGTTTAGTAACAGTGGATAATAAATTAAAATGGCCATGGGGCATTTGGTGTTACCATCCTGTTGGGATTAAAGAAAGGTGGTCCTTGAATACTTTGGGAAGTAGACAGTACAGTGAGCTCTGCAAGACTGCATCTCTGAGTAAACTTACCATCCAGGAAAATATATGCTCTGTATGCAGTTTCTACTTTACCAGGTGGCTTGGATGAATTTTACAACATTGTCTCTCATTTAAACCCTTCCCTGTTGTGGCTCAGTGTCACATTTTTGTTTTAGAATGTCTCTGTGGAGTGCCTTGGGATGTTTTCTTATGTTTTAGGTGCTATACTAATACAAGTTGCTGCTGTTGTTTTCCCAGTTCTAATGCAAGGTTATTGAGCCAAAAGGTTCATTGTGTTTATCTTTCTCCACAGATGCTGCCTGGCTTGCTGGATGTTTCCAGTATTTTCTGCCTTTATTTCAGATTTCCAACATTCACAGTAGTTTAGTTTCATATTGTTGCTGCAATAGTATATTTATTGTAAATCTTGGGGGGGGGGGGGGGGCGGGTAGGGTTCAGTTAGCTCAGTTGGCTGGACAGCTGGTTTGCTGCTTATCAAGCTGTTTCAAGGTGTCTGCCTTGTGTTACAAAATATCTGACAAGCTCGATGTTGGAATCTACCACACTTTAGCAATATCAGTTTGTTGCTTCATGCCTTTTTCCACTTATGAATCAACTTTACCTTTTCTCTAATCAACAACAGTTTTCGCTTTCACACAGGTTTAGTCATATTCACAGACTTTGTACTTTTTCTGACAGGAAGATCTCAATGTTAAATGAAAGCTCCCTCACAGTTCCTTGACTTCACACTCTTGTGTGGCCGAACTACATTCCAATTGGTGACACAACCATATGAAAAAGTTAAATAAATTAAACTAATATGGAGTAATCCAGAGTTATCAGTTTAGAATTTCAATTTGTTGCTGACATCATTCTATTAGATTTGTTATTCTATCTATGGAATGGGCTGATTATTTTAACACAACTGGGACTGACCAAATTTGCGATTTCACTGAAGTTATAGATCTTGGTGTCAACAAATTTTCAACTGTTGTGAGAAACTTGCTTCACCCTCCTGACAAATATTGTTCAGAGCAAAAATCCCAGGGCTGCTGTATAATTCAGCTGACAACACCACTTCTGCCAGCTAGTTACCTCCTGGGTAAGCCCTACCTACTTAGTTGGTCGCCTTCCTACCTTTAAGCTGCTAAACCCCAGGTTCAAATCTTACACCAGGACTTGTTGGCCATGGAAAGAATGTTTTCAATGGTTCAAAGTAATCAGCCCACAAATCTATTCTCTCAAAAGGAGAAAAATATAGAAAGGTATAACAGTCTGTCTTGTCTTTTATTCTCAAAGCTATCCAGCCATTTCACATAAACTTTTTCTGTTTAAAGAAGCAGCCTGCGTTTAATGATTCTATCACCTTTTCAAAGATTTTGAACTGTTTATTGCTTTCAATATTGGTTAGTTGGTATGTTCCAATACTTGATGTGTGGGAAAATCTTGCAGGACTGTTTTAAAAATATATATTTAGAAAGCACTTTATGAAATAACACCAACAAGAATAAAAGCCAGCCAACAGTTCACTCTGATTGCTACGCCTATCTTTCGGGTTCCTGCAGCTGTAGGTCAAATGGAGATAAGTATGACCAAAGGTTCCGATCTGACAGCAGCTTCTGGCACTGCTGGTTCCCACAATGATAATGGACAGCTTTTACATCACGTTATACAAATAACTTAAGCAAAATGAGACACCATAATTTTCAAGTCATGATTATTTCATGTACTCCTTTCACAATTAATCTCCAAATTACAGGGTATTGTACATTAGTGTGCACAGATTGATGCTTTGGACAAATGCCTTATCGCCCCACAGGATCTGACCACTTTCAGTATGAAACACAAAGCTGTATCTCAGTAAAATCCAGTGCATTAGATTATATAAAATTGTGGAACACTCTTTTTGCTATAAACCTGGTGTTACTGAATTGGATCATAACAGCTTGTACAAATAAGAGCAACACATTACCAAAGGATAATTCAGGCTGGTGTATATAGATTGCAAAATCTAATAGTTTAGGATAAAGTGAAATAGAAAAAGAGAGTTGTTGGGAATCTCCAAAAAGGATTTCATATTTAAAGTTTGAAATACAGCATCCACTCCCTCCACCACTGACACCCAGTTGCAGCAGTGTGTACTATCTACCAGATGCACCACAGAAATTCACCAAAGATCTTCAGATTGCACCTTCCAAACCCACAACCACTTCCATCTAGAAGGAGCAGGGTAGCAGATACATGGGAACACCACCACCTTCAAGTTCCCCTCCAAGCCACACACCATCCTGATTCAGAAATTTATGGCTGTTCCTTCAATGTCAATGGATCAAAATCCGGGAATTCCCTCCCTAATGGCATTGTGGGTTGACTCCCAGCAGGTGGACTGCAGCAGTTCAAGAAGCAGCTCACCACCACCTTTTCAAGAGCAATTAGGGTCAGGCATAAATGCTGGCCTGCCAGCGACACCCACATCCCACAAATGAATAAACGAAAAAAAGCAATGCAAGTCCTGTATTTTAAAACACAGGTAGCTGCTAATTGCTATATTGATATAATATTAAGACTATTATAATATTATGACTATATAATAAAGTAATATATTTTCCATTGCAAATAATATCAATAACTCCCTAAAACGTTCAATTGGCAATAATGTTGTCACTTCTTTGAATTTGTGTACACTTAATTAACAGCTCTATGTTTGCAAGGAGAGCTGAAAGCAGTCCATAGTCCCTGATCACAGTAGCGCAGAGGATGCAAAATATGATACTTCAGCTTCTACAATCAGAGTAGACTCACTGTGAAACATCCAAGTCCCTGAGAGAAGGCAGCCGGCCAATGCTTTGATTGGCCACATGCAGAATGCAATAGACAGTGTTTGTTTTCCCTAGGGAAATGTACGTTTTTAAAAAAGAAATGGTGGATTTAACTAATAGAAACTGCACGTAAACCAGAAAATCAGCTTCCAACACCAAAACTGTCCATATTCAACAATACAAATTAAAATTTGGTGACATAATACATAAACTTGTTACAAGAGAAAATTTGTTTTACAAATTCAAATTGAAAACACAACAGCATTCCTTGATTAATTTCATGATGTAAACTGACTATTTTCAGAAAGATTCTTTGTCCAATGCAGGTAGTTACTCAAATGGTTATTTTTTAACACAGGATTCGCATAGGTGTTGAGAAGAAAGGCAACAACTGAATAGTGGCTCAGTGGTTAGTGCTGCTGTCACACAGCGCCAGAGACCCAGGTTTGATTCCAGCCTTGAGTGACTATCTGTGTGGAGTTTGCACATTCTCATGTCTCTGTGGGTTTCCTCTGGGTGCTCCAGTTGCCTCCTGCAGACCGAAGATGTGCTGGTTAAGTGGATTGGCAATGCTAAACTGCCCATAGTGTCCAGGGATGTGCAGCCAAGGAAATGCATAGTTACAGTGTTTGAGTCGGATGCTGTTTGGAGGGTGGTGTGAATTTCTATTGGCTGAATAACCTGCTCCTACACTGTAGGGATTCTATGCTGTTCACTACACTGTCTGGAACCTTTTCACAACAAATTCTTCAATGCCCCGCCACCTAAAATGTGATAGACCTGCACAGTATTGCTGCTTAAGAGATTCATCTTAGTTCGTGAAGATACCAAAGCCGCAATTATTTCAGGCTTTTTGACTCCAATAGTTTAACTAGAAGTTTATCCCACACTGTAATCACTTTATGCACAAAGCAATTTCCTGATTTCCATCCTACAACTGGTATTTAACTTTTTAATTTTACGTTATACTTTTCATTGGCCTCATGATATCCTAAAGCACTGAACAGCCATTTCAGTGCATCTTTTAATGTAGCTACAATTGTAATGTAGGCAAATGCAACAATCACTTTGTAGGCACAGATTATTGATGGCTAGAACACCAGGATAGCACTACTGCTCTAATCGAAATAGTGTGATAGGACTTTTCAAGTCCAGTGGTCAGGGCACATTACAAGCTCTCATCCAAAAGATAGCATTACTGTCAATGTATGTTCAAGTGCCTGAAAGAAGGTTTGAAGCCATGACCTACGAACTCAAATATTATCACTGAAGCAAGACCACCACTTTATTTTTGACTACTTAAACCTGACCCCTTAGACCTACTATTTCATTCTAAATAGGTTATGTTCCAGATTAACACCGAGCATGTCATGTGTGTACACGATTACCATCTAGGCAGCTTTCCAGGCTTGGGGTCCCAGTCTTTCCTTACAATGTTGACCTTTGACTCATGTCTCTTCACTGCATTGGCTTCAAAGAGTTGAGTTTACCTTGCATTGCATGATCGTCGCTAAGTGACATATTCAAGATACAAGCTGATGAAGCCATTACACAGTTTGTTCATGACTGTCTCTGATGTACATTCTTAAAATGATCATCTTAACCATGCAGGAGACATTTCAGTTCAACATTTTGCTGAACTATCTATCTATCAAAGTGATCAGGCACCTTTCTTCGGTGACCACCCGTGCATAAGTGTACTATTTCTTACTTGTATAATCTTCTTGTCACTTCTTGAGTGTGTCTACAGAAAAACAGTACATATATTTCAAAATGCCTGTGAGGTTTTGACTTTTCTTGAGGATCTAGAAAGCAAGATGAGTGAAACTTCTCTCAAAGTAAAAGCTACCCATTAATTTTTAAAAATTAAGCATTCAGGAAAAGAAGCTATAAATTTGGTTTGCTGATTCATTGATAGGCTAACATTGTCTGTAGTCATGGCCAATTTCACAAAATTGTAAACAGCATAACATCACCTGAACGACCCAATATGGATTTCTTTGTTTTGTGAAAGATGGGGGTTATTGTTGCAGTGGGTCAAAATGACATTTGCCCTTTTGGAACCATTTAACTTTATTCTGTGCTTCATGGGTCTCTGCTTTAATAGAAGCAGTTAGATATCCATCAAACTCCCTCTGCACGTCAGGCAACTAACCCTCGGAAGAGAAGGCAAATTAGGCAACAACTTCAGAGCAATCAGCTGAGATCATAAAATAATAAAGCAAGAAAATTGAAATAAAAACAGGTGATGACGCGAATACAAAGCAAGCTCTGAAAATGCCATTAGTTCTGTCAAGAGGTTGTAACCAGAAACACTAACTAGTCCTTTCTCTGTTGTGATGCTCATTCTCTTCTTGAAATGAAAGATTAACTGAGTTTTTTAGCAACCTTTTCTAGTAAGGCTTTTTGCATCACATTATAGAAATTTATGTATTTTATGTACATAACATCAGTATTTTATGTACATAACAATATCAAGGCTTTGTGCTTGTACAGTTTAGTAAATAATGCATCACAGTTGAAGAGAAGGCGGCAGAATATTATATCACCAGAGAGGATCTTTGGAAAATTTGATGGAGGAGGCATTAACAGTTGCAAAAATGCAGCAGAATATATTAAACAGTTTGCATTCCTGCTAAATGAATTCTGGTCATTTTTTTAGAAGAAGTTTGACAGCTAAAGCAAATAATTTTATAATTGTACAACAGCTACAAAGATGGTGTCACTAACCAGAAGCTTTTTTTATATATCGCGCTCTCCTAATCATTTCACCTGATGGTGACCTTAGATATCCCGTTTTTTTTTAAGAGGAGTGAAAGAAGATGAAGCAAAAGTACTTGGCATTCTAAAGAAAAAGCCAAGAAAATTCAGAACAAATGCGAAAAGGAAGGCTGGACAGCAGTATAAGGATAAAGGTAAAACAGAAAGGTTAGTCTTGATAACAGGACCTGCGTCTCCACTGCTTCACCTGGCCTGCAGTTCAAGATTGTCAGCAAGAGAGCGAGGAGTGAGGTGAAGAGAATCCTCCTTACTCAGAGCATTGTTTGGATTTGGGAAGCACTTTATGGGAGAACAGTGGAGATAGGTTCCATAGGAGGTTTCAAAAGAGAGCAGGAAACATATTTGAAAGAGATGAAGTTAGAGGGCTATGGAGATAGAGCTGCAGAGTGGGATGAGCTGGGTAGCTGTTTCAGGTGCCATAACAAACAAAATGGGTCAAATGGCCTCCTTCTGTTTTTGTAAAATGCTATGACTCCATGATTATCTCAGATCTGTCAATGCTGGACAACAAGAGAAATGAGACTTTTTATATCATTATCTCACTGACTGTCGGATACTTATAACTAAAAATAGGTTTTCATGGGCAAATGTCTTCTAATGTTAGGAAACTTCAATGCAACTGTTTTTATAAATGCAACATCCTTTCCTCAATTTTCCTCCATCTTTAGCTGTTCAAAATTGAGAATGTTAAAACCTTCCTGAATTTATAGTCAAATCCATTGAGTTCAGTTACCCTTATCCATTAACTCAGGCACAATAGCCTACCTGCAGCAAGTACAAATACTTTCCAGAATACAGCACAACAATACAGCTGGGAGTGTCCCCAGGGTTAAATATCAGGGTCAACAAACATGAGCTCAGGTAACAAGGTTCACCTGAAATCCTGCCTGTTTGTTTTAGACTCCTGCATTCAAATGTTTACCTTCTATACTACTGACTGAACACGAAAACATTATTTAGATTATTAAATAGGTCTCAAGGCTCAACATTCAGCAGAAAAAAGATTATATTACAATTTGAAGCAAAATTATTACGAATGTCTGAAAGGAAAATGTGTCTTTTTTTTGCTATTTCCTGTTTTCCAATCTAATGTTCCTCCCACAAATGCGCCCCCTCCCCACGAAGTTGGCTTTTGTTAGAGTCTAGCTCAATGAGTACAGCAACCCTCGTACCTTGGCGAAATGTTCATTCCTTTTGCGTGCAGCTAGACAGTGAAATTTAGCAAGCAGTTTTGCCATAATTACCTCATGGCTGAGCCTGAGGATTCAGCGTTCTTATCATCCATCAGAATTAATTTTTAGGATCCCTCTCTAGGGGCATTGCAATCAATTGTAGAGTCCTGAGTATAGGATGACTTGAGAAGGGCTTCTTTCAAGCCTAAAATGTCTACTGTGCCCTATCATTGAGTTACTAATCCCTATTTCGGGACAATGTTTAACTTCAACTTTAGTACAGGCATTTCTAACTAGATATTAGCTTTTCATCATTTTTAAGTAGATTAACAACGTTATTAAATTAACAATTTTTTTAAAAAATCATACAACAGTGAGTGTATGTGGGGTGATGACATCCCTCAAACAAAATCATTAGATATCCAGTGAGAAAATTTAAGGTCAAATTTTAGTTTCGATTAATATTCAAACTGGATATGATGAATGCAGCTTCCTGATTTTGGCCCAGAGAAATGTCCGACCTGAAAAGTCCTGACATTTCTTGTCCAGGTTGTCAGTTCAGAATTTCTTTCAGTGTCAGGCCAACAATTGCCCAAGCATTTTGCTTCAACTGAGCAATCGGCAGTATCAGTGGTGCCACTCACTCTGTCTGAGCAAGTGCAGAATTCCCAGTACGTCACTTAGCCAGTTAACCAGACTCTAGATCTAAGCATGTGGGTGCAGTCAAAATTATTTGCTTGACATTTGCAGCAAATTATTACCAGCTGCCATGAATGGAGGAAGTAAAACAAAAAGGGACTATTTCCAAGGCAAGCAGTTCAACCACAGCCTCAGAGCATTGACAGAAATTCCTTCAGAATTGCACACTTCTCCAAACAGTGAAAGTAATTCATTTTTCTCGATTTTCTTCTCACCTTCTCTTCTCCTGAATCCAGTGACTATTTGCTGGTTGCCCCGTTGTACCTCAGCCAAGTATTCTCATGCAAGAGCTTGACCAGTTCGTGTCCACAGTTCACAGGAATGGTTGTAACATGCATTATTCTGTGCAGGCTGGATATCCACATGCATTACTAGCAAGTTTTACACATTAGCCATCAGAAGTGAGGCCCTGAGACAATTTCCTTCTCTCGCCCCCAATGGTTGTCAGTGTTACGTAACTCATAATCTCCAGTCTGGCTGAGGTCAGCTAATTTATTGGAGCTGTAGATCCCAGCTCAGTTTCCACAGTGTTCAATATAAGAACCGGTGAATGGAACTGTAAGTTCTTCAGTTTCTTCTATATGAGGACCAGGGTGTGTAGAATTATAGTTATTTCTTTGTAATGTTCAGGATAACATTTTGTATCTCTCAAAATTACTTGCATATCTGACAGTCAGTTGGAGTTATAGAATCATAAAGATGTACAACACAGAAAAAGACCCTTCGATCCAAACACGTCCATTCTGACCAGATATCCTAAATTAATCTAGGCCTATTTGCCAGCACTTGGCCCAGATCCCTCTAAATTCTTCCTATTCATAGACCCATCCAGGTGCCTCTTAAATGTAACAATTGTACCAGCCTCCAACACTTCCTCTGGCATTTCATTCCATACACATACCACCCCCGAGTGAAAACGTTGCCCCTTAGGTCCTTTTTAAATCTTTCCCCTCTTACCTTAAACCTATGTATGCTAGTTTTGGACTCCCCCACTCCAGTGAAAAGACCTTATCTATTTACCCTTTCTATACACTTCATGATTTTGTAAACCTCTATAAGGTCACCCCTCAGCTTCTGACCCTCCAGGGAAAACAGTCCCGCCCAATTCAGCCTCTCCCAATAGCCCAAACCCTTAAACCTTGGCAACCTCCTTGTAAATCTTTTCAAATTTTTCTGAACCCTTTCAAGTTTCACAACACCCTTCCAATAGGAAGGAGAGCAGAACTGCATGCAATATTCCAATATTGCAATTTCCAAAAGTCCTGCAGAGCCACAATATGACCTCCCGACTCCTATACTCAATGCACTGACCAATAAAGACAAGTATACCAAACACTTCTTCACTATCCTATCTAACTACAATTCCACCTTCAAGGAAATATGAACCTGCACCCCAAGGTCTCTTTGTTCAGCAACACTTCCCAGGAACTTACCATTTGTCCTCCAGTTGTTAATGGAAATTCTATAGCAGTGTTACAGTACTCAAAAAATGTCAAAATTGTTCCATATTCTGCCTCCTCAGTGACCAGAATTTTAGTCTCACATTTCATAAAATTACAGCACAAAAAGACACAATTTTTCCCAATTGGTCAAGGTTGATGGTATAAAAGTTAAAATCCATAACTTCCTGATTCGAGGCAAAACTGCTACCAACTGACACTATCAATCTTTTTTTCTTTATGTAATCTTTTCTCTCAGTAACTCAACATTTTTTAAAATTGGCTTCTTTGTTTCTTGTTTTCAATGCAACTTATCGGAACTGCAGAAAAATGATAGAAATGGTCAGCACAGTTTGGCGATAAGTTCACTAAAAAGTTGCAGTTCCATGTTATTTTCATCATCTTGATGAAAACCTATTCCATATGAAGTTCACTGCGTTTTTTCTATTTTCTGCTCAAATTCTTATATCATTTACAATTAAATATTCTATTTTTCCTCCTTTATTTTGTAAGATACTATAACACAACTCCAAATAGAATTTAAATATTCAATTAATCTTGAAAGCCACTAAGACTGAAAATTAAATAAGTGAAAGTCAACTAAGAGAATCTTGTGTCTGTCATTCCTAAAATATATTCTATTTGTCTGGGACTGGCTGGTGACATAAATATGGAGAGTTTGATTAATTTCAGGGCCAAGATAATTTGACAGTGACACATTATATTAAAATCCTTTCCGATGCAATGTATTGTAACATTGGCTCAGCTTTTGACATCAAATTCTCTTGTATAATTGATAGGGTATGGCACTCTCTAATGATTGCCATAGAAATGGGACAGCAATGTGGTTCAGTGGTTAGCCCTGCTACCTCACAGTGCCAGACACTTCTCGGGAAACTCACTGTGTGGAATTTCCCTGTTCTCCTGTGTCTGCATGGGTTTCCTCCCACAGTCCAAAGATGCACAGATTAGTGGATTGGCCATGCTAAATTATCCATTTTTTTTTATTTGTGGGACGTGGGCATCACTGGGTAGCCAACGTTTACTGACCATCCCTAGTTGCTCTTCAAAGCTGGTGGTGAGCTGCCCTCTTGAACATTGCAGTCCACGTGTTGTGGGTTGACCCACAATGCCATTTGGGATGGAATTCCAAGATTTTGACCCAACAACAGAGAAGGAACAGTGATATATTTCCAAATCAGGGTGGTTAGTGGCTTGTAGGGGAACTTGCAGGTGGTGGTGTTCCCATATATTTGCTGCCCTTGTCTTTCTAGATGGAAGTGGTCGTAGGTTTGGAAGGCGCTGTCTGAGGATCTTTTGTAAATTTCTGCATCTTGTAGTTAGAACACACTGCTGCTACTGAGCATCAGTCATGGAGGGAGTGGATGCATGTGGATGTAGTGCCATTCAAGCAGGCTGTTTTGTCATGGATGGTGTCAAGCTTCTTGAGTGTTGTTGGGGCTGTACTCATCCAAGCAAGTGGAGAGTATTCTGTTACACTCCTGACTTGTGCCTTGTAGATGGTGGACAGGCTTTGGGGAGTCGGGAATGTGTTATTCAGCCACAGTATTCTTAACCTCTGACCTGCTCTTGTAGCTACTAAAGTGCAGGCTAGGCCAGTAGCCTTAGGAAATACAGGGATAGGGTAGGTGGATGGGTCTGGGTGGGAAGATCTTCAAAGGCCGGTGTAGACTTGATGGGCTGATGGTCTGTTTCCACACTGTAGGGATTCTGTGAAATAAGGTATTGATGTAACTGTTCTCATTCTGCAGTTTGCACATAATCCAAAAGCTCTGTTAACAACTTTTGTATTCACAGACTTTTATGATCATTAATAAATCATCCTAAATTTTTAAGAAGCATTTGGCCAAAAGGCCAGTTTATTTAATACTCAAATTGAAAGAGCTGCAAGTACAAGATGTGGTTTGGTTTATTATGTATGGCAAAAGAAACCAGACCCATGCTTGCAAAGACATCAAGGGCAGCATGGTGGCTCAGGGCTGCTGTCTGTGTGGAGTTTGCACATTCCCCATGTGTGTCTGCGTGGGTTTCCTCCGGGTGCTCCGGTTTCCTCCCACAATCCAAAGATGTGCAGGTCAGGTGAATTGGCCATGCTAAATTGCCCATAACCTTAGGTGCATTAGTCAGGGGTAAATATAGGGTGGGGAAATGGGTCTGGATGGGTAACTCTTCGGAGGGTCGGTGTGGACTTCTTGGGCTGAAGGGCCAGTTTCCATACTGTAGGGAATCTAACCTTAAAAAAAACTGATTGCCAGTTCAATGCAGTTAGATTCAGTAAGATAGTGATCATGTTATGACGCTAAAAATCTAAAGGCCAGGATCTGAAGATTTGTGATTCATGTCCTACTCAGTGCAATTTCTGAATTTGACTTCATTCAGTTAAATAGATTTGGAATAAATTGCCATTAGCAGTAATGACAACTATGAGGTTATTGGATTGTCGTAGAAGTCCAACAGGTTAATGTCTTTTCTGGAAGTGACCTTGCTGCCCTTCCCTGATTTCCAAGCATGTGACAACTGTTGGTTTTTTTAACCACTGTCTGAAATGACTAAGCATATTAAACATAATTTTCAAACTGCTGCACCAAAAAGTCCAATATTAAACCAGGGTGGAACAGATTTGACATTTGATTTGGGCAAAGTATACACAGAAATGACCTCCTCACCGATATCTGGGTCACTTGGCCAAGGAATCTGGGAGAAAAGAAGTCAATGGGGATTAGGGGAATATTTACCACTGGTTGGAGTCAAACCAAATACAAAGGAAAGTGATGGAGATTCTTGCAGGTCAATTATCTCAGACATTGTTGCAGGAATTTATTACAGTAGAGGGATAGGCCCAACCATCTCACATGGAATTAAATAATATGCACAGGATAGAAAACGTCATTCAGTACAGCCATTCCTGATTAACGGCTTTTGCCCGAAATGTTGATTTTCCTGCTCCTTGGATGCTGCCTGACCTGCTGTGCTTTTCCAGCACCACTCTAATCTTGATTCAGTACAACCCGTCCATGCCAGCATTTCTGCTTCTCTTAAAACTGGATTTTCCTTTTATAACTCTATTGGCATAACCCTCTATTCTCCTCTTCATCATATGCTTATCTAACCTCCCTTATATGCATTTATTCCATTCCCTTGAACCACTCATATGGTAAGTAATGAGCTCCACATTCTCACCACTGGGTAAAGCAGATTTTTTCCAAATACCCTGTCTTATTTATTGGTGACTAGCTTCTGTTGATGAGCCATAGTGCTGGGGTGGCACAGTGGCTCAGTGATTAGCACTGCTGCCTCACAGCACCAGAGAACTCAGGAAACTGTCTGTGTGGAGTTTGCCTGTTCTCCCTGTGTCTGTGCCAGATGCTCTGCTTTTCTCCCATAGTCCAAAGATGTGCATGTTAGGTGGATTGTACATGCTAAATTACACATAGAGTTCAGGAATGTGTGGATTAGCCATGGGAAAGACTGAGGGATGGGTCTGGATAGGATGCCTTTCAGAGGGTTGGTGTGGACTTGTTGGGCTGAATGGCCTGTTTCCACACTGTAAGGATTCTATTCTGTTCTAAATGTCAACACTCCCTTATCTCTATTTTATCAAAATGTTTCATTATTTTAATAACCTCTTTTAGGTCAATTTTGGCCTTTTCAGGAGAAAAAGAGTTGCAGGGTGTTCATGCTTTCCTGACAAGTATACGTTTACTGTTTTGGTATCATCCTTACAAATCTTTTTAGCACCTTCTGCAGTGCCTTCTCATCCCTTTTACAATATGACATCCAGAAATGTGCACAGTACGAGTGGAGTCTTTCAACACAAGTGTAGCTGGTTCATTAATGAACTTCCTTCCAACCTAAGGTCAGAAGTGAGGACACTTGCCCATGATTGCACAGTGTTTAAATCAATTTGCAATCCTACAGATATTGAAGCAGTCCATATCCACATCCACCAAACTCAGACAACGTTGAGGCTTGAGCTGATAATTGGCATTGAGCATTCACATCACATAAGTGCCAGATAATGAACATATCCAAAAATAAAATCTAACTATCTTCCCTTGAAGGTAGTTCAGTAGTATTACTATCATTGAGTCATCCTCCACCAACCTCTAGAAATCATGTTGACCAAATATTTAAGTGCACTAGCCACAGTTAAAGTGCAATGACCCTAGCAAGTCAGAGGCTGTGTATTTTAATGTAAATTAATCACCTCCTGATTCAGAAGTGTAATGGTACATTCTAAACTTGCCTGACTAGGTGCAGATGCAGCAACATTCAAGATTAGAAATCACATAACACCAGGTTACAATCCAAAAGTTTATTTGGAAGCACTAGATTTCTGAGCGCCGCTCCTTCATCAACCACCTGATGAAGGAACAGCGTTCTGAAAGCTAGTGCTTCCAAATAAACCTGTTGGACTATAACCTGGTGTGTGATTTTTAACTCTGTCCACCCCAGTCCAACACCAGTAACTCCAAGTCAACACTCAAGATATTGGACACTATTCTAGCCAAAGCAATGCCCTTGATCATCACTCCATCCAAAACTGATTCAACATTCCTGCAATTATTGTCATCTAACATGAACAATGCAGCAATTCAGCAAGGGTTCCATGATAGAAACATACAATCTCCCACCCTCTGGCACTTTGCAGGAGTAGAGCTGGAGCATGAGAACACCACCACAGCTGGCTTGGAAATATATCACCATTCTTTTGCCGCTCAACTAAATTTCCACATTCCTTAACCTACAGCACTGTGGTGTTACCTTCATAATATGAGCTGGAGTGGTTCAAGAAGGCTTAACACTACTACCTACCCGAATGCAATTGCTGATCTGCAAAAAATGCTGGCCTTGCCAAAGATACCACACGTAGTAAATGTTTATATATTGAAATAAACTATTGAGTATATTTCTATTTAACAATGAATTATATCAGGAAGGGTTTAAGGTGCTGAATAACACCAAGATGACTCGCCACTCTCCAAAAAAACCAAGAACAAATTCTTTTTTTTTGCCTGCATTTTCTCCCAGTGGTACCACATGGATCTATGTCAGACTATCCAGATTGTTCAGCTATAATTCTGCTATAATTCTCTGGGCAGCAAACACCTATTACACAGGTGTACCTGTAATGTCACGTGGCCTTGGAATCCATACATCCAGCTCAGCTCGGAACAAAGCCAGTTAAGTTCTTCACACAAGGAAACAAAGGAAAAAGGTATCTTACAAATACGTATTGTATTTCACTTAAAACATGAACAGACAATCCTATTTTTGTGACATAACAAAACCTGGACTATCTTGCACCCACAATTCTTTCATACACAAATGTTCACTCAACGTCTCTTCTTATAGCTGGTTCTGTAAATAGGTTGCACTATGCCATATGAATCAATATGCATCCTGGTTCAATTTCTGTGCTTCACAACCTTAACATGAATGAAGTAGAGGTGGGACATTATATGATGCTTCATTACCCTGAGTCTCAGCAAACAAGAAGTGGGCAATGTGGACAGACGTAAGGAAGTGAAGGAGAAGATAACCACATTTCCCATTATTCCCAATTAATATTAAACCTCTGCCCTCTGCAGTGCAATCACTCCAATTGTTCTCATTCCACCACTTCCTCCCCATAACCCAGCAAAATTTATTTGCCTCAAGTATCCATCCAATTTCCTTTCAAAATCATTCATTGTCTCTGTTTCCGCCACACACACATACAACAATTTTCAGTTCATTTCCACTCCCTGCATGAAAAATTCTTCCACATGTTCCCCCAAATATTTTGCACAACAGTTTAAATCTGTGACCCCTTGTAATATCAACCAATAGGAACATGTTTTCCTTTTCACCTATGTTTTATATCTACAGGAAGGATGTTGTGAAATTTGAAAGGATTCAGAAAAGATTTACAAAGATGTTGCCAGGGTTGGTGGGTTTGAGCCACAGGAAGAGGCTGAATAGGCTGGGGCTATTTTCCATGGAGGCTGAGGGATGACCTTATGGAGGTTTAGAAAATCAAAAGGGACATGGATAAGGTAACTAGGCAAAGTCTTTTCCCTGGGGTGGGGAAGTCCAAAACTATAGGATATAGGTTTAAGGTGAGAGGGGAAAATTTAGAAGGAGCCTGAGGGGTAACTTTTTCATGCAGAGGGTGATGCGTGTATGAAAAGAGCTGCAAGAGGAGGTAGTGGAGGCTGGTACAATTACAACATTTAAGAGGCATCTGGAATAGTATATGAATAGGAAGGGCTTAGAGGAATATGGGCCAAATGCTGACAAATGGGATTAGATTTATTTCAGATATCTGGTGGGAATGGACGAGTTGGATTGAAGAGTCTGTTTCAGTGCTGTACATCCCTATGACTCGAAAAGCTGGTCATCATCTGATACACCTCTAACAAGTGTCTCCTCAATCTCCTTTCTCCGAAGAGAGGAATTCCACTTTTCAACCACGCTGGTAAATCTCCTCTTCACCCTTCAGGGACCCTCAAATCCTTCAAAAAATGTGGTGACCAGAACTGGACACAATACTCTTGATGCGGCCCTACTAGTGTTTTATAAAGTTTTGATATAAGGAAGCCTTATCATAAATCTTAACAATGCAGCTGTAAAATCATTGTATGATCAGACAATCAACATTGTTTTTCCAAAAGTAAAATAATTTTAGGAGGGTGTAACTAATAGGCTTGATTAAAAGGAGCCTGGAGCCTGTAGATAGCATAGATTTGAATTTGAAAAAGGCACTCCATGGGGAACACCACATAAAAAGGTTAATATGGAAACTAAAGGCTCATGGAACTGATGATTATATATTCACTTGAATATATGCACATGGATGGACAATCGATGAACAGACAGAAAACAGTGAATAGGAATGAACTGAACAATTTTAAGTTGGAAAGCTGTGACCAGTGGAGTACTACAGTGCTAGGGCCTCAGCTATTTGTGATCTATGTTATTGACTTGGCCAAAGAATAACATAGTCAAGGTTGTTGATGATACGAAGCTAAATCAGAATGTCAGCTGTACAGAAGAAAAGAAGACTGCAAGTTAAATAGCTTAAGTAAATGGACAATGAGGTGGGAGATAAGGAACTGTGAGGTTATTCACTTTGGAATAAAAAAACAGAAAAGCATTTTTTTTTGGAAGGAATGGAACACTTAAACTTTAATGTTCAGAGACATAGGAGTATACTCACACAAATACAGTTTCGCAATTAACAAGGCAAATGGAACATTGGCCTTTCTTGCAAGGGACTTGGAGGACAAGATTAAGTAAGTCTTGTGACAATTTTAAAGGGTATTTGTAAGAATGGACGAGACAGTATCTCCAGGATTTTTACTTGCTGTCATAGCCTCCACTGCCACTCCTGGGTAGCAAGAACTCCCATGTCAACACCATTCAGTCCAGGAGAAACTCTGGGATCCTACCCACTCAGCAGGATATCGACTTCCTTCTGTCTGCCATGTCCTGGACAAATGTCAGGATCTATGTAGGGCTGCTCCAGACTGACAGTGCTTGTCTGAAAGATGGCCCAAGCACATGGGATGCCATTATTTCTGCAGATATCGCTAAGTGGCAAATTGTTCCAGGAATGGTGTACAGTAAGATGGGGCAGAAATCAAATGTGAAAGAAGCCATAGGAATGTGGTAGGTGTTAAATGGGGCAAGTTTGGTAAGAAATGGGTGGAAAACGGGGGGTAGGTATAGGACAGATGTTAGGGGTAGGTTCTTTACTCAGCGAGTCGTGAGTTCATGGAATGCCCTGCCAGTAGCAGTGGTGGACTCTCCCTCATTATGGGCATTTAAGCGGGCATTGGATAGGCATATGGAGGATAGTGGGCTAGTGTAGGTTAGGTGGGCTTGGATCAGCGCAACATCGAGGGCCGAAGGGCCTGTACTGCGCTGTATTCTTCTATGTTCTATGTTCTATGTTCTAACTCACTAGGACTCGTATGAACAAAACCTTAAAAAAATTAATTCACACAACCTAGATTTAGCCGAAAAGATGTAACATTTAGCCCTATATGACAGATCCAACAGTTTTACATTTTAATCCATTATTAATGAATAAGCAAGTGCCTCTTAAAAGCTTCATTTGCACCGTAGCTGTAAATTTAGCCTTGTTCCCAGTTGCTAATTTATTGTTGTTTCACATTAAACTGCACAGTATTAACAGTGTGAAATAATTTCTTCCAAATTACATCAAAGGAGAATCAATCACCACCTGATGACTTTTTGAAACCCAGTGCAATAGAGGTAGAGTTAGTGCAGGTTGGAATAAATATAATGTAGCTCTATTCATGAAGGACTGAGTAATTGTTCTGGATTTGGCTCCTAGGTTTCTAACTACACACCTTTGATTATACTATGAGAGGTTTACAATCATACAAGCTTCCTAAATATTGGATTCCCAGTCATTATACTGTGCTGTGAATGATTGTGAGTTTATTATATTTTACTGCAATCAATAATATTTCCACACGTAGTTCATAGATAATTGACTACACATCATCGGTTTCCTCCATGATATTAGCTTTCATTATTTACTATGAATGTTGGATCTCCCACACACAATATTCTATGTTTACAATTGACTTTCAAAGAAATCTCATTCTTGGTGGAAACCATATTGGGATCAATATGTGGGTGTTCATACTGCTCATGAACATAATGCAATAATTCTCATTTGATTTCACAAGTACAAGTGACCCAGTAGCTCTACCCTTATCCACCAAGAAAGCTGCAAGTCTGAAACAGATATCACTTGTGCTTTCCTGTACTACTGTTTTAGTCATGAAATACAGCTAGCAGCTTTTAAATGAAGCACACAATTCCCAATTTTCTATTAATTGTTTTTACTTCCCAATATTGTGAAGCAAGAGTCTCAGAGAAATAATAGAAATGATGTGAAGGTTTCTACAATGCACACTGACTATTAAAGAAGGGAAAATATTTTTGGGGGGTTTCTTGCTGAATTTTCTACCTTCCAAGTAGTTTATCATTCAATTCACATCACACCTCTTCTGCTGGTCCAATCAAAATATATGATTCAGTAACAGTAAATTATGTATAAGAACCCACATCCTAATGCATTGCACCACTAGACTGCCTAGCTTCCTAACAGTATATTGAAAATATAGATCTGAAAGACAGGAAATGAACAGATTCCTGAAATGAGTTATGATTATCGAGAATAAGGCAGAATGCAAGACTAATAGGTTTTTGGAGGTTTGGGTAAGGAATCAAAGAAACAAAATCCTAACAATATTATGAAAATTATGAAAAATTCAGTGTTTTCCTGTTCCACTGCATTTTGTATTCAAATCAATTGCTTCAATTGAGGGCAATGCAAATTCCCCCAATATCGCCCAATAATAGTTTCTCTCCTTCCTGCCTCAAGCACAGTTCCACAGGCAGTACAACAGTATTTCAGAAGATTCGAGGTGCTGCATTTTGGGAAAGCAAATCTTAACAGGACTTATACACTTAATGGTAAGGTCCTAGGGAGTGTTGCTGAACAAAGAGACCTTGGAGTGCAGATTCATAGCTCCTTGAAAGTAGAGTCGCAGGTAGATAGGATAGTGAAGAAGGCGTTTGGTATGCTTTCCTTTATTGGTCAGAGTATTGAGTACAGGAATTGGGACACCATGTTGCGGCTGTACAGGACATTGGTTAGGCCACTGTTGGAGTATTGCGTGCAATTCTGGTCTCCTTCCTATCGGAAAGATGTTGTGAAACTTGAAAGGGTTCAGAAAAGATTTACAAGGATGCTGCCAGGGTTGGAGGATCTGAGCTACAGGGAGAGGCTGAACGGGCTGGAACTGTTTTCCCTGGAGCATTGGAGGCTGAGGGGTGACCTTATAGAGGTTTACAAAATTATGAGGGGCATGGATAGGATAAATAGACAAAGTCTTTTCCCTGGGGTCGGGGAGTCCAGAACTAGAGGGCATAGGTTTAGGGTGAGAGGGGAAAGATATAAAAGAGATTTAAGGGGCAACTTTTTCAAGCAGAGGGTGGTACGTGTATGGAATGAGCTGCCAGAGGATGTGGTGGAGGCTGCTACAATTGCAACATTTAAGAGGCATTTGGATGGGTATGTCTGTCTACATGACAAAACATCTTTACAGATGTTTTGGGATTTCAACATCAAAATGCACATTAATAAGGAGTCAGGTGTGTTGCTGCCAAATTTGCAGAAGCTACAACAGCAAACACTTAGGAGAGGGCCGTATGGTGGCGCAGTGGTTAGCACTGCTGCCTAGCAGTGTCAGGGAGCCAGGTTCAGTTCCACTCTCAGGCAACTGTTTGCTCTAGTTTCTTTCCACAGTCCAAAGATGTGGAGTGTGTGAGCAAGGTGGATTAGCCATGGGTAATATGGGGAGGATGTTCTTTAATGGGTCAGTGTGGGCTAAATAGCCCGCTTCCACACTGTAGGGATTCTAAGAAACAAGGCAGCAAATTGTAAGATCATTTCAGATCAAACAGAACCTGAGTTTTTGTGACAGCAAGTGCTCATCTCTAGTTATAAGTTGGCAAAACATAAAATTTCCAATATATTTAATGTGCAAGTTGCTGTTAAAATAGCCTCAGTTCCAAAAAAAGTCAAATTGGGCTCAAAATATTAATTCTGTTTCTCTCCCCACAGATGTTGCCTGACCTGCTGAGTTTCTCCAGCTCTTGCTGTTTTTATTGCATCCACAATACTTTCCAACTGCACCGTCACACAGAATAATATTCTGCATATTTGAAAAAGAGTCCGAAAGAGTGAGAAAGTGAGTTTGTCTGAAATTATCTTGTCAGTCTCAGAAATGGGATGTCAAAGGAAGAGGGGGACTTCTCCATTATTGTGTTTCCAGATTAGTTTTAGATTCTACAGAAGAAGTGACCAATTTTGCCAAACATTATTTTGAAACCAAAAGCATGTGATTCATAAAATATTAACAAATTCACAGCATTAAAAAATTGTTCTATTAATTGGTGTTTAATGAAAATGAACAATTCAAATATAATATTCAGCCATTGAATATGAAAGGAAATTTTCTTCAGCAACAAACCAAGCCCTGGTTCTATTAGATTTTCTACAGTCATTCAGTGAGATATCGATCTTTATCTAAGCCTAAAATACTAAATTTACTTTCCCAATTAGCACATTCGCGTACCGGATCTAGATAATGCGTCTGTCACCAGTGGCCAGAATGCAAAGCCATTCCTGAAAGATTCTGTCAGTTTAGCTAGTGTCCAATTGGATAAATGGATTTCACACATCTAATTGGACACCTGCTTCCATGATAAACACTTTTTAAAAAATTTTCCAGTAGCAGTGCTTTGAACACTTGCATTGAAAAAATCTGTTTGATCTTTGAGTACACGAAAACCAATCAGAGTTACTGCCTTCTATCAACAATGAATTTGGGGGTGGGAGGAAAAAGCAGTTCAATAGATTCAGCTGATCTGAGCAAGGTGCCTGTCAGAATTGTATCTTGTATCAGTTGCTGAGGTTTCTTTATTAACCATTAACACATTTGCAGAGTGCACTTATTCAATGTTCACTGCAGGGCATCACACATCATTTGTGTGTTTTAATACAAATCGAAGCAAAAGTACATTTCTCTCTCCTTCAGGAAAATAAGTCGTTGCTTAAATTAGACAAAATGAACAGCTAATGTAAACAATTTAAAGACAGTTTTATTGAAATTCTTCAGCAGATTCTTTGTGTTGACCTCATAGATTAGAATACCCAATTGTTTAAGACAATAAAAATAATCTGTTTTATTGAAATATGTCTCATTCTAAATTAATTGAATCACAATGATCATTTATTGTGACTTGTTAAAGCGATTCAAGTGTTAAGTTTGTTCATTAAAAAGAAAAAGAATTAGAAAGAAGTGAAGAGTCGACTGTAAGGACAGATTGTCAAGGCTGCAGTGACAGTCCAACTCACTGAGCTTTTAAACATTGACAGCACTGAATGACAGTGATTTTTTTTCAAATACAATGGATATTGTCATAAACAAAAAAAAAAGCTAGTTACTCATTGTCCATATTACGCATTATTCTCCCTCACTAAAGATAAATGTGGGCCATTTTGTGAAATTAATTTGAGAGATAAAGCTCCAGCCATCAGTGAGAGTATTCTCTGCTCAACACCTAATTGTTATTAATATATCTAGCTAGATTTTAAGCTTTTAAATTCTTCTAAAGGATATGGGTGGCACAGGTGTGGCCAGTATTTGTTTCCTGTCCTTAATTATCCTTGAACTGAATGATTTACTCAACCATTTTGAAAGTCGCATTGCTCTGGATCTGGAGTCACAGGTCACAGGCAGCAGGTAAAGGCAGCAAATTTCCTTCCCTGAAGGACATTAGTGAATCAAATGAATCTTTAAAATTATCTATAATAGTTAAATGGCCACTTGATAAGAGTGCACAATTTCAGAATTTTTGTGAGTTGATTTTAAATTCCATGGCTGCCATGCCAATTAGTAGTCTAGTGACATTACCACTATGTCACTATTCTCCACAAATCTAATGAAAAGCAATATTTTAAGAATGTACTCAAACTACCATTAAACCATCATGCCAGAATGAACAGTTCTTTTAAGTGTGGGTGCAGGTAGGCTAATGAACTGAGCACTAACTGGGACATGCCCCAAAATCACAACCAGAACTATGAAATTTGAAATATCCAGCATCCATTATAGTATGTCAGTTCGAAATGCGCCATTCAAAATCAATCACAAGTTTAGAAGACAATTGCAGAGTACTTGAAGCAAAGTTCCATGGTATTAAGCAACTAAGGTCTGAAATTGTGATGGGTTGGTATTGACAGTTCAATAAGGTTTTCAAAATCATATCTGCTGCTATATTTATCTTCAGTGCACAAATTTTCATATGTATGCCTTATCATTATATTTACTTATCAGCAAGTAGACCCTAAAATATTTCAGAACTATTCACTGCAGTTAAAGTACATTGCACAATGCGTCCCAATTTGTGGAAGTGTCACATTGAACAAAATGTAACAAAATGCATTACAAAATGCATAGTGAATGTGTAACTGGCTGCTGAATGTATGTGACTTAAATTGAAATAATTTTCTTTGATTGGGGTATCTTGCTTCCTTTTAATTCTTTTCTGACCTTTTGAAATGTTTCATTTAACACTTAATTTTCCAATCCTCACATGTCCTGCTCAAACCTTTTAACAGATGATCTTAATACAATAGTGCATAGGTACTGCATTCTGGTATGTATCAAACCTCTACTTTGTCAATATTTTATTGTTAAACTACACCATATCAAGCAATCTACAGCCTTATTGCAAACCACCTTCTTTTCTATCATCATAAATTAACTTGTAATCCATTTTAAGTTAGAAAACTTTGATTCTTCAATTTTGATGTAACATTATCATTTTCATACAAGAAAGCATAGGTGAACAGCCACAATCTAAGCAATAACTAGGAATGCAATGCTATAGCCGATGGAACATGCTCCTAGATCAAAAAATACAGTACACTATATTTTCGCAATCTTTTGAAGTAATTTTGAGGGCAGGTTCAGAAATTTGAAGTTATTTCCACACAAGCTCAATTTTGCCATTACACCACAGTAAAAAATATGCTGCATTAGCCACCTGTGGATGACTACACAGCAGAACCTCCATTAGCATCCATTAATATGAAGGGGCCCCATAGTAGATTATTAATAACTGGCACATAATTGAAAATGTCCCAGTCTTGATATTGTATATTATGATATTGCAATGTTTTAGGCACTAAGGCAAAGATTAATATGCACATACAAACAGATCGATACTTATTCATTAAGTAAAAGAAATTAAATAAAAACAAACAAACCAGTGCCATGAAATATCCCGAGAACCAACGAGATGATATTTGAGCTAACAGAAATGTAGATTGTCTACATTTCTACATTGTCTACAACAAATCCCCCTAGCATAGTAATGAACCTTCTAATTTCAAAATGGCTCACATTTCAAAATTTCATCTGGTAAATACATGGAATCAGTTATTATAACAATTGTACTACCAGTGTGATATTTTTCAACAACTTACCCTGTGAGAACCACCACAAAATCCATCACGTTCCAGCCATTTCGTAGGTAAGAACCTTTATGAAAAGCGAATCCAAGAGCAATAATTTTGATGCCAGCTTCAAAGCAAAATATTCCAATGAAATAAGGCTCAGTGTCATCCTGTAAAAATAATATACAGCAAAGAGAAAGGTCAACTTATCTGTTAACAATAACATTGTTCAAATTATTTGGTCAACAACCAAAAATAGGTTTCACAATTTATACTAAGTATTCTTTTTATTATAATTAATTAGAATGTTTTTGTGTTGTCTAATTACCAGCTCAAGCTTGTTTTACTGGAAAGATGAAATATGGAAAACACAGTTCAGATTAATTATAAAAATGGTCACCAATAAATATAACTGAAGTCATATATGAATAGATATTACAGTTGACAATAATAGAAAACAATATTGGGAGACTTTTATCAAAATCGCAGTGGTAGCACTACCTCTTTTGCAATGGAGTCTCAAAGCCATTATAGTCAAAGTCTTACGAACGATTTGGTTCCCTGAATCTCGCTGATCAGATTCAATTTTCAATCTAAGCGATTAGCTCTCAGTTCTACTGACAATATGAATGTTACAACTGCTGGTAATGCCCCACAGCCAATGAGATAAATAGCCAGTACCCAAGCTTTTGAACACTATCCAATACTGGGAAATGAACAAGTGAGGATGTTAGCGGAAGACTGAAATAGATTCAATTGTGCTGTCATCCATATTGCAACACTCAGCCAATGCAATACCCATGCCTACATCCAAAGATTAAAACCAGGTTAAAGTAGCTGTACCCAGCTGAGAATTAGTACCTTCAAAATAGTAGAGGTGAAAATTTGGTTATAGTAACATTAAAAAAAACACAATTGTTTGGTGGCCATTAAACCCAGCAGCATGTATTAGGATTCAGCACAGCAGTCTATTTAGGCTTGTGCTATATGTTTTCAAATGTGTTTTTCTTAAAATTATAACATTAAAAAGGCATCTGGATGGGTGTATGAGTAGGAAGGGTGTAGAGGGATTTGGACCAAATGCTGATAAATGGGGCTAGGTTAGGTTGGGATGCCTAATCAGTGCAGAAATTTCCTACATCATACTTGTGATATCATAAAGAGACTTTGCTAAGTACATCTAAGAGTTAATAGGCAAGTGTGAACAGAAATTAAAAATGAAAAGTGAATTACAGTTTCAAAAACAGAACATATTGATAAACAACACTGAAAAACAGTCATGATTTGGAGATGCCGGTGTTGTACTGGGGTGTACAAAGTTAAAAAATCACACAACAGGTTATAGTCCAACCACCTGATGAAGGAGCAGCTTCCAAATAAACCTGTTGGACTATAACCTGGTGTTGTGTGATTTTTAACTGATAAACAGGTTCTCAACACCCTGTTCCTTCTAACATCCCTTCAATTTCCCCTCCTCAATTTTTCAATTCAATTGTCTTCTCTTTTATCGATTCTTCAAGATTAACAACATTCTGCAGCTGAGGGCTAGCCAGACAATCCAAAACATGCTTCACTTTCCTAGCGTCATCTGTTGGGGGAGCACAAGAGTGATCCAAGTCTTTCAATGTTACCACTTGCCTTGTAGGGATGTACTTGGTGCATGTTTTAACCTGTCAATGGCCCTCTCGAGTACAGAAACAAATTGTGGAAATATCAGGCATTAACCGATCTGCTAATATGCCTACAAATCAAAATATTACACTATGAACACAATGCTCGGAATTATTTGAAAGCTGCAAGGCTACAAATGACTACATTTTAGTGGTGTAGAGGTGCATTTTAATGCAATCATAGAATCCTGGAATTTTCACTTCAGTCATTGGGTAAATGCAATTTGAATTCAGAGTAAGGACCTAGCAGAATGATAATTCATTGGTGAGAAGCATTACTTTGCACTCCTCTGGTGTCAAATCAGACTTTCACACCCAGTTGTAGTCCTTAACGTTTGCATTAACACAAAGGCAAAGATGATTTGCATTAATGCTAAACTTGCTGTGGGAATGAGTTGGAGATGCTGGTGTTGGACTGGGGTGTACAAAGTTAAAAATGACACAACCCCAGGTTATAGTCTAACAGGTTTAATTGGAAGCACACCAGAAGGAGTGACGCTTCAAAAGCTAGTTTGCTTCCAATTAAACCTGTTGGACTATAACCTGGTGTTGTGTGATTTTTAACTTTGCTGTGGGAATGCATCCTTAATGTAAGACATCTCCAATGCATCATTTTTGTTTAAAAGTTGACTTTCACCTCCAGTTTTGTTCAGAGATTCATATAGGGGGATGAACAGGATCAGATTCCTAACATTTTTCAGGAAGATTAATTAAACTTCCCCAAGAAGTTTGAACCATGTTACAAGGATATTTAAGATTGAAGCCAAATAATTCTACATAGAAAATGTGGCACTTATATATTGAATTTAGAAATTCCATGTCTTGGAAGAAAATATCTACTTATGAGATACTGCAGCTTTACAAGGCATATTTCATTATAAACAAAAACAGAAAGTGCATAAAATATTCCAAAGGTCAAACAGCAGCCTGGGAGAGAGAAACAGTGTTCCATATTGAAGCTCTAATAAAAAATAAGCTGAGAGTTTCTAGCTTTTTTTTTGTTTTGGATTTCTATCATTTCACATTATTTTGTTTTGTTTCATTACAAATAGATTGTTAGATGCTTAACAAAGGAACTACCACTATATTTCAGGAATTGTGCTTAAGGATAGCACCAGCTGTTGTGGCAAAAAGGTAAGCATAACTGGACTCCTATAGGTCTTGCTGATGATTCTTTCTTAAACCATCATGCTACTTCTGGTCTGCTTACAATAAAATTGTGGAATCATGAATTATTCATAAGCTGATGTGCAGTGAAAAGATTTGTTTTTGAAAAAAATGGAATGCAGATTTTTTTTCAGGGTCCTTTACACACCCTATTAATTTAAAGAAGTAGATTTTTAGCAGGGGCTTTATTTGGCTAAATGGTATGACGTTGCCAGTTACTATATGTAAAATACATCACAAGATATTATGTATGTTTTTGCTGTACATTTGGCAGAAACATCTTAAGGCCAAGGTTTATACTTTGAATTGTATGGCAAATAACATTTTCAAAATTAACAATTTTGTTATTCAAAAAGCCTTTCCTTCAATAAAAACATGAAGGAATCAGAGTGGCACAAGAAAGCATTACAGCGAGCAAGAGGCGGTTCCACTGGGTGCAGGAGTGAATGGTGAAAACACAGAGCATCCTGCTGCTCAGTCAAGCCATGGAGTAAAAACATTGCCAGGACAATGGCAGGTTGGATTAGCTTTGCCATTATGGTACAAAATATCCATCCTACTAACTACCCATTTCATGCTCTGGACACAAGCCATCTGTACATATTCTGACAGAAGTACAAGGCTGGGGCAGACTATTGTTGCAAGTGAAAATACTTCAATAGAAGTGAATGCAAACAGAAGAAAACAGTTCTTCAATTACTTCACCATCCAGAAGTACCAAATTCATCAATTAAGTTTCAAACAATGATTAATTTCATTTCTACAATCTGTGAACTAACAGGCATTATATGAAGTACACAATTTCATCTTGAGATACCCTTCTTGAAATACTTAATATGAATCATAACTTAGCTCACTTGGTTTTGCCAAATGACACATGAAAATTGTAAAATATTTTGCTATTAAAGTTTTTCTAAAAGTTAGAAAGTAATTTCAGCTGTGCAATTGTATAAAAATGGAACTAATGTTGGATTCAGTATAATCAGTAATTTATTTTTCAATAATGTAGGTTTAATTCTAATTACTTTATCTGGCAATAATCACTTAGTACTTCCTGTGCCTTTGCTATGAAAAGTAATCAATAAGCCATTTGATGTGCTCTGATTAAACTACAGTATATAGAGGTGAGCTCCATCCACCTTAGTAGAACAGTATGTCAAGGGATTATAGATTTGGTTGATAAACTTCATTCAGACAAATTTCAAAAAAACTAATTTCAAATGTTTTATAAATCAGTTTAAATGGTTACTGCCTGAGGCACATTAATCAAGGGTTTGCACAAATAAACAAGCTGATATTTCAACTCTTCCCATTTATGGAATTAATAAATATTCTGATATTCTTGTTGCTGATATTCATGAAATTAAGTGTGCAAAATAATTTAACACCAGATTTTCCTTCTCTTCATTCCTTCCATTGATGATATTGCGTTATACTGGAGTACAGTTCCACAAGATGGTATCTCAGCCAATCGTGCATTCTTCATTGTTTAGCCTGATACTAGACAAGATAATGTATTAGAATGTGGGTATATACCAACGTCAACCATGTTCTCACCAGTTTCCATACATGTGCATTTTCCAGCAAATACCTAGGAATTAGAAACAAGAATCCTGGTCCTCCTCCTCTAACCAAAGCACTCCAAAGTTCTTTGCTTTTAGCTAACAGAACACATACTGGGGCTGACACTTTATAGATGGAATGGGCCAGTTATACACCACCTTTGCCAAATGAGTCATTAGGGAGCATAAGTTTTTTTTAAACCATCTGTAGTGTTAAAGGTTGATTATGAAATTGATTAACCATTGTAAAAGAAAATGATACATCATGTGTAATTTGTGTTTTAGTGAAATAATTAGATTACAGTTACTGGAGAGATGGATATTTTGATTGGCTCAGAACAACTATAAAACCTTTGAATAAATATGTCTCAAGCAGAGATCCTTAGTTTCTGTCAAATTAACATGGCAATAATTAAATCTAACATTTGCATTTGTATGAAGGTCATAGTTGATTTCACCTTTGTAGCACTAAGTTCTACTTTGATCAACAGCAACATATGACAAGAACTATACTTTTAGAAAAACAAATTGGTGCCTTCTCATTCTTAATTGCTCAATTAAAGCACAATTATGTGTCTCCGTGAATAATGTGCCATAGGTTAGATTCTAACCAGGTTAGATTCCATTGTATGGAATAGTTTTTTATGTCACATTTCCTACAGTCATGCAATAATAAAAATCTTCAAATTGGCAATGCAGAAATAGGCATTATTTGAAATCAATTTGAGAATTGAGACCTGGTTACTCAGTATAATCAATTCAGAAATTTTGTAAGCCAATCGAGCAATGTTTGAATGTGTCACCAAAATATCAATTGTTAACTTTCAAAAGAAACCACTTTTTTTATTATTGTTATTTGCATGTGATTTTAGCTTTTCATAAACCATTGAACATTGCTCCAGAATCAGGAAGAAAATATTTTTCCCACTTGTTGCTTACATGATGAAAGCATCAGAGTACTTCACTATTTTCACATGCTTGATGCGATTGTGTCTCAAATTACAAACGCTTGTTTTTTTTTCAAAAATGGCTTATTGTATTTTCTATGCAAACTGCCATCTTCTGCCTAAAGTGGTTATTCATAACTATTAGGTGATCTTCCAGGTGCACCTCTTTTCACTTAAATTGAGACAAAAGATAAAGTCTTTATATTTTGAATCGACACAACTTAGAACACTGAAACCCACATCTCCTCACAACCTTATAAAACTTCAAATGAACACGTTTCTATTTTATAGCTGGATTCACAGGAAAACGTTTTAAGAAATTGTTTTTACTCTGACAGAAATAGAGAGAGACAAACAACAGTATGGACCAGTTTGGCAAAATGGTTCGGTTCTGTGCTGAAAGTCATATGCGATTCTAGATAGGTTTTTGAAATTATGGAGGAATCAAAAGTAAAGCGAAGTTTATGTAAATGATCCAACCTCTAGGTTTCTTCTCTTCGAGTAGGAAGTACTTTGTGCAACTCAACTGACGCTGTGTCCTGAAAAAATTAACCAGCATCCAGTACTCACCAGTCTCTCGGACATGGGCGTTTTATCTCCGTCGGGAAGGTGCTGTTCCAAAGCTAAAACGATGCAGTTTGCAATAATGGTCGCTAATATCATGTATTCAAATGGAGTAAGTGATGTTAAGGAAATTAACTTTCATAACCGTACTGATGTTGAATTTGTCTTGTAAAAATACACTGTTTAACTTATTAAAATTCGTGGCTTTAACATGGAACTGTTCGGTACCTTCCACTAATTCTGACAGTGAGCATACAGAAACCTTCAGAAATTAACTCCAAAAGAATCCCAATAAATCTACCGCTGTTATCCCCTTTCTCCACACTGATCATGTGAGGTTGAATTGAGAAAATAGTAGAGCTGTGAAGAGATTACAAACTTGGCCAACATAGGTATTCTCTCGGTAAACATGTCTCTTCAAAGGGCCAAATGGAGTCGGGGGGCGTGGGGGGGGGGGGGGAGCATTGGTTGACTCGAAGTTTGGGGTCAATTCAGGTAAAAGTGACTCTTGGGAGACAAGCCATTTCGAAGAACATATGCGCCTTCACCATGATAGGAAGCAACTTATTCCTGTTAAATTTCGTTTTCTATAAAACATTACCCAGTGTTAGTGCAACCCTTAACCAGGGGAAATCGATAAAATCTGGCCATTGTAGTAAGTATTTAACAGGAGCTCTTTCACTCATTCTCTCTATCTCTGTCACTCTCTGTCTCTCTCTCTCTGTCACACACACACACTATAATTGGTCTGCGTTCACCCTATGGAACAAATGACTCCCTCGCCGCCTCTCACAATATGGGTTTTGTTTTGCCACCTCCAGCCGGGTCTGCCTGGAAGCGTGGGCGCAGCTTCAGCACCTTGGACAGCACCACTGCGGAGTGAACAGCGCCTCCGCTCGAGCACCATTTTACAGCGGATGTCACCGGCAGGAATCAGGCAACTTTTTCTCAACAGAATCCCTCCCGCCCCCTTTTCAACCCAGCCAGGGCAACAGAGGGAGAGTTTGTCTCCAAATTCGCTGTCTCTCTCAGAAAACGTCTTGAAGAACGTGTTGCACCCCTTTGAGGTCCCTATTACACAAGTTAACAAAAGGGGGGGGGGGGGGGGTGAGCGAAGCTGATTGTTGCAAATGTTCGAAGGGATTGGTGGGATATTTGCAGACAGCTGGAAATGCAGTCTTGCCTTGGCGAAGTATTTGCCAGCTGTCGTTCGGATTGAACGGGGTCCAATCTATTGATAAGGAGTGGGCTCAATGTCTGAAATCGCTTTGGGCTTCAGCACGTTGGGGAAAATGAATATGTATCTGTCAGATAACCCCGTGAGTCAGACACAATGTGGCTGAGGACGAGATTTGCTGCTCTCATACAGAATCAGTGGGGACTGGGATTACATGTGAATGAGAAAAAATAGCCTCCTTGGAGACAGCACACGCGCGCACACACACAAAACAGTGGGATTAACCTTCTCCAATAACCAGTGTTCCTCAGCATCCCCCCCCCCCCCCCCCCCCCAACCTGGATGTGTCGGCTCATATGTTAAATACAAGATAAAAGGATATGGCCACTCGATTATTCTTTTGGCGTATTTCCGTATGATATTGTCCTCACTGAATATAAAAAGTGATCTGTTGACTGTGAAACAGTTCTGGCGGACGGGGATGGGGTTATAAAGAGCCATAGTCCGAGCTCTTTGGGCCATGGACTTGGAGCCATACATCCCTCTCTGGGCGGCCTGAGGTCCCCCTTGACGGCTCGCCCCTCTCCCCCCGCCGCCAGGACCTCCGCCTCCATACCGAGCTGACACGTCGTCTCCGAAGCGAGCCATTCTGGAAAAGTAAACCACACGTTAAAATCCCACCTCAGATTAAACACGGGAGGAAGACGCATCACCAACGCACGGGTCTCCTCTTCCTGGGGTCGCGGGCTGTGTACATCGAGATGGGGAGGAGGTGGGTGGGGAGGTCAGGGGGTTGGTGGAAAGGAGACGAGATGGCGCTCTCTCGGCAAATTTTAAAATCTTCCGGCGAATTTAGACGGGGCCAAGGGAAATACTCGGTCTCATTCTCATAAGTTCCACAGAGGATTCAGCTAACATCCAGTGCAACAATTGAGCAATCCGACATCGCCCCTTCCACACGTCTGTCTGTCTGTCTGTCTCTCTCCTCTCTCCTTCTCTCACTTTCTTTCAGGTGGATATTGGAGAACAGGGGCCGCCACGAACACACAAGCAACTGTCAATTTCCAGATGCTGAAAGTGACAAGATTTGCCAATTTCAAGTCCCTTATAGAAACCTACCCATGTGATTCCTGGCAGCCAATCAGCAAGAACACTCCACCCTTTTATTCATTTCCAAATCATTCCCACTAGTGGGATGGGTTGCATCATTTCTTTTGCTGCCTCTTGTAAAGAGAGTAGGGTGGGGGTGAGGGTAGGGGGGAGAGAGGGAGGCTGGAGTCAAGAATAGTTCCCTGGCACGTTCTGCCAATGCTGGAGCGGGCACTCCAGGCAGTTTGCTTGCTGGTGGGTGAGATGCCTGAGAAAGAGAAGCTGGCAACCAACAAGGAACAAAGCAAGCCCGACAAAGACAGGCGTGTCCAGCGTGCACCCGCAGCGTGCACTTTCTCTCTCTCACACACACACACACAGAAGGGAACGGCAACACCTTCACGCTGCTAGCCCGACCTGCTACATGAAACTTTTCACACAATCTCTGTCATTCCAACTTAACTCGCCCGAGTGAGACCTCCCCCACCCCTCTCCAACTCGCCCCCCGACCAAACCTCCAAAGGCCGAGGTGGTTTCTCTCTAATAGAGCAGGCAAATTATTGCCCCTTCCAATTATCTTCTTCCCAGTCTTAACCATTCGATTGATCCCAGAATGGTCCTGTAATTAACCTCAACCAGAGTTCCTGCAATTTTTAAATCAACAGGTTTCTAATAAACAGATTATCTGCTAAAGGCGAACTCTTT
Source organism: Chiloscyllium plagiosum (assembly GCF_037043375.1). Classification (NCBI taxonomy): domain Eukaryota; kingdom Metazoa; phylum Chordata; class Chondrichthyes; order Orectolobiformes; family Hemiscylliidae; genus Chiloscyllium; species Chiloscyllium plagiosum. The sequence goes on along the minus strand of NW_028270159.1, from coordinate 34,022,679 downwards.
TTTTCTGTCTCTCTCTCTCTCTGTTTTGCAGCCGAGGTAACAAACTGAGAAGCATCCAGAGAGGCAGACGCCCATGTAACTTCGACGTGACTGGATGGAACTGTTTGTGGGTAAATCATCCCGGGTGAAATCTAAACTGCCCCAAACCTCTTTGATGCCAGTAAATTCATATTTTTTTCTTTCATCTAAAATGTCGAATTACTATGTAAATATAGATCAAAGATTTCAAATGTAAAGATTTGATTATAAACCATTTAAAACAAGGCAATAAACAAAAGTGGGGAGCTGTTTTTTGAGGCAGTGGTATTATCCAAATCCCATCTCAGGTTGTAAGAAAAAAGGAGAAAGTGAGGACTGCAGATGCTGGAGGTCAGAGCTGAAAAATATGTTGCTGGAAAAGCGCAGCAGGTCAGGCAGCATCCAAGGAGCAGGAGAGTTAGAGAGGGACTCATTGAAATCCTTGTAGAGGGAGGAGGAGAGCTTCTTCAAGGTAGGCATCCTTGCAAGAGGATTCGCAGTAGGTTAAAATCAACTAGGAAAAAGTGAGGACTGCAGATGCTGGAGATCAGAGCTGAAGAAGGGCTTGTGCCCGAAACGTCGATTCTCCTGCTCCTTGGATGCTGCCTGACCTGCTGCGCTTTTCCAGCAACCCATTTTACAGCCCATTTCAGGATGTGTTGGCCATAGACATGTGTCTTATTATATCCAAAAACAGGTTGGTTATAAAAAAAGGTTGCAGATGCCTAGTTCATCTCTATGTGGACTGGACTCATCACAGTGAAATATTTTGATTGAAACTGTGGCAGACTCAAGACCTCCAACTTAAATCAAATTTTTTTTGAGATTTGAGACCGAGTTGGCTTCAATTCTGGCTCTTACAGCACTGGGAAGAATGTCCAGGAGGCCAGACTTGGCACTGCTGGCTTTGGACTGGAGTGGACAAAGTTAAAAATCACACAACATCAGGTCTTATTCTCCATAACCACCTAATGAAGGAATGATGCTTTGAAAGCTAGTGCTTCCAAATAAACCTGTTGGACTATAACCTGGTGTTGTGTGATTTTTAACTGGAGGTCAGAGGCAGCCAGGAGACTGGGCAGGAAATGGTGAGAGCTAGATAAGAATCAGCCATTTCATAGCCTGTTGAACACTACAACCAAAATATAATATCCTCCTTGCACAAGACAAAAGTAAATCACGGCTTAATCATCAAATGGAACCAAAGCAATAATGACACATTACAAAAGTTCAAATTCCCACAATTGAATCATGCTTTGATGTCTCCATATCAAGTTAAACATAAAAGCATTCAAATCAAACTCAGTGATTCAAACCAGCACCAGATTTCATATTAACCCAGGACACGTGTGAATTTCCAAGTATAGTTAAACTCAATTGGAGATGTGACAGTATAAGCCAGGGCTTAGATTCTGTCTCGTGCACACAAAACCATATAACTTTGAGGGTTCTTTGCTTAAGTCTGAGTTTGCACTAGGGTACAAGAAAACTCAAGTTGCATGCAGGCCACCTTACACGAGTGGGCCTCACTCAACCTCTCAGGATTTAGAAACTGCTAGAAGCAAGTAACCTTCCCCCGAAATATAAAAGAAACCACCTGAAGAGTAAAGTTCTGCAAAAGCACACACCCACTTCAGCAGTATCAGGAGCAGGAATAGGCCACCTAATCCTAATAGTGTATTCCCCTACTGACCAGATCATGGCTGATCAGCAGCTCATCTCCATTTATCCATCTTTCCCCATTATCCATGGCAAAGTCAAATCTTACAATCTCAATATTTAAAGATCCAATAGTCCTGGCAATCTTTAGGGTAGGAGCATGGAGAATGAAGAATGAAGGGAATAGTGAATGATGAAGGGCATTTGAGAATGTGTGGATAAGAGGATGGAGGGGGATGGTTAGGGGAGAGGATGCTGAACATGGACTGAGTACAGAGTGAAGGAGGACAAACGTATGGGAAGGCGAGAGGATGAAGGTGGTGAAGTAGAAGGCAATAATAATAGTGTGAGGGAGCAGAGGGTGAGGGGAGAGCAAATCTTTAGGGGAAGTAGAGGGTGAGAATTGAGGATGGGATGAGTAAAAGGGAAAGGGGAGGAGGTGGATGAGGGAGGAAAGGGTGAGGAGGGAATAGAGGATGAGAATGGATGATAGAAGGGGCAGTAGAGGTGAGGCTAGAAGAGGTACATTTGGGAACAGTAGAGTGAAAGAGAGGGAAGGGAGTATCACTATATCACTCCTTCTCTAAAGTACTTCCTTATTTCTGTCTGAATTGCCAAGCTCTTGTGAAGACTCCTATTATTCCTGATCCTCTTGCCAGAAGAAATTGCTGCATCAACATGACAAAATCCTTTAACATTTCCATAGTCTCAATTAGTCACATTCAATTTTCTAAATGGAAGGAATTACAGGCCAAGTTTGTGAGCAATCTCTATGATTTGTCACCCAACTGGTCTATTGGCTGTATAGGACTGTGCATGACCGTGTGCCACTAGTAATGTATTCTCATTCCGAAAGATTTTGTACATCCACTGGGAAGCAGCTCCGATTGAACAAGTCCCTTATCTTCCAATCATAAAATATCTGTAAAATATCCAGAACATCAAACTTTTGACTTTCTTCACTCAGAATAAATCCTATATAATACAGTTCAATCTTCTTTATTTTTTAAATGAGATTTGAGCATTCCAGCATTTGTTGTCTATTCCTGATTATCACAGAATTGAGTGTTATGCTCAACTACTTCACAGGGCTGTTAAAAGTCAACCTCTTTCCTGTGGATCTTGAAATATAGAATCTAGTAGGCTATTTGGCCTTTCAAGCCCTTTTTTGTCATTCCATATGATTATGACTGATCCTCTATCTCAATGCAATATTCCTGCATTCTCTCCATATCATTTAAGCCTTTAGGAGGTAAATGTTTTTCAATCTTTTTCTTGATCATACTCAGAGTAGGCCTCCACAATCTTTTGTGATAACAATCACGCCAGGTTGATCACTGTTTAAATGAAAAATGTTTCCTTATCTCTGTCCTAAATGACCTGGTCCAAATCTTGCAATTGTGGCATCCAATTCTAGACTCCCCAACCAGGAAAACATGCTTCTTGCATTTAGTCACAAAGCATTAGCCTGGGACTCTGGATCACTGGTCTGGTGACATACTACCATACTGCCATTTCCCCTAGGTTAGATCTTAGAGACCATTAAAGCATTATACTGAATTCATCACAAAGATGAAACACAATTAATATATTACTGCTCAGAAGTGCCACTTCCCATAATTCAGTGATCATGGATCTGATGCCAATTCATAGCAGCACACCAGCCAATTCTAATAAGCAACAAGTATGCATTTTTCCTGTCAATTTAGAAAATGTTTGGAGAACCAAAGACAGTAGAATTCTATCAGTTAAATAGGGCTTATCCTGAACACTATATTTATGAGAATGCTTTTCTTTAACTCATTTTACTTAAATATAGATGGTTAGGTTTATATTTTGCAATACCATAAAAACAATTCTTATTCTCCCTAATGATAACACTAAAATATAAATTTCTCACAGCAAATATTACACTGTTTATTTAGTAAAATATACTTTCATAATCCAAATAACAATTTAATTCTGATGACTAGATGATTAATTATGATTGTTAATTTTCACATGGAAATGTCATGACTAATATCAACATCTCAAAATATTTATAAGCTTATATGTAAACACCTTTTAGCTTCTGAAAGCTTCAATTTTAAGATAACTATAGCTCAGCTTTATTCTTTGAACAAGATTAGAGTTAGTTATTGCACAATTGCTGCAAGTTACTCAAGTAAACAAAGATTTTTTTTTAAATTCATTGATAATGGCTAATGCTAACGAGGCCAGCATTTATGGTCCATCCCTAACTGCATCTTGTCTGGCTTGCTCAGGACATTTCAGGGAGTAATAATGGATCAACCATTTTGTCGGATTTCCTGTATCCATTTACCAAAAAGTATAAAGCATCTTAACTGTACACTTGTAATAGAAAGGAATGTACAGCAAACTTTGTTTTAACCAGCACTCTTGATAAACTTACACAATTTCTATACCTTAAATAACGCAAACTTTACTGTATTATTTTGTCCAATTACTTTAGTTTTTAATTTAGTGACCTCAATGCAAATATACTTGTTGTTCAATCAAATAGCCACATGCAAAATCAACACTTAATTCAATTTCAATTCAATTTCTCCTCAAATACAGCAAACTACCACAGTGTCCAAATGGTCAATTAAGTGTGCAAGTATGAAGGCTCTCTGCCAGTAAGTTCTATTTAAGGTAAAATTACAATATTGCTGAAACTAAAGTATAACAGTGATGTACAAAATCCCACATTACATTTCTATTACCTAGTGTGTGCTTTTTACATCGATTATGTGGACCTCTTGATTATCAGGAATATTTGACCAATTGGCACACTCCTGGTCCCATAGGTGAGTCTGGCAGCAAGGATCCCTTTTCTTTAGTTGGTTAAGAAGGTAGACAGTTACTTTCCCTGTTCACATAGGTACACAGGTTCCTGTTCACCCACATAGTGGATACAAAGTAATTTTGCATTAATTGCATTAAAATGCAAAATACATTAAAATGCAAAATCCATAAATTATTGATGGGGGTAAACAGTTTACCACAAGTCACTAAATACTTCTCCACAGTGGGAATCCCATGAAAGTCCTGCCCTTTAACTGACCACCTCAATGTTTTGCCATTATGACATAACATTAGGATGTTTGAAGGAAAAGTAATTCAATTGCAATAATGAAATAAGATGATATAGTTGTGTGAAAAAGGAGTGAGCTATTCGTAGTTAATTGATCAAAAGTGCATTTGAGAAAAAAACAAATATGATTAATTCATAGCATTAAATTAAAACCAAGATGATTCATTTATATTAATTATTAAAACAGAATAACATGCAAAAATTATAGTCCTATACATTTCACGTGCTTACTTTGGGAATGAGGGAAATTATGACAAATATTTACTGAATAATTGAACACAAATAGTATTAGTAACTGTAAGCTAAATCTATGATAGGAACTTTCATGATATGTCTCTATCCATTAATGAGTTTGATATCTTATTCTGAAAACATCATAAAGTATTGTAGCTGTACTTTCCCAAACAGGGCACAGCTTCATGATTTAACTAACAAATATGACCCTCTCATTAGTGATATGGGAAAAAAATGGTTTTCTGTTGCTCCTTTTATTCATGTCACAACTGTAATGTTTTAACTTCAATAACTGTGTTCTTTAGCATTCTTGAATTTCAGAGATAATTACAAGCAATTTTAACTACAGCATTGAATCAGTGCTGTTTCTGCTTTGATGGAATGCACTCAGGAATAGTGAAAGAAGGCTGTAATGACTGAAGAAATCTGACTGGAAAGGAACATCCTTTATTGGTGAAGAAAATAAAGCCACTTCTCGTGATGTACATAAGCTACTTCCAGACCGTGATAAACATTTCTGCAGAGCCATCCATGTGTCTGTTTTTTTATTGTTCCTTTTTTTTCACTTTTTTATGTATCTGAATGTCCTCTTACACAATTGGTTTTGCTCACTACCAATTTTTTTTGGTTTTAACTATTAATTTGGATATGCTTTTTTACATCCGAAAGTATGATCACACACACTGAATGGTTTCCCTACCATCTAATCACCATGACTTTTTGTTTATAAATATTAGCCACTGCCAATACTGGGTCTGCTTTCTTTTTAAATCGACCCGCTCAGAAATTTTATGACACATTTCTAGAGCAGATAGGATTTGAACCCAAGTCTTCAGGCTCAGAGGAAGGGACACTACTACTGCACTAGAAGAGCCCCTGGGTCTGCTTTATAAAGGGCTCAGGTGATAAGTTCCAGCTAGTAACATTGCCTGTTACTGAGAGAACTCATACTCATTTAGTTCCTTGAGGAAATCAACCAAAGATTCCCCGTGGGCCTTGTAGAAGTTGTCATAGGAGGGATAGTTGTCCTTCATTACCTTCTATCAAACAGAGATTAAAAATCATTTATGTAATTTTTTCATATATTTTCATTCTAGGACATGTTACTGAAAACATGTTGCTGATCTCCAGCATCTGCAGTCCTCACCTTCTCCATGTTACTGAAAAGGCCAGCATTTATTGCCCTTCCCAATTGCCCTATGCTTTACACAACTGAGTGGCATGCTAGACTACTTTAGAGGTAGCTAAAAGTCAATTTCATTGATGGTCAGAGAAGGTTCACTGGATTAATTCCAGAGATAAAAGGCTTGTTTTTTGACAACAGATTCAGTAGTTTTCACCTCTACTCAATAGTGTTTAGAAGGATGAGAGGAGATCTAATTGAGGTGTATAAAACGCAAAAAAGATTGACAAAGTAGACATGTAGCAGATGTTTCCCTTTGTGGGGCAATCTAGAATGAAATTGTTTTAGACTAAGGGATGACAGATTTAAATCAAATATGAGGAGAAATTATTTCTCTCAAAGGTTCGTGCATCTGTAGAATTCATTCTCTCAGAGTGCTGTGGATTCCAGGTCGGTAAATTTAAGGAGGAGATTGACAGATTTTTAAAAAGCAATGGGTTGAAGGATTATGAGAAGCAGCAGGAAAGAGGAGTTAAGACCAAGATGAGTCAGCTATGATCATATTGAATGGCAAAACAGGCTTGAGGAAGGCCTGAATTATCTCTCCACTCCTAGACCTTATGCTCTTATGTGTGTGGCTGGAGTCACATTGAAGCCAAATCAGATAATAATGTAAAACAATTCAAAACTTCTGAATCATTAGACACATGACATATTGAATTACAGACTGATTTGGTTCATATAATTGTGAAAAAAAGACAATAATTGGGTGGAGTGATCTTTTTGAGTTTCTAAAAAGGTAATGAAAACCTTGCTTTATGCCAAACAAATCATATAGAGCTACAGAAATAAATTGAAATTAAGATGTGGTCATGTCAATGGCGGAAATAAATATGGTTGATGAACTTGCCAAATTTGAGAAATTATTTGGCAATGTCTCCCCACATGATAATTAATGGAATTAAGGAAACTTTTCAAAGTGGCTTATTGCATTAGTTTGATGACAGGCACCTGGGGCAACAGGCCTCAACACTGGAACGCCTGCTACTGTATACGCAGATTATTCAAGCTTAGAAAGGAAGCAAGTGTGATTTTGTTTTTGGAAAAATTTATATAACAAGAGTCAAATTTTGATTAATAGGCTTTATAGAGTCTGAACATTGGGAAGGATGAATAGGTAAAGAGACAGAGGAGTGTTATCCATAAAAAACACTGAAAAGAATTGCCAGGCAGAACATTGGCATTTCACATTACAGATCCCTAAGGTATAGGTTCAAGAAAATGCAATATTGATAACTATAAATATACTTTAACTTTGCATCCATTAGATAATCAAATAATAAACTTTTAGTTAATCATTCATTTGTATTACTGGCATATTCAAACAAATACTTTGAGAAATAATTACAAATGCACAGCTTCTACTGAACACTACAAGCTTTTGAAAACCGAGGATCACCCTTATATGAATCTGAAGAACTCTACAGATAAACAGTTCCATTAGACAAACCTCAGGGCACTATCGAATATGCAATTGCTGGGTTGGCACTGTAGCACAACTTAGAATGGCATCACAACAAGAGAACATTTGGGCAGCTGCCAAAATATGTATATTGGAAACATGTGGGAAAAGACAGTTAAAAACATTACTAAAAACACACACAAATGTAAACTTGTTATTTTGATCAAAACAGATGGCTGGTAATTGATGAACCATGATTAAAAAAAAAGACCCGAGGTGCACACCACATTATTTTGTTCTCCAATTGTGGATCATTGTCTCTTTTCTCCCTCATGGTTGGGTCCCTGGCTCCATGAGGCAGCAGGTAGATACAGTTCTGTAGTTATGCAGAAGAAATCTGCATTTGGGTCTTCCTCATCTCCAGTATAACAAATACTATTATAATTACTACTGTTTCAAACTCTTTTTTTCAGTTTAAAAGAGAACAAAGGTTCCATTGTTCTGCAGATCCCGAGTTTCCTTCTTTCTTGGCACTTCCGAAATGAACAATATTCCTTACTTCTCGAGCACAGTTCCTGACATTGACTTACCCAACAGTGAATAACTGATTCATCTAATCGTCCTTTATCTCTAACTCGGTGAAAGTTTACACCATGGATTTGCGCTTTTGCTTCATTTCCACAATAAATGAAAGGCAGATATCATGTCATTAATTTTGTTTTTGTAGCCATGTTCCATTACATGGAAAAGCCATTCATTTGCAAAGACTGCCTGCTGGAGCTAATAGCATTTTTTGAAGATAAATATTCAAAATTTATTTTGTTTAAATTCACGATGTGCTTTCTGATAAGGATATTTGTTTAAAAGAAAATCTGAGAGATTATGTACTGAATTTTACAGGATAAAGTATATTTTAATTGGTTCATGCATGGTGCAGTAGCAGGTGCTGTGCCTTGCTCTACTGCCCCAACTAATAGACTTAAGGTACATTTTAACAGTCATTTTCTTTTACTATCTCCACATGCCCAAATTAAACAGAATTGATTAGAGAAGCTGAGGATTTACAAAAATCATTGGAATGCAAAACTTTAGAATAGAATCCATACAGTGTGGAAACAGGCCATTCAGCTCAACAAGTCCACACCAAAGAGTATCCCAGCCAGATCCATTCCCCTACCCTATCCCCGCAATCCTGCATTTCCCATGGCCAACGTACCCAACCTATACATCCCTGAACACGATACACAATTTAGCAGGGCTAACCCACCTAACTTGCATATCTTTGGACTGTGGGAGGAAACAAGAGCAGCCTATAGAAACCCATGCAGACACGGAGAGAATGTGCAAACTCCACACAGATAGTCACCCGAGGGTGGAATCAAACTTGGGTCCCTGGTTCCATGAGGCAGCAGGTAGTTACAGTTTTGTAGTTATCCAGCAGAAGTCTGCATTTGGGCACATATACATAATCATTCTCACAATAGAAATGTAGGAACATATGACATAGAAGTAAATGTTATCTGGTCAGCCATTCAAGCTTGCTCCTCCATTCAACTACATCATAACTAGTCTTACAACAACCTTTTCATGCATTATCTCCATGTTCATGAATGTCTTTAGTCTCTATTTTAAGATCTGATCTCAATTTGCAATCTTGAACATGCACATTGTGTGTGTTCACATTGTGCCTCTGAAAACTTCTGTGATATATTTTATCTAAATATGCACATCTTCCCAAAGGTTCACCACCGTCTGAATTAAGAAATTCCTCATCTCAGTCCTAAATGGGTTCCCTCTTCGTCAGGGTCTATGTCCCCCAGTCCTAGAACTATTGGACCTCTTTAACTCAGGTAAATACAAAGGTAGTTAATTAATTAGTTATTATTTTGAACATCATGACAATTGAAGAAAATGAGAAAGAATGTTATGCAACAAAAGAACAGTCGGGTTATTTGATAGCTATTCATTGAATAATTCCTGAAAAGTACCTTAGAGGACTTTTATCAATATTTTATTGAAAGTATAAATACAATGTAGGTTTACATCTTTGTTATAACTGTAATCAATATTGGCTAATGTAACAGTGGCCTTTTAAAAATTGTTTGAGATGGTACACAGTGATACGCTATAGCTTTGCCTGGCCTGTGACCTAAGTCACCCTTTGATTGATAACCTGAGTCTTCAGGAGCTCATCATTATGGTGACTGTGTCAGTGCATTGTTGCCTTTGCTTTGTACCTCACTTGACACAAATGGCAGATGCTTGCAGCATTCTAAAGAATATCCACCATCCTCACACCTAGTGAATATTGGACAAGTTGGAGTAAAAACTAGACTGAGAACCATTGTTTTACATTACCAGAAAACAAAACCCAAGATGTAATAATGAGTGTATGACTGATTAGGACATCAAATATGTTAACAGGACAGAATCAAGGCCAACAAACCAAGATGCCATTGGTTATGGAATATAGCTGAAGGTGTGGATGATCAGTGAGGAAAGAAATGGGGTTGTTTCGTTCTGAAATAATTCAATGTTAGAGTAGAAGACTCATTCAAAATTTTACCTAAAACTTGTCCAGGTCTTTTAACAAGATGCAACACTGTTGTTCTTTATCAACTGGAAATCAGAACCAAATGCACAGCTATTGCAGAAGGGGCCTGAGCATGGCATGTACAACATGCATCAAGAGCTGGTAAAGAGAATGTGATGCTCAGATTTCTCTACTCTTGATTTTTGATAGGTAAATGATGGAAAATTACAACACTTTTTGTTTCAAATTCTGAAGGAAATCCTTTATTCCCCATTCCCTGCCAAAAGTAAAATACAGGAACTTTGTAAGTGAAAATTAATAAAAACTGATGCTGATGATCTCTATTTATAATGGTCAACACTCTCATTGTTGTAATTCATAGCTTGAATGCTTTTACTTGACTATCTCTTGTACACTACACCATGGCTGGTGAGAGGGCGTGTGTCATATTTGCCTCAAATAAAATAACTGGAGACACATGTGGTTTGGCACAATTTAAGGGAATGGTAAGATGACACATCACAGTACAGGATCTACTGCTCTCGACCAGATCATTGCATTGCTTCTATGGGGATGATCGGTTGTAGACTGAGTCTTTGTCTCTACAGTAATGTTTTGTTGTGAATTGACTTATAAGATAAAAAAACTAACTGAGGTATATTTACAACATTAAATACAAAATATCAAATAAAGAGAAAAAGATAAAATTGTAGATGATGACTTGGGGAATTCGCATACCTTTTTACCTATTCCCAACTTACATTGATGTAACAATTAATATTAACTACCTCTAAACACTTAACCAAACTTCCTGTATGTGTATAGGCGCAGAGTCGTGGAGCAGTGATGGAAATGTTAGAGGAGTCAAAAAAAATAAAATAAAGATTTGAAGTGTTTCTTGAAAGTAGGGAAATAGTAAGCAAAAGAGTGAGATTGAGGCAGCGTATTTCAGAATGTAGGGCCAAGAAAACAAGGTTCTTCCACCAAAGCTGGAGCGTGGGCTGGAGAGGAAGCACAGAATGAATCGAAATAGCAGATGGCATGCACTGACACATGAGCTGGAGGAGGTTGCAGAGGTAGGTAAGAGCTGATCAATGAGGAAAAGTCTTTTTAATTTAATGCCTATTTAAGGAAAAAGAGATTAGCAAGGATAGAGGAGTGGACCTTGATGCAACATTTGAAGTCAGTGCTAGAATTTTTGGTGTGTTGTACTTTCCATAGGACTCACAATTTCTGTTTTAACATTATAATCACAAAATCACAGAACTGTTATAACACAGAAGAAGGCTATTCAGCACTTCATGTCTTCATTGGTTTTATGTACGAATGATTTATCTACCACTATTCCTCAGATTGTTCCTGTAGTCCTACACATTCTTTCTTTTCAGACAATAATCTAATTCCCACTCTAATGCCTCAATTCAACCTGTCTCCATCACACTCTTAAGCAGTGCACTTCACATCCTAACCACTTGCCGTATGACTGTGTTCCCTCATGTCATCATTGTTTCGTTTGACAATCATTTTAAATCTGTGCCCTCAATCCTTCCTCGAATGGAAACAGTTTCACCTTCTCTAGTCTGTCTGGACCCCTGATAATTTTGAATGTCTCTACCCAATCTCCTGTCTTCTTGAATAATTTATTTCTTTTCATACTCTTTCCCAGCCCTTCAGCAGTATGGACAATGTGAAGAAATTTGGAAAACCACAGCAAGAATGAAAAAAAAGTCTGATTTTTGAGATGGATAAAAATAGTCTAATTTTTTTTACCATAAGTGGAAAGGCTAGTAAGCAGTGAGCAGCTTATTGTCATGTAACTGCATCTTGTCATTAGCTAACTTTGTCTCATTTCTACATTGGTGACATTTTTCTCAGGCACTGGTAAGAAACTACATGGTGTTAATTCACAAGTTGGAAGCCAGAACAGTTACCTGATGAATGCTTGCTTCTCCAAGCCTCCACGTTATGGTCCATTCACCATCTTCTCATGGCCATTCCACTGACATGAGCATTGGGAAAATACAGGCTCAACACATTATCATCAGCGACCTTGGACTAACTCATAATTTACTTTAGGACTTCACCACTGTATTTCAAGCTCACAGTAGAATGCTCCTGCCAAGTCACTCTGCACACAATGACATAAACCCTTCTGCAAAGAGTGCAATTTATGCTTTTTACCTTGCCTTATTAGCTCTCTTTCACTTTGCGCTTATTGGATGCTCACAATGTCTCTGTTTTACTTTGCCTTTTAGTTCATTGCTAGTGCAATGAAATGTGACACACCCATAACATCTCTGACTTACCTTGTTTTTAATGCAGGCAGAAAGTCAGGCAACTTATCACGATGGTCAGCATTGAACAGTCAAGGGGATGAATGTGGTGTTGTATCACACAGTGCTACATCAATGTCACACCTATAGCATGTGCCAGCAGTTTTTGTGGTAAACACACTGATTGTGCTTCACCCAAATGGCCTTGTCTGAAATCAAATGGGACCAGTCCTCAGTAGAATCAAGGGGCACTCTGATCAGTCAGAGTTATTGTGTGAGAGGTGACATAAATCAGACATTTGCAAATAACACAAAAGTTAGCTGGGTAGTTGGCAGTGAAGAGCATAGGTGTCAATAGAGGAACCTATAAATGGTTCATTTGAGTGGGCAGAAAAATGGAAAATGGAATTCAATCCAGAAAAGTGCAAGGTTATGGATGTGGGGAGGCCAAACAAAGTAAGCATCAGGGGTTAGTGAAGACTGGGTGAGAAGCAGAAGCAGGTATGGAGGTGGGGACAAAGACAGCAATGTGGAGAAGCTCAGTTGTACAGGATAGTGAAGAGTATTTGCAATTCAAGTTCAATCTGTGAATTAGAGTCTTGTCCCTGCCTGTAAAGTGCCTTCACGGCCGTCTTTCAATACTAATTGGTGGTGCATTCTGCAATTAAGATTTATGTTTCCTAAGTGGCCTGCAAGTGGATGGGAGAGGTGCCATGAGGATTGTGAAGGGTTGGCAAATGTTGGATGCCAATGTTTGTAGATGAAGGTGCATGTAGGTAGTGCCCATGGACCATGCCCAGAAATATTGTCTGGAGTTTTGCAGTATGGCAGCTCCTCACAACTAGCAGCAAAATGAAGTTGTTTGAATCCAATTTGGATTCAGAGATGCGTTCACCTTTGTTCATATCAACAGCTTCACTACAAATATTTGTGATATGGTTGCTTGTTTTACCTTTGCAAATCATAGTTCACTACAATTGATACTTTGAATGCTAGAGTAAACAGTTCACATTTTTAAAATTAATGTTTTGCTCATGAAAACCAATGCAACTAATTTTCTTAAATCTTTAACTTGAAGTGCAGTCTACCATATCTGTAAAATCAACTAACAAAACTATAATGTGATGGCGATACTACAACTGGAGAAAATTTATACGTACAGAATCTAAACTTCATTAAAATCCTGATGCTTTGTAAGCTCTGCAGCATTTGTAACTATATTATATTTAAAACTCTTTATTGTTTTACTTTCCATGTTCTTCAACATCTGGTCGCTGTGTTGGAGAAAATTCCTATTTCCTATTTCCCTTCCCGTTTTTGCCTCCATAAAGCATCTAATAGCTAAGAATAAATGCAAATGAGATGAAGCAATTCATCCCAAGATTTCTTAACTTTTCAATGTGGGTGAAAGCTTAGTTTCCTCCATCCTCCAAACTATCAACAAATTGCTAGATTTTTATTTACTCATGAAATTGAGGAATTGTGGGCATAGTAAAGGGGATGTGTAGCTGAAGATTGATCTGCCTTTTCACTTCCTATATTTTAGTCCACATAATACATGAAGTCATAATATTATTGAGACAAATGTCTTTACATTTATTATCCAAACGAACCTTTTACATGACGTACACACCTAGTGTGGGTTCAGTGCTCATACATGTCAATGTACATTGCATACACAAAGCCGACTAACTGAAACACTATACTGACTCCAATACATGAAGAGAGTGACTGCAATTGAAGCAGGTATTTTGTATTGGAATATCAAATGTTGAGATATTAAATAATTGATTTCATATTTTTCGGGGACCTGGGCATCACTGACTGGTCAGCATTTATTACCCATCCCTACTTGCCCTTGAGAAGGTGGTGGTGAGCTGCCTTCTTTCCTGCAGTCATGTGCTTTAGATAAACCCACAATGCCTTTACAGAGAGAACTCCAGGATCTTGACCCAGCGATAGAGAAGGGACCAGGATATATTTCCAATTCATGAAGGTGAGTGGCTTGGACGGATACTTACAAGTTCTAGATGGAAGTAGTCATGAGTTTGGAAAGTGCTGTCTAAGGAGCTTGCTGAAATTTCTGCAGTATATCTTCTAGATTGTACACATTCCTACTATTGAGTGTCAGTGGTGGAGGGAGTGAACATTTGTTGATGTGGTGCTGATCATGCAAACTGTTTTGTCCTGTATGATTCAAGGCTTTTGAGCATTGTTGAAGCTGCATTCATCCAAGCAAGTGGGGAGTATTCCATCACACTCCAGACTTGTGCCTTGTAGATGACAGATTGGCTTTAGGGATTCTGAGAAGATTTGTAGCTCAGGGTGAGATTGTGGATGTAGGTTTGCTTGCTGAGCTGGAAGATTCATTTCCTGACGTTTCGTCACCCTACTAAGTAACATCTTCAGTGGGCCTCTGGGCAAAGCACTACTGATAATTCCTGTTTCCTATCTATATGTTTGGGTTTCTTTGGATTGGTGATGTCATTTCCTGTGGTGATGTCATTTCTGGTTCTTTTTCTCAGGGGGTGGTAGATTTGGTCAAACTCGATGTGTTTGTTGATAGAGTTCCGGTTGGAATGCCATGCTTTAGGGAGTCAGGCGGTAAATCACATGCTGCAATATCCTGACCTTCTGACCTGCTCTTGTAACCACTGTGTTTATGTGGGGAGCCAAGTTGAGTTTCTGGTCAATAGTAAGCCCAAGATGTTGATAGTGGGGGATTCAGTGATAGTAACACCAATAAACATCAAGGACAGTGGTTGGATTGTCATTATTGATGATGGTTAAAGCCTGGAATTTCTGGGCAGGAAGGTTACTTGCCACTTTTCAGCCCAAGCCTGGATATTGTCCAGATGATTAGATTAGATCACTTACAGTGTGGAAACAGGACCTTCGGCCCAACAAGTCCACACCAACCTTCCGAAGAGCAACCCACCCAGACCCATTCCCCTACATTTACCCCTTCACCTAACAGAACGGGCAATTTAGCATGGCCAATTCACCTAACCTGCACATCTTTGGACTATGGAAGGAAACCGGAGCACCCGGAGGAAACGCACGCAGACACGGGGAGAATGTGCAAACGCCACACAGACAGTTGCCCGAGGCGGGAATTGAACCCGGGTCTCTGGGGCTGTGAGGCAGCAGTGCTAACCACTGTGCCACCGTGCCGCATTTGCATCTTGTTGCATTTGAACATGGACTGCTTCAATACCTGAGGAATAGTGAATGGTGCTGAACATCACACAATAATCAGCTAACAACCCCACTTCTCACTTTATGATAGAGGCGAGTTCATTGATGAAGCAGCTAAAGATGGTTGGGCCTAGGACACTACCCCGAGGACCTTCTGCAGAGATGTCCAGGAGCTGAGATGACAGACTCCAACAACCACAACCATCTTCCAATGTGCCATGCATGACCCAAACAATGGAGAGTTTGCCTCCGATTCCCATTGACTCCAGTTTTGTTCAGGCTCCTTGATGCCACAAACTACCTTAAAACACGCAAGTCTGTCTGGTCTGAAATCTATGTCACAACAAAGATCAGCGATTATCTTCCCAAATGGTGGAGCAGGCTCGAAGGACCAACTAGTCCCTCCTGTTCCAACTTCTTATGAAATTCCTGCATCCCCAAGTTAATGTTAAATGGATTATAGGAAAGAAATTGGATTCTTCTACAATGTTGCCCTGTAATAAAACTGATGGAACAAATCCTCAGCTATTGAGTAGCCTGATGCTATAATAAAAGAACCAGCAGCTCAGGTGGACAGTGCTGTTTACAACATGAGGCGTCTTCACTCCATAATCATTCTTTAATTACCATCATGATAATCCAATATTTAAAATCTGTTCCAGGACCAAAGCATGAAACCTAATGGCATGTGCTGTGCCAAGGAAGTGCTGCATTGTAAGAGCATACTGTTTCAGATAGGTTATTAAACTGAGTTCTTGTCCTCCTGTACAAATGAACATAAATGACTCGAACTCCACTTTTTAAACAGGGAGTAATGAGCTCTCCTGGTATCCTGGCCAACAATTAATACAAAATCAGCAATACAAAAATGGAATGACTGGTCGTTAACGCGTCTTCTTGCTTTTGGAGTTTTGCTATGTATGTGCTGAGATTTATCTGCATTCCAATGGTGACTGTACTTCTCAACAGAGATACACTGTGCGATATCCTCACTTTCTCTTTCAATCTTTCTTTCCCACATGCAATTCATGTACTTTCATGACTCCAAATGGTGGACTGAAGGCATCAAACCCTTGTTTCTTTCCTGTCTGTAGAGTCAATAATCAGTAGGATGTTTTCTGTAAAGCATTTGTTTGCAGACTAGTTTCCAAGTAATCTGAAGCATCATCTGCTGGCCCAGTGCTTTGCAATTTATTAATTACGGGAATGTACCTACAAATCCACCAGGTTCAGGACAATCTTGAAGTCAACCTTTGACAGCAAGTTTTTGTACGCATCTAATACCATTGGTCTCTCACATATAAATATACAATGCCCCTTGTTGAACTTTATTTCAACAGTGTCTATCTCAGCATGAAGTTTAGAAATATTTCAATTCCACTAAATTGAATCCTCCTGCAATAATCTAATGTATAATATAGATACTGGCAATTGCTTAAAAGAATAAAACAAAAACATCTTGTGTATTGGATTGTTTCATGAGCTTCCATAAATATAAAAATACTGCAATTATGTTTGGTTATGATCTTAAAAGTTACCAAAAACTTTTAAAAAGGATTCAGACTTCAAGTTATTACCTGAAATAATGGCATGGCAAGATCTCATGTTTTAAAACGTATAAAAATAACTAAACAAAATACAATTGTTTAAGCACAAAGTTCCTTTTGTAGGTAACCTATACATTACTGAAAGATACATTCTCCTTTATGCTCATCACATTTGGCACCTTCCGCAGCATTACAGTGCTTAAAGCAAACTGTCCACAGTTGCTCCCAGATTCCAATGTGTTGCTTTGTTTCACTTTCTCAGCTAGATAACTGCAAATCCAAGAACTGATATTCATTGTGAGCATTACACTACAGCTTCCTTCACTAGCCCAAGCTGGGCAAATCTTCCAGCCTCTTTTAAATCCTCTTGATGTCAGTCACCTCAGTCTAAACAGGAACTCCCACACCCAAAGTAAACAATAAGAAAGATTGAAAGAGAAAGTGAGGATATCCCAGATATATCTCTGTTGAAAAGTATAGTCACTATTGCAATGCAGATGCATTCCAGCGCATACATAGCAAGACTCCAAAAACAAAAAGTCAAATTAAATGGCCAGTCACTCCATTTTTGTGTTGCTGATTGTGAAATAATTGCTGGCCAGGATACCAGGAGAGCTTCAGGTACAGGACTGACTGGCTCTATCCTTCTCTGCTTTTCATTCATCTACAAATTAGACCAACCAAATTTCTGTCTATTTGTCATATTTATGAATTTGTGTGGAAGCAGGTTACTAGATCTCAACAAGGGCTTGTTCTTTGATTTTCCTCATGGCACCATTTTGCATGTTACTGTTAAACTGTATCTAGATAGAATTATTAGTTTGCTACTTTAATCATACCTCCTTTTAATATTAGAAATAGTTCATTTACAGCATAATTGTTTAGAAGATGATACTTTTATTACCATTCTCGAGGTCTTGGAAGATTTGGAAGTTACTTATGATGTACTTGGATATTGCCACCAGTATCTCCACCCATCAATATTTTGTACCTTCTTCACAGCAAAACATTCTGGGTCTTCATTTTCTCTGTAATAGTCAAACCTCTCAAGACTATTGTCGGGTAGACAACAAAACAGATCATATGGTCCCTTTCATTGATCCTAAAATTAAAGATTCAGTCCCAAAATATGATTGTCTTGTCAATGAAAAGATTCAACATCAAAACTTACATGTTACCAACCTCATAACTATAACAATTTTAAAGCCCTATTTTACTTGTTTGGTAGTTTTGGCCATAAGGTACAGCCTTCATGCTCAGGTTCCCACCTTTCAGAATACTAACCTCATTCTCATGCCATTCAACCTTCATTGCTAATGCCAATTAAACTCGTGTTGGTTCTGAATTCTTCAAAATGGCCAGTACAAGATCGACTATTGAAAACAGACAATATGTAAATCTGTGAATGTTCAGGTCATAAATTGTGCCCACATCAATCATCAATAGCAATTACTCTGTCATGCAATTTCCTTTTCTAAAAATAAAATGTCTCCAATATCGTGAAACAGCAATGTTACCAATTACCTACCACCAAAAAGAGCAGGCAAGAACTAATTTACGAAAACTGTCAAACCTGCTACAATTTGTAGCTGGCCATAAATATTGAATGAACATAACATTCAGTAGTTATTAAATATCTTTGTGACATTTATCTGCACCTTCTGGCAATTTTGTTTACAGCTTCTTCAGGTTAACACCACAAGCTTGTAGCTTCATAAACTGTAATGAAGAGACATAATGGCAGACCGGAAATCAGAAAATGCCATCCAAGAAATCAGACAATGCCAAAATTAGAAAACCAAGTGAGAAACCTATGAATAACCAAGAGTTCTGGGAAGTTTTGGGTTGTCAGTTTGATGGTAGCACATTGGGGAATTGGTACAGCAGAAATAAACAGGAGCAAATGGAAAGTACTCAATGACGATGAAAAGGAGGAAGTATTTGGTTGGAGAGCGAAGGTAAAAGATTCTGATCTCTGTGTTCAACCTTTGAAAGAAACCGAGTTCAAGAGAATGTAATGGTGTCTTTGGAAGGTTTGTTCAAGAGATCACAACTTATGAATACAATGTGTTGCACCAAATGTATGGGGTTCTTATATAGGACATTGAGAGATTAAAATTAGCCTTGGAGTTAGTGGCAGTGAAGTAGACATCAACAGTACAGTTCCTCATTATAGAGGCCACAGAGCCATTTTTTAATCTCTTGACAGAATACTCAGAATGCAGCAATATGCATCTTGGGCTTCTTCTTCCTTTCACAGGACATAGTTCTGAGTAGGGGATTCAGCAAAATATTAGACATGTGGAGTAGTTATTGTGCTTTTGATCCTATTCCACCATGCAGGCAAATCGAAACACCTCATCTTCATTAACCCTTGACTCCCTTAACCAACAAAGTGTACTTCAGTTTTGAAAACTTCAATTGCCACTCAGGATGCACAGCCATTTATGAAATTGACTTTCAGATTTATATCACCCTTAGTGGAATAAAGTGCGTCACATTTTGCCCCAGAGTGGCTCACCTCTGTGTGAGATTTGTTGAACATTATTTTGAGTGGAGGCCCTTTAAAATGGACAGATCGCAATGTGACATCACTGGGCAAGCCTGTACATCAGTGAGATCAAGCCTAAACTGTAGGTTTGCGGACTGGGTAAATGTACAGCAGGAGGTTACATTATCAGTGTGGGATAGGAAGGTTATAGTACTGCCTCTCTCTGACTGGCTGACCTATCTAGGATTGAATATACCAACGTAGATGGTCAAAACTGTTTGGTGGAGAACGTAAATAATAAAAGCCAACTGATAAAACAAAAACTAAAGTAAATACTGCAGAAATCTGAAATAAAAACAAAAGAACTGCTTGAAATACACAGGAAGTCTGGCAGAATCTATGGAAATTTTGTTGTTGATGTCTGGAGAGAGAGATTGTGATCAATGAAAGTTTGACTCGACATGACTTTTCATGTGTATGAAAGGTGTCATAAGAAATATAAACAACTTAACAAACCCAGTAATATTGATGCACAGTAGAGAGTCATGGCTGGTTCCAGGCAGGATTTTATCTCCTTTGGCTACAAGTATACAACTGGACTTAACAGAACAGCGTCACCTACAAAATGGCCTTTCCCTCAAGCTCTTTTTGAAAGGGCTTATTGCAACCAGTACATATGACACCAATTGAAATTCAGTTTTGGCTTCATCTAAGACCTTCACATGCGTTGGCCAGTTTTGCCACAAAATTGCCACTATACCAGCATCAATTGTTCATGATCAATAGTATCCCACATTGCTGATGACCTAGAGCATCCCAGTTCTGCAGTCTGAAATCTGAACTGCTGTTTCAGTGAGTGGGAGCTGGGGTGGGGAGGAGAAGATGTACAATAACAGCACTCTTAATGCCCAGGACTTTGTTTTCTGAGTCATAACCATGTAGAGATCTGTCATTGTAATCTAGTGCACTAAACTATTGTAACCTTATAAGAGAAATGTGTTTTCATCAAAAATAAGGACCTTTTGACTGTCCAGGTCACCACCCTCAGAAGATCTGAATGGCTTTGCTTTGCGAAGGGGATGAGAACGATGAAAATATTGCTAGACAGTTCAAAGTTCGAGTTTAAATCATTGCCTTCAGGAGTCAGAATGAACAAAATCTACTGTAATAGCTAACACAAAGACTCAAATCTTGAAAAATTAAACAAACCTGCATAAGATGTGTGGGTTTTCCCTGTCAGTACTCATTGGATGTCAGAAGTGTGGCGCTGGAAAAGCGCCTGACATTCCAGATGAAGGGCTTATGCTCGAAACATCGATTCTCCTGCTCCTCAGATACTGCCTAACCTGCTGTGCTTTTCCAGTGCCACACTTTTGACTCCGATCTCTAGCATCTGCAGTCCTCACTTCCTCCTAGTACTCTTCGGATGATCTGACTAGATTGTCCCCAACCCTGGATAGACTGCGGGACACTCATTTTGAATGGAAAATTTAACTTGTTGATCTCATCCCTAATTAATCCATTAATTGACATTGAGCCATGACCTATTGAAAATGGAATGGAATAATTGAGTCTAAATAAGTGTCCGAGAGGAACAAGGAGAACAACTGATGAATCTGTTACTCAAAATGTCCACCAACACTCAGACCTCAGGGTTAAGGCTTGAAGAATGAATGGGGGATGTTTGATTCCAGATTGTTGGAACAACTGATAAAATGGTAGACTGAGAGTAACATGGATCTTGCAGCTGCTCCTGAGATTCAGACTCTATTGGGACAGAAAGTGTAAAATAACTTAAACTGAAAAGGAAAGTGTAAAGTGATACATGAAAAGAGGAGAATTAGATGGCATCAGTTAAAGAGCTTTCACTGGGCACTAGTGGGAAATTTAGATGGTAGCCATTTTGTAATTGTATAGCAGTGGATAGGATTCTGCTGGAACTGTAAGCAAGCTAGTAAACATTTGATCTATGAGGAAATCATATTAATTCCACTGTGAATTCGATACTCAGGTGCTACTGGCGTTAGTGGGACTTGCCCATTCCCAAGTTGCAATCAAAGACCTCTCAAATCATCCAGCTTATGTGAATGCATTCTAAAAGCGTCAGACAGCAAATTGTGCCAGTGTATTCTAGTGCACTTGGTGGCATCACAGCTATACTGGACCTTGTCCAATTCTAAATAATGTCTCATCTGTCCATCTCCAGACTTACTGGAATGTTTTGCCTTTAACTATTAGATGGCATCAGAATCTGATGCTAGTAAAATTAAATCTATATCAATTACGTTTAATAATATGCAGATGGAGGGCATTAATTTGAGGTTTCCTGTGAGCACATATGACGAAGTGTTGAATTAAACTGTGTACAAGAAACATATTGACTTTTGAATCCAGAATCCTCATTAAGCATTTATAATTTAAATGACTCCTTAGATTGAGTGAATGATAAAATGTCTGCAATTCTTTGTTGAAATCCCAAAATTACTCCCTCTGAACAGCTGCCTGGTTAAATGCAAGAGGGAATCTGGTTATTAAGCTATGCACACGTAAATAAAATCGATAAAGACAACAGAATCCATGAGAGTACCTCCCTATTGAAATCAGCTTAATGCTCCCCAAAATACTCAGAGGGAGGAAGCAATGCAAATGTAATTCTCTTCACAGCACTCCTGTGTCCAATTGTTTGTCAGAGTAAATTCTACCACGTCTATCTTTTATGAGATGCTTGCATTGCAGACTCGACCAGCATTATTCTCCCCCAATTGGCAGCCAACAACCAGTTCCCCACAGTGTGTCTAAAATATAGTCAATAGATGGAGATTGTATTCAACACAGACATCCAATTTTAGTTAAATGTAAAGGGCATACCCTTGAATAAGGTGATTAAAATAAATTGCAAAGAGTGAGTCGCATCAAAAAGGACAAGAATTTGTGATAAAATTAGAACAAAAAACTTCAAGTAAAGAAAACGTCCAAAATGACCTAGAAAGTATAACTGTTCAGATTATTTTTCCAGTTGAGCCTTGTTCCATTGATATTTCCACAGGCCTTCATTGTCATAGCATTGAACTGGAGCTGAAAGTGCCACCATCCAACGTTTTGATGCTTCAACGTTTTGGGTGGAAAACCACAATCAGGAGGAAAAAGCTTCAAGTGTCATTGTCAGTTGGCATTTCAACAGGCTCAAGATACAAATGGTAAAATAAGATATTTCTACTTTCAGGTAAGCTGTGGTCTATCCATATGACAAGAGTTCAGTGTGTCTGCAAAAAGGGATGGATCCATTTCTGGCTCCCTCTGTCATGATGACATGTTGCTTCTCATTGCTCTTCGAAACATAGAGTCACCCTGTTAGTGCCATTGGTGACCAAGTTGGATGAGCAAACAGCAGCCACATTCATCTACTCTGTGGTTCTCAACACTCATTTGTCACCATGCATATGATACTGAGGAAGAGAAGAGTGGAACCTGAAAGAGAACTTAACTCTCAATTCCTTTTCTCTTTCTTCAGTTTTCATAAGCACCAGACCCACACTGCAATGAGAAGTCTGGATCTGAAACCTGTAAGCTTCAAACTCATGGCTTGTCAGATTGTGAGAGGGAATGGCTACAGGATTAGTGTATAATCAGCTGTGTCATGCCCATTGTGGTGGATCCTCGTACAACAGCTGCAACATCTCTTCACCAGACATCATTGCTCAGACTGCTAAACATGAGTAATGCTCACTTTATTGTCACTTAATTCTCAATTCCCTTTCTCTTTGATCTCAATATTACCTGTTTAGAGCCCAGCAATGTGCAAAATACCTAAATGAACATTAGTTTACCTGTTTCCTGCCCCTTTGCCTGTTCATTTAAGTCAAGGATTGCAGTCTGGTGACTATCATGGGGCTCAGCTACCATTGAATGAACTCTGAGCTACAAATTGCCCAGTGACAGAAAATTAAACCCTCAACCTGCCCAAATAAATGCACAAAAAGGACAGGAAAGACCATCAGCCTAAATGAGCAGAAAGTACAACCTCAAACACTGCAGTGTTACTTCTTAAAAACACTGTCTGCTGGCAAAGAAATATGGAACTTCACAACAAATCTGAGACTCTGGAGAAACACTCCAAACTAGCCTGCAATTGACAAAGTCTCTTGATGACACTGCAGTCACCATTTCATGTGTTAAATTGTTCCCAGACATGATGGCATGCTCACAAATCATATCATTCACTTTCGATAGGTATGGCCACCAGTCCCACATCCCTTCTATGTCAAGTAACATATTGCATTTCAATTCTTACAGTTAAAATAGTATATGTCAGTTCAGACTGTGTTTTTCAAGGGCCATCCACTATGAAATGGCTTGAAGCTTTGACCCCTTGATGGTCCCAGTGTTACAATTTCTTGCATTGTTACTGCATTAACGTAATAAAACATCAGAACACTGCTCACAGGAGTATTGACAAAACTTGACATTGTGCCTCATTGAACATGACCCAGATTTTCCTCTTAATGGTAAGATTAATGGTATTTGGAGTTATTTAGGCACAAATGGGATATTAGCTTCAGAACATGGTTAAATATAAAAGTCTGTAAGCAGTAGTTCAAGTTATACCAATCCACTGTCAGATCTTGGGCTCAACATTGAAATGCACTCACTATATGGCATGAAATTGCTTTCTATAGTCAGCATAGTTAATTTGCTACAGAATGCTAATCTCTGTCCATTCCAGATTTAAAATATTTTTAATGCCATAACTTAACCACTGTCAATCTCTCTTTCTGGCATTGAAAACTAAAATTAAAATTCTTTAATGTTTCCCTTGTTGTTGGAAATTTTATAAATGTCTCTCTTTCTTAAACTTTTCCTTTTCTGCTCTCTCAATTAAATCTTACTTTCCTTTTCTTACTGGATTTGAAATTGAAGTTACTTGCTTGAATTTGCACCTCCTTCACAGTCCCCACATTGTTTTATTTCATAATCCTTCAACATGATAGTTATTTGGCCAGTTGAACGTGATCCCTGAGAACCTGATTTCTGTCATTATGATGTTATCATTCACATTTGCAGCACCTCACCACATACAAAAAAATTATAAGATAAACTTGCAAACACAAGTCCAACTAGGAGCAGATGCTATTTCATCTCTGCCACAGCAAAGCTGGCTGAAATGTTAATACAAGAAAGAATTTAGCATCTAATCGTTGCATGATATCTAGTGCCTTTTCGAGTGAAACTGAATCAATCCTACTGTCATTAAAACTCCATCTGCCATGGTTTTAGCCATTTTATCTATCTATGTCCACTTACAGGTTCCTTATGTTTTCATCACATCATGACTCCTTTCAACTATTTTAGTAGCATTTTAGCAAATTTGGATGCATTACACTCTGTCCTCTTTTATTACCAAATAAATGAGGCCATATCACTGATCCTTGTGGCATTCTTTACATTTTTCCTACTGGAAGAAAAACCTCACTAATCCTGACTCTATGGCTTTGATTAACATACTTATCCTCAATTTTCACCAGTATAAATCCCCCAATAGGGCAAAGTCAGCATGGTTTCATCAAGGGGAGATCATGCCTGACAAATCTGTTAGAATTCTTTGAGGACGTAACAAGTAGGTTAGACCAAGGAGAGCCAATGAGTGTTATCTATCTGCACTTCCAGAAGGCATTTGATAAGGTGTCGCACAAGAGGCTGCTGTGTAAGATAAGGGCACATGGTATTAGAGGCAAGGTACTAGCATGGATAGAAGGTTGGCTATCTCGCAGAAAGCAGAGAGTAGGGATAAAAGGGTCCTTCTCATGCTGGAAGCTGGTGACTAGTGGTGTTCCACAAGGATCGGTGTTGGGACCACAACTTTTCACTTTATACATTATTGATCTGGATGAAGGAACTGACGGCATTCTGGCTAAATTTGTAGATGATATAAAGATAGGTGGTCGGGAGGCTGCAGAAAGATTTAAACAGTTTAGGAGAGTGGGCAAAGAAGTGGCAGATGAAATATAATATGGGGAAGTGTGAGGTCATGCACTTTGGTAGGAAAAATTGTGTCAAAAAGCTAGTCCCTTTTTTTTCTGAAAGCTGTTCCTAGGCTCAAGGAGACTCTGTCCTTGATTTTTTTCAGAGGGGTAATAAACCAAGCTGGGCTCCGATCAGTCTGGTTTGGTACAGAGATGAGAAGGATTTTGAGAGGCCTTTTGTTTATATGTAAACAGATGAGACTTCAGGCCAAAATGGTCATGTTTTCGAAGTGACCTGTGTAATGAAAGGGGAGTGGTCAGCTCTGTGGCTGAGCATTTTAGTTCAGTCCTGAACTGGTTGAGAGTTAACAGTGAGCTGTGTGGAAACTCTCTCTCTCTCTTTCTGCCCTTCAACTTCAACTTGTAAGCATGTGTTCCATTTATACTGGATTTTAAAGGGAGTTTGCTTATTGGGACTGTTGTGAATATTCGGAACAGCATAATTAAGTCAAATTAGGATAGACTGAGTTCTGTAGGGATTCTTTGTTCTGTTCTTCGTGTTTCATTGTGTAATTCTGTGAATAAATTTTTGTCTGTTTTAAAATGTTGTAGTCAACCTAGCTAACTCACTCCGGGTAATTTTCACTGTACACTTACCAAAGCAAATTACGAAGTTAGGTCTAGGGCTGCTTACGTAAGAACATTTTGAGTGGTCTGGTCCAGTCCATACCAATAGAGGCATGGACTATTTTTTAAATGGGGAGAAAATTTTTAAGTCTGAAGTGCAAAGGGACTTGGAGTTCGAGTCCAGGTTTCTCTTAAGGTAAACTTGCAGGTTGAATCAGTAGTTAGGAATGCAAATACAATGTTGTCATTCATCTTGAGAGGACTAGAATACAAAAGCAAAGATGCACTTCTGAGGCTTTATAAAGCTCTGGTCAGACCACATTTAAAGCATTGTGAGCAACTTTGGATCAGATACCTCAGGAAGGATGCATTGGCCCTGGAGCAGGTCCAAAGGAGCTTCACAAGAATGATCCCAGGAATTAAACTCTTTATATATGTGGAATGTTGAGGACATTGGGGCTATACTAGATGGAAGGATGAGGGGGGTCTAATTAAAACTTACAGCCTGGACATTGGGAAGATGTTTCCATTGGCAGGTGAGATGAAGACCCGAGAGCACAACCCAAGAGAGTAGAGGGACAACCCTTTAGAACGGAAATAAGGAGAAACTTCTTTAGCCAGAGAGTGGTGAATCTATGGATTTCATTGCCACACAATGCTGTGGAGGCCAGGTCATTCAGTATATTTAAAACAGAGATAGTAAGTTCTTGATTGCCAAGGGGGACAAAGGTTACAGGGAGGAAGTGGGAAAATGGGGTTGAAAAACCTATTAGCCATGATTGAATGACAGGAACAAAAGAACTGCAGCTGCTGGAATCCAAATTGGATAGGCAGGAGGCTGGAAGAACACAGCAGGCCAGGCAGCATCAGGAGGTGGAGAATTCAACATTTTGGGTGTAACCATCCTTCAGGATTGGGAGTTAATGTAGCGGGAGCTGCAGATAAAAGGGGTGGTGGGGGCAGGGAAGTTTAACTGGGGATAGGTGAAGACAGGTAGAGGGTACGAGCTGGTTGGTCAATGCAACGAATGAATCTGGTTGGTGGCAGGGTGCAGTGGAAGGGAGGGGGAAGGGCTGGGAAGGGAGTCAGAGGATGGGAAGGGAGGTTATTTGAAATTGGAGAACTCAACGTTGAGTCCTCCGGGCTGTAGGGTGCCCAGGAGGAAGGTGAGGTGTTGTTCCTCCGATTTACGGTTGGTTCATTGTGGATATGGAGGAGGCCAAGGATGATCATGTCGGAAAGGGAGTGGTTGGGGGAATTGAAATGGGCAGTGACTGCGAGGTCCGGTGGGCACCTGCTGGCCTGGCTGAGATGCTTGGCGAGCCGTTCCCCAAGTTGACATTTGGCCTCCCCGATGTGGAGATTACCACATTGGGAGTACCTGATGCAATAAACTAAGATGGAAGAAAGGCAGGTGAACCCCTGGAAGAACTGTTTGAGGTCCTGGATGGAGGTGAGGGGGATGGTACATCAGCAGGTTTTACATCTTTTCTGGTTGCAGT
Organism: Chiloscyllium plagiosum; assembly: GCF_037043375.1. Classification (NCBI taxonomy): domain Eukaryota; kingdom Metazoa; phylum Chordata; class Chondrichthyes; order Orectolobiformes; family Hemiscylliidae; genus Chiloscyllium; species Chiloscyllium plagiosum. The sequence continues at coordinate 33,994,955 of NW_028270159.1, read as the reverse complement.
GGAAGGTACCTGGGGGTGGGCTGTGGGAGGGGGGTGGTGGTTGGGGGTTGTCGGGCAGCAGTCAGTGGGGAGATTGGCACAAACCAATGACTGTTGAAAGGAACGGTCAAGGCAGAAGGCAGTGAGATTAGATTAGATTCCCTATAGTGTGGGAACAGGCCATTTGGCCCAACAAGTGCACACTGACCCTCCAAAGAGTAACCCACCCAGACCCCATTTCCCTCTGATTAATGCACCTAACTCTATGGGCAATTTAGCATGGACAATCCAATTGACCTGCACATCTTTGGATTGTGGGAAGAAACCTGAGCACCCGGAGGAAATCCACGCAGACACGAGGAGAATGTGCAAACTCCACATTTATAGTCACCTGAGACTGGAGTCAAACCCAGGTTTCTGGCGCTGTGAGGCAGCAGTGCTAACTACTGAGACACTGTGCCACTACTCGACAGGTGGGGAGGGGCAGATATTCTTGGTGGTGAGGTCTAGCTAGAGTTGGTGGAAGTGTTTCAGGATGATAGGTTGGATGTGGAGACTGGTGGGGTGGTAGGTGAGGACAAGGGGGACTCTGTCTTAATTGCAATTGGGGATGGGTTTAGAGCAGTGGAACAGGGAATGGAGGTGGTGTGGTGTGGGCTGTCTGGATGACAGAGGGAGTTTTTTGAAATAGGTGGACTTCAGGGATGCATGGGAATGGAATGTCTCCTTGTCCAAGCAGATCCGGCAGAGGCCGGATGGAGTTCTTGCAGGATACTGGGTGGGAGGAGGTGTAGCCCTGGTAGTTATGGGATTCTGTAGGTTTCTAATAAACGTCCGTCTGGAGACTGTCACCAGAGATGGAAATGGAGATGTCAAGAAGGGGGAGGGAGGTGTCCAAGATGGACCAAGTGAATTTGAGGGCGGGATGGAAGTTGTGGGCAAAGTTGATGAACCGTTCCAGTTCAGGACGCTGAATCAATGTAACAGTGGAAGATTTGGGGCACAGTGTCTGTGTAAGTGCTGAAGTACAACATGGTTCATCATCAAACCTGCTGATGAAGGCGAGATGGTGATAGGCTGGACAATTTATGTCGCACAGGCTGAACGCCAACTCTCCAACACCACATCCTACCTCACCCTTGCCCACGACACCACCATGATCCATCAGGCCAAAATCACTGTCCGCGCCCCCCATGATCTCCCCTCCACTGCCTCCAAACTCATAGTCCCCCAACTGCCCAGTTCTACCTGCTCCCTAAGATCCACAAGCCCAACTACCTCAGCTGACCCATCATCTCAGTATGCTCCTGCCCCACTGAACCCATCTCATCCTACCTCGATTCTATCCTCTTCCCCTTGGTTAAGCACTTCCCACCTGCATGCATTCCTTATACATGTCCATGCTCATAAGGATGGCCTCCAGGCCCTTCGTTCTTTCACTCCAATGGACCTATCCAGTCCCCCTCCACTAATACCCTCCTCCGCCTCACCGAACTGGTCCTCACCTTCAACAACTTTTCCTTTAACTCCTTCCATTTCCTCCAAATCCAAAGGGTGGCCATGGGCACCTGGATGGTCCCAGCTACACATGCCTCTTTGCCGGCTATGTCGAACAGTCCCTGACGAGGTTCTATCTACAACCTTAGTGACAGGATTCAGCAAGACAATGGTCCCTGCATGCTTCAAAAATGAAGTCCATCCCAATGGAACAGCTCTGTCCTTCCATGATACTGGTGCCAATGCCCCATGAACCAGACCCATTTCTCCCACACTAACCTTGAAACTATGCATCAACCTTTCTAATCTCACTTACCCTACCCCAGTTTGCACGTGGCTCAGGTTGTAATCCTGAGATTACTGCCTGTATGGTTCTGCTATTTAATTTAGCAGCAAGTTGCTCATAATGCCTCAATTGAGCACCTTTCCTAATCCTAAATATGTCATTGGTAGTTAGGTGGACCATGACAACTGGATCCTTCCCCTCCTCCCAGAAGAGAGTCATGAACCTTGGCACCAGGTAGACAATACAAGCCTTCGGAACTCTCTACCTTTGTTGCATTATTCACATTACTATGTTATTGCCAATTAACTACACTCTACCCTGTACTCCTGCCACTTGAAAGGCACTCTAACACACATAGTGCTTTAGTCAGTTGGGCCACCCTCTCTGGATCTGTGCCCTTGTCCACACTGGAGTAAGAATCTCATACCTATTGAACAACCACTGTGGCTGAGACTCCTCCAAGGCTGAATTCTGCAGGAGTTGATAAAGTGTGGCGCTGGTAAAAAAAACCACAGCAGGTCAGGAGCAAAAGAGTTGATGTTTCGGGCATAACAGAAGGTGGGATGGCGATAGGTGGGTGAAGGTAGGAGGTGATTATGATAGGTCAGTGGGAGGGTGGAGTGGATCGGTAGGAAGGAAGATGGACAGGCAGGTCAGGTCAAGAGGGCAGAGCTGAGTTGGAGGGTTGGATCTGGGATGGGGTAGGGGGAGGGAGATTTAGAAACTGGTGAATTAAGGGAATATCTCTGGTCTGTACATACCATCCAACCCCACCTTCATATGGCCATCCATTTCAACTCCCCCTCCCACACACCCAATGACATATCCATCCTGGGCCTCCCCTACTAACTAAACGAGACCATCTGCAAACTAGTGGAGGAATATCTCATCTTCTGCCTTGGGAACCTACAGCCACATGGCCTCAACAGTGAATTCCTCAATTTCCAAATATCCCTGCCCTCCATCCCAACCCTCCGACTTGGCACCACCCTCTTTACCTGACCTACCTGTCCATCTTCCTTCCCACCTGTCCGCTCCACATTTCTCACTGACCTATCACAATCATCTCCTACCTTAGCCCACCTATTGTCATCCTACCTCCTTTCCCCTAGCTCCACCCCCTCCCCAATTCTGAAGAAGAGTCCTGCCTAAAATGTCGACTCTCCTGCTCCTCAGATGCTGCCTGACCTGCTGTGCATTTTCTAGCACTATACTTTATTGACTCTGACTCTCCAGCATCTGCAGTCCTCACTACCTACTCGTTGCTGAATTCAGTAGGAGACTTATCTCCTGAAGCTCAGTGTCCAGGTCCAACCAGTTAACTCATAGGCTAGTTCCAGAGCTCTCTAAAACGTTACGAAAAATATTCTCCACTCCAAACTTGCTTGAAGCTTGTTGAATTTGTATTTACATCTACTGATGCTGCTCTCACAGTCCAGGATTAATAAACTCTGTCAACTTCTCAGCATTTTAAAATCTGGGTCATAATCCACCACACAACTACTTCTCTCACCAGCCTACAACCTTTCTTTCCCTGATTGCAAACAAATTTTCTCCTCTGTTCTCAAGAACACAAAGGTCTGAGGTCCTCAGGATGAATATTCAACATACATCTGCAATGAATAATAAAACGTTGTAAAACCAGATCCAAACAAAGTAGAAGCAGTGAGTAGATGAACCTAAAGGATTAACCTAAAATCAGGAGCAGGCCTGATTGATAAAGGGAATTGTAAAGTTTTGTGAGGATGGTTGCAATCACAGATATGACTATAGAATGGTTCTAGGTTAGTATAGAGCATTATATCGTGATTCATACTATAAGTGATGACTGTGCGGAGAAATGAGCAAAACAGGCAGTGCTGAATTCTGGCTCTACCCATAAGCTTCATAATTGCATTCTTCACTAGTCTTGAAGAATTTTTCCTTACACATTCTAATTGCACATGAAGCAGAATCCCAACATTTCTTATATTGACCCAAAGGAATCACACAGTACAGCTGTAGAAAAATCACACATTTTAGAATTTAAAATTCTCATTAATACTTCAGCAAGTAATTAATTAATTGTGAGTGTCAAGAGAGTTTGATTGTGGTAATTTAACAGCAATCTAAACAGGACATTTGCTAAACGTATCAGACATGATCTGTATATTGTCTGCCAAGTGACAGCGTTTTAATACCATTCACTCGGTTCCATTAATCCCATTGTCGGAAACTCTCTGCCCAGACCACTTCAACAATCCAATTCTAAATCCATGTCATCAACTGAGCTTTCTGCTCCACTTCATAATCATTCCCACTCTCTTCCATTTTTCATGCTCAGTTAAATTTCCAAGTCTAGTCTGTGAAAAACCTCAGGCCATTATCTATGATAAAAGGCACCATCTCAATTCAAGCTGTTAGCTCATGCACAGAGCACATTTTTATCTTTCATCCAAGTCTTAGCCGTTATGTCATAACGGAGATGAAGGAGTGCACTGTCTTTCTCCAGTTCCACTACCTCACATGTCACAATATAAATTTAATTGTTTTATCCAGCTTTGATATGGCCAATTGTACATCCTTTATATTAGACTAACAATAAAAATATCCATCAGTCAGACTTCTTTAATAGAAACAAAATTATTGATTAATTATACAACAGACTTATTTAATAATGATGCAAGCTTAACACACTTATTTTATGCAATATGAAAATATAAATATTCATTCCTTTAAATAAAGCAAAATGTACATCCACACAAACAAACACATGCATTGAGTAAAGCAAAAAAGTCAGACTTGTGTAATGAAAAATAAACATTTTCTCTTGGATCTTGACCGATGCAGCCTGCTCAGAAAACATGGTATCATGAAGTCTTTCAGTTGCTCTTCAAGAGGAAATCAGAACAAGTGATTTTTTTTTCCCAGAAATAGGAGAGCTAAGCTAAGGTCCTCTTCCCTTTGGCAGGCTGGTCACCAATTACTCCAAACAACATCCAAAGCAGAAACTGTAATCTGACAGTTGTATCCCAGGAAGGGCACATCAGTATACTGTACAAGCAGTTATCATAAGACAATTAAGAAATGTCTTGTTTAAAAAGTTCCACTGTCCTTTAATTCACCTCTTACACAAGTAACAATCCAGGCATCCACAATGCAGTACTTTTAACTTAAAATCAACAAAAATGATTAAATATGAAACCATCAAAACACCTAATCCTAATCAATCCCAGAGCCATTTTGAATATTTTATATCTTGGCGCTGTGGATAATCAGAAGAAAGATATCATGTACCCGAACCTCCACTTGCCACTTGAATCACTACTTCTCAGCCTATGGAAACAACAGAAAAAGAGCATTCTCCATCAAATACACAATGCATTTCCCATGACAGAAGTTAGCATGAAATCACTTAAACAATGCAAGTAGCAAGTCATCAAATATCCTTCTATCCCACAAACTTTGCTTTCAATACATTCTCCAATCTAGCCCCTTCAACTCTTGCTGCAAGTAAAACATTCCAATACTGAACTTACAGTTTCAGTTATCAGGTACATTGCACTCCCATTGTGCCATGAAATTGTGCAATGTTAAAATAAAAATAATGATAAAATAAAAATGACTTGTGACAGTCGACACTTTGACAGCAAATCTGTATTCTGAATCAAATATTGCAGTCATGATGGCACAGTGGTTAGCACTGCTGCCTCACAGCGCCAGAGTACCGGGTTCAATTCCTGCCTCAGGCAACTGTCTGTGTGGAGTTTGCACATTCTCCCTATGTCTGTGTGGGTTTTCTCCCATAGTCCAAAGATGTGCAGGTCAGGTGAATTGGCCATGCTTAAATTGCCCATAGTGTTAGGTGTAGGGGTAAATGTAGGGGAATGGGTCTGGGTGAACTGTTCTTCGGAGGGTCGGTGTGGACTTGTTGGGCCGAAGGGCCTGTATCCTCACTGTAAGTAATCTAATCTAATCTAAAAGTTTGCATTTTATGCAATTCTCAACATTTGTTGACATGGGCAACTATTTTGAAAAACAGATTTCTCACTAACTCAACAGATGCTGGTAGTGCCTACATTTTTTGAAAAAAAAACTAATTACAAATGTATTTTTGTTCCAGAGCAATTCTTAATCATTTCACCTACTGGAAAATAATTACATATTAGTAATTCTGTAACTATGTTATAAAGTACATTGAATCTGGAATATTAAGGTCAACTTTGAATTGTTATTTTGTTGTGAGTCAGTTAAAGAAGCTTTAGAGAAATTGGCCAAAGAAAGAAGGTGAAATTAAACTATAAAATAAATTGCCAATTGGTTTGATCTAAGTATTACATAACCCCAGCCAAAGTTCCACTGTGAATGTTCACGTTAGTTGAATTGACTGTCTGAAGCTAGTAATGACATACAGAGATATTAGAGTCATAGAGTCATAGAGATGTACAGCATAGAAACAGACCCTTCGGTCCAAACCGTCCACGCCGACCAGATATTCCAACCCAATCTAGTCCCACCTGCCAGCACCCGGCCCATATACCTCCAAACCCTTCCTATTCATATACCCATCCAAATGCCTCTTAAATGTTGCAATTGTACCAGCCTCCACCACATCCTCTGGCAGTTCATTCCATACACGTACAACCCTCTGCATGAAAAAGTTGCCCCTTAAATCTCTTTTATATCTTTCCCCTCTCACCATAAACTTATGCCCTCTAGATCTGGACTCCCTGACCCCAGGGAAAAGACTTTGCCTATTTATCCTATCCATGCCCCCATAATTTTGTAAACCTCAACCTCAGCCTTCGACGCTCCAGGGAAAACAGCCCCAGCCTGTTCAGCCTCTCCCTGTAGCTCAGATCCTCCAACCCTGGCAGCATCCTTGTAAATCTTTTCTGAACCCTTTCAAATTTCACAACATCTTTCCGATAGGAAGGAGACCAGAATTGCACGCAATATTTCAACAGTGACCTAACCAATGTCCTGTACAGCCGCAACATGACCTCCCAACTCCTGTACTCAATACTCTGACCAATAAAGGAAAGCATACCAAACGCCTTCTTCACTATCCTATCTACCTGCGACTCCACTTTCAAGGAGCTATGAATCTGCACTCCACGGTCTCTTTTTCAGCAACACTCCCTAGGACCTTACCATGAAGTGTATAAGTGCTAAGATTTGCTTTCCCAAAATGCAGCACCTCGCATTTATCTGAATTAAACTCCATCTGCCACGTCTCAGCCCATTGGCCCATCTGGTCTAGATCCCTTTGTAAACTGAGGTAACCCTCTTCGCTGTCCACTACACCTCCAATTTTGGTGTCATCTGCATACTTACTAACTGTACCTCTTATGCTCGCATCCAAACCACTTATGTAAATGATAAAAAGTAGAGGGCCCAGCACCAATCCTTGTGGCATTCCACTGGTCACAGGCCTCCAGTCTGAAAAACAACCCTCCACCACCACCCTCTGTCTTCTATCTTTGAGCCAGTTCTGTATCCAAATGGCTAGTTGTCCCTGTATTCCATGAGATCTAACCTTGCTAATCAGTCTCCCATGGGGAACCTTGTCGAACGCCTTACTGAAGTCCGTATAGATCATATCTACTGCTCTGCCCTCATCAATCCTCTTTGTTACTTCATCAAAAAACTCAATCAAGTTTGTGAGACATGATTTCCCATGCAAAAAGCCATGTTGACTATCCCGAATCAGTCCTTGCCTTTCCAAATACATGTACACCCTGTCCCTCAGAATTCCCTCTAACAACTTGCCCATCACTGAGTCAGGCTCACTGGTCCTTGTCCTGGCTTGTCCTTACCACCTTTCTTAAACAGTGGCACCACGTTTGCCAACCTCCAGTCTTCTGGCACCTCATCTGTGACTATCGATGATACAAATATCTCAGCAAGAGGCCCAGCAATCACTTCTCTAGCTTCCCACAGAGTTCTCGGGTACACCTGATCAGGTCCTGGGGATTTATCCACCTTTAACCATTTCAAGATATCCAGCACTTCCTCCTCTGTCATCTGGACATTTTGCAAGATGTCACCATCTATTTCCCTACAGTCTATATCTTCCATATCCTTATTCACTCAGTTCACTAATGATGTTGGAAAGATGAACACAAGCTAATAGCAAGGCACTGCCAATATATTCATCAAGTTTTTGTAAAATTTGGAGAAGCTAATTTTAAGAGCAATCTGATCAACTCACACATCCTCAATTATTAACAAAATGGCAGTATTCCTTCAAGAGTCCACATTCAAATAATAAACATAAATAATAATAAATAGAAGACAGAAGCTGACAAATCACTGTTCTGTATTCTGATTCCTTGATCAAGAAGAGAACAAGCTGTTCCACCTCACAAAAATGAGGAACATGAGAAAAATTTAGATATGAATTGAATTTTACAAAAAAAATCAAAAATATTGAAAAATGAAATAAATTCAGTCTTTAATCCATAAAGCTTTCATTTATATGATATAGATCAAAGGGTTTCACCAAAAAAAGGAGAAAAAGGAATGAGTTGCAAAATACTGCATGAAAGAGGTAGATTTTAAGGAGTATCTTGAAGGAGGTGAGAGAAGGATTAAGGCCTACCACAGCTGAAAACAGGGTTGCTAATGGGACAAAGGGAAAGGAGATGTTTAAAAAGCCAGAGATGAGTCAGCAACTGTACCTTCACATTAATTTTGGTACACTTCTTCAAGCACACATACTATAGATTAGATTTTCTGCTCCAATGTCCATCAACCCTTAACCAGTTAAACTATGGCTCCTCTTGATAGAGGTTTAATATATAGAATGTCCATTTAAATTTTCTTCATTGGAAAAATTACTAAAGTATGAAACACAGATTAGACAAACAGTGCAGAGAGACACCATGTGGGTGTTGGTGGGACACCATGTTTCAAACATTGATGGACCTGTCAAAATGCAATATACGAGCAGCTTTTTCATTTGTCGATTGCAACCAGGTCCGTGAAGTCGTTAAAAATAAGATGGATCTTTGGAATCAGTAAGCCTCTTTCAGTCTACAGTGAGACTTGTGTTGACATTGAGAACAGGGATACACAATCTTGCCAACAGAAACGTTTAAATCTATCACATTAACAGTTATACAACCCTGGTCCTGGGGTATCTTTCATGCAAGCCGGGTCAGAAACAAAATATGGTCCAATGTTTGACTTGCAATCAGTGAAATAGCCTTTCAGTGCTGTTAGACTTATTGCCCAGTTGGTTAACTCTGTTGGCAAGACAGTTAGAGAATGATGCAAAACGATGCTATCAGTGTAGGTTCACTTCCCATATTGATTACTGTATTTCATGCAGGCTGTCTCCCCACATTTTACTACACTTGCAGAGAGCTGCCCAAACTATCTACAAACAACTGGCCCTCTAAAATGGAGAGGGATGTGAGAAATGGAGAGACTAATTGTGGTTAATTAGCTACGGTATCATGAGACACTCTAGTGTGCACTCTCTTTCATATGAAGTTGTATAGCAATCCAAAATGCTTTTTATTAGCCAAATGCAAGCGGTGAATCACATTGACAGAAGTCTGATTTCTGTACATGTCAAGTTATGAATTTTTAAAGCTTAATTGCCACAATTCTGTTCCTAACTTACCCTGGTGTTAGATTATTCTGCTTAAATCTGTAGTCTTTGTCCATTCTCCCTTCTGAAGGCTGATGAAGGTTCTTATGCTGGAGAAAGGATTGCTGGTAACTGTTTAGGGGTAGGTCATGCTTGTACATTTCATGTGTTCTAATTATGCTGTTATGTTGTTCACTGTTGTTTCTCTTCCTTGCTGCCTGACCACCCGCTTCGAGCTCTTGACTGACTGGTGCATAGCATCTAATGTCACAATCATCTTCAGAGCTAAATGAGGGGCATGAGTTTCTGTTGTCTTCCTGCCCCTGTAGCTGGTAAACAGCATGATAGTAAGTTGCAGACTCAGAAGAGGCACACACAGTCTTATCGTCCAAAGTTGCAACCATTTCTACATCAGTCTTCAGCCTCTTTGTTTGATTGGATGATGCATGAGACCAGCCTCTACCAGATGTAGACCCCCTCCTCAACATGTTCCAGGTATGCAAGCCAAAACGGCGCACAGCTAAACAGGAAGAACAGAGGCATTTATTAATGAACCAAGGCTGACAAATTAACAATACAAAGTAAAGCTTCCACCAACCCTGCTCCAATTTGTGTTCAAGGCAACGTTGCTGAAGTCCTACCAGACCATAGAGCTGCTCTCACATTAGAGAGAGAGATAGGACTGGTTTGCTCACCATGTCTCAGGTGAGGAGAGAGTTTGAAGAGGAGAGTCCCTCTTGCTAACCTCAGTCAGTGTGGGAACTGAGCCCACACTCTGCATTCCAAACTAGCTGACCAGCTAACTGAGCAAGACAAACCCCAATCCCCACCCCAGTTCATTGTGGATACACAGAAGGTCCCAGTTATCAAGCAGCTCACACATAAATCAGACATGTGCACATGCACACCTAGATGTGGAATCACATTAACAGACAAACTATAGAAAATAACTTCCTCATACTTTCCTAATGTAAGATAGGAATGTAAAGGTTCATTGTACCAAGTCTTTTTAGTGATTATGGTGGGCATGCTTCATCTTAGGAAATTTATTTTTAAAGCTCACTTCTTTGTCTCGGGGCTACTCTTGATCATTTTCCACTAATTTAATATTGAGGAAAGATGAACAAGACTGCAGTTAAAAAGAAATTGACCAATTAATAACACATTCTCTGTCTTCATCACATAAACACCACACCACATTTAAATGGAGCAAAAAGTATTAATTGTTTCACCATTTGTTCGGCAAATTTGTAACTGAGTACAATATGTTAAGCACTCTGTAATCCAGGCAGTAATGAGTGCTCACACAATAGCTCACATCTTGTTAAGATGCAATTTTTTTCTTTAAACTTCATCGTTTCTAAATGGTGTACTCAAGACACTGCAAAGTTCGCAGTTTGCACTACTCTGCACCGGACTGCAAAGCAATCGCACCTTATTAAGATCCAAAGTAAAAAATAATTAACAAATAATATCTTGTATCTCAGTTGTGGTGAGATTGCTGCCACATATCCTGACAACCGCAACTCATTTAACTTGCAGTTTTTGAAAATATCCAAAATAATAAAAGCAAAACAGTGTGGATGCTGGAAATCTGGAATAACAGCAGCAATGCTATGAAATACTACATCATTTATGGAAAGGGAAGCGGAGTGAACATTTCAAGGCAATTTGTTCTGAACAGCAGGCAGAGTGATGTCATAGTTTGAGTCAGATATAATATCACATGATCAGCAGTTTTTCTTTCTGTGTCATGCACTTTTAACTTGGCCTTTAACTTAAACTTCATCTCTATTTTTTCTAGCATTAATACTTTTTGACTGTCTTGAGCAATCTTTTGAGAATTACTGCTCTTGTAGGCTTGTATTAAAGTCTTAGTTCTATAAGCGGTGTGTTCTTTTAAGCGTTTGGTCTATTAACAATCCTAGAACCATGATATACAACTGACTTAACTACTATGTGCAATCAAGCAAGCAGTAATGCTTGCAGGAGGCAGCATACATCGTGGCAGGTTGGAGGCTAGGCTCTTATTTAAACCTTTTGAGCTTTTCAAGTAAACTGAATCCATGCTACACCATCTGCGTCACTCAATGACAATGCAAGAAAACATGACACTATTGTCTGCTGTTTCTGAATAAAATTAGAATTGTTGTACTACTTGTTTGGGCTGAATTTTTCTGGAAAAATTTGTGAAGTGTAAATTTTGGGGGTTGATGGAGAGCATCTCTGTGTGATCTTGAGTAAGTTACATCACGCAATTCTTCACTGCTCCCCTTATTATGTTTCACTGTGTCTTTATCACACCATGGTTGGACTGCCTTGTGCTCACCAGCTGCAGAAGTACAGGGTCACCCCCATATCACGGAATCATTTTCTGCGGTTTCAGTTACCCATGGTTTACTGCTGCCTGAACATATTATAGGGAACCTTCCGGAACCTTCCAGGGACTGCCTGGAACATCAATTTTCCATTGAAATGAATGGGTTTGCACGTATCTGCAGTTTCAGGCTTCCACGGTTGGTCTTAGAATGTATTCCCCATGGGTACAGGGTGGGGGAATACTATGATTGTTTCAGGAATCAATTGGATACTGCACTGGAGTAAAAGGGATTGAAAGATGTGATGGAAAAACAGGAAAAGGCTATTGTGTTGGACGATCAGCAAATAATAAATGGCAGAGCAGGCCTGAAGTCCTGCTCTCCTATTTTCTTTGCTTCCACTCACCACAGCTGGGACTTTCCAGGATTTGTACCACTGACACTATAGTTAAAGCTAAGTCATATGTAAGGTCAATCACTGCCAGCCACAAATAGCCCTTCACAGTGCACATACTGAGAGGGAAACAAAAAGAGTACAGCTTCTAAGGGTCCATCGGTATCACGAGTAACTCTTCACTGGAAATAGAAACCCACAATCATAAATGCGTTGCTACTTTATATCATCATGTGTCTGATTGACTGTCATGATAACAGCAGTCACAAGAACACAGATGATCCTCCTTTAGAACTATACCATGTTTGAACTCTGTTGAAGGGATTCCTACTTATTCTATTATATTCTGTGTTGCATGACAGCCTCTCATTGTTCACACATTCCTTCAACCAGTAATTGACATTTTATCAGATTGCATTTATTCATCTTTTCATAAAGCTAACAATAGATTAACTACACTAACAAGAAGGGTATCCCACATAGCTAGCAAGTTGATTTAAAGTAAGGTGTTTGCCTTTGGTTCACTTTGCAATTGTCTCTAATGTGCATATTGTTTGCACCTGGTATTAATAGTGTGTTCATTGAAATACCATTATATGGAGGCATGGGTGAAGAGCATTAATTGATTACGCACCTCCTTGAGATTTGAAGAAAGACTCCAAACCAAGTTTTAATTCAATTTGATATGTTTCTGTTGATATTTGGATTTGTGTTACAATGTCCTTTAAGAGACTGTCTGTAATCAATTTTAATGAGTTTATTTGCTGTTTTTAACTGATAGGAATGTAAAGAGACATCTAGGGGTCTTTGTGGTACAGTGGTGGTGGCCCCTAATCTGGAGCCAGAAGATCTGTGTTTATGTCCAACTTGCCTCTGAAGTGTGTCAGAACAGGTTGATTAAAATAACTACAAAGATTCACCTATATTTCATGAGTGGCTAAGTGCATAACATTTCTGTCTCTAGGCCGGAGGGTTAGGGGATCAAGCTACACTCCAGACACTTAATTAATCACAGAATTTAAAGAAAACCCTTGACTCTTTTAAGAAGTGTTAATTTATGTAAGTGGTTTACTCAAAAGGATATAAAGAGAGACTTCTGTGACACTGAGTGTTGGTGAGTGAGGACAGTTGTAACATTGGACTGTATAAATAAAGCTTATACCAGTATTAAGTATCAAGTTGGCACCTCGTTTGCCATTTCACTAACTGGATTAAGAATAATCTAACAGCTAGAGCTTCAGTTTAAATTAAAACTGCAGTATTTCTACTCTTCAACATGTTAAAGTTGAAGGTCCACATCCCATCTCAATCTCCATTTGTCAATAAAAAATGAACTCTACAAAGTTTAGTGCATTGAATTTACAGTCCATATTTCTACTTGAACTCTTCTCCAGTACACTAACATTAGTGTGACTACGTAATTGTTCAGAATATTATAAATATGATTTCCAGTGTTGTAATATATTTTCTTCATCTTCATCCCAAGTGGATTGTAATGGTTATATATTTCTTTAGCAGCACATATCTTTATAAATGTAATCTTTAAATCCAAAGGAAATTTCTAATATGAAATTAACAATAAACAGGAAAATGTTGGATTATATATAGCAACTCAGATTGCAACTGTGGAGAGAAATAGTGTTAATGCTCCAGATCTTCCTGTCCAGGAATAGTTGTCAAGCAGACATACCCTGGAAGATGTACTATGTGACTTGCCAGTGTCTCAATACAAAAACTCCATGAAAATTACCCAGAAAGCTTGAATTTCCAAAATACAAATCCCTTGTTCCTCATAACCTGCTGAAAAGGTCTCTGGTATTGATTAAGAGTCGAACACTTCAAACAGTTCCAATATACTTACCTGGATGGTTACCCAGAAGATGTAATTCAGGATAAAACCCAGCCTTAACTCCTGGGTAACTATAGAATTAGCCCCCACCACTACAGACCCACTTGTTCACCCATCACCCTACCCACCTACCACCCTATCCACCTCACCCTCCTGCCACCTACCACCCTACCCACCTACCACCCTATCCACCTCACCCTCCTGCCACATACCACCCTACCCACCTACCACCCTATCCACCTCACCCTCCTGCCACATACCACCCTACCCACCTATCACATCCAGTTGCTGCCTTACTAACTTTCGTCATCCACACTCCTGTCTTATCCACCCACTCCATCCCCTTATACACCTACCTAACTTCCCAACACACTCATCCAACCTACCCTTACTCCTTTACCTACTTATCTCACCAACCCTGTACACTTACACATTACCTTCTCTCCATAGCTTGGCAAAAAAATGCTTTCAGGTATTTATACTTGCTTACTGGAGTATTGTAGCTAGTGCTGTAAAAAAGGGGGCTTATCGTCTCTAAACAATCCAGCACACACTGAAGCAGTTCCATTTCAGGTATGTTCCACATTCCTAGAAAAACCCAGATTGGAAATTCTGGACAGAATCTTGCACAGCTCCAGCACGATGGATTAAAGTGGAAACAAAATGACAATCTGATGGTGTTTGTCATTCATTAGCTTAGATTAGAATCCCTACAGTGTAGAAACAGGCCATTTGGCCCAACAAATCCACACCAACCCTCTGAAGAGTAACCCACCCAGACCCAAACACTATGGGCAATTTATCATGGCCAATTCACCTGGCCTACACATCTTTAGACTGTGGGAGGAAGCCGGAACATCCAGAGGAAGTCCATGCAGACACAGGGAGAATGTCTGCATGGAGCTTGCACAGTCACCCGAGGCTGGAATTGAACCAGGGTTCCTGGTGCTGTGAGGCAGCAGTGCTAACCACTAAACCACTGTGTGGATTTGGGGCAACATTTCAGGTCAAGCACTTTTCAACATAAGAACAACAACTTTTAAAAACATTTTCATCAAAAGAAATGACACAGTGATTTCAGGGAAGCATCATGAAACAAAATAGGATACTTAGATATTAGGCTAGTCCAAGAGGTAGCTTTTAAGGCATATCTGAAAGGATAATAGTGAGGACAAGAGGTGGAGATGTAAAAAGGATAGACATGTAGAGATACACAGCTTAGGTCCAGGCAACTCAAGGCATGACCACCCATGATTGAGAAATAACAAGTAGGAATGCACTGGAGGCTGGAATTAGAACACAGATGTCTCTGAGGATTTGAATTTAGAAGGGGTCGAAGAGATAGGGAGGGACAAAATCGTAGATAGACTTAAAAACAAGGATAAGAGTTTTAAAATCTAGACATTGCTTGACTCTAATCTAAAAGGGGCCAGTTAAATATTGACTACTAATAATTAATTCTAAATACTCCAGTGGATTTAATGGCAATAGGTATTATAAATCAATTGAACATTTTTAGTTGCACCTCTTCAATTTTTTAAAATGTAGGCATTACTCCCTCTGCTGGATAACTGAAGTATAATTGGTAGACACCCCATAGACTTGTTTGAAAGGATCCTCAAATTTAAAGCTGCTCATTCTTCTGACTCATGTCTCTAGTTATTTAATTCAGTTAGAGCTCATCATAATATTTAAATGCCTGTTTAATAGTGTGTACAAAGCACACAATTGGTTTCAGACTGTATATCCACCCTGGAATAAATTTCTATGCCTCTTCCTCAATTACTTAATCAAGTAGGGAATCAAGAGTTATACGGAAAAGGCAGAAAAGTGGAGTTGAAGATTATCAGAACCTCAATTGAATGATCAAGCAGATACAATAGCTGAATCGCCTACTTCTGCTCTTACATCTTAAAGTCTTTATCCATCTCCTGTTGATTTCAGCGTCAAAAGATATGAGATGAAAAGAAATCCTTACTTCAAGTATTTACGTGTCTTGTCGTCTAATTGTAAAATTCTACTGTCCTTTAGCACCAGCAACAAGTTCAGTACCTCAGCATTTCCATCCTGACTGTATCTCCCTAATCTGACAGACTTGGCACTAGACCTTTGCTGGACCAGAGACGTTACCAGAACCTGAGCAGTCATGTGTCAGGGTCAGTACAGAAGATTTTAACCCATTCTTTTCTCTACTCACACCCCTCTTTACAATAGTTAAATGGCAAGAATCTGGCACTTTAAACTGCTATCACAGCTGTAGTGACTGTAACGATTAGTGATTGGTGCTGTTAACCTGGGCCACTCAGGGAGGCCTGGCTGATAGATATAAACAAGAGTGTCAGGTCTTGTGGTGCCCCTGAGCTAGGAGACCTTGATTCAAGTCTCACCTGCTCCAGAGGTGTGTAATAACATCTCCAAACAGGTTGATTAGGAAAAAATAGGTTAAAAATTAATAAGCAACCCCTTTAGAGCAAAAAGAAAGGAATGTCAGAGGTTTGGCTCCCTCTGAGAGCTGGCTGTGAGGGAGATGGATCAGTGTCAAGGTCTCTCCATGTGTAAGTAATAGGTGACTTGGCACTGACAAGACTTCTGCATTTCCAAAGACTCTGCAGTGCTTCCAGCATTTTACAGGACAGCAGGGAAAACTTGCTGGCAGTTAATTGCTATTGAAATAACTCCACAGAGGCCAGTATCCCATCACCAAGGAGCAGAGAGCACTGCATTTGAGAGGAGCAACCTGGACTGACCTTCTGCCTTTGAGGTTGTGAACAGATTTCTTTAATAAAATATCAAGAATTAGAGCCAGCAGAATGAGCTCAGAGTACAGTACACGGTTTTGTTTTATGTTCTGTAAATGAAGTGAGACCGGCCAAACACTCTGCAGTCGGGAATACTCCATCTAAAAAGCTGTCCTTTCACTGGGCTGCATGGAATTTAATCTAGTTCTAAACTCTTGGGTCACCCGGTGCCAGTCTGTACTGTTTAATATTGCACCACGCAATAACATGGAAAGAGAGGCGTATCCAGGATGTGAAAGAAATCACAGAACAAAATATCCTTGGTGTTTATCAACAGTAAAATATTTGAAGATAGTTTAGCAACAATCAGTAACTGAGTTTACACGTCACCAAACATGTGCAATGAGTGTGGGGATTACGGTGTTTGTTCTCCTCACGTTACCTTTACATCTTGTTAATGAGTCAAGTGGGTCACATTACTGGTTATTACTAACCAAAGTTCACTGTAGCTCATATGGAGTGTCAATAACTTCGTGAGGTGTCTTTCTTTACTAACTCCCTAGAGTTGAAGCACTACCAGGTCCATTTTGAGACAAACCCTATTTTAGAAATAATCTGAAGTATTTTCTCATTTTGTCAGTCATCTGTGGGAGAAACGTAACCTGCCAAGATTATAATATAAATTTGTAAGCGAGCTTCATGCAAATATTAGCAAGCAGCAGATGGGTGAGGTTGTGGTCAGTTGAACTATGTCAAAACTAGTAAGATTAGGAAATAATACAAAATGTGAATAATTGAAACAACGTGTCTTTTTCCTCGTGTGATTAAACATTTTTGCATCAATCCTAAATAAAAAAATCAGAGAACGCTGGAAAAACTAAACAAGTCTGACAGCATCTGTGGAGAGAGAAACAGAGTTAATGTGTTGAATCAAATAACTTTCTTCAGAATAATTTACAAAGAAGGGATAGGACTCGAAACGTTAATTCTATTTCTCTCTCCATGAATGCTGCCAGACCTCTTGAGTTTCTATAGTAATTTTGTTTAATTTCAGGTTTTCAGCACTGCAGTATTTTGCATTTGTTTGGCATCCATCCTGTCTGACTTTTCGCCCTTTAAAAGCACAGTTCACAACTCCATCCAAATAGTTCTCAAAATTATCAAAGTTAAAGCACAAAATATGGCCATGCCATTAAGAATGTAAAAGATAAGTGCTGGAGATGGCCATTTGGCTCTTTGGGCCTACTCAGCCATTCAACAAGATCATGGCTCATTTTCAGTCTTGCTTCCACTTTTGTGGACTATCCCTACATCCGTCAGTACACAAAAATCTATCCAGCTGTGTAGAATATACACCAATACTGAGCATTCACAGCTGTCTGAGATGGGAAATTCCAAGGATTCATAATCCTTTGAGAGATTATATTTCTCACATTAGTCTTAAGTGACTGATCGCTTATTCTGAGACTGTGTTGCCCAAACAAGGGAAACATTTCTCAATGTCTAACTTGGCAAGTCAGTTTAAATAATTATATTTCAATAAGATCATCTCTTAATCTTTGAAATTTCAGGCAACAGTTATTTAGTTTATTCAACCTCCCCTCATAACTTTTCCCAGGCTTTGACCACTCCAAAAAAAAAGTTTAAAAGAACGTTTTTCCTATCAAACCGGTTACTGTCATACTTCACTACCAGATTGTATTCCATCTGCCATGTTTTTTGCCCACTCACCCAGTTTTGTTGCTCTGCATAGGCTCTTTGTCCCGTACTCACTGTTGAAGTTCTAAGCTAACTTTGAATGATCATCAAACTTGGACACAGTACACAGTTTCCTTGTTCTAAGTTATAAATGTAGATTTTAAATAACAGAGGCCAAAGTACCGATTCTGCCAATTATGTCAATGAATATAATCAGCCCCCCTGTGATTGCATTTATTAGTAATGTCTGCAGATGCTGACATTAGTAATGTACTGTTTGCTCAAATTAACAGTCTGGATACCAGGAACAGGGCGGATGTTCTTAAAAGTTGTTCATTAAAAACATTGCAGATCGCTCACAATAGTTCTAGTGACAATATATGCTGAAGGATATTAGTACCAATTTTAAACACCAGTAAACAAGGAACCACTTAGAGAAGACCGACAGAGGGTACTGGAAACATGTGAAATACCAAATGTAAAATAAAATGTAACACCAAAGCTGAAACTCCTTGTCAACCAATGGAAAATATTCTCAGTCAAATACAGAAAGCAGTGTCAGGGTAATACACTCACAAGACCTTCAAACTGAATACCTAACTGCAGTTGCAAGTACTCATGGCCCATGCCCAGCTAGGTGAAGGACAGCCCCCTGTCAGCTTTGCGTATAAATCCTCCATGCAAAGGACTGGGTATTTATCTAGCTGCAAAAAAACGATTTACCATTTGTTTAAAACTCCCACAAAAGCAAACCTTGACACTGATCCAGATTTTTCAGAGTGAACAGAACATCTGACACTCCTGTTTATATCTGTCAGCCAGGGGTCCCTGATTGTGGCTGTTAATCTGGTCCAATCAGGGAATTCATACTATGAAATCCACCTGGCAGACCTCATTACAACCACCGCAATACCATTGACCAGAACCACAACTGGATCAGCAACATAAATACTACGGCGACAAGAGCAGGTCACAGGCTAGGAATATTGCAGCAAGAAACTCACCACTGACTCCCCAAAGCCTGTCCATCATTTACAAGGCACAAGTTAGGAGCATCATGGAATACTCGCCCCAGTTGCCTGGGTGATTGCAGCCCCAACAACACTCAAGAAGCTTGACACCATCCCATACAAAGCAACCTGCTTGATGAGCACTACATCTACAAGCATTCACTATCATCACCAATGATGCTCAGTAGTAGCAGTGTGTACTATCTACCTAAAAGATGAACTGCAGAAATTCACCAAGAATCCTTAGACAGCACCTTCTAACCACGCACCACTTTTAATAGAGAAAGACAAGGGCAGCAGATACATGGGAACATCACTACCTGCAAGTTCCCTTCCAAGCCACTCACCATTCTGACTTGGAAATATGTCATTATTTCCTCATTATTGCTGGCTCAAAATCCTGGAATTCCCTCCCTAAAGGCATTGTGGGTCAACCTACAGCATGTGGACTGCAGCTCACATCACCTTCTCAAGAGTAACTAAATGCTGGACAGCCAATGGCATCCCTGTCCCATGAAAAAATACAATCATTATATTCTATCATTTTCTTGCCCATTTACTGAGTCTGACTTAATCCTCTTGAAGCCAGTTTGTATTTCCTTTACAGCACAGATTCCCACCTAGCCTTGGACCATCTGCCAAGTTGGAAATATTACAATTCGTATCTACATTGAAATCACTGACTTACAAGTGTGAACAGCTGGAGCTGACCCTTGTAATCTCCTAAGAATCATAGCCTGTCAACACAAGAGTGACCTGTTTATTCGTACACCATTTTCTGCCTGTTAGCCTATCCTTAATGCTAGTATATTAACTACTGTCCCAATGCGATTGATGTTTGCTAACCAATCTCTTGTAGGAAAATTTATCAAAAGATTTCTGAAAATCCAAATATTATTACATTCACTGACTCCACTTTATCCAAGTCTGTTAGTATCATGCTTATCAGTGGATTTCCTATTATAATTCCATGTTAGCTATGCCCAACTGGATCATTCTTTTTTTAAGTGTCCTTCATAACAGATTCCAGTATTATTCCTACTGGCATAGTGACGTGAGGTCAATAGATTTGTGGTTTCCAATTTTCTCCCTCCCTTTAATAGTGTTTGCTTAAATAGAGGGGTGATGTTTGTTGTCAACCTGCAAGAACCATTCCTGATGTTTAAAAATTTTTGAAGATGAATAACAATACATCCACCATCATGAATTTCTCTAACACAACCTTCAGTTTCTTTTCTCACTACTATCAATTTCCTTGGTGATATTTTTGTTATCAGATATTCACCTGAAAATGGACAAGAACATCGTTTTGCTGGAATTTTGGATCTGATATTGTTTTTATTTGCTCATGAGATGTAGGCATCGCTGACTAGGCCCAAGGGCAGTTAAGATTCAATGACATGGTTGTGAAGTCACATATTGGTCAGATCAGCAAAGGATGGCTGACCTCCTTCTCTAAATGGCATTAGTGAACCAGAGGAGTTCTGGAGCTTATTACAGATTTTATTGAAATTCAATTTTAGAAGTGGTGGGATTTGAACCCATGTGGGTTTCTGGTTTACAATCCGATGGCAATCACTTTGTCATCTCCACCTTCCCGTTATTAATTTCCTTCAAAGTCTCATTCTTCCTAGTCTCTTGGATCTCTAATCCTGGGACATTTATTGCATCATCCTCAAAGTAATTAACAAGTTTATCATTTCATTATAAATTCTCCTTACTCCACCTGCAATAGATCCACATTTGTCTTAGCCAAACATTCCTTTTATGTGCTTATATTTTATCTCTTTGTTCATCAGTTTGTGGTCATTATTTGCTGTATTCTAAAATCCTCCCAATCCTCAAGTTTATAATTTTTTCTGGCAACTCTACAGGCCTTTTCTTTCAACCTTGTTCAATTCTTATCTTCCTTTATTAGCCACTGTTGTCTGACGTTTTGGGTAAGTTTAGTGCCTGAAAGAATACACATTTGTTGTAAACTATGTAAAAAATATTTTAAAACTATCCATTCTTTATGTACGGTCTTACCTTTAAGTATTTTTCTAATCCACCTTAGCCAATTTGCCTGACATACCTTCATAAATTTCCTTTGTTTAGGTTTGACAGTCTGACTTCAAATTGATCTCTTATACTTTCAAACATAATTAAAATTCCATTATATTACGGTCACTTATCTTTCAAGGTTCTTTTACAACAAGGTTATCAATTAACTTATTTTCATTACATAATATTAGATTGAATAAAGATCTATTTTTCAGTTCATTTCTCAACATGGTCTAGAAGGCCATCCCTGAAACACTCCAGAAATTCATTCTCTACATCATTGAGCTCTACCCAGTCTGAAAGAAGAATCAAGTCATAGGGTTATACAGCACGGAAAAAGACTCTTCGGTCCAACCAGTCTATGCTGAATATAATCTCAAACCAGACCAGTCCCACCTGCCTGCTCTGGCCCATATTCCTCCAAACCTTTCCTATTCATGTATTTATCCAAATGCATTGTAAGTGTTGTAATTGTACCCACATCTACCACTTGCTCAGGAAGTTCATTCCACACACTGACCTCCCTCTCTGTAAAAAAAATTGCCCGTGTTCTTTAAAATCTTTCTCTCTCACCTTCAAATGGTACCCCCCTAGTCTTGAATCCCCCATCCTCCGGAAAATGCAACTACCATTAACTCTATCTATACCCATTATTATTTTATAAACTTCCACAAGGCTGCCTGTCAAACTCGTACACTCTAGTCAGAAAAGTCTCAGCCTATCCAGCCTTCCTTTATAACTCAAACCTTCCATACCCAACAACATCCTGGTAAATCTCTTCTGACCCCTCTCTAGCTTAATAATATCTTTCCAATACCCACATTATATGTTCCCTAACCTCCTGATTAATAACAGGCCTCACATTACCACTATTGTTTGATGGTTTCTAAACATCTCCAACTGTTTGCTGTTTTACTCCATCGATTTGTTCTTCTGATTTTCTGTTAGCATTACACTGACCCCTTCCCTTACTTAAAGCGCACTATTTCTTCCTTTTTGCCTATCCTTTCGAAACTTTGAATATCCTTGAAAATTCAGTTCCCAATCCTGGCCATCTTGCAGTCATGATTTCATAATGGCAATTAGATCATACCCAATTACCTTTATGTGCTTTTAAATCATTGACCTTGTTACAAATAATATAGCATCCCCTTCACTTTTTTACAAGTCTTCTGCATTCTGAGCTTAGATGATCTTCACTACATGACATTTTTCTACTTATCAGCTTTACTTTCTTCCCATTTAGTTCCCACCCCATGACAAGCCAGTTTAAACCCTTCCCAAAAGCACCAGCAATTTGCTCTGCAAGGCTTTCAGTTACCATCTTGTTCGGTGTAACCTTAAACAACTGATAAACAAAACTCACCGGTTTTCATTTGAATGAGTACTGATGTTGAATTTGTGCTTACCCATTAATAGTCGGCAACATTTCAGAAAATGCAAAACAATTTGCCCTGTTAATTTTATCCTAAAACCTCATCTGCAACTCACCATAAACAATGGATGATTGCCACTCATCCCAGACCGAATTCTCCATCCTTCTTTCCTGCGCCATACTCTGTCCTCAGTTGAGTTTAAAATGAGGCAATGAATTTTAAGTTTAAGTGTGTGCAAGACAATGTATGAGATATTCTGACTTCACTGTGAACAAAATGTTTCTGAACCTTACTGGAACTCAGCAATCAGAAACTGGTGCCTTGCAAATTGAAAAGGGAAGCCTTATTTCCTTTCACAATAGATATTATCAAAGCACCAACATATACTCATGCTGAAAGCACTTAACCTTTAATGAGTAAATGAGCTGTCTGTCATCATTCATGCATTGTTTTTAAAAATTGAGTATAACTTTGTTTATTATTATTATTTTGCCTCTTACGAACATGCACTGAGTACATATGATATTATTGAAGTGTTACTTGATCAAAATAATTGCAGAAGTTTTTTATAGAGATGATATTTTGGTGCTTTTTTGAAGTTTTAAGCAAAGCCAAAGTTATTTGTCTCCCATTGATTATTACCTTATTTACCATTATTACTCATTCCAAGATTAATATCCAGATGTACAATTTTAATGTAGTTGGTAGCTAAAATGGGTGGCTTTGAAATTACAAAATTCAATCTAGAGTAAATTCCAACTCGGCTACAACAACCTGTCTATCAACAACCTTTGGATGGTCTGAACCAAAAAAGATACAGAGTGTGAAGATGGGCATTCCAAGAAAGAAAAGAAAACATTTTACAAAAGTTACTCAGTTTAGTACTCCACAGGAGCAGGTAGGATATTGAGGATACAGATACCCAGTTTCAGGTGATTCAAATGTACTGAAGGCTGAGGAAAGGATGGTCCAGTAAGGTTCAGAAGCATTTTGTTCAAGAGTGAAGTCTGAATTTATCGTTTATTGTCTTGTACACGTTTAAATTCATTTTTTTGGAAAACTTAGCATATACTACCATTAAACATCAAATGCATCTAAACTATGCTCTCAAATTTGATAAAAAGGAATGGCTGCAGTTGTTATCACCAGTAAGACCATAAGAAACAGGAACAGCAGCAAGTCATTCAGCCCCTTGAGTCTTCTCTGCCATTCAAGAGGATGATTGCTGATACCTTACATCCAATTTCCTGCCTTTTTCCTGTAACCCTTGATTCCCCTACTGATGAAGAATCTATCTCAGACTAAACATCCAGAAGAACTGTAGCCCCACAGCTCTCTGTGGTAAGGAGTTCCAGCAAACTGTCTTAAATTGGCATCCCTATATTCTAAGACTACTTCCATTGGTCCCACTCTCCTGTGTGGAGAAACATCCATTCAGCCTTTACTTTGTCAAGCCCCTCAATAATCTCATGCTTCAGTGAGATCATCCCTCATTCTTCTAAACTCAAGTAAAGTTTCAATCTGTTTAGCCTTTGCTCATAGGACAATCCCCCCCCCCCCCCATATCAGGGATCATCCTCATGACCCTTCTCTCTACTGCCTCCAATGGAATTATATCTTTCCTTAAATATGGGGTCAAAAATGCCTACAACATTCCAGATGTTGTCACCTTGTAAAATTGCAGTAAGCCTTCCTGACTCTTACAATCCCCCCTTGAAATTAGGGCCAACATTCCATTAGCCTCCCGGATTACCTGCTGCACCTGTGTGCGAGCTTTCTGTTTTGCATTCAATTACCCTTCAAGTCTCCATGTTGCAGCTTTCTCCATTTAAATAATGTTTCTTTTTTGTTTTCCCTTCCAAAATTAACTTCACATTTTGATATAGGAACAACAATGCAGGAAATGTTAACCAAAAAGATGATTAACAGAGTAAAATTAATCTGAACAAGCACTATTCATAAACAATATCATAAATAAATGGCACATCAATGCAATAAGCTGTACACTAGTGCAGATTTTATTCTGCTAAGCAGAAGATAGTTTGCAAAATTAGAGTCTCAAGGTTTGTGGTTTTCCTCATTCATGGTCACAAATAATTTTTGCTTACCAAATATTTATATTACCTCTATCAATGCTTTCAAATTTAACATTCATTCCTCTTCAGAGTTAAATAATTCTAAACTATAAAGCCAATGATTACAAGCTCTAACAAATTATTATAGTTCTTGCACTGCTTTAAATACTTCTCTCTTTGGCTCCAAGGAAGGCAAAAATGAAATACAGAATTACATTTTGATTAGTCCTAAGTCACTTTATTCACTCAATGATACTGGATATATTGATGTTTAACCTCAACATGTGACAGGATGACAGACTTTTGTCTGATCCAAAGAGCTATGCTGGACATTGGACACTGAGTTTGTCAAATTGTGTAATGTTAATTGTCGCCAACATCTGGATAGAAGTTAACGTTCTCTTCACCAATTTGATTGGTTAATTCTAGCATTGTTCAGTCATGTGTCTGTATAGCACTGCTGATTCTACCAATAGCAATTTTATAACCTAATCAATATAAACAAGATTATTTTCCTTGGACACAAAAGGGTGGTTTGAATGCTCTCCAAAGGAACTGTCATCGAATAAGCTCTCAATGTTTAAGAACCAATTTTAAGGGCTTTAAACTGAAATTTCACAAAACTTTTCATTGAAAATTAAGAATGTTTTGAAACAATGCAATTACAAGATAATGAAGGTGAAACATCGGGAAAGAACAGGGTAGGTCAGAGAAGGACTGGATAGATATCAGCAACTAGAAGAGTAATAACAGCAGAATTGCAGTGAATAAAGATGTCTGCAATTCCTTACAGACATTGGCTATTTATTGATGGAATTACACCACTCTGGAACTGCATTCCATTCTTTATATACTCAATTTATACCATACTTGGATCAAATGAACAAAGTTGATTATGATGAGAGTTTTTTTTTTAAATTGTCCATTGTACAATGAAAGATTCACATCTCAAACAGAACAAAACTGATGGAGAATTTAGGCAAAGATTTTCAGGGTGCATTGCAAAATATCAAAACAATTCAAGCCTATTTCAAGAATGAGTGTAAGTCACTTGTGTTTGAATTTCCTCAGTCAATTAGATTAGATTAGATTACTTTACAGTGTGGAAACAGGCCCTTCGGCCCAACAAGTCCACACCGACCCGCCGAAGCGTAACCCACCCATACCCCTGCATTTACCCCTTACCTAACACTACGGGCAATTTAGCATGGCCAATTAACCTGACCTGCACATCTTTGGACTGTGGGAGGAAACCGGAGCACCCGGAGGAAACCCACGCAGACACGGGGAGAACGTGCAACCTCCACACAGTCAGTCGCCTGAGGCGGGAATTGAACCCGGGTCTCTGGCGCTGTGAGGCAGCAGTGCTAACCACTGTGCCACCGTGCCG